>NC_089883.1:13355000-15855000 GCF_040182565.1 Anser cygnoides
GTGTTCCTGTCCTCTGCAGCCTGATTTATAGCTCTTAAATACCAGCTCAGGTGAAGATTAAGTTCAGCTGAGCTCCCTTTTGGGAGGGAGAGGGGAAAAGTATTCACAGCTTTCTAATTTCTCTCCCACTTGCCTCTATCAGACACCAGGTTTAAAGCCCTAATTGCGATATCATTTCCCCCACAGTGCATGAGCGGGAGGCAGAGGAGCGGCCAAAGCCCAGCGCGCCCCTGGCACCTGATCCCCCCGCGTCCTGCCTTCATCTGACCCGGGTAGGTGACACGCGAGCTCGGTCGCTGACGTATCGCAGTGTGTGTGATGCTCACACGCCGTGGTCGTGCTGGGACCGGTTCTGGTCGGGTTGCTGTTGCTGTAAGCACGGTAGAAATGCCTTCGCTCCCCGTGCAGCCCAGGGCTGCTGCCCAGTCCTCCTGGGCCAGCCCTACCCACGTGCCTGGAGCAGGTAGACGTCTGAGCCATCGTGCTGGCGCAGGAGAGGATTTTACCGTGGAGGAGGAAGGTATTTAACGTGTTTTAGGCAGTTCTTTGCAAATGGCACTGTTGAGAAAAGAGGGCTTTTGTCACTCAGCTGCATAGGTGGGTTGCTCCTGCTCGGATTGCGTGGCGAGGGGCAAATGTTTGCACGGAGTAAATCATCACAGATGGCCGCGTGCTGCAGCCTGGGGATTTGGGGCAGAAATAGCTTCATCCTCCAGGAGAGGGCAAGCGAGAGGGCCGGCGAGAGGCGGCGTTTCCTGAGATGTCTCTATTACTGTCACCCAGCGCCGTGCGCTCGCCTCAGCCTCCTTGCGGCTCCCTCACCGGGACAGTCAAAAGAGACAGGAGCAGGTTCCAGCTTGTACTGTACATCCACATCCTCAGCTGAAATCTGTGAGCTGTCAGCTTGATGCAAGCACTGCGTGAGACGGCAAACATCAGAGCTGACTGGGCTCAGGCAATTTCCCAGGATGTCAGTCCTCAGGAGAGAACAAAAGGATCTCGGTGAAGAGCGGGATTCGGTTTCCTAATGAAACAAACAAGAGAAAATTAGGATGATTTGAGCATCTTATACACCAGAGCTGGGGGGAGGAATTGTTCAGATTAGGTATTGTCCAAAGTGGAATGGGATGGCGGGGTGTGCTGTGGCCTGTCCCCTAGGTGCCACCAGCAGGGATCACTTGGGGGTGCCCAGGAGGCAGCATCCTGCCCCCATCTCAGGTCTGGAGAAAGGGGGAGCAAAACAGCGAGGCAGAACTGGCTCTCATACCCAAAGGCATGCACCTCGATACCAACTTCCCCTTTACGTCACGTCCTTTGCTCAAAGCAAACAGCAGGCTGCACGGGATCAACCTGATGCATGCAGGAGAGGGACCTGCGTCCTCCTCTTGCCTCGCCTTTTTGGGGAAGGGGGCTGGCAGGTGGATGTTAGTGCCTCTGAAGGGAGGTGCTTCCAGCCGCCTGTTGCCATTGCCCCTGTACAGCAAGGCCAAGTGATGTGTGAGCACGAGAGGAGACCCCAAAAGGGCTGATGGGTACCAGAGACCAGCCAGGCAATGGCAGGGGGGATTTATTCCATATGTTCTGTATTTAGATGGAGGCAGAGGCGTCTATTCATAGCACTCCTCTATCAGAACAAAATGCCAGCAGGAAATGGCCAGGCTGGTTTAAGTCCTCCCTGGAAAAAACAGCGCTGAGCACCATGTGGTTCTGGCTTAAATTTGGGTGGTTTCTTCCAGAGTGCCATTTGCAAAAGTTGAAGATTTTTTTTTTTTTTGCTAAGAATAGTATTTAGAAAAACAGGTGTTTGTGTGTTTTCCTGATGCCTCTTCTTCTGAGAAAAGAAAAACAGTTCCTGCCTTGGAAATGGGGGATGACGGAGGGTTATGTGGTCTGTTTCTTAGCCTGATCTCTGCTCTTTGGTGCAGGAATGGGGCAATCGGGTGCCCCCAGGCCCTGTTCCCCAGCCTGGCACGGCTCTGAGGCAGGCCTGAACCTGAGTGGGTTTTTAATGCATGAGGTTTATTGTTTAAACTGAACAAATCTTTGAACCTGTGTGGTTTCAGAGGGATGCTTCTCTTCCTCCCTGAATGTGTGTGCTGTAAATGCTTCAAAAAAATCCTCCCTCTCCTCTCCATTGTTGCTACTTCTGATACAGGAACAAACTTGGAATGGCTCAGGTTTTCTGTTAAGTTAGTGTCACGGATGTGTCTCAGATTTTCATGTTTTAAAGCAAGTTTTGAGCATCAGGATTATGAGAAAAGCCTATAATTGTAAGGATGGGCACCCCAGGCTCCCCGCCTCATGCTGCAGTGAGCCAGAAACCCGTTTAAGGGCGGTCAGGGGAGGAGGATGGGGGCTGTAGGGGTGCAGGAGGAGGGAAGAAAGAGATGGGAAGGGCTGAGCGGCAGCACCTGGCACGGCAGAGCTGCTGGCGGGGAGGGCAGGATGGTGCTGGGTGCCTTACAGCCCCTGCAGCCCGGGGAGCAGGATGGAGCTGGGCTTCACTTCGTTTGATCTCCTTCTATGACCAAGTGACGCGCTTGGTGGATGAGGGAAAGGCTGTGGACGTGGTCTACCTTGACCTCAGTAAGGCTTTTGACACCGTTCCCCACAACATTCTCCTCGAGAAACTGGCTGCTCGGGGCTTGGACTGGCGTACGCTTCGCTGGGTTAGAAACTGGCTGGATGGCCGGGCCCAGAGAGTTGTGGTGAATGGAGTCAAATCTGGTTGGAGGCCGGTCACTAGTGGAGTCCCCCAGGGCTCGGTACTGGGGCCGGTCCTCTTTAATATCTTTATTGATGATCTGGATGAGGGCGTCCAGTGCACCCTCAGTAAGTTTGCAGATGACACCAAGCTAAGTGCGTGTGTCGATCTGCTCGAGGGCAGGAAGGCTCTGCAGGAGGATCTGGATAGGCTGGAGCGATGGGCTGGGGTCAACTGCATGAAGTTCAACAAGGCCAAGTGCCGGGTCCTGCACCTGGGCTGCAACAACCCCAAGCAGAGCTACAGGCTGGGAGATGAGTGGCTGGAAAGCTGCCTGGCCGAGAAGGACCTGGGAGTATTGGTGGATAGTCGGCTGAATATGAGCCAGCAGTGTGCTCAGGTGGCCAAGAAGGCCAACGGCATCCTGGCCTGTATAAGAAGCAGTGTGGCCAGCAGGTCGAGGGAAGTGATTGTGCCCCTGTACTCAGCTCTGGTGAGGCCGCACCTCGAGTACTGTGTTCAGTTTTGGGCCCCTCGCTACAGGAAGGACATGGACGTGCTCGAGCGAGTCCAGAGAAGGGCGACCAAGCTGGTGAGGGGTCTGGAGAACAAGTCTTATGAGGAGCGGCTGAGGGAGCTGGGCTTGTTCAGCCTGGAGAAGAGGAGGCTCAGGGGAGACCTCATCGCTCTCTACAGTTACCTGAAAGGAGGCTGTAGAGAGGTGGGGGTTGGTCTATTCTCCCATGTGCCTGGTGACAGGACAAGGGGGAATGGGCTAAAGTTGCGACAGGGGAGTTTTAGGTTGGATGTTAGGAAGTACTTCTTTACCGAAAGGGTTATTAAGCATTGGAACGGGCTGCCCAGGGAAGTGGTGGAGTCACCATCCCTGGAGGTCTTTAAAAGACGTTTAGATGTAGAGCTTAGGGATATGGTTTAGTGGAGTACTTAGTGTTAGGTCGGAGGTTGGACTCGATGATCTTGAGGTCTCTTCCAACCTAGAGAAATCTGTGAATCTGTGAATCTGTTTCCCAACCTGCATCCTCTTGCAGAGGGGCTTCAGCCCGGCTCCCAGGGCTCGTATGGGCAGGGGGTGAGCCTGGGAGCGCGGGCAGAGCCCCGTGTAGCTGGCTGTCCCCAGGCAGCTCTGCTCCTCTGCCCCAGCAGCACCAAGAAAGCCCCCACCTGAGTTGCTTTTCCACACCTTACCTCCTTTCCTTGTTTTTTTGGGTCTGTGCTCTGATCCTTTCTGCTTAATTACACCCCAAAAGGCGGGACGGGGGGGAGAAGGGTTTTAAGAGATTTTTTTTTTTTTTAAATAATTACCTCCCATGAAATATTCAGGACAGGCTGGCTTCTTGAAAACTGGCATAATTATCCCTGCAAGGCTTTTTTGCACTTCTCCGGGTCTCGTTGCGTTGGGAGGGAGGCAGCAGAAGTTTCCTCGTCAGCATGGGCTGGGGCTGGGCTGGCTTGCTGCTGTAGTGGGAGGCTGCTGATGTACTGGAGTTTGGGGAGGGGTGCTTTGGGGTCAGTGGGTTGGCTTCTTCCCATAAATGCTTGCCAGGGATGGACTGGGAACTTGGAAGGGAAACAGAGGTGGCTTCAGTGGCATATTAGGGTGTAATATGTGTGTTCCATATACAGGAGAAACGCCCCTCGTGCACTGGGATGTGCTCCAGAGGTGCTGGAGCCCCACTGCACCTCTCCATCCCTGCGTCAGCCCTGGGGAGACATCGGTGGGCCATGGGGAGCGCATCCCCCTGCCCCTGCTAGACGTGATCCCAAATTAGCATCCCATTCACCTGCTCGTTGCCGCGTTAGCTCTGCGAGGCTAATAGGGCTTAAAAAAAAAAAGTCTCTTGTCACTGAAATCAGCAGCTCTGACTCAGAACATGAGGAGGGAGCGGACGTGCTGAATAAGGGAACCCTGCTGCTCAAAGAGCTTGCCTGGCAGCGCCCGCGCCGGGGGAGGCTTGCCCCAGGGTTGGGGTCAGGGCTCGTATGGGGCCCCCCCGTTCCCGTTTTGATGGCTAACTGCTGGTGGGGAGGGCGAAGCGTGAGCAGCGAAGCCAGCCGAAGCGAGGAGTGTTCCTGTGCCGTGTTCCACAATTAATCACGGCCACCCACGTCGCACCTTCCCCCTCCCCGAAATCCTCCCTCGCCTGGTGCCGGAGGGGGGAAGGGAGGCAGCTCGGGTTTTATGAATTAATCAAAGACAATGCCTGCTTTTGAGAGCTGCTGATTTAGAGAGCCCATTGCAGGCGTGTGTGCGGTGTGATTTCTTAGCCGAGCACGGCTCTGGACGAGCGTGCCAAGAGGAGCGGTTCCAGCTCCCGGCCGCATCCTGGGGAGACGGGCTGAGTGGTCTTTTCATCTACGAATAAAACAACCAGGAACAAAGAAGGCAATAATATTGACTTTCATCATTGATATTCCCATTTATCTCAGCAATAATTAGCAGTTCTAGCGCTGGGAGGGCACAGCTCATAATCTCCCCGTTCCAGGGGAGGTTGTTAATGTCGGCACCGGGAACAGGCGGCCGTAAAGCGCTGGGCGAGCGGGGCGGAGGGCTGGGCACAGCGTGCCGCGGCACGTGGGCACTGTGAGGAGCAGTAAGATGCCTTGCTGGGGAGGGTGGAGAGGTGCCCTGGGCAGGAGCAGCGATCCCTCTGTGCACCCAGCTGGGGCTCTCAGGGTCCCCTGGCTGCCTCCTGTGCAGCCAGAGCGAGCCCCCCCTGGGAGGGGAGGCAGGGCTGGTGCTTCATCATTGCAGCCTGGGGGCGGTGGGCGAAGCACCTTCCCCGGGGCATGACGTGGCTCCGAGCTGTGCCAGCAGCCCTGCCTTTGGCACCCGCACGCCGGGCGCGGGGGGGAAAGCGGGGCGCGAGTGCTTGCGTCTGTCCCCATCCGCCCCCAGGGTGCCTGCGCCGCTCCTGCACGGTGCTCCTGCAGCATCCCCGGCGCTTGCTGCTTGCTGCTGCCTCCTTAGGCGTTCCCTGTCCTCTCTTAAAAACCCCTCGTAGGGCTGCCTGCAGTACCTCACCCTGTACCCGTTTTGGGGATGAAAGGCAGGGGAAGCGAGACGCTGAGGTTTCGGCACTGCTACCCCTGCCTGTCCCACGTCACTGTGAAAGCTTTGGCACCCGCCTGCTCCGCGCAGCATCCTGACGCGGTCTGGAGGTCCATTTCCTGCATCTATTTTTTATCGTCCCGCTAAGTGCACGTCCCGACCCCGCCTGCGAGGGCTGGTTTTCCTGTACGCAGCGTCCCCGAGCGGGATCGATCCCGTAGGAACCGCTGTCACAGCAGCCGCGGGGACCGGCGCATGCAAATGCAGGGCTGTGTTTTTATTAGGATTTAAATGCGTTTAAGGCTGGTTAGAGTGACAATGCGAGTTGAGCCAGGAGGGGCTTATAAAACTGGTATGAGAGTTCGTACATCATATGGTGAGCACGCCAAGCCCCGTGGCTCCAGGATTCGGAGGAGAGGAGGGTGCCGTGATGGAGCTGTGCTCGTGCGCGTGGCCGTCCCAGCGCTGTGACACCAGGGGACCCCCGCGGTGGGGACAAGTTCCTCCGCCTCGTCCCCTGCCAAGGGTGGAAATGAAGCTCGAGCTATAGGCTTGGGGTGTGTGTGCCTCGCCTCGGCGTTGTGCTTTTGATCTCTGAAGGGTATAGCTGGGTATCTGAATGGGAAGCACACGGCTGTACTGAAAGCCCAGGCAAAATGCCTTCTGTGCCTCCCCGCGTGTTTATTTGCCTAAGAGAGTGTTTTGCTGGAGAAACACGGGAAGGAGCTCGAGGGAGAGGCGGCGAAGGCGGGGGTGAGAGCGCTGGGAACTTGCAGTACAATTTCAGGACACTTAAGAGCTTCTTATCGTCAGCGCTGAGACAGCGACATCAGAGGCAGCTCAGGCAATTGTCTGAGACAAATTGCTTCGCTTGATGTGTGTGTTGGGACCGCACTGGTTAAGTCTCCAGGTGAGGTACGTACAAAGCCCAAGAGGAATAGAGGAATACGTTCATATGTGCGTCCACACCCGTCTCTGTCCCTCTCAGAAGTTATCTCCCATCGATGGCCTTGCAGGCATGGAGCAGTCACCGCCGGTGCCGTGCTCGCAGCAGTCGGGCAGCATCTCTGCAGAACCCGGTCTCGTACCTGAGCGGAGCTGGTGGTGGTTGCTGCAGGGGGGAACATCTCCCCTCCTCCCCGGAAACAAAGGTTTGGCTCGCTTCAGGAGGTGCAGAGGGAAGAAGGACCCTCTGCTCACGAGTACCGTGCTGCTGTCCCCGGAGGGGGAACACTGGTGGCGCTGCCCACGGGAGAGGTGGAGGCAGAGATGTGACAGCAGCTCGGCTGTTTCATCCTCCTCGGGGGGGAGATGGCAAGCCAGGGACGCGCCTGCTAAAAAGGCCTGCTGGTGGCATTTGGGCGATGCTGGGGAAGAGGCAATTGCTTTGCTTTCCCACCCCGTGCACCCCAAACAGCTTGGTGCCCTGCTTTGGGCAGCAACAGGGGCACGGGAGGAGGGCAGCAGGATGGCGGCGGCCGGGCAAGGTCGCATGGCGCATCCAGCAGCCGGATCAAAGGGACCTCAGCTGGTGACATCTGCCAGAAAGCCTTTAATGCCTCGCCCTGGAGCAGGGAGATTTACTCCAGGGACTCATTTCCCTTCCCCATCACAAAAAGCTGCGTCAACTTGACATTCAAGAAACTTTATTTAATACCTTTTTATTCATTTAACAGTTTAGCTAATTGCAGTGCTTTTTTTGTTATATTTGTGTGCTTTTTTGGATTCATTCCGACGTTGCTGTCGAATACTCTTTACTCTGTAAAATCAGCTCATTTTGGATTTATTACCTGCTCTCCAGGAGGATGGGGAAGGAGGAGGGTGCCCTGGCTGTGCGCATGTGCCACAGCTTTTGGGAGCTCCGGTGACGCCGCCCGGCCCAAGCAGATCCGGACACGATGTTCCATAGGCTGCTGCCGCTTGTTCTTGCGGCAACGGGGGCTGTTCCTGACAAAAGCGCATCTACAGCAGCCCTGCAAGTTTGCAGACCTGCCTGCGTTTTGCTGAGTTGTTCGTTTGGGACAGAAAAATGGAAAAAACAGAAAATGTCCAAGGGTTTCACTTAGCTTTTTTCCTCTGTGATGTTAATTGTCATTTTCTTTTACAGAGGAAATTTCGGTTGTAAAGTTCCTTGACTTTTGACTTAAAGAAATGGGAAAATCCTTAGAAATATCCAGATTTAAAGTGGAATGTTATTGCCCTTCTCTGCCTTTTAGATTCACTGGCACTTAAAGGAAAACGCTTTCTTCTGTTAAGCTAATTCTTACCCAATTGTCAAAAACACGGAAAAAAAAATAATTGCAATAATAATAATTATGCTAACAGCAATGTGCTTTCAGAGCCTTGCCTCTCACCGCAGCTAATTGCGCTCCTTCGCGCCTCCTGCTCTGCGCCCCGACTGTCTGCTCTTCACTTGACCTTGCCCCGGGAGCAGCGGGTCCCCATGCGGCCCCAAAACGGAGCCGCCCGGCCCCATTACGCACTGGGACCGTGCAGGCATGTCGGAGCTGCCCCTGGGAAGGGTTAGCCAGCAAGGTGAGGGTGGCTTTGGTTTTCTGAGGGTGGCAAGCTTCGAGGCTTGCCTGCACCTGCCTCCAGCAGCTTGGGGCTGGGGAGCAATAGGGCATCCGTGCTCCCCAACTCCGGGAGCTGCTCCAGACTGTGCTGTCGGGTCATGTGGCGTGCTCTGAGCGCATCTTGCCCACCAGGAGCAGGTGGCACCCCGGTGCCAAGGCCAGGAGCAGGCTGCAGCCTTCCTGTCCCCCGCCCGCTGCCATCCAGGCTGGCTCTGCGCGCCAGCAAGGAGCGGAGCTGGGGAAAAGATGTCAGGAGCTGTTATAGCATGTGAGCGAGCTGAGATAAAGGGATCCATTTTCATCCTCCTGCCTGTCTGCTTCAGTCAAAATACAACGCCGCAGCTAGCAGCGCCGTGTGTCATCCCAGACCACAGCCGCCTAATGCACGGGCTGCCGCGGTCGGCGCTCCATCTCTCCGGACCGCAGCTGTCCCGAGCCTCTACCGCAGCCCCTGGGGCTGCTTCACCCCAGCCCCGGTGCCCACAGCGAGCCCTGCTGTGAATCGTGGCTCCTGCTGAGCTCCTCTGGGGCTCCTGCAGAGCTGGAGCTCCCTCGGGGCTCTGCAGCTCCTGGGCTGCAAAGCGCAGCCCTGCCTGGCGCGTCTGTGAGCGGGGGGAGCGGCTCTGCCGTCTCCCAGCCCCTGTTTTTCTTTCTTTCCCCAAAACGGCACCGTGAGGGGCAGGCTGCTGTGCTTGGTGAGGTAAAGAGGAGGAGGAGCAGGTCCTCTTTGGAGGACCAGCACTGCGCAGGGGATGCTGGATGGGCCAGGCTGCTGTGGCCCCATGGGGGAGCATGGGGGTCCCAGAGCAGCGCCCCGAGTGTTTTTGGGCTCTGTTTGGCAGATGCGTGTGTGCACACATGGAGTGCCCTTGGGGTGTCTGGCACCTGCTGCCTTCCCCCTCGTTATTTAGAAGTTGCAAAGAGCATCTCTGCTCGGGGGCACGGCACTGGGTGGCTGGGAACGGCGGGGACCCCAGGGCAGCGCCTGGGGCCGTGGGACTTTGTGTGCCATGGGCAGGGCCAGGGCCACCATTTTCTGCACAAGACGTTGTATTTTTGTTCCTTCTCTGCAAATGGCGTGCTCCATGAGCAGTATCTGGACGCAGCACCAGACCATCTGAATGGTGAAACCTCAGTGCACCGAGCGCTTTTCATCGCAGGTTTCCATGCCTTTCCTTTCCCCTCCCTGTTCGTTTCCTTGTTTCTCCTCAGTCAAAAAGACGTGGAAAGCAGTCTCCTGAGTTTTGCTCGGCAGCTTGCTGCCACCCCTCGCCTCTCATTGGCGTGTGCGGAGCAGCTGATGGGGCCGTGGGGATGCAGCAGGGCTGGAAAACTCTTCCCAGCGTCGGCTGGACCCAGGCAGAGGGCAGCAGCCAGCTCCCGCCCCATCCCCCCGAATGTCACTCGCTTTTAAATGCACTGGTAGTTGAAAATAAGAATAACCTGCTCCAGGGCTTCTTAAACCGTGGAATTAAATATGGTTCTGGTCTCTAGGCAGAGTCTGGCTCTTCAATTCTAAATCTGCTCAGCCAAGCGAAATATTGCAGGGGGGAAAGAAATCAATATTTCTCAGGCCCGGCACGGAGAGGAAGCCGTGCACGTGCGGCTGCAGGCGTGCAAGGCTGTGCACACGCAGGCACGAGGCCGGGGTGGGAGCTGAGAGCAGGATGGGGAGCAGGAGATGAGGTTTGCCATGGCCACGGGGTGCTGGGGTGCGTGTCGGGGGCACGGGGCTGCCTGGGAACGGCCCCGGTGCAGGGGAAGGTGCTGCTGGATTTGCCAGGTCTGTGTTCTCCGGGTCTCTGCCCCTCCATCACCCTTTTGCAGAGCCCTGATGCTCTCCCTCTGTGCCCTTCTGGCCGCGTGGCGCTGGGAGGGAACTGTGCGGCCGCCCCAGCTTCGGGAACAAAGATCTGCATCTGCAGCGGAGAGGGGAAGGACGAATGTTATTGACCCGCTCTGGCATCCGGCCAGAGCGCGGATGGATGCTCGCTCCTCCCCAAAAGCCTCTCTGATAGCTTAATTTCTTAATTGCTGCCTGCGATCGGGATGTCAGCTCTGGCTCTCCTCCAGGACATGCCATGTCCAGCAGTCCGGGGCTCTCTCCCACCTTGCTTGGACACCGCTTTCAGCTCGCCTGCTGCACCGGCTGGGGGATCTCTGATCTCCCTGTAGGCCGCCTCTGCTGCCCTGGGGGCATCACCACAAATACTCTGGGAGGTCAAAACTTCGAGGGCCAGGCCCCCAGCTCCGCAGGTGTATTGTGCCAGGGAGCCAAGGGACGGAGCCAGGCTGTGTGCCCAGATGTCCCAGCTGGGACCAGCACAGCGCCTGGAGGAGGTGAGCTCCCCAGGTCCCGGTGCTGGGCTGGGACAGAGAGCAGGGCTGCCCTCTGCAGGGGCTGGCACTGGGCTGATGGAAATCCCTGGAAATTTGCAGGAAAATCTCCTGAGATAAGGCAGGGCCGTGCCCACATGCAGCGGGAGCTCGCGAGCTGCGGTGTGCCGAGGCTCTATGTCTCAATAAGCAGCACTCCGAGGCAGACCTGAAAATAAATATTTGACGAGGAAATAGTACTCTGTCTTCTGTTGTCTCTCTTCCTTTCCCCTCTGCGTTTGTCTCCCCCTTCTCCTGTCTTTTCCGTTTGACTGAACACGAGAGTTCATTGTTAAAGAGGTCTGGTTTCAGTGCGTTTTCCCTTTCTCTGCTCTCCCAAGGAGGAAACTACAGGAGATTCACACCCGTACGGCAGCGAGGGCTGTCTGCATGCCAGGCTTGTACACGTCCAGGTTGCTGGGTCCTCGTTTTTCTTCTCTGTTGCTTACTTTGCTCGCCACGGTAAAACACGGCTAGGCGGCTGTTACTTCTGCAGGGAGCAGAGGTCCGCCGGGATCAAACCGCCTGCGCAAAGGAGCGCGGTTCGGCCAAACTGCGCAGTCCTTCTCCTCCTTCGTAGCAGCTTTGGCTTCGTGCAGGGTAAAGCGAGCGGGTCAGCGGTGCCATGAATAAATCTGCTCCTGGACCCTGCGGGCCTAGGAGAGGTCGGAGCTGGGCCAGGAAGAGCAGTGGCAGCAGGTTTGGGAAGCAGGGTGATGCGGAGGGCTCGGCGAGCTGGGTGCTGGGGGATGTCCTGGCGGCAAGTGGCTCCTGACGGCCCGATGTATGTGTGTACGGATGCGTTTGGGAGTGGCTTAGCCAGATTGCCAATGATATGGTCTCCCCTTGTGCCTCTGAGGGCTGGCAAAGGGGCACTGGCATCATCTAGAGCCCTTTCCTGAGCGTGAAAGGGAAGGGTTGTGAGAAATCATGTGTAAAAGGAGAGGGGAAGAGTGACAGTGAGAATGGAGCTGGGAAGAGAGAGGAAGGGCAAGACTCCAGATAGGAAATGGGACTGAAAAATGCAGAGCAGTTTAAGGCTATTGGAGATGTCACGGGTAAGGGAGAGAGTCCAGCAGAGATGTACCTTTGAGGGGAGGCTGCTCAGCAATGTTTGCTGAGCTCCCCTGCTGTATTTAGCAGCCTCCGTGCCCTTTGGGGAGTTCTCCAGGCAGCTGGAGGAGCAGCGTGCCAAACGGTGGAAGGGGGTGCCCGGTGCCCGGGGAGGGAAGTTTAATGTCGTCCTTGCCCTTTGGGTGGCAGAGCCAAACAGTTTGCTTTGCTGCCCAGCGGATGGGGCTGCCAGATGGCTAAATATTTGCTTGTAAATTAGCAACGGGAAACAGGAGATGTAAAGCCCCAAATTGAAGAAACGCGGGGCCTGGGTTGGCCTTTTCCTCCTGCAGAGGTTGGGTAGGGCCACGACCGGAGCAGCACAAGGAGGTCTCGAAGCAAACCAGCACGGGCACACGCTGCCATCTCTCCCCTGCTCCTTGGCACGGCCGTGGGCCATTACTCAAGCGTGCTCAGCCTCTGGCTGTGTTTGCTTTAAACCAATATGCAGAGAAACCCAGCTTTTCTCTCTAGGAAAAAAAAAAAAAAAAGCTTCTCGTGCTGTATCTGTGCAGCGTCTGGCTGAATGGGATCTGACTGGAATGAAATTTCCAGGCACTAATGCAATATAAGCACTCCTCATTTGCGTGCGTGCATGTGTGGGGACGGGCAGCGTGACGATGCCGCCTTGCACGGCCCGAGCAGCACCGCGCGCAGCACGGGACGGCCTCGGGGCTCCCTCGGGGCACCCGTGCAGCCCGCCTGCCTGCCCCGAGGTGGGGCAGAAAGCCTGAAACACCCCGAAAGGCTGCGGTGCTCGGGGAGAAACTGGCGCACCAGGTGGTTTTAAAGACAAGTAAATGGTACGGGTGATGATTGCTGGCTCCCTTTTATTCGCCACCCGGGTGTCAGCCGGGCGTTTTTGCCTTCCCTGGTGTTTCTGTGCAGCCGGGAGGGCTGGCCCCTCTCCTCTCGCCTTGGTTTCTGATGAGAGCTTTCTTCTTAACTTGACTCGGGGGTCTGCGGCTTTGCGAAGCTCTGCCTCTCTGATGTGGGCAATAAAGGCCTGAGAGCTGGCTGCGCTGCTCTGACGCTCGTATGGCTGCAAGAGGAGCAGCAGCGAGTCCTCGCGCCCTTCTCCGCATCCCTACGGCTCCCCTGCTCTGCCTTCTCCCCCTCTTGGAGCCTCAGTGTTGGGGAGCACAGAGCTGCTCCCTTTCCCCTCGATCCCTCCCGACATCCATGCACGTCGCATTTTGCGGTGCCTGGGAGCCCCGTCTGCCTTCCCACACCGTCCCCGGCCCTATTTATGGGTGGCGGCGGCATTACCCGTGCGGATGCAGATTGTGCGTGAAGGTTTTCTATAAATACAAACACTCCGTAATTATCGTCAGAACTATTTAGCCCAATTCAAAGGTAGATTAAATAATGAATGTGTGCGCGATACGCCTGCCGATGTCAACAAATGGAAAGAGACATCTCTGGGTGCGGAGCCGGAGGTTTCCCCGGTGCCGGAGCTGGGGGAGGAGAGCGGGGAGGGAGCTGAACAGGCGTGGTGCCGGGAATGCCTCTCACACGGGGCTGGGAGGCACGACCTGCTCCCTGCTCCCTGGTGGGGTCTCGGGGTGGAGAAATAGGTGGTCCAGGGGACGGTGTGACAAGGATGGACAAGGGCTGGCACGCGCGGGAGCCG
This sequence comes from Anser cygnoides, assembly GCF_040182565.1. Lineage (NCBI taxonomy): Eukaryota > Metazoa > Chordata > Aves > Anseriformes > Anatidae > Anser > Anser cygnoides. The sequence continues at coordinate 13,368,473 of NC_089883.1, forward strand.
CTTGGTATTCACGGCTGCCCATCGCTGCGCATCTCCCCCCGCTGTTTCTGCTGAGCCTGGGGAGCACCGGGAGGTAATTTCAGGCTAGGTCGCAGTCAGAAGCAGGCGATAAGGCTCCCCAAAGCCTCCCGGCCCCTTGTTTGGCATGGGAATTGGTTTTCTCCGAGGCCGTGCGTGGCCCAGCGGCTTTCCCTCCCCGCCGGCCTCTCCCTGGCCGTGGCCCTCTCTGCAGCAGCGCCTTTTTGGGGACTGGAGGCCTGCCTCCAGCTGTGCTCTGCAGGGCAGCAGCTCAGGATCAGGCCCCAGTGGGTCCGTGCTGAGGATGGAGGTGGCTTTACCACCATCCCGCGGGGGTGCACGGCAGGGCAGGGCTGGCACGCTTAGGAGGAGCGGTGACACTGGCGTTTCAGGGAGGGGACAGAAGTTTGTCAGCCCCTTACATGCCGCGATTGCTCCAGAAACTGCATTTGCAAAGCCAGGGGAAGGAAGAGGCAATTTCACCCTGCTTTCGCTGCAGGAGCCTCTGCTGAACGTCCCCCCCCGCTCCCCTCTCCCCGGGTGCCACGGAGCTGTGCGGCTGCCGGGTCTCAGCCTCCCCCGGCTCCATGTCCCCTCTGCTGCTCCCCGGCCCCAGGGACGGGGGTGCTGGGACCCGCAGGGGTGGCGGGGCTGGGAGGAAGGGCTCCATCACGGTAACTAATAACTGTGTGCTGACAAATTGAATTATACCTTTTCCAGTTGCCTGCACTATTGATCAGAGAAAAGGTTCGTGTTTTTGTTAGGCTTTTTTTTTTTTTTTTCTTTTTTTTTCTTTTCCTCCTTTTAAGTTACAGTTGCAATGTCCTGGGGGCTTATAATGAACTAAATAAGGTCAGGTTAGCAGAAGAATCAAATATGCTCTGGCAGCAGGAGCGTGGGCTTTTCCTGGTGACTCTGAGCGGGGAGGGAAGCAGCGGTGGGAGCAGCAGTAGCTCGCGGTGCCCTGGTGTGCGGCAGTGTCCAGCTGCAGCCTCCAGTGCTGCCCAGCTCACCCGGGACCCAGCAGGCAGCTGATAAGGACGGCTGAAACCAGACCGAACCGTGCACGGGGGACAGCCCAGCGTCCCCCTTCGTGTCCCCAGTGCCGTGCCGGGACCACTGGGCATCGCAGCAGGGTGCCTGGAGGCTCCGAGGTGGCTCCAGGGCTCTGTGTCCCACTCCCTGTTGGGGTGGGCATGGTCCAAACGCCCTGCGGTCTGTGCCACTTGTCCCCAGCCCTTCCAGTCCCCTCTCTGTGCCTCCAGTTGCTCACTGGTGCTGCTGGAAGAGGCCAGCAGTTCTGGGCAGAGGCTGAATTCGCTGACTGGGGCTGGTTGCATTCAGCCCTCAAGGCTAGGAGGGCCGGTGCCACCCCCTCGGTGTCCCCTGGGGCTTGCCGAGGTGTGACCGGAGCTGGGGCCACCTCCGGGCACAGACCTGACCTCCCTGCCCGTGCCTGCAGCCTTCCTCCTCCCGCCCTGCCCTGCTTGAGAGTCCGGCCACATCGGGTGCGGGATTAACATTCCCGGCACAGAGCCACTCCATCACCATTTCTATTAAACTCATTTGCTATCTAAAGGAATTCATTTTCCACTTTGTTTGCCCATGATAAAAAAAAAAAAAAAAAAAAAGTCCTCAGAGCTGAGGCCCTGGTGGCTGAAGCAGGGGAGTGACCGAGCGGGGAGCTGGGCAGCGGCGTCCCCTCCCTCCGTTTGCATGCCAGGAGGACAAGGAGGACAAGGACAGGGCTCCTATTGACAGCCTGCCCCCGGTTTATCCCTGAGGCCCCCAGCACGGGCACCTCCTGTTGGAAAAAGGGAGCGAGACGCTCTGCAGCCCTCTGCGCCGCCGCCTTCAAGGTCGGCGGCTGCTGGCGATTGATCCACGGCCTCGCTGTAGATCTTGTGCCGAGGGGAGCCTCCCCTGCTGCCGGGAGCAATCCGTCCTGCCCTAAACGTGTGCCTGGCGCCGGTGCTGAGCAGCAGGTGGGTGCTCCCAGCCCTGAGGGCCGCGGGGAGGCCACCCTCGGGAGGTGTCCCTGGGACACCCCACGGGGACGGCAGCGACCAGGGGGCTTGAGCCTGTGCTCCAGCAACCTCTGCCCTCCCGGCCCGGTCCCACGGGACGCACGCTGCCTGCACGCCCGCCCGCCTGCCTGCCCCGTCCCCTGCTTGGCCCCATTCCCCGAGCAAATCCCGCTCCTTTGGAGAGGCTCCAGCTTCCCTCCCACAAACCCGTTTGGAGCAGCTGGCACCGAGGGAGAACAGAAGCAAGTGGGGCAGTTTAACCCCCCTGCTACCTGCATCTCGCTGCCTAATGAGCCGGCTCGGGTTGTGCTAATTACTCCAACCCTGGCAGAGCAGAGGAGAGCCCCAGGAGTTAACCAGCACTCGATTAACCCCTGCTCGCGCCCAGCCCCGGGCAGAGCGGGGTGGCGATGCTCCCCCCTGCTCTCGGGGCAGCCTGCAGCTGTCTCGGCGTGGCGGCAGCGAGCGATTCATCGATTTCTCCTCGCTTCCCTTCCCGGAGGCACCCATCGCAGACGGGGCTTCCCGGCAGCCTCCTCTTGCCACCATCTCGAGGAGCCGGGCGCTGCCCCGTGCCCGTCCCGCTGGGGTGCACGAGGCTGTTTTTATCCCCACCCCGGTGCCGGCGGGGGTCCCCCAGCCCCCAGCCCCTCCGCACCCCGCCAGGCGCGGAGCTGCCGCCCAGAATTTGCCCTCCAGTTTCTATGGCAACGGGGAAAAAAAAAAAAAACCTCCAAACATTTAATTCTGCAGCCCACCTGGGAGCCTTTTAAACTCCCCGTTCGGTGTTTGACATGTAATAATTTTTCTGCTTTTAAGATTATCCTAAAACGCTCATTCTCTTTCTCTCTCAAAATCTCAGCGGTGGAGCCTCTGAAAGAAATCAGCATAAAAAATACCGATACACGTCGCAAATACCGATTTGTCACCGTGGCAGGGGACAGGCAGCGACAGGCGCTGGGGAAGTGGAAGGGGACGGAGCAACATGGGGCTGGGGCTGCCCACGGGTGGCGCCGGCACCGGGCAGAGCCCGGCCACGCATGGGAACGGGATGGGAACGTCAGCACCAGGAGGGCTGGGCTGGTGGGAGAGGGCAGGAGAGGCGATGGCCTGGGTGCTGATGAGGGATCAGTGGGGACACGGGGATTCTGGGGAGCAGAGCAGGTTCTGCTTGGTGGCAGGGAGGGCTTTGGTCCGCTGCTTGGGAGAGGAGACTCAACAGTGTTGTGGGCGTCTATGCTGGAATGAAAATCAAAGAAAAAACTGCTTCAGGAAGTGAATTGAGCCCAGCAGGGCTGCTCCGGGTGCTCTGAGCTACCCCGTCCCCTCCCTGCGTTGTGCAGGGGAGCAGAGCCCAGCGTTATTTGCTTTGGCACGCGAATAAATCCGGTGCAAGCTGCCGGGTGGCGCGGTGGCGAGAGGCGCTGGGCACCAGCGGTGGGACACCGGCATCTGGCTGCCGGTGCTCGGGTCTCCGCACACCTTACACCAAGCAGATGGTCTGCTCCCGAGCACTGGGATCCAGCAGGCCTGTGGAGCAATTTAATCTCCAGAAATAATTTAATATGGCTTCCTCCAGAGTATGGTGGTTTGCTTTTCTTTTTTTTTTTTTTTCCTGGTCAGCCATAGAATAATTTAATCCTGCCTTCTGTGTGAAGGTCTATTTTAAGCCTGCCACCTGCAGAGCGTTTTAATCCCGCGTCTCACAAAGTAATTCAATCCTCTCCCTTGGTGAGTAATTTAATCCTCTATTTCCAGGGTAATTTAATCCCCTCCCTGGGGAATAATGGAATAATTTGAGCCTCCATTTCCAGAGTAACGTGATCCTCTACCTGAGCAGCTCGATGCGTTAAGCCTGCCACCTGCAAAGCTGGGCAAACGCCTGGCTGTGGGCTCCGCCGGCGCTGCAGAGCAGTCCTGCACGGGCTGGGGGTAATCCAGGTGGATTGGGATGGGGCAAAACCATTCGGCACTGCTTGGCCTCGGGGCTTTGGAGCCGAGCTCTGTGCGATCGCCTCGTTTGAATTCCTCCGCAGCTGGGGCTAGGGGGGGCTCCTGGGGGCTCCTTTCCGTGCCAGGGCAGAGCAGCTCTTTCTATACAGGAATGATATCCCTATAAATGTATATATGTATAAATATAGGCGTCATCTTCCCGTTTATCTGGAAGGGCAGGGTTGGTCCCTCGCTCGGCGTCACCTCCAGCAGGGCTCGCTGATGGGGAATCGGAGAGGCACCGCAGCAGCGGAACCTCCCAGCCCTGCTGTGCCATCAGGGACACGTGTGCCACCTGCAGCCAGGCTGCCACACACCCGGGTGGCCTCCAGGCACGTCGCGCACCCTCTCCCGGCACAGAAATGCACCTTGAAAGCCCCGGAGCCTCCCCGTCGGGCTGTGTGACAGAGGGATGCGCAGCGGGGAGCCTGGCTCTTTTACACCTCTTCCCCCTCATTTCTGCTACAGCAAAGGCTCCCGGCTAATAGGAGAGAGTGTTTCCTGAGCTGAGACGTTAAAAAGAAAGAGAAAACCACCAATAATGATAGTGTCCGTTTCCATGCAGAGGAGGATCTGTGGAATATTCAGAACAGAAATATTTCCTGCCCCTCTGAAGCCTGCAGTGGTTTGTGTTCAGGCGAGGGATGAGCGCACCGGCAAGGAAACCGCGTCCTGAAAAAACCCCAGGGAAAGGAAAAAGAGGGAGAGGTGAGGCAGGAGGGGAGACCTGGCCAAGGAGGGGGAGCCTGTAGGGCCTGGGGGATGGCTGTGACCCCAGCTTTGGGTTGCAGAAGCATATTAGGAAGATCTGGCAGAGAGGGCATGGGGTGGGAGCGTGCCCACCGCCCCAGGCACCCCCCGTGCCAGGCACCCCTGTCCCCCCCGTTAGACCCTCCTGCCACTGCTCTGCCCTGCGTCTCTCCCCGATTGCCCCGGGAACAGCTATAAGGTTGGCACCGTTGTTGTTTAATCCTGCTGTAAAGTTAGTGCTCAGGTTCTTCCGAAGCCAAAGGGGAGGCAGCGGGGTGGAGGGGCAGAGCCAGCTCTCAGCGCCGCCGCTCCGCAGCTCCCATCTGCACGGCGTTGGAAATAATTCCTGGATCCCCGAGCATCCCGCGGCCCCACGGGACTGGCCCCGGCCAGGGCCCCGCAGGGCTGAGAGGTGCCAGAGTGAACCAAGCACATGGTAATTGTCTTTCCTGGGGACAGGGACGTGGGGCAGAAATGCTTGGCCAGGCTAAACAGAAATCACTGCTACTTCCCCTGCATATTTTACATGCCCTGGTCCCCCCGGGACTGCTAAAATTCTGCTTTTAAAACTCTGCTTTATACAAAAGTCTGTCCTGGATATGTCATCTCACATTCTAACATGATATATTGGACAAATAATTCTTTATGTGCAAAGCGCTCCCAAGTACCTGCAGGCCAGGGGGAAGCGAAGGGCCTGAATATCTTTAAAAATCCCGTGCTGAATGGCTCCGTTTCAAAGTCTGTTTAGCAAATTCTGCTAAATGTCTTGCCCAAAAGTCACCCCGTTCCCGGCTGAGCCTGTCAGACTGTGTGCGCCGTGCAGATGTCTGTGCTGTGCCTTTTGGCCATGGGAAAAGCGGTCGTGGGCTGCTCACAGCCCCGCTTTTGGGTGGTTTAGGCTGCTGTGGGGTGCGCGAAGTGGGAGAGAAATGCCTCCCTTCCCTCCTCAACACGTGAGCTGCTGTGTTTAACCAGTCTTGGTGTTCGCTCACCTCTCTTCCCCTCTAATGAGTCGGGTTTTATTCTCCCACATCACGTCTGAATGCACATTGCGGGTAATTGACGGACAGGACCCGGCCTCTGAAAGCTATCAGCACAGCAACTGTGAAATCACACGTCCAAATATGTTTATCTGCCCGGCTTCGGGGGCCCGAGTGCTCTCTGGATGTGGATTTCCGTACTTCAAGGAGGAGAGCAAATGTCCCTTAAAATGTCAGCTTAGTAACTGGAGATAAAAGGGAAGACGCGGGGGCTCCTTCAACTTTGCAGCCCCGACAAAGCAGGGCAGCTCGGCACCCAGGGGAGAACCCAGCCAGCCCCAGCGGGCTCTTTTTGGGGTGGCTGCTGGTGTTGTGGGGTGCTGAGCACCGGTGCTGCCCCTCGGTGCCTCCCCTGGTGGCCTCCAGCAGGCGATGGATGCGCAAACCAACCTCTTCTCAGCTTCTTGTCCCCAGAGGGAGACCTGGAAGGTCTCCGTGCGCCCCGGGAAGGAGCCGTGGCCGCTGCGGAGCCGCGTTGCTCGGGCAGCGCCCCGTAGGGACTCAGGACCTCGCTGCTACGCCCCGGCTGCTCTCGGCGCGGCTCTGGAGAGCTCCATGCGTAATTCTCGAGTGCGGGAATCGCTCTCCACACAAGCACCTCTCCAAGGCTCACCCGGCAGCAGCAGATGTCAGACGTTTCTCCTCGGCCCCTGCCCGTGCGGTGGGCGCGGGAGGACGCTGTGAGCCTCCCCGTGAGCCTCCCTGCGAGCCGATGGGGGGATTTCCCCGGAGCACCCCCACCGTGGGGGCACAGCCATCCTCCCACCCCAGCCGGACCGCGTCCGGGCTGTCCAAGGCCACCAAGTGAAGCCACGAGCCCCTCTCCCCCCTGGCACCGTGGCGGGTGGCTGCTGGGGATGGCGCGGCGCCAGCACGCCCCCCGCACGCCGCTGATTGACGGCAGCGCCGCGGGAGCACGGGGCTTGTTGTCAGCAGGCTCGGTATTTGGGTTGGCAGAGCCTGGCTCACACCGACGACAGGAGCTGCCTCTCACTGTCAGCGGCAGCTCCGCCGCCGCCGAGCCTTTGCACGCCCCCCTCTCCCCGGCACCGCCGTCCTCTGCTCCTGGCCCTGCCGACGTGCCCGCCTGCAGGCACCGCGCCGCTCTCTGCCCTCCCAAGCATGGGTTTTGCTCCTTTTCTGATGCAGTCCCGCTCCTGCTGCCCCAGGGTCCCTCCGCACCAGCCCCAGGGCACAGTTTTGTGTCCTAAATGCGATGGCAGGCTTAGCCAGGTGCCCTCGTGGTTGGATGCAGTGGCTCCTGGGGGATGGATGGTGGGGTTTCTGCCATGCAGAGGCTCAGAGGATACGTTAAGAGGAGTCCTCTGGGCTCTCTGATGGCTTGGTCTCCAGCAGTTCCCACTGCGTTTCCACCTGGGCCCCCTTGGATCCATCCCTAGCACGTAAAGCTGCTGCTGGATGTGAGCAGAGCCTCCGGATCTGCATCCACTGTCCCACCCCGTAAGAAACCCGCAGGTCCCTGTCATCCTGGCTGCACAGGCACCGTGCCCGTCCCTCGCCGTGCCATCCCCTCCTCCTGTTCCGAGGGGGCCGGGAGCGTGCGTAGTGCTCGCGTGGCACTGCTGCGGGACGGCGGCGAGGAGGACAAGCTGGAGCACGGCTGCACACGGGGACACGGGCTTGGGAGCAGGGCTGCAGGGAGGGGAGAGCACGGGAGCAGGCGAGGAACAGGCTGTGTGTGTGTGTGTGCACAGGTCCTGCCGGGCTTGTGTTCGCTGGTTGGGATTTGCAACACGTCCACGCAATGAACCTGCCTCCGAGGGGCTCAGGGAATAAAAGTGAGTGGGGCTCTGCACCCTTCTGCAAATAAAAAGGAGACAGCAGGAGATGCTTCACGACTCAAGTGGGAGCTTGGGTGCCAGCCCACTTCTCTCCTCCTCTCTCTCAAACACTAAAAAAATCAGGAAGGAGGTTTGCAGCCCACAGGCCAGTTCCCGGCCCGTTCTTAGCCTGCAGGCACAGCGTTAGGTCAGGGCACTTGGTGTCCACAGGGCAGGACTGCGGGAGGAGACCTCGAGCCACCCCCGAGACCTCTCAGTAGCCCTGATGCGCCTTTTGGTTCAATCACCAAAAACACCCTTTTGATGGAGAAATGTACACATTTTGGGTACCAGGAGACAGACTTATGGATGCATTTCCGCAGAGGTGAGGACAAGCCACATTTCATCCCACTCGCATCCTCCCCGGAGCTCAGCTAGTCCCTGTTGCAGCCAGAGGAGAAGCTCTCGCACATGTAGCATCCCCTGGGTGGCCTGTACCCTCCTCTAGCAAACACATTTACCGCCCTGCAAAGCACAGCCTTCTCTTCTCCACGTGTGACTTCAGGCTGTATTGTAGATTAAAAGATTTGTCTTTCTCCTTTATCCAGCAGGTGGGTCTCTGGTGGCTATTTCAATACCGTTCCTCGCATGGGCTCTGGGACGTCTGTGCTGAGGCTCTCTGTAAACTCAATTACACCGTGGTAATAGCATGGTATTGACTCAGGAGCCTCAGCAGCACAGGACTCTTGCCGTTTATTAGTTGTTTAATTATATGGCACATCAGGCCAAAATAATGTCATTAGCTAATTAGCCCATGTTGGGGTTTTTTGTAATTTTTCTTAAATGAATGTTAACATCAGCGGAAGGTGCCAGCTCATAGCCCAGGAGACCAGAGCCCTTCCATGCGCGGAGCAGGCCGGGGCTGATCCTGTCCCCACTTTTGCCCCAGGACCTCGGGGCAGCAGGGCGTCCCCGGCGCCCACCCGCCAGGCTCAGGACCCTGCCGCGTGGCCCGCGGTCATGCGGGAGCTGGCTGGGATGCGAGGAGGAGTGTGAAGGCATCAGAAAGCCTCGCCTCGCCAGGGCTGTCACGCTGCTCGCCCTGGCTGGTGACCGGGCGCTGCTGGAGCCCGCGTGAGTCAGGGCCCCCTTGTTGGACACGGCCGTGATTACGTGCCGCCGGGCGCGCAGTGAGATGACAATGAGCGTGAAAATGCCAGCGGTGTGTACTAGATCTGCAACCCGGCAGAGGGGGTGACGGCAGCACCGCCGCGGGGCCAAAGCCTTGGATACGTGCCTTCCCCAGGGTCCCTGCGGGAAGGAACGCTGCAGGGGGCACCCAGAGGAGCTCCTCGCCTCCCCTGCGCGAGGGCAGGGGACACCGGGGTGCTGCACGGCCACCCGGCCGAGGGCACAGATTGCCTTTGGGCTTGGCTTTCCTCGCCAGAAAACGTGTTAGGCGCAGGACTTGATCTGTGCAATTGGCACGGCTTGGGCGGCTGTTTCAGCGCAACGGCGGTGAGGATGTTCAGAGTCTTTCCACTGGCTGCCGCAGGCCTGCAGTTTCCAAGGGCTCGCGTTGCCCCTGCAGGCTCCTTCCTGTTATTTAACCCAGGCAGACCAGCTGTGGGCTTTTCTGCAAAGCATTTGCTGCTCCTAAAGATTTCCTGATATCTTTTGACCTGGCTGGGTCAGTTCCAACCTCGGAAAAATTGCAGGCCCCTGTAGACACCGTCCTGTCCTTGAAGGCAAGTGCTGCAAACTCGAGAAACTCCATGGGGAAGCCACGTACTTTTGAGAGGTTCAAGAGTCCGTAGCAAATAACTCCAAAATTAGCCATGCAGTCCTCCCCCAGGTCCTCAAAGGCATGAGTTCAGATGAATAAAACAAATTTGGAGTTAATAGACCACACTGAATTTAAAATATGGCATTCCAAAAAGGGGGAAAAACCAGAAAACCTCCAAAAGTGAGAAGCTTTCTGGTTTTTCAAACCACATCTCCCCAGCACCTTACCTGATGGATTGGAGACTCTCTAGAATAATTATTTTCCAGAACGCATAATTTGTTGACAGATTACTTTTTTTTTTTTTTTAACAAGCACTAAGAAGAAACAAAATGAGACTTGTAAGGAGAATGAGTTACATCCTTAAGCTGGACACTGCTTGTGTGGCTCCCCGCTTCTGCTGTGAGATAATCACCCATTCTCCCATGCTCCGCCGCTCACCTTAATAACTCTCCCGGGATTTGATGTAATGGTTTACATAACCTTTCCGAAGCATCCTGAATTGTGACGTGGCCAGCACTTAAATATGACATTGAGTCAACTCCGAGGCGCTTCGCAGCTTGGCGGTGCTGCTCGGGGCTATCCAGTGAAACGAGTGCCACATTTCACCACGCCAAAACGTCTGGTGCTGCTCAGCACCTGAGTCTTGTGTCCTCGCTCTAGGACTGGTTGTAGCTCTGCGGGGAGCTCGGAGGTGCCGAGGTTGTGGGGTGCCCTGGGGGGGTCCTGGCAGAGGGGAGCCCAGCATGGCACAGGGACGGCTCTGTGCACCCCTGGGGTGCAGAGAGAAGGGCGCTCTGCCGGCACAGAGGCATCACCAGCGCTTTGAAGACTCCAGATTCAATCCTCCTCTGGCACAGACCTCACCGGCTCTTCGCCAATTAGCTAATGGTGCACGCAGTTAGGTAAGCAGTTTCTGTTTTTATCCGGCCCCAAAATCCAGCCCGAGAGAAGAGCTTTTGGCCTGCGTGTGGCTGGGACAAATACCTCCGGCTTTCAGACCCCGAGCAGTGGCACGTGCTCGCCCTTTGTGCAGATGTGCCTAGCACCAGGGCTGACCCCGAGGCACCTATGGGTGCGTGCTCGGGTTCGTTTCACCCGGCTGCACGCATCCCCTCTGTGGGTACCTGCCTCGGAGCCCGCTGGCTGGATGACATTTGCAGTCAGCGGGGAGAGAAGAGGCATGGCCAGGCGCAGTCCATCTGACCTTTCTCAGGCAGGAACGAGATTAATCCTGCCCCGGAGAGGCCCTTTCTCTCCGTGAGCGACATGGCATTCGTCCGACCAGGCACGGGCACGGGCTGCGTGCGGCCAGATGGGTCCCCGGGTCCCTCTCCGACCGCAGTGGCTCTGGGTGAGCGCGGCAGGCAGGGTGCTCTGCTCCTTCCCGGGGCTGGAGATGGCCACCCCAGCACCCTCCCAGCTGGGGCTCTGGCATGAACATTTCCGCAGCCCAACCAGGGGCACAGGCTGGGAGGGCAGAGCTAAAATACCCCTTTTCTGCTACCCGGGGCCGATTCTGCTGCCTTCCAAACCCTGCAGTAATCTCTGCTGTTGATTATGTATGTAAATGTGTGGCTATAATAGTCTCCCTCATGCATGTCTGTGTATATATATACGCACACACACGTCGACGTGTGTGTACCTAACATATGTGCTCTCAGCCCCCACAACATATGCAGCACGAAGCCACCGGAGCGTGCGCACTTGTGCACCCTGGCGCACAGAGCGGGGGGGGGATGCGCCTGCCTGCGCCAGTGCCACCACGCCCCGCCGTGGCATCGCCCCCCCGCCCTTCCAGGTAGGGTTTTGGACCTGTATGGCATTGGCACATGCCTGGCTGACACCGCTGTCCCCCCAAACCCCGCCAGCGAGGCTGGTTTTCTTCCAGCAGGCATTATTTCTGGCTGGACTTTTGGGGATGGGATTGCGCTGGTACCCACGGGACGCATAAATGCCCACCCCAACCTACCTGGGGCTCCTGCTGCTCTGGGTTCTGGGCCAAAATCACTTGGAGAAGGGGCTTCTGGGCAGCAGTGTTGTCCCTTTCGCCCTGTAGCGAGTCCCACGTGGCTGCAGGGTGTCCCCAGGCCAGTGCTCAGCACCAGTGTTCAGGATGTTTAATGCAAAGCCTCCAGGACACCCCGAAATGGGGTCGCAGGGCTCCAGAACACCCCAAAATGGGGTTCCATGGCTCCAGAACACCCCAAAATGGGGTTCCAGGGCACGTCCTGCAGAAGAAGAAGCAAAGCAGGAAGATCCAAGGAACTTGCAGGTGCACAGCTGAGAAAGCTTTTCCTTAAGAGAGCTGTTGGTGTTGATGGCATCAGTAGTGTCACTGATGGAGAAATTCAATCACTTCCAATGAGGGAAAAATAATTGTCTTTCGAGGTACAGTAGGTTGTTGTCATTTTCCTATGACACACTCCATCAACTTTCAATTTCTAGCACAAAAGCCCTTCGTTCTTGCTCGGGCCTCTCTAATCCTTCGCGGTGAGCGTTCGAGGCACAGGTGCTGCGGGCTGGCCGAGTCCTGGGGGGGCAGAAGCACCCAAATGGTGCCAAAGTGAGCGTCACCCAGACCCTGAGCCTCTAGGGGCTGTGAGCAGGCAGGGAAGGCGGGCAGGGAGGACAGACGGGCAGGGAGGACAGACGGACAGCGGACGGGGAGAGGCGCACAGCGGTGACTCCGAGCAGAAGCGTGTGTGCCGGGAGGGAGAGCTCGGCACCAAACGCTTCCCTGCCCCTGGGTGAAACAGGAGGTGATTAGCAGCCTTGTCCTGACGTCCCAGCCACAGGGCCTTCTCCTCAGGCGTTTAAGGAAGAAATACATATTGAAAAATACTGCTCTAACAGAGGGAAGTAATGATGTGTTTCAAGGCAGAGATGGTATCATTCATAAAGCCCGTGCTGCTTAATTACTTCAGCACCATTTAAGAGAGGAATGATTTCCTAGCGAGTTTCTGGTTTGTTTTCCCTCTGTCCTGCTGCATCTCACCAGGGCTCCTGCTGCTTGTCAGACCCAGTGGCCCCCTGCCTCCAGCCGCAGCTCGGGGCCAGCTGCCAGCCCAGGGACCCGCCGGCCGTCACTGCCACCACGTGCGGGTCCCCCAGGGATGCCCCAGCAGCTGGGGGTGCAGCGTTCCCGTGGTGTGGGGCAGATGTGACGCTGTGTGGTGTGGAGGACACCATGTCCGCTGGGCACGCACCTGCCCTGCCCCGCCTGGGGCTCCGTGGGGTCACCAGCACCTTTTTGAGCTGCCCTTGTGCCCCATGGCAGCCGCTCACCCCCACCTGCTGCCCCCACGGCCCCTCGTGGCTCCCCAGGACTGGCTGTGCTCCAGAGGTCCCTTCCAACCTCAGCCGTTCTGTGGTCCTGGTTTTGGCCAAAACAGCTCCCCACAGGCCTCAGGAGGTCCCCCCGAGGAGGAGAAAAGCGTTTCAATGGCTTTAACCTGCTGCACCTTGTGGTGCTTTCCTTTTGCCTGTCACGTCTAGCCTGACGTTATTTGGGTAGGAGCAGAGGGGTGGGAGTTTAGAGAGACAAAATGGTGCTTTCTTTTTTTTTTTTTTTTTTGCATTCATGAGAGATTTCAAGCGACACACACACAATAATGTATCACCCAGCCCTAGTAAAGCTTGAATGGTTTAAAAATACGCTCCTGAACTTTCCACCCCTGTTCGCACACAGGCATCATCCCTTTGGGGTCTGCACTTTGGCAAGAACAAGCAAGGAGTTAAGCAGCTCGGCAAGGCGAGCTATTTATGGATGTTGCAAGCTCCCAGCTCCTCTCCGATACCCCATTCAATCCTTTAATTATCTGCAGTTGTTTCGTGCCGCGTCTCACCGCACGCTCTCAGGGGGAAACCGCTGGAGCTCTGCCAGCTGGTGGGGAGTGGGGCGGGGAGGGGGGGGACTGTGCTGGTACAGCTCAGCACAATTTGGGATGCCATCGGGTTGCTCGTTGGAGGCCGGGGGCATGGCCACGGGGCCTTCTGGGCCAGTGCTCCCAGAGCTACGTGGCCACGGGGGCAGGCTGTGGCAGCGGCGGCACCGAACCACCAGGATCAGTCCCCTGTGTCACCAAACCCTCGCGGTGACATCCAGCCCAGAAAACGCACACCACGCCACGGGAGAGAGAGGGTGGAAGCAGGAGGAGATGTGTCTCCTTGCCAGCTCTGACGTGGTTGCCCCCAGCCAGCACTGTTTGGCTACAGCCCTGCCAGGCTGGGAGAAGAGAGCGGCTGATGCCAGGGCTCTGCACCAATTCCTGCTCCCCTGGCAAGCCCGCCCAGCTGTGGGTGTGCTCCAGGGTAACACGGGAGCAACCCCTTCGGCATCCCTAAACCCCAGTGAGGATGGTGCTCCAGGATCGTAAGAATATTAGTTAAGCCACTAATAGTCTTAGGGTAAGTCTGACAAACAAGAAAAGAGGCGAGAATAATCTCCAGCTCCCGGAGCTGCGTGGCTGCTAATGAAAGCTGCTCTCTGAGCATCCCCCATACATCTCATCCTCACCTCACCTCCCTGCGCGTTTTACACCCCTGGGGCCAACTCTCCCCAAGCCTGGCATCTGTATCCCATGCTCTGGGACCAGTAAGAGCTGGGGACTGGTTATACTGGTCTCAAAAAACTTGCTCGTGGGAACTTGGAGGTTCCCACACTCAGGCTTTGCGCATTTGCACCTCGCACCCCTGCCTTGCCTGGCCTGGCCCTCTCTTGGCACCGGGGCTCCTGCAGCCATCCGCCGCGCTCCCAGAGCCCGTCGGGAGGGCAGGGAGGCTGCGGCCAAGCCCTGGCACGGTCCCGGCGGGCAGCGCACGTCCTCCTCCATCTGCCGCGGCAGCCGGAGGCATGGGCAGCCCTGCTGCGTGCACCTGGGCTCGGGGAGTGAGCCCGCGTGCCTCCTCCTGGGCCCCTTCCCTTCCCCGTGGGGGAGCGGGGCCGTGCTGCCAAGACCCCTCTGGCAGCTCATGCGTCCACGGCATCGCCAGAAACCGCGTGCTTTTGGGGGGGACAAACGAGCTGAGCTCTGCCAACAAAGGCAGAGCTGTCCCCGAGGCTGCCCCGGCACTGGCGGGTCCATGCTGGGCACCGGCCCCATAACAGAGGGTCGGGGACAGGGACACCCCACACCTGCTTCCAGAGTGAGGGTTGGGTTTGTTATTGGTGTTAATTGCTTGATACTTGCGCTGTGTTTCCTACCCCGTAAAGACTGAGTCAAAAACCAGCGCCCCGAGGCACCGCCTCCATTAAACTGGTGTTCATTAGAGGTGACTTCGTGCTACCTCATTAGGCTTCTGTAATTGAAGGAGTTAATTGATTATCAATACTTCCAGTTCCCTCTTCCCATGCCTGCGAGGCCCTGCCGGGTCTTCTCCGGGTCCCCCATTCCTCACGCGGCTCTGCCTCACCTCGCTGCCGGCAGCATGGGGCGGCTGCGTCGCGCACCGGGGCGGCTTGGGGAACGTCCCGGTGCCACGTCGGGGTGCCAGCACCGCTGGCTCCGCTGCAGCAGCACCCTGACCGTCCTCCTTGGGGCCCCTTGGTTGCAGCACCTTCGCCCTGATTCGGTGCTGGCTCTGTTTCAAACCCTTCCCGTAGCTCCCCTCTCTGCTTTTCAATGCACATGCATTATAGCTGGGGAGGGCCCGCGTGAGGGCTCAGCCCCAAGCGGGTGCGAACGCGGAGCCTCCAAGCCAGCTGCTCCCAAGCCCAGCTCGCCGTGCCCGGCGGCACAGGGACGAGGGCACCGGCTGCGGGGGCACCGGCTGCGCGGGGGCGGCCGTGGCAGCGGCGGCGTGGGCGCACTCGCTCACTGCTTTTCCTGTGCGCGGGCGCCGTGCCCGGCTCCCTCGCGCCGCCACGTGCTGCCTGAGTCAGCCACACGCCTGCTGCTTTTAGCCGCGGCCTCCTAGCACCCTGCCTCGCTCAGCAAGGGGGCAGGGAGATGTTCGGCTTCCCCCGTGCCGGCACTATGTCCCGCTCCCCGTGCTTGTGGTGCCAGGCGTCCCTCTGTCCGTCGGCTTCGCGCCCGAGCTGGCTCTGCCGGCAGTGAGGCGGCCGGTGACAGCGAGAGGCGAGAGGAAAGTGTCGCTCACCACCTTCGTTAGTTTTAACTAACAAGCTGTTTATAGGAATGACATGACACCTGCTTTCCTCTTTATAAATTCAATAATTTATGAAAGGTATTAAAGGCAAAGCGGCCTCCCGGATGAAGGCTGTGATGCGTGTGCTCTGGGTGTTAGCCAAACGGGACAGCGAGCCGCACTTGAATAACGCACGGAGATATTTACCCTCTCCCTCTATAAATTATTAAGGGGCTTTTTGCACGTAATTACGCGAGCTTTAATGTTTCTCACTCCCTGCTTTTAATCCCTTTTGGCAAGTCTCCAGTCCACTTCTGACGGAGCCGAGCAAGCAGCGAGCCGCTTTGAGGGTCACCGCCGACGTGGGTGTCGCAGGAGGGGGCACCGGCGTGGTCCCAGCCCGCGCAGCACCGCTGTGGCCGGGGCTCCCCGCACGCCAGGCAGGGGAGGGAGAAGCAAAAGGCGCGAGCCCTGGGGCCGGGGCCAGGGCTTGGCCCTGTGGTGGTGGCCGTGGGAAAGTGCAAAGCAGGCTTCAGTGTTTTAATTGCTCTCCAACTGTGCATGTAAATCAATGATACACAGGTGTAATTGGGCGTGCAAATGTCACCAGGCAGCTGTTTACATGTGCGGCGTGCATTAGGGGAGCGTGGATGTGTGCAAAGGAACGCCGAATGTCCGTGATGCTGACGCTGCCGGGGGTCTCCGGGTGCTGGGTGCGCTGCCTCTGCTTCTGGGGCTCTGGCTGCCCCTCGCCCTGCCCCTGCCCTCCCTCACCTTCCCCAGCCTCCAGCGGCGCTCAGCTCCCTTCCGAGCTCCCCAGCATCACCCACGCGGCCCTGTCCTGGCTGCACCGTGCCCGTCTGTGCCTGGCACACCGGGCAGGGCCGAGCCCCTACCAGGCACGGAGGTGAGGAGCCTCCTCCACCCCCTCCAAGCACCCTGACCCCGCTCTGTTAGCAGCCAGGCATTTGTGAGTCAGCCCAGCGGGACCTCCCTCATCCCCCCGCAGTCCTCCTCGTCCGGCACAGACTTTTCTCTTTTGGCACGACTCTGATGTCCTCTGTGGTCTGCCAGCCCTCTCTCCTTTGTGCAGAGATCTTTAATCATTGCTTTGTCCCATTGTGCAGCTCCTATTCTTATGCCAGGCTGTTAAAAAGCTGTCACTGTCGTAACTTCCTTGTCCCAGAAATTATCTTTCATCTCCTGGATGTGGGCTACAATAGACGCTGAGATGCTTGATATTATTAATGCCTCCTGGATGTGTGTCAATGAGCTTAGAAATTTAACGGAGCCTTTTCCACAGCACGTTCGGGCTGCTGGGCACTCGAGCCAGGCTCGCATCAGGGCACGTGGCCTCTTTCTCTTGGGCCTCCCAGCGAGGCTGCTCGTGGGGACAGTGGTGACGTTGTGTGGCTCCCGGTGCTGCCATCCCGAGCGGGCGGCTGCCGGCTGGAGGATTTTTGGTACACCGCCTCCTTGTGCTCCAAATCAATCAGCTGGCCAGGGCAAGGAGCGGTACAAGGCAGTACAGAGAGAAAGCATTATGACAATACTTGATAACGATCCTCAATTTCGCTCAGGAGCAGGCGTACGCCGCAGAATTTGGACTCCCTCCAGCTGATAATGAGAAGCCACTGGACTGACTCAGCCCGCTGCGAGGTGGCAGCAGCACACATCCAGATGGCCGCGGGGACGGGGGAGCAGGCACATCCTGCCTTGCCCCTTCATCCCACCGCCCCCCACGCACCCCGAAATGTCACCGCCTCCGGGAAGCAGACTCCCGAGACCCGCCAGCACGTTTTTTCCCCTGCCCGTATCCGCAGGGCTGGGTGCTCGCAGCCACCCTTGGGCACCGGAGCTGTGTGCGTGGTGCACGAGACACCCGGCTTCTCTTCCCCTCCGTGTCCCGAGCAGCCGGGAGGCTACAGCAGCCTTCTCCAGGGCTACTTCGTGCCGGGTGGGGTTGAGGAGCCGTTTGCCATCCGGGCTCGTGGGAAATGCAGGTCTCTGTCCCTGTGGGCGGAGGGAGGAGGCTGGAGGGGCAGGCAGCAGATCTGGCGTTCCCAGAGCCGCTGCTGGCAGCACTTCAAGGTGTGGTACATCTTATCGCAGCCTGGCATTTGCACGTATTTTCTCAGCTCAGCTTGTTACGACAAAAGTGTGAAAATTTGAAAAGAAAGGGAACTATAAGAATAATGGCACTAATTAAAACCCATCTCCCTCCTGCCAGCTCAGCCCTTTCCGAACCTTTTGTGGGATTCCTGGGCACGTGTGCCTAAACCAGGAGGGATGCTGCTGGGGAACATCAGAGCACGCCCCAGGCGGCCCCCTCCAAGGGCAGCCCTGCGTCCTGCTGCCCGGGCAGGGGCTCGCAGCCCGGCAGGGAGGTGGAAGCCGGCGCAGCTCCCTGCCTCCTGCCAGCAGAAGGGAACCATCTGCTGCGGCCCGTCGTCATCTGAGGACGGCAGTGGCAAGGAGCTGGAGCATCTGTCTGAGGGACGAGCCCCCCGCAGATGGACGCCCAAATGTTCTTGCCGCTCCCCGCGGGGCTGCGAGGGGAAAACGGCTCAGGGATCCTGCGCCCAGTCCCCGGTCCCTCGCCGCCACGCCGGGGTGGGGACGGCTGCCGAAAGCTGGTCTTGGGAGGCCCCCTGCTTCCCGGCAGCGAATAGCAGGGCTCTCGCCCAGCCCTGCCTGCGCGCCGTGCTCGCCGGGCCTTTCGGAAGGACCGAGGTGCAATTCCCCCCTTCTGGCACCAGACAATGCCGGGAATTATTCTGGAGTGTTATTACCGAGCGGGCAGTGCCCTGCACTTTAGCGGGGCTTTCACAGCGTGCTCGGAGGGGGGAAGCTCTAAAAACAGCGCTCGGAGCTCTTAGCCTGTCTTTTGTCCTCTGTTTTTTCTGGCCGTGTTCAGTTTGCCGGCTTTGTCTGCGTGTTGCAAAGTGCCATCAGCATCGACGGCACCGCGGAAACACCCGTAACAAGGAGAGGCATCGATCCGCGCTGCGGAGAGGCCCGACCACCACGCGGAGGGGCCGCGCTGGGTTTCCTGGATGGCAGGAGCAGGGCGCGGGCACGCACACGCACACACGCACACACGCACACCCCTGCCCTCGCCCCGTCCTGCCTCGCTGCGGGGCCGGCGGAGAGGCCTCCTCCCGATGGGGGCTCTGGGAGGAGTGCGCGGGGAGGCAGCAGGCAACGAGTGGGCAGCAGCGCGTGCGGGAGCGGCGCTGGCGCTGCGGGAGGAGTGATTCAGCCCTCAGCTGGCGAGCTCCCGGTGCCCACCCTTTGTTTATTCCTGCGCCGCTCGAAGCTCGCGTGTGCCGAGCAGGAGGATAACTGTTATCTCCTCTGCGGGCTCCGGGGAGGCAGCAGCCTCCGCCTGAGCACGGCGGGAGGCTCACGTGGCCCGGGCTTTGCTCCAAGCCCAGGGTTTGCTCGGGGTGGCTGCTGGGGTCCCGTGCCCCACGGCGGGCACACGCGGGAACCTGACCCAGCTCAGGCAGGAGAGGCCAAGGAGGGATGGAGGCTGCCCGGGGTGTTGTCTGCATGGGAATCTCCGCCCCTGGGCTTGTTAGACGGCTCGTGGAGGAAGGCCAAGCCATCGTCTTCCTCAAAAGCTCCCACTGGCCGAGAGAGCTGTCCGAGGGAAGGCTCATGGGACTGGTGTGGGGACTTGGAGCCTCAGCCTGTGCCAACGCAGCCAGCCTGGCTGCTGGCTCCCCGTGCGGCTCCTCGGCCCACCTTGCCGGCGGCACTGTAGGGCCGGCAGAAGCGGGGTGGAGCGGGAAGCACCCGAGAGCCCCGCTGAAAGGGAGCAGGAGGGGAAAGTGCACACGAGAAGCAAAGTTTGTGTCCATTTCTGCTGGAGAAACCAGCCTCCGATGGGAGAGCGGGCAGTGGGAAAACCCCCCGAGGGTGCTGGATAAATCAGTGTCCGTTTTGGAGGGGGGCGAAGCCGCGGGCAGAGCTCAGAAAGTCCTGGTACGATGGTACCGGTTCGGGATGCTCCGAACCGGGGCCTTTGGGGGCAGCAGCGCTCAGACCCGTCCCGGGGGCCTCCCCCGGCCCCGCAGCCTTTTCCCTACAGAGCGCGGGGGGCGCCGTGAAAGCCGGGGAGCAGAAAGCCCCGCGCGGCAGCAGCGGGACGGCCCTCCGCGGGGACGGGGGGCAGCCCCGCACCTCTCCCCCCCCGCCCCGAAGCAGAGCCCGGCCTCGCAGCCCGCACCGAGGCTGCGGGAGGAGGGGACTGGAGGCCGCCCCCGGCCCCGCACCGCCCCGCTCCCTCCGGCGGCTCCTCCCGGAGGGGAGGCGGGGGCCGGCAGCCGAGGCTGCCTCCCAGCCGGCCGCCCCGCAGCAGCCTCGGCCGGCGGCAGCGGACCCGGGCCGCGCCTCCCCGCCCGCCGGGGGGGGCCATGCCGCCGCCGCCGCCCCCCCGCAGCACCGCCGCCTCCCCCGGCCTCCGCCCGGCGGGCGCGGAGGGGAGGCCGCCGGCCGCCGAGCGTCCCTAGGGCGGCCCCGGAGCGGACGCCGGGCGCCGGGGGGGGCCGGGAGCCGGGCGGACCCGGGGGCGCCTCCGCCGCCCGTGCGCCTCCCGCCCGTGCCGGCGCTGCGGAGAGGGGGAGCTGCGTTACTGCAGGTGGAGGCTGTGGCGGAGGAGGGGGGGGGCCGGGGGAGATGCCATTTCGGACCGAAGGAGACCGCCGGCGAGAATGAGATGCAGGTAAGAGGGATGGGGAGGCTGCCCGGGGGGCTGGCGGCGCGGCGCGGCTCGGCCCCTGCTTCTCCCCAGCCCCGCGCCCTGCCCCGGCCACCCGGGGCTGCCTCGCCCTGCGCCGCATCCTCCTGCTGTGGCAGCCTCCTCCTCCTCCTCCTCTTCCTCCTCCCCGCTAGCCGAGCGGATCCCGCGTTCAGGTGGGGCAGGGCGCAGCCTGGCAGGCTCCCTGGGCGCCCCGCAGCCCCCCGGCGCGGCCGGCGAGGTTGATGCTGGGGGAGGCTGCCCCTCTCCCGGGCACGCCGCGCACCGAGGCACGAAGGACTTCACCCGGGCAGGGCGAGCTCCCAGCCCCCAGCCGGGAGCCATGGGGGGCAGTTTGGCCAAGGGGGGACTGCCCCCCGCCGGCGCCAGCCCCCCAGCCTGCAGGTAGGTGAGCCGGGGCTGTGGGGATGTGCTGCCCGTTGGGTGGACGATGGACCCCCAGGTTTTTGGGGAGCCGCTGAGGGACCCCCCTCCCCCCCCCAGTCTGGGCTCAGCCCCCGGCACGGGAAAATGGGAGTGGAGGCAGCGAGGGGCTGCCAGCCCGGTTTGTGCCCGGCAGAAAAAGGAGGGGTTAATGTTGAAGGGGCAGTGTTGAAGGGGTTAATGTTGAAGGGGCTTCTCGGGGCAGGAGGGGTTGGGAGGATGCCAGGGAGCCTGCTGGCCGGCCGGGGAGCCCTCCCAGGCAGCGCCGGCGCTTGTTGCTCCTGCTGCTGCCTTGAGGGTATCAGATTTTTCACCTTGCGCCTTGGAAGTGGACATAGCCCAGAGCGAAGGGCAGGGGCGCGCTGTGCTCCAGGTGCTGGGGTTGCCCCCGCCGGGGAGGACCGGTGCCGTGGAAGTGATTTCCACCGGGAGGGAGGCTCGGCGAGGGCGGGCGTGAGCGTGGGCACCGGCGGTCATCGCTCGCCCCGCGCCCTGGTGCGTGCCGGATCGCGCAGCCGGGGCTCAGCCAGCCCTGCCCGGCGGTGCCCATCCATGCCAGACCCCGTCCCCCGCTGCTCCCCGTGGCCACAGAACTGGGGGTGAAGCACCCGGGGCAGCCCTGCTCGGTGGATCTGCTCCTTTCCCTTCCTCCCTCCATCTCCCCCTGCTCTGCAGCACCTCGGCGTGGGCTCTGATGTCCCTTCCTCGCCGTCCCAGCCCTCCACCAGCCTTAACCCTCAGCTCCCCACGCTGCCGCCTCGAGCAGCGCTGAGCTGACCTTCACACCCGCCTTCACGCCCCCAGGGCTGCCCACCCCAAAGGCAGCCCCCCAGCCCCGTGTCGCTGCTCAGCCCCACACCGCAGCACCCTCTACCCCCTGCTTCAAACCTCTCCTGCCTCTCTCCCAGGTGCAAATGGCCAGCACCGCCCCGAGCCTGTCCCAAACGCCCCGAGCCTGTCCCAAACGCCGAGCTGCCCTGTGCAGGGAGCCCTGCTCAGCCCCCTGCCCGTCTCAGCAGCATGGCTGTGGCCAGCGGCAGGAGCTGCCTGGGCTGGCTCTGCCTCCCCGCCTCCTGCTCCTGGCTCCTGCCTGGGGCGCTCAGCCGCCAGTTTGGTACCGCGGCGAGCAGTGGGCTCGGTGCTCTGAGCTTAGCGAGAGCGGTGAGCGAGGCTGAGAGAGAAATGCATCCCAGGGCTGAGCATCCGTGCCTTCCTACAGACATGCTGGGGCCATTTTCCCCGTAACCAGGCCTCCTCCTCCTCCTCCTCTCCTCCCCTCTCCTCTCCGGGGACTCAGACCCGCCGAACCTTTTTGCGGGGGGATTAATTTCGAAGCGGATGGCTGTGTTTCTGTAACACCGTACCGTGCTGCAGTTATTCTACACCTCTAACGCAATTACTCCGCGATACCTCTAATTACCAGTGTTTCATATCACTGGCAGGTTAACAGCATGACTGAACGACTTATTATTCCTTTAGTTTCCTACTTAATACAGTCCCGTAATGATGCCGGAGTTTACCCTGCTCGATGCACGTAACAAGTGTAAAATCCTGTAACTTGAGCTTTAATTTCAGGGCTTGATAAATCACTTTATAATAACGCCACGATTATGGTGTAATTATCGTGTAATTACAGCCGCTGCGTTGTAAAGCACACCGGCGCCCGTTGTGGCTCGGTGAGGATTAAGGGACCCCACCAGGTGCTGTGACAGTGCCTCGGGTGGCAGGGGGTGACAGCCCCGGGGGGCAGCGCCGTCGGGCTGGGGGGGACGTGTTTGCCAGGGGCACGTCTCTGTGAAGGTGCTGGTGGGAAGTGTGACTCTGCTACCCCTTTTGGGACCCCGCCGGGGTGGAAATTCCTGGAGAGAGGCTTTCCCGTGTCACCTGTGGGAGCCGCTGTCCCTGGGGCACCGCAGCCCGGCTGCTCCTCGTCCCCATTTGGCTTGTGGCCCGTGGGGAGTTGGGGCACTGCTGGCACTGGGGAAGGTCAGCGGAGCTGGGGCTTGGTCTCGTTGAATCCTTCCAGGCTGGCGTGAGCTCGGTGTCCCCACACGTGTCCCTTTGGGCAAGATGGCCGTGCCGTGGGCCAGAGGTAGCTGGCCTCGGCTTGGAGCACCACGTGCGGCCGCAGGAGGCTCACGGGGAGCGGAGGCAAGGAGGCCACTCCTGCCGAAGGCAAAGCTGAGAGCCAGGGTCTGGCCTCGCTCCACGTTAGGTTGAGTGGTCGTCAGGCCGTGCGGGGATGGAGGCCGTGCAGGGATGGAGGCCGTGCAGGGATGGAGGCCGTGCAGGGATGGAGGCCGTGCGGGGATGGAGGCCGTGCGGGGATGGAGGCCGTGCGGGGATGGAGGCCGTGCGGGGCAGAGCCTCCAGAGCTTGGAGAGCCTCGCTCCTCGGAGAAGCCTCGCTCCTCGGTGTCCTGGGCTGGGGCACCGCGCAGCACCGCTCGCCCCCATACTCCTCCAAATCCGTCTGATCCCCTTTCCGTGCCCACCCATCCCGTCACCCGGCGCGGTGAGAGAAGGGCACAGGTCGAGGTGTGCGGCTCCTCGAGGGCTGGATGCGTCCAGTGCCCTGGGTCGGAGGCTGTCCTCCCTTGTCTGTCGGGAAGCAGAGGGAGCGGGGTTTATCCTAGCACGAGCAGAAATGGCTCTTGGTGGGAAAAGAGCCAGCACAGCTTGTCAGCCGCGGGGGGAGGCTGGGAGGAGGGAGAAGAGGGCTACAAATGCTTAACTCAAATCAAACAACCCAAGAAAAATAAAGGGAGAAAGCAACTGGAGGCCATGGCCTCAATTTTCTTCCAAGTCAGTTCCCCCCCCCCCCCGCCCTCCACCTGGGGGAGGAAAAATTGGAGCTTGCGGAGGGAAATGGCTGCACGGAGAGATTTTTCCGTGCCTCTGCCACGTGTCCCCGCTCCCTGTGACCCTGCTTTGCCGTCTGCTTGGAGCTGCACCCACCGTGTCCCTGTTCTCCCCAGGCATTCCCTCCGCCACCTGACTGTCCCGTGGGATGCCAGTGTCATGGCACGGGCTGCCCCACGAAGCTCTGTGTCCCTTGTCACAGGGCCAGGGTCGGTGTCCCGAGCTGGGGACAGCACTGAGGGTGAGCCAGAGCATCCCGGCGCCTTTGTTCCTTTCCTCCCCCGCTGCCCTGCGTTGCTCTTAGTTATCTCGGTAGGACCCATCATTATTGTTTTTTTTCATAATTTCCATTCCGTTTCTTCATCAGAATGCAAAATGTTAAATATCGCTCTTGTAATTACGGTTAATTTCATAACCAGCACCTTAATTGGATTGGTCTCCGATGGGGAATTCTCGCAGGAGGGAGAAGCAGAAATATTTTGACGTGCTCCATTCTTCCGGCTCATTGTTGAGATCGGAGACGTCGAGTGAGAGATGGGGAATGACGGACGCAGGCCTCGGAGGCACGCCGGGGGTGCCGAGCAAAGTCTGAGCACGTTTGGAGGCTCAGCCTCCGCCGGGCCGGGGATTCCCTTCAGGCCTCACCTGTGCACACCTCTGTCCCTCCGGCACCCAAACCCGTCCCTTCCCCAACGCCCCCTGGGCTGGGGGCAGCCCTGAGGAGCCCACCAGGGTTAGCTGGAGGAGCTGAGCGCCAGCCTCAGCTGTGCTGCAAAGAAATGTGTGCCTCCAGAGCCAGACGAAGGGCAGGAGGCAGGGCCTCGGCGCCGAGCAGCGTGGGGACCCCCTCGCCCTGCGTGGAGCCGCGGCCGCCCTGGGCTCGAGCTCTGATTTGCTCCGGGAAGCCTGGGATTGCGCTGCCATTAGGTGCTGCCATTAAACTGCTTTGTGCTCAGCCTGCTGCTCCTTTTCAATGGGAAACGATGCAGAGGCTGAACCGAAATGGAAACCCTGGCCTTGCGTTTCCGATTTAATTTCTAGGCACCGTATGGCCACGTGATTACTTTTGTTCTCGCATGCAGCCCCGAGTGCAGTCTCTGTATTATTATCATCACCACGGGGAGAAGGAGGAAGGGGCGGAAAGCATCTCTTGCAGCTCAAGGAAAACAAAACAAAACAACCCCAAAGCAGCCCTCTGCCAAGGGCAGCGGGGGGGACGCTCCGTCACCGCGGTGGGTTGCTCCTTTTGCTCTGTGCCCACGGGGACAGCGCTGCCAGGCAGAAAGGGCTGGGGACTGGTGAGGTTCCCCATGGCACAGCGGAGGCTGCAGGAAGCCTAGCAGCCCTCATTAAAGGCATTAAACCCACCAGGCTTTTTGCCCATGCTCCAGCTGCTGTGCAGCCGCGGGGCCGTGCTGCGTGGCTTGCACCGAGCCCTTCCCTTTGGGACGGAGCTGATCCCCCCTGTCCCGGCTTCCCAAAGCACCTGGGGCTGGGATTGCGTGGCACAGCATCCACAGCCGGTGCCAGCGGACTTGAGACAGCATCACCAGTGAAGATGAAATGTTGGATTTCCTGAAATTGCCCTAAAAATAACCTGGGTTCTCCTTTCAACCAGCGTTTTCCTTCTTGCTCAGAGGGGGGCTGAGGTCTGGGTGCGTTGCTGTGACCCAGGAGCTTCGTGCGCACCCCCATACCTGGGAAGGACGCGTGTCTGTGGGGCTGGCAGCACCCGGAGCCCAAATCGCAGCCAAGCTGTACGCCTCGGTGCCCGTGTGCGGATCCAGCCCCTCGTCCCGGGCCGGCGGGCGCTGCTGGCCACTCGCCCGCCCGCGGCACCGCTGACTGCAGGACCGGCGGGCTCAGCCACGGCTCAGCGCTGTTTGTTTTTATCTAATCTATTTTATTGTTGAATGAAACAATAACAACAAATGGAGGCCCTGAAGACAAGCCATAAATAATGCAAAAATCAAACAAGCAAGAACGGGGGAAAGAAGAAAAGAATTATATGTGTAAAACCAGCACAGAGAAAGCCAGGCTGGGAAGAGGAATCGGCTCGCCACGCTCGCCATTGCTCATGCTTGCTTTTGCTCCCTTTTTTCTCTGCTTCTCTCTGGAAATTCCTGCGGCACTACATTTGTTATTGCATGAACGAAACCAGAATAACGGAGAGAGGCAGAGATGTGGCTTGCGGGAAGGGGTCTAGGCAGCAGGTGGATGGAGAGGACCGGGGCTTCCGGCTCTCGCAGTGCCTTGAAGTGCAGCCGTGCCCCTGCCCACGTGTGCCTTCGTTGCGCCGTGCAGCTCATCCCGCCTGTCACAGAGCGAGCTTCCCCGGGCTCCTCCACGGTCAGCCAAAAGGCTTTGAGGCCACTTATTTTAGGCAACGCTGTAAAAATATCAGGGCCAGTCCTACACGGAGGTAAACCAGCAGGTTTCCCGGGAGTCAAAGAAGCTGAGGGGTTTATGTCCTCTGAAGTCCTCTGGCTATTATCCGAAAGGTTCCCAGGGAACGGCGCGGTGCTCCAGATCGACCTGTTTTTAGGATATTGCGCTGGCTGCCGGGGTATTTTAGGGATGAGGCGTGGGAACAGAAGTGGTGCCGTAGGTACAGGCTGACCTTAAATTAAACACGTAACGGATGTGCCCACAGCCTCCGGCAGCAGCATCGCCGCGTGGCGCCGCGGGCTCGGGATGCGCTCCCCTGTTCCCCGGTTGCTGGAGCTGCACGGTTTGGTCCTTCAGACCCAGCTTTCCACCACCGAGCAGGGACACGGAGGCAGGGTGAGGCGCTGGTGGCCGGGGTGGCCGAGCCTCAGCCTGGCACAGCAGGACCTCCAGCCCCAAAGCCACCAGCACTGCCCTGCTCCTTGGAGCGCTCCTGGGCTGCGTGGGAAGTGTTTGGGTACTGCTGGGGCCTGTTCCCTGGGAAAGCCAAGCCTCCCGTGGGGGATGGCTCCTGGGGCTGCACTGGGAGGAGGCGGTGGGCTTGTCCCCACAGGATCGGGAGCAGGATGGTGGCCCGGGCTCCAGCAGCTGCCGACCCCACTGTCCCCAGAAGGGTCTTTGCACACCGAGGCGGAGCACGGGAGATGCCTTCACAATGTCACCATGACCCTGGCACCTGTCCCAGAAGATGCTCTCTTGGTAGACCTTTCCTTCACCTCTCCAGTTTCCATAGTCCTAGGAAAAGGCTGCCCTTTTTCCATCCTTCTTCCACAGCTACGTGCAGGGATGAAAGAACACCCACGGAGACACTCGTGCTGCACTGGATCCCCTCTGCCCCGTGCTCACTCGCCACTCAGGTGCTCACTGAGCTGGCTGCCTTCAGTTGAGCCCCAAAACACCCTGGTGACCTGATATCCGCAGAGACCGGCCTCTCAGCGAGGAGTTTTGCTGAAATAAAACAAAAAAAAGAAGCCCCATTCAGCCAGCTGCTGCATGTCATTCCCAGCCAGTCGCAGCCACGCACCATCCTCCTGCTGACCCAGGCTGAAACATGCAGAGCAGGAGACCGAAGGCTGACCCTCAGGAGATGCTCCCCCAGCAAACACAGCGCTCCGGCACTTGCCTGGCATGGGAAACCTCGAACGAGCAGCCCGCGAGCAGGGGAGTGTGGCTGGCTCACAGCCCGAGCTCCCTGGAGCTCTGCACCCTTCCCGTCCTCATTTATCTCCTGCTAGCTCAGGGCTTTGCACCCCCAGACGTCTACAGCTGCCTTCGCAATTACTTATTGATCCCTTGTCAGGATGTTTTCTTTGCTGATGGGTCACTGAAGCGTGGGCAGCCAAAGAGAGAGAAAAAAAGCCTTTAAAAATGAGGGAGCAAAGGGGTGAGTGGGGGTGAGCGGCTCTGGCACGGCTGCGATTGCAGCGAGACAGCCTCAGCAAAATCTGCCTGGGGCTTCGGCGTCCTGCAGAGACGCCTGGGATCTCCTCCCCACTGCCCTGCTCCAGTAACAGGCCTGAAAAACCTTTCCCCAGGTTGGCTCTGGGCCATTGCCATTTGTCCCCCAAGCATTCGCATCTGTGGAGTCAAGCAGATCCCTGGACCAGCAGCTGGCTGGGGCAAAACCACCCCCTTGGCCCCTCAGCCCACCGCAGGGCTCTTCTCCACCTCTGCCTCCCCTGGGCATCCCCGGCTTTTCTGCCCTTTGGCTTGACGAGTCCCTCACCTCATACCCCCCGTGGTACTGCGGCCCCTGAATTTTGGGTGGAGGAGCTGCATTTTGGGTGGAAGAGCCATCGCCGTAAGGGCCCTCCTTTGTGTGGCCGTCCCACAGGCTGGGTGCCACGGGCGCGCGGTGCCAGCCAGGCTGTGTGAGTGCCGGAAGGGGATTTGCATCTTGAATACTTCTTGGTGCTCATTTACAGCCTCGGAGCAACTGCCGCAGCAGATCAGGTTGCAGCACACCTATTCCAGGCTCCGTCTGGGAGCAGCTGACAGCAGATACTTGGGCAGGCCGAGCAACGTGCCCCGTGCTCGCGTCCCCCCAGGACGAGGGGCCCTGCACGCGGCCGTTCAGCCCCTGCCCTGCTCGCCACCCCTCTCCCAGCGCTTTGTGCTGCCCCTGGAGGAGCTGGGTCAGGCCGGGACATGGGCACCGCCTCCATGCCCTTTGTTAACAAGCCGTCCCCTAATGAAGGCAGCTTCCCATCGCTGCCATGTCCTGGGGCAGGCTCTGCCCGAATCCTGGCAGCCTCCAGGATCGAAGGGAAGGGGCACAGAGCTACAGGGAGCCTGGTAGGGTCCCTAAGCCAGCAGGACAGGGGAGCCCCCAGGCTCAGCACCGTGCTCTGCCTGCTTGGGGCTTGCTTTAGGGTCTCCCACTGGTTCCTTTTAGCCTATGTGTAGGGAGAGGGAAACCACCCCCTGGTGCTGTGGGTCTGGCCCTGCTTCCATCCCCTGGCCTTCCCGGCACCGTGAGGGGTGCGGCTGGTGCCAGTACCTGTGCTGAGTGGGGCAAGAGCAGGAGGAGGGAGCGGGAAGGGTGGGGAGGAGGGAGAGAGAAAGGAAAAAGGCCTGCAAATGCACGCTGGACGCAGAGGGAATGATGGAGCGAGGCGGAAATAGGCACGAACGTGTTTGGCAAATTAAAGCCTCTCCCTTTGTTTTGCTGCTTTGCAGATAGCTACAGGAACACTTAGTGCAGAGCCCGGGGTCTGGATAAGCAACTCTTTTAGCAGCAGGAAAGGTTGTTAAATATTTATTTGTAAACCTGGAGTCTTTATCTCTAAAATGTAGTCAAGTTCAATAAAATTTGATTTAGCTGGAGCAGCTTAGAGGCGAGCACCGGCTCTAAGGCTTTCTGGAAAGCCAGTGGTACAGAGACGGGGTGAGCCCGTGCCCGGCCGTGCCCGTACCGTGCCCATGCAGCATCCCGGAGCGGTGCCGGGACCACCCCACGGCACCATGGCTCGGGCAGGGTGGGCGCACATTCCCCTCCCGGCCCAGCTCTGCCCCTGAGAGCCCCGCGGGGCCCTGGGGATTTGTCTTGCCTCGTCCTCAATCGCCTGCGGCCGTCCGATGCTCTCGAAAGCATCTGGTTCAAGGGTGAACGTCTCCCGCATGGTAATTTATGGAGGCCAGGTGGGGTTAGCGCTGACGCGGGGATTTTTGCCGCTCGCTTGCCGTCACCGTGGCGGAGCACCGGGCACCCTGCAGGGTGGCGAGCAGGGGGCAGCCTGGGGATAGCAGAGGGCACTGCCAGCCCCTCGGGGCAGGAGGGACCCTGCAGCCTCGGGGGCAAGCCCCGGTGCTCTCCTGGGCTCCCTCCGGCATCAGCCTTGGTTTGGCTGCGTTTGCAGGCGGGGGCCCAGAACAGCGTTGCCTCTTCCCAGTGGGTCCTGCCACGTGTAGCACCGAGGCAGCGCGGCCCCCGGTGCGCCCATCTGCTCCCCTCGTGCAGAATTTGGAGCTCTCATCCACAGGCAGCAGGGTGGTGAGGGTGAGCACCCACTGCCATGGATCTGGGCACAGTTTTTCCTTTGGTTTGCACTGATCCAGTCGTTACCTAACACCAGTGAGGCCGGCAGCTGCTCCTTTCTTATCGATTCTTTTTTTTTTTTTTTTAATGTGAGAAACGAGAGCCACATTCATGCCAGAGGGCTGCAGCACTCCCCGGCTTGTCCTGGCCTGTGTATCACAGCCATCAGGCCTGACCCTGACCAGGGCTGGCACCTGGGAGCGGGGGGGGCTCAGCAGCTCCAAGGGCAGGCAGGGTTCATGGTCTGCCTCGGAGCAAATGTGGGAGGCCTCACATTTCGCAAAGCCCTTGCTGAGGCTCCGTCTCCCCCACCTCCCTGTACCCCGCAGGCAGCCATGGACTTCTCCTCCCCACCGACACCAAGCTCTTGCCCCAGAATTGGCCTCGTGAACGTGCCCGAACCCACTCAGAGCAGCTGGGGCCCTCCTCGCCCCGGCCAGCCCTGCCCTGGTGTGAGCCCATCTGGTGCTGCTGAGTGAGCCTGGCCACCAAACACCAGCGATTTATCAGTCGTTTTTAGATGGGCACCTCTTGCCAGCCACCTCACCTTGAGGCCTCTGGAATGCCCAGTGGGAGACAGGAGGGCTTCAAAGCTCTCCTTGGCCCAGAATTTTTCAGAATTTATTCCTTGTCTTTCTCCCCCAGCTCTTACTGACTCTGGCCGTTAAGATTTCAGCTGCTTTTGTCAGGGACTGCATTTATCACAGATTTAAATTTAGCTGAGAACTACTAACATGTGAAGGGTGTCTAGACTTTAATTCTGTGCAGGTGGGTTTGTCTAGTCGTTAACAACCTGACGATTGCACTTCGTTCATCAGCTGCTTGCCCGGCATCCACTGGCATTGCCATCCCGGCGGCAGCCAGGCCCGCAGTGCTTCGGGCACGGCTCGGCACGGCACATCTGTTTGGTGCCACCCAGCCAGAGCAGCGTGCGGGGGATTTAGGAGCGGGTTCAGACCTGGTGTAAATCACCCGTTGGCCAAGCAGCCACGCTGATTTACGTGCACTGCGCCCTGCACCCTGCACGGGGGGGAGGCACAAGTTGGCCTGGGGCAGATCCAGGGGGGGGGGGGGGTCGTGCCGGGGGGGGGGGGGGGGCCCCGTGCTCCCTGCCCAGCAGGGCCCCATGCCCGGCTGCACTCGAGGGCAGAGGTGAGATTTCAGCAAAGCGCACCCAGATAAGGCCAGCTGCCTGGCAGCCCGACGAGCTCAAGTCTTTGCAGCCAGGTGTAATTAAGCCCCGTGGCCTGTATTTTGTTTTGCAAGCAGTTGTTTTGCTTTCTTTGATGGCTTTCTCAGCACGGCCGTGAGCAGCGGGAATTGGTTTCTGAGACACAGCGGCCAGGGCAGGCTGCGGGAGCGCAGCGGAGCCGCCAGCACCGCGCTGGCAGGGGTGACCTCCTCGCAGGAGCCCGGCAGCACCTCCACGCGCACCCAGCTGCCCTTCGCTGAGTGCCAGCGGTGCTGCCACCCTCCCTAGCACTGCCCCCAGCGTGTCCCAGCCCCAGCCCCAGCCCCAGGCCGGGAGGCACCATGATGGTCGCAGCAGCCCCTTTGCATTTCGTACTCAGCTCTGCAGCCGCCTGGTGTGCCAAGGGCTGGTGGGTTCCAACATCGCGTGCATGGAAACCTTTATGGCCTTTCCAACATCTTTGCTCCTGGCACCTTGCAAAGAAACATTGATTTCTTTGAGGGAGAAAAGTGTTAGAGTCTAGGGGTGTGGCACACGACAGCCCCTTATATAGGGGTGCACAAAGCGTGCCCAGAGCCCCAAGGTGTGGTGTGAGGCAGCCCCATATTAGGGGCACACTTCACGTGCCCACTTACTGTGACCTGAGATCCCCTTTTCGTATACATGTTGACAGCGTGCACGAGTCCTGCACGTGGTCACATCCCCCCTTGGCTCACTATGGCACGTTAGGGTTTGGGTGGCTTTTTTGGTTCATTTTTATTTTTGAAGTGGAAACGGGAGGGCCCGCTGCCCGCCCTGCGGAGTTCCCCCCCCCGCAGGCCTGTCACCCCATCTCATCGCACGTTTGTGAATCCATTGAAATACCAGGGTCAAGTGCCTTCAGAGGTCTGGTCTCATCAGGTGGTAGGTGATGTTGGCTCTAGCACCTTTTGCCATGCTTCTGCTGACCGTTCGCTCACATCCAGCTTTGCTCTTTCTCTCCCGTTGCCTGCAGGTGAGAGATAGGATGGTAGCTGGGGAGGCGAGTATGCGCAGCCCAATCCTGGCCTGCTGGCAGCCAATTCTCCTCCTGATGCTGGGATCCATCCTGTCCGGTTCTGCCACAGGCTGCCCGCCGCGCTGCGAGTGCTCTGCCCAGGAGCGTGCTGTCCTGTGCCACAGGAAGCGATTCATGGTCGTCCCCGAGGGGATCCCAACCGAGACCAGGCTGCTGGACTTGGGCAAGAACCGCATCAAGACCCTCAACCAGGATGAATTTGCCAACTACCCTCACCTGGAGGAGCTGGAGCTAAACGAGAACATTATCAGTGCCATTGAACCTGGGGCTTTCAACAACCTCTTCAACCTCAGGACGCTGGGGCTCAGGAGTAACAGACTCAAGCTGATCCCCTTGGGGGTATTTACTGGACTCAGCAACCTTACCAAGCTAGACATTAGTGAGAACAAAATTGTGATCCTTCTGGACTATATGTTCCAGGACTTGTACAACCTGAAGTCTTTGGAGGTGGGGGACAACGACCTTGTCTACATCTCCCACCGGGCCTTCAGCGGCCTCAACAGTCTGGAGCAGCTGACCCTGGAGAAATGCAACCTGACCTCCATCCCCACAGAGGCCCTGTCTCACCTGCACGGCTTGATTGTGCTGCGGCTGCGCCACCTGAACATCAACGCCATCCGGGATTACTCCTTCAAGAGGCTGTACCGGCTTAAGGTCCTCGAGATCTCCCACTGGCCCTACCTGGATACCATGACGTCCAACTGCCTGTATGGGTTGAACCTGACCTCCTTGTCCATCACCCACTGCAACCTGACGTCCATCCCGTACGTGTCGGTGAGGCACTTGGTTTACCTCCGGTTCCTGAACCTCTCCTACAACCCCATTGTCACCATCGAGGGCTCCATGCTCCACGACCTGCTGAGGCTCCAGGAGATCCAGCTGGTGGGAGGGCAGCTCACCACAGTCGAGCCCTTTGCCTTCCGCGGCCTCAACTACCTGCGCATCCTGAACGTGTCAGGGAACTTGCTGACCACCCTGGAGGAGTCGGCCTTCCACTCAGTGGGCAACCTGGAGACGCTCATCCTCGACAACAATCCTTTGGCCTGCGACTGTCGGCTGCTTTGGGTTTTCCGACGGCGATGGAGACTGAACTTCAACAAGCAGCAGCCCACCTGCTCCACCCCCGAGTTCGTCCAGGGCAAGGAGTTCAAAGACTTCCCTGACGTCCTCCTGCCCAACTACTTCACCTGCCGCCGAGCCCGGATACGAGACCGTAAACCTCAGCAGATCTTCGTGGACGAAGGCCACACGGTCCATTTTGTCTGTCGGGCAGATGGGGACCCACCGCCCACCATCATGTGGCTCTCCCCCCGGAAGCACCTCATCTCTACCAAAACCAACGGGCGGCTCACTGTCTTCCCTGATGGCACGCTGGAGGTGCGCTATGCCCAGATCCAGGACAATGGCACCTACCTATGCATCGCCAGCAACGCGGGTGGCAACGACACCATGCTGGCCCACCTGCACGTGCGCAGCTACTCCCCAGACTGGCCCCACCAACCCAACAAGACCTTCGCGTTCATCTCCAACCAGCCCAACGAGAGTGATGCCAACAGCACACGTGCCACCGTGCCTTTCCCCTTTGACATCAAGACTCTCATCATCGCCACCACCATGGGCTTCATTTCTTTCCTGGGCGTCGTGCTCTTCTGTCTGGTGCTCCTCTTCTTGTGGAGCCGGGGAAAAGGCAACACCAAGCACAACATTGAAATTGAGTACGTGCCACGCAAGTCCGACGCGGGCATCAGCTCTGCCGATGCACCGCGCAAGTTCAATATGAAAATGATTTAACCAGGCAACAATTTGCAAATAATTTTTTTTTTAAAAAAGAACGTATGGACAAATAAAAAAATAATTAAAAAAACATTGCTACAAACATACCGACCTCTCTCCTTCACAACGTCCTCTGTCCCAGTCCAAACCCACTGCACCCGCACTGTCACCACCTCTTTCTCCTCCTCTTCTTCTTTATACCAGGAAAACATTCAGCCGATATCTTCAGGACTCCTGTGTTTGTAAAGACTTTGTCTGATGGACTCTGGTGTCAGATATAACTCCAAGAGGGAAAAACAACAGGGGGGGAAGAAAGAAAAAAAAAAAAAGAAATAAAATCAATAAAAAGTTACAAACTTTCTTCTGTAACTTTGATTTCAATAATTATGGATTTTTATGAAAACTTGAAATAATAAAAAAACCCTATTTCCTATAGATAGTTGGAATGCAAAATCTTGACTTCTTGATCTGTCCAGCTCTGTATCACTGGCGAGTACTCCGTTCCTGCCCTCCGACGCTGTCGCCTCGGAGGTACTTCCCAGCCATCTCGCTACGAGATGAGGACTTTTCCTGAGGAATAGCTGTATTTTTCCAGCCGATTCCCCAAACGACCACCTCTGTGGTGAGCTCAGCCCTCAAACCTTGCAGCACAAGCAGGCAGTGCCCTGGCCCCCTCGGTACTCCCCAGAGGGAATTTAGCTTCATTACATGCATATATAAATGCACACACATCCACGCTGCCCAAGCCAGAGGAGAACGGGCCCGGGGCTGCAGCAGGGAGGAGGTACAGGCTGCCATCGCGCTGCCTGCCCCGGTGCTAGCCCCAGGGTGCCCATCACCACGGTGTCTGGTCCTGGGAGCGACCTCCCTTCGCTCAGCTCTGGTGCTCGGTGTTGGCAGATCTGCATTGCCTGGAAAAGAAGAAGGGGGGGGGGGGGGGCCCTGGTGGCATTGCCAGTCAGAAGGGCAAACACACGGGGAGAGAGTGATATAGAGAGAGTATGATGGGGAAAGAGGTGTTTCAAGTCAAGCTTTGAAAATAAAACCCGTTTCATCAAACCAGCTCAGCTGCTCCTGGTCGGTTTGTGGCAATTTCCCAGAAGTTCGGGTGCAGGGCGGGGCAAAAGCCACCTCCTTTGCATGGGAGGAGCAGGGCTGGCACCACTCAGGGACCCCAGCACAGCCCAGTGGCCTTCGCACCAGTTCCTGGCTGTGTTGGAAGCACAAAATGTCCCCATGACACAGGTGCACGGGGTGCTGGAGGTTTTCAGAAGCATGGCACCACACCGGCAGGATGCCCTGGCCGTGGCGGCATCTCAGAGGTGGATGAGCCCAGATTTGCATGCTTGATTTGTAAAGCACTTAAGGAGTCTTCAGAGATCAAAGTC
Source organism: Anser cygnoides (assembly GCF_040182565.1). Lineage (NCBI taxonomy): Eukaryota > Metazoa > Chordata > Aves > Anseriformes > Anatidae > Anser > Anser cygnoides. The sequence continues at coordinate 13,403,399 of NC_089883.1, forward strand.
ACTACAACATGATAAAAATAAGCGACAGCAACCTGGAGCGCTGACAGAGAAAAGAATGGATTTTCTTTTCTTCCAGCAATGTGCTAATCTAGAAAAACCAACCCGAAACATCTGTGCTCATGGGGAGGGGGGGGATTTTCTGCTGGTTTCAGCTTTCCATTCACCTTGAAACAAAACATTTTGCATTGCTTTCTCCACAGCAGGTTTCAGACACTTGATTTCTTAGTTCCTCCTCTCCAACCCATCCTTCCTTTGCAATTTTGAAGCCGAACACTTTTTGAAGCCTTTTGCTTTGCTTTTAAAAAGAGCCAAAGGAAAAAGCCTCCTCGCCAGCCTCCCCTCCCACCTGTGTTTAACCATCATTTTCAGCGAGCTCGATACGAAACCACAAATAACAACTCACAAGCTGCAGGCAGGTGCTCCCGGCCTCGTCCGAGATGCAGATCCCATTCGATTTCGGAGCGGCGCTGTCCTAGCAGAGGAGGGGACGCGGGGCCAGGCTGTAGCAAACCCTCAGCCCTGCAGAGGACGATGCCAAGCCGAGCACAGCCGAGCAAGCTGTGCCCAGCCACATACGAGGTGCAGAAATCTCTGCTTGAGCTCTGCTGCCAGGACTGACAATAACTCACTCGGCGGTTCAGCAGACGGCAGAGAGGTGGAGGGGGGTCTCTGTGTTCCTGGACAGCTATTAACACTGGCAGCCTGGAAGAGCTTTTTAATTGACTCCAGTTATCCTTTTTTAATGCTGTAATTAAAAGAGCTAATTCAACACACACAGATTAAAAAAAAAAACACGCAGTAATATCCAAGTCCAACAAGGTATTTGCAGCATACAGCAGTATCCCAGCAATCAAAGGGAGGAACCAAGTCTTTCACTGTTAAAAAGAAGCTTTAAAAAAGAGAGAAATTCTTTCTTTGTGCAAAAGGGCTTGGCTGCGCTACCACACCATTTCTCCCAGCCCTCAGCCCCTTCCTGGACACCCAACACACGCACGCCACAAGCCTTCCTTCCCCCGTGCAAGCCACTGCCACGAGCCCCCTGCCCGTGCCCACTCCGTGCATCACACGGAGGGCTCCCAAGGCAAGCCCACCCTCCGCACATCCCTGCAAAGCCCCAGGGCCCTGCCATGCACCGCCCGACCCATGTGCACCCCCAGCCCCTCCGTCCCTGCTCCCTGCCCTGGAGAAAGGCGCCCGAGCTACACCTCAAAGTCCCTCATTAGCGAGTTTGCCCGCTGCTCCGCGGCACTGTCGCCTGCACACAGTTTGTTACCTGCGGTCATTTTTTTTTTAAATCTTCGATGCTTTGTGAACTGGATTTTTTTTTCTTTTTTTTTTTTCATTCACCATGTGATTAAAGCAAATGGATGGAGCAGAAGAAAAGCATCTTAGAGTGGCCAGCATCTCGGCTCAGCAATTTTCATGGCTATAAAAAAAAAAAAAAAAAAAAAAAAAAAAAAAAGAATAAACTCTCTTTCTCCTCTTTGCTGAAATTTACAGTGTGTTTCTGTTGCAGTTTAATCAGGGATGAGAGAGCAGGGGCTGACTTTCACCACGGCTCTTCAGGTAACCATGGGCTGCGTGTTGGAGTCAGGCAGCATTTTTCACTCTTTTTTGTCTTTTAATAAGGAGAAATACAAAGTGCTTTATGAAACAGCTTAAAAAGAATCAGGAGGAGATGCGTTTAGGGCATGGAGGGGAGGTAGCTTGTGAAAGGTGCCTTCCCTCCTCTGCTCCCAACACCGGGAGCCTCACGATGGGCACTGTGGTGGGATGCAGCTGGGCTGGGGACAAGGGGACAGACACTTCCCACCCTGAGGGCACCAGCTGGCTCCTGGCACTTCCCTCCCCACCAGGACCGGTGCCCAGCTCTCTCCGGAGCTGCTGATGCTCCCCAGGGCTCTCGCCATCGTCACCCGGCCCCAGGCACGAGCCCTTTGCCTCCCCAGCTTCCTCGCCGCTGCTTGCTGCCTTCCCCTTTCCATCAGGCCTTATCACTTATTTTTGCTCCTTCTCCCACTAACTACCCTCCTCTCTTATCTCTTCTTCAGAGTCAGTTCTTTACTCTCTCCTTTTTTATTTCTTATCGCTCTTTTTTTTTTAAAATAAAATACCTTCTGCCTTCTGTGCGTGTCTCACTCCTGCCATTTCCCTCTGCCAGACGCTCTCCTCTCCCACCACACGTGCTCCCTGCAAGCATCCTCCCCCAGACCTCTGCCTCCCGCATCCCCTCGGCAGGACCCATCCTGCTCCCTGCCCAGCCAGCGGCACGGAGGGGAGGAGGAAAAAACCTCCAGCTTTGGCCCCTTTTTCTGCTTTCCCCCTTTCCATCCCCTTACCCCCCACCATCCCACCCTTGCCCCCTGTTCCCACTTCTCCCCCCCCTCGCTCCCCCCGTGCCTCCAGCCCTGCCACCCCTTTGCAATGAGGTTGGGGACACCAGGGCCCTGCGGGACACGGAGGAGAAGTGGGCTGAGCACCCCGGAGGAGATGGTGGGGGGCAGCCCCGCTCCCCGCCCAGCCAGCCCTGCTGTGGGTGCTGCAGCTCCTCACCCCCCCCCCCCCAGAACAGGCAAGCCTATTGCTTCCCTCTTCTGCATCCACATCTGCATGCTTATGATAGATTTACTGCAATTCTATCAGTTTATGATTAAGAGCCATAAATTTTACTAGGCCTTTTTCTTATTTTCCATAATCCTCAGAATTCGAGGCAATCAAATTTTAACTGGAAAGCACGGGCTGTGCAGTTAGGTCCTGGTGTAATGGGGAACGGTTCATTTCCCAATCCACCCCCATTACTCGTGGTACTAAAGAAATATTGCCCCATAACAGAGATTTTTCCTTGTTCCCTTTAAAACAATGCTCTCACCTGAGCAGAGGATCGGAGAAGCAATACAAACGTCAACTAAAACACAGCGTCCCCGCCACTGCGACCAGCTGCAGATTGTTCTCCTCCTGAGGTTTGCCAGCTGAGTTTCTCGGTGGCTTTGGGCAGGAGCTGGGGGCTCTGGGGGGACCTAAAGCAGGGTGGCAGCCGTGGGTCCCCGTCAGGTGCTCTGCCTCAGCTCCCTGTGACCAGCCTCTCCAGAGATCTCATCGTGTGCCTGTTATAATCCAGGTAATAAGACATTTCATTCAAATGAGCTAATTTATTCCAGTGGCACTTTAATAACAAAATCAATAAAACTACACTTCCCAGCAGGGCTTTATCATATGGTAAAACTACAGCATATTACCTGGATATACTAAATTCTCTCCCTGAAATAAAGTGCAAAGTTTAGAAGACAGATGACACCATTTGCAGCACTAGTAGGATAATACCCTAATAAATCTGCTGCCACCTGGGCACTTCGGAGTCGTCACACACGCTGCACTTGGTGGCCACGGGGAGCTTCCCAGTGACAGCAAGGACAGAAGTGGGAGCTTTGTGCTCCTCAGGCTCATGGCCCAGGTGGAGGAGCGTGGGCTCTGCAGCCCAGCCTGGATGGTTTTGCATGGCAGAGAGCAACAAGGCGTCCGCACACACACAGATCAGAGCACACTGTGTGTGCAGGAGCACCACGGACTGTGCGAAGTGACATTGGTTATCAGGGCACGGTACCTTATCTTGGAAAGAACCAGCTTAGGTCGGAATATGGAATATGGAATATGGAATATGGAATACGGAATACAGAATATAGAATATAGAATAGGCAAGCACCCAGCTCGGGGACCAGCTGCTCCACATGGCGGGGACCAGGCTGGCCTCCCCTGGCAGGGCTCCCTGGAGTCACCACTAAGCTGGAAAAGAGCTGGGACAGTCAGAAAACGCTGCTGGTTCTGCAAGCCCAGGAGTTAGCAGGTCCCCAGCACAGGGAGCTGCCCAGGGAAGCAGCCATATAACTGGTTAGGGGATTTCTGTCCCCACTGGGCAGCAGTCGCTGTCCTCCCCTGCGTGCACCGTGCGGGACCCCAGCAACCGACACAGCATTGTGGCTCTGCCCTCCTCCATCGTCCTTCCCAGGGCACCATCCAACAGCTCACCAAACCCTGCCCTGCTCCCAGCCAGCCCGCCATCTCCCACCGGCTCTCTCCTCCTCCTCCTCCTCTTCCTCCTCGTCCCTCCAGCCTGTGCTTCCCAAGCCTATCAGCCTGGAGTGCTGCAAAACCAATTAGCTCACTACAAAGACCGGGGGATAATTAGGGACTCCGCTGAAAGCACAAAACTAGGGCATCTCGCCTTAAATAAACACGGGGAAGTGTCTCTCCACTCTGCTGATGGCCAGTGAGTGCTCCAAGAAGATGATTACAGCGCTCAGCTCCCAGTCCGGGCATGTTCACCAGAGGTGCCTCTGCCTCCCTCTCACCCCTTATACACACGTGCTTTCTGTTTACAGCTTGTGCTCCTGCCCCTAAAGCCAGCTCCTCCTCAGAGCTCTGCTGCTGCCCAGGCACCGACATTTGTTTGCAGAACTTTTCCAGTTGCCTCCGCTGGGTAGAAGAGATGCTACAGGAGCCTCTTCCCTCTGCAGCACTACTGCGACGGGGTGGGAGCCTGCTCCTGGAGCTCTTAAATAGGCTGAGAGGAGAGGATCTGGGGGCTGCACAGACCCTCTTTTTGCCTCATGCACAGGCCAGCTTGGGGACCCATGCTTGGGCATGTTGCAGACCCCAAGGGACCCCCAGGGTGTCCTGGAAAGCCGTGCCTGGAAGACGAGCAGGAGGAAGCACAGAACGAGGAGCCTCCGACCTTCACCGCACGCTGCGAGCGATCCCTCCTCCAGCCCCTGTCTGTGCCTGAAGTGCTCTGCACAGTTTTGTCACTCGGTGATGATATTTAATAACAACCTGACACTCAGCCCCTGCGCCTCGCTCAGAGACCTGAGTAATGTCCCCAGCCACCGGTGGAGGAATGGTGCCTGTTGCCTCCTGGGGGAGGCAGGATGGGGCACGCAGAGGGATCGCTTTAATCTCTTCAAAAATGCCTCCCCAGCTCTTGCTCCCTCTGAGCCCGGCCGAGGCATGCACTGTGTCCTCCTGGACTCAGCAATGACTTCTCGATGGGCCCCAAGTCGATGCTGAGCGTCTCCTCCTGTCCCCAGCCCACCCCTCCTGCCACCACCGATGGTGAGGGGCGCTGGCAGACAAAGTGGGAAAGGACAAGTTCTCAGCTTAGGGACAGAGCAGCAAAGGACCTGGAGACGACACATGAAAACAAAACCCCATGCCAGGTTTCCTGGCCTTTATGGCTTTGGTTGTTGTCTTTTTTTTAAATTTTATTTTATTCTTCCTAATCCAGCCCTGATCACCCTAAATCCAGGTGCCTATGGCAGAGGGAAGGCCCAGGCAATACGGAATAACCCTAATAACCCTCCTAGGGATAACACCTCCACCTGTACAATCCTGCTCTTATGCTGGGCAGGGCCAGGCTGTTTGCCTTGGAGCAAACAGATCTCCTCCTTGGTTCCGCACGAAGAGAATTCCTGGGCATGGCTCCAGCCTGGCAGAGAGCTGCTACCAGGCAGAAAGAGGCAGGAGCAGATCAGAAAGAAGCCGCAGGCTCTTCATCCCGCTCCGCAGCGAGCCTGATGGGTTGCTCTTGAGGCAAAACTGCAAAATGTCTTCGTGTCCCAGGTGTCTGCAGGTCCATGCACCCAGAGCTGTCAGTGAGCCAGAAAGCTTTGTCAGAGCCCCAGGTGTCAGATCACCCCAGACGAACAAACTGTCTCGCCCCGTGACCTGCATCTAAGAGGACCCAGCGCCTTCAAAGGGGGCAGAGAAGTGCCCTGAAAGACCAGAGTGCGTTTCGAGATGTGTACAACCCAGAGATCCCTTCTGGCACAAGGCCCCCACAGATAGATGCTCAAGAAAGCCAGCAGCTACATCTTCATCCTGCAGTGCAACTGTGGCTGTGCTTGTCTCCAAACACACACCTAATCATTTCTAAGATCTCTGCCTCAGAACTATCTTTTTGATAAAACTAATCACAGGCTTAAATTACAGATAAATGCCCGATATTAAGAGAACAGTTTGGAAAGGGGGAAAGGGGTAGTTTAACAGTGCTCATTTTCCCTGCTTTTCTATAGCACACATCTTGGGCTATTTAACTGGAGAGCTCATGAAGCTTCGTTTTGACAACTCTCCTTTCTTTACAATGTGGCTTCCACAAATGTTTCCCCTGGTGTCTTTACCGCTCTGCTGCTGTTGGCTGGATTACTGCAGCAGCAGCCGTATTGCCAGCTGAGACGAGGAAGCAGGCACGGGAAGATCCGTGTGAGCACACACAAAGGAATAAACCCACTGCTGAAAAGGCTGGACCCAAAAGCATCTACATCAGGAACGTACCCAGTGCCCACAAGGGATCTAGGCCACGTAAGTTCACCAAGAAACGAGCTGCTGAAAAAAATCAGAGCTGCAAGTGGCAGGACACGGGCCCGGGGGCCACATCGTGGGCCACCTCCACCAGTCCTCGTGCTGCCAGCAGTACAGCAGGCAACGCTCAGCTGGCAGGAAGGAGCCGGCTCTAGGTGCTTGCATCCACGGCACAATCCAGGCTCACACACTCACAACTGGCTTCCTCTGCTCTGTGGGGAACAATGGCTTTGATCAACACAAGATTGCTGAGTTAATTGTAATGATATTCTAATAAAGCTGGGGAGATTAATTACGGCTCTTTATCAGAGCTGGCCCTCCGCCAAGGGTTTGCAAAATTGTTTTCCTCTGTTTCTTGTCATTTGAATTTAGGAGAAGAAAGAAGGAAGTCGGGTGCCTTTTTTTTTTTTTTTCTCCAGCAATCAGGACGGTGGCCTCGTGCCCTGCTCACGCTCACAGCTCCGTGCATTCAGGGAGGGAGCGGGGAGGGTGCTGACGGAGAAAGCAAATGGAGAGCGACAGAGCAAACCAATTAGACATGATGCAGCACAATTATGCTTCTAGTCAATAAGTGGCTTGGTGCAGAGCAGCACAAAGGAAGGAGGTGACAGCACGTGGACCACAGACGTCGCTCCACGAAGGGCAAACCTGGGGCACATTGCACCTTTCTAAGGTGCGGGGGGGGGACAAAATGCATTCAGTGCTCGCTACGAGGGCTCACAGCAGTGGCACCGACATCGAGCAGGATGAAGGCAGCTCTCTTTCCAGAGAAGCTTCACAGCCTTAATTGTCACTTGTACCACTCTGCTGCAGAAAAACAGGTGTCCAGAGACGGCCAGAGCCCTGCTAAGTGGCCTTGGGGATCATGAGGCTCAAACCTTCTGATTTTACTTGACAAATAGCTGTTCCTTCCAAGGAAGATTTAGCAGTGCCCAGGCAGGTGAGAGACAGACCTGCAGAGGAATGATCCAGGCTGGAAGGCAGCAGATCAATCAGGCAGAGCTGCCTGCTTGCACTCCTAGGAGAGAAGGGAGGAAAGGCCCTTCCTGCAGCAGGCTGACATGGGGTGTGCTGGGGAAAGAGCTTGTGAGACAAGCCAGGGAAGGAAACGTGTCCTTCACCCAAATCAGAAAGAAAGCTGAGGATTAAAATAATACCTCTCACTTTCAAGCCAGCAGCAGAGCAGCATTGGGAAACTTCCTACTGATGGGTCAGGGCTTGCTGCTTTGAGGGAAAAAACCGCCACCTAGTCCATGGCCTCCAGCTCTCCAGGGGCACCCACGAGACACGCAGCCGCTCCAGATGAGTTTTCTTGAATGGTTCTGGGAAGATGACACATTGCTATTGCTCATGAAGCACGAAGGCAGGGTGGGAGTCTGGATTAAACTGCTAGTTATTACTCCTGTCAAACAGCACATCCACCCCCACACACAGGTGTGTCCCAAAATAGCTGGTTCCAACCTGTTTTCTAGCTCCTGCACTCTTCCCAAGTCTAGCTGCACATGGCTGCGTGGCTTTCGACCTGGGCAGAACCACACTTTGGCAGCAGCCTCAGCACGAAGAACGCTTCAACACCAGTGGGGTGCTTGGGGAAAGCAGCTCTGCTGCCAGAGTGTGCAGAAGAAAGGGTTTACACGTCAGAGACACCCTCATGCAGGACCAGCCCTGCATGGCCCTGTTTCCCTTCCAGCAGTGGAGCTGGCATGCAGCACAGCATTTTCTGCTGACCCCTTCCCTGCCAAGTACAAGCCATAAAATTCATCTCCGGTTGTTGAAAGGCAGCCCGGGCTGGCGTGGCACATAGCCACGCTGCTCTCTACCATGAAAATGCCATGTGCCAGGCTCGGCCAGGGTGTCAATGAGATGGAAAGGACAGGCGCAGGATGCCCAAATGCATTCATCTGGGCTCACAATTTGCAAAGAGTAGCCAGGGAGCACCAACCTCGACATGCAGCATGACCAGCCACAGGCTCCAGGAGTCGCCTTTTCAAAGCAGCAGAGGTGTTTTTCTCCCACCGAAGGACCAGACCACGACAGCAACATCCGCTCTGAGCTACAACAGAGGAATACAGAGAAGTCAGCACAGCGTCAAAAGCAGGGTCTGTGTTTGTACCGTCACTCTGATAACAATATACACGACTTGTTAGGGCTTTCAATGACCCATGAAACTATCTAGCATCCTAAATGTTTGCTGCGACTAAGACGAAAAAATGCTGATCAAAATATTTTCCCCCTGGAATATGACAGAAACTATTCTTCATTTGGGCTTCTGTAAAGACTATTGAGTTTGGCAAAATGTTGCTTTGAGGGTAAAATAACCGAAAAAAAAAAAAAAAGTTTCAAAAGCATTTAAAAGCCCTGCATTTTTCAGATAGGGAAACTCTGATTTTCCCATTTCAGACCAAATTCTTATACTGACTCTACCTTAAAGACACAAGAAGGAAAACCAAAGCCTAAAAATGAACAGAACCAAGACCAACAGTGGAAAGCAAGGTGTTTAAAAACTCTTTTCATTCCCTTCCATACCAAGAAAATGTGCCTCTTTACATAGGTTATGCTGGCCAAAAGTTATTTCCACACTTCAAGATGCTCCTTAGGAAGAAAATCTCGCTTCTAGCTGCCTCGAGCCCATGCTCAAGCCCGCTGGCAGCGGGTCAGCACCACGGGGGTGCCAGGACCCCCCGCTCCGGCACGTGCTGCCCAAGATCCCCGTAAATAAAAGCCTCGGAGTCAGCTCTTGTGTTCATTTCACAGGCGGCTGCTTTGCTGACAGGTTTCACACGCCGCTACCGTGTCTTGTCAGCTTTATACTCTCAGGCCAACGCCGGCTCACCAGCTCCGATGTATATACATAAAAATAAATGGCTCAGAAACCCCAATAAAGTGACAGATAACATAATGGGACCTGGCTTCAGAAAATAAGCTTGTTTATGGAACCTCTGCGCCTCCCAGTCTGATTTATGTCAAGCGAGCTCCCTCTCCGCAAGGCTTTGGGGAGGAAGGCTTGCGCGTGCTCGCTCCCCACGGCAGCAAGGGGACAGCCGCTGGTTGAGAGCCGCCTTTGGAACTTTTACCCCAAGACTTCCCACGGGACTTGGATGATGTGGCCTTCCTTCAGCTCACGTAGGAGCTCAGCATTTCTGCTGGCAGCCACCCCAGCCTGGTCCCATACCTGGCCCAAACACCCCTCCCTGCCAGCCTCGGGGAAGGCTCTCCCCAGCCTCTCTACTCCCTCCTACACAGTTCCTCTCCTTGTGTATTTTTGTGGTTTTTTGTCTGCAAGCTGAAGGGAGCTGTGAAGAGCTCAGGGGCTTGAGCAGCCAACAGAGCATGTAAAGCAGAACCAGACACTGCCTACAGGAGACCATGCAAGCTTCAAAGAGGAGTGCTCCTGATGGCACGAGCAGGTTCTCCTGGTAGCCCCCTTTGCTCTGGGCTGCAGCTGGTCCTTATTCAATCTCTTGCTAGAAGAGCTTCCTTGCAAACAGGGATAATCCTTCATTTGATGTTTGCTCCCTTGGATATCGCTGTTCACAGCAAGCATTGCAATTTGTGTTTATTTTTGCCAAGCCATGTTTATTCTTGAGCCGCTTTGATTGTTACAGCGCAGGCTGGGATGGCTCTTTCAGTCAAAGCGCCTGCTTCCAGGGGGCTAATAATGAGAGACTGTCAATCCGGAGACACGGGAAAAAATCGCAGCCCCTCCTCTCGCAGAAAACAATCAGCTGCTGCCAGACCCCACGCTTCGGCTGGATCTTTGATACGTGGCTGGAGGATCCTCAGCCCCAGCCACCAGGGACGCCTGCCCCAGTGCGGAGTGGGGAGGCTCTCAGCAGAAGGATCGTGCGCACAGGGTGTAGTGCCACGAGACACAGGGGTTCGGACAGCCCCGTGGCTGATCTGGGTGAGCCTAGCAGAGCTCTTCAGAGCAACCCGCACACCCAGAGAGGTGCAGCTGCAGACAGGGCTGTGGTAATTTGCTGCCATTTCCTACAAGTATCGATGCACCCAGCAAGTCCTCGACAGAGCCCAGGCTCCCACGGGTAAAGCAGAGCCCTGGCTAACTGCTGCCAAGCACGAACCACCCTCTGCTTCTGAAACGCCGCACCCTTTTGTCAACTTCTGATGTCTTTAGGTGTCACTGATCTTCTTCCAAGGTGAAAGGCACCTCCTGCATAGCTCAGCCTTCTCGCCAGGCCACAGACCACAAACAGAGCATCTCTTCAGCCTCTGTGATCCCTGTGATCCTGTGATCCCTCACCTGGATCCCTCCCTGGACAAAGCCCTACAGCTGCAACAGGATATGCTAACAGAGGACAAGCCCACTTGCACCAACGCAATTCCGCTCTCTCCTCCACCACCTTGCCAGAGGAGGACTCGTTGCATTGCACTGCTGCCACCCAGAACCCCCGAGAGGCAAAGTGCCCCCTGTGAGATCCAGCATCCCACAGATCCCATCTGCTGTGGCAAGGCAGGGGCACCTCAGGCTTGGATGGCAACCGCACGGCTCCTCATTCCATGTTTCAATCTCCAGGCCTTTGTCCCATTCAGATTTTAATCAAACCTTACATTATGCCAACATTTGTCTGGGGCTCAGTACTAAGGAGGGCTGTGGGGGAGGCTTCCTCTCAAATTAAATAATTAAAATGTTTTTTCCCTGGCTAAATAATTCTAATTTTTTTCCCCCAGCAGACCAGTGGCAATAAATATTTAATACATTCCTTGCTTCGCTGCATCCAGCACGTTGCCATTTTAGAAATCATTTTATTGTGTGTATTTTTCTTCTTTTAATTACAGTCACCCAGCATCAAACCACTTCAATAAATAATCGAAGGGAGGGGAGAGGCAGGATGGCCGTGACCGTGTGCCGGGCACTTCGGGAGATGCTCGCTGTGCTGATGGCACAAAGGGTCACGTCCCCACGCTGGTGGCCACCACCTCTCCCCCTGGGGCCGACTCCCGACCTGCACCTTAACTCCTTCCCCCTGCCATCAGCTCCACTGGGTGTTGTGGGCTGGGGTTCCTGAAACAACGCCCGTGGAAGGGAAGCGGAGCCTGGCAGCTCCCAGGCGAAGGCTCACCCTGCCAATATCCTCACTGGCAGGGGCCAGCAGCCGGCACCAGGGGACGGGTGTAAAGGCAGGCCAAGCGTGCACTGATACCTCCCCAGGACGCGCTTCCAGCCGCCAGCAATCTGCGGCTGAAGGACTTCCTGACTCAGGCATCCTATCTCTCGCTTAAAAGCCCTCAACGGATTTTTTTTCTTCTTCTTCCAGGAATTTCTCTAATTACAAGGAGAGCCCAATCATTTCTTAACTGTTCTCTGCCCAAACCAGCCACCGATTTCCAGCACAGGCAGGTAGAGATGCCCTCCGCGCCCACAGCAAGAGGTGCGGAGGGGATGCTGGGCACAGCGAGGGGGGCTATGGGGAGGTGGATGCCAGCAAGTGCCCCCTGCCCACTGCTGGAAGAAGTGGGAAAGCCAGGAGCTGCATGGACATATCCTGCTGCTCTCACAGCTGCCCCACAGCCACCGGCCACCATGGACTGGCACAGAGAGGGTTACTACCACCACAGCCAGCCTGGTGAATGGTATTAGCAAAAATGAATAGAAATACTACGTGAGGCTAATAAGATCTGAGGGGAGCTCCTCAGACAAGCTGATTTCCAAATTGGACTGACTTTAACCTTACATAAATAAAAATGAATGCTGAAAAAACATGGGGGAAAAATCCATAAGGGTAGGTGAAGGCATTGATGCGTTTTTATCTCCCTCCTGCATTCGTGGTGTGGACCGGGGCCCACATGCTTCACCTGGGCACCGCACCCCCGGCTGTGCCCTGGATTAGCCCAGGAGGTAGAGTGTGTCCCTCAGCCCCTAGCGGGGCTTGAGACTGTCCAGAATCGGGGCAGGAAGGTCCCCAGGCCAGGAAGGAGGCCAGGTGTGATGGAGCAGGCCTGTGTCGGCACCACGCTGGGGCAAAGCCGGCCTCTCTGCGGGGCTGCTGGAGAAGGAACTTCTCCGGTACCCAGGCACATTCCCACCCTGCCTGCCAAATTCAGCTCGAATTCACAAGCACTCCCATAAAACACGACAGCGGGACAGACATCTCTCGCAGGGCGTCTCTAGGAGCTGCACGCCTGAAGACACAGCGAGCGCTGGTTGTCACCGGCGGCTGACTGGCGGCGAGACACCGTGTGTGGAGAGGGACTCCGGGGTTAACGGGGGGGAGCTGTGAAAGGCCCAGAGAGCGGGGACAGGTAACTGCTGCTTGCCAGCAGGAACCAGCAACAGCGAGGAAAGCATGGGTGACACAAGAAAAATGACAGGCGAGGAAAACGATCCTCACGGCAGAGCTCTAAATAAGCAGAAGTGGGAGAAGATTGCATTTGTCAAGGCTGGAGAAGAGGATGTTGCAGGAAGTGAGCCGTGAGACGATGACACTCCGGAGGAGCTCCAGCAGTCCCTTAGCAACCCGACGCAGGGGGAAGGCGCCGCGCCAGGAGCAGGCCGCAGTGCGTGGCGGAGGCCTCCTGGCCACAGGCACCGCTGAGATGGGCCCGGGGGCAACCCTCAGTACCCCACCGAGCATGGAAGGAGATCCACGGCTGCCGGGCAGAACGGGAAGAGGAGGACGGTGAAGGCATCCGAGTGGGGGCTCTGGGGAGCCCTTCCTGAGCCCAAGTGTCTGGCATGATGGTGAGGCTCTTCAGACAGGCACAGCAAGAGAATCTGTAGGCAGGAAACCAGGAGAGACAATTTGGGTTGCCAAGGGAGGACAGGTCTCCAAGAGGCCGGTGGGACAGGAGACCGGGAGGAGGGAAATACTCTGGACATTTGGGGCTGCGGCCCTGAAGAGCTTACCAGCAGCGGAACCGTGGGGCAGGGGGCCAGGCCTGTGCTGGAAGCAGGGGAGCTGAGCTGGGCAGCCATCGGCAGCAGGTTTGTGTAGCTGGGGGAAAAAGTGGGGTGGGGAGAGCTGACGGTGTGCAAGGTAGAAGGGACGAAAAGTCGTCCTTTCTGTGAAGGGAAGAGCCAAGGGAAAGGAGAAAGATTGAAGGGGAAAGAGGTAGGGAGTCATGGAGCAAGCAAAAAGTGACTACAGTCCTCACAAGGTCAGCCAAGCCTCCCGTGGGCCAGCCGTGTGAGAGGCATCGGGGACAAAGCCCTGAACACCGGCTCAGAAATCCCAGCACCAGCAGCAGCTGCCCACCAGGAAGGGGCCCGGCCTCCAGAAAACAACGTGGGCAGCAGCAAACAGAGCAGCCTGAAATAAGGTGGAATCAGTTTCCTCAGTACAACACTGCCCGGAACTTCAGTTTTACAATGAAATATTTACAGGGCTGAGAACTTACAAAAGTTAAGTGAAACAACTCCTGGACTGCTTGGGACAGAGATAAATTTGGGCTTAAAGTGAGCAAAGTGCCTGGTGAAGAGGAATGTGTCCAGGGACCTGGGCAACCCACAAGGCCACGGGCCATGTGCCCCTTTCAAATAACATAGTGTACAACTCCGGATCCATAAAAAAGACAAAACTCTTTGATCCAATTCAAGAGTTATAAAAGACAAAAAAAAAAAAAAATCCCAGGCCAGTGCACCAAATTCTCCAACGTTTTTGTGGCACCAAAATTCAGGCTGAGACCAGCTTTCTAGGAAGAGAGGAATTTCTGCTGTGCCCCTCCTCTGCACTCACCATTCAATGTCCTCAACACTGAAATTTTTCTTGCCTTTTTCAGAGGTGCTTTGAGCTTTTTCCAGCTCAAAATGCCCTGTGCAGGGAATTCAGATTGGACCTGGTAAGCAGGGGTAACAGAAGGCTGCAGGAACAAAATCCCATGCAACACACATACAGCGTAAAGACACTTCCAGCCTCAAATGGCTCACAACTGTTAAGTTCAGACCTTGCAAAGACTTCGTGAGCTTTACTGGCCAAGTTTTACTGAACCTGGCAGTGCACGAAATTGAGCCCATGTCCAAGCCTGTGCAGGATCAGGGCCTCAGTGTGCAAAGGGCAGCAGAGGAGTGCTGCAGGATGTGGTGTGCACCCGCTCACCTCCCCACTGCTTTGCCACGTTGGAGCAGATGAAAGGCAAAAGCTCACAAGTGGGTTCTCCTCAGCAAGTACTGCCACAGCCATTCCCGAAACAAAGGATGAGGACAAGGGAAGAAGCCTCCCTCTCCCCGGGGGAAATCAGACTGCTGCTTTCATGTCTGGGCCACATTGCTGCCCTGCATGCCGGGAGCCTGCATGCTCCAAATCAGTACAGCTGCAGCACGGGACAGCTCTGTCCATGGCATGATGTGGGGCATGGACGGGTCCCCGACCCTCTTGTAGGGCATGAGGTGCAGTAGAAGGGCTCACGGGGGCTTCCTAGCAGGGTCAGGTATGGACTGACATGCAGATGTCCAGCGCAGACTGGGACTAAGGTGGGAGAAATTGTTCATAAAAGAGATTTACCTTCCCCCCTCTCCCCCAAAACTCAGGCTTCATATCAAGAAGACATACAGAGACATACATGTCAAAGTCAGATGTGAACTTTAGGAAAAAAAAGTCTTATTCCTCACCATTTATGAAACCAAACACTTTTCACCCAGGAAATCAGCCAGCACGCACAAAGAAGCAAAATGAAATGACCCCAAACAAACAAAATGGATTTTCATGGTTTGTTTCGTCCTCAGGGTGTGTGAGAGGGGAAAGGGATCACCATCAGTCTCCCAGATATATTTGTTTTCAGCTGTTCTACTTCAGACACCCCATTGAAAACCTGAATTATTCACCGAGCTCTAATTGCAGCTCCGAGGTGCCCTTTGCCTCCTTTGCACAGTGCCACCCTTGGCAGAAATCTCTGCTTCCCTGCTGCTTTCCTGAGGGACACGGGGGTAACCCACATCCAGAGACCATCCCATACCTATTCCCTACAGCACAACACTTTGGGGGGGGGAAAAGGGTTATTACAGACTCGAGTGTGCAACTCTGTACATGCGCACTGCGACTTTGCAGAATGGAAGGAAAAACAAGAAATAATGAATCCCCTTGCACTCACTAAGCCCAAACAAATAGACTGAAGTGTGAGCCTGATTTGCATTGGTTTGATTGAAGATGTAATTTGCTGCTGAATAAATGTGGTTGCATCCAAATCAAACCTTTAGTCCCTCAGACGTTATAACTCTTTCTGTTCTTCCCTCAGGGTTCACCAACCTTTAAGGCTGACCAAGGATGATGTATTACAGGAAGGAATGGCCTTAAATAAGAGAAGGGCAAGTTTGGAATAGATGTAAGGAAAGAATCCCCGCAAGAAAGAAAAGGATCTGAGGTGCTGACACTAGGAAGGACCTCTGGGACTGAAGCCTGGTCAACCCAGCCCCGTATCACACACAGTATCACCCCAAAAATACACCATCCCCCTGCTGTGAAGCTGTGCCCTATGCACTGTGGGGTTTGGGCTCTGCCTGCCCAGCAGCCTCCTGCTCAGAGCAGTTTTTTTCTATCATTTCTTTCCCCTCAGACCATCCTGTGGGTCCCCATCAAAGCAGACAGCACCCCTGGTGCCACCATTTCACCATGGCTGCCCACAGCAAGGTGCATGATATCATATCCTCATGACGGACGTGTAGGAGACACATAGGTCTTGGTAAGAGGGCACTGCTAGGATGGGCCTCTGACAGAAATCCGGGCCCGGGTTTAATGCTATTAAAGCAGGGGAGTAGTTTCCAGAGCCCCCAGGAACCTAGGGCCTTGCCATGGTGCCTCCCTCCTAGCACAGCCTGGTGAGATTCAGACCTTTCCTCATTTGCTTGCCTCCAGCTGGAACTGGCACTTAAACGCCTTCCTCGGGCTCTCTCTGACCGGATGAACCTGCTCTCCACCACAGCTGAACTCCCTCACTTGTTCTTTTCTCACTCCTTATAGTATCGTATTTATGAGATCCCTCCAAGGTCTCTATCGATCGCTCGGGCAGCCTTGGTGACACAGCAGCTAGCGGAGCAGCAGGGTTCCCAGCAGCCTCCCAGGCAGGGAGCACAGGGGAACCAGGGCCCAGCAAGAACAGATTTACCCAGCAGCAAAGGAGGAGGCAGCCCCCACCCGTGCTAGCCCCGTCCCAAGGCACCCAGGGTCCTTTCCCCCTCGGCTGAGCCCATCCACATCCAGCTGTCAGGCAGGGTAGCACTGATGGGGAAGGCACAAGCCAGTACAAAAGAATGAAGGGGAAATAACAGAAGGTGAAAAATTGCATATCGTCACCAGAGACAAGGTTACTCCTGTCTTACTGAGCAGCTCGTGGTCGCCCAAAGCCCTGGAGCTCAGCAGCCATGCCGTGAGCATGCAGCAGACGTGCATGTCCTGGGGATGAACTGCACCCCTGCACGAGCTCTCCTGCTCTGGCCACAGCTTCCCACTGCAGAGCATCCCTGGGGAGAGCAAGAGTGCTCACAGCCCAACTTGACATAAGGCAAATCCATCACGAGGCATGAAAGCCTTTCATTCAGGACAATTTGTTGCAGGACTTGAAAACGGAGGCACTGGGAAGCCAACTATCTGGGCAGGAGCACTGCAGATTGGCAAGGCGGAGAGGACTGCCCGTGCAAGAGGGATGAGAGCTACCTAACAAATGCTTATGGGGCAGATAAGGCTGTAAATAGCGCAGCCCCTTCTGAGAGAAGGGGGCAGAGGCATGTGGTCATATCCCTGGGTGCCGTTTGTAACCCAGAGTCATCGCTCAGAAGCAAGGACCACAGTGTGGGGAGCGGCAAGGCCAGAGCAAGGGAGAGAGGGAGAGATTGATTATCCCATAAATCAATCGCTGGGCACCGATTACAAAATAAACCACCAGGGCAAAGGTCAAGTGCTTTGTTATATCACCCAGCCCACAAGATTTATTCCCTGCTCAGGCAATCTGTCCCTCTTGCCATCGATCACGGGGAGCTGCAGCTCTCCCTTCCCAGCCTCAGGCACAGCTTCTGCCAACAGACCCGGCCGGGCAGAGCCCTGCAGGCAGCAGCACAAGGCTTACGGAAAACACCCAGCGGCCAGGATCAGGCACTGATCTCGTAGCACCCACATTGACACAGCTGCCATGCCAGGCAGGCTGTCTGCAGCAGGACAGCAGCGGTGTCTGCGGGTGGCACCAAGTCCTCCAGCTCCATCAGGGTGCCCAGGAGCAAATCCCCAGGGTGCTCTCTGCAAACAGCAGCAGAGGTTGCACCCCGCAGGGATGCCCATGGGGATGCCCATGGCAGGTTGGCCTCTGGGTGCACTTGCCACTTCTTTCTGGGCTCCAGGAAAGACTGATCCCTTTGAGAGTATCAGCAGCTTCTTGGCAGGGGAGCGGGAGCTTGATCCAAATCAGATCTACACCCAGCCAGACTGCCCAAGCCCACTTGTACGCTCTGAGCTCTGCAGCCATACAGGGAGAGCTGCGCAGACTGTCTCATAGCACTCGACTGGAATTCAGCCTACCAAACTCTATTTTTTCACCCCTTCTCCTTCTAACTTTAGATTTTAAACACAGGCAGCAATAAGAAGAATTCCTGGAAGTGTTGTTCATGTTTCCCATAAGCTGCTCATCACTGACCATGAAGAGATTTTCTATCCAACTCCCGAAATACAAAAACCCTAACATGGACATTTTTGAGTCCTTTCACACCAACCAGAGGAGAATAACGTCAGAGCTGTAGGATGTGCGTGCGCTTACACTCAGAGAGTGGCAAAGAGACATCATGGGGAGGAGGCGAGGTGCTCGCCGTGGGCAGGGTGCCTCCGGCCACACAGCCAGCGCCTGTCTGCTGCCAGGGGCTGTGGGAGCAGATAACCTGGGCTGGGGCTGCTTCCACTTATGGATGTTCCCATCGACCCTGAGACTGTCATCCCCGCTCCCTGCGAGATGGTACTCGTGCCAAAATGGTTGCTGCACTTGGCACTTGCCTGGGAGTTTATTTTTCTTTCCAGGAGCACTGAGCATTTCGACTCCTATTTTAGCCTGTCTGCCAGCAGAGAGGGGAGGCTCCAGCCCGTGGGCCAAGCTTCACGTTCCCAGCCCAGCCTTTAGCATGCTCCTGGGAGCTACACGGGTCTCCACCAGGCAGAGGGGCTCCAGCACCAACAGGGCAGCTGAGCCCGGCCCCAGCTGCTGCCCAAATGACAGCGCCCTGCCTTGTCGCTACCTGCTGCAGGATGGCAGGAAAAGCATGACTGTAGTGGGGAAGTGAGGGACACGTTTGAGGTGATGAACTACAGCACACACCAAACCTGTCAACTCCCTGTCCCAGCCCAGGAAAAAAAGCACAAAGACCCACGGCTGCTCCATGGGTCTCTGCTTCCCCGGGAGAAGCAGCAAACTCTACAGAAGTCCTATCCGTGCAGAAATGAGCATCTCCACCAGCTGCTGGATCTCTCTTGGGGTTCCTTTTCCCGCTGTGTAGAGCAGGTCCTGAGAGCACAGTGCTCATCTCCCGAGCTGGCATTGCCTTCCCCAGTCACTGCCTTGACCTCAGCATGGAAAGGTGCAACAGGCTGCCAGCCTCTCCCGCCCACCCTCAACAAAAGTGGTGGTGACATTATTCCAAGCATTAATTGCCTCATTTGTGGAGGATTTTGCAAATCCCATGGAGCCAACAGCATCTTACTTTCAGAGCCTGGCACGCCAGCTCCCCTCCCACGGGGGTTTTGACCCGCACGGACATCCATCACTCCTGTCGCTGGCCCAGCTCCACGTTCCCGATGGCGGTAATGAGGCGAGGTCAGCGCGAGACGGCTGCATTCCCCAGCCCTCCCCTCGCTCCTCCTGGCAGATTTAGAAGTTCACGTTTAATCTGAAAGAGGGAAGATGGAAAGGAGCCTCACCAGCCACAGTTTCTGTAAATGTCAGGACAGGAATGAGATCTTAGCAAACCTTAATATACTATGCAAATCCTCTGAGCATGACCATGTGTTGCCAGGGCTTTTTATTCCCCTCCATGGTAATCAGACAGACAAGGATTAAAAAGAGGAGCTGCTGCGTAACTAGCAGGCTCCTCTGATTTAGTAACCACAGCGTAGAGACGACATTGGAACATATGGGGCTAGGGCTCTGTAAGGGGGAAACCTTCAGGGTTAGAGGCAATTTGGGACAGACCAGAAAAAGAGCCACAAGCAGAGGCGGATATTCTCCTAAAGGTTGTTAGCCAAACAGAGAGTTTTGCCTGCATCCCCAAAGATGCATCTCCATCCTCTGCAGCACATTTGGTGTGTGCACAATAGGCTGAGGCTGCGTGCAAGACAGTGAACAGCCATGCACTTGGTGCATGTCTGGATGAAAGCAAGACAGCGCTCTGTGGAGATGGGAGGGGAGGAGGGACCATGTGGAGTCCAGGCACAGAGCTCTCTTTTTCTACAACTGCATGTTTACCTTGCTTTTCACTTTACCTTCCCCCCCCCCCCCCCATCAGGAAAGCTCCATCACTTTCCTCACTGGTAATGATGTTGACCTGATTAAAATTTTTATTGGATTTTACAAAATAATTTCATACATACCATTCCCCGGAGCCCTGCAGGGTGGAGGGAAGGTTGGAGAGAGAGAAAGGAGAAAAGAGTATATTACGAATGAGGTTGAGAAAGGAAATATTTTATTTTACTCTGAAATGACTTTTCCTGGATGAATAATAGATTAGAGATCTCACTTTTTAAAATAGTGCTCTTACAAGTGCCCATGAAACACTCAGGCAGGAAAAAAGGCACCACTTGAGCATTTGGGGCTTATTTCAGCAACAGCTTTGCCTTCCTCCTGCAGCTTCTAACCCTTTCCACCAGCGCTTTCAGCAGCACATGAGCTGTGCCTTACTGGCTGCCACAACCCAGGTAAGCAGGTGCACGAGGAGACAGGGCCCTGACTTCTGGCCACCCGTGGCACTTTTATGGCCAGCAATGGGCTGTGTGGATCCACTTGCCAGACCCTCATCTCCTACCTCGTATCCCTAACCCTGGCCAGTGACAGCTCAATGAGCCTGACATGTCCCGTGGGAGCTCACAGACTACAGCAAGCCTCAGGGAAGCTTGAGGTGAATGTAAACATGTGACAAAGGGTTTGCAACTTGTGATTGTCTTATTTTAGCATTTTTTCTGCTGCTTTGCTCCCTCCCCAAAGGCAACGTCCTAATGCCAGTACTTCAGTTGCAGAAAGGCTGCTGCTACTTTGCTCCAGTCCCTAGAAAGAAGTCAGGTCTTTGCTAGGTTGAGGAATGGTACGGGATGATTTAGTTACCCAATTCCATTTTCATGTATTTAAATTAGATTGCAAACCTTTGGCCCAGGGACTAGCTGTTCCCTTCACACGAACACAGCTGCTCTTGCAATGGGCAGCTTTGCACCCTAGGTCTCAGTGCAATAAAAAAAAAAAAAAAGCCTTTCAGAGAGCTCAACATTTGCTTCAGATGTCCTTTCAGGAGTACTCCCCCAGGGCTGGCTTGTTTTTGAAATTCAGTTTCCCTGGTGGATGCTTACGAAACAAACATATTTCAGTGCTGTGCAGGTGCCTCAGCAGACCACCCCTCACAAGTGGCATTAAGTCTGTGAACCAAACCTGGTGTCAGTTGAAACTCAGGCGAAAGCAGCCACATTCAAGTGAAACCAAGGTGAGGAACGAAGGGCGTCCCTCAGGGCAGGCACCATTTGTGGCCAGCAGCAGAGATTGCCTGCAAGCTTCTTGCTCTGTAGGCAATTCTCAAGGTCACACTGCTGAAAGTATTAAGGTTCCCTGGGCAACCTTTAATATATATTTTGGAATGAGTTTGTGGGGCGAGAGTTGAAATTTTTCCAGCATCATGTTCTCTAACAATTGCTGGTTGACATTTCCCCACCGGTTCTCATTTTCCTCCTGAAGCAAGTGCTCAGACACAGCACCTCTGCCCAGGTGGGAGGGCATCGCAGCCCCCTCCCACAGGCTCCCCAAAATGTGTGTTCCTGCTATTTGCCCACATGGGACAGCGCTGCCGTTTTACACAGCATTCTCCATACCCACTGTTTTGTTACAGGGTGGGTGCAGCAGTGGCGGTGTTGTCACCTCACCCCAAAACACAGGCAAACCTTCACCCCCAGCAGAACCCAACTAGCCCCTGCCTGAGGCTCTGCCCTGCCCTCAGAGGCACGGCCCTCCTGCTCCTGCCATCCCCCTCGGCAGCCCTCAGGCATCCATCCCTGCGAGCTTGGGCTGTGTCTGCCACCCAGCACATCCTCACCTCGACTGCCAACGCTCCTGCCTCTCCATCCCTGTGCCACGCAGGCTGCCCCCCCAGGGACCAGCAGAGCCAAGACCTGGCAGCACACAGAGCATCTTGCAGCAGGAAGGGATCTGCAGGGCAGCAAATTGCTAGCTGATAAATATTACAGCAAGAAGAGTCCAAGCCCTAGATAAAGATGACTTGTGTTGAACCATGCCCACAGTCCAAGAAATGGAGGGCACCTGCAGCCACTGTTACATTGTCCCACACCCAGAGCAAAAAGGGCATTTCTGACTTTTATTTCACACTAACAACAGGGACAAAGAAGAGAAGAACGAATATAAAGCCTCCCCAAGAGGCTAAGCACAGCAATTCACTGCACAGCCGAACTGGAATGAGAGACAAAATGGCAGCTGCTCCTGCAAGCGGGCAGAGCCAGCTTCTGTGCTCACGAGCACAAAGAGCAGCAGCAGCTCCTGGGGCTGCACAGCTGCCTCCATCTCCGTCCTGCTCAGCATCTCAGGAGGTGGACAAGAAATTAGGGACATTAATTTCTTCCCATGATGGAGAAAAAAAAACCACCCACGGGCTCTAACCAAACCTGAAGCCTTCTGGAACTTGGGCATTAATCTCTGAAAGGAATATTAAGTCCCTCCAAGTATTTACATTTTGCTCTTCCCTGTTTCTGAGGAGGTGCAACACGGACAGCCCCTCTCCACTGGTGACCAGCTCATACATAACGAGCTGTAGGAGCCTCCTGCATGACATGCAGACCCACTCCCAGGTTTCAGGGCTCCATCTCCTCCCGAAGGAGCTTCAGGGAAGCCTCCAGGCTTTGTAGCTCATGCCCAGGTATCAGTGGCCCTCTGCACTCCCTGGGGTGGCCACGGGCAGCTTCCAGGTCTCAGGGCACCAGCTCAGCTCATTTCTTGTCCCTAAATCACACAAGCAGACAGGTTGAAATACATCAAATTATTTCCTACCCTCACACCTCCCTGCAAGTGGCAGTTGGAGCTGTCAGCCATGTTACACAGGCGAGCAGGAGAGGCAGTGGAAGCAGCCCCACTCCTCACACATTTTTAGGAACCCCTGATGCATGCCCGGGTTAGGGGAAGGACAGGACAACCCCAACTACAAAACTAGCCCCTGCCATCAAAAGCCATCTTTAAGAAGGAGCGATTTTGGCCACGAGTCGTATCTCTTCGCGCAGCATTGACTGGGTCCCCCAGCACACGAGGGAGGCTTGTGCTGTCACCACTTCACCCCAGATAATGAAGACTTTCATCTCCAGGTTTGTCAATTTAGCACCTCCCCAGAACGAGGCCTCTTTTTTAGTATTAAAAAAAAATAATGCATATTTATCAAACCTTGTCAGGCAGCAGGGAGGGGGAAACAGCTGGCAGCCGCCTCCCTCTCCCCATCTGACACGCGCTTGCCATTTTTCGCAGTTTCAACAGCTCTCCAGCTCTGGTTCTTGTAATTACGATGAAAAACCTCACACTCGACCATAGTGCCTCGCAGCCAAGACACCAATGTGTTTCCACATAAAAGCTTCATTGAACGCCCCCCCCCCCTTTTTTTTTTTGGAGTCTCTGCTTTATTCTCATCCTCTCTTACATCATTGTATTCACATGGTCTTCAATTATTTACAAGCATACAAAACACTCCAGCCTGGTTTCTCCACTGGTATTAATCAGGGAAGTGCCAACTAAATCAGCAGAGCTACAAAGATTTGCTCCAGAGAAGAATCTGGCCTGCTGTCCCTGAAGACCCCTCCTTCCTTCCACAGCACACATGAGAAAGGAGAGGATAAAAGTGTTTTTTTTTTTTTTTTTCATTCCCCGACTTTGCCAGACACATGCAAGCATGCTAATGCCCACGGAGACCTGCTCCCCAACGCTGACCTACTTTTCATTCGTGTGCCTGCAGCACGCTTCTCGCCTCCTGCGGCAGCCAGCAGTGCTCAGAGCCATCCTCACCTTGCCAAGGCCCCGCGGCAGCACCAGGAGCCCCGCACGAGGCAGCCCCCTGGGTGCTGGGGCAACATCCACCAGCTTTAGTGACAGCTAAGGTCTTTGGTTATGCAGGCAGCCCTTGGAGCTGGTGCAGCACCCTCTCCAGTGCCTTCAGGGTGCTTTCTCTATGCTTCCCACTTCCAGGGAGGCCCAGGGACAGAGAGCTTCCCCCAACCAGTGGGCACGGCAGGCTGACAGATAGGATGGCCTCCTCCAGCCATGACCGATCATTTCCAACTTGCCATAGCCCAACATTTTAATTCAACAAGACCAATCGAGTCCCCAGGGCACAGGCCACAAATCAGAAAGCAAGCACGAGGTGTTCCTCTGAAGCTGGAGGACGATCGCCAGCCAGCTAGGGCTGTTTCTTTTTAAGGACTCATCCCCCACAGACACGGTGCCCACCTCAGCTTCTCACAAGACCAGCAAAGCCAATCTTTCCCCAACTTTTTATCAGGACTTCGCAATCATATAACACAGAGACTGACTTTTGAAAGTCATTTTGTTATTTGCACCTTCGCTTAGGCTCAGAGAGACCAAGTTCATGAAAGCATAATGTGAGTGTGGAGATCAGGTCTGCTCTCCTGAAAGGATTTTCACATGCAGACTGAAGAACCACGTGTGAAACCTGGGGCTACCGGGCATCTCATTAAAAGACAGAGCTTAAACTTACTGCAATTTCCATCAGCAGTTCACAAACCGGGGCCACCGTGCTCAGAACCAGAAAGCCAAGGAAGCGCAGCAGAGAGACACCAAGCTGGGCTTCACTGCACCAAACCAGCTTACTCATCCTGATGTACCACCACAGCAAGGGGATGTCACAAGGCCTTCATCATGACTGGAATGATAATATCCATGATTCACACAGAAGACTTTTATACAAAGCACGGAGATAAAAATAAAATGAAGGGGAAAAACTTCAGAAACAGTTTCATTCCCCACAAGATGGATAAACCACGATGAATGTAAACAGCTCAACTTGACCCAAATATTTTTTCGTTGCTGAGTAACCCTGCAAAAATCTTATCTTACTAGCATCTGTGAAGATTAGGTGGAAGGGAATTTTAAACAAACATTCGCTGTCCGTTGTTTTAGAGAATTTCAGCCTGGACACGAACTCTCAGGACTGCTACTTTTCAGCATCCCTGACACCTTTCAGGAGGGACCAAACAAATGAGGAGGGCAGGAAGCATCTGTAACATCTCCAACACATTAACATGCTGCTGACATGAAGGCTCACATGAAACATTTGGTTTTACAGCTTTCCAAACTCTCCTGCACCCTAAGAGAAGGACGCAATCGCTTTACGAAGGCTCTGAGCAGGAAATACACGCTCAGGCCATGACTACAGCAGGAGGTGGGAGGAGGGGTAGGCACAGCAGATGGCTCTGAGCCATTTTGGGTGGCAGCAGGCACCCAGCGAAGGGCTCAGACTTTACAACCCACACTGGTTGCCATATGCTGCGGCAGTGGCTCAGCATCACGCAGGACCCAATTTATAACATCCTTCAGGGCTGCCAGTACCACGCTCCCCTCTTACCGCTCTCCATTACTAGCGCACCTTTCATCTGAGCATTTTCTAGTACCTCACTATCATATTTACTGATTTTTCATGTTTTTTTACAGGTGGAGGGATATCTGATAGATCAGATGAGAGATTCAGCCATGAGGTTTTAGTCTCATTCGTGCTCTGGAGGTCAGGTCTGCTCACTCCTTCCCTCTCTCCCAGCAGATAAGCACTATCTCAACAACAGAAGATGCCTTTAGAGATCACCTTGCCCCTTGCTAACCTGTGCAGTGCTTCTGCTGTGTGTCCTGGAGCTGAAAGCACACAGCAAGGAAGGCTGTGCCTGTGACACAGGGAGCTCGGAGCGGGTCGGGTGGGGAGATTACAGCTCTGAACATGGCAGCCCTTCCAGCAACAACAGACTTGGTTGAAATTCTCCTGAAGAAACACAGGGAAATGAGAGCGAGGAGGAGAAAATCCTGGAGGTAGCAGGATGGAGATTGATCTGCCATCAGCAGGGCTTGGAGGGGAGGATGCCAGCAGCACCTGGCAGCAGGCTGCCAAGAAAAGCTGTACGAGGGGCAGGGTGAAGGAACAGCATTGCTGTGCTACTGTGTGCTTTTGTTATACTGCAGCCACAACACAGTCCCAGTGCTGTGGCATGATGGTGAGGGATGCTGCAGCTGTAAAATGGAGCACTGGGTCCAGTCCAGAGCAGGACAAAGTGCAGGCAGTTGAGGGTAAGAGAAAGGTCTGGCGGAATTACACACGCAAATGGGCTTCTGCAGCTCCGGTCAGTGCATTCAAGAAAGCCTCCTCCCAACCCTAGCAAGAAGGTCCTTCCCTCCTGGGGGAGCGGTGCATCCCAGCTCTGAGAGCACACTTTGGGAAATGGTGCCATCAGAAAACTGCTCAAAACATTCACTCAGTCACAGACAACCAGGCTGGACCTTCCACCTTGAAAGAACAGGTACACAGGGGCAGCTCATACTCAGTTGCTGGAAGGAGCAGGTTACCCTGAACCTGGTTATACCCACTGGTTTAAATCCCAGCTACGCAGCTACAGATAAAGCAATGAAAGCTATTTACTCTGTAAAGACCCTTAAAATATCAGGTTAGTAAAAGTGCTGCAGCTCCTACCAGGGCACTGAGGAAGGACAGTCATCCACACCTGTGCTAGGCAACTGCAGCTGCATTTCTTGGGTTCAACGAAAAACTGGGGTATTTTTGACAGTGTGGAAGAAGCAGCCACTCAGCATCAGTTATTTGAACTCAGCATGGTCTGTGTATTCTGACTAGCCCTACTGCACGCACAACCTTCACCGGTGCCCTACCTCTCCATCCACAGCAGCTTCTGGCCCTGGCCTGTTTTGCTTCCCACCTCACAGCATTTTAATCCTTAGGTGATGCATCTCCTCAACAAGCACAACAGACACGGCCGGGGAGCTTCCTGGAGGAAGTAATTACAGAAATTGAGCTCACCCAAGCAATTGAAAAAGCTGAGATATATCTCAAAGCTCCAATTTTTCTCTCTACTACACTCAGGACCTGCAACAGACCAAAATGCACCGTTGGCATCAGGCTTTGCTCTTCTCCAGCTGCTGCCTGGAACTCCACCAGAGCTGACAGCTTTACAGGGCTGGTCCATGAGCACCAGCTCACCAAGGCTCTCCTGTTTAGGTTGGATCAACCAGTTTCATGATGGAAGTTAGAGGAGTTACACCACTGCTGTCCTGAGCCTAGGAGCATCTGGCCCCACGGTGGCATTTCCAGCCCTAGGAAGAAGAGGCTTCTGTCTGGTCGCAGCCTGCTAAAGCCTTTGCTTTGCTCACCCTATCTGGCAGCTAACACATCACAGCCAGCTCCGTAATCTCCCCAGCAAAGCAGATCTCAGCTGCAACTTAATCTGAACTTCAACTTCAGCTCTCACAGCTAGCTCAAATGAAAATGAAAAGCAAATGATAAAGAAAAATCCACAAAGTCAAGTAGGTGGCGAGGGGACCAGAAGCAGAGAATGCAACTGGAAAGAGCAAGGCCACGGCAGATCCAACAGTGCAAGCATTAATTGCTTTTTAATTATTCCAGTGGTTTTCTTCCCCAGAGGCTGGTAATTACAGGATTCCTGCCTGCCCTCCGGTGGCTAAGGAGGAGAGGAAAACCAAGAGCATGTCAGCAGAGCAAGTCCAGGAACCAAGCCTCCACAAAGGCCTGGTTTGCCCCCATGGATCTGAAGCTGCTGACATTTACTTCGAGCACCATGCAGCAAGACTGCAAGACCACCCCCTACACACACACGGCCATCTCCAGAGGAAATCAACCACCAGTGCCACCTTTATGGAAAGGAGTTCAAGACTGCTTTGGACTGACAGGTATCTTAGGTTTCCAGCTGAATGAAGAACAGGATTTGCTTCTGATCAGAGATACAGGTAAAGAGTATAAACCAAACAAGGACAGCCCAGATGTTTTGCCCTGGGTTTGATTGCATTTCTGAAGCTCTAAAGAACAGAATCACTCACCTTCCCTCCCATCCTGCTGCTCCCCATGCCCCGGATACAGTCAATTCCAGCTCCAAGACAAGGGTCAGCCTGCTTCTCAGCACACCTCCTGCTACCAAACACCCTTATGACAAAGCTAGCTGTGCACATCTCTGGGCTTTTTCATGACCTGAAGAAGCCCAGCTCGGTCAAACACAGCCTGATGCGTATGGCAGATCTCTGACACTGGCTGTTCAGCTGCACAGCCACCACCAGGTACCACTCATCAGCTGTCATCTGACAGTGTCCCCATGCCCCCCAGCCTCTCCCCACAACAGTCCTGAGCCAGCACCAGGCAGCAGGTTCAACCCCTCGAACCTTCAGTAGATCTGTGCAATCTCACCTGAGAGCACATGAGAATTGACAGATGCATGTTGTGAACAAGTAGAGAGACTGTCGAGAGAAGCCTGTATTTAACTTTCCAGTTCAAATATATTGTCTTCCATCCACTCCAGATGCTACTCAGACACTTTGGAGAAGGATATTTAAAGATAGCATGATCAAAGTGAGAGGAGGAGGAGGGCAAGTGCAAGGGCACAAGAGTCCCATTAGAGGGAAATCAGAATTCAGCTACATCCCTTGCACAAGACAAAGGTGAGATAAAAGCTCTGCAAGGAAGACATGGGATCGCAGCAGCATTGACTTCGTGAACATCTGTAAGCAGAAAACATGCTCACTGCTTCTGTAAGGGAAAGGGCACAAACTCAGCAATTTTCTTCTGATCGGTGGATGGGAATTTGAAGCAGACTTTTCACAGCTCCGGTTATTTCTGGATTTTATAAGTCCAAAGAGCTTCAGCTCCCCACCAGCCCAAACACAAGCTCCCAGACAGCTGCCTAGGGAGCAGAAGCCTACTCCCAGTGTACCAGAGCATTCTCCAGCAGGAAGGGAATGGGACAAGTAGCCAGGAGACCTGAGCACAGTTCACTGTACCATCCCCTGCTTTGCCTCATGACAAGGAAAAAGGTTTCCACCTGCACAGCATTCCCAAAGGGGCATCTCAGTGCTAGCACTGATGTCAGCAGCCCTACGATTTCAGATTACTGAGTGCACAAGTGGTCTCACAACTGAGCCACGACAGCCTCCTTCAGTGCCCATAACCCAAACACTGCAAAGCAGCAGCTTTCGTCACCCCCCCAGAGCTCAGGGAGCTCTAAAAAAGAAACAAATACCAAGGAGCTTGTGACAGTGCTTGTACCCACCAGTGAGTCAGCGCGGCTCAGCTCGCACGCACAGCGCAATATGCCTTGTTTGGGATGGGGTAACAGCCCTCCTCCCATTTCCTAAGGCAGGAGGGAACAGGACCGAGCCCAAATCCACACAGCCTCAAGCCCACAGCACAGGTGTGACTGAGGTGTGACAAATTCCCTCTGCCCCAGCTTTGGGGTCTGTATGCTGTACTGTTAGCCAGGTGCTGACCCTAAGACCCATGAAGATGTTGAACACTAACGATCCCAAAACAGCCCCAGGAGTAAATAATTTTAGCCAAGCCTCCCAGTGGGTGGGAACTGGTGCTGACTCCACGAGGCCATTTTTGTTGGCATCATCACTGCAGTACCAGAAGACAACTCACACCTTCACTGTGAGCTCACAGGACCAGAACTAGGTAAATGGCATCTCATCCTGCCTTTTCACAGCCAAGCCTCTTAATGGGAGAGCAGCAGCATCCTTTCTAAAACAGGAGAAGAGAATGGGTGCTAGAGAAGCACAAACAAGCTCACCCTCCACTTGGTGCAGCAGGCCAACACACCAAGGGCTACTGAACAGAGGGGTGGTGTGAAGAGCTGGGATGTGAGCTGTCAGTGCCTGCAGGGAGGTAGCCGGGCATGCTGCAAGCAAGTAGGGACTGAATCCCAGGCCACTGCATGACTGGACCAGAGCTTCCAGAAGAATACCAAAAGTCCCCTGAAGCCTGCAGCAGCACTGCGTCCATGACCACCATGCTATGTAGCCACTAGGGTGTGACAAAACCACATCAAGGGCATACAGATAACCACCCCAGTGCCATTTTGGTGCTAGGAAGCAACAAACAACTTAGGAAACAGGAGAGGCACTTCACAAGGGATTGCTGGCCATTGCCAGTATGATAGGAAGCTCGTGTTTCCCTGTACATTGCCCTGTTCCCCAAGGACCCAATTCCAAGCCCTCCAAAGAAATCAATGAGATAACAAGGAGATGAGTTGCAGCCAATATGGATTTGTCACGAGCAAATCACATCAAGCCAATCTATCTTCTTCCTATAACAGGGTAACAGGCTTTTGGCACAGAGAGCAGTACCTGTCAAACGTCTCAGCTGTAGGAAGGCTTTTCACACTGCCTTGCCTGCCATTCCCATGAGCTAGGGAAATATGGTCTGAAGAGAAACTATGACAGGACAGGTATAAAACTGCTCAGATAGCCACGTGCAGAGGGCTGATACCAGCAGTGTCCTCTAATACAAAGGAAGAACCTGCTGAAGAACAGGATTTCGTAGGAGTCTGTCATAGCCCATCTCTGTCCAGGGTTTCACTGCTGACCTGGATGATGGAGCAAAAAGAAAACTTATTAAATTTGCAGGTGACATGAAGGTGGGAAGGACTTAAGGTACTTTCAGGAGACAGGCTTAGACTGATAAGATCTTGACAGCTTGGAGGAATGGTCTGAATTTCATCCTATTTTCAGGCAGACACAAAGGCCAGTTTTTTCTCTCAAGCAGGAATAACCAGCTGCCCAAGAACAAGAAAACAAGTTTTCAGGGACTCTTGCTTCACTAACCTTGCACATCAAGAGCTATTGATGCCACAAGTGGTCTAAGCACCTCTTGTTCTTGACCTGATGAGAGTAGTGTCTAGGTTCGAAGCAAAATATCAGCACGTTGTGTTAGGCAGGGATGTACCCAGGGCATTCCTCCCCAAGCAGCCTGCAAACAGAATCAATACCAAGTTCAAAGGGCCCTGAACAGGATCAGAAGGACACAAATTCCCGCTCTCGGGCCGCTCTTTATGTACCGCATCACTGTCACCTCATTGCAGCTGGCATATTCTCCACCTCTTCTGAGAGCTGCTTTCAGCAGGAAGGTGTTCCTACACCAGCAGCACATCACGTAACGATGACAGCTAAGCACATACTAGGCCTGACTGCTGTGCACGCCATACACATTTCGTGACATTGTCCCAGCTGCCCAAAGCCCCGTCTGTCCATAGCCAGCTGCCAGGTGATCCCCCTCTCCCCCACTGCTTCTCTCACCGTTTTAACCTGTAGTCACTGCATGACCAGGACTTCTGATCTCCAATCAGCCTTGCCACTGGAAGCAAAACAAAGCACAAATCCCTTGCAAAAATAATGACCCAGCACTTCCAGGCATGGTGCTTTCCGGAAAGCCACAGCCAAGCCCCTGCAACGAGCTGAATTTCTAGCCTACAGGGAAGAGACGCTTGCAGCCACCCTCCACACAAACTTTGAGCATTCCCCTCTGGTCTCAGCTGCTCTGACCATGCATTTCGTTCATCTAAGAGGGAGCTGGGAACAAGACCTTGCAGCCCCAGGAACCCTGATGTTCCAGGTGAGTTCATTCACTGCCAGAATAAGAAAGCAGAGCTTCCAAGTAAGTGGCATTTGTTTTCCTCGGAAGAGCTGCTTTCAGCAGCCAATTTCAGGGAAGACTGAGAAGTGGCAATGGATTGATTTGGCTCCTGCAGAGGTGACTAATGGGAACACGATCCAACAGCAAAGGCAGAGGACTAGATGGCAGTCCCCCACAGCTGCCTTCGTAGGAGGGCACTTCCCTCACACGTAACAAGGGAAACCTTCACCACACTCCCTGTGTGCGCATCTCCTAGGGTATGACACATTTGCAATGCTCTCCAAGAACCCTGAATGGGAAGCAGATGCTTGAAATGAAAGGAGGAGAGGCAGGCTGGGGAAGGAGTCAGCATTGCACTTCAGGTTCAGAAGCATCCAGTCATCTGGCAAAACTCCCTTCACTGCTGTGGACGTGAGCAGTGGGTATCGACAAGGCAGATTGCACAGAGCATCACCCAGACCACGGGCTTTTAGCACCCCGTGGAGCATGATTGAATACAGTCTTGTCCCTCCAGAATAAAGTCAGAAATAAAGCATCGCAGCTGAAATTAGCGTGACTCAGGGTCACCCCAGAGCAGGTCTCCTCATTTCGAAGGGTAAAACAATCTAAAATTGGTCAAGTTCCTGACGTGTAAAGATGGGTCACAGGAGGAGACAAAGCAAATAGATGAACTGGCTTGTATTTATTAGCCACCATAAAAGACTGGAGCAAGATCAAGCCATAAAACCAAGGCATCAGCACCTCTATGATCAGCATAGATCCACAAGGGTCTGTCATCTCTTACCAGTACTTACTGTGGTTTCTTTCCTGAAGGATGGGCTGATGCATGTCCCTCTGCACACACCCCGCAGGCTAAGGAGACTCACAGCATCGGACAACTTCATATCATTCAAGTGAGGCTCTGCAGCCTGCCACTGCATTTCCTCCTTCAGCAGTTTGATCATTACTACTGCACACGTAACAGTACCAGAAAGACCGTGAAGTTTGAAACAGGATTGCCATCACTTGTCATCCACCTGGATGCCCATGCCAAAAGGGCGTCCTAGATCTTAGTCAAGATCAGCTCACAGGTAACACACCACAGTGGAGGCTGATTACAAGTTATAAGCTAAGTAAATTCACCACAAAAATTGCATTTTGAGTGCTGGAAGCCAGCAGTTTGCGATGCTATTGGCACAGTCAGTTCAGTCTTTAGCTTATGCATCCCTTGTTGCCTTTAAGCTACCATGTCAGAGAACCTGTTATCAACACTTTCTATTAAGGCCAAGATCTCAGATCACCCCTGCCTGCGAGCAGCACCAGCGCCTCAGTTATTCACGCCTTTCGTCAGCTCCCAGCTTGACTGCAGCAATATGACAGGCCTTACCTTGAAGCCTGCAGCATGCAGCAGGCTCCAGCTGAAACACCCTCTGCATTCCTGAGCACTCAGTAATCCTGTTAGCACCACCACAGCAGGCTCCTGATGGAGAGAGCCAGCAGAAAGCAGGCTCGAGGCCTTGGCCCTCATTTCCCCATAGCCTCATTGGCAGAGCTAAGGCTGCCCTCCAGGATGGAGTGCTGGCCACGGCACACTCGATCATCACAGAGCACCACTGTGCCTCACACAAGGGCTCTCATCCACACACAGCAGCCAGCCTCCTCAGTCCCCCTGTCGCACACAAGTTCTCATAAACATTTCCTGGTGCAAACAGCTGGGCATCTTAGGGCAACCTAATCTGACAGAAATACACCACAGCATGGATGTGAAGGAATTACCTTGGAACATGACACTCCGCTGCAGGCACTTAGTGCCTAGGAAGACACTGAAATATCCAAACCCTGGTAGATGCAGACGCATTCACTGTAATGCGTGACTCAGAGATGCTCAGCTATACACCCTGAGAGCACAGGAAGCTGTCTGCAGCCTACACGAACAGCAGAGAGCTTACATGCTCTTGGTCAGCCTGTTCATCCATCTCAAATTAGCATGGAAGTTGTTCAATTCATTTGGAACAGGACAAATATTAAAGATGTGAGCAGGAGAGGTGGGCTCTCCTGTTCAGGCAATGACTGTCGTGGCATAAAGTGACAGAATAGAGGATTGTGTTTGTGCCTCTGCTGAGATCATACAATTCCCCTATGGCTTACTTTCCTCATCTGTAAAGACAAGGATAACTCTGCTCACCTATCAATTGATAGTTGCATCCACCAAGAAGATAAAGGTCTGGTCCCACGAGGTTCTGATTCACTCTGCTGAAGGTGCTGTACTCTTTAAAAAAATAAAAAGACAAGTTAATAGGAATTCTGGTAAAGATCAATCCACCTTGTTTGGATGTGCTGGAAGAGATGACATGCAAAGAAAGGCAGCCTCAATGTCTCATCTTGCAGATTCCCAAACATCACTGTAGGCCTTCTCCTTACCTGCCTCTGCCAATTTACACCATGAGCTGGATTGCTTTATCATCTTCTCTCCAAGGCTCCTCCACATGCTCCAAGCTCATCCCAGATTACCTAAACACCAGTTGTTGCAGGCAGAGAGCCATTAGCACTGCAGTGCTGTTACTGCTGCTGCCTGGGCTGGAATTAATGCAGCTCAGACAGCACACTGAAAATATTGACTTTCCAGCTAATCAAACCAAATTCCATGAAAGCTACAACTTCAAACCTCAAAAAAAAATCCAATGATTCATAAATATTTGAAAGTGCCAGACTGATTGCATCTGGATTGCTATAGCAGAGGGGCTGAGGTCAGGATGAGAAAGAGACGAACCAGACAGCTGCTTAGACCTTGATGTCATGCATCACCAGGACTGCACAGCCCTCAGCCTCAGACGGAGGATGACAACTATATCCCAGAGCTATGGTGTAGCCCTACTAGTTTTGAAGCACCCAGCCTGCAGGCAGGATGCACCATGACAGCTGCTAGGACCACAGAGATTAGAAGCCTAAGAACAAATGTGGTTGCTCAGTTTCTGACTCTGGAACACAAAGCAGGCCAGAGGGATTTGTGAGATGCCTGCTTTCCCTCTCAAGTCCCCAGCCTCATCAGTAAGGTTAGCATGATCAAATGGGGGAAGAAATCCTGAACAAAAATGGTGACTTGGAATTGAAGTTTCCCATGAGACACCTCCCTCCTGCCACAGCCAGCTGCCATTCCCACCTCCTCCATGAATTTCCCATCACCCAGCCAGGTGAGTCACTCAGCCCCCAGTAAGCTTCAGCTGGCCTCCTGGCAGCAGCATTAGCCTGACCTTGCCACCAGCCAAGTCCTCTCATCTTCTTGCTATCTAGCCAGCCAAGGGCAGTGTCATTTTTCCAAACAACTTTTCCAAGAACAACAAAATCCAGGCAAACATACAACATGCAGCAAGATCTATTTTTATATTTCACACCAGAGAGAAATTCCAACTTTTTACACATGGAAGAAAATTCAACGGCTGTCTAATTCCAATTTAGAGAAGACTTTTTTATCTTGTTTTCTTCTAAACTTTAGTTGAGATGCAGTCTTTGCTGCAGAAGGCAGTTTGCAAACCCATTTCAGGCTGCCCTTGTCCTCCAAGTCTCTGTAGCCACATTTGTATGCAAGAGAACACAGAGAGAACCTAACACAGAGTCCTCACTTGTGAAACCGTATATTCATCTTGAAGTCAAGAGGAGAAACAAATCTTACCCTGAAACACAACACTCTCATTAGCAACTCATGTGAGGCCAGAGTCCCAGATGAACTAGATGAGCCGCACTCCTGCAAGGGCAGTGCAGATGAGCATCAGATAAGGACTGAGACAGGCAAGCACAGAAAAAAGGTCTAGAGGCAGAAGTTAAGAATTAACTTGGGCAAAAGGGGAACTACCAACCCTGGCAGGTAAACCAGCAGTGTGCCAGAGCAGCACGTGGCGCCCCACGGTCTCTGGGGGAAGATAACAGGAGGTTTATGGAGAGAAGGGTGTTCCTAAATCAGTTCACTGTAATGGCAACCCCAACCTCCAAAATTATTTCCAACTCTTCCAAAATCACATACAAATGCATTAAAGATTATCTGTGTGGTACTGAAGCTAAAAGCCACATTTTCAAGGTCCTTCCTAGGACATAACACTGGAGATGGAGCCCCCAGAAAGGAGCAGTTCCACGTGCACGGCGTTGTGCTGAGCCTCATCTCCTACAACCGTGCCTCACACTACCAGGGCAGGAAGCACAAATGCTGACTGAAGTGCTCCCACGGCTTCAGCATTCAGAGCCTCTCCTCCATAATCCCTCCCTGTAATCCTGTAGGTTAACACAGCGCAGCTCCACGCAGCCGCTCCCTCGGTGGGAGATGAACAGGGCTGAAGGGGCGGTTGGGGGAGCACACACACAACACTCAAAACCTGGCTCCTACTAGACGGAAATCAAAGCAGCCATTTCCTTCTCACCACTGAAAAACTGAGGCCTTCACACAATAGTGATTCTAGATACAGGACTGGAAAACATTCATTGCGCACGAGCTTCCTGGAGCAAGCCCTGCTACTTTTCACACTGCAGTAAATATTCCCTTTACACTATTCATGCTATAGCACTGCTGGCTCCTCCCCAAGCATCTAAGAATAAAGTCTCGCCCTCTATGTATTTAAATACAAGATTTTCCCACTTTAACAGAATGATCACTTGAAGCAATTTAGTGCACTAATTAAGACTCACAAAGCCCTGCATTTTATTCAGCATAGATGGCCCATACACCCGCTTAACCCTCAGTGCTGATGTCAGGAGCACGAGGCAGGGCTGCATTTCGGGTCTGGGTGTTTGCAGTGCCAGCACATGGGGTTCCTACGCCACAACCGAGCACCTGCACACCACAGTCAGCAAAGCAGCAAGCACACAGAGGCTGCTCCAACCTCCCCACCTGGGTCAGGTGTTTCTCCAGCCCTGCTGCCTGCACACACACAATTTCTTGTCATCTTCCACATCCTCGCTCCCAAGGGTGCAATTGTTTCTTCCCAGCAAACAGAAGCCAAGCTGAAACTTGGACTTCAGTTTAAGTAAAAGCCACTAAAAAGTGGTACTTTGAGCCTGCTCATATAAATCAATGGCACACTAGAGCAGATGTACCAAATATCCCCCAGTGTGTCAGTGTATTTCTTTCTTCAGAGATCATTAACAGCTCATGACCAAGGTCAGGAGTCAAGACTTAAGACTTCGCTGCTGATACAAGGGAAAGCCTCTGCAGTCAGACAGGGCACAACGTGCCCAGCTAATAGACTCACAGGCACTCCATTCCCAGACCTCATCCATCCCCCAGTTTATAAATAAGTTGCCATCCTAAAGCTACTCTCTAGGAAGCGCTTCCCAAGCCTTTCCCATCCTCGGAGAGCATAAACACAGATGAGAAGACCGAAACACAGCAGATTAAAATCAGCACAACTAAAATCAGCTTCAAAGCCAGAAGAGAATCAAAGCGCAAGGCCAAATTCTTCTGGAAGAACAAAGGTTTTCGCGTGGGCAGAGCGTGGCCGGCCCCCCCAGCTGCCACCAGGCAGGGCACGCAGTCACCATAGAGACAACACAGGCACCGTGCTCGGTCCCGCGCCGCAGCCTCCAGCTCCTCCGAGGCTCCGGAGCAGATGGCACGCTGTGAGCGAGGGGAAGGAGGGACTGGTGAAATGCTGCATGTAAATAAGGCTGCTAAACACTCCTGTTGTGACTCCGCGGCAGCCTGGGAAGGCTATTAAGGGGCTGCTGCAGGCAAACGGTTAGCCAGCAGTAATGAGCAGGCTACGAGTGACTGATTCCATGTCAAGGTTGGGCGGTATCGATCAGAGATGTACGGCTGCAGTCCTGCCACTTCAGAAGAGATGTGAGCTGATGGATTGCCTGTAAGGCCCACGTCAGCAGAGAAAGGCATGGGAGCACAGCGTCCCCGGAGACCAGGACAGCACCGTGACTTTGGGAAGGAGCCATCCCGAGACTCAAACATCTGCCTGCTTCCAGAAGCAAATGAAGGTATTCCTTTTGGTGCTGTCCTCAGGAGCGTATTTTCATCAGCAATTTCTGTCTGGGTCCACAAGCAGAGAACTGGGATAACGCTTCTCCAAAGGATGCACATTACATGACATGACCTTACATCACACTACAGCAGTCATAACCCCACTGGGGATTCCTCCCCACTGAGGATGAAGGGAAGGTGAGCAGACACATTAATATCGCCAGGCTTTGACACGGTAAAGGCCACACCACTGCAGCTTAGCCTGTCACATCACAATGTGGAACAATAAGCAGGTGTTTTTCCAGGGGCTTCATCTTCTGCTTACCAGAGTTGGAGGGTGTCTGGGGCTTTTTCTTCATCTGAAGAAATTCCCTCCCTTAAAATCATCTCTTGCCTTTTGGCACGGCTAGAGCAGCACAGCAGCGCCCAAGGAGAGAGGGGCAGGACCAACATTGCTTTGGATTGCGTTATCCCAGCTCAGCGTGCAGGCCTGCGGGACGAGGTGAAGGATCCGCCCAGGAGCAGTTATGGATTTCTCTGGGTCTCCTATACCACTGTGTGCTCTTCCATCCCTCCTTGACTCACACCCTCACGCAGCCTAAAAAGACTAGCAATAGTCACAGCTCAAACTCTATTTAAAGGATGCCTTGAGGACTAGAAGTTAATTTTAAAACTAACTGACCTAAGCTCTCTGCTGTACTACCTCAGGAAGAGACTGGAAGGGTGGGGGCACTGCTAATGCGTGTCTAGAGAGCATGTGTTTTACCTCCCAGCTCTTATTTCTCATTATTAATGTCAAGGTTTTTTAACAAAATTTGTCTTGGTCAATTAACTCAGACAGGGCTGCTTGTAACATTCCAAATAAAGCCAGCCACATCCTGCGCTCAGAAAGATGAGCGAGCGCGGCTCAGGAAACAAGGGAACAACAAGGGCAAGGCATGACTCACATCCACCCCGCAGCCCCAAGAGCGCCCCGGCTGGGAGCCTGCCGAGGACACCGAGGCACTGGCAGGCTCCCACTTTCCCCCATAAGAGCTCTTTGCTCTCCAACAAATGAAGGCTAATAACTGCTTGTGACAGAGAAGATGAAAAGCCTGTTTTGAAGAATATTTGCTCAATAGATTTATCACAATAAAAGCATGCTACAAATCACAAAGCTGGTGATAGCACTACTGCAGATTAAAAATAGAAAGAGGGGTCCCCTTCTCACAGAAGATGTTACTTGCACATCAAAATATCTCCTGCTCTGATTTTTATCCGATTCAACCAGAGTGCACTGCAATTTAAGGTAGTCAGATGTACCATGGCCATCAGGGGCCACACAGCGCCCCTGCTTTCAGATAAGAAATGCATCTTGGAATTTGGGGACAATACACATTTTTTACTAGTTATTCATGTTCTGCAGTGGGTCACACTGTGCAGTTTCTTTTCCTTGACTGGATGGTCACTGCTGCTGAATTGGAAGATGGTGACCACTGGCACCCAAGAAACATGCAGGCGTGCTGTACGAATCCTTGACCACTGAACAAGTCTAATTCCCTCTCAAAAGGGCTTCAAGCTGGCCCCAGCTACAAACACTTTTCCTGTATCAAAGTATCCAATTGTCAGTCTAAAGTATTTCAAATCCAAGAGAAAGGATTAGTTCCAGGGAAATTCAGTCGAAAAAAGTCATTTAAAACTGCTTTGTACATCTGAAATGAAGTTTTGAATATTATAATTTTATCTCAGCTGAAAAAACTTTACCAAATTCAGCTCAAATTTGGGGTGCTCACAGAATCTGCACTTTCACATAAATAGAAGTGGTTGTACAAATAGCCACGAAAGAGTTCTGAAAGCCGTCATCTGAGCTCACCCCTTTTTCTGAGCAACACATTCACAAGCACATTTTTCGCCACAGGAATTACAGCACATGTCATTTCCAACAAGAACATGCACAGGGCTCACATCTCACGTTTGAAATACGGACGGAGCAGGCACAAACCAGCGGGTGCCTGCAGCAAGCACTGCCTCCAGCCTCCCCGCAGGCCTCCCTCAGCAAATTACCTGCTAATTGTGAGCCTGCCCAGGCTGCGTGGGCACAGCAGGCCTCGCTGCAGACTGTCACCTGGTCTGACAGATGCAGACAGACCAGGAGAGGGAGGACTCCAGCAAGTACCACCTCAGAGCTGGCTCACAGTGGATGCCAATGGAGAGGAAGCCCCAGGGCCTCAGTGTGGTGCAGAGCGCTTTTGGCAACGCAAAATCTGCTACAATCCCCCCACAACCACCTATTTTCATCACAGCCCCTCACACCGGTTCACCACACACCAGCACACCTCCGCTGTGCTGGTGCCGCTGTTTGGAGCTGCTTTTCAGCCAGTAAGTTCAGTGACAAAACACGGTGGCCTCACAGCCAGCCTCGCAGGCCTCAGGCCTGCCTGAGCCATCTTCATGTAGAGCACCGCCGACACCCATCCCTGCTCAAAGCACTTCAGCACAAGCTCTCTGCTGACAGGTTGCTGACCCCAGCAGTATTTCAGCTGACGAAATGAGGCCTCATTTGGCTTGGTGCTGCTCGTATCTGTGCACAGACTTCCGCGGGAGCACCATGGCTGACTCCTGGTGCTTCCCCCTGCTACAGCGCGCCTCACCAGCACCAGCCCTCTGCGGCCAGGGCCACCTGTGGGATGCTTTCCCCCTGCCAAGAACAAATCCATTCATTCACAAATGAATCAGCAAAACACATCAGTAGAAGGGCTTCATCCCCTTATCTGCACCAGAAGCACATGAAAAACTGTCACTAACAATAAATAAATGCCAGTCTCTGACCTCAGAGCAAAGATTATTCCCTTCGTTTACAATACAAACTAGAAAGAAAAAAGCTAGAATGATTTCTACTAATTCTCACAGCCTTAACTGGTTGTTTGCCATTCGTTCAAAGATGAGGGAATCACACGGAGATGGCAGCTCAGGGGCTGTTCACCACTGCTGTGCACCCCTGGAAGGTCAGTTAAGAAACACCTGGAGAAGGCTGGGCTGTGTCCATCCAGCAGCCCAAGGCAGCAAAGCGTCACAATAACATTTCAGCAGCACATCCTGCTTCAGGCTGCCCCAGCCAGCCAGCTCATGGCAACAAACCAGCCAACACACTGCACGCACGACTAGGGGCACAGCACCTCATCCTGCAGGACCCAGGGGCAGTGGGCGAGGGCCCACCCCGGCAGCACAGAGCATCGCTGCCTCCTGGGCGAGCGCGGGTGGCTGGGCGCTGATGTCAAGTGCTGCAGATCGGAAGCAGGATCAATACCGCACTCTCCTGCGAAACCAACTCCACGCTGAGGTCACCGGATTGACGCTGACTAGAAGCAGAAGTAAACCTGACCCCATCGATTTTCATTTTCCAAGCAAAGGCAGGGAGTCAGGAGGAGACCAGCGGTGCCAAGACCAAAAGACTAATTTGGTGGGAGGGTTAGTAATTATTTTACATTTAATATCCATGTTCTTGATCCCACAGAGATTTAGGGTTTTTCTGGGCCCACATGCTTGAGTAAAGTTGTACCTGCATTTAAATGACTGTGGGATCTAAGCCCAAGTTGTTACTATGTACTAGGTAAGCAAATTTGCTTAATAGGATTTTTAATTTGCCATTAGCCCTTTAAAATGTATTTGTTCTCTGCTAAATAGTAATAAATTAGCCTAACAGCAGCCATTTATATATCTTTAGCATCTTGGAGGCATCTCAATATGTTTTCCCAACCACAACAGTCCAATGAGGCTAAATCAACTGACGCGGAGAGATCTCGCAGGACCCGGTTAGAAGATGGGGTCTTTACTGTAGAAAGCTAGAATTGTTCACTAACACATTGAAAAATGTATTTTTAACTCCAAGTGGGAGGGGATAGGCATAGGAACTCCACAAGAAGAGTTTAAACTGCTGATAGGAAGAAATCTTGCAGCAGATTTTTCTACCCTACCCACCTACTCCCCCCCTCCCAGCATCACACCCTAGGAAACTGAGGAACACAGAGCCAGTCTAATCCTTGTGGTTTCAACAGCCAAGGACCAGTCCTGGAGAAACCTCTATTTCACTTTGTTCTCAATAGGGACCGCAAACAGCTTATCCTGAGGCTTGCCTGCTTCCCAGAGCTCCTGTGTAACTCTTGTTCTCTTCCCCAAACCCAGAAGGATGTTAGCCCCTGAAAAGGGGCTGAAGAGGCAACAGAGTAATCAGGCAGGTATTGCAGGAGCATGGCTCTGACCATGGGGGCTTGTAACTCCTCTCTACCACATCGCAGAGCACATATCACAACCCCGTGCACTCCCCACACAGAGCAGCACTGTTCCTCCCACTGCAATTACAGGCAGGGGATAAAGAACAGCAGTGCCCAGAGAGGCAGAGGGGCTTGGCCAGTGTGACACAGGGATCCACGTTCCCTGTCCCTCAAACAACCACGTCCCACTCACATCGCTCTCCCCACTCCCTCCACCAAACCGAGCTATTCAGTTAAGTGTAGCTGGGTGGTAATGAAGCACTTGGTGGAAATAGATTTTCTGTTCCACCCGACCATGGAATGCTGGAGACAGAGGTCATTAGCTATGCATCACGAGCAGGCAGCCGTTTCCTCATTAGCAAGCCACTCGTCTACTCCATCCACCTATATTATTGGTTCAAAAGAGTGTGCCCGGCCATTATTGCCCTCACTAGAAGCTCAGCCTAATTGGCTTAGGAGAAATACAGGTTAAGAGCATGAAGAGCTCTGCAGCTAACACGGTTTTGCCAAGTCATGATTTTATGAGTTCAGGGAATTGCCTACCCTCAGGTCCTGGAGTCTTAGGCACCGCACTTAACCTGCCTTTCTGCATCAACTGAAGAAGATGGGTTGCTTCTAATCCTCATGGTTATAGGGTGAAAGAGCTGATCCTCAAAAGGCTGCCAGTCAGATAGAACAAGATTATACTTTATTTTTTCCCCCTTTAACTCTTGAGTTGCATAATTTGGAGGCCATTACCCACAAAATATTTCATAAGGCAAGCACCACAAGCAAAACAGGCACGCTGCACTCAAACACATCCAACAAAAACTACCTCCAATTTCTGATGTTTCCCTTTCAACTCACCCTCTACTTAGCAGCTGCTTGAAGGCCTTCTTAAGCTTCTGCAGAGGCTTTTCTCCCTGAGGCTGAAACAGCACACCAGAATTGCTCCCCAAAACTTCCCTGCACACACTACCTCCTCCCCATGCAGCCTCAGCGAGATTTATCACCTCTCTCAGAGCTCCAGGTGCTGTGACCCCTCGCATCAGCTTTCATCACTACCCCCATCCTTGCCAGTACCACCTGCTTGCAATTACCCCAGGGCTGAGCAAGGTTACTTAGAGGTGAGCTCCAGCACACCCTATTTTGATACCACCTGGAACTTGTCCACAAAGATAGGGATAATGGCAGCTGCCCTCATATTCAATTATTTTTGTTTAGGGCAGGACGTGATGCCTATTTCTAGGGCTGGAGACCTCAAAAACTCCAAAGCAAAACTCCAGAAGCTGCACCTGATGTGCCCATGCATGCAATGCATCTTTAAACGTAGGCACACATCCAGCTGGAGGTGGTAGGCTTAAAAGTCCTAAAGAGTCATAAAAAGACAGAAGAAGCAGCTTTGGGAGTAAGTCAGCTTGCATCATCCTGATAAAACTCCCAGCAAATTGCTTGAAGAAATTTAATTATTTACATTGATGTATGACACAGAGGAGTGGCGTTTAAGGCCTTTTTGATAGCATTGTTCCTGCAGGCTTCCCTTTGCCTCTTGTGGTAGCAGATGTCTCACTCCCTGGATAGAGGCCAATATATAATACAGACCTTGCCTATCTTACTGGAGCAGATCAGAAATTTTTCATCAAAGCCTTGCTTTCCACCAAGAAAAATCAATTTTCATTTAAATCAACACATTTCAAAAAATACTAATATCATGTAGACTGTTCAATCATCATTCAACTTTTAAAAACAAAACAAAGCATTTTGATATCCTAAAATGCCTTGTTCAAAATGGCTTTTCCCAACAAAATCATTGTTTTTGTATTTTAAAAATACTGGCAAGCTGCAAAGGCTGAAATAGAAATGGGATGTTTAATTTTGGAAGAACATATGCTTCATCAGAATTTTTAACGTTCGCTTCAGAGTCAAAGGAAAAACTGATGCCGCAGACTTTCTTGTCAAAAGGGAAGCTCACTTCTTTCCCAGTCTTAATATTTATCACTTCTGTTCAGCGCTAACAAAATGCAGAAATACTATTCACTCCCCATGTAAATGCGCTGTGCAGACTTCAGTTCAGTCGCCGCGGTGCTCCACCCCAGAGGCAGCTGCCTTTCGGCCCTCTGCAAATCCCCTATTTCATGTGTGAAGGGCTTTGGCTTCGAGCTGACAGCGGCACGGTGACAGCAGCCTCCTGCCACAACTGGCCAGAGCAGCGAGCAATAGATCACCGTTCCTGTCGCACCCGCTGTCAGTATGCGGCCGTTAGTGGGCAAAGTGATGGATCCACTGGGACCGAATTAATTGAATCCCAATCCTACAGGCGTTCTCGGGAGACAGAAGTTGGACAGAGCATTCCGTGCCTTTGGCACAGGAGCGTAGCTTTTTTTAAAGTACCTCTTTCCCAGAATATGCTTAAAAGTGATTAGCAATTGGCACATAAAAAACTGACAGAAAGCTTCATTACTTGTTAAAATTCAGCTCTGTGGTTAGCAGAGCTCTGCTCTGCATGCAGAGCCAGGGAAAGGGGCAGCGTGGGCCACCTTCCCTCCCAGAAACAGCCCTGGGAGGAGTTGGCAAACAGTGGTCCTTCGCGCCACGTGGCCCTTTGGCCTCTCCCCTCACATCGCCTGGAAGAGAACCGATGGGTGATTAGCACCCGTCTGCACAAGCAGCACCGAGGCGTCCATCAGCCTCACACAGCCACTGAACAGCCACGGGATGGAGAAGGGGATTTCTCTGCCAGAGCAGATAAAGAAATCCATGCTTGATTCGATGTAAGCAATTCCAGCTTTCTCACCAGAGGAAGAGGCAAAGCTGTTGTTTGTGTCCCAGCCACCACCAGAGATAAAGGGCTTTTTGCAAGGAGAAAGAGCCACATGGAAAAGAGAACACATAAAATAAAGCATGCAAAAGAAATCCTCCCCTGTTCCCTTCTGACAGGGAGCTGGTGTGACCCCATGGGCCATGCGGATGCTAAGTTGTTTCAGGACAGAGGGTGCAACACCCCAGGCTCCGTTGCTCCTATCCCAAACGGGTGCATTTGTAATGCACCTTTTGGCCCCACAGAATGGGGCAGCTCCTGCAGCAAGGCAGGTGTGCACGATGTCAGCGAGGCTGTGGGGCTGCCCCAGGCAGCAGGAGGGTTTGCTCACGGTTTAAAGCTGCTTCTAAAGCCAACCAGGTATGTAGTCAGGCGGACAGCAGGCACAACCACAGAGTCTCATGAGGGCGTTGCGTGCACAACGGGTCATCACACCCCAGTAGCAGGCAGGAAGGGACTGACAGCGTTTGTCCCACGCGGCATTTGCTCCTCTGAGATAAGGAATATCAGCCTCGTTCCAGTCCCTTACCCAATTTTCCCAAGTGCCCATCCCACCGAGATCTGGGTGCAT
This sequence comes from Anser cygnoides, assembly GCF_040182565.1. Classification (NCBI taxonomy): domain Eukaryota; kingdom Metazoa; phylum Chordata; class Aves; order Anseriformes; family Anatidae; genus Anser; species Anser cygnoides. Next base: position 13,448,114 of record NC_089883.1, read on the forward strand.
CTGTCTCTTCTGAAAGGGGACAGCCTCCCTCGGAGCACCACGAGCCCCCAGCAGCCGCAGACCGGGTGCAGCGAGGCAGGAGCTTTGTGCTCAGCAGCTGACGGCACCCAGCAGCCCGCAGGCAGACCTTCAGAGCACGGGGACTCGCACGGCGTGGCAGCAGCGGGGGTCCCCCAAACACACGTACATTAGGCATGCTCCCGGGGGACTCGCAGCTTCTGAGTCATTTCACAGCCTTCAAACGTGGGTTTTGTGCACTGGATAATAAAGAGATGGGGAAAGAAGCCTTGAAAACGTTGGGTTTTTCATCTTTGGGTGAGGTGGCATGGGAAGGGGTGGGGATCGTGAGACTCGGTGGTGGAGCAATTTATGAGGCCCACAAGCTTCCCTGGAAGGAGGCAAGGCAGTCCTAGAGAGATCAATCGCAATTTTATCTACCCTTTTCAAGTTTTCATTTCTTTTTATCCCGTACTGCCAGATAAAATCTCGGCCTCAAACATGGGTAAGGAGATAGAGCTTTATTATATTATTCCAAAAACATTAGATGCTGTAGGCTTCGCCCTTTTATGAGTTCACTTTGCTGGCACTCCCCTCTCTGCCCCCCCAAATCTCTTTCCTTTAATATTTTTTTTCTCTCCCAATCGGAACAACAGGCACAAAACTAATTATGTGATATTTCAGATCCATGTTGTGTTAATGGCACCAGATCGCGTGTGACATTTCCGACTTGTTAGACTATTATTCTCGCTTATTGTTATCTCTGCTGCTCTGAATACAGGCTCAGGGCTTTATATCCCCCCATGCACCAGGCTCCCACCCCCTTCTTCCCTCTCTTGTTCTCATTTATCAGCCTGGGAGGATCTGTGGAATATTAAACTGGGCCACGCTGGATTGCTCTGCTCATTGTGGGCACAGGTGGAAGGGAAGGTAGAAATGGGGGAGCAGAGAAAGGCAGGGAAAACAAAAGCCAACAAGGATTTGTGGGGAAGAGCCACCCTAGCAAGACATCCCTCAGGTGTCCTTCCAGAGATGTCCCGCATTCTCACCTGGCTCGTATTCCCCAGGGACGGACGGGACGCCATGAAGGACCCTTCTGATGCAGTTCCATCTTCCAAACGCCTTGCTGGAAAGGACAAAATCACTGCTTCTGCTTAGACCTATGGGACTGGTCTTAGCTGCTGCCCCTTTAGGTAGTTCATGGTCCCTGAGAGCCAGAGCAATATGTGATCATTTTAGATAGTTTCAGTTGCTCCTTCACCTGCCTGAAGAGCTCTGATATCCCTGCACTGCTGAAGGTATTGGCCCAAGCGCTGCCATCATTTTGTTTCACTTCCTGAATGATTGTGCTCCTGGGTCTCTTTAGTCATACAAATATAGCAGCTGATTTGTCTCCGCACAGCACTCAGCGAGACGGAGGGTGCCAAGCGCCTCCCGTTGATGCAGGCAGTGGCCGTGCAACCACTCCAGCACAGAGACTACAGGGAGAAGGCTAAGAGGGTCCTCCTGTCTCCGCTCCTGCGTGCTGAGGCTTCCCAGCCTGCCATAAATCACGCTTCCCTCTCCATCCACATTCCCCCACTCTCTCCCAGTCTCTCCCCCGTTCCTGCTCCCTGCCGCCACAACCCTGCGCTGCCAGCGAGCAGTGCTCCAGAGGACGCCCGCCTGCCTGGCTCCAGACAGTGGGTCTCTGAAACTCCTGACAGTGGGTCTCTGAAACTCCTTTTACTCTGCTAAAGCATCTCAGAGAGGTCTGTAGTGGTAGCTAGCAGAGGACCAAGGTGCTGGCTTCAGGCACTGTGGTCCTCCAAGATGGTTAACTGCTGACATGCTCCCTGGCCTATGCTAGCCAGCACTCTCCTGGACACGGTTCAGGGGATGGCGTGAGCCAGGGGCTCAACAGTAAACTGCACAGGAGAGGCCAAAATTTAGTTGTATCGGCACGAGCCACACCACATCACTGCCCCTCAGGACCAGAGAATGGATGCTGGCTTGTCATATTTTCTAGAGCAGATACAACCTTGGTAAAAATGAGCTTTCGAGAGGAGTCCTTGCCAGGAATATAATCTCCAGTTTTGTCCCCGTAGGGCTCAACCCAGTACGAGTGCTCAGCCAGGCACTGAACCCTCCACGCCAAGGTGCCAGGAGGAAGATGCAATATCAAAACCCAAATGTTCAGGGTAGATTGCCTTCTGTAACCAAGCCTCTGCCTTGGTTTATGTGTCGTCTAACTGTGATGCCATCAGGAGGGATGGAAGTCTCACCAGCTGAATTTTGGGAGCCCTTATGATGGAAATCTGGGAGGCTGCAGATGCAGGCAGGGCTCTGAGAGTTCCCAGACAGGCCTGGGTTGTCTGTGCGAGTCTGTGGGTTGTCGGTTATTTAACAGACACACAAACAGGCCTGAAATAAACTTCAGCTGGGAACAGGCTGCTTTGAGGAGCATCTGCAGGATCTGCTGCAGGGAACAGCTTGACAGGAGCTGCTCCTGGGAACGGTGCTGTGCTGCGGCGTGCTCGCGGGGCCCTGGGAAAGCCAGGCCAGCATGTGGGGTTTCTCTGGAACAATTCCTGCTTGGGGACACTCTGGCTGCCCTTCTGGTCTGTAACCCACCGAACTGCTAGCTCTGAGCAGCTCCAGGCTCAGACCCCATTTCTGTGGGCCCTTCTTTTTTGAAGAGATGGACTCAAAGGCTTTCTTACCAAGGAAAAAGGGCACGGTGGCTTCACTGCATCCACAGCCCTTTTGCAGGGGGTCTGACTGCTTTAGCCCCACGCACTGTCAGCCCCCCCGTTCGCAAGCAGCTCCTGCCCAAGCACGTACCTGTTCCCTGCCTACCCCCAGCCCACGCTGCGCGTTCCCCGGCCCCATGTCACCGCTCTTCCCTGGATCAGCAGCAGCAGCTGCAGCACAATATGCTCCACAACTCGTTAGGGGGGAAGGGAGGAGGATATAAATAAATAAAATAAAATAAAATATGTCTGGCTTAATCCTTTTATCACTATACTTCTTTCAGTCGTTTACCGAGATAATAATCGCCCAGGCGCTGCAGGAAGCAAGCACAGAAATCCAGTGGCAGCACCCTGTGCTCTTATCTGCTGTCACTTGGGTGGGAGGCCAGAAAAAAAAGTCTGAGAGAGGGCCAGGCCGGTGAGGTGAGCAAGGCTGGGACCAGAAGGACTCAGAGGAGGGGAGAGAAACGGGGAGGGGGGAAGATCCAGAACCAAACAAAGCTATAGAAGAGAAACGCAGAGAGAGGACGCAAGATAAAATGGCACAGCAGTAACAAGGAAGGAGGGGGGAGATGATATGACAAAAATCAAGGCGAATACACACACCAGGAAGTTTAAGGTTTGGCAGCAGAATGGTGCTTTCCTTGCAGATGAGATCAGTGAGAACCAGAGGTGACACTGCTGGCCTGGAAGACCTGCCCGGGTCTCCAGGCTGCTCTGCCCCGGGGTGCAGGAAAATCTGGAGCAATTTGGATTCCCTGCCATGTCCCCAGCAGACACAGCGCTCCCCTGGGTGTGACCAGGCGTCCTCGTGGCCGCCAGGGTCTCTGCTACATTTGGCAAGGAAGCAGGGTGAGAGCAAGGGAGCCCGGCAGGCTCCTCCTGGGGAAAAGTGGGCTTTGAGCTGCTGCTGGCCGCACGCCACCCAGCACGACGGCAGACAGAGCTCAGCGTGCGCGCTCCTCTCATCACATGTTGGCTCAAATGCTCCCACGTAAAATGGCAGCTGTCTCTTCAAGCAAACAGATGTCTCCATAGCTTTAAAGGGCAGCGGACCAAGGTCATCTTTTCCCAAGACTCAGCCGCCTCCTTCTTTCCCTTTCGGGCTTGCTAATGCCATACATCAGTCCTCTAGCCCTTCGACACATCTCTTCCAGGCACACCGGTTCATGGAAGTGCAGAACCAAACCCAACCCCACTATTTCCAGGCTCTCCCATCCCAGAGAGCCCCTTGCCAGATCCCAAGGGCAGCCACCGCAGAGCCCCCACGCTCGGGGCTCCTGCCTGCCTGGCACGCCGAGCCCCTTCCCCGCTCTGCAGCACCCAGCACAGGTCCTTGCCTTCATCCAGGAAATATCGAGTGCCCCTGGGCATGATTTTTAATTTCCTGCAACACAGAGATCTACAGCGAGATGCCAGGAAAGCAACCTTCCTGCTATTTGACTCAGTTTTATTTGACAAGGCTCAGGGAGCTGTGCCCATGGCAAAGCTGCCTCGGGAAGACACCCTCCAAGGGGCAAGTCTTCCCAGCAGGGCCAGGCTGAGATTTTGCAGACAGTCCTTGCTGATCTCAGTGGGTTTTTAGTCTGTTCCCTTCCTTCAAGCCCCTTCAAAGAGCCCAGCCAACTGCAGGCCTTTGGTAGAGCCTAGATGGTGCATCCTGTGCACGTTTACGTGCATCAAGAGTGCTGTCGAAGTAAAAAATGCCCGTGCTTCATTCTGCCTGTCCCCGCAGGGGGAAGCAGTGCCTTGGGAGTGAGACAGGGGAAAACAGAGCTATTTAATTCAATGTTTTCCTATACGGGACTCTTGTCAGTGCCAAGAACATGCCATGGAGCCAAACAACAATTGAAAAAGGAGCAAAAAGCAAATCCCCTGAGAGCAGCTTTCCTGCTCCTGACAAGGACATTGAGTTGATTGCCAAATGTCATCCGTTCCTCAGCCCTCGGGTCCCCTGGGCTGCACCCCTGATTTTGCTCCCTAGCTCAGCGAGGAGGCCGTAGTGATGAGTTCGAGGAGCAAGCTGCAGGGGAAGGCTGCTGCAGCTGGAGCTCTCCCTGCCCAGCACGCTGCCTGCCCTGGTTTCAGGTGCGATGCCAGGAGAGACACAGCCATGCAGCGCTTCCCCCGCGCACCTCCAGGGGACCCTCATAAAACCTGACCTCCGTGCTGTAAACCTGGGGCTGATGCTGAGTAAGTCATTTCCTCCGGGTGATTTAGCAGGGGCTGTTGACGGAGCTTCAGTTTGTCTGGATTAGAAGAAGGATTCATCAGGCAGCAGCATGGCCCACCTGCCTGGCTCCTCTCATTGCCATCGCCACGGCCATTCCCTTCTTGCTGTCCCAGCAATCCTGGCCCTTTTCTCCCCAAACAGCCTCGAGCTTTTAGGAAGGGGAGAAGTCAAGCAGGGAGAGAGGTGTTGGGCTGCTTCTGCTCTTTTCTCTCCATGTCATAAAGCTCTCAGGGCCAGCTCTGCAGTCAGGGGAATATTATCTCTCCATGCTGCTGTTAATCTTTTTATGGCATCATTTGACCCTTTCTAACGTCCATTGATTTTTGAACTACCCTTTACAGCAACTCCTCAGCTCCCTTTGGTCTAAATCACCAAACATCAGTGCCCAGGGCAAAACATGGGAACAAATAAAGCAACAGGGAAAAGCGTGTTCAGTAACCGTGACTTCACTTTTCAGGCCCCTTCTCCCTCCTTCCCTGCCCCTCTCGGCCTCCCTCCCCTCTCTGGGCATCCTACAGATCCTCCTCGAAGCAGTGACCCTCTTCTACCACTACACAGAGCACCTCGTCCCTGCCACGGGCTGATACACACCGGGCACCATGGTGCCTCCCATTGCACACTTGCACCCCCTCTGATCTTCCAGCCCTGTGCCAACCCAGCACCATCAGTTCTGGGCACTGCCCTCTGCACAGGATGCTGCCACCTGCACGGCCGAGATGGCCAAACTCACTACGTTTGAAGTCACCTCCAGAAGATGCTGCTGGCCAGGCCTTTCTCGAGCATCCTCCTAGGGCAACTCAACAAGAGGCAAAGGCTGTTGCTTTTAATTTAGTGGTGAAATGACTTCTCACTCCAGATTAATATGTTTCAATTTATTTCTGTTTTCTCGAGCTCACCCCTTGTCCAGCAGTGGCTGTCTCCTTGCCTCACACTCGCTACTTGTCCAAATGAAATACTGAGCTCTATTGTCTGCTATTATGGTAAAATACACAATATATCACGCTGATGCATTCTGTGAGTGTGACATAAAAATGACGAATGTGCTCTGGCCAAACATTTAAATGTATTCATCCCGCATTAGTGAAAAATGAATATTAATACGCTGGAAAATGGCTCGGTGATGAGGGCTTTGTGTCATATTAGAGAGGACACTTCATTCCTTCCTCGTTTTTTAGACAGCGTCAGCCCCCAGTCCTGACATGAGCCCCAGGACATCTAGCGCAGGCTTGCTCCAAGAGGGCTCCGGCCAGTACCATGGCGGGGGGAAAACAACGCAGGGCTGAGGCCCACTGCAGCAAGAGGAATAAAATCACACCCCGGCAACAAGCTGGGCTGGGGCATGAATTTGATGGGGAATTCCCATCAGTTCTCCCTGCTGTAGAGATGGCCCTGCCTTTCCCTGTGCTGCAAATACCTCATGATCTGTTTTTTGTATGCTAGCATCCCTACCGTCGCTTTCTTCAACCTCTGACTAAGTCAAAGGCCACCAGGAGGGCTTAATGGCTTGTGGGATCCGTTCATCACATTTGGGCTTGGCTGGATTCACTGGCTGAGTGCGAGTTTGTCTCAGCTTTTCATAATTACTGCCCTACTCTGTGAGGTGCAATAGAATAGCAAATGAGCGCATTGGTGACTATAATATACTTTACAATTAGGCCCCTTCATTACTCCATTGTGTGATTTCCATAACCACAGCCGTATCTCTGCAAATTTATAGAGCACGTACAACAGAATATACCAAATGAAGAGGAAAAGCAACAGTTTTAATGCATCGCTCATAAAAAGCCCTTTCCTCGACTCTGATCTGAAAGATTCAAGCAGTGAAAGCGGTTCCATCTAAGCTCTGCACACCATCGTTGCTCCCACAGTGGTACCAGGAGACTCCTCTGGCTCCTGTTGGACATTTACACACACAGAGATGGCACCAAAATATATCTTACATAAGCAAGACAAAGTGGGGAGAGGCGAGGGAGATTTTCACTGCATCTTAGTCGCGTCTCAGGTAACATTTGCATGAGTAGCTGCTGGGTTGCTGCCCCTTTGGCAGATTCCCTGATCCCAATGCCCCTGGAGCAAGGCTAATGCAGTGACAGCGCCTGTGCTGACCTCCCCAGGCTTTCATTTGCCTCCAGGAGGCAAAGAAAACTGCCACGTCTGACCGCCACTCTTCCAAGCCAGGTCTACCACATCCATTTCTCTCCCTCTGGCCAACGCTTCAAGGGAAGACATGCTGTATTATCATAGATACCAAAATTCTGGATTACAAAAACAGGACCAGCCCACCAGCTCCAGAAATGCACACCTCCAGCAGCACGAGCCCCACGAAGTGTTCCCCTGTGCCCCACACCCACCGCAAGCAAAAGCCTCTCTCACGGCCACGGGCTGCAGAACAAAAAAAGCCTCAAGAGCAGCCCCAGAGGAACTGTTTGTACCCGTACCGCTCACCACTGCCTTTCATCTCCAGCAAGTGGGCCTTTCTACAGCACCATCAATACAGGATGGAGGAGGAATCGTTAGATGTGGCACTTCCATCAATATCTCTAAAAGGAACAGGCGACATGACGAAAGGTGAACCTGAGACCTCTTCTGACTGGAGACAAAGAAATTACAAGGATCTTTTATTTTAGATGGGTTAGCATTTTGGTTTATATCTATATCTATACCTAATTTATATATCTAGAGATAAAACATCCATTTTTCCTTTGTAAATGGGAAGGGGAGACTGAAAGCTACAACCTTTGCCTGGAAAACTAAATGGCCTTTGGAATAGGCTGATAAGTGATAAAAACAACCTGCAAAAGCATGTATCCTTGCATCATTTAAGATGACCTTTTAGAAGGGAGACACAGGAAAAGGGGGAGAAGATGAACAGAAAAAAAAAAAAAAGCTGGGGGAAACGATATTTTAAAACCAAACTTGCACTGTTGGCATGTGAAACAGCTGCCTCTAGAACAAGAAAATAAAAATAAAAAGATTCGACATTTTATTTCCCCCTATCAAACAATATATCCCAGCTAATGGCAGGAGAATAAAGAATTACCCAATGCAGCCTGCAAGAGAAGCAAGAGAGGAAGAGGAGAGAACAGGGGAGAGGGAGGGTAGAAAGGTTATTATAAATGTGTCAGGCTTGTTTATGGCCCTTTATCAGCAAGCACAGCGGAAAGAGAGAGGCACCGTTAGCGCATTTAAAAAGTGTTTGGCAGCTTTGTTTGGGAATGTAAATAATCTTTATATTCGGGAGCATTTATGTTGCAAGGAGCGCGCGGGCATGTGCCACCTGCACTGACGGGTTTCTGAAGGATCTTCTGAAGTCCCTGCTGGGTGCTGCCTCCCGGATCCGCGAGGTGGGTGCTCTGTCCGAAGGCCTGAGGAGGCATTCGATGGGAAAGGCCTCACCGGGAATATAAAGGGATCTAGGGGAGGACTCGAAACCCAAGGAGAAACCTTCAGTCAAGGTCAGATGCTAGGCTGGTTCACCTTCTCCCTGAAGCCAGGCGGTTAAATCCCACTTCCAGCGATGCTGCTACAAATGGGGAGCGCAGGCTGCAGCCCCCCAAGCCGCGGGGTCGGCCAGCTGTGCGCAGCCCCACAGCTCCTCGCCCGCAGAGGGTCTGGCCGCCCCTTTTTCTGCTGCTCCCTGCCTCTACTTCAGTTAACGCACCTGATCAGTAAATCACTCCCCTTTATTTATGTGGAATACATATTGCCAGGAATACCCAGGCCACTCCGCCACGCTCCGAAGAGGGCTGACGTCTCATTTTTCACAGGCAGGACAGGGAGGGAGAGCCCGAAGAGCGGCGGTGGTAGAGGCAAAGCAGGAGATGGCAGGGAACTCGGAGACACAGGAGGGCATCATGGTGCAGGAGATTCATGCTCCTCAGATTTAATTCTGAGGCTGTGCTTAACGCACCCCCCTCTGGGGATGAGGGATTCACCTCGCGTTTCGATGAGACATTCAAAATTGTGTTCATCGCTCTGGGAAATGGCACCTGGTTAGGCCGAGGCACTGCGGGCCCCGTGGTGCGGCAAGCCACGTCCACAGCGCTGGGCGCCTGGCCCACGAGGATGGACACAGAAAACACAGAAAACACATCTGTCTGAGCCGTAAGGGACTCAGCCCAGGCTCCAGCAGCTGTTGGGATGGAAATACGCTAAAGATTGAGGACATCATGTGCTCCCTGCCCAGACCCCTTCCAGCGCTGGATGAACAACCTGAGAACATCTCTCCCGCTTCACTTCCACGCAGAGACCTGGCTTTTTACCCAGCAGCAGCTCTCACCTGTGCGTCAGACACACCAGGCATGCCCAGAAGCAGTAGGCATCCACAAGGGAAACGCAGAGCGGTCAGGCTAGGCCTTCCCTTTCCCTGCTCTCATCTGTCTCATCCTTCATGTTTCCTGCGTCTTCACAGGCTGTGCACACCCTGATTTTGCAAGAGTGTAAGATTGACAAGGAACATACAGCTTTTCTGTCCTTGTACATCCTGGGCTCCCCCAGCCAGCACAGGAAAGGGGAGATAGCCCAAAACAAACAGCAGATCAGTACGGGAATAAGCAATAAAAATCCCTGCATGCACCACAGGGGCCTGATCCAGCATCCCCCTCGCATAAAAGGTATGAGGTGAACGGCCTCGGGAACACCTCCGTAAGCACAGCACGGGCGCAGTGACAGCACAGGCCGTGCTCTGCTCTCACAGGAAACCCGCTCCGAGCCGGAGGGTGGGACGCAGCCCCCAGCCCAGCTCTCCCCGTGCTGGTCCCACACAGAGGCTGCCCCGCGGGCACTTACTGCTGCAATTCCTCTCCCACAGGTCTCCAGAACTGCCAGCTGATGAGCAACACCTTCAGCTGGTACCGACCAGAGGACGCTGAACAAAAGTCCAAAGGCCTTTTTTACCCTATCGTTGCTCCTTGAGATTCTTCACGTCTGTTTTATGAAAAGGTATGGCTATAATAAAATATGGATTTTTAAAATAAGAACCCAGCGCAAGAGCGAAAGGTGGATTCTTTAAACTCTGCACACCAGCACTTTCCAGGAGACACCGGAGTACTGTCAAAGCTGCGACACCCGCCTGCTAAGGAGCCAGCAAATTCACCTTCCCCAGTGCAGCCAGGTGCCTGCAAATGGTCATATAAAGGAATTTAAATGTAGATGTGTTATATTTACTGCAAAGCACGACCTGCACACAGACGGGAAGGAATGCTTGAGCAGGAGGAGTAAATGACTATCGCAGGCAGAAAACCCACTGCAATTCATGCATCACACAAATGGTTGTGTATATTAAAGCAATGAGGACAAAGGGTATTGATTTAGCACAAGTATCAAGAGTCCCAGGTGCTAAAACCTGAAGAAATACAAACTGTGCTGGGCAGAATAACAACAAAACGAAATGATAAAAGGATATGAGTGTTTGAAAAGACGCGTAGGACGGGCTATAAATTCTAATAATCCATATTTCTCGAAAGCAGCAGCTATTGACTCAAAAACAAAAGAGCAGGCATTGTAATGTAACAAATGTCAGACGGGATAGCAGCAGGAATTCAATTTGCTCTGGCCATATATCAACTTGAAACTTAATGTAATGGCACGTAGTTAAAGCTGCACCCTCACTTAATGGCTATTACCAGTCCTGGGTGGGTTTTCCAGCAAGCATAAAGCAGTGACTAATTGGCCCCGCTCTGCCTGCATCACTGCTAATGAAAAAAAACTGTGCTATAGCCTGGCAGCACTGGGAGAAGGGGAAGGCAGGGAACCCAGGCAGCAGCAGGCAGCAGTAGTGCTGCCAAGAGCTTGCCCTGCCAGGATCCCTTGAAAGAGCTTCAGGAAACATCTCTGGGCCTTTGCTGACCAGCAAGCATCTCTTTTGTATAAGGGCTGGACCCTTAAAGCAGCAGCCTGACGTCCTGTTAGCCTCCGAAGTGAAGTGGATTCAGACCTGCTGGAAGAAGAGGAGGAGAAACCCCGGACGGGTTACACCTCACCCAGCTCCTAAGCGTGCACTATTTACTACTGCTTGGGCAGTGGCTCTGCAGTCAGCCAATTAAGGCTACTGTAATTACTTCTCTTCAGTGACTGCAAACGGCCGAGTTAAACGACAGATTTCCTGTTCGACAGTCATTGCGGCTGCTGAAGTGAAGAAGCAGAAGTGTCGGCATTGCTGAGAATATGCTCCGACCATATGTTAGAAGCTAGAGACACTTACTGAATGGCAGAGGAGGTGGCGGGGGAGGAGGCATGGATGTGGGACAGGAACCTTTGTAGCAATGAAGCATCCAAAGCAATCGAGGGAGGGCAAAGATGTAAAGCCGTCCTGATCACTTCATTGCAGATAGGCAGGGGCATTCCCAACAGGCACATTAGAGCTTCTACCAAGAGCAAAGCTTGCAAAATATTAACTTCCTGAGGATATGCCACTCCAAATTTCAGGACACAGTTTTGGAACAATCAGAAGAAATAAGACCAGCCCCCAGGAGGAACTCTCTCAGGTGTGTCGTTGAGCCCAACACGTGGCAGGAAAGGACTGGGGAAGGTCAGTTGGTGCCGTGCTGACCTGCCTGCAGCACAAACACGACCAGTTATACTCCATGGCATGAAATATGGGACTGTGGCCTTTGACTTTACTTTGTGGGAACAATGCTCTTTCAGTGTTTCTCAGGAGGCTTTTTAAATGCTTTCTATAGCCTTTTATCAAAGCAATAAAGTAACAGAGAGCTTGGTCTCAGCTTTGTCTCCTCAGTTACCACGAACCACACCTGGAGCTTGCAGAGATGTCTAATAGTGGCATGGGATGCAGCAAGTAAAGGCGTGAGCACAGTCGCTTTGGGTGGCACATCTGGGTTTCACTGGGTATTTCACTGGGTATTGCCCCACTGCCCCAACCCAGGGGTTGGGTTTTCATGCGGAAAAGCTGCTGAGCCGAGCAAATTCTGACCCTGGCTCCCTGAGCCTCCAGCCGCACTCCTCGGGCACGGGAGGAGCTCATTCTGCTGAGGGTTTTCCTGCATCCGTCCACAGGCAGGGACACAGCCTGACCACAACACCACAGAGAGCAAGGCCAAGAGCCCAGCCCTTTTATTCAGCATTGCACTTGGTGTCAAGCTGAAGCAGGAGGCAGGAAGGGGATTTTGGGGTGGGTCAGAAAGCCGACGAACGCACATGGAGCACAGGAAGCTGAGTGTGCCTGGGGGAATCGGGCCTTACGAGTGAGGAAGCGGAAGGGGGAGTGAGTCTACAGAAACCCACTTTCCAGATTAAATCTCATCTTTAAACCCTGAGTTCCAGCAACAGTATCTGTTTTAATGCCTACAGGCCTTGCTTTCCTCACCAATCTCAGCCATCAGCCTCCCGTGACTGACAACACCAGGAATGAATCTCTTTTGAAGCTGACAAAACTCACTCTGAACTGATTTTCTCTTGAGCTCTGTTTATCTGAGGCTGACACCGAAGAAAGCTGCTCTGAAGCAATCACAGCTGATAGCAGCGGCTTGTTTACCCCCCAGATCTGCACTGAGGCAGTAACAGCCACCAAGCATGGCCAAGTCCAGCCTTGGTAAAAGCGATGCCTGCTGGCAGGCAGGCTGCCTCATTTTCTGTTCCCCAGGCCCTTTCCCCTCTGCAGGCCAAGGTCGTGTCTGCTTTCCAGGGGCACCTGGGGCAGAGGGGGGGACCCCCCTTTGACTCACCACAGAACAGCTGAAAATATTCTGGGCGTCTGCTTACAGCCCCATAAAGATTTTATGCACTGCATTTAGCCTCGTGTCTCTGCATTCATCGTGTTAAATGCTGAACGTTTTACTTTAATGCCACGGTGGCTACGAGCAGGAATACTTAACTCCAATAAATAAGAAGTAATCACATTTTCCCAGTGAATGGCTTGAAAATGGCCACTGGGAGCGTTCGCCTTCTGGAGTCCAAAGCCAGGGGCTATCGCTGGGGGTTTCCAGCAAACCGCAGACCCTGTGGAGCATCTCCAGGAAAAAAAAATGGTATAAATAATAAAGCATATGCATCTTTTAATTGAGGAACTGGTCTGTAGCTTGGGCACAGTATGCTTGTGCCCAAAAGCCAGCATTAAACATTCGAATTTAGGCAATGGAGAGAAAGAGAGCCAGAAGCAGATGGACTAAAACTCTATGCATTTGTGAGTAAAATCTACTGGAAAAGCACATTAGTGCTCCTTGGAAACTAGAGCATTTCACTGAGAACACACACACAGAAGAGGAGCTTCTCAAGTGGGTCCAGATTATCCCAACAGACTCCCAGGTACAGCTTCTGCAGGTCCCTTCCTAGCTTTATCTAGGCTCTGAACACACAGCGTTTGTCTACCTGGAAGCTCCAGGCACCACAATCAGCTGAATTGCCCTGGGTGCAATAAATCCTTCCTTGAGGTGGGCGCTTGACCACCTGACAAAGCCATGCTTAGGGTAACTGTATTATTAAACCTCCCACCAAGCACGTTTCCCATGTCTCTCCTCCACTCCCTGCCTCTGAGCTTCTCTCAATCTCCTCACCGTTTCCTTTACGCTTTTCTACTCCTTCTACCAACCAGAAGTCTAGCTCAATTAATATGCATCCCAATTTTAAATGATACTACTAATCCGTCAATCACCTGTCAGCTGTAACGTCAGGAAACAGCAGTTCAACCCCTTCTGCAACACATCCCTCCCAAATAAGCTCTCTTAATTCTCAGCTGTTGGGGTCTGCTGACATCCTGTTGCATCACCATTGTCTGAATCTAGTCCTTGGCAAGAAATGCAAGCCATAACAGGTCTGATCTCCAGGCTACTCTTTCAAAGGCATGCGTGGTGCTGACTCTAGCAAATCCGATGCACCTTACAGCAGAACTTCTCGCCCAACAGCTGAGAAGGATGGGGCAGGCGGAGCTGATGCCTTGCAGAAGGTAACGCTGGTCGCTACTGAAAACACTCTACTTGGAGTTCCCAGACTGTTAAGACTCCAAAAACACAAAGACGGTTGTGTGAAGTTTCTTAACGCTTCAAACTATCAGCTTCACTAGATCATTCCTGAAAACTTCATTGTGAGACGCCGGAGGTGGAAACTGAGGTGGTGGTGGATTTGCAGCTGTGCTCTACAGCTCACCCATGGCATTTATTCCCAGCCACAGAGAGACGGTAGGAATTAGACTGTGGAGACGGAGGGTAAGAAGCTCATTTGCTATCTCCATCTCTTTCTTCCTTTCTCTCTAAGGCGTCTACAGCAAAACGTCAGCTCCAAAGACAGCAACCAGATCCCTGTGTTGTCCGAAGACTTGGTGGTCCACCAGTGCACGACAAGATTTTCAATTTCCTCCAGCAACCAGAGATCTTCCAGCAGACCCCAATGAGCTCTCCTCACCTCCACACCATGATCCACGAGGTCTCTAACAGCTCGCACAACATCCCCCAGAACACCTTGCACGTCTCCCTTTGAAGCTGTGACCTGATTAACATAAGCAACGCACTGCAGATGTACCTCTGCAAGCCCAGAAGCACCAGGGGAAATGAATATATTAGTATTTATCATATTAATGCAGATCAAGCTGGGTATTTGTTCTGACATTTCAATAATAGCTTTTTCTATTTTTTTTGTAGGCAACAGCTTGTATTTTCTCCTCCCTTAAATAATTCATTGTTACATTAAACTTATTTTAAATTGGGGTCTTTTTTTCGTCAAACTAAAACCTTATTTGGATGGCCAAAGGGGGAAAAAAAGTATAAATGAAAAGTCTCTTTTCTCTCCTCCCTTCTTTCACTCCTTTTCTTTTTTTCTCTCTAGTTAAAATCTCTTAATCAAAGTGACAATCTGTCTTTCCCAGGAAGGAAGCTGGCGCCTTTGAACAGCGCTGCTCCAATAGCTCTCCGCTTTGATGTGGGATTTAACTTATGCCTTCAGCGATCTGAAGCGTCGGTGTCTGCATGCGCAGTGTGCCTGCATGTATCCATGGGTGTGTTTCTGTGTTCGTTGCTGCACGTACACACCCCAATCCTCCCCCAACACCACCAAAAAAAAGGAAGGGAAAGAGAAAATGCCATGACTACACAAAGCAGCGATGTGAACCTTGTGGAACTGCTGATGAGCACAGTTAAGAGGGGACCTTGCGTGTTCCCACAGAATTGTTCAGGGACATTTTCAAACCCTTCCATCAGCTGCTAACTTCAGTGAATACAGAGCAGTCTGTTACAGGAAACTGACACCCTATAGAAGGGCAGGAGTGTGTTGGAAACTGTTCCTGCGGTTCATGGTCCTGCTGGACTACGGGCACAGTGTATGTTTGCTTCCCCAGGTGCTGAGACGCAGTGTGCTTAGCAGTGTTATTCTTCCCCTCCTCTTCCTTCCCTCTGTTTGACTCTAGGCTGTCCCTGTCCTCAGCACAGTCTCTCTCCTTCTGCTTTGACAATTGTTTCCCCTCTTCCTTTCTTTTAGCCCTCCTGACCTCAGTATTGGCTCTGGGGACCAGCGAGGTCTTTACTCTGTCTCCTCTGCTCTGAGGGTAGAGCACAGCTCTGTCTGGTACCACACTGTAAGCAGCTTTGATCTCAGGGAACAGAAACCCAGGTTTGGACCTGGGAACCACCCCGAGAGGCTGAGCTGACCTTGCTTCCCATGGGGAACTATTCTTCCAGACAACTCCTCTTTCTTCTCGCCAGTAAGGCTGCCTCTCACTGCTGTCCCGGTGCCCCAGTGGCACGTTCTGCTGCAGGATGAATGCCACAGGAGCTGAGGACAGAGCCGAGCTATTGACATCTTCCCATTTCACCGCTGGGAAGCTTCCACCCTACCGCACAAAGAAGCACGATCACATGCTGCTATGGTTTTACCATAGTCATTCAACAAATAATTCCCCAAGACCTCCACTCTACTTCTAGTGAGTGCCCTCTGGGATTTCATCCAACCTGTTAGAGATCGCCTTCCCAATCAGTACTGGGACCTTTCTCAGCCTTCAGAAAAGCTTGTGGTCTAAGCACAGCAGATCTTTTGGTTTTATGTACGTTGTAGATTTTACAGGTGCTTCTACTTAGTGAGAGTCTTCCCCAGTGGTTTTCTTGAGCAGCGGACCAAATGTATAAATGCTTTACAAAATACTGAGCAACATGAACCTCAGAGCTACAAATCTCCAACGCAGCTTCCAGTCAGAGAACAACAACTCAGCAAGCACAGAATCCAGTTGTGCCTCAGATTCCTTGTACTAAAAACCAATCTTCAGAATAAACTGGTGTCCTCTCATATTGTCCACTATCAAGAAGGTGGTTTATTATTTTTTTGAAACATGTTTAATTAATTTCAGGTTTTCCCTACTTTTCTTCTTCTTTAAACATACACAAACACACTCCAACAAACTCATAGACAGAAACTCAGGGGTTTTGTTTTGTTTCTTTATTTTGTGTGTGTGCCCTCCTCCTTGCCTCTTTCAAGGGTTACTGGAACGTGTTGGAAATCTGACACATTTCTACAAGCTCTGGGGAGAACAGGCTGGGAAACAAAGCCAATTTTCTCCCTGTGTACTCTGGAAGCCTTTGCTGAGCTGCTGCAGGACAATCAGGGTTTGTCCACATCCTTCTCAACTGCACCACTGAGGAAAGAAAGCTCATGCCCTGCCCATGGTGACCAAAATGAGAGAGGTCACAAGAGATGCATTCCACTTTTCCATTTTTTTTTCCTCTAGGATCTTTTGCCCACTCGTGTAGATCCCTCTTCACTAGGTATGTTTCCATACATCCTGGATCAGTCAAAACCAAGAGGTATAAACCTTCTGTGGAGGAGTAACAGAGCACAGTAGTTCTCACTTAAACCAAGGAAGGCTGGAGGCCAGTGGTGGACTGCCTATATCCAGGGGTATGGGGAAAAGATTCGAGGTAAACTTGAGATGGAGACCAAAGAGAAACAAGTCTGGAGTATCTGGGGTCGAGCTCTGTGTTACTTGCTGGACACACACCTTGGAGCCTGCAGCTGTGGCCCCTGAGATAAAAGCCAGGAATGCAACCCATTTAGACTCCGTATGTCATTTCTAGCAAGCAAGTAAAGTAAAAGGATGGGCTAAGCATGGCCAGGCATAGGACACCTGCACATATCCGTCAGCCCAAAGCCTCCTCCTTTCCCCAGGTCCCACTTCCTAAACCCGAGTCTCTCACTCCTTGCAGTCACTGCGCTGCACTCACCCTTGCTTTGCATTCTGCATCTCCCTCCTGAGATTTCCCACCAGCTTAATAGTGTGCACTGGAGAAGGTGCCCCTCGGCCCCTATCCTCATGCATACCCAATCAGGCCTCCTGATTATGCAAATTTAATACAGAACGTCACCCCTCTGCACCTCTACCCCGCCCTGTTTCAGCACAAAAAGAGGGAAAAAAATAGCAAACCCTCCATTCATAACCAGAAACATTAATTATACGTAAGGATGGGCAGTCAACTCCCCGAAGCGTTTGTATAATTACTAATGCTAATGGATTCCGAGTGCCTCTCTCCTCCTCGTGGAGAAAATTTAATTGGAAAATGCATAAAAGCGGGAGGAGGGTGCTCTGAGTGGTCTGAAGTGGCACACACACAGCAGAGGAGGGGACCCGATCACTCCCCCTTAGCTCACGTGGCCAACCTGCCCTTTTCTCCCTCACCTGATCCAGCATCACCCATTTCTGGAGAGCAGGCATGGGAGAGATCGAGGGGTAGGCTTAAAGAGCATCCAGGTCAGCTGCCTGGATCCCACAGGGATTATAAACATCAGATTTAATGAAATTAGGCAATGCTCAACTAGATGCCTCAAAGACAGTGAGTAATATATGCCCCCTTCTCAGCAGTCAGGCTTCTTGGACCCCCTAGCCCTGCAAATTTCCAATGGTTGCCTTTCTCTGCTCCCCTGCCTGCTGGTAGCTGCTGAGCTTCCCCCCAAGGCAGGACTTGCTTCTCTCTCCCCACCACCACCAGTTACATTGCCAACAGGCTCCATTCCTTTGCCCATCAAAAATGGCCTCACAGCAAATGGTGCTCCCTCACTGATGTGCTGCAGCCAGCCCCAACCTCACAAAGTCGCCCTTGTCCTTGGGGGGAACATCTTTTCTTTGCTTCTGTCAACCTAATATTAGCTAAAGGAGGTGTCAGATCTCTGGCACGGCCAGCTCCTGGGGTCTACCCAGGCCCCACTGCCCCCAGCCAGCATATCTCCATGGCCAACGTTTTCTAAGATGGTTAACAAGAGGCTGGCCATGTGTTTGATCTCCAGTTCTTTCACCTGTTCCCTCTCTCTACTTGCTGTCTCTCTGGAGTTTGGCACCTGGTCTGGGTCTGTGTCCTACAGACCGCACACACGAGGTCAGTTACGCTCCTTCAACTCCACCGCCCCGACTCTCCTTAGGGGCTGGGTTCCTGAATTGAGATAAGTTTCATGCTGCACTGAGAGCAGCTGGTGAGGCACCAGATGGCTGAGAATCTGTAAAAATATAAAAAAATAAAAAAAAGCTGGGGCTGTGACAGCAGCACTTTTATTGTTCACTCATTCCCACTGCTGCCAGACTCTGAATGCATATCAAACAGGGTACATGCCCTCGCAAACACTGCTGGTACACAACTGTGCAAAACAGTGACAAAGCTCCTCTAACACCCCCAGCCAAGCCTGCTTCATGGTCTGAGGAGGACACCCTGCAACACCAGTGAACCTCGGCATCGTGGCAGAGGGAGAACCGGCTCCATCAATTGCCCCCTTGCAACACTTCAGCAGTGGCACAGCATCTGGAGGGACTGCACACCGGTCATTTTTTTTATTGCACTATAAAGCATCGTACACACCTTCAGCAGTGCATAAATAATAAATAACAGCAATAATATGGTCCCTTGAGCAAAGCTGCATTTCATCAGCAAGAAAGTCATCCTCTCTTTCCCTCTCAGCATCGCAGCGGGTGCCTATGGGCAGCCCCTGCTCAGGGAGGAGGTTGCGTCTCTGCTTTTCATTGCAACTAGCCCAGAGTTCAGGGCAGGCTGTGGCTGTTCATCACCCTTCTGTTGTGGGATGAGTTTGGTAAACTTGCAGTACTTGTGAGGGTGAGGGACCCGAGGCCTGCAGCACAGCACTTGGGCTGGCTTCTGACATGCAGAAGCAGCAGCTGCTCTGCGCCTGGGCCTCCATTTTAAGCACCACCAAGAACACAGAAATGTGACTGACACCTGCGCGCGCCAGAAAAAGTGCCTCAGGCAAGGCCAGGATGGAAGAGGTTTCAACTACCCTTGTCCTCTTTTGTCTGCTCGCTGGGGACCTCATTCTAGACCCGCAGAATCCAGGGGAAGCTGCAGGTTTCCAGCACTTCCCCATCACAAATGAACAAAAGCCCCCAGGAGCCTGCCTTATGACACAGAGTTGAAGGATTGGTATGTACCTGGGCAGTATTTCTTACTCAGGTGTGCCCGAGTGACTGGTTCTCTCAGAAAATCATTTGAACTTTACGTGACTGAATGGTACCCAATTCTGAATTTTACCAGCAGTCTTACCAGTTCAGTCTAGATCCAAAAAAAAAAAAACAGGATTTAAACTATTTCCCTCAGGAGATTTCCAAAGGCTAACTTCTTTACCTAGTTGTTTTTTGTTTCTTTAAGTAATGACACATTTGGACATCCAGATATTTTGCCTGGATTACAAAAAAACTTGGAAGTCAGCTCTGGTGCACATTTAATCCATTTTTCCAATACAGTAGAAGCACACAGACACCACTGGGCACATTTGCACTCCCTCCAGCTAATACCAAAGCAAAGGGTAGCCCTCCATCCTTGCTTTTAGAAGACATCCTTTTTTATTCACTTTTAACTACGGGAAGTAAACGATTGATTCAAAGAAAATACCAGAAAAAAAAAGTTTTAGTCAAGTGTTCAACCTGAACAAGCCTAGACTTCTGAAGTTTTCTCTTCTTCTCATTGGAAATGCACAGACAATTTTTTGTTAAATGTTGTACTAAGCTTGCAACAGGTTGCAGGCCAGAAATGAGGGGGTGACGGTGGCTCTGCTTGATTTTACCCCAGAGCTGGGTTGTATTTTTGTAACCCAGTTTATATCGAGAAAGGCAATGAAGAACAGCTCAGCAGGAGTTCACTATGGTGATATGAAAAGCAAACACCTGCCGTATGAGGGTATTATTTCACTTCATTACACCTATGCAATGCTACCAGATGCAAAATAGGAGCTTGAAATGCAGTGGCAAGCCTTGCCGGTAGGGCCCTTGATTTTCTGAGTGTAGGATACCCCAGCAGCTGAGGGGCTGCAAGAGGAGAGCTGCCAGCAGCACAGCAGAAAAAACGAGTCCCCGTACAATTTAAGATAAGAAAAGGACAAGAGTTCAGAGGACAAAAGAGAAAGAAGACTTTCTTAAAAGCAAGCAAGGCCTCTCACTCCAATCCTGCAGTGAGGCAACAGCTTGAGAATGGAGAAAATCAATGAGTAAGAGTTGAAGGGCTGGAGCTGACTGAGAAAGGTACTTCACATACTCACTCCTCCAGAGGCAATCCGGGGTGACTCAGGCTGTCTTGGAAAGGCTGCTTCATTTCCCCAGACTGTCTTGTTATTTGAGATCGAGTGTTGGGTAAGTGGTCTCAAGCAGCAGTCATTCACATCTATACAGCATCTTCAGGACCAATGTGCCCTAACTGTTTTAGAAATTTTATATAGGCAGGGCCTCAACCACCACTAGGATCCAAAAGGCAAGTGGGCAGACTACAGCTACTTCTAAAAGAAAAGGTCACCTAGAATATTCTATTTTCTGAGCCTGCCAATTTCTAATAATGATTCTCCCCCCTACATTTCTCATGGCCTAATTTCCGTCTCTATAAATCCCAGCATCTGTGGGTTGCAGGCCCACTAACCAGAATGAGATCTGTAATCAAAAATGAGTCTAAGATTTTACTTATTTTTGTTTTCCTGGTCAGGTAGCAACCTTGAAGGCAACAGCAGATTTTTAGCAATAACTCAAGATATCTCCTGGAGATTTAGTATTTTCCAAAATGAGTGGAAGTGATTTCGCATGAATCACTGAAGGTAGCTATAATTGCCAGAAGACTCACAACAGGTTTTGCAGAAAACGTTTCTTAGTTGCATCTGACAGTCCACCATAAGCAAGACAGCATGAGAACAAAACATTGTAAGGTTACTGCAGAACAGCTTCGAAGAACAACATATCTGAAAAGGGTTACTGGTTGGAAATGCAGAAAGGAGCAAAGTAGCTTCTGTGAAACCACAAAGGCACACAACAGCTCTACTCAGAGTTGTTTGCATGGATCTCTTGAATGCAGCAGCAAATTAAATAATCTTGTTTCTACGAGATTAACCCATAGCTAAAACATTGTATCTTCATAAGGCAAAAATCTCAGCTTATTGACAAAAACATATTAACTTCTTTTTCAGCACAGGAAATAAAGACATTCTGGAGAAGGACAATTTTATTTGCTGTCTCTGATGCTACAAACTTTGGAAATATCAAAATATTTCCAATAATCATTTGTAACTACAAAGCTGAAAAGGAAACAACCCATTGTCGTCTTGATTACTTTGAAAGCAGCACTGAAAATTTTATTTGGAATATTGTCAAAAGTTAAAGATTTACTGTAATGAAATTATTTAAATATTGGCAAAGCATCCCCACTTGTAATTGGTAACGTCTATATGCATTTGTATGTGGAGTTTTGTTTCCCATGGCTAATGGAATACAAGAGTATCTCATAGAGCAAGTATATTTCTGGATATACCATCCTTTGATCAAGAAGGCTGCATTTCAAAGTTGGAAATCTTTTTGCCTCATCTCTCAGCATTCCCACAGGGCATTTCTATAGACTACATTTGAAAAGGCTTCTTTTTTTGAAATACTCCTCGACTACTGGAAGAGACTTTAGTGTAGGGGAAGAGGATTGGATTGTTCGGTAGCAATTTTTAAGCTCTTTCAGGCAAACCAACACTGGGAGGCACTTTCAGAACTCCATGCTGCTTATGGTCCTTCCACAGTAAGCTTTTTTTTTTAATGGAGTTTTAAAATTAAAATAGCAAAGCACATTATTTGAAAAGTTACAAAAGAGTTGAAGACGAATCATTTGAACATAAATGCAACTTTAATCTAAGAACACAGCGTCCAGAAAAAGAATAAAAAGGAATTGCATCCAGCAAAATGCATTAGCTCTCAAATATCTGCCTTCACATTTCAATTAACTAAACTGCCTTAATCCAATTCAGCCACTGAGAAAACAACTCACCACAAAACTGTTGACTTCTCAGGAAACCATGATCATTACTCAAAGGCTAAAATTTGTCAACAAGCTTTGTTGAACTGTACCCTGACTACAGCATATAATGAGAGACTCGATAATGTGCGTGTTGAATGCAGGCTTCAACAGCCTTATAGTCAAACCTGGCCAAACTTGTTTAAATTTTAGGTCTTCATCCTCCTAACTCATGGCATACCTCACGTCCCTTCCTTCCTTTTACAGACAAAAAAGGAATAATATTTTCCTTGAGAAACAAGCTGAGACACACTGCAGAAATATTGACTCTGTTAAGGCTAAGTTTCAAATTAAAGTCAATTTCAATTATACACGTAAAGAGTTTTATGAAATAATTTTAAAAAACAAAGACACATTGAAATGCATTGAAACTGCTAATAAGTATTATATTTTAGATAAAAATTGACTCTTAAGAAAATTGAATTTTGTACTTGAGGGCAATGGAAATGTAGACTAGAAACGCTAAGGAAAACAATAGTTTAAAATGTCCTCTAAAACAATCAGCTAAGAAAGGTGGTTGCTCTAATTCTGTAAAAAAAATTTACTTCCACCTGTACCTAGCTTCCAGGAAATTACAGTCAAAACTATTGTAAGGCATTCCTACAGCCAAACACAAAGACAGAGGACCTCTGTGTGGCACTGATCAACCAGCACAAGAGAAGCCATTTCCTCACCCTTGGGTATAGCAGAGAGGCAGCCCAGGGAACTTCCTTGCCTTACAAAAGGGAATTAGAGGAAGGATTACCATTTTTCTCCAGTCCTTCACCAATGATTCCAGCAGAAGGAAGCTCCATAGGACAGTTACTTTTCTTGATGGATGCTACCTAACGATCTTTTTTATTTTAAGCGTGTATTTTGTAACAACATTTTGAAGTGCTGGCTTTCGTGCAGTTTGAGGTTCTTAGCTGCTTCTGAACATCGAGACTCATACAACTAGACACAGCAGCCACGGGACTGCACTCACCAGCCCAAAAACCAGAAATGTTTTTGCTGTGTTCAGCTCGACAACCCTCTTTTCAAACCCCATTTCACAAGCACTGACATATTCTTGTAGCATAGTCAGAAACAGTGAAGGCTCCAGTAGGAACACGAACAGCTTCTGCCACCTTGTTGAGGGCTCTGTCCTTGAACTACACTGAGATGTGCATTCCAGGTGAGCATGCATCTCATGTGTGTGCAGCTGCTGCTTGCTACCCGTGCATTTGTTACAGCACCCAAAGCTCCTCGGGGATGTGCCTGGAGCAGTAGGGCATATGCAAATCCACTGCACGACCCAGAATTGCACCCAGACACACACACACAGAGCATCCTCACAAACCAGTGCCTTAGCCAGGAGCCTGGGTTAGATGCTTGAATAAAACATGGAAGATCTGTATTCCAGTCATGATTTCATCGCAGACTCCCTGGGTGACCTTCGGCAGGTCATTTAAGCTCTCTGTAAAAATAAGACTGATAACACTTCCTCTATCTGCCTTGCCTATTTAGACCTTAAGCTCCTCAGGCAGATTGCCTCGTACATGCACCGAGTCCCTAACAGTTGGGGCCTCTAATAACTACTGTAATACAGGTAATTATCAACAGGAACAATGCAAACAGCATCGACAGGGACAGAGTTCCACTATCCAGCCCCAAAAATACTGCAGAAGGAAAGCGGCACAAAGCAGGAAGTTATGGCTGAGCCAAACAGAGACATTATCAAATGCAAAAGTATTTCTGAGCTCTGCAATCAAACTGGAAGGCAGGTTTAGGGCTGTAACGAAAGAAATCACATTATGACCTGCTTGCACAGCCCCATGCAGAATGCACAGAGGCTTTTCCTTTCTTACGACGCTTGGGTGCTGTGATAGCAACTTATTTTTTCTTCTTTTCATAAATGAAACTTTAAGTGACCAGTAGTGTGCAAAGCCAAAATCTTGCGGGGGGGGGGGGGGGGGGGGGGGCTGCTTTATCAGTGACGAAGCAGAGCACTAAGCATCATGATTTGTCTGTTTGCCTGTTTTCATTATCTTTTTTATGTTAACATTAAAGACTTAAGGAGACCATATTAAAAAATGGTGCAGAATGACTATTTGAACAGGACCAAAATGCACCTCTGAGAACAGCAGGTAATAGCAAGGCTATGCTTTTGCCTGTGAGCTGAGAAAGATGTCGTAATGCCAATGATGAGGTCTGCTGAAAAATTCCTTCCTGTCCCTGCTTCTGTTTCTTCTTGCATCTTTTGGCCTTTGCTCAACAACAGCACAGAGAGAGCTAGGGGCTACGGTCACAGGAGCCCAAACAGCAGCACTCACCGGCTCTAAATGACCATGCAGTACAGCTGCTCCAAATCATTTCAGGCTGCTTCTCCAGGGAGGGCTGCCTGTGGGCTCACAAGCTGCTTACAGGGTACAATCCCTGTCCATCCCCAGGGGAAGCTTGATAGAGATTAGGTGTGCTCTGCTTAAAAGGGAGGTGCAAGGGAAGCACAGCTGTATTTTTGTACCCCTTCTCATTGCATCCAAAATAGAGCCTGGAACCTTTGGGCTGGGTTTTGTTTTAGTGATTTTTTTTTTATTTGATTATTTTTGTTCCTGCTTGTTGGTTTGTTTTGTCTCTTCTACTAGAAATTCAGTTTTTGTCTCCTGTTTTCTCCTGGAAAATTTTGTGGATGGGTGGAAAACTAATAGGCTTAGGATATCAGAGGAGCCAACAGACTGAAAGAGTCTTACAAATCACAAACAGACCTTTTTATGTAAAATGAGGTGGTTGCTTAAAGGGTACCACAAAGATGCATTTTACTAACCTAACAAATGTTCTGGCCAGCTTTTGCATAGCAGGAGGTGCAGACTGCTTGGGAAATTTGCTTCACAGCCCACCCAAAAACGCTGAGGCAAGTGCAAAACCCATACACACACCTAGGTGCACACACACAGAGTGATTTTAAACAAAAAGCAAGCAGCTTTCTTGTGAATTCCTCTTCTGTTACAGGTTTCTAACAGACACTGCCCAATACCACCATTGCATTGCTGTGTAAGAGCAGCTGATAATCATCCTCTTGGGTATTAAAGCCAGAAGGGATAGGTGAGATCGCTTATGCTGCATTCTCATTTTTACACGCACACACACATCAGTTGCTTACACCACAACTCCTTTCTGCTGTCACTGCACTGCTGTGGGACACAATTATCCATTTTTGTGCCCTTCAGCCCCTGCATTTCCTGACGGAGACGGGGGAAAAGCATGAAAGAACAGAAAAGCTCTGATTCTCTGAAGGCTCAAGCAAACCTATCGCCTCTATTTCCTGGGCAGCTATTCCCACACGAGTAGCATGCAGATGAGGGAAGCCATTTGATTTCAAAACCAAAAACCGGATCAACTCCGAAGGAAAGTAAAAATACCTTCACCCAAAAAGTGGCCCATTAGCCAACTGTGACAAGACATCTCCATCCCATGTTTCTTCGCTGCCTGCTTCATGAAGAAGCATTTACAGACCATCTCCTGTCCAGGACCAAGGGTGGACACCTGCATGCTGGACCCTTTCTGAGCTCCACAGAGGAGACAGTACCAGGCACTGTGGAGCCAGAGTCTTCCTGGGGTCTGTGACTAAGGGATGCTGTACCCTAACAGCACTCAGGCCCAAGTACCTGTAGAGAAAACTCGTTAAGTCAATAGTGAAATCAAAACTCGGTATATCGTGGAAATCAGTGGGACCTGAAGTACAGGCCGAAAGATGAGAATGGTCCCTGCAGTGCTCTCCTGAGTCAGGGCTGGAATAAGCAGAAAGCAAAGGAAAGGGAATTATTTCAGCTTTGTTCCCTTCTGGATGCTCCATATGCTGCAGCCAGCTGTTGCGGTTTGTGCATACTCTCTACAGTGGGCACGTGTGACAGACTCTTACCTCCCTGCAGCGTGACTCAATCATACTGGGTCTCAAATGGTTTGCTCAAGCCTCTGATGCAGTTTGCATTTTCCCCATCCCCATCCCTGTATTTTCTCTTACCCAAGCCTCACGGCTTTAACGAGTCACATCCTGAGGACAGGAGGAAGGTTAGGTGACTGTTCTCAGTCCATTCAGAGCTTCCTCCCTTACCCACTGTTCATCTACCAGCTTACAGCTATCTCAGCAACCAGAGGGAACATGTGTCACTAAAAAGACAAACAAATTAGTTTTGGGGGTCAATGTTACTGCCAAAAATCTCTTAAAAAGACATTCTCCTTTTAGAAAACTACAGTAAAGCCAAGAGAAAACTGGTGATGGGGTGCAGCGAAGCCCACCAGGAGCTGCTCAAACATCCTCCAAACATACAAGCCTTTCAGAGAGCACTGCACAGCATAGGGCCAAATCCTCCACTCTTAGTTCAGTAGGATCTTTGGCATACAAGAGAACACAGCCTGCAAGTCCCAGAATCAGACCCCTTGTTTATTCTCCATGTCCTGCTAAGCAGAGGGGCACACTACTAGGAAAAGTCTTTGGGTTTTAGAGCTTCCATTCTTCTCAGAAGTTGCTGCGTTTCCCCATAGTAGATCTAAAATGTGATGACAAGAGAATTTGGCTGTTTGCCCACTGCTGTCCCTACCCATCACATCTCCCAAAGACCCACAGCCTTCTCTGAGCTTTTCCTTTCCTATTACTTTCATCCATCCAAACAACAGAAATCCTTTCCCATCATTTTCTTCCAGCAGATTTCTCCTCCACTGGCTCAGAGTGGTTCCTCCCACTGTTCCCCCACATGTTGGCTCTCAGCTTTAATCAAACTCACTTCCATATCTCCCATCTGATTAACAAAGCGCTGCCTGGCCCTCGGCCACCCTCAGAGCTGGCACAAGCAGGTGCAGCTCTGACAAAGTGACATCAAGCTGTGTGCACCCTGGATTGGGCTCGTCCCTCTGATGGAGGCCTCTTGCTCCCAACTCTTTCTGAAAGCTGTCTCATGGCTTGCACATGTGAGCAAAGCGCAGGAGAAACCAAGTCAGTTCTCGCCTAACATACTCCTAGAATCACTACACGTATAAGCTGCCTCATCCTATATTTCTCCTACCTCTTTGAACATAAACGCAGTCTTTTCAGCTTGGATGTTAGTGCTGTAGGGAGTGATGAGCCTGCTGAGCGCTCCTATGGTATCAGCAGAACCTTTATTTACATTTCTTTCCAGCAAAATAGAGCAAACTTTCCTCAGTACCTGGTGAAGGGAGCCTGTCGAACACACAGAGTTGCATGCAACTGTGACCCTACATAAAGGAGAAAAAGAAACCGGTTCTCTTTCCTAGCCTTACCGTTTCCCAGGCAATTTGCAGAGATGCCCATGTGCAGATCCATCCTCAACAAACTCCCAGCTTCCTGGAGCACAGGCAGATGCAAATCGGAGCCTTTTAAAAAGAAATGTTTGTGACAAGAGTCTTGAAGACATTTCAAAGCTACAGGCAACATTGTGCTGACTCACACTTCCACCAAAACCCACTTTTCAGAGGCATCAGTAATATCTGCCCAGGGACCTCCAGCTCCTTGATTTACTAGGATTATTGTACGAATGAAGCCAACAGGCAACCTTATGTTTTAGACACCAACAAGACATGAGTGGTGGAACTCCTTGCTGCAGGGTGCTGGATGCTATCAGTTCTCATAAGCTGAAGAATTCAAGGAAGGAAACGCCATCTAGAGCTACAGAATACAATGAAATTATGTCTGGCTAAAGAAGTAAAAAAATCTCTGGAGGCGGAGAGAACACATGAAGGAGGTGCCATGACATGTTCGCCCTGCTTCTAATGTTCTTCCTCAGGCATCCACCATTTGCCACTGCTGGAGAAAGAAAACCTGACCAGATGGACACTGGATCTCACATAGCACGGTTGCTCTTACACAGCTAAGGCGAACAAAGCATAAATTCACCCGCACTTCTGAACTACCTGCACAACCGTCTTTCCACTGTGCCTGCCAGCCATCACACTGCACAAAGAGCCTCGGGGTCACAAATTATTCGGTTTGCCTCCTCGTACGTTTCAAAAAGGGTTCCTACCTAGGCTTGGAGTCCTGCATTTAACTCCATTACCTCAAACACCCACGAGTACAGGAGAATAGTCATCCCAAGCTCATTTTACAACCAGAAAGAGAAGGCATGGCCAGAAGGTGGGTGACCTTAGGCAGGCTGAGTTCTTGCTCTCCCCTGGCACACTGACTGCGTGCTGTCCAGCTGTGACCCCATCACCACTGCGCTCATGGTTTACCTGCATTCCTTAACTTGGATGGGATCAACCCAAACTTCAGCAACGTACACAGGCAGAGAACAAAATCACACCTCCAGAGTCTAAATCTTGCATGCAAAATGTATGGAGGGATTACAGGACAGCACCTCTGGGAACACTACGGGAATGACTGTTCCATCACTTTCCTGTGCCCTCTATCACTCTGAATGCATCACCTCAGCAGAATAATTCCTGCATTTGACCAAAAGAAAGGAATACGACTATAGTCCCACTGCAATGCCAGAAAGATGTGCAGAAGGAGGCCTCCCAAGGTCATGGTGAAGAAAACATCCACAAAACACCCACAGCTGCACCAGCAGCTGTCAGGCTCTGCCAAGAAGCCCTTTTTGAGGGGGTCTCTGGGAAAACACAGGGTATGACGGAGCACAGGATCTACCTATGGGCAACATGTACTGGGTATGGAGGACAATGCACACCCACTCCTTCCCTGCACCTGGAGCCACGCACCATCCCCTTCAGGTGCAACTCAGCCTCACGCAGGGAGAGCGAAGGGAGGTGCTGAAGGCCAGAGTTTCTCCTTTTGTCCTTGACAGCTCTGAAACACCAAACATACCACAGCATCTGGCCAAGCAGCCTGGCTCGGGCTGTCGCTCCCTTGCCAGGGAGACTGACAGATTTGATCAGGCACATGGAGGATGGGCTGGGACATCCTGAAGCCCCATCTCAAGCCGCCTGCTGTTTGCAGCATTAATCTCCAGTGACAGAGAGCCCCCACCATGCACAAACCAGCTGTGCGACACTGCAAGTAGGACAACACGTCACTAAGGGAAACAGGAGGGACTTGTAAGTTGTCCTGGTGTTTTGCTAAGGCAATACATCCCCAAACCCTGCCACCGATGGGGAAGGCAGCGGGGACTGGTGATACAAAGTGGGAAGTAGACTAGAGAAGCCCCAGGATAAGGAAGGGAGAGTTGAAGCCTTCCTCAAGATGGTCTGTGTGGAGCACATCACAAAGCTTCCTATCAGTAAGAGATCTATAAAGCATTCCCCTGACTCTGGGAGATCTCTAAGCTCTAAGATGAATGCCAAAGAGTAGCGACAATATTAAGCCTTGATCACAAAGGGTCATCTCCTGCATCGTGCGCGCAGAGATCCACCAGCCCTGCTGCTTACTTGCTGGCTGCAGGAGCTGCCTCTGCTTATCCCTCTTCTTCTCCCTCATCTTCCATGTTCCTGCATGACCTCTGCCTGATCTCCACTTCACATACTCCATCTCCAGCCCGTCTTCCCTGGCGGCGCATATACCCTCTGCTCCTGCCACAAAGCTATGAATCATGATAGAATAATAAGCTCGTTTATGAGCTGCACACAAGCCCAAAGGACCAAAGAGCAGAATAAATCGCTACAAAGCTCCCTAAGCCGATTTATTCATTCAACAGGTTTCTGCTTTGACTCCAGCCTCCTCTAACTGATGTCCAAACAATGTGGCAGTACAACAGGACAAAGAGCAACCTGCTTTCAAGAGGTTCATTACTTTTGTCTTTTCAAGATCAAGAGATGAACTGACTTGTAAAGGATTTGAGTCCCGGCACACCAGCTGAACGCATCGCTGCTCTGCCTGATCCCCAGGCTCGCGGGAAGGCCTGCGGCAGCACGCAGTATGTAAATGCACTGCTAGCACATGGACTGCTAGCGCAGGCCTGCGGCACAGCTCCGCCGGGAGGAGGCGGTCTCACCTCCGGGGTCCTCTTGCCCTCAGGGTGGTGGACAAGGGTTTCGTAATGTGCCTCTCTTGAGGCAGGAAGACTTGCAGAGTTGAACACAGCGGGTTGCTGGCTGGTACAGTCCGTACCCACAAAGAGGGCTTTGCCCTTCTTTCGCCCAGCAGATCACACCACCATGCAGGTACCTGTTCCTTCCTGCACAAATGCATCCACGCGGTAGCTCAGGACCACTCCTCTTATCTCACCAACAGGACACTGAGGCAAGGCAGGTTGCAAACACTTACCAAAGTTTGCTTTTTGAGGCAGGAGCAGAGCTGGGATGGAAATCTGCACATTCCTTTCTCTGTCCCTCGCCATCCTACCTCCTTTTGGCCTTTCCCCCAAACCTTTGGGCCAAAAGCTCATCTACTTGTTTTTTGCCACGCCTTTTACTGAGGTTTACCCATTCCCAGACTCTCTCACTCCAGCCTCACCAGGATGTTAGGAAGAAAGATTTATTTCTGTAGCTTTTCCAAGTTCATCACAGCTCAGACACAGAATTAGGAAAACACAGAATCTTGTGTGATTTCCCATTTGAGCAGTGCCCTCCCCCCGAAATCCAGGCAAGTAACCAGGCCTAGGAGTGCCCCCCCAACCACCCCAAAAGAAAGTGTGATATAGCCTAATGCATGTGACCTAGCAACTGGAGAGCCTGCATCTGCCGCTATACCTGCCCCGTATTATCTGACTGGCTTGGGTCACAAGGGTCTCTCATCTGTAAGAAACAGACAGTAATTGCTCCTTAAACGTTCATCTGTTACTTGCATTACAGCACAAACACAAGGGTCCTATCTGAGGCCCACAGGTAGAGGCAGAATATTTAGGAGAACAAAAAAAAAGTACCATAATTCAATAACTCAGCCCAGTGGAACATACATTCTGGGACAAAGGATAGGGACAGGGTCCCACGGCAGAGTACACTGCCTCTCCCAAAGGCCCCCATGGGACTGGTAGGTGTTAGACAAATGCAGAGCAATCCCTTAGAGATGCTCTGGGTAGGAATTGTAAAGGAGAAGGAAGCAGGGCACGGCTAAAAGAAAAATGCACAAGAAAAAAGCATCTGTTCTCAGGCATCCTATTTAGTGACTCTGTAAATTGAAGGTAATATGAATGAGGCATTAAGGGATCTCTCACAGGCCCTTGCTATTATGGTTTCACAGGGGTATCATAGCATAAAGGAAGTCTTAAGAATGGGTAGGTGGAGTCCCTTGATTCATTAGTCCCTGTAACATCCTAAAAGCACCATAGCAAGACGGAAAGCACCAAATCAAGCTGCAAGCAGTCTCTCTCTGACCCCGGGTAGGGTTTACCCTTTGGGAGGCTGTTGGCTACTTCCACTGATGTCCCCTCTGCCAAAGCCACAACGTTCTCCAGAGTCTCTCTCTCTCTGCAGAACAGTTGGCTTTCCAACTGTGGAGCCTTCGTGCTGAGAGTATCCCTAATTTATCTCCGTGGGGATGAAAGGAGCCGGGAGGAAGGCATTCAGTTCTTGCTCAAATTAATCCCTCTTTGCTTTCAGAACAGCCCAGGAATCTCTCAGCTGGCATTTTCGTTCATGACTAAATGCTGGTGGAGGGTGTAATACATGGCTTAAAGGAACAGCTCACTGTGAGCACACACACTGCCAGGCTCACACCGCCTTTGCTTTGCAACAGGACTCAGAGACAGTGGGCTTTGAAGGGCTTTTACAAACACCCTTCCTCTACATAATTAAAAGCTGGTTATTTTTGCCACACAAGATGGAATCATGTTTAACAGCCCGATGACAGCAAGGAGCTACAGCAGGGGAAGCACACTCTGCAACTACAGGATAAACGGCCTCCAAAAACTACGGGAGAGCAGCAGAAATTGCAAAGAAAGGAGACACTGCAAGTAAATGGAGGAGCTATTCTCATCCCGTAGGGGTGTGAATTTCTGCAAAGTGCTTGCTTCAAGATCAGGGTTGAGGTCCATTTAGCAGAACAGTGGGGGAGAATGCAAGAACCAAATTAGTAAGGACAAGGAATTCTCCGTGTCCTCAGTGCGGGCTTGACTCAGCACCCATTGCAGGCACTGGAAATCTTTCAAGTGACTGTAGTGACCCCTAAAGATTGCCAGCCAGGCCCAGATTAAGAGCCTTTAGCAGGAGCCACCCAGGACGAGACAAAATCTGAGCTCTCCCAAGGTATCCCACGTGAACTGAAACCTCATCAGCTCCATGGGGAACAGACCAAAGTCTTCTGCTAGAGGGTAGGTGAAGCTGCCAGACAAGACAAAAAAAAAAAGTTTGAGAAAGGAACACTGACTTCATTAATCACAAGGCTGGACATTTGCATGCAGGCAGGGAAGCCCCATGAGAGCACCCTTGCAAAGCTGAGGACAAAGAGCAGCTCGCTCTGCATTTAGTCCAGGGGAGCAGAAGGAGGCGGGTATTTGGCCCCACGGAGTAGGGACACTCAGCACAGACTACCACCACCAGACTGCTGAGACAACAGCGCTCCACTGACATCCCGAGGGACTGACGGGAGCCCCGACAGCTCCTCCTGCCAACTGGCAGGGGCTGCAGACAAAGCCCTGGGAGAACCCCGAGCGTTTCGCACCAAGGACATGAACTCGGAGCATATCTGCATGATGGATCACGGGCCATGAGCTCACGTCTGCTCTGTGCTGCAGCCCAGCCAGGCGCGTGTTCGCTCACCACCCTGCTATTTGGATTTGACAGTGCCTGTGCAGCTCAGAAACCAGGCAGAGCCCACTACGCTGCCTGCAGAGGTACCCCAGCAGCACCACTACCTACAGGTGAAGCGGCCAATTTAAATTCATCCCTTGCTTGTCTTCAGGAACTGCAGCCTCAGAGCAATCGCACCACACTTACAGAAAGTCTCCTTTTTCATAGGATAAAATAGCTGCTCTGGCAGTGATTTCAAAGGCATGCAGGCTGTTTGGTGCTTTCAAGAATCCTTTGAATTTAAGAACCGAGAACCTACACCATCCTGAGTGCTTTGGGACACTTTTCCTAAGGATTCACAAAGTGCTTTTGAACAAGGGACTCAGTCTCTTGAAGGCATTTTGCTACCCTTGCAGTGCTGCCGTGGTTTGTACGGGCAGGTGGCTTCAAACTGGTCCCAAACAGCAGTAACAGACTGATCCAACATCTCACCCCACTCAGTATAGGCTTTTTTCCTCGTTTTCACAGGCAAAATAACCACTTCAATTTAGTTTCACATCAATACATTGCCCAGGATAATAGGATAGATGAAAAGAAGAAGGGCTGACTAGCAGGAAAACATAATAAAAAGGTGCTTGACTGTGCGAGTCGGTGCTGGCCTCTGTGTCAGCGGCACAATTAGTCCGCCTCTTGCAGGCCGCATGGCTTGGTGTTGCATTTGACAGACAAATCAATCCTCCCCTTCTTCTAAGCACTGTCTAATGAATAAATCAGCAAGGTCAGTGGTGCTGCTGCTTCGCCCTTTCCCTGGCAGCCAGCTGGAGCTGGACCTGCCGCCTGGCTCCATCTGCCTTGCTTCCTACAGGATCCAAGCGTCCTGGGGAGCAAGACTGAGCGGTTAAAACACACGACTGGGCAGCAAAAGTCTGGTTTTACTTCTGACTCTAACGTGTCATCTCAGGCAAGTCGTATCAACCCTTCAGAACAAACTGCGCATTCCCTTAACACATCCTGTCTGCTTAGCCAGCTGTGGAAGAAGGCAGGGGGGAGAGGGAATAGACAACACACCACCACCCAACAGCAAGGAATACTGCCAACGGGAAGTTCCACCAAAGGACTTGAGGTCACTGCTGGCTTTGCTTTGGTCTACTTCACCACTGCCATCTGCATCAAAAGCGGAAAAAGACTGCCAGATCCAACCAGGAGTCCTCCAAGAAGCCCAAACAAAGCAGTTATGAATGTCATTGCTGTCTTACCGGAGAAAAGCGCAACTAGGCCCTCACCACCTCAGTAAGCTAAACTGAAAGCTGCAGCAAGGAGCCACCTGGGGCTGCAGCATCACTGCCACCACGGCACTGCAGGAGGCGGCAGAAACAAGACCCTGTCCCATGACAGCTGGATGCCCAGGCAGATGGAGGATGCCCAGCTCTGGGGTGGATGAGGCAGAACGGATTATCGCATGCAGGAGCAGACTGGGAGCTCCCACCATCGGCCACCCCACGCCAGCTGAGGGGGAAGGAGTGCTTGCTGCAGCCAGCCCCGTCCCTGTCGGTCACCTCCAGCCCTCCAGCTTTGCTGGAGAGCCCCAGATTATTGTGCTGCTGTGCTATAAACAAACTGTTATAATGATCTGGTCTTGTGCATGCAAAAGGGCCCTGAGCTAATTAATGCAATAATAACAACAGCAGCAGCAGTAATTTACTCAGCACTAAGTACGTATTAAGTGTTTTCAAAACACCCAGGAAGACAAGACTGCCGGCCCAAAGCACTCAGCCTAAGTGGAGAGGAGAGGGAGACGGGAAAACAAGCACAAGGGGATCGGGTGAGAACATGTCAGAGACCTGCCAGAAGTAGCTTCTTGCAGACCTGTTGTAAAACTGCCACCCTGCCCTGCAGAAAGTTGGGGTCTCCTTTCTTTTTCTCCTCTCTCTAGTCCCCAGGTAATGTAAATGCCGTCCCCCGCTTATTGCCAGGAGTCTTTAGTTTTGGAGTGATTCTGACTGGACTAACCCACAAATGCTTTACTCGAAGTAATCCATGGAAGATTTGCTCCAAAACCCCATGCAAGGCCCCACGTCCCCTTCACCACTACCCCAGCAAGGGACTTTCCCACCTCTGGTTTAAGTGTTTCACTCCTGCTTGTCTCCACAGCACTGAGCTCCCCTGAAATCCCAGAGCAGTGAGTAATGCATGACCTAAACACTTTTTGTAAGCCCACAGAAAGTGCTTCCCTCAGCCCAAGCCAAAGCCTGGCACAAGGAGCAAACAATTTCTGCAGCAACCACAGAAAAGATTGGGAAAAGAGGCAAAGCAAGAGGCGGCCAAGCAGACAGATGTGTGCTGAATGGGAAAGTGATGACACACTGCTCACCAGGCCTAAAACCAACAACTAACTCAGTTGTGGAGAGTCTGTCCCCTCCTGACCCCTTGGACAGAGTCCCCTGATACAGGGGCATGAACCTCGCAAGCCCTGGGCAGCAGTCACATACAGGAGAACCACGACGGAGCTGAGAAGTGGCCCTGTACCAACCACCATCGTGACTGCCTCTACCCGACAATCAGCTCAGGGTCAAGAACTCCAAGTGACGAGACTCCCACCCTCAGAAGGATGCATTTTCTCATCTCATATCATCGCCTTCATTGCCTTCTGACACCGCAAGTCCCTTCAGCACCCTGCCCAGCGCCACCTGCCTCTTTCCCCTACTGCCTTTCCCAACCTACGTCCACCCTCCCTTCTCCTTGCCGAGCCAACAGGCCGTTCTGCAAGGCCTCAGCCCCTTCGCTAGGTCTCTGAAAACGGCCCCAACCCTCTCTTAGGGGCATGAGCCTCTGAGGGCTCAAGAGGAACACCATAATGCCTTCCTTGCAGTACAGCACACCCAAACCACTGCTGCACGAGCCTAGAAGCTATAAGGACAGTGATAGCCACAAGACCAAGGAAAGGCCCAGCCATCAAGGCTGCAGAAGAGAGAATCCCCATACAATAATGAAAGATGACTAACTTGGAGGCCATAGGTACAGATATTAATTACAAATACAGCTTTCTGCCATGCAGGCTGTGACAGGCATCCTAGTAATCGTATGAACAACAAGTTCAACTGCCTCTTTCTATCAAATTGATGGAAGAAGAAGCAGGCAGTCCTCTGGGCTAGTATGAATCACCAAAATGCAGCCACCTCCAGGGTGGGATGCAACTGTGCAGTGACAGCACCTAATCTGTTCAGGCAGGAACGAGGATGGCTATATTCAACCTAAACAGAAAAGAGAAGCGAAACAAGGCAGGGAGAGCCAAAATTCCTCCCTGCCCTAAGTTCCCTAAAATCAGAGGGGAAGAACCAGATTCAGATCTCATTATCAGCCAGGCAACTGGCCCTGATGCACACTGATCCTCATGAGTGACCCCAAGGGCTAAAGAGACCTCAGAGACTCACATCCCATGCTGAAAACACCCTCACTGCTGACTGTTTGCACTTTCCTCACTGGCATAAACATGGCAGGGTTTGGGAATATTGTAAGGACAGAGCAAAGCACTGGGAAGACGAAGAGCCCATTGGACTTGGCACAAGGCACAGCTCCTCACAGCGCAGCCTGTAGCATGTCCTCAGTCACTTCTCCCTCCTACACCACAGAAAACAGAGGAGCTGATGGAGGAGAGATGTCTGGCCTGGCCTCCCTTCACTGCCTTCTTTCTTACGTGCAGGGCGAAGGAGTTAAGCACACGCAGACTTCAGTAGGCCAAGATGCACAAAAGCTGCTGCTTTTTACTGTTGGTCTGTTTGAACACACAACACCTCTCCCCTCCCGTCTCTCCCTCACTGTCTTTTGTAGACGTCTGTGTATACAGGTACTCAGTAGATGGTTAGGTTGCAAATCTAGTTCTAAGACAGAAAAGAAATCAGCTTTCTAAAAAAAACACACCTGTTGTCAGCAAGTATGGGGACCCGGGGTTTTGCAGACAGCAAGGTTATTAAATGCTGCTGTCAGAACAGTTTTATATGACCACATCAGCTTTTGTAGATACAAGTGAAATGGAGTTTAGTACTACTTGGGATTGCCACCAACACCATGCAGCTTGGGAATAAACGCAATGGCTGCAGCCCTCCAGGACACTCTTGCCTGCTCGTGGGCAGACCACATGGCACACGCTCACCAAGCCAGCAGGACATCAAGGCAGCAAAAAGAGGATTCTTGTAAGACAGCAGCACAAGTCACTGGCCTAAGCCAGGTGAGAGAATCAGGTCCTGGCTATGGAGGTGCCAAAACTTCTCAGTCTCTGTAGAAAGGCAGCAGAGCTGGGCCCAGATGTGGGGAGGGCAAGAGAGAAAAAGGACTAAACAAACGAGCACCATGGACTGCCCTTCTTTGTGGTTCACGCTGGTGACCGCTAGATAGTTCCCTGGCTAGGCAGGGCATATTCAGCAAAATTCCTATCTTTCTGCTTTTATGAGGTTAAAACTTCCAACACCGCTTGAGGGAATATCTAGTTCCTCTTTAAATTAACGTGAATCAAGCACTGAAACCCCTATGGTAACTTGGCAAATCTCTGCTTTAATATAGAGACTCAGTGTAATTAATATCAGATTGTAGAGCTCTGGGATGTACTGCAAGGAGGTCACTGGAATGTCTCTGACATTTTCCTGAAGGCCTTTAGGCTGAATAATAAGAAAATTGCGTGGAACAAGCATAACAGCTCCACTGCTTCAGCAGGACCCTGCCTCCCTCCGTAACAGCTACAGAGGGAGGGTTCAGCCCATAATCCTCATGTCCCTGGAGCCCAGGGACTAATCCTGAACAGGATTAGCAGACCCACTGTCAGAAGACTGACAGTCATCCTGCAGGAATCTGCGCCTTACTCAAGAACCCTCTCAAGATGGGTAAATCAAAAAGTTGAAGACTCGGGAGGAAGAGAGCCTCAGTGCATCCTCCTGCAGCATCAACCCCACAATTAGCACAGGCTTTTAACACTCTCTCCAGTGTTTTCTGGATAGGCAGTGGGACCTACACACCCATGGTGCCATGTAAAGCAAACTTTGGCTATTGCAAAGCTGCACCTTCGAAAGCTGAGCTGTTCTGTAAATTCTGGCTTACTGTTTTTTCCTTGTTAGCACCCAAGCACGCCCAGCTCCTCATGCTCTCCCAAAAGCAAACACCCACACAAAAGGTCCAGCACAAACACAGACAAAAGTGACAGCCCTTCTGAGTTCTCCAAGGACAAGGCTGCAACATCAAGCCCGGAATTCACAACTGACTTACATTTCTCCAGATGCCCAAAAGCAAAGGGGCCGGCTCCTCCTTAGGGGACAGTAGGAGTATGAAGGAAAAGCCAATGGTGACCCCCCAGTAGATTAAGGGCAGTGGGGATTAACTGTGGCAGGACACGTTGGGTTCTCTCCAGAGCAGCCCCGCAGGCTGCCTGTGGCACACGCTGGCACCCAGGGGTATTTCTGTGACCCCAGGTGCTCCTTCTGCTGGAGAAAGCAGCTCTTGGCGTGGAGCTGAGGGTGGCACAGAGCCAGTACCAGCAGTACTACCAGGGCACAGACACTCTGAGGATACAGTGCTCGAGAGTGTCATCCTCAGCAACACCACGGCCTGCTGCCGAGCCCATCCTCACTGCCTTCCCCTAATCCCACATCTGACACTACCAGAACACAGCGACCAAAGCCCTTCCTACAGCCCCTTCCCACACCAGCCTCCCAGGAAGACCAAGGTTCCCCCACCCCAAACTGCACACCAAGAAGGGCAGTGAGTCTTCAGCCACCCAGAGCAAGCCCAGTGGGACAGGGAAGCCAGGACATGAGGCACATGCCTTTGCTATGTGAATGCTGAGCAAGGTGCTTTCACGTGTCTTGTGTAACCGTGGGCTGCAGTCGCCTTAGCCAACAGTTGCCTTAATTGGACAAAAAATAGGCTGGTGAGATGGTGGGCAGCAAAACAATGAGGAGCATATAAGGAGAGCCCAGGAAATAGATATTTCCAGCTTCTACATAAGTCTGACAGGGAATATTTGTCTTAAGTAAATGTTGCCACCAAGCCAGTTGGGAATGTGCCCAGCCGATTTTCCTATCACCTTGCCAGTAGCTGGGGAGACAGCTGAATATGCCAAGAGTACTTTTTAATGTCCAAGAACAGGATTTGCTGCCCATGCCCAGACACTTTGTACATACCCAACTGCACTGACCTATCTTGGACTCACTCATCTCGTGCTGCTCTAACAGCCCAAGATAGGCCCCAACCTAAGTAGAGTCAAGAAGGCTATGCAATTAAAACATGCACACAGCCTGGACTCCTCCTGACCCAGGACTTAGCGTGAGATGTCCCCATCATCTACACAGCTCTACACCCAAGTCCGGACATATTTTTACCACGGGTGTGAGTAAAGCTTACATGCTATACACTGCTTCCTCTCAGCAGTCCAAATTGCTCCCATCCTGGTAGCCTTCCAAAGCCTTTTCATAGTTTGTCCTGAGAGAAACACAAATTGTCCTACAATTGGCCACAAAAAGCTCTCACATCTCAGTACAAAGAGCCATGAAAAAAGCCTTGAGCACACTCAGGCAAGAGAAAGCAGTGAGGATTCAGCAATACAGGTGGAACTTGGAGGGCACAAGCTGTTACCACTGACAGCTTGGCCCGGCCTAGCTGCCTCCTAGGCCAACTGCAACAGAAAAGCACCACCCTGCATGTCTCCTCAGAGGAATTTTTAACCTCTGCCAGGTTAATCTTGCTAATCGTGTGTTAAACATTGTGAAAAACATTGCTTTAGGCCAAGTGAATGGGGCCACCAGTACTCAACAGCTTACCTCTGACAGCTAACCTGGGAAGAAACTGATTTTAGCTGGTTAGAAACAGGCCGCTTTGTGGGGAGCAGTGAGATTTTTACAAGACACTCCACTCTGGCTTCCATCTGCTATAGTGGAAGTGAACAGTATAAGCCAACCTCCAGAGGAGCAATCTATGGCAGCCTTAACATCTCTGAAAATCCAAGCCAGTTTTCCTACCTTGTGCTCTTCACCTTACGCAGTCCTGAACACGATCCTGTCTTGCCAGTGTGACAAGGCACTGTCACCGTGCTTTGCTCCCCAAGCATACACAGCTCACTGATAACAAGTGTTAAGAAGAAAACAGCAGCTTTCTGGCTGGTGTTTGCGTTGTTGGATTCTAGCCTGGAAGTAAAGGAATATAGGAAAGCACTTGTAAAAATATAAAGACAATGTGCTCACATCATGCTTCCATTGACTTTGAACAGTGTTATGCCTGGAGTGAAATGACTCTGTCGGGCTTAAGCTTGTCCTCAGAAATGTGTTCTGGGTTCTCAGCAATGCCATGAGAACTACATGGGTATCTCCAAGGGAAGAATTTGGCCAACTATATTTAACTATTGAAAATTGCAGGGTTATTTGCAGAATACGGGCCAGAGTCCCATAAAAGCAAAACAATCAGAAAGAAAAGATATTCCAGAATGACTGTGAAATAGCAAACTGCACCCTCTTCTCTCATCAAAGCACACCAATTTACAAAGTGATCAGCACGGGTACTGATTCAGAGAAGGAAGAGGCAATATTTACCTAAGCACCTGTGCTTATGGTGTGTTAGACCTACCCAACAGCCTGCAACCCTAGCAATCAGATACTGTGGGAAAGAATTCACTATCATTTCAGCCTTAAAAGAGTCATGAAGCAGTACACAGCATCAGCAAAAACGTGCATTTTGGCAGCATGGGAATGTCATCTCGTATTAGAGCCAGAGCCTTCTGTTTTGGGTCACATTGACTCAAATGAGCTGTTTAAAAAAAAAAAAAAAAACACCCTCATTCTCATGTGTTCTCCTCTCTTGTTGCTGCACTCCTTAAAATTCCTCTATTTGGGACCACAGATGGAATTTCTCTCCCAGCTTTCTCATAAGGAGTAAGTAGTAAGCACAGAGCTCAAAGAAATCATAAGAACCCCACACTCCTCTTCCCATCCTCTTGCAATTCTCCTTCCAGTCCCCACCCATTGAAGTCAGCATGGGTGTTGTGAACAGCAGAGGAAAAGCAGTCACGTGTGTTCATCCTGGCAAGTCTCCCAGCTCTCCACTTCTGACATCTCTTTAGTCCAATCCATTCTTCCTAACCAAATCCCCCTCTTCCCACATCCCAACCCTAAAACCAGTTGTTCAGCAGCTGACTCCAGGCAAGAGTAGCAGATGTAAGGAACGCCGCTACGACTCACAGCAGAGGGGTCTGCAATATCAGGAATCACTTTAAAAGATCCGAACCATCTCCCAAAGCAGATATTGATGTGTCCAGAACACGGCTGTCTAGGCTGCATTTAATAGTATTTTCATGGAAAACATTCTTCCTACCATATGTGCTTGTCAGCTCCTGCACACTGCATCCACTACAAACATAAGGAGGTATATTCAGCTTGAACTATTATTAACCCAGCTCGCTTCTACAAGAGATCCTATTTGTTGAGAAATTCTTCTGTGGTGAATGGCATCTCCTCACCACTGAGCAAGTCAGTCTAAACCCCAAGGAGTTTTCATCCCAAGGCAAGTCCTCAAAAAACGCACACTGCCGAATAAAGATTAGACATTTTATATGTCACTGGGAGACGTCTGTAGGTTGATACCAAAAATGCACCCAGCCAATCCACTACCAGCACATTCAGAAGTGTACCTATGGTGGTAGGAAACAAAGCCCAGAAGATACCAAAAACAGCTTTAAAAACTTCTGTTTTTTCCTTCTGTCAACTTTTGGTGCAGAAAGGATTTCAACCTGATGGACGAGAAGCATCTCTTCCTGCTCTTTTCATGCATGACCTTAGTGTCACCTTTCAAATTCAGGCCTACTTCAATTTGGTCCCCATTTTAGGAACCGTATATTTTAGGCCACCTATAGACATCTTACAAGACACTGACCTAGTTTGCCACTCTCCTGTCACAGAGCTGGCTCCATGCCACACAGCCACTCACCAGCTTCAGGGCAGAACCAGCTTGCTTGCACTCCTCGGTACATCTGGGCAGAGACCAGCACGCAGACCATGCAGCACTTTTAGGCCCCCACATAAAGTCCTAGGCTTCATCCCCCACCTCTTAGCACACACATACGCCCTTTCAGGGAAAGAATGGGCTTTTCCTGCTTGCCAACCCTTAGCTGAAATGACAAT
Source organism: Anser cygnoides (assembly GCF_040182565.1). Lineage (NCBI taxonomy): Eukaryota > Metazoa > Chordata > Aves > Anseriformes > Anatidae > Anser > Anser cygnoides. The sequence continues at coordinate 13,490,055 of NC_089883.1, forward strand.
GCCGCAGCAGCATGTGGGCCAGAGATAGCAGCACAGAGCTGGTACCACAACAATATCAACGCCTAGCAATTTGGGTACCCTTTGGTACAGGTACGTCTGGAATCACAGCACTGCTCTGGCAGCAGCGTAGTGCCCCTTGCTTCCAGGTAATTTGTAGCAGTAATGCAATTCACATTTATGGTAAACTTACTGCACGCGGAGCTGCCAGCGCCCTCAGCAGGTGCAGCCAGGAGACCCTCCTCATTCCCAGTCCATCGCAATGCACTTTTGAAAGACTGCCCCCCAAGCTAATGTTTTCCCAGAGCTAAAGAGTGTTTTGAATCATTTCATAAAAATCACTTCAGCTGCTTGTGAGTTATAGATGAAAAACACTTCTGGGGGGAGGAGGGAAACAAAACAAGAAACCTTCTAGCCAGAAAGCACGGCTGGTGCTTGAAACTTGGCACAAGGACTCTCAGCGAGGAGTCTGTGCTTTCCTAAACTGGAAGACATTTGGCTTTGATTTAACAAAGTTATGAGTGTATGGAAACCGCATACTTAGCATGCACTGGAGCAGAAGCCTTCGTGCAGACTTAATTCTGCATTAGCATATTCTTTTCCATTTAATTAAGTGTTGCAAATTGTTTTCCTGTTAATTATTTCAGTTATGGACAGTATTATTTTCCGTTTTGGAAAGCAGAGTCTATTTCAGGGGGGTTAATAATCCTGCTAACTCTCCTTTCCTAACTGTTCATTGCTGCTGATAAGATTCCACCTGCTTTTGTTAAGACTGTAGGCTTCTAGCTCATTTATAATTGGATACATCCTATACCAAATATCTCTAGAAGTGCTGATATGATATCCCAGATGGTAGCATTCTCTTTCCTCCGTGTGCATAATCTCACAAAAAAGCCCACCGATAGCTAGTATTTAAAGGAAATTTGTGTACTCAGACATGGTAGGTGAGCTGATCTGCTTTTGTATTAGGGATGGGTGAATCCATTCAGATGAAAAAGAAGCAAGGAAGAATGTATGGGAGCCAGGGCCGGGCATCTGGGAGTCCCGGGCTTTATTCCCAGCACTTCCACTGATCTGTTACAGAATTGTTCAACAGCTCCACCTCAGCCTTCCTCATCTGAAAAGGGTTTACTACTGACTGTACCAACCTGGCAGGTGTCTAGAGGGGATTAGATAGTATTTGGAAAAACTCTGAGATTCTCAGAGGGAGGGTACATCACAAACGTGAAGTGGTCACACTGCTGCTGTATTAACTGTTGACAGCCTGCTCTGCTCCTGCTTGAAACATCTGCCCATGTATCTGAACCGACTCTAGGCTACTTATCTTTGCAAAGAATTAGGATGAATAACAGCCCCAACCAAAAAGCTATCCAGAGGGGAATCCGCATGAATTTTCCAAGAAGTGCATCGCCTACCTCCTTGCCATTAATACACAAGCAAACTTATTTATGCAATAAAGGGCTGCTTGGCAAAGCCTAATGAACTGAAGGCATTGTGAGGATGAAACAAGCATCAAGTTCTTTCACTGTAACTTTTTCAAATATTTCGTATCTGCAAAACTGCACTGGGAAACTCAGAAATAGTGTCTCTGCCTCTGTCCCACAATACGCTTCTGTATCTTCTTGCAAAAATTTATTTTTGACCTTCTAGCTGGTTTCATTTCTGCAACCAGAGACCATTCTAAACCTCTTCAGGAAAACAAAAACCAATGAGGACAATATTTGTCAACAACAGACTCAGCGATTGGTCATGAAACTTTCCCCTATCTCCCCTCCTTCTGTAACACCATCTGCATAAAAAAAAAAATAGAAACAATGGACAGAACAGTAAAGTAATAATTTCTCAAAAGGCCTAGATTGTCTTCGCACTGAGAAAGACACTGGCCTACAAGACCTAACCTGTTTTAACTTTAAAGCATCGCAAAGCATTAGCCTCATGAGCCGGCTCTCCGGGAGGTGCTATTATTTCCACTCTGAAAAGGAGAGCCCAAGAGTTCGAGGAGTGTCTCCCAAAACGCATTTGGTCCCACGAACTGGGAAAAAGAGGAGCCAGTCTGGACACAGTCTGTGGTGCAGCATTGCCATCTACTCTGAGGCCCTTAGAATGGTACTGCCCCTCTTCAGCTTCCTTCGCTCTCTTCAGCCAACAGTGTTTATCTTTGTGTTAAACTCACACACGCCCCAAAGTAAATTATAAGGCCAGGGCACTAGACAGGGTCAAAGGCTAGCGCATGAATTTACCATACTGCCTCCTCTCTCCCAGGAGCCTTTCCTGAGTCCTAATAAAGATCTCTGAAACAAGATGCTAATGCTGGATTATCCAGGTAATCTCCCTGAGTTACTTTCCTGGTTTGCCTGGTTATAAATAATGAATTAGGCCTTTACTTATTATTTCTTCTGCCCTTTGGGTTCACTGCGAGTCTTGGGAAGGAATACAAATTTAAGAATATTAGATCCACTTATTAATATCAATTTCTGCCAACCCTGCATGAGAGATGTTCCCCGCTCTGTGCATGCTATTGATAAAATGAAGCGGTTGGGATGTTAATGGCATGGATCTAATAGCTACGAACTGGCCCAGCCTTACTCACCATTCCCATAAATTGAATTTTAAAGAGGCAGATGGGTGCTTCGTAAGTGGAAACAGACTCATGTGCCAGCTTTCATTTCTTTTCCACTCCTGAGCATGGTGAAATTCAAGTCTCCCCACTGGCTTTGTTCACATAAGCCTATCCTTACAATTTAGTGCCAAACTGAAGAATCCCCGTTATTCCCATACTGGATTTCTAAAGCAGCCTGGCCAGTGCATCTTAACCATTTCACTGCTGCATGCAGGCAGCTGAACATAGCAGCAGCAGCCACATAGGCTTGCAGAGCTCTTCCTGCTGAGAGAACCAGTAAGCAAATCCAAACCAAACCTGCATGCAGCCCCCCCCCCCCCACCCCTTCTCCCTCTTGCCTTGTTCCATCTGCTCTCTGGCATTAAAGCAATTAATTCCAGTAATAAATATGCATATTCTTGCAGCACTGACCTGGCTGGGAGTCCCAGGCAGAACCATACTCAAGGGACTGGAATGGAGTTCCGCCACCACCTGAATGCTGGTAGACTCCTTAGCCCACACAACACTCCTTTGCCACCAGGCTCCTCAGCCTGCCCACAGGGCTTCTGCCCTCGATCCTGCCAGCACCGCTTTGCCAACAACAGTAATAGCCAAGCGTAACAACTTGCAGATGGGTGCCAGCATCATTACCAAGAACCCAGATGAAATTACTGCCTCTTGGCTTCTGTGCACCTACCATGGTCAGAGATGGGCACGTGAGCAGGCCTGGTAGACTTCACACAGTTCAAACAACTACCTTAAAAAGTCCCTGAACAACTTTGAAGTCTGCTTGCACAAGCAGTTACCACCAGTGCCACCCTCAAAATAAAAAATTTCTAAGTGTAAGCACAGCTCTTTAAAGCCCTTTAAATTCTTAAAATGCATCTGTTCAATATTGACCACATATTTGAAACAAAATAGAGGATGTGTGAATCACTGGCACTGAGGATCGTTGGCACAGCTAAAGGGACCAGGACTGACCCTGATTGATATCACCCATGTAATGGGCAATCATTACTGGAGGTCTTCCCCTGGTCCACATTTCAAGCCCCTCAGCATATGCATTCACATTTAATTATGGAGCCTCTGGATGTCACGCTTGGCTTAGTTGCAGCGGATATTAGTTGCTTCCACTCTTAAAAGTGTTCATGCTATCTCCCAAGGAAAGGGCCAATCTGCCACTGTTCTTGAATTAGGACTTGACGCTCCCTTTTTCTCCCTTGAAGCACAGACCATTTGTTCTCCTCCTTCTGTCTCAGGTGGCATAATTGAGTCCCTTGGGGAATGCTGACAATTGAATGGGAAGTGAGACCATCTGAGGCAGCAAAACAAGCGGATAGTGATGACTGAGGGATGTTGGATGCAGCTTTAAGTTCTCCTGCCAACTAAACACCCATTCCTTAGAGACTTGGGATTTCAGTGATGGTCTAAGGGTCCCAGTGTGAGGGTCACAACAGTGGATAGTGTCTCCTCCATGACTTTGCAGTGACCACAGAGAAATTGTCTGGCTGCCTTATCTTAAGGTATAATATATTAGGACTGCCTAGAAACATGCTCATCACCTTACCTGAATGTTTCCTTGTGATGATGATGTATATGGGGTTTTATCCACTTGGCTTTGATATGAGATGGTTGTATGGGAATCATAAGAGTCCTGCATCAAGATCAGGAGGTAGCAGAGTATGACCAGCATGAAGGGGAGAAAGCACTGTGCTATTCACACCTCATACCTAAAAAGAAAGGAGAACCTTCAGATCAGCTTTATAATTCACTGACAGTCAAAGCAAACATTTTAAAGCTGGTGTCAGTCTGCCAGAGCTGGGGAGTAAAGGCAACACACACACAATTGGTGCTGCTTCTGCTACATTTGGTATGAAATCAGGTAATCTCAGAGGCCTACGAACAACATATTAGAATGGCATATCCCAGAGCTTAGAAACACACAAGGAAGCAGCTGGCTGCCCACACACCTGGGGGAACAGGAGCAGGATGAGCCTTGCCATGTTTTTGAGACAATTAAAAAAAACAAACAAGCAGAGTGAGAAAGAGAAAGAATTTCCTTATTGTACGCTAGAGATACAGCACAAAGGGTTCACTTTCAAGTCCACTCACCACTGCACTCAATGCCATCCTCTGTGGATTGCTTGCTATCATCCCACCAGGCTCAGCACTTACCACCACCCTCTGCAGATCAGGCACACAGAAGGCCTCAGCCTTGCAACACCAGCCCTGCCTCCTTCCCCCAAGCTCAGAGATAAGCACCTGAAAGATCCCATCCCCGTTCCTGCTGGGATGGCCCTGAGACTATCCCCACCTGGCAACAGCTCTCATAGGCAGAGAAAAAACCCCAGCCTCAGCACTTTCGCAAGCACAGAGATATTTAACTGCATCTTGACTGGCCAAACTCCTGCTGGAGTAACTACGCGCAGCTGATGCCAGCCCCACGGCTTCAACGGGCTGCAGCTGCCAGCGTGGTGTGCAGAGCAGGGCATCGAGTGCAGTCCCACCGCCAGCTCACGCCTCCTCTGCCAGCTGAAGCTGGAAAGATAAAGGAAAGGATTTTTTCCTTTCTCTGCCCTTCAGTTGCACTGTTCGTGTCCTGCCCCAAAAGACGTACAGTGCAACTTTTCAAGCATAGCTAGAGTTTATTAATGGTAGCATATTGCTGATTAAGTGATCCAGAGACCCTTGCAATGCAAAATCTCCAATCATCTTCACAGTACTATTTCTTGCCTTCCACTCCTAAGCAGAGGTGGGATTTTAAACAAGTCAAAGCGAGTTTAGATGCAGAGGCTAGTACTGAGCCAGAAGAGATCAGAACAGCCAAAGAAAAGCTGAAAGTGGTTCTGTGACATCCCATTGTCTTCTACCCAACAGACCTGGCTTTTAAACACCTCTCCTGCATTGCTTTATGCAGCAACTGCTCCATGAAATTATTCACCAAGGCAAAAAAAAAAAAAAAAAAGATCCATGAAGTTACTCAGATTACAAGTCTGAGCAATTAAAACCTTGATATTTATGGCCCTGTAAGACAGAGGCACATTAATAAATAATACTTTGCTCTGCTACAGCACTTTTCCTTTAATGATCTCCAAGCAATTTACAAGTTTTTGCTAGCTGAGCTTCACCAAACCCCTGCAAGGTAAGGAGGAGATAAATCGAGCACCTTCCCTCCCAAAGCGAAGGCACCTCCAGGAGGGAAACAATGCAACTGCTCGACAGTGCCGAAAACACCAGCTCAAGCTGAGGTTTCACCACTCTGGGCACTGCCTGACACGCACTAATGATGTTCCTTGAGCCAAGGACACAGGACGTGCACAGCATAGAAGAATACAGGGGCAGGGCAGGTAGGGAGCCACATAAATGCCTTGCGTGTTCTCCTCATTGCAGTGCTCTAATCACCACCCAGCACGCCCTGGCTGTTGGAGGCTGGCACATTATTGCGTGAAGGATATTGCCTGAAGAACACCTGAATTGTCAGGGTCTGGGCTTCCCTCAGGAAGGAGCTACGGCAGCATCTTTGGCATCCAGGGCTCAGCCACAACAGAGGCGCAGGGTAGCAGATGGCAGCAGGGCTGGTCGGCAGCCAGCTGGCTGGGTTACACAGAGCTGCTCGGGAAGCTAATCAAGGCCTTCAGATCACGGGAATGTCGCCCAGGTGAGGGCTGCAGAGCTGAGCAGATTCACAACTAGCCAGCAAAGCCTGTAGCTTAAGTGGGTGCAGGCTCTGGTCCCTCCATCACTCTGCCACCCTTCCTCCCTGCTCCTTTATCCTGCAGAGCATGCAAGACTATCTTACAGCAAGCCATTCCTCCTCCTGGGAGCTGACAACACTGACAGGTCAGGGCACGGAGGCCCTAAAGGCCGCAGAGCCTTCAGGCCACAATCCAGTGCCTGATCCCTGTGGGCCTGACACTACCACTTACCTCCTTTAGCTCTTGGGAGCTGGAGAAACCTTCTCAGACTGCTTTGCCCTTAAAGCTCAAGAGATTCACCTTTGCTTATTCCTTCCCAATCTTTTCAAAGCCGGGTCCTGTGTGCACTGACTAGCAATAGAAAGACTTGGTGGAGACAAGACTGTGCCCCAGGCAGTTCAAAGCCTGGTGCTTGCCCCACGTGAGGAAGGTTGCAAAAGCAGAGAGTTCCTTGATGTTCTTGTGCACTGGCTGGCCTCTCCAAGTGCAAACCTGCAGTGCAAGCACAGCAGAGGGGTAATGCACAACCTCCAGGTGGTCGTGCTGCTCACTCTTTGGCCTACATCCAAAACCAGCTGATTTACCACACTGTCAAGAAGACAAATTAGACGGCTTGCTTAGAGCTTTATATTTATTCTAATGACAAAAATAAAACAACAACGAAAAAAACCTACGTAGTCACTGCTAGAAATGTGTAAACCAGTTAAACACACTTTATAAAACCTTACAACAATATTACATTTTTACTGAAACAATCACAGGAGCAATTTCACCTGTACTTACTATCCAGTCATCTGAGCACAAACAGCCCTGAGATTTATGTACGAATGGAAACATAATTTCTATTATCTCCGACATTAAACTTGGCAATGGAAAATCCCGTGCCTGGAGTGCAAAATCAATTTCAATAACCAGAATAGCAAGAAGTCAAAGGCAGAACTTGGAAAGGACACGAGTTTCTCAAATAGCCAGCCAGCCTCTTTTATTAGGGGGATGCCACTGGGATAGGATGGGATGGGCAATTGGATATTCTGCCTGGCTTTTTTCTCTCAGCGTGAAATATTGCTGTAGCTACATGAGGCTGGTTCAGGATCACAGTAACGTGTCTCAAACCTTGTCTTCCTGTCAACCCACACGCTTGGGATATAAAAATCAGAAGAGAAATCACCAAACCACAAGACTTCTTGCTGCATCCAGACCTGAGAGCCCAGAGTCTTAGATGTTTGGATCTTCTTCCAAGATCCCTTTCAGCCCGATTTACTGCAATTACAAACCATTGCCTTAAACATGGCATGTGAGGCTTTAAATCTCTTTCCACTGTTGAGGCTTGAGGGTGACGGAGGGGAGCATTACCATGACTGTAAGGACTTTGGATATTCCCATTTGCAAGCAAAATACCAGCTCCCCACTTAACTACAAACTGTCATATTCTGCTTCGGTGGCAAAACTCAAAACTCGGTTTGACAAGCCATGATGCCACAGGCACCTGAATGGAGGATTTGATCCCAGCTCAGATGCGATGACACGAGCTCTCTGGAAGTACAGACAGGCTGACACTAGGACACCTTTGCTCTGCGAGGGCAAACCCTTCACTCTCCGTCACAAATGGGTTCCTTCCCCTCTGCAGTGAATTCAGGAGTCAAGTGGAAAAACAGCTATCTCAAAGTTTATCAAAAAAGGCGGATAAGGGATAACACATACAAACACTCCTAAAAGAAATAGCAAAAAATTAAGTGCCACTTTCAGTGCAAGAATATGCACAAGTGACAACGAGCTGAGGCTCTGCCATGAACTACAATCAGCAAGAAATGAGCCAAAGGCCTGAGCCACCCCCCCAGCTCCCCTCACTCATGTCCCTGTGATAACCAGCAGCCAGTGTTGTGGAAAAGGAGAGAGACTCCTGAGTGATCCTTCCTAATAGATTCGTCTTTTATCATGTTTTCATGACCTTTGTAAAAGGCAATTTAAATTCTAATTGTCCTGCGAGCACCACAGGAATCAATTAGTGACAAGAGATGTTAATTGTGCAGCCAGGGAGGAGGCATTGCTAGGCTGCTCAGCTCCAACACGGGGTTAAGAGCCCAGGGGGATGCTGGGATGGTGTGGGCTTTAATCAGTCCTCCCTTTTTAATAGTTTCCATGTTGTGCTGCAGTTGTCAAGGTCCATTAGTCGCAGGCAGCGCTGAACGAAGCGGTGGCATCCTCCCCCCGTTCCTGCGCTCTGCAAGCACACGCACAAAGGATCAACACGCACTGCCATGGAGAAAGCAAATCCTAAAACCTCCTCTTTTTGTTCTCACTTCCTTCCCTACAGACCCTGCATAGAAATCAGGCCTTGGGCAGTGGCTATTACACACTAAATGCTTAATGTTGGTGGACTGTAGGGAAAGCAGACGCATTCCTCTCATCTCAACTTCCAGCCAGAGCCTTCCATGAAAAGCAAATGCTCCTGTTTCTGTACCAGGACACACAGCACTTCTCTCCTGAAGGCCCTGGCACTGTTCAGGCTGTCCCTTGAAATGCCAGACGAAGGTCACACTGAATGCCCGGTATCTGTACTGCACAGGCATGAACTGGGAAAATGCATCTGAGCCAGAAGCAGAATACGTGGCCTGAAAGACTGTCCAACCCATCCTGGCACGGGGACGTCTCAGGAAAAGAGAGTTTGGCACAAGTACACGGGCGCACCTTGGGTTTCATCGTTTGTTACCTATTTCTCACCAGGTGCAAGTGGTCCTACCCCGCACCTGCACCATCTGGCTCACAGGCAACTGTGCCAGAGGAGTTAGGCAATGATTCAGAAGTCCTCGCCACCTCCACAACATGTAGCATAACTTCATGCTAGGAAAGCTTATGCTGTGCGAGGTCATGCATCTGGGAGAGTTAAATTCCCTACAAATAGCCCCACCACTGTTTTCTATTAAACACCATCACAGACCATTACTATCACCTAAATCTCTCCACATCGCCCACTCAGTCAACCACCAACCTCACATGATGCCTTGGGGAAGTGCTGTGCCAGCCCCTGGGGAATCTGTGCTTTTCTATTATATGGAATTCACACTTCAAAATCTCTCTTTCCAACTCCACATTGCCAGGGCCTTCGCAAAGACAAGAGAAAGGCATGCCCCTTCCTTGTAAACAAGCATCTGATCAGAGAAAAACTGCAGCACAAAAGCACATTGGGGTTAGATTTTTCTTTCAAATCTTTATTTGTACTCACACGCATTCTCACAGTCACCCATTAGCTCCTGAAACTGAACAGGATCCTACCTAGGAGCTCTATTTTATCCTGGATCTGATGCACAGAATTGCAGCCATGTTCCTTCTAAGGCTCTAAACCTCTACCTTCAGCCCCTCTGTCAAAGCTCTTGGTACTTCTAGGCTCAAACCCCACAGCCACAGCTGAGCTCTGCATTTCTGCACCTGTCCCTGGCCATAGACATGAAATCTCCTCCCCTCCACCCCATCCCCTTCCATGGCACCGACCTTCCTTTAGCCATGCAAACTGTTCGAACTGGGGCCATGTCCCAAGGCTGGGGCAGCTCTATCCTGCCAATACCACCCTCTTTCCAGATGATCTCTAGTATTTTTCTGACAGTCTCGAACTTTTGTGAGCCATGACTCCTTTACTCATTCTTTGCTGATCATCTAAATAACTCAGTGCCTCGAGGACCCCATACTCAACCTATTTGCTTTCCTCTCTGCAAATCCAAGAGGGATTAAATCAACTTATGCTAGTCACAGGGCATTGCTGCAGCACATTCCAGCACGTTCCAGTTCACAATGGGGCAGTCAGTATTCCAGGTAGGCCAGGCCACCCCTCTACATGGCCATCTGCACCCCAAAAACAGCATTCCTGCCCAGGACATTAACCTCTTTTGCAAAGTGTGCCCACTCCTAGTGCTTCACTAGGATGTTTAATTACTTGTGACTCTGCTCAAAGCACAGTAAATGCTTTCTCAGCAAATGCTTTTCTTGGGAATGCTTTCCCCATGGACACTGACTGCTTTATTTTATCTGTGCCACATTCTCTAGCAGCCTCTGGAACAGGAGACAGGGACCATTTTTGTAAGGAGTGCTGAGCACTACAGGAATATCCTGACACCACTGCCGTCCATCCTAGCCAGATTGTCACTTTTGCCAACTGAGCTTTAGGCACCCAACCCAGAAGAAAGGAGAAGAGAGGACCTGTGTCTGTGAACGTCTCAGGACATCTGCTCCCTGGTAGCAGCATCAGAACCAGAGGTCTCTCCCTGAAACTCACTCATGAACATGAAGCTAGGCATAGCTTTGGCCACTGCAATTTAGAAGAGGTTTGAGACTCAAGCCAGAAGGCTAGCAAGAAGCCTGGCATTAGCATCTCACTGAAATTTCTGAAACACCTTTCCTCTGCGTGGAACCCAGAGCTTCAAAGCAACACAACAGACTTCTATGGCACAAATGGGAACACAAACTGGCAGGTGAGAAGCACAATCCCCACGTGAGGTTCCTCCCATCTCTTGCCAGCTTGTCCTTTCCAGCTGCCACATTCATTTGCCTGAGCAGTGGAACAAAGCCAACTTCGCTCCCATCAACTTTATGAAATATAATTAGCATTTTCTCTACTCATCCTCTGTCCAGAAGATCCACAATCCCTTTTTTGTATTTCCATAAAAAATAATGCATTTTGTTCTGCTTCACAAGGCCCATTGCTCACCTGCCCACATCTCTTTCAGACTCCACTAGTCTTCATTTCTTCCACCAGCACAATCATATTACACCTTCTCTTTCTTCTCTTATTTAGGAGACTGTGGACACATTTTATTGCTGAGATTTACAAAACAACTCAGTCAACCTTCACATAACAGACCGATGCAGCTCTAGAAATGGGAAGGAATGATGGCGTTGTTTGGTCACCGTACCACACGCATGACTCTGTAGTCACAGCTGGTCAGTCTCAAACCCGACTGGGAGGTTCATCTCTTGAGCCCCACATCGCAGAGCCCTTTGGGATTCAAGGTGCTGTACATACTCCTGGCAGAGCCGGAACTGAGCTTGTTCTGGTGCACTGCACTAGCTCTGTGCTGCTTGATGTGCTCATATAAAATTAGCATACAGTAAGCCCGATCTTTTCAAACCAAACAGGAAACAAATGTTCTCCGGAGGATCATGACAGAACCAGGGAAAATAGGCTCATATGTCAAGAGATTCCCAGAGGCATCAGTTCCCCATGCCTAGAGATCAGCTGAGAAGAGAAACTCCCTCTGGAGGTTGCTAATGCCTTCCTCTGCTTTTCAGAAAGGATGACAAAGACAAGCTTGCTCTCTCTTCCTTTTCCCCTTTATTCATTCACCAGCATCTGTATTGCGTGCTAACGCAGCCAGCACTATCTGTGAACGTTCAGGCGAAGGCACAAGGCTCCAATCAAACCTAAAGGGTGCATTCACGGCTAATCATTCAGTGCAACGGGAGAGCCTGGCGCTTAAGCTGCTGCCATACGCGAGCTGAAGTAAAGAGCTGCTGTACAGAGGTGCCAGAGGAAGCCTTTTTGATGGCTCAGCAACTTCTAACACTTACTTCCATAAATCCAAGTTAGCCTGCATATATTATACCATCAAATCTGCTAATAATATGTATTAAGTGTACCTTATATAGAGAGATACCATATATATGGGTGCTGTTAACAGAAAAAATAAAGAGTATCATACATACCTACATCATACATATCTAATTAGCAGACATTACTCCAGACACATCTGATTTTATCTATGCCTTTAGCATTCACTGAGCATGCCTTAGGGGTCCTGATATTCCTAATCCTAAATGTAATCTTTAACCTCCATTTTAACTCCCCCAAATTGTTGCCCTGAATGCCTCCTGTGGTGCTGTTATTTATTCACAGTTAAAGACAGCATTATTTCATCAGCCCATCTACCTCTTGCTCTCCTGATTCTCTCTATTCAGAAGCTGCTTTACTTCTTTCGTTTTTCTGCTCACCTGGAATAGTCTGTAATGGCTCCCCCATGGATCCTCACTACCCACCTGTCTCAGTCCAAGCGTGATGGTTGGAATCAGGTCCCTTGCTGAGAGCACTGACTGGTGTTTCTCATCAGCTGAACTATGCTTGAGGCAGGTGCTAAAGCTTCACCAGCTTTTGCCTTTTTTCTCCTCTGCTCCTAACTAGAGAGATCCTGTAAGGAAAAAAGGAGAAGCCCAAGTTCACACGGACAGCGTGGGTACCTTCAAAAACATACCAGAACCAAAATCTCAGCAACAAAACTTCTCTTTGACTAGACACATTAGAAAGAGACAGTGAAAAACAAGTAGCAGTTATGAGAATTGGGCTAAAGAGAGGGAGGCCAGCAAGACGGGAATTTCATTTGCCAAGTAGGAACTTAAACTGATTAGCTTCAAAAAGCCTGGAGTGAATGTTGACATCAATTTGACTTAAAGCTGCTATTATTTTTCAAAGCCATTTTCACCAGCTGCCAGAAAACACAACCACATTCAGAAGCTACAAGAAAACCTATCAGCATTCAAGCAGCTGAGCTGCAGCCAGTTTCCCATGATAGCATCTGGCACTGACTGCATCAGAACCATGTCATCGGAGCACAGAGCACCACCATTTCCCTTTCTAGCGTCAGGCCTTGCACCAGTACCAGTCATGTTCGTCGGCATCTCAAGCTTAGCCAGCAGCAGCCTGGCACTCAGCACATGACTTACAGTCACTTACAAGCCACCAAGCCCAGCAGCAGGTGTGCTTCCTGTGTTGGATCTTTGTGGGCTATACTAGCACCAGCCATGCCTGTACCAAGGCCATATAGCCCTGAGGTTGCCATAACTGAGCCTCCTGCTGAAAAAAAACAACAGGAAAATTCGGATATCTCAGCACAGACATGGACCATTTCTGCTCTGGGCTGAGAACTGAGCCTGCCACGAGGCAGCCAGTGGAACAGACCCAAGTATATGAGAAAACCACGTGAACAGACCAGTCCTATTGGACCAAGCCCTGGCTGCTATTGTACTTCCCCAGCTCTCACTGACAGCAGGGAGAAGGTTACATTAATTTGACCATGACAGATGGTTTAGGATTTGAGGGCTGGTACTGCATTTCTGAAAGACTGTTTCTGACAGTCACTGTCCAGCCTGCTCAAGCCCATCAACTTGCGTAAGAGAAAAAGAGTTGAGACAAGTCCCATGATGCACAGATAGCTGGCCAAATTGTCATGTTTTCGCTTCATAAAGAGCAACATCAGAGTTTCAGGAAACCTGGGAAAAGGGAAGAGAAGGAAATGAGATAGCCACCATTTCAGCTGTCCATGAGCCACCTGAGAGCTCCCCAGGACAAACGTGGTTTCTACAGCTTAATACGAACAGTGCATACGCTCTGGACTTGAGGAAAAAAGATAAAAAGGCAAAATGTAAGAGCCAGACCAGCATGCTACATGAAGTCTTCCCGACAGAGGCAGCACAGTAGCCATCTCTGCTACGTCAGGCTGTAGTGAAGCAAACACAAAATGGCAGCAATTTCTAGCAGAGCTGTGGAAGAGATGTGAATGTCTTCCAGTGAGGGGGAGACAGCTCCACCACATCATCCAGATGGCCATGCACGGGAGGGAACCTTAGCACTGGAGAAAGGGCCTGGGCTTGGCAATGTCTAAAACAATGCTTTCAGAATATGCTGGGACACCTAATCTTTTTCTGGAAACCATATTGCAAGGAAATGGAAGCACAGGGCACTGACTGAAGAGAGCTGACATGAGCTTAAACAGAGGCTGATCTTAAAGCTTCTTTTATTTATATCTCCACAAATGTAAGAGCAGAGGAGCTTTCTGGGTTGCTGTCCCTTCAGTAAGCGGTACACCCTTGATACTGTTCCTAAAATTGACATGCTTTTTGTCAGTTTGACAAGGAGGTCCACATTTTGTTAGGAACTTGTTTGTGAAGCCCTGCTTTGGGAGTGGAAAAGTGACGGGGCACGCAACCCCTAGCCAAACCAGCCAGTCTGGGAGACATTCAGGTCTCTGTCCCACGGTGGTAAATACAGCAGACATCCCTACTGGCAAATCTCTAGCCTTCTGACATGCTCTGCCATGGTCAAGAAACACGTTCCTACAACCAGGCACATAATTAAAAGGTAGTTTGTACATGTGCACAGACAGGGAAAAATGTTCTTAGACTGACAAGATGGAAGAACAAGATGTGGCTTGAAGCAAAGAGAAGGAAACACCTCGCTGAGGAAACAGAAAATTGTTTTAACAGCAACAGCCACTGGGTGGTAGAGTCTGCTGCCAACAGATGTGGTCAAGAAGACACTGCTGCAAGGAGCCAGTAGCAGCTTAGGTAGAGTAGTTAGTAATGGGGCCAGCACAGGGAAATCCTGTAAGTCCTGGAGGTCAGTTATATCTAATGATCCCTCCCAGCCCCACCCTCAAGATATCTACAAAAAGATAGCACAAAGCATGTGTGGTCAGAAGGAGTGAGCGGGGTTACAACCAAAGCCCTAATTAAACAGATGCAAGATGGGTAGCACCTGAGATCAATATTTCTATTCATTTACAAGCATAACAAGGTTATAAGGGTGAGCAGAGTAAATAAACTCATTTACAGTTTTTTAAAAACAAAAAGTTATTTTAATCTTCTGGGTAATTAGCTATGCCATCAACATTAATCACAATCGCAGCAATTATTTGAAGTATTTGATTAATCAATCCAGAGGAGAAACAGAGCTGGGCCAAATCACCTTTGCTGCACAGCCCTCTCAGGCTATCAATCAATACAGAGGTGCTGGCTTTCAGAAATACAGTACATTTCCTGCTGGCTCTAACATACCACATTCCCTGGATGGATGGATATAACAATAAGATACTTGTGTTCCAAATGGGGTAGATGAAGACTATGATCTTTCCAAATTGAACTACAGAGCATTTACTAATGCTAGGCTTGCTGAGCCGTGATTCCCATCACTTGTGGCCCTTCAGCTACTAAGGGACAATACAATCACATTGCTTGCACAGACCTGATAGTACACCTGAAATTACCACTATGGGACAGTGCAGGTCAGCCAACATGGGCAGAGGGCTAAAACTCTCAACTTTACCCTTATCACCTGTAATCAGAATAATTATTTCAATTAAGGAAGAATCATGAGCCTAGGAAATGGTCTTAATATTCAAAATTCAGATTAGAAAAAATCAGGGGTATTGATTATTTTTTGGCTATTTTCCCTTCTAGTAATCATGTCACTGTGGAATTCCAGTTTACAACTCCTGCTACTGGTAGCAGTGATCTTCAGTTTTGTTCCATTAAGTTCACAGACTCTTGGAAAACTACCCAAATCAAATTTCAATGCCTTTCTGAGAATGCTCACACCTACCGGCACACAGCTGGTAATGTGCTGTATTAAAGTGCATTCTCATCTGGTTTTGCTCTGGATTAGGCTGCTGCTTTCAAAAATGCAAATGTTAACACCCAGAACAAACTTAGCTTGATGATGTTAAGCTTATGTGTAAACTGAAATGCAGCAGACTTTCATTACAAGAACTCAACCATTTATAAGGCACTTTTAATGTGGCACATTTTAAAAAACAAATATTGGAACATTCAACCTGTATATTATTGTTTTTCTCCCCATCTAACACTTTCACTGCAGCATATAAATGAAACTAACATTTCTTTAACACAAAAATTGGAAACAATCAAAAACCTTTGGACTGCCACAACTCTTGCAGAAAATCAGTCTGCCTCATGGTCATGGTAATGCAAAGTTCTGATGCATGTCCATCAGTTAGCACTCTCTTCTAAACACAAATCAGGTGAAAGGTACGCTTCCCAGTGTGCACAAAAGACACAGGACTACCACACAAGGGAGAAGCACACTCCCATTTTTTTTTGTAGAAACTGTCCCAGTCATGCAAAGCCAGGAAATTCCTACTCAAATGTAGAGGACCCCTTGCAAAAAGAGAGGTGGTGTCTAGGATCAGCCAGCACAAGCATGCTTCTGGTAATACCACTCCAAGTTTTGAGTCTGCTCTTCAAGCAGCATATTTCCTACAGCTGGCATGCAAAATACTGTAATAGTGAAGAACGTCCCATTTTGATTTAAATGGATGCATTTATTTCCAAATGGGAGACCATAAGTTAAACAAACACATTTCTCTTTGCACATGAAAGCATTGTTTTGTCACAGATGTACAGTATAATACATTTATTTGCTCAATTGTTTTGTATTTGTAAGGCACTGCCAGTTATTTGGATGGGTTTGTAAGGATGAAGCAAATTGCTCTGTGGGGCTCTATTCAGGGAACATAATATTCCCACAAAAACACCATAATTCTGCATGCAGCAACACAGACTACCACGACACTGCAGCAGCTGGCGGGGTGGATACAGTTAGCATTATCAAAACCAGCATGGCAACTGTACTCCAGAACCCCCTTACACGCATAAATTAACGATGAATGTACACTGATTAACCCCCACCCTGACTCCAAGGAGCCCTGCTTTCCCTGCAGTAAAACTTTGAACCTTACCACAGTTATTTTGTCATCTGACAAGGCCTGGGGAACACTTCAGCTTTTCCTTGAACTACTGCGTTGGCCCAGCCCAGGCCTCGTAGCCCTGCTTGCTTAAGTGCAATAATGCTTAAGCCAATACTGTGGTTAAATCAGAGCCTCTGGTCACCACCACTCTCCTAAAATCTATTCTCTTGTATCAGACTCTGGGATATCTTCACCACCCTTTGCTGCCCCAATGTCCTCAGGCTTCTCAGTCCATTTGGCAGCTTCCCACAGCTTCCTCCAACCACTCCCCACACGTCCAGCCTCCCGAAAATTGGCCACAGAGGCCTTCCTATCCATCTCCGAGTCCTTCTGTTTAAACAGAAAGGTGAAGAAAACAGGAATGATGTGTTCTAAGTGCAGGCTGGCTAACCAAAGTTAGTTAACTCAGGGTAAAGTAGGAATGAAGACAAATCAGCTTACATGTTAGGTGCTTGAGAGTACAAGCCTGTCCTGAAGATGCAAGTGCAGCACAATATGGTAATTCCAATTTCAAGTCGGGTTCAGTATCACAAAAGACAAGCTGAGTGCTATGCCTTTAGCATATGTAGGTGGACAGGCAGGTTCACACTGAGCACAGAAAGCAATAATGAAGACACAGAGGCAGGCTGAATATCTAGATCAGGTAGGATGATAGGAAAGCCTCCTGTTTTACTACCGCCTCTCTGAAATATCCCTGAGTTTCCCATGACAGTTGATTTGACCTTTAACTGAAGGCACATCCTCACTTAGTGTCTAGCTGCTATGGGTCACCTAAGCCAGGTATCTAAGCTGCCTAAGCCAGGCTTCACTCTTCATAGTAATGACTCTTCTCTGCGTATGAATGTGCTTTTGGGTGCTGCTTCTGCTGTCAGATAGAAGCTTGGTTTGAGCAAACTCCATGCAGCCCGGTTTAGATGAGCAGGTGCAATGAAATTGAGCAAGAGAAAAATTCTGCATCAGCAGGATTATCAAGAGAGAAGTAGTAGAGAGGGGAAGAGAGAGGAGGGGGGCCTTAAAGAAACAATCACCACTTGTTTTACATACGTGATCTGCTACAGATGCAGACTGTCTGCAAACCAGTACGTAAACCAGAGCTGTCAGTGCTGAGGCTGGGCTTGAGCATAAGGCAGATTCCCAGTGGAGGCCCCTGGGACAAGAGCAGAGAAGACTGCTCAGTGGAGGACTATTTACTCAGATGGACTCTACTGACAGTTGACCAAGAGTTGAAAGCTCTGTGAAGAGGTCTCACAGTGATGATCAAGACACCAGCCTCAAGGCCTGATCCCTCAGAACCTTTTCTCCAGCTACAGAGGAGTTGTTCAGGATCAGGAGGCTCTAAACCCACCCGTTCACCTGTTTGCATGCAGCCTCATTTGCAGCTTCTCTTGATGAAGTAACGACTCATGACCTCAGAGAATTTGCTACTTAGAGCATTGATAGATAATAATAAATGCTAATAACACAAATGCTGAAGGGAATTTGGGCTAAGAAGAAATCTCAGCTTTCTAGATTTTATTTTTTTTTTGCAGGACCATTTTAATTTTGGCCTGCCACTTCAAGGAGTGGAAGTGGATTCCAGTGGAATCCAGGGAATGGCTGTTCACTGAGTGGTGATAACGCAGCACCCTAATCATGGCCATAATCGTTTTGTAATATACATTGTGGCTGAACATCATTGGAAGAGAGTAAAATAAGGAAAATAAGAAATCCTGCTGGCAGAGTCCTCAGGGAGTCCTGAAAGTCTGACTGCGCTGAAGCTTGGGGGTGGGGGCAGGCAAAGGTAGTGTCGCTGTAACAGAGCATAGCTCTTTCAAAACACTTTTCAGCCAAGCTCTCTAAGCTCTTTGCAAAGGTAAGTCAGACCATTATCCTTGTTTTCCACATCCCCATGTGGTTTACCTAAAGTGGCTTACCCCAAATGAGCCACCCCTCAGAGATGTGCAGCCCATCCTGCCTGATTGCCAGCCTGTCATTCATTTATCAAGCGACAACAGGTCTCCTGAAAGGCAGCAGTCCCTCACCACCGAAATGACAGTGAGCAAACCCCATAAAAAGCCTTGGAGTTGGGATGATTTCCCTGATGCTGGTTATTTCCAAAGTCATTCCGGAGAGGCTGAGAGCCATCAGAGGCCCACACGCCAGTAGGCCTCTCGAGACAGGAAGGCAGTGTGTGGGTGGGCTGACCCCACTGTCACTCACAGCAAAGAGGCTAATCACATCGAAATAACTCCTCTAGGAACAGCAATATTTGTCAGATTATCTGTGCATTTGCTAGCAGGGTGGGTGAGGGTGTTGCAAATCCAGCCAGCTAATTCACCAAATTCAGTTTCACTCTGACACCAGGCTGGTTAGAAGCAGGGGAGAAGAGGTAAGGTAGTCAGTGTGCCTGGATGCAAGCACAAAACCAGGTGAAGTAAATTCCCCAAAATATCTGAAGTGATAACTTCATAGAGCACAGTTATTGCGATGCTGCTTGAAATACAGCAATATCATATGGTGATCAATAAGGATTGAAAATGTGTCAGTTTCACAAAACACCTCCTCATTTCAAAATAGACCATTAAGAAACTTAAAAAAAAACAGAAGTGAAATTATTCACAGCAGTTAAAACAACTGAAATTGAATGTCTTTTTGTTTCTGAAGTTCAAGTTATTACATGAATTCATGTCTGAAATGAGCAAATACAAAAAAAAAAAAAAGCAATCACACAGCACTGTGTTTTACACCGGGTGACCACTAAGGGTCTCTGTTGCTTAATGTGGGACACGGCAGAGATTTTTCTCCCTCTGTCATGATGTTTTGTCATCCCAGTCCATCCCTTCCCCCATCCACGCTACCTAACCGTCCCACACCCCCCCCGAACACCAAACCACTGCCACTTGACATCATCTCCTGCACTGTCATAGCATCTGTACAGGCTCAATAACACGTGCACGCATGGGCCAAACGCACCTCTTCCCGGAGGCAAACACGTCCTTTCTTCTCAGAGCCTGCAAGCATCGATGCAATACCCGGGCTCGTGTATGGATTCCAGCATCACACGTCTGGGTGTGTGGACTACAAACGAGAATGCCAGTGGTTAAAAAGCACGAACTTCAAGCAACCAGTAGGTAATTATGGAGGGACGTGTCTGTGTGGCTCAGCTCCAACATCAACAAAGGGAAGAGCTCTGCCTATTGAGTCATCAGCAACATTTCCTTCCAGCCCTTGGGTTTTCCCTGACAGGACTCCCCTGCGGGTTCTGCCCAGACCCACAATGGCTGGGCTCAAAAGCTGCTGAGCTCACAACCCAAGGGAATGGGATTTCAGCCCCCCACAGCCAGTAAAAATTTCCAGGCCACGACTGTGTTCCAAGGACACAGAGCCTCATCAGCTTCTTTGTCACAGCAATTGAATTGAACCCTACCAATACGCCTCTCCCAGCCATGTCAGGGAAGCTGCAGAGATACCATGCTGTAACCAAGCTTCCCAGGGATGCCAAGAGATGCCAAAGTCACACAAGACCTTTATAGCACCCCATCCCTTTGCTTTGCCCTATCTCCAGAACTGGCCATTGCCTGAGCGCATCCGCAAAGGAATTGTCAACTCCTCTGTGGAACTAGAATATAGCTAATTAGAGATTGTTAAATAATAGGAAGGCATTTCTTCTTGATCAGAGACCAGACACCATCCAAAACACACAGATGTACGCCACACATTATCATAAACACACACACGGGGTCATTTCTTATATTCTGCCTCTTCAGTAGGCAGGGCTGTCTTCCATACTAATTTCATTTATGCTATTTCCTACGAAAAGAGTCAGACGACTTTTAATTCAGTTTCCTGTTTGTCCTACTCCTTTTTCCGCTTCTGTTTCTCCTTTTTTTCTCCCTCTAATTTTTTCCCAGTCCCATGCTCTATGTTTCTACTACTGTCCCCATGCCTTCCAACAGGGGTATGCTGTAAGTAAAGTGAACACATGCTGGTCTCTCTCTTCCACATAATTCTCTGCTGTAATTCTCTCTCAACAGATTTGTTAGTCCCATAGAATAGTCACTCAAAGGTTTTCAATGACAAGCAGGACTTGGACCCTCACTATGCTGTATTGGGTGCAAGATCAGAGGAACACGTTAAAACAACGAGCTTTGTGGAGAACACAGGGTATTTGCCAGTGCTCTGCAATAAAGCACCTGTTCTAAAGGCTGTGGGCTTGTCTGTACTGCAGCAGCACCTTCCCGTCCCTTAACAGAGACAGAGCACCAGTGTGATTCTCCAGGTCTGCCAGAGATCTGAAGATATTTCCGAAGGCCAAGAAGGAAGAAGCTGAAAAGGCCAGCTTCTGAATGGCACGCGTCTGAAAAAAACAAATGTTGTGAGTGATCAGCACTTCTAGACAGTGAAACAAATGAGTGCTTCCATTCCTGGGGGAAATGGGGAATGAGCAAACTCTACTCCTCTATTCCATAGTGTACAGGAAATTTGAGTGATTGATGGCAACAGAGTAAGGAAATGCACATTCAGCTTCTGCTTCCAATGTAAATGACTTGCACCTCACCCCTCTACTTCCCGCTCCTTCACACACTCCCCGCACCCGGCCTGTTATCTGCAGTGTGACAGCATGCATCAGGGAGGAAGAAAGGGAGACGGACAATCCTTGCTGGACTGCTCCTCATCCCAGATTTAAACGAGCAAAGACAGCATGTAAAAACAAAAAGGGGGGTGGGGAAGGTGTCAAATAGATCTTCACCCTGGAGCTCTTTTTGCCCACAGACCCAGCATGGAGGACACAGGGATGGACCAACGAACCCTGCAGTGCTGTGCCCAAACCCTGCTGAAGGACAGCCACAGCGGGTGCCAGGTGCAGGAGGCAGCCCCTGCTCTTACAGAATTTCTCCTTGTATTACAAAGGTCAAAGTGGTAAGCAAGGAAGCTTTTTAAAATGCTGCACACTGTCTGAGGGATCTGTCTGGTTCACAGGGACACTTAGACGCAGCAACTGCCAAGGCAAGAGAACAAACCCAGAGGAAGGCTGTGAACATCCGCTTGCAGGAGACATGCCCCTCTTCTTTCCCAGGCAGCTCAGTGAGAGGTGCTTATTTTTACAAAGCAGGCTCTGAGATCTTAAAGAAGCAATGTTGTCGCGGTGCCCTAAACCAACGAGTATGTGACCTACCCATTCCCACTATGTCCCTTGACCTTTTCCCATAACGTTCTCCAAAAGCATCACATGAAAAATAGCCCTGCTCAGCTCTCCAGAGGCTTTGGAGACAGCATCAAAGCTCTGTGCTTATAAACAATTCCAGCTAGGCCCAAATGCCATTCCAGCATCAGGGATCCCAGGGTTTCTACGCCTGTCACAAGGAGCAGGAGGGAGAGGAAGCAGGGGAGAGGCAGCCCATGTTGCTAAGGGGAGTGGGAAGCGAGGGGCAGGCAGCTGGGTAAGAGCTGAGCTCCACGAAAACCCAGTGGGCTGAGATAAGGTTTATCCACACGGCTCAGAGGCTACACAGAGTCTGGTTTTGCCTCCTCCTTTATTACAAAGGGCTTTCGAGCTCTCCGAGCATGGAAGTCATTTACTGCAGTGATCCTTCAGCCTAATCCTCCTGTTCTTTCCTTCCTTCTCTCCCTCTGCACATCCACTGGCTAACGCTCCTGCACCCGTCTTGGAGCTCAATTTAGAGTCCAGGTGGAGATGGGGAACTCGGCTCAGGGGACAGTACTCAAGCTCCAGGCCTTGTAATTTGTTGACTCTTAAGGATTTGAAGTCAAAATAGCAGCTGGGCAACAAATACTACAAGAATCCCCATCAGCTCCCTCTGGGGTCTCACACAATCCCTGGCACGCTCCTGCCTTTTGCAAAAAAGCCAAGAAATGTTAACTATTCCTAGCTTTCATGTTTTCCCACATCTCCAGACTCAGTTCCCTTGGCAATGGCTGCAGACCCTCTTTGGATACCTTCTAAGAAGCAAATGCTGCAGAATGTGTCCAACAACCAGGACTTTCCCTCAACCATCGCTTGATTACTGTGACTTGAACCCGTTCTTAATTTTTCTCAGCTTTGCCCCTTTTAGATCCTGGCTGTGTTCTACTCCTACCCCAGGCTACAGGCAAGGCCTCCAGTCAGCTAATCCACATCAAAGGCTGTTTGAGGACTAATTACAGTTTGAGAAGCACCTCAAGCCACACATCACCTCCCCTCCAGCTCTACCACTTTAATCTGGGCTTGGGTACTCTGCAGTACAGCCCAGCAGCCAAGGAAAATCATTTTCGTCTTTACGTGGAATGGTGCCAGCTGCAGCCAGACAGGTTTGTGTTTGGCTCTTACGTGATAATAGGGACGTTGCACTCTTGCAGGGCAATAATTTCAGCCCCAACAAGGAAACTGGGTAATTACAGAGAAAAGCAGCAGGTGCTTCAATCATGCCTACTCTGTGTCAGCTCTTTAAAATGTCATTGAAAAGAAATGGTGGGATAATGAAGGCCTTAACTCCTTTTCAAGGCACCTGACTACCAGGCAGGACAGCCAAAGAGGAAGGAACAAGGCTGGAAGCACTACGTCATCCTTCCTGGTTCCTGGGGACTGACCCTAGAGGCTGTGAGGTCTGGGACAGGACGACGTGATCACAGGATGGCATAAAATAGGAATATAGTCATCTCAATTCTTTTGTTGTAGATGCCTCCAATTTAAGAACAAACCTCAACTTTACCTTGGTTGATCTTGTTCATTTTATATTTTATTTGTGGCTCTTTTTCACCATTTTCCCTTTTCTATTGCATCAGAAAAGCATTAACTCACAACCTTGTTCCATTCCACTGACATAACTGCCTAAATATCCTTCCTGATGTTTTGACATATATCTCTTGGACAGACACTCAGAAATTTAAACCACAGAACCTGGAGGATATTTTAAAAAATTAGAAAATATGTGGACAACTCTTCTGTTATTTTAACAATATGAAGACTCAACACTTCTGTAACTCTGCCAGCAAATGCAGGAAAATATGTGCTTACACTGCACAAACATAACACAGAGCACGCTGATTTTTAGAGATAAAATACACTTTTGCTGCGGGCTCTGAGCATAAATGCTATAACCCCCACCTTCACAAACATTTACAACACAGGTTATTTTCAGTGCAAAGCACCTGTTATTTCTGCAGACAACAAAAGCGTGTGTGCTTTCGGAATATACATACACTGAGCATGCAAATAAAACATCCGTTCATTCTGTGCAACAAAGATCTTGGTCTATCCAATCAAGAACTGTGCCAGTTTACAACTCAGAATAAATTTGACATTAGCAGATGTACGATTGCTATGAAAGGAAATAATACATCTGATGCGCTCCAAAAACACCCTCAATTGTTCAGTCCAGAAAACAGAACAGTCAAACGACGTGACATTTATGCGTTGTATGCACACAACGTGTACGCTGGAGAAAGCACAGCGCCGTAGATACAGTACTTACAAAAGAATTCTCCATACATTAACTGCATACTCAATGCACGCGGGCAGACCCTTAAGCATATGTTCACCTGCAGACATACACGTAAGAACAAAAGCCCATTGCACATGAGCTCAAAGTGCACACTTCAGAAAACCAAACCATGCTGCACAAATCCACAGCTCGTGCACAAAATGTTTATATGTGCTCTGCAGATAATTCATGTGTCTTAAGTGTAGGTTTCATTTAATAACCCTTATGCACTGGTTTGCATTTTCCCTGTAGGGCACACCACAGTACATAGAACAGTGGGTTTGAGGTCCCAGCGGGCCCCACATAGGTTCAACACCTACAGTTCATAAACCACTAATAACATTTAATTCTCTCCCAGAGTGAGCACAAGCATTGCTGGGTTTAATTCCCCAGAGCCAGCTACAGACCTACAACTACCTAGGCTGTTGTGTCAGGACTATCACACCACTGCACCGCCAAGAGATCATTTGAAGGTTCATCATTTCTCCCCCCAGTGGGGGGACCTGGGCTCAGAGCTTACAGCAGGGCTAAGTTACTAAGATGCCCATGTGAAGGCTGCAGTCACTGCCCTCCAGCCTTGCTGCTGTGACTACAGCAAAGGACACTGGTCACAAGTTCACTGTAGCTCCAGTCGCAGTGTAAGCAATGAAGCAATTGGAGGGAATGAAGGGGGATAAGATCTTGGATAACACTCAGCTGATGCAACAGGAACAAACGCACCTAATCAGACATGGGCAATGCCACCAGCCAGGTGGGCACGGCTCTATTATCAGTCCGAAGGATGAGGCAGAACACATGGCATCCCTGGGCCCCAAAAGGTGAAGAGACAGTCTTCCACTTCAGAAAGATTTGCAAATAATTTTGCCAGGAAGCACCTTATTCATGTGTCATCTCTGTTCCACAGGTTCCATCCAATACAGGCTGCATGTGAAATCCCAGTGATGCACTAGGGGCCAGATTCCTGGCCTGGACTCAGCTTCAGTTGCTTCAATTTCCTGACCTATTTCAGCTACAGAGACTCAGAGAAATCCTGTGGCAGGTGATTCATTTACCTGTCGCATGCCATTTAAAGAGCCTGGCCTAAACTCATCATAAAGGCTTAGAAACATGCAAGCATATCCAGAGCATGTTTACTCCTGCCTCCAGAAACATCTACTGCTTTGCTGAGATGACTAGACTTGCTTACATACACAAAATGCCACCCACCTCTCTCCCTTGGTCCTTTGTCAGGGAAATGACATGCCTTAGCTCTGCTCTCCCAAAGATCACAGTCTCTTTAAGACCAGCTCTGTAAGCTATATAAATGCCATAAATTTGCAGTGTACCCCATATGGAGAAGGATCTCTTCCTGCTGTCACAACCTCGCCTAACAGTAAAGCAACAGGAGAGACGACACTCAGGTTCTACTTCATCCTCTTGCAAGCATCTCTGACCAAGCCAAGGTTATGGAAATCCAGAAAAATGGGGGATATTTTCTTTTCCCAGGTGCCCCAGCTAGGAAAAAGAAAAAAAAAAAAAAAAAAAAAAATCAGGGGAGACTAATGTATACAAATAAGAGATTCTTTGCTTTCCTCCTTGTAATTTCCCCACCCCAGACAGCTGTAATGTGGAAAGTATTGAAATTTAAATCACACCTCTGCCTAACTTCAGCTGACAGACTGCCGATGCAATAATCTCAGCCTGGCTATCTTCTCTCGGGGAGAACGACAAACCAGCTAAAGGAAAGTGATAAATTTTCAATTTTATTTTAAAATATACCAGATGGGAGATTTTATTGGAGTCATAAATATGTCAAAAGCAATGTTAGTGTATGATTGGAGATTGCCCCCACCAAGGGAGTAGCTCTCCCTGTTTAGAAATACCATCAGATTCTTAATAAGAGGCTCCAGTTAGACTGCAGCAAAATAGTCTGTATATTAAACCAATTGAATTTCTATTTGCCAGAGCTCTCTTTCTCTTCTCCTTGCTCCCTCCCCAGGTCCAAAATGCAGGAGAAATGAGGGTACTGAGGTCAGATCTAAATGCCACCAGTTTGGTTTTTTTTTTTTCTTGTTGGAAGATGGCTCAAAAGCATTTGATTTCCTACCAGTATTTGAAAACAGAATTTTACTTCAGTCAACAAAGCTTCAGTGAGGGTTCGATTTCCTAGAATCCCAACCAGAAGATGCCAACTAAGTTCAGCCTCAGATTTAAACTAAATCAAATTCAAGCCCTTAATCCAAGTCATGGGTCATCCTCAAACTCTGGAAATAGCACTTGGCCTCAGTCCCAAAATTTCATGCTTGCTAAAAGCAGACCCAAGTCCCACCAGCCATTTCCAGAAATAATATTTGCCTTTTGTAGCCTTTGCACCTCTCCTCCTCCTAACACTGGTGCCACCACAGATCACAGTAGTCTGACAGGAAGAAGCCTAATATTTATGAATTTGTATCATTTCAAAGGTTTTATAGACTTGCTCTACCAGCTATGTTTTTGAGCATGTTTATAGCCTCCCAGTTTACTCTGGAAATCCTCATTCTAACACCAATAAATTTATATCAAATCATTGATTCCCCTCAGCACAGAATTTGACTCATTGAACCTTTAACACTGAAAAATGCCAATAACCTGTAACTTTATAGTTTTTCATATAAACACTTTGCATATTTAGTCATATAGCTACAAAACTGTACAAAAGAATTACAGAATAAGAGGTCTAATACATAACATATTACAAGATGATATTTTGCAGTTGCAATCTAACACAGTCTTAGCACAGCAGAGGGAAACACAACTAAGAGGCAGAAGCAAAAGGTAACTGTGCATATGTTAGTGGTTTATGGAATTTTTAGACATTACTTGTCCGTCAGTCAGAGGAGTACTAGATGCTGTTCCAGCAGTCTCTCTAACAGATGAATCATTTTCTATAACAGGCTTTTTAATTTTTATTTTTTTTTACTTGAACATAAAATACCATCAGATATATTTATCAGAAAACATCATCCTCCTACCCATACCCTCCAGTCCTGGACATAGCATTCATTGGTCATGAAGCAGCAGATGCATCAAGACAAATCGAAGCTTTTAACAGCTTTTTAATCTGAAGGTGCAGATTAAAATGGAAGAATCATACCCATCAGTTTTGGGCTTAAAATATTTTGACTTTATGTACTACACAGTGAGGTTGGCATTCCTCTGGCTTCCGCAGTGTTTTCAGTGGGGACTCATATGATTCATCATTGACTGTCTCAAGGTCAAGGGAATCTGGCGAAGTACAAAAAGCTGGGAAAGAATTCACCTTGCAATAAAATGCATTTGATAAAAAAGAAACCGATGCTGCAGATATGAAAGGATGGCCTGGCTCTAATCTTCCACCCTCAGGAGGACTCACCGAAAAAGCAGAAGCAGCCAGTTCCAAGCACACTTCAAAGCACTGCTTCCTAAATGCTGTCCAACAAGCCTCAGAACTGGTAACACTCAAAGAATAAGGACAAAGGTGGACTCAGGATCACTGCTGTCTTCATGGGTTAAAGGATCTGCTAGGCCATTTCCACTATGGAACCCACAGAACTATTTTGAGCACCTTATTTTATGTTATTTTTTTGCTTTTGTTCTTTTTTGTGGAAACAGTGAGTTTGTGGGAAATGTGGGAAATGTCTTGCCTTTACCAGAAACCCTTTTACTATATGTATTTTTACTCCATGCAATACTTAAAACCACATATCAAGAAGGGCTACAATACTGACAATGCCTGACACTTGTCTTACATCCAATGTCTGAGAACTGTGCAGACTGTCCAGTAGCTAGCTGGAAGAAGACCATGGACAATAACCAACCTACTGCTCTTTCCCTATACTGTGCACCTCAAGCTATAAGGCCTCATTTGAACCAGGAGACTACAAAAATCCAGGTGTGAGTATCACTGCTAAACTAAAACGGGAAGGTGACAACAGAGAACCTCTGGAAGGGATCAGACAGAATTTATGGTAGATTTGCTGGGAGGAGAGTAAATCAAGTGGCTGAGAGATGGCAGCAGGAGACTGATCAGAAACTGGCACCAACGAGGCTGGTGCTACTTTGAGATCTGATGCTGCCTTCTGCTGGCACAAAAACACCTCCTTAGCTGAAGGGATGGCTTGTCTAATTAAATAAATAAAATAAAAGTAGAACAACAACAACAAAAAATAAGATTATGGCTGGCTCAGACCTGGTAGATAAATTACAACTGCCATCCAACGAAGCTCCGGAGAGCCAAGAGATGCCCCAGTAAGTAAGGTTGCCACATCCAACCTTAACACGCCCCGCCCCCCCCCCCCCCCCAGGATGGTGACTCCATCACCTCCCTGGGCAACCTGTTCCCTGTCTTGAGATTAATGGATATATTAAGACCAGAAGGAGACAAGCCAGACTATAGAGCAACTGCTCCCAGTTTCTGGTGCTATAGAGCCCACTCCCATCCCACAGACAAAGGGAAGCTGACAGAGCTACAAGTTGTCAGAGTCTGGCAACAGAGCCCCAGGATTAAAAAACAAACAAACAAACAAATAAAAAACAGCAGCAGTCAGGTGCTCTATGCTGGTAGCACCATGGTGGTTTCCCTTCTGGGCATATGGAGTCAGCTAATCCCTTACTAGCAGGGCTTTTCAACCTCAGTGACGTTACGTGAAGTAATTCATATAATGGGCTGTTGTACATCAGTACAATAAAGCTGTAATCTTTCCAGGACAGAGATTGCAGCTTAGTAAATGTCTGTGCAATACCTAGCACAATGGAGCTCCAGTTCTAATAGCAGCCTTTAAACATTACTGCGCTACAACAGTAACAATGGGTGGTGATAACTTAGATAATGAAAATAATGTATGCATCAGGAATATCTGTGGCATAATTACACAGCTTATTCAAAGCACCTAATCAAATTGTTCAGCAACTCAACATCAACACAGACATAAGGACAGATACTCCTAGACTAAGGAGAAAATTATGATTAGCATAGGTATAATTGCCTTGGAAATTCCCAACGTTTTCAGTCAGGCCAAAGACCAGGTAGTAACATGTTCAGGCATGAACATATTTTTCCTTACATAAGATAAGCCCCAAACACTTGATTAAGAACAGAGTGAAAACACGGGAATTGTGAGTACTGCATCCTTTGATCCCAGGAGAAATTGACCTCAGGCAGCTTGGTAAGATTCAGACTTACTCGGAGATGTCTTTAGGGCATTCTCCAGTTAATAGGCTACACTACTTAATTATTTGAACAAATCTTACTATTTAAAAAATCACTTAACAAAGAAGTGAACTCATTTACATATTGACTACTTAAACTACCTGGCAAACATTTAACACCCAGGCAATTAAGAGTGCTACTTCTCCAAGGTCCTGGGTATCTTAGTCTCAATCCCTCCAGCACTTTGTAAGCCTGCCGTCCCATTGCAGCATTGCTGCACACACTAACTGCAACGGCTGCAGAAGGCTGTGCTCCTGTTTGGTAGGTGTAAGGCATCAGCCCCAGAGAAGACCATGCTATAATATCAGGAACACATAATGCTGCCATCCACGTTACAACAGCAGCAGCCCATTCGGGACAGGATGACCTCCTTTGCAGCACAGCACTGAACACCCCTGGTGCTGTCAGATGTTATGCACGCTCGTTTACACTCTTGCTATGTGTATGTGTCTTTGGGAAAGTCCAAGGTTCAATTCAGGTGCAGAACTGGAGGCCTGGAAACAGACATCCGTCCCGTTTCAGGAATCAGCAGCACCAGCAAAACCCACAGTGACAGAGAAACAGCAAAAAGTGGTCTGCAGCCAGCTCTGTTCCTATAATTCTGCTGGGACCTCTCCCTTTTTATTTCTTAGGTCCTCACTTCCTTTCCTAGGACCAACCCAGGACCTGGACACATGAGCAGACACAGGCTCCCCTCTGATGTAGCAACTACCTTATAAATTATACAGCAAATTAAAAATACTTTATCACAGTGATAACACCATCATCTGCAGTGTTTATGGGTTAATAAATTGTGTCCCTGAATGAACGTGCTGACTTATTAACTAAGCTGCAAGTGAGAGCCATTCATCTCTTCTGCAATACCATGAAATCCAGTGTCCCTCCTCTGCCAGAGAATTCATTTTCATTTTCCTGCTTCAGAGAGGGGAGCTGAAGAGGAGGAGGAGAGAAGGAAGGAATTATTTCCTCTTGCTCGCTTCCTGCATTAGTGAAGCCCGGGAGGTTATTTAAATGGTAACTTCAAAGGAGGTATATGATCGCTCTGTTTACTGCTGTAGGAGTCTCATTTTACACTCAGATTTAAAAGCTTCTCTGACAGACAGGCAAACAGCATCACTTACAGGTTTTGGGGCTTCACAGATACAGCCAGCCTAGGTGCAAGGGACCAGAGAGAAACAGGGAAAGGGTATTCTTGGTTTTTGTTTGTTTTAAACAACCAGGGGATGTTGTAAAGGAAGGATTTTCAGAGGTATAACTCATCGTGCTGTGTAGGGAGCGACAGGGTACAACTCCCTTGAACAGAGAGCCCAAATGCTCCAAACTGGGACTAACAGGCTCTTTAGTATTTAGGACAGTAAGGGTAAGGAATTATGGAGGGCTGTTCTAGGGCAGTTATAGGGGGAAAAAAAACAAAACAAAACAAAACAGATTCCAGTATACTCCTGTATTACTGAGACTCCTGTATACTTAACTAGCACATTTTTCAATTAAGTCTTGAGGGTACTAGGTGTTAGCTGCAATTCATCCATTCCACCTCCCTCTCCTGCTGAGGATGGCTGTGGGTCAGGCAATGAGTTAAATCGGTCAGGCTTCTTAAACAGATTTACTCATACAGAAGAAATTTTCTTTACAAAATGCTCCTGGCACCTGCAATGGAAGCTGCATTTGCAATGTCTCTTTGTTCTCCTAAGCAGCGATTTCCCAGTCCGACATTACAAGGCAGATTTGGATGTGAGATGTTTAGAGACAAAGGAATTCGCCCATCCCCACCCCCAGTTAAATGCAGGGCATAAAATGAACAGCCCGTCCATGTCACATCATGACAGTTCAGCTCCTTAATTTCAGCCTAGACCCCTTCCCACTGTCTTCATGGTTGCACCCAACTTTGGTCACTACCATACATGTGAAATTTTGGTAGCTAGATTTAATAAAATAATGTTTGTAGTGGATTGAGGTTTTTTTCATAGAATTAAATGTTGGAAAAGACCTCCAAGATCATCTAGTCCAACTGTACACCTACCACCAATATTGCCCACTAAGCCATGTCCCTAAGTACCACATCTACCCTTTCATTAAACACCTCCAGCGACAGTGGCTTCACCACTTCCCTGGGCAACCTGTTCCAACGTCTAACCACTCTGACAAGAAATTTCTCATAATATCCAACCTCTTTTGTTTGTTCTTGCCTCCCCAAAACAGAGTTGTACCAGGAAAAGCTCCTCTCCTCCCCCTCTGCTTGAGAAACTAGACACATGGATGAAATTGGAAGATCAAAGAAACGTTCTCCCTAGAGAACCTGAGGGTAGGATTTGTAAATGCAAGTGCTTCTGCAATCGGGCATATGGACTTGCCCTGAAAACTTAAGCTGGTCAAAACCGAGAATTGTGAATTTTCAAGTAAATCTATGCACTTTTCCCCATGGGCAAGACTAAAATGGAATCTTCTGACAGAAAGCCATTTTGACAAATTTTCAGACACATTCTCCCTAATACTGCCTACGGCAGGAAGCAGCAAAATTACACGGTGGAAATATCACCTTGTGGGAGAAATAAGCTCCAGGTAGTGCCAGCGCTTACATATGGTTGAATATAACTGCTCCAAGCATATTTCAACTTCTGTCTCTATCAGGCTGGCAAATTATTGCATATATATTCATCTGATACAAAGCAAGTGAGCTCTTTGAAGGATTTTTTTCTCTCTTCTGAAAAAATAAAAGTTGCTTTAATTAGAATCTACTGGCTAAAAGTCTTTTTTTGGAGCCATTGCATCAATTCAGTTCCACTAGCCACCACATTAATCCATATTAGGAAATAACTTAATTCATAACTGGAAACAAAAATGAGAAAAGAATAACAAAATCTTCTGTCTAGAAGCAATCAAGCATCCAAGGGCTTTAGGGAGAGGGAGGCTGTGAAGAATGCGTACCCTTATTTATGTCCTCTATTCTTTTAAGAATCATTTCAGTGTATGCACAGGACCAACTGCAATAGCTATTGTTCTCAGAAGAGGTCATGAAGCATGGTGACAACCATGGTTGAAATAGAGAAGGCAGGTATCTTTGCTAGTTTTACTGATAGCTCTCCATTCTAATAGATGGTCCTCCCTGCAGTTCCAGACCATCCACTCCAGATGTCTGACAAGCATGCATCAGATGCATTTGCTTTCTCCCAAGTTTATCAAGAACTTGCTGTACAGAGAACAGCTGCCCTAATAATCTCAGGCTCTCAAGGTCAAATTGCATTAACAGTTCCACCTGCACGTCCACCGCTGTAAGCACATTCAAGGGTGAACATAAGAGCAAAATTCTGCTGGAGTCCTAGATTATTAGAGCTTGCCTGTGACAACGGCTGGACCTTCAAAGTGTTCTGAAAGAAATTAACTAAAGAGTACGGACACGTAAAACAACAAGGTACTACTTTCACAAAAATGTTTCCAGAGTTTATTCAGACAGACGGGAGGGCTGTCCTCTGTGTAAGGCTCTGTTCTGGAAGCTCAGAGATGAAAAACAAAATGTAAATTCAACAAGTGAATATTCATAAGATAAAAACTTCACAAGGCTATTTTATATTTAGAAGCCTTAGCTTGAGAACATGCCTCCCAAAACCAGACATTTAAACTAATGAACCATCCAGACTGACACTAGCTCTGAACCGTCTCATCACAGAAGCTCAGCAAACAATGTCTCTTGGGAGATCTGGAGCTGATGGCAATCTTTCCTTCATGGGCAGCAACCGAACCATCTCTCTATCTACCAGTGACCTAAATCTGATCTGTTTTATCCTCGTCTCTCCTCTTCTTCCAGCTTCATACCAAGTTAATAAAACAAGTTCTCACCTGTGAATTCCCCCTTGTGCAGAAGGCAAAAGGTGGGAAAAGGTCATCTAGACTGTCTGGTTTTCTTTTGTACACAGCTCCATCATCCCAGGATGATGACCAGCTACTAATTGCAACACAAGTTTCCTAGCAGAACCACTCCTTCCTAAGCTGGAACAGCACTAAGTAACCATGTCCCCTCAGTTAAATCCTGTTTAGAACAAATGATGTGCTGCTACATCTACAAAAAAAGTGGAAATGCACTTTACACTTAGCCAAGTGAGGAGCAGCAAGACTGAAATTCAGCAGAAATTATGTAGCCCAATGGACAGAAGATACAGATTGTGGAAACTGGTGGATTTACGATCCTGAAAACTTCTCTGTATGGTATTTACTATGCAGCCTCTGGAGAGGATGAGACAAGACAGTGCTCAACAATATGCTAAAAATCACTTTCTAAACTGATAAATCATGTAAGAGACTGTGTGGCCGTAAGTGTTTATATTTTATCATTTCTTGTCAACAGTGCATC
Source organism: Anser cygnoides (assembly GCF_040182565.1). Taxonomy (NCBI): domain Eukaryota; kingdom Metazoa; phylum Chordata; class Aves; order Anseriformes; family Anatidae; genus Anser; species Anser cygnoides. The sequence goes on from NC_089883.1 coordinate 13,523,880, forward strand.
CACACCAAAGTCAAGTATTTAGGCATAAGTATACGTCTGGACACTACTTTTATGCCTCAAAATGATTAAAACTTTCACTTGGATTATATTTTTAATTTCTGGCTAAGTGAACAAGCCCAGTCAAAAGATTATTCCTGGCTTCTGTAACTCAGTTGTCTTTAATTTTTATTCACTATACCTTCCTGATACGTTTTGACTACTATAACATACGAACAGAAAAGGACCATTTTCAGAAGACTACACAAGACCTCTGCCACCACTTCCTCACATGGATGCCATTACTAATGAAAATAAGACAACTAAAGTATTGGACAATATTAAGCAGAACAGTTCAAACAGGAAAAAAAAAGATATCACAAACCTATCTTCACAAACAATAAAAAGGCTAAAAAGTAAATACTGTTATTAAACCCTAATATCCAAAACAACCACTAGATGTAGATGATTAAACAGAATAATGCCTATAGACGCTTACTTGGAACACAGCAATTTTTCCTAGACAATGCTGGTACGTTGGACAAGAGGCAGCCACTTTAAATGGCAGCTCTATGTAAATGAAATGAGCAAACATTATCCATTTGGATGGATGAAGAAATGAAAAAGCAAAAAGCAAGTGACCTAATCAACTCAGGAATTTCGTCTGCCCTGCATTAGTTTTATATCAAACTCATCAAAGAAATATCAAAAAGAAATGAACTGGCGCCATCTCTCTATATACTAGGATGAAAGTACTCACAAAGGAAGCACAACGGGTTAGGGGGTTACAGTTGTTGGGATTTGGAAAGAGAGAAAGCAGAGTCCTGTTGTGTGTGGGATTGCGCAAACGCTCCCAAAGGGAGTTCAGGTGTACCCAAAAGCTTCCCTTGGGTGCACTTTTTGATGGGAGAGAGTGGCACCATACGTGTTTTTTAGGGTCAGGTTTAGAGTTCCAGTTAGGGTTATGTTTAGGGTTGTTTGGAAAGAGAGAAGGCGCAGAGTCCTGTTGTGTGTGGGGTTGCGTAAAGGGTTGCGTAAAGGCTCCCAAAGGGAGTGCAGGTGTAACCAAAGGCTTCCCTTGGGAGCACTTTTTGATGGGAGAAAGTGGTCCGTACATGGTTTTTAGGGTCCAATTTAGGGTTAGGTTTAGGATTACGTTTATAGAGTTGTTTGGAAAGAGAGAGAGCGCAGAGTCCTGTTGTTTGTGGGGTTGCGTAAAGGCTCCCAAAGGGATTGCATGTATACCTGAAGGCTTCCATTAGGAACACTTTCTGATGCAACAATTTGGCAACTTGTGTGTTTTCTTGGGGTCATAATTAGATTATTTAATTTAGATTGTTGGTGTTTGGAGAGAGAGAAAACGCAGTGTCCCAGCAAGCAGAAGCCCCTGAGACTCTCTTTCAGTCATCTATGTTTCGCTTCGTCCGTCTCCGGCCGCACCCCTCACAGAACTACAGAACTGCGGCATAGGACTCCACACTCGCTTCGCACTGGAAGTGCATCTCATTCACACTCCACTCCAGTTTCCCTGAACCCACCCTGAGGCAACATACGGTAAAGTTTGCCTTTCCTCGGTCCATGCAGAGAATTCCCGGTCCAGGTTATGAGCAGTTATCCCTGTGCCTGTGGTGTGTCTGTAGTGGCCTCCCTTCTCTCCAGTGCTTCGCAGAGTCTGTCTTCAGATTATCAGTCTCGGTCCTTTGTCAGCCATACCAAGACAACATACTAACCCCGACATGACCACTGACATCGGCGGGGGTGCACCTTCCTGTCCATGGTGGCAAGAACTCTCTAGTAGTCAACAAGATCCCGGACAAGGCCCCAGACTGTGAGAAGAAGTCTCGATAATTTTCTTCAGACAGGATCTTCTGTGAAGCTATTTTACTTGTGGTTCCAACGGCAGGCATCCTGCAAGCAGGAGCACACAGTGGAATTTTATCATAACCTTGTATTCCCTGCTACCCAACACCTGATTTCTCCTGTTTCCTCACTGGCTGAGTACTACAGGTTCACGATCCAGTCGACGCCTTTGTATACCATATATACACAATTTTATTTGACCAACCGTTAATTTCTCCTTTTTCTTTTTTATTTCCTTCTACTATGTAATTTTTGTTTTTACTGATTTCACACTGCTCGGTCCTGTTTTTCTTATCTATCCTCCCTATTTTGGGACAATGGAACCTTCTCCTTGGCTTCCTAACAAACTCCTCACTTCTATGCTACTCATAGGCCTGTACAATCACTTTTGAATATGCAAGATTAGTGGAATTTTACACTGTGTAAACACCTTCTATTGTAACAACACAACTTTGTTTCTCAAAAAAGGCTTCCATTGGGAGTACTTTTTGATGGGAGAAACTGGTGACGTACGTGTTTTTTAGGGTCATAATTAGGGTTAGGGTTACAGTTAGGGTTGTTTGGAAAGAGAGAAAGCACAGACTCCTGTTGTGTGTGGGTTTGCGTAAAGGCTCCCCAAGGGAGTTCAGGTCTACTAAAAGGCTTCAATTGTGATCACTTTTTGATGGGAGAAATTAGGAATGTAGGTGTTGAGTTAGGGTCATAATTAGGGTTAGGGTTGCTAGAGTTCATATTGTTCCTTTTGCAGGAAATAAAATCACTGCACAAATCCCAGAGAATAAACTTAGCTATCACCCTATTAAATACAACAGACTTCAAATTCAAGGTATGGATGTGCCCAGATTAAGCTATCCCTGTAAAAGCTGTATGGATAAATACATCGGTTCTGACCTACAGTTTTACAAAACTGAGATGTTTGGAAATGAATTCCATTAGAAATTCCTACAAGGTAAAAAAGGATACATTCTTCAAAGCATGCTTAAGCACAACATATTCTGACATAAACACTCTTTCTATATTTGAACACATACCCAAAGGGAGAAAGTCAGGAATTTATTTATTTAGCAGTAACATGATCTTGTTGTGTGTTCCCCATCTTGATTTTATACCTTCAGTTCATTTTGTTAATATCTTAGCCTGGTTTCAAAACCTGTACTAGGGAGTATAGCATTGTTGCTGGGTTGGTTTGTTGCCCCCAGTTCACACAGAAAAAATAATTTAAAGGATTTCCATAGTTCTATCTTTTCTAAAAACTTCCTATGTTGCAGTAATTGTGGGCCCCTTCCACATTCATTTGGTTCTTCAATGAAATTCAGTGAAAAAACATTTTCTCTCCACAAGAAAACTGTGTTGGCAGGGACAGTTAATTTTAGCTGCCTCTAAGCTGCACCAGTTTAACACAAAGAAGAGAAATCATACAGAGCTAGGGGCACCAGCACAGAAGTCAGGAGTTAGATTCATTTACATTGTCATATATTTACTGACTACTTTAGATGCTGAGAAGTGGATGGTTTTCTACAGTTGGTGCTCCCATATTATTTCAGTGTACAGTTTCATGAAATGCAACGAACCAAAATAAAAGCAAGGTACCTGTCAGAAAGGAGTTCCTGATTCCCCCTTCTCTCCTCTTATCTTTTGCAAACTCCAGTGCTTGTCAGATCTCATAAGCTCACCCAATTCATAAAATAACAGAAAACATTCAGCAATGAAAAGTCTGGGTAGTTTTCTACTATTTTGACAAGTTAGCAAAGCTCACAAATGGGCAGGGATGTTCTTGGCTGCAGTAAGATCTTCAGGAAGCAGCTACCACCATGCTGCATATGCTCTAGCTCCACAGTTCTGGCACTGCTGTCTAAGTATGAGGCTATAGCAGGCTCCCACAATGAAAACCAACTCTGTAGAGACACAGAACTATGTAAATACCAACAACTCTAAAGCTTCCATTACATGGAATTACATATTCACAGCTCCTGCTAGCTAGGAAGCTAGGGAAGCCAGCTGTGCTGATTTTACAAGACCAGCCAACACACAGTATCAGCTTTAGCCAACTGGAAGCCTTTATCAGTCATTCCTTGCTGTCAGAATGACAACTTCAAAGACTTGTAAACTGAGTTCATGTTTTATTTGCCCTAACAAAATTGCCTTGTAACACAGGAACTTTTGCTGTACTGCTTCTACCCTGACCAGCCCTCAAAGCACAAGAGGAAAAGAACCATGTAACAGCATGAAACAAACAAACAAAACAGCTGAAGAAACTACCATTTGTCTAGAACAAAACCACAGAATTGAGTTCAGTTTTCACATACTTAGAAAGCTCTCTGGCTTGCAGTAATAAACCTTTCCATTTTCATCCTGAGATACCAAGAACTAACATCAGGAGGCACTGCTTCTCCCAGTAGAAAATGGATTCTTTTCCTCACATGGATAGTTATTTCAGACATCTGGAAATGTACATTTACCACATAGCTGTGAAATCCTGAAATTAGGGTGCAGCTAGAATTCCATTTTCACATTCGCTACTTTTTCTGCTCAAAAGCACTTCAAGAATGTCTGGAATTGTCAGGTCCGAATCCAAACTTACTGAGGCAAAGAACTCATCCATTTCTGTACTGCAGTAGGTAAACATGAACTTCAAGAATAAACGCAAGTTCTATTCCTCTATCCTCTTATTCCTGCTGTCCTTATCCTACAAAATCACCTTTAACAGAAACAGATTTTTAAGGGGGTGAGGTGGAAGAGAATTCTTACATCTTGTAAACAGAACTTGACTCTGCATTTACATATGCCAGGGCCACCCATTATTAATGCTAGCATGCAAAAGAAAAATGACAGCCTTCCCTTATGCTTATCAGGTTCATAGCACGTGTTTGAAAGACATGCTTGCATACAGCTACCTTTCTTCTATAAGAGCAGATGCACTTCTTCTGTACAAGTGCTGTAACTGTCCTCAGAAGATTTTAATCCTATGTCAACCTTCCATAATCCATACTTACAGACAAGGAAGACAGCATGTTTCGGAGCATATTCAGCATCAATGCTAAAAAAACCACAGTCCTTTCTGAGAAAGGTGTCAAGAGTTTTCCAGAGCTTTTCACTCGCCTGGGCTCACCTTCCCTGCTGGCTTGCACTTCTGATACACTTGTGCATCTCTTGCCCCAGCTCGAGTAGTTTACCTCTCTTCCTCCAACATGAAAAAAAACAAAAACAACCGAGGCAGGAACTTGAAGTACCATACAGGAAAAAGAGAAATCTCCTCTGAGAAGAATTACAATACTAATGCAGTTGTTAACATTTGTTTTGAAAGGTGAGGGGTTGAAATGGTATGTTTATAGCCTAGATTTTCAGCTTGAGATTTCTCTGCAAGCGTCCTGGGCTTAAGCAATATTATTTGAAGTAAATTAGATGAGGGAATTCTTTCTTGACTAACACTAGAACAGATTTAATAAAATTAAAACTGCCCATATGAGAGGGAAATCCCATGGTACTACAACTTCAACTGAAAAATATACCTCTTCCCAATTCCCAGACAGCCAGCTATTCAGCTGATATAATTCTACTCAGCTCAAGAAGAAAGACCAATATATATCAACCAAGAATTTGGACAGGCAGAACTCTTCATATATAAATATTTAAAATAAAAAAATAAGCACCAGAATCCTTTTGCCAGGCCTAAGTAAACATGCACATCGAGAATGAATTCTAATGAATTGCTTAAATATTTGTGCTTATGATATTCAAATTAAATGTATGCCTGCTAGTAAGCCTGGAAGAGTATCACACATATCTCTCATGATTCCTTTCACTCCTTTTCCTAAAGAAGTAGTGCTTGTGATCAGCTGGAATCTTTTCCATGTAACAGCAGGAGAATTAAGGTTTTCTGTTTATTATAACCAGAGAGTTTCTCAACTCTTTAATCAGAACTTTGCTTTCCAGATGGGTTAAAAAAAATCCAACAGCAGATTCATTCATTAGGCAGCAACCTGCCACACAAGTTAGAAAAATGGACACTCAATTCCTCAGTGAAATCTGTATTTTCATCTCTAATGTAAAACAGCTTGTCTTCCGGTATTGCAAAAACAACACGTCCCATGTCACTACTCAAGCCACCAAAGCCTCCAACTGGCTTATTCAGAGTCCCACTGCACTATTATGCTCTTTCCCAAAAAAATGTTTTTCCCTATGCAAGCTAGGGCAATTTTGCTATGTAGAACAGTTTCTGATACCAGTGAATTACTTATTTACACATACAGAGGAGGATTGGGGCTTACTCTCTTTAGACACAAACCTAGATATCAGGACACAACATGAAGGAGATGAAGGAAAAATGAAAATTCTAAATAGAGCAGCGTATCTGGTTAGCAACATACAAGGGCTTCAAATCGTATTAATGAGTTACTGGTTTTGGTACTTTCTTAAACGTATTCTCATTAAATAATTACAGGGTTTTGGGGTGTTTTCATTTCTCTTTCTGTTCCAGTCTATAACAATCATGTAGCAATTTGGAAAGTCGATTTCATGAAAGACCAGGCAACTCAGTGGACCCATTCACAAACAGAACGCTGACCTCCTGCCTAAGCACTTCAGGATCAGGACTTAAAACCCTTCTCAACTGGACAAGAAGTCACTTCTCCATCTCCAGGCAGAGCTTTTCAAACACTACCTCAACACTTCATTAAATAATTGACAGAACCAATCACATTTCACCACTAAGTTCAGTTTAGTAGGATACACATGCAAATAAAATCTACATAGCGTAAAGTGAACACTGATTTTTTTTAAACCTAGTGTCTAAACACTGCTTTGTAACTACAAATAAGATGCAAACACGAAAAATCTGTGTTGCATTTGTCCTTATACTGGGGTGAAACATAAGTCAAAGATGGAAAATGAGAGAATATAATACTATCCAGCCCATCTCCCTCCCAACACAACTTGAAAACAGAGACCACAAACTAACCATAGTTGAGTGACAACTGCCATCAGCAAACTTTTTTTCCCACTCAGTTGTAGCTTATAAAACAGAGTAAGAAGCCCCATGTTTTTATATCTAGTCTGATTTGTAAAGTCACATTTCTCCTTTCTTCCTTCCAAAATTGTGCTTCACAATATCCTAGCTGCATTTGCTTGTCATTACTCTGATACAAATATTCAGAACCCTGGTATATATATTAAAAAACTAACATCGTACAGGTCTCCATATATCAGTTCATAGCAATAAGACAGGCCAGCTACTTGGCTAGATGTAAGCTTCAAAGCTTCACTCGTCGAAAGCTGCCAAACTCCAATTTTCCGTATCTTCAGATATGCAAACCATCAGTGTCCATACAACAAATGATAAAAACCAGCAAAAAACAACAAAATAAGAATGACAAGTTTATTAATGGAACCCGTAAGTCAAATTTCGTAAGTGTTGGTCCTTGGATTACAAAATGGATGTGGATACTTTCCACATACCAAAATGGTACAATACGGAGTCCACAGACTTTGCAATTAAGATGACAAATCTTGAATATAATCAAGATGTTCTAAAACCTATAAAACTCAAAAGTATGAGCAATGAGGAAGAATGAAGCAGCAAAACTATTCATTGTTCACAAGCAGAAAATTCTGTGGGAGAAGTAAATGATGAACCTGAATACACTACTAACACTGAAGGATACAACTGAATTGAAGCAGTTGACACAAAACAAGCTCTCATTTCAAACTCCAAATATATTAATCTGCCCAAAGAATAAGGAAGTTATTTTTTCCTCTTAAAAGTACCCAAAAACTTAAATCCCCCTCACTTCCCTTAAACAATTGTTAACTATCAGTTAATTGAGTGGCAGCAGAGTAAACTGGAATCATCTTAAATTGTCTTAATTTAAGACTACATCTTAAATTGAGCGTGATTGACCACCACCTGCTCACAATGCCACATACAGCACTTAGGGTTAGAAAGGAAGCAGACCTCTGTCTTATATTGAACTTGCTGCCTTTTTTTTTTTTGCACAGGTGTGCCCCAATTTTGCTACCACCATCTCCAGCTCTGGTATAGCTACAGCGTCACAGTGGCCATACTCATACTGAGGACTTCGTTATATTCCTATTTTTGATATGTTTATCATTTTGTAATTAGTGTTCTGCAACATGTCCAAAGCACGATAAACCTAAATAAGCAGTTCGTCCCAGGCTGCAGAAGATGCAACTGAATCGTCTTAGTATACAGAAATACCAGGCATTAATTTGGCAATCAAAGTGAGATGTGACCAGAAAAGTAACACAAACACGCGGTTGCTCACAGCGCTGCAAACTCAGAAGGTGCACCAGTGCAGGCAGAAATCATTCAAACTCCTCCACCACAGAGGACAAACACTCAAAGTACAATTTTCATAAGTTTATAGTTTGGCTCCGTACTCAGCAAGCAGAAGGAAAGATGCATGGAAAAAAAATCAATCAGGAAAACAAAATGAATTAGTGAGCAGCACATATGATATAGAAGGTCCTTAAAGAAGGGAAAACAAACATGGTGGTGAGAAATCAGGGAGTTCAGAGGAGGACAAAGATGTCAAAGAGAAGACTGAGAGGTTCCTGACATTCTAGGAAGTTTACTCAAGTTGGGAACAGATGATGACAGGAAGGAGCCTGATAATTATTTATAAACAATCTCCAAAGCTTTCATCACTACAAATAACTACCTGCTTTAGCTGTTTCAGAGGGAGATGCACTTGGGATGGAGAGAGGGAAGGAGCATATTCAATATTTCTTTTCAAAGATTAACATGGAGTTGACAGTCTCTCAGACAAGAAAGCAATGCTATTAATAGTTTTCACAAAAATGCACTTAAAATTGAATCAGAATGGATTCAATGTTGAACAATTTTAATGAAGCAAGTGTCCAACCAGCACATCAACTTCTTAAAAAGAAAAGGACTCCAAAAGTTTAATTACAAAAACATTTTACAGAAAACTTGGCATCTCAACAATTCCAAACACATTTATCCAAGAAATGCATTATTTTTTCACATACTTCTCTTAACATTTCTTTAAGTGATGAAAGTATTTTATCCTGCTCCTCTCCTTGACACCAACATTATTATTTTTTTACTTCTTCTCCAAATCAGCCAACACTGAAAAATGTAAACTGAAAAGACACTCAGAAAACACTGGAAAGACAAAAAACATTTCTATAAGGTTTAACAGTGTAAATAAGAAGCATCTCAATGAGACAAAACATCCGTTGTATCAGTGGTGACCAAGAAATTACTCTTTCCACAGACGGGTATACCACCGTCCCTCCTTCCTTGTGGGGAAAAAGCAAAAGATCTGTCAAGCTCCCAACTAATAATATAATCTTAAATCTCCCATCCAAGAACACTTACATGCTACTCAACAGAACGACGTATTAGCAGTATGCCACAAGCTGATAGTTGTGTTGAATTTATATAAGCAAAGGCAGCCTGCAGTCACCCATACCTTATTTATGGAATGTATATGCAACAGCTTGGAATTGCATCCTACTATCACACTACATACCAATTTCTGGAATCTTTACGGGATGAAACTCTAGGTATCGGATAAGATGTCACAGACAGCTTTAGAATTTCGTTTCCAAACTTTTGCCTATGCAGTCCGTTTTGGCCTCATTTAAATGAAAATAAACTGTTACTAATGCTGCAAAGCAAAACACGCACAGATTAAAGATATGGGTGCTTCTTCTGGAGACATCAATCCGTAAGATTTTTTCCCCCACGTTTGTTATAGAATCCACTGAAAAAGTTTGTGTCGACTTCAGTTGGTGTTGTCCATGTTACAGAAAATAATGGTGATCCAACTCAGCAAATCGAGGTTTCTTTTTGTGAAGTCTTGAAAATAAGCCTGAAGACAAGAGAAAGGAGTTTCCTCCCTGAAGGAAGACTTGAATATACGTGGAAATTCTTGCTGCTTGGCTACAGCAATAAGCCCAGAAGTAAGCAGAGACCTGACATACAAGGTCATACCTGGAGATGGCTTCAGGCAAGCACGAAGTCCATGTATATAGCGTGGGAAAGAAGAAACTGCTGTTTAATCTTCAAATACTCACATTACAGATGCACAAAAGCAATCCTGACTGCAATGCACTCAAGTAATGAAAGCAATCTCCAATTCATAACAGGGAAATCCTTAAAGATTTCTGAAGGAGGAACAAGGAGATTGTCATGTGGAAGAAAGCATGTTTCCGTCATTACCATAAAGCCCATAGATGTCCAACAGGTGCTCAACCACAGTCTGAATTAGCAATTTGACAGGAACCAAAGGGCAGCAAATGATTTGCATAAGTTAGTGCAGACAGTAGGTGCCACCTTTGACAAGAGCTGCAGCCGTAACTCAGTAATATTACAGTCTCTAGCATGTGAGGTTGTACGTGATGCAGGTGAAAGGACATTTAGGTCACAATGGAACATAATAGGCTGAATGCTATAGGCTCCACAGGCTGTACTTCAGCTGTACGGAAGTTGAAAATCACGCACTGTAATGTAGAAATCTCTGGGCTGCAATGTGGGCCTAGCTAACAACCTTCTCTGATATAATAATTCATGCAAATATACGTGCTGCTTCCAGGCACATTGCTTCCCAGTACTGATTTCAGAAGGGCACAAAAAAAAAAGCAATTCCCCCACCCATTCTTTTTTAATAGAATACTGCTCTCACCATGAGATCATTCTCTCAGAAAGTAAGCAGACAATTAGAGTGAGCAACATAACAGAAAAGAGGCAAATTTTGTTTTGTTTTAGTCCTAAATGGAGGATTCCGTCCAACAGAGAAGAGCTAACCCTTCACTTTCTACCTTGATTATCAATGACCTGTGTGGTAGTAAGACATCCCACCAAACATTTTCAAGAGATAACAGCGGATCTGCATAGAAGAGCAGGTTGCTGTGTGCAAGAGAGGTGCTTGAAGAGAGGGGGAGGGAAGAAGTCCCCAGGGGAATCGAGTCACAAAGAACCAACCATAGCCAGTCACAAGCAAGGAGCAATCTCACATTGTAGAAGCTGCAGGCTAACAGAAAAAACAGGATTCTGCTGAAGAATATTTTACATAAACATGGCAGGCAGGATGGGACAAGACAGTGCAGCAAGGAAGACTGCCTATTATAGCAAAGAACACAAGCGCTGCTATCCAGTACTGCAAGTATCATACAAAAAGATCAAAAAAAAACTAAAATTGAGGAAGGTCAAGCTACAAGATAAACATGAAAACAAACTAAAGAACACTAGAAGACATCAAGCAATGTAACACAAAGTCATGACTACAACACACAAGCTAACTTAATTTCACAGATTTCATCTCCATAGTCAGCAAGTCCACACAATGTAGCCACGCACACACCCAGCAAAATAAGAAAATGAAGATTGCACAGAAGTCACATGCTCTTAAAGGTTTACACAGAGGGCAGTTCCAAAATGTTTAGTGGTGGTATCTGTGGCTAAACATTGATCTGTTTGTCCCACTGACAAACCACAAAGGCAGGAATCAGCATCAACCTGCAGTTCTGCCTCCCACCCCTAGTCTTTCTCTCATGGCTTCTTATTCCACACTGGCCAAAGTAATTTTGTAAACCATCCCTGGGTCACGAGACCTGCATATGAAACAGAAAGATAAACGTTAGAAGACTACAAGCTGTCAGGATTAAATACGATATCATGCCTTTTTTTGTGAATGATTTATCAGAAAGCACAATATTAAGAAGTACAGCACAGAAACCTATAGACACAGAACAATGTCAAAATAACCCTTTATTTTACAACTGTATTCCTACTTCCAATCAAAGAATAGCATGCTGAATAAAAAACCCTCCTCTTTCCTTCCAAATACGATTGCGCAAATAAATTCTCTTTACCATGCAGTTCAGAAAAAAACATTCACCAGTATAGTCAAATTGTCAGTAAATACAAAGCACCTGAGCCACCAGAAAAAAACATATCAGTTCTGTAAAGTACAGTGGTTTTCAAAAGTATCTCAATGAATAGATTTTTCCAATAAATTCATTTGTAATGTGTCTCAACCTCAAACAGACCATTTGGTTGATAGAGATCACAATTAGGAGAATATAATTCATATGCAGTGGGAAAACAGTCACCGTCTGCTGATTCAATTTTATCAGATGCCAGCTGAATTGTTTTAACTAAAGCTTCTCTTTCTTATATGGAGACCTATATTTTTTTTTTAGGTTTACACCTACGAAGCCCAACCTTCTTCTCTCCTCAGATTTTGTTACAAAATAATTGCCAAGTGAACATCACTGTAACAGCCCTATGAATTACTAGATCATTCAACAAGGCCAAGTGCCAGGTCCTGCACCTGGGGCACAACAACCCCAAGCAGAGCTACAGGCTGGGAGATGAGTGGTTGGAAAGCTGCCTGGCAGAGAAGGACCTGGGAGTATTGGTGGATAGTCGGCTGAATATGAGCCAGCAGTGTGCCCAGGTGGCCAAGAAGGCCAACAGCATCCTGGCCTGTATAAGAAGCAGTGTGGCCAGCAGGGCTAGGGAGGTGATTGTCCCCCTGTACTCGGCTCTGGTGAGGCCGCACCTCGAGTACTGTGTTCAGTTTTGGGCCCCTCGCTACAAGAAGGACATCGAGGTGCTCGAGAGAGTCCAGAGCATGGCTACGAAGCTGGTGAGGGGTCTGGAGAACAAGTCTTATGAGGAGCGGATGAGGGAGCTGGGATTGTTCAGCCTGGAGAAGACTCCGGGGTGACTTTATCACTCTCTATAGGTACCTTAAAGGAGGCTGTAGCAAGGTGGGGGTTGGTCTATTCTCCCACATGCCTGGTGACAGGACGAGGGGGAATGGGCTAAAGTTGCGCCAGGGGAGGTTTAGGTTGGATGTTAGGAAGAACTTCTTTACTGAAAGGGTTGTGGTTGTTAGGCACTGGAATGGGCTGCCCAGGGAAGTGGTGGAGTCACCACCCCTGGAGGTCTTTAAGAGACGCTTAGATGTAGAGCTTAGTGATATGGTTTAGTGGAGGACTTGTTAGTGTTAGGTCAGAGGTTGGACTAGGTGATCTTGGAGGTCTCTTCCAACCTAGGTGATTCTGTGATCATATCCAGTCACATGCACATATCTGTATAATGAAAATAGCAAATTATTAATCAAGTTTTTAATTGCCTCATGCTGTTTTCCTGCTGAAAGAAAGTATTGGGGGGAGGGGGAGAGAGGGGAATGGAGTTTTGTAATTATAAAGTGGGAAGAAGAATTCTAAGGCAGTATTTTTTCCTCAAACCAGCTATAGCTATCCAGCTAATCCAGTTTAATCAAGAGGAAAATACTTGCATTTTTAAGAACCCAGAAAACGTTGATTATTTAGGATTATTTACATTCCATTATTTAGGAAGACACAATCCCCGTGACATGAGAACGTAAGTCTAAACTTCAGTATCCTTGAGATACGTATTTTCTGGCAAGGTGCTTAAAAGACAAACGTTTCAGGGCCTGGCATGCCCTTCTAATAACTCATTGATGAGAAACTGCTTTCCTTTTTATACACTCTGTAAAATCTCCCCAATTCTCTTTCTGAGCTTAAGAGCGCTAATTGAAAATGGTATACAAGAACGAGGAGGTTGATGAGCTACTGAAAAATCCCAGACCTGGATCGACAAGCTGTTCCCCTTCATAAATAACAGCAGTAAAGCCACTTCTTTATTCTGCTGGGAGCTCAGTCATCTCTTGGAACTATAGTCCGTTCCATCTGGCTACCCTTTGGAAGGACAATGATCTTTTAGCTTAAGCCACACTATAATGGGGAATGTGTAATTAACTGTTCTACACAGTATCACAAAAGGTCAGAATCAGAAAGGATGAAAAGCCCTGTCTTCACATTTGCAGATGGCACAACCCTGATTTATTTGCATTTCTAAACACCATTCAAGATGTGCAGTGGATCTCAACAAAGAATCCAGGTATGTACACAGGTAAAATATAAATAGGCAAATTTCTAATGGTTGCTTAGTGCTGTGCACTGCAGGGGGGGAGGAGCAAATGTTGTGGGAAATGCAGGGAAGCACAGCAATTTAGAAAGACTGATTATTCTTTGTTGATTTGTTTTTCTACTCAGTTCCTTATTACAGTTTTCTAAGCTGCTGAACAGAACTGTTCATGAGCTCAGTAATAATCTCTGCATAAGCCATATGATCATTAGAGCCTCAGCAAATGCTATATCTAGCCTGAGCCACACATTAGCAGTTCTAAGATGTAAACCTTCCTAACCAGAAGAGTTTGACTGCAGGTGCTTCCCACTTGGTATTTACAGAGCATTTTCAGCTTGTAATGGAGATCAGTCCTCCTGTAACCTCTGAAGCAAATAAGATTTGTCTATGACCAGCAGATCAGATTCTACAATTAATGCAGAATTCTTCAAATTCACACCACTCAAGAAGCCCACCTTTTTCTAAATTAAGTCACCCTATCCCTAGAATGTAAATAATCCTTTCTTTCTTACAGCATTCTGTCACTGTTCTTACCTTACAGAGTACACTGAGTAACAGGACAAAAGAGCTAATTATGTTGTTATATGAAGGTCTTGCAGAATTCTAAGGAGAATTTAAGAACCTTTTAAGAACCCCACTGCTTAATAGTCTCAACTCCATGTGACTTTCATTAAGTTAACCTGCTCCTACAGGTTTGAGGAAAAAGAACTTCTTGATTGTACAATACTGTACAATCAGCACAAGAATCAATGTCAGAATAAGTGCCAGAGGTGCAGAGAAGATGCCAAGCAAAAGCAGGCTAAGAGCAAGCACTTACCCAGTCACTAGCGTTCAAGTCGGTTCACCACATCTCGGACCGTGGCTATGAGGTTCTCATTCTCCTGTGGGTTAGCCATAATAATACCATGCAGCCTATTCATGTAGGAATCGATAGTTTCCATCGTAGGTGTTTCTCCGCTACCTACAGTTAACAGTAAAATGAGCCACAGAATATATAGATGACTGTAACAATTCCAAAAAAAAATACGACTGTTAAGGGCAGCACACAGCAACAAGAAAACAGCAACAGGAACTTCTTTTGCCACACACCACCTCTTGTGACAGATTCAATAATGTCCTAGCTCCACAAAGCGAGTAGCTCCAAGGAGAATAGGACTAATGAAACCTGGTTTCCTTTGATTTGCGTCTCAGAGTTGATCATAACAATCTCTTCCAGCTGGGCATTCAGAGTATCTAAACAGATTCCCTGGCATCTGACAAGACAGATGCAGCATCTCTCGATCAAGAAATTTGTGGGTCCTGTCCTTTCTATTTTGTAACATTTGCACAAATCTGTGAAAGAGCAAGGACTGAATGTCTCATTTTATTAGGAACAAAAAGATTAAGCATAGTAAGAATAAAATACCACGCTGAAATTAAGCACCAATATTAAACCTTCCCCTGTGTGCATTAGGATTCCAGAATTTAATATAACAAACGCTCAGAAATAGCCAATATCATAGACTTGAAACAGCTTGTTGTAAATTCACAGAAACTTCTAAGCAAAAGAAATTAAGTATAAGGTTGGACAGAAAGTCCTAAGAAAAAGTCTTACCTGGCAGTGGGACTCCAGCAAAGCTGGTTGTGAGTGCCTGCCGTAAGGTCTCAAGATGCTGTTGCAACACTGTATTGCGGCTACGCTCTTGTATCACATCCACCTCCAGTTTCTCCACTGCAGTACGCATACTCTCAACATGTTTCTGCAGAGCAGCATTCCTCTCCTCAAACTCCATGTTGGATTTACGCAGCTGTCGCAGCTCCGCTTCACGTGCTGTGAATATCAACCCATTCCCATGTAGTCAAGAAAGCTAAAAAAACATCTGCAATTGGTAGGTAATGAAGTAGAATGTTCTGGAGTGCTCAACTGATGATTAAAGACAGTGCAGTTTTAGGTTTAGGACAAATAAAACATATCACAAAGTGCTGACGGTGCCTACAGAAGTACTTAAATAGCACCCAATTTGTCTGTCTCTAGAAATTAAAAGACATTCAAAGCATCTGAGTGCAAGTGAATAGGCGAACTGATTAGAAATGAAGACTACAAGAATAATTTCAAATCCATTCAGTATAATATATCTTAGCAACAATACTAAGAGGCCTATGGACAAGATAGCAGTTACAAAAACACACTGCTATTGATCATCACGAAAAGTATGTGACTTTAAAGACTGTTCAGTCAAGAAAGTCTCCAGGAAATCTGGCAAAAATTCCTGCAACTATCGTGACATGCAACTACCAAAATGAAATAGAGTAGCAGAAAATGTCAGTGGAATATTCCACATAACTAGGAGAACAAATTTAAATACTGCTAACTAGCCTGAATCATCATCATGCCGTGTCTCACGTGTCTTAATCATACAGAACAGCAGCTCCAGCTTGGAATAACATGTGGAGCTCAACCATCAGCACCATTCTCCAAAAAGGACGGTTTTGAAAGACAAAGCCATGTTGTACCCATTGTGTTTATACAGAGGTTAAGTAATATCAGAAACATTAACCACTTACATCCAAGTTATTACTTGAGCTGAGGTAAGACTGTAAGGACTCTTCACCTGGACAGCACCTAGCAAAAACTTTGGAAAAGTAAAAGAAGGGCCCCTGCAAACATTTAACTTACCTTTACTGTGATTCAGAAACTCTTCTGTGAATATTGGAATATCAAAAACAGATCTCTCTTTTGTGTCTGCTTCTTTCTACAAAGAAGAGAGTAATACATTTCTAAATACTGTTAGTTTTCAGGATTTTGTGAAACGTTTTTCATCAAGAAAAGAGAAAAAGAAGGGAGACCAAATACAGAGGCAGATAAAGAACTGAGTAGATGGAAAACACTTCCAGCTCCTATCAAGAAATGTCAAAGGGTAGATCAACTTTTTAACACACAGGCTTAACAAAACGACAAATATCATGGTCAAGAAATATCATATAATATACTAAAACATACTTTTTTGCTCTAATGACATTACACATCACAAAATTGCTCAGTTTTAAAACGTTTTCCTCTTTTTCCCATCAAACCAACAGACATTCTAAAATTAATGAATTAACGTCCACTAAGAAATACTGACTGTTTTAAAACTTAGTAAAAACACTTCTAAGACATCAGTTTTAGATTATTCATCGTTACTATTCCTACTCATGTGCAAAGATACAATGACTTGGCTCAGCACTGGCTCCTGGAGAACAGAAGGAGAAAGAGAGGGTAGTACGAAGCAGAGAGGGTATTCTGTCTACAGTCCTGCATGATACAGGCTCTTCAGGTAAAAAAATAAAGTAATTAAACTGTTCAGCTTCTGAAAGGCAATCAAGACATTCTACTGAACAGAAGAGCGAGAAAGAAAACCATCAGCGCTCTTCCGTTACAGAATATATTATATAGCACATAAAAGATCCTCTCGAGAGCTCTGAAGTGCTTAAGCCACTCTGAGGTTCACTCAATTAAAATAAAAGTTTTGATTACCTCATATTAAAATAGCACAATCTGTTCAGGCTGCATATCATTGTCACCCCTCAAATTAAAGAGAGAATCAAAACTGTTTCTGTCTTTTGCCTGAAATAAGAGCATCAACCAGCAATGCCATTCTCATCTGCGCATTAGAACTGAGGTTGATCTTCAGAGGTTCCAGGACAAATCAGATGAAGCATTTAGAGACATCGTTAAGTACGGCAAAGAAAAAGCTGAGATTTGGGGGGTGTTAAACCCATCCCTCCTTCTGTGGTCAGGTGCAGTCCATGCAAGGTACAGATATCCTAAATACACTACCATGCAATAAATGTTCTTAGAGTAACGTTTTCTTTTTGTGTGCTAAGACTATGACAGCCATTTGACTATCTTAAAAGTCTGTAGATACAACCAGGCAACGCCTAATCACCCTGAAGTGCACCTATAAGCCTTTGAAATCTTACCAGTAAGATGTTGTCTGACTGCATGAAATTAGGCCTACGTACACCGAACCAAATAGCTTGAGAAAAGAAGGAATAGCGTTAACAGTGGAGAACAGTCACAATGGTTCAGTCACTGCTGATCACAATATTTCTATTACATATTGCTATATGTAATATTTATCAATCTAGGGTTTGGAGGAAGACGATGTTCTGCTTCATGCCAACAGATGAGCTCCCTGAGACAGCTTCTCCATCTTTTTTCATAGCTATATCTGCCTATTAAGTTTCCTCTTGCCTTTCCAAGCCTCACCCTTTTGTTGCTTTTATTGTAATTAATATTACTTATTTGAGTTGTTCATCGCAATTCTTTCCGGAGGTCACCTCTGTATTATTTACGAGTCCAACAGTGATTCACAGAAACCAGATCATGAACACCTGAGTGGAGCAAGGGGAGGAGGAAAGGTTTCCTTGACTTTTATTTCTTGAGAGAATAAAAGAAATTATTTCATCACATTGTATCTACTAATCAGAGACACAATGATAATAGCCAATGCAGATAAGCAAGCATTAAGACAAGATGCTTTAGTCTTGCTTCCAGTAATGACTTGAGTGCATACTTCTAAAAGCAATCTAAACTTTTTCCTTGTTCCTTGCCTGTGGAAGACTGTAATACTTAACCTTGCAGAAAAGATGGGAAAGCATATCAGGTGATAAGCATGTGGAACTGTATCAAAGGTGAAAAAAGCTAAGCAGTCAAAGAAGCAGGCTTTCATAAGAGAACACCTGCCTTACGTGTTCCTAGCTCAACTATCTAGTAGCTACCTGATAAAGCGTAAGAGCTCCACAGGTTATTTAGGGTCTCCTTTTTAACTTCATTTATCAAGTGTAAAATTTCAAGCCACGATGGCTTGAATTTAGGAAGATGATAGGTAAGACTCCATGATTTTGTAGTTTGTCACCTGTATAATTTAAAGTTTACATAGCATAACATGAACTTAGAGCTTGAAGCTTTCAGCAATCTGTCTTTGTACAATTCAAGATGAACTTGGATTCAAGCACTATACAATCAGAAAACCTGAGGATCCTGCACTTCTAGGTATTAAACGTACTGCAAGTGCTGCCTTTATGGGTTAATAAAAGGCACAGGAAAAACATGCTACCAAGGCATTTTCCTGAAAGTGAAATTTATTTTCCTGGAATTAGACAAGACCTCTCAGCAATGTGCACCCATGTCATTATCTTAAACGCATTAAAGAGCAACTTGATTGCTTTCCCAAGGCAAAAAAACTCAAAAAGGACAGATCTTTCAGAACAGCCTGTTGCTTACAAGTGAAGAGGCTGTGTATAAACAGGATTTTTCATTGGCATCATTTGTAATTTATTGATAACCATGGAAGAATTTGAGGCCCCAGGTAATAGAACTAGAGAGAAAGTTTAAGCACTTCAGGTGGAAAAATACAATAGTCAGGCAGGATGCACAAGGTTTGTGATAGTTTTCATCAACTAAAACATAGACACCTTTTCTCTGGACATTTGTTACTCTTCCAGTATTTACATATGCAAAGTGGAAAGAAAGTTTAAGCCAGAGATGCCCCAATGATTTGGCTACTTTATCTATTTATCAGTCTATATCTATATCTATAGTCTTTATCTATTTATCAGTCTACAACTTCCTCGCGAGGGGGAGTGGAGAGGCAGGTGACCTATTCTCCGTTATCACCAGTGACAGAACCCACGGGAATGGTGTTAAGCTGAGGCAGGGGAAGTTTAGGCCGGACATCAGGAAGAGGTTCTTCACCGAGAGGGTGGTTGCACACTGGAACAGGCTCCCCAGGGAAGCAGTCACTGCACCAAGCCTGTCTGAATTTAAGAAGAGATTGGACTGTGCACTTAGTCACGTGGTCTAAACTTTTGGGCAGACCTGTGCGGTGCCAGGAGTTGGACTTGATGATCCTTATGGGTCCCTTCCAACTCGAGATATTCTATGATTCTATTTTCTCCTCAAGGAAGCCACATCATTCTCATTGTTGCAGAAAATCAGTACCTCAAAACAACCACCTATAGGTGTTAACTTGGAAGCTTTATCTAGGTCTCAAGCTATTTTTAAGTTTTACCTCAGAGTTTAATATCAAACAAATTAAAAATGTAGGGATAGTTAGAGCCTTCTCTGCTTTGAAAAATACTGTAGTAAAAATTTTGTAAGTTTAGCCTGTAACACACCAGACACTAATGTACAGGATAAGGAGGTTTACCTCATGATCATGGACTGGCTGTCTTGCTCCATCTGAAAAAGAAAAAACAGGAAATTCCCAAGAATACACAAAATTTGAGAAAACAAGATCCAAAAAATCAAAGCAGTTACAGAACAAACAGTTATAGACAGGAAACTTGTGCACCTTTCCTAAGGAGTCACATAGAACTTGTGTCTAATTTGGACACTTTTAATACATGTCCTCCAATACAATCTAGGTACAGTTAAATCCACATAAATCTTATCACTTTAGATACAGCTGCATAATAAATGCATTAACTTTTTAAACAAAGGCTTTTAAAGTGAGTGTCTGATTACATGTCTAGCTGGAAATCTTCTCTTCTAGCTAGGAAGACATTAATGTCTTGTTCAATACCTTGTCGGTGTGATTTGCCTTTTTGTCTGTCCTGTGCTTTTCTGCTAAAGACTTTGTAGGCTTCAGTCTTCTGATACTGCTCCAGTTCCCGCATATAACGCTCCTTATCTCTATCTGCTTCATCAAGGTATCGCTGAAACAAAAAAGTCCAAGAGTTTCACGGAGTTCCCTTCCCTTCCAGAGGAAGGGAAGAAAAACTCATCAGATGAAGTGCTGATCCATTTCACCTATGCAAACAGGAAAGGAGCGAGGAAACGATGAGAATGTGTGTGAGATGCAAAGAGCTAAAATTTCTGGATAAAATTACTGTACTCTGGTGTTTTTTTTTGTTTTGTTTTGTTTTTTTAAATCCAGATCACTATTCTATTAACTTTTTTGTTAAACCCAGAGACAATCTTCTATTAGGCTACTCAATTCAACTGAATTACAGACCTCAATATTATAGACTAAATGCTTAAGAATCGCCTTTCTGTGGCCAGGACTAAATGCTACCAAACAAGAACGTCTTATTAACAGATCATGATTTAAGGTTCAGATGTGTAACACTGATGTTCCAGTACACTTTTTTTCTTTTTTTTCTTTTTTTTTTTTTTTTCACTCCCCCCAGACAAAAAGCACTACCTTCCTACAACCTCACACTTCAACCCTCATCTGAGTGGAGAACAAAACATTATGGCTATCAGCAAAGTACCGCTTAAATACCAAAAGAACCTGGAAGATCTATCAATTTAAGCTACCTGCATTCATGTTAAAAGATTATTTCTTTTCTAGCCTGCAGATATTAAATATCTGCACAACAGAAGGAGCTTAACTGAAGAATTATTTAGGGTACTTTAATGAAAGGAATACCATTTAAGGAGTGGTCACAATGCTTATTACTGTGATCTTTCCAAGAAAAAGCTGTTTCCCAGTTCCACCCTCCATACCCACAGGAGTTTAAAATTCAGTGGAATTATTCAATCAGAGTCAAACTCAGTCATCTAGTATGATTTGTATTTTCATGAAATCATCATATAGTTAATGATTACATATCCCATGCATTTGGAATATCATTTTGACCCTGCTCAGGTCACTGTTGATGTCCTGGATAGGGGTGTAAATTTGCTGATGCTGGGCTACCATTGCTTTTGGACTCTGCATTCTTCCATATGACATTAATTCCTCTCTTCCATCTCCAGCAATGTGCTACTGAAAGAGCACAGTAAGCAAGTTAACAAGTTTTCCCTCTCGCTTATCTTTTGAATGGATTGTTTTGGGTCAGTAAGTTCTGCTGTAATACCTGTAAATAGGTATCATAGGTTTTCTAGTGCAGATCTACACACTTCATTACATATTTCCTCAGAAAAGGCGATAAAAAGAGAACTGATTATTAGGGTGCTTGCTTTACAACTATAATGTAATGGGTGGGGTGTTTTTGTTTGTTTGTTTTTTGTTTTAAAGAGTGTCACTATTTGGTTAGTTCAGTCCTATCATCTTATCCTTATGCTAGACAAACACAAAGGCAAGTAGCAAGACTACAGGGATGGAACACAAAAAAGCGAGACCTTCTCTTCAATTTTCACATATCAGACAGCTAGTTTGCTAACCACTGGCAACCAGCCACAGAAGAATGTCACGCAGGCTTCTCATGTGGATTATGGGACACTAACCTGTACAGCAGTGGTATACTATGAACTCTGCTGCTCTCTTTAGGAGAATGACTTCCTAGTTATTAGCTAACCAAAAACAAGCTCACTCAGCTTCAACAGGAATTTGGGGTTGATCCATATCTCCAACTGGAAACAATGTGTACATGGTAAAATACTCATTAGCAGAAATAGGGTGCACTCTAGAATCAGTTATATGACCAGACCCAACATTAGGTTTGTCTTCGTTCACATATCAAATGGTGCAGAAGACCACCATATTTTGACTGAAAGGTAGAAAAAAAGTTTTTTCCTGAGGTAATGCATATAGAAGCTAGAACATGCAACTCCCACCATTATTTTTTCTAAGACTACCAGCACTTTAAATCATAGCTAAAATAAATATACTTTTAGACTCTTTCAGTTACCTGTCCTTTCAGGTCTCTTTGGCTGACTCTAAGACATCGGATGTTCATCTACATTGACAAGTTTAAGATTAGCAGAACTGTGAGATCCTTCTAGCAGCTCTGAAAATCTTGCCAAATTCTCCTCAGCCACAGCGAATAAATGCCTGCCCCAGCTTTTTGATGGCTTTTGGCCTTGGAAGCTGGTAGGCCTCAGCTGTACCTGAGTTAGCTACAACAGAAGTTCATTGGGATGGATTACATAAGCCATGGAATGTCTCAGAGCACTCACCACTGTACTGGATATATTCTTCTACTGTCTCAAGGACACAGCTCTCCTCAAATCACCAAACCTGCATGAGACACTATGGCCCTACCAGGGTTCATTATTTGAACTCTGGAGGGCACTTGTCCCTTATTTTGAAGCAAATTCCTAAACACAACTTTAATCAAAAGCCAATGACTTCCTCACTAAACAGCAATATTCCCATTTAACAATAAGCATATTCCAACAAGGAAAAGGGAGTTTAATGGTACCCGTTTCTCCTCAGGAGGCAGTTTACTCCATTCATTGCCCAGCATCCTGGTGATCTCTGGGAAAGGGACTTCAGGCCTCTTCGCTCGAAGCTGCTCCCTACGCTCATTCATGAATCTCACATACCCTGTGAGGGGGGATTTGGGGGCATTGCTGTCCCTAAGAGGTTTCTTCCTCTTTCTCCCTTTGGCCCAGCCTCCTCGTTTAGTTCTTTGCTGCTGCAAAATGAAAACGGAAGAAAATTCAGATTGAAGGTAAAAAATTACCACCACTGGAAGGAATAAATATTCATTTCTCAAACATTTTCATCAGGACTATATTGCTGTAACGCATCCTTGCCATGGACGTCCTTTAGTAAGCTTCAAACCTTACCTTAGAGCAATTCTGATTTTCTTGTAAGCAAATCCCGACAAGAAGCCTCATTGTAAAAAGCTGTTTGCAGTATCACTCCCGGTCCAATGGGGCAATACAGTAAACATCTGCATCAACTTCGGACTGTAAAGTCATGAGGAGCGATAGCTCACACAACTATCACCCTAACTAGAACAAGTGCAAGTAATTTATTTTTTATTCTAGCTCACAGCTCCCTCCCCCCCGCTTTCCTAATGCATTTACTTCAATATCATACTTGGAGAGTTCGCAAATGAGCTAGCAATTTTTAACTACCTAGCTATTTTGCACCTTCCAGATCCTTTGCCTTTGTGCATTGCATGACCAAAACGTGGGTGACAGAATAGCAGATATGCTTTTGTATTCTAGCTTATTCTATAGGCTTTCTTTTCCACAAATTGTCTCCAATAAAGAGATGAACAAACTTCAAAGGGAACATTGTAAGATTTGCCTGTGGCACAGAGCTCAAAAGAATCACGTAACTATCACTCATCCTCCTGGTTTCACGTTACTACACTAATCTCTCGACAACACTATTTTCTTATAGTGTGTACACACAACTATTCTGGTATTTCTAATCTCTCCCCAAATCAACATGTTCCTGAAATCACGTTAGTTTTAGTTCCCTTTCTAGAATTTTACTGCTTCCTTAAACAAGGACCTCAGAGCTGAAGACAAACTACAAGAAGGAAAATCAAATGCATCTATCAAAATACCTAAACCACTTTAACGTCAAGCTTCAGGTCCTTCATGATTTAGTCACCAAAAATCAGTGTGGGATAGTACACAAGCTGCAGCCTAAAGAGTAAGCATAACACTTTCAAAGACATCAGCTACTCCCAGAACAGTGCAGTGGTCTTGCTTTCCCACCTCACAAGAGAGAAAATAAATTGTGGCCATGGAACATTCAGTCCTCCAGAAAAGTAGAGGCAGTACCAGTCTGGGGACCCTACTAGCTAAGCTAGAGACACGAGACCATCTCTGCACAGCATGACTGCTAGCTTGCCATGGCAAACAGTTGTGCAACACTGGAAAAATAACTAGGGAGAATCAAAAGATGAAAAATGGCATGTGGATGAGAAGTTGTGATCTTATCCAAAACAATCTGGGTAGTTAAACTGTAATGACCAAACTCCATGCTTTTGCTTCATTGACAAATCACCATTATTTTAGCTCACCTCCTCCTCAGGCTTCTGCTCAGTGTTTTCAGCAGTATTAGAAGACTCATTTTGCAGCTGCTGAACCTGTGACAAATCCTCCACCAAATCTGGGTTATTCACAGACTGTGAAGCTCCACCAGTGAATGAACTCTCAGAATGAGCTACTCTGAAAAAGCACATAATAGCAGAAGAAAAAATTAATCATCATATTGCTAAATCACTTCCTCCTTAAACTTCCAAAACATGAAAAAACATTGCAAATATATTCAGTTCTGACACTATCAAGAAAAAAAAAAGATTTCGAAAAAGTCACTTCAGAAGAACTGGCTGTTCCATCCAAGCAACTGTTATAGCTACCACAGTTACTATGAAAGCCAGCTTGATTTTTAGTGTTACTTAGTCTCATTTTTAGTGAAGCTTTTGATTATACAAACTGTCAATCAAATCTGTTTGAAACAGAAATCAGAAAGCATGAATCTACTCCTTAAAAAAAAATAAAATATCTTTGAAATAAACCATTTCAACTTCAACAATATATACACCTTTCTCATTGCATTTAGTGTATTTTCCCCACAAACACACTTTAGAGATTAAATCTCATTCAACATAATCTCCTGTTGATACATGTAGATATTGAAAGCACAAACATGCCTAGATCCCAAGAGGTTCCTGAACGGCCACTGTTAATTCTGCTGCAAGAACTGTATCAGTTGACCATACTCTAAGAAAGGACAATGTTGCCTGGAGGCCAGAAAAACAAAAACAGTGACAAATAAAAAGTAGGTTATGAAGGCAGGTACATAAAGATGAGCATATATTTTGGGGGCATCAACCCCAGAGTTATTCTTACCACTGTGCTCAGTGAGCAAATTCATGTAAGACTCTGGGACTCCTCTCAGATTCTAATTCTTTATTAAGCCAGGCTTGGAGGTTACTTGACCTTGCCTTGTTACATTCCTGAAAATTACTGTAACAGTAGCATATGCATCAAGTCTACTTTGTCCATTTATTCAGCTCTACAGCTGTTCACATACATGCCAACATTAAATATTAAAAAAAAAAAAAGTTCCTGCAATAAAATGTAGAATACAGCTCTTGAAAATTGAGATATTTAATACAAATTATTAGCTGATTGCCTACAGGAAAATTCACCTTTAACTAAAGAACACTGTATTTTCATTACTATTATCAGCAATCAGGGTATAATTACCAGTAAAGAAACAAGGGCTGGAGAGATCCATGCCTGGCTTTCAGATATCACATTGTTTTTTTTTTTCCCTTCTTGCCTCTCGAATTGTTAGTAATAAGAACTAATACACACTCCTCTAATAACATTCAGTAGGTGTCAAAGAGAAAATGGAACAATGGAGTTCCTCAGAATCGCTGTTATGATTTGAAGAACATTTCAGCTTTCCTGTCACTCCTTAGCAGGGAAGATTTTCCAACCACATGTATAAGGAACTTCAATGGGTGTGTAGCCAGTTGCAATGGAACATGAAAGCTCATTCAACACACTAATACCTCTTAAACACAAACCTACTTTGAACATGTAACTTCATTTGGCACCAGCAGGTCTGAAGTCCCAAATAAATAAAACCAAATTTGAAGCAAGTCTCTCCATATCTATTTTTACAGGGCTTTACCTGTCTGCAAAGTCTGAATTTCATTGTCTGGTGCTTTACAAAACAGAAGCTTCACATATCAACACAGAACAAGAATCCCATGTATTCCTGGAGGACTACTACTTTTGTCATTGTGATTTTAAGAGAGGCTGTTGTTTCAGTCTGTAAAAGCGGAGTTAGTCTGACAAAAAGCAAAGACATCACTTTCTCAGTGAGTGCCAGAGATCAGTGATGAATAACTGATGAATATCATTACGAGAAATCACAGCCCTTCCCCACCCTCCAACAGGCCTCAAATCTCTCAAAAAATAAAATCCTAGGGAAGCAAACTTTTCAAGATAAAAGGGATGTTAAAGAAAATGTTGTGATTGTTTCCATCAGTTCGGAAGAGTTCTGGTTTCTACTACACATGGAGACATGTGATGGTCTATCAAGCCCAAAGGAGTGTTGCAGGATTTATCTTTGTTGGGTTTTGTTTAAATGACTTGGGATACCCTCTTCCCACTGAAACAGCTTCCCTGGCAAATCTAGAGACAGCTGAATGTTAAAAAAAGGAGTCACTTACCCAGTCACAGTAATATCACTACCTTCCTTAGATCCATCTTCATCTGCAAAAAGTGGAGGAAGGGTGGAGCCAGCCACCAAGTTCTCCATGCCTCTGGTTAAAAAAAAAAAAGAAAGTTAAGTTCTCATTGTTTCCCTTCAGCAGTGCTTCTGCTTAAATGTCACAACGTACCACAGACTTTTTTTTACCCCCTAGAAAAATTGACCAGCCATAACTAGTTGACCAGATCCTGCCAGCAGCCATGCTTAAGGACAGAAGAAAGATCGTAAACGATGATCAGAACTTGCCTGTTACTGAGCCCTGTGCCAACGTCACACTGTCACTAGAAATCCCACTGTGGTACTGTATTACCCCTTAAGGTAAATTTTCATTCGTCATACTCAGCACACAAGTACATAGATCCCATTCTTCCGATCCACCTTCTAGTTGAACCTAAGACTGTGTATCCTTACTACACAATTCTCCTCCTATATTTGGTCAAAATTGGCCAAAGGACTCAAAAGGCTTTTCTCAGGAACAAAGAGCATAATCATACATCGGCCCTTCCTCCAAAGGGCCAAGGACATCTCAGCTTTGTGTAATGCTAAGCAGCGCCAGTTCTGGGGTTACAGCACCATGGGCATGGCCTCGCTGTGTGGATGCCCGAACCTGAGCAAAGCCTACACTGTAGTCCTACGTCCCACAAGAGACGTGGTACCCAGGTGCTTAGTTGTCTCCTGGGGGAATTCTAGGATCAAGACATACCTTTTAAGCTCACCTCATCCCAGATGAGGGTTTGGAAATAAAGATAACTCAAAATGCGACAATAAACACAGTTTGTTATCAGGGAAGTGGAGTGTAATACTGGCCTTGAGTGCCAACAAAGCAACGAGTCTCCAGCAAAATCAGACTATTTAAATTGCTGAGAGAACAATTTCCTTCATCAATAATAAATCTCCATTTTTTTTTCTAAGACTGTGAGCTCTGCTCTATTCATTTCCTGCCTCAGTGAAAACAGGCTGCTGCCTTTAGCAGCAGCTCTACACCTTCATAAGCTACTACAGATATTAGCTGACAAACAAATCTCTGGTAAACCTCCAATTTGCTCAGTTAAGCAAATGCTCAGATAATGCTCACAGCAGGAGATCAATCGAAGGTCTCTGTGAAACACGGATTGTGTCTAATTACCACCAGAACACACATTTCAGTTTCCAAACAAGACCACCCGTCCTGTACATGAAGGACCAAAGTGCAAGAAAGCACCATAGATAACAGAACCAAGCTCTCACGATGGGCAGCGGCTTTGCAAGTTCAGATGGGACACTAGAAAAAAAAAATCACCATGAGAGCAGCCCAGCACCTGAGCAGGTTACCAGAGGGGTGGTAGCAGAGCAGTGTATCCCTGCAGTTTAGATGCTGTTACACAAAGCTGCAGCTCACTTGAACTAGCATTGGAAATAGCCCTGCCTGAGTGGGAGGCTGAACTCGGATGACCTCCACATGTCCCCACTACGATACATCTGCAGTTTTCTGAACTGGAACTCCACATTACACTTCCTTGCAAACACTAGCATCTCTGACATAAAAAACAGGAAAACTGGCTGAAAGCTCTCAAATACAAAGCTTTTAGGAAAGGGGGGCTAGGTGCACTGGTTGAGGACAATTTTCTTTATTAAAGAAGGATAAGCAAACTATACTTCACATGTAGAGAAGAATCTAACTGAGGGTTGGGGCTTTAGGTATTACAAGAAAAAAAATGATAATTCAAATGATTTGAAGAATGAACTCTTCTGATGCCCCAAAAGCAGTTTAGGCACAGCTACTAAATATACAATGTAAATCACTTCATGCAGTTATCAAGAGAGCAATCAACTTTTGCTTTATGTTACACAATCTCTTCCAGTTTTGGCAGCCAAAAGTTCTAAATTAATCTTTTACCAAAAAAAAAAAAAAGGAAGCTTAAGCAATAGGACTAAAGCCTTGGTAACGTGTTTTAAAATGTTTATGAAAAGCTTTACGCATGTCTGAAAAAAAGCTTTCTTTGTTGTTCAGGCACCTCCAGCAGCCCTCTCAGCGGCCAAGGACGGACCTCTTCTCAACCTCACTAAATCAATCCGGTGGCACTCAGCACTCCCACATTGCCTTAAAGAGCAGAGACGCCCTGATTCTGAGCACACCGTTCCTTACCAAGCGCTCCTGTCCCTGATGCCCACTGTGACCTTCCCACCAGGTCCCCACGTCTGTGCACATCTGGACCTAGGCAGCAGCAATCTCAGCTTGCTTTCTAACTGCGGGGAGGCACCCGGACATCAACCTTAACAACATATAAACAGAACACAAACACAGGAAGCTGGGAGAACACACGCTTCATTCTTTAATTTCTTTATTTATTATTTAACCCATATGCTTTAGCTACGAACTCTTAAAGTTAATTCTGAGCCAAGTCCTAAAGAAATCAATAACAGCAGTGAATTTATAATGGCTTCTGATCTGTTCCAGGAAGCAAGAAAACAAGACAGCTCCCCAAAAGCTGACTGAGAACTGATGGCAGCCTACACAAGTCTCTCAGTCATTTCTTGTACTTGCAGTATTCCAGGCCTTTGCTCCAAAGGCACTATCAGCTAGTTTCAATGCTACTGTAGAGCTGAATGTTCATTTCAGGGATGTAACAAAATGGGCAAAACAACAGCCTGAGGAAAAGAAACTAATTCCTATTTCTTCAACTTGAGCTTCTGCAGAATTCACAGGACTTGAAAAGGACAGCTGCAAAGTCCAAACTAGAATTGTTCTGAATGCAGACATAAAACTGTGAAACTGATATAAATTCCAAATCCCTACAAGCATTCCGATTCAGTGCGAGCAAGCACCATCTCCAAACAAAACCGGTCGATTCAAACCAGAGCAGCTCTGAGCTTACTGCATTGCTACACTACTACTTGTGATGGCTCAAGGAAGCAACCAGCTAAGTAGGACTACAAGAAGTCGGATTAATTTACAATTGTCTTGGATAGAGTGCTTGCAGAACAGTGATTTATTCTGGGATAGATCAACCTGGAAGGGTCTGGCATGTACTCAACTGTATTTCTTTACAACTTATGTAGGGTGGGACACCCAAACCAAGACTGCAATGCTCCATCTTACCACCACCTGGAGTTTCTACAGCAGTTGTGCTCCCATTTTAAACATGGTATTTTTCAGCCAGCAACAATGTTCCTGGAATGCCAGCAGCAAGCACAAACCTCCTGCTGTACTACGGCTAACAGCAGCAATACATTTTCCTGACTTTGCCTGAGGTCCAAACACTCCAGGCTCTCCTTTGCACTGACTTTCCTCCAAATGCAGGCTCCATAGAAACATAAGATTTAGGGGGTTTTCTCTTCTATTTCCTACACCCAGCATAACAGTGATCAACTGCAGAACAGTAACAATAACCTGACCTGGAGGCTGGAAGAGCTTTTTGTATGCTTGGTTTGGGGTGCATTACCAACCCATATTTTAAGAGGATAAAACACAAAAGCAAAGAAATCGAGTACAAACTGAAGCTCCACATTGTGTGTGCAAAATCCCAGATGGAACACCAAGAAAAATCCTAGTCGGGACCATTCCATGCTCCCAATGTTCAAACATTGCTAAGATTTCCAAAGATCTGTCAGCCACTTATCCTAACATTAGACCCCTATGAGCCTAAAAAAGGTTGTATATTATCCTAATCCACCAAAACCAGCTTGGTTTTACCTTTTTCCTACCCCTTCCTTCTCTTATCTCTCAGGAGAAACAAAGGGTTGTGGTCCAGAAAAACTACACAACAGCACTCTAACTTCCAATTTAAGTTTCCTGCCTGGATGGCCACTTCACTTCATACTCAATACTACAGTGTACAAACACGGTTTGACAAGCATTACTAGAGAAATGAAAAAAACTTGCACAGCATAAAGACTGAAGTGCTCCTATACACAGCAGGGCATCAAATAGCTGAAAAACCAGAAGTTTTGTTGATCTTTTTTCACGTTAACTTTTATAGGCCATGTCATGTAATAGCAATGTTCTTCTAATAGAAAAAGATGAAGTGGCTGTCAGTTATATTTTGAGTAGACAAAGCTACCATACAATCTAATCTCTAGTAACATCCGTGTAACAGGAAGGAAAAGTTAGAAGAAGGTAATTGTTAAATCACCTGTCAGAACAAATCTCTAACATGGGCTAGACAAAATGACTGACACGTCTGCAACATCATTACTATGGTTGCAGTGTTAACAGTGCTGTTACAGGGCAGCACACCTACACATGCAGGTTCTAGATTCTGCGTCACCCCAGACAAACTTTTTTTAAGCCTTCTACACGTGCAACAAAGGGTAACATTTGCAACAGAGAACTTTCCCTTCAGAGAATCAGGCCATTCCACTCAAGCAGCAGACCATCTTGATGCAGCACACTTGCATTTTTATTTTTCAAAGGAGATCAGAGTCAGAGCAGAACACACATTCACAGCCAGACTGTTACAGCTACGTGAACTACAAACAGCCCTTCTTCTCGAACACTGGGTGCTGCTGGCTCTTGGCACAGCCCAAATGAAGAAACAGCCTGTTCCAGACCCAAAACAAAGCAATTACTGTACACTCTCCAAAATAGTCATTGCTTCAACAAAGTGTAACTTGCTTTGCTGGTGTCAAGCGATGCACAACATATGTGAAGTGAGGCTGGACTCTACAGTGCCTGCACACGTCTGGCCACGCAGTCACTGTCAGATACAGACTGACGTCCTATTCAGCCCAAGGCCACATGGGAGGGGTCCTGGGATTGCCCTGAACACTTGAAAAAAATGGTCAAAATAATCCCAAACAATGTTGCCTTTACAATGACTACAGCATATCAGATTCTTAAGCAAAAGAATCGGGAATTACTAAATTAGTCACCCAATTAAAAGGTAAGGTTATAAAAACACATTTATTACAGTTAAGCATATTCAAATATGAAGTCAGCATCACAAGCCCAATGCTCAGCCTGTATAAAGCATTGCCCGAGTTCTGATTACCTCATTGACAGCTCTGTTTCAGAAACATGGCTGCTGAGGAGGCTTTTCCTCCCATACTTCCTGTTCCTAACCTCTCGTGTCTTTCTTTGCCAGAACAAGTAGCTCCAAAATTTACCTTTCAGAGGACAGCAGATAAGTATCTTCTGCTACATCACAGAGGAACCACAGTACTCCTTAGCTAAGCATCAGAATACAAGCACTTCATAATGTAAATAATTTAAACCCAGAAAATTTTTTGAGAGATAAATTGATAGGATCATCACTTTGTCTGTCCACGTGTAGTCAGAATATGAGAAATAAAATGAAAGCAAGTACATCTTCAATTAAAACCACAATGATTTTGGATCTGTCAGAGAAAGTTCACATTCTCTCCTGACAGCAGCATTTTCTTCCATCAAATTGGAGCAGAAGCATATTATCCAACATCCTTAACTGCAAGAGACAGATTTGACTTTTTTCCCCTATAGGCAACTCATTAGAAAAAGGTCTTTGACTTCAGGAAAATCACATGTCAAACCCAACATGACGAAGGTTTCTCTGTCAGACCAGAAAGTATATACACAAGAGAACAGCCAATTGCTTTTATTTTTACTTCTTGCCAGTAAAAATAAAAACCACCAAAGACCAAAATAAAGACTTGCAGGAAAAGATTTCAGACCTCCATTTCATTTCCAAGCAGTTTAAGGAAAGGAAGGGAAGATGTAGAGCTTAGTTTTATGCTTAGTTTACTCGGCTCTTTGTGGCAAGCATTAACAAAGCTATTAATACTAAAGCTTTAGTATCAGCTGCCAAACATCTGCAAAATTTTCTTTTTAAAAAGCACGGGTGTTCAGTTCTATATTCTACCTTTATTTACAAATCGCATTATGATAGGGCATATTTAAGTCATCTCATATACACCACATTCTGTTTTCTGGAATTTATATTCACAGACAAGAGATGTATGCCCAACTCCACAGACAAAAGCAAATACAGATCCAGGCTGAATTGTCTCCCTTGAAACACACAAAAGAAATTCTGCATTGGCAATACACAAGCTTTTTAGATCACCTGAGGGAAAATAACTCCATATGGAGAAGACTGTACAAGTAGTCGTTCTACCCACCCCTACACAGCTAAATGACTAACTGCAGACTAGGTTACCAGTGGAGAGGCTTTGCCATCCAGCCCTTCAATGGAGGCATTAAGCGTCTGAAGATGAGGGTAGCTCATGTTTCTGCATTAAGTTTCTTAGTGACAGTGTTAGCTGCCATTTAAAGTAATGCCACTGTACATACACATCTGCAGAACTAATTTAATCCTCATGCTATAGATCAAGAAAAATCCCAATCAGATCACAAAAAATAAGTATTGGAATAAAACTTGAGATTTCTTTCATTTAGTTCATCACTCTACCTCAGGCAAGTCCAGTACCTCACTACCAGGGATGACTGAGGTTGGTCCGTAAAAACCTCTGAGTTCCCCCAGCTACTGGAGGCAATCCACCTCTTCGCCTGTTCCTTGGAAATCTCTGGGATCTGAGGATCACCTTCCACTGGACATCAAGTTTTCCAATAGCTACTTTTGCATTAACAAGGCAAAACAGATAGCCCATTAACAAAATAACACAACAATGTAATGGACACAAACCATGCCTTGAGCACAGACATTTCTCTGAAACCACGGTGATTATAAAATCATCCAAGATTTGACCAGATATTGTTAGCTTTCCCGTTCAGCAAGTGAACAGTTACTTTTCTTCAAAATTAAAGTTGAATTCCATTTATGTCAGTAAGACTCAATTATTTCACTGTTTGGAGAATGCAAACATGAAAGTGCCGTGAGCAAAGCAGTTTATTAAAAAATGTAAATGAACAGACTCCAAAGGTTTTCATGGTGTTTGCTCAGCTCTAACTTTTACCAGCATCACACAAGTGAAGAAACAATATAACTTCATGCTGGAATACCATTATGATTTAAAATACCAAACCCTTATGAACTGGAAATAACTGAATGTCAGAGAATCCTGATTGTGACTGACCAGTGAAGTGATAAGTTAGATACTCAAAAATAAAATAATTCAAGAGTGGAAACACCTGCTGCGATTGAAAAGTTGTTCTAAAGCCGTTTTACCATTTCTGCCCTCTCTCAGCCTTACTACAAAAGTTGTCAGGCATGTACAGCATATACTCCTAGCTCACTTAAATTCTGAGAGTAGAAACTAGCTGCTGCCACAGAGGAATACGGATTGGAATTTCCCATGCACATACCCAACAAAACAAATCATTACTGACCATTTTACACAATATGGGGTTGAATACTTTGGATGTGAGAATATACTGAATAAGGGATTGAGTATACACTTAAAAGAATGACTCACCACAGGCTTCGTGACCCAACACAAAGGCATCTACTCTGACCTCAAGAGCAACAACGACAGCATGGAACTGGATATTTTAAATGCACTGATACGGGTACAGGGACAAAGGTTAGAGGAAATGAAGTGTGGGAAGACTAAGTGATTCTCACACAAAACAGACAACTGATTCTGCTTGTTTTCAGACAGGACTCATCTTTAGAGAAAAATGACATATCAGCTTCCTTTTGCTCTCATTTTTGTTATGCTTGTTATTGTGTTCCATTATTCCAACATACAAGGAATGAGTCTGAGCAAACAAAAACCTGTAATATTTAAAATAAATCAAATTTTAAATAGCGTTACTTGTGCAAAGCAGATATATTTTCACACTCTTATCTGCTATTTCTTTCCCTTTAAAAGATTAACCACATGGATACTAGCAAATCCTAATAGCAAGAGTAATGAATATCTGGGATAGACTGATTGGGGAGCTTGCAGTTTCTAACCTGTTCTTAAAGCTCTCCAGTAATGGATAAACACGCATCAGAAATGGAAGTTTGGGTATAAACTGCATTAAACACACCAAAATCTCTTCAGCCAAGGCTCTTCTAACAGATCCTTCAATTTGGGATGGTTTCCCACACATCATATCATTGGCATCATAGGATTCGAATTGCACAGATCTCAGACTAAGATGGAAAAAGGAATAAGGACAACAAGCACAGTACAGATGAGATTCAAGCAGCTATCAAGAAAACGGTAGACAACACTTACAGAACCTTGTCTGGGTTCAGGAGAGCAGAAGGATACTTCAACTTGCAATACTTCATCGGATCCCCAAGCCATTTCCCATAGCAGCCTGGACAAATTGCTCTGACAACAGTTGCTAACAGCTCCTACCCGCTGTCTTATTGATGCTGCAATCTTTTCTTTGTGCCCATCATTTTCTATCATATGCAAGAAGACAAAACAAGCCAGGGGAAAGTAGTGACTAAGAACAGGGCATCACCACCCAGAGCCTGAAGCCAAAGAACAAACAAGAACCTGGGACAGATGTAAGACCTGCAAGTTTTAACTGCTCTTTCAACTTTCCTCTTCCACTGCTACTTCTCAGGTGCTAGAAACAAGGAACTGCAGGCAGGAAACATGCACAAGCTCTGAAAAAGTAGAGTTGATCTACATACACAATAGATCTAGTCCTAAAAGAGAACACAGATCTTTTCAAATAGGCTGAAGACTGAGCAGACAAGAGGGTGGAGCTCTCATGTATCACAGCCAAAGTCTCAAGCACTCACACTTGAAAAGATTTCTCATACATGTTTAGTTATAAATGTTCTGAAAGATATTTGGCATTCAACTTCGAATATTTACTGTATTTAACAAACAGCAAAGATTTATACTGCTTTTACATTTCCTTTTGATGACTTCATTTCTATATATGTTTAAGTAAATATGGTTCCTCTGAGTTAAAACAAATGCTATCCCAATATCCCTATATATGGCTAAAGAGGAATAGCTGGTTTAGAGGTCATATAGGAAATCTGTAAGAGCTAAGAACACAACCAAATTTCAAAAGCAGCCTTTAAGATGCTACTAACCTTAACCCTTTTATTGTTGACATCTCAAAAGCTGCTTAGTATATCACTTCATCTTGCTTATTGCCACCTAACCATTAGTCCTAACTCAGTTTCAGACAGAGGTAGCTGTGATGGTGTGACTGGAAGACACATTATGCAGTTCTTATCGCAAGGAGAAATGAGAACTGAAGCCTACTGAAAAGATCTGTGACAAAAGGTCAATAACACTCTGGCTTATACAACATTAAATGGTGGGAAAATTGAAAAATATTTGTATTTTCACAAGGGATATAACATACGATGTCACCTCAGTATAACCTAATAAACAGAAGTTCTTTGCCTTGATCAGAAACTGAGACAAGGCAAACTGGTGAAAAACAAGAGATTGGGCAATACTCTGTCTTTTTGGATTTGTGGAACCTAAATATTTTCCAACACAAGTGCAGGCACAGTACGACAACTTCAGGAAACTTATTTCTCTTGGTTAGCTTTTGCAGCCTGGTAGAAGTACGTACAGAAATTACCTGAAGATCCATTATCACATTTAATCCTAAACATTAGCTCAGAGGCTTTTCAGTTAGAGAGCTGCCTTTCTAGTCACCAGCACTCTCCTTTTCATTTAAAAAAAGCTACTCTCAAAAAGCTTTCACAGCTGTATTTTGCTCCTCCCTACACCTCCCAAACAAAAGAGAGAAAAAAAGCATGACATTGCATTTTAAACTTTACTTTTTAAATGCAGAAAACATTAAATTTCTATGAAAACTAACAATTACATTTAAGCTTAGACTTCCTGAGATTAAACATTTGTTGCTGTAATGGAAATTTGGCTTCCCTGGTCTCTAACAGTTCCCCAGAGCAGCTAATTCCCACCCTGAAACTGCTTGCTGACCTCTAGAAAGGGTCGTCTATGTATAGCTGGAGAAGAAATATGCTTACAGCATTCCAGTGCTCCATGGTAAGCTTGCTAAGAAGAATCGTGCAGGTTTAGTCCACAACTATACCAAGTAATCAAATTAGGAAAGGCTTTCCAAAATGTCTGCCTGTAAAAATTGTGGGTTTTTTTTTTGATAATCAGTGTTTCATTTACAGCTAACAGTTAATTAGCAAGAAGCAGAAGCTTTCATCTACTATCCACTGACATTTTCTTCTGCTCAAGTATCCCTGTTTCAATCACCATCAACTTGTTTTTGGTTCCATTTAAAATGCTTCTCAGTAACAGTTAATAACTTCACCTGATAATCACATCTTTTATAAATAAAAGTATACCCCTAATCATAGAAAAAAATTCTAAAGACTCCAACCAGTTTTGCCAAGTAAGATCCCCCCAGCAAAGCATTAATGTGCCAGGCATATGTCTACAATCACCAAATCACAAAATCCTAGGGGTTGGAAGCAACCTCTGAGATCATTGAGTCCAACCCCCCTACCTCATCCTCATTGCTTTTTTTGTTTGGAAGGCTACAAAAAGTTGGAGAAATAAGCTCTTTGTTCTCTGATAGCGATAGTGATGAATGTAAAACAGCATGTAAAAGCAGTTGAAAAAATATCTTACAGTGGCCACAAGAATAAAGAGTATCAGGCAACACCTCCCCCAGTCCTGACAAAGCTTGAAGGACAGAAGAATAAAAAAATAATTCTTCTATTAACAGACTAGAGACAGAAAGCTTGCAAGTATGGAAATTTTTCATTTGATTCATCTATTAACAAGAAAAATCCACAGAGAGCACCTTAATAAGGATTCTAGGATCTTCTCTCCAATTACTGAAGGTAGAGCTGGACTTCCAACATTACACTGCCCCTCCAAAGACTGCCTCTTGCTCTGTATTAAGCTCAGATTTATTCTCAGCTCTGAGTACAAGTAGTACTTATCCTAATTTAAACCATTTCAACAAATTGTGAAAAAACAATGGCGAACTGCCATTTCATAAAGGACTTACATGTCAGCCTCACTACACAGAATCCAACTTTCAGAGATTTCAAGTAGGTTTAAGTCAGGAGCAGTTTTAAGTATATTTTTTTTTCCTTCAACTGAAAAACTCAGGGCTGCTGTGCTTGCCATTCCACTAATTAGTCCCCTGTTCAATATGTTCTGTCCTTCAAGTGGAGGACACAGCATAATGAACTGCTCACAATTCTGCAACACTAGAGACAGAAAAGTGAGGGACCAAGAACAAGATACTGTAACATCATCAAGTTCTTCACTGCATATAAGCAAGAGATAAATTTGCGTTTCCAGCCTCACAAGAGGATTATCTGTATGACAATAGGAGCTTAAATCTGAAAAGAAGTGGCGTCTCCACTACACAAGGATTTGAAGACGCTTTCTGTGCCAAAGCCAGATACATTGTCACTGCATTCTAAGAATCCAACAAGTTTCAAACTGATGCCATTTTGTTTAAAGACATCAAATTTCAGAAAGCAGAATGAATCAGGCTCTATTTGCGACTTCAGACTGACATTTAAAAAGTCATGGAACACAAACTAATATGATTCACAAGCTTTTTTCTGCCTTCCTTTTTCCTGTACTCAGAGCTTAAGAAACACGACTTCTGCTTCCACACTTTGTGGAAGCATTTAGCGTTAGTGGAGACTTAGAGAATCCTAATAACAGCGCACAACGAAGTATACATTCCTTGGAACTGATGAAGCAGAACGGGAATCTGGCCAAATAAAATGGTGGTGTGAGTTGAACATCCGACTAACACTATTTTCAGATATCGTTTCTGAACCTCTGCATATTTGGCTATAAATCAGATGTAAGGATAGGCTACAAGACTACTGAGCCAGAGCAGTAGCTTGCTGCTGCTGGGAACAGAAGGCCTTGCTCCTTTCTCACCTGGTTATGGCAATCTCTGGACTCCTCATAGAGCTGCTCCTACCCCACAGCTCTTCCCTTCGGGAGCACTGCAGGGAAGAAGGGAAGCTGGGGATCTTCCACTGTCTCAGTGACACAGTTGAAAGGACTCAGAAGGCTCAAACACCAGAGCTGTTAAAAAAAATTAATGAATGCCTACAGAACCCCCCACTTCTACCAGTGGTGAAGACTCACATTAAGTTAAATGAGCCACCCCCAGCCACCAAAGATTATTGCCGGCAGAACTCAATCTGTTAGCAGCTGGTTGTGGAGAGTTTCAGATCACATCAAGAGCAGCTGTTACCTGCCCACATGAAAATAAGCCAAGCACTAGAAGGAACAAATAACAGCTCTCCATTGCCAAAGGCTATAGTTCAGGGGTAGCCTGAGCCTCTTGAACTACTAGCTACTTCAATCACATCATCTTCGGACTGGCAGTTCTGTTTATCAGACAATTTATGTGCTAAGCAAACAGAATAGCTTTTAGTTGATTTATCAGATTAGTTTATGCCAGGTAAAATGGCTCAGCAAAGGATCCAACAGACACTGCAGCTGGCACAAGGAAGAAGGGTGCAAGTAGCACAGCCCAGAGTTAGTGACTTACATTTCTATAACTCTGCAGCCTGAGATTCGGTTTCTCTCCCCCTAAAATTCATGTGGTGTCAGGGACAAAGAACACTTGAAATGATTCCAGTAACCGGGGGCCCTAAAATAGTCAGAAGCATGAGGAAGTATCAGAAAAAAAATGAGGATTATCTCATAAGTTGTCTTGACATTTTCAGTTTTCTTCTTTCCAATCTAAAGCTAAACATTTATTCTACTAATGAAAGATGATTCTTTCTCATGACTCTGGAAATAGAGAACCAATTCCACAAATTCTGATTCATTTTTTCTAACAAGGGATACTTATTACCATCGCTCTTCATATCTTATCTGAATTGCAGAAAATATACTTTATCTTAATTAAACTGAACAGAAGAGCAGTTGAAATGCATTTTGTCAGCCTTCCACATATTGAAAGCGTGAGGATTTAATCAAATATCAGTTATCTCAATTTCCTTCCATCAGTAGCAGGAGTCACGTGCAACACCAGCTAAAGCTCACTGCAGTAAACGCAGCCTGAGCCAGAAATCTGCTCCACAAGAAGATTCTCTTGTGGTTACCTGACCTGTGCCAGTAACAGACTAGATGTCAGGACTGAAAAGAACCTGCTGTGTCACGTTTCTAGGTAACTACACTGCTAGTCAAGTGCGCACAAACATCCTCGGTCCTGTAGCTATTAGCTGATCTTGCACTGGCAAAGTTTACACTTCAACAGAAACAATGAGCACGTGGTGTCATCTAGTGCTCCATTGCCTCCACTGAGTTTCCCAGATTTCTCCAGGTTATCTAGCACTGTTTTGAATCACAAACCTCCAGATCCTGTTTGAGAGCCCCCCTTTATGGAGACTATCACAGACATTCAGAGCCAAGAAGCAAGAGCTAATGCAGAACTTGCTCCTTAAGAAATAGTCCCTGTAGGAAGACTTAAGAACACTCAAAAATGCCTATATAGTTCAGGACTTTCAGAGACTCCAAAGATACGCTCATCCACTCTAGAAATTCTACACAAGTTGTGATTAATGAGATATTCCAACAAGATGCTGGTCTATTTGATGCAGTGGTAGCTTTAAACAGAACCTCTTTCTAGATTAAGTCTTAAATCCTAATTTTTCATCCTTCAGGTATCAGAAGATGTCTAGGTCAATGCCCTGGATACGTGAAAATAAACACAAGGAGGAAGATGCATATTCTTAAAGAAAGGTAAGCTGTGGAGAAGTGGAAGAGGAACATTCTACCAAAGAAAAAGGTCTGGAATATCATTAAAAAAATGAAACATGCTTAGTACACACACCTTCTCCTCCTACCTTGGTGCACCATTTGTTCTGTGCTGAGAGCACTTCCCCCCTCCCCATCTTGGCAGAACTGCAATGTTGGTAAACTCCAGATTTAGAAGTGTGAGCAAAAATTCACAGTTTACTGTTTCCGATACTTTTCTTGATACTGATCTGTTTTCTCTGTTGTGAAGTTTCATACTACTACCAGAAATTGCTTTGTCACAGCTCTCTCCACTGCTCTTCCAACTAGAGACCGACACTTTCCTTTCTGCATCATGCCAGGCCCCACATATTTTGAACCCTAGCATACGATGCTAGATTCCACTACATCAGAAACTCAGCCTTTGACCAACAAGTAATTATGGCCTCAGAGTCACAAGCCTGAGATTATTACTTAGCCTATTCTTATACAAATGGAAAAAACAGGTCACTCTTCCAAAAAAGGTTCACTTGCATTACTGATGGTGTGTCAATAACCTGCTTCCAGCAAACAGTACTCCAAGCTTAAAAATCAGCATGTCATCTTGCATCCAAGGCTTTGAAAGCACAGCCAAGGAAACTTGAAGAGAAAAAATGTTACTTTCTCAAACAACAAACGAAGATTCACAAAAACACTAGCTAATTTCATATGAAATATCTGCATTAAGAGGTATGACAGAACAGACAGCTAAGTCAACTCTACATTACTAACAAAGCTTTTGGTTGCTACTCACACTGTACAGATACCAACTAGCCTTAGATGCTTTCAAGAACCGGTTAGAAAAATACAAACAGTAATTTTGGAAAAAAACTGTTCTTAGTAAATTCACACCTAATAACGTTTAATGC
This sequence comes from Anser cygnoides, assembly GCF_040182565.1. NCBI lineage: Eukaryota > Metazoa > Chordata > Aves > Anseriformes > Anatidae > Anser > Anser cygnoides. The sequence goes on from NC_089883.1 coordinate 13,564,997, forward strand.
CAAAGTGTTTTTACCTACCTCTACTCATTTCTTGAAAAGAAATTAAGTTCAACAGTTCCCATAAACACAAGAAATATTCCCCCCTCTTTCTTGGGAAACTCATGGAAGTAAAAACAAAACCAAAAAGCTTAAAGGAATGCAGAAAAAAATAGTTTGGGAAGCTCTCCAAAGCCAATCCAGTTACAGATATAAAGGGCTTTTTATTGTACATGAACTAGCAAAAAAAAAACAAAACAAAAACCTCCCCTCACCTAGTCTCCTCAAACCAGCACAACTATGTTCCCCTGAGTTACCCTTCTCTCTAACAGAGGATTAGCAGAAGTGTCCCCCTTGTTAGAAGTGCAGCCTCTCCACCTGTGCTATCAGTTTCTCCTAGCACACACCCCAAGACTCCAAAAATCAGTACAGTCTGTGCACACTTCAGTAACAGCAAGTGGGGGTAATTATCAACCACTGCCTGGGGAGGTCAGGAGCTACAGCAAGAATTCAAACACCTGTATCCACTTGTTTTAATGAAAATATGCTCCACATTTGTCTGCAACCTTCAGCCAAGTCAGTGGCAAGCCTGAAAAAAAATCATCCAAATCAAAGCCCTAACGCAGCCCTGCATAATCAGAGAAGCATTTCAAATGGAAGGCTGAACTCACTTTGGCAGAGGAGTTACCTGGCTATTTGGGCACACTGTGATACCAAGTTAAATACATCTTTCTTTAAATACATTGTGAACAGATAAACTAACAAAGAAAGCTTACAAAGCTAACTTGAACATACTAACTTACAATTGTCTCAATTCCTATGCTCTGATACTAAAAATAAGGTTGTGATATGGATACAGAGCAAAAACTCATCTTACAGTTACTGCTTTCATTCAGAAGTCACGCGTCTTCTCAGTTCTGAAAACAGCACGTCTTCTCAGTTCGCTGCGCAGCCCCTTGCCATCAGACACAGGAGGCCTTGCTGAGGGAAGATGTCCTGTAAGAAAGGAAGGTAGAAGACAGTAGGAAACTCCCTTCTCAGTTCATTTATTGCAAAGGACAAGAATTTGTTAGTCACCTAACAGTCAGATACACATAGAAGAATTGAACACTATTCTCAGGTGCTAAAGAAGCATTCCTGTAGAAACGTGATTCTCTGATTCTCTTCTGCCTCGTCAGCCATAAAATGGACACCTGTGAGGTTACTCTCTATGCACCTCACTGCAAAAAGCCAAAATAAGAAAAAAAAAAAACCACTCAGAACTCTGAGTGTTCTCAGAACTCTGAGAACACTCAGAGTTAAATCCCCACACTTCAGTTTTCCTATTTTGAAAACTGCTAGTATTTTTTACAGAATTTAGCTTAAGAAATTTAATCCGAATACACTGCTTTAGTCAGCTTTTCTAAATCTAGATGTCCTTAGAATTTGTAGCAGTGACTACTCTGAGGCATTCCAGGCTTCTAAGGACAAAAAAAACCCATGCACTTTTTTTTGACCTCTGTGGACTCTAAAGTTACAGTATTTGCCAGCATCTAAGGCTGGTATAGTTCTAAAAATACGGAGTATTTTTAGAAAAACTTTTTTTTTTTGCCATTAGAAATATTGTTTATTAATTGTATTTATTAAGTGGTGTTTGTTTCATCTTTATCTCATCCTTTCTTCATTTTTGTGTAAATGCTTTATAATACACTTATCAGTATAGTGACGCGGTTACATAAATAAAAACAGGGAAAAAAAAGTTATTGGGGGGGAGGCTGGTCAACGTTTGGGGTTTTATTTGTACACTAATAGGGGCATGCAACCAGATAGCGTGTACCATTGCTCTAGAAAGCCAAATCTCCGTTCCTCTGCCTCCACCACCCAGCTCTGTGACCCCACTGAGGTTTCCCACTCCCTTCTCTCCTCCCCAGGCCACTCGCCCTCAGTGCGGGTATTTCAGAGGGCTTGGCTGAACGCTGCCTCCCAAAGCACGTGGCTCCAGCGGGCTCACGCTATAGGGGGGAGGGATTTTCTGGTTGTTTGTTTTTTATTTTCCACCCCCAGCTCTCCCGAGGGGCGCTCCGGCTGAGCCCCCGGCCCCCTCCGCAGGCCTCCCACACGGGCAGCCCGGGGCGGCAGGCAGTCCGGAACGAGGCCCGCCGGGGGAGGCCGGTCCCGGGGCTGCCCGTGCCGCTGCTGCCCAGCTGAGCGCCGCAGGAGCGGGGCCCCTCCAACCCCGGGCAGGGCGAGGAGAAGGAGAGGAAGGCCGCGGCCCTCCCTACTGACCTGCCGGCGGCAGCGCCCCGGGCCGGCCGCGCTGCGTGCCCTCAGCCCGCTCAGCCGCCGCCAGCTCCCTCACACGGCCGCATCACCGCTGCCCCAGCCCGCTCGGATCCCTCCGCACCTCACCTCAGCGCGGCCCGCCCCCAACCCCCCCCCCCAAAAAAGCCGCCGACGGCCCGGGAGCGCTCCCGCTGCCCGTACGTCGCCCTCCCGCCGCGGCCCTTCCCCTCGCTGCCAGCTCGGAGCCGGACTTCAACCACCACGCCGGGACTACTTTTCTCGCACGAGCGGAAGCACACCGCCTGTCTGCGCGCGCAGCGCCTCGGTGCGATTTTAAAGGCTCGGGCGGCGCGCCGAGCGCGGGGCATGCTGGGACTTGTAGTCTTCCCCCGGGGCCTCCGCCGGCGGGCCGGGAGTATCCCGCGGCGGCGCCCGGCCTCCTCGCCCCTCCGCAGCCAATCGGTGGCTGCCCTGGGCGGGGAGGCTCCGCCCCCAGCCGCGGTGGGCGGGGCCGGGCCGCGGCCGGCGGCGGCCGGAGTCGGTTGGTGCGCGCGGGCGCGGCGGCTGCAGCCCCGTCCCGGAGCCGGATCCTCGCCGGGGCCCGGCGGCCGCCGGCCCTCACGGAGCTCCCTCGCCGCCGCCTCCTCCTCCTCCTCCTCCTCCCCCCCCGCTCGCCGCCCCCGGGAGGCGTCGCAGGGCTGGGGGGGCCGCTGCCAGGTGAGGGGACGGGCCGGGCTCTGCGGGCGGCGGGGGGCGGGTAACGGCGCCGCGGGGTCGGGGTTGCTCGGGGAGGGACGGGCCGGGGGGGCGCCGGGAGGGGGCCGCGGGGGGCCGGGGGGGGCCGTGAGGGGTCCCCCGGCGCCCGCCCCGCCCGGAGGCTCCGTGCCCCCGGTTCCCCGCCGGCAGCCCCCGGGCCCCGCGGCGGAGCAGGGCGCGGCCGGAGCCCCGCAGGGAGCCCCCGTGGGCTCGGCGCCGCCTGGGGCCGAGGCTCCGCCGGGCCCCGCCGCCCCCCTTCGGGAGCTGCCGCGGGCGCCAGGTGAGCGCTGCCCCCCCCGGCTCGGCGCGGAGGCGCCCGGCGCCGTGCTCCTGTCAGCCCGCCGGCGCTGCCTCTCCCCACCGGCTTGCTCTGCGCTCCGGGTCGGGCCGGCCGGGCTCCAGCGCCGGGGGAAGCTGGGGCTTGCTGGCCCGGCTGCTCCCAGGAGGGAGCGAGGCTCGGGAGCGTGGCCCGGTGGATGTCCGGCCTGCGGTTTGCCGGGGGAGCCTTCCTGAAAGCCCCTGCGAGCTCCGGGCTCTCAGCGTTCCGCCGGGCAGCGTTCGGCTTTTGTTCTTCTCGGAGGGCTTCGCCTGGGGCTGGAGTTTTTCCCGCGTGCTTTGCGGCTCGAAGATGGGCTGGTGTCTGCTAGAGCGCTTTGTACGCGGAGGTTTGGGGGAGAAAATAATAGGCAAGGTGTATGGGTGGGAAGGAGGGCACACAGTTGTTCAGGAGCCAGGACTCTCTGGAATTCCGGTAGCTGGGTTGCGTAGTTAGAAAGTTTGAGTAAACTTGTATAAAGTTACCAGCTGAACAACTACCTTTGTTACAGATTAAACGTGTTTAATTCTGTCGGACTTTTGTTTGACTTACAGCCTCATTTAGGCGGTTTGGTTCCAGCAGTTCAGCAGCGCAGGAAATACTTGTGGATATTTTATTTGGTCACTTTGACTAGTTAGAGCTCTTAATCTAATTCCCTTCTGGCTTAAAAGGTTTTGTCTGTGAAGTAGCTAAGATGATTTATCCAGATGAAGCATCTTTCTGGCACAGCTGCTGCTGCAGTGTGTTTTCAGGAAAGCCTCATTTTGTCCTCTAAGCTGCAGAAGTATGCAAGAAGCGAATTACCCAGTTTTCCATGAGTAACTTTCCATGATTAAGCTTGCACATTCTTTTCGTGATGGATTTACCTTATTGTTCGGCTATCTCCCGTAGATAAGGCAGTTCACAGACTTCCTAAATGACTTTCTTGGGTTGTTCTGTTTGTTCCTCCGCACCTGAGCGGCGGTGGCGGTGCGGTTCCCGAGGCTGGGCGGGAGGCACCGGCTGCGGAGCGGGGAGCCAGCAGCACGCCTTCCTGCCCGGCCTCGCTGCCAGCAGGCACTTCCACCCAGCTGCGCGCTCCTGGAAGTGAGCAATTGATAGGAGAGGGAGCTTCACTCGTGGGCACGAGGTTTGGCTTTCATTGTTTCAGAACGTGCATTAGCCATGCAAATAAATGCATTAATTTCAAAAGAACAGCATTCCCTATTTATTGGCAGGTCTTAAAGTTGCTTCAAAGGAGAGAGCCAAGAGACAAAATACCGTTCCAGATTCGTAGGTAATTTGTGTTCCTGACTTTGCGGCTCTTTAAAAAAAAAAAGTCTATTTATAAACATATTTACTGAAATGCTTATTCATTTGTTTGTGTTTGAAAAAAAAAATATATATATATAGGTTGGAATTGATTGCTTAAAGAAAAACAAGAGGGACGGTGCTGTTCGGCCAAACAACTCCTAAGTGGTTTCTTGCCTAATGAGGGTAGTCAAATACTAAGATAACTATTGTAAATTAGTGTTTAGGGTCACAGACATGGGTAATTGCTGTTAAGCTTCTGTACTGTGCTAGGAAAAATATGTCTGTGAAAAGATTGCTATCAAGTTAACAAGTTGAGACATGCTTTCTTTTCTCTGCCTTGTTAGTGGATTAACACTCCTGGGTCTCTCCTTTCCTTTTCCTTTTTCCTATGTAGTCTCCGCTGTTAGATTTCCCTTTTCCCTAGAGCTGCCCGTCATCCCAATTAAGAATTAGACCCTCCCATCCCCACGAGTTGCCTGTTTGCTTTTCCCTTTTCTCCGAAGGGATCCACGGTTTCACTCCTCGTCGTTGCTTTTCCTGTTCTCACTCCTTTCTGACAAGACCAGCTTTCAGGTGGTGTTGACTCCACAGTCTTTTTTCTGTGGATGCCTGATAGACCCTCTTTTCCCCAGCTTGATAGCCAGAGAGGTCTAACCTGGGGATTTCTAGGTATGGATCCGAGCCGAGGGCCTTCTCCTGCCAGCTTCCCCGTTGTTCCCACTTCCTGCGCTGCTGCAGCTCCTGAAGAATCCTGCTGAGCTGCTCCCTCCCGTGCAGTCGGTGTGTCATAGCTGACAGTCGGGTAGGGGCAGAATAGCAAGATGCAGGTGATGGGTACAGTGAGGAGATAGTGCTGTATTTGTGAAAAGCTCTGGCGATTGAACATTATACAGCCATGTGACATGAAAAGAGATAGTGACGAGAACGCTTGGCATGGGAAACTGAAAATAAAACTTCCTTATCTTTCTGCTATTAATATGTGATAACTCCAGATGTTTTTAACCTACTTAGGACACAAAAATGGGAAGCTGTAAACCACGGTTTGGTTTATTAGTTGAAGCAGAGTTCGAAGAAATAATGTCAAGTTGTTCGCAAGCCACGAGTAGTGTTTCTTCGCGCTGAGCGGCAGCCAAAAATCACCAGAGTGGCAAAATCCGCTCTACATGCGCATGAAATAACACAGGAAGAAGAGATGCCCGGCCCCAGATCACAGCCAAGGGAAAGAGGCTCTAGGCTCTTGCTAGAAGGGGTTGGCGAAGCACGATGCCTCTGCCCATGGCGGTGGTACCTGTGGCAGGGGGGTACCAAGACCTCCTCTGAGGGTTTTTTAGTGTTCTCCCAGACATGGCCACTGTTTAAGGGTACCCTGGCATTTACATTGACCTAAAGCTGAGGTCGTTGCATTGTTTCACATGTATCGACACAATAATGTAGAATTGCCATTGCAGTACGCTTTTAAATTTAAGGGTGGAAAAATATAGGCTGGAAAGTGGGATTACACTTGGCTAGTTGGCTTTCACAATTTTAAAGCAGGGTGAAGTGGAAGAAGTAAACAGTATGCACTGAAAAGAATATGAGAGCTTTAGTATTTCTGAAGTGTTAGTGACAAGGATAAATTACTTGTTTTTACTTGGTAACAGCTCTAATTAGCTGTCCAATATTTTAAGCTGCAGTTTCAATAAATCGTGGTTTAGTATTGTACCCTGCGTGTTTCCTTTTGGTTTTTCCAAACCGTAAGCAGAAATTATCGACCGTGCGAGAAAATCTCAGTCTTCCTTTTGCCTAAGATAAGTGGCTGAGTCACTAAAGCAATTTCTTCCCCCGTATCTCTTTAAGTGGACTGAGTTGATTTGAGATCGCCTGATTGTTGGGAAAAAAAATGTGGATAGAGGCAAACTACGCAGCGGTTTAGCTTCGAGGTCACTTTCTTTAAATTGATTTTCTTATGGGTATTGCACGGGCTGTTACAAAAGTTGCTGTGCTAACTCACCGCATTATAAAACAACTTCACCCCACTGGTTCTGGGTTTGTCTGCTCAGATGAGGCCAAGAAGACCAAAATTGTGGAAACCCTGTGCAGCCTAGCTCACCATTTCTCTCTGCCCTGTAATCACGTATTGCTGAGCGCGATGAATGCAAAGTCAATGTAAAACTGCACCACTTGGGGAAGTGTTTTGTAATCAGCCTTTAACTCATTTTTCTGCTTGAAAAATCTGTGGGTTTTTTTTTGGGGGGGGGGGGGGGGGGGGGGGGGGAACGACTCGTCCTGACTGGTTTCCCGTTTTGAGTGCTTGGGTGGCAGATTCCAGTGCAATGTGCAGAGATACGTAGAATTTTACCTGGATTGTTCTGAAAATCTCCGCCTCGTAGATCCACTCGTGCCTGTCACGTACGGGACTGGCCTTAACCGAGATGCTTTTGCGTGAGTAAAGTAGCAATAACAAATGGTGTAATACAAAATGTTACCTGGACAAGACGTTTTTAAATCCTTCCACTGGCAGGCTGTGCCCCACGTTGTACTTGAGAGTAGTATTTCAGTTAAAAAAACCTTACGTGCATTTAAACGTAATTGCTGAAAAATGCTCAACTGTGTTAATGCAGTCACTGTTGATTTCAGGAGACACTCTTAGCAAAGTTTTTGAAATCACAGTAAATAAATGGATAAAAATTGTGCCAGGCTAAACATTGTAGGCTTCTAGCGATACTTATTTTAGTAACATCTTGTCTGAGATAACAGTTCAGCGTGGTGCTAAAGAGTAAGATCCTTACTTCGTGAAGCCAGTACTATTTTAGAAGTACTGTGACTAGCAAAAAATTTGCCAGATAAATGCAACCTCACTGGTGCTTAAGCAGATTTGGATTATTATGTTACTTGATAGAGGCTCTATAGGAGAGTATTCAGTGGTAAATTCACCGCTGAACCGTAAATGTTTTTATAAATCCGCTAAATAAGTATCTGAATCTTAAAATGTTCTTTCTTGAATGGCTGCCTCTGTAAAAAGGCCTCTGTAAAAAGCCCATCAAAGGAGGAAGATGGTACATAGTACGAATGATGTAAATACTGCATATGTATATTTATTTATATGCAGTCTTCCAGCTCTAAGGCTCTTACTGTTAGAAAAGCCTTCATACACGTTTAAAAGACATCTAGTGTATGCTATAAACATGATCAAATTTAGACATCCTTCTAGATTGACTTTGTGTATATTGCCTCCTAATATAAATACCTGTATGCATCGCAGATGCTCTTGCTGTGATCTTAGATGCTAAGTAGCCTTTTTTATATTACTGTATTGCTTCTTTATCTGTTAAAGTCCTTTCTGTGTTGTTTTTTCTGATTGCAGCAAGAGAGAGAACAGTTTAAAAAAGGAAAAATGTAATCCTACCTCCCATTGGCCAGTAAATTCAAAAATGGTCGTGTCTGAAGGTAATGGAAACACTTAAACATCTTACAGTTCTTGAGTTGAAAGTGTCCTTGTGTAGCTATTAGTCTTTTAGCCTTTTTTTCTTTCCCCAGAGGCAAGTTCATTCTTTTTCTCCACCTTGTATTCGTCCCTAATCATCTTCTGCAGAGTAACCTTTGAGCTTGTTTGGAACCCCATTAAAATCACTGATTCTCTCCGAGAAGGCTCAGAATTACATCAGTTTTGCTTTAATAAACTTTGAAGTTTAATGCAAATGCATACAAGCTCAGAGAGAATAAATATTAGTATAGGAGTTTTCCATGGAGGAATAAGCCCTATTGTGTAATTGGTTTTCCATTTGCCTTCCTAATTGTCTTTGCCTTCCTCTTCTAGATGGGGTATTTTGCTTAAAAACAGGTTGCACAATGTTCTCTGGTGTCAGACTTTGGGTCTGTAACTATATGGTTAAAGAGCATGACTTGTGCTGTTTGGAATGATCCTGGGAAAAGGCAGTTTATTTAATGACTTTTGTACTGTAAACTCTGGATGTTCTCAGCCCTCGGAAGCAGGGAGATGGCTCAGCTGAAGGGGAGGTGCAGAGAACGGGGGGACACGGAGCCCCTCATTTCGGCCAGTTCCACGTGCTTTGGTCGTGCAGAGCAGTGCAGTTCGTTGTAAGCAGGGGAGTAACTCACTGAGCTTGGTGTTCAGTGTGCATCCAAGGCATTCGTGTTGACTATTTTAGAACATGACATCTGTAAAATTGTGTTTTCATGCTGTGATTGTTTTTTCCTCACAATTTGAATGTCTAAAGGGATGCGATATCAGATTATCTGCAAGAAAGTCTCAGACTTCGTGGGATGCTAATGAAGCTCTCAAGAATGTGTCTTTAGATTGTAACAACTTTTTAAAACATTAGGCAGGCCTTCTGAAAATCAGGCAGGCTCACGTTTAAAGGTCACTATCTCGGGCTTGAAAAGATTGCCTGGGAAGTGCGGAAAGCAGAGGCATGTTAGGACAAAGCTTGCTGAAGCCTGACGTGCTCCTGTGCCTATGCATTTTGCCTAGTAAGAATTTCTTGTGCGGTGAGGGCAGAATTCCTGTTACAGAAAATGCCAGGCCAAGCAGAGCTTAAAGCACATTTGATCTGCCTTGCAATCTGCATTGGTTTGGGCTGCTGTATCGCAGTTGTCATCTTGCTCCACGAACCTGTTGGCATGCAGGGTGCTGGTGCGTGGTTCCTCGCGAGCAAACCCACTTAACTTGGGCCAGTGGGAGCGAAGCTCTTCCAAAGGTGTCTCTTTGGGGGGAGTCGCTCAGAAAGGGGTACATCAGAAGGCATGTTGCACTCCCCTATGTAAAGTACCTGTTTTTAGCAGTAGATATAGAGATACTGTTAGTAACAGTTGCCATGAAAATCCTCCTGCGACAGCTTTGCAGATGCAAGGTGGAATTGCGGAGCGGTAAGACAGATTCCTCAGCGGTACTGGAGCTTTAGTCATGGTGAGTTCTCCTGTGTTCTGTATAATTATCTCTGTTTTTCTGCTTGTTGGAATGTGCAAAGTGTTTGATTATTTTGTTTGTTTGTGCAGTTGCTTTCACAGACAGCAGCTGAATCAGGTTCCTTTCCGATTGGTATTAACACTCAGCATCAGTATGGTATTCAGTAAATACATTCATTAAATGCAGCATTGCAAGTCATAGCACATTGCATAATATTGTGAATAGCAAGAAGTGCTGCATTAAAAGCAAAAAGCCCACTTCTCACCCTTTTTTTAATTTTTCTTTGTAGTGCATGATGGTGATAACATTGCAGGCTTTTTTCCTTCTCTGTCCTTTGCAGATTGACTTCATTGCTTATGGTTGTACATTATCTTTGTTTTTCAATGTATATCAACAGAACAATGGAGATAGCAACTGACAGACCTTTTGAAGCCAAATTTGCAGGCTGAGAAGCAGTGTTGTATAGAAACATGTTGGAAAAGATAACCAGCATGGGTTATCAGACGGGGTTCTACTCAACCCCCTGCAGATGCAATTACGGAAAAGGCGGTGTAACAGTGTTTTCTGAAATGTTCCAATGCAGCTGCCAGGGCACTTGATGGAAGGCACATGTATATGCTAAATTCATCTGTGAAATCACAGTAAGCAGGTGAAACACTAAAGCAACAGCATTTAAATGTAAGTGGCAATTAGATTTCTTAACCTTTCAAACGTTACTTAATTTGTTATCTTTTCTTCTAGAGTTGACTTAATACACAGACAATTGCAGGTAATCATGATCTACGTAAAAAGCTGACTTTGGATGCCTTCATATGAAAGTTGTAAACATCCAAGCAAAATGAAATCTGTAGAATGCAGAAGAAAATGTGAATTGGTATACAGAATAACGCTACCTCCAGCGGCGGGCAGTACTTACTGAGGGAGGGGGGTAATTTCAGCAAATAGTCCCTCACATTGTATTACGTGGGTAACGCTCAAGTTTCTCAGATTGTGCTGCCTAGGGGAGTTGCTGTACTTCTTCGTCTAATTATAAACATAAAGCAAAGGTGGAGAATGCATTGGAAAAATGAGAAGCCAATACTGGTTCATAGTTGCAGTAGTCAGACTGGATGCAAACAGCTGAACTGCGGATGAAACAATTATTGAACGGTTGAAATAATGAAAAATAAGTGTGGGCTTATAAGCGAGTGTGTGCTGTGCTTTTCCAAAAAAATCGGTGTTATGTTTTTAGTGAATATGTTAGAGAGGAACATTTGTCAGGACAGTCTCGCATCAAAGGAGGTCTCTCGACAGCAGAACAATATGGCTTCTTGGATTGCCTGCTGGTGCCTTTCATGAGTGCGATGCTTATCCATTTAAACTTGCATTTCAAGTGATACAGGAGCAGTTTTGATTACTGTTTAAAAACATAATTTCTTTCCTTTTGGTGAGCGTGAAGCAATAGTGGATTTCATGTAATTTTTGGTTCACATTCTCCTGCTACTTTATGAAATGTCTGTAACTGAGCTGGGATCTACAGATGTAAAATAGCTGCTTTTAGCTCAGATGATTTTGCTCAATGGTTCAAGGTTTCTTTTCCATCACTGTTTTTCCATGAGCTCTCCCAGCAATTTCAGGGTAATGGTTCTACAGGGAAGATGAAACGTGTGTTAGCTATATTTATATTCATTGGATGATGATGCACAGCATGAGTTGCCCTGCCTGCACAACGTGTGTAAGAATTCTGAAAATGACTTCTGGTGGAGAGTTGAAAGCTTCAGCAAGTCCTGTATCCTGGTAGGACTGAGCGGTATGGGCCTCATCTCAGAAGCTTGTTTGCAGTCATTAGTCCAACAAGTTATTATCTAAAACCTCTTAACAGTTTTTCTTGAAAATGCTTGTGTGTTTTTCTTTTTTTTTTGGCAGTGGTTTTATGAGCTGGTATAGAATAGAGGGCTGTCACACCACAAAAAAGAAACCGTGTCCGGGCATTTGTGAGATTAACTAAACCTCAGTTTCTATTCTGAGAGTTTAAAAAGTGCAAGGAAAACGGACAATCCGATCTTCACAAGGTGCCTTTCTCAGTCTTGTAGGGAACGTACACAGTACATACATAACATTGCCTTATCACTTCAGTATCCGTGGGTGTGCATGGCAGTGTCATTTAAGAACACAGAAATATTCACAGAGCTAAAGGGATTCTTGAAATTGAGTGGTACCCCAAATATCAGAAACCTAGCTTTTATTATAAGTGAAAAATATATTGAGATACATCTGCCTTATGGTTTCTGTGAGAGACAGAGGTGAAGACTTCCCATTATAACTACCTTCTAAATGCAGCAGTGGCCCTGTTCTGCTTTACAGGGTATGCTACGACCTGTGAGAAATAGTTCCTCTTGGAAAAGCTGTACACAACATGAAAAGAGAGGGAACATAATCTCTTTTGCCTCTTCAAGATGTGCTGGAACAAATCTTTTTTTCCCATTTTTTTGCATATTTTTCAGATGAACAACTCTCTTGAGCGTTGTGCTTTTTATTACACAATCTTTGTTTTTAAAGTTCTAAGCATGACCTCAGTTTTTATTTTGGTTTTAGTAAAGTCTTTGCTGCTTGTAGCCCTGTAAAATCTAAGAGATTTTCCTCTCTTTGAGCTCCTTAAGACCCATAGTCCACCATAGTTTATATGGGAGGCTTAAGTGAGGAGTCTTCTGAGTAGAAAATGTCTTCTATAGTGCTTCCAGATTTCAAAATCATTGGAATTTTCTCTGTGTAAAGTTATAACTTCCTGAGAAAATGTTGGCATCCACTGTGGAAGTTGTTAGTTTTTGGAACTTCTGTTTAAATTACTCTCTCTCTGCTTTATTTCTTCCTCTTCTTCCTAGGAAGAGAGGCATGGGGCTGCAGGGACTTCTTTGGAATCTGGAAAAAGGCAACAACTTAAGAGCGTGTGCATTTTGGGGGAAAATTGTTCTTGAACTGAAGAAATAATTTTAGAAGTTATGGCTTGTTTTGTTTTGGTAAACCAGGGCTATATAAACTTGTCAGCTTTGGCACTTTTATGTAAAAACTTCTTCTAAGTTGTCTTACGTATTGTTACAGAAAACAGTTATTAATATCCACTTCAGTATTTGTGAAAGTTAAGGTATATAATTTCTGTTGGTAGTTGAAGAGGACTGTTGGATTGTAGATACCTTTGGCCATGAAGGAGAAAGATTTGGTACAGATATGATCGTTCTAAGCTATGTTGTTCTGTAACCCCCAGGTTAAAAAAAAAAAAAATCCAGAAGATCAACTTGTCAGCATTGTTGGAAAGAAAATACAATCTTCTGCAACTTTGATTCGAGGAGGAGATGTTTCTATTCATACTGAGAGCTGTGTATCTGAGCTCAGCTTTGACACATATATCTTACATAAACATGCTTTTGTTAATCCAGCTGTTAATGCTGTTTTAGGAAGTAGTGTTAAATCTCCAGTTCGATTCCTATTTCAGGATGAGTCTGCTTTTCTCTGCAGAGTAGTACAGTAGAAGTCAACAGTGATTTAAAAACTCCTTGTAGCAGCATATCGGCCTACTGTTTCAGCGAGAAGTGTGACTGAAGTTCCCATCTCTGAGCAGAAATTTTCTTTGGTTTACCTGAAGATGTTCCTGGCTTAGGAAGCAGCTTGTGAGCATCCCCTCTGTCTATGCACTGGAAGCAGGTAGACAACTGGGGGAAATGGCTTTAGAAATCATCTCAAGAAAAGCCCTCTGCAATAAGCAACAGCTCCATCATTCACTAATTTAACAAGTAAGAAAATGAAAAGCTTGCCTAAAGTCAATTATTCCAGAGTTCAAAAGAGGACCCAGAACACTCTCAGGGTCTTACTCAGTTTGCTGCCCAGCCCTTTGGAAACAGCAAGCTACACTAAATATTTTTCTAGTTGCCATAACACAGTACGGATATGTAGTTTAATCCTAGCAGCTAGGCTGCTCCTGCTTCTTTTGTGAGAGGTTTAAGTCTTTAGTTCAAATGGTAAAGATTTATGGGTTTATATCACAAAAATTATTTCTAGGGGCATATCCTGGCACTGCTGTGTTTGGCTGTTTGTGACTGTTGTATTATCATCATTCTCGCTTTACTTGCTGTTGAAACGTGTGCTGCATCACGTGGTGTGCTCTGTTCAGAGCAACAATAGGTTTTGCTAGTTAAGTATGTCTGTCCATGAGCTGGAAGAGCTACCCTGCATATCAGAAGCTTGCAGTCAGACCTGCTGATTAGTATTTACTTTTCTCATGCCTGAATGCTAGCACGTGAGCTGGGAGTAATCTTTGGAATTAACTTCTGTATTGTTCAACAATAGGAAAAAGTTGGGAGCTGGGATGATGCTTAGTTTGTTGCTTGCTTTTCAGACCTGATCAGAAACTTCCATTTGAACATAGGAGAAGAATACCCAGAGTGAAAAGGTTGGTGCATTTTTTTTTGTTGTTGTTTTTTTCCACGTTCAGAGCATGGAAGATCCCGCCTTTGATCTCCAAGTCACTGTCTGAGTAAGTACTTCTCAAGTAAGGAAATGTTTCCAAAGTTCCATCAGTGACCTCAAGATCACTCCCATCATTTGTGAGGCAGACTCTGCAAGACAATAAAATGCACTCAAGTCTTCTGGTATTGTCAGATCCTGAGTAAAGATGAGATGAGAATGACTGACAGAAACCTGCCAGTCTGAAAACATACAATTTCTGAATTCTTCTGTAAAATGTACAGAAAATATAACATAGGGAGCAATGTTCGTACTCTAAGTTGGGAATACCACTGAAAAGGGCAAAGTGGAAAGTACCATTAAGGTGTCTGCAGCATTGAGTGGTCTTCATTTAAAGGATTTGGTGAAATGAGTCGATGCTTTTTGTAACTTGTTGTGCATAGCAGCAGTATGTGTGCCACGAACAGTCAGTCCTGTCTTGCAGCAAGGAAATGAAGCTCTTTCTGCACTGAGGTTCTGCAGCACTCTAATCTGGCTTATGCTTTATCGCAGATTTATTTCTTAATCTGCATCAGAGATTTTGCAGTACTGGCTGTTTTATAGCAGCCTGGTTTAGTTTTTGTTTTGTTTGAAAATATGCAGAGCGGTCCTGCTGTGATTAGGGCTTGGTGGTAGCTTTTGGCAAGTCCTTAATTACTTGTACAGTAGCATTGTACTGAGAGCGCGCGATGCGTTTCGAGGGAGGGGAAATGGGAACAATGTGCTGGTTTGCTTGTGTGGGCTAATATGACTCACTGAGGGTTTTAAAGGTCTTTTAGAAAAAGCTGGCAGGCCAGCCTCGGTTTTCAAATCAATTTCAATTGTCCAGCAATCTGTAAGTCTCCCTTCCACTGAGGAGGCCCTTGCAGTTCCCCATGGTTTGGGGTCAGCGGCTTACAAACACCGCACGGCCCAGTGAGCTGTGAAATCAGTCTTCCGGATGCTCCTGTAGAACTGTTGGATTGGTGGTGAGGCAGAAATCACTGTTGGGTCTTGTACTGGGTTATAAAACTTCTAAAACTGAAAACGTACAGAACCATGGTTCTGCGTGTTTTTTAACTGCTGTTAAACCACCGCTTGGGAAGTTCTTCTACTCTTTGAACGAGGGAAAAATATTGATCCAGAAATTTTCTTGAGGTGTGTTGCAGGATGTTGAACAGGATATTGTTCTGGCAGCTTGATGATTTTGCATAAACATAGTAAAGATATTTTGCCTGTATTAGAAATTGGAGCTAGTAGTAGATGAAGAAGCAGCGTGCTGGTTGAATGTTGGAGCTTATCTTCCCTTGATTCAGAAACACCTAACTGCTTTTATTTGGTGAATGCTTAAGATGGTTTAACTTGTATACAGTGCTTCCTGGTGAGAAGTTAGGGGTTTCAAAGATTTAAGTCCACTGAAGCAGAGGTTATACCTGTCACACGATCTGCTCCTCTGGCTGCTGTGTGAGCACTTGCTAACAGCTGAACTGGAGGCTTTTCCTCACCACTGGTTTCCTACCTACGTTCGCAAAATGTGCTTTCTGTTGTTGCTTCAAACATCTGTGACAACTGGCTCGTTGCTCCCACCCTGTGCCAAGTTGTGTTTCATATTAAATTATATTTTCAAAAACAATAGTTTGGGGAGGAGCTTGTTGCCGACTGGCTCCAGCTAGCGTGCCTGGGTCTGGCAGTGCACTTGGATGTCCCTTTGCAGCGTTCATGTCTTTGATTCATCAGCTGTCTCTTGCCCTTGTATTTTCTGTCAGTGCAGCAGTGTTTGCTCTCTGTAAAATATCTGCAAAATATGGCGTGTCCTCGATTGTACGATTCACCTTAGTGCAACTGCAAATGTATAGTGTTGTGCAAACCTTAGCGCTGCCTGCGTGTGCCAGAAAACTGATGGAACCAGCTACAAAACTGCGAGTGTCGGCTCTTAACCGGTGACAAATGGACGGGGAGAAACCAGCCGACGCTTTTGGGTCTGGGAAGGCAGGAGGGGTGCCTGCCTCAAAACTCAAACCGTGCGTCAGCGTAAGAACAGCTGTAGGAGCTGTCGCCGCGTCTGGGCAGTGGCCACACAAAGCCAAGTCTGTCTGATTCATCTGTTGCATTTGTGTGAAAGTTCACGTGCTTGGGGGGCTCTTTGTCCAGCTGCGCGTGTGGCTCATCTATGAGGGGTCTGAAAGCTTTTCTAGATGACACTAGAGGGGTTGAAAGGAAATGGAAAAGACGGAAAACAGACTTAGTGGGTATTTCAGCAGCTGTTTGCCAAATCACATTTTGGGATTCATTTCTATTTTAAATACTACAGTGGCTGCCAAAGAGCTGGCAAACTGTGATCCCCGTTGGAAGGGGGAGGAGACTTCATTACTCCTCTGCAGAGGAGGGACATCACTTTGTTTTCATGTTCCTGCATGCTTCCTCTTGTGAACAAAGAAATTCGGATTGGGGGGAGAGAATTATTGAAAGATTTTTCAGCAATTTAACGAAACAATAGGTTTGATTTACACTTCAAATGTCGTTTCCTGTCTTGTCTCACATCACTTAAATAGCTTTGAAAATAGTTTGGTTTAACTTTGTTTTATAGGTATGTGTCCTTTCCTCAGCTAGAACTGGTGGGGGTATTGTTTCCTTGATTATTTCCAAGTAGATTTAAACAAGAAGCGATCAGATTTAATCACCAAACAATCCTCCAAATTTGCAAGAAGGAAAACTGATTAGAATCACACACCCCCCTCCAAAAAAAAAGACAAAAAAAAAACAGCAGACTGCATAGAGTTATTTAAGCATATCAATTACTCTTAAGAGTGAAGCCTGCAATTTGGGAAGATAAGATGGCTGAACAGCAAAAGGAAAAAAAACTTGGAAGCCAGAAGATATCTAGGTTTTCTTCCTGCCTTTGTCGTGCCTCTCTTGTAACCTTGGAAACAGAGAGACAAAGTGGTTAACAAATTTGCTGATTCTTAAAATGGAGATAAGATACAATACACAGCTTGCTTCCGTTCTGCTTGATCCTCTGCAGAGTGCTGCAAGCACATTGTGTGTTTTGGGTTGGTTTTGGTAACCCAGCCTATATGCCAAACTTGTTCAGTTGTGCTGCTGTGCCCAGATGTTAGGCTGATGCTGTGCTGGGATCTGGCAGGCTTTCCAGGTTATTGTTCCCTCATCCCTTCTACCAGGAGGGCGGTGGGTGCTTCGGGCAAACGAGACAATTCTCGAACTTTCTGCAGGACGCCGAGTATTTCCAGTACACAAGCACCCTGAAGAGTCAGAGTACCCAGGAGGTGGTTTGGCTCCATGGTTTTCAAACAAGCTTTTGTTATTCTCGCAATGTATAAACCAGGAATTCAGGATTGTGGGATGAAAACATTAGAAAGTGTTCTTGGCAAATTTATCAACTGCAAAGCAGTTGCAAGCTCATGGTTCTTTCTGAATCTGAAGGTGACTCTTTCAAGTTTAGTTAACTGCTGCTTAGGGCTTCTCTTTTAAACCCTCTCTGGCTGTTCATGTGCTGTTTATATTAATGCAGCACATTGGTAGGCAATGCAGACGCTTTTAGAAATTGTAAGATTGTGCAGACATTTAATGACCAAGGATAAATTTCACAGCTGTGGATACTATTTATACTTCATATGCAGAAAAGAGTCTGCATCATGAAATAAGCACGGCTCAGTTCGTGTTGAGTTATATTTTTCTTTTTTTTATCTTAAGATTTTAGTTTTGCATGTTAAAAAGTGTTAGAGTGTCCATTTTGTAAGATAGAAAAGACCATGTATTGCCTGTTAAGAAAATAAGAAGGGAAAAATATAAATTTAAGAAGTGGGGAAAAAAGTAAACGGACTGAAGTAAAATGTTTAGAGATCTTAGTAAGGAATTCTAGAATCCCCGTGTAAGATTTTTGAGCTGAGAGGAATAGTTTCCAAATATGCCAAGGGAAGTCTGAACAATTAAAGTAAGGCCAAAAATAGCCAGGACCTGCCAGAAGATGAAGTGAGCAGTAGGTCATGCATCCAGTTAGTTTACAGGTTAAGGATCCGAAGCCTCTGCAGAGCATACGTCCCTTCCAGAACAGAGGTGGGTCCAAGCCCACGACTTGTGACTTGTCGTAAAAGAACCATTTAAAGCAATTTCCAACTTTTCAAAGCATGTAAGAAAAATAATTAATAATTTTATCTCAACTAAAGGACCTAGAAAAGGAGCAAGTTTGCTTGCTCTTTGTAAATGTGTTAACGATGGGAATCTTTTAGAAGTCAGCTTTAAAGGACAAAAGGACAAACACAATTATAGGATGTGTAAAATGGAAATTAGACACTGAGACTGAAGCCGAATTGCTTCAAAGACAAGAAGCTAGGGTAAATTAAGAATTATCAGATAACATCTTAGAAATACTGGCATCTAATATCTTTAACAGTTACTTTGAAAAAAGTTGGAGTGAAACCTCAGGAAGTTGCAGGCACTACATAGTTCTGTGCTCCAGTTTGTCTGTCTTACTCGGATCATAGATAATTTCATTTTGACGCCTATTTTATATCTGGAAATTTCCATGAAGTTACTTAAAGTAATCCCATGAAGTTATTTAAAATATCTTTGAATGCTTCTACATCATCTGGAGATTTAGTTGCAGTGTTGTAGTTAGTTCCCTTTTCTCCCTTAATGCTCTAAAATCCACAAGCTTGTTCCGTCTCAGATTGCTGTCTCTTATGGGAACCAGGGGCTAGGTTTAGTGGGTGAAATATGAAGTAATTTGATCGAGGGCTCAGAAGATACGATCTTTCCTTGCTTTTCTTCCCTTGTAATGTCAACACTGTGGTTTTTAGAAAATAATACTTTGCACGTACACTCTGAAGCTCTAATTCTGGCTGTAACTTGTCCTAAGCTGATACCGCTTTGTTGGGGTTGATCTGATACGGGTTACCATCTGACAGCACTTGTCCCTCTAAGAAACTCATTTCCAAATAACATATTACAAAAGCTTGATCAAAAGATAAAAGCTTGAACTAATAAGATGAATAATTTGCTGAGATCAAAGAGAAAATAGGATGGTGTAAAGCTGAGAGCCTGAGGCACTGATGTGTTCCCAAAAATCTTACTTGTCTGTGGTGGCTCTTGCTGACCATTGTCTGTGTCTCATTATCACTGCTATTTCTGAAAAATGAGGCCGTTTACTACCTGAAGATAAAGGGTGGCTGAGAAAGGTTTTTTTTTCATAATATGTAATAGATGTGGACTTTGATTTTTGGTTTGGGTATTTATGAAGCTCTTACTCTTTCCAGCCACTCTCAGTTCGGTTCTGCTGTCTGGGTGCAGGCAGGCGAACTTCTTAGGTCCTGCTGGAGCACAGGAAGGGGAATATCGTCCACAGGTTGCTGCCCCTGTGTTTGAGATCATAGAATATCCCGAGTTGGAAGGGACCCATAAGGATCATCGAGTCCAACTCCTATTTGGATGCAGAGCTGAGCTGCAGTACCTCTTAGTCACTGTGAGTATGGAATGAAACAGATGAGTTGACATCACCGTTAGTGATTTAAACATTGTAAACCTAACTGGCTTTACTTTGCACTGCAATGAGCTTGCAGTCATTCACCATCTTCTTGCTGAGAGGCAGTAGCTTGATACATCACTGATCTGACAAGAGCAAGTTTTTGTTTCTCTCCTGTTACCTTCAGCCTGCTCCTGAGCGATGTGTAAGTTTCATCCTTCAGGTGACTGGGAATTTGGGAATGCAATTTGCAGGTGCAGCAGGGAAATCTACGAACTCGCTTCTTGAAGACAGAAGTTGTTGGACTGTGTGAACAGCAACTGGTGTGCTGCTGCTGTTTGATGCTATGCTCGTCCTGCATAAACTGAGCTACCAGGTGGTATTGCCTCTTGTTTGGGGCTGTCCCCATGGACAAAAAGCATTTTTTTTTTTTTTTTGCACTGCCAGCAATGCACATCAAATTCATATATGTTCCCATAGGAAGAATGCTGTCATGCCCTTCTGTCTGCCCAGGCAGTTTAATAGTTCTCAGGTACAACATGACTTTGGTTCACCCCTGCCTCTCTCAGAAAAAACTGTGGCAAGCTGCTGCAAGTAATCCTTGCACCTTTGCTGAATGCTGACAGAACCAGTGTTGTGCAAATGGCTGCAAAACTGGGAGTACATAAAGCACAGCCAAACCTATAGTATGTTGTCTGGGTTTGTTTATATGGAGACTGCAATGGTGGTGTGTTTGGGCTGTGCTAGATGTAGTACCAGACCCTTGCTGTAATGCCTGTAACATATACCCAACGAGCCTGGGGGACTAAAGTTAAGTTTGAAAGGCAAGGCTTGTTTCTAACTAGCCCTAATTATGTGTTCATAAAACTTTGGAGAGTGAGTTATGAATTAATAGTAAAATAATATTAGATAATAAATAACTATCTTCAGTAGTGTTATGCTCAAGGAGACAGCATTCCCAGTTGATCTCTGGTAGCAGTAGGGAGAATGCAGCCCAAGAAATACGTTTGGCCTCCTGTTTTGGCACTCAGACGAGGCCTGGATCGTGGCCGCACCTGCATCCGGGCTCTGCTTTTGCGGGATGGAAGCTGCCAGACTCTGGCTCAAACCACCAAGGAGAAGGTGGAAGAGGGATCTTGCTCCTGTCCACAGCTCCTTCGTGGGAGGTTGTAGAAAAGATGAAGTCAAGCTGCTCAGGAGTGAGAGCACAAGAAGTAACAAACATAGATTGTAAACAAGGGAGAAATTAGCTTGCAATACAAGGGGAAAAGACTTCATTGTGACGATGGTTGGATGTTGGAACAGGGGCCCTGGAGGGAAGTAGTGGCACTTCTGTCTGTGGAGATGTTCAGAACATGAGTGGATGAGGCCCCAAGCAAGCTGGGCAAAGCCTAAACAGAAGCCAGTTGTTAAAATACTGTCGGTGGCAAAATCAAGTACATAAATGCAAAATTAATTTCACATTTCTCTCTCCACTTTGCTGGAATGTTTATATACATTGTGAGATTTGGCACATGAGTTTTCTGGTGTTCTGTTTATCGCTTAATATGTTTTAACTTACTTCTAGTCAGCTTTTTTTTCTAGAAGCTCTGTTTTTCTGTTTCTTTAAGGTTTGCAATTACAACAAAATACTGTTTTGGATGATTTGTTAAGTGAGCTTCAAAGACTCAAATTTTAGTATTTTCTTTGTAATGGAACATATTGGATTAACAACTGTGTACTGCATAAGTATTACACTTTTGGTTCTAAAGTGATCTTTCAAAAAACTGAGAAACAGGAAAATTTTTGGAGGTCTGACTCATAGAAGTAGTTATCCCGGTTGTGTGGTTATAGTTACACTCAAGTCGAGTAATTTCCTTCTAAAATCAGGGGTTTTGTATGCTATTAAACATAATCAAAAATAAATTTGGAAAATGAAGTTGGCTGGGCAATAGCTCACTACAAATAGCTCAGTTGCAAGTATGGTTTGTACGGTAGCACTTTAAAAGTTGCTGTTTTGTGGTGGAAAGGCAGGTAAGACCCACGCTTCCCTAGCTGATCAAGTTGTACCCTTTAAGAGAACACTAATCACCCTTTCTTAAAGGAAAAATCACAAATTCTCTGCAGGAGAAATATGAAAATAATAGGAAGGAGAAGGCTGGCCCTCTCTGCAGTTACTCTCTGAGGTTGGTTTACATCCAGTTGACGTTTTTTTGGTCCCTAGGAGCAAGCTGTTTTGTTGTGGGCAAGCCCTGTATGGACAGTGAGGCAGTTCCTGCTCCATCCATGACTCAAAAATCATCTTTTAGAAAAACCTCACTCATTAAGCATTCCATTTGAAAGGGTGGAAGCAGATGTAATGATAGGGCTGCAAGCTGTGTCCGGTTCGGATGGCTGTCAGAATAAAGCAGGCTGTTTCTTAATGGTAAGCAAATGTGAAGCTAGCTCTTAATAAAGTACTGGTGAATGCAGGGGGATTTGTAGCATTCACCTGGGTGAGGTCGCTTCAGTTTGATGCGTGTCTAATTTGAGCTTATTAGTTGGTAAACAGATTCTCCCATGTGTGTGAAAGTGAGCCGAAGATGATAAATGCAGCCTCACCGGAGGGAGGCAGGAGGGACGGCACGGTGACAGGTTTGGGAGGTGTTTGTTCCGAGAATTGCTTCAGTGTGTTGACATCATTTCAATGAGGCTTCTTAAGAGGTTTTTAGACATTTATATGAGCTTCTACGTGTATGAGTGGTTCATTGCTTGTTTAATTTTTCCACTTTGTGCATTTTAGTCCAAGATGTGCATTCAAGGAGATGGTAGGAGATTGCTAGCTGGCTCTGCAGCCTGCCGGGGCGCTGCTGTGGAAAACCTGCATCCTCTGGATTCTTTCTAAATTGCACGGCGTTAAGTGATTTGTGATTCCAGTGTGGAAAGCCCTGCCATTACCTGAGATTCTTGGAAGGGAGACAAACTAACTTTTTTCTTATTGGTGCCACATTAGAGAACCACTGTATGAAATGTGCAGCAAATTTAGCTCTTGGCTTCACGGTAGCAGCCTTACTGTCCTTCAGATGCTTTTGCAAAGGAAACTGCATCAGGTCTCAGTACGGTATGAGTTTTTTCAGCTTCCAGGGATGGTAGGCAAGGTAAGATTCATAAATGGCAAAGTAGAGGCTAGTTGAAAGTTCTCTAACCATTTTGTACTTGAACAAATTGTTAGCATTATCCCAGTGACTCTGTACAAATACATCACTGGGATAGACAACCCAGCTGTAGTTGCAAGGTTCTTTGTGTTATTGCATCGCAGTCTGGGCAGCTCTAGCTGCAGAGATTTTCAGTAATGAACTTGGCAATGTTGCTTGAGTTACTGGCTCTGAAGCCTATGTTTGAATATTTATGTTTCAGCTTGCTAGGTTTTTAAAACTGACTTTTTTTTTCTTTTTTTTTTTTTTTACCAAGCCTGTGGAAAGTCGCTCACTTTCTGAGAAGACTGCAGCCTGCACTGAGTGAGATCTTAGTGCAACTTGTTAGCAAAGGAAGGGGAATTTCCTTATACTCTGCTGTGTTCCCAACTAGTGAAACTGCGTGTGATGACTACAGTGCTTTAAATGCAACATTAGTCTGGACAGTCAGGCTTTTACCTTTGAAAACCTCTTCCATCAAAAGCACAAAGACTGTACAAATCAATTCATATAGTTCTAGCTTACAATGATGTCTAATCAATCTCTGAAGACAAAATAAATAGATGTAGAGGGGGAAGGTTTTTCATAAAGTATTTATTGCATAAGTTTATTTATTAAGGAAAATAAATATAGTTCTAAGGAGTTTTATAAATAAGAATTTTTAGAGAAGTCTGAATTAAGAAAGGATATCACTGATGGTATAAAAGTATAATTAAATGTCTGATACAGTAAAATGAAAATTTCCATACGCTTACACAAAGCCACGCATAGTTTTTGTATTCCTTTTGTGCATTTGTATTCTGAGAGTTGAGGATGGGGTAGATGAAGGAGTCCCAATGCCTGCCCAAGCTCTTAAGCCCCCTTTTTCCCCCCTCTTCCTGTTGTGCAATCACTTTTCCTAGGAGTTCATCAGTCTCACCAGAGTAACAAACACCTAGGTTAACCTGAACGCTGAAGGTATTTTATGTATCCTCTTCTGCAAGGCACCTGTAGCAAGATATTGGGTAGTCCACCAGCATCCTTTGTAGTGTCTTTTAGCAAAGGTACAAGGTGTTGCAAAAATTATTTTGAAAAACACAGTATGTGGAGAAAACACACTTTTCTCTAGAAGGGTTGTATAGGAATCAAATGGCATCTCAACTAGGTGACTTTCATAGGGGAAAACGTTAAAGCTGTGTATCTGAAGGAATAGGGTCTATACTTTATTACGGTAATATTTGGCTTTAGGCAGCAGAGTGGCTGCACCTAGGTTTGGAACCATGCCCTTTGCCAGGTCTCGATAACCCTAATGCACTGATAATCTGTGATATGGTAGTGGTTTTAACATGTGAATGAAAACTCCCTATGCTGACGTCAGACCAGCCTTTTGAGCTGTATTTAAAAGGAATAAAATCTATTAGGAGGTAGAAACAGATTAAGAAGCGTGTGAGTGTGTTATAGCCCAGAGAATCTTCCAGTTGTCATAAAAATCGATGGTGCAGGTAAGTAAAACTCACGTACTGCCTTGGTGCTGAGCTCCAATAAGCAGACATGAAATGAAAGAGAATGAGGAGGAGGATTGTTTTTATGATGCTAGCTGTTGCCAGTGAGATTCATGGACGCTCTCAGAAAGGTACCTTCACTTAATGGCTATGATAAGCTGTGAATTCAGACATACAAAAATGTTGCATGGAATTAGCATACGATCAAGTCCTGTGCGCCTCTCACGTTTGGATAGCTGCTTAGCTATCCTTAGTGTCAGAAGCAAGGAAGCAGGTCCTTTGAAGGTTATAGCTCTTCATGCTTGGGTAATCCAATTCAGAAGAGTCTAAAGACAACAAATCAAAATCTGTGAAATGATGCATGGTTTTCATGCTTCTGTTATTTTGAAAAAGTACATATAGATTTCCACTGTTCCATCCCAAAGAGCCCTTGAAGTATGTCAGGTATTTATAGCTTTGGATGTCTCACTTATACATGCGGTAGTTAATGACTCACACCTTTTTGAAACAATTGAAGTGCTTCCTGAATGGCAGAGAAAACATTCCTTCCTCTGCTCAAGTACTGATTCACATTCTGATTCACATTTGTTTGTTGTCATGTGGCAAACACCATTTGGCATGTTTACTCCTAGGTCTTAATTACCCTGCAGCAGTATTTTCTCTTTATAGATTTTATTTCCTTTCCTGTTTCAGCTGTAGCATGAAACAGTGCCTAAATTAATCCAGAAATTAATTCTTCCTTCCATCTTCCCTCCTCTCCCCAGCTGTATGCTTCTGCTTCTCACCATCACCTGTGGGCACTCCACTGAACTTGATTCGACTTGCTAAAGGAACAGAAAGTTCATCCAGTGAAGAAGCAAAGGTTTTAGCAGTAAGCTGGCAACTCAGTGAGGAGTCCTGCTCGTAAACACCGGAACCAGCACAAAGGAAGCAATCAGACCTGGGCACCATGAACATGGTGGGGGCAGAGACCTGTGCAGCATCCCAGTCAGTAACGGTAAGCTGCTGATTCTGCTCAACTACGATGGATTTTTCTTTAATGGTTTACGTTTCTTTTGCTCCCTGAAAGATCTCATGCTAGTCAGATGAGTGCTAGGAGTGAAGCATGTGAGAAGGTGTGAGAACTTGCTTCAGGGCCAGGTGAGAAGGAAGCGGCACCATCCTTTTTGGCCATAGCTCGCTGTGTAATCCTTTAATTGTAACCTGAATCCGCACCATCGGTCTCCAGTTAGTGTTTTGGCAGAGGCATTGCCTAAGCCATCTTAAGTAGCTGCCCCACACTCCTGCCCCTAGTCTCTTGGTTTTACTCTGTGCTAGCATGCCTGTTGGTATAGCTGTCAAGAAATGGATCTGAGAAAAGCTAGGGAGCAGGGGTGTGGAGCTTTTTTTTGCTCAGTTACTGTTTACCCAAATCAGTTAGAACTGTAGCCCTGCAGGAGGTGGTCAGCACCACAAAGGTGGCTGAGTGATGGTGAGAATGAGTTAGGGATATGTTCTTTTAGTTTCCTGAGCCATCGTGGCATTCCCATCAGCATATTGCAATTTGTTACCCTACTCGTTTGTGCTGAAATAAATTCATAGGGCTACAGTGGAGAGCAGGTCATTGAAATGTTGTGGGCTTAGTACCTGGGATGGGGAGGGTTGGAGTAGGGACAGAATAAGTTCAAAGGTGTTTAAACAGCCCATTTTATAGCTTCGCCTCACAATCGCTTGTGTCAGCGGGCCTGAAGGAACAGCAAATCCATGGAGTGGCAGCAGCAGGGTTTGGGAGGGCTGGGTGGGGAGATGAAAATGTTCTAGGTTGAGTCTGCCACAGGAGAAAATACGATTTACCTGTACTGTCCGGTGGTGCACATACATCTCTGAAGCTTTTATCTGGATTAAGAGGAAAAGTTGGAGACCTTAGGCCAGTAATTTATTGCTTAAAAATACAAAGAAACATTTGTAGGCTAAACATGACATTTGTGTTGAAATCTAGGATGTGGTTAAAACTAAGTTACTTTCAATGTTTCTGCCTAGTGAAACAGCATGCTTTGAATTTCAAGTTGCGGACTGTTGTTATCTGTCCTCTGCTGAAGAATTTGTAGCATGCAAGATCAGATCTTCCCAAGATGGTCCACTTTGCGTTAGTTGTGTTACCCAATCAGTCTTCATTCTGTTCATTCCTCTGCCCTTTATTTATGCCTCTTCCTGTTTTTCCTCTCCTTCCCTGTATACTTGAATGCAGTCTGTTTCTGTAAAGGTCGCTCTTCTATTGAAATATACCAGTGGGGTTTATTTGTTACTTTCCTATCCCTAAACAATGCAGATTTATTTCCCCTTTTGTTAATTTTTACTATTGACTAGTTACAGTGTTGTCTTATTTTTGTTTCATGAATTCCTCGAGTTAAATTTCAAATTTTAACAGGCCATCAATCCTATAGGCAGTTTTGCAAAATAATCTAGCAAAAACACTAGTAGGAAACTAGCAATCTTCCTCTGCCCAAAATAAACTAATATACAAAACCAAAATTTCCCTACCACATCCCGCACAAATGTCTATCTTCACACACAAATAGAAATATTTGAAATATTATGAGATTCCTGTGGGTTCATTAAATGAAATGACCTTCTTTTGCTATCCCAGGTTTTTAAAAAAATAATTCAAAACCCCAAATGCTTCCCGTGAACTAGTCTAACTAGACCACACAGGCTGCAGCATGCATATTAGAAGGACAGTGAAGGGTTGTGCTGTAATAGAGCTTATTAGAGAAATCTGGAGGGAAGCCATAGACCAGGCAGATGAGAAGCATGACAACTGGAAGCTGTTTCTTTCTGTCATCCTTCTCTACAGCTTTTGAAAAAGAAATTGAGCTAACATCCCTCCTACCTCAATGTTGTGCCTTAAGGGAGCCATTATGTTCACTCCTTTCTTTGCACAGAGGCTAAATTTATCGTTTCATAACCAAGTGGTGTTAATGCAAGAAAAAACAGCTGCTTTTTAATGCTGGAAAATGCGAGCAGAATTTGTTTTCCACGTATCTTGCAGGTGGTATTCCAGTTCTCGAAAACTCATTTTTGTTTAGGCTTTGGGTGGGTTAGTAGGTGGAATAATAATGCTATTATTCACAATTTTAGGAGCTTTATCTTCACACAATAGGAGTATGACAAAATGTGTTTTTTTATGAGCTAAGGAAACTGCTTGTTGGAGTACCTTCACACTTGTACTTATCTACTGTGTATAAGAAACAAAAGCAAAAGTTGTCAAATAAACTGACTATATTCTCTGTCTTCAAATGCTGTCTCCCTGTCTCCAGCTATGCTGTCCTTTAGATAATTTTGATCATCTTTTAATATTTCGAATAGTCGGAGTTGATGGTTGGTTGGCTGGTCTTGCTGGGTTTGCATTAATAATTAAAATCAGAATAAAGGTCTGTCCACTTACTGATAGGTTGTCACAAGGAGTTTTATCTGCAAAACATTTAGGCAGGATTATTTAGCAATTTCATTTTGATGTGCCAAATATATTCGCTACATATTAACAAAATAAAATAGGCTATGATTATAAATACCTGTAGACGTAATACATTGCAATAGTTGTTGTGTTTTGGTAACTTTCCATTTTCCTTGTTTCCTTCCTGGGTTGTTACATATGCGTAAAATAAAAGTGGGTTGTCCCTATAGTCCTGTGTACATATACTGATGACTTTAAATGTCATTTTCTGTTTTCCCACAAGTTCAGCTGAACAGAGATGGACTTGGTGAATTTTTTTTCCTCATGGCTCTATTTGGTCATCACCATATCTAATTGGTCATTCTAGATTCTTCACTTGTGTTTCGTTCAGTTTTGGAGGTTCATTTTAAAGGCCTGGGTCCTCAGTGCCTGCAGTCTTCTAGTGAGGGGAAAGATACTGAAGATGAGAACACGAAGGGTGCCACTAATTCTCTCCTTTTTCCCGCCCATACCCAAGCAGCAGGTGTTGTATCCCAGTTGTGAAGCAGGTGCTGAGGTATCTTAAGGAGGGCATGAAGCAGGAGGTAACAAGATCCTGAGTGTAAGTTGCACTGCTCCAAGAGCTACAAGAATGTTTCCTCGTTTGCATGTCTTTCAAGACCAATTTTTAAAGCTCACTTTGGGTTCTGTCCCTCATTACTCATGAAAGCGCTGCTTAGGCTGGATTGGCATGGTGTGGATCTGGCTCTGCTGTTTCCACTGTTGGCATTTCATCTTGCCACGGGCTACTCAGGTCTCAGCATTCCCTTGCTGTGTGAAATAACTGGTATTATTAGTGTACTTAGCTCTTGCTCCATTGACTAACTAGTACTTTTGGGGTTAGAGTAATATGTATTTTGCTCTGTGTGTGGCTCATAAAAAGTGTCACAGTAGACAAGTGACATTAAAAGGCTGTATCCTTTTGTTTCCTGTTCAAGTCCTTACTTACTGTTCCTCATGCAATGAAGTTTTTACAGCTGGAGTGTGCAGAACCCTGTTTTGTCCTCTTCAGTGTCGGTAGGTGTTTTTCACTGGGGATTAATATGAAGACACATCAAAAATGTTAAATGTGCAACCTGTAGTTCATCTTTTCTTATTAACACAGTTTTTCTTCTCCAGCCCCTTCGAGAAAAGGTATTTTATGGGTCTTGAGTGGATGATAAAATTTTAGCAGTGAATAGTTTGTTTTAATGAACCTCATTGTGAAATAAATTTTACCTTCTGAAGTCCAATACATTTTCCCCACTGTCGTAGTTGCCCTTCAAGATGATTTATTTTTTTCTTCCTTGTGATACACTCTTAGTCAAAAGTTCTCCTGTGGACTGTGTCCATCTACATTTTTCATTGCCATCAACTCCTGTCCTCCCCATCCTGCAAGTCACACTTCAGGTAGCACACAGTAGATAATATCTAACACACAGACTCTGCAAATTCTGTAGGAGTATCAAGCTCAAATAGGAGTTCAAATGTGGTAATTATACATTTATTTTTAGCTTCACCCTCACTAGAAATACCAGTAACAAAAGGAACTACCTAGCATGCACATCAAAACTGAGCTCACATGCCTTTTTTTATTTTCATATTTTACTAGAATAACCACTTGTGTCAAGGTTTAATCACTGATGATTCAAAAAACATTCTTAGGAAAGGCCTGTGGTTTCATGCTGTACAGAAAGGCAGAGGACGGTAATTGTGCTTTTTACCTTACCTGTACAGGATTTCCCTATGAGCCTGCCCAAATACATAACAGAGAAATGGATGGTTACTGTATGGAGCGCTGAGAATTTAAACAGAACATTGGTAGCTTGTTAAGTCTCCTGTTGAAATGGTAGTGGTTCCATGTTTCAGGAAGATATGTAGGTTGTTGATTGCAGTAATGCTTCTGCTCCTTACTCTGGAAGTGCTAAGAAAATGATGCTGAATTGTGACAGCACATCCCAGTTTTAAAAGGATGCCCTGCTTAAGGGAATATTCACAGAGCTTAATAAAGTATTAGTCAGCCTTAAGGTTTATTGGTAGAGATTTGAATTCAGGAAGTGGCATTGTTATGCAAGACCTGGAGCAGCTAAAAGGAAAAGAGATTAATATGCTAAAGCTTGGAAGGGGAAGCTGGGTTAGAAGGATTTTGTTAGCTCAGGCACTGATATTCATATTCATGTGAGCAACTTTCT
This sequence comes from Anser cygnoides, assembly GCF_040182565.1. NCBI lineage: Eukaryota > Metazoa > Chordata > Aves > Anseriformes > Anatidae > Anser > Anser cygnoides. The sequence goes on from NC_089883.1 coordinate 13,594,716, forward strand.
GTAAAACTTCTTTTTTTTTTTTTCTTGGGGAACAGAACAGGGATTCATGATCAAAAAGAAAGTGTTGGTGTATATAAACTGACAATGTTTATATTCTTTGTGCAGTTTTTTCCGCTTATTCAGAAGATTTGGACATTCTTGGCTCCTGGCATTTCTTTCCAGGGACTAATTAAAAGGGATGCACAGTTACTATCAGGTCATTTTTCTTCAGCTACATGATTAACAAAATAGAAAGATTGAGTGATTAAGCAATGGTACTGTAAAACTGTCCTCGACAATTGAGCCTCAGAGCATTTCCTATCTGATTTCAGTGCTTTCTTCAGGAGAGGAGGGGAGTAGCGGTGCAAAGATGAATCTGTGTGTGTCTACAGATAGAAAGCCTCTGGTATGTGCAGTAGCTTATGCTATATATTATGTTTTAAATGCAGAACTTAACACAAAGATGGTATATACTTAATGCTTTTATTGCTGTATACAATAGCTGCACGTCAGATGAAAAAGTAGAAAACATCAAGGTTTTGTACCATAAACTATGTTACAAAGTACCATACAAAATTCCAGTATAAAAGATCCGGTATCTTACACATCATTTCTTCTTGCTGGAAGAAGTGTAGAATTAGAATTTTGATGCTACGTTAGTTTTTTGTCAGGGGAGGAAAAATAACTCTGGAGGAATGAGTTATAAACCGGTAATACTAGAGATAAGTCGCTTCATTGCTATAGATTACTTAAGAACCATGGCAAGTTCCCAAGGCCTTCCCCTGTTTCAAGAGAAAAAAAAAAAAAAAAAGGAAATGAAAATAGAGATTGTCAGTAAGTTAACGAAGGAAATATCTATTGAAATATAGCATTTAAATGCTGGTCTGAAGACCCATTGAAAAAAAGTATCTTGTACATAATGTTTCTCACCTGTCTATAAGAAAGCATGGAAGTCTTCCATTTGGGGATGACTCATTTGCTGTGTTCTGCATACGCTTTGCAAGTTAACTCCTGTGCTGTGACTTTCAAGGACAATAAATGTACACGTTGAACCCTATTTTCTACTGCAGTTTGATTGGAAGAGTGGCTTTCTGGCATTCTTAACCTGGCAGTTCCCAGAGGACAGCTGAAAGCACCGTGACCTTTGTAAGTTACACAGCAGCATGTTAGTAGCCTTTGAAATACCTGACCTGTGACACTGTGCATTGCGGACATAGTCTGTAGACAAAATGTTCTGAGCCATTATGAATGGGAAAGTTGCTCCAAAACTTTTAGTGGCTGAGATGAGGAGAGTGCTATATTTGAAAAATGAGGTTCATAACTGCACAAATCCCTTGTGACATATGCAAGCCAGGAAGGTGAAATGTTAGACGCTCTGGTACATACTTGTGCACTCTTCCATGTAAGTATATATGGTATATGTATTTGTTAATTATAGCACAAAAGAGCTGGTATATATGACCCATTATTGTGTGGTAGGAAGTGCCTAGGTCAGTGTTGTCTGTAAGATATTAAATGAGAAGTTTTGTGATGGGAATGTGCAAAAATAAATTACTGTGGACTGAGACTTTGACGTAAATAAAAATTTTAGGAAATACTGATCTGGAAAATTCGGGATAGCATACTCATGATGTAATTATGACTTGCTCAAATACAAATCTTTGAAGTGTTAACTAAGATCATCTCTAACTTGCTAGAATTTAGATGACAGATCTTTAAAGATAACAATCTGTGGAAGAAAATAATGGATAAACGCAGCTTGTCTGAGTAGCCTAATTAAAAAGAGCGTTTTGAGAATTGTCATTCCAAGAAAAGCAAGAATGTTTCTCACCCACTCAAACTTCATTGCCATTAAATAATACTTCTTGGTTTTTTACTGTTCCTCCTTTAGAAGTGTGTGTGTTTCTTTTGGCAGGTAGGTACACTAGAAAGCTCAGGATGGTTTAGTTACTTTGGAGCTGCTAGAGAAGATAGGAATTTGTTTTGAACGGGAAAGCTGATCATAATGCTCTCCTTGGAGACAATGGTTTTCAAAAATTCTGGTACTTAGGAATAGTAGAAAAAGAATTTTTGTGCAGAAAAAATGTTTGCATGTTGAGATGAAAGTATTGTGTGAACTGAATACATATCCAGATAAATCTTTAAGGTCCCTTTAATCACCTTTCTGACAAGCTGCTTTTCCTAACTGTTTTAAACCAATCTACTAAAAATGGAGGCATATCCAGTTCTTGAGAGACTGCTGAGACTTGCATCTCCTGTGTCTATGCTCATCCTTATACTGGCTAAAACTGTTTCAGAACATCCAGCTAATAAATTAGATTTTTTATTTCACGTAGGCAGTTGTGTGGATGTGGCCTTTCATAAAGGAGATACCTAAGTGCAGCTGCTGAAAGAAAGGGGGGGGGGGGGGGGAACACCACTATGGTCCAAATTCAGCTGTACATGAACATTTCTTTGACATGCCAGGAGTTGCATGTGAAAATCTTCCTTGAAATGGTTTGCATGCAAGTCTTTATTCAGCAAAGCAATTTCCAATAAAGCTACCAGTGGTGTCTTCATTTTTTTTACTTATGATAGTATGAAGAAGAGATGTGCTGTCAATCTTAGGGAAAAATAAAATCTAAATGAACAGAATTTCACGTTGAACTGGCCTGCTGCTCTTCCTTCCTGAACTCTGTGCAGGATATCCAGCACTCTTAATGAAATAGCTATGGACTGTCAAAGAAAAGAATCTCAACTACTGCCAACTGGGCTGTATTTCAATCAAAATAAATTTAAAACAATCCTAATCAAAATGACATTGAAAAGTCAGAAGGTTTAAGAACTAGCCAAAGGTCTGTTTGCTTTTAGAGAAAAATTAGTATTTGTGCTTCATTTTTATGACTCTACTTTAAATGAAACAAGGACTCGCTTTGTGTTTTTGTCATGGGGAGACATAGCTTCTCTGGAAGGGAGGGCTGAAGTTACTGTTCCTTAGCACTGGGTATCCGAATGGTTCCTTCAGTATGAGCAAGCTTTCAAACCATTTGAAATGAAGAGCTGTAGGGGGATGCAAGCTAGCTTTCAGCAGACTTTTTCCATTGCCACGTATTGTATACTCGACAGAAAAATGAGTTTTGCTAGCCCAGGTCTGACCCTCAGCCTGTTTCACTGGTCTAATCCTGCTGTGAGAATGGAAGGACCCAGTGGGAAGGAGGGAGCATGCACCTAGGGGAAAATGCCCCTCTGGTCAGGGGTGCCAGCTGGCAGGGCTTAGTGATGTTGTGGCTCAGAGCAACTGCAGAGCAGCCTTGCAAGTGTTTTTCATAGAGCGGTTAATGTAATGCCATCTCTGGAAGGAACCACTGCTTAATAGTTTGCAGAAGCAACTGACATGAGAATGCTAGATGCTCATTGGGAAAAGAAATCCCTGAAAGCAAGGTTAGGAAATGGCTTGGTTTCTTGTAGACACAGCAAAGTGTTTTAAGAGAGCAGTAAACAAAAATAATGTGAAATCTTGGTAATTATCAGCATTTGATTTCTGAAGTTCCTATGAAGAGATCTGTTTTCCACATTTGATTATTACTTTTAGATTTCTACTATTTCAGGAGAGAGAACGGCTATAACTGAGCAGAACTGAATACAGGAACTGAGGAAAATCATGCCATCCTTTCTGGAAAACCCAGTGATGTTTGTGTGTTCTTAGCAAGTTTAAATCAGGGTTTTGCTAAAATATCTGAGGAGTTGATCCAGGGTTTATTGAAGGAGCAGATGTCTTCTAGTTGCCAGCTATGTCTCTTGAGTTAGGCTGTATTATAAATGTCAATAGAATATAGTTCTGTAGTTGCTGCATGAAAGTTTGTATTTCATGTTTTGAGGAGTTTGATTATTTGGGATATACTGGTCTGCTGCTTCCTACTGGATTATCACTTTTTATAGTTGCCTGGTTTAGGGTAGTAGGAATAAAACTTTTTACACTGGAATCTTTTTCTTCCTATTTCCAAAATTGGTACCTCTACATTCTTGATTCAGTATATATTGAGTTATAGAAAATGAACATCTACAAGAAGGGCCGGAGGGTAGACCCGGGGAACTATAGGCCTGTTAGTTTGACCTCAGTGCCAGGGAAGCTCATGGAGCAGATTATCTTGAGGGTCATCACGCGGCACTTGCAGGGCAAGCAGGCGATCAGGCCCAGTCAGCATGGGTTTATGAAAGGCAGGTCCTGCTTGACGAACCTGATCTCCTTCTATGACAAAGTGACGTGCTTGGTGGATGAGGGGAAGGCTGTGGATGTGGTTTACCTTGACCTCAGTAAGGCTTTTGACACCGTTTCCCACAGCATTCTCCTCAAGAAACTGGCTGCTCGGGGCTTGGACTGGCGTACACTTTGTTGGGTTAAAAACTGGCTGGATGGCCGGGCCCAAAGAGTTGTGGTGAATGGAGCCAAATCCAGTTGGAGGCCTGTCACTAGTGGAGTCCCCCAGGGCTCAGTACTGGGGCCAGTCCTCTTTAATATCTTTATCGATGATCTGGATGAGGGGATCGAGTGCACCCTCAGTAACTTTGCAGATGACACCAAGTTAGGTGCGTGTGTCGATCTGCTCGAGGGTAGGAAGGCTCTGCAGGAGGATCTGGATAGGCTGGACCGATGGGCTGAGGCCAACTGTATGAAATTCAACAAGGCCAAGTGCCGGGTCCTGCACCTGGGTCACAACAACCCCAAGCAGAGCTACAGGCTGGGAGATGAGTGGCTGGAAAGCTGCCTGGCGGAGAAGGACCTGGGAGTACTGGTTGATAGTCAGCTGAATATGAGCCAGCAGTGTGCTCAGGTGGCCAAGAAGGCCAACAGCATCCTGGCCTGTATAAGAAGCAGTGTGGCCAGCAGGGCTAGGGAGGTGATTGCCCCCCTGTACTCGGCTCTGGTGAGGCCGCACCTCGAGTACTGTGTTCAGTTTTGGGCCCCTCGCTACAAGAAGGACATGGACGTGCTCAAGCGAGTCCAGAGAAGGGCGACCAAGCTGGTGAGGGGTCTGGAGAACAAGTCTTACGAGGAGCGGCTGAGGGAGCTGGGCTTGTTCAGCCTGGAGAAGAGGAGGCTCAGGGGCGACCTTATCGCTCTCTACAGGTACCTTAAAGGAGGCTGTAGAGAGGTGGGGGTTGGTCTGTTCTCCCACGTGCCTGGTGACAGGACGAGGGGGAATGGGCTAAAGTTGCGCCAGGGGAGGTTTAGGTTGGATGTTAGGAAGAACTTCTTTACTGAAAGGGTTGTGCCATCCCTGGAGGTCTTTAAAAGACATTTAGATGTAGCCCTTAGTGATCTTAGAGCCCTTAGTGTGATCTTGGAGGTCTCTTCCAACCTAGACGATTCTGTGATTCTGTATCCTTACAGAACAGTGCAAGTAATAGGAAAAAGGTACTATTATGTGATACAGGTTTGTATTAGACCCCAGAGAATGAGACCTAGCAAAATCTTGACTCTCACAGAATCATCTAGGTTGGAAGAGACCTTCAAGATCACCTAGTACAACCTCTGACCTAACACTAACAAGTCCTCCACTAAACCATATCACTAAGGGCTACATCTAAACGTCTTTTAAAGACCTCCAGGGATGGCGACTCAACCACTTCCCTGGGCAGTCCATTCCGATGCCTAACAACCACAACCCCTCACCAGCTTCGTCGCCCTTCTCTGGACTCTCTCGAGCACGTCCATGTCCTTCTTGTAGCGAGGGGCCCAAAAGTGAACACAGTACTCGAGGTGCGGCCTCACCAGAGCCGAGTACAGGGGGACAATCACCTCCCTAGACCTGCTGGCCACACTGCTTCTTATACAGGCCAGGATGCTGTTGGCCTTCTTGGCCACCTGGGCACACTGCTGGCTCATATTCAGCTGACTATCAACCAATACTCCCAGGTCCTTCTCTGCCAGGCAGCTTTCCAACCACTCACCTCCCAGCCTGTAGCGCTGCTTGGGGTTGTTGTGACCCAGGTGCAGGACCCGGCACTTGGCCTTGTTGAACTTCATACAGTTGGCCTCAGCCCATCGCTCCAGCCTATCCAGATCCTCCTGCAGAGCCTTCCTACCCTCGAGCAGATCGACACACGCACCTAACTTGGTGTCATCTGCAAACTTACTGAGGGTGCACTCAATCCCCTCATCCAGGTCATCGATAAAGATATTAAAGAGGACCGGCCCCAGTACTGAGCCCTGGGGGACTCCACTAGTGACCGGCCTCCAACTGGATTTGGCTCCATTCACCACAACTCTTTGGGCCCGGCCATCCAGCCAGTTTTTAACCCAACAAAGTGTACGCCAGTCCAAGCCACGAGCAGCCAGTTTCTTGAGGAGAATGCTGTGGGAAATGGCTCAGTTGTTTGCAGTTAGCTGGTCTGAATTTAGTCTCACAGAATGGTTTGGGTTGGAAGGGACCTCAAAGCCCATCTAATTCCAACCCCCTGCCATGGGCAGAGACACCTCCCACCACACCCGGCTGCCGAAAGCCCCATCTAGCCTGGCCTTAAACACTTCCAGGGAAGGAGCATCCACAGCTTCTCTGTGTAGCTTGTTCCAGTACCTCACCACCCTCATAGTAAAGAATTTCTTCCTTGTATCTTATCTAAATCTACTTTTTTTCTTTTAGTTTAAAACCATTACCCCTTGTTGTATCTCTACACTCCCTGACAAAGACTCCATTAGTTAGGTTTAAGTGGATGCACTCTAGTTGGAAAGGAAGATTTGAGAAGACACTACATACTCATTAATTCTCTTGTCCTGTTTGAATGGAACATGCAGTGCAAAAGTTGGTTAAAAGCACAACCAAGCAAACAAAACCAGCTGGTAACAGGAAGGTACCATATCCTGTTAGTATAATGTAAAGATGCTGCCATTATATTTTCAATTTCTTGGGAAATTTTTGTTTTATTTTGATACACTGCGTGTAAGGATTAAGACATTTACACACATACGTGCTGCAATGTATTTTGGCACTACAGCCTTTGATTTTTCTGCTGTTTTAAGGAGTAGCAATGTGTGTTACAGAGCTGCTGTTTCTTGGCTATGCTGGTTTCCATAGACGTTACAGTATTCAAGTATGTGCTTTAAAAAGCCAAGTAGCAATTCCAATCCTTTTCTTCTAAGAGTTTGAAAAGAGCACGAGTGGAGATAGGAAAGGTGCAGTTGGGTTGTATATATAATTGAATTACCTTGCTTTAAGCCCACACCTTTCTGGAAAGCTGCACTAAGTCTATGCAAGCTCTTCCTCGCTTCTGTTAGCGTGCTGTCTTGTAAAAGAGAAAAGGAAGCTGACTGGGTCCCCCGGGTTTTGTTCCACCATTATGCTGACAAATGTTTTGATTGGTGGAAGTTTTAAAAAGCTGGTTTAGAAATTGGGTAATGACTTTGGAAAGCCCTTTTAAAAAATAAAATCAAAAAGACCAAACAAAAACAAGCAAACCAAACACACGCACAAAACCCCCACCATCAATATTCTTTTGATAAGCTTATACAGGAATAGAAAGTATGAACTATTTTTAAGTAATTCATAATTGTCCTTTCCTTGTTTTATTTCACGTTTATTCTGTTCTATAATCTTTAAGCAACATTCCCCTACACATACTTGTGGCCCCAAAATGTTTTCGAATAGCCTGATCAGTCAAATACTGGTTGTGTTATGACAAGCTGTTTATAAGCCTGATGTGGAAGGTAAATATTAGTGTGGTAACTTCAGGAAAGAACAAGTGTCAGATACATTTATCTTTGAAAAGGCAGCATTGTGCTATGCTTCACTGCTTGTAATATAAACTGATTTGTTTAAAGGGGGTATTTTATAAAGAAGGGACTTGTAATTAAGGAAATTGCATGTTCTTTAATTACTGCTGTTTCAGAACGATCTACACTAAAATGGTGTTCTGTGTCCTCCTTTTCTGTAGGAATATAACAGGCACAGGCTCTAAAGCACATCTGCTTAAGTATTTTTATCCTACATAGTAAAGTAATTCTGCCCATTGATTTAGTTGTTGAAGGGAGATGTTACTAGTTTTGTAGATAATGAAGAGAAAGTACAGTTGGCTTAGTCCTGTATATAAACTATTAGAGAACATCCAAAGGAGGGCTACAAGGATGCCAAAGGGTCTGGAGGGCAAGATTTGTGAGGAGCAGCTGAGTGAGGTCCCTTGGTTTGCTCAGCCCAGAGCAGAGCAGGCCGAGGGGAGGCCTCATGGCGGCCTGCAGCTCCCTCACGAGGGGAGCGGAGGGGCAGGCGCTGAGCTCTGCTCTCTGGGGACAGCGACAGGCCCCGAGGGAACGGCATGGAGCTGGGACAGGGGACGGTCAGGCTGGGGGTTAGGGAAGGTTCTGCACCCAGAGGACTGAGCCTGCTGGAGTTCAAGAAGGGCTTAGACAATGCTCTTGGACACGTGGTTTGATTTTTTGGGTGGTCCTGTGAAGCCAGGAGCTGTACTCGATGATCTTTGTTGGTCCCTTCCAACTCAGGATATTCTGTGATTCTATATACAGCATGTGGAAAAAAAAATGCTTTCTAAGACCCATGGGAACTTGGAGCACATAATTAACCTAAATGGAGCAAGAAACGCGGTGGAGCACCTACAGCTCCCTAGCTGCTGTTCACGGCCCTGCCTGACGAAGGCAGCAGGAGCACATGGGACCTCCCTTCTTCCCAGAGTACTAGTGGGTGCTCCATCCAGCTGCTTCTGCATGGAGATTATCTCATTTAGGAGGACTTCAAAACAGAAGAAAGAATATCATTGTTCTACAAACAAGTAAGGGATCAGATATGAGTAGAGATCTAAGCAGGTAATTCTCTCAGTAGGCTAGTCCTCATTACTGGTGGTGGTTTGCACAGAGGTAAAAGCAATTCTAGGCTGCACTAGATCATCTTTAAAGGTCCCTTCCAGCCCCAACCATTTTGTGATGCTGTGATTCTAGAGTGTTAAGGTAGTTCATAGCAGGAGACACCAAGAAAACAAAGCAAATTATGTTTGGGTTCTCCTTTCTTGGTGGTGTTTGTTTTTAGGTAAATGCTGTGGTTCTGGCCATAATTGGGGATGGGGGAGTGATAAGGGATTATACCCAGTTGTTGTATAACTTTCCTTTTCCAAAAATACTTATGTCAATTGCTGTGTTGCCAGTTGTAACTAATATCTGGTAGGAACAAGGATCGTCCTTGTGGCCAAGTACAGAATTCGAGGCAACCTGTTTTTTCACTTTTGTGTCTATTCCCAGCACAAGTCTATATGCTACCTTTTCCTCTTGCCTGCTTCTCTGCATTGTGATATCAAGCTGAGTATTTGATGCCAAATGTGAGTTCTGTCTCTGGGCATACTTAACCTGTGTAGAATGCTTATGTTTTGTACCGTGCACAGCCAGAATAGACCTACGTATTGTCTATTTAACATACCAGATTGTAAAGATTTTTAGCATCTGCTCCGCTGAATAATTTTCAAACCTTGTGGTATAATTTTCAAGAGTGCAAGTTTCCTAAGGTTCCTGATGTTTAGTCTCTAATAATACGGGCTTTCTGAGATGAATAATTTTTCTGCTAACAAGTTATTCCACAGAAGAACATTTTGCAAATATTTATCACCTGATATATCCTAAAGGCTTCTGAAATGCTGTACCTTGATTTGGTTTGGAAATACGAGTAGATACCAAATGCTGTTTGCTTATCTTCTGCGATAAGATTAATGAGTCTTCTAAATTATTAAGGAGTATTCTCTCATGTTCCAGACCTGACTCTGAATCGGCACTATATGCTAAAAGCTACTCATTAGTAGGTAAACTGATAACTGAATGCATTTTTTATTGCTGACTGAGTGGGAATTTCCCCATCTGGAAGAGAATGATAGGCTGATAGAAATAGTTTGTATGGGAGTGTGATGATGTTAAAGGTTTTGCCATTTTGTGCATTTATTTTGGGAGATGTTTGTTTAATGGGCTCTGCCCTGGAGTACCCTGCATGAAAAGTTATCAACAGAAGTAGTTTGAATCTTGTCTTGCTGCCTTCATGCTGTTCTTACAGACGTGAGATTTTGATTATAACTCTGGTATGTGCCAAAGTGTGCTCCTGTACAAGCAGTACAGTTTTATTTAGCATATCTTCATCCATAAATTGTCATTCCTATCACTGATTTACCATAAAAAAACTGGCTGTTAAGCAAAGCAAAGCAACGAAGCAAAAGAGAGTTCCAGGTTTCAGTATGGCTGCTGTAGCATACCAGGTATTATCCAAATGCATTTCAAAAGCATAATTGCTAGCCATAAGGCAGAGAAAGCAGGCATTATTCTGACTGAACTCATAAGCCCAGAAGTTTAAATTGGCACTTAATGAAATTTTGTTGAAATAGGTCTTCATGATGTACTCATATCACCAGTATATGTAGGACAACTTCTTTGCTTATATGCAGATTTAAAATATGCTTTATGATAATAAATTAGTGCCTTAAAACCCATGCCTCAGAATGCCAATTCCCTTTTAGGTGTGGCTCATGCAGGATGATTAGCGACTCCTGACAATGTATCTCCATTTAAACCCATCTAAATCTGGATTGCTAGAGTTCTGTTGTGTGCCGTGTCCTGTATTGCTCCTACCCCACTGCTACATGCTCTCTCCTTCTGTCTTCTTGCATCAGCCCTTACTTGGTCTCCATCCCGCTCAGCTCCCTGAGCTGCCTTCTGGGGGGCTGGTACACTGGCTGCACACACAGATGGGGGCACAAACTCAGAAGCAGCGACGAGGGCAGGACCATACCAGCCTAGATTTAGATTGACTGAATATGTTGTGAAGACACACCCGTGAAACATCACTCATTTGGAGTATGTTATTGTCAAGTTTCCACTGAGGCTGGAAGTTTTGAGTTGAAATGTACTTTAAATTAAGTAGAGAATTTGCAAAACAATAGGGGAGAGGAAAAACTGTAGTGTGAGTCATAAATGGGAGCTTCAGCCACTGTACGCTTATAACTGCTGAAATCCTGTGGATTAGGTAAAAGAATAACTGTAGTTCCTAGTGTGTAATCAGCTCCTATGTTCATTGTAGTTTCTGTTTGCTGGGATAAAAGAACCTGTTTAGTCATCAAAGCTTAGTGTTAATATGAAATTCTGTAGTTCATAACCAGTATGTCTAACAACGCAGTTTAGAAGTTGTGCTCAACTAATGTTTGTATTAAATGTTTATTATTTTTAAATGTTGCTATTCACTACTCATAACATTTGTGGCATGCTAAGCACATCACAAGACACAAAAATGCACATATTACTTTGGAAGTCAACAGTGTAATGATGGATAGAAGAAAGAGATGACAATATATAAAGGCATTTTTATTAAATGCCAAGTGAAACAGTGGAATAATTACAATAGAACATTGGCTGGGACACAAGATTTGCAGTCTGCCTGCACTGGCTAGAAGGAACTGATAGGGACAAAAATTATGTATAAATGGTCTGTTCAGAGTCCACCAAAATTGCAGAAGGTTTAACTGTGACTGTGTAATCAAAAAAAAAAAAAAAAGTTTAGTGGAATCAGTTATAACTAACTTCTTTTGACTGAATGTGAGAGTATATTCCAACCTTCTTATTCCAGTTTGAAACAGGAATTCTCTCAGTTATCACAGCACAATAATGCTTACTGTAAAATGGATATCAGTCTTTATTTTAGCTATTCCTCATTTTGACCACTTTGACATTTAATGATGAAATCCTAGGAAAACAAATGCTGCTTAATGGCTGCAAAGTTGCAGTAGGTACCTAACAGCTGTGGGGCAGTTTCATAGTTGTTCTCTGGTTTTCCTTGTCAACCGTATTTATCATTGGGAATTTCAGATGTTGTAACTTTTATGCAAAACTTCTATAAGATTTTGACGATGTCAACATGTCTCATTGGAGTAGTTTTAACTTTGATGAGCTTCAGATGAGACTGTGAAGGACTTGTGCCTAGATTTCTTGCTAGACCATTAGGTAAGCCTCCAAAACCAGACAGATCTGTTACCTATCAGCATGCAAATCTCTGTGGCACCTAGCCATGTAGACCATCTCAGAAGGAGGAACAGAAATGAAAATTTTAGCCTTCCAAGCCAACATGACATTCAGAACTTGCTTTCGAGGATTAAGAAGGGTTTTCTTACAGCTTGGCTTGCAGGCATCTAGCTATTGCCATCATCCTGCCCGGCGGACTGTGGCAGTGGTTGGAAACTTGGAAAACCCTTCCATTCACAGAACTTGACACCCGCTGATGTGTAATGGCATCAAGTGACAAGTTTGTTGCTTGCTGCAGCAGCTGCCAGGATGCTGCTTAGCTCTTCTGTAACTAATCAAGCAGGCACTTTGGCATCCTTGAGAACATACTCAGAAACACCAAAGCAGAAATGAAATACTGAATTCCACCCATCTCCCTCTTCCAAAAACACTTGTAGTTCTAAATTAAGGCATTTTCTTAAACTCTTATATTTCACTTTGTTGATATTTCTTCAGAGGTTCAGCAATGGCATTATTCACAAAAGGGAGTTTTCTCTTCATTCATTTGGGAGATTAATGTGGCCAAACTTGGAATTTAACTATTATTATTTAACTATAGAAAAGCCACACTGAGTGGTAAGTCATTAGTTTGGGTGACTATAAATGGCACTGTTCTGGAGAATTTGATATCAGAGAGTATGTTTGCATTTGTGAGGTGAAATGCGTTCAACCTTTCTCTGGAATTTAGGACTTGTGTGAGTTGTGGGGTGCTTAAAAGTGATCAACTCAGTATTTAGTTGGTTTAATACCTTCAGTCTGAGTCTGCTTCCTAGTCTTGATTGTCATACCCCTCCCTTATTACTGATTTTTCATCACTTTCCCGTCTTTTAATGTTTCTTTAGTTTATCTTGTGTGAGAACAAAGCAAATTCCAGCTAGGATTGCATATATGGTGGCACTGCAGCTGGGTAAGGCCCTACTTCCCTTCCTTGCCGGTCCTTCATTTCCACTTCTGCACTGCCACCTGCGTTGTGCCAGCACGTGTTTGTGCAGCCATGTGATAAACCAAGTCAGGGAAGTGATTCACCTGGAGAAGGAAAACCCTGCCAAAAATGACCAACAGCCAGCCTGAAGCACTGTCGTCTTGGTGGCTAGGCTGGCGCGGGAGCAATGAGCTCCTGTGGGGGAGAAAAGGTAGGAGTTGCATAAGTTTGTTCTTCTGCTGAACAAATAATAACGGAGGCACAGCCTAGAAACTAATGTTTTGCCTAAAAATAAGAGTTAGGTAAATAGAAGTGCATAATAGAAGTGCACAAAGAACTGCATGTGCAGGTTTAATTAAAAATGATTGACACTTCTTAGTGCATATTCTTGAGTTTATCTGAAATCCTTATGTTGATTTAGGCCAGGTCAGTTCCTTACTTAGTTAAATTAAAGCAATAAAGTATTCTTGAGTAAACAAAGCGTACCCGTACTGGCGATGCTGATGAGGCTTAGGCAAACTTCTCGATAGCTGAAGTTTACATCACTGAAATGAGGTTTTCCGATGCAATTCCTGAAAGCCAGTAGAGTAGAAGGTTGCAGCCTTTTTCAGGAGCCCTGTAGGAGTCAACACTTGAAGTATCGGTGCGTCAGTCAGCAGCTGAACATTGTGCAGTCCCTGTGTACTGTGGCCAGCCAGCTGAACCCTACCACCAGGTTTTTAATGGTCATGTTCTTGAGTGTATTGCTCCATGCCTCAGCTTTGGGTCTGTTAGGGCAAGTGAGGAAGAGGAGTCGGATTCCTTATACTTCAAATATTCACTTTTTCATTTTTTTCCAGTTATGTTTCAGTTTTCTCTAATGCCAGTGACAAAGTTGCAACCTCACAGTTAACAACTGTATGGTTTGCAGATAATAGTGATAGGGTTAAGATAAGATGTGGCAACTTCAGAAGTATTTTCAAAGTGAAGTTATCTGCAAGGACATAAGCCAACCTAGCAGCTTGCTGCTGCTAAGGAAGTTCCTGAGCACTCTGCCCTTTCCCTTCCTCCCCACCCATGTTGGTGCTAGCACCTCGGAGCTTTGTCAGCTCATTTAACTCACTAACTAGGCAGAAAATGAACCTGGCAAAAGTGGAGAGCTAGCTGTCTGTTGCATGAGTGAGCTGCTGAGCACAGAAGAGGAAGCAGAACTATGAGGCTGATGGCAAAGGCAGGGAAACAAGTGAATTCCCAGTCTTTCATCTGTAACTGCGCTGTGCAACTTGATGCTCAATACAGGCAACACAGGTAAGGTGTGCTGCTTATACTATTAACACTGTGTGTGTGTAAGCTATCTAACCATACATCTTTTGTTGCAAAGGCTGACTTCTGTATTATGCCACCCATAACACTGGATCAAAGCTAAGACTCCATTAGTGGTCCTAAAGTTACTGTCATTAGGTGATTTTGATATCATAACTAATGGTAAGAATTAGGAGGAAGGTATTCATATACTATGCTAAGGAAGAACCCCATTAAGGTTGCAGTCTTCTTTTCTGAAGCAAGAAGGCAGGGTAAGATATATATTTTTATGTCAGAGGACTCTTCAAGTTCCAGATAATCAGTGAAACCCAAAACAAGGATGCTCAATCTGAATTTTTGCTCAGTAACAGGAGAGAAGTAGCAGCAGTGTTTTTTACAGAATTTCTTTTGCCAGCATTCTGCATGCCAGATAATGCAATCCACTGTTCAGTAAGTTTTGTTAGCATGAGAGAGAAAGGAATCTCCTCACGGGAGCTGTCTACTGCTGTGAGAGGAAACCACGACAGCTCCAGAGCAGCTGGGGACCGTGCCCACTCCACCCATGTGGCAGGGCTGTTTGGCATTTGGGTCTTCCAGGGCACTGGTGGCTGAAATGGCCCGTGCCCAAACTGCTGGGCAGCAGGTGGTAGCCAGGACATGTGGTAAACCAGGTCTGCAAATTGATTCAGGTTTAAAAGCCCAATTTGAACAAACAAACAAACCCCACAAATATTCATTATGTCTTTCCGTTGTATTTACATCTTTGACTATTATGTGCTGCAGGAGTGGTCTCCATGCATTAGTAGCGTAGAAAACAATAGCTCAAGGACTTTTGGCTAAAAGAGGGAAGGACCCTAATGCATGTTCTTGATGCTTTTTGGAATTGATTTTTACAGTGAAGCATAAGCCATTAGTTCAAGCTTCTCAAACGTGATCATAAGTACGAATTCACAATTGGCAATGAAGACAAGTACAGCACCTTTGGTTAGGTAGCTTTGTCACTGTGCACCTGAGAGCTGTATTTTTCTGGGGGAGCCTATCATGGTAGCATTAGCTTTCATGAGTTTTGTCTTCTGCCTTTCTTCTGTAAACAGAGATCCAAGCCATATTAAACTTTATTACTTGCAAGCTCTGTTACGGCCAACAAATTTTCCATTGTTTTTTAGTCTGTTGGTTTCCAACAAGAGAGATCCTCAAACTGTAGTCAGCAAAAATGCATTAAACAGCTTTTTTTGAACGCTCGGTTTGAGTATATGTGGCTGTCTGCACAAAACGAAGTGGTCTGTCATCATTTTCAAAAAAAAAAAATGTAGGAAACTATCCTATCCAGGTCAAGTTCCCTTTCAGCCCTCTGGTATGGAGGAAAATGCTGACAAGTATGATGCTTTTATTCAGTGTTTTCTTGTACATACAGAGAAAAAAGAACTTCAGTTTGTGCATACACAGATTTTTAACTCTGCATACTGTCTTCCTCAAAGGCAGAGGAATAATCAGTTTGCTTCCTTTACATAATGAAAATCACATCCAAATTTGTTAAGTTACAAAGAGAGAGAGGATTTACCATTATCTTAGTAAACAAGTAAAGATAAACAAATCTGTAGTAGTTATTTTCACAATGGTATGTGCTTTCTTTCCTCTCTGTAAATTCTGTATAGTGCTCCAAATTCTATGTGGAAATGGGTCTGAGCCTAAAAGAAGATAATGGAAATTACTCTTTCAGCCACACTTCTCAGCACCCAGCAAACTAATGCATTTATCTGAAAAAGCTGAAGTGAAATGAGTCTGCATGAAACCAGTCAGAGCTGTTAAGCTGGAGCCAAACAAATACATTGATATTTTAAATGGTAACAATAAATTCCCATCAGTTAGACCTGGACTATCTGAATTTACCCTAGGTTAAAAGAAAAAAAGAGAGGATTTTAACCAGTTCAATTCATTTAAAAATGACCCGCAGATGGGATTTGAGAGAATAATAGCCAGAAGATAACAGTGAGAAGATCATGGCAGAGCAGCAGCTCAGATTTTGATGCATTTATGCAGAGCGGGCAGCAGAGAGATGGGGAGAATTCCCCACTGCAAACTTTGCAGAGCACCAGCATAATACGCTCATTTTATTTCCACTGACTGCTAATGTACTGTAGCTGTTTATAGCAGTATTACATTTGTGAAGTCACATGTTGACAACATATATATATATCAGAAGTGCATTACATAGTCTGTAAATATCGGTGTGTTTTCTCTCATTTATGTGCATGTTTTTAGGTACAGTCATGTGAAAAAACACGTGTTTCCTCTGGTTCTGCTCTGCTTTGTCATAGGGCAAGTACTTCTTGTCTAGTTCCAAGAGTCCTGAAATATGTTTGGTAAATACTAAATTTTATCATCACCTCATATAGTCTAATGAGAATGTGGAAATGGAGACTTTCAAAACTTTGTAATTTTGACATTTGGAAGGGCAAATTTTTTATCAAAACATCAAAAATTGTGCAGCCACCAAAATTCAATTATAAATTGAATTCCTAAGCAGGAAACCTCAGCTGTGATATGGTAGCTCTGGGAAATCTTTTCTTTTATTTCCTCTCTCTTACTCTTGGGAAAATCTGAAATACATTTGCTGCAACTTAAAAGGAAAAAGAAATGGTTGGGCTGGCTTGGAGAAGTTAAGGTTGAATAACTGCATATGGACAACAGCACAAGAAAACGAATGTAAGAGCTGGTAATGTAGATGCTTGGCAGGCTACAGGAATTTCAATATTCTAATGAATGACAGCTGCAGGTAGGTAGTTACTAAATAATGCAAGCCAACCTCTTTTTGTTCAACTTAAAGAATTGATTATCACATTTTTGATCAGAAGAAATATACCCTAAAAGTTGTGTGTGGCCTCCTATAGCCTACAGCTGCTATCAGGGAGAATCATGGAATACAGCGTGTGTGTATGTGTGTATCCTGTGGCTTTTTTAGTAGACTCTTTGGTGTTTGAGGTGCTGGAGGTCAGAAGCGAGTAGTTTCTCTAAAAACGTAATAGAAGACAGTTTGTAGCAGCAGATGAGCAATATCAGTCTATGGAAATACCAAGGCTCTTGCACTCAAACTTGACCTTGCGTAGAAACTTACAAAAGAGGAAAATTCTGAGTGTGTGCACGCAGAGCCTGCCGTGGGTATATTTTGAAGTGTTTTCCTGATAAGACATTTACCCTAAGGGGATTGTACTTGCCTTGACCTTCTCTGACCTCAGCTGCAGTTCATTTAAACGCAGTATTAGTAAAGTGCACCTGCAACAAGCAGTTTTCTCCTGTTCCACTGGCATATTGTCAGGTGGTGCTGAGCTGAGACCCGCTCTCTGCCTCGTGTTCCTGTGCGGGCATCAGCGACGTGAGCGCAGCCCGCATTTGCGGGGAGCCTCTGGAAGGCTGGCCAGCATGAGAGGAAAGCGTGTTCTCAGATGCTTAGCGAATGGTTTGTACTTTTGGAAGTGGATGATAAAGATCCCAGTTGCTTCTCAAGACTGGAAAATAAAAAAAATTCCAAGTATTATACTTGCAACTTTTAACTCAAAGACCACTGGCAATCATTCTTCATCCTCCTTTGTTACCACCCACTGTCCATTTGTTTGTCATTCGATTTATTGACATTATTTCTTTTCTTTCCTTCCCAAATATAAATGCAATCATAGTACGAAGTGTCTCATTAGTGTACTGCCTCTAGCGTGGTTCTCTATTTATAGGTAGTGTAGAAGGTTACAAAATGCAGTGAAATGCTTATTGGAGGGAGGAATAGCACCCAATAAATTATCTGGGCTCTGTAAAACATTATGACGGCAGAGAAAAATAAATGGATTTCTACTACAGATCTTAAGGAGTTCTTTCTTACTATAAATCTTTTTTTTTTTAAAGAGTACTTCCTCAGATAGTTCTGTTGCTTGCAAAAATGTAGTAAGTGAACCTTCATCTATTTTCCATATGTTTTTCCCCTCTGAAAATTTTCTCCACCTTTAAACATCACTCTCTTCTCCCTGCTCTAAAATTCTTTCACCCTCTTTGCACAAGCATCTGAATATCCATGTAATCTAACTTGAAAAGAATGCCAAAGAGGAATGTGGAGCAGATAGGTGAAGGTTTGGGAGCGGGCACTCTCTTGGAGAATGATTACAGAAATTGGGACACTTCTAACTGCAGGATAGGTTGAGGGGGGCGTGTAATAGAAATCAAAAATCATAATGGCTTAGAAAAAAGTAAATAGAGGTGACAGAAAAGAGTTGAGTTTTTATCTGTTTTTTGCTTGGTTGGTTGGTTGGTTGGTCGGTCTTTTTTTCTGCAACAAAAATTGGCAGCTCAAAGCACACACAATAAGGTACTTCAGACAAAGCTGTTAGGCTGTGGAATGTCCTTCCATGGGATGTTGTGGATACTAAATTTTAAATGAGTTCAAAAGGTAATTGGATAAATTTATGAAGGAAAATTCCATGTATGACTATCAAGTTCAAAGACACCATCTGTATTCAGGAATATTCAGGAAGTTTCCAGTTTGCTTATTGCTGGAGTTGAGGGTTTGGAGAAAGTGTTGCTGGATGTGTCCTTACACGCTGGGCCGCTGCCAGGAGCAGCGTAATGGACAAGCTGGACTTCTGGTCTGATCTGCTAGGGCTGCTGTCATGTTTTAAACTATTTTGTCCTCTCTAGGGCTTTCCTTGTGGTATTTATGATCCTTCTGATCGTTGGCAGCTTTGCTTAATTTGCAGTTGTTGCCTCTGTTATTTTAAATCTCATCAGCTAAATTGCATCATTCCTTTTTAGATGAGGTCTATTGCATTCTGTTAATACTCTAAGTTAATAATTTATCATGCACAGATGGATCACTTTTCCATGACAATCATCTACTCTCTCCCTGAATTTGTGTTTTAGAGTTTTATTCTGAATTAACATTTAATAAAACCATTTTCTGGAGGAGCATTTAAATGACAATAAAATCTCAGGAAGTATTCCATGTTTTTTTACCCAAAGTTATCTGAAATTGTCTTGCTTGAGACATGCCCTGTCTTCTCATTACTTCACCTTGCACAACACGGTACTGCAGTGATTGAAAGCAACAGTTTAATAAATACCCCACAGCATACAAATTGAATACAAAAGGAAAATTTGGGATTATGATCTGCAGCATCTCCATCTTTCAAAAAAAAAAAAAGCACAAAAAGGAAGATAATCTCTTAAAACGCTCTCTCACTAGACCCAGGTTGGGCTTTAAGTGTTTTTGGCAACCACACTGCTGGAGCTGTACAAACCAGCTGCAAGCTGGAAACAAGTCGTACTGTGCACTACGGAAACTGCCAAGGCCAGCAGACAATGCACAGCAAGCAGTGCTTGTGTTCTAGCTTGTCATTAGACTAACAATACAGTTCAGCTGCAGCATCACGTCATGCTCCTACATGGTACAGTGCATTTTCTCTGAAAACAAAGGTATCCAAGCTCAGTATCAAGCTTAATCTAAGAGTTGCACACGTGTGTTGATACGGCAACTTGTATGAGAAGGGAGCCACTTGATACCATGCATAGCTGCAAACCCCTGCCTAAGAAAGAGTTCATTTGGGAATACACAGAAAGGAGGAAATGGTAAAAGCAAGGAGGGAGGAATGCTGGATCAAAAGTAAGAATTGCTGCTGGGCAGGAGCACCTGGACAGGCCGGTGCAGGCCATGGGGGCAAAGCAGCACAGCTCAATTAGCTAAAGAAGTTGTCCAGGGTGAAAACGACCACCACGAATGTTAAGCATCAATGGAAAAATTACCAAAGCTACTGAGAAACTAAATACCTAGAATGTGTTTTAATGTAGTATTTCAGAACAATGTGCGTTCTGCCTCTTCTGACCAATGACTTTGTTGCTTGAGATTTGCATATGATGTTATTGCCTTTCTCACTGTAAGGTCGGGTGATACTTCTCTGAGAAGTCAAAAGGTGTGGATTGGAGGTTGTCAGAGTTTAAGGATTATTTATTTTCTTGTAAGTACTCAATTTTTTCGGTCACTTTCATTCATCTTACTACCTGCTTTTAAGTAAAACTTTGACAAATTACGGTAAAATACAGAAGATGCTTTAGCATGGCATTTTCAAAACAATTTTTCTAAAGATCACTGTGAATTCTGGAACAGATCAGAGTTAAAATAATAATGTTACAAAATGTCAAAGCTGGTAAAGCTATTAAAAAGAAAAGGAATTTTGACTAATGGCCCGTGTATGTGGCTTAACATTTAAGTAAAGATTGCATTGCTGACTCCAATTTGAAAATGGGGCTAAGCTGTTTTTGTCGCTTCCTGCTGGAGCGCGTTTCCTTTGTCTGGCCGTGGCTGTGGGCAGAGCTCGGTGCAGACTGCGCTGGAATTTTCCAGCAGCGTCCCCGCTGCTGCCAGCGCTCCTCGAGCCGCCACCAGCCCGCTGCCGGGCATGTGGCCCTTCCAGGCCCCAGCCATGTCTGTGTTAAAGCTGACTCAGTCTTCTGGGCTCCTGTGGCAGCCCACACCAAGGAGGGTCCTTCGGAGCAAGTGACCTGGGAAATGGTGCCTTTGGGAGCCCGGGGAAATGGCTCGATGGTGCATCATATCACCTCTGTGCAGAGGAGTCTCAGCCACCTTCCATCAGGAAATTGTCAGTAATCTGCCTTCACTTCTTGAAATTCTTATATGCTGTTTTCTGTTTTAACGAAAAGGAAAACAGGATGTTGGAGGGTCCTTTGTGATGATCCTTAAAGACTTCAGTGCAGCAGCTCTGCAGCTTTCCTGTTCTTTTTGTTGAAGGTTTCATTTCTTCTGGATGAACATGGCAACGCGGCTTCTTCTGGATGGCTTACGCACTTCTGCTTGATATCCCCACTTTCAAATCTCTCTCAGATTTTTGTTAATGAGCAGATAAGACTTGAACACTTGGAATCCATTCTGACAGAGCCATCAAGGCGATTCCTAGAAGTGCACTGTTCCCTTTTTTTCCCCCCTCCACTTCCCGGTGTAGCAGAAAATCATGTGCTACTTGCAGTCCAGTATCAAAGAAAGGTTTCTGTTGGCTTTTTTTTTTTTTTTGCTTTTAGTTTTTTCCCCTCCGTATGAATTGTTTCTGATCCTTGGATCACCATCTACCAGAATTTTTGTAGGGATATTATAATGAACTAATGAATGCTCTGATAACACCTGTTTGACTGTGGTCAGTCAAACTGTATACCAGCTTCCTCTCCTCGCATTTCGTCACGTCCTAAACACTGGTGAGGTTCTCGGTTGCCCATGCTCTGGTTCAAGGGACGCACAGGATCACCAGAGTTTCTTTGGTGAACTGGTGCCCAGGAATCAGCACTGTGTTCAAGGGCAAGAAAAATATATTTGCTGCAGGATGTAATTTCATTTGTATGGTCCCAAGCATTCTTTCCTTTGCATTGTTGCTTAAATATATTCATGATGCCCTGAAAGGGGGCTATGCGCAGAAGTTTTTTAAATTGCTTTTGCTGTTTTCGCTGCTGTTTCTAGCTTTTATAAATGTACATATTCTGCAAAGATCAAAGGTGGTGTGAAAAGAGGTTTTCTAAGTGAGTTTTCATCCCAGCGATGTTTTCTCAAATACAAAAGATGAGGAATGGGAAGAGAAGTTGTCAGTTTGTTCTCCTAAACTTTGTTTTTCTTCAGTGTTCTTACTTTAACCAAAATTTTTAATAAGCCAGCGAAGTAGGTACTAAGAGAAGTAATGTTAAATATTTTAATAAAAATCTCCTCCTAGCTGATCCACACATGCACACAGTGTGTGGATATTTCATTAATCCTCCTGAGAGACTTCAGAATACTTTTCAAGAGCAGTTCTTCTGGTTTTATGCTGTTATTGGAAAAAAATACATGGATTTTTTTTTAATGTAAATCTTTCCAGGTCTACTTTGTTTTGTAAGTTTTGCTTATAAAATTATAAAGTTACAGGTTATAACCGTATTTTGAAGGCTGCTGTATCAACTCGGAAAGGATTACATTTGCATCTTTTTGTAAAGCCTGTGCAAGGAAAACATTTTTAAAGCTGTCTACTACCTTATGGTAAAGTTCAAGGGAGCAGATAAGTGAACTTGTAGTTGTTTGTTACAACTTGGTTACAACCATACACTTATTTCAAAATAAAAAGATTCTATTGTGATGGAAAGGGAAGATTGGGGAGACAAGGGAAAATTCCCTTGTGTTTAGTCTGTAGAAGTCTAGTTAAATTCTGAGTCCTTGAGAAGCTTTAAATGATGTTGTTTATTTAAACAAGGAATTAAGAACTGGGCCAAGCAAGGCATGGGCTCTTAAGCTCAATAAAGCAGAATCAGAAAGGTCTTGAGGCATGACCACAAGGCACTTGTCTTAAATGTGTCTTGTAGAAATAAATGCCATTCAGTTTTTTGCGTATGTAGGAAAACTTATTTCCAGTATTGATGTAACTGGGGAAATTTTATAAAGTTCAGTGAAAAAAATATTTGTCAGTTCCTTCAAATTTACCATCAAATAATGTTTGCATGTATGTAGTTTAATATTGTCTGTTTGCTTTGTTACCTTTTAAATAGCCAGCACATAGAGGAAAGTATTTATTTTCAAGGGGAAAAGAACGGAAATTATCGTAGCGTTATACATCAGAAAGCAGGATGAGTGTTCCTCGGATACTTAAAACTCAGAGTATTTTGTGTTCATATTTAAAGTGCATTTTCTTTGTTTAAAAAAAATCTGAGATGATCTGATGCAAGTAGTGAAATGCTTCCACGGAAACAGCTTGGAGGAGAACATATCAGAACAAATTAGAGCCACTGGCGTTTTCACTTTTTGTCAGTGATGTGCCCTGCCATATTCTACAGGTAGAAGCTCTGTCCCATCTTGACGTGAATGATGGTGCTATGTGTATGTGTTCGTATAAACCACCAAATATGGTTTGGGAGAGCTTATGTAGAATGACTGACACTTGACAAGCAGCAGCACACACAAGCTAATAAAGCCAAAGGTGGCATTACCAAGCATGTTGTACTTTTTTCTTACTGGTGGGTAGGTCTTGCTTGGGATATCTGGTACGTATACAAACAGTTTTTCTACATTAACCCACTTTTTAAATGTCCAGAGAGACAATTTCATGTGTATACTAATGTATGCTGTTGGGGACTCAGGGCTGGACGAGTACAGATTATTGCAGTGACAATTACTTTCAGACATTCTCTTAATAAAAGAGGAAGAAAGTCTGAAGTCCATGACTTTTGTATTTAAAAACTTAGAATAATTTTATCTTGTATAAAGGCAGTCTCTCTACTACTATAGTTAATAAACAGTAGCATCCCCTTCTCTTAGTAACATTTGCTAACGAGATGCTGTAAGGAAATACTCGTCTGCATTTCTTTTGCTTCTGTCCATGTGTGACAGTGGTGATCTTGAAATAATTCTGCAGCAACAGCTTGCAGTACTTCAGTAAGTCCTGGCTTTGTCGAAATTATTGCAATTGTATTGGTGCATTAAAAAAAATAAATTGATCCCTAAAACCTTCACTTATTTTCCCATTAAAATATATGTATTCTCTAACTTCCATTCTTCCTCTTTAATCTGTAAAGTATAGTATATGATGTGCTTGCTTTGTTGATTTTGGAGATAATTTTTCTTCTGTCCTTAGAACTTTGAAACAAAGGTTTTTAAAGGGATGATGAAGTACAGCTGCTGGATTAACAGACATAAGGAAGGGGGAAGGGGAGGATTGCACAGATGGTTCTAATAAAACTCTTCAAACAGCAGAGGAGTATGGTGGTGGGTGGGGAGTGGAGTGAAATTCAAATCGTAGTTCCAGTGCAAGTTTGGGGGTTGGTTTGTGAAAGAAAGTTGCATAAATGGCCATTTTAGGGTTTGGGGTTGGGCGAGTTATTTCACTGTTGTTTTCCCTGCTGCTATAGTACTGCTGGTTTCTCCATCTCCCTGTATCCCCACGTCCATATTGCTACCTGAGGCTTCCATCACTCTGACAAGAGTCATCCCCTGTAAGGCTGCATTCAGATATTGTCAGTGGGAAATAGCACTGAAAGCTTAGATTTTCACTAACCGTTGACATAAGAGATTTTGCTTGTTCTTGTAGGAAAAAACAGTAAAAAAGATGCAGTAGACTTCTGTTGCTGTGCTGGCAGGTGCTGCTCTTGTTCCCGCCTTCCACACACAATTGTACAGCTGGCTGTGAACGTAATAAGCTTTTGGCTGAGTTTGAAACTCTCTTCCAAGCTTTAATAAACCATGTATTTCTGTAAGTTGTAAGAGTTTGTACCACATAATTCATTCATAAGGATGGATAACTAGCATTGCCTTCTTTCCACTTTCAGCTGCCTTTGTACCCTTATTAAATATTAGGTCTGTAGTATTAAGTGAAAAATTAATGAATAAAAATTGCATGAAGTTGTAGCTTTAATCCTGGGGGCTTAGGGCCTGGGTAGTCCCTTGTGGTGTCAGCATCTGATAAGTAGTTCTTCAAGACACGAAGCATTGAGGTTTCCTGGTGGGAGGACAGGTTTTGGTTTTAGCGATTTGAATTCAGGTATGTCATGTTTAATATCTGGTCTTGGGTTTTTATCTTCATAGCCCATGGCAAACTATTTTGTGTGGTAAAAGAAAATACATTTTCAATGAATATACCCACAATGGTGTCACTTGTGCAATTTGCGTGTTTTGAGATTTAGATAGTATTTTTGATTATAATTATTTTTTTCCAGCTTTTTAGGATGGTTCCTATGTGTGTAAGATGGTTTTGGGTCATTGAAAGGGTCAGCCAGAGGCGGTCACAAAATGATAGGTGGATGCATATTTGGAGTTTGGTCTTAACATGTACCCAAATGATCAGACTGCAAGAAGGATGGCTTGCTCTTTCTCTGGGCAGACAGACAACTTTAGTTTGACCTCACTTTCAGAGCCAAAGTGATTAACACATGCGCATATATGTGGGCACACACTGCCCTTGCTAATCTTTCCTTTTCTTCAATGAAAGGAAGAAAGTGTTCTGAGAGCACACAGACGTTTGTTCAGCCTACACACAGCAGCCCTTTGGGATGAGTCTTCATCTTGCAGTGTCAAAAGCTTTTCAAATCAGTAGCTCAGGAGGAGCAAATCCTTCAAATGCATGAGTAACAGATACTTGTTTTTAGAGTCCTTTAGTATGAGCAAGCCATTAAGTACTTCCCTTCTCTCCATGAATCAGTTCTATTTTAAACAGCGTATTTAAAAGCAAAAAAAGTTTTTACTTTTAAACTCTAGTTTTGAGTCTGTATTCCAGTAAATCAGCGTATGTGTGTTAACAGCATAAATATGTCCAGAAAGGAAGGCAGGTTCCCTGCACCGATTCGTTCCTTTCCTTTAAAACAAGGTGTAGTGTGTCTACAGTATTTCTTCACCCGAGGAGCTAATTCTGAAGTGAAATAAATATTGCCCTCTGAAAGCTTCTCTCACTACCTGATCAACAGTGAGGTAATGCCACTCTAAAATGCCGTAATTTCTGAGCATGTAAGAGGCAGATTATTTTCAGCTCTTTGTGACGTGCATTATGTATAGTACGTGTGATAGTTCTCCAGTTCTTCTCTTCACTTTGGAGGAGCTGCAATGCGTATGCGCCGTTTTGAAGCTTGCTGCGTGAGGCCCGTTCCATATGAGGAAGCGGCACGCACGTGTGCTGTTGGCCACATGGGTGTGCGAGTACGGCCCCACATAAGGAAGTGGCACGCGCATGTGCCGTCGGGGCTAGCAGCACACGAGGCCCGCCCTGCGTGAGCGTATTGCATGCGCCAGTGCCCTCGAAGGCAGGGTCCCGGCGGGATCCGCTGCGGGTGGCTGCGCGAAGCCTTGCTGTGAACAAAGTGCCCCAAACCTGGGCAGTAATTGATCCTCCTGACAGATGCTTATTTCTCTAATGCAGCTGCATAAGATAACGTACATGGGTTTTAGAGCGTATTGCTTTATTACTAGCAGGATTGAGACAGAGCAATCTTAACAGGGTCTAATGCTAGTTTTTGTAGTTGTGAGTTTAGTTTATCATCAAGAAGTTGGATTACTGGCTTGCTTGGTGAATTAGACAAATTTCAGCCTCTCTTCATCGCTGAAAAGCAACAGTAGATTTCGCTTTTGCTGCGTTACTGACTCTTTCTACCAAATGCCTCACAAAAGTGCAGTTCAGAACAAGTTGGAGAAACATCTCTGTAGCTATTTTCATGTATCTGGCAAGTAATTTATGTAACTTACAAAGCATACTAAAAGCTACATGTGTATAGTATGCTGTGAGGGTTGCTTATTTCTGTTAATGATGAATGTTTCCTCAAAAGTCACCTTTCTCCCTCATTTTCTCTTTGCTGTTCTTGCTTAAACCCATTCTCTGCCCTTCATTTGTTTGTCGTTGGGCATGAAACATCTAAAATACATTTAAATTCTATATGAAAACTGTACTATTGTCTTCACCTTGTCAGTGTACTAGTCAGGAATACAAAAAAATGCCATACCTTTTAAAAGTTGGAGCAGGAATACGCTAGCTTCTTTATGCTTTTATTTGTTATATGAAAATTGTAGAGATGTGAATGTTCAAATACTTTGCCTGTACTTAAAGGCACGGGGTATTTTCTTACTATTGTGTGTGTGTCAGCTTTTTATGAATACTAATTTTTTATGGCAACAAACAAAGCCCAAAGAACGATAAGAAAAAAGTATTCTTTCAGGTTTTCAAACTTACTGGCTCTTTTTAATGTTTTTTCTTTGATCCTCTCCCTACCTGTGTGGTCCTTCCTCTTTGAATGCATGCGCATGCATTGCTCATAGGCCTGCAATTTATTGACGTGCCTAATGAACAAGAGGAAGAGATGGTTTGGGTTCTCACATCTGCATTTTGCATAAGCTGTGGAACTGGGGCTCTTGAGTGTGCTTTTGAATTTCTAGAAGATGCTTAACAGCCCAGAAATATTGGCAGGGCAAATTAAAAAGCAGTACTAATCACAAGCTCCTACTCATCCTTACTAAGGAAAATGTACCACCTTGGCACGTCCTAGTCAGTAGGACAGAGATGCAGGTAGCTTACAAACATCGTCTTTTCAGAGGAGAATTTTTAAGAGGACTGAAAGGTCGTGTTTTGCTTGCTGCCTTGTACAGCGCTGCTGAGCAGAGCAACCTTTTCTTTCTGCAACCAGCCTTTGCCAAAATAGCAGTAACTGTAAATCTGTCAGGGCTAAAGGGTCCAGCCGAGGCAGTAGTCTCCCATGATTGTTCCTGTATTCAAATTACTATTATTTCGCTGATGAAAGTGACGTTCAGTGGCACTGGAACGGGAGCAGCAATGCTGCACGAGAGGTTTCTCTGCTGGCAGGGGAAGACCTCGTGGGCTGAGCACCGGGAGATGTGCACAGCACGAGGACGTGCTGGATGGGCCGTGCGGGAAGAGGCTGGGGCAGAGCTGGGGTCGGGCTTTGGGCTGGTCTCCTTTCCCCGTCGGAGGCACTGCGGGTGCCACGTGGCCAGGCGCTTTCTGTCTCTGGGAGCAGCCGGAGGACGCTGCCTGGGAGGTGCTCTTGGCTCAGGGAATTCAGATGGGAGGGTTCTCTCTCAGCTCGAGAACACATTTTTTCCGCTTGACTCACTGAGTGAAATCTCAATGAGTGATAAAATTTCTAAAATTAATGTTGAATTGGTTAGAATAATAAAAGGTGCATTTATCATCAGGAAGGAAGAGCAAAACAAGGGGAAAGATTCAGTAAAGGGGAAATGACCACCTTCTCAATGACAATGAGAGGCCGTAAGCAGCTGAGCACACCTCTGTTCGACAGCCTGCCCATCTCTCCAGCCACGCAGTGATTTACTGTCAGCAAGAGATTTCCTGAAAGAGCCAGGAGCCGCCTCTCTCATATCCAGTGCCCACAGGCACTTCTGTAGGGATGCTTTCCATTGAGAAGATATTAGACTACAAGTGTTTCCACAGGCTACCTCTGTACATAGCATGCAGGCCGATGGCGTGCATGAAAAGGAGCTGCCTGCTCATTGATACAGAACCCATTTCTTCCTAGAAACAACACCAGCTTTTGTTTCTTTTCTTTGACTTGGCATGTAAGAACAAGGAAGGAACATAAAGTACTGGCACCGAAGCAGTCTGGTGTGCTGGTGAACACTATAGATATAGCCAAGTACCTGCAGAAGAGGAGGTGGGGCTATGGGCTTAAATGTATTTCTTAAAAATGATAACATTACATGATAACTGTAAAAAGACTCCTTTAATAATTTTACATTTGTGTAGCGTGTTTAGTTTGTGCGTTCCTGAACAATTTGCTAAACTTGACCAGCTGTATCAGCTGCTCCATACCTGCAGTTTGAAAAAGCATTCGGAGCAGGGAGGCTGCGCCCTGCATGCTCCCTGGCCCCAGCAGGCTGCTGGGCTGCCTTCCCCACCATTGTGTGAGGAACTGCAGAACTGCATCGCTTCAGCAGGAAAGGATAGCGGAACCTTGTAACTTCAGCTAGGCATAAACAAAACCAAGACTCGCAGCTAAGGCTCTTAGCTCCATCTCAAAAGTAGTTGGAGGTAGGAAATTGAGGATGTGCTTGGCCCTGGGGGGTTAAGACAAGTCTGCTCTTCCCCTCAGACCTGGCGTGCTGTTTTTTCAGGCCTGACCATGCTTTTTCAGTTGAAGTTTAATTGGCTGAAGATGATGATTCAAAATGGAAACATTGACAGAGGAAGCAACAATAACATAAAAATACACTTATTAAATGTCCCTAGACACAACTCTTTCCGAAGGGCATTTCTGATTTTTCACTAGCTTGCTTTAGTCTCCATTAGTCTCGCTAATGCTTATCTGTGCAATCAGTCCCATCACAGGTATGTTAAAATTATCTTCCTGCTGGTTCATCTGATAAAAGAAGATTGGTGCTTGAATGTGTTGAATTCCTGGTGGTGTGATGGCTGTCCCTGGAAACTTCAGCTAAACAGGACTGGCAAGTGGAAAAATCGTCTTACAAACGTACTACAGCTCCTAATTTTGAACAGATTCCTGTTTTCTTTACATCAAAACTTCAGTGCTTCTGGATATTGGATCTTTTAGCTCTTTTTCTGATGGGAGTGCTTGTTGTGGGAGCAGTGAATTTCCGGTAACTGGGAGATTAGAAGCCTTTTGTTTATACTGAGGTCTCCAATCTTCATTTGCCCAATATTTGTTAACAAATTCAGCCTCCCTTAGTTTCCTTCATTTGAAAATAGCATACTTTCTGTCATTTTGATTCATCAGCTGTTGAGTTGGTGATTATTAGATTTTATTTTTCATGCTGGGTTGCATTGGCAAGAAATGCATTCCCATTCTTTTGGAAAAGAAAAAAAAAAGCACTGAACATATTTCAGATTCTGCTAACTAACAGAATGATCAGTTTTTAGGGCTGGAAAAGATGATCTCCACGCTTACCCCTGCTTCAGACAAAAATCATTATGTATGAATAAGAATAACTTTCTTATTGGGTTGGAAAAGATTACTTACGTAGTTGCCATAAAAAGATATACTTTTAAGAATGCTATCCAGATACCCAGGAGTAGCCTGTAGTATCGGGGCTATTTTTTGCTACAACTTGTAAATCAAAGACGTTAGCTCCATATTATCCCAATTAGGAAATGGCATATATGCAATTATGTAAATACCATGCTTCTGGCTTGTCTGTTAACATTAAGAGCAGAGTGAGGGAACGAGCGAACAGAAAGCAGACACATCTAAAAATATACCTGAGAAGCGGCAGTAAGAGAGCAGTGCTGCACATGGTGTGGACAGGATGCCTTTGTGTCCTGCAGTTCGTGAAGCCCCCCAGGTGCGTGTGGCAGTGTCGGCGCTTCGTCCCATGCTGGTCACCCATCCCATTGTCTCTTGCTTGTGGCCAGAGGCAGATTCAACCCCGGACGCTGCAGTCTTCCCCTCGCGCCCTGGGTTGCTTCAGCAGCAGCAGGAATTGAGTGCCATGGGACCGTGCCTAAAGCTCACTCGTGTGCCCCGACTCTCTGTAGCAGCTGCACGCATCTAGAAAATTATTCTGAAGGTATAATTGGGTTTTGTTCTCTTGCCTTTTAACACAGAATAATAGAAACGGTGGAGGCTCCTCAGATTCAAAGGGTTTCTTAGCAATTTATCCACAATGCAACTTTTCCTTTCAAACATGAATTTTCCTTAATTCTTCTCAGTATAGCTCTCTGAAAATGCTTTCAGAAACAATTATGGCCGATGATACATAGTCTTTCTTCCTTTGTTCTTACAAATTAGAATGAAATATATTCTATATATATATATATTATATATATGTAATATATATAATATAATTATATATAGTATATATATTATATATTAGAATTATATATATTCCAAGCAAACAAGCTTCGTAGAAGAGTAAGTAGGGGCTTTAATTGACTTCAGAATCATTCCAGAAACACCTGGCTTGCTTGTTTGGTTTTTTTTGTTTTTTTTTTTTTTTTTTAGCAGTGTCTTGTGTTATTCTTTATATGAGAGTCTTTGCAAAGCTTTTATTTTTATTCCATTATTTTCCATTCTTGGTAATAAACTCTGTTTTCTTCAGAGAGAAACTGCACACAGTACTTGAACTGCTATGGTGACGCTTTGTGGGTTGTGTTAGGGTGACATTTTGAAGATATTCAACAAAATTCAGAATTTTCCTACTGAAGGACTATGCTAGGCAGTGTTCAAACATAATTGGAATTGTTTATTTTTCAGTACTAGATAAGAAGGTGTGGGAAAAATAAAAAATAAAAAAAAAAATGAAAAGAGTCCCTGTTCTAAATTCTTTACATTCTTACCTCCCCACCCAGCTTTTGCAAAACACTCCAAGTATGCTACTGAGATGCATGATGTTTTTCTTCTGTATAACTCTACCCAGGATCTAACAATTATTGATCAGTTGTGTTTCTCATTGCACTGTGTCTTTACAAAAGGTTTCTCTGCACTTCTGTTCCAGATTTTTTTGTCATTGTCATTTTGCCAAGCTAAAATGTTTCAGATTTTTCTCAATAGATTTCTTGAATGACTGACTTGAAAAAAAAGCTTCAGCAGCTACCACTCAGTAAAAAGCAGTGACATAAATGTTTTCTTCTGATCAGTGCAAGACTAATTAGCTCTATAAAAATAACCTGAAGTCAGAGGGATTGAATCTGTCTAAAAATTCATGTTATTAAAGGGACATGAAATTAATCAAAATTTATGAATTTGCCTTTTAAATGGAGAAGACATTTTTCTGCAGCTAAAAAATGATAGTGCCAAACCAAGAAGAAATATTTTTCTCAAATTATACATCCATGTGTCACTGATCGATTTTGAAGACTGGCTGATAATATCCATTAAGCTTGATTCCAGTGATTGATACAAAAATTAACCTTGGGTGTCTGAATAGTTGTGCCATCCTTGAGTCTTGCATCAGTCAGTATTTGGTTAATTATCTAAGTATTGCTGCAAAGAGATCAGACTCCAGCTGGCTGTAATTAGGGCTGGATTGTTCCATGCCTTCAAGACAGTTTGTATATTCATGGGATCCACAGCTTTCTGTTGTCCTCATTTCCTGTAACATAAAAGTACTTGTATCTCAAAGAACTAAAGGGGAGGCAAGTAGTGAGAGATGCACTGTACTGGTAACTCTTGCCATTAGATCTTTAGAGATCTGACTGGGAAATACACAATGCAAGTATCAAAAAGAACAGGACTCGTAGACAAAAAATGTTATTTCAGTTAAGTAGAAGAAAGTGGGGATCTTTAGAAAGCCTGGTGCGTTCCATAAAATCCGAAATCTGTGTTCTGTAAAGCTTGTTCTTAGAGACCACCAGGCTGCATAGGAAGAAACTTAGACAGCAGATCAGGAGTGCACATGACCTAAAAGCATCAGTGAAGATTCAGTAATTCAGTAGCCATGGGATAAAACCCTATAAGTGCAATCCATTACATCCAATTTGTTGAAATAAGTCTCCTTGATTTTGTGGCTGTATGCTGTAGAATTACTAGCATTGCATTACTGGTACTTGCCTTTATAGATGCCCTAGTTTCAGGAAACACTGCTCAGCTTGCTTTCTCCCTTCAGTGTTCAGGTCATCATGGCCTGTGCTCTGTGCAGCCTCTGCTGTTATCAGCCTTTATTGCAACTCATGAGCAAGACTAGCACATTTTCCAATTATTACTCTCTTTGGGGAAGAAGTAGCCTTTGTTTAATTTATGTGTAAAGTTGCTCATTAATAATTCATTGATATCCAATGTGGAAGGTATATGCCAGAAACTGTACCAAAAAATAAGGCAATTAACGTGATTATTTTAAGACCAACTGTAAATAGCTAATACCACTCCATAGCCCCAAGCAAAGTATGCCAGTCTGTACCTTCAGAATAGGTAAAACATGGTCATGTCTTTTGTGATTTATCTGAGCTACTCGCAGTTCTCGAGGAAAAAGTTTGGCCCTAGGGAAAAAAAAAAAAAAAAAAAAAAAAAAGTGCTAGTGTGGCCCTAGCAGCAGAGGTTGTGACAGACAGCTCCGGTAATTGTCAGTAACTGAAGGCTTCTCAAAGAGATGCTGGAGCAGGATTTAAAGTTTTTGTGCAACTAGACTTAATTGTCAGTAACTGAAGGCTTCTCAAAGAGATGCTGGAGCAGGATTTAAAGTTTTTGTGCAACTAGACTAAGTCCTTGTGAGGCGGAGAGCCTCAGAAAAGTATCATCTGTCCTGCCATGGTGCCTAGATGAAACTTGCTACTGTTCACCTGCTGAAATCTCTACTGACCATTGTTTCTGGGATGCAGAAGATGATAGAGGTACAACAGCTTCCTCGTGGCTGCTTGCTCCATGCAGTGTCATCCCTCTGTGGCTGAATGTTTGGTGCTTACTACTAATCTTCATGAGCCCATTAAATTTGCTAACCTGGCAGAAAACTCCTCTTTTCCCCCCTCTCCATTCACAGGTTACTTTGCTGCTGTTTGAAAGTTGAGTTGGTTGAGAGGTGGTCAGGAGAAGAGCAGTCAGCACAAGAGAAGCAATGAGGGTACATGAAGGGTAGCATCTCCAACTAATTTTAGTTTACAAATGTCTTATGAGCATAAGGGCCTAAAGGAACTTATTTCTAAACAAAAACAAGCATTAATAAAGATGTACAAGTTAAATTCCTTCTTCTTTGCTTATTAAATGCAAAATATTTTCATAGTTGCACATCTACTGATTACTTTCATATCTATATGTATTTCATTTTCAGATTTAATTCAGACAGGCATCTTCAGCAGTGGCTACACAGATACCTCTGAGCAGCATTTAGAATATGTTTTTGCAGTGTGGCCACATAATTGTTATTGTTCAACTTTCTGCATGTAATCATTCCTCGGTGCCTTGACGCTATTCACTAGACTAACATGGGTAATTAGAGCATAAGTGCACTTAGTGCAGCAAGTCAGAAGTGTATAATATATGCACAGAAAAAAATATTTTGTGCATGGAAATTAACTTTTTCAACTTTATCTTGTGTACTTGATTACCTTTTTAATAGAGCATAAATATACATTCTGCTATTTAGACAAGAATGTTTTATTTACTGAACTGCTGTGAAAATTAGTATTCTCTTGAGCATAGAATTTATAGTCATAGATTCTGTTTATTGACTGAAGATAAGTCTCAATACTCAGAGTGGCAAGATAGTTTCCTTGAAACTTTATTATGATGACTTTGGAAAAATAGCTGAGCAGGTATGTAACTTACGAGCAAATCTACATGTCTACCTGTTTCAGCTGTAGCCATACACTGGTAAACCACACTGGAATTGCTTATATGTGGTTCCATGTTAGTTAAGTCAGCCTAGTAACTAGCTGCAATCAAAGGGAGTCGATAAACTATGCTCCTCCCTGCCTTCCCCTAGGCCAGCCCTTCTGCTTCCCTCAGCCTGGGCTAGGCTTAGCCCAAAGAAAAGGGGGGGGAAGGACGGACACACGACATGCATTTCCTTTCTTCCATTTTGGTTCCCTACAGGGGAGTTTGCCACCAATACTGGAGGCACAGCTGAGCAGTGGCTCATAACACTAAACACACAAACTGGGGAACTGTGACAGCTTCTACTGTGTTTATGGACCACGTATCCACAATCTCCATTTATCATGTTTATATTTCTCTGTTTTCAGCAATCTAAAGCTTATATGTTTTCCAAGCATGTTAAAAGAGAATTCAGCTATCATAACAAAATGTTAAAGGTTCAACTTTCAACAAAATCCAGGAGCTCTTAAAAACTTTCTGAGTTTTACGTTGCATCCGTTTCATGAAGCCACTAATCCCACTATGCCCTGGCTTTCCCAACTGCCTCACCTCACGGAGAAGTTAAAACATGCATCTTGCAGTTCATGTTGCAAAAATCTGTGTCACTTTCAGCATGAGCAACAACATCTCATAATTGTTCTGAGTTGACTGTTGACTGCAGGAACTGCTAACCCCCCTTCTGCAGCGGCATGCCACTGGAGCAATGGCTCTCATGTTGAGATGTGATTGGAGCACTCTAATGTTTAATGCATCATTTTAACATTACCCTAAAAAAGCCTACTATCGTGGTATGTTATTATCTCAGCTCTGCTGCAGTTGTTGTTTCTTATTTAAGTGTCCTATCTCACTTGAGATTTAATGTAATTAGAACCAGCCTGTGGAAAAATGTTTCTCTATCACATCTTAGCTGTTGTTCCAGTCAAGATGGTAAAGCAAATCAAACGAGGTGTAATGAAAATGATGGAAATGATAAAAACCATTTGCAAGAGGCAATTTTCCTGAGGGATATAAAAGGCATCAGTGCACTTTTTTTCCTCCTCTTTTGCTTTGTATTTCTAAACTGGTGTATGTATGTCTGGAATAGCTCCATTGAGATTTGTCTGACACACCTGAGAGAAGACTCAGGTACATCTGATAGCATCCGACTTAACTGACCCAGGATGGAACCTAAAGCACCATAGCATTAAGCCCTTCTGTTTCCATCTTGCAGGAATTCCATCTTTGGAATTCCATCTTTCCTTCCATCTTGAGGAATTCACGTGTTACTTCTCTGCATATTTTACCTTTATTTTAGGTTTATAATTTTATTGTGAAATTCTTTTGCTTTATCTTTCCTCTTTTGTGCACATACCATTTGCAAACAGGCTTTTGTACCATCAGGATTTATTGTAGTAATCTATATTAACTCATTGTAGTATTGATAAACTTCAAGTCAGAGAGGCTTAATCTCAAGAGGCTCTATGTCCTAGAATATAGTAAGAAATGCAGTGCTTTCAAAGGATGATGGTAGGATTTTAAGTACTGCTATTTTAGCTCACAACAGATGTGCATCAATGGATCAAGTGTGAGTGATTTAAAAAATATATACCTGAAAAAATTCTAATCTGTAAGTTTTCTTGTTTAGGAGCTTTTTAGTTTACAGAGCACTTGTGCACAAGTTCGTCTTTTCTGTTACCTTGAACTCCTTGGAACAAAGGGAAACAGTAATTTCTTTCCCCATCCCCGATTCATTTTTTTTGTAAAGAAATCATTAAATGCTTAGAGTACAAATGCTGCGCATGAATATTTATAGGAACTTTTATAACATTCAACAGGGCAATGCTTCATGGCTGTCTTTTTCCAAATGCACATAATAGAGTACCCATCATTTCTTTGAAGCTACACTTGCTCTTTTTTAATTTGATCACAGATTGATAGGAGCTGTATGCTCCTTGGGGGCAGATGGGCCGCTGTTGTTGGTGATGACAGAATGCAGAGATCAGTGCCATGTTCCCTACTTCTCTCTGTTGAAACACTTGTGTTTAACATTTAGTAAGAATAAATTTTTTATGCAACATTTATGTTTAAGTTGCAGAAAATTACTACCTAAGAATCTATTACCTGCATTGGATAAATACCTGATTCACTGCATTTATACTTGGGTCCTGGAAGAAAGAGAGTTGAACATCTTCTGCCTGAAATACACTGTAGAAAAACTGAATGGCCCCGGAGCACGCTCTGCAAACCACTTGGAGAATCTTTCTGTTAATGCAAAAAAAAATGTTTTAGTCTCCACTTCTTCCTCTGCGTATTAACTCTCAGTAATACTGTGTCCTGTGAATGACTAATAGGGCATATGAGGCCTCAAAGTGCGATTCACCCCTTTTGAAAAAGCAAATGGAAACTGGTATCTGTTAATAGCAGTATTTATCCCCTTGACATCCTTAAAGAATAATAATCTGTTTAAGCACTTGGGTATTTTAATGTGGAGGAGAAAAACTTCAGAAATAGGCATATTATGGTAGCGGGAGATACAGTTTTTTGACTTACCAAAGCTGAAGATGATAGATAATTTTAAAACTGCATTTGGAAGTTTCTTGCTCATAACGTTATTGTAACATCTTCCTCTTTAAAAATAAATCAAATAGATTGCCATAATGAGCATGTGCTCGTGTCCACAAATTTACTGCATTAACTGTTTAGAGTATTTATTTAAAAACTGGATTGTATTTTCTGCGTTTGAAGTTATTTATTGGAACTTTGTAACTATTATGGAGGTCTATATGAATGCATGTATTTTGGTAAATACTACACAAAAAAGAACCCCCTCAGCCACCCTTACCAGCCAAAGTGCACCCTTACCAGCAGACAGCTGTCACTGCTTACATTCACCCCTGGCTAAAATTCTGCTTTGAACAGTTCAAGCGGTATGGTAGTAATATGTTCACAGTGTTAACACAGACAGGTACAGCAGATCCACAGCTAAGGCAACCATGAGAATCATTCCTAATAAAAACATTGCTGTCAGCAAAGCTGTATAAGCTCACGTGGAGTCAGCTACAATAGGTATCCAGAATGTCTAGCTGGGCTTTCATGTATCATTGCTAGCTGTGTTCTGAGCTGTATTATGAGAGACTGGCTTCTATAAAGACTTGTCTTAAACAGTCAGTAGGTTTGCATCTTTCACTGGGATAAGCTGTCTGTCTAAATTAATTTTTCCTTAGATTCATTACTAATACAGTTTTTTTCATTTTTTATCATAACTTAGATTTGAGTCCACTTTTATCTAGTCATACATTTTTAGCTTTCTGACTGTGATACATACATTTTACATAGATAATCTGATATCTGAAGATCTCAGGAATATACTAGTGTACTTCATAATAGTAAATTTGTTCCCTTTTATATGTGTGTATGCATTTATAATATATCCTTCTCAGCTTCTACAGTATAGAAAATATGCAGATAATATACGTGTATTTTCAAAGAAGTCATCGGTTATGAAAAATCTTAATTTTCAGATAGTGATTCTAATCTTTCCTAAATGTTTTGGGCACGGCAGTTTTTAGCATCCCTGTCATGATTAAAGAAGGAAAACGTAAAGAGACAGTATCAACAAGTAGTTGATCTTTGAATTAAACTCGTATACTTGCTATATTACAGTTATCCGCATATATTACAATAAAAGGATTAAAGGAAAATAACATGATGTTGTGCTTTAGTTCTATTTGAGAGACTTCTAAGCCAGTAACGCTTGAGCCACCTCTGCATAACCTTTGAACATGTTAAGTGCATAACTTGTGTACAGGTGTAAGAAAAGTATGTGCTCACCTGAGGTCTGTTTGAGTGTGTGTATCAGTAGTAATGCTGAAACTTGGTGCAACAATCCAAGGTTCTCATCTGCAAGAAAACAGAGGAATTGTCCAGTTGTTGCGGGATAACATATCAAATCGATCTAGACAGCTTTAAAAAAAATTACTATGAGTAAACACACTAATAATGAAGTGTTTGAATGACATTCTTCATAAGAAAGATTGAAATTGGGCTTTATAAAAAAAGTTTGACCTTTTTTTTCCTAATTTCTCTTTTGAAGCTTTATTTTTGGAGCGTGAAAATCAAGTGGGCACCAGGAAATGAATAGCCATATCAAGCAGTAAGTTTCCAGGGACCTTAGACTTTCATTTGTCTATGGATCACAGCATATTAAGGGTTCACAGAAATAGGAGGCAGAATTTATTACTTTGCCTCAAACTAGCTCTTCCATCGTGCCTTATAAAATAAAACCCCTCACTCAAATAGTCAACTTGCTAGGGTTTCAAGTCTTAAAATTTGTTACTACTGAACTACACTTCTAAAAGAAAATGCATTGGGCAAGACAAGGAATCTGTTTTTTTCCTTCTTTAGCTTAACACTGCAGACATTAACAATGATGTTCCCTAATTTCAGCAAGCAGCCATCTCATTATCTCTGTGAAGTCTCTCTTCTGCTCTTTTCCTTTCCAGTTCTTAGGTCTTCAAGTTTTAGCGTGTAATTAAAAGCGTACATTGGATGATGAGTGAAAACTGGATTTTCAGCTGCTGCTGCCTGTAAAATATAATACATCGCCCACACATCCCAAGGCAGTGATTGAAGATCTCGTCTAATTTGTCTTACTGAAATTTAAGCGAAATCATCTGCTGAGTGTTTCAGACTATCTGCATGCATTACGATTGATCTGGGCTTCTCTGAAAAGAAGAATGTGAAAATAAGATATGGTTAATGTACCAGTCTTTTTATGTCTAGAGAACAAGTTTAACATAGGACATTAGAGATACAGGCCTACAGTCTGTCTTCTGACTACACGATGTTAATTAGCATTATGAAACTGTCCTTTTGATAATCATGTTGAATTATATCAGAGTTGGAGGAATTCTCTGCTGGAACAGAAGTGCGGTGTATATTGGTACTGCACTGCATTTGGCACCGTGCGGTGGGGTTGGCAGCAGAATGACAGTCAACTGGAGCAAATCAGAAGCTCCACTGACATGGTGCGAGTGTAACTGGCTGTGCACCTGCCTCCTGACACAGCAGAAAGAAAAGGAGGGGGGTAAAACAGAGCGGGTCTGCTCTGCTAGGGTGGTGTCTGAGTGCTGAGTAGCATCTTGCTTTTGCAGAACTAGAGGTGAACATAAATGAGAGTTATGCAAGAAGCTTCTCCTTATAACTGGTATTTTCTGAGAAATGCTGTTAGTTTTTATGTTACTTATTTCCATTTTTCTCCTTGCTCTACTGGTCCCTGCAATACTCTATGAAAGTAAGGGAATTATTTTGCTCTTTACAGAAAAAAAAAAAAAAAAGTAGTGAAAATACTTGCATTAATATATATTTGGGAAATGTGCACAGTGCAGAGCAAATACACTTCAGTGAGAGCTTCGGTTTCTCAGTATGCTTGTATCAAGCCATGCAGCAGCCAAGTCCTACAACAACTGCATGCAGATGTGGTAAGCAGTTCATAAATATCCTATCACGGATGTTCATCATTTGTTGGGTTCGGGTTTTTTTCCACATACCACATTCTGGCATCAAAACAAAGTTCGTGTGCTTTTATTGAATTTGACATGCTGCAATTCCTATCAAAATTGAGGCTTTGGAAGCACTATTAACATACCCAGATTGAACAAAAGGCTTTTTAAAACAGCTGACACTTTTCCAAGTGACTGTTATCTGAGTGATGATTTGAGTAGGGGGTACTCAAAGCAGCCAACAAAAGTGAAGTTTCGTAGTGATTAACTCTCCAGTTATGCAAAAAATAAAAAAAAATAATGTATGTATACTTCCACAAATCTCTGTAGAAACCTGAGAAATGAAACCTTCAATCTTTATGCACATTAGTTAGACTGTTTGTTTTTTGTTGAATAACTGCCTGATATTATTGTAAAAGGGCTGTAAACTTGCAAACCAAAGGGTTGGCCTTTTTTAAATGGCTTTAAAGATAAAACCCCAATTCATTGTCTTGGCAAAACCAGGAGTCCTCTCTTCCTCATATCTCTTTACATCTTCTTTCTAGATGCTGAGTTTGATTTTACTGAGCTATGAATGGATATCTTCTGTTAACAAGTACACAAAAGGCTAAATTCACATTTCAGATTTTGCTATGTTTTTCAGAAACTAAAATATGTGTTGTGTATATTATGTGGATTAGGCCTGGCTAGGTGATAGGTCTGAAGCTGATTGTAAGCAGGAGACTGTTACCAACTTGGCATGTGATGCCATGTATTGATTTTGTCCTAAAATTGGGCAAGTTTTTTATCACTAGTCTGAAAGGAAATAAAAAATTACATGTAACAAACATTAAGAGAGCAGTTAATTTAAAAGCAGATAAATCTACTGATTACATTGAAAAAGGGCTTGAACAAATAATTAGTATTTACTGTGTACAACTGTAAACTGGGAGTAAGCAGTATAGGCAGGGCTGCCTGACTTAACTGAGAGAAGCAAGCATCCTCAAAAGCTTGTGGAAGTTGCGACTGTTTATCAGCGGGATAGGGGTTGTAGACAGCAGCCTGGACTTAAAAGGACAGTGCCTTGATTCCACGTGCAGAGGAATCTATTTCCAGAGTACGAAGAGTTTGTTTCCATTGTGGTTGTCAGCGGTGGGAAACTCCAGGAATGCCGTCTTGTCTTCTGGAGAGCAACAGTCCAAGGGTGCTAATAACAATTCACAAAAGACACTAGGGATTAAAGGTTTGAACAGCACTTTTTACAGAGAAGACTCAAGTGCTCAATTTGCTCATTTTTTTAATTTTAAAAAAGTCAAAGTAGAAACCAATAGCACTTTCTAAGTATAGTACCAAAAGAAATGATTTACCACTGTTGCATAGCTGTTGCAATTACCATCATAATTCACCATTTGACTAACAGTTGGGATCCCATGTACTGTTTACGTAATTAATTTCCTGCTGCCAGCATGTGTTATTAAGACAAATGTGAGCCCACAACCTTAAAATCTACAGTACAGACTTTTCTGTATAAATTGCAAGGTGAAGTACTGCAGAGAGCATGTAGCCTCTTCCATGGGCTATACTTTTGAGACCTGGCACACATCACTCTGTTGTGCATAACGGTTATGAAGCACTAACCGGGCAGTGTGACTTGGATTCCCGAGCAGTTCTCCTGATCTGATGGAGTATTGATGTCGTCTCGTGAGCTGTCTGTAGAGATGGAGCCCGGGACCTCAGCAGGGGGCAGCAGAAGAAGTGTTACTACTGCTTTACGACTTAGTGCCTCTTACCCGGACAAGGAGTAGGTCTCAGTCTCTCCGTTTCTCTTAGTCCACATTAGACTAGTTCTTAGTGCTGTTAATGATTTCATTCAAAATAGCATAGTATTGCATGCAGCAGGAATAAAAGCTCCCTCTGACACAGTCTAAGAGGGCCAATAATAGCAGCCTTTCATTTTACTGGGGTTTGCAGTGGCAGACTGTAATTGCCCTGGGCTTGACGTGTTTTTTGTGAAACCCATCCCTGCGCAATGATGGACACATCCTGGTCTTGTGTGGTAGCAAAGATACCATCATGAAACCTTGTTCGAAAGTTAAAGGATGCAGATGAAAGTCATTCTGCTTTTATCTGCAAATCCCTGTGGGTTAGTATTGAGTCATCTTAGTAGTACAAGACTAGAAAAATCACATTGTGTTTTTTTCTGGATAGAAAAAGCTTTGAATTTTAAAGACTGTCAAGCATGAGTAGCAAAATGTATGTTTGTCAATCAGCTCTTTTAGGAAATATTTGCCTTTAAAAAAGAACTAAAAGAATTCCAGAGTACAATTTCTGACAACAACCATTCCTGTTGATTTTCTTTTTCTTTCCTTTGATAAAGCTTGTTTACAGTGCTTTGGTTTTGTTGTTTCATACCGTGTCCTGACTCAATGAGTGAGCACTGGCTAGTTTTCCAGCTTGCGATTTTCAAGTGTGATCAGAAGCCTCTTAATTAGTACCTGCGAGCTCTGACAGCAATACTGTTCATAGGTGGAAGGAACAGCTAAGTGGGCGCCCTGGGCTTGCAGGAATGCTCAGAGCAGTGGGAAGGGGGTCGGGGGGGGGGGGGGGGGATGATACCTTGCTCTACTCTGGCTGCCATTGCTCTCTGTGACAACCTCCCCTGGTTTTTGA
The DNA here is from genome assembly GCF_040182565.1 of Anser cygnoides. NCBI lineage: Eukaryota > Metazoa > Chordata > Aves > Anseriformes > Anatidae > Anser > Anser cygnoides. Next base: position 13,636,810 of record NC_089883.1, read on the forward strand.
TGCCTTTCCTCCTCTTACAGTGTTGGTGTAAAGATTATAGTGGTTTACATAGTTGATAGATTTACACCTCTATCTTTGCAAATGAAGGCTGTTTGTCTTCACATGGAGTACATTAAGCAAATTCCCTAGCTACAAAAAGTCTTTGAATGCAAAAGAAAAAGCTAATACAGAATTTCTGTTAAATTGCCTTTCTGATTCTGTTCTTGATTATATTTAGTGATGCCTTCGCTGGCTGCATAGATCCTCAATGCCTGGATTATTTTCAAGTATGGAATCAGATTTTTGTGGACTAAAATTACTGTTTTTTTTTTGTTTGTTTGTTTTTTGTTTTTGTTTTCCTGCACGATATCATGTCTACTTCGGTAGCCTAAAAACATGAGTGCTGACTTTTAGATGCCCTTAGTCATGCTGTTAGGCCTTTTCCTTCACCATGGGGGGATACAGCTGCATCACGGAGCCCCTCTTAAGATGTCTGGAAAACTCAGGTATTGTGGACTTCAAAATTTTTCAGGGGCTGGTGACTTTGCTAACCCCTATAGTGAGACTGAAGAGCATGAAAATGACTGGTCCACAACACAATGTTTTACATGAATTAAGGTATTGATTTGTTGGGCTTTTGGGCCTGTGCCTCCAAACTGCTGTTACAAGCGTAACAGGATTTTAAACTGGTGAATCATTTATAGTGTAGGTAGTTGTATTGGATACTGCTATGGTAAAACCTCTTTTGGTACCAAACAGTGAAAACAAGCAGAAGGCTCTATATTAACAAAAGCCTAGTTTTGTATGTACAGCTGAGTTCTCTGTGAGAACCTGTGCAAACGCAGGTAGGGAATAGCATCTCTTCGTACCCCTGATACTGCTTTGCAAGCAGGATTGTGTGGTTGAAATTTATGCAGGGTAATGCACAGAGAAACTGCAGGGAACAGAATCCTGGTCTTTGTTATCGTGGAATGCTGGGAAGGATCAGAAATCCTAAAATACAGTCAGACACAACATTTAATCATATATTTTTTTAAAAACTCAATTCTTGTTTTTTCTGAATGCTAAGAAGTGCACAATTTTACTATCTGCTGGTTCCTTTTCTAAATAAAATTTCACCTTTTATCCCTAATAGCATTCTCATCAGCAGTTGCTGATTTTATGGATATAGATTCTAGGCAAAGGATAAGAATATCTAAGAGTGCCTAGGAATATCTATTGTAATGTATCATTTTCTTTTTAACTTCAGCATTAGTAAACAATAATGTTTAACCTTCTGACTTAGAGCTCGTCACTCATTTCACTGCTGTGTCTTATGACTGGGGATTAAAATTTACTGCATTCATCATGTCTGGTGAAATGGTATATTGGGATGCGTAAATGACATACTAATTAGAAGAACGGTCTGAGTGAGAATGAGCTACTTGAACTAGCTTTGATGACCAGAAAATTACCTGTAGCTAGTTTCTCAAGATTATCAAAGAAGTCCTCAAATTAGAGTGTTATTCTTTGATCATAGTTGCAAGGAACAAGGCAAAATGACTGCACCAGGTGGGAGGAGATGGTTACTCGGGAATGAGAAGCTGAAGGAGTTTTTACAAAGATTCAAGCCCTTTCTAGCCACCTGCTGCACCAAGTAGTGAATGAGATATATTAGTAGGTGGTTTATTTTCATCTGTATTTTCCTACCAGAAACTAGTAATGTGTATTTCTTCAAGAGTTAAATTGCTTGTAGAGAGAAATCCCTTTCATACAGTTTCTGTCATCTTACCCTGATTTTTCTGTCCTATAGTATGACAACATTCAAAGAGTACTCGTCTTTTACAAGGCTTTCATCTGGCTTCCTTACCTTTGTAATTACCACTATCTTATGTATGCATTATTATGGATTTGTATGGATCGTTGCAAGAGACATGCTAGAGTTACATACAGTTACTTGACCCAAGTAGTATAGCCTGAGGTCTTTGTTGCCCCATATCAAACATGAAAACATAGTCATAAAAAATAGAAATGAACACAAAAAATGTTTCCAGGGCTGACATATATAAGCCTGACTTAAGAGTGACGAAACAATGAGGGGGGAAGGAAGAGGCCTTACCACTGAGAGATAATGGGATGTTAGTATTCTCAAAACATGTAGTTAACTCTAGCAAAATAGTAGGAATTGATAAAAAGGGAAAGACAGAATCATGTTGTTACCCAAGAGGTTAATTTTGAGAAGAGCCTTGCCAAAGGAAGGCTTAAACAGCTAAAATCCTAAATGAGATGTGACATACAGAGGTGGAAACAGTGTGTGGAGCAGATTGGATGAGAAGAGCGGGAATCTTTCAGACGATGTCTAGGATTCTGTGGCTCTTCTGTGCATCAGATCTGGTGCAGGGGAGTGGGAGAACTGGATCTGTGAGTGTGAAAAGACTGACAGCTGATGTATGATTTCATGAGACAGAGAACTCGTACGCAGCATAGAAACGGGAAGCACTCTGCAGTGAATTAGTGCTGGCGGTGCTCTGGCACCCTGATTCCAGTGGTGGTTGTGTCTGTCACACTGCCGAAATTTCTGAAATGGACAATAAAGGAACAGTCTGCCACTGCAAGTATTTTCTTCTTAACCAAAATAGTTACGGCTTCATTCAAACACTGAGATTGGAAGGTTTGAATTTACCCCACCTAGTAACGACTGTCTCAGCATCTGTATAAATGTCCAATCCTTTTCTGAATCCAGCCTACCTCTTGATCTCAGTGCCATCTTGTTTCAGAAAGCATTTTATATGGAACTATTTTCTTTTCATGAGTTTAAATATGCTGCCTCTTGGGTTTGTTGCTCTTGTTTCATGAGAGGCTAAACGGGAACACCCAGTCTATCCATTTCACTTAATACGTAAAGCTTCTCATCTCTTAACATATCTTTGTGTGGTTTTATTCTGATTTTCTTGCACTGAAAGCATGTAATTTACTGGTTGTTGTGCATATTCTGTTGCACCATTTGCATGCCCTGCAGTTAGTGATTTGTGAGAGCTTCTTAAAAAATAGAAATAAAATACTGTTTCTCTTTTGCCCATTACTTCCTTGTCTGGTAGGAAGATGAGCAAGTTTTCTTCACAGAAGCCATAAAAAGAAATGATATCCCATTCATCCTGTACTTAGCTCATTGCTGTACCATTGTGTGGTTCTGATAAAGGACCACATCATTTTGTGTGTAGCTCAGCCACTTCAACTTTCTCCCCAGTTGTTGGCTTTACCCAGTCCAGTCCCACTGAGCTGTTGCTCTTAATTTATCCATTATTTTTAATATCTTTTTTTATATATATAATGGCTGATAGTGTTTTATTTTTAAACTTAATTCTCTCAAGTCTTTATTAAATAACTCAAAAGGATCTTGGGGAGGGGATTGAGATTGATGGAGAGTAATCATCTGGCTTCTTTCTCTGTAGTGTGCTTTATCTTCTGTATTACAGCTGACCTCACACTGTGGCTGCAGTCCACTAATAACAAGTTATTTATCTTCTGATACTGCAGAATTCTGTTTGTCTTTGGCAACTTTTTCGTGAGTATCATAACGCTGATAGGTTTTTGAACACTGTTTTGTATTTTGCTAACCACTAGTTACATTGCTAAACTCCAAGTGATACCTGGTTGGCACTGGTGCATTTTGCTGCATCAGGGTTCTGTGTGGGGATCTTTGGAGCTGGACGTAGCAGTAGTGCAAGGCAGAGAGTTTTAAGTTGTAGTTGCAGAATTGATGGTTTCAGTACTATAGTAATAATGCACACTGTTTTCATTCTCAAGCTGTGCTCAGGAGAAGGTTAACCACAACCGTTACCAGGTTTTGTAGCTGCAGCAGCAGCGTAATGTTTTTCAGGTAGTTCATTGTTATATATTGTGAATACTCACATTCTGTAGAGGTTTAACAGTTTTGTAATATTTATTCTTCTAGATATTTTCATGTGCTTAAACAACTGACCAAAAAGATAAAAGGGCAGGATTTGAATTGAGCCTAGGAAGAGTAATTCAAAGGTAATTACATGATGGAAGCTATTGTCCTGCTGATGCATTCTCAGAATGCTACAAATGGCTTGATTCTCATAATTTTGCTTAAACAGAGTTGAGACAAACTCAAACCTGAGGATATTTTTTCAGTTACCATTATTGAGCTAGTATCTCTCAGCTAATGTACTTCTGTGCTTATCCTTAATTTGCTAAAAGATCTTGGAATGTTGTGCATAGCCCTTTTTAGGAATCAAGGTAAACAAAGTATTTTACGGATTGACAGGTTTTAGCGTTTTTACTGGAGGGATGGGCATGGGGGGGGGGGGGGGGAATCTAATTTCTTGTGCAAGTAAAAAGCATACCAAAAGAATATACTGTGCAGAATTGTCTAAATGTTAACCGGTCATTAGAGACTTAAGGTATATTAATGATAAAAGATGATTTTTCCAAAAGGAATTACATTTTTAACAGTTTTCTCAAGGTAAGAATCTGTTCTCATTGGAAGTTAGAAGAGTTCACATTCAAATGCATGCCTTTGCTAGTCTACTGGGCCTCAAAACTAAATGTGAGAGCTTGTCCTTGTTATAGTTTTTTTGTGTTGTCAATGTGATGATGCAGAATCTAATCAGGCTACTTGTACAGATCCTGAGGATATTTCTTGCCTTTTTCTTGCTGTATGGCATTATCTGTTTGGGTTAGGTAAATTGTAAAGCAATGCCTGTTTTATTCTGAAGCATTACAGATTGTCTAGCCTTAGGCAGGTTTTTGCTGCAGTTCATTGGTTATTTCTATGATGTTTTTTCTTAGAGGTTTTAGGTGGAAAAAAACATATTCCAGGGTTTCCTTCACTCCCTTGGTTTTATGAAATATTCATGTCATTTAAGCACTCTTTAACTGAGAGATAATACAGCATGGGAGTTTAAAAACAGAAATAGTTCCAAGTTGTTTTCCTGATTGTTTCATGCTGTCTTGCAGCAATTTTGCAACTTTTTTATTTACAGAACTGTGTTTAGCAGTGATTCTGTTGTCTTCTCCATCCAAAGCATGCCCTTTATGTCAGCAGCATAGTACGTCGTGCTGCAGAGTGGTTCTAAAGTAAGTTGGCAACTTTATAGATTATATGGACCTGAAGTTTAGGTCACTGCCTCCTCGATATCCACTGGAAGATTCATTACATTTTCTGTAGGACTGTGATTTTATGGTGTTGGACTGGTATCAGCACTCAAAGTTCTGACTAAAAGAAAAAAGTATCTGAAACAAAATTTCTTTTTTAACAAAAATGATAATGATGCTTAACACTTCTGGAAATGTCCATCTGTGCTGCCTGCCATGGCACAGTTCTGGCTTGTTACAACAATGATCAGATATGTGCTGAATACTGGTCCAATTAGTCCACTTTGGGAATAAATCTGTGTTAGATCACAGTGCCATTGCTTAATTTCACATTCTTTTCTGGCACACCTCTTGAGAAATAAGTGCTGTGACTGAGCATGGTGCCACACTTAAGAGGCAGGTAATTTGGGTTCTAATCTTGATATTCCACCAAATTAGGACTTCAAGTGAGACCTTGAGTCACTGTTTCAGGCTACAAAATCTGTATTGTTAAATGCTTGCCCACCTTTGTGAAGTTCTGTGAAATCGGTGGGTGCACTTCTCACGTTTAAATATCGATACATTAAGTTTTATTTCCAAACTCTGCTGTAGTACTTTGTATCATAAGATTTTTTGCGTGATTTGACTTTCATTAATAACTGCTGCAAGATTGTTCAAAGCACAGTGCTTCTGGGCACTGAATGTCAACAAGTGTGTTTCTCAACATGCCTGCAACTTGGGACCCTGACTTCTCTGGCTGTGAGACTCTTCTCTCCATGTTACGTTTCATGTACCTAACAGATGTTGCAGTTAGCTTCACTTGGGATTTGTTCTCCTCTGATGTTGAACAAAGGATGTAAAATTTGAAAAGGTTGTTTCTTTTTAGGTTGTTTTTTTGTGTGTGTGTTTTGTTTTCTTTTCTTTTTTGGCATGAAAGACAAAACGTAATTGGCACATTGCATTTGTAGTCCCAGTTATCTGTGGTAGATGTATTTGTGGATCAGTGGCCCTGAGTCAGTACACATTGACACTGTCTGAGAGATGAAGTGTTTTCACAGCCCATTGCCACCCAAGCAGGACAGTTTGTATGAAGTTGGAGCATTTCAGATTTGGGTTGGTTTTGTTTTTTTCAAAAAGTTTCTTAAAATGTTTTTGATTATATTAAAAATAAAAATATAATAATAATAATAAAAAGATCAGACACCGACAAAAATAACCATGATTTTAGTCTTGTTATGTTAGACTTAGACTATTCTTCGTGACAATCAGTGAGTGTCCAGATGCCTATAAGTACTTCAGACAAAACCACAAAGCAGTAGTGGTTTTGTGGTGCTTAGGTGCTCCTATATAGGAAACTAGGCTGGATTCCCATGGCTGATTTTTCAGTCTGAGGACATGCCTGTCAATGGTGAGAAGTTCGTGGGTTGTTCACTAGCAATTTAATGGGCTGTTGTCTGTTAAGAAGGCTAATCAATGCAATTTATTCTGCAGCATAAAAATTGTAGGCCCATTTTCATGAACAGCAATACTGAAGTTAAATGCCTTTTCCTGTACCAAGTATCTAGTGATCTAAGAAGAAACCAAAGAGTGATAGAATTACAATTACAAATGATGAAATGCACACTTGTGCATATTGCTCAGTAATATAGTAGGCATTCATTTAAGGGGAGTTTTTGCAGCATACAGCATTGAAAACACATGTCTAATAGGTGCATTCATTTTAATACGCTCATTCATTGAGCAGGCCTGATTAATTAGTGCGTGTCACCATCTGGTACTTACTGAGACTATTCATTTTTAAAATGTTGAAATTGTAGGGAATGTTGCACACCAATTAAGTTCCTTTTAATTGGATTATGTTAGTATAAAGTATTACTGGCGAAGGCCTTCATTGTGATTCAGCCAGCATGCATCTAAGGGAGACCCGCCAGCCTGAAATTACTTAGAACAAAGGGAAAATGCCTGAAATGCATGTTTATTCCCATCTTGGTGCACTCAACAGAGATGATGTCAACAAATAATACTGCTGCATTTCTGTGCAGTTTCCTGACATGAGGATGCCTCTGCTGATGACTGCTTCAGCTCTGCATTGCAACTCTGAACCTCTCATCCCCTAACTCTGACCTGGAAAGTGAAATATCAACTTAACAGGGCCAGACTGAGCCCTTCTGTGTGCAGCTGTGTATCTGCTGAAACAAGAGTGTTGTTTCTCATTTATACAAAGAGTGATTTAGCCTATAAAGCTGATAAACTAACTGTGCTGACTCAACCACCTAGTGAATGAAGTATCACGATCTGCTGGCTGCAGCACCACGTTAGGAGCAGAACTTGTCTGTCTGTACTTGTTCCTGTCACTGACTCACTTGGTGAATTTTAGTTGCTTAACGTCATTGCACTGCAGTGTTTCTGTGTATAAATTGTGAATAGGTATATTTATCAACTTGCATAAAAGCTTTGAGATGCAGGGTGAAATGTACCACGTGTTTACTGTTAACATTTTAGAAGCCTAATGCAGTTTTGTATTTAACATCTGAGGTTGTTAGTGCTGAGATTGAGTATCTTCAAGTAAGTTGTGTTGTCCAAACTACTCATTTCAGGGGAGCGAGCGGCTCTGCAGAGTTAGCAGTTCCTTAGCAGGTAAATGGGCAGTCATTGGCTGCAGGGAGGCTACGGAAGAAGAGATACCAGGAGCACCGTTAAGCCCAAGAGATCTGATGTGTGACTGCCTGGATCTCCTCACGACCTCCTTAGTTTTGAAGAGTAGGACAAGAGTCTAGAAATGAACAATGTCTGGATATCAGGGCCAAAGATTTTTTCTTTGTGAATTTGTGTGTGTTTTCATTACCTTCAATGGACTCTGCTGCCCCCTATCCAGCTGCAGCTGTCGTTAGCAGCAATGGAAGCAATATCCTGAACACGTGAAGAATGTTTGAATTTTTTTTGTATTGAAAGATCTCATTCATTTCACTCATATTCACTTTTACTGTCGTTATCACTCATAGGAGTAATTATGTGGTTGAAATAGTAAATGTGTTTTCTTTAAAGGCAGAGGAAAGCATCAGAAAAATCATTTTTAGTTGTACAACAATTAAAAAAATGCTAGATTTTTTTGGAGAGTGCAAATACCTGTTTAGACATATAAAGGTCACTATGAATTTAATCTGTTACAGTAGACTGCTTCTGATTTCAAAGGATGAAAATAGTTCACTGTTGTTTTTTTAATTTTTTTTTCTTAACGTACATTTCCTATTGTTTGAAGGTGCATATTTCCTCTTTGTTACAGCTGCAGGCAGTGTAAAGCATGTTACAGGCACTGCTCATCCTGGAAGTGCCAAATCCAATTGGAAACCTGTCTGTAGTTTATAAACGTGAGAAGTCAGTGACTCTTGACTGTTTTGCAGACTGTGTCAAAAGTCATGTTTAGAGCATGTTGTTGAGTTTAAACCATTTCCATTTGGTGCTGAAATGCAAAAGATTTAAAACATCTGTATGCATCTTATGTATTTTCTGTCTGTGTATTGATACATGCCTGCATTTACACACGCATGTCTGTGTGTGTAGCATTTGAAGTTCAGTTGCTGCATTAGTACTCCTGGGACATGAAATGTACGTTTGCACAGAACTGTGACCCTGCCGTACTTCGGCTGTGACTGGAGCCTTGGGTTGTGGGTCTGGTAAGCCTCCTGTAGTTCGCAGTCACACGTTTTGTGTAGCACTCATTTGGGTTAGAGGAAAACTGATCCGTACTGGTGTGTCTGAGCAAATGGGAGTAAGTACAGCTGGTGGTAAAACATGAAAATATTTTCATGTGGCAGTGTGCAATAGAGTGCTTTCTCATTTTACCCCAACCTCATTAGCAGAAAATGCATAGCCTAGAAGGCCATAAAACTGTCTGTTCTGTGGTAGGATTTAAGTGCACTTTGTGCCATTTCTAAGAAATAATATCACCCAGTTAAATCTTAAAAACTATACACCTGTGCACTAATCTCTTTGTTTAAATTGTCTGCGTGGAGATTTTATGTAATGGAGAAATATATTTTCCAAGAAAACATTTATTTCAGCTGTGCAACTTTTAGTGCAACTTTTCTCCTTTTAGTTGTTAACATGAAAAGAAGGAGTTAACCACAGTATAAAATTCTAGTATTCTCTATTTCTTTCTCTCTCATATTTTAGGAGAATTACTTCTTAATGTGATTTTTCTGGTTACAATGCACAGGCTGACAAAGTGTTGAACCAACAAATCTTGGCAAAGATCAAAACAATGCAAAGGCCTTTTACTCAGTGTATATTTAAAACAGAGGCTGAAGTTTGGGCAGAACTCTGTCTGGCAGACTTTCTATCTCTTAGGTCATACAAAGAAAAAGCTTTTGGCACTGACTTTTTGGCAAAAAGCTGTGTCTGGAAACATATTCAGTCAGTGTATGAAATATGATAGCGCTGGTACCATGACTGTGTCTGAATGTACTCTGTTATAATACAGTTAGACTTCAGCCCCATCTGGTGTTGGAACAGAATTCCTATTTCAGAGTTTTCCAGCGTAGGCTAGCCCTTTGCCAAAACACAGAGCAGTACGTGAGGAGACTGAGAAAGTCAGACAAGTGTCAATTTTACTAATGATTTCTATTGTTTGCTCCGCTAATGAAAACCAGTTGTGCCCATGGTGAATTCCAGCATAAGTGTCCTGCTGCTGAGTTACTAACCTCTGGCTTTATAGAAAGCTGCATCTTTCACTGAGTGGGTTTGGTATTACACTTTCAAGGTACCTATGTGAACAGCAAGTATGTTTTCATCCAAAGCTGGTAAAAATATAAAATTACTGATTTATCAGTGCCTGCGTTAGCAGAACCAGCAACAGACAGCTTCTTTCACCTCAGTAAAATGTCAGATCATTTCTGGGTTATGCAACAGTGATGAAGAGACCAGAGTTGTGGTTTTGGCTTAGAAGGCTTAAAATCTTCAGGCATTAATTCATAAAACTCAAATCTGGGATACTCCAATGACTGTGAAGTATAACAGATTCATGCCTGATTCTTACTCAAGGTTGATCATTTCAGGAAAAAAGACAACTCATTTTGAAATAGATTTACAATTATATTTCAGTTGTTTGGGGGGGGGGGGGTGTTAGGTGGAAAAGCTACTTGTGAAACAAATCAGGAACTAAAAGTCATCCATAGCTTTGTTTTGAGGATATAAGAATGGTTTATTGCCACTATAGCAAGCTAAAGAAGAAACTGACTTTCTAGAAAGGCTGCCCCAGCATTTTAGCTGATTTTTCAGCATAGAGTCCAGCCTGTCTTGTCAAACAAAGTATCTGTCTAGTTATAATTTGACTCCGCTGAAAAAAGTGCTTAAATGGCAGAGTTTGGAATTGGTTGAACATATTTTGCCACTTAAGCTCAGCTCATTCGACATTTGAAGCTAAAACGAGTGATCTAAATTGCATTTGATAAAGTATATTCTTTTACTTTCTTGTCACACATTTAAATGGTTATTTTGAAGACAATATGCACTAATCCTTGGTTTTATGTCCTTTTCCTGGCATTTGATTTATTGGGCAAAAATTAAGGTCAATGGTCCTGAACTAGTCAAGAGAATTACTCTATGTTCTCAGTCGTTGCCATTTTTCTCTCTCTGCTCTGAGTAATATAGGGCTTCACTGACAAAGTTTTAATTCTTTATGTCCGAGAAGAATACTTGCCACATTTTTTTGCATTTCATCTAAGTAGCGCTGTGGTGTAACCTGGCAGGCAGCTAAGCACCGCACAGCCCTCACTCACTGCCCCCTCTCCCTCTGCCTCACAGTGGGATAGGGGAAAGAATTGGGAGGGGAAAAAAAAGGTAAAAACTCATGGGTTGAGAATAAGACAGTTCAACAGGACAGAAAAGGAAGGGAAAATAATGATAAAAGAATTTGCAGCACAAGTGGTGCACAATGCAGTTGCTTACCACCTGCTGTCCAATGCCCAGCCTGTCCCTGAGCATCATCCCCCCCAGGTTTTATGGCTCAGTACATGGCATGGGACATCTCTTTGGCCAGCTGGGGTCAGCTGTCCTGGTTCTGTCTCCTCCCAGCTCCTTGTGCACCCCCAGGTACCTCGCTGGCAGGGCAGTACGAGAAGCTGAACAGTCCTTGACTCAGTGTATGCACAGCTCAGCAACAACTAGAACATCCGTGTGTTACTGGCATTATTCTCAGCCTAAATCCAAAACATGGCACCATACCAACTACCAGGAAAAAAATTAACTCTATCCCAGCTGAAATGAGGACTGTAGTTTTGTAAATTTAAGTAAAAAGAGCTTAAGGCATCAGCAAAAGGCTACTTGGTTATTCTGAGTTGTTGTTAGCAGCATTCAAAAAAGTATAATGATCATCCTGTTTTTTCCCCATTCTTATCCTCCTTCTCTCTTTTGTGTTTCAGAATGATCACTGCTTAAAACAGTAGCCATACCAAGTGAACAAAGAGGAAACACATGGATGAAATTCTGACCATGCACTGAACAGCACAGCATCAAGCGCAAAGCTCTGGGAAAATGTCTGCTTGCAACACTTTCACTGAACACGTCTGGAAACCTGGTGAATGTAAGAACTGCTTCAAGCCAAAAAGCTTGCATCAGTTACCTCCAGTATCTGAGAAAAAAACCCTCTCGCATGGCAATCTGAAAACCAACGCAAACCAAAGTAACAGCCATCGTGGTGGAAACAGAGGAAACTTCCGACCGCCTGTGGCAAAGAAACCCACGATAGCTGTGAAGCCCACCATGATGGTAGTAGATGGGCAGGGTGTATGTGGCGAAATCAGCGCGCCGGATCATTGTGAGAACAAATCCGTGCCCCCAAGCTGGAACCAAAACAAAGCTGTCTTGAACAAAAAACCACTGAACAATAATAATGAAGATGAAATTGAAGGTTATAGCCATGTTCACAGGCCTTATGGCAACAACGATGGTGTAGGTAAGATACCAAATAATAATAATAATGGACTGACAGAAGTTTTGAAGGAGATTGCAGGTTTGGATACCACACCTCAGCTAACTGGAAATGAAATGAACTCGAGAGAAACCTTCTTGGGAAGAATAAATAATTGTTATAAAAGATCATTAGAAAGAAAGATCCCTCCAAGCTGCATGATGGGTGGAATGAAGGATTCGCACAGTAAGCATGTTATTCTGAGTGGAAGCACTGAAGTAATAAGTAATGAAGGTGGACGTTTCTGTTACCCAGAATTCTCTAGTGGAGATGAGAGTGAGGATGACACGTTTTTTGGCAGCATGCAGGAAGAGCATGAGAGCTGGGATGAAAGTGATGAAGAGTTGCTAGCAATGGAAATTCGTATGAGGGGCCAACCTCGCTTTGCTAATTTTCGAGCTAACACCCTGTCTCCTGTTCAGTTCTGTGTTGACAAAAAATGGAACACCGTGCCCCTTAGAAACAAGTCTCTTCAGCGGATCTGTGCAGTCGATTACGATGATAGTTATGATGAAATTTTAAATGGTTATGGGGAAGAGACTGTGATTCTTTATGGGCAAGAGAGCATGCAGAGCATGGTATCTTCTGATTCTACGTCTCCTGATTCTTCATTGACAGAAGAGTCTCGTTCTGGAACAACCAGCAGTTCTTCACAGAAACTCTGTAATGGAGGATTATCTCCTAGTACTCCTCAGGACATCAAATTGATCGAACCAGAATATGAAAGTCTGTGTGTTAGTCAGCAAGTGAAGGATGTGTCAAAAGCTTCCAGAAATGTTCCAAAGAGCCTAGAAACCCACAAGGCAGTCCTTGCTCTTCGACTGGAAGAGAAAGACGGCAAAATTGCTGTACAGACTGATAAGCAAGAGAATAAAAGTTCTTCAGATGTTACTGGTCAAGCTGTAACTATCAACTTGGTGCCTGTGGAAGAGCAAGCTAAACCTTACAGGGTAGTGAATATGGAACAACCAGTTTGCAAGCCATATACCGTAGTGGATGTATCAGCTGCCATGACCAATGAATGTAAAGAGAGTCCAACTGAAACCTCAGAAACCAAAAATGCATCATCTAACCCAAGTTCACCAGTAACTCCAGGCACGCCTATTACATCCTCTGCAGCATCACCTGCACGAGTCAACGCTAATCTGAAAAAATCCAGTGCAATCAGATATCAAGAAGTGTGGACTTCTAGTACTAGTCCAAGACAGAAGATACCTAAGGTAGAGTTAATTGCTAACAGCTCAGGACCTTCTGTTCCTCCCAGGAAGACAAGCCACAAGTCAGCTCCTACTTCGCCTACAGCTACAAACCTTTCCTCAAAAACTATCCCAGTTAAGTCTCCAAATTTATCTGAGATAAAATTCAACAGCTACAATAACGCTGGCATGCCGCCTTTTCCTATTATCATTCATGATGAGCCCACTTATGCTAAGAGTTCCAAAAATGCTATTAAAGTTCCTATTGTGATCAATCCAAATGCATATGATAACCTGGCTATCTATAAAAGTTTTCTAGGAACCAGCGGAGAGCTATCTATCAAAGATAAAACTACCAGTGTAATAAGCCACACATATGAAGAAATAGAAACAGAAAGCAAAATGACTGAAGCTATAGGGAGCAAACCCAGTGAATTTTCCCAGGCGAAGGGGGTAACTAATAACACCGAGTGCAGGCTGGGTTCTGTGGCTCAAAAGGTCCAAGAGTTTAATAGCTGTCTCAGTAAAAGTCAGATATCACCACAGAGAAGTCATAGTTCTGACCACAGCTCCCCATCAAGAATTCAAAAGACAACCCAAGAGCCAGCAGATGTGACATTGGAGGCTTCCGTTGGCAACAGCAGTAGAGAGAATGCAAGCACGGTGCTTTCACAGATTGTGGCTTCCATCCAGCCTCCGCAGTCTCCACCAGAAACGCCTCAGTCTGGACCTAAGTCTTGCAGTGCAGAAGAACTGTATTCCTTACCCCCTGATGCAGATGCTACTAAAAACACGCTGGTACGACCCAAATCTCTTTTTACATCACAGTCTGAAATAGAGCCATCCAAGACAATGGAAAACACAGCCGTTAAAATGCAGAAAGATACGCTATCACAGCCGGTCGCCACCCATTCTCCAAAGCCAGTGAGAGGCACCCCAAATATGACAAGTCCCAAAACAGAGCAAGCACCGCCATTTCCTCCTCCACGGTCCACATCTTCACCCTATCACGCAAGTAACTTGTTGCAAAGACATTTCAGCAACTGGACCAAACCAAATAGTCCCACCAGGTCAACAGAGGCTGAGTCAATCCTTCATTCGGAAGGTCGACGAGCTGCTGACGCAAAACCCAAACGCTGGATATCATTTAAGAGCTTCTTCCGCCGCAGAAAAACTGATGAGGAGGAAGACAAAGAGAAAGAAAGAGAAAAAGGAAAATTGGTGGGTCTTGATGGAACTGTAATACACATGCTCCCTCCTCCTCCAGTTCAACGTCATCAGTGGTTCAGCGAGGCAAAATCAGAGACCAGTGAGAAGCCTTCAATTGTTTTCATGTATAGATGTGAACCAGCACAGACTGAACCAAAGGTTGACCAGCAATACAAGAGTGGAGTGGAGTCTGCTATTGCTGATGCACTAGCAAAAGACAAAGGAGAAATACAGGAAAAGTCTCCGGAGAGCTCGGAACAGAAAATAATGAGCCATTCATCACCACCTCAGATTCCGAAGAAAATCCCCAGGTAATCCGCTTGTCTTTTTATTCATTCAGCTGTGAACTGCACTGTATGTACTACCAAAAAGGGAAGAAATCAAGGGGTTTTATTAAGTGTAAATTTTTCTAAATATATTTATTTTAGGTATCTTGAAGTATATTCTAAAAATCTTTGCTTTATATTGGATATCAGAAAGAATCAAAAAAAGATTACTGGGAACAGTAACTGCTATTTGGAGTTGGTATTTGCAGGTTCATTAATACATTGTGATAGTCATGTTCCATTGAATCAGATTTTCCTGAATTTCTAGTTAAAGAAATAGTTCTTCTGTTATAGGAGAACTAAATAATTCCTCTATGGAAATAGAAGGCTACTATTTAAAAGAAGAATAGAAGTTAAAAGATCTGTGACGCATAAAAGGTGGTGTGCTAACTTTATCTCACATACCCACGAAAACAAGATAGGCTAATTAACTTGATGCTACACTGCAACATCACTGCTGCACTCCTAAAATAAGCCATGTGAAAAGTAATAATAGAATTAAATTATCTATAAAATAATAAATCTACATTTTGCAAGGCCTTTAGTAATGAATATACTCTGCCCCCTAACAGTACTGGATTCAGCAGAGCCCATTGCTCCATTTCTGCCTGACAATTTTGTTCAGTGATTTCATTTTTAATATTTTTTAAATCATAATTTGCTAAAATCATGTGTTGTTTTCTCTAGGAATATTTGGTCAGATTGTTTATCTTACCCTATAAATTCCAGGTAGTTGAATGTTTTAGGTCTTGGTTTAAAGGCCTGTTTATTCCATTCTCAAGGATACACATGCTTTTTTGGTTGTCTCCAAACACAAAGAAATATGCTTGTTCCAGATACATGTTGTTTTCAACACACCACAGAGTTCCTACAATGCATGACAGTGCATAACCTAGGGTACTGGAGATATTCATTGCAGGCTATTGCGTGGGCATAGTATGCATTTCACTGAGTATAGACCACAGCTGTAGATGTATTAGACTAGGTCTTCTAAGGTTATTATACAAACTGATTCCAAAATAACTTCAAATTTGCATTATTTAATTCATTGCAACAATAACATACTGGTAGGAAACTCTTTTTTTTTAACTTTGTCACCTCTGTGGGAATTTCACAAATATATTTATCATGGAAAAATTTTAGCAGCTTTAGAGAGCAAGTTAAAGAATCAGGGAAGTTTGTGCTTTCAGTTGTCCCTACAGAGGAACAAGTTCTTTGCATTGGAACAAGTTCTTTGCATTATCTCCAGGGGAACATGAAGAAAGTGACTTTGTGTCAACATGGTTCCAGCAGCCTTACTGAATATATCACCATCAGCAGGTTCGCTCACCCTCTTGTGCTGGCACGACAGTTTGTGTGGTCACCTCTGGTGAACAGACTGGGGAAGTGATCCAAGGAAAAGTAACTGCAGAGGTATTTTTCAGCCAGATCAATTCTCTGATCTGACAAGGGAAGACAGAAAGGAGAAGCTGCTTATCTCAGTGGTAAACAGCCATAACAGACTCATCGTTGGCACTTGTTCTTGGACTACCCTAGAGATGGTGCTGTTATCCTGTTTTATATTTTTACACTGTTACTGGACTTCCTTTGGCCCTTGGTCATTCTGTCCCATCTGACTCATTTATTCCAAAAAGTATTTTTACTTTTAATTTTTCTGCAAGTCATGGTGATACTGGCTAAAATCATATCTCACCATTTTTCCTGGTGCAAATCAGAATTCTCTGAATGCTAGAATTGGAATTTCTTCTTCCTAACAATATTGTTCTGTGGCAAATTTCTACAAATTAAAAAATAAAAGTAAAAAATGAAATACTGAGAAATACATTGTTAGAACACTAGGCAGTGGATTTTATTTTTTATTACCTTGATGCAATTTAAAGCCTTAAGGTAGTTGTTGTTTTGTATTTTTACTTAATATTAAATACTGTTGAAGAGACAGAGAGAAACCTTAGACTGCCAGAAAATGAAGGAATTTAGTTAAAGGGTTTTGACTTCTCTTTTTAATATTCCAGTAGGTGAGAATCAGGGTTGTCAACTTCCATTTTCACACGTGCAGGAGACATAACAGGTGATGCTATACTTGTCTTGTGTTAACTCATCAGATGTTATTAAAAGGTTAGTTTAATGTTAATTCAGGCTAAGATATATGCCTGGAAAATATTTTTTAAATCTTCAGTTAAGCTTGCAGAGGCATAGAGGAAAACTGAAGAGATGAAGATAGCAATCAATGAACGTGACACTTGCCTGAGAATGCCAACACAAGTAAGCTCACTGAAAAAACAAACTGATGACCTGGAAAATAAGATAAGCTTTAAAAATGTCAGATTACTAGGGGATCTTGAAAGTAAATTAAATGAATATACAATATTTCTTTACTTTGAAATGGATTACAAAGCTGCTAGAGATTGATAACATAACCACAAAACAGGTCTGAAGGTATTTAAAGTTACCACCAAGAAAGGTCAGTTCATCCCTTTGAACAGCACTGGCAAAAGGCACAGTTGTTTGGAAAGCTGGAAACTATATAAAAGAACTTGGTGTGGTTTTATCCATGCGGTAGTTTCTTTCTATTTGGAGCCAGGTTGCATATAAGGTGGTTCCAAAGGAGATAGCAAATACTAATGTATTAACTGTACCAAAAATTTGCAGATGGATTAGTTTTTGCTAAAAATCAGCAATAATGTCAGCCGTATTGTAATTGGAATGGAAATCAGGTGTTCTCAGAACTCTTGGGGTTCATTTTTTATGATGCAGAAGGTCTTGCCAGGCAAATGCCAAAACTGACCTCTACAACGGTAACGACATTTCTGGCCTAAGCCATTGTCAGTGATGAAGGTGGTGTGGCACTTGGTGGAATCCACACAGAAGTTTAGGAAAGAAAGGATCTTCCTGTTCCTCAAAGGCTTTGTTTTCTAGTGGATCAGACTCTTGTTACAGGAGTTTCACAAGATAAAGGTTTCTTCCTCATTGAGAGATCATTGCTTACACCCAGGAGCAACTTTTTAGATTGAGCCATTTCCTAAAAGAAAACTGCAGCCCTGCCTTCTGATTCTTCCTTTTCTATCTTCATAAACCGTATCAGAGCTGAACTAAAACATTTTGACACCATTTTTAGATTGCATTGCCTTCGTAAATCAAGGTACAAGTGCATTGTGCACAGCCATTTCCATTTCAGTTACGTACCGAATTGAGTAGTTTCCTTTCATAGCTACAAGTCACTCATAACTTTTCTTTATAGGCTCTTTGGGCCAGACTTGGATGAATTAAAGATAAAATTGCATGTTTACTTGAAATACTTGAAGTAATGAGGTCTGTATATTCATTTCACTCTGGTTTAGGTAAGAAGGCATTTCTTCATAGCTCAAGTTGGGATTATGAATCTAATTCCTAAACTGATGTTAATTTATTCAATAGGACGTGAAACTAAGCTGGCAATCAACAGGCATGAGTTCTGTTGACCCATAGATAGAAAAGGTCACTATCCTGTTTTATCTTCCAAAATGAGTGAAACACCTATTATGTCTACAGATGTATATGTTTTGAAGATCTGTTTTTAAACATTTTCCTTAAAGAGCATACTTGTACATCAGCAATTTGGGTTCTTTTAAGGCAATTTTTAGTGAAAATAGCCCATGGGTGTTTTACTGGGCATGTTAATGGGTTCTATACATATCAGAGGGCAGCAATATCAAAGCTTTTGATAATGTCTTATTATCCTTCAAATCTTACCCCGGTGCCACTCTCATTATACAAATAGTTTTAAGATTTAAGATCACTGTAAGGATATGTTTAAAAAAAAAAGTCCTCCTTCCCAGTTTGCAGGACCCCTTGTACTGGTTTTAAACTAAGGTTCTCACCTGAATCCAAAACTATTTAAATGTAGCTTGCATAAATTGGTGGGGAGAATTCAGGGATGTTTTTGCTGAAAATAAAGCTTTTTCTTAAGCAAGTCTACTGAAGTGGAAGAAATTTCTACCCAGAAAGTTCAGGTGGAACTATCAACTCTCCCTTCCCCTGAATCTACTTTTATTTGCTTTTTCCAGGTATCAGCAAGGTTTATTTACTTTAGTCAAGTGCCCAACAATGTTTTATAAGTGTTAGCCACCTACCTCATCTTGTTTCATCGGGGAAAAATTGCCGTGAGACTCTTTCTCCAGAACAACTATAAGCTAACAGATTCAGAATTTATGTACGTTCAGTAAGCGAAAAGTTAGGTGAAGTTTTATGTGAAGATTTTTGTAAGTCTTGAGAACAGTTAAAGAACCAAGTCGAAGCGATTTTATTGTTCATTATTTCATAAATTTAGATGGAGATGGTAAATCGTGTATTATTGTTCTTAATTTCTCCAATACAGTCTGTAAAATGGAAAGACTGAAAATATAAAATGGATAAACAATTTTTATAATGTGCAGTTAATCTGCAGAACTTGTTGCCATTAAGTTTCGCTGACACTAAAGAGCTTAGCAGGATGTCTTTCCTGGATTATGAAATATATTCCCATTATCCATGCCAACATTGCATGATAAAAGATTTTAAAAATAATAATAATGGAATATCAATTCTCATGCTTCAGGAATAAGTCAACTTCTAAATAATAGGAATTAGGAATAAACTTTATGGCTTAGTTATTGCGAACTGCCAGTTGGTGAAGTTTCTTTCACTTTCCTCTTGACTGTGTGTGGCTAATGAGGGTGGAGAAACTGAACTGCGTGAGCCACTGGAAAGGGTTTTTTGTGCCCGTAGTGTGTTCTGATTTAACCCTGAACACTGATCATCCCTGCTCAGTGTTTTGCAGAAACGCAGGGGTCTGGGTTCTGAATGAAAGTTCCTCTGTAAGGTGGCCTTTGACCACCTCCCAAGCCATTAACCTCTCTGCATTTTTCCTCAAGCATTATTCAATAAATTTAGGTTTTATTTTAGCTTTATTAGCTTAAAACCGGTAGGGCCTGAGGGAGTCTCAAAGGGATCTCTGTGAAACTAAATATGTCTACAGATTCCACAGATATTTTGTGTAAAAGAAAAATATTCTTCCTTATCAGGCTCTCTCATCTCAAGCTGTATGACTACCATTGGTTATTGCTTTGCTGATGTCCACTTGGTGGAGTAGACATCAGAGGAGATCAGTCTGAGCAGGCTCCGAGGCCATGTCAGCTTTTTTCTGAGTTTGTCACAAATTTCTGCCGCTTGGACTTAAATGCTGCCTTACCAGAACTGTACTCCCTCAGCTTGATCTCGAGATCTGACCCTACTGCAGGAACAAGGTTTCAGAATCACTCTTTTCAAGTATTTCACCTCTTTATCTCCCTCGTATTCATTGCTGTTTATTAATCACTCTGATTGAGAAGATGTGCACTGAACAGAGGAAAATATAGGTCACACAATAGCTGTAATTCCACTGTCCTTATAAAAAATAACACACTGCACAGTCTGCTTTCTGGATTCTTACTATTCCAAAAGATTAAGGAAAGTTTTAGACCACATCATCTTCCAAAACCTGGAGGAGGATAACCTGAGGGAAGAAGTAGAGACATTTGACCCTGTAGAAAACTGCTTTTAAAATGATTTTGAGCTTGTACACATGTGAATCATAAGCATATGAATTCAGGGGCGTGTTATCTGAAGGACAGTCCTTTTTAATGCAGGTTTTTTGCTATGCATAATTCAGCTTCTTTGGAAAGCAAATGTGCTCTCCGTGTATGGAGGGCTTCTCTGTCTATTACCTGGACGTTGTTTAGTTTCAGCCACATGTGCCCGAGGAGCAGAGTTCTCTAAGGTAATTAATTCATTTCCTCTGAAGTTCCTTTCCGAAATAAGAAAGGGAAAAGAAAAGGGCTTGGACGGAGCAGACTGTGCCCACGATGACAGAAGCTAAATATGTGCTCTTACGCACGGCATCAAGGAATCCACCCTGGCAAAATAGCTATAAATATCCCAAATAAGGGGATAGCTTCAGTATCACTTGCAGTCAACAAGGAGATATACATTTATACAAAATGGGGCTTAAATGGTTCTAATCTCAAAGAATGGCTTGTTTATCAGCTGCTCTGTCTGCTTTTCTCAGACGCTAATATATTTTTTAACTGTTTAGACTACTGCATGAAGCAAAAGCAATTATTCATTTGGTTCTTGTAGCTTAATGAGTGAGGAGGTTTTCCCCTTTTGTTCTCTCTGTGTTATGTCAGAGATGATTACAGGTTGGCTTTTTGCTTGTTGAGTCAGTACACCGTGTATGTGTGCTTGATCTCAGGATCTATCCCACTTCACTGTTAAGCTACATGGAAGCATTTCCTCAGATTTCATGGCCTGACATCTTCTCGTTGCAACTTAATATGTATTCATTTCAGACACTAAAATGGGTTGGATACAGGTTCAAGATGTCCCCTTACTTTTAACAGTAGGCTAGTCTAAGTTCTTCATACCTCTCTGGAAATTTGAACCTCCTTTTCTGTAGCTAATTACCATGACTAAGACCATAGTTGTCATACCAAAACAGTGATGTAGCAGTGTGTGACCTGTTTTTCATCCACGAAGGCAGTGGAAGAGTTAAGAGGGCAGGGCTGTAACCAACTGGTGTCCCGGGGCGCTTTGGCAAGCCCCTGGACCAACCCCCTAAGGTAAACATTAAGGTGCAGTAGGTGTATCACTCTGTGCAGAGTTCAGCCTGTTGCTTACAGCTTGCACAACTTGTAGCACATCAGAACACTGTGGAATCAATGGCTCGCCAGAGTTTCAAGACATGATTAAAAGACTCAAGAAGGCCCTGAAAGAATTTCCTTTAATGGGGAATTGTGTGAGTGAGTATAGTGGGTGAGTTGGCTTTTTTTTTTCTTTCTTCCTTTCTAGCTGTTGGTTTACGTTGTTTGGCAAAATGCTTTTGAGCTTAGGTTTAGTGTATGTGCTTGCATGTGTCTCGTATGGAGAATGGGTCTGTTCTATACCTCACCAATCGATACTAAAAAATTACTTTGAGATGTGATTATTCTGGTATGTGGCAATGACAGAACCATAAAGCTAATAGAAACTATTTTTTCTGAAAGAAAATGTTCTTATTGAGGAATGCAGGTAAACGTATGTTTTACAGCAACTACGGGTTGTTAGTTTAATTTCTCATCAACTTAAGAGCCTTTTCACTGCTTTAATTTTATGTATGCTTTACTCTGAAATTATCTTAGGTTAACTCTTGAATGTGGATATATTTAGGGCACTTGGAATGTTCTTCACACCATTGCTATGCATGGTACTAAAAATGAACAAAATTGTTAATGCTGATTAAAGACTACAGCTATTTGAAGTTATGCCATTTTTCCTCCCTTACTAACAAGTTCTAATGAGTTTTGTTTGTATCAGCCTGCAGTTAAAATTCATGAGTCTGAGAGTAGAAACAGCATGTGCGCGCTGCACCGTACATGGGGTCTTGTGTTACGCAAACTATTGGCATGTTGTAATCTTTGAAGTCTGTTTGGGATTGCTAGAAGACTGTGCACCGGGATTTTCAGTAGTTTGGCTTCAGATTAGAATAGAGAGACCTTTGCCTATAATGTATGTTAACTCTTTGGGGATATCATCTCTCTTCCCACTTACAAGGATTTGTATCATGGAAACTCAGCTGCTCTGCCTGTTTAAAAAAGCACAATTTTTTTTTTCTGTTTATCAGGAGTTGTCTTGTTTTAAATCTGTGCCATGAAAATTAAACACCTGTACAGACCTCACCTGTGGCGACCATCTTTTTGAAGGAAGTGCCTCGCCCCTATCCCTTATGGAAGTCACGAATACTTAAAATTCTTGCTGTTCTATTAGAGCAGACTGGAATAATGAGAACTAGTGAATAGGACATATGCTCTTGAGATTTGGCTATAATCAGTATTTGTTTCTGTCAATGAGAGAGCATAAAGGCATGTAAATATTTTTGGTCTCTCTGACGTGTTTTATCTGGCACATTATTGATAATTGCTGCTGTGGTTTCAACAGGACTTTTTTTTTTTAAGCCTGAACAGAGTATTTTTTTCATATATTATGCATAATTTTTAAATCATACTGCTGTAAATATACACAGGGAAGCTGATTGAATCCATGATGTTCACAGTTTTGCGCTATAAGTAATCATAGTTTGATTTAAAACACCATAGCTAAGAGCAAGTACAGAGGAATGTCTTCATGGCCTTTTGTGGCTGCCTTAATACATTAGCAGATGGATTTTAATCTTGGAGAATTTTATATGGGAAACAGATTACTAGGTTAAATGGGCTACTGATCTGTTTCCCAAAGTGTCAGTTCCCAAAATCCTACCAGTATATGAAAATGTATCATTAAAATGTTACGCATTTTTTAAGACTTATAGCCCCCTGGCTATACTCTGGTACTTTTGATTAAGCTAAATTTGTTCTCATTGGTAAAAAGCACCTTAATCCCTGCTGATGTCCTATGAGTTCTACGCATGTTTTATGCAGATTCATTGCCGCGTACATATGCTGATTGTAGCCAGCTGGAAAACATTTTATTATCCTTTTTTTATGAAAGGTATGAACTGTTATTACTGTTTGAGTCAAAACTTGTTTGCTCTTATCAAGAAAAATAAATATTTTAGAAAGTTATTCTTAAAAGGGGCTGGTGGGGGGCAAAAAGGTTATTTTTTTATTTCAGTCCCTTTACTAAAGATACATAATGGAAAATCTGTTGTTTTGCGATTAGGATCTAGTGCACATAGCTTTGATCTCCAGGTGATTTTGTTTTGTTTGTTTCAGCCAAGTGCCCGATGACACGACACTGGAGGATTTGTCCCCTCGTGTTCCTAGAGCTGTGTTTGTGAAGCAGGACAATGGCGGCAGCGCCTCAGTCATACCTGTATCAACTGTCCGCGTTCCGCAGGGGGAGGAAGACAAGGAAGAAGCTTCACAATCTCCCGACTTAAATCCCTGCAGTGCTACGTACAGCAACTTAGGTAAGTGTATACTCATCAAAGATCAAAATTTGGGTATCTTTCTAGGCTGTGAAGTACCTTGTCTTTGAAACTGCTCAATATGCTTTCACAAAGTTAGTTCTTAAAGACACACTTTTTTAATATCTATAGAAAATTAAATTCTCTTGTCTCATTCTGAGAGATGCAATGAAGAAAGTGAAGATTCAACAAACACAAAGGTTTTCTTTTCTATGATTTTAAAACTATGTCCAGGCAGTCTTTTAATTGCCCTTAGTGATAAATATCTCAGAGATGCTTTTCAAAGACACATTGTTTCATCTATTTGGAGGATTTTTTATCAAAAAGCAGCTTTAAAATACAGACTAAATTATCTAATGCTTTTAGAACTGTAATTGGATTTCAGTATTTTTCCAAGCAGCATAAGATACAACTTTTTATTTTATAGCATCAGTAACTGTTAAAATACTTGCAGTCCTCTTTTGTTGACTAAAACCTTTCTTGTCCTAGTTTCAGAATTTACTTTTGCTCTTTCAGAAAAGCTTAAAATAGGAATATCCCAAAGGTACTGCACAATCTATTCAACTATCACTGAATTCCCAAATCATATGAAAAAGGTGCATGTATGCAGCCCTTCTCTGGAAGACAAGTGAGCAAGACAAATAAGCATCTCCCAGGGTTGTGAGCTTCCTTTTCTGAAGCATTTTGATGTGGAGTACTGTGAATTTAGGAATGTCTATAGGCAGGTCTTCTAGAAGGGCAAAAATCCCTCATTTATTTATTTTCAAGAATATGTAAATACAAGTTTTTCAGTAAGGCTCCAATCGTGCGAGCGTACTGGCACATTAAGCATTTGGACGAGAATAAACTGACTGCACTGAGATGGCTCACAAGTATACGAGCATGGTATGTCCACACATGTTTGAGGGATTGAGGTCCACGTTTTTAAACCCTCAGGTGCATACTTTCCTTAGACGTTTAGCAATATTGTTGATTTTTTTTTGCTTAAACGTGTTAGTGGCTGACATGTAGTGTGTTCCGCTAATGAAACATTAATTAGGTTTAAATTTATTGTTTGGAAAGCATAAAGAGGAAAATATCCTGTCCAAGAATTATAGGAACATCTACCAAGAAATTGTAACTCAAGAAGAACTGGAATTATATCTTTATGGTGGAATTCTTCAAAGACCTAATGAGTTACTTTCCATTTGTTGTGATATATGTATATGTGTGTATCTATATATTTTCTGTATTTAGGACATAACTGCATTACAGATACAGTCCAGACAGTAGATCTAGCTACACCAAATCTATTTAAAACCTGATTAGCCCATGTTCCTAACTAGACTGATACATAAAAGGATGAAGTCTTTATGGCTTCTACTATATAATTTAATGTGTGAAATACCAGTTATTTCTTGTGGTGAGATTGCTGTTTTGTAGCCATAGTGCTCCTATGGTCAAGGGATTACTTGCATTTCATACCCAAAGCAATGACATTGTGAGTATTTTATTTAAATCTTTACTCAGTTTAGCTCGCTTTTCTCCTGCAAGATGTTACCCTGATGGCAGCTGCTTCAACACAGCTAATGCACTTCCATTTGTAGACCTCTTTTCTTCCCACAGTATCTCACAAAGTGGGAGTAGCAAACTCATGGGAAATGTAATAACACATCATTAAACACTGGAACAGGTTGCCCTGAGAAGTTGTAAAGTGTCTGTTTGTGGAGATGCACAAAACCCAACCGGACACAATCCTGGACAGCCTGCTCCAGCTGACCCTGCCTGCCTGAGCCGCGGGTGGGGGCACTCGAGCGCCTCAAGAGGTTCCTTTTTTGTTTTTGTGTTTCTGTGATTCTGTGATCACTTTTGTCAGTGTTACTCCTCTGTGTGAATGTTCCTGTGTAAAACCATACAAAACTGAACCCTTTAGCATTTTATTCAAAATCTTATCCTTGTCTTAGGGTCTTTTTCATATTCACTGTCACCAGAGTAAGTTTTAGATATGAAGGAGTTAAATGAACTTGTAGTCTCGTCTTGGTCTGGCTTGGCAAGCTTGCTACTAGTTGTTAAAAGCAATGCTACCCTAAATGGCACTGAGTTCTCTGGCTGCTGTTCAAACTTTTTTCTGGTTTATTCGAGCAAGCTCACTTTCTAATTCAGATAGCTATCAAGAAATGACTAGGTAGGGACACAGAGTAACTCCTACTTGTTCTGACATCTTACATCACCCAAGCAGCAAAATCACACACTTCGTACAGTTAACAAAATCTGATGTGTTTAACTGAAAGGAAGGATAATAAGAAAAAAATGTAAGATAATCAAGTTGGATTACATTTGCCTTTTGCTTCAGCTGCAGTTGTATCTACAGTTACCTTTTTATGGTTACGTACTGCAGTTTGTGTAGTACTTTGGAAAATATATCATGAACATAGCAATTTGCAGCATAATGCACAAGATTGACTTTTTAAATACTATTCTAATACTTACTCTTATCTTTTTTTATGGAAAAGCAGACAATATTATATC
Source organism: Anser cygnoides (assembly GCF_040182565.1). Taxonomy (NCBI): domain Eukaryota; kingdom Metazoa; phylum Chordata; class Aves; order Anseriformes; family Anatidae; genus Anser; species Anser cygnoides. Next base: position 13,663,009 of record NC_089883.1, read on the forward strand.
CTTAGTTTGATAAATATCTCATCTTCACTTGTGACACATTGCATGAAATGAAAAGCTTGCTAAGTTTTCATCTGTAGTCAGGTAGTAGTTTATAGCAAGTACTGCCCTCAAATATGTTTGGTTTTGGCCCTCCCCAGCTCTCTAAGTTGTCCCATCAGCAGTTTACGGTCCTGTCCACAATTACTGAAACTGTGCCAGCAATTACTTGTCAGGTACCAAATGGCAGATGCAAAACTTGAGAAAGCTCATTTATAAAATAGGAACTGTATTTGTTATTTCATCTAATGTGTAAAATCATATGTCTAGAAATTAAAAAAATGCAGGCAAGCCTTACAAGATAGGGGATTCTCTTTTGGGAATCAGATACAACATAAAAGACAGGATTTGGGGGAAACAGGAACACCCATCATGATGATAGGATAAAAGAATTCAGGATGTATAAACAGGAGGACGCTTCAATCAGAGTAGAGAGGTTATGTGTGTCTCATTTTTACCACACAACTGCCATGACCACTGTCAAGCCCTGGTGATCACAGTTGAAGAACGTTTAAAAGAAATTGTGTAAGCTCTAAAGAAAAGCTTTGAAAAGGCCTCACTTTGTGACAGGCACTTTGTAGTGACAGATTCTAGAAGCTGGATCTGTTCAGCTTATCAAAGAAACAGAGTCTGATCAGTCTTGATCATGGTCTGGGTAGTCATGTGGTGAGCAGACCTACGATGAGGAATACCTTTGGTATCAACAATCAACAGACTTAATAAAATCCAGTGCAGCCAGTTGAATCTCAAAGTAGAAACACACAAATGTTCAAACCTGTAAGGTGGGACCTGGATGTTTTTCTTTTAAGGTGTGCCCATAATTGTAGCAGAAGTTAATTCAGGTAAGCCCTGTGGTTTATGATAAGGAAGGCAATGAAGTAGATGATTAAAATCCTTTCCTTGACAAATCTTTAAGTTTTTCTGTTTAAATTTCATTGGGGAAATTGACTTGATTGAATTTGCACCACTGTGGGTAGGTTAAAATATTCTATATATATTCAGGGTAGCATTTCTATCCTTTAAAAAAGAATAGGTGGTTTCACTTTCAACTATTTTACTTGTTGCACCTAAAGAAAAGGGGAAAAGGAGGCTAAGTTTCTCAGTTTTATGTTTGCTGACACTGGAAAAAATACCAAATCACAGCATGTACATGGAGTATTTCCTCAGTCAGTAAGTCCAAGCAGGGCAGTGTGCTTCAGCCAGGCTATAAACTAGGCGATGAAGTCATTGTTGACTAAAACTGGATGGTTCGGTGACAAATGGTGATTACAGAATCCACGTGATGCATTTTATGTAACATGTATTAGTACAGGTAGTACCTTTAACATGGTATAAGCGCGGGCAGCTGTAAGAGCTGAGAAGTCACCAAGGCAGATGAGCTGGAGCTTTTATTTATTTAGTACCCACTGCCCACCTCAGGATAGAATAGTACTGTGCAATCTCAAATTGTTGATGAGAAACTGGAGGTGCACCATGAATGTTAGTTAACAAATGTCAGTTTTTCTTTCTGTTCAGTAAATTGTCATTCTACTAAGATGTTTATCAAATGAACTGTAAACAACTGAATATAATACAGGATTAACTATCACATTCATGTAAATCTGTGTATTGAATAATTTTATAGAATATCGTACATGTACTGCACTTACTGGAATTGCTGGATGCTTTTGCAGTGGTTGGAAGATGCTTTTATGCATCTGTGTTTTTTTTTCATGATTTGGTTATCTATATTAGTCAGTGTGAGAGTTCATTAAGGAGTGATGTATTTTTACTAGTTTGGAAGATCAGTATAACTGATCTACTTATACAAAGAATCTTTTCCAATTACATCTATTCTGTAATGAAAAAGTAGATTGTAAAGGATGATCAATATCTAAGCGCAAAGAAACAAGGCCAGAGGAGGGATAATGTGTACACTGGAGATGGCCAACCTGTAGCTCTCAAGGATTTTACTTAATGAATACTCTAATCAGCCTTTACGACTGGGTTTTGCAATATGAAATGGGGATATACTGACATGGAAATTACTAGGACGTCTGACTCCATTCCTGGCTGTGGAGAGAAACAAATAAGCAGAGGCTGCCAGAGCTAACACTGTTGGACCACTCCAAGATCCAGCCGTGTGATCGGCCCAGCCCTGTCTTACAGGGGGTTTCCTGCAGGCATGTAAGAAGCCATTTGAAAATTCCTCTTCCTCAATGGTCTGCAGTGTACAGAGTCCACAGTTTTAACTTTATTCTGTTGGGATTTTGATAGACTTGGTCTTGGAAGGTTGGTTACCTATGTTGTATGTGGATGATTGTTCATTTTTGTTTTCCTTGGCAGTGCAAAATGTGAAATCTTTGTCAAGCTGGTGTGGTAAATTGGAGAGCAGTAGAGGTGTGAGTCATTTTAGCCCTGTGGGTCCTGTTCATTCATCTAAATCCCTCCTGTAGGGAGCTAGAGATTAAAGAGTTCCAGAGTGGTCACTAAAACTGAGAACACAGTTAATAACCATGGTGATAGTGTAGTCACTATAGTGAATACTAGAGTATTGTTTTCAAGTGTTTTCTAATTCACATGTTCCCACAAGGGGAGTTATCCTTGGATCAGAGATGGTAATGGCATAAAATCAGAAAAGATTACTTTCAAGAATAAAGGAAAATGTAGGACAGGTTGCAACATCAAGAGCAAGAAGAGTTTGAAGAACGTACAGAAGCAGCCTGTTGTAATTGCAGTACTGAACTAACATATGTTATGTATTGTAGAGCGATACATGTCTCAGGAGCAGTTCTGTTCAAGGAAGGATGGAAGCATGCAGCATGTCACCTACTTGGCTTGCCTGATTTACCAAGAGTTGTTTTTCCAATTAAAGAAGCATGTTCCTTCACAGTTTTGAAATCTCTCAACAATGCATGCTGCTGATCTGATCTAAGCCAAAAAATATAGATACATGGTGGTAGCGAGAAATCTGAGCATTGTTACTGTATGAAAAACATGCTTATGAAATACAAAATTGAGTTAAATCTGAGCACAGTGTGTCAGATTTGATAGTTTAATGAGCTAATATAAACAGGTTGTAATGCCAAGCTCTGATGATAAATCAGTTACCTAGAGAAATAAAGATTTTTTTAAGGTCTGATTTAGAGTTTCATACCTCTGTGTGGTTTCTGGAGACTTAAAGTATTAATATTAAAATAGTGCAGTAGGATTCTACAGTGCAAGATGATATTATACTGTAGAATTGCTTAAAGTCCTCTATAAAGAGTTAATTTTTTTCTTTCTTGAACAGCCTAGAAGCCACTTCAAAGATCTTTGTAAGCAGTAGCTTAATATTGTGCCCATTTCTCCTTTTCACCTTGTAATGTTGTAATGTCTGAGAGTCTGTACAGTAGGTAAGGAAATGGAGTTTTTCAAGTGTGCAAGGGGAGAAGGAAGTGGCAGGCAAGAAAACAAGGAAAATGCTTTGGTACTGCTTGGGTGCAAAGGAATGTTCTTGAGTCTTCAAAATTTAAGACAAACTTTTTCTTCCTAGGCATTGATTTTAAAAAAGAATGGGCATGCAGTAGCCATACCATGCTTGGGAAAGGCTGAGTTAGAAGGCCTGGTCGTATGGGCATGAAAGAAGCGTACAAGGTTAAGAAGTCAGCATAAAAACAGTCCAGATATGAAGTTTTTCAAACACGTAATGCAGGTGGATAGATTTCAGTATGGAAAACCTGGTTCTTGTGGGGATAAACTACACTGTAACATGACACATTTTACAAACTCATTTTTCTCAGTTGAGAATACTTGAAAAAGAAACTACATAAAGACTGCAAATGAATGCAGTTCTCTGGATCCTGCCACCCCCACCAGACATATGCAAAGACAATTTCTGGTTATGAAAAGCTTCTCAAATTATGTCTTGATGTCAGTTCCAAAAGCTACGCAAAAGCTACAACTAGCAAAAGTCACTGGTTGCAGTCGCAACATCCCTCTGTATGAATGGCTTTTGGTACAGGGCCATTAAATCAGACAGGAAACAGAATCAACAAGAAACATACAAATCTTACCTTTCTTGGAGAGGGTTTCGCCTGCTACTGCTTGAAATGTGCATCTTGCTCTAACGCGTTTTCTTGCTGTTACAAGATTAGAAAGTCACACAGACAAGGCGTATTAGGAAACTGCCTACTGAAATTGTAGCCTTTCTCCAAGCCCCAACAGTTAGTCTATTTTAGCATAGTGGGGAAGAGGGGAAGAATTATAAAACAGACGAGTGATCTGTAACACAGAATGTTGCCAGGAGGAGAAGTACATAGGTCACAGATTTTGTAAGAGTAAAGAATTGGTATGGAAGATGACATATGTTTGGATGAGTCAGAAAAACGGGCAAGCAGAAATGAACTGGTCTCAAGGTTGTGCAAAAGACTGTGGCATTTGGATGTGTGATTCTGGCATGCAGATATCAATTCTCCTTTTGACTATGAATCATGCCACTTTTCGTGTCTGCAAAAAGTACATTTCTAATACAGTTTCTGTACTGTTCAACTGGCACCAGCGTTATGTGCTGCAGCACATCAAAAGCTGACAGGAAGAGCAGCCTCTGTAGAGCACGTTCGCTGCAGTACCGATATCAGAAAGGAGCAGTAGAGGGTACTGAGTGCTGTATTTTTTAAGCGACCTTTACAATGGTTTGAAAGAGACACACAGGAATTCTGCAGTATTTCTAGCCTTCGAGCAGTTTTATTTTGTGTGAGCTAAGAAGTGACGACACAGGGGAGTAGCCCTATGCAATTTTCCCCAATGATCAGGCTCTAAAGATCCACTGTCAGTGCACATACAAAGTTAATAGAATTTCCTGCTCAAAATTCAGTTTTTAAACATTGGAATATCCAGGCTTATCACAAAATCCATAAGGCTTTTCTGAGTGTTTCTTGAGTTTAAACAAAAGATAGGGATATAACTTTCACTTGTGATGTTGTCTCCTTGGAATGGTTGAAAAGAGAATGATCGTTAGGAATTCAAGGCTTGAGGTTATTCTGTGTGTGGATGTAGTCCTCTCTTTACAGGGATTCAAAATGCATCTTACTAGAATAGTCAAACATTTGTGGCATCTTTCTACTGGCTTATCCTTCTTGGTAAAGATGCTCAACTGCAATTATGCAGAGCATCCATTTCATGTCTGCTGTGCTACAGCTGCAAAAACAGGACTAGTAGAAAATGTATAAAATAACTTCTCTGAAAATGACAGTTGATTATTAAGAGTGGAAAAGTCTCATTTTGTTATGAGTAATAACTGCTTAATTGTCCCAAACAGCAGCCAGTTGATCACTTGTATTGTCTGTTTATTGTTTGTTTGTTTTCAATTCTCTCTTATATTGCTGTCATTTATTTATTCTTTATTTCCAAGAACTCTGGCAGTTACAAAACATAATTGTCCTCTCTAAAATCCATCCAAAACACAGGATGGGAAGTTTATCTTGCCTAGAAGCACACACACTCAAATGTAACCAGTATCTCAGAGTAAATCCCATGTTTTTGTGCACATGACCTACTACTCCTAATCTCGACTTAATCTCTATCACGTTATCTATGAAGTCAGCACTGTCAGCAAAGGTGCCTGTGGCAAATGAGTAAGGGAAATTTATTAGAGACACTTATGGTTGGGGGTGGGTGGCTCTTTTAACTTGTTGGGTAATCTCAAAATATAATCCTACTCTCACTGAAACCAGTGGCAATGCACTTGTCAGCTTCAGTGAAAGTAGGTGTAACTTCCTTGTTTTCAGTTAATGAATCTGCTAGGGCAATCTTGCCTTTCTGATGTGACTGCTGAAGTATCTAAATTATATTGTTTGTATCAGAACGTAAACCAGAAAACTTCAGGAACAATGCTTTCAGCCTCTTTAGCACATTTCAAATCAAAGTGATCAAGAGCTTTACAGACGATTATGAGGATATATAAAAAAATATCATCTCACCTGCCAGAGAAATGCATCTCTCAGAGAAATAGCTCACAAAGCCACTTAACAGCATCCACCCATAGGTTTAGCACATTTGAATAGGAAGTAAAGAACACCATTATACTTGATTGACTGCAGGCAGAATTAAGGGAAGCTGAGCATCATTACTGAAACAAATTTGGCCCGAGTGCCAAAAATGACTTTTGGTTTTTGCTTGCACTTTTTTGTTATTAATGCCATGTGATGTAAAATGCCAGCATTGTCAGCACTGAAACTGATTTTAATCTATAGGCCAAGGTCAAATAAAGGTGGGCTGTATGTGGTAATCTGTGCATGATGCTGATTAGTCATTTTGCTTTCTTATTAGTTCATCATTTCAGGTATGTATTTAGGTTTTCACCAAATGGGGAGGGGGGAGGTCCTAGTCAGCTTTTTTCTTTTGCCTTCTTAAATTTTGTTGAAAAGTGCAGATATGAGCAGCAAAGTACTTAAATCTTCTGATCCAATTATTTTCTTATTACACAGGACAGTCCAGAGCAGCCATGATACCTCCAAAACAGCCAAGGCAACCGAAGGGAGCATTGGATGATGCCATTGCCTTTGGAGGACTAGTAGACCAGGAGACAACGAACAACTTACAGCCAACACCACCTCCGCTGCCGAAAAAAACAATTTTGAGAGCTAACACAGAGCCAAGTCCCAGAGATCTCCAGAAGCAGGCTCTTGAGAACAATCTGTGCATTGTGGCCAACCCCACCTATGACATTGACACCAACTGGGAAGCAAGCAGTGCCTGCTCTTCAGTCAGCTTGGAGCTCAAGGCGCTGGACAATGAGTCAGGAGATTCCTTGGACAGGCCTACAGAAAAGTTAAGGACAACCACCTCAGCAACTAACAGTGTTTCCAGCCTAACCACTATCAGTATTAGGGACCGATGTTCCAATAGCATGGAGTCTCTGACGGGGAGACGCATCTCGCAGACTAAGCAGGGCAAGGGTGTCCAGAAGCCGCAAAGGCAAGCACTTTATCGAGGAATTGAAAACAGAGAAGAAGTGGTAGGTAAAATCCGAAGCCTTCACACTGATTCACTGAAGAAACTGGCACTTAAATGTGAAGACTTGTTCATGGCCGGACAAAAAGACCAGCTGCGATTTGGAGTTGACAGCTGGTCAGATTTCAGGCTAACCAGTGACAAGCCGTGTTGTGAGGCGGGCGATGCAGTTTACTACCCAGCTTCTTACGCAAAAGATCCTCTCAACAATTATGCAGTCAAGGTAAGAGGGGGTTGAAAAATGGGAACCCTAGACATCAGGGACAGAATGTAATGACAATAACCGTAATCAGCAACCCTCCCACTTGTGGTTGGTCCTACAAATAAAAGTAAGTGCTGCTTGCAATGCTGTGTGAAATGTAAGAATCCCAACATACAGGCATTTCCTTCTATAAAGAACCACATTTGCAATACTGAAAGTTCATCTGCATGCAGATGAACCTATGTTCAAATACTTAATCAGATGATACCAAATCATCAGTCTCAATGACATAATATTTTTCAAGTTTTACATTTTCAGAGCTTTGTAATTTTAAACGTAACCTCTAGAGTAGTGTGTCTTTATGTTCCCATACAAAGCCTTACGTTGTCACCAGCATTCATTACCAACCTTTCAAAATCTCCCATCTAGCCATCAGTGCTGCCTTATAAGCCATACTAAAAAAAAGTGGAATTTATCAGTGTTGGTTTTGTTGCCTTTTACTAAAGAAACAATTGATTTGTGTCTAGGTTATTGTTCAGCTAATGCCAAAAAGAAGTAAGATTTACTAGACTTACTGCTAATATATTAATGAACAGTTGGCAGCTATCTCACTAGGTGCTGTAACTTGATGAGGTTTATATAGGTAATTTTTTCTGAGTACTGCATCTCTGCAGTTCTCAAGGGTTTTCTGGTAGGATGATAGCAAGAAAAACAGCTGAGAGTCATAGTTCTGTCAGACTTCCTGTGTGACCTTGAGCAAATCACTGAACTTCTGACTCCTCCCTGTGGAAACTGAGATACAACAGCTATTACCCAGCACATGTGTGAGGCGTAATCCATTATTCCAAATAAAGCCTGTTGGTGTTCTCGGAAAGGTGGTGTTTTACAGGAATAAAATGTCGCTATTGCTCCTGCATTATTGCTTACAAGAAAGACATAAAAAATAAATAAATGAAAGGTAAGCTTGTTTCAACTGATACTTTCTCCTGAAGTGGCATCTTTTTAAGGCAGATTTGTGGGCATAGTCACTTATATTTCTTTAGTTTACCAAGGCTCTCTTTTTGAAAAGATTTGAAATGAAATCTGGATGCCTTGTGGATGCCATGTCCAGTGGTACTAAACAGCTGAGAAACAGATCACGAGTATGATCATGCATCTATCTGCTAATCTAGTCTAGCTGCAGAATCAAGTCTGGTCTTACTCGGGTTCTTTTTGTTTTGTTTTTAATACAGCGATGCAAAAATCATTGCTTCTGGGATCCCAAGTAGTATTTTTCTCTGTGTGCAGGTTTGGGTTACCACTACTATGATTCCTGTCTGCACAGGCAGGACTGATGCTGTTGTTTTCTTCAAGTTATTTAGGAGAATAGATCTCTTGTACAAAGCTAGTAAGAAGAGAGCACAGTAATGTAGCATCATGAAAAATATGTGCCATGTTATTTTCTGTTATACTTCAGATGTTGTCTTAAAAGTAGTTCTCAGACTAAGAAAATTTATTACAGTATAATAGGTGTGATAGTCTCAAGTGTGAGTGAAGTATCCATAAAAATATCATTGAGTGGGAGGTCACAGTGAACTGTTGTGCTGTCATGTTAAGAGGAAAAGTTATTCTTGGAAATACCCTCCCTTCCAGTTAATGTGATATTGGAAGATGCTCTCACTACAGATGTACTCTGATTTCTGTACAGACCAGGCAGGACCAGCGTATGGGATTACTGTTTTGTTTTCATTTTCTATTTCACATACCTGAACTATTTCACATTCAGTTAAGTTGGGTTCTCTTTAGTTCCGTGTTTCTGTGGTGCGTGTTTTTATTGCTGTATTCCCTACACCGATGTACTGAATTATATAGCCATCTTTAAACTGGATTTATTGGATTTTCCCCTTGAAGTTGAAATGTACTAACACTGGTTTTGTCTTAATATTTGCTGCTAAGTTGAACTTTGACTTGTAGGTCATTGATCCAGAATAATTTTTACAAAATCTCCTAACAACAGATTGCTCTTAGATTACATAGAGATTTTGTGAATTTAGCTTCAACAAATGTACCAGATTTACTATCATGGGTAATTCTTGTATAATAATTACGTAATCATCTACCTCCAACAAATATGCTATGCATTTCCGTCATTTTAGCCCCCTCATCCCCAAAACAGGATGGCAAAAACAGTGAGATGAAAATTAATGGCGTTTTTAATGAATCCAAAATACAGCCTTCTTATTACTTTTGATTACGGGAAAGTAGCAAAAAGAGACTTAGAAATACACTTTGAAAGGATATATGGAGCCACATCTTCTGACAGTATGAATTTGTGTAGTTCGTTTGGGTTTTGCAGAACTAGCCAAGCAACACTGGCTAACAATTCAGATGCTTTCTAAGTTTTCCAGTTTTCACATTAGATTTGAGAAACATTGTAATAATGTTTTTTATTATTACTATTTCTCAATTTGTAGGAAACAAGAGATTTGCCCCCAGAAGGTATTATGGGTCTTAATGCACAAGCCAAAAAAATTAATGTTAATTCCTTATCTCCAAAAGTATAATTATAAAAGTACTGTTAAAATGTAAGCTTTAACTGTTTGACTACTGCTGAGTTAAATTTAGAATAATGAACCTTTTGTGCAGGTGAATAAGCCCATGCACACTTTAAAATCTGGTGGTATCACTGAAGATGATCTGATAAATTTGGTGAAGAACAAGTGCAGCTTGTTCCATTTGGTGTGGATATTAGAGGAAACACAGTTTATAGGAGTGCGTAGTTTCAAAGCATTTTATTGTGCTTCTTACTTCTCTTTCACCTAATCTGTTAGTAAACAACCTGTGCCAAAATGTTGCAGGAAGCCATGTGGAAATTATTTTGATTGAAACATTGCAAATAAAAACAAGTCACAGTTAGAGAGCTACTTTTCCAAATAGCAAAAATATAAGTTCCCTTACAAGAAAGGTTTTCATAAAATTCCAGTCTCTGAGGTATTTTCCTTCACTCAGTACAACTATCGTCTTCTAAGTAGCCGGTAGATCTGGGACAATAAGTAAGCATTCCCATGAAACCACGCTCTTATCAGTCATTCCAAATATGTAGGGAAAAGGTTACACTACAATAAAAGCAGGAGTGACTACCGATTTTTTGTACAGAGTGGACTAGACACGTCCACTTCTTAGTATCCCTAAGGAGACTTAATATGGTAGCAATATGATGGGGATCTTCAGAGAAAAAAAGAAAGAGGAAGAATGTGATTACTCAGGATGAATAATGGTTAGACAAGATTAATTACTGTGTCAGTCAAGTGGAGGAAACTACTTCTACTTTCAGTATCAAACTCTCAAGGAAATTACTGCACAATATCATAGATAGACACACAGAAGTCATGGTTCAGAGTCCATACAGAACAACGCAGACGTAAAGAAAACAAAGCGCTGAGGTACCTGTGCCACACGTGTTCTGGACACAGGCACATGCTGCAGTACAATTTAGGTAGGTTAACGGGACTTGCAAAGGTACAAACAGCTCAAAAGGAGCAGTTAAAAAAAATGTATTGCTTTGATAGCAGAAATTCTTCATGCATTAAAACCTTAAGATTTTTGCTAAGGTTCCCGTTCCAAGTATAAAATAGAGCAATGCAGAAATAAATAGTATTGGGCTGAATATGGCTGATAATTGTCAGCTGCAACTAGGAAACTATTTTCTAGTTTTGTTTAGTTTGTCACTTAGTGTGTTAAGATTTGTTGGGTTTTTTTGATTAATACAGTTCCCTAGTGGAGCCTGGCAGAACTGTTCTCAGAAGTCATCCCCGAATGTCGTGCTTCAGATCAAAATAAAGCTATATACATTAAACTTTTAGCCCATTCCAAGTTCAGTCATAGCAGCACAGAATTCTGTGTTTTGGCACATTGTTAAAAAGTCAGTCACTCTGTTCTAAGGCCAGATCAAGAAAATGAGGTCAATCAGAGATCAAACTGGCCTCCTTGGAAAAAAAAAATGTGCCAAGAACAAGCTATCAATTTGGGATTAGCAAGCTTTCATTCTACACAGAATTTCATTTGCAGTTGTCCCTGTGTGTAATACAACAAAGTAGCACAGATGGTGCAGTCTCTGTGATCTTCTGTGTTTCTCATTTTCAGCACTTGTAAATTCATTTCCCGCTATATTCATCTTTAAGTTCACCAATGTCCTGTAAAATGCATAGGACAGAGTGGAAATGAGATTCCCTGCTGGTGAAGTGGAAGTCAGCTGATGGCACAGTAGGCTACTGGACACATAAGGGAAAAATAGAAGCTAATGCAGAAGTTTTTAGAAGCCCTGAAACATTAAAATCTTGCTTCTTTCTGAATGGGGAAAAAAAAATATTGAAATGGCAGGATATAAAGAACCTTGTCCTGACCTGATAAAACTGACCAAAGTTTGGCTCCTATGGATGCACTAAAGGAAAGACACAGGATGACAATGCATACCAGTGAAAAGGAAGATGGAAAATTTCTGTTCCTTCGTACTCATATCTCTCTTCTCATTGCTTTCTTGCATCATATGGAAGGGCTTTTTACCAACATTGCTTCATCTTTTGAACAACCATCCTGTTACCAGCACTAGAAATAAGGCTTGCCAAGCCCAGATCAACCAACCCCTTTCCCTTTCGTCATAGCTCTCAGAAAAGGCCACGGGATTTTTTTTTTTTTTTAAGAGTCAATGACTGGAACAGACAAAAGCTTTAAATATCATGCAAAGAAAACTGGGTTGTATATTTGCTCACAGTTTTGAGATAGCATTAACTGTCACCAACAGAAAAGAAGCTCTATATCAGTTTCTTTTACAATTCATCACAAGCAGCCTGTAACTGCTACCTGTTAATGAGGGCATCAAATTTCACAACCTGTCCCCTAAATGTTTTCAAAGGTAAAGGTAGACTTTGCTTAACTTACCAGAACTCAAGCCATCTCAAAAATTTTAAATCTTGGTCATTCAGATTATAGTTTTAGGTGATAGTGGGGTTATGCCAATACAAAATGCAAAGGTAAGCATTATTACCCATTAATCGTATTAAAGACTAGCATTCACTACTCTTGCAAAACTGCAATATAAAATAGAGTTCTGAGTAGAAAGTGCAGCACAGAAAATAATAAAATAGCACAACAAGATTCTTGGCCCTTATTTTTTCTGATTCCAGGTAATCCAGTGAAAGTCAGTAAATGAAATTTCATTCTATGAACTGTCTCAGAACAGATCAATAAGAAAATGTAGTTTGTCTCTACTGCTTGCAGTACATTTTCCCCGTTCTAATAAGATACTAGTACAAAGGGAATCTGAACTCTGCAGTCTCAAAGCCCAGTACTTACCTGGGCTCATGCAGCTGTATTTCACAGCAAAAGTCTGAAGAGTAATCAGACACTTAAAGGAACATCAGATTACTGCAGGTCTTCCTTTTAGAAACAGTTTTATGAATTCAGACGGGTGTCTGATTCATACTCCAGCCTTTGGATGCTATTCCTAGACAGCCTAGCTTTCCATTCCCCTTTGTCAATTACAGAATATCTAGTGTACAAATTTTAGTGCTTGTATAGTCACCAATTTAATCAAGTTTAAATAAGGCAGCTGCCTCTTCCACTTCTCACATCATATTGTTTGTAAACAAAAAGCAAGAAGCAGAAAATACATCTCTAATCAGATTGCAGCTTTCTTGTTCTGGAAGATACTGCATGCATGTTCTTGTATCCATATACTTACATGTATTGAACAGGAGAAGTAAGAAAAGTGTCTGGTAGCCATCATTGTTGGGTATTTAAGAGATTAGATATTTTTTTAATTGTTTATCTTCTTCAACAACAAAATAAGGATGGAAAATCTGTTCTCGTGAATGCAGTCACTTTAGTATTGATTGTAATCATTTAGTCTTCAATTACTGTTTATTGATACAAAGATAACCTCCAAAGTCACTGTAGCAAGCATGGAATTAGCATCTCCATTCTTGATGGAGAGGCATCTGAAACAAAATCTCATGTTTGAGAGTTGATGTTTGGGAACCTTTGGCTCTGCTGTGGATTCAGACTGTAGAGTTGACAGTGACTTGAAGGTTTTCATAAACAACAGAAATAGTGGAATCAGTGATTTTTTCACCCTTGGATCGTTATATATAAGTTTCTGTTCTGCTTGATGCTGAAGAGGTCTTAACTGGAATATTGTATTCATCATAGGGTACCATTCTTCAGAAAGATGTAATAAATATGGAAGAAACCAGAAAAGAGTAACAATAATCAGAGGGTTAGGAATGAAGAAAAGAGTGAAATAGGATTAAACAGTAGGAAAAAGGGAGACGATGGAGAAGGACAGTGGTGGAGAAGGACAACTCCCTCTCAGGGTGTTTTTTAATAGGCTGGGAAGGCAGTTCTTAGGGATGATCCAGCTGGCAACATACAGATACATTTGCCTTGCAGGGCTGTTCAGCTAGCTCAGAAGAAAAGGGCGAAGGCAGCATACTGCACCCTAACAGCTGCATGCCTTTTGGTGCAGATATCTTGCATGACCGGTCGTTTCTAAATTCCAAGGGAGCATTGCCACATCCACAGAGAGACCTACTGAAATTGTGCTTTTGTACTAGTACAATTCTAGGATTGGGGATATTTTCTAAAAATGAGTAAACTGAGGCTGATGTTTGAGACATGCAAAGTACTAGTATCTTAATATTTTAACTGAAATTTCAGTAATACATTTGAGAGTGCTTTTTTGAAGTAAGTAGGAAAATGGGGCTGCCTAGGACTATCATTAAGAACTAGAAATCAGTTTTGATTCCTTTTCTTTTCCCTTTTTATAGGCAAGGAGAAATAATTCTCATGAACTTTTGAAAAAATGCCTTGTATTCACCAAACTGGGAAGTGTTAATTGTTTTAAGAGCAAATACTCTGCGGATTATATTTTCCTGATAGAATATCATTTTTAGCTGGCACGTGGCATTAGAACTCCTCTGGGGGTAACATGAAGTATAGTATGGTTGCTAAGGGCAACTGCTTTTTTTTGTGCTGTTCTTGACATTAAAGAGCGCTTAATTTTATATATATGTATATTTTAAGAGTGTCCACCTGGACGCTTTCCTGCTAAACATACTGTAGGGAACCTGCTTTTAGCAGGGAGGTTGGTATTGATGATCTGCAGAGGTCCCTTCCAACCCCTACGATTCTGTGATTAGTTTATATTTTGGATTAGGTCCTTTAAGTAATAACAAAACAAGAAAAGCTGGGTTGCAATGTACAGAATTTTCTGCAGCTGGAATTGATTGTGTCCATGGCTGGCTGTTCAAGAAAAAGGCCATGGACTTCAAGGGCATAGAAAGCAAAATTATTTTAATTTTCATTAATCGTTCTCCCAGTCAGATTTGATACATGTAGCAAGGGTAGTCTATACAACACTTTTCTATCTCTGTCTTTTGTGCAGTATTAAGTATTTGATAAACCCAGGGACTTCAGTCTCCAAGACGATCAGCTGACATACATAATGCAAGGATTCATGCTGTATTTTTACTGTACCTGTTTAAACTTGTAACCCTTGAGAGATGGGGGGGACTGTCATTGTCATTTCATATGGAAACATGCATCTTCACCTCATGTATCTACTTCATATGACTATCTGACAATGCATTTCTCTTCTCAACAAGCATAGAAGACTAAATGAACTGTTTGTGTGTTTGTTTAGTGGAAGATGACTTTATAACTAGCCCTACATGAGTTCCTGAGAAGGCGAGAAAGGAAAAACCAGGAGAAAAGCCACCTTTTGCTTACATCTAGGGCTAGTCTGAGATCTGGGCTCCTTAATTGTTGTGACTGTGCAGAACTAGTGCTGACTTTTCTAACCTCATTCTTAGAGATCAGTCTTTCCTTTGCTTTCAGAAAGGAGCTAAGGGAGGCTGTAACTTCATCTGGAATGAGATATCTTCCTATCTTCACTTCCTTTGAGCTTTGCAGTTTAAACCTGTTGGTGCTTTACACCAACTGAATATTTAGGCTCTAACCTTGTAAAGATTAAAACATGCACTTAACCTTACAGGCTCTGAACAATCTCAGTGAAGTCAGCAGAAGTAAGGTTAATGCGCAACGGTCAACACAGCTGAGTCTTTGTAGGGCTGCAATTTTAATCAGTAAATGCCGTAGAACAGAGGTCCTAATAGAGATTGTCCCATGGCTGTCATAAGGTGGTCAGAGCTGTAAGTTGTTATGACAGTGCAGACAATTAATAAGGATAATAATTATGGTGATAATGTACATATCAAGATATTTCTGGACAGCAATGAAATATAGGTAGATAGGACAAAATATAAGTGTATACTTAGGATGTTGACAAATGATTGAAAGCAATTAAGGTACCATGTTCTAACGAGTTTCCATTCATCACTTGAGCCACAGCAAATTCCCCTGTCCCCCCACCTCACTGAAGATATGATGTGTGTTAGCTCCACACAGCTTCAGCTAATAGATTTCAGTTTCCAATTACAGTGGGCAAGGAGCATGCATCCAGTCATTTAGCTCAGCTGACAGCTGGTAACTTGTTATGCCATGCTGGTTCACTCGTGTGCAATCGTCTGATCATATCCTCCAATATTCCATGCTTATTTCTTTATATATCCTATTGCTCTTGATAATTCTTATTTTGTTCAAGCTTCACACAAATCTGAGAGAAGAACAGGAAATAAAATGCTATGGATAAACAAGTAACTGTGCAGTAAGCTTCCTTGTGAAGTTACCTTGTATCAGCTGCTCCCCTGACTGAAAGCAGAACCTGCCTGAGCAGTATTTTCTATTGAGCAATAGATGCGCAGGAGAGCTGTTTGCACGTATTGATCTGCAGTTGCAGTTCCAATCCATTGCAGAACTGTTCACATGCCAAGGTCAGTTCAGTAAAAAATGTTTCGGTCCTTGTATTTGGACTATGGATACATTAAATAAAACAGGATATAGAACTTGCATATTAAGAGTTATGTCTGTTCTGTTTATTTTCTTTCCCCAGATTTGTAAGAGCAAAGCTAAGGAGTCCCAGCAGTATTATCACAGCCTATCTATCCGGCAGAGTCTGGCTATCAACTTCAACATCCAGCAGGACTGTGGCCATTTCCTTGCTGAAGTCCCAGTTCGCCTCCTTCCATGGGAGGACACTGATGCACCAGAGGTTGAAGAAGAAGAAGATCAAGAAGAAGAAGAGAGAGAACCTGAGCAAAAGAACAGAGATGCTTCTTCCAATACAGAGGCTTCACAGAAGGACAGCTCAAGTAATCAGGGGACCATCAGCAAGCCACGCAGCCGTGTTGTAGTCATCACGCGGGAGGTCCCGTACTTAACCGTGGCTGACTTTGTGCGAGAGTCTGCACCCCGCCATGCAAAAAGCCCAGATTTGTATGAGAGGCAGGTCTGTCTCCTCCTTTTACAGCTGTGTTTGGGGCTGGAACACCTGAAACCCTATCATATCACACACTGTGATCTGCGGCTAGAGAACCTGCTGCTGGTTCATTCCAGACCAGGAGGCAGCCCCCTGAGCTCTGAGTCCATGGAACCCAGTCCCAACACTGCTTGCCCAGCCAGGTTAATAGTGAGCAACTTCTCGCAGGCCAAGCAGAAGAGTCATATGGTGGATCCTGAGGTCCTAAGGGATCAGTCCCGCCTGGCTCCAGAAATCATCACTGCCACACAGTACAAAAAGTGTGATGAATTCCAGACTGGCATCCTTATCTACGAAATGCTGCACTTACCCAATCCCTTTGATGAGAATCCAGAGCTGAAGGAGAAGGAATATACTCGTGCTGATCTCCCCAAGATCCCTTGCCGTTCTCTCTACTCTCAAGGGCTTCAACAACTTGCCAGCTGCCTGCTAAATCCCAACCCTTCAGAGAGGATCCTGATATCAGAAGCCAAGGGAATCCTTCAGTGTTTGCTTTGGGGTCCACGTGAGGACTTGTTTCATGCTCTGAGAACATCTTCCAACCCAGCTCGGAGAGATGCTGTACTTCAGAACTGGCTGGACATCAAAAGGACGCTGCTGATGATCAAGTTTGCAGAGAAGTCCTTTGACAGGGACTGTGGAGTTATTCTGGAAGACTGGCTTTGTTGTCAGTATCTGGCTTTTGCCACTATAGACTCACTTCATCGCATTGTGAGAATCATGCAGCAGCACTAGTTTGTAGAACCTGTTGCTTTTCATGAAGCACCTCCACCCCAGCCCACACTCTAACCTGCGCTAGGGCTCACACTTTGAACAAGTGTTTCAACAAAGGCCTAGATATCAAAGCCAGCAACTCTGAGCAAATAAGTTCTGATTGGAGAAATTGCATCCCGTACCCAATATGGCAGAAACTTTACTTTTTTGCCAGGCCTCTTAGGGATTAATTTTATACACACATATGACTGCATTTGTATCAGACACTTTGTAACTAGATTAATATCTGGATGAAAAGGAGAGCAAACTTTGATACCACTATTTCTATCACTGCAGTAAACAAATCGCCCTCCTCTTCTGGGTAGTTTCTGTCATTTCTGTATGTAGCATTGGTAGTGAATAGCAGTGACCATTAGCAGAGATGGGAGTTGTATACATGGGAGATGAATGATCCACATTGCCCCGTGCCACAAAACACTCCACTGCCTTTAATCCACATCCCAGGCAAAGTTTTCTCTCACCTTAGACACCTTACAGTGGGGCTGGACTCCTCTTCCCTTTGGTCTCAACCAAATGGTTTCTGATCTTTCTGTTACCTTTTATGCCTTCTTTTTTCCTTGCAGATACGGTTATCCTGCTGATTGCAGCAATGTCGGCGGACAGTAAGCATCTGTGTTCTGTCCTCTTCCCTCCTCTGTCCCTGACTTGCTGCCTGCCCATATCCTTTCTAATCACGGATCCTTGATTTCAACCATGCTGCCTTAATTGGACCATTATCCTTAGCTTAAGACCTCTGCATTAAAAAGCAGAATATGCACACTTGGTCTTTCCCATTTCCCCTACATGACACTCACCAGTCTGGACAGTTGATGTACTGTAGCTATAATTCTGTTTATACCAGAAAAATACAACACATGGTGGGCAATTGAAATTCCCCTTCTATCGCAAAAGGCACTAAAGCCTGACTTGAAATGGATAGGACGTACATAACCTTCTCTGACAATCACTGCTATGAACTGGGGTTGAAAATAACAACCACCTTTTCTGTTTTATTTTGTTTTGCTCTTGTCACTTGTGCCATATTGCAAAATGGGACTGAAATTGGCTCTGCTGGTATGTTGGCAGGAGATAGAAATGCTTAGAGCTTGTCTGTGTGTAGCTCACAGGCTACATAGAAACGCTTTTACTGCAGACACAGTTCTCTGAAGGGTAAAAACAAGGGGGCAAAAACACTGTTGTTTAATTATTGAGGGAGCTGTTAAGTTTGGCAGCCACAACTAACAGTATCGTGATCCATTTTTCCCACAGTGGTATTTGGCTGCCTGTCTCCTGTCTGCTGTAACTAGTGTTTTCTGATGTTGCTACAGACAACACCCTAAAAATGGCATGTTGTCAAAATAGCTCAAAGAGCATTGCAGACAGGATTTTGGACTAGAGCAGGAATTATTGAGTATTAAAGAGAGGAAATTAAAAAAAAAAAAAAAAACCTGAAGGAGCTTTTCACTTTTAGAGGCAGCTGCTGACTTTCTTCCCTGGCCTAATGGATGTTTCCTACAGAACCGCTGCAGTTGTACAGACATTATTTTTGCTCAGTATTGCTAGGCTCTGAATTGTTTCCTGAATCACTCTGAAGAATTCATTTGGATGCAGAAGAAAAAGCGATACTGAATATTCTGACCCAGGGGATGGAAAGCAGACAGCCCTAGTTATGAGCCTGTGCTTCTCTTCTATGGATCTATGTGCAATTCTTGTATGTATTTTTTAAAGCTGTACATTACAGTGTTCACTTTACACACCAGCCTTTACCTGATGCTAGATCTGCAGCCCCTTCCTTTTACTCTCCTGGCACATAAATGCACAGATATCCATGTGTTCTTTTTATGGATTGATATTTCATTTTAATTGTTAAAACTGTGAGGAATCAATTCACTTCAGCCTTGAAACAAATAGCCACTTTATACAGCATATGCATGTTTGGACCAGATGCATGGAAACTGAACAAACAGTCGTGCAGGCTTAAGGTCAGCGAAACTAGCTCTGGATCCACACCATTCACTTGGAGGGGTTGAAATTTTTGTATTAATCTTCTCTGGCATCTATCAGAGCTAAGCGGAATAGCGTGTAGAAGCCTACAACGATTGTGCCATAGTATGTAGACAGTCTCTGTGACCTTTCTAAAGACTTTCTGAAACTTCTGATGATTATTCTTGTGTTTGATTCACCTGTATCAGTGAAGGATCAGGCAAGGATAAGGATAATATATTTTCATGTATATATTTTTTCTTTCTCTTTTTGGCAAGAAGGTCAGGATGGCAGCATTGACTGGGGGGGAGGGAGGGGAGGAAGAGGACAGTGCTTTAAAAGCCCAAGTGCAATGTGTGTAGTTGAGGTACTTCACTACATCAGGAAAGAAAGTTTCTATACTACTGCTGAGCAGCTTGTAGAACCTTTAAAAGAATCACACACGTGTTCAGTGCAGCTCTGCTTTATCTGGAGACAGGAGGGCAATACCCTCATAGCTTAAGTACACTGAGCATGACAAGTCACACGCGTACTATCTGCTAGCTATTAGTCACAATGTGTTGAGCTAAGAGTAGGGCTTCTTGTTCTCTGTAGTCTGGTTTTGTGTTCATTTCGTAGTGCCTGTGCGCACATAACTTCTCACCTAGCTCATATAGGCTGTGTGAGCAGTTCTTGGACCACTTGCTGTTGTAGTGGGCTCGTTCCCTGAGGCCGGGAGGTTTCCGTGTTTACGGACATGTGTTCTCAGTGTCACTTTCATGTCAACACGCACATGCAAAGTTGAATTTTGAATGTTTTACAACCATACGTATTTAATGCAGCTGGTCCAAAGCCTTTGTATCTCTAGCTATCTAATTTCAGTTAGTATTTTTTGTGATGAACCAATACTCATTTTAACTCTGCAGTATAATCAAGCATGGATAGATGTTCACTACCAATCTCTTTCTTGTGCAGCACTGGGTAAACTTTAGCAATTTGTAATGTTGTGTGTGTTTTCTTTAAAAAAGAAAGAATGATCAAAGAAGTCAAACACAATCTGGCCTGAGGTATTCCTCGGGGGAGCTAGCAGCTGACTTTGCAGATGTGCCCATAACTGATGATTGTGGAAGTCCTCCATCCTAGCAACAGATTATGCCACATAAATATCTGAGAATGTATACATTAAACTGATTGTAAACAAATCCTAAGAATGCTACAGCATAATTGCTAAGCAAAAGGAAAAAAACCCGCTCTGTAATTGGGATCCTGTGTAGGACAGGAACAAAACCCCTGGCTGTGCATGCTTTAACTTCCATGACTATGTGCACAGATCTTGAATTTTCTTTTAGCAGTATCGCACTTTTAGTTGATCTCAAGAAATAGGAAGAGCTGCAAATCTCAGATAGCAGTATTGACTGTAAATATATATTTTTCTATTAATAAAAGCTGTCGTTCACATATTTTTAACATGAACTCTAAAGATTTTTCCAGTGGAAACTAATTTCTGGAAAATCAAATGTTCGCTTGAACTATGTTGAGTGGTTTCTGATCCTATTAGAGCCATTAAAAACCTCTCTAATGTTACAGAGAGAGCACAGTGATTGGATTCACAACATTTAGTGCCTTGTCAAAAAAAAACTCAAATGAAGCTGGTCAGTTGGTAGAAATCTTATTCTTCCCATAATAGCCCTATAAATAATACTGCCTCCATGCAAAGATGCAAAAGATTTTAAAAATTAAAAGCTGTACTTCATATAATACTGACTTGACCTATTCAATAAAATTTGTTTCTAGAGTTTCAGTTATTTGAACAGGTTCCTTTAAATTGCTTGCAGTACAGCATAAACCTGAATAACCACCAAAATTGTGGGCTTTCAAGTTTGGAACTGAATCTGCACAGGGAGAATAAGTCAAACGGTCCAGACTGACTCCTGCATCAAAACAAGTCTAATGCTTTGACAATCTACTGCACGCGCTTGGCTTCTAGGAGAGGAGGAATCGGAAGGAGGTAAGGTGTGCTGCTCCTGATGTAAGTAGTGGATGTGCTGCACACTGCACTGTGGTGTGAAATGCAAATCTCTAGTAAAAGAGGAGTTCTGAAAAAAATACTCCTGAGATGTTATGGAAAATGGGTTTGTTCTGTGTTTCTAAAATTGGAATTACTTATTCACTAATTAGCTTTCAAGCCTCAGATCTGCTCCAGTCAGTATGCAGAACCAGCTGAGATAAAGAGAATCGATTAGTAAAACCTTAGCTAGAAATTTTCAGGAATGAGGGAAACCAGAATTTCGTTCTGGAGCCTCAAGAAGGTCCAGTATAGAGGCCTGGTCTCTTTTCAATATTCAGACCTGATTAAATCAACAACTCAAGCTAGGATACTGTGCTGCTGGCCTGCAGACAAGAATGCACATATCATTTACAAAAATACTCCACCTTAAATCTTGTATGCTCCACACATCGCAGCAGCACCCACAAGGTATGAATGGATCATCTTGACATTTTAACACAGGGGAATTCCAGCATACTAGAGAGAAAAATATATTATTTAAATAAATCAGATGTGTGCTAGCAATCAGCTGCTTAGAGAATTCATTCAGCAGCTTCCTGCTGTAGGGCCCTAACTTTAGTATGTAAAAATAGTATTTGCTGCTGAATGAAATGTATCTGTTTCTCGATCCTTGTGTTGAGAAGCCCCACCTAAATTAATATATTTTTTGTTTGTAATAACAAATTCATATGTAAATATAAAGTAAATAATCCTGTTATTATTTAAATCAGTTGCAACTTTAATGAGGGATACAATGGAAACTGAATCAGACCTTTTAATGCACTTTCATTTCCCCTTTACCCCAAACAAGAATTAAAATGTCTGTTTCTCCATAGAAACAGCCTATGACTGTTAAACTGTTACTTGGTGCATGACTGGGCCATCTATTTAACTCTGATTTTGCAAAGGTAGTGTTGGTTCTGCTAAAACACCTGTAAAACCTAGAGCACGATCAGAGCCCTTCAGTCCATGTGTAGAGAGATGTGATGATGATTTAGTTATGCAGTAAGATAACATCAAAGAAGCGCAGAATAGAATTTTAAATACCTCCTATAATAACAGACCTGTGGAAATACTCTGTAAACAATCACCTGGATTCCTAACACACAAAAAATACTTTTCAGAAGAAATACTAAGGAGATGTTTCTTTAGGGCATCCTCAACTCCAAAAGGAGGAACAAGTCTTTGCTGCTGCTGAGTTGCAGTGAATTTCTGATAGACGTTTGTATAGATTTTACTATTCACCTGGATGCAGTATTAGAAGGATGGTGGTTTTGAACAGACATAGAATGTAATTTAAATAATTTCCTATAAGCCTCCTTGCGTTGGTGCTCCACTCAGCATTTAGTTGGAAACCACAGAATGCTTTCAGATCAAGCAGAGTTGCCAGTCAGAAATGAAATACTCAGCTTACCTGTACATTAGCATTTTACCACTCTACAGAATTTGAGAATTTGGACTGTACTTCAGATTGTGAAAATTACTTTTTGCATACACCCAAGGGGAAAACTTCAGGGATTTAGAAGAGGATGGAAAATTTTTTTATGCGGAAGAAATATATGTTCACATATATACATGAATATATGAGTGTGTGTGGGCACATTCATATATATATATATGTATGTATATGAAATTTTGTATCCCAAAAATACTCTTTAGCCCTTTCCATTTGCAAATATATATATATATTATATATCGTGTATATAATATATATTTAGGGCTGTGTCAGTTTGAATCTAGTCATTTCATAAAGAACACCTTTAAAATTGGCTTTAACCTCTGTTTCTTTATCATTTGGCTTGTTGGTAATAGCAGGTTTTGCAGTTGAAATCCTTGGGTTTTTTTCTTTTAAAACTTAATTATGCTGAGCATTTAAGAATATGTTCTTGTTTTTAATAGGAGGGGGGGAAGTTATTTTTAAATTAGGGATTCCAAAATTGATGATCTTTTATAAATGGGATTTCTTTAAAAGACCTTGAATAAGGGATTTATTTGTCTTTAATTTCAACTCCATTCTTGTGGGTAATTTGTATTTGGAATTCCTGGTTGCATTGCTTTATCTGGTGCTTCATATTGACATTTACACATTTTTATATAAGTAAGTATATAAACTTCAAGCCTTCCTTTGTGATCAGGGGCAGTTACACTCCGGTTTGCTGTGGTACTTTGCTGTGTACTCTGTGGCATTCATGTTACTGTGTAAATAAACTAGTTTTATTACACTCAAACTTTCACTTGTCTTTTTCTTCCTAGGAAATTAGACTAAAATCTGTACTTCTGAGGAAAACACACATGGCAAGTCGAGGAAAAAAAGGTTTTCCTCCAAGAAAAGTGGGCTGGTTTGCTGCAGCAGCTAGTGTGTGAGTGCAACAGATAGGAGCTTTGGTTGATGAGTGATGCTCAGCACCTGTGGCCAAGCATCCCTGCTGCCCAGGGCTCAGGACACAGAGCTGCCTGCCACCTCTGATGGTGTTTTCCCCAGAAGTCTCACCATGGCTGGCTCTGGTTCAGCTCCATGCTGACAAGCAGCGGCGGCAGCCCAAAAATAAACTCCACCAGCAACTGCTGCTGATTGAACAACTGTCTGGTAAAGCCTTCTTGGAGAGAGGTGACTTGACACATTAATGAAAATGGACACAGCCACGTGTCCGCGCTGGGGCAACTGTTATTGCTAAAGGAGCTGAGCCAAAGTCAGCCATTTCACTAGTGTGGATGGGGATTAAATGGCCTGATGTGAAGGAATAAAATGGCTCTGAGGGAAATTTTTATATGCTGTGACAAAGTCGGATGCCTCCAAGGCAGTCATCTGCAGTGGAATTCATTTTGTCTGATCCGTTACCTTGAAGCATACAGCCTGATGGAGGGTCTGTGAGAAACAGATGGGATAATATGCATCTTCCGTGATCGTGCAGACACACTTCAGCGGTAGTGAGATCAAGCAGCTCAATTTTGTTCCCAGATTTGATAGGCAGCAATGCTAGCTGCAGATGCTAATTTATTAGCATAGAACAGATGACACTGCGTACATTGGAGCAATGCTGTGGTTCTGCGTGACAATTGCGCTGCTCGTAACTACTCTTTTAAAAGAGCCAACATCCTGAGGGCTCGATTCTTCCCACAGTTCCAGCGGCTTTGCACAGGTAATGTCATCAATTGCAGTGGGATCACAATTAGTCTAGTGTAACTACTACATGTCTTTCACATTTATTCCTCAGACACAGTTTCAAAGCCTTTCAAAACCAGTTAAAGCTAGTGTCCTCATCCTTTTTAAAAATACAAAGCTAACTGACTCCAGAGATACCAGTAAATATGCAAGACATTTAACAGCCTGATAAATATTTCGGCTTTGCTAGAGTAATCCCTCTTCACTTCAACAAAGTGCCAAGGACTCAGCTAAACAGAGTCAGATTATGCCATTTGTCAGTGGCAATCACCACTCTGGAGGGAAAAGGTACTCAAAAATAGACTGCAACCTTGACAAGACATGATAGTTATACTAGTTTTACTAAAATCTGTTTGAAATGAATTTAGTTATATCAGTGCAAACTCTCTGGTGGGTGTCCTTAGGTGGTCACAGTCTGGCATTCTCATTTCAGCTTGTGCCAGACATGAATACAAGTGAAGCCAGCAGATGCCTAGTTTAGGCTGATGCAAGAATTTTCAGGTTTTTCACCAGCCCAGAAATTCACCTTAATTGTAAACAGGCCCTAAGAAGCTTTGTTCCTATAAACGGCAAACCTTTATTTTCCAGAAAATCATCACGCTATGCAGGCTGCCTGTTTTGCCGAGTTAGTACGCATCTGTGCTGCCATACATGAATCATGCTGTCCTCCTTACCCAGCAGTGGCTTCAGCTAGAATTACATCGGAGCAGCCAGCTCACAAGGCACAAGTTAAACATTTTGTGCAATCCATCCTGCAGGGAAAGTCTCGTTTCAGTTCAATTCTGAGCTAAGACTCCTAGATCTGTGGAGAAAGGCATGCATTAAAACACCCTGTTTGGCCTTCAAATCTGCTGCACTTCACTTAGTAGTGCTGCTGCTATCTCAGCAGGCAATGCCACAGCCTAGTGCTTAGCCCAGCCATTCGGAAGATGGAGGCAGGATTCTTGCTATCAGTTCATCTCTTTTAGATGAGAACAGAAGTCAAGTGAGTAGCAGCATCTATTGTCTGGAAAACAAGGCACTGAGGGAGACACTGGGAGAGCAGCTGGAGGAGTGCGAAGCAGATTTATGAGTATTAAACCAGAGAACAAAAAACTATGGCTATTGAACATTTTCTGTCAGCATCTCCTGTTCTTATACCACGCACACCCCAATAAGACCTCTTTGTTTTGCTGTCATTAAGGTGTTATTTTGTCACACTGCAGCTGACAGAGTCGGGACATACAACAGCAGATGCTGGAAGTAACACAGTCATTTAAGGCAAAGCCACAAAATCCTCTGCTACATCTTAGACTCCAGAAAGGTGAGAAATGGGAACGGAGAAGCTTATTGCCAAGTTATTTACCACTCTCTGTTTTTTTCAGATCCAGCCAGTCTTAACTGTAGTCTCTGTTCAACAGACACGTATGAAGCTGCTGTCTCAAGCTGTTTCCTGCTGTTTTACATGTACTGGGATGTGCCGTGCCCCTGGTGTCACCCAAGGCAGAGGGCTCTAGATGGACTGGAGCATCGGGCTGTCAGCAGCAGCGTGACATTCAGCAAAGGTAAATGCTGTGTTCTGCCCCAGGACAGAGTAATGTCAGACACAGGTACAGACAGGGAGGTGCGTGACTGGAGAGCAGCCCTGCAGAGAGGGATCTGGGGATGCTGGTCGACAGCAGGCTCAGCGTGAGCCAGCAGTGTGCCCTGTCCACCAAGAGGGCAAACCACTTTTTGGGGTGCATTAAACACAGCATAGCCAGCCGGTCACATGAGGGGATTCTCCCACTGTGTTTAGTGTCGGTGAGGCCTTGCCTTGAATATTGTGTGCAGTTCTAGGCTCCATAATATAAAGAGGACACAAAGGTACTTGATGGCATACAGGGGACGGCAATAACGCTGGCAAAAGGGCTGGAAAGCATGTCCCGTGGGGAGAGGCTGAGGACACTTGGTTTGTCTAGTCTGGAGGAAAGGAAATGAAACTAAGACGTAGCCTCAGTGCTCTCTGCAGCTTCCTGAGGAGGGGAAGTAGAGGGGGCGATGCCAGTCTCTGTTCCCTGGGAACCAATGAAAGGACTCATGGGAACGGCACAGAGCTGTGCCGGGGGAGGTTCAGAGTAAATATTAGGAAAAAATCTTTACCATGAGGGTGGTCAAACACTGGAACAAGCTTCCTAGCAAAGTGGTTGATGCCCCATGGCTGTGAATGTTTGGAAGGCCTTTGGACAATGCCCTCACTAATACGCTGTAACTTTTGGTTAGCCATGAAGAGGGCAGAAAGCTGGATTTGATGATCATTGAAGGTCCAACTGAACTATTCTATTCTATTCTGTGCTGCTCTACTCTATTCTAAGGCACCTGACTTGGCACCCTGGGGTCAGGAGAGCCCTCGCTCTCCTGCATGCTGCCATTTAGAGACAGAAAGGCCCCAAGGGCAGCACCTGTGTGCAGCAGGGCAGGGGGCAGTTACAGGTCTAATATCAGATCCTGTTTTTTTCCTGATTTCACAGGACTCTTTGTGGTCTGGATTAACTGCAATGATCAGCAGGTTAACTTTAAAAAATACCAGGAAATCCCTGCAGTTTATATGTGAGAAGCAAACTACTAACTTTGCACCTATCCAAAATGCAAAAGGACATAAATGTTCTTCTAAAGAAAATGGAGAATTAAATCAAGGTAATAAAATTATCTTAGTTCCTACATAGGCACTAAATTTATATCAAGTTACTGTTGGAGATGGGCCAGTAGTCTGCCCGTGTAACAGCCACTACCTCAACCACCAGAAGAAAAGGGATGCCCTGTAACCTGGGGAGCCAGTCGTGCAGCTTCTGCTGTCCGGGGGAGCCTGTCTCCATCTAAACTTTCTCCATTTTATTACTGAAAATGTGGTTTATGTTCTGCAATATTAATCCAGCTCATGTATTTGGGTTTGCATGGACGTTATTGCTAAAGCTGCCATCACAAGACGCAGGGTTTGACTAGGCTTCAGACAAGCAGGAGCAACAGGATATCAGATGATGTTGTGGGATACCGCATGACGATTTTTCTATTGCATTAGTTATAAATGTTACAATGCCATCCCTGCTTTATAAAACCCGCAGTTTCATCATTCCTGACATGTTTGCAGCAATGAAGCATTCAAATCATTTCCCCGTGGCACGAAGCATTTCCCTCTGCGTATCACCTTGAAGACTTCAACGTCTCTGTCCATAGAAACCTCAGCATACAGTCCTGCTCCCTTCACTGCTGAGAGACCTTTTTGGTCTGTGTCTCTGAGCTGATACAGCCCAAACTGAGGGAATGGGAGTAAGGATATGGGCATTCTGTAGAAATGTCAGAACATTTTTATCTCTAGCAGATCAGCACCCTATTTGCTTGTCCTGAGCAGACATTTCTAGGCCTACAGCTTTGTCTTCTGAAAATCCTGGTGGATGTTCACATCAGAACAATGAGTTTATTTTTTAGTAATAGGGATTAGACCATGTTTATTCAACTCAATTTTTTTTTGCTGTTTTCGTCTGCTTTTTCAAATAATTCAAATCCATCTGGAATCTTTTACAATCTCCTGCAATTTATGCTAGTCTTGAAAAGATTTCACTTTTTGATTAATCACTTCTTCCTGCAAATCAGCAATTGGAAATGTTGTACTAAGACTAGTTCTTGGACACAGTTGTCCGTCTTCTCTGAAGAATTTGTACTTGTTATGGAATTTTTGTTCCCTATCTGTGATTAAAAGGGTTTTCTTTTTTCCTACTCACTAAGAATACAATGTGAGTTTTGCACTGAATGGGAAAAGGATGGAAGAATCCCGATCCAGGGTTCAGTGCCCATTCAGCTAAGCCATCTCCCACAGTATTTCTACTCACACGCTATTCACCATTGATTCACAACTGTCCACTAAGATTTGGGAGCCTCAATCGATTTAAATCTATCACAAAATGAACAAGAAAGTAACAAGATTGCATAGCTTCTAAAAAGAAAGGAATTAGAAGCTATAGCACTGAAGTAGCTTCTCTGACATCCATTTCAGCCCAAACAGGCTTCCAGACTGAGACTAGAACTTTGTGCCCTCTGCCACTTCACCATCCTCTTCTCTTTAAGTCCCAAATATGCTCTATTATTATGCTGATGACTTTAAGCAGTCTCTACTCAAGCTTCAAAGCCCTTGTGTGATTAGCACATACAGTTCATGTTATTCCCAAGAATAGCGCAGTGCGGTCCCTTCTGAGATGGTGTGTGGCACCTCTCATTACCAAATCTGTGTGAAATCCGCTGAGCGGAGCTTCAGTGAGAGCCCTGGGAGCTTAGGCAGAGAATAAGGGCATAGTAGAACACGTTAGGACACTGTGTAAACCATCTCTTTGCTACCGGGTAACTTGCAAAACAGCAAACTGCCACGGCTTGCTCTCCTGCTTTAGTTGAAAGGCAGGCTCTAACAGCTTGGGTTGCCTCATACTGTGCTGGCTATTGTTCCAGTACTGATGCACTGGAAAGGTGCCATCTGCTGAGCAGCAGGCCCTGGGCTCCATTCTGCCTGATCACTCAGGCATCAGGAGCAGACACAGGGGAGTCGGGTGGAAAATAACCAGTCCAAGTCTCCTCTGGAGCTGCTGGCTGACCAGAAGGGCCGTCATTACAACAGTATTGCAAATTTACAGAGAAAAATATAGTGGGCAATAAGCTACCTACCTCCGACGTGTTTCCAGGATGGTATTTAAAAAAAAAAAAAAGGAGATGCAGCACAGTCCCCTCAATGTAAGTCCATGTCATCCTCTGTTAAGTGCCATCAGAGCTGGCAGCCCTACAGCTGGCAGCTCTCAGGATCCAGAGAACTGGAGCCTTGTGAGATAAGTCAGGTCGGGATGATCAGAGAACTGGCTGGGGAGCCTGACCAGTGACTTCCCCATAAGCTGGTATGATGCGACGGCAGAGCTGCTCCACGCTACTCAGTGCGTGGCTTGCGTTTAGCTACACACCAGAGGTTTTCTTGCCAGCCCTGGCTCTTGCTCTGTGCCAGGACTGCCAGAAAGCCTGTCTTTTCCAAGGTTCCTGGCATCAGCTCATCCTCAACAGAACCTGTCTCCTGTCCCAAGGCAGTCTGCCACCACCCATCCATGCCCCCAAACAGGACATTCCCCAGGGAACTTCAGGAAGCTGAATCACAGATGTAGCGAGTGCACGGAACACACCGAGAACAACACCAAGTGCTTTGGTTCTCCTACCAGCTGAACCATCTGAATGAAGAAACAGCTCCACACATCAAGGCAAAAATCTGGGAGCACACATGCCCCAGAAAAACACTGGACAAAAAGCATCATTTTCCCATAAAAGGGCTAGTGGGCAGGTAAACAGTGTCCACCTACATTTACAGAAAGAGAAGGGTGGAAATGATGCAGTCAGAGCTCAGTGGAGTTATGCCAGCTTATACCACTAAGCGTCTAACCTATAAATCCCATTAGTAAGTTTAAATAAGTCTAAGAGGAAATGATGTTAGTTTTACCGTAGACCTCATTCTGCTCGGAGTCCCGTCAATGCTCTCCCTCCTGGGCTGAGCCTGTCACCCGTGGCTGAGACCACTGGCTGTGCACCTTTGAGGCCTATGCCAATACCAGTCACTGGCAAAAATAAATTTTCCATAGTATTTCCTCTAATGTTGTATGTCTTTGTAAGGCTTTCTTTTTCTTTTTTATTTTTTTCTCTTTTTCTTTTCTCCTTTGATTCTTTTCCAAATTTTCCTCATCAGTTATTAACTAACTGCCAACTCACTGTGTATTTGGTAGTCAGATTATCTGCTAATGCCTGCCTAAATGCAGTCAACATTGATTAAACAAAAGGGTAGCTATTATGTTATTTTTAATACAAACGATTTAGGTCCTGAGGCTGAGACTGAAGTAGAGCTCAACATAACATGGGATTGAATTAAATTAGAAACATCTGATGGCAAGGTTTTCTACATCTCCTAATTGCCTTCAGAATTTAAGA
Organism: Anser cygnoides; assembly: GCF_040182565.1. Classification (NCBI taxonomy): domain Eukaryota; kingdom Metazoa; phylum Chordata; class Aves; order Anseriformes; family Anatidae; genus Anser; species Anser cygnoides. The sequence goes on from NC_089883.1 coordinate 13,693,517, forward strand.
GAAGACAGTCGCGTGGTTGTGAATTTATGTTATCCCCTCTAAAGGTAGAAAGAACAGCTTGTTTTAACTGTATCTGGGAAGTGGGCCTTATCCTCAATACAGTTAGATAAATGCTCACAATCCATAGCAATTTTGAAAGGGGATAAAATGTAATAGAAAAGATCCTATCAGTATTAGCCACAAGGTCATTGCTAATTCCTTATTTTGCACAACGTGGGCTGGATTTCCGAAGCGCTATTTGTTCACCCACGCCCGCCCACATCCACATGTGCACATGATTGCTGTGATAGAGAACAGGAGACGTGGGTGCACACAGCCTCTGAAGGCAAAGCTGTAAGGTTGCAAGCAAATTGAATACAGTCTTACAGTTATTAAGATTGCTTTTCAATAATACTATTTTCCCACAATTCCCGAAGTGTTTTAATGAAGGGTATTTTGTGATAACACTTTACCAGTGGCTTATTTAGATGCACTTACTAGTTCTGAAGAGCACAGGGAATGAAGATTGCAAGCTTGCTCTCTAAAGGGAGCAATCAGTGGGCTCGGGACATTGCCTGAACTGAATTGAGCTCCTCAGCTTTAAAAGTGGCCTTTGTGATCCTACTTCTTATCCTACTAATCATTAACAATCCCGTTGCTGTTCCTGCCCTGGATCTGACTTCATCACAGAAATGCTTGTGTTGCACTGCGTTTGTCATTTCAGTGAGGTTCTAAACTGCCCTTGAGAAATGGTTTAACCAACCTCGATTGATTGTTTATTATCTCCTGACAGTAAATGCTTAATTACATAGCTGAGAAGATTGGTTTGTCCTCTTAGCCAGACTTTCTCCTAGAAATGCAGAAAATTAAATTTTTGATGACTTCACTGAATTTCCTTTGTACTTTGATACAATGAGTGCAGAGAAAAGATTATTCCTTCCACTGTGGTAAATGTGAGAGCCTGCCTTAGAAAAGCAATAAGCAAATCAAGAGGAAAATGTTGGCATCTTGAAGTTGTGACCTAATTCTATCCTTCACTCTGATTCCCCCCATCTCTAACACATCATAAGTTCAAAATAGCTGCCCTTATTCCAAACACTTCCTTCTGCTCAGATAGGTCACGTAAAGAATAAAGGCAGTAACTGCACATAACCCCCTGAAAGACACAATTGCCACAGAGCTTACCCAAGCAGCAACAACTAGGCTCTAGAATGCTTTACTTCTCTGGAAAAGGCCTTTCTTGTGGAAAATGTGGCTGTGTTTTACATCAAAGACAGAATGACTTTACCTTGTTGATCTGAAAAATCAATTGCAATTACTGTCAGGAAAAATATTCAAGTTCAGTGTGCAACTCGCTGGACTCCAGGCTCTGAGAATCATTCTGTCACGTATGTGGCAAAACTCTGGTTTTGCAGGAGTTCACATGCAAAAAGGCAGCTGCGTTTTGGGTGAAGACCTGTGTTTTACAAAGGTGTATCTTTTTTTGTGGGGTGTGTTCTGAATATTGGTTAAGATAGTTCCATTGAAGGTCACAAAGCTATGCCAATTTAAAAGATCTCTGAGTCACGTTTACAGAAATCAGATGAAAGACATGAAAGGAGAGCTGTAACATATTCTTAGGTATGTGGTGAATGTGTCAGATGGTAAAACAGGAGGGTAATGAGCCTAGGAACCCCTAGACAGTTAAATTACTTAACTATAAAACCTCTGCAATTAGGAGATTGTAATAAAAGGCTGCAGATCCCTGGCAAAGCTGTCCAAACTGAGATGAGCAAAGGGCTCCCTCGCACCAAAGGTTCGGCAGTGAGCAAGGTGATTGCTGTGAACAGAAAGCTTCAGATGTCCTGTATCAATACTGCCTTTTCTCCACGTTCTGGTTGTTCAGAATTGGAAAGAGTGAGAAACAACCGGACCAGCCTGACACTGCTTTTCTTATAGGGTAAGTAAAATGCGTCTCTCCTCACACTGACCTGTCACTTTCCATAGGTGTGGGTAAAAGGAAAGACTTGTTACCCTTGAGAAAAGAGTAACAGGATTCCTGTCCCTTTGTACCACTCAGGTTATTGGCAGCATTAGTAGTCCAAATGCCAAGAAAATAAGAGAAGGAAGGTTTACTGGACACATCCAGCACAGTCAGGACTTTCCTTCTAAGTACATTTCAAAGGGGCTGTGTTAGGAATTTCCTAACCCAGTTTTTTGCCTCTGTTTTCGCTGGGTTTTATTGTTACTTTTTTTCTTTTTAACCACAAATCAACAATAACGGTTGTATAGCACATTCTCCCTATTGCTTATGTATAAATATATTTTAAAAGCCTACATTAATATATGCCATGTCATTCACTACAGAGAGGTTCCCAAAGGGATTAAAACAACAAAAGATGAAAATATGGGCTTTCAAATGCTGAAATGCAGATTTCCTCAGTGGCTTACAGAGCTACTGGCTTCTGTATTTACAATTGTGTTCACCCTTTATTGAATAAAATCTCAGTACAAAGCTATACTTTAACATTCAGCAAGTTCTCTACCTTTCCAAAAATATCCTCACAGGCTTCACAGCCACAAAATTTGACATGTATGCCATACTACATTGTTTCATCAGAAAGCAAAGGGATGTGGACTCTGTAGGAGGGAGATTTTATACAATACAGTATCATCAGCAAATGTGTGATCTCTAACCTCATCCTTCATGTTCTGCTAAAATATATACACCTGTCTGCTTCATCAGAACGGGTCATCAGATAAACTGCTGGCACCCTACTATTTCTCACCTGGAATACTGATTGATTTTGTAACTAGCTCATTACACTGTGACAAATTATAAGAAACTGTTCTCTAATGAATTAAGACAGCTGCTACATGAAGAAAGAGAAAGAAAAAGAAAGGAAGGAGACTTAGTAACAGGATTTCATCCCTGCAGCATTTGTGTGATTACTACTAGAGGAAGAACCTTATATGTTGTAACTAGACATAGACATGCAATGTTTTCTCTAAGTCCATAGGCTGTTCTACAGAAAAAGTACTTTCTGGCTGAAGCAACAGAAATGTATTTTCTTTTATGGTATGGAAATATATGTAAGTGATAGAGATCCATAGCAGCTGCAGTGATTGCCTGAGATGTGTGGGATATAGAGGATTTCTGAGTTAAAAACCTGATATACCAGTCAATTACATTGGGTTTAAGATGAAATCGAACTTTACTGGAATCAATGGTACTACTGAGTAACACACTGGAGAGTTAAGCTCCATATCTTTTTACTTGTTCTTTATTTACAGGAAAATGAAAACCTTTTGTAGTCTAACAGTTTCTGTGACAAGACTGCTCAAAATTTGTGTATCCACAGTTAAGGCACTGGAGGATGATGCTTACAAATGGATCACCCAATTCATTGGTTTTGTGGATGTAAACACTAACAACTGCATCCTACAGCACCCGTACCCTACAGCAAAGTGGCCATCTGCATAACTACACAGATCTCCCCTGTATTTGTTCTGCAGCAAAGTGAATGTGGCTTTACAGGGGATGGCTGCAAAATAAAGTAGATGACAGAATGGAACAGAAGTGGGTAGCAACACTGAAAGACACAGACTGAACTGCTGTCTTAGCCAGGCAGGAAGAGGGCAGGGACAGCCAAGAAAAGCTGGGTGCCAGATAACGATCTATGTGCTTGTCTTGTGACTGTCAAGGTTGGAACAGTAAATAGGGAGCTCTGCCTGTGGAGGCTTTGTCAGACGCTAAGAGGAAAGCATGCCTGTACCGTTAAGACATGAGAAAGAGGCCACAAGCCCAAACAAATCCTGTTCATCTTCACAAATAACAATGACAGAAGCCAAAGTCTGGAAAAAGGAATGGTGGTGTATCTCTGTGTTGGTGAGGAAGTTGTGCCTGGCAATGAGAACGTAAGGAGAAAGTCTGCTGGGGAATATTGACTGACTCACAACGTGGCAAGGTACATAAATCCCTCCTTTGGGATCCTGCTGGTACAGAAGTCAACAAATGATGCCATACATACAGACCTGAAAGTTCTTTGTCTTTACATGGTAACATATATGGCCTTTGAGGAAATATTTTGTTCTTTTTACTTTTGTGAAGCCTTTCCTTTAAAGTTTAACTTGTATCTTAGTCTTTTCACCTCCAATTATGTTTTGGGTAGCGCTGTTTATTCAGAACAGTCCTGGTGTTGGCATTTTTGAAGGGGTATTTACAAGCATGATAGTTACAGCCACATATATGAAAAATGAAGCCTGACAATCTTCTGCTTCACAGTGGGTACAAGACATTAGTCCATAAAATTGCTACCATGTAATAAAAGAAATCTTCCAAGGATGTGGTGAGGATTAAATAATGCTAGTACGGTACTTCGGCTTTTGGGATTAAAATAACTACAGAAGAGCAAAGCATTCTTATCTATTATTAATAAAACACCAAGTGTATCCATCTTCTAAGCATCTTCCCTCTGAAATGCTTTAACCGTCCTGCTTCAACTAATCAATAATTTTAAGACAGTCAGCACAAATATTCAGAATACAGATTCCTCGTTTTCCCCTTCATCACCCTTTAGAGCACGGTTCCTCTCATTACAACAGGTATCAGAAGTCACTTGCACTGCAGCTTTGACTATCAGGAGAGCTGAAATACATTAGAGCACAGATTTGACCGTCTCCTTGAAATGTTGAGAAATAACCAGTAGATGGCAGCAAATGGCACTCCAGGGAGTAAAATAGCCTGAAGGTGAAAGCCTGCGAGCTGCTAAAATAGTGTTAGCAATTAGGTGTTTTTTTTCTTCTACCCGTTATGAGCTAAACTCATTTATTTTGCTCTTTGCAGAGAGAACAAAGCCATATGAGATTTTCACAATTTCGTCCTCAACTGGTGCATAACACGGTAAAAATTTAGTAGCACTTTAAAGTAACTTGTCATTTTCATAAAATTTATAATTATTTGAATCATTTATTCCCCCAAATTAAGGCTATCGCTATAGGTCCTTTTGCATAAATCATGAAGGCCATTAAAAATAGTTTCTGGAGAAGAGCAATTTGTTATGAAATGAAGGTCAATCTCATTAGATCACTGTAGCAGGTATCTTAATAACATCCTGGCAGAAATGAGGTATCTCATTACAGAAGTTGTATTTTGTTTGAAATATTAGGTCATCATTAAGTGAGCACTAAGATACACATAATATTGGATGACATCAATTATTTCCCTGAAAAACTGGCCTACAGTACTACACAAAGCTTAACTTTTTTTTTTTTTTTTTTTTTTTTTGAATTCACCTACTCGATACCAGTTTGTTTTGTTGCTCCTGGATAATGTGCCACAGCTGGCTTGCTAGAATTACACAGAGGGCTGATTTTGGAGTATGACTCAGCAAACTGCAACTGGTAAGGAAAACGTTCAATTGACCATACTTTAATTTAAACAGTTGAGGAGGACTAAGCTTAGAAGGGAACAGAGACATTTACAGAGTGCAGAAGTAAACATTGGTTTTGTAACCGATGTTTACAAGTTACTGTCCCTCTAATTATCCTGCCCTTTTGGAATGTACCAAGTGTTTTTTTTTCCTGATCTTTCACTCTACTGGAACCACAGCTGAATGTATGGATATATTCAAACACCCCTCTACAGCTATGTCACAGCACTTAACACCTGGCAGGATTATGCTGAGCGCCTGCTCCAAGCCACCCAATGACAACCATGAAGATAACATCCTCACTGTTCATAACAGGGTAGGCAGAATACCCATAGGAGGCAGCCCAACAATTACAGTAGGAGCTCTTCCTTCCAGAAGCTCTAGGCCTCATAGATATCAACTCAAGACTTGTAATACACTGATGAGGTAAACCACCAACCTCCAAAAATTCAGAGAAAATCAGGAGAGGTTACATAAATTCTCTAGCACTGCAAAGTAAATCCAGGTAAGGTTTTCCATCCAGGAAGTTATGTTTTAAATGCAACATTCTCATTCTTCTCAGTACAATAGGGTTACCCATTAATAAACTGCAAAGATCTTTGTTAAAAGGTGTGTGTACAAACACAGACGCTAAATCTTGGAGCAGCTCTTCTCAGCTACAGATGGCACCAACAGAACAGTTTGGTAGGGCTGTGTTGTAAAGACAGCCCAGCAAACTGGTTTGGAATTGTAGCTTGTTTTTAGGGAGGTGTCGTTTTGTTTTTTTTTCCCGAGATTAATCAATTTTTCAAACAATAAGATAGAGCAACACCAGTTAAAAGGATGCAATATTTTAATGATATTTTCTGCAAAACCACTTCAGATGCAGATTATGTAATGAATTCCAGCAATGGTGCTCAGTGTCTTAGGCAGCAAGGCCCCACAACACCTTATGGAGGCACCTGAGGGCTGTGTGCTGCATATCCCCCAAGTCCCCCAGGCATGCCACCCCATACCCAAGATGAAGGCTTACCCGTCCCCTTATGGGGAAACAGGGCCGTGCCTGTTGGTTGATGTGCCCAGGCAGTGCTTATATAGGCCAAAGTGTAAAGGAAGCCTATTTATTTGATTTGTCTTTCTGCCTGTCACTGACTTACTGTCTTATCTTTACATTGGCCTTAAAATCTCCTGTTTCCTTTGTGAAATGCTGTCTTAGTGGGTAAAACACAAACTTAAATAGCTAGGGTGACTTGTGAATTGGCTTGAACTGGATACCGTAGAAGGGAAAAGGTATAGACAGAGAGAGGTCCCTCCAGGATGTGATCCATTTCATCTCAGGATGGGATGAGCCAACCTTTCACTTTCTATTGGTTACAGCAGCAACCTGGGGCTTACATTTCCAGCCCAGGTGAGACATGTTCCAGGAGTCTCAAGTTCTTGGAGAGTGAAGTCTCAGTAGCGTTGGTGGTAAAAGCAGTTACACACCCCACACTTGCCTGCTGGTCATTTCTGTGTGTGCACAGCCCTCACAGCTGGGTAGGTACATCCACTGAACAGACTGGGGAGCAATCCAGGTTAAAAATACAATTTTTCTTACCAAGTTATTTTTTTACCATAATCTGTTCCTTCCTCTTGGTCTCCATGGTTACATAAATATTTATGCTGGTACATTTGTTACTGCTATGTGAAGAAGAGTTAAAGAAAAGGGAGAAACCAACAGAAGGCTGCTAAAGCCAGCACTGCTGCAGAAAGGGAAATCTCATCAAACTGTGGTCTGAGGTTTCACAAACCTCCCTTGACAACACAAACCTCTCCTTGATTTAAGAAGTTCACATCCCCCAGTCACTTCTTCAGCAGTGGAGAACTGTTTGTGAGTAAAAAAGCATCACCCTCTCTTCAAATTAGTTGCATTGGCCCAGCTGGAAAGGGAGGAGGGCAGCACGGGGAAGGGAGCATATGCCTGCAGGTGCGGAGACGGAAGAGCTGTGGTAACAGCCTCCGCTGCCAAAGGCAAAGTAATGTTACACTGAAGCCATTTTCCAGGATGTAGATCCTGAAAAGTGAACTGATTGGAGCTGGCACAGAGCTCGCACAGAAAATGTAAGGGTGGGGGAGTGAGAAGGAGCTATCTGTAGTTCAGTGTTAACAACTCCAAAGAGCAGAATGGACAGTGCCAGGATTTCTCCCTTTTTTCAGAGCATGAAATGGATCAACTACACAGATTCAGTTGCTCTCCAGCATCTGGGTGCACTTTGAGGCCAACCCACACCTACTTCTTAATAAAATCAACGTTCATGTACCTGGGTAAGATGCCAATAGCAGTGACATGTTTCTAAAAGGATTTAATTATTATTATTTTTTTGTATCTTGCTTTCTGAACTATTGTACCAGGTTTTTGGATCCATATGCAGAATTGTTTCAGATTCTGTCTAACGTCAGGCTTTTATCTTTACATTCTGATTTCCTGCTGCTTAAATACAAAAAGTCTCCCTTCACCATGCCAACACTTACCATGACACCACAATGACTGGCAAAAACTGTGTGTTAGAACAAATTAAATTACAGCACATAAACATTTTGCATGCCATCCGGTGTATTTGAACAAGAGCATACTTTTACATAATTAATTAATGAAAATTGTATTTAAATGCACTCTATATGTGTGTATATATGTCTGCATTACTGAAAACTGTATTTTATGTAGGTTAATTCAGATGACAGAGATCATATAAAAAGAAGATGATAAATTAATCTCAACTTTTTTTTTCCCTTAGTCATGAGTGATGAGTGAACCATGAGAGATGGTTCCTTCTACATTCTTCTGGGGCAATAAAATGCACCTTTCTTCCAACATTTGATCATTGCCTGAAAGCTCACAATGTGCAAGTCCATCCAAAAGTGACAAAATACATGCATTGACTCCAGTGAGATCATTTACTACCAGTGAAGGGCAATTAATGGATTGTAAGTTGTGACTGGCGTTCCTGGTGTCTACGAAATCAGATAGGTAAGAGATCTCTTCTGCTCCAGAACACGTGAAAGACTGAATTTCAGCATTGCTGTCCTCTCTACTTAACACTGACAGTCCCAGCTCCCTCCTCTACTCAATGGTTTACAATACCTGTGACCAATGGATGTTCTCTTTAGGTAACTGTTATTCCAAATAACAACTAAAAATACACATCAGGGAAATGTTTATCAGATAATCAGGCATTTTTACTATGCATCTTTCAATTTTCATGGATCTTTCCATGTTCTTACACACTTCAAAGTATTGAAGAAGCTTCTAATTATCTCCTCAGAAGCTGATAAAAATAATGAGATTCTTCTATACCACCTAATTCATTCAAACTGAGTTAACTTATTTCTATTACATTTACTACCTTGTTTGTCCCAAAAGAAAGAAAACGGTTTTACTTTTCTAATGCATGCCTGCAAATTAATCACTGCTGTGGTATTGTATGCAGACTTGTCTAGGTCAGTGATCTGTAACAGTCTAGACTCAATTGCATAAATGCAAAGTGCACCATACCCACAGAATTTGACTCCTAGTGCTTATATAAAAAATGGAGAGTTGAATCAGGCATAATTATACTTAAGGGCAAACTAGATCATAGTCATATGTGCCTGCACATTTGTCTGCAATTCCAAGTCTGCTGCTGGTCTGCAAAACAACTTCTCATGGCACTTACCTTAACCAGCCACGCAGCCAACCTGTGCAGTCTTTGCTGCTGCAATGGTGTCTTATTAAATGCTAGAGCTCAGTCAGACTGGGTCTCTGTGAGTTTCACAAACTGTGTGGTAAATGCCTTGCTAGTATACGTGCATTCTGTAGTTGAGAACTGAGCCACTCTTGCCCTTAGTCTTTGATCCTCTCATTCCCTCAAAAGAAGTGGAAGTGCAGGATATCCTTACATCCATGTACACATTTCTGAAAATATTGCTATGATGATAGTTACAAGCCAAATGTTGTGAAATGCTTGGTAAACAGTCTTTGAAGAATTTCAGAGAGGCTTAAACTGTGTTAAAAATAAAAGCACACCTCAGCAGTCAAGCTAGCTGTCCACAAGAAAGGTGGAGATCTAAGTATCAGGGCTGTGCAGGAGACAGTTCAGTCCAATTCAATCAAGCTAGCTCTTGAAATTACAGCCTGTTTTCAAACCACTTATTACAACCTGCCTCCAACACGCCTTGCTCCCTGCCCTCCTGGGAACTGCAATGTCTATGCTCAGTTCAGCAAGCTGTCTCTCCTCCTCTACCTGTGCAGGCAAAGAGCTATTATGTCCTGACTACATTCCCATGTAGGGAGGAGGGCAAATTTCTGATGGCATCCTACTACTGGTCCCATCTTTCCCAATATGTCACTTGATTGGCATGCCCAGCTTAGTACGAGATGCAGCACAGGCACATACCAAAGGCAGTCTTTGGATTTGAAGTTACAGAGAATGGTGAGACACAGAAGTTTTGAATGGGTTCTCCAAAGAACCAGGAGTATTTCACTGCACATGAGTTTGACAAAAGCCCTGGCAAAGCCCCCACACTGGCAGTCACAATCAGCTATCTTTCTACGCACATGAGCAGTGGGACAGTACTGCAAAGAATGCCAGGCACCATTATACTTACTTTTCTACAGGTGACATGCTTAGAGGTACACCTGACACTTATCTTTTTCTTGGTGTTTGATGTTGCCATCCCAGGTAACGTGAGTCCAGCTCACACAATCCCTCAAAAACTGACCGCAGTCTCTCCATTCCCGCTCTTTTCCATCCTCCCCACAAGCCCCTTTTGTTCCTCACATACGTAAAATGACAACCCCATCAGGGCCTCACATAACAGCACTTTTCCCCAGTTCCCAGAACACATGAAGTCCCAGTCCTCCCTTACATCCTTTTTAGCAGTTCTCCAAACTAGCCACAAAAAAAGTAACTGAAATGTGTTTGCTGAACAGCAAGTCCTATTAATCTGTCACAAAATATGCGCTGTTGAGAAAATTAATACAGAACATCAGAGCAGGCTGTTCCATTTAAACTTTCAACACTGAAACTTTGTAACAGCATTGTTGTACTAAAATCTTTGAGTTTTTAAATATCATCATTAATCCTGTGAATTTTTCTTCTGTCAGACTAGTCTTTTTTTTTTCCACCAACTCTTCATGGCATTTTCGATGATATATCCTATATGTGCTTTTAAAATACCATATGACACTGAATTGTAATATATAAACAGAATCACAGACTCATCTAGGTTGGAAGAGACCTCCAAGATCATCTAGTCCAACCTCTGACCTAACACTAACAAGTCCTCCTCCACTAAACCATATCACTAAGCTCTAAATGTCTTTTGAAGACCTCCAGGGATGGTGACTCCACCACTTCCCTGGGCAGCCTATTACAATGCCTAACAACCCTTTTGGCAAAGAAGTTCTTCCTAATATCCAACCTAAACCTCCCCTGGTGCAACTTTAGCCCATTCCCCCTCGTCCTGTCACCAGGCACGTGGGAGAACAGACCAACCCCCACCTCGCTACAGCCTCCTTTCAGGTACCTGTAGAGTGCGATAAGGTCGCCTCTGAGCCTCCTCTTCTCTAGGCTGAACAATCCCACCTTCAGCCTGGATTTTGGGGATAGAGCTGAGTCTTCTCGTGATGCGAGGCCGATAAAACACTTGAGAAATTTCAGACATCCCTTCAGGTTATTGTTACATATTTTGTGTTTAATACTCGTTGTTTCCATGGTCTCTTCAGGATGTCTCCAATGCTCGGGTGTCCAGCTGCACATCAAGGACATCCCCAGCTCCGAGGGGCAGTTCCCAAGCCGCAGGCTGACCTCCTGGCCTGAACCCCAGCCTGGCAGACATGGCTCTTGTCAGCGTGGAACAGCCATCTCACGTCAGCATTGTCTCACAATGGTCAGCTGACCTCTGTCACTGCTGCCATCAGGGGCACCCTGAGCCCCTTGTGATGTGACCTCAGAGTCCCTGTCACCCTATGGCCTCACAAAAGGTGGCTGGCCGTAAGTGCCCTGAGCGGTGCGCCTGCGGCCAGTCTGGCTGGTGGTACTCGAGAGCTCAAACGGCACAATAAAAAACAGAAATTACAAGACATAAACACACTATAAATGACACAAATTCATTGCAAAACTATATTAATAGTGCAACAAATTTTGAGCAAACCTTCTGTGTACATAAATTAATTTGTAGAGACAGAAAATGCTCTGATAAGGCTTGCAAGATTGGGAAGTTTCATCCAAGAGCATATAAGGAATTGAAAAGAAGCCTGAAAAAAGACTTACTATCTCCATGGTATCGAGGAACTGGTTCTGGATATAACTTCCCATAATTGTAAGAGGAAAAAAACTAACTTTGCTACCATGGGAACAGAACAGTGCAATGTAACTGGTTATTACTTGTCTCCATTTACAAAACTGATCCCTAAAATGTTAAGGCCCTCAGTAACATGGGTAATTTCTTTTCCACCTGTGAAGCAAATCTGCCACAAAAGGAACAAGGCAAAGCTATTCAATGAGCTCACCAAGCCTGGGGAGAACAGCTGAGGGATGACAGGTATTTCTGTGACAAGTGGAGGGTTACAAAGAGGAGAAATGCAATAAAAGAAAGATCGAGAAAATATCATGATGCCAAAAGAAATGGGCGAGAAGGTGTTTGGGTTGACTAGTGAGATACCAAACAAGGCCTTGATAATGAGCAGTTCTATCCTGATTGTGCTAAAGATAAAGTTATAAGTAAAAAGAGCAGCAAATATTAGATAGATGTTACCTTGACCTAGCTCCCTGAGCGCTGGTGCAGTCTCAGAGAAGTGCATCTTGTGGAAACTGTGCACGTTTTCTTGTCATTTCTTAACGTTTCCTTCATTCTTCACAGGGAAAGCCCACTCTCTTTAGATGAGTCAAAAATGTTCTAAAAATTACCCAGGTTTGCACCTTCCTCAGTGTTTGTTCACTTGTGGGACAAAAAGTCATATTCTCTTGCTTCACTGGAAGCTTTACTTCTTCCTGCTAGACAAATGTCCTGTTTGTAAAATGCATGACATTCTTCATTTATACATTTGATCTCCTCTAGGCCTGTCATGTCTTGGCGCACAAATAACATAGTCACTGACAGCCAGTAGCAGAGGTTCAAGTTTATCTTAAAATCCATCAATGTGCACAGAGAATTCCTCACAGGAAAACACTTCATGCTTCACCTTTACACACATTGTTGGTAGCGGGATAGTTAGCAAGGTAACCCAGCCAGTGAGATCCTTACAGTGGTCATTTAAGAGATGTCTCTCAGGCTGCTTCTCCTGTGGGGACATACCTCAGCTTTTGCATCCCAGCGCTCTCACCACTGTTCTGAGAGGTTAAGCAGCACTCAGGGTGCAGCTGTAATTCCTGAAACGTTTAGTTTTAGCTCAACTGACTGAGATTTCTAGGTAGTCCCTGAAACTGTCCTTCAGTCTCCTGAAGGCACGGAGCCCTGTCATCATACGGCTGACCAGGGCAATCGTTGAGCGCCTTTTTTTTTTTTTTCCTCGTGATCTAAACATCCACTGAAAGAAGTCGTTATTATTAGTACAGGGGATTTCCAAGGGCCACTTCAGTCTAAGCTGCTAATGGGGCTGGCAAACCGCGTCCATCTCATGAGAGAAGGGACGGAGAAAGTTGACCAAAGCTCTCGCCTGAGGCACCTTTCCGCCCCTGTGGTTACGGCTTCACGGCGGGGGGGGCGGTCACGATGTAGAGCACACAGCTGCCGGCCGCAGGCTCCTTTAAGGGGGAGCGGCCGCCATCTTAGGTTCCTCCGCCCCCCTCCTGGCACGTGACGCAGCCGGCCGCCATCTTAGGCTCCGCAAGCCACTGCCTCGGCTTGCCCGGGTCACGTGGGGGCGGGGCCGGCGACGGAACAGAGCCGAGGGGAGCGGAGTGGGGCCGGGGGCTGAGGGGCGGCGGCGGCGCCATGGGGCAGTGCGGCATCACCTCCTCCAAAACCGTCCTGGTCTTCCTCAACCTCATCTTCTGGGTGAGTCCGGTCGCCTCCGAGGCCGGGGGGGGGGCTTCTGCTGGGGGGGGGGGGACGGGGGGACGGGACCTGGGCCTGGGCCTGGGCCTGGGCCGGGCCTGAGGGGCCGGGGCGCTGCGAGCCGGGGGCCCTGAGGGACCGCGTCTCTTGGCCGCTGTCCCGGCCTCGCTTACGGGCGGCTGGGAGCGTCCCCGTGCCGCTGTGTCGGTCCCGTTTTTGCTTGAAGGCTGTGTGAGGGGCGCTTTGTACCCTCTCCTTGGGGACCTGTGCTGTAGCGCTGTGCGCAGCCCGTCCCTGCCGAGCCGCCCTCCCCTCCGAAGTTCAGAGGTGGAGGGAGCTGCGTCGGGTGCCTCGGCAGCGTGGTAGTGAGGGTTTAACGAGCACAAGAGACGCTTGTGTAATTCAATATACATCGAGCTGCGTTATCGAGGCTTTCGGGTCTGCCGGCTTAGACTTTAAAGAGCTGTTACAGCCACCTAGCTTTTGGCCTTCTACCTAACACGACTGTTCTAAGTACTTAGTGGTAAGTATGTAGCATTGTTTTTTTTTTTTACCGGTTTAGCACAGTTCTGTGATAGACATGTAACTTAATAGTCTAACAGCGAGTCTGGTGGTTTGTTTCTTCCAGTGAGCACAGCTGCATCATGCTATTTACGCATTGCTTAAACCTGCTGCAACTACAGCCGTGCTGGCAGCAAGACAACCATGTAAGCTGGCTGTGCTGGCTTGGTGCAACAGTAGGCTGCTGTAAACCCCCTTTCTGAAGACGGACATAACATAACAAGCTGTAGTTTGACATCTTACTTACAGTTACAAGTGCCCTGTCAGAACAACGTACATATAAATGAAACCACATTTAAGGCTATCTGGGTATTTTAAGAATTCCTTTTCTGGATTTAGATCCTGTGTTTCTCATCCTCTAATCTCAGCTTCAGGAACAGAAGATTTGTTGTCACAGCTGCTCAAAGATTTCATCTTTGAAAAAAGGATAGGAGGTAACAAGATATTAGAACATAAAAATGTAGCTATGTTTAGCAGAATAACTAATAGTGAAAGCCATATGAAAGCTAACAAATGTTAGAGGATAAATGTTCTTGTCTAAATTTTTACAAAGGAATGCCTCTCTTGGGTGCCTAAACACGAATCACGGTCAGGCAAAATGCATGTCTGTGCAGTCTCACCGACATTTGTGTATACAGCTGTTCAGAGAGATGAACAGTGAGTGTGAGGTATATTTGACTTTGATGCATGTTAGGAATAGCTCATTTTCATTGAGGTGTATTAGCTCCATTATTTATCTTTGAAGTATCATGTAGTTGCATCAATTTTTTAGTACAGCCATTTGTTTGGAATCGGCTTTGAAGGGTGTGGCTTTTTGTTACATGCAAATGGCATTAAAAAAAGGCAATTTGGTAGCTGCTACAGAATACTTAGTTTTTCACTGGACATGTAGGTAGTCTGAGTTGCATCTTGAAGTAGTGTTTTTCTCTCCTTGGTTGCTGGTTTAAATTAGATTATATGTCTAATAAATGAATGCATTCTGCATGCAATTTCTTATCCACCCCCCAGACTTCAGTAATAGTTTTCATGTTTTATATATTTGAAAAGTATTGCTTGCTATTTGCTGGATTTAATAATTTGATTGCAAGTGCAGTTATGCAGCTTAAACAACGATAAGTGCAGAAGTTATTTTGTGTAATGCTGAATGCAGTGCTTTACCATTTTTAATAGCTTTAATTTTGAGACAAACTTGACTCAGGACAGATTGTGTTTAGATAAAAAGTACTTCATGTCAAATTAAAATGTCATTGTTGCTGTATTCTGCAAACCATATCCAGTGCGAGAAGTCAACTTATGCAGATAGTTTTTTGACAGGGAAGCAGCTGGAACAGCCATACTGCTAAGTTGCATGTAGAATGATAAAAGTATGTTTCCCAAAAAGTGAAAATCGCAAAATCCATGTTTTGCCTCTCTAGCCAAGCTACATGATAAAAATAGGAAAAGAATTCAGTTGTCCTTCTTGCATACTCTGAGCAAAAGTAGTATATCTTCATTTTAAATAGCAGAAGAGAAAGGAAGCATTTGAATTCTTGATCTAGCACGTTTCATTTGGTGTCTGAGCTGAATGTCTACGTTGCATTGTCAGCTAGATGGGCACTAAATGTTAATTGCTTCTGTGCTGTTACAGAAATCTTTTGATTGTCATTCATATGTAGTTCCAGTTCTGGTAGTTAGATCATTCAGATTTGCGCTGAGACTTTTGACAATAATCAACAGCCTATAATTCCTCAAGTAATTCAGAAACCTCATTTTATTTCCTTTATAAACTTAATATGTCTCTTTAGAGTTTCACATATAAATCTCATCATCATGATCATCATCATCTTCATGGTCTGTAGATATATCAAGTTGCTTCTGCATTTAAACTTAAGATTATTTTGATGAAGTCATTGAAAGCTCTGCTAGACTAGCCAGGCAAATCATGCTTCAGGGAGTGTTTGGATAACACTTCCAGAAATACGGTTTGATCCTTTATTTGGGGTGATCCTGTGTGGAGCCAGAAGTTGGATTTGATGATTGTTGTGGGTCCCTTCCAACTCAGGATATTTTACCATTATATGATTATAACTTCTCCCTTACCATGGGTCTGAAATTTGTGGGAGGGTGTGAATGTTCAGAATGCTTTTATAGTTGAGTCTTATGAACGTGAGATGCTCAGAAAATTACCACTTCTGCTGACTGAAGAAAAAGCAGAGACTTTTATTGTTATGCTCTGTAGTCTAGAATGTAACTTGTTAAAAAATAATAATGATGATTGGCATTCTGAGTTCATGACTATTAAACACGTTCATCCTTTTTTTTCCTTTAGTTCTGTTTTCTATGTTATGCTTAACTTGATGGGCTGTTAGTCTAGAACAGAGTTGGGAAATTTAGTATCTATCAGCTGTTGTTCGGATACTGTGAACCTAATGATGTATAGATCAGAAAATTTAAGATTTCTTGTCTATTGTAAGTCTTCAGGTATTTTTGATACTATCATCTGTTGATCTCTGCCATCCATAAGATAATTTGAGGCTGTGGGGAATGAAGTGCTATGGCTGTTACCGGAAAGGCCTGTGTTTCTGCTGCTTACTTGGGCAGGCTTCAGTGTTCATTTGACTCCACAATTAACTGCTTTAGTCCTGTTTCCAGGAGAAAACTAATCCTAGGAAAACGTGGGCATGAACTTATGGGTATTTAATTTGATGATCCTGGTTGAACGGCTATCACATGGACACAGTGGTATAGGGTAAGGGCAAGAAACAAGAGAAAGCTAAGAGCACAGCACTGTGGGACCACACCTCTAAGCAACAGCTAGGTCTCTTAGATCGGTATGACAGCAATATCAAAAAACACCTCAGTTTTGAAGAAGTGTTTAAGAACAGAAGAAGCAGCTTAAATTGTGATGCTGTCTTATAGGTAGAGTGTTGGTTTGTTCTACTGGACTGGACAGTTTTGTTGATGGCACTTCTACTTGTGTGAAGCCACAATACTATTCCTATTCAGTATGAATCTATTGCAGTGTGCTCTGAGATGTTTACCTCAGGCTTCTGAGTATGTATTGCAGTAGCTCATAACATTTCTTTTAATTCAGAGGTTCTCAGATGGTACTGTTTGGTAATGTCTAGGCTTTAGAAAGACTGGCAAAAAGAAAAAACATTTTTAAGTTTTGTTAGTGCAGGTATGATTTGATATTGTTAACAAATCCTGCAGCTGACAAGGCTGTTTCTGTAAAATTAATACAGAATAAGCATGTTGGCAATAGCAAGTTCCTTTTGCTGCTACAAATAGTTGCTGGGAGAAGCAAGCTAGCTTAAATGGTACTGCCAAAGACTTATGCCAAGACAAGCTGTCCCTGTTTGTGGTAGCAGGCATAAAGAGCAGTGCCTTCAGTTATACCCACAAACCTTCATAAATCATTAAGAATAAAGTTCTCTTGTCTTTCAGTGTTGGAGTCAAATAGGTTGTCATTTCTAACAATTTTGTGACAGCTCCCTGTTTGTCTTTCAAGGCTTCTGAAAAAGGCGGCATGCTACCAGGTCATAGCTGTGCACATTCATCATCTGTGACTGCTAACTTTAATAACCCAAACTCCTCTGAATTTACTAGTGATTCTACACATTCTGAAAAGTCTTGTGCTGTTATTTATTACATTTTCTAGTTGGCATTAATAAAAAAAAATCTCGTTTCTATATAGTCTTATGAAAACTATTTTGTGGCCTGTAAATTCTTATTCTAACTACATTCCCATGTTGGATTACTACAGGGAATTTTTTTTGAAAATGAGGTGGACAAACTGCCTTTTCACAGCAGGACAGGTAGTAGTTTATCATATAGAAAGTTGGACATCTGCTGTGGACATGCAGCTGACTTAAAAAAAAAAGTGGTAGTCATCAAGAATAGTATGATGTAGATCTTATGAAACATTCGAGTTCTGGATAACTTGGCAAAGAATACTTAAGCCTAAAGGTACTTCATAAATAAATGTAGAGATAGGAAGTATCAGTTCAAACTTGCCCTTCTTGGAAAGATTAGATGGAATTGTTAATTTTCTTTTCCCCAAGGGTTTTGTGAGGGAGTCACAGCCCGGTTTTCCATGTAAACAATTATTGATGAGAAAGAAGTAGAGGAGTGGTCCGGAAGCCAGTGGGCTCTGTGGTGGATGGATACCAATTTAAGCAAGTAGAGAAAAGAATGTCAAGTGTGTATTTGTTTCAGAAGGAACTGGAAAGGGAGATAAAGAGTAGCAAAGTGCTGAGAGGAACGTAAAGACAAATAAACAGTAGAGGGCCTTATCCTTTAGGGTCTTTGAGGTTAAAACTGAGAAACTCAACTTTGAAGGAGAGAAAGGTGAAAAAAACCTAAACATGAGGAAAACTTTTTGTATCAGAAAATGATGGAGAAATACAGTAGAAGTCAAATGGAGAAAAAAGTACTGTGAAAAAGAAAATTTTTAGTGTGCTGTTGCAAGAAGTCCAAAAACTGGATAGTAACCCATGATGTCAATGTCTGTATATATGTACAGGTAGAAAATGTTGTCATTGGCATGCATGGAGAAAAGGAGGTGTTAAGAAGAATGAAACAGATAAAATTGTAGACCCCTAAAAAGTCTCGAGTGCATGGCATTTTCTTAAAAATGCACATTCCCAACATAGTAGAGGGGCAGTGACAACTAAAAGATTCACTGAAGCCTGAACATAAAGAAAGCAATAGACAGGTTGGGAAGATAGCATGTGAGAGTACACCATAGGTGTGTTTTACAATCACAGTCTTGACAGATACTTTGGAAGTGGAATGACAAGTATTTGGGCTGAGTGGTATCTATATTACCACTGAAACTTACCCATCAGTGATGGTAAAGTTGGCAGTACTAAGCACTTATTTTCTTTCAGGGTTCAGTGTCCTTATCAAAAAGGGTGAAATACCTTCTTACCTAATCAGATATCAGGTGAAAGTGGTTTCTTCTAGCATATAGTACTTTGCTGCTACTTTCACTTGCTTGTTCAGAGACTGTTTTAAGAAAAACAGTGAATAAAATGAAGATTCCAGAGAGATGAGTGTTCTTCTTTAGCCCAGGTAAATTGAAAGAGTACCAAAAAAAAAAGTCAGTCTCTGTTTGGATCTTACTGTGACCCCGGAGTGTCCAATAGCAAAAGTAACTTGAAGGACAGTGCTTTGTAGAGATAAAATCTTTTGAGTTCCCTTTAGATCTGTTGGGGAAGAACATTAGTGGGGTAGTATAGGAAAGTGTTAGTATGTAAATGGAGCTGCGTTTTCTATTGATAAACAAATGGTCAGCAGAACCAGTAGTCTGGATCTGTTATTTTCCAGTCATCTTCCTAAGCAATAAAAACTTTAGCTTTCAAACTGCCGCTATGTATGAGGATTACTGAAAGTATGAAGGCAGTTCTTAATTTGCAGCCTACTTAAAATGATTCAGGGTTTGTCTAGACAATGAGTAGGCTTGTACAACTCAGTGCATGTGAAAGGTGAAAGCTGACTTCTGGAAGACAGATGTGGGCTTAGGAGGATGTTATTGCACCAGCCCAGAGACATGGAGAACTTCCAGATTCTAAACATTCTTACCTATAATACTTTTCTTTTTATTGTTGTATGCGTTGCACATGAGATTTTCCAGTTTTCCCTCCAGTTACTTGCATACTTGTTATGTTTTCAGTAATTCCTTAGAGGCACATGCCAAAGCAACAATACAAAACTTTTCTGATCTATGAGGTCTGTCTGTAAATTTTATGAAAGAGGTATCTACGTGTTCTAGCCTTTTGCAGCAAACTGTTTTCATTGACTGTACTTGCCTTAGCAGTCTTTTTAAAGGTTAATTCATCCTAAAATAAGCATATGCCATGTCAGGTTCAGTACTGAAGTTAGCTGCAGACAGCTCGGAAGGGATGTGTGAATGCTGAATAACCAGTTGGCTCCCTGGAGCACGCGTGTGACCTGGCGCAGATTCAGGAGCTGTTGCCATCTCTATTCAGAGCCTTGAACAGTTTATTAGAGAATTCTTCTTTCAGGTCTTGCTTATCAAAGACTTACTTGAATTGTGTGCAGTTCATGTATTTAACTACCACTTAATGATAGGAGAAATGCATGATTGTAAATATATGGTGGCTTTTTATTCACGTCTTTGCTTAATTTGAGCATACTTAGTATTCTGTGGATTTACCTTTTATTCTTCAGAATAATAAGCATTGAGAATTGGATTGTTTTATATTTTTTAATTATCCTTGTGTCATTATTTGTGATAGAGATCTTAGTTTCTCTGCATTATTCCATTTTTGTGAAGCAAATGATAGAAGCTCAGATCAGCTTCAAACTTAGATAGAAGCTGTTTAAAAAAAAAAACAGTAAGCATAGGTTCAAGTTTACCATTCTTGGACTTCAAGAGGGAAATGTGCAGTTCAACTGGTACGCTACCGACCAATGTAGAATGTATACTTGTTATAGGTAAAACTAGCTCTTTGCCTATCACACTATTTATGCTTTATTTATCTGAACATACAACATAGTGCTATACTATAGAAATGGAGCAAAACCTTTTGTGCTAAGGACCAGATTTTGAAACCACTGAGTAGTGTGGAAGGAGTCACCACTGGTCACAGTAATTCAACATCCATTAGTATAGTTAGTAGCACAGTAGAAGCACTAATCTTCTGGCTTAGTTTCGTTTAAATGGGATCCTGTTGTACATGCCAAGCCCATTTAGCGATGCTGGCTAAAAGATAATGAAAATTGTCAGAAGATGAGCAAAAAGGATTGCTCCAAAAGGACTCTTCTAATTCTAGCCTAAATGCTGATACAGGTACCTCCCCTTACCCTCCCTTGTTGATCTAGGGCATGCTCAGGAAAACACTAAGCCTCATGTTTCTGACATGGAATGAGAAGGGAAGGCTTTGAAACTTTTTTCCTGTAAATGAGAAGGGCAGCACTGCATTTTTTCATAGTGCTCAACTGTAATACATGGAGGAAAGGAATTTTAATCTTTACAGCTTTTAAACTGATCTGAGTATGAAAAGTCTGGCAGGCTTTGTTTTCAGGTGCCTTTTTTTCCTAGAAGATTTGCTGAAGTGATTCTGAGGAAGGGGTAGTCGTAATTCTGACGTCATTGACTAGGTGCTCACATCAAGCAGAGAGGCAGTGTCTTTACTTTCTGCTTCGTGATTCTAGCACACAGTTCAGACAGATGAATCCACCCTCCTGCTTCCAAAATTTTGCAGCTTTATCCACAGAAACACCAGTTCTACAGCCTTTGGAAGCAAAACCTAAGGACAAATGCTGTCATGGTTGGTCAGTCGCTATAGTTCCATGTGTGAAAAGGTTTTAGTGATATCTTCAGACCATGTTCATTTAAGATGAGGAGTCTAAAGAGGAACATGCATTTCCAGTTGTTATAAAATAATAATTTCTTTAAGAAAAAAATGCACTTGACAACGCTTGTTAATATCTTAGACTCTATTAGCTAGACTCATCTTAAGCATAATACTGGAAAGGAAGAAGTTTCTCAAAAATGTATGCATCTCAAAGCAGGGATGGAAAGTTACAATGTGTAGATGGCTTCTTAATGTATAATTTTTTTCTTTCAAATATATTTTTTAATGTACGTGCACATCCAGTTATCAGGAATCTTAAGTCTTCCTTTATGATCCAGATTTTTCTTAGAAAAGAGGGAAGCCACTTAAACTTAGCCCTGTGGAGGAAGACAAAGGGGCTCACAAGTGGGTCTGATGACAGTTTTGTGGTATATTTTCTATGGCTCATGCCAGCTGCAGCTGTTTCTCTTCCACCTTACAAAATAACATATTTCTAAGAAGCATTTTAATTCTTCCAAGTGAGAGATTACCTCACTGGCCTGTCATTCACATGCTTTGTTGCTAGGCTACAGTTAATGCAATGCCATTGTTCAGTGATACTACTTTGAATCTTTGCTTTGTCTACAGAAATTGCATGTCTGTGTTTTACCATGTTGCACCGAACATGGCACGATTTCCACAGTTGGATTAGCACTTGGATGTGTTTTGTGCAAAGGGGCAGTCTTAATAGATTGTTTGCTTGTTTTTTTTTGTCTGGTGGTGCCTCACTTCTGGTATTTGACTTAATTTTCAGTTTCATTACTGTTGTATCTCCATAGCACCTTTTATTGGATGAATGTGAGCCTTCTGGATGCTTTAAGATTCTTGCAGAGTACACGCTCACCCTCACTGCATACATAAAGGTAGAGGAGAAATACAATGTTCAGATCCACACAGAACTGAAGGCACTTCTGAGCTCGCTCTTAATTCCTTTTTCTTTGAGCTAGTGTTTCTATAGCAAAGTGCTGCTGAGGATGCTTTGTATGTAAGGCTTTATGCTAGCAGTGTTTATGCAGTGTTGTTTGTGGGAAATAGTTGCAGTAATATTGCAGACTAAATATGCATAGTAGCAAACAGTGCTGAAATGGTAGGCACCAGTTTTCTGATCACCTCTTCTGTTCTGTGCCACACGGAACAGGAGTGTGAAACAGCCTAGGAGGCTGTGTAGTCTCCATTCTTAGAAATTTCCAAGATGTTGGACAAAGCCTCGAGCAACTTCATATGAATTCAGTGTTGACCCTGCCTTGAGCAGGAAACTGGACTAAATGATCTCCTGAGATCCCTTCTGGTCTGAATTATTTATTGGTTCTTTGATTCTACTATAGCACGATGCAGTTGTATAGTAGTCTAGCTGCTGGAGCTAGGTGTGCACATCCGTCTGCCCTCTTCTTTCCAGCACAGGGATAGGGGTGGTAACAAAACCGCTGGGGAAGGAAGGCAGGAGGGAGGCAGCCTGCTGTATTTTTTCTCAGGTCAGAGCTGAAGTGTGTGATATTCCAGCTGAATGTACTTCTGTGACTGGGGTATAGATTGGATTGTAGGGGGGTTGCTACTCTGTACAGCAGGATTACATTCCTCAGATCATGGCTTAGTCTTTGCATCTTCTGAGTGGGCTGTTTTTAGCTTAGCCTAGCAAGGCAGTGTGATTTGTATGTATTGTGACACCAGGGAAGGGTGTAACATGAAGTGTTCTGATGATATTGTCGTTCACTGCAAATCAGTAGAATATAATTTTCATTTTAAGGGTTTGGTAGGATTGTTCAACTCTGTAGCAACGGTGGCATTATTTGGTTCAGGCTGTATAACTCTTCAGGCCTTATTTGCTATTAAATGGTAGTAACCTGAGGTGGCATTTTTTCTACATTTAACAAAAGACCTTTTTATACAATGGCTCTTTTTAGAAAGTCACTGCCAGAACTTTCAGTTTAAGAAGTCTGTAGGTATTTGATTCAGTCTTTCAGTAATTGGTGTCTTTTACTTGGAAAAAAGCTGTTGCCTCTAGCAGAAGTTAGTCTACAATGCATATATCCATTCTGTCCTAACGTTAAATCATAGGTAGTAGTCAGTAGGCAAAATGGAGGAATAAGTAGTAGGTAAATGGCAGGTAAAAACTGCATACATGTTCTGAAAAGCTGTTCAATTACATACAACTTAACTGTTTGAGTGGCCTGGAATCCTGTTATCAAAGGTATGTAGTTTGTAAGTGTGAAAAGCTAAGTTCATAGCACAGGAGGGGAAGTATTTGAGGAGAGAAGGGAGCAAGATTTTGATGTTCATTGCCTGGTTACCCTCATTTCTTAACTATATGCATCAGAAGGCTTCCATAATGCAGTCAAAACTGAAGCTGTCTAGATGAAATGTAGTTTGGAAGCTGGAATTAGCTGGTCTCCATTTGAGATATTCTGAACAAACATGCACTATAATCTAGTGATGATGCCTTAAAAAAAGGTAAAAGCACTAGTTCATGTTATTTGATAAAATTGTTGCAAAGTAGCCTTGCACAAAGGTTTAGTGTTCAAATAAATTTACAGTTACTGTGTCTATTGCAGGCAGCAGCAGGCATACTGTGCTACGTGGGAGCCTATGTGTTCATCACATATGACGACTATGATCACTTCTTTGAAGACGTCTACACGCTCATTCCAGCAGTTATCATCATAGCTGTGGGAACACTTCTTTTTATTATTGGACTTATTGGGTGTTGTGCCACAATTCGAGAAAGTCGCTGTGGACTTGCTACAGTAAGTTGCGTGTGATGGTGTTTGCTTGTTGTTTATGTTCCTTTCCCCTTTAATTGATTCTGTAAAATACAGTTTTTAATATTTTTTGTCTTGTTTTGTTGTCTTAAATGTTGGCCTTGTATTTTGTTCTGAACACCTTTCAATTTTTTTGTTTTGAATGATGGTGTTGAATCTGCTGATTCTGGCAGCAGAAGACTCAAGTTCAACTTGTTAGCACAGTGAACATCTTTTTAAAAAAAAAAAAGAAGGAAAAAAAACATTTGTTCTGACTTAATTATATAATTAAATCTCACATACCTGTTCTGATTGAAAAGCTAAAATTGGAGAGGGAGAAGGATGAGCCAGCCAGGAGCCTTCTAGTGTTAAGTGTATTGCATTGAGAGTGACTAGGGGTGGTTATGATGCCTAAATTTTCTCTGTATGGCTTAATTTGAACACTTAGTTTCTAGGAATTTGTCATATGTTTCCAAGCATTTTAACTGCAGATTCAGTTTGTGTATTAGGTAGGAGAAAGAAGAGAAGAGAGCCAGCTTTTAAACTGTCCCCATTTTGTTGTTTTTAGATGCTGTGTGTTTCTTTAACAATTTATTTTAAGTGTTCATAAACGTACCAAAACGAATGCGTAGGTTGCTATTGCTGTTAATTGTTTCAGGGCTTAATCTGAAGAAACATTTCCTTAATCCATCTACAACTTCTGTTAACAGCCTGGGTCACTTGTGTGATGTGGCAGTCCTATTTATGTAATAAGAGAGTGAAAAAAGCACTTGGTTAAAACATTCAATTTACATTTTTTTGGTCTTAGTGAGCAGCACTTGCCTGGCTAGGTAGTTTTAAGTTGTATTACTTGGTAAAGCTATGAGCACTAAAACTTCTTGAATTAAGTTACCTCTGGACCCATTCGGTCAACTTTATTGCCTGCTTTAGGTTAGTTGCTGAGTTAAAACCCTAAAAGATGTATAATAAATAGCAAAGGTTATTTTGAGACTTTTAGAAAGGAAATGGGTGAAATTATTTGCATAAATATCCTGGATTGTATTTTACAGTTTGTGATCATCCTGCTCTTGGTTTTTATTACTGAAGTTGTGGTGGTGGTTCTTGGATACATCTACAGAGCAAAGGTAATAACCTCTCAATTTCAGTAAATGTTTTGTTGTGAACTGTGACCAAAATACAGAGGTGTAGCCTTTTCAGCCTTCTCTGTATGTGATTGTGAAACTGTTAATGGATATTCATTAGGGGAGAACTGTTAGAGATCAATATCTTAAAATTTAGAACAGCAATATTCCTGAAAGCAAAGCTTGAAGCTTTTCTCAGAGGGAAAGAAAAAAACCTGCCTGGAACATGTCGATGACAATTGAACACTACAAGGGAGTCTTGGTAATTAGTACCTTCCAATTTTCCAGATGGCTTTCTAGCCTATTTATGCTTTTGGCTAAGTGCACGTTTAAGGTTACACAGTATTTGAACATATTGCTTATCAAAACAATATGCCCTAGCCTAAATGTTGACTTACAGTCTATGAATTAACACTGCTTAATAATCAAGCCAAATAGACTGAATGTGTTAATGTATACTGTCTAGCTTTATGCAGCTTGTTGGCAATGGCTATAGGGGCGTGGCTAAAGAAATTGATTTCTCCCACTGTTTTATTAATGGAATTTCAGAAAACAGGACCAGAAAAATGAAATTAAATGGGCTTCTAGCAATATAATGTGGTAGAAGTATAACATGTGCCATTAGAGATACCACAATGTAGTTTGAAGAAAATAAAAGTTTAACTTGCAGTTTCACTGATTCTTGTTGTATCTGTCTACGTGTCAATGTTGCAGGAAAAAAATCAGCAGAAAAAAGTTATAGCTGTGAAATACTTTGATGGCATTATAGTCCTGTCTTACTAGCAAGGTGAATTAAAGCCCCATTGACCTTCCTTTAGCCCATCTGTGTTTATATAAGCAACAAGGGACTTTATAGTTCAGTCCTGCTTGCATGCCTTTTCTCTAAGAAGCAGTGTCAAGCATTAAGGAAAAATTTAGTCTTGTTTTGTTAACTGAAAGAAAACTGCTTCAAATAAGCAGCTAACAAGACGACCTTGAACTGTGTGTTATTAATCTCTGTTACAGAATAGATTGCTTCAGCAGGAATGTTCTATTAAAGATACTTAATTTAAGGATATATTCTCACAGTCTGCATTAGGTTTCTTGGCAGAGTTGATCAGCTGGGACTCTAGTTGGTAGTGTAAGTAGTCCTTAGAAGCAATTGAGGGAAGCTGTATGCTTCCTGGAGAAAGGGAAGCATGTTGAGTTCATACATGATAGCTTGAATGATTGCTTTCTGTTCCAATACATGCAGAGCTAGTGTGCTACAGTGTGGTGCAGGAATTACCATGTCTATGATCTGGACAGAGAAGTGGTTTGCTGATCTCTGGTTAACAGGATTCAGAGCATGTAAAAGAAGATGCATATATCTTTCTTTTCTAGCCTGTCTGAAATTACACACTTGAACCACTTGAGAACTGGATCAGCCCCAACTGTACGTTCCTGTGGCCTCTCATTTTGTCTTGCTACCATACAGCCTCACAAGCAGTAATGCAGAATCAGAGCTTGAGAGAAAAAGGAAGGGAATGGAGTATCTTTTCAGTGGCAGCTTGGTGTTATGCTAACTGAAATGTCTTGCAGGAGTCAGCATTTGGAAACTAAATCTTTAGTCTCTTGAGAGGGAGACAGAGGTATTGTTAGTAAAAATGGCTGTCTTCTACTATCCTTTAGTACTCAGTGTCTAGAACTATTATTTTCAAGTGCAACAAGTGTCAAATTAACTTACTACCAGTGAACTTGGAGGTGAAATCTGCCTTTATTTTTGGCAAGATAAATAGGGCAACTGTCTCTTGCTAGTATTACTCTTTTATTGCACACATGGCCTGTACACATGGCCTGTATAGACCTGTGGAGTTTTGTTTTAAAATAAATAAAGACACCCAAGTCATGCTTATGTAATTTGCGTGTCCCTCACATACATGCTGCCGTAATTGAAACAAGACAATACACAAGCATGCACTGAAATGCTTTAAAACCTATGTAACAAGCTGAGGATACATTTTGGTATATGAACCAGAGTTGTAAATCACTGTGGTTTAACCTGGCAGGCAGCTAAGCACTGCACAGCCATTTGCTCATAACTGACCCCCTCCCTTCTTTCACCCCAGTGGGATGGAGGAGAGAATCAGGAGGAAAAAAGTAAAAGCTCTTGGGTTGTGGTAGAGACAGTTTAATAGGACAGAAAAGGAAGAGAAATGATAATCATACTAGGATGTATGAAGCAAGCGATGCACAGTGCAATTGCTCACTACTCACCCACCACTCCCCAGCCTGTCCCTGAGCAGCGGTCCCTCCCATCCTGGCCAGCCACCCCATATGAATTATTCCATATGATGTGATATGGTATGGGATATCCCTTTTGTCAGTTTGGGTCAGCTGTCCTGGTTCTGTCCCCTCCCAGCTTGTGCATTGTGCACCCTGACTTCCTTGCTGGAGGGCAGTACAAGAAGCTGGAAAGTCCTAGACTTACTGTAAGCACAGCTCAGCAACAAATAAAACATCAGTGTGATATCAGCATTATTTTCATCCTAAATCCAAAACATGGCACTATACCAGCTACTAGGAGGAAACCTAACTCTATCCTAGCTGAAATCAGGACTATCATTAGTTAAATCATAACTGATTTCAAACTGGTCTGAAACAAACTGTCTGCAAAGGCTAGATTGACTTTAAGTCATGTCTTGATACAGATCTGCTTGTGAAGATAACCAGCGTTCTTGTGAGGGGAAATGAAGCTTGTGCTATTGTTGCAGAAAATTCTCTTCAAACAGTTTAAGTCTCTTTGCAATGATGTGTTGGCAAGATCTTCCTGCTGTAACTTGCAATCTAAAGAACATGCTTGCTTAGTTCCTGTTCAGTTCTGAGATGAAAATTCCTTGCACGTAATTCCCACTGAATGCAATAGCCCTGAATTGACTTTTTTCTAATCTTACTCTAGTACCAATTTTTGGCAACACCAAACTTTCTGTGCATTTAAGGAACAATTTACACTGAAACTTATTACTTGAAAGGTTCTAGTAAGGTTTCCTCTGAAGTGGATATTATCAGAAATCTGTTGGGGGACAAGTGATGATTCCTGGGTGGCATCCATTTTTAAACACACGTACTTGACAGCATCCTTAGCAGCTTGACTCATCTGCAGTAGCGTTAGGAGCTATTCCAGTAGCTGTTGCTATGTACCATGTACTTCCACCAACATTTCTCAGAAAGCATGGGGGTGGCGGACTGAATAGCGACCTTGGTCACTGTAAGCTAGAATAATCAGCCAAAAGAGCTTGTCTTTGGGAATCCCCATGCCTTGATCAGAAGGGGCAGAGCAGGCCATATGACTTAATGATATCCTCATGGTCCCTAACAAAATGAGTTAGCCTGGATGGTTATGCTGGTTTTGGTTTGGAACTTTCAAGGACTAGAAAGCGGAAAGGTGAATATGTGGTCTTATTGAGAGCTCTTCTCTTCATAGTGTCTGCTGTTATGCCCATGGTGTTATAATAGAAGCCATTTTCTTTCTGAGATGCATTGCAAAGCTACTTTGTCTAAAATCTTACCAAATGTAGCTGCACATTTTTTCTTGGTTGTAAGCTCATGATATCTTTGCAAAAGTCAGGACAGAATATTAAGAAGCTATACCACCAAAGTACACTAATTTCAGATATTAGCGAGTTGTCTTGGTTTGTTGAGTTCTGTACTTAGTAGTGGAATTATTTTATGTAGACCTCTGTTATTTCTGTTGGTGTACTAATGCTGATGCTTTGCTAATGCTTTGCAGGTGGAGGATGAAGTTGATCACAGCATTCAGAAAGTATACAATGGATACAATGGGACAAATCCTGATGCAGCCAGTCGTGCCATTGACTACGTACAGAGGCAGGTGAGACTGCCAGATGCATGAAATAATTTTACTGGAGCTTTTCAGTTCGTTCTGTCCATGAAACACAGGTGCTATGTTACTCTGCTACTTGTGACACGTCTTCAGCAGTTCTGACAAACTTAGTAAGCAGCAGTCAATAAGTAGCTGAACTCTGTTATGATTAGTAAAATTAAGAAATTGTTGGTGGGAAGGTGTATTTTGTGGGGGTTATCAGTGAATCAGTATTTGCATTCAAATATTTAGTACTTCTGTTTTTCTGCAATGGGATTTTGCACCATGCTCTTATCTGTGCGGTTTCATCTAGAACTGTTTGGGGAAGAAAATTGCTCTAGAGTCGAGCTGAATGCTGGTCTTGTGAGTTGCTGGATGGGGAGGAGGGGGAATTATGAAAAATGCAGGAGCTTTCAACATCCTTAGAACTGCATCAATAAAATTCTAATATTTGTATATTAAATATCTAGTATGTTTAAAGTAATGATAATACTTCTTAATACCTTGCTTAAATCGTCTCCTGAAATGAAGAAGGACAGGCTCGTAAACTAATACTTAGGGCGGTACCTCTGAGACTGTACTGTACGTATGAAACTCCAACTCTGAACAGAACTGTATTTATGTTCAGTTGGTTCATTCTTGAAGGCTTCCTCTTTTGCATAGCCACATGTCTATGTGGCCATATAAAATGAACTTCAATTCTGCATTTAAGTCTTGTGAGAAGAACAAACTCTGGTTCATGCCAGGACTACATCCAGAGAGTGTAGGTTTTTTCAAGCATCTGTCATAAACTTTATTGATAGAGCTGTTCTGAGCTGTAAATAACATTTTTTGTCTTGTCTTGGGGGCACAAAGGAAAAATGGCTCATCAAATGTTCCCCAAGAACTGGTATTTCCAGTCTGTTTTCTAAGGACTTAAATGACTTAAGGCTGCAGGCCACTTAACAATCCATTCAGTCCATGATTTACTTTGATAATGCTGTCAAATAACTTCTGTTACTGAAGTAACAAAGTCAACCAAACCGTAACATGTTTGTGGTTTTGGTATTGCAATTAGAACTGTTTCATCCAACTTCATGATTGGTAAGCGTGGTGAGTCTTTACCTGTATGTTTTCAGCTGCGCTGTTGCGGGATCCATAACTACTCAGACTGGGAGAACACTGTCTGGTTCAAGCAAACTAAAAACAACAGTGTGCCACTTAGCTGTTGCAAAGCAGCTCTCAGCAATTGTACTGGCAGTTTGACCCGTCCAGTGGACCTTTATTCTGAGGTAAGACAGCCAAAACATGAACTTAGAGCAAAGTACAAGTCCTGTGCTTTTGCTGACAATCATTTAATTTTCTGTTTAGTGGAACTGTAAAGTTTGGGGTGAAAGGAATTATGATTAATAGGAAATAAATATGTCCTCTGAAGAAGAACACTTCTTATATTTCTGCCCTGTTTGATGCTTTTGGGGGTTTTTGGTGTGTATCTAAATGTGTTTGCCAGAGGGATATATAACAAGCCTACTTGTTTTAGGGCTGTGAGGCTCTGGTTGTAAAGAAGCTTCAAGAGATAATGATGTATGTCATCTGGGCAGCACTAGCATTTGCTGCTATTCAGGTAAGCGAATATTCTTTATTTATAAACTCAAATCAAATTGTGAACTGCTGTCCAGGTTATTACAGTTATGTACAGGGTGTCAACAGCTTTGGTTTGTGCTTGGTTTGAGAGACAGATGAGCCTCAGTCAAAAGGACCTAAACACCTTAACACAGAACGTCTCAACTAAGCATGGTTTAAAAACTACTGCGATGAGAATGTGCATTGTTAGATTTGAAGGTAGCTGAACATTAACAGTAGTAATTGACTAGAATGTGAATGATAAGTTACATCTTAAACTGATTATCTTTAAGCATCAAGTATCTATCAATGTGCTCTGAAAGCACTTAACACTTGAAGAATTTGTATAGTATTTAATTTACAGCTTTGAAACAGATGGCTCTTCATGCTGTTTTAGAGGTACATCAGCTTAAGTATGCTTCATGGCATATGTACAATGTCGACACCCACAAAATAAGGCAGGGTTTTTGATAGCATGTTCTGCTTTTGTTTGATTGATCTTTGCATCGTCTTGAAGGTGCTGTACTTGAAAAAAAAATGCTCAAAGCTAGAGACAGCAGCTACTTAAAATTGAAAGAAGGCTGTCTCATAGGAATCCAAATGGTTGTAGTTTCTCTGGTCATAAAAAGTAACTGGGGAAATAGACTAATGTGCATCTCATTATTTACTAAGATAGAAAACAAATAAACCTGTATTATGATGTCTCTTAAACATTTCTGTAAAATCAAAATTTTGTGCTTTCATCAATCAGGCAGGTTTAGTACATTAATCACATTTTCAGTTTGTGTCAGTATTATGGTCTCTGAGAAATTTACTATATATGCTGAATCCCAAGAGATTTAAAAACTGATTTCAAAGTAACTTTATGCCCTTAATAGCATTTGAATTCAGAAAACATTGTTCCTGTTGAATTGAGAAGCTTAAGCACTTTAATTTTCAAAACCAGCTTTAGAGCTGGTTTGTATGTTTGAAGGTTAGTCAATAATCCTTTGCAAACAGTTTTGTGGAAATAGCCAAATTTCTATTTCAGTGCTGCAAGGCTGTACTCATAGGTAACAGTGTATACTGTAATGTTGTTGAATGGTCCAGAACCAGATTTCTTCAGATATGAAGTTTGAAATTTGGTGACATCTATGCTTAGTCTTCCAAAGGAAGATTTTTTTAAATTGTCATTCTTAAAATTTTAACTGTTAAAGCAATATTCAGTCTGTTCAAACACTGAAATATTTCTGTAATTAAAATGAAGGTATTTCCACAACCATAGTTACTGTGGCAGATTATGTATGAGAAACTGTATGTTATGAGGCTGGGTGAGCTGAATAGAGAGGAGGAGGCATTATTCCCAATGCTGGAGTTTGCAGGTTGATCAATAGGTCTACTCTAAAGTGCAGCACTGTTATAATCCTCTTTGGGATTGGGCCAGAATTTCTACCACAGGTAGACTGGAAATGTGACCACTTGTATCCTTCTGTTCTTCCTGGGTCACCAATTCTAGGCAAGCATGGTGTTTTTATACTTTCTGCAGTGGGTACGCTTTGATTTGTCTCCACATGTCACTAATCAAGCTATTGGCAAAAGTACATGGATAAACAGCTTGGAAGAAAATAAGAACATCAAAGCAATTTCTTTCTTTGCTGCAGTGTAACAATACGTGTCACAAGTTGTGACATTGGTTTAAACAAGTGAATAAAATAGAGTACAGGGTGTTAGGAATACTTTTGAAATTTCTGTCTAGTAATATTCACTGAGTGGTAATCAGATTTAAGTCTATCGGAGGTCATATTCTTGTATCTTTGCTCCACATTTCAAATGTTTGTAAATTGGCATGTTTTAAGAACACTTTAGTTTAAGACAAGTTAATACTAAATCACATTCAAACTATACTTTTTATTGCCTCCCAAAAACTAGGATGTAAGTTGTGACATCCTCCTATTTGGAATACAGAGTTGAAGTATGTACATAGCGTGATTCTCCGCAAAATGGGCTGCAGGATAATTGCAATGTAGATAAAAATGTAAACTTCAGCAAATGGCCTGTAACCTAGGCTGTGTCCTGTAGAGGAAGAATAATCTGTTTTGGTCAGTTCTATTACCACTCCTAGAAATGCTGGATAGAGTCCACTCAGAACTGATTTTTAGTTTGTATGTTATGCAGTGCGGTAAGACTGTTCAAAATTTACCTCATAGTTTACAATAAGCAAATCTAGCTTTCACCCCTTTCTTTAAAATGAAAAGACTGAGAAGATGAGAATAGAACTTCTCTAAGATTTTAATTTGTGGGAAAACTCAGTCTTTTCTGCATAGAATTAATTTCTTGTGTGTGTGTGTGTGTTCCAGTTACTCTTGAAGTGTGTGGTAATTCCCTTGTCTAAAACACAGTGACAGCTCTGAACTATTAATAAATTGGAAGCAACCTGAAGGGAGCAAACGTATTGCAACATGCTAAGTGCTGCTTGATGAGCTGCAAAGTTCATACTTAAGGATATCTTCTGTAGTTAGCGATAATTTGTGCGATATTAAATTTGGCATATCTATACAGCCAATGAGGTTTTTAAGCAAAAAAAAAAGGTAAATTAGTTTGGTGAAAGAAGATGGGCCATGGTTAATGCTAGCAGGCAAACTAAAAACAAATTTCTGACTGTGGGAGCTGTCTAAACTTTTCTTGATGCTGTTCAGGCTTTACAAGATGCATCTATCATGCCTCAACAGAATTCTAAAAGATTTTGTTTACAATATTATTAAGTAGAGATTGAAGAGATACAGAATCAAATGCCTTAAAGAAGGTTTTAGAGATGCCAGCGCATCTTTTGAGAATTATATGCTGAATTATTTCTGTGAAGAAAAGAGAACTGTAGGGAGTCCATTCTGTGCCCATAGTGAATTCCAGGAATATGCTTGCTAGCCTCCTAAAGTGTGTAAATGTTTTTGATATTGACTCAAACTGATTAGATAAGTCTGTTACAGTACTTGATTGTTTTGGATTTTACACAACTCCATAAATTGGATGTCTTCAGTCAATTGACCAGGATTCTTTATGTGAATAACCGTAAATGTGATGGAACTAGTTTTACTATTTGAATACGTGGCTAGAATGACTTATGGCCAAAAAAAATAAAGGAGACGTTTGTATAGCACTCGTCGATTTATCTTGTTTTCGTCAGCATAAAAGAAAGTTTTCGTGCTTGTAGCATACAACCCTTCTTCAGAGTTTTGTAGCCACAGGGAGTTACCACAAATCTTGCTAGTCTAGCTTGTTTTTTTCTAAGTGTGGATGCTACCTCTTCCTTTGGAAGGGTTCTGTCCATGAAGAGTGCTTTTCATGTAACTCAGTTCTTCCTCTTACTCTGACATGAGCATAATGCATATAGCATTTGTAGGAGTTAGCCTGTGAACTGGAGCCATCCAAGTACTAGCTGAAAGTAAAGGAAGATTTCATTTTTACCAGTAGGCTGAAGGGCCATACTCTAGGTTACTCCTGATAGGTCCAGAAATAGCCTGAGTTGAATCTGTCTATAGATCCAAAGCAGAGAATAAAATATGGACAAATAATATTTTTAATTTTTACGTCTTGTTCCTTTCCAGGAAATACAGAGCTTGGACTAAAATTTCATCATGCTTCTTAATCACTGCTTATTTAGACTTAACTGAGATTTTAAAAACTTTTCATCTTTCAGCACGCTTAAGTACCAAGTTGCATGTACATTCAGTTAAGCTTTGGTTTCTGAAACTTGTTATGCATGTGACATTTGCATCAGACTTCATTTAAAAAATAATAATTCTTCCCATCAAGTGATGTGTTTTCACAAAACATCATGCTTTATACTTGGTTGGCTGGTCTCCAGTTTAATTCTTTTGTGCTTCCCAATCAAGTCTCTCATGTTGTTCTTTTTAAGTAACTTACTGCCTGGGTGATGCTTTATAATCCAGAGCTATGACAGGAGCATCTTGAAGTAGACTGTTATCTGTGAATAGACTCTTTCCCTGTATGCATATGAAGAAATCAGGATAATCTCTTAGATCACTAGAAGCTATTTGTCAATGATTGCAGACTTCGGAACACATCACTGAACTTGAATAAGTCTATACCTACCCCCCAAAAAAAATCTACTCTCAAAAAAATATGCAACCTTCCTAAAATCATATCCTGAATCCCTGATCATATTCATTTGATTCAAGTCTTATAAATGTATACCAAGTGATCATAACACTAAATTCCTGGCAAACTTGCCTGCATAGTTACAGCTCTGAAATTTCAATGGCAAGAAATTCACTTTTAGTGAATAATTCACATCGGCCTTGAGCTTTCTAGTATAGCATATTAACAGTTTGGGCATTTGAAGTAAGGTGGAGCAGCTTCACAGAATGCTTAGTTTTTTCATCATAACAACTGAGGCTCATGTATTTGAATTTCACTTCATTGTCTTTCATAACACATGCAGTATCTGAAGCTGTATCTTTCAGGAAATCAGTCATTTTTCCATCTGAATTTTTTGAGGCAGCATCCAAGTGGCTGACCAAACCCATGTCTAGGATCTTTCAAGAAATTAAGGCTGAAGTTTGTGGCCCTTGCTTTTTGCAGCAGGAAGTGCAGCTTTTTTCAATAACAATGCATTTGTTGCCGTTTGTTATGGACATTCATGGTGCTATGAAGCATGCTGACAATTTCTGTGCAGAGGTTAAATCATGAAGTACCTTCTTTGTACTCAGCTTGTTTTCTTTTTTCTCCATAGCTTCTGGGCATGTTGTGTGCCTGTATAGTACTATGTAGAAGGAGTCGGGATCCTGCTTACGAACTTCTCATCACTGGCGGAACCTACGCCTAGAAGAGAATGGGAACGTGGTTCAATCTTATCTCACTTGTGTGGAAGGTGAATGGGCCAGGTTTACTGCAATAGCTTTCTTGCCCTAAGCTTAGTCAAAGCGCACCTTTCACAGATGAGGGGAGCTGTACTGTACACTGGTGACGGGCAAAATAAACTCAGCTTTACACACACCCATATAATTAATTACCTGTGACTTTCACTGTTTTAGCCAGCTATTCATGTATCTAAATGTTTTAGTATGCTAGTAAACTTTCTAATTTCAGAACCATTTGCAAGTTGTGTGATTTGGTTGATATGAAAGTCAACGGATGTGTGCCTATGTTGGTGGATTACCTCTAAGCATTAACTGACTGATTCTTGCATATAGAGAGAATTTGTTAAACCTTCACTACATGGAACTTCTTTGACTGAAGTTGTAAAAAAAAAAAAAAAAAAGCCAGCTGTATTCAATTTGAAAAATATTTTAACCTTGCCCATCACCAGTGTCACTTTTTAAAAAAAAAAAAAACGCTTAAGTCCAGTAAACTTTATATATAATGGTAAAAACAAAACAACAAAAAAACTAACCAAAATTTTAGGTACATAAGACTAAGTTTTGACCTTCAGAGATCAAACCTTTCAAGCATTAGTGTTTTAAAATACGAGCTGGCTTTTCAGGAGTATAATGTATGCACTACTGTTCTATAATGAAATTTCATTTTTTTCTATGAAGAGCAGTTTTATGTGTTGAGTGAACTGTAGACTGTAGATCTTAAACTGGTTTGGAAATAATGTAGCCATGTAGAGTAGCGAAGTAGTATGTGAAAGTGATCTCAACTGTAAATAGTAAACCTGATTAAATAAATCTCTGTATATCCTCCCTATAAACATGTCTGGTTTTCTGTTTAAGATTCCTATGTATATGTTCAAATGGTATCCTCATGTGCTGGAAGTGTAACCGTTCGTATATGAAAGCATCTGTCTTAGAGATCTAAGTGAGGTCATCTAAGGTTTGGTGGAAGCTTGTTTGTCACATTACTTTTTATTTGAAACAGTACAACATAGTTAAACTTTGTGGAAAGGAAACACTTTGTGAATACCATTCCGGAAGAATCTGTCATTTCTCAACAGTGGGGGATGAATATTGTAACTGCTGCGTCTTAATTACACATTAATCTATTTTATGATATTCAGATTCTTAGTCACTGCTCTGCTTTCAGTGGTTTCAGTTACAACATTCTTTGCGGAAGACAGGAATGTTAAGAACTTCTACTGTGGCTGATTGTGCTTTATCATGCAAAGTACATTTGTTCCACCAAATTGATGGCAATGTAATGTTCTCAGATACCCAAAGAAACGTCACTTAGGAAAAGGGAATTCTGATGTGCCTTAATGATGTTAAGGCCAATATGACCTGAGATTTAAGTTTTAGAGATGTTTCAGTACTGTAGAAGCATGCTTGTGGACTACTGTGTTAATTTCTAAATGTGGGTTGCAGATAATATGCTATTAGGTTTTCATTCTTAGGATTATATGTGGGTTAATAACCTGAAAGGCCTCCTGGGACTCTAGTATTAAATTCAGTGGATATGGGAAATAAGCCTGCTAACAATCAACTATCAGGAGAGTGGATGAATAAGGGTTATGTGCATCATGTTGTATTCCATATATTACACATGCTTGGTAAGATCCCAGACTAATGAGACTGAGATAACCCTGGGTTGTAAGAATCAGACCAGGGCAGGTTTTAAAACAGATTACTGTATTCCAGGCTGTCTGCTAATGTTAATAAAACCGTGCTCTTAACAAACTATTCATGTGCTCTGACAGCAGAAGACCAGATTTCTGTCCTGTGGGAAAAAGCGTGCTATTAGGAGCTGTTTCTCTTTAGCGAGCTGCTGAAGCTCTATGCCTTTCTGCTTCACTCATTGCTGAACAGTGTAAGTAAGGTTTGTGTTGAAGTCTTCACCTGAGTCAAAGACCCACATCCCAACACGATTAGGTGGCTTTTGCTGTTGAGCAAGAAACTACGTTATTGTTAGAGCATGGTGGAAAGGTCTTAATAGCACAAGTCTGTCTGTCAAGTAACACTTAAATAAGCAGATTTTCTTCTTTGTTACCTGGTTTGCGACTCCTTAAATGAAGTTACATGGAAACAACTCAGGCTCCTGTAAACATTCAAGACAGTATTTTCCAGTATTGACTTCAATGTCATAATGAACAAAACAGCTTCTTGTCCATCTAAGAAAAAAATAGAAACTTGTGCGAGCAGGATGGAGTAGTGTTTTGTGATAGATGTTCAGTTGCTAGTTTATCTAGCTGTTACTGTTGAATCCTGTTTAGTGCAGGACTTGAATCTGCAGTGCAGTACAAAGTTAACTCCACTACTAGCTTAAAATAAGCTCAAGTATTAAAGGGAACTGAGGTATGGCAGCACACAACTTAGCAGCTACGTAATATTACTGAGAAAAAATACTGTAAAATAGCCTGTGCTTAATGAAGTACAGCTACACTGCTTCCAGTAACAGTCCGTTTGGTTTGCTCAATAGCGCTGTAGTTTGCAGTGTAGGTTCTACCAGAGCCATGTGTTAATCTGTCTTGCTCAGTATTTCTCTGGTCTGCACTGTGATCCTCTATCGTTTTCTCTCAGCCTTTTTCCTGTGTATGCTAGCTACATACTTGAAGCTGAGTAATGAGAATGAGTACCATTCTCATTAACATTTTAAACCTGAATTCTTGATTTCTCCTTCAATTTAGTATCACTGATTAACTTTTTTTGCTTTCTTCTTCCAGGCACAGCATCAATATGTTTCAGTAGTTTAAAAGTGCAGCATTCTAGGAATTCCTGTTTGTGTTTCCTCTTGATTATCTTGTAGCTGGATACAAGGCAATCCTACTGTTTTTTTGACAAGTTAAATGTCACATTTCTGAGCTTTTGGATGCAGTTACATTGACTGCTCCCAAGAGGTTTCTTTTGTGTACTTTTCTTGAATACACAATAGGGTGTTCTTATCCCCTTACTTTGTCTGATATGACTTATGCAGTGTCTACCAGGAATCAGATCTGGTGCAGTAAGATCTTAGAGCATAGGAAATATAGAACTAATAAATGACTTTTGGTACCCCATTGATAGACTTGATAGAAGCTCTGTAGGACTAGTTACACTGTAATACATTGATAACACTTTCATGTTTCACTGCACTGCCAGATACTGATAAGGCTATCTATGAAGTCTAGCCACTTCTCAGCATCTATTACTTGTACTGTTAGTTCAGCCAGTGAAACTGTTAATACTAGCCACGTTGGGTGATTCAGATAGCAAAACGTTTGGGTTTTCATTAAGGGGAGTGGGTAGATCTGTTCTCTATTGCTTGGCAGTAGTTCAATTTCCAGTTTCAAATAGCAGTATGTTTACTTCACCATAGCTGCATAGTTGAAATGGCTGCTCATCCAAACCACCTGGGTCCGGTGCCTTCTGCTGAAGAGGAAATGAGGTCCCTGTGCAGACTGCACAAGAAATTATTCAAAGAATGATTGAATGTGTAGGTGCTCCATGGAGTACACAAGCGTGTAGCTTGCATCAGGGAGCCTCAAGTGAACCAGAGCTTTTTAACATTTAGAATTGCCTTTGGGTTGGTGGTGTTTTTTCTTTCACATAAATCTATCTTCTTGCTGCTATTAGAATTACTTTTAAATGCTTTGGCATGCACTTTGGCATGCAAGTCCTGTGCTTTACTTTCAGAAGTGCAATGTGTGGCTTGTGAGAATCTGAGAGCTGCATTCAAGCCATGTAGTCCTGTAAGGTATGGTCAGGTTTGGGTTTGTTAACTGGGAAAAGAAAGACCTAATAAGTGCTACTTAATGTTAGTAAAAGTAACTAAATCTGTCTTGGTAGCAGGAGGATGACAGGTCTTGATTTTTTTTTTGTACTTGGAGTTTCAGAAGACATTTGAGATACTACTTGTTAAAACAGATACAGTGATGGCCTCTGCAATAAAGAGTTAGTGGAGTTTGTAACCAACTGAAGTTAAAGCCTTAGATAAAATCCCACTGAAAAGTAATAGAAGTCTCTGAGTGCAGCGGGTCTTAGTCTTTCCTGCACGCTGTATCCTCTAGCATATGCACGTACTTGTGTGAATGCAGTGCTTAGCAGACTGCCACTTGAATCTCCAAATTGTATTTAAGTTTTCACTCTTCACTGCTGTTGTCAGTGGTTGGAGCAGCTGCCCCTTCTACATATAAGCTGACTTCCACTTCCAAATCTCCTTTTAAAGTCTCAGCTTGCTAATATTCTCCTTGCTGTACCTCTGTACCTTCTTATAGCTGGTCTGTTCCCTCTGGAGCTGCGTTGAGTAGGTGGAAAAGTCTTTTTGGGGCAGCATCTTTTTAAAATTGTTGTATTCTTGGGAAGCTGCTAAAAACAAACTGATATCAAGGCATGTCTGAAATAGTGCTAGGATACAGCTTCCCCTACCTGACAAACTGCTGAGCTTGATGCAGTGGCCTATAAAGTAGCAATGGTATTTGGCTGCCAAGGGCTGTGCACAGCTGTTGGTTGATGAGATCCTAACAGTCTTTTCCTGTTTCCCTTAGTCTTGCATTCTCTCCCGTATTTCTAACCTGCTTCAGCAATGATCTTTTGTTTCCTTTGTAGGGTTGTCTTTTGTGAATTTGCTATTTGTTCAGCTTGGTTTTTGTGATATTGTTCAGGAGAGAGCAAAAATCAGTGACAATATACATACAAGTTATGATGCTGCTTTGTTGGGAAGTCTAGGTATGATCTGATATTGATGTGACAGTGTTAGGATTTGCCTGTGTGCAAGCAGCCCTGAAAAAGACCCATGCCCATATGTAGCAGTGGTGCAAACTTTGCCTCTCTTTCCTACTACCAGGTGAAAGGGCGATCTCCAAAAAATGCTGAAGTAGTCCTGTAATGTTTCCTTCCACGTAGCATATCACTAGGATTACTGCTCAAAAGGAAGGTTTAATCCCAGGCTACTTATTGCTAGAATGAGGAGCAGAATGCTAGGTAAGCACAGCTGTGCAGCTGCTGCTTGCACATATGTTACATCCCAGGCAGTTTTAATAACATCCTGACAGCTGGCTGGGGTAGCAGAGGTAAACGTGGGATGCACATTTTGTCCACCTGTTTATTCACTTCCTCGCTATGGTAGTTTGTTTCATGATGCATGCTTAGTCCAATCTAAATTTGTCCTGCTGTGGTCAACTGGCTGTAATTGTGTGACTGCAATAGCCTCTGCTGGATATGTGCCTGATGGTGGTCGTTCCCTCCATGTATGGACCCCAGTGTAGCTGTCCAGCTGTATCTCATATGATGTATTTACACTGCAGATGGATGTAAAGTACAGCTAACCCACAGCCTAAAAGCACGGCCAGGTTTTGGTAGACCACTTGAACCATACAAATGAGATTTCAAGTCTGGCATCTTAACAGGGATTGACTTGGTGATCTAGCTTGTCCTGCCAGAGCAAGCCAAGGATGACTACTGCAAAGTTTCAAAACTTAAGTGCTCCACAATGGATAACACTTACTTCTCTCACCTGTTTCTTCTACCCAGCTTATCCTGAGTGATCATGTTTCCTATCAAAGCTTTATGAGATTAAATCCTCTGCCAGAGGAAAGCCTGCAAAAATGGGTTGCAACTGCTGAGACACAGTAGTGTGGGGCCACAAGAGTTATTGCTGTTGACACTCTGGAGAAGGAACAGCTTTACTTTCATCTTCAATGTGTAGTGCTTTGAGCAGCAGCCTCCTTGACCAAATGGGCTTCTGCCCATTTCAGAGATTAACTTGAGCTCTTCCCAGGATGAGCTGCTGTCAGACCTTTGCTAGAATTATGCTGTGACTGAAGAACTAGAACTCATTTCCTTCATGCAAATTAAGTGCTTAAGCAAATCTCTGACATTTGAGGTGCTTGAGAGTGTCTATGATTCCTTGCATGCAAAAGCAGTCTGTTTTGTAGACCAAAGCAAGAATGGAATCAGTCGGGGAAAACTGCTTTTGAGCAAAAGTCTGAAGTGTTTCTCTCATTCTCTCACCTGGAATGAAGAAGCAGTAGATATTAAATAATGCTTGCCACTGAATGAGGCTGCTAGCAAATCAAGTGAAGTGAAATCAAGTGAAGTGGGGTGGTGTTGAAATGCTCTCAATTGCTAGAGAAGGATAAGTTGCCCTTGGTAAAGATTGCCTTGTGTAGTTCTGTACCCAGGCCTCAACCAAACAGGCTACAGACAAGGTTATTTCCCAGTAGGTTCTATAGCAGCAGTAGGCAGCCCTGTTCCTGGAAGGTACTTTCAGGATTTGGAAAACGCCCAATACCTGGAAACAATGCTTGTTGCTAAGAGCAGCCTGGCACTGTACTGTGATCTTATACTTTGAATGCAATATCCATTTAAGAGCACAAAAGCTGCCATTTTAACCTGGCAATGTTGTAACACACGGGTGGAAACCAAAGGTGTCAGCATCAAGAAATGGGGTGTTGAGAATATAGGACACAAGATGGGAACAAACATAAATTTAGGGCTGATGCTGATAGGTAAGCTGGGTTTTCACAGGACCCTAGAGTGGGAGGATGCATTTCTTCTACCTCTAGAAGATGGCATCTCTTCTGGGTTTGAATCCCGGACTTGAGCAGTGATGGCAGTAAAACCTTTAGCTGCCACTTAGCAGAACAAAGTCACTGCTGCCCATGCCTCCCTTCCTCACAGCAGTTCAAACACAAGGAGGGCTGTGCTGCCCCGCTCTAAAGACAAAGCATTTCTCATGTCTGTCAGTCCATTGAAAGCTTTCCCTTTCACACTTATGTTAATGCTCTTATCCTGGGAAGGTTAAAGTTCATCACTTTCCCAAGAAGTTCCTGCACAGACCATTCTCAGTTTCAGATTTCAGAACAATTCTTCCTTAAATGCAGCTGTTGAGCATTTGTGCCCTTGAGAAGTGGAAGGGAATGTACTCAGCCCCCTCCCCCTGCTCCCTACAGTGACTGTGAATGTTATCTCATGTCTGCAACCCCCTTCCCAAAAGTAATGCAGTATCACTGCAAATCAAGCAATGGCAATGTGTATATAACATAAGCTGTCCTTTTGTACAAGATTTTTTATTGTGAATATTGATTGACCATCCCCCACTGCTCGCTCACTTGTTCAGAGTGAGTCTGGGACTGAACAATCACAGAAATACGTAGCATGCCAGAAGGCTTGTCAGGTGATGATGTCAAAATAGCAAACTCCCCATGATGGATGGGTAAACTGGTGTGTGAGACTTTGGAGAAGACATACCTTTGCTTCACAAAGCAAATACATTTGTTTTGTTTTATTGTGTTTTTTGTTTGTTTGTTTTTAAAGGGGTTTAGCATGGGTTCTTCAAACAACTGAAGTGTAATCCCACACTCAGGAAATTTCATTCAAGTTTAGGCTAGATTTTTTTCAGCTTCCCCAGGTGTCCAGGGCCCCTGAGACAGGGGCTACAACAAATGACATCATTTGTCTTCTGTCAATTGAAATGGGATCTGGTTGTCAAAACACAACTGATGCAATTACAGTTCATTCAGTATAGTACCACTTAACCTGCTGGTTACTTCTCTGTATGTATGTCTGCCCGTGATTTGGTCATTTAATTGAATTATTGTAGGGGCAGCGAAGCTTTGTTATGTTTTCAAATCTGTACAACATTGTGTCTTCTAAATCTGATAAGTAAAATTCCTTCTGATTTCACAGAACCCCTTAGGATATGTTACCTCTCCCTCTACCCCACCCCAGGTGTCTTTATACCCTCTTCATCATCCAGATGTTATATGGAAATCCTGGGCTATAAATTGATAGTTACATTTAAAGCTCAGTTCTGTTTGCCTACTGGTTTTGAAGGGTTTTGTCTTTCCCCTTAGAAATTTCAGGCATGTCAAGTCTTATTTCTCCTGATGTTGCTAAAGGATAGCTGGGAGATGTCAGTAGTTTCTGTTCGTTTTAATATCTAAAACTAGTATTTAGTCTATGCCTTGGATCAGGACACAGTGAGACAGTAAATCTGGCTTTGGGGCCCTTGTGCCAGACAGAAATGCTGCAGCTACATGACACACAACAGTGACAGGCTGTAGATTTCCTCTTCACTTTGCACCAAGCAACTTTATGCTAGGTCAGGTGTCATCAGGCCTTCAACAGCTGGTAGAAAGACAGGATGAACATTGTACCATGTGCACTGGCTAATGTGATAGAAGTATGATTATCTGGCCATTCCAAAAACAGATCCAGTTGGCACTGTGTGTGAGCCAGGAGTGCATAAGTCTGAAGGTAACTGTGCCC
Source organism: Anser cygnoides (assembly GCF_040182565.1). Lineage (NCBI taxonomy): Eukaryota > Metazoa > Chordata > Aves > Anseriformes > Anatidae > Anser > Anser cygnoides. Next base: position 13,737,223 of record NC_089883.1, read on the forward strand.
TTGAGCTTCTCTCATCCAAAATGTGAGTTGGCCACTGAAATCAGATAATCACTAACAAGCAGTTTGACTAAAAGTACTTTTCTGGCCCCAGTGTTAGCTTTGTCTCTATCAAGGGGGCGTTTTCATTTTGTTAATAACCCAGTCATAAGGAGGACGCTAAGTTCTGTTCCTCTTCCAAAATCTATTCCACGCAAGTATCTTTTCCCCCACCATAAAAACCTACCAATCAGCCCCTGCAGACTCCTAGCAATTATTTACTTTCCAGAAGCCTGTCAAGGCCTTTATCTCCTTCCTCAAAAAAAAAAAGGGGGGGGGGGGGGGGAGGGGGGGCACAAAAGCCAACAGTTTAAAAGCAGTGTTCTACAGGGTGCTTCCTAGTAACAGAGAAGAAATGGAGCAACTCCTCAGCCATGCTCTCTCCTTTAGCCCCCCCTACAGTGAGCATGCTCAACACCACAGCTGCACTACAGAAAACCCCTGTGATGGGAACTCTAGTTAATTTAGGAGACTGCTTAACGTTGCTGGTAGATAGCAGTGACTGACCCTAATCACGTTTTTAATTTTGTTTTGTAACAGCCATCTCTGATTTACTTATGAGGCCTTGCCACTCACTCCTGCCCATAACCCCATGCTAGCAAGAAGATGTGGATCTGAGGAGTGAAGGCCAAGCTCAGGGTGCTTTCTTGCTCTCCTTGTTCACTAGCACTGAGTGTAGTTTGTGATTGAGGTCACGTGAAATACTAGTAGCTATGTGGCTGGAGAGCAACAAAGCAAGGGGAGAGCATGTAGTTTTGAGCAGCAGAGGCTGATTTTCAAGCCTTGGCAGTTTGTTCTATACTGTGCGGAGTTGTTGCCAGTCTACACTGCAGGTTAACAGCAATCTTTCAGTGCAGCAGGCTGTGTTTATGGACTACTGATGTAGGCTCTCCTGGGTTCTCTAAGCCAGCTAGTACCCGTAAAGCCAAGAGATTTCATAGTACTAGAGAAGCAAGCATATTCATTTACCTCTAGTGCTTAGGTTAGGTGTTACTAAATGCTCAATCAAGCTACAGTCAGATATCACCTGATGCCTGGCTTATAATGAATCTATTCTTGGCATCTGTGTACTTCCATTTAAATTGCATTCAGCAGGGAGTGAGGTAAGCTGCAATACGGAGTGTTCACCTAGAAAACTACCTCTGGAGAGGAGCCTCAGACCTCAAATGCACCCTTTTAAGAAGCAAGACAAGAAGGAATCTAAGGTAAGAGTTGCTACTGTTTATTTCTCAGGTATATGATCTGTCATTGCTTTAGCTCAAGCATGCTGGGATTATTCTTAATACAAAATTCAATCCAGGTTCCTCAAGGAGGTGACAAACACTCCAAAACCTCTAGCAGCTACTGTGTTCCTGGTGTTGCTGGCTGTTCTATCTAATGTAGAATGGGTTATGGTTTTTTCTTTTAGCTGAGTAGTTGCAAACAATGCCAGAAGCTGTCTGTTGGTAGCAATGGACCTGCAAGCTAAGCAGGAGGTCCTTTTTTTGTGGTTAAGTCCCAACTGCACTGGCTATCCCAGAGCTAGGGCTTGGGGATCCCTGTGTCTCCAGTCTGATGCTGCTTTGTTTGACCCAAATTTTACAACAGGCTTGTGAGCTATTAATGGTACATGCAGCAGCTAAAATCTGTTTTGTGCAGAGATGGGCCTCACACTGCACTTATAGGTGTTTCATAATTGTGTATGGGTGTTGTTGGTTAAATATTAATTTAAGCAGGCTTTCCTGCTTCTTAATAACAACATGGTAAATGAGAATAACATGCATATCTGAGTCTGGTCTAAGGGTGCTACTGGTTTGGGTGCCTACTTCCAACTTCAGCATTTTTGCTCCTGCTAAAGTAAAAATAAAACAGATTGCCGCTACACTTCTTTACAGCAGTCTCATGACCGCATTGCTCAAATGCAAAATCCATCAAGGAAAGCAGCAGGTATGAACCTTAGTCCCTTTCTTTTCTGTTGTGGTCTGTGTGGGTAATGACTCCAATCTTTCTTGTCCCTCTTAATGGAAAGAAGAAGCCTGCAGGTTTCTTATGGCCTAGTAAAATTTCTAGAGGTTACAAGTCTGAAATTGTTCAGCATGAAATATTTATTGTTTGTTGTGCAAGGTGAAGCCTACCCTGCAGTGCTTAGTCAAAAACAGCTCAGTAACTTTATTGCAAATTTGCTCTAATTAGTTTGACTCTATGTGAAGACTAGTCATAGGCTGTAAAGGGGTAATTAGGCTCCCCCCCTTGCAGAGCAGCTGGCAAAAGCAAATTTTCACTGGAAACAAGTTCTAGTGTGTAAACCCATCCAGAGCACAAGCAGCATAAGTAAAGAGGTAGTCTGCTTATCACAAGTGTGCTAGGAATTAACTTGACTAAGAGTTAACTGAACAAAGCTTTGTGTGCCACTGTTACTCTGGCTACACGTGTTGCTTGGTACATCCTTGCCAAAAATTGGTAGTCAGGGTGGAGGTAGAGGCTTATCAGAAGTGTTCATCAAAAAAGGTTTTCAACCAAAAATGTTGGATTTTAGTTTAAGAATGTGTGTCACTGTATAGGGTCGATTTCGGTTTCACCTGATAATTAAATGAATGCATCAGTTTTGTTACCAAAGTGTTACCGAGCTGGAGAGGCGACGTTGTTAGGGCAGTAACCTACATTTGACCTTCCTGCTTTTCCTCCTGCCTGGGGTGGATGACACCCAAAGTGTGGGTGTACGAAGAGGGTATGGGTATTTTTTGATATCTTCTGTCTCTGACAAGTGCCGACACACTGATGGGGCAAACTGCATAGCTATGGCTTGGTAACTACTTATAAGCCACATTCTTCAGCGTAAAGCAGAGGAATTGAATTATGAGCAAACATCGCTGCTGCTTTTTCATTTCCTGAGTAGTCTGGAATTAGCATGTGGGATCCAAATGCTGCAACAGCGGGTAAACTTCGTAATATCTATAGCCTCTTGCAGTTGCAACAGTATTAACTTGGCAGAAGAAAAGATAGGTAGAAACGAAACCAGTTCTTTGAATTAAATAGCAAAAATATGAACTGCTTTGATGGAGTAGAAATAGTAGTCACTGTTCCAGTAGCTGCCTGCCAGCTGATGTAGACCATATGGGACGTGTAGGCAAAGGTGGTCTGTAACGGGATTTCAGGGAAACCAGGACAGGGTATTGCCATGTCTTGTGTGAGACCGTCTGGGCCCCAGAGAAATGAGGAGTCTCAGTTGAGTCCGTGTTGTATATAGTTAGAGGAGATGCATCTTAAAGGTTTGGGGGGGGGGGGGGGGAGGGGGGTTATTCCTCTTTAATTAAGATCATCTGCCAAATAACTACCTATTTAAGTATCATTTTATTTTTGTTTATTACAGTTGTCTGTGTGAAAGACTCAGTGCTTAAGAAGCAAATGTATTAAACCCCTCAGGTTTCCTCTCACCCTATACATAAGGAACTGTCATAGTTGTCTGGCAGCAGCCATTTACAGTGTGGTGGCCTAGCTGAAGGCTATTGTGGACCATCTTTCTATCACTGTTCAATTCAGATGTGTTCACAGAAACTTGTCATTGACATCCTCAGCCTGAATGAGCACTACTCTTCATATAATCTAGTGCCATAAATGCCAATCAAGTCCCTGCAGTGCCTCTGAGCCTCTTCTAATGAGAGGTACTAAGAGCCCTTCAGCATTGATGCAGATGTGCTGCATAATAGCTTGGGGAAGTGGGGGAAGGACAAGTGTGCTATGCAAAGGACTGCAGGAAAATAAAGAGAAAGGGGCTGCAGCAAGTTTTATTTGATTTCTGAATCAAGAAATTATAATAAGATAATGCAAGTGCTTCTGACCCTCACTGTGTTTCATTTAAGACGATTGAATTGAATGCCGTGGCTTTTCCTCCTGTCTATATTCCTGTTTCTCTGTTGTCTTAGCTAACAGTTCCGCCCTGCTCCATGCCTTTTTGAGTAGCAATTTAACTCATTTTCCTTGACTTAGTTCAATTTTAAGATCTGAAACCTTTACAAACAAGGTCATTCTGGCCCCAGAATTAACGCTTTCTGCTTCAGATTAAGTTGCTGACATATATATATTTAACCATATATAAATACTGAAGAAGGAGGAGTGGTAGAAAGTATTTAATGATCTCATGATAAGTACAGTGGCGGCTGGAAACATTCCTAAATACTAGACTAGAAAGACTGATAGAGCAGTAATCTGTGAAGTACAATAAACCTGCACAGGGCGGCTGCTCTAAAGAGGGTTTGTTGTAGAGCAAACACATCACAAGGAACTGGAAAGGAACCAGGACAGGTCTGTGCCAGCTCTCCCAGAGGTACAGAGGCTGTAGATAGTCAGAGACTGAAAAAGCTGTGGCCAGAGGAGGAGAAGGAAAGGATCAGCCAAGTGAACAGCAAAGTTGGAAGGAGGATGCTTGACACTTCTTTGCCATACTTAAAGGAGAGAGATCAGGGCAGTGCGGCACTGCTGGAAGGCTGCCTTTTTTTTTTTTTTTTCTTTCCCCTCTTCCTTTAAACATGAAAAATCCCAGCGAGGTGTCAGAGAAACTATCCAGCCAAGACAAAAGCAGACCTTGGGCTCATCATCTGTCCTTATTTTTGCTGTCCCAGAGTCCAGTGCAGAGCAGAGCCATGGTTACTTCTTTGTTCTTTTTCCTTTAGTGTAGTTAAGTTCTAGGCAGGATTTTTCTCCCAGACTTACCAAGACTTGTAACACTGATGGCAGCACAGTGTGCGGATGGTGGGAAGGACCTCTGTAAGAAACCCAAGTCCTCATCTCACTGAGGTGGAGCCAGTTTTTGCAGACAATGTAGGCCAGAAGGTGCCAGGGGTAGAGAGGGTCAGAGTAGGAAGGAAGAGGAAAGCATGGTCAGTTGATTATCTCCTGACTGGTAACTGTAGAGGACAGTATTATGGGTTGCCCTTGGTCAGCTGCAGCAGCCCTGCATGCTCTTTGTTTTCAGTAGTAGAATGTTTTCAAAGTCTGAGGGTTGGGACTACTCTTCATCAAATCCTTTCAAGATAGGACCCTGGCACAAAGCCTCGCTGCCCGTTCCTTTCAGCTGTCCACCAGCCGTCTTCGCTTTCTTCAATGACAGCTACAATGTCTCCTTCGTTGATGTCCAGTTCATCCATGTTCTGAGAGGAGACAGGGAAAGGAAACGTGGTTAGCCTGAGAGTGCAGGGGGACTTGAGCATGTATCTGGTGGGGTTTTGACCCTGCCTTTCTTTGAGAGTCTGTCAGTGTCATTTTGGTTGGGAATAAACTCAAAATACCAGACTGTGAAGGATTAAGCAATTACTGAGCTGGCTATTTCCTTAAGATCCTCAGAAATTTCCCTAGCCTCCCTGTTGTCTCCTCCTGAGCTGCCTGACTGGTGCATCCTAGCAGAAGGCTGGAAGGGGTTAATGCAACTGTCCTAACCCAGCCAGCCCTGACCTTCCCTCAGTCTGCAGGGGTAGCTTGATTAAACAGTGCGAGGCTTAATTCCTGGGGGAGATAAAAAGAGTATCTGTACTAATCCAGGCCTTAAATAGGTCTTTCAGTTCCCTTAATGCAGAACAGTGGTGACCAGTGGAGGAGCCTTTAAGCTGACAGGTAATCAAGCTGTGAAAGTCCCATTGGGGAAGGCTAATGGTTTAGCAAGAATCCGTGTGAATAAAAAAACATTTATAACCAGTCCTGAAGAAAATGCAGAAAGAATCTCAAGTTTCATTTTTATGGGCACAGAACTATCTCTGGATGTGGATGAAATCATGAAAAGCACAAGGTGGAAAGAGGAGGCAGATTATCCCCCGTGTCCCATGTGCAGTAGGTTTTATTTGCACCATCCTTTGAAACGTGGCTGCTGTCAGAAGTAAGGTATCAGATAGGATGCATCAAGGGCCTGACCAGTCTGACGGTCTGGGTCCTTCAGTCCGAGTGCTCAGATTTTAGTGGAGGTGAGGGGGTTTTGTCCTTTCTGGTGTTTTAGAAGGTAACTTGTACAATAGGAATAATGTTACCTCTCCTTTGGGCAGCTTGAAATGTAAATGTGAGAAGTGTGTATTTTTCGGTTTGATACTTGATGCAGTGGTTTTCCCACTAGTGTTATGATTTTTACTGATGGTATTATGCCTAGAGAGGTCTGAAGCCAGGGAGAGTTTAATATCCAGGTTAAGGATGCAGGTTGCTGTTTGTAGTTGTCTTTTGGTGCATAGACATAGATCCAGTCCACTGTGATTCTGCTACTTGCACCACTGAAGGACAGGGACATGCTATAGTTTATAGGGATACAGTCCTCTCCAGCATGGAAGGAGATCTCAGTTAAAGCCCAGTGTGTTAAACTGGAGCAGGAATCTCCAGATAATAAGTGAGATCACATGGAGAAGTGTTCTGAAATAAGCATCTGTCACACATTCTTACTTCTGCTATAAAGCCACAATAGAGTTTATGTGAGGAATCTGTAGCCACCTTCCCTAGGAGAACATTTCACAGCAAATGTAAGTTTGAAATGCTCAATACTGCTTACTTAGCCATCATCACCTGAAAATTAAAGTTTTCCTCATCTCTTCAATTCCCTGTATCTCTAAAATGAGAGTGCAACAGCACAACACTGATTTAGGCAATGGTATAGCATGCTAATACGTAATCACTTGCAAAAAATGTTATTGCGTTATCTTGAGAGAGCATAGATTTGTGGCAACAACTGGCCTTCAGCCAGTGACCTTCACCAACGAGTCTTTGTGTCCCTGTCTGTAAAGTGGAGTTAACACCTCCTTCACAGAATTAACACTTCCAAGACATTTGGATCAATGTCAGCTGTTTTAAATCTGGCACTGTATGAAATATTTAGTTGGAAGCCTTTGCTTACCTGGGCTGTGTAGTCATAAAGTACTCTGTAGTCCTGAGACGATGTGATTCTTGCTTGTTCGTTTACAAAAATGGATGCGTAGACCCCATCTGCTTTCTCTGTTGGGAAAAAAAGGGAAAGAAATTAGGAGGAAAAAAAAGGAAAGAAAACAAATAAGGGTTCTGTTGCTTAGAAATGCATGGGATCATATGCAAGAGTTCACAAATACAAGGGTCTCTGTTCTCTGCCTGGAGGTGTACATGTATAGAAAAGCTGCCATGAAATGTAGGTAAAATCCTGCACAAAAACTGTGTCCCATTGATTGGATGGCAATGCACCCATTCAACTTTGTGGGAGGCCAGAAAAACTTTAGCTTCATCCAGGTTGGGAAAAATGTTTACCCTGCTAAAGCACGATCGCAGTAATCCCAAAAGGAAGCACTGTGGTTAAACTGATTTAAAATGTTTGCTACCAGAGGTGTAAAATTCTAGCAGATTCACATAGGGCTTTTCTTTTTCCTTTGAGATGGGTCATCAGATGTTTTCCACTAGTTTATATAGTTTCCAGGTAGCTGTTTGTCACTGACATGATTTTTTTGGAAGATGCTGTTTTAACCCAGCTTGTCATAATTGGGGAAAACTCCTGTTATTGTGGAAGAGACAGAGCTGGCCCTTTTGAAAAGCACTGCGTGGGTTTCTTCTGCCATTTTAGTGCTGGTGCTGGGACCACAGCAGTAAAATGGAAGCATCAAAGTCTTGCTAGCATCGATGCTGTTGTGTTAACACAACAATCCCCGCTGAGGCTGCTCTAGCGTACTCTGCATCCCCTGGACAGCAAGAGTGCAACTACAAGCTTAGAACTAGCTGAAGGACTGCTCTGAAAATGGCTTTGAGGGTGCAGGACTGAGCATGAGAGTTGGGTCTCCAGCTGAAAAGCCCCCATCGAAGCACTGGACACACAGTGCCAGCAGGATACTGTAGGACTTAAAGAGGGACTCAGTGTGTGCCTAACTCCTTAAAGAGTCCTTAAATACACATCTCTGCTTGAAAGCAACATAACAATATGGTCAAAACCGAGTGAGAAACACCATGAAGCTTCTGTTTGCACGTAGTCACAATCAAGAATGTTGGTTTAGTGCTGGGATGGGGAGAGAGACGTTTCCTCCCAGCAGCTACCTGGAAACCTTCTCCTGCCATGGAGGTGAGCAGAGGTCCCCCTCCGTGCGACTCCTCTGTGTGAGCAGGATGACAGTGCTCTGGCAGCACATGGGGCAGCTGGGTGCCTGTCCCTTCCCACAGCAAATGCTTGGTGTAGCTATTCTGCTCTCAGGAGTACCGTCAGTTCTCTGACTTCTTAGATTTTTGAAACATAAGCCATGGAGCAGGCAGAAGAGCTGAATGCGGATGTCATTGGCCATTTTTGAGGCCCTTGTCCAGCAAACAGTGTCCCTTCCCATCCCTAGCCTAAGGAAATTCAGAAGGAATGACTATCCTCAGCTGTGTCAACACTGCTTCAATTCTTCAGTGCTCCAAATGGGTCTGAGCTGCTGCTTCTGGAATGTACTGGGGTTCCTTCCCCCTCAGCTGTGCCAAAGCTTGCCTTTGCTTTGAGAAGGACTGCGTGATGAGGAGAAGAACAGTCCGGGACTGAGCAGTTCTAACCTTCAGGGCCCAGCTAGAGGTGAAGGCGAAGGCAGGCTCTAACTGCATGCTCACAGCCTGGTATGTCAGCCCAGGTGAAAAAGCTATCTTATCAAAGTCAGGGGGTTCCCAAAGTGTGATGACTAGAGCATGCTACGTGTGCGGCAAGGTCTGCTTGGGCTCCATGTAACATCTGAATGACAGATGGGCAAACAGCAGGGCTTTTTATGCACTTATAGGGAGATTATTTTACCAGGCCTGAGCGCAAGGTGCTGCCACAGATGCTGACTGTTCACTTGGATAAAGTTGAGAGCTACTGTTAAATCCAGCACAATGATGTAGCACTGCTGTTTATTTCTTGGTAACATCTTCCTTCTGCGGTTGTTACACAGCTCTGCGGGGGGCTGAATGCCTCCAGGTTGTATCTGTGTGGATGCTGCTGCATGCTGAGGAAGGCGGCTGGTGCCTGGTAGGCCCAGCTGGTGCTGGGTAGTGCTGGAGGGTCTCCCCTGCCCGAGACCAAACGCAACAAATGAGAGAGTCTGGGCTCCCTTACTGCGTGCCCAAGCAGGCAAGGCAGGCATCACAAAGGAAATTGGTCTGGGTCGGTTTCAAAGCTGTTCTAAAGCAACTTTTTTTTGTTTCCTTCAGGCAGGAATCACAGCTAAAATGTTTGTTTTAAATCAAGTCAATAACAATGTTATAAGCTGTTCCTTTCTGTATAGTCCAAATACTATGTTTTAAATGTCCTCGGGTAAATGCCTGGCTGCAAAGATTGTGATAAGGCAATCTAACTGTGAAATGAGATGAATATTTGCATTCATAAGGCATGAAGCTGGTCTGTTTAAAAACTTTAGGGGCCCCCTTGCGCTTTTTAGAGGTAGCATATTCACGCTTAGGGAAAACTATTTGCTGGGTTGGACTGTGTTGGTCTGAGTGTACAGTTCACTCTCACTCAGAGCTTTTGAAGATCTTATGACCCTAAGAACACATGGCTGATTTGGCACTTTAAACTAGGAAAGCTGCCCAACACAAATCTGAACTAAATCAGTTTCCAGGCTACTCTTTCTCTTGTCTACCAACATGTGAACATGCGCTGCGCCATTTCTGCTACATATCAAAGTTTAATTTAGCAAAGTGATCTTAAACACAGCTGGTAAATGTACTTCCTGGGGAGGCATACCAAGAGGAGGGGCTGAAGGAGTGATGCTTTCAGCATTGTTCTTGCTGCTTCCGTGCAGTAGTCCAGAGAATCTGCAGAGCCAAGAGAAGACAATGACAAAATGAGTGAACAAGACTGGGTAGGAGAGTTTCTTACACTTTGCAAGTCTTGGCTGTCTGACTTGACCTTCCCTCCATCTGCCGTGGCGCTGGGTGGATGTCACCTCTTCCTGTGGTGAGCTACTTTCATTTATGCTGTAGATATACTTATCTTCAGCTAAAAATATTTTTTTTTTAAATCATAAAAATACTGAACCTGTTGAACTGTCAGCCATCATTAAATGGTGCACAAAATGCATCATGTAGTATTTTGTTGTGGATCCAAAGGCTCATGAGGTAAAACTCCAATTGACTCACACTCAATATGATGAGAATTTCAGTTGTTTACAAGAAATTACCATTCATTTGCAGACAGAAAAATAATTTAAAACACAAAGCTTGTATAACAGGCCTTTCTAGAAATTGCAAGTTTAAGTGATTTTTTTTTTTAATTTATCCTATGTTTAATTTTCAATATCACAGCTGGATACTGAACAGCTACTGGAGGCAAAGTGAGAATATGGCTTAGGATTCTCAAGCACAGATAGCAATAGCATTGAGTGCTCAAGATGTATATAAAGGATTTGATTTTTCACCTGGTGAGTGGTCAATGTTTCAGGAAAATGGACATCTAAACTCAGCAGCTTCTGAAAAACTGAAATTGAGTATCTCTAGGCTGTTTGCCAATGCAGAGCATGGTTGTATTCTAAATGGCTATACAGTTGTCTTCTGTAATTACATAGGATGCAGTGCTGGAATTGATTATTATAGAAAATCTTGTTCCAACTGAAAACTATAATGTTATGTATAAACCTTATCAGCCTGCTCACAAGCCTGGACCATGCTTTAAACGGGAGAACACAGCCTGCTCCTTGTCTTTGCCACGTAATAAGGCTTGTCAAAATACAAAGCCCCTCTGCTTTAAATATGATGCCATTCCCACCTTAAATTAGCCATTTTAGTATAAAATATTTAAACCAATAGCTCTATCATGCTCTTGTGTTGATATAACTGCATTCATGTCACTGCATTTACCAGCAAAAAATGGATAAGAAAAAACAAAAATCGCCTCCTTAATCACAGTTATTCGACTAAGTATTTCTTGCTTTGGTCCAGATGCAGAGAGCAGTTTTTTGTTCTGCTCAGCGGGGGGGGGTGCAATCCAATAAGCCAGGAGGTATTGCTGAGAAAGACAGCCCTCCCCAGCCTTCGCTCCCGGCAAGATTCTCGTTTGTCCTCCCTTGCACAAAGCGTTTTGTTGTGTGCCATCACTCACTGGGAAAGAGGAAATAAGTGAATGTTCTCCAGTGCTGGCCAGCTAATTGTTTTAGGAACATGTCCTCTTGTCTCCCCTCTCACTAGGCCATAGTAAAATTATTCTGGCACCAGTTGTAATAGGTTTACCTCTTCTGTTGAGTTATGTTTATTGATAAGTGGCTGCCTCTTGCCACAATGAAGGAAGTAATAACTTCTCAGGCCTGTTTCCTGTCATCACACACTGCTGTGTTTCAATGGAGAAATACTAGTTTTGAGAACAAAAATGTACCGCTCACCTCTTCATCATCCCACAAGACTGGGTTGGGCTGCTGTTACCTCTGTTTGGTTCTCTGCTGTAGTAATTCTCGTATCCTATTGCACCTGCAAAAGGGCAACAAAAAGGCGATGTTCAATCAGGCAAAACCTATTTCACCCTACCAGCGTGCAGCAGACACAGTGCGGCAGTTCAGGGGCTGTTGGAGCAAAATGCAACACAACATCCACCTGCACTTGCCTGTCTCATGTTTGGAGCAGCTCAGAGGGACCTGGGGCTTGCCAAAAGCCATTCAAGTGATTGTATGCAGATACGTCCTTGGTAGAAATTCAGGACCAAGTCAAGGTCCTGAATAACCATTCCGACAGTGGTGGTTAACCCTAATTTAGAACATGACTGTTTCCTCTGTTTTCTTAAAAGCCAAAGCTTTAAGGAAAGAGAGCACGGTCATTGTGAGCCTGATACAATTGGCTACAGTGGTTTTTGTTTCTTTCTTCCTTAATGTATTGAGTTGGGAGTTTCTGTTGAAGCTGGGGATATTTTTGAATGTTTTTGCCAGCAGCAATAATGAGCAATTTCCTGGTCTGTGCTTGTACTTAAGTGTCTTCCTACCTTTTGTATCTCCCCCTCCACCTCCTGAGAGCTGATTTGCTGTTTATCCAGAGATGTTTTTTTTCCCTCTCTCCAACGCAGTTATGCTACCGTTCCTTCACTCTCCCCTATGGTGTTGTTAAGGGTGCAATTGAGACCATTTACAAGTTTAGCTTCAAAGATGAAATAGTTACATATTTATTTTTCATTTCATAGCTGCCAGTGCAGTTGCTTAGAGCTGGTGGCCAGACACCCTTTCTGCCTTCTCAGTGTTACAGCCAAATAAATATGAGTCAAATCTGATTCAGAAGGCCTGATATCTTATTAACTCACTTCTGACACCAATTAATTAAGAAAAACATTGAGCTTGGACTTGTTGGATCAGCCAAGGCCATAAGCAGAGCAGGCACGTGCAGCTAGTAAGTGTGAAGAGTCCCTACAAGTAAGACTCTCAGAATTTAAGGAGTTTTCTGACCAGTTTAAGGTTCTGTCTCTTACCCTTCTAGACAGTCACCTGCTATCATTTCTAGCCTGTAATTCGTGTTAAGATTAGGCGGAAGAGGGGAGAGAGCAATAGGATCAAGAAACCAAGAGGTCTACCCCTACACAATGCAAAACCACATGAGTTTTCCCCCCTGCATTTTGCAAATAAGATCAACAGCTCACCACGTGCTGCAGTGCAGACCCATTAGCCAGAGCTGTGGAGATACCAGGGTGTTACTTCAGAACATGTCACCTTCCAGAAGGTGGCAAAAAATAAAATAAAAGCAAGAATCACTTGTTTCTTTGCCTTTCATAAAGCTCTAAAGGTTTGTTCCCACCTATTTCTTACTAGGAATGAGTCTTGACATAGCCAAGAACTGTTTGCAGAAAATTGCCTAGGCGACTAGAGAATGAAAAATCTCACACAGGAGGAAAAAAACTAGCTGAGAATTACAAATCTTTTTTCGTACAGAGGTTGCTTTACGCCATTGCAAAGCACAGTTCTCCCTTCTGTCAGTGAAAATGTAGCTTTTCCTAGGTGAAAGCTCCTGTAGCAGTCAAATTTAAATCCCCTATTGAATAGCAGTAAAATGGCATCCAATACACCAGCATCTATATTATTAGTTTAAAAACAAAACAAAAAACTTCCAAATGCTAATTCTTAATTTTCAGGGGTATAATGACAGAAATACTGAGTGAAAAACAGGCCTTAGATAGCTCTGTGCTGGATGAGTGACTAGGGTGTAATTGCTGCCAGCTCTGAGCTCTGTGATGGAATCCAAGGGCTCTGAGCTGTTACCATACAAGATAATTACCCCATGGGATGGTGTTTGTACTACTGATGTTTGTACCTATACAATCCATAGCATGGAAGGCTTTTAACTGTATAAAATGTTCTTATGCCAGTATAGCTTATTCCCTGTTCTGAAAGGAAATGAGCTCTGTTGAGACTCCCATAGTCCACACTAAAGAGGGTTTCTCTTTGACATCTCAGTGTAGTGTTACAGCAGATGGTGGAAGTGAAGCGGTATCTGTACACTGACTAAAAAATAAGTGAATAGAGGAGGAGGTCTTTTCAGAATAGATAGGTATCGTCAGCTAATGAGGTGATGAAATGGGGATTTTCTGTCCTTTTACAAAGGCTGTGAATCCTTGTTTACTGCAACACTGCAGGAAAGTGTGGGCTTTCATTCAGCCTGTAAATATCTGATATTGCTTGTTGAAGTAAGGTGTGGTTTGCATTTGGTCATGTGAAATGTTAGGTGGCTCATTTCTGATGGCACGTTTGGAGAACTACTACCCCAGAGCAGCATGTTTTCCTTTTACAACTGCAGTTAGTTCTTCCTGTCCCACTCTCCGTTTCTGCCCAGAGGCTTTGATCACTGAAGTTGATGAAGAGGCTCCTTTGGCTTGAATGGACAGCCAGTGAACTTCACGTCGCTTCTGCATGCTGGGGCAAAGCCAGTTTCATTCAGTTTTCCCCAGCTAGGGTCTTGCCTCTACACAAACAACTTCTTGAGGGGATGAAGGAGGTTATTCCCCATCAGGCAGGTGGAACAAAATGGAATACCAAGCCTGGTTTTCTCTGTGCTACAAATAAAGAGGCACTAACTCTCTCAAGTGGGACACCAGAGTGCAGTTAAATGATAATTTGGCTCTGACTTGTCACCACTGCAGGAAATTGAGGATGCCATTTTGCAAGGCAGTTTGCCACCTCCTTGGTGGTGCGAGTTCAGCTGTGCTGTGAAATAAGCATCACTGAAAAAACAAAACCCAACCTCTTTCTTTTTTTTTTTTTTTGGGGGGGGTGGGGTGGAGGGAGGTGGAGGTTTATTTTTAACATGGATCATTGAGCTATCCCAGTTACACCACTGCACGGCAAGCAGTGACAGCACAGTGAGGGGGAAGTGAGCCACAGTGGGTGGGAATGAATAGCCAGAGCGGAGAGCGAGCAGGCTCCTTCAGCTGCCTTCGCCTCCAGTGGAGAGTGCTGCACAGCCACAGCCCGAAGCTAGCGGGTGACTCATCTGACGAGACTGATCGGAATAATTACCTGGAGGTTGTGTTCCTGTCATTTTGCTCTTAATGAAGTAGTCTATGTCTGACTCTACAACGCAGTTCTCCAAGCTTACCCGAACCTCTTCATACAGCTACAAAACAGAAGTCAAAAATTTAATTTTAAATGTTTCACGTTGAATTAGCAATTAATGTTCTTCTAATAGTTTTCCCCTTAAAAGAAACTGTTCTTGGTACATGTCTGATCTGGATGGTTCTTTGGTCTGTCCCCTGTACAGCCATTTTTGTAAACACAGTTGTTGATTTGTGTTCTGGATGTCGTTGTATAAGAGAAAGACAAATCACCGGAACCAACCATTGAGAGTTAAAACTCAGACCTACTTGAGTGAGTAATATGACCACACTTTTTAGGATGTGAGTCACGAGCTTCCAACTAGATAAAAAGTTTGAGGGGGAAAAAGCAAAGCACCAACACGGAGTGATACATCCTTTGTCTTCCCATCCTGAGCCCAAGACCGGATGCCTTTCTGAAAGGTGTTTCTGAGCCCAAATATACTCAGCTGAGCAGTCTGGTATTTGGAGGCATTCCCCAGCAAACTGAGGGGAGGAGGCACAGTGTCAGCACGTGTGCCACAGGCTGCCTAAATCCAGGCATGTATCTGTTTTGCATCTGGGCAAAAGGGAATGAGCTTGATTGAGAAGAGTTCCCCTCTCACTGCCAGAATGTGCCAGAACAGCACAACAGCCACTTTGCTGAAGACAACACATGCAGATAAGGCCAGGCTAGAGCTGTGCTGCTAAGGGACTCTAGCACTTCTTCCTCCACACGTGAAGCTCCTTGGCAGGTGCCCCTACCTCATCGTCCTTCACGCACTGCATAGAGAGCTGGTTGCAGTGAACCCACAGCGAGTTCCGGAGGATGGTGATGCGGTCGCACTCCTGGAGCTGGAAGACCTGCAGCCGAAGAGACGTGAGGTAGCATCACAGCAGTCATTTATTTGTGTTGCAGTGACAGGGCTGGGCTCCTCTGTCCAGCTCACAAATCTGCAAACCACTCTGAAGGATCTTGCATAGAGGACATCTCTTCATCTACTGGAGAAACTACATCTACTTGCTTGTACTCAAGGGTTATTTTTTTAAAGTGCTTGCACCAAATTAAAGTTACATTTTAAAAGACAAAAAGAAAGGGGAAAGGAATGCTGAGTGCTGTCGAGGAGTTCAGAGTCAGGGTCCTGTCTGCCCATTGCACCGAAATGTTGATGTGAAACAGATCAGTAGAGTACTGTCATGAAAGGGTTGTATATATGTTAGAGGTAGACCCAAAAACATCTAGCTCTGCTCTCTAACATGCCTTTCCAAACTTCTCTTTTGGATCTATTTGAGGCTCTCTAGGGTTGCCTTTGCAAATTTTTAAGGTTATATTCATGGTAAAGAGAAGGCATTTTCCATTTTTCTCTCTCCCTCATCTGTCTGATTCTTCTCATGTTGTACAGCTGACTAGATTTGGGGAAAGTGAAAGGGAAAAAAGAGGAAAATAGTGAACTGAGATGGGGAAGAAGCAGATGAACTTTCTTTAAAAACTTAAAAAAAAAAAAAAAACACATCTAAGTTATACTGTTATAAGTAGAACATCAATTTTTGGTTTTCTATGAGGTGTGAAAAGCTCAGATGCTTCCAGCCATCTGTTTCCTTTTCCATTTGCTAGTAATTATGTCCAGAACAACATAAATGTATACAATATTCAGCAGAACATTCAGTTGTGTGAGCTGCCTGCCATTGAATATCTTACCAGTTTAAAAAAAAAAAAAAAAAGAGTCAAGAGTCAGGCAAGGGAGACTCAGCTGGTGCTGGGACCAGTTTCTGAGAGAAGTAGCTTTTAAAGAGAACCAGAAGGGTAAAGAAGGAGCAGTTCAGCGTCCATGCAGAATAAAAAGCCTACGGACATAGCCCCTGGAGGGCTGTTGAAATAGCAGAGAGCCGGCTGGGAGTTTTCCAGGTAAGTGTAAGTGGTGTCCGGTTAGGAAATGCAGCTCAGCAAAGCGAAGTGCAGTGACTCGGGGTTGTCAAGCCCTTTGCAAATTAGGGCGTTGTATTAGACGTATCCCTCGTGCCCTGCCAGCTTGTGCAACAGACCGCTTCTGGACCAGGGCTTTTCGTGCCAGGGAAGATGGCACAGCCCTGTGATAAAGATTGTCCCCGTGCTTCCACTTGCTAGGCAGGCTTTTAGGCTGCGGGTGCCTAGTGCTTAGCTACAGACCTCAGCAACCTGACTGCTTCCAGATTCCTCCCTGCTGTGCAGCCAGAAGTTTGGGATCTTCAGCTGCTTTTTTGTACTCGTTAGTACTTCAATAGGTCTCAAGAAATCTGCCAGTTCTACCTACAAGCACTTTTTAAAGAAGGGATTAAAAATGCCATTCCTTCATGACCGGCTGTTTGAACTAGGCGGTGGGCAGGCCACAAGCCCTGTGGGCTATGAAGACTTTGACCATGTGGGAGAATTAAAGTGTTCCAGGTTGTGGAATGTTTTGCTTGTTTGTTGGCTTTTTGAGAAGGGGGGAATGTGCATCTTGGGAAAATTAAGGCTTGGCAGAGTTTCCATGAGAGGTCTGCTGTGCCAGCCATGGGACTTTCTAGTGCTCCCAGACAGGTAATATTTAAGAAGAAATGGAGAACAGGAAAGCTATTCTCCTGGCATTTTATTTTATGTGGGAAGAAAGCCTGAAACAAGTGAACATAGCAAAACCATATTTTAGCAGATGGACAAATGAATTTGAAGGATCATTATGACCAAATGTGTGGCTGATTTGGATGTCAACCAGTTCCTATAAATTGTGCAAAACTTACTAGCCAAGTGCAAATCTGTGTGTCCATCCTCAGCACACTGGAAATAAAGACTTCTGCCCCAGCCATCACCTTTCAGTTGGAAGATTACTCCAAGGCACAGAGAAAATACAGGTGGATATAACATGCTATGCAAAATAAAGATTCTGAGAAGCTTAGATATGTTTGCTCTCAGAATGCTACAATACATTATTTTTTAGCTTAACAAGAAAATTTTACTTTTAATCTCCATTGAACTTGGGACATATAAAAAAAAAAGGGGGGGGGGGTTGGGGGGAACAAACCCCCAAACCTATCCTGTATTACAGTAAGAAGCCATTCTGGAAACCTCTTGAAAGACGTTACCTAAAGGGAATGTTTCTAATGGATTGTCCTGGTTCCAGCTAGGACAGAGTTAATTTTCCTCCTAGTAGCTGGTAGGGTGCTGTGCTTTGGGTTAGGATGAGAAGAGCGCTGATAACATGCTGATGTTTTAATCCTTGCAGAGCAGTGCTTACACCAGGCCAAGGACTTTCCAGTTTCTCGCTCTGTCCTGCCAGCGAGCAGGCTGGGGGTGCAGCAGGAGCTGGGAGGGGACAGACCCAGGACAGCTGACCCAAACTGGCCAAAGGGGTATTCCATACCTTATGGCGTCATGCTGAACAGTATATAGGGGGGTGGCTAGTCAGGGTGCTCGGGGATAGGCGGGACATCGGTCAGCGGGTGGTGAGCATTGTGCATCACTTGTTTCATACACATTGTTATTAGTAGTACTATTATCATTTTTATTATTATTATTTTTCTGTCCTAATAAACTGTCTTTATCTCAACCCACAGGCTTCATTTTTCTGAATCTCTCCCCCATCCCAGAGAGGGAGGGGGGAGGGTGAGCGAACGGCTGTGTGGTGCTTTTAGCTGCCGACCGGGTTAAACCACAACATGGATTAATGTAATTCTTTTTGTCTCCATTTTGGAATGTATCTTTTAAACTAAAACTGCATATTCATATATTCCTGTTCTTCTGCTGAAATTACATTCTGTCACAAAGCAGTTATTTGAGAAACAGTCTTATCTTGGCTGTGATAGAGAACCATCCTTAAAGCTAGTGGATTCTTAAGTAACGTTGTAGTTGAAAACAGGCAAGAAAAGCTTGCAACTGGGTTGTACCAGTTCAAATATTGCTCCTCTGCAGTTATTTCCCTCCAGTATATTTACTTACTTATGCTGAACAAGCAAAGAGCACATAAGCAAGTGAGACAGCCAGCAACTATGTCTAAATCTACTTTAGGTTTTGCAGCATTCTTGCAAAGACATCTCTTATGCTGAGACTTGGTGTATAGCAAACAGCAAAACCCTTGGGACAATATCTCAAGTCTTAGACCGATAACTGTAACTAGGATAAAATAAAGAGCACACAAATATATTGCTGCAAAAGTCAATGTTTACCTCGCAGGTTTTGATATGTTCCTGCTCCCACTCTGTCCTGACCTTATCCAGCTGTTCAATGTTCTGTTTGTACACGTTCTCTGTAAACACAGACACACATAATAGAAACCCAACAGTTAGGGGAAAAAAATGATACCATCTTTCTCTTTTTCCTCCCATTAGGATTTTGCTGTGGCTTTTGCCGTGTTTACTTTGTCAAACCACAGCCTTAAAGTATATCACAAGAATATGTGAGCTTAAAACTGGTGGGCAGCCAGGATATATATATATTTTTTTTTTTCTTTGCAACTTTATGCTAGACTAAGGACTCTGTGCATGGTTTGCAGATCATCTGTAAAGTTTACAGCGGGGACGGTGCAAATAAGAGATCAAGAACCTGGGCCGTACCTAGGCACTGACCGTCCTTAGGCTCTTTCCCTGCTGGGCAGGTCAGGTAGAGCCTGTGATTTAATGCAAGCATCTACAAGAGCAGTGAGCGACAGGTCTGATCTCATGAACCAGCTCAGGTGTTGCTGGACATGTCCTTTTGGACACGTACTGTGTTTCTGGCTGAAGAATGTAGTCATGCCACTGTGCTCGTGTACAGGGAACCTGGGGCCTCTGTATCTGTTTTGGGTTGGTTTGGGGCAATTTGAGTGTCATTGTGCTTTCAAACTTGCTTAAAGAAGAGCTTTTCTTTCCTGCGTGAAGTCCTTACAGAAGGTCTTCTATAAAACCTTTAATGACAGCATGAGATTTGCATGTCCACAAGTGAAAGTAAATGTCTCAGGTTTGCTGTTGTTTAGAAGCTTCCCCATTAGTCTTTGGATTGGTGACTTCAGGAAACCTGACTTCAAACAGGGCTAGTTTGGGTGATTCAGGTGGTGCTCTGTCAAAGTCAGTGTGCTGGTAGTTTTTTGCTGAGAAAAAACTTAGTTCTGTGACAAATAGAGTATCACCTGCTTCATTTGCTGCATCTCTGCATTGCTTGGCTTTGTTCTGACTCTGAAACAGGAAAAGAAAGAAACACCCCAAATTAATTGCTGTGGTTTTTTGCTCCTAGCCCAATGTTTTGCTGCCTCCTCCCTTTCCACTGGTAAGGTAAAGCTCAAAGTACAAATACTTCTTGTATTTGTACAGGCTGTTCTGCCTTCAGGATCATAGAATCATTTAAGTTGGAAAAGACCTTAAAGATCATCAAATCGAACCACCCGTTCTGTTGAACACGGATTATGGAGAAGAAGGGACCAGGATTTCACAGATGTAGTTGTAAGTTGACAGGCTTCAGGGGAAATCTGTCAACTTATACCAGTCCATTCAGGGATGCCTGCTATAGGAGCTCAGTGCCAGCATGACCCAGCCTGAAGCTTGTCTGCTGGCTGAGTTGCTGTTTTATGATGTCCAGGGTGCTTTTCTAATAGATATTTATAAGCAGAAAAAAATGGCAGTTAAAAATCTTCATCTCCCAAGCTTCTCATATAATATACATATGAAAAGAACACAGTCTTTGAAATACTTTGCAAATGCCAGGCTGTTTTCCATAACAACTCAGAAGTCTAAAAGCAAAATTCACTCTAAGCAGTTTTTTTTTCTTTTTTTAATCTGCAGCTTTTAACAAATGAAAATACAGATACTATTGACAGCTCTGTTCTCCCAGGTCTTTCTGCACAGATGGTGATGACAGTACATTAAGGCACAGCTCTAGACATCAGTATAACACATTCTCCCTTTCTGCCCTTCAAGACAATGCTCAGGTAGGGGTTCTCATGACCGTATTCCTCATCACAGCTGGCTGGAAAATGTGTAGTAAGCTGGGAACATAAGCTTCATTCTTATTTTCATCCTGACCCAAACTGTTTGCAAGTGCTGAGCAGAATTAAACAGCCAACGTTTCTTGTGAGATGCCCCTGTGCATTTCAAACGTGCTGGCATGTGTGTGGAAATAATGGCAATGATGCACCCTGGGATTCTTCTGCACAAAAGGAGCTGGGTCAGATTTTGATGCCATCGAAGTTGCTAAGAGTCCTGGCATAATTTCAGTAGGGCCAGGGTTTCATCCCCTCTTTATGGCTAAGCTGGAAGGTTTTGTTCATCAAAGATAAGGGAATGCTAGAAATAAAATGTCAACTGCTGCTGCTGATTTTAGTCTCCATCCCCCAACTCCTTGAGATGATTTTTGATCCTTTTTGCTTACGCTGCACTGATTTTATTGAGCCAAAGGGAGTTCGTTTATTTTGTTTTCTCCATCTGTTCTGCTGTGAAACGTTCCCATTAAAAGTTAGCGAATTGACAGCTACAAGTATCAGACGATGCAATGAAGGACTGCAGTGCCTTAATTTCCAATGATTTATTTTTGAGTTTGTAAATTTACTTGAAATTAAGCTAACCATAAGAAGAAGAATGTTATGAAAAAGATGTGTTTTAATGTAAGATACTATGCCTACTAAATGTAAGCGACCAAAAGACAAAACTTAACTGCATGACATACTTCTGACTTGCTTCTTTTTTTTATGAATAATTTTAGAGAAAAATCTCATTCAGTTTGCTTTCAGAACTCATAAAGCAATTAAGTCACAGCCTGAAATAAATAAAATTAGATAGCTCAGTTCCTCCCCTGCCTTTTTAAAAAACCCTGATCAGGACAAGATCAGGGTTACCAAGCCCTACTGAAGAAGGTGAAGGAAGATCTCCTTGGGAAGGTGCTTCATTTCAATTTTGATTCTAATGGGTTAATTAGAAGGAAAGCAACACCTGGCACCTTGTGGAATGAGTTGTTCAACTGTAGTCTGTTGAACCTTAAAAAAGAAGTCCCCAGCTTTCTCCCTTTTAGGCATCACCCCAAAGCTCTGGCATCAAAGGTACCTTTTCTGTTTGCTTCTGGTTGCCTGAAGCGCTTGTCCGTTCAAAGGACTGCTCGGCCTCATCCGCCTCCTTGCACTTCTGTTCGTACGTCTTCTTTGACTGTGTTGAAATGAAATCATATGTGAGGTTAGGGAACAGAGCTGGGTTGTCTCCAACTTGACTTTCAAGGCACTTTCTCTTTTGCAGGCTGGGGGAAGAAATCAGTGTCCAGGTTTGTACAAAGGAGGAAACTCCCTGTGACACCATAAAGAGGTGCTTATTAAAAATAGAACGGAAAAGTCCGGGCAGGGGGCTAGCAGCATAAATCAGGCCCTCCTCTTACAGCCCTGAAATTGTTCTCTCTGTACAACCTCAGCCAGCTCCCTGCAGAGGTGATCGCCTGCCGTGGCTGCTCCGCACAGGTTTGCAGGCAGTGCGAGCACCATCGGTGCATCAGGCAGCTGCCTGAGCTACAGCACAGAGCCCAGGTTAGAGCCCAAGCTCCCCAGGGTATGGGTGGGGACAGACTGTCATTTCCACAGGGTGACTTGGAGCATCAGGTGGCCGATGGATGTCTTGCCCGCTGCTCCAAGCTGTGAGGCAGAGCCAGCCCCACACAGGTAACAGTCCCAATGGAGTGTTCAGAAGCCAAGTAAATCCTTATTTGCACCAAAAGAGCTCTCTTAGAGCTTCACTTGGTACAACAGACATGTTTAAATACAGATTGTCAGTACCCTTCCAGCTGTAGTGCTGACAGGTCTGCAACTACTTTTCCTTAGAGGCAATTGCTCCCTGGAAACCAAACCCATCAGTCTGCAGTTCCTGTACCTGCGAGACTTCCAGTTGGAGAGGTTACCTTCAGTTTGCAAGACTCCCTGACTCATTTTAAAATGCTATTTACACAGACTGGGAAATTACATTTTCTCCTACAAGTATATTCATCTAGAAAGAGTCAAATCCTGTTTGAATTTAACTTAATTCCTTTCTGAGTGCCTGTTTTGGACTCTTCAGAGCGTTTGGCAGGGAAGATTAGCTTTCTTGTGCTCTTACACAGTTACACTCACACACACATTCTTGACTTTTCTTCACGTGGAGGAACATGTGATACAGATTTCACCCTGTCTACAACTGGAGCTGGTTTGCGCTGAGATACCTGCACAGGACCTCCTTGCTTACCTCCATTGTTTTCTTATAGTGGGACAACTTGCTCTTTTGCATGCGCTCCATTGCAGACTCGTACTGTAAGAAACACACAGGAGTAAGTATTTCTTTCTTTGGACTTTTCCCCCTTTCTTAGAAAGTCATTGTCAGAGTCTTCCTATGAGCCACAGGCCTGTGGGGAAAATTACCTCACTCTGCTTTTATGACTGACAGGCTTCTAAGTGACACAGGGAGCATCGGTATCAGTTTAAAAAAAAAAAAAAAATCCAAGATAATTCTGCCTCAGTAGTTTCCATTAATAGCAGAGAGGATGTAGGTCTTCATTTTCTGCCTCCTTTTTTTTTTTTCTCCCCTTAAGGAGATTAAATAGCATAACACTTAGTCACGGCGCCCATCAGCTCTGCTAGTAGAGTTCATCTGCTGGCTCAAGAGCTTGATCTCGTGTCTTTGCACAACAAACCATTGTCTCACCCATGTGAGCAAGGGTACTTGTCCATTTTGAACTCAAACAATTTTTCTGTAATTTATATTCAATTGCTTCTGGCAAATTTATGCTCACTGCAATGTGATTTCCATGACATAATCTGGTCAACATTGGGAAGACAGTGCTGAATTTTCTTTTATGGCTTTAATTGTGGTGTGCCCAGCCATGTGTGACAGTGAGATATGCTCCTGTTTGGCAGTGGCTGGGTTTCTTCAGTGGGACTTCTGGTCCTTTGATCTTTACATTCTGCTCAAGCAAAACTCCCTCCAGGGCCACCCAGAGGCTTGCTTGACATCAGGCTGAACAGCACAGTCCTGAAAGCAGCTACAGCAGAGCCAGCACAAACACTAAATAGTGTTTTGTGAGATCATCACAAATACTGACACCTTCTAGCATGTCTGATGTTGGCTTCCTTACAGCCACATGCTAGACAGAGAGAACAGTTTGTGATGGGGTCCTGAGACTCCAAAGGAGATTTTACCTTTTCCCTAGGCCCCTATAACAGTTCCCGTTTGAGTTACAGGCTTATTGTTTTCCACAGGAGAGAGAGGCTCTCTCTTTGCGGATCCCAGTAGTGAAGCGTGGGTGTGGGAGAGGAATGCTGATGACCGAGGTGCACACTGTCTGTCTTTGCATGCATAATTTGCTTTATCGGATTGTTGTGAACTTCAGATCTCAGTAGCAACACAGTCAGAAGCAGAGCTGGTTTTACCCACTCTCGTATTCAGTTCTGTGCTGTTCTAAGTTCCTGTGTGTCTGGGATGTAGATTTGAGTTTTGCTGCATTGGACACTGCCCATATATATTTTCGTTTGTTTGAAATTGGCATAGGACTGGATATTTGATTTTTACTGCTCCTTAAGTCATTGTTTTCAGTGTTAAGTGACTGTCAGCTCTTTGTCTTCAAGCCTGTGGAACCAGAGGACTAAGAGTGACCACTTGTTTCTGTGAAGAGCTACTTCTTCAAGTGACTTGGAGCTGAATAAGACCCTAGAAAATGAAATAGCCTTAAATATACTCTGATTTTTATTATATAACATCAACTAGATGCTATTCCCAGTATCTGTAACTCAACATGTGTGCTGCATTCAGCATAACATTCATTTTATGAATTTAAACTGATTTTATGATCATTTATGATTTTAGATGTTTGTGTTATCCTTTTATTTTAGTGCATGTTAGAGATCATGCAGGATCATGCCATAGCAATGTACTTAGTGCAGGTATAAAAAGAGGGAAGGATGGATTAAGTTCTTACGGGGATAAGAATAGTATCTGCAGTTACACAGAGACAGTAGAAGTGACTAGAGCTTCTGTCTCCTGAGTTCAGAGCATTACATAACTTCTAGCTGGGCTCAGAAAGTCGTTCTTCCACAGTGTAGTACATGGAGTGAACAGGATACGCTGGGTGCATTTTATCATCTTTTGCACTATTCCCAGCCTATGGCTGGAGGCAGGTCATCAGAATGGACCGCTGACCCAACATGTTTCCAAGTTCTGCTGATTCCTCACCTTTTTTCTTTGCTCCTTCTGTCTTTCTCGGAACTCCTCTATTCCTTTCAGTTCATCCTTCAGCATGACTGCTAGCTGGATGTGAGAGTTTCCAACGCTTTCAATTTCTAAAGCAGATCAGAATTCATATGCAGTCAGTGGTAAGGTCTTTAAATGTAAAGTCACATTTTTCAGGAGATATTTCTGAGATGTGGACACTGTACAATTTGCCATGAGCAAAGCAGCCTTAAAAAAAAGTGCATGCAGAAACACAGGGAGCCTGACATTGCTGAGGGTTCACACAACCTGAACAGGGCTTTTTGCAGGTCCTCTCAGTGCCTTCACATACATGGGCAAGACAGCTTGCTGCAGAACTGGAGCACCCACTCAGGGCAGCCTTGGCAAATGCAGAGGCTGGCTGCATTTCTTCACAGCCCCATTTACCCCAGCCATAGATGTGGGGTGAGGGAAGGAGGGAACTGATGCCCATCATCCCCCTGGAGTCTGCCTTTCCCTCCTCTGTGCCACTGGATATTCTTTGCCATTTGCCTCCAGCCTTGCACAAACATCATCAGAGGTTGTTGCAAGCTGAGGATTTTCAAGGGTCAGCTAAGACAGGCTGAATTTCAGGCCACCTGGCTGATGCCAGTGGCTGGTAACATCTCTGCATTTGTCAGCTTTGGTGGCTCTGAAATGGAGCCCTGCATTTTCCAGAACTTATAGACTCACAGAATGGTTTGGGTTGGAAGGAACCATAAAGATCACCTACTTCCACCCCCCTGCCATGGGCAGGGACACCTCTCACCAGCCCAGGCTGCCCAAAGCCCCATCCAGCCCGGCCTTAAATGCGTCCAGGGAGGGGGCAGCCACAGCTTCTCTGGGCAGCCTGTGCCAGTGCCTCACTGCCCTCAGAGTAAATAATTTCTTCCTTATATCTAACCTAAATCTACCCTTTTTTAGTTTAAAACCATTACCCCTTGTCCTGTCAATACACTCCCTGGTAGAGTCCCTCTCCAGCTTTTTGTAGGCCCCTTTTTGATACTGAAAGACTGCTGTAAGGTCTCCCCAGAGCCTGTTGAACTCCCCCACCCAAGCTCTAAGAATACCTTAATTCACCAGCTGCTTTTCTAAGGGTGTTGTTTTTACACCAAGAGCAGGTGCCAGCACCCAGGTGCACGGTCCTGTTGGCTATGGTGGTGGTGCTCTTCCTGTGTGAAAGGCTTTAGCTCGGACTTGGGCACAGTAAACAAGCATGCTGTTTTGACGTTAGTGGTTTGTAGAGGTGGGAACCGTGCTAATATTATGTGATTTGATCCAGGTAAGACTAGTTTGAGGGACAAGCGATTTTCTGTGCCTCCAGAGATTGGATTTGATGCCCAGCCTTGGGGAAGGACTCTACTGAGTGCCCTTTCCCTCCACTCTCCACACTGAGGACAAGGACAGAAACATTAGAAGTGTGAGGGGGAAGAGAAGAAACAACCCCAGAGGGGGCAACACAATCACGTGTCTATCTTAACCCAGGTCAGAAAGAAAGATGTAAATACTTACGTTGCTTAAGCCTCTCAAATGCTGCCTTCAGTGTGCTGTGAGATAAAAAGAAGTGTGCTTTGTTAGCATAGGCTTCGAAGGATGGATTGTGAATCTAGAGGAAAAACTTTCCCTCAAACAAAAGATCCACCCAGAAATAAAGCTCTTAATAGTCCTATGATAAAAATTGACCATGCTAAGAGACACAATAGCATCAATCTGTTACCACTAGGAAATGCAATAAAATGCTCCATGAAGCAAGGAATTGCAGTGCTCCTTATGTGCACCCTCTTTTTTAATCTGTATTTGTAACAGAGCGCTAACAGACATTTCTCTGTTCTTGCACATTGCCAACGGATGCAAGTCAACTGAGTGAAATAAAGATGGTCAAGGGAAATTGGGTTTCAGAGCACTAGCCCGAAGGGTAGAGAGAAGCCAGCCCCGCTTTCTGTGTTGAATACAGCACCAGCAAAATTTTCCTCCCTGGTCACCCTTGAAGCCGGAGCAGCTCTGCTGTGCAGCATCTCCATCCTGCGCTTTCCTAGCACCCCCGTGTGGTGCAGCTCGCTGTCCTTGGAAGGACACAAGGCTCTGAGAGCCGTGAAACTGTTGCTCGCCAGGGGCTCTCAGCATCCCAGAAGCACAACATGAATAACCCGTGCTGTAAAACCAGGCCTCGGGCTGCGATATACAGTGCCGAAACTGACACTGCTCCTCTGATGGACCCGCGCATCGAGCAGAGCGGTCCTGCAGTGGGGAGTTGCAGGGGACGTGAAGGGGTAACGGTAGTCCACCTATGTCCTGATTTTTGGTGAGCCAGAGTCCTTTTAGAAAGCAGCAGAAAGACCAGTATAGAGGTGACAGGAGAGGAAAGAGCACAGTCTGTAAGGGGCCTTTTCAACTTAATAATCAGCTCTAGCTCCGAGTTCGCAGGCTGGAAGGACATTTGCGTACACAGAAGCCAAGATAGTAGGTGCAGTGATTTTTGAGGTTTTTCAGATTCAGAAATCATCTCTTCGGGCCCTAGGCTGTATTGTTCCCTGAGGGAAAGAGTTCTGGGCTCTCCAGAGTGCACCCGACTGCCCCAGGCAGGAGGCCAGGGGAAAAGCCTCCAAAATCTCCTTGGCTGAAGCCTGGCTACTGGGAGAGGCCAGAAGAGGATGCGTATCACTCCTCAGCCATGTGTGACTGCAGATGGGGAGGGAAATCCTGCATCTCCTGTGCGTTCCAGGAAGCTTAGGAGTTGTGTGAAGAGTCCTAATTGCCCTGTGTTAATTTAGGCTGAACATCTGTTTCCTAATCAAAGCTTGTTGTCCAAGTAGCAAGAACACATTACCAGGCAGAAGAAAAGTGCACAGGGGATGGGAAAGACTGGGTCTGTCCTCAGCGATAGCTGCCCTGCAAAGTGCTTCCAAATCTAGCTTTGTATCTGCCCATGGAAATATAAGGAAAAGGCTTTCAGCCAGAAGCCATGAGCATTCATCTACCTGTTGGACTCTTTCAGCATCTTCTCAAGGAAATAACTATGGTAAACTAAATTTGTTTTGGTGGCAGATTATCATCCTAACGATATTCAGTCATTCTGAAGGTTCATTCACCTTTCCTTCTGTACCCTTGTTCACACAAAGTGAGTCTGGAGTGGAAACTTTGATGGAAACTAAATTTTCACAACACAAAGGAAAAAAACAGGATTAATTACAGCTCATTTAATTAAAAACTTGAAATCAAAAACCAAGTTGAATATCAGTAGCTGATTTAGCTTTTCCCCACCTAAAAGCTCTAAAGGATTATTTTGAAAACTTAAGCTAATTTTATTCCATAAGTATTTTTTCCTTTTTTTTTTTTGTATGGACTGTCCAATGGGAGGTGGGAAATATGCTAGCAACTTCATGCTAGAAATAGGTAGATACTGACATTTTAAAAACAGAGGACACTTGCAAATTGCACATACTGTTTTTGCGTGACATATTGATCTGTTGTTCAGAGATTTTTTCATCAGTGTTGGTGATTTGGATTATGGCAAGGCTGAAAAAGCTGCTGTAATGGATACTGAAAAAAGTAATTCATAATCAATACATATCAAGGACAAAAGCGTTTTGCTGCTTTTTTGTTTTCCAGACACCAGAGCTACCAGAGTAGATCATGATAAGCAGTACATGAAGCTTCTCTCATTTTTGCTGGCTTTCTGTAAGGATCAGTTGGTTTTCTGGTATAATAACACACCTGGCTATGAGCTGAGGAACCCATTTGCCCCTACATGGTCTTTAGTTGCTATTTCAGAAAGCTTTGGCCTTTTGCTCCTGGCATAAAAGATCTGCACAGGCAGTTCCTTAGCTGCTGGTTAGGGCAAGGCCACAGTCCCTAAGAAGACGGAAATAGACTTAAGCCATTTCCTTCCCTATTTTTATAATAATTTTCTGAAATCAGTGAATCAGATCCTTCATCCCTATGGGGCTTGGAGTAGCAACCATGTTGTTGTGACAGCTTATGCTGGGGGGGAGGACAAGTAAATCAAATCTCGACCCACAGATCCATCAGGTATTCCTCTATGATTTCTGGGCTGCAGGGATGTGCTGGCTGCAGCAGCAGCAATCCTACAGATAAATTTTTCTCTCCTGCTAGCTGCTCAGATTGTGCTAGTGAAATATGTAATGTCAGTGCTTTGGAGAGCTTCGTGGAAGCATCCCATGTAGCAGACGTACATGAGAGTTTTAATTCAGTCGGTACCCTTGTATATACAATACCTATTGCCTCTTTCTTCTGCGTGGGTGTGACTCTCTAATAAGATTGGTAAGGGCTTGATTCCAAAGCAACTGAAGTGAGGATGTCTTCACTCTTAGGAGCACTTCTATGCAGTGCTTTATCCTCACAGTATATTGTGCTGTTGGCATTGTGGTAGCAATTTATTTTTTTGTTGATTTTTTTTTTCTCTGGCCAAATTAGAAAACCTGAAGTTGAAAATAATTCAAGAAAAACTACAGTTTGCCTCCCCACCCCCCTTTTTCTTTAACTTCCTCATATCTGGTGTTTCCATGCCAATTCAGGAAAACTTAAACCACCCCAGCTAAGGACAAGATACCTTTGGGCATCTTTACTTGCAGCCCCTTGCAGATGTCTCAGTGAAATAGGGTTGGACACGAATTTGCTGTGCTTGCTTGTTAAGGCTCCCCCTTGGACATTTAAAGATTATGTTTGTCAAAATGAATTTCAGGTGCAGACAGGATTAAACCTGAACCCAGAAAAATGGGGAACAGATATAGCCATTGTGACAGCCACTCTGCAGCAACCTCTGGTGATTTTTGCCATCTAGTGGCTAAAATATTGGTACTGTAGTATCCTCTAACTCGAGCACAGCAGAACTGAGCTGCTCTTGTAAAATATGCACTTTTCAGTGTTTGTTTTTCCAAGTAGAGGGGTAGAAGGAGACTAGCAGAGCTTTTAGAGGACCTGGGCAGCCAAGGAGAGGTGTAGAGAACACAAGCATGTGGCAATAAAGCTCATTATTTAGCATTCTTAGCTCTGTAGGTTTCAAAATCCTTTCCAAAGCAGACTTGCCCAAATTTACCTGGCAACCCAATCTCCCTAGGGTACTGACTGCAGGTCCCTGTGGCTCTCCTCTAAGAGGATAAGCATTTACGGAATGCATCGTTAGAGAGCTCGGTTTGATTTCTTTCTCTCAGCAGAACTTGCCTCTGTTTTCAAGGCAGGAAATGCATCCTGTATTTGAGAAGAGGTGCCTCGCTTGGCAGTATGAGAAGTAGTGAGGAACCACTGCTTCCGATCATAAATCCATTTCACTCACTGCAAAATTTTCTTATAGTCAGTTCAGGAGGGGAACTTAGCGCACGGGGTTTGGAACAGCATGGGTGGCAACATTTAAAGCTGAACCTGTCCCAGCTGCTCTTAGCATTTGCTTTCCCTCGTTTCGTCTCTTGGACCTTGCTTTTGCTAGGGAGCTGTGCTGTTGCTGGAGAGAAGACTGTGCTGGGCAGTCCTGCGTGACACCAGGATTGCTAGGAAATGCACTGCAGATGGGGCTCTGGTACCTTCTTCAGAGTCATCACAGGCTGAATTTCATGGCACCAGAGATGCAATCAGCAGAGCTCTGAGTGGCAGTGCTGAGGCCACAGGTAGGCTCACTACATACCCTGGTGAACGGCTCTTTTGTAACCGTAGGCTTGCTGGCTTGGGCATTTTTTTTTCAGTACTTTGCTTCCTCACCCAATTAGAGACTGATTTAACTGAGTAATTCATAGAGTCCCTCTACATCTTGTACACAGGAAAGTAAAACATAAGCTCTTCTAACCGGAAAACCACAGCTCTTTTAAAATTTTCTTTCTTTTTTATCTTTGCTTGGTGAATAGAAGTGGAAAATAACTCCACCTTCTTCTAAAATAACTCAGTCTTCCTTTTTGCTCAGTTTACATTTTAACATCAATACAATCTACACTGTTCTGCTCTTACTGTTTTTTGGGTTTTCTTTTGTTTTCTTTTTAAACATTCTTTCTGAAGCTGGGAGAAGTCTCTGCCAGATACAGCCTGCAGAACGCTTTCCAGCAGTCCTGTTCACCCACTGCCTCAGAAACCCACTCACTGCCTGCCCCCTCTGAGGCCACGGTTAACATCTGTCTTTCCTCTTGTCATGTAGGATAGACCTAAGGTGATATTACCAACGCTTTTTCTGTGAAGCCTAGTGGCGGTAACAAAGTGGGGAGAAAGAAGTCCAAAAGCATCTGGTCTCAATCACCTGGGGGGTCTCTGCAGGGATGGATGTGGGGAGGGGCGAGGAGAGGGAAGAGTGTGGGTGCGGAGGGGGATGTTGTGCTCTTTAAACAGGGAGATAACGCCTCACTACCCAGTCTGATGCCAGGCACATAGCAGAGTATTGCAGGCAAGAATCACATCTAGCATCGCTTGCCAGGATGTTTTCTTCTTGTCCTCAAACAGAAAAGCAAAACCACCCTGTGCAACTAGAAAGATTTCTGTATAGGTACCAGCTGTGGTGTGATGTTTAAACCACCTGTGGTAGAGAAAAGGCATGAGCAGCACCCTTCTCTGTCTGCTGGAGTCCAAGTTTTTGTCTGTTTACAGGTTAGCTGCAGCAAGGCGCTAGCCTCAGTAGCCAGCTATTAGGGGAGGCTGCAGCATGCAGCAGGCTGGGCTCAGTGTCAGGTGGGATGGAGCATGTCTTTCATGAAAATAGCCACAGATGTGGAGAGTTCCTCTAATGCTGCGGTGTGTCTGCATACGTCTTTTGCTGTTGCTACTTACATATTTTCAGATAAGTGTCAGAAGCGGAAGCAGCCCCGGACTGAATGGGAACAGGGCGATACCACCATTCTCAGGGCTGGTTGCTGGGAGCACGCACAAATCGCCCCAGGCTTTGCTGGGACAAGAGAGCAAACAGACCCCTTGTGACTGCAGAATGACCTAGGGCGTTCCAATCAATGGGTAAACAATCGAAACAATTCATGTACCTCTCACGTAAGACTAATTTTCCCCATCTCCTGCTCAAAAATGCCTGTCCTCATCACTAGAGAGCATGTCTAGATTGGATTTAAAAACTGAGCAGAGGCACGCTTCTTTCAAGCACATGCTTGGATCTATTTTCACAGCATCCTGAAAGTTCAGAATATGAGTGTGTGAGTGTACAAACTCTGTGCAGGTTCAGAACTTTTGAGTGGAAAATATTTAACCATGGAAGAATGTGACCTTCCAAAAGGTTTTTAGCCTCAGTTAAAAAATGCTTGCTTTGTGTGAATAATACAGAAGATTGTGTATATTATGTGACAGACACACTATATTTATACACAGGAAGCAGCAGCTTGGCATTTCGTTACAGGTGCCCTCACCTCACGCTCACTGAAATATTCTATTTCAGGCATTGCGCAGAAGGGCAGAGCAGGCACAAGTCTGAAGGAACTGCCCTTTCCCAAGGTCTGAAGGAGATGTTAGTGGAAAAGAAGGAAGGAAAAACATAGGAAATCATATACACGAGAAGAGACAAGCAGGACAAATGACAAAAATAGCAGTTGTCAGACGAGGCAGATTTAACCAGCTACCACATGTTTACATCAGTTGCTTTACAGAAGAGCTGAGATCCCAGAGGCTCTGTTTCGGCTGAAGCAGAAGATGTGTCTGAAAATTGGGCTCTGTGGTATTCTTTTTCTCATATTCTTCTGCTGAAAAGTTGCCCAAAGCTACTGCATGGAAATTCCTAGTCACCTTGCAGCCTGAAAGGTGTTTCCTCTTAAAGGCAGGAGCTCTGAAGAGAATCATCTATTACTGGGAGTGCTACCAGTAAACAGTTGCAAATTTGTTCTCAGTTTGTAACTCAGCTGAAAATCCTCACTCCCTGTGCATCCTTTCCCATGTGTGCTATGCAGAATATGGAGGCTATAAAAATATACAGCAGTTTAAACTTCATAATATGTAGTTCCCTCTCCCCTGTTGGAAATCAGCATAACCTGTGCTTTGCTGAGAATATACGGCTATAGCTTTGTAATCATCTTTTTCATAATTTCTTGAATAATTAGAGACTATGAAATTTCAATATATAAACTAAAAAAAAAAAAAAAGTGGGTTAACAGAGCTTTAAACTTAAATGTCTTAATTTCTACTTTATATTTTAAAATACCCATTAGCCCTGACTTCTGATAGGTGAGCTCCAGAGGTCTGGTTCTGGGCAGTATCCATCCTTCTACCGTGACTGCTGTGATCCTCACGCCTTGCCCACTCCTCAGGGACTGCCCTGTCCCTTCCTAGGTCTGACCCACCCAAGAGTTACGTCTGCACTGCTATTTGAAGGGAGGGATGTTCCCTTCAGATAGCTGTTCTCCTCCCAGCACGTTCCCTAAGACTCCCCAGCTTCCCATATCTCCACATACAGTGCTCGTTCACAACTGTGCTGGGACAGCCAGGTGATTGCCTCGAAAGAAGCAGCCAGCCTTTTCCAGGTGTTCGATGATGGTATGGTGCTCAGTGTGTGTGTAAGACCAAAAAGCAGGGGGACTGCAGCTTACCAGTGCAGGCACGCCTTGAGAAACCTCGCTGAAAGGATGCTAACCTGCCTCTGTTGTGATGTCTCAGCTAACATGGCAAGTGTGGTGAGGCAGGTTAGAAACGAACAACAAAAAAGGCACTTCTACATGTAACAGGCAAGTGCATTGCTTTGCTAGGAGATTCAGTGGATGCTAATAAAATGTTTCAGGATTTCAAATAAGATCAAGGCACAAGAAAACTCTGCTGGGGGCTATTCAATATAAAGCTGCTGCTGGTTTGGCAGTCCCTGAACCACAAGTTGTTAAGGCCAGATTGTTTAGGAGAAACTTTCTCCTATGCTTGCTCTGTTCTGCCGTTCCACACGGATCTGGCGCCAGGGATGGGATATTAGGCTGAACAGATTTTGGTCTGAGCATGCGTGACCCTTCTTGCAGTATGAAAATTGTGTGTAAGTGTGTGTCTCCTTCTATGTGTCAGAGTGAACTTCCCAAGGCTTCCAGCAATTGCTGAGTTAGGTCTGTGCCACGTGCCAAAAGTGGATATCTCCCTTCCCTGTCGGAAGTAGTTTCTACCAGCTGCAGTGCCTGAAGCAAGGGCAAGAAGACAGAACGCCCAAAATTGCTTGAACCAGGCTGTGCTATTGAATGAGTGTGTGTTTTGGCTGTTAGGCAGCACTTTCAGGGAACTTTTACTTCTTGAGATGGGATTTGCAGTGTTTGTTTGCCGTGCCCATGGTAACCAGCATCAACTGCTTTTAGAAGCCCTGCCTTTGCTTTTTTTAATTAAAAAAAAAAAAAAAAGTTGTTCCTCATCTCCCTCTCTTGCTTTGTAGGAAAATTTTCTCTAGCTGTAGGCTAAAGTTAGCCATTTCCTATAGCAGTTAGAAAAGGACCAGTGAGGAACCAACTGAAGCAAGCTGCATCTCTGGTAAGCAGCGCTGAAAACTCATACCCTGCTAGCTCTCAGGTCAAAGTGCTTTCCTCATATTTCTAGTGCCAAGGACTCTGCAGGCGGACCTTTTCCCAGGTTCAGATGTTTCACTACTGAGTATCAGCAGTAGTAAAGTGTCCCCCTACAGTTTTGGACTGTAGTTGTCTCTGCCAAGCACTACTGGGGCTGGGGCTGGAGGGGTCAGTTCCCCATCGGGAGCTTGCTGACAGGCCCCCGATATCTCCTCGTAGGACAGCTCATCCTATTGGGGCACCCAGCCTGGTCACCAGGAGCACGTTGTATGCCT
Organism: Anser cygnoides; assembly: GCF_040182565.1. NCBI lineage: Eukaryota > Metazoa > Chordata > Aves > Anseriformes > Anatidae > Anser > Anser cygnoides. The sequence continues at coordinate 13,771,587 of NC_089883.1, forward strand.
TCCTCTATACCAAACTTTTGTAGTGATGGTGGAAGAACAAGCACTGGAGAGTATACAGGTGGAAACCCAATGTCTGTTGTCACCTACATTTTTACTAAGAGCAACAGAGAGTGGTCCCAACGCTGCTGTTGCATTTCCGCAAGCCTTCCCTACTACTTGTCTTTTGAGTCAGCAGCACGTTTCTTCATCTGTACATTTCAGTAAATAAAGATGGGTAGCAGAAACTATTTATACATCCAGATGAATTCAGCAACTTGCTCCAGGCCAAGCAAAAGCTGGGGGTGAAGGAAAGCATGGGTTTGCCCCCGATGTTTTGCCTGGACCACTAGACAGGTACAGCTGTTCACCCTGGGTTTGTGCTGCTTCTGCCATGCGCTGCTTTCCCTACCTGCTACAGAGCATCGATTTGACCTGCTGGAGGGATGAGAGGTTTTTGGAGCCAATTCGTTAGGTTCAGCAGTTGTTTATAATGTGCTAAGCAGAATTAATTGGCTTTGCGGTTGTTTCCCTTAAGGTTTTCTGGGTGTTCTCTGACACTGAAAGTTTATCAGTAGTTGTCTTCTTTCTTTTTATCAACCTTTTAAAAGGCAACCAGCCACCTTCCTGATATTGAGAACTACTGGAATGTGAAATGACTTCCTGGAGAAGTGACAGAAAGCTCTAGCAGCAGAAATATTTAAAAGGTGACTGTAATTCAGATGAGAGGATAATTTTACATTATCAAGGAAATAAGTGAGTGATCTAAAAATAATAATTCTTGCTCCTCTGTGATATATAGCATGGCACAGGGAGTTCTGTAAAATTCTGAGAAAAAAAAAAAAAGAAAGGGGGGGGGAGGGTTGAGGAAGCTGCTTTTTTCCTGGTGATTGCTGAATGCAAGTTTTAAGTATCCATACTTGCATGCCTGCACAACACCTTAGTTAGATTTCATTTGAGAAATACTGCTACCCAAAGATACATTCAAAGATGTGAACAGCCCCATTCAGATATTTGTAATACTACCTGTCAGGTATTTGTAATACTACCAGTATTCAGTGTGCTATCGGATAATAGGGAGCCCTAAAAAGAGGAAGCACTTAGTGCAACGCAGGGGGCTACCTTTCAAGCTCTTACTAAGGGTAGAAGGTGAGTTCCCTGCCTCCAGCCTCTCTGGAGGACTGACCCTGGGAGCAGCGCTGTTGTCAGCAATGTATGCCATCTAAACAAACTGCACACCAGGTCAAAAATATCAAGGCATTAACATCAAATATTTCACATTCATGAATAGTTCCAGTCCTCAATAGATCTCACTTTTCTCTGATTTTAAAGTGTGAACTCTGGACAAAAGTCTTTCACTGCCCACCTGTGTAACCCCTTCAACAACCAGAGGGATGCTGAAAGAAAGCAAAGTGTGCTCTCCCTCTGCTTCAGAAATAAGTACAATGAAACATTCACTCTGATAAAATAAAAAGTATATATCACTGCAGTGCTAGTCCCTACCCAGACCTGGCATGCGTTTATGGAAACACAGTAAATCAGCTCTGCAGCATGCCTTGTTGGTATATTCAGCCTTCTTTCTATACCAAGCTATAAAATTGCTGGATCAAACTGGAGCTGGGCTTGGTTCCAAACTTCCTCTAACTTTAGGAGAACACGGATCCATATCCCAGCCCTGGGGCTTGCCTCTGCCTCTAAATCAAGCCATTACAATCCCTTAGGAAAAGTCAGACCTGTGAGTTATCCACTAAGTCACAGAAGAGCAGCCAAAGCTCTCTGTTTCTGAACGTGTTTGCTCTACCTGCCTTGAATTGCCAGTAAGGAAATTTAGGTGGAGCCTTTTGGTAATCCTCAATTGCTAATATTATCATTTGCTTTGGAAAGAAGCCATCCATCCTTAATCTGCTATTTTAATTTCCTTTTCTCTGATTAAGTCTCTGTACTGAGACACCAGGAAGGTGTCTCCTTGTACCCTTTTATACCTCTCCTTATGCCTCTGTGATACTCTAATGCATTGTTCAAGAGTGAGGCAGAGATGGAGTAACGAAGGAAACTGAGAGACTTGCATGCGCTCTGGAGTGAGCCTCGGTGCTCTCTCCATTACCAGGCACTTGGATTAACGCACCAGTTCCCCATCAGCCTGGGTGTGCCACCAAGTCAATGGCAAGTGCTACAGGTGATTGCCTGGCACTTGCATGTCATGATGGTCCAAAGATTTTGGGGTCAAGTTTTACAGTGAAATATGAGCAGGAAACCATGCTTATAGCAAAAGAGAATGATAAATAGATGTGAAAAGGAGAGGGTGATTAAGAAATGAGCTATAGGGTGGGTGAGAGTAGGGGGCCCCTCAATCAATAGAGCTGTTTTGTTTAGATTGAGGTCTCTTTCAGTCCTGTCTTCTGTGACCCCAAATCTTCATCCTCTTCCACTTTATTCCTGTGTTATTACTTGTTACAGTAACGACCAAATGTCTCATTACTGCTGCTACCATCAATAATAGTAGCGGTTTATCAGCAGTGTTTATTAAGTTAAATTCTGTGCCAACATATATCTACCTCTCCCAACACAATCTACACATGATCTAGAACAGTAGTACTGGTGACAGAGAAAAACATGTCATTTTAGTGTATTTCAGTAGTTGTATTGATTTCTCTCAAGTAAAATCCCTTGAAAGAGTTTTACAGATTGTATTCCTAAGCTAAGCCAAGCATTTTTCCTGCTGCAGAGGGTAATTTTTGGTGTCTTTGCACTTTGGGTTTGTTCTGTCAGTCGCTATGAGTTTAGGGTTAGGGTTAGCCAAGCCAGCATGTGAAACATTTACCAACATCTTCCTTTTCCTTTTTCCCCATCGCTCAGTTTGCTCTTGGAAGCAAATATTAAACATTGTTAGCAGTGCTGAAATTAAGAATTTTCTCAGTACAGGCCTAATGGCCATTCCCAAAGAGAGATTTTCTGAGTCTTGTTTTGAAGGACCCCAGTGTTCCCCATTTTCTTCTACACCATGAAGTGCTGAAGCAAGCAGCTTATGACCCCATTCATAAACAAAGCAGGTGTCTGACGTTGCTTCCAAAATGCTTGCATTTGTACCAAAAATAGAATTGCTTACTTGATTTCTGTTTGTCCTCCTGCTTTTCGGGCAATTTGAACCAGCTCTTTCCCATATCTCTCTTCTGCTTGTGCTCTGTTAAAAGAAAAACTTTCTCAGTGTCTCCTAGTGGAACCAGCATAATGTTTACAAAACTCTTCCTGTGCAACTCTACCTTTGCAGCTGAGGTACAAAGCACAAGAAACAGAATTTCTTTAATTTCTCTAAATTAACTCTAAAATATTTGGGGTGAACTACTTGTGGAAGAAATGAGGGACAACAACTGTTCATCCTCATGGCTTTGACTAGACTACGGCATGCTAACACAAGTTTCAGGACCGCTACGGGGTAGCAGTTTGGGCACGCTTCTCTCTGACAATATCTGGCTCCCCCTTCGCCTGTCCCTCTGCGTGTGATGGCAGTGAGCACCTTGCGCTGCAGGCAGCTGGACTGGTGGCTCTGGTGAAATCCCACTCGCAGGTTTGCAACTGGCTTTGTACGGAATATATTAAGGGAAAAGAGCATGGCCAGTTCCTGCAAAACTCTTGTGTCAAGTGTTCCTGACACTTCACGTGTGGGACTGGACTAGCCCGCGTCAGCGGGGTTTGGCAGGAGGCTGACACCATCTTTTCGCATCTTTGTGTGCTGCCTTTCTCACCTTCTGGCATTCTTGCACACAGCTTCTAGGGTTCCCTGCAACAGCCAAGAGCTGGAACATATTTTGTGTTTTAAATCTAGGTCTTAGTTGTGGAATATGACCTCTTTCTCACTCCCCAAACTCTTCAGCCCTCCTCTGGATCAGGCAGGAGTATTTGGGAGCAAAAGATCTGGTTAGAAAGCTGATAAAGTATGAGAGTAGCCAGAGCAGCTGTTGTCAGGACTTGGGGCAGCTGCTGCAGGGCTCCTTGTTGAAATTCTGGCATCAAATCCCTGACATAGGCAGCCTCTAGGAACAGGGATTCATCCCGTGCTTTGTCCTCCTCCTAGGTCATTCCTGTGAATGATTTGAGGACAAAGTTCCAGGAATAAGCTACAAATAACACCTTCTTTCTATGTTTAGTGCCCCGTGTCTTGTCCTCTTCCTCCTCCCCTAGCACACATGCTCATACAAACATATGGGCGTATGCACACTCACTGGGAAGTTTTGGGGTTGTGCAAAAACTCATGGAAACACTTGTTCTTGCAGCTTTCAGGTGCGTAAAATGACTCTAAGTGTTTTTTTTTTTTTTTTTTTTTTCTTTCCTTTGTGGAAAGCCCTTTCTGCCTCCACCACAAACAGAAAGAACCTTGTCCCGCAGCTTGCAGAAAACCCTCCAATAGGCTTTGAACAGAAACACGGCTCTGTATAGCGTCAGATGCATGCTGCAGTGCAGTCTGCCCGAAGCCTGCAATACAACTCTCGTCTTGGTAAGTTATGAGTCACAAAGGAGCTATTTTAAACAGATAGAGCTAAGCTACCATCAGAGTGATGTGACTTCAGGACTCTGCGACACATGGCAATAAAATATGCTTCCATGGGTGATCAAGAAGAGCAATTCAAATAGCTTTGGATTTTGATGGGAGACTCTTCATCGTCTGAAATAATGAGCTCTCAGTTTGGCAGCTCGCATCCCCATGAAAGTCCCAGTGCTTTAGAAGAAGCCTTTAGAAAAGCAACCCAAAACCCAAAAACAAGATGGGGGCAGCGTGGGAAGAAAAAGGAGGCTGCGACTGAGGAAGGCAGAGCAATATTCAGGAGACAGTTCTGTGATGAACTGCTCTACTATCACCTGCTGGATATATAATTCATAGCGTGGGGGCTTTCTCACAGGTCATGCATGAGTATGTGCCTCATGCTGCATGTTGCAACTGTTGAAACTCAGCCACTTTAAAACAGAACCAAAATTTCAGATCTTTTTTGTAAGTCAGAAGTACAAAAATGAATAGTAAAGTAGTCAGAGCAGCTGTGTAATATGTATTTTCGCACCCACAAAAGCGTTAGCTGTCCATAGCTGTTGTTGAGGGGCACCCAGGAAGCACATAGGGGATGGAGATAAACTACGATGTTGTTACTCATAGTGTGGTGAGATGTGTGAATTATGTGGGCAGTTGTGAAAACTTAGGAAGGGGCTCTGATAGCATCTTACATAGCTTTGTCTGTATTTGAAGGGTGGCCTGTTCTTGTTAGTTACGGGAAACTGAAATGCTGCATGTGGCCACTGCACTCTCTAAAAAAAAAACCTGCAAGTCATTTGTTCCCTGTTGAAAGGGTAAACTTAGTAATGCTTCTTGTTGGGATGTGTTGTGGTTTAACCCGGCCGGCAGCTAAACACCACACAGCCGTTCGCTCACCCTCCCCCCTCCCTCTCTGGGATGGGGGAGAGAAACGGGAAAGTGAAGCCTGTGGGTTGAGATAAAGACAGTTTATTAAGACAGGAAAATAATATTAATAATAATAACATTAATGATAATAGTATTACTAATAATAATGTGTATGAAACAAGTGATGCACAATGCAATTGCTCACCACCCGCTGACCGATGTCCCGCCTATCCCCAAGCACCCTGACTAGCCACCCCTATATACTGTTCAGCATGACGCCATAAGGTATGGAATCCCCCTTTGGCCAGTTTGGGTCAGCTGTCCTGGGTCTGTCCCCTCCCAGCTCCTGCTGCACCCCCAGCCTGCTCGCTGGCAGGACAGAGCGAGAAGCTGGAAAGTCCTTGGCTTGGTGTAAGCACTGCTATGCAAGGATTAAAACATCAGCATGTTATCAGCGCTCTTCTCATCCTAACCCAAAGCATAGCACCCTACCAGCTACTAGGAGGAAAATTAACTCTGTCCTAACTGAAACCAGTACAGGATGTCTCTGCTACCATATGATTATGGACCAGTAACCGCACAAGCCTTACTGGAGCTCTGGATTTCTTACTCTTTCACCCCTCTCTTCTCTCCTTATATCTTTCAGGCTTCTATTTATTGTCTATCTTTACAAATCATGTAAAAAGGCTAGAAAATGCCCCATGGAAAAAAGCTGTGCTAAGTCATCTGGTCTTAGGATGTTGATAATCTCTCTCGTTGCTCACTTCCATCATTCACCTTCTGTCTCCTCCTTCATAAGATATAACTGGCATCAAATTCTCATTTATTTTGTTTCTTTGTCTGAAATTACTTTATACTCAGATCTGTGTAAACAGCCCTGAGGAGCACAGGGACCAGAAATGGGTCACCATTGGTTCAGGTGACTGCGTGGTCCCTGACTCAGCTGCTGTGACCACTTCAGGATTCAACTCAAACAGGTTTTTCTGTGCAAACTAGGATCATTATGGAATTTGGAAACTGCTTACTATTCCTTTCCAGATGCAAAACAGGAGACAAAATGAAAGCTATTCTTTTTTTTTTTTTCCACTCCGTTTTTCTTACCTCTGCTTGAGTAAATCCTCCACATCTTTGCACATCTTCCTCCCATCCAACAGTCGCTGCACAAGCACCTCATAGCCGGTGTGAAAGGTGAACTCCTTGCACTGAAGACAGAAAGAGAAGCAGCTGAGATAGTTTGTGCACATCACTTGCAGGCTTACCAGACACCTACTGTCAGTCATCTGAACAAATCAGCTTCCTGGAAAATACAAATGTACCTTTAGGTTTGCCCTGAAAAATGGCATCTGGGACAGGGCTAAGTATGCAGAAAGTAAGGGCAAGGTTTCTCCAACAGGAAAATCTGTAAAATCTGTTTAAATCGAGTTTGGTTTTTAATGATCAAAAGTGAAGTGGGTCCCACATTTTGCTGTGCCAAAAGCAGTGCAAGCTGTCTTTTTGGGGAAGTCATGTTTAGTATTGTGTGGGGGATTTTTGCACAGTGGAGATGTAGAGTGGCTTCTCTTCCCATATGTCTTCTAAAATGAGAGGTCAGAGTCAGCTCACTGCCACAGGACAGCAATGTGCTGTCTAGGTGCAAGTGGAAAGGTGAAGGAATATTGTGCTCGGATGGATATCATCAATCCACGGGGTAGGGGCTGGGCCACTTGGTCAGTGGTGGGGTGTTTCAGGGGGATGGTGCGTAGCACAGGGACGCAATTTGCTGTCAGACAACGCTGAGTTCTCATGTGTTGCTATGCCTCCCTTTGGGATTGCTGTACCTGTAACAGCTCTTGTCATTGCTGAAATTGGTCTGGTTGGTGTAAATTCAACATGACACAAGTTTGGGGTTTGTTTGTTTGTAAGTAGAACATAAACATGAAGAGAGCCTGGTAATTTGGACATCGAACCTGCTGGAAACTGAACATGTGTATTTCTGAGACCGTCCAAGGATGGCAGCTTCCTTTGCTTTCTCATTCACTGCCTAATTCCCTGTGCAACACATGGGATTTGCATATGCCTTTGGGCATTTTTGCAGCACAGCACTGCAGCTTGTCTTGCTCCATGACCCCACAAGGAGCCAGCCAAGGTGATGTGAGATTTCCAGGCAGACACCCCTGGAGGGCCAGGTCATGGAGCTGGGTGGAGTCTGCTGCCCCAAAGCCAGGGCTCTCATCTCCTGCCTGTCACGGGGCTCTATGCTGCTCAGGGCCGTGTTCCTCTGCTGTGGTCTAGGACTGCAGTTCCCTCCCCAGCTCGTGAGCCCCCGTGCCAGGCTTATCCCTGTGCATGTCATCCATCAGAGCACACCTCCGTGCACCTCAGACAAAAATACGTGAGTAATCTGAGTAGTTAGAAGAAAAACAATTAGTGCCTAGACTATTAGCTTTGCACTTCTTTAATAATTTTTACTAACTTCCAGATTTGCACTGCCTCAAAGGTAAATCAGAGTCACAGAGAAGCTGGTGCTGCTGAGCTGAGGAAATGCTGGAAGCCCAGAAGGGGAAGGGAATAAAGCTGCGACATGCTCTGAATGTGGCACGGAGAGGATTTGTTTTCCTTCTAGTCCCCCCACTGCCTTGCAGTGGGATTGGGACAAGCCATTTTTACACTGAGAGCCTCGGTTAATCAGTACATGGTGATAATGTTATTGAAAACGTAGTGGTGAATGTCATGTGAGCATTATGTTATAGTGTTATGTATTATATGTTACAGTGTTAAAACTGCGCTCTATAGCCATAAAGAGAATGAATGTGGTCCTTCCTTCAAGCAATTTATATACAGGTGTTTATATACAAACTGAATATGGTTTATGCATTTATCCACTGTCTTCAAAGCAACTATAATTTAATAATTGTATTTGCTTATTGCTTTCCACAACAACTGTGAAGAAGACAGATGTTAGAGTTTGGGTCTCCAGAAGGATCACCTGGCAAGCAGCGGTTGGACACCTGAGTTTTTGGTTTGCTTCCTCACTGCTCTGAGGGGAGAGGAATAGGGTGAGCTCTGGCAGCGCATGGTGGTGGCCACGTGCTGGCGGGTGGTAGGCATGGTTGTGTCTGTGCCACTCACCCCTGCCCCAGGGCTTCTGTGGAGCTTTGTAGACCTGAGAGTGCATTTTGCATCATTAAGATTTAGGAAAAGTTCTGCAGACAATCTTTGGAAATCCTACAGGTCATAGCAATGTTCCCAGTGCTAGTTTCTTGATGGCAGTAATTTCTTCTTCCTTAATAGACCCTCTTGTCATGTGCAGTGGGGAGAAAGGAAAGACAGTAGGATAATGGTTCACATGAGGCATAGTCAAATGCCTCTACCAGCAAAGTGTCTGCTCTATAGAGCCAGGCAAAATAATAACGTAGATAAAAGGTGATGGAGAGAGTGCAAATGGATCCCCTCTTAGCACTGTCGCAACCACAGGAAACTGATAGGATTACATATGCTCATCTGATGCGTGTAATCAGCCCTAAGGCAACAGGATTTTAAAAACAAAACATCAGTTTTCCTTATGTTTCTAAGGGCAAGTTAGAATGCACATCCTGAGGAGGGATCCTGTTGTGAAATAAATTAAAAGTGAGTTTTTGCCATTCGTGGAGGAAATGAGGAAGATTCTCGATAATATTCAGGCAGTAGACTGTTATTTCCCTACTCCATTTTTTCTTTTTTGAGAAATCCCAAGGGCAGAGGGCATTGCTCCTCTAAAACCTCTCATTAATCACTCGCTCTGCCTGTCAGAATCATTCCAGTGAGACCCTCCACAGCAAACTCGCAGCCCAAAAATGTTGATTGCATATTTTCAGATGCAATTAGCCAAATCCCGTGGCTGTGTACACAGCTTCCCTGTCCCAGAAATGCTGCTCAGAGGTAATTGGAAATATCACATGGGTTTGTATCATCCCAGCAGCCGGGCATGCTGCTACAAGCACCAACGGAGAGTGATAGGTGCACTTTAAAGTTACTTTGCTGCTCCTGTTCAACATATCTCTTTGTACAGTAAATGCTAAAATTCTCTGTGTTTTACCCCCACCTCTTTTAGACTGATGCAAATGCTGTGATGAAAGGACAGCACAATCTGTACCTCTGGGAACCATTTATAAAGCACAAAATAGCCAGTGCCTTACTCACAGCTCTGCTTCCTGTCCGTTGCCTCCTAGCAGGAGTAAGATTTGAACGCGTTCAAAAAGGAGCCGCTGCAGCCACAGAAGAATGAGCTGGCATCTCCTCTGAGGGATGTATCTGGCCTTGCCGGGGACATTCATTTGGCATTTGTCCCTGTGGCTGCCCCTTACAGGGGCATTTGGCTCTGGCTAAGCACAGCTCTCAAAAGGACTTCTGGTGTCCAGCTGAATCTCATTTAATCTTTCTTCACTTGGGGGAAACCATCTCAAAATTTGCCTTATTGTCCTCCCTACATGTTCGTGAAGAATGTGGAAGCCGTATTTCAGCAACACAGCAGCCAACATTACCCTAAAGCAGGGCTGCCTCGGCCCCTGGGCAGCTGGCTCAGGGAGCTGACTGGGCTTCCACCCCACAGCACGTGCCCCTGGCACGTCACGGGCTCAGCAAGGAGGGAAAGGAAGCACGGACAGATGACAGACCACTTTTGGACAAGGTTAGGCTGCTACAGGCTCTCACCCTACAATGTTGGTTTGTAATTTCCAACCATAAAACAGACATTTAGACCTAAGTCCTCTCACACAAGCATTTCCCTTTCATTTCACTGGCTGTTTTTCTTCCTTAATATGCTGTACAACTACGGTATCTCCCAGTCTTTTCTTGAATCCAAACAAATCCCTTTTGCCGTTTCCTGTGGCACTGGTTTCTCATTCCATTGGTTCCTGTGTGTTCCTGTAGTACCTGCCCAAGACTGAATAAATCCCTATTGAGCAAGGATCCTATTCTGCCACTCCTGTGAAGCTAGCTGGTGCTTTGTACCATGGCATGGATGTCTTCTTTCTAAGAGACACTTCTGATGCATCAGAGGGCCATATCTGCCTTCTTGTGCTATCAAATAACACCAGTGGCACCTAACAGATCTACCTATGATCTATTGATATACCTGAAATTTCCTCCTCTCCTGCCATTGCAATTAATGAGGTCCCAGAGTATATTGGGCCTTTTTCTTACTGGTCTCTTACTCTGATTTTTCACATTTTGCATTAAAACAAGAATTGTACCTGCTTTCTGTTACCCTAAACTTGCAGGTTATCAGATACCTCCAGTATAATAAATTCTACACACTTGTTTCAACAACAGCTGTTCCCAGCCTATCCTTATTGTCTTATGCCAGTATCTTCAGAGAATATATTGAATAAACTCACTCCTTAGCTCTCAAGAACCCTTCCTCCAGAACAGGCTCTTCACCTACTTTGCGCTTCTTGTTCTCCTGCTGTGTCGGTGCAAAGTCCTGTTTTGTTTTTCTTCTCTGGTTTCTTTAGGATTTCCTGTGTAACAGTACAACTGACCTCACATTTTCTTTGTCAAGACAGCGAGATTATATCATGTTAAACAACTATTTCGCCTTGATAAGCTGTCTTGCCTTTATTCTACTTTCCATTTACCATTCTGCATTATAATTAGCATTTGCAGCAACCGATTTTTGTAGAGGCTGTTAAAGTTGCCCCACTCAGTGCTTGGGCACATCTCAGCTGGGACTTTGTGGTGATCAAAAGAACTAATGAAAAGTCAAAGAACTATTTTTTTTTCTTCAGAAACTAGAAAAAAAGTTCTAATTAGATAACAAGTATATTCATTAAATGTGTAAAACATTTGTTTGTAACAAATCTGAAGAGACAGATGCTTACAAGAGAGTGATTCAAATCACCAGCAGTAATTTGTTTCATTGCCAAGAAAGTGATCCCACTTAGTCAAAGCATGTGTGACTATGAAAGGGAATTTTTGCATTGTTACTTTAATAAAAAGGATTAGTTAATCTGGGTTGTCCAACAGACCTGTAATCCCTAGTAAGAAGGTGTTTGACAAAGGGATATCGGTGTAGCAGGCAGATTTGTATTGTTTGAGATTTTTCCATTAATACTTCGCATGCACTTTGTCTCTGCCCTGGAGCCCAGGGTTTTTCTTCTCATCAGGGGAAGCACAGCTAATGGAGAGGGAGCATTTCATCTCCTGCTCCTGTTTCTGAGAGTTGCTTCCTGCCAGTGGAACGAGCAATGCCCTTCCCTCCAGAGATGAGGCTGCAAGGCTTTATGAAGAGCATGAATCTGTTTTGATATCACAAGGGTGCTATTGCAATAATATCAAGTAGGAAAGACTAAAATGCTGTACTGGTAACTAAAATGTGGTTTTGGTGAATAGCTGTTAGAAAGGATTGAACTGAAGCAAAACCATCCAGGCTTGAGTGCAAAGCACTACCTCAACTGTACAACCTTTTTTGTCTACCTGCTGTTATTCAGAAAGTGATGTGAATTGCTTAAGTCATTGCAGTTTTGCTGTAGGAGCTGTGGGCTCCTCTCCTGGGACTGTTTTTGTTGGAGCATTTTGTTATTGACCTGGCTTACCCACCCAGAACTTCATTAAGAGGTAATTTACGTACCACAATGGATATCTCTGCCTGCTCTTGCAGGATAAGCTGGCTTGTCTGCAGCTCAGCATCTCCCCAGGGAAGTGCTTTGCAGCTGAAGATCTACATCCTTTGTGGTGAATGGATGCTGCAGCTCCACCTGAATGTGCTGCATTGCCCAGGGGAGCTGCAGTGCCAGCTGGCAGCAGGAAAGGGCTCTCCTCCAGCTCCTCCAGCAACATCTGCTTGCTTGGTTTTGCAAGGAACTACGTCCTAGCTGGTACGCAGGGAGAGTAACCCCCAGGACAAGGCACAGCAAATGGCTATCCTGGCTGAGAAGAGGGGCTGGAAAGGAAATAACGACTTAGACTCTTGGTGCATTGCTTGGTACACGGCAGGATGCTTCTGAGCTACCGTAGTGTTAAAGGTTGCATCAAAACCTGCATGTTACCTGGCTTGCTCATCTAAGGTGGGCCTAGTGCAAGCAGTGACAGTACGAATGCAGCACTTTCAGCATGGCCATCAGACATTCTTTTTGCCTGTCTTTCATTTAGGAATTGAAATGTATTATCTGCAAATATTAAAAACAAAAAAAAAAACAACCACACAACACCTCAATATTTAGCTGTGCTAGTGCATTCCTTGTCTTTGTTCTTAATGGTATTTTCCCAAGGCTTTTATCAAGTATTATAAAGATAAGGTTTGGACTGAAAATGACAGATATTGCTAAATCTTCTAAATAAGGCGTTCATACAGATTTTCAAAATGGAGAGAAAAAAAAAAAAAAGGAAACAATCTGTTATGAGTATCTTTTTTTTTTTTTTTCCCAACCTTTTTTGCATCATAACTTACGCTGCTTACTTAAGGTAAGCTCTTGACAATTTTTGTAAAACAAAAACTTAAAATTAATTTTTGTTGGTTCAAAAATGAAATAAATCCTGGCTGTGAGGAGGAAGTTTAGAGAGAGCAGGTGAGTTTTGAACAAGCATCATTCTGCTAGTGCCTTCTCCAACTGTCAGAACTAAATCCCTGTTGTCCACAGCTGTACGGTACACGATACCTCAGTCCTGGGTAGAACGTAAGTTGCTCTCACTGGGTTATATCAACAAATTACACCACCGTACACTGGCACTGCTTTAAAACAGTGATCTTGATCTCTGGATCTCCTGGTCTCCTTTTTGAGTGCTCTATGGGCTGAATATTTGCTGTAGGTGAGCAGCAGGCAGATTCGGTAGTCAAGAGCCAAAAACAAACTTTATAATCTCAAAGTACATTTGGCTGTTTGCGTGTTTTCTATCATGTCATGGTCATTCAGTGCAAGTGAATCACTTGCTTTGGTTTTTTGTTGTTATTGTTTTTTGTTTGTTTTTGGTTCTGTTTCCTTTTTTCTTCTGGGATACTTGACAATTTCCTAGTGTTTCTACAGACAGATTCACGTGATAACATGCTACGTGTCTGTAGTTTAGAATGTTTACTCCTGTGCCGCATAGGCTACCCTAACCGTGAAATACAACGGGATAGAGATGAGCACCACTAATCTGATCACAATCTGGTGTTCAAATCCCAGCTCTACCCAGCTGCATGGGGTGATACTGAGGAAGGATGCCTGGCTCTGGGTTGCCCTGGTGCCATAAGAAGCTGTTAGGTATCGCTTCCGGTTACGTGAGATGCTGTCTTAGATCTGCTCCACACTGGTGAAACAGGAAAGAGCATTTTTTCATACCAAAACCCCAGGTTTTCAGCCTGACCCTCTGCTGCCTTGTCCTGGAAAGGTGTTAGCCACTGAAAAACTAGCCACACTGGTAAAAAACTAGCCGTGCTAGTGAGCATGTAAACGGGGACGGTGGTCAGCCTCCAGGAAAGAGCGGTGTTGCAGGAGAAGCCTGTAAGCAAAGCAGGCTCCTCTGACCAATGCTTGGTGTGATATGAGTCCTGTTTTTTAAACTTTCTTGTGATAAAAAACCCGTTAGTGAGTTTAAAGTGTACGTCTGTACTGCCTAATGCATTATGGTGTAAGAGCTCCTTTTTTCTTTTGGCTGCAAGTGGTTGCAATGGGCTGAAACGAGATGGCTGTTCGTGCCTTTGGAGACTGATGTGATGTGACTACAGAATTTATACAAACATCAGGGAAAAAAAAAAAAACTTTTTTTTAAGTATATAATTTTTTCTTACTTTTTGCACTGTAGGAACATAAACATTCAATACAGATGTAGAGGGCTACCTTGGGTCTTTTCTGTAACCTTTTCAGGATCTGACTCAGGAATTTTTAACATAAAGCTTAGTTTACAATTATACTACCGTCTTTGTTACCTGAATCTGCAATGCAGATTACTTTTCCTGTGGAGCACATTTTATTTATTGCCAGACAGCATAGATGCATATCTTGAATGGGGCCTTCGAAAAACAGAGGGGGAGAAAAACCATTGCACTGGTAGCATTTTAATTACTGAGTTGCTAGAGTGCCAGCTCGCGTTCTCCGTTCAGTGAGGTAGGCTGGAGAGCTTAAAATGAAAGCAGAGATCCTCATCACACCGTGATTCTGCAGGAGCTACGGCATTCAGAAATAAAGTGAAATTGATATTGCACAAACTGCATGGCAGCATTGCACAACTGGTGGCATTGAGCAAACTTGTCATTTCCCAGTGGTGTTTTGCTCTGTGACACCACGGGTGGGTTTCAGGGAGCAGGAAATGGCTGTTTCAGGGTTCTGCTGACAAGAGGGATTTGCTCCTCTGCTTCCTGAGCCCCTGCCCTGCTCACCCACCTCCCAGACTGCCCATGGCTTGGGTGTAAGGCAGTCTTGTAGTCATGGCTTGTAGTTTGGCTTTTCTCACGTTATAATCGCCCCATTATTTGCATACCCACAAAGTGACTGCTGCACAAAACCCTCTTAACTTTTGCAGGTGGTTTGTTGGCTAGCAAACTAATGGCACACAGGGAACAGGCTTGTTCCAACAGGCTTGTTCCAATTCCAGTCTAATAGAAGGGCTCTGCTTGTGGTTATTGCCTCCATTTTAACTTTCCTCGTTAATTCCATAATTAAATAATACTCAGAGTACACAAAGTTTCTTAGGGAAGAAAAACTGTAGCAGAATTTTGTAAAGATTGCAACATTTTATGGGTTTGGTTTTGTTCTGGTTTTCCTTGGGTAGTGAGCAATGGGACACATCCTTCCTCAGCTTTAAATCAGAGCTTGATGTGGCTATTTGACACAGGCTTGAGGTGGTGGCATTCCTTTTGCGTTTTTTTTTCTTTTTTTTCATGTGGTGACTTTGGACATAGGCTAAATCTACAAAGTAAGGTGGCTTCTTCCCAGGAGTCAACAGAAAGATCTGCTGTGAGCATTTGCACCTTCTTTTCCTAACCGGGGGCTGAAGCACAGCACCATTTAGCTGCGGTGCCTTCTGGAGCCAGATAGATAAGCATGTCGGAGTTGAAATCAGATGTTATTTCAGTCTCTTAATGTATAATATTAGGTACACAAGAGAAACTGGAAGTAAAATAAGGAGAAATAGAATATTAAAGCAGCGGATACTTCTGTTTTATACAGAATAATGTTCAGAGTTTATTTTTGTTTCTATTCCTCTTTAGTTCTTCTGCTTCCAGGTCTCCTTTGCAAAGAGAGCTCCTCTCCTCCTGCAAGCACTGTGGGGAAGGAGAGGGCGATGTGAAACAATCCTGACTTGCTCAGGCACAGCAACAGTTGCCCAGGAGGTCATCCACAGCCCCTGGAGCCAGACCTGCCTAGTTGGTACCTCACTTAATTAAAAAGAGCTATGTGGTTTTCTCCTCCCTCTCTTAGAAAACTTAAATTTGTTTCCTGCTAGTCCTGAAATGGCACTGAAAACGACATGCTGCTGTGTCCACACTTCCAGTGGCCCTTATAAAAAAAACAGGCATTTTGTTGGTCGTCTTTCCTGGTATATAGGGGGGTAAAGCTTCAGGAAATCTTCCCAGAGTTTTGCTGTACGAGTTCTTTTCTTACTGAGGCCTATTCCAATAGCTATATATTGTCATTTCCATTTTACAAGAGATCTTTACCACTTAATCATTTTCAACATATCCTGTTACTCAATGTGATGCAACGTGTTCTTACGATCCATTAGTATGATGTATCACCAAGTCCTAGGGAATTGTGCAATCTGAGAGACGAAAATCAACCTTAGGATTTTAGAAATTCTTAAAAGAGTGTTTCATTTAAGTAAAATTTAAGTTAATTCTAGAAGTTTGTTCAGGCAGGACAACTCTACCAGTGCTGCATTTCCTTCTGGCAAGCATTTCTCTGAGTTTGCTCACAGTTGCGTTAATTTCTCTAATTTTTATGCAAAAATAATAAAAAAGGGATTGACAATATTTTTGTAGGAATTGCTGGATCAAGGGGATGTTTAGTTGGATGCATCTCCTTTCTCCTCAGCAGACTGCTAGGGCACAGAAAATGGGCAAGATTTATAAAAGCAGGTGCATGAAGGATCACACCAGCATGGGTACAGAAGCTTTTGAGGCCTTTGAGCTGTTGAAGCCATCACCTCAGCCCAGCTGTCAGGCACAGGGTGTCCGTTCACTCGAAAATGCCTTGTCCTTTAACCAGCAAGAACGGAAATCTTGTTGTGCTTGCAAAAGGCCTCACCGTTATCTGCCCAGGAGCCTTTTGTTTTCTCATGAGCTTCTCTTGTACAAAGCAAACGGCAAACATTTCTACAGCAGGGTAGGAAATAGTTTTCCTGCCCTGCAAATTTAAATGTAAAAGTCCATGTTTCACACCTTAATGAAGATGAAAACAAACAAACAACAATGAAATGAGACATGGACATTTAGGTAAAGAAGAAACTTGCTCTGGATCAAGCAGCTCAGACTGAGCCATCCCGCTGCCTACGCCAGCACACTGTCCACATACAGATGAGGAATTGCAACCTCTCCTTTCTCTAGCTGTTTTACTTGTTCATTAACTTACTGGAGCAGAGGGGAACATGCCTGAACTTCAGGCTGCGGGCAACACAAGCTCCAGTTCCTGCTCCAGACTATGCCTGCCCCCGGCAGAGCCCCCAGCACCGGCTGCTGTTTTTTTCTGAGCTCAGTCCCCCTCTCTGAACAGGAATTAGACATGAGACCTTCACCAGATACAAACTTTTCATCAAAACTCAGCTTTATCTTCCAAAGCAGCTCTCCTACTACCAGTAAAACAGTAAAACTGTGTTTTTACACACACACACACATTAAAAAAAAAAAAAACCTTTGCCAAAAACCTGAATCCCACTCAACTGCAGAGCCGGGGCTCCCAGTGGCAGGTGCCTGCTTTCCTTCTGGTGCTCCTGGGGCTTTTCTCATGCCTGTGCAGCAGCCCCCAGGACTCTTCCTCAGTCCCACCTTGTTAATCACCCTTCAGTAATTACAACGCCTATTGCAAATAGGATGAAACGACATGGCTCAGCCCTCAGTGTTGCTGTCACTGTAACCAGGGACAGTTTGCACAGCCCCAGTTAAGGTTGGTAGGACAGTAGGGCCTCAGTTGGTTTTTTTTTTCCCCCTTTTTTGTTATATTGAGCATGATAGAGCATTCAAAACATGATCGCATTTTGCCAGGTCTCCCTGGGATGCTTAGTAATGTGAAAAAGCACCTGAGAACAGGAGAAAGGTATCTCTCAAACTGCCACAGCAGCCTCTGTCCCTGCTATGGAGGAGTGGGGAGTAAGGGGGGAACGAGACTTCAGGATAGTTTGCTTCCCATTTTGTCTCTTCCCCCAGCTGCTTTCATCTACCTTTTTTTCCCCTTTGTTTCCACCTTTTTTTTTTCTTTCTTTCTTTTTAGGAATTGATTAGGACAAAATTGAGAGCAGCACCCAAATAGCATCATACTGTGTGAATCTGCTACTTTAAAGAAAAGGTTTGGATTTACTTATTTACTTGCTGTTGTCACTGAATGGAAAGATAGAAGCTCTAAACTAGCCAGAACAGATTCCCTTGCTGGACAGTTCTCACCTAGTTCACGTTTTTAATTTCAGTCTTGTTCAGTGATGCTTTTCCGCCACTTTGAAGAAGCAGTAAACTCTATTCATAGTAAAGGAGCAATTCTTTAATGAACTGATAAGCTTTTGGGATCTGGATGCATATTTTCAACATTTTTTTTTTCTGTTTTCTTGTCCTTGACACACTGAGTGATCCCAGCACAGAGCTGTGCTCCCCGGCTCTCACCTCATCTCAGCCTCAACCCCCAGCTTCTTACTGAACAACACAGGGAACTTCACAGGTTACTGAGCTGTGGCTGCTGAGAAACGTTTTGGTACAAAAACTAGGCGCCATCTGCCAGCCAGAATCTACCTTGCTGCAGTATGGCATGAAAGCAAAATAAAAAGGTCTTTTTGAGCTCAATGGAGCTGAAGGATAACAAAAAATTCTCTCTTTTATGAAGCGGCCTAATTTGCCTTCCCAGCAAGTATGCAATAAGTAGAACTGGATTGAAATTCAGAGTCTTCCACTGTGTCTGCAAGCAGCGCAGGGTCAGCATCCCCGGTCAGAGACTAAATTATTCTGGAGAAAGAGAAGCGGTGCGACTGCTCGATGCACTGCGGGCAGCCTGAGTCTCGAGGGAGGAAGGGGATGGGTAATGAACCACCTGGTTCTGGGGGAGAGAGGTGTTGAAATGCAATTCACCTCTTCGGGTTACTTTAGCAAACCAGAGGGCACCCACTTTGGTCTTTGCTTGAGGTGCTGCTGCAGATCCACAGGATCTGTTTCACACCCTGTGTGACAAACACCCTCTTGGCTCAGTGTGCTGCTCGTTAGCTGCCTCTGTGTGTGCAAGTGAAAAGGGAATCTCTGAGTCACCTCTTCCATATCAAAAATGCATACCCCTGGCACAGTTAGAGTTGGCCTAAATAAAAATTCTCCAGTTGTCTGAGTCCAAGCAAAACTAAAATACTGCTGCAGAGCAGGAGGGATTAAAACAAAGTAGATGCACCTTTGTAAAAATATTAATAAAATTGTCACTGGGGCATCATCAATCACCCATTTCAAGCCATCAAATCCTCTAGATAAAGCATTCAGCTGCAGCATGGTCATCAGAAAAATTTAATAAAACCTAATGATCTAATTTTTTTTAATCAGAAATGACCAAACTCATTTCACCTAAAATGAGCTTTCCACAAACCCGTTCATCTACCGGGTCTGGAAAGTCTTCCAAGGCCTTAGGACCAGCTCCCTGTGCTCCCCCAGGTACTCCTCCTGGCAGGGAAGATGCTCAGCCTGATACACCACATTCAGGCCGTAACTGACTAAGCATACAACCAAAAGTTGCAAACATAAAACTGTAGTCCCTCCGTTTCAGCTCTTCACCAAGGAAATGAACTGCCTGAATATGCTGTAACTGGTTCCTCACGCACCCTCCTAGGTAGCATATTAGGGATGTGGGAGATGGAAGAAGCTGTGAATGCGTTTGCCTTGTTATCAATGTATGAGCTGGGAGTATTAGTTCATTTGAGCTTCATCTTAGTTGTTGTGCTCTGCTCAGACGTGTCTCCTGAAACACCAGTGTTTCCACAGCCACAAGAACTGATCAAGTATTTGTCTTGTGATTTCTTGTGGCTTCAGCGACAGTTCCGAGATGGCAACCCCCTTTGCAGTGTGCTCCTCATTGCCCCAGTGAGCAAAGCATCCTGCCCAGGTCAGACATTTCCTTTTACGGGGTAACACAGGAAGAAATAACACGCAACAGAGGAATAGAGCAGCATCTCCCATGGAGATGCAGTTGACTTCACAGCAAACACAGACTTAGGCTGGGCAATTATTTGGACTTTTCCAAGTTGTTTCCCCTTTTGTCCCCCATTCCACACACATCCACCGGTGAGGACAGGCCGTGGATGTAAGCAGGGCCACTGTGGACATGGTGATGGTGACCACACTTCCATCTCTAGTCACGCTGTCTGTGGGGCCGGAGAGACGCAGTACATACTGACAGCGGGGCTGGTCTGTGCTCCAGTGGGTGGTGAGATTGTTCATTTTAATTTGCCTCATGTAGTAAAGACAGCTACAACTGGTACAGTGCAATCCAAGTGAAAGTCAGAGGGCGAACCCCTTGCAAAACTGAGATGCCAGCACAGAAGGTTCGGTGGCTCCTTCCCTCCCTGCCCACGCTCAGCTCTGCCCTCATAATAAGTGACATTATTTATGAAATTAATTACATCTTTTTGGGTGTATAACATATATCATTGTGCAAAAAGCTACTGGAAGAGGTGAGAGGTTCAACTACGAGGTAGATTTTGCATTAAACATGACGTAGTATATAGTCTTAAGTCAAAACAAGAAAGATTTTAGAAGGATCTTTGTCTGTATCACGCTCATCTTAAACACTTACATGGCTCTCAGGACTGCAGTGTCTGACCATGACCTTGAGTATTCTGTAGATAAGGAATGTAGCAAAGAGAAGTCTGCAGCAGGACTGGCAGCTAATTCTTGTTATCTCAAGTTCAAGGCCTGTGTCATATTTGCTGGCTCATATCTCCAGCTCATGCATGCTTTTAAATCTGAGCTAGGAGAATCCACAAGCCCTCAGCTCATTTCACACCTAAGAAACAAGGAGCACTTCACACTTTACAGCTCTGTTGAAGTTCCCAAGCACACTAAGTCTCCATGACACGTTTTCAGAATTGACTTGGCCACTTGAGTTTGAGTTCAAGCTGCCAAAGGGAATAGCTTTGCTCCCTCTCAGCTCTGGGCACTTTGGGGCCTGCCAAAGATTAAATGCCTCCTTTGAACATCTTCCTCATTCCACCTTTTCAGGTGGCTAAGACAAATCCAGTAAATGATGCCAGTGAGTGCCTATATAGAAGAGAAGGAAATCAAGAAAGAGAAAGTATTTGTGACAGAAGGGGAAAGATTTTCTGGGTTAATGTTTGTTATAATAAAAAACGGAATGTTGTTCCTATCTCTTCCTGTTGCCTTAAGCCTGTTAACATGAAACGCAGGTGGTACCACGGATGGGCTCCCTACTTAGCTAGGAATTTACCTACCCGTCTCATGCAATGTTAGAGAAGACAGGTAATGTTTTGCATTTGTACAGCACTCCAGCAGAATATTAATGTGTTGCACTATCAAAACTGATTCACATTTTCATCTCATTAATATTTTCCAAAAATATTAACTGAGGATTGGAAACTTCCACTAAGAAGTGCATCTTAGTGGAGGCTTTAAGTGAATTTCACTTAAATCATTACAGTGTGTGTGGAAGATACAAAACCAAACGGAGTAATTAAAAATATAGTGGTTTCAGCCCAGGCCACGATACACTGACAATTAGAAAAATAGTAGAAGTGTAAAAGTTTTAGAATAGCCCTGTCGTTGTTACGTTTAATAACGGAAAGAGAGATTCAAACTTATATGAGCTATGAGGAACAGTTCACATTCTCCTGAAAGGCAGCACACCCTATTAAGTTTGAGGGGCTTCGGAGAAAAACGAATGGTGTTCCTTCTGGGCTAGTCGAGGAGGATCTGCTGCTTTTTGGATTTATGTGCGTATTTTATGTTGTGATACTCACTAAAGAAATTTCTGCCTGTCCAAAAGTTGATGGTAAGGCCAGGGAGTTGACGCTTGGGTATCCATCACCAGGATGAATTCTGGGGAGAGGGTGCAGCGGTGTCCTTAGGCAGGGCTTAGAGATCAGGAGCCCGTAAGGAGTGATCTGCTGTGATGTAAATGCACTTCTTGTTTTTTCAGTCATGGAGACAGTCTCCATTCATGGTACAAATTAATAAAGCAGATCATTGCTCACTGAAGCAAACTGAGCAAATATATTTCTGTCTCACTAATGGGCATAACAGAACCTTATGAATGCAAAAATAATTGCTGATCTTGTGATTTTGGGGACAAGATGTACCCACGTTGCCACGTTGTGCAATATCCTGAAAGTTTTCATTTTAGAAGACTTCTTATTGCATACCTAAAACTACCATAGCACAACTGGATATAAATCTGCCCTGTTCATCAAGCTTGGTAATGTCATGTTTCCAGCCAAGCAATATTAAAAACAAAGATGCTTTCCTTTAAAGCCGGCGGTAGCTTCAAAAGGCAAGCTAGGATTATATTCATGCTAGCATGAGTAAACAGAGGAGAGAAGCTTGGGGAAGAAGAACCACAAAGAACTGGCCTGGCCAGATTGTCAAGAGGTGCTAATCACCCTACCCCTGCTCCATGAAGTATGCCTGATGTATTCTAGCTCAAGACCAAGATCCTGGAAAGTAAATTGACAAAATGTAGCAGTTCTAAAATTCGGATTGTACACTGTTGAAGGAAGTTGAGAAATGCAAAAGCTGAAGTTCTCAAAGTTGCACTGGGCTGCAGTTGTGTTTTACTCTGTGCATTGACCATGCAGTTTGTAACTGTATAAAAGAAGAGGCAAGGAGAATCCTGTGGAGGTTTGCTCTGGCACAGTTAGGGTTAACATCAAAATCACCATTTGTATTTCCCCATTACTATTTTTTTTTAAACTCTTTAAACCTGGTACTACAGTGGGGGCAGAGGCGGCTTCCTGGAGGATCCTAGAGGAAAGTGCTGCTCTGAAACCTCTTCCTGGGTCTGCCCGTCTGTTTTATGCTGAGAGAGATTACCCTGAAGGAAGCATGGGTAGAAAGAAAGCATGGAAAGCAAATATCCTGAGAAGAGTCTGCTCTGATTAGCTTGGTAGGAACATGGCAGGAAGAGTTCATACGTCTTAATGTCTTTATTTAAGTCAATTCTAGATGCTGGAGAAATGTTTGCCTAGACAGGAGGCAACCACTTAACACCCTGGTTTACGCAACTTTGCAGCATGGTTTTTTTCCTCCCCTTAAAACCTTCACATGAGAAGCAGTTGCAGGGGAACCTCAGATTACCCAAGAGATAAACCACTAGGGTCTTTTTACCTTGTAACTGCAGAAAAAGAGCTTGAAAACAAGGTGCCCAAAGGTTCTTCAACTGAAAGCCAAATGCTTTAGTATTCACACTTTTTAAGCCAGTTGAGTGTTCAGGCTTAGTTCTCAAGCACCACTACTAGTTTTTTCCACCCGTGCTGCTGTAGGAGTGCTGGGTGCCTACACGCTCCCGTGCATGCCCTTTTGCACATAAAAGTGGGCACAGACTCCATAGGTGGGCGAGCAACAGCATTTTGCATGTGGTTGGCTGGCTTTGCTGATGCTGTTACATTCTACAAGCAAACATTAGAGAATTCAGACTGTAATTAGTAACAGTTCACCTGCTAAGAGGAGCCACTCCTAAACCTGAGACTCACTGCAAGTGAGGGCTCTAAGGACTGTGAGACAGAGAAAGCCACGTCCCCTTCAAAAGCGGATGCTGGACCCAGCACAGAAACTGGAAAAGTTGACTGGTTTTTGGATGTAATTCTTTACAGTGTCTCCTTCTGCCTACCATCAAACACTTGAGCAGTATGTTTTTGCCTGGAGACAAATTTGGATGAATTTAAAACACAGAGCGGGATTAAGTTAGCTCTCAAGTGTATTTAGAGCCAGGTTGTATTTTAAAAGATATTTAAACACAGACTTATTTGATAGAGGAAACTTGGGAGGAAAGCTCACTTACCCAAAACGCGTCTTTAAACTGCAGTTGTGTCATTCTGCTCGCTCCGGCGAGGGTGAAGGGATCCCTCAGCACGTCGGTTCTCAGACGAGAGCAGCAGCAACACCGAGCCCTGCAGTTGTTGCTGTACCCCAGCCCAGGCAGAACGGGGAGCACATCCACAGAAACGTCTCTTCTCAAGTCAAGCTGGTGAAAACTAGCATTAGGCAGTTTCAGGTAGCTCTGTGTAATGACCTATAGCTGCAGAGGGACCGAGGAGAAAAAAAAGCTCTTGCTCACACACAGAGACATGCATGCACTCAGCACCCTACCCCCAAACCAGTTTCTCTTCTGGTAAACAGTTAATATTGAAATGAGGAAGCAAAGAGATGTCAAATGGTGTCAGTCTGCTCCTTGCCATGTGTGCATGCGAGCAGTGGGCAGAAAAAGAGAAAGAAAAGTTGATTCAGTGGCGTGATCTGATCAGCTATGGGAGGAGAGAGAGCAATTAACGTGCAAAGGAAACCAGCACAATACAAAGATAAACTGGGGAGGAAGTCAGAGTCAAGCTGCTGTATAACACTGTGGTCTTGTGAAGGAAAAATAGCAAACCAAATGAAAGAAATGTACGTGTGTGCCACGTTTCTCCAGTACCTCCTGGAGTGACAGGGACCTGTATATTGGTGCAAGGGAACTGGGGCTGCAAAGCTGCCTTATGCAACTGAAAATGCTTTTCAGGGCTGGTTAAAATAAGGACGTTTTAAACATGCAGGTGCCTTTACATGCGAGTAGAGATACTTATGTGTGTATAGAGAGAAAAGTTCCGATTTGCATCCCCTTATGTAAATGTTTCTATGAATAAGCAAGACATGAAATTTAGAAGTAAAATCTGAACTCTAGAAACATTTGTGCTAAGAGTTAGAGGTTAGAACAAGGACCTGAAGTGAAGCTTAACAAGCAGATTCAAGAACCGGCAGCATGCCCAGCACCACACCCAGCAGCACCAAAATGAAGCCTTTCCAACAGTTAAATAAGGTAACTGATTCATTACAGTGCAGCTGCAAAGAATTGACAATAATGTAACATGTCTGCTGCTTCTGTGAAACCCTCTTCAAAATACCCGTCCTCTAAGTGACTTGGTCTGTCTCCCTAGGAGGTTTTAAGGATTCTGTACACTATTTTTAATTACACACTGATATTTTTATATGGTAAGAAAAGGAAAAAACTCATTATGCAGAAATAGATCCTTCCCCACCAAGAATGTGTCAGGACTAATAGCCGTAGCTAATTAGCATTGCTACTGATGCTGCTGGTCTTTCTTCTTCCTTAGTGCCCGCGCGGCACAAGCCACACGGGCAGGTTTTTTGCAGGGAGGAAACCTCTCAGCTTCCCTGAGCTCTAGAGGGACACAGAGATCTCTTCAGAGGTCTGCAGCAGCGGCTGCCTGCAGTTATCAGCGGTCATGGAACTAGCAACTTGTCGTGGCTGGGTGTTGGACCCCAGAGCTGGCACGTCTCCTTCCCAGCAGCCTGAAGATGAGCAGCGCAAGGCACAGGGAAGGGGCAGAAAGGGAAAATGAAGTGCAAGCAGAGGAGGGCCAAAGAGTTTGCAGGGTGTGAAACTGCTTTGGCAGTCATGAGTGGCAGGAAAAAAACATCACCATGCAGGGAGGGAGAAAGAGAAATGCAGGGGTTCCAGGCTGAGGGGGAGTGAGCAGAGCTTGCTTTCACAGAGAAAACTGCCTGGAAAGAGTGCGTTTTGAGGACATGGGCACTACTTATAATACTTGATCTGTTGGGAAAAGAGCTTTTAAAAAATGTTTTGTCTCAGTCTTTTTAAAATGTGATCTGTCATCTTACTATTTCCAAATTACAGCTTTGTTTTGAAATTGATAGTTGCTGCTGTTGGGGTTCATAGAATATGCATCAAGTGAATGGAGAAATGAGTTCAGGCATTCAGAATGATTTGCTGCTTTCTCATTACTTTTAGTTCAGCCCCAAACCAAAAAGCCAGTTAGGCGTTTGAGGCTCCTGCTGGGCTCACGCCCCATGTATGTCCCTCTGAACAGCAGCAGTGGTGCTCAGTAACCTCCCTTGGGAGCACAGCACCCGGGGATTCACCCTGCTCGCCGTGCTGCCAGCACAGGCAGCTAGCTGTGCTCTGTGGATGTTTCTCTCTTGCTGTTGTCTACAGAAGAGCCTCGAGCAGCCGTTCTCCTGGCCCAGACATTTCCATGAGCTGTCTGAAAGGAGCTGCTGTGAGTTGTAGCCCCTGGCTCTGAGCTGCTGGGCAGGTGCTTGGTCTGTGCTGTGACCGCAGGGCTGCCCGCTTGTCCCAGTGCACCTGGGTTGTGTTCGGAGGGAGAAGGGGCAGCCAGGCTGTGCAGGGCTCTGAGGGAGGAAAGAAACGACCTCACTCTTGCAGCTGAAGAAACTGAAACCTCTAGCACGTGGTGGTGGCAAAAATGTCAGTGTTAGAGGTGGAGGCTTGGGAAGGAAGGGGTTGGAGATGCTGACGGGGGAGATTTTTCCAGGTGGCCATGCTTCGCAGCTGCAGGGTGTGAGTGACATCTTGTTTGCCATCTGCACAGAGTCCACAACCCCAAATGCTCAGCTCATTTCCTTCGCCCTCAGCAGCAGGCCTCAGCTGGCCCCTGCCCCAAGGCGTAGCCCCGCAGGTGGCTCAGGGCACCAACAGCAGCCTGCAGAGCCCTGGGTATCCTGCCAAACTGGCCGTGAGCAACTTCGATTTTCCTTTTCTGCCCAAAGCCAGAACACCAAAGAATTCATAAATGCCTTGCAGTGGGTATCTACTGAATTTACGCGGAGCTGAACTACTGCAAATGCTGGTTCACAGGATGCAACCAAGAGCAGGTTTGGGATTTCCAAAGTAAAACTGCCCTCAGTGAGCTTGGGAGCTGTGCCAGTGCCTGGCTGGGTAGGAAGCTTCTCAGATGGTTTGAGCATGATATCCTCTAGGTCGGTCCCTCTAGAAGTCTCGGTTTAACCTTGTGGAAGCACACACAGGGCAGCAGGGCCTGGATTCACAGAGGCATTTGGGAGCCCACGTCTGTAGGAGTCAGTGAGCTTTTCTGTGCCGTTCTGAATGGAATCTTTCTTACACATATTTTCTTTGGAGAGTGGAGGGAAGTAGTAATGGAGAAACAAAAAGCTATGTAAGCTTCAGAAAACAAAGATTCTCTTAAAAAAATGAAAAAGACCACTGGACTGGGTCAGTAGAACGATTGTACATCCACAGCAAGACAAGTAAGAGCCTGTCTCTCTGAAAAGCCTGTCAGCACACACAGCCTAACCAGAGCACATACTCTAGCACAATGTGGGTACACACGTCTCACATGTCTCGCTTGCCAGGGAATTGCAGGAATTTTGCCTCTGAAAAGTGCTTTAACTCCCCGTGCTTTTTTCCTTTTCATTAACACCACTCTGCTTTATTGCTCCTGCCCTTGTTCTTGTGACAATGGTGTGTGGAGGATCTAAAAGGGGACCTGTTGTGTCGAGTTGTCGCTTCCTTTCATTGGTATCAGCGTTTGGCTGAGAATTATGTTTTAGTGGGGAGATCCCTAACGTTTAGGATAGCAGAGTGATTCGATCATCCTTGTTGGGCACAAGGTGATTAAAGTGGCACCAGGCGCTGGAGGAAAAAAGCCACCAGTACATGTGCAGGATGGAATTTCGCACCTGACACTCCTTGTTTGTGGTGCTGAATGTTTTTCCAATCAGTAGGTAGCAGATGTAACCAGACCTGCGGGTCACAAACGGATGGCAGCTGGGATGAAGGTAGAACGAAGCATTCATCATCCTCTGCAGCCACAGCACCTGCAGATGGTGCTTGATGTTATGTGCTCTGCCTCGTCTAGCACTGACATTCCTCTATATGGAAACTACCTGTACAAAAGGAGAGCCAGGGAAAAAATGATAGTAATATGTGTGAGGCCTGAGAGAAAAGAGAGCTGTCTCTGGGGCAAGGCTACTGCATCTCTCACCTTCCTGCTGCCGCAGGCGGGATGGGAAGGTAGAGGATGCTCCATTACGGGAAGGAGGGCTTTGCATCGGGGCTGAGGGTCCCATGGGAGCGGGGCAGTGCTCTGCTGTGTCCTTACGTGGGTTTTGGGGTTTCCTTCCCACAGACACCACACTGCCAGGGAGGCTAGCCTTGAGGTTTCACAGGGGGGTTCATGTGACGCTTCCTCAGCATCCCTCATTTTGATCTTATAACGTAATTCATATTGTGGGTGGTTTTTTGTTTGTTTGTTTGTTTTTCATTTTCCTGGGTACTTTAACCAGTGGGTACTTGGCTCTGGTTTGTCCCCAGCTGTGGCTGTGGCCCTAGATCTCCCAAACACATGTGCAGTTTCTGGAGGAGAATATTGCCCTTGAGCTGTTTCTTACTCTCGCTTAAGGAAATAGGACTCCTCTGTGTTTTATAAGTAAAAACACTAAAAGAAAGAAAAAATCTGATTATGTCTGAGCAATTCTTGCTTGATATCTGTAAGAAAAATCCGTCAGTGCATGTTTGTACTGGAAGATGCGTTAACCTGAGGGTAGCCATATCCAGAATTCCTTCAAGTGAATTCCCAATAAGAAGAATCAGGTGCTGTATACTCTTTGGATTTATTTATCCAGATTTTTTTCATGTCTTCTTTCATAATGTCTGATAAATTTTCTCTAAGTTTATATTGTATGTTCATAATAAATTAAGTAGAAAATGCTGTAAGGGAAAGAAGTTTTTTATTTGTTAAAAGTAACTTAAAGCTCAACAATAATATACCCTACTTAATCTATCAAATTAGTCCTTGAAACTGTCTGGAGACAGAATGTACCATTTAACCTATTCTGGAGTGAAAAGCAATGAGAAGTCTGATTTTTTATATTTGAAAAGTTCAGATTAGAAAGTCTCAAATTTTGGCATGCGTCTGAATGAAATTTTCATTTGTCTTCTAATAACTACATACTGCTTTGAGCAAAGTTTTTTATTAGGGATTTGGGGGGTAGGTTTGGACCCAACAGTAGTTAAAATACAAAAATAACATCTGCAAGCTGGATTGTACTCATTCAAGGTTTCCAGTAAGATTTTCTTCACAGTTGTGCTTCTGATTTCAAGTAGTCCGACAATACAGAGAGTAAACCTTTCATTCTACACAGAAAAAAGATAAGGAAGTATATGAAAATTGTTAAGGTGGTATATAAAGAGGTGTTGAATATCCACATAATTTGGAAATTAGGCTAATTGTATTTTTCAAAACCCCTCAGATATATTGCAGTCCCTCTGAATTACTCTTTGCGATTGGAAAAGAGAAGGCATCTCACCTAGTCCTTATGGCCTCTCTAAAATTACATCCAAGAGCTGCAGCTTCACAATGATCCCTGTATTAGTCATGTTCAAAACGAAAACAGCCCAGCCTCTGGCCTCTTGCTCAGTCCTAAAATCCAGAGACACCAGCAACAATGAGACCGCTCCCAGAGGAAGACCATGGTGGCAGCGTGCAGGTGTGACAGCTGCCCAGCTGCGTCTGCCAGGCCACTGCCATACAAGTGGCAGGCTGAGCTTCAGTGCAGGAAAGGTCAAAGGCCTTGAAATTAGCCACAAGTGAGCCTATTTAAAAAAAAAAAAAATTATTTAATTCACCTTTCCCTCTGCGAGGAGCCAAGCTCTGTTCCCATGAAGACAGGGAGACACCACGCGCCTGACTGGGCTGCCAAAACCTCCTCCAGACCCAGCGGTGGCGGGCAGAGAGCAAACTGCGCTCCTGAGCCCCGCCACATCGGCTCATCCCCCCATCTCCTTCGGCAGGAGCCGTCTGACCCTCCGTCCCAAAGCACTGCCTCAGTGCGAGACAGTCCTGCCGCCGTTTTGCTGCCGTACAACTGACAACATAAAGCTTGACTGCACGCGCTGCCTTCTTAACTAATACCTACTGCCTCGGGGTGGTTTCGAATGGAGGCCTTCACTGAAAGGTGGACCAGGCCCTGAGGTTTTACCTAGTAGAAAAATAACAGTTTTCTCCATAATTAGAAGCACATGGATGGATTTCCTCTAACATCATGTTACCACATATATCCTAAAATGACTGGTTGTATCACAGAAATGGGGTCCTCCAGAGTGTGTAACATACCTGAACATGGTTAGCTACCATCACCTGACCCCTGAAAGTGTTTCAAAGAGGATACAGAGAAGAAGAGAAGTGGGGGGGAGTGTTATGTCCCAGGAGGTATCCGGTTGTTCTTTGGAGAGAAGTGTAGCCAGGTGGTGGGGGAGAAAATTAAAAGATTGGGGTTTCTTTCTCCTCTTTTAGTCACACCATGGTGTAGCTGTGAAGAGATGCTTTTTAGTTCTCTTTTTTTTTTTTTTTTTGATGTTTTACAAACCTGCTTGCTTTCTCAGTCCCACTAATTGAAAGGAAATCACTATTCTTTTGCTAGCCAGCTAGGCAGTGCTTGCAGCACCAACGAGCATTTCCCAGCAAGAACTCTGCATACCGCAGCTCTGGAAAGAAAGCAGTTCAATGCCATCTCCAGTAGGTCAACCCTTGTACAAACTGTGACTCCTTTGGTAACACAGTGAGCTGCTTAGCATCATGGGATGCAACAGTTTAGATTCCTTTGGTATGTTTAGCAAATATTCTGTGTATTTGCTCGCTCATTTGGAAACATCCCTGGTAGTTTTAATACACTTTTTTGCTGAGTAGAATTGCAGAACTGTAGCAGTCAGCAATGAACATCTGCGAGATCTTCAATTAAAAAACTAAAAAGCAAAATCTTTTAAGTTAAATTAGTTGTATGTTTATTATTCTAAACCTTGCTTGAAATACTAAGGTGTAGTTGTTTTAATTTCCATTAACAAAATATAACATTCACAGCTCTGACAAGCTAGCTGTTTAGTCCCAGTCAGCGCTGTAATCCTCCTCCCCCTGGTCACACACTGCTACTACTATAGCTAGAAAGAGGAATGGGGGACTGGGTAAAGCGTTTGTAGCATTTGTGCTATTTGCAATCCTGAAATGCCAGAAATACTGATCAGCTGAATCACACTTCAGCTCTATAAGTGATTCTGACTAATATTTAATATTGCTCATTCTTATTTTTCTACTGCTGTTAACATTGAAATGATTATTAGTAGCTTTTCTCAAAGCAAGTATACTTTAATATTATTTTCAGTGATTTCCTTGTGGATTGTTTTTCAACATCTTCACTTCTACTTTGATAGATCAGATAGGCTGGTAAAATGACATTCTTTGTAACCAAGTGTCTCCTTATGCCTTTACACTAGTGGCATTCAGAGGTGTTGCAGTACACATCCATGTGAGAAGCATTTATTCAGCGCAAAGGATTCTTCTTTGGGGACCAAATTCTTGTGTGGTTTGTGTGTTTGTGTGTTGGTATTACCCTTTAGTGTGACATTTATTCTTGCGGGAAGGGCACCGTGCACTTTGCATGGGACACTACCTTCTGCACAGAGAAGGAATATATACATGTTATAACAAAAATAACTTCTACCTCAAAATCAGCATTGAGAGGTTTTTCTTGTTACTTCTGGCAAGCTCTGGTGTTTGCTTGTTTGTTTTTTAAGACAGGGGAGGAAGGGATAGCTTGTAGCTGGAAATGCTGCATACTCAAAATTCCTTACAGTCTATTGAAAAATAAGCACACCTTGCCAAATGGTTCAGACAGGATCCCTTTGAAGAGGATTATCTGTGCCTCCCGGTCTGCACAAGGTAGGTCTCCACTTCAGCCTCCAGCTCACAGCGGGGCTAACCTCCAAGTTGCTCCAGGCAGCCCAGGACCTTTTTGAGCTCTGACCATCTCCTGAGGGGAACCCTCCAAAAGCCTCTCCTGGCTCCTTTCACCACCATTCCTGTGAATTTATTTAGTATCTAGTCAGAATTTCCCTTGTTGGAACTTGCGACTCTTGCCTCGACATTTTGTTGTGCATCTCTGAGAGATCTGCCTTGTTTACACCAGCAATGGGATTAGGCTTGTTCTGTCACCCGCCACTTGCCTTGAGATGAGCTGTTAAGTTTGGTAGGATGTGTTTTTGTAGGTTTTAAACGGATGAGATGCTTTGTGTTCTGGAAAACTTTGCAAATCTGAGCTCTGTGATATTGATTCTTCATCTACTCGCTGTCATATTGTTCTCCCTTTGTGCTCTTCACCTGACATTTCACATGCAGTGTTTGTGTAGAAATCCAATCTTCTGGATCCTTGATTTTATAAATGGAAGGATTTTGAAACAAGCAGAGGAATTTTGTTCTCTTCAGTGAGTTTAGCTAGTATTTGTTCCTCTGAAGGTCTCTCTCACTTAGACACAGTCCAAAGAGCTGTCCTAATGCATATTCCCCCAGAGCTGCTTCTGTGTTAGGCGCTGAGGATGTCAGGAACCTCTCTGGGGAATGAGGTTACCTTGCTAACAGGAAGCTCAGCCTCTAAGAAATCTGAGTGGTTATTACATGGAGACAAAGTGCTTTTGTCAGCTTTAGTACTTGGATTGGGAATATTCAGCACACTGCTTACAAAGCAAGGTCAGGTGTAACAGGCGAGGGACCTTCAGAAGGACGTCTCTTCCCCTCCAACCACGAGCTATTGACAAAAAGTGACACTCGGTCTTCTCCATCTCTCTTTGTATTCTTCCTGTAAATCAAAGCTAAGTTTTCAGTTCAGTTTGATCTCTTTAATTTTGGTGGGTTTTTTTGTTTGCTTGTTTTTTTTGTTCTTGGCCCAGCTGTTTAGGGCTGTCCCACCTGACTACAACCTGAGCTGTGCTCATAAAAAAGGTAGAAGTGATGCCATCAGACAGTCTGTGACTTCCAGAGGGGATACTGGAGTGAAATGTAGCATTAGCTTTATCTGCTCTTGGCTTCTAAGATACCCCTGCAGCTTGTTTTTTTTTTTTTTGTTAGGTTTGTGTTTAGAGAGAAAATCAGAAAAGAATCAAGGTTACAGTAGGGGTGGGACAGGCAGAAACACAGACTGCTGCGTATTGCATCCCTAAGAAAGCAGGCATAAGCAGGCCCCTATTTTTCTGTCTTCTCGACTGTGTGTTGCTAGAGTAGGTATAGAGATGGGTAAGGAAAACCATGATAATTTAGTATGCCTTTTAGAGATCTGTTTTACCTGTAGGATGCCATGTGTGGAGGCTTTTCCAAAACAGCATTAGTTGAACGTGCCAGAACAATAGCGTAAGAGACAGTCGTTTCTCTCAAAACATTGTCCATGTTTAAGCATGTGTCATCTCCAAAGCTTGGATGTTGTGCAAAACCTTTTGTAAAATCTGGCAGAGGGGAAAGAGCTACTAGACACTGCTTCCAGCCTTCACCATACAGAGAAACTCTGAATTTTCTTCAACAAATAGGTCCTACAGGAAACAAAAAGACTTGGCATAACTCTGTGTGTGACTCCAGCAGCCTCCGGTAATCCCAGATTCAGTACCAGCACTTCCCTCTATAAATATATAGAATAAGTCATGCCACACTGGAGTGCTGAAAATCTCTGCTCTAACCCACTAAAAAAAAGTTTTCTATTTAATTTCCATCTACAGTAAAATAGTTTTAAGTTCTTTACCTCATTGCACTTTCTCAGCACAGTTGCAAAATGCTAGGTAAGGGAGAGACTCTTTCAGTGCATAACCCTGAAAATACCTGAGCCACTTTCATGTAACTTCTACAATATTTGGATAGACATCATTAAATAGAAGTGGTGCATTGCCAATTTTGACAACCTAAACACTAGATTAAGCTATCAGAAGCCACAAATCTTTCTAAGATCATGAAAGCAGTATTAGGCTTTTAAAGTAAAACAAGTCGAATTTCAAACCCATTATCAGAAATCAAAAGAGAAGTCTACGTTAATTTACTCCAGGAATTACTGAAACATTCAACAGAATACAGCGTTATTAGGGAACTGAGCTTAGCACTTCTCCAAATCCACATTTTGGTTACATGAACAATTATAGTTTCCTTTTGAAGTACTGGTTTTCTATGCCCATAAAATTAGATTAAGAGCTACAAAGTGACAAAAGCTGCAGCTCCATTTCTCTCTTGCAGAGAGCTAAGCGCTAATACTACCTAACACAATTTGCTTACAGAATGACTAAAATGAGCAGCAAATTGGATGTTTTGCACAGACTCTGAGATGTGTACATTCTGTGGCGTTTGGTATTCTATTGGTCTTGCTACAACCTTTGGTTTATGCAGTATTGCAATTACAGCAATCCCGCAAATGACTCCAAGCTGAGTCAAAGAGCAAACGATAGTGGCATCCTTCCAGTGGCATCCTTTTTTTCTCTTCGAGAGTTGAATTTTCCAGTTGATTACACCATTTTTAATGCTGAGTATGCAGTTGACTCTGTCAAGACTTGTTTAAAAATGCCAAAAAGAATAATAACAAATAAGCAACTTTGGGTATATTTCAAAGCAACAAAGATGAAAACAATTGTTTTAATATTCCTAGACACACTAAATTTAATCACACTGTTTTTTTTTTCTTTTTTTTTTTTTTTAATCATATCCAACCAACAACATAGCAATGGTTGTACTTACATTTCCAGGAATAAACAAATATGGGTAGAAAAGCAATCTCTAAAATTGAAGAAGCATTTTTAATTTCTATCACTATAATAAGGATACCTAAAAAATCCAGTAAAATCAGATGTAGTTTCGCTTTGTATCAAAACTGCTAGCCTTCTAATGGTGATACTTCAACACTTACATTGAAAGGAAGATTGGATGTTCTGAGAATAATTAAGAGATGGTCTATTGGAAAAAAAGAGAGTTGGGAAGAAGGAAAACATTAGCCAAGAACAATACTGCAAAAACATTACAGGAGTCAGTCACCCGGGAATTTAAAAAAAATAAAATAAAAACCAACAGATTTTACACAACCTATTCTGTGAGGCTTCGACTTTCTAGTTGAGAAGTGAATATATGTACTTTCCTAAACAGAATCTGTCATGCCATTAACCTTCCTGGTTATTTCAATTAATCACTTAACAGGATAGTACTTACTTTTATGAATGGTAATTGTGGAGCTTTCAACTGAAGTTAACTTTTAGAGCTTAATACTACAACTATTATGCGATGTCTTGATGCTTTAGAGTTCCATATATCCCAAATTTAAGAAAACAACAACAACACTGCTTTTGCAAACACGTCCAGAAAATGCTAAATGCATACATTACTTTTTTTTAAATCCTTTTTAACATCTAGATCCGATGAGCTGTCCTTAGCATATAAAACCTAAGAATGTTGCCAAAGAATATATACTGTTCCCTTCACACGGTGCATGTGAGTTGCCCTCGGTATTCTGATCTGCATTCAAAAGGAGTGATTCCCAAATAAATACGCTACTGCAAATTGTTCACATTTCAAGGAGTTGCTACGGGTGATCCACAGTATGTAATAAATGTATAAAACAAAGACACAATACTTTAAGTTTTAATCCAACAAATGAGGAGGGTCTTGACAATGTACAATACCATTGTATTGCCAGTGCTGTAGAATTGTACATAAAAACAATTGTTTTCTGTAGATGTAAAAATAGTAGGTTTTTATTATAATACAGTAAAACACATAGAAACCATTTAAAATTAAGTAGAAACCTCTTAAACAATTGAGGCATTAAGCTAAGTGTTTCTCCAAATGTATTAAATAAAACACGGTTAATGCTGATTCTAAACATCTTCCCCTGTCTTCCCTACTCTTCTCCCTAATTAAACTGAGTAGAAAATATAGCAGTCTCATTTTCTGGTTTGAATTTTTTCAGAGAATCATTTAAATTCTCCATTTAGTTGAAGTACAGTCACACAACTCTTCACAATACAGTACAATACCTTAAGTAATTTCTTTCCCATTGCTATATAATTTTGGAAGTAAGTATTTAAGATTAATTTTGCAGGCTAGAAGAGGCCCAAGGAAGTCTGCGGGAGGGCAATTTAATTTTGAATGCAAAGTATTTACACAAACATTAGTCTATTGTAATTACAGCATAAAACTTGCAACATAGCTGAAAAGTGGGTGCATTTAACAAAAGCTCCAAATGAAAGAAAGGGAAGAAAAACAGATTACAAAATAAATAATCTAAAGTTCTTCGTGGTAGAAACGTTCATCATGAAGCTGCCTGCCATAATCCGTTGCTTCACTGTTAAGAAACAAATCCTGGTTCTTAAGAATTTCTGCTTCAGAAAGCTTTTTATCATCATTCAAATCCATTTCTTCAATAAGGTGAAGAGCCTTTAAAATAAATGGAACACCAGGTGCACAGTTAATAGGTAGGAACATTTATAAATACATTTTTGGAATAGCATTGTCAGAGTCCTGCCACTACACCATTATTTGTAACAAGCTAGATGCCATTTAACATTCAGAACAGAATCTTTCTTGCCTCAGTTTGTTTCCCCTTGCCTTTTTTATTCAGTGGCAAAGTCATAATATCAAATTTCTAACCTCATCATCAATTCTAAACCAAAAAAATGAATGTCAAACCCACTGCTTTACTCTGAGGGCAGAAGACAGTGTTAAAAAAGCAAAGATTGATCATCTTCCTGGAAGTACCAGCAGTCTCTGAAATCCACTGGTTGATGCCATACATACCTTTAGCATACGACCTGCAGAAAATGCAAGCTTAGCAGGTCAGCTACAGACTGTGTGTTTTCAGTTTCTGGACATTCAGCCACAGAGCAACAGCTACGGTCCTTGGTGTGCATGACCTCAACTACAATTTGAGCCAGTGTAGTCTTCATGTTGAGCATCCTCTTCCATAGGTGTGTACCAGTTACGGTTATCTCTATCTCTACATTAACCCTCTGTCTGACAAGATATGCTTTTCCAGTTCTCAGTTTAAACTTTAGGTGCTGTTACTTTTAGCTCTGGAGGTATCTATTCTGCTCTGGAGGCATCTATTCTGCTAGCCATTTCTGTATCTATTTATGATTTGCAAAAATAGCTCTATAACTGTAATTCATGGTTTAAATGTAACTGGAAAGTATTTGATGTCCACCATGGAAAAGATTTTGTACTTTCAACAGTGGATGAGATAAGTCATCCATGCATAGGAACATCAACTTTGGATAGCAATTAAAGATTTCCCTCATTTCCTGAAAGCCAAAGCTTGCTTTTTGGAAAAAAAAAAAGACAAACGCAATGTCAAATGAAACTGCAAGTTACAACAGTTCTCAATTTTTTGCTTGCATATGTATTATAGAAGGAGGGAAATTCAGCAATGAAACAAAAAATGTGGAATACTTTAGTTGTATGTTATTCATGAGAATTACACAGCTCAAAGCTACCAAGCTAGCACAACAGCTCTATTGCAGCTGTTATTACTGAGAAATAGCAGAGTTCCTAGTCTGACATGGTTTTGGTTTTTATTTACAAAATATCTACAGATACGATGATTTACAGGGTCCTTCCATTTCTCCTTTTTCTGATTGGTTTGGCTCAATGTGACTGCTTAGCGGCTTTATTAAAAATGAAATATTACTTACATTTAAGCTGACTACATCAGCAAAGAGGGCTGAAGAAAATGACAGGTAGTAACATCAGCCAAACAGATTTCAAAAACACTCTGCATGGCAAAAGCTAACAGAGTATTAAGAAAAACATCTTGGTAAACATGTATCAGTTCCCAGAAACTGAATGCATAGTATTTTTCTGTTGTTTTATGTTATTTAGCTACCAGATTTCTCAAGCCATTTTTAAATGACAAAATTAAACTGTAATATAAATAAAGAACTTATAATGCAAGTCAATGCCACCTTCTCTTTAGGATAGGGGACTTTGCTAAAGCCTTGCATTAACTGAAGAAAAAAATAGCACATTAGAAAAACAAATAAAAAAAAAAAATAACCTTTTGGAACTGAGATATTAGTACACCATGGCCTTGCTTTAAGCTAAAATTTGAATGAATAGTGAAGAACTGATAAAAAAAA
The DNA here is from genome assembly GCF_040182565.1 of Anser cygnoides. Taxonomy (NCBI): domain Eukaryota; kingdom Metazoa; phylum Chordata; class Aves; order Anseriformes; family Anatidae; genus Anser; species Anser cygnoides. The sequence goes on from NC_089883.1 coordinate 13,808,979, forward strand.
CAACAAGGTATGTATAAACTCAACAACACACAGAACTCGTGTCAGTTATAACAGTATTTTTTCTGTGAAATAAGAACCAACCACCCTCAAGCGTCAGATGTTTAAAAAAAGTCTGCACAAAACCTTACAGATGCACATTTACAAAAATACTCCTATAGCAATTTTGTAGCTTAGGTTCCTACAAGGTTAGGTACGTGAGCAGCCAGTGCTACATGCTAACCAAGCTGCTTTTTCTGTAATCAGCAGAGCTGAAATAGCAGGAAGGTGGGAGCTCAGTAATGACATGTCCAGTCACAGAAGATGAGCTATCTTATCTATCTTGAAGAGTTTCCCGACTTTAAGAGTAATTATGGAGGCACGGGAGGACCTGTTTGTCTGCCATACTGAACACCAAAACCCTTCAGTGCAAAGGAAAGAGATCTGCACAAATTAAGATAAGAAGTTATTAGCAGAAAGGCAGAAACCTTCTCTACTGCCATCAGCAACTCTAAAGTCCGTTCACAAAAATAGCCTGTTCTGGTATGCTCAGTGCTTCTACTACCTGCTACAAAAAATAGACAACTAAAATGAGAATCCACTTAAACCTATTATGGCATTCTACTGGTCATTAAACCATTTCAATTATCACTCTCATTTTAAAGTTTGCTTTACAGCATCTTGAATCATAGAGTACATCTATTTTCTTATACTTATGCAAATACAGGTTTTAATACAAATTTTGTATAAATTATGGCAATTTAACCAGTTAGAAGAAGAATGATCCATTTCTGTTTTCCTAACTGTGCTGTATGTAACAGCTTCTTTTATTGGTATATCTCATTAGCCTTACCTACTGTAACTTTAAAATGACTGTGCTCTTAAATCAAACCAGATACACCATGTAGGATAGCACCTTGTTAATTAATAAACATTCATACAATCAACAAGAACATCAAATTTGCCTTATCCAGACTGGGACCTGCATTCTTTGTCAAACTGGAAAAAAGGGCTAAAAAAGATATGCAAACATCTACTAAGCACTCTTTCTCAACTACTAAGATATGGTAAATCTGAATTTATCTATCATTTTGTTGTGATACCTCCAGAATTCTGCTGCATTAAATAAAATCTAAACAGCAATTATTAAACCAATCAAAACACATACCTCCTCTTGTGCAATACCCTGATTATTAGGTACTATCCAAGACAACAGCTCTTGAGGGCTGAGTTTCCCATCGTTATCCTTGTCATAGTCATTCACAAATCGATCCTTCTCAACAAGTATCCATTCTGGATCTTCCCTTGCAGCTAGTGAGAAACATTTGTCACATTTAAAACCGACGCATTCACCTTTTCTGGTAATCAAATTAATGCAATTTAGTCTCATAACATAAAAGTGATTTCACTAAACAAAGAGAGACCTTACAGACCAGTCCCAGGATATTAAAAAAACATTAAAAAAATATTTGTATAGATTAAAACAGAACTTAAAGCTAAGATAATGTTAAGACTGTACATTTACAGTTGAACTAAGGGGACATGAAAGTCATGTGTTACCATCAACTGAGCTACTTATTTAATGTTAACCAAAGTTAACCAAATCAATGGGGGAGAAATCATACTACGTATAAAATGTGCTGCCAAATGGATGGTTTCCTACTTATTGGGACATCTGACATACCAATAGGAAAAAGTTCAAGTGGATGATGGAGATATTTGACATTATTTACTTTGACTGGGTTAAGATTACTCTCTCCCATTATATAGCCATTGTATAGCAGTAACATTGCAGATGGCATGTTAATAGTATCCCATGACAGCAACATGAGCAATACTGTAGTTCTCAGTCATTGGTCATCTCAGCACTTAACAGATGCAGGAAAGTAGGGAAAAGCTTTAAATCAACAAGTGTCCTAAAAGTAGGTAGAGAACTAGTGTTGTGCAGTGTATGCAGTTATGAAACTTGTAAGGTGATACCAAGATTTTAATAACATTCTACTGTCTGTTCCTGTGCTTTAGCAGCCAGGGAGGTAATTTGTGACAGCTAACAGAGAGGACAGAGTTCTTACCTAGTGCAGGCTCAACAGACTCTGAACAGTACTGTAAGCTCTCAAAATAGTTTATATTTTTCTGTATTTTTTTTAAAAATAGCTGGAATATATCCAAAGCAGTCCCATTTACTGCTTGTATTTATTTGTACTCCTGCTCTATATTTACCCTATATTCTGACTTTGCACCCTGAAACCTAACCAGCTTTTAAACTTGTCTCTAACTCTTCAAGAAATTAAGAGGCAATTCACGCTGATCGTTCATCACTGATAAATACTGTGAACAAGTATTAACAGATTTTAAGACTTCCTAAACCTTATGGAAGTCGAAATTATTTGATATGAAAGGCAGACAGGTAACAGTTTAAAATAATTAGGTTTATATTATAAAAGAAAAAAGACTAAGTCTCTCTCCTTTCTAACACCTAGTTTACAACTCAGTTATCCTTAACATCACAATTCACCAATACACTGCTGCCCAAAGCCACAAGACGGTTATGAAACCAGACCCACCGTGTAGCTTATTAGTCATTTTAGGGTGTGCGGCAGGAACACTGTCTGCAGAAGATACGGTCATTTGAAGAAAACCTGAAGTTTCTACAGTTCCAGATGATTCTGAATCCTTGATAAAAATGTTTAATAGAAAGGCTGTTCTATCTTCTGTTACTGCAAGGACCCTAACAATAATTTCATCCCTTTCTAATAACTTCAGATAGACTGGCTTGGAAAGGCTTTTTTAAAGTTCGAGTAGGAAAAAGATATAAAAAAGCCCTCCATGCTTCAGAATTAGCACTCCTTACGACCAAGCAGACTTTTCACATGCATCAAGCCACTGGTCTTTTTGGAACCAGAAGAGTTCTTTGCCCTATCTTGTAGCAAGTCAAGTACAGTGTATAAAATATTTATCTATTAACAACTTACCTACAAAAAAGCATTGATAAACACCATGTAAATGTCTCTCTCTCTCTCTTTTTTTTTTTTTTGTTAACACAGGAATAGAGCAAGCTTAAGGAAGGGCAAGAATGAAAAAAAAAAAAAGGTGAAAGCAGATGGGCTTTCGATACCTGGTACTGTGAAGGGACTCCTTACACTTCCCCTCTCCCTCTCTTAAAATACATACAGCTTCAGTCCTTCTGCAGCAAGGCTGACAGCTGCTTTAAGCCGATCAAGACTAGGAAAGGCTAACCTTACATTCATGCTGGCTGTTTTCCCAGATGTGTTCAGTTAGCAAAACGGTATCTTATTTTAGCTACATACCTAGTGATGAGGATTATGCTTCAATGGTTGGGAAAAGAAATAACTTACAAGGGAACAGTGGGCTGTACACAAACTACTGCCAAATACACGCAGGGCAGACTGAAATAATGACCTACTAGGCACAGTACCAGGAAATTGAATTATTCTGACTGACAGGATAATGTCACTTGGAACCTGTAGGTGGAGGTGTTAAAAGCTGAAAACAAAGGTGCATACAATTCATCCCATTCCAAAAGCTTTTGTTCAGTTCCTGCCCCCCAACCCTTTCCTTACTTGGGTCTCTTCTGTAATCACCAAGGAATTCTTCCAGGTTAACAAATCCATCACCGTCTTTATCATGCTCTTCTAAAGCTTCCTGAATGACAAAGTCCTTTTGCATACACACAAACAAAAGGCAAAATATCAATTTATCAGTCTTGCAATCAAGAGAAACAGAAATAAATCATTTTAGAAAAATAATGTGTCCTTTAAACTAATGAGATGTCATTTCGAACCTGCTTCTCTGTTTTACATGAACTAGTGCAGTAACTGGTTCCTGTGCCACAGAATGGATCCATTCTTAGAGTTTAGGATGTCAGGTTTTATGAAAATCAAATCTGTAGGGTGTACATAGAGTTGGAATCCTTAAACATAATTCAAAACTACATGAGCACATGAATTTGCACAAAACTATAATCCTATTTCTTTTTTTGATGTACTAATTTCTTTGCATTTTGTAACTTTTTGAAGTTGTTGGAAAAATTGTTTTTTGTCTTGGTCCTTTGTTTCCCAGTGAGACCAGCATGCCGGTTCTTGTAGTTGTTCTTGTTTGTTCATAATTAAGCATTATGTCAACACAAACAGAGGCTATGTTTGCACTGAGCTCCTGCTGGCAGTTAGCTCTGCAGCATCAGAGAGCCAAACCTGAAGGCTCTGTTGCAGAAAAGCAGCAGTGTACTTTTAACTGGGGTCAGCTGTGGGTATTGAGCTGGAATGACACCAACAGTCACAGCAGTGATGAAACGCATCACCAATGCCAAAGTGGTCCTGGCTTGAATAATAATCCCCCAAACTCCAAGCACAGAAAAGTCAAAGTTTCAGAAAGTTTTTATTTTTTTTTTATTTTTTTTGGCCAGAAAAGTGACCATTGTGACCCTCTGAGTAAGGTGAAGCTAACTGGCACTTGACCTTTTTCCTGCATCAAGACATCTTCATTGTGAATCCCTCTAACTAGAATTGAACTCTGAACTAGGCTTGCAACTTTCTCAAGCTGAAATCTTACTGATGTGTTTCCAACCTAACAGAATTTTAGAGATATTTATGTCAGCCTAATCCCAAAGGTTTAAGATAGTTGTGTAATACCACTTCTTGACAAATAATAGTTCTTGAAATAAATTTTCAAGAAAAGCACTGCACTCCTGCTCCATCTTCTGAACTCCAGCACTGAATTCACAACATACCATCTGATTTTTTTATTTGGTCTGGAAAAGCAATATACATAGCTGCTCAAAAGCACACTTCCTGTAGCACTGGGACATTAAAAAGATGTTGCCTCTATATACACAGAGCTGATAAAGACCTCCTCCTAAATCTTACCGTCATATACTCCACTTCTTCAGGATGTTCAAAAGCAATGAATTCATCCACATTTAGATCAGGAACATCATCCCTGTTAGCTTTTTCAAAACGCTTTTTCTCCTTTAAATGAAGCTTAGAAAATAGATTTAGTTAGAGTGCTTAATGAAAAGGAAAAACATTATAGTAGTTGGCTGTAAACTCATTAGAACATTAATTGTTTCACATTACTTTCTTGTATTATACTGATGTCTTATTTTCACTAAGAAGAGCTCATCCAGAGCAATGAGAATAGCACTTTTAATGGGAGGAGGTCTTTTTTCTAAGAATCCCATAAAAATTTCCTTCATTTCAGTTAGGAACATTTGAAACACTCTCAGCCAAGGCTTCAAAAACATGAAAGGGAGATGATGAAAAGACCAGGAAGTCTTGTCTTTATACATGCTTCCACTTCAATAAGTCACCAATTCCCAAACTAACCTAGTGGAGTACAATTACTGTTAGACTGGCCATCACACATTCTAACATTTACATTTTCAGGACATTTAACCTTTTGAATCTATATCTCATTTACATCAAGGGCTCTTCATAGTTCCAAGAAAGTCTTCAAATATCATATATGTAAACTGCCTTTTCTGAAGCCATTTTAAGTGCTGAAGGATGAGGCAGATTCCTTTAATACAAGACTGTTGTCCATTACATCTGAACTTATTTCAAATCAAAGTCACTTCTGTAACCTCTTTTAAGTATAAATATTAGCATGCCTTCTTAAAAGAGATAATACCCGCAATAAACAGGCAAGTTACTATTTCTGAATGTCTTGCACTTCCTTCTTCTGTACTCTAAATGTGCAAAACCCTTGTTCTTTGCCCTTGTTTCATTCTGTACAGTCTCTTCAGACAAAATAAAGACCCAAACCACTGATAACAAATCTCTACTCAAAATGCATGCGATGTGAGCTGTGAAAATTTTGGAGTCCTGTGTTTGAGTGTATTGTACTAAACAGTATGACTCTGATCTGGATAAGGCAGTGGCCAGCAAACCAGAGATCACAAATACTTTAAAAATAAACACTTGAAGTTGTACTTCTTAGCTTCTATCCTATTTATTGAATCTTCTCAGCTTAGTTAGGCTAATCTGACTCATGCAGATCACGTGTAACAAATAAAGTATAAGAGCTTAACTATTCTGCAAAATAATTAATTGCGTTTAAAGAAAAGCTGACTTTAGCTAAGAGTTAAACTGGAAGGCAATTCAGAAGGACTGGCTAGGGACAGTACTAGACTGCAAAATAAACTTGAACTGTTGAGGGGAAACGTTTGTTTTCAGTGTTTTGAGATGTGATGAACAAGACTGCCACCCTCTGGTAAATTCATGTTTACTTTATGTCAATTCAAAATCAGTAACAAAGTCCAACTTTTCCATTTTAACTAGAGCAGGATCATTAATTTACAAAAGTATGGCTGAAGACAGCTGACACACGATGCTGGTGCAATGCTGCTAGTTTTGCTTTTGCCAATGTAGGTTGAAGAAGTCAGCAAGTAGGAAAACCAAGCAAGCAATCATCACAAATTATAAATAAGTAGTTCTACCTCAGCATAACATGATGGCAACATCTCAAACATGGGGTTAAGATTTTGACTAGTAGTTCCATTCAAAATCTTGTTTTATTTAAAAACTACGTAATTCAGTGACCTCCAAAGCTTTACAGTTTGATTTTTCTTCAGTGTGTAAAATTCATTGCTTATTGTCTATTCCAGCTTAACGTCTGTCAACACTATATTCAAGACTACTACTTTACTAGAAGTAGCCACCAAAGCACTCCTTCTCAGAAAAAATCTCAGGCCAGAATAGTCTAAGAACTCACTTATTCTCTTTTAGGGAAATATTTACATGTACTTACAAATGTCTAACTTGAAAACAAACAAGTTTTACTACGGGAGATTTGTAGTGTCCTTCCTTCCCTGTCCCTCTTGCCTCCTTCCTTCCATTCTTAAGTATTTAATTGCATATACAAGATTAATCCGTAACTTCGATTGTTTATACATTCAGTTTTATGTACCAGGGTTGGATTGCTAAAAATATTTGAATTGCTATTGCTTTCTCTGTGGATCTCTAGCGGACAGAAAAATTTAAAAGCAGGCAATATTGATCCCCCACACCATATACTTCAGAAATGAATGAAAAGTGGATAAAGCAGTGCAATGTGGGTGGTTAAAGAGTACAGTACAAGGCTGACCAACACCAGTGCTACTGGCCCTAGCTACAGGCAGGACACTGGTTAGGCCATGGACCTAATTTAATAGATTGCCATCTTGTTTTAAGACATTTGCTGGAAGCTCTGCTCTGTGATAAGACTGCCAGTAGACTTATACTCCACTCAGCTACCAAAATGTACTCAGGAGGTACAGTTTCATTCTGTCTTTGTGTTTTGCTGGTAGCCAGTTTAATACTCCATTACTTTTCATTAATTACTCCCCTATCTCAGATAAATGAAAGTGTTAAAACATGCGCCAGCTGCTATGGTTTCTCTAACCATCCTGTTCTGTCAGAGTAAACAAATATTGTTTCCTATTGCCAGCAGCTTTCAGAAACTGATGCTGAAACATTTTACCTGTCGAAATGATTCTTCTTCTTGATCCTCCAGGACAGTGTTCTCATCAAAATCAATGACACGATCATACATTTGTAAATTGTACTCTTTCCAAGACACTAATCCATCACCATCTTTGTCATAGTCGTGGAAGTGTTGCTTAGCTTCTTGTGTAACATAATGTTTAAAGGACTGTTGTATCCAGGAGCTCAGCTCATCTGTGAAAATAAGAAAGTAAACCAAACAAAAATCAGAATAATCTATAGTATAAAAACTGTAAAGATACCACAGGTCTATTCAGTTTGGAATATACTTTGTAATTCAGATGCAAGTATGTAGGCAAGAGGTTGGTTAAACAGCCTACTTCCTCTGTGCCATGCCTTTTTTTCAAGTTAACCGAGTAAGAGATTAGACCACAACTACAGCTTTTAGTTCGTCTTCTGTCGTACCATACGGTTTCCCTATTGATACCCTCAGGCTAGAGTTAGATGGTTACTTCACTCTGGTGTATTTTGGTGCTGCCAGAAAAAGGGTGACGCATCCCTCTGACACACAAAGGAAGTGGTTAGGAAGAAATGATTACAGGTAGTGTTCATGCAGCTGCACAGCAAACTAGGTCAACTAGGAACTTATCCCATAAGGAAGATTCTTAGTTTTCAGCTGAGAAGTTACCCTTATTTCAAGCTTACTGAGGCCTGAACAATGCAAGCCTGCCCCTTTTGGTGGCTGCTGGCATTTATGTCAGCTTGAAACGATTATGTGGCCAGGGCTTTTCAAACCTGAAGCCATCCAACTCTAGGATCATTTAACCTTTCTTTTCAGACCTTTATGAAAATGAAATTGAATATAGAAAATTCTAAATGTAAATTTGTATCCAAAAATCACCGTTCCCATCAATTTCTAAGTTTCTTAGTGTAAAAAAGCGTTCCACTGTGATTTTCCTTTGGGAAGGGAGGGAAAAGCAAGTTTCCATTAGGCTAAGAACCAGACGCAGTATGTATCGTCAGGATTGAGTACAGAGGGAATTTCTGCACTTTAAAATATTAGACCTCTTCTCTTACAGCCTTCACGTTGCAAAGTGCTTGTTGTTTATTTTACAAGTTAGCCACCCTTACAAAGTCACATACTACCTCACCTCTGCTCAGTCAGGTACAGGAACACTGAACTAAGTGTGCAGCTGATTAGTTTCAGCACATCCAGTGGAAGACATTCAAGAGATAGAGTTGGCCTTATCTTTAAAACTGAACTTTCTCCTCCCACCCAGAAAGCTTACTGTATGCTTGATATCATGTCAGTGACATATCACGGTTCTGGAGTTTGAACAAGGATTGTGTTTGCTCTGTGTGCACGTTCACAAGACACTTATGTTTTTTTTTGTTAAGCTCCAGCAGAACAAACCGACATTTTTACAATGAGTTTGACAATTAGATGAAGAAAGTGTTGTGATGGTGCCTGAATTTACAGGTTTGATAAAACCTTCGTCTGGGAAATAACATTTGGTGCTACATTGTGATGGAAAGCACGTATGATCCCACAGTGTGGCTCAATGTTAGTAGGTGTTCAAGTGTGTGCACTCAATGTTATGGCTGCAGGTACCTTCTTTACCTCCTTGCCTTGCTCTCCTAGTTGTGCAAAAAGGATTTCAAAAAGCACTTGATTCTAGGGGGTTTCAGAGGTGTGAGGAAGAGGTACAGCTGCAAAACTGGTACTGTGGAGGGTGGGAAGAGCTCTGCTGTCGGTGGTAGTGCTCCTCCTGCCTGCTTTCCATGGCCCTCGCTGCTTGTGTCATGGAAAACAGAATCCTTGGGGACTGAGATATCCTCTATATCCTTTTTTATTATTATTTTTTCCCGGCATTTCTGACAGGCTGTGCAAGATGGTGGTTACATTTCTCGCGGCGATTCTCCACGGAGAGGGTCCCGCAGCCTTCCGTGAGGCCCAGCGCCGGGCCCATCGCACGAGCACGACCCCCGCCGCCCGTCCCGTCCCTTGCGCCCCTCAGCCCCCTGCCCCTACCCTTGCTGAGCAGCCCGTCGCCGTCCGCATCGATCCTCCTGACGATGGCCCGCAGCCGCCGCTGCTGCTCTTCCGGGCTGAGCCGCGCGTACTCCTCCGCCTCCTCCTGCGGGCGAGGGAACCGCCGTGAAGCCGCCGCCGCCGCCGAGGCCACCCCGGCGGGCCGCGGCCCCCGCCCGCCGCCCCCTGCCCGCCGCCCACCTGCCCGCCGAGCAGCGCCTCCCGGTCGTAGTCGGCGCGGTGCTGGCCGTGCGCCGCGCCCAGCGCCCACAGGGCCAGGCCCAGCGCCAGCAGCGGCCGCCGCCGCATCGCGCCCGCCGACGAGGGGACCCGCGGCGAGGGGCGGGGAAAGGGAAGGGAACGGGAAAGGAAGGGAAGGGGCCGCGGGGGGCTCCGGGGCGCCGCCTGCCCCCGGCTGGGGGCCGGGCCGGGCGGGGGGCGGCCGGCCGCGGGGCCTGGTAGGGGAGGTGCCGGCGGTGGGGTCGGGCACGTCGTGGGGCCGGGGCCGCGAAGTTTTGTCCTGCCTCTCCCGCCCAGGCGTCCCTTTGTGCCGCGGCAGCGGAAGGTACCAAGTGCTGTCAGCATAGGTCTGTGATTTCTCACTTCCAGAAAGTGGGTCGGCTCAGGCATCAGTGAAGACTGGCAGGCCAGAGTGAATTTTGTCAGAGCTCGGGGCTGTTTCAAACAAACTCTGCCGCAGCGAAGATCATCAGGAAGCTGGCAGCGTGAAAGTGTCCTCTCAGAGAGGAGGAAAGCTTGCTCCTGGTGTGGGCCTGAACTCACAGTCGCACTTACAGCACAAAGGGAAAAGGAAGCGAGGCGTTATAAATGAGTTAGCAAGGTGAATCAATACAAATGTTCATAACTGTTCAGCACAGATAATAGAAAGAAAAGCTGTAAAATAAATTGAATCTCATTTACCACTCAGGCAGACTGAAAATATGTCCAGTAAATGAGCAGGGGGCCTCTGCAGGAAAGTCGTAACCAAGAGATGTCACATGAAATTGGGCTTGCTCAGATCCAGAGTCCACTGAGGTCAAATTAATCACTCTCAGTGGTTTAATTGAGATTTGCGTAAGGTTGATGTTGGATTTGTTACTTCTCCTTTCAAGATTAGTCTATTTCTGGAAGTCCTCTTTCAAACAGAAAGAAGTGATACCAGCTTATCTGGAATTCCAGAAAGGGAGCTGTTGACGTGTTTAAGTAGAGCCCTCAATTAATGGAGCTTTGTCTGTTGTGTTGTCCCTCATCCTCGGTGATGATGGCGATGTACTGCTCCCTGGTTAACCTCAAATTCTATTAACTGCGAAGAGCTAAGACACTTCATTTGGGAGATGTGAGACTACAATACTGTAATAAATCAGTAAATGTGTTACTGCAATTTCCTGCCCATATAAGAAATGTCTCTCTATTTTAAAAAAATCTAATAGTGACTTAAGTCTAATATGCTTTATTGGTTTAGATGTCAAATTTCCCGTCAGTATTTATGGAAATCATATATACAAAGTGTGAATGAAGTCAGGCTGCTTGTGGTTTGTGTAGATAAAGCAAATCCTATAAGCAATCAAAACAAAAATAAGATTCGATTGGTTTCCAAAAATAGTACTGAAGATACTTTGTCTTCTTTGTCTAGTGCATTACTAACACTCCAGAAAAATTCTTTGCTGCATATCTCAAGGCTTGACAAGTGTATCGGATTATACGTATCATATGTATACGTATAATATAGTATACGTATGCCTAAACAACTGTAATAGCTTCCAAAGAGCAAATTCAATATAGATGTGCAAAGAACAAGTTTAATAACAATATGTTCACATGCCAGGATGACTGAAGATAGCAGAAGGAAATAAGAATAGCTGGAATAATATAGCGAGCAAAACCAACCAGCCAAACAAACAAACAAAAAAACAACACCCCACCACCACTTGCTGAAGCTCAGCAAGAAGGACAGCATAGAAAATCATATTCTTCACTCCGTAGTTTGCCTGTATCAAAATACAGTCCACACTTCCTAGCACTCAGTTAACCAGTCATATCATAAATTCGAAATTGTTCTGGTAAGGATGTAGGAAAATGAAAGAGGGCCTTACATTCTCTCGATATTTTTAACCAAGTGCGTAGCGAATGCATTGCTATCGTAACTTGCAAATAAAAAGCGAGTATCAGTGATGCTATTTTAAAAACAGAATGCAAGTCATGTCATACAAAAAGCTTTTTATGTGCTGAACTTTCTGACTTTTCTGACAAATCTCTCCTTCCATCTAGCCAAATTGCATACAGTCTTTCACAAATCTGTTTGGAGCTACTCTTTCAATCACAGATTAATGTTAGAAGATCATGTTCAACACAGATTTCCACTACATTGGCTCATTTGTGCCTCCTCCTAATGACTTGACTGAAGCCATGATACCATTTCTTCTCTAAGACATCAGCAAATGTAAATCTGTTCCTCTTAAACTGTCAGCATGAGAGCAGTTGTCCAGGAATGGAAAGTGCCGTTCCTTAACAGCTATTTTCTGCAGGTGAAGCTATCTGCCTCATGTTCACTACAATTTTTTTTACATTTCTACATTTTAATTTTATAAAGCACTACTCAACTTGTATAAGCTGTGATTTTCTTTAATGCAAGTCATTTATACTCTTTCAGAATAAGTGTATTCACAGTAGTGAATTTAGACAGTTTTTGATTTTGACGTATCCTAATTTTGTTTTCATCACAGGTAAACATTATAAGCTGTATGTAAGATGGTGAAGTGTATCTAAGAGCTGCATGCAAAGATTATCCCTCCATCTTCCATTTTAAAAGTTGCTGGCTTTTGACAGGTGAATTTAGGTAAGGGAAAAAACAACCCGAGCAACAATTTAATTATAAAGACAATTGTGTTTAAGTGCCATGTGCTTGGATTTCAAAATGGCCATCATTTGCTTTAGTAGGACCCAAATACAACATTGTGAGCATTCTAATTATTTAATAACTCCTTCACAAATTATCCTGAAGTATTTTAGGCTCTGCAGACTTTACAGACCTATTTTTCTACTTATTTGCACTTAGTGCAGTTATTAATATGTGAAGAAACAGGTTATGAAAGGACACTTCTGATGCGGTATCTGATTTGGCATCAAATCAGGGTACCAGGATTTGTCACAAGCTTCTGAAGCCCTGTACCATGGTGCTGAGCTCAACTACAGGGGACCAAAGAGGCAGCTGGGGACACTCAGACAGCTGCCTGGGAACAATAAACGAGCTTGTTATCGAAGGACAGTGTCAGAGCTGGGCTGGGACCTCCAGAGGCCATCTGGCTCAGCTCTCAGCGCAGGACCAGTTATGTGTGTCATTCCTGAGAGGTGGTTGTGCTACTTGTGACAGCAGCCGAGGCACGTGTAATTTCCCGTGCAATCCATACCAATGCTTGAACTATCGTTGCTGTTTTAGAAATGGAAACCTAAATCGTCCCAGTTAGAATTTAAGCCTCTTACTTCTTATCATTGCTATCCCACAGGAAATGGATCATTCCTAACCATACTTTTACATGTTGGACGCTCCTATCGCTCCCCGTTTGTCTTCCCTTTTGGCTAAATAGTCCCCTTGTCCAAAATTTCCTCACAAGCCCGCTTGCCCAGATCTCAGAAGAAGACCTGAACCCCCTATGACTTCAAGCCCGGTGCCCCAGCAGTGTCAAAACCCAGGGTGCAATCTTTCTGTGCTGCCTATACGCGCAGGGTATGTACACGATTATTTACTGATGCCCGCAAATTTGCTTCTCCTGTCCCCCAGGGGGAGCGGGCATGCCGCTGAGGGACCCGGCACCACCGCCCCAGCGGCCCCTCAGCGCTCCCTGACGGGCTGAGGGCAGCCAGGTGCGGGCAGGCAGGTGAGGGCAATGCCTTCACCGGCGCGGATGGCGCATGCGCGGGCGGCAGCACTGGGGTGTGTGTGACTGGGGGGGGCCCGGGCTGCGCAGGGCGGCGGGCGGGAGGGCGGACAGGCGGCGGGCGGCGATGACGTCACCGCGGCGGGACGGCGCGGCGCGGCGGAGAGCGTGAGTGCCCCAGCGCGCGGCCGGGCCGGGGAGGGGCGCGGCGGCGGGGCAAGATGGCGGCGGGCCAGCCCCCCCCCCCACCCCCCCCCAGCCCGCCGAGGCCGGTTGCTACGGGCAACCGCGGAGCCCCTGACGGGGCGGCCGGGTCGGGCAGGGGGCGGCCGGGCCGGGCCGGGGGCGCCGCCGCGCTGAGGGAGCGCCCAGGCCCTGTGGCGAGGGGCCCGGGCCCTGACCCGGGCTGCTGCTCGAGCGCGGCCTGAGGGGAGGCCCGGGGGCTGCCCGGCCTGAGGGGGGCCGCGGGTGGGCCGAGTCTTCCCTCAGCCTGAGGGAAAACCCCGCTTCTCAGCGTGATGTTACAGTAAACCTACAGCGTTCTCGCTGCGAGCTTCTCTCCTCTGCACACGTTCCTTCTAAATACAGATTCCTGCGTCTGCGTGATTTCCAAGTGCACTGCACTTCTGGGAAGTTATGTGGGCCCCGACTTTTTCCCTTGAATACGTACCTCGATGTGGCCAGCTTTTCTTACATCCTTATTACAGTCAAGTGAGGCTTGGTGGTCAAAAGCGGTTTGCTAAGACATCTCGGGGCTGACGGCTCCTTTTGCTTCTCATGTCTTAAGTAATGCTGAAATACACGGGACTTTGTTTTCAAAAACTCAGCTTCCTTCAACCAATGGCAGGCAGATTATTTCAGTGTTTTCTTAAGATCAGGAGGTTGTTTTAAGGCATGCAAACAAGTGCAAATCCTAACAACTGGCTGTTTGTGGGCATGGGTTTTGGCTGTTGGCTTACAGAAAACTCAGCAACATGTGGAGTGGAAGCTGTAATCTGAGAGCAAGGGAACAGCCCGGTTAGGGTAGTACCAATAACAACTGATAACAAAGTCTCCCTAGGGATCTGGCAAAAGGTTAATCTTGTTCTCTGATCTAATTTCTAGAACTTCAGAAGTGCTTTTAACTTTTGTTTAGCATCTGAATCTTAAGAATATGTAAGGACTGTTGCAGGAGAGTTTTTGCACTAATCAGGAGCTGGCTGGGATTTATTTCCACCCTGAAGCCAAGGATTTAGTTTTATTTTAGCATTGTTATAGCAATTATAGAATTTTTTGATAAACCTATAAACGTTTAATCCAATGTACTTCTCCATTTTTGGCAGTGGTTCCCTAGTTCGATACTAGATTAAAATTATTTACTTGATCATAATTAACTTCTATAAGAACTGTCACTTCTTTTATTTGAGAACAGAAGTTTTTGGTTTTACTTCGCCTCACTGCTACTTATCTGATACGAATTTTCATTATCTCTGATTCATTTTTCTTTTTGAACCTATAAATAGTTTGCCCAGTCCTCTGTCACAGGAAAAATTATTGTTGCCTTCCACTATTCTTGAGCAGTCTGTGCAGTGATTTGTTTGAAGCCCCATAAAATTATTTGTACTGTTTACTATCTTATTACGTAGGCATATTTTTTTTTCTGTGGGATCATTCTCTTCTAGTTTTCTTCTTGGGCTGCTTTTATTAAGGAGCTATGCAAATACTCTACAATAACTGTCCTCTGAAAATGTTAAAATGTTCATTAGATGTCCTTGACATAAATGCTGCTAAGAAGCTAAAATTAGTTTCAGAGTTGGTATAAGTACAGTTGATCAACTGCATTTATTTTGACACAGATATGAAAACTCAATGGGGTCATCCAAAAACGTAATAAATGAGCCCGTTGACATGGAGGAAGGCTATAACATGATGGTAAGTCGTTCAGCTATTATAACAGTATGCTATACATACCTGTTGTGATTATATCATAAGTAATGAAAAGATAATATATGGCAAAAATAAAAAAAACATCATTCTGAGATGTTGAAATGGGAGTATCATCTGTAAGATATAAATAATCTATGCACAGTTTTTAGCACTTAAAAAGTCATCATTGAAGTACTAATATCTACTTTTGGACACAGCGTCTCAAAGAAAGATGGAATCTGTTGGAGACAGTCTTGGAAAGAAAACCTTAGGTGCTCAGATTCAGAAAACCTGAAGTCTGAGATGCGGAAAATAGGTGAAAGAAGACTAAAGGGGTAGAAATAATAAGCTTGGAAGATGGGAAGACCGATGGAGAATGGAATGGAAAAGAACACCGTAAAAATAATAGGGAAAAAAAAGAAAATTCAAATGGCTTCAAAGTCTCTGTGTATGTATGGCAAGAATGGGTAGGTTTATGTAGGAAAGCTGTAGAGATCATGCAGAGTGAATGTTGCCTGCTGGTGGAGGATTCAAAAGATCCAGTAAATGAGGAAAGATTTATATGTATACTTACTCCATTTTTGGCAGCAGGATGCTATAGATTAGCTCTACTTCCAGGTAAGGAGAGAGGATTTTTCTTTACTTGAGGATAAATTAATGCAAAATGTAGCTTGAACATTCTTATCTTGTTTTAAGACAGGTGCGTTTCAGAGACAGTTAAGGTAAATCAAAATTATTTGACTCAGTTGTGAAGGTACCATAGGTATTTATATCAGGGATTTATATAGTAGTTAAGCTGATTTTAAAATAGTTATGTGATATTTGTGAGTCTTTAACTCTCTGATGATGAAAAATTTCTTGTTAAGCAACAAGGGAATAAAAACCCCAAACAAACTTGATTCAAAGAAATGGACACTTACTAAAATTTCCTAATGAGAACAGGCAATTATATAGAACAAGAATAGACTAGAACCTATTTAGTGTAGATCCTGTTTATTCATGTGCTTTGCTTGGCTTTCTCTGGATCAAACCATATTATTTGCTTTTTTATTCATCGCCTTTTTCAAAAGTTCACTTAATAGTTTTGCTGTGGTTTTTCTATTATTTAGTAATAACTCAAGGTGGTTCTGTGGGGCACTAGATGGCACACTGCAGCTTTGAAATGAGCAATTGAGGGCATCTGAATGAGAAACTTAGCCTAATGTTGCTATATAAGCATTCAAGTAAAAGTAGCTTTTTGTTTCTATTGCATTTTCTACCATCCTGATAAATTATAACTACTTACCTTTATATTCGTTTTTACTGCATTTTCTTTCTAAAGATGTGCTAGTACAAGTGCATAACAAAGTGCTTGCAGGCTTGAGTCATATGATGGTACGAGTGAAAAGAGGAATGCGTCTTCTGACTAGTGCCGTATAAAATCAGTCTGTTAGTGCGTAAAATAACGTTTAGATCTATGTGAGTTTGTCAGTTTTAAAGATACCTTGCTCAGTGGCTTTGTGCTATCACTGTATATAGACTTCACATTATGGTATATAGCTTGGCTTTGTTTCAGATTAATTTCTGAGGAGTAACTTGATGCAGTTTAGAAGAGGCAAGATTTTGTCTAGTTGGTATCTGTCAGCTGATACAAGTATTTCTTAACATGTTTGGTTTCAAGGATCTCGTGATGGTATCTTTTTCAAGTGCAAAGAACGTGTTTCCTAGGTAAGCAAAGTTCCTCCTCAGCGCCTCTCATTTTCTGTGAACAGCTGCAGCTTTCTAGTAAAAACAGCTAACTGTAGCTGCCAGGAAATACTTTCTAGGTTCTGGTCTTCTCTGAAACAGAAGCGTTTTTTTTTTTTTTTTAATATATATTTTTAGATGGTTCTGATAAATCCTGTGCCTGTCTCCAGGCTCTTTTCAGTCACCTAGCACATGTATTTTGGTATTATGCAGCTTTTTTCTTGATTAATTAGTTCTATTTAACTCAAGGTAACTAAAGCATTTTGAAGTCTGCTGTGATGTTCTTACAGCATTGATGATGAGTTAAATGGAGGTTAAAAAAAAAAGTGTGGCGTAGACACCCATTCTGAGCAATGGGGTAAGAACTCATGTCATTTTGATGAATCAGGATGCTTATCAGATAGAAAAACGATTGTGAAAACAAGTGCATTTTGAACAATTAGTGAAATAAGTTATCTGCAAACTCCCTTTGAATGGTTTAACCACATACTGGATGAAATTTATACCTGTATACATATACATACGCACACATTTTCTGTTCCTGTATTTCTTGTTTTCAGGCTTCTTTCCAGCGCTCTAATAGCCATGATAAAGTGAGGAAAATAGTTGCAGAAGAGGGACGTACAGCAAGGAACCTGATTGCATGGAGTGTTCCACTGGAAAACAAAGATGATGATGGTAAGTATTCAACTGTCTTTCCCCAACGTTTTTGTCTCCTGTCCCTTTGTTCACTGGAGTTGCTTGCATGGAAACATGTTTCTGACGTAGGATTTCTCATTTTAAACAAAAGATTATGTTTCGTGTCCATAGCATAGTTTTAAAACTTTTTTTTTTCAAAATGTATACCCTGCAGTTGACAGTTCACTATAGAACCTTTTCAGTAACAGATAAAAAACTTGTTATTTTTCTGTAACAGACATCTAAGACTGTCCTGTCTTGCTGATACTATCAAGATACCTATGTAATATAATAATGTTATCTTAAAATACTGGGCTTGGAAAAGGTTGTTAAAAGCCAGTCTTAGGTAACTTGGGGTTTCAGATTGGTAGGGATGCCTTAGAGCAATTCAACAAATTGCTCTCTATGCTCTAAAACAAATAACTTCTTTTACTATCGCTTCAGTCTCTGTTTAACATCTGTGAAGAGCCTTTAAGAAAGGGAATATTTGGGGACAGCTTTCTGTAATGTGAGACCTCAGAACAATTTTGTTACTGTTGTAATATTCTCTCTTGGCCTGATGGCTTAAGCAGACAGGAATTGACGTTGGATTTTCATACTGCTCAAGCTGTTCCAGATGTCTGAAAGCTGTTTTTGAGGCCCTCATCTCAATTTTTTTTGTAGCTCACCTGTCCCTGTGGAGGTGCTGCTGCTTTTGAGACTTGGGCAGGAGTGTCTAAAAGTGGTGGGGTTTGTTTGTTTGTTTTGTTTTTCCTGTGAGGGTGGTTGAACACTGGAATAAGTTCCCCGATGAATCTGTGGGCAACCTTAATCCTTGAAGATGCTCTAAACCTTACTGGATGTAGTCCTGGGAAGCCTTCTGTAGCTGACCCTGCTTTGAGCAGGGAGGTTGGATTAGGTGATCTCCAGAGGTTCATTCCAACCTCAGCTATTCTGTGTATTTGGCCAGTGGAAAAGATATTTCTAGGATCAGTTGTGCCTGTTTTACAAAGTAATTAACCTTCTGTCTGCAGCAAACCAAAGCAAAGTTTAAAATGTCTTTGTGGCTTGCTTTATGCTCTAAGCTGTACTTGTGATTTTTTTTCCTTCCTTTTAAAGCTGAAAGGTCTGAAGTCACATGAGAGAATGAAGTGCATGAAAACCTGTTCAGCTGTCTGTGTGTGGGCATTTGTATGGGTTTCATCAAGGAAATTGTGTTCAGTTGAGAATGCAGAGCTGTACCTTTGTTAACAGTGACAAGTAGGATGATAGAAAGCATGTATTTTTCAACTAAACATCGTAAACCTAATTACAAGTGTCCACGTTTACAAGCGTTGGTTTTGGGTTCTGACCCTGAAGTAAACTTCAGCATGGTCCCAGTTACCTAGTGCCTTGGACTGTCTATCCAAAGCAGATGACCTCAGGGCTTTTGTAGAGTGACACTTCTAGTAAGCACTAGCTGGTCAGCAGAAAAACATGCACTGTGCATCTTTCCTAGCTTTACGTAGGAAGAAAAAATGAAACAACATCCAGTTGTCAAGAAGTGCATGACAGGTTTCTTGATCAAGCAGAAGCAATGAAGCTACCATGTTTTCTTTTTAGGTAAGATAGAAAGATGTGACACAATAATAGAAATAGTTTAAGACTTAACCATAATCTGCCAAAGCAAAACACACACAGTAGAACACAGATTTGGACCACAAGTAGCAGTCTCCAGAAGATGAATTTATTTATTTACTAGTCTTAAAACTGCCTACAGATTCTTGAGTATGTTGTCACTATTGGAACCAGGGCACAGGATGGGAGGTGCAGGGCAGCCCCCATGGCCGAACGGCAGCCTTTCTCTCTGGCAAGCCAAATGGCCTGGGGGAGCCAGCCCCAGAAAAGGGGCCCTCAGCCCCCCCAACCTCCTCCTTGTCCACATGAGGGCATCTTCCAGGCTGCTCCCAACACAGCTGCCTTTGGCCACATGTGGAACACTCCATCACAGAGGCTTGCTGAGGTCACAGTGGCCACCACTGCCCCGCCTTTGCTGCGGGCCCTATAAAACAGGCCCCCTGCAGCTGGCCCACCATTCGCTGAGCATCTAGGCCCTCTGACTGCCAGCTTGTGCGGCAGGAAGGAGACTAGAAGAGCAAGGTGAGCAGCAGGCGTCCTTGGTGTGCGAGGACAGCCATGCAGTCCAGTGAAGCACCAAGAAGGAAAGCACCTGAGCAGAAGATGTGTCGTGGGCGGAGGGATAGCGCCGGTGGCACAAGAGATACCAGTGCCCAAGGGACCTCTGGCGCCCAGCACACAGACAGGTACAGGCAGTACCGTTGGCACCGCAATGATGCGGGGAGCAGGCTGGCCCCTCAAACACCCAGCGACAGGGGGCCTGGGCCTTACCGTAGGAGCAACGGTGATGTGGGGTGAAGGCGGGAGCAGAGGCGTGCCCATGGTCCAGAGCACAGTGCTGGACCCAGTAATGGCCGTAAACCAGATGGCACTGTCGGACCCATTCATGAAAATCAAGCTGACAGTGGCATGGGACCGAGGTGTGGAACTGAACGACCCCCTGGTTCAGCACCTTGGCCTGAGAACATTCCGGACGGAAGGCACCCTGTTTGGGCAGTCCCGGGCAAGGACTGGCTTAGCCTCCTGCCCAACACCGTGGAGCCCATGGAGCTGGATCCACCGGATGTGGAGGAACGGATGGAAGTGGATCCACCTCGGCCAGAAGAGACCTGGGACTACTGCGGCATGCTACATGCTACTACATGCTCTGCTACATCTGAGAGCACCAACAGCATCACAGGAGTGCCCCGCGAGCCCCCTACTCGTTGCTCAGGCTCCATCACAAGCATTAGCTTGGAGCCACCAAACACCACGGACATCCCACAGACTTGCCTGCAAGATGTCCCGGCAATAAACAGCTCTTGCCGATTCTCAGGGGTTGTGTGAGTGCTTCTTTTTTGGGGGTGGGGGGTGGGGGGGGAATGGGCTAAAGTTGCGCCAGGGGAGGTTTAGGTTGGATGTTAGGAAGAACTTCTTTACCAAAAGGGTTGTTAGGCATTGGAATAGGCTGCCCAGGGAAGTGGTTGAGTCACCATCCCTGGAGGTCTTTGAAAAGACGTTTAGGTGTAGAGCTTAGTGATATGGTTTAGACGAGGACTTGTTAGTGTTAGGTCAGAGGTTGGACTCGGTGATCTTGGAGGTCTCTTCCAACCTAGGTTGGAACAAGGTTGGTTCCAAGCAGAACAGAATTGGGCCCTGAAGTATTTATAGATTCTGGTTTGTACGTTTTACTTTTGGGGAAGGTAGCAGTGTGAATGAGTACAGGTGAAAGGAACATAGAGTATGTTTGAGCTACTTGTGAGTTGGTTCAGTTTTTGTTTAGTCTGTTATATTTTCTACCTTGCTTGTAATATTCTTGTAGATAGTTTCAAGGAAGACTTTTTCCTGAAAAATTGGTGAATGAGAATTGTAGATGAATGTTTGCTCTGAGTATAACATTTTCTTCCACAGCATGAAGAAAGTTAAAGTGATTTTTTTTTTTTTTATTTAGATATTGCCCTTAAATAGTTGTGTGTGACATTAAAACTCAGGTAGCTATAATCATTTCCTTCTTTTGAGCCTAATAGCACCACTGTAATTTTTAAACTTTTTGCCAGTGATGAATTCTTGTTTTTAAAATTTCTTCAGTAAATCATATATTGAGCTTTTTGCAGAAAGAATGTGGTGATAATTGTTTGATGGAAAAATGCCCTGTGGAAAGGAACTTGTGGCTAATGAGAGTCTGGCAGAGCCAGATCCTTTATCTCTTGACCCTTGTCTTGGCACATATGTCGGTGTCAGTGAGCTCTGATTCATTTTATGCTGATCTTTCAATATGTATTTTGTCCCAGAGGAACAATACATCAATATTATGAATTAGGACAGTTCGTACTCGTTCAGGGGCTGTGTAAATCAGGCCAAAAGTTCAGGTAGCCTCAGCTGATCCTGCAACTTATGTGCAAAGCAGAATTTTATCTTCGTGTTGTTTTTTTTCTGCTTGTAATATTCAGAGATCCTGCACTGGCAGCAGTAGTGTGAGATTTAACATTTTATATTACGTACTGTTACTAATTATGGGATTTTTTTTTTCTGCAGGAACAGTGAAGATATGGCCATTTGCTAGAGTTAGTGTTACACAGGCTTATTAAATTTCTGGACTCATTTGTTCCGTTTGTGTATCCTTGCTTATTTGATTTCTTTATTTGCTTGTGTTCTTGCTATTTAACTTTTCCACTGAAAGACTTCTGCATTTTACATAGAGCTCATGGATAAGAGGGCAATGATGATAGGAATTGCAATCCAAACCTTCTAATTCCTTAAGGGAAATACATAATTCCTGTCAGTAAGAAACAATACCATAAGAAGGAGGGAAGTGTCTGGAACAGTAGGTAGCACTTCTGTAACGTGTGTTGGAGCAGCATGCACCCTTGTATCAGATCTGAGATTCTAGTTATGAATACAGATCAATGACATGAGAAAATCCACCTCAAAACGTGATGACAACAGTTTAGATGAGGTATGGAACAATAACACATTTCATCCGTTGCATTTAAGGTATTCCTTCACAGAATTCATCAATCTGCAGCAGACTGTGTGTTTTTGGATGGACTAACAATGCAGTTGACTTTGTGTGCTATTACAATTGTGAAAAAAACAGTAGTCTGATATTCTGTCTCGAAAATTAAATTGCCGTTCCAAACCCATGGCCACAAATCGCCCATTACAGGCACCTATTGTATCTTGCCCTATTTGGAAAGCTGTGATCATTCTGGTAGAGGACTTCAGAAGTTTTTCCTTTTAAATTATTTGATACGCCCAGCATGAAACTTGAGGTGCTGCATGCTGCAGTGCACCACACACAGATTTTATTTACAAAATCTAAACCATGGTATTAGTGACAGTTAAAATGTCTCAGAAGCTTGACATCTAAATGTTAACAAAATGTAGGGTACCTTTATAACTTAAGGGATGTGTCAAAAACTGGAAAATCTTGTATGTGTAACTGTTCCGTTATTTGTTTAAAATCATTTTGGCTCTCAACACATAGAAGTCACTTGTAGATTAAGCATTTCAGTGTAAGGAAACACATTTTATTGGTTGAAAGGTACCTGGCACACTTTAGAGAGCCTGCAGAATAATCCACTCCTTTAGCAAGAGCCTGGTGCAGTAAGTAGGTTTTGCAGTGTGTGATGAAAGAGATGAAACTTGGCTCTCTTTGGCCAAGCTAGGAGGTCTACGAGTCATGACTGAAAGCCTTGTGTGTAAGCGCTAGCAACGTTGGACCTGACTGTAACTGGCGATATAATGTGAAGGGAAAGGTATTCTTTAAGACTCCTTAGTTTCAGACCTTGAACTTTGTTGAAATGAATGGGACACAGTCTAGTGCTGTTACGTGAATACTGGGCCAGTTATATTCTGGATGAGACTGTGACAGTAATTTGTTTAAAAAAAAATTCCATGCAAAATTCATTGCTGTAATTCAGGCTGGGATGGAAAAACATGGAGAGTTTTGACTATATCCATCCTTGAAAGTAATTTCTCCAGTTTTTTTGCATTGTACAGTTGTAAATGCAATTTTTCTTACTATAGAAACTTTTAAGAAGAGCTGATTTATAGCAATATTATACATTTCAATATGTTTCTTCATTTAAGGGGTTGAATGTAATCAGTATCATCCAGTTGCTTCCTCCAGGGAAACATCTTACTTGATGTGAACTTCAATTACTTGAACTTCAGACAACCAGGTCTTATCCATGCCTCATTTTTGCAAAAATGTTTCTTAGGATGGAAAAACGCATCAGCTGGAGCTAGTAAGAGAGATTGCGGAGTACAGATTGGTGAAATGTGGGACTAGTCCTGCAGTATAGACCCTGCTCCTTACATGGAGGAAGAGAGGTGACATTGCTCATGCCCTGTGTAAGAACTGGAGGGAAAGAAAAGAACGGTTCATTACCCAGTTGTGTCCTCAGATTCTTCCAGAGAGGTGAAAAGAAAGAAAATTGAACATTTTTATAATTTCTGCTGAAGATCGGATGATAAACAAAGGTACTGAAACAATAGAGATATGTCTGTCTCAGTGAGAACAGAAATGGCTGCTCTTAAGAAATATAAAGCTGATTTTCACACTTCTTTCATCAAAAAAGAAGAGAGATGTGAGGGGTGATTGTTAGTGTAACAGAAGGCTTTTGAAAATAGTTTATCGGTAGCCTTTTTTGGGAGATATTAACGCTTCAGCATTTTGTGACAGGAAGTCTTCACAAATCATAAACCCGGTGTGTTTGATATTTAATTACCAGACAGAGGAAATGGACCTCAAGTATAAAATACGACTGGCTCCCTGAATGCTTCAAAACTGTGCTGCTTTATATATTTCATATTGGCAACTTAATAGCTAATGAGATGATCATCTTTTGTCGCTATTGTTCTTTCCTTAAAATTCAGTAAAAGCCTAGTAGGTAATGCCCTTCACATGTCGCTGCATCCCTGTGCCTCGGCTAGCAGTGCTGGTATTGTACGGTTACACACAATATATCCATAACCATCGAACAGCGCTCCTGTGTTGTCACTGCTTGTGAGTATAGAGGGACAAAAGCAGAAAGGAAGTACTCTTCTAATAACCAGAGGCATTTGTTAGCAGAAAGAGGGAAAAGCTTGGAACTCTGATTGCTGATGAAAGATGGAACTTCTTGGCCCATACATTGAAGAAGTTGTTTAAGAAAAATTAGCCCTTGCCACGCATTATTTGCTTTTAAGTCCGCAACACACAGTGTTTATGTGAGTTTTCTTGTCTCTACACGTATGCCTTACATAGAAAGTGCCTGAAAACTTGCTTTTATCTTTACAGGTGACTTGTTCAGACATTTCCCAGTTCTTAGATGATGGATTGTTTTTTGTGTTGTTGTTTTTTTTTTTTGTAGAATCTAGGGACAGTAACGTTTTTATCCATCTGTCCTCTTTTAGTTCTGACACACCGGTATTTGTTTGTAAGTCTTTTCACTGCAAGTTCTGTGTGCCTTTGCACTCAACTGTAAGCATTGCACCTCTTACATTTTCAGAATGTAAATTATTTCAGAGTAGAGACTTCGGTGATTGAAATTCTTCAGTTCTCATAACCATGACATAGAATTGGTCCACAGTTCAAGCTTTTTAGTAGATAGGAAGTTTTAATACATTTGGTAGCTGAATCATTTTTTTCCTGAATGATGCTAAATTGATCTTAATATATTAATTTGTACCTGTTGTTTTCGCTTATGTAGCATTTCAAAAATTCATTATCAAGCAAATAATTTTTAATTTGCCGCAAATAATTTTTAATTTGCCTTAAAATTAAAGGCCTCGTTCTGTAGAACAGCCAGTGATGCAAACCAGCTGGACAATTGCTTGATTAAAACAGGTTTACAGCTGCTTTACATAACCAGCACAATGTAAAACAGCTGGACCGCGTTAGGGAATCTGGCCTAAGTACTGCTAAAAACTGAACTGAACAATTCTGAAATTCAGGAATGATCTCTGTGATCTGTGAAGGAACTGTATTCAATTAGTTCATTCATTTGCCTGGCTTCATCAAGCTAAATAATCTTGAAACTTTTATTTAGATCTGTGCTAGAGAGTACTCTTGTCATAGTTAGTGTTTTGTCTTACTTGCTCATATTTTTGTTAATTGAATGCTCTGATTTTCATGTTGGAGGAATAAAAAACAAAATAAAACAAACAAACCAACTTGGAAATTACCCTTGAGCAGATATCGAAGATTAAATGTAAGTGTGTCACGTTGGTTCAGGCTAACAGAAATTTAGAGCCTTGCAAAGATAACTCTTAATAAGTTAAGAAATTGCCCCAGACATCATTGAGACCTGAAATCATCATAACTGTGGGCATTTAAACTGATCTTGGAAGCATAGCTGTTAAGTGCATTTCATATAAGCAACAGACCAGTGCTTTTGAGAATAAATTTGAGATCTTGAGCGGACAGTCTCATGCTCTGGAAATATTTTTATTTATTTATTTATTTTTCCTTCTTCCTTTGCCTACCTAAATGTAAGTGAACTAAATCTGAATTGAGTTTTGTTTTTCCCCATCTTTCTTGGCAGAAAATATCTTAATCTACTGGTAGGGTTGTTAGAACAGTTCAAGGAAAAGTGAATGATTTTATTTTTATTTTCTGAGAAAGATATCCCTTGTTTTAATTCTGTAATAACATCTCATTATTATTGAACAGTCATTCAAGAGCAGACTTTTTAAAATTTATATGGAAAACTGGTATTGTATCTGACATCTCTGTAGTGATGTGATTTTCAGTGGCACTGAGCATTTGCAAGTAGGTTATCCTTGTTGAACGAAGTCTGTAGTTCTTGACTTTTTTTTTTTTCATTTTCTGTGTGTCTTCTAGCATCATCCTCATTCTGAACTGTTGAATATATATTTGGAATGTAAAATTTTATGAACTTTTAAACTTACTAATTGTGCCCATGTCAGTATATTACAAGATGTGATATGTGCATTTCAGAATGCTGTATCTAATGAAAAGCATTATTTTTGATGAAAAATGCTTCTCCCATAGGAAAATCCAAATGGCAGGCTGGCGGAAAAACAAAGAGGGTGACTCAAGGAACACACAAGGCTGCAAAACAGGTATCTGCTCATTTTTTATTGTGATTATGACATAAAATTTACAACACAAAAGTGATTTTTGATACCATTGATGCATTATTTGCTGAATAATACATACAAAAGTGCACATATCGTATTTTCAAAGGATATGAGTTGCAAAGTTAAGCATTCCAAAGTTTTAAAATGCCAGAATTTACACTGCCTTCCTCAGTCTTTATTTTTGGCATTTCTTAACCTCTGGGTGTGTGGCTTTTTGACATTAAAGTTATTTTAATCCAGTGCAGTTCAACAATCAACTAATTCTTCCTGTAAGTGTGGTGCTTATACAAAGGCTACCATTCTGCCAAATTTCCGAAATTAAGGAAATGCTTTATTTTCTTATGAGTTAACAGCTGAGAAGTTTTTGTTTAAAGTTTCAGTGTATAGTATTTTGGGAAGAAAAAAAATCAGGCCAGGTGAGTAAAATTTCAGAGAGTTCCAACTGGGAAACAAGTCCTAATGATGAGTATCAAGAAGAAATGGTGGTGCTTCATGTTCTTCCTGTGTGAGTGATAGAGTTGTATTATATTAATAAAGTAATACCTCGGTATTTATTCGTGTTTAATATTTTAAACATTTCTTTGATTAATGGATTCAGCTGCTAGTATGTCTATAGCCATCAAACGTTTTGAGCCAGGCTTTCAGATTTTGACAATATAGCACATAGAAGCTGGTCTCTTTTTTTGAAAAAAGATGTTCTGCTTCTGTAGGGATGTTTGCATCCTTAAAACATAGGCATGTTAACTTCCCAGATTAGTTTAGCAACTTGTCCCTCCTTTCTTACTGGTATCTTACAAACACTGTCCTAGTTTACTTGTTCTGTGAAGGTGGGATTTTAATGAGGTGGTTGGGGCTCCAAGTTGATTTACCCTCACAGAACCTTTTGGATAAGAGTAACGTGCTACGCAGTGGGAGTTCCATCTGTTTGAGTCATTTGTGATCACGTCAATACTGCGTTTTCAAAAGAATACTTTATTGTTAGTCAGTGGCTCTGTGTGGGACTGTTGTATTAAAGCTATATTGCAGGAACATAATGTATTCCTAGTAGGCCCAATTGAGGTTTGAAATGGACTGCTGAGTGCTTGTGTATCTTGGCACTTTAATTTGGCATCCAGCAGTTCTTTTTCTCCTGTATTTTAGGCACTGAATACTGCTTTAAAATGGTGGATTTCTTCTTCTTTTTTTGCCTTTGTTGAGCCTTCAGATTTCATTTTCCTCTACATACAAATGGGACACTAGGCTCAAGAACATAAATGTACAAAAACTCTCTCATATGATCCTGTCAACCTCATCTTCCTCTCACCAGGGTGCTGGCATGTCTACTTTCAATAAATTTTGGCATCCTGAGAATAAATACACACTTGATACTTCACAGAACTCCAAGGCAACTTAGTGAAATTATTTTGGGGAAAAATAATAATTTAGTTTTAATCACTTTCTTCATCCACATTGAGTTACTTGAGATGTGAGGAAGACTATCCCCATGTTTTTTAACTTGAAAAACAGCATACCTTTTCTGCAGTTGAAGCTTTTGAACTATTAGTGCAAGTGAGATAGTATGAACTAGCCTATCAGAATCTATGACATTTTTGAGTGGGTTTTGTTGCTTTAGTGACGACAAGCATCAGGGTAGGCCTGTTAGATCATGTCTGTATAAGCCATCCATTCAAAAGGATGCTTGCAGATAAAGATTCTGCTGAACAATGTGTATATTAACTCAGAGATCCTGGTAGTGTTTGGTGCCTGCATTAAACATTTGTACAGAATATAGCAGTTCATATAAAATATTAATTGTGTCTTTATGGTAAAAGTAGTCTTTGTTATCGTCAGCTGTAACTCTTAAATTTTAGTTAGCAATGGCTTGCATTTCAGTAAAGAGGGTGCCAGTCAAACTTAGTTAAGTTTGAAAATAGCTTTTGGAGTTTGATCTTCATGGAGTATCTGGAGACTGATGTGGCAAACATTGGACATGATTTGGGTTCCTGTCTCATCCCCTTCTGTTTCATTGAATGGTAGATGCCAGGCTGTGACAAATTCAAATGCATAGTGTTAGAACTGACATGCATCGGGAATTTTAAATATTCTTTTTACTGCCTAACCACCAACTCAGTGCTTTCCTGCTTCCGCGATTTTGTTTACAACAGATTTTGTAGTTTGGTGGTTTGTATCTTGTCAAAGGTGTTCTGCTGGCATCAGTTCTCCTGTTTCAAATTAGGGAAGAGTTACTCCTGCAGGGGCTTTGGAGGCACAGCTTCTGAAAAAGCGTAATCTACCAATTAGTGAATATATGCCTCATTCTGAGTTCTTGTTGGAGAGCTGACTCTCTGGTACGTGGTTGAACTTGGAGTGACTCAGATGTTTGGTGGAATGTTCTGTGATTCAGCTGTTCTTACTGTTCTCATTGTCCTTCGGTATTTTAGTAGAAACACAGCAAGGTGTCAGATCTTGCAAAATAATTATACTGGTTGCTGTGGTGGGACCTCAGGTCCATAAACTAGAACTGCTTCAGACTTGTTTTACTACAGGAGTACCGAAGTACTTCCCATCTGGGAAAGTAAACTAAAACAAGTACTAGAGAAGGAAATGGTTTGTAAATATACTTCCCTGCCTATTTTGCTGAGTCTGGAGGAGGGAGGAATCTTTTCTCATTTCTCTCTTTGTAGTTAATTAGCTTTCTGTGACTACCTTGTGTCTTCTGACTACCTCCACAGTGCTGCTTTGGGTATGTGGGAAACTTGAACTTACATTGCAGTTTACTTTTATAGATGATAAATAGGGGTTAAATTTGCCCTGATGTTCTAATTTTATTTGCATCTTTTCCTGCACACACACAGGCAAAAAGCAGACTACTGTAGCTATGTAGTTAATACAATACCTCTATCACAAATGGTACACAATTGGGATTTATGTTGGGTTTCCTGGAGGTTCTTCTCTGACGTGGTAGCTTTTCCTTTTTGTTGTTATGGGAGAGAATTTCAATAATAAGCTCAGTGTCATGGGACCAAGGTCTGCCTTGGTGTTCTCAGCCAAATGGGCGTGCTTCAGAATCGTTTGGAATATGCTTTGTAGATGGGTGACAGCACGTATCTGTCAAGGAGTAATTGTCTCCACGTGACTAAGCTGAAGACACAAGGTGAACGGATACAGAACACTGAAGTGGTATAACGGTACTTCCAAGCAGGTATTTGTGATCCCTCTCTGTGCCAGCTTTCATGCAGACAGTTGGATGCTCTCCCTCCGCTCTCACAGCATTTAGCATGTTGGCAGTCCTCAGCATCTGTGCAGCAAAGTAGTACTAAATCAATTAGTCTGCATATTAACACTGAAAATCAAACAACAGATTTGTTGCAGGAAAAGCTGTTAAATTACAAACTAGAGCAGCATGAGGACAATTTTAGACTTGGCATAAATAGAAGCAGCTTGATTCAGTGGCACAGCACTTGCAAGGGTTGAATTGAGCTTGCAGTGTTAGCAGTATGGTGAGTGGAAATCTTCGTGCAAGTAGTCTTCTCGAGTAGGAAAGCTTCCCTTTGTAACTCATTCGGTGCTTGCTGGCATCTTCTCTGAAGTGTAGCCATAACATGTTGATCAAAGGGCTAGCCACACAAGCATTTCTCTGATGTTACTGCTCACAGATTAGAATGAGAGCTTAAAAACAGTAAGTTGTATGTGATGCCCTGGTAGTAATTTAACTATGGTGGAACATTGCTGGTTTGATTACTAGTAAAATTTTAATTTCATTTTTGGATGTACGTATTTGTCACAGTAAGTACTATGGGGTATGTATGTAGTCAGAAAATGTAACTTTATGGTTTGCAAAAGAGAATATCATGCATTGTGCAAAGTGAATGTCGAGTTAAAATGTTAAAGAAACCAAGTGGTTCTACATATCGGTTGCATTTGTTTAAGATGAAAAAATTTATTTTAAAAACTTAAATCAGTGGGATGCTGTAGTCTTCAGTGGAAAAATGTCTTCTTTACAAATGTTTAAATATGTTTGAAAAAATGCACTGCACAGAAGCCCAACCCCTCACTGTACTTCTGTTTGTTCTCCTTTTCCTTTGTATCTTGTTTCTTTAGAACACTGCCATAGACTGTAAATTAACAGCAGCAGCTGGAGATAAAAACTTTGACAAAAGCCCAACAAAAACAAGACAGCCTCGAAAAGTTGATCTGCGAGCTCGATACTGGGCATTTCTTTTTGACAATCTTAGACGGGCAGTTGATGAAATCTATGTTACATGTGAATCGGATCAGAGTGTAGTAGAATGCAAGGTAAGCCTTCAGCTGTTCTTTCTGCCTATTATCAAATGACACCTACTGCTGTTTTTCACTCTTTACAAAAAAGCCAGTAAGGAGTTAGAGCGTCAGAAGTATGTTATTTCATGCATTTATATAATGGAGGCTTGTAAATAGTAAAACTGATGGCATATTTCTTTAGATTTAAGAAGATGCTTTCATCTTAGGCAGTGACTAATTTTAAAGTGTATAAAACTTAATGATATATAATCATATTGTTAGATCTCAGTTTTTTAATCAAATCAATATCTGTCTTATCAAGTTCTCATTTTATTATTTTTTCCAGCTGAATGCTGATTTTTTTTTCCTTTTTTCCCCCCGTCATGTTCCCTACTGTAGGTGGCACTGTTGAGATTCAGCCTTTTTCCCATTCTTTGGCTTGATGTTAAGTTCCTTAATTATACATTGCTCCCTTGTTTCAGTGAATTAGTTATCACTCTTCTAATTCACTCTGTGGTGATAAGAGAGTGATGAGTGGTCAAGCATAGACAATATCTGGTTGGGATGTAAGGTGTTTTTCCTAATTTTGGGTAACCTGTATTTGTAATAAGATGTAAAACATGCACAGGCTATGATGACTTTCTAGTAGATCCATAGAAAGACCATTGTCATTTAGTACATATAATTTACTTGTTAGAAATGGAGTTCATTTCTAGCATTAGTAGAAGCCGGAAGCATACATTTTCAAAGAATTGTGAAAGATAAGATTTTTTTGGTTTTCATATTAAACATAGCTGAAAACTCAAAACATTCTGGAAACGATTATCTAATCACTGTAAAAAAAATTATATCAATTTAAGTAAACCATTTTCTTATCATATGTATCTAGTTCTCTACTGTAATCAGGCACAGCCAAATTGACTTTGAGATTAGCGTGCAAGTACGTTTCATTGAAAGCAGGTTTGAAAACTGAACAGTAGCTAGAGGCTTCCAAACCGTTGGTTACTCTAACACAATTTAACATGTTGTTACTGAACTGTCTTCCTGCTCAGGAAACTTCTCTGAAGAATTTTTTTGGTTTAAGAAAATCAAGTCAGCCTTGCATTATAATTAGATTACCATTTTAAACTTCTGTGACTGAAAGAACAGAAGTGTGTTTGTGTCATTATCACATATTTTAGGGGTTAGATATCATTCAGCATTTTAATCATGCTACTTGATCTGTTCTCAGATGGAGATACTACATAGCCTAAGTGGAAAGTCTTCGTTTTCGTAGACACTGGATGATGATGTGTGTATCCAGGGGCATCAGATTACTTGTTTGCGAAACATGGGTGGAAAAAAAAACAAACAAAAATGAGTAAACAAGGGTTTCCAGTGTTAGATGTTGTAAAACTTGTAAAACATTTATGTTGCTTTTACTTTTAAAAGATGTTTTCTTTTTTAGCACAAAGAATGTGCCCTAACTGAGCAGCTGGAATATTCATTTGTGACATGGTCTTTTGTTTGTGACATGTTCTCTTAAAGATTGCTGTTAAATGTAAATCAGTACTCGGCCCCCCCTTCGGACAGGAGGAGTTCAGGTCATTCTTAGGCTTTTTTCATTTTCAGTATTGCAGTACTGGTCTCCTGAATATTTTAAGACGAAAATTCTGCTTACAAACTTTCATTAAAGCTCATGCTACAAATAAGAATGGAATAGCTTTACTTCTATGTTCTTTTTTTTTGAAACTTTTTATAGTGTGTAAAAAAATACCTGTTGGTTAAAATGTTACCAAAAAAATACCAACAGACAAATCAGCTCTGTTGAAAATGGTTTAATGTATTTCTGCTGTAAGTAAAGAACTGAGAGGATTTTGATAAATAAGAAATCCATATTGCTACATTTTTCTATTTACTTTTCAAACTTATTTAGCAGAATATCTTGTTAACTCTTTTCGTGAAGTACTATTTTTATTTTTACTGCTGAACACGTGAGAAACACTATTAAATAAGGATCCAAACTGGTTAAGTTTGTTAAATCTTAGTTTTTTTTAAAGGACTTTGAAAAATCCTTTCTATTGAGATAAATCTATGATACAAAAAACAATTCACATTTCAACTTCTAAGTGATACCTCCTCAACTTTGTCTTGATCAAATGGGCACGTGCTGTTCTATTTAAACATTGCAGTTGTATGAAGGTCATATTAAAAGATATTTGTAAAAACGAAATGTGACAAATTCAGGCATTTAAAACCTTAACATTAACCCAGTATAAAGGTGTTTATTTTTGATTTTGTACTTTTTGCTCCTTTGTAGCGTTACAGTTGGTATAGTTGTATTGATTATGTTGTCACTGGAGATAATGTTTGATGCTCCCAAATCGGAAAGGGCTCTGGTGGCTGCTTGTGGTTGAAAATGCAGACGAAAGATTTGTGGTAAGGATACAAACAGTGGAAGTGTGTGTAAGATCAGCAGTGGTGGTGTGTATTTTCTCTCAACTTTGGGCACTGTTGTAGGTGGTAATTTGCTATTGATTTAACTGTGAGAACTCCCAAACTGTTTGCATAGATATGGCTTTGTTGCTTTGCTTTTAAAGATATAACGAAAATCGTTCAATTATTTGTAAAAGAAATAAAGGATCTTCAAGTTTAAGTATTTCTCTGCATGAATCAGTTTGTCCAGTGATGCTATAGTCTAATAGATCTGACAGTGATTAGCTATAGTGTCTAATAGATTTGTGTATAACCTTGGGCATTTCAAAATGTGAATGCACTGGATATTTTATACGTTAGCTAGGTTTCTGTCTCTAATCTTTATATGAAATTTTATTGCCTAGTATTTTGTAGTTTTGGATGGTGAGCTTAGGCACAAAAATACTAGTAATGCCAAGTACCCTTTGCATCTCTTTCTGTCTCCTAAAAGGAATTAAGCCCCAAATTATCTGGGGATGGAATAAGGCAGATTTCATTGCCAGTGGAATTTTGGTTAATGCAACAGAACTTCTGCTGCGATTGATTGATGGTCTTAGGTGTCTCAGCAATTGGCTTCGGGGAGAAGAGTTATATATATGCATAAAGTGTGTGTGTGTGTATGTGATAGAGTTTGAGCAACTGGATCCAGTAGCTAAGTATACTTTAAGTCTAGGAGAGTCTCAACTACTTGAAATTTAACGGATGTCTTTTTTTTTCCTCCTATGATGAATTAATGGCTTCAGCTGCTTTTTGTTTCAAAAAAGTTGCATTTCATGATGTTAAAAATTTAGTTCAATGTTCTTTTTAAATTTCTGTTGGACATTACTTAATACTTTTACAAGCTTTTATCTTTCCACCTAGCCTTTACTTGTATATTTGTACAAGATTTTGAGCAGGATAGTTTCTCTCCTTGTTTGTAATGCTTACATACATTGTTAAATCAGTCCACCTTGGGTACAGTTCAATTAAAAAAGTTTTATTCTTCTTGAGATTTTTGTGCCCTCCTACAAAGTGGAAAAGTACAAGATATACTGTAAAGAGGTGGATAAAGCCTTAAGGAAAAGTCTTGACATTTTGTATGGCAGTGTTACGTGGAAGAACCAGCTGAAACAATGTTAGTGAAGGCCTTCCAAGCAGGGGGATATCTGTGAGTGATTTACCATAGTTTCAGTTGATTGAAGGCCTCCCTGAAGGAGAGAGGAACTTCTTTCATTAGGGGCTCTTACTGAGAATGCCTCGTGAGGGCTGGTTTTGGTTCAGGATATGCTAATTCTTATGATTTCAATCTCTCTGCGTGCAGACTGAGACCCGTAGTAATCCATGCTGATTACTGGATTTCAAGACAGCTAAGAAAATAAAACTGTTTCTGAATGTGTTGGAGCTGAAGGTAGAAAAAAACACAAGGCTTTCCTAACTTCAGTGAAAGGAATCTACAAAGATTCAGTATAATGGTCAAGTGGATCCAGACCAGATCTTGACTGCATTTTCACTCATAAGAGCTGATTCAACCCTGTCCATCTTACTTTTTGGAAGATAAGGTTTTATATTATTTATTTCTTTTCATACATTTCAGTTTTCTAGCTGCGTGTACCTGGTTCCAGGGAAGTGGTGGTAGGGGCAGAATACAGAATCTGAGTTTGTTACTTCTGACTTTTGAGGAGAAATGATTTGTTATACGTGAATTTCTGTTCTTTCCTTGTAGTGTTGCAAATCCCAAGAAAGGTGTCCCAAGAAGGGTTATGAAGCATCTTGTTTCCTCTACGCAGGTCTCTGAGTGTTCTGTTTAGATACATTATTCTTGTTAGAATGTCCTGGTTTCCTTTGACTCTGAGTGGAAAAAATATCTTGGCTTTCCAAAGAAATTGAAAAAACAGAAGCAAAACCAAGCTTGTGCAGAATACAAGGGTTTTTTTGTTGTTTGTTTGTTTGTTTTTGTTTAATTATGGTTTATTCAGCATCTCTTGCTTTCTACATCTAAGTTCTTATCAATGCTAATTATGGCTCTATCGGGGGGTCATCTATTAACTGTATTTCTGTCACTTTCGTAACCATTTTGGTTATTGATTTAATACCTGGTTGTACAGGTGTCTTCATTTTTTGAACATCTAGGGGAACATTTCCTGTTAGAAGGAGAATTTCAGCATGAAGTAACGTCTATTTTGTATGACGGAATATCTTTTTATTCAGTAAAACCAAGGTGATTCTGAGTTTCCCTGAAAGCCTAAGACAGTGATTTATGTCTTAAAACATGTATAATTCTTTTTATGTTTCTCACAAGACTGAGTCTTTCAGATCAATAGAGTTTTATGGAACATACATTTTGAAACATTCTCAAATTATTTGAGAAGGTCTAACTCTGCAGTTGGAATATGTCAGGAGTACGGCAGTCTGCTGCTTCTATCTTGTTTTAAAGAAAATGCTATTTTTCCTAGAGTGAAGTTGTTTAGGAAGAGTTATGTGTATATTTCTTTCTAAATAAATACCTTGTGGCTGTGTTGTGACAGCCAATGCCAAGTGAAAATCTGTTCTGTGACCATTCCTCTTGCCTTTTTTTTGGACACTTAAATTTTCATTATTGTCATCTTCTGCAGATGGATCAAAATCATTGAAGCTAACGGTAAAGGATAGGAAAACCAGGTAGTGATTGGGCGTTCAGCCTCACAGATGGAAGTAGTTGAGATATTTCAGGATAATAATTTATTGTTTTTAGAGCAGATTTAGAATAGATAGCCAGCTACTGAAAGCCACTGTCTCTTCAGACTGGCGGTCTGGATGATCCCATTCCTGGCCCTTTGTGCTTGATAACATATATACTGCTTTTGTGTAAATAAGTTGTGTGCTTTAAGTTCTTGCATGTGTCCTCTGGCATCTGGAGGAAGATTGTTTCCATAGCAGTGACACTTCTTAGGAACACATCCAGGCAGGTGTTGAATATCTCCAGAGAAGGAGACTCCACAGCTTCTCGGGGAAACCTCTCCCAGTGCTCTGTCACCCTCACAGTACAGAAGGGTTTTCTCATTTTCAGATGCAACTTCCCATGCTTCAGTTTGTGCCCGTTGCCTCTCGTCCTGTCACTGGGCACCACTGAAGAGAGTCTGGGCCCATCCTCTTGACACCCTCCCTTCAGATATCTATATACACAAATATTCATATATTCATATATTTATATACATCTTTGTTTAATCTAACCCAGAGCTGGCTTTAAGTGCTTGTAGTTCCAAGTACAAAGGAATCTACAAGGAAGCCATTTTGTACTGAATTACTAAAACACCTGATTAACATTAAAAACATAAATTGAAAGAAAGAAGGAACCTATGTTGCCAGCTAAAAATGTACTGGAGTACATGAAAATGGAATTTGTTCTGCTGAATACATAATCTAAAATATTCAGCATAGATAATTAAAACAAAGCATGCTTAATTTGTAAATTGTGCATTTCTAGCCATGAGAATAAGCTGCAGTATAGATGTTGTGACTGAGTTAATCTCTCACACTTTTTCTACAATTTTAAATTGTAGTGACTTTAAAAACATGCTGTCTTCTGTACTTTTCTCTCTCTATCTTTTCCCCTTCCTTGTTTGAGAATAGGAGGATAAGTGGAGATGAAGTTTCAAAGCAGCTGCATGATTTCCAAGCAAAGTGAACCTCTGGTTTTAAATCAACCTGGCTAGGACCCAAGTCGAGATGGTTCCGATTCAGGAATACAGGATTATTCTGATACAGCTATGCTATTTATAGAGCCTTTCTGATTGGAAAGGCATTAATATGATCAACTGAAGAGTCTAGAAGCACAACTTAAATATATATATGTACATAAAAACTGAAGCAATGGTTAAGAACTGGAGAAAAGGAAAAGCACAGAAAAAAAGCTTTTTAATGTGCAGGACTGTGAATCAGAATGATGGAGGAAACAGGAGCTGTATTGTGTGTGTTTTTAGTTGTGTGTCACTGATTTTTCATTTAACTGTTGTTTTTTAACAGTACTGCTTTCTTTTTTAGTTTGAACTGGTTCTTTAAAAATTGTGTGGGATAGATATGACCTTGAAAAATAATGGGATTTAAAATTGTTTTGACTCTAGTGCAGCCATACTCTACCCCATAAAGGTTCCTTTTTGTCAGCACCTTCTCAAGTGGTACGAGTTTCCACTGCTTCAGCACCACAGGGTATATCTGCTACATGCAGTACCGCAGGTAAGCTAGAGAGCTGTATTGATGTCCAAGACCCCAGAGCCCCATGCGCCGGTATTGTGTGTCAGTAGGACAAAGGGATGGCGCCAACCGTCCTGCTGTATGCGCCAGTAACTAGAATTAATTACAAACCAATCGAATCCGTTGCAGCCAATTGGTAAACTAATTGGTAATTTTAGCTGTACATCTATATGTAGTTATCTGGATGCCTGTAACGGCGCTTTCAGAGCCACTTTTGTTCTGCTTCATCCTGCCTGACAAAATGGCCCTCATAGCTGTAGGGAGAAAGATGTGCATCAGTGAATATGGGGCCGCTCCAGCTGCTTGTCTTGTTTGTATTCCCTTGTTCGTAAAACATGACTCGGATTACAGCTGCATGGTTTAGCTCTGATCATTTCTGATAATGTGCAGCTAAACATTCCTTAAAATAGGGTAAGCCATTTATTGTAGTTTTTTCATGTGCCAACTCACTTCAGAAATATAACTCATATTCAGATTGATTCATGTTTTTGTGAGGAATATCTCATTGGCATACTTGAAAAATAAATGATTCAGAATTAAATTTTACTTTCTATGCCCTTATTGTTAATAACAGTCAGCACAACTTAGTGTAGGCTAACTGAAATGTATTTGAATTGAATTAGAAAGCTGAAATTTTATTAGCGAAACTGGAGAAAAAAAGAGCTGGCTAAAATACTTGACTTGTTCATTTTTTGGAGCAGACTTTAACATGCAAATTATTTTAGTGTTGTAAACTAACTGCCTTGTAGGAAAGATTTTTGCTTGCTTTTTTGTGGAGTATTTCAAAACAAAGAGCAACTTTTAGATCAGCAGTGGTACTGTGTTTGACTTTCTTCTGACTTCTCCTATATAACAAACAGCATATGTTCTAGGCCTGTCATACATCCTAGTTAAAAGGATACTTCTGTGCAAGCTAAAGCTGACTTTTAAACTTGCGTGTGTTAAACAAAATGAATAATCATCCTTACATTTTATACGGAAAAGTGTTTTGCATGTATTAGAGGTCCTTTTTCTATTACAAGTAGAAGTGAATAGGAAGTGATGCTACAAAAATAGGCATTAGTTGGCTTTACTGTAGTAGAATGTTTCTACTGTTTTCAATGCTTTAAGATTTTTAGTTATACACTTAACAACTAAATGGTTTTTATATGTTAGAGACCAACACATAATTTGCAATCTTCTAACTTCAAGATGTTGCAATGTTCTGAACGGAACTGCAGCACGCCTACATCATGTCTGACAGGGTATGATTAAACCTGCCCAAGAGCTGTGAGATGGAGTAGGTTGCTCTTAAGATCTCTTCCAGTTGTATTATTTTATAGTATATAAATCTTTCAAGCCATGAAATATGTTCACGAATGCAGTTTTCTGTGATTAACTCGTGTAAAAATGGGTAAATTCTTCAGCAAGTCCATTATACTGAAAAGTAAGTTTTAGAATGGTAGAAAACTAACTGGTTTGTAATGGTCAAGAAGTATAGTCTGGGTATTGTAGTTGTAGGGTCTGGGCTTGTAATCATTCTGTAGTGGAGGATTTGCAATTAGAGACTTTTGTTCACTTATTAAGGTGTACTAATCGGAGGGGAAAATGTAAGCTTGGCATTTTGCAGGTCTTGTCTATTTCTCAGTAATTTTGTCAGAGGCAGTCATTTTATAAACCAGATCTAATGCAACAATACTTTTTGTTCTGTCTCTCAAAATAGTGCCATGAGATTCTCCTAAAAGTTTCTTTGTTAGTATGATAGTGCTGATAATCTAGTGTGGCAGTAGGATGTCTGTCACTAACCCAGATGAGCATAGGTGCATCCATCTGTGCACCCTTTGAAAGATCTGCACTCTTGAAAGACCGTAGGAACAAGGTACTGTTGGCTGTACTTCAGAGCTCAAGAACCAGTTTTTTCTCATGCAAGGATTTCTGGATTCTTCAGAAGGAATTCCCTCCATCTGATACAGTTGCCATTGTGTAACTTGGTGTTCACTCTGCAAACGGGGGAATCACCAGCAGTGTGTTTTTATTCTCCCACAGGTCTATAAGGATGTATACAATTTTTTTTGCATATTGGATGAAGTATGTCTAGCGTATTTTAAAAGATAATGACTTGGACAGAAAACAAACAAACCCTCAAACAGTGGTATCTATGTATATTAGGAATTGTTTTCTTGCCAAATTTTTCTATTTTGTCCTCAGATGTCAGTGCTTGGAGAGATCTTGGAAAACCTCAATGTTTTTGATAGAATAAATGTTTTAATGTTTGTTGACATAAAAATCTTAACTGTTTGGGCTTTTTTCCCCCCTTGTTTTTATTGTTGATAGGAAGGATGCAGGCCAGTAAATCTCCTACTTTCTACTCACTTCTCTTTTTGGGGTCATGGGAACTGTTCTTGAAATACAAAGGTTTATGTAATGGTTGCTTTTCAGGAAGTCCTGATGATGCTTGATAACTATGTAAGGGACTTCAAAGCGCTGATCGATTGGATACAGCTACAGGAGAAGCTAGAAAAGGCTGATGCTCAAAGCAGGTAATGAGACTTTTATTTTTTTTCTTTTATCTATATCCAAAATGCAGACTCATGATAAAAGTCATTCTGCAGCAGCCATTTAGCAAATAGAACCACTTTTAATAGCTGTTGCAGGGAACCCAGAAGAATTTTTTTCTTTTGGAGGTAATTGATGTGAGGATTCTTTACTCCCTTGTAGAGTTATCAAGGAATAGTGTTGCTGGAAATGGAAGAGAGTTTGGAAGGATGGTATTAGAAAGGTAAAGCTGTTTACATCATCCCGATTTGTGCCTTAAAAAAAGCACAGTTAAAGTCACTTATGTGATTTTTTTTTTTTTTGAGCCCTTCTTCCCTAACAGTGGGTTCTACAAATTTGATTTTGCTCTTAATTGCCGGTTGTAATTTCCATGTAATCAGATTAGCTTCAAGAGCAAGAATTAAAAGTAAGAAAAAAAAAAAGTAGATGCATAATAAAACTGCAGTTCTGGTTTCCATCTCATGCTCTGTCTCTTTGGATGAGAATACTTTATGTTAGTAGCAGTTAAATTAATTCAACCTGTTCAATTATCTTTGCTAGTAGACATTTATCAGTAAATGTTATTGCAGATTGTTTGTTACATCAGTGGTGTAATAGAATGAGTTGATGGTGATATATTGGGTTAGTTCTAATTTTTTATTTTTTTTCCCCTATACTGGGAGATACTTGTTACATATATTAACCAAAGCAGCATTTAAACACTATCAAATGCTCTGTTATATGGGATAAGACAGTGTAGGTTCCTTCCTTGATTTGTCAGGGCCTTTTATGTGCATTGTTACAGTCACTAGAACTAGAGGGTATTTCCAGTCTTACCCTTAGTCATTTTCCTTTACTGGTTGGTTTGATGTGTGATGGTCCCATACTGATACTTAAAATAAGCGTTGTAGTTCAAAAGTGAATGATTTTTGATCTCAGTCTGGCTAGTACGGTTTGGATTTGGTGTGGAAACAATAGCTAAGATGCCTGATTCTGTTCAGCAGTATTCCATAATACTTTAGAGCATTTATAGATCATTCTGAGGTGATAGAGGAATACTTATTGAGAATTTTATTTTTAACCATTTCTTTCCTGAATTTGCAGACCTACTTCACTAGCCTGGGAAGTAAAGAAGATGTCTCCTGGACGCCATGTGATACCAAGTCCCTCAACAGATAGAATTAATGTGACGTCAAATGCTCGAAGAAGTTTAAATTTTGGGTATGAAAACAGATATGTCTATTAAAGCTAAAGTAAGGATTTATTTGAAGCTGAGTTAATGAATGTGGTATTTTTCTGTAGTAATCAATGTAGTAATGTAATTAGTAATCATGTAGTAATGCTTTGCTTTTTATTAAATCACACCTACAAATATTTGCATTAGTGGAAGAAGAGCATATGCTCTGTAAAGAAAAAAAATCCTATCAAGGACTTAATTTTTTACTTATTTTATTACATATTTAACTACTGCATTTTATGTTCAGGTCTTTGGAATGACCAGTTGGTGTATTTCATGTTACCTATTTAATAATCTTTTTCTTCTACAAAACTAAGGTTAAAATGTGTGTAATTGGCATTCTAAATGTAATGTGTGTAATTGGCATTCTAAAATTACCTGTATGAACAATGCAAATGGCCAGCTGAATATGCACAAGTATTGATCAGGAAGAATGAATGTAAAGTGAGTTTATTATGACTCTGATGAACAGCAAAATTGATATAAGTTTAAATATAGAGCATGTTGTATACTAGAATAACGCATCTTTCACTTAGGTATAATGAAAATGACTGTGGAAGGGGCTCAACAAAAATATGTATAAGCACCATTTTAGAGCAGCACCGTCTGGTGCTGTTTCAGTTCTGGAGAGCACATGTCCAATCTAAATGATTCTCAGGGTGCATTATTAGTTCATTCAGGATTATTGAGTTCTAGATCATGTACCATAAGTAGTGACAGTGGCCTCGAGAGATCCAAGGGATGTTACCATTTTCAAGTTTATAAAAATAATTTGGGTTGTGTTCATTTGAATAAAGTATCACGGTTTTGCTTTAAGTGATGGGCAAAAGAAAAAATAAAGTGAAAAACAATTACAGTTCTGTCCATCCAGATATTCAAAGTTTAGCAGAGTCATTTAGGTCTTTCTGGAAGTTAATAGGATGGCTCTCCAGACTTACAGTTTATTTCTGTGGAGGAGGTAAGAGAAAATAGATGTATTAATTTATTTACTTAACTGTCTAGTGAAACAGAGTACATTATGGATTTATCTAATCTACATTTATAATTAAACCTGCACTTCAGTGGACTTCCTGCACATGTAGTTTGACTACTCATATTTGTAATGGTTGCAGCCCATTCTGTACAGTTCACTGGTGTGACTGGGCAGGAGCTGGGAAGACACAATAGAAGAGCTGTTATACTTGGCTGTAACTAGTCACCAGACATTTACTGTTATGACGTTACAGTTTGGTATCAGAGGATGTTTCTTATGGGAACTGTTTCTACATCACTGTGGTGTTGTATGTTTCTTTCGCTTCTTGACGTTTATAAATTTTAATCTGGGAAGTTAGCTTCCTGTTAATTTGGTTTCATTGACTTTTACATATAAGGAATCTCACATGGAGATTTTTCTCCAGCTGCAGCACTGCTTGGTATCTCCTTCTGATGTCAGTGTGACTGGAAATAAGTAAGAGGCTATCAAGGTAGTGCCTGATACCTCTGCCTGCTGATTTGTTGCTGTGTCCTTGTTTCTGTGGTAATGTGTACCTTTAAAATGAGTTGAATTTTGTACAGATTTTTCTGATAAGACATCTACTGAGGTTTTTAATGTTCAAGGAACACAGATTTTGAAAACAAGGGAAAGAGAAAATATGTTCCAGCTTTTGGAAATAGATTTCAATCTAAGTCAATAAAGACCAAGATTAAATAAGGAATGTCATGATAAAAAGTTTTGTAATGAACCATTATGCTCTTTGATTAGTCACTAATAAGAACTACGACTTTGATTTAGGAACCCATCAGTGACGATTTCTGCAACACGCCTGGCTCCTTCTGGTGTAAGTTGGGCTGATAAGGTAAAAGCCAACCATGGAACTAAAGCTGCTAATCCTGAGCTAGCAACACCACCAACCTGCCTGCCAACTCCAGCACAGAAGTCATCACGAAAAAATGGCAAGTCTTTTTTAAATGGCTTATTTTCACAAAGCACATGCTATAAAGTTAGTTCAGAGTGTTACCTATTTTCAAATCAAAATGAAGTCCAATTCTGCATATCACAATGTTAAAATTGGAATCGAGTATGGAGAGAAAAGATTCCTGCAGGTATGTATGATCATTGTCAGAGCTAAGTTTGAGAGAAAGTTGTATTTTTGATTGTAGGTAGCATGCAAGTGTATTTCCAGCAACTATAAATTGATCTGTTAAAACATTAGTGCGTAACACCCCAAGAAAAATCTTTGGTCACAAGCTGGTAATCTAACTGAGAGTGAGTCGGAGGTACAAAATTTCTTGGCATGAAACCTCTGTGTATGTTTTCTATACTTCATCACTGACCTCAGGACCATAGTAGAAAACAAAGAGCTGTGACTTCCAGGCCAAAAAAGAAAGTACTTTCAAATCATCTCTAAAGAACAATACATGTCCAGGATTCTGTAAAAGAGCTCAAGGTAGTTTTATGTGATCAGCTAGACAACTTGATTAGGACTGCACTCAGGTGACGGTGACTGGCTTTTCTTTCTTCGAATACAAGATGACAACTTTTGCACGCACTGGAGCTCTGAGATTATCTTGAGAGCTGCATTTTTTCCATTTTTTTTCCATGTGTGGACCTGTTGACTTTCTACAAAAACAGCAGACAAGGTGTAGAAATCAATATTCAGATGAAATTATGAACAATCTTTTAAATTTTATTTTTGAAGAGAAAAATTACTGGAAGAGAATATATGTATTAGCATAGTGGTACCTTCAATCCAGTGGTAGTAGAAATCCTGTATGGTGCTTCAGAGATGTGATATATGAAGGAGCTAAAATCTTGTTGAAGTGTCTTGCAAGTTAATGTAATTGAATCAGTAGCATGCTGATTTTTATGCTTAGAAAGAACAATCAAAACCATG
Organism: Anser cygnoides; assembly: GCF_040182565.1. Lineage (NCBI taxonomy): Eukaryota > Metazoa > Chordata > Aves > Anseriformes > Anatidae > Anser > Anser cygnoides. Next base: position 13,852,799 of record NC_089883.1, read on the forward strand.
CTCCAGAAGTGGTTGTTTGGATGGGGTTTGATCAGTGCTGTTTGTGTAACAGAACATCTTGCTCTATGAAGTTGCAGTGAGCTGGTTTGAGTGTAGTAGAAGTCTGCTGAATTTTCAGCATTGTAACTGAAAGTTGAATTCCACTTTTAACTTCTGCGTGTTACTGAAACTATTCATAAATCTTTTTCCATTGACTATCTCTCATACTAAAGTGGCAGACTCCAGGCTGTTAAAATATCTTCATTAGGCATTCTTCTGAGTATGGACAATTTCATTAACTATGCAGGGAATAAAAATAGTCTGCACTTCCACATGGATAACGTCTTCTTAAGAGGCTAAAAGGAAAACAAAAGACCTTATTCTTATGTTAGCTTTGGAAACTTAAAGGGCTGAAGAATCCCTGTTGTTCTGTGTGTTGTTAATGGCTGTTACTTGCAGCTGATGAGCTCCAAATAGAGCAAAACCATTTAGGTCCTGTAGTACTGGCCCATAAGCTTTCAGTAATTTTTAATTCAAATGTACTATAACATTCAGACTTGAAACATTTCATATATAGAAGTCATTCCTTGTAGAGACTTTGTTTATTAAGAATCTCTTATCTCTAACCCTGGAGAACTTCAATGATTTTCTTATGGCTGAATTGCAATTTTTTAATAAAAGAAACCAGATGCTTTTTGGAGCATATTTTCCTTCATATGGAGGGTAGAATCTCTTGAGTAAAATCAAATTGATCTTGCTGACTGGAGCATGCATTATTGAAGTAGATATGAGGCTTGTGTATCATCTGCTCTGCCTGTCCACCAGCTAATGCACTCTGCACAGCTGCTAGGTACGTTCAGGCCTTGTGGGAGACTTCCTCCTGCTATCCTATAATGCACTCTTGGCTACTCTAAAGCCCAGTTGGGGTTTCCAGTGGCAAGATCTGCCTAAAACACTTTCTCCAGTGGCTTCAAACAGTGTTACCATTAAGCCTCACAATGTTTTTGTGAAATGGACAAGCACTATGATACTGTATCTTTTTCAAGGTTGAGGGGATTTCCAAATTTAACTGGAGAGAGAAAATGCATGATTTTTCCAGGTATTTCTTTAAATGATTTTTTTTTTCTGGATGCACATTTAAATGAAGTTATATCATCTTACCTGGTTTCCCTCATTAAACACATTGCTACCTTCGATATTTTCATAATTTAAAAAAAAAAAATCTGTATTTCAGTCTTAATTTTTTTTCTACAAAATGAAACATAGTTTACCCTTAGTGTCTGACCGGTGTCCTTCTCATACAAATTTATGATGAGAAAAGGTTGGTCTGGTCACAGTAGTAGACAGAGGCAATAGCATAGCAGGGAAATAATTCCCAGGTGTCAGTGGTAAGAGGCAAAATGGGTGATACTGGTTTAGAATGTGTGTTAAGACTGGAAATCAGTGCTTACTGTTAAAACAGTTGTATGTTGTTAGTAAGTAATTCAGGAGAATGTGCAGTTAAGAAAATGTGAACTTTCCAGAAATATTGAATGTGGTTTTTCCGCATTTGCACTTGAAATTTAATTATATTAATAATTGTTTTTCCTGTATTAGTTGCTAATGTCCATAGTTGTTAATTGATTTTCTTTGTCGTGTAGCAAGGACTTCAGATTTGCAGGACATTTGGTCCTCTAAAGTAACTGTCCTAGTTTGGGCTTATGGAAGAACTCATAATTTCCATGCGTTGAGAACAAATTGTGGAAATGGCATCACAAACAGCAAAGGGCATTTTATTCCTGACTGGGTTGTCAAATTCTTAGCCCCAATTTCTTTTGAAAATTTACAGTCATTCTCTTTTTAAAATAATTCTCTTGTATTTATAAGCAATCATTAAAAGTAGTCTGGCAATGTACATCTTTAAAAAGTCTTGCATGTTGACTCACCACTTCTCGTTATGGTTTGTAAATTTACTACTGCACAGACCGCTACATTTCATTTTATTTTTATTTTTTTCGCAGCTTTCCTGTGTTCTGTCTTCTGTTTCATCTGAGTATACACTTCTGGATTTGCTTCCAGTTTCTCAAATAATCAGTTTTCCAAAGTGCCTCTCAGATGCAGTAATGTTACCTTAGAGTTTAAAAAAAAAAAGTGCTAAGGTTTAATAATGAATGGGGAAGGTCAAATACACTACGGTAGTATATTACTTGCAAGTAAATTTTTAAGAAGGGGTACACATCTCCTGAGGTAGGACTCCTAAGAGCTTTGCAATTACTTGGCCAGATTTATTTTAGTGATGTTGGTGATGAGGCTGCTTGGCCAGTGCTTCCAGGTGGAGTAACTTGGAAAGAACAAGGCCCTGGTGGCTGTAAGGGCCTCAAGATAACAGATGGATTGTCACTTCCTTGTAACACAAGAGCAAGCAGGGACAGGGAAGCTCAAGAGAAACTAGAGAATGATCAAGGTAGTCAAATAAATTATTCATTAACAAAACTCGGCAAGTAATCAAACCCAGCATGTGATACTTAGCATGCGGAGATGGCTACTGGGCTATATGAAAAGAGTTCCAGCTGTATGCAAAAAAAGGGAAGGCAGGATGATGCCCTAATGAGTGTTACCCTTGCTTCAGATCAGGAGCTATGTGATCTACTGTCAATAAATATATTGGCTTTGTAAATTTTTCGTTAAGAATGTGCCTGGAAATAGCTAATCCTGGAGTTTTGTTTGCCATTTAGATTTTATTATTATGCTGAGCTCTTCTTTCTTATTTTCTTCCATAATTTCAGTACTTTATTAAATTATGAAGTTTTATTGGCCTCTCCCTTGACTAATAGACTAGTTCCAAACTGTAATATTTTGTTTTATAAACTTGTGATACATTGCTATTCTTAACTGTTTTAAAATAAGAAGATTGATAGTCCTTTCCATAAAGATGGAGATAGACGTTCTGAAAATTAGGATTCTTTACAGAACACCTGTCCTCATGATTTATTGTGCCATACTGTTTTTTCAGGTGCTAAACTTTGAGATACTCTGTGTTTATATGCTTTGTGAAAGTGGGTATTGTAAAAAGGATCATATCTATTGAAACTAAAACTGATTTAAATGAGTTGAATTTAGGCTTCTTTTTGTGGCGTTGCTCACCTGAGCTTTTCTTCTACAAATAGACACTTGTGAACTTAGCTTTTCTACTCCTGAGCTATCATCAAGTCTCAAAAGAATCCCAGTCATTTCAAGATGTGTGAGAAATTGCATGGTGGTATTAATTGGAGGCCACAAAAATGTTACCTACAGAGAAGAGGTTCACCTTGAGTTGCTAGAAATGCTCGTATTACACGTAAGACCTGATAATTCAGGCAGACAAATGTAATTTTGAAGGCATTTCAGGTGTACATCAAGATTAGAGATTAAAAAGGTTGGTCAGAAAGTTGTACTTAACCAGCTTAGAGTAAATGATGACTTAACCAGTCATTAAAGTAAATGGAAGAAAACTACTCTTCTAATTTCAGTTTGTAATCCTGCTGGATTTCTGGGAGAAGAAATTTTCTCAAAGCTGACACCGATTAATGTATTTTAAATATAAGAATGAAACAACTGAAAAAAAGTAAAAAAACAACAACAAAACAAACAAACCCCAAACCATTTCTGGAACAATAGTAAACCACTTTTTGGACAGCACTTTCTTCATTGAAACCTGCAACTATGTCTGTACTTGCAGAGATGTGTGCCTTCACAAAAGGCCTCTAATGTTACTGTTGCTGCATATGCCATCTGGTGAATTAGCAGTGTAGATGTAAAATGCTTAAGTACGTGTCATTTTTCACCTGGCTATGTGTGTAAGTAACTTAGCAGTAAGAGAATTGGTGCCATCCACTAAGAGAGTTGTTCAGTCTTTGTGAAACCAATAGCACTTGAAAATAAAAAGCTTTGCTCAAAATGTTCCATTGATTTTTGGTGTTTATTTTTAAAGAGAACATTTTTATCATACAACTTGTGTAATACTGTAATAAAATAGTTGTTTATAATTGGGTGTTGTTGTTTTTTGTAGATCGAAAGGATGCAGAGGGCTGGGAAACAGTTCAGCGTGGAAGGCCTGTTCGATCTCGATCCACGGCTTTGGGAACAAAACCTGTAGTTGCAGAATCGGTGAAGTCCAGAGGTGACAGTGACAAAGAAAATGTCATTTTGCTACCGTCAGAGAGTAAGCATAGGAGTTCACTCACTGACGATGGTGGATCCAAAAGCACAGAGCTTGCACAGAAAGATCCTTTACATCAGTCTGAACATCCTGTTACTGAGAGGACTCAGGTCAGTAAAATTTTGAACCATTTTCTTGCCTTAAGAAGTCTTGCAGCTTTTTCTTTACAGAATTTTCTGAAAGTAGTATTGTCAAGAGCTTGTATTCACTGAACAGATTAGAAGAGGGTTGAAAATGGTGACTTATTTCAGTTAGATTTGTGGGAACACATTAATATGTTGGCACAAATAGGTAAGTTAAAAATCATAAGGTGAACCATATGATTTACAGTGCTTTGGACAGGCTTCCCATTGTTTTCCAAGAACTCATTGTTAGGCACATTTCATGCAAAGAACAATTCAGATAAAGATCCAACTTCTGCAAAGTTATGACTCACTAGAAATCTTTGGAAGTGGAGTTGTTTATATCACTCACTGTAAGGATGCCAGGTATTTTATTAAAATCCTTTTCACTTTGGTGACTTTTCAAAAATCAGTATTACCTTATGTTAATTTTGCAAATGTCTCTTACTAGTTCGCAGCACACACAGTGGAAGATAAGGGGAGCACTGGCACACTCTTGCAAGAAGATTCCTTACAAATGGTTTCTGAGGTGCCTCCAGTTCTCACAAATGCTGACAGTACTTCAGCGACTCCCCAGATGAATGAAGCTTCCTCTGTGATCTCTGATGGTGTAGACCAACTTCAGACAGAAAAAGCTAGAACTGAAACTGAAATGGATCCCTCAGATATTTCAAATGTGAGTGCTGCCAGATGGGTAAGAAATCTTACAAGATTTCTGAGTAAATACTAACTGTAAGCCTTGATTTTCTCATTCTGTGTTGCACAGTGTTTAGTGTTAGCCTGCTGTAGAAATTGAAGAAAAGTCTATAGAGGACTTAATGTAGAAAAAAATGTGTTGCACACATCCTTATCGTAATAGGTTGAATTTCAGTAAAGTTTCTGAATTCAAACTAGAAATATATAAATGCATTATTTGGAATAAAGAGTATTAGTGTGCTCTGACTGTTTTTTTTTCTTACATATGATTGCCATAGTTTCTCATTTCCTTCCATTATCAGTCATTTAAAAGTAAGTTTCTTATTAAATTCTTAGTCCAGTTTTGCTAATTATCCAAACTGGAAAGACATAGGATGTCATAATTCTGTTAGAAACAAACGTAGACCTCCTTACCTTTTAAGGCTAACTAAACTGTTCTCTTGGGTCTTCCCATACAACTAGCAATGATGACAAATGCTGTTCTGAAATAACAAATGTCAAGTCAGTATTCTCTTTTAATGTGGATTCCTATAAAGAATGTCTTTTCCTGTCTGTTGGATTCTGTGGGTTTCGATGTGTCTGCTTTACAGGGTTTCTCTGAGCAGAGAGTTGCAGCAATGCCACATAAAATAAAAATTGTTTTTTTTTCATCTGTAGAAACTAGATTAGTATTGTGATTTACAGAAATTTTCCTGTGAATCACCTTCCCTTTACCTAGCAATAGTCTAGTTTGTAAATGATGTTAATTTCCAAGTCGGGTATCTGGTTGTTTTTAGAAAGATCTGATTTCTAGCATCTCATCTACTAACGTTGTTTCAGATTCTCAATTATTAACAGTTCAGGATGCTAACAGTTTGGGATCCGTGTCTCTTGGAAGCATTTCACTAATCCTGATGAAGTTGTATTAAATTCAGATTTGTGCATTTTGGCACATTGCTTGGTATCTAGAGTGTAAGTGAATTAGTTATTACTGGACATTTGAGAAGATGACGATAATCAGCATATTCAGGCTAACATTCCTGACCAACTATGTTGCCATTCACGTTGAAAAACAAGTGTAGCCTGAGATTTAGCAGTACTAAGCACAGTAAAGTTTCCAGATACAGGTTATCTGCAGGTCCATTTTTGCCTTCTAAATAATACTTCAGAGCATGATTTCTTTTCTGAAGATAGAACAGCACATGCTGTCAGTGTTTCAGAGTATGCGTTGCTTAGTTCCTAAGGCTAGGTATTTAAAAGATAGTAATTAGAGACGAACTGTCATGGTTGCTTTTAATGACAACATTTGTATAAAATATTAGGAATTGTGTGAATGATTATTGATTTACATAGCCCTTAAATTAGTTGATAATTGCTAACAGTTTTAGTGTTTTTTATATTTCATTCACATGCAACGTTGACAAAATATAGCAGGAAGGATCTACAGGTAATCGGAAGTTGAACAAAATGTCATACAATGCATATTAACTGTATGGAAACAACTTTTTTTGTGCCTGGATCTGATTTGTGGGTGTTTCTTGGTTTCATGTTTCCTACACAGTCTATGGCAGAAGTCCTTGCTAAGAAAGAAGAGTTGGCAGATCGCCTGGAAAAGGCAAATGAAGAAGCTATTGCTAGTGCTATTGCAGAAGAAGAGCAATTAACTAGAGAGATTGAAGCAGAGGAAAACAATGACATTAATATTGAGACTGACAATGATAGTGATTTCTCTGTGAGTGTTTGATTTATTTTAAAGTACCCAACTTTAAGCTGTCTTGGATATCAGCAGAGTATTCATGTAGAATTTGTTAATCATTTCTTTGTTCGTTAATGCAACCTGTATTACATGCAAATGAAGTACATAGTGTCAGGTAGTAGTTACACTGTTCTGTCTTAAGGAGTATTTAGTCTTAGTAAACTCAACAGCACAGTGCTACTGAGCGATACAGAGCCTCTGACGTTACTGTCATTGTTGTGCTGCTTGCTTTTGTGTAGGAACCTGGGAGAGCTGGGCTGTGTTACTTTCACTGCTGCCATACAGGAGCTACTCCTGATGAAGTGGTAGTGTCTACTACCTGCTATCACAATCAGCAGGAACAGCATCTTTGAGATGGCTAATTGAATTTGGAAACATTGTTGGATATCATTGAGCTGGCACTGTTTAATGTATGTGTCCACCTGCGTGTTAAGTTTTATGTTTTTACTGTGCATATCACATTAACTTTCAGGCTAGTATGGGCAATGGAAGCATATCTTTTTGCGGTATGTCTATGGACTGGAATGATGTCTTGGCAGATTATGAAGGTACATTTTCATATATTACTGTGTTTAACTTGAAATGTCAGCAAAATCTAGAAAAATGTCCGTTTTACTTATGCCTATGTAATTTGGAAGATGCCCCTAACATCTAAATATTATTCCAAGTTGTGTCATTTTTGATGTTATTTCCTTAGGAAAGATGGATTTGTGTGTTCAAGCTATCTTTCAGCTTTGTGTGTCATTCTTTAGCTCTCTACTACTGTGTTTCTATTAGAATTTTAAAACTTGTTATCCAGTTTTATCTTAATGTTTGATTAAAAGTCTAGTAAAATAATTAAGCATTGAAAATGCACAGGGATTAGAGATTCTTCAATCTGTTTGCACCTTAACTAGGCTGAAGAGAACCCATTTGAGAGGGAACTTGAGGAGGACCAAAGCCTTATTAATTGTACTTCTCCCAGAACAGTGTGTTTAAATTATAAAAGTCTGTTTTATAATGTACAGCCCGGGAGTCATGGCGCCAGAGTAATTCTTGGGGAGACAGAGTGGAAGAAGAGCCTGCACGTCCACCTGGCCATGGAATACACATGCATGAGAAACTGTCATCACCATCACGCAAAAGGTCTTAGAATTGTTACCTGTCTTGACTGAGCAGTGAAAACAACCAAACTCATGGCTGTATGAAACTGCTCATGAATCTACTTTAAGTCTGTGGGTGGAAAGTGTTAAATAAATCAATGTATTATTTTCATAATGAACTAGGTTCGTGCTAGTTGACCATGAAATAAATATTTGAAGACTAGAAGAACAATATTTACATTTAATTGCAGTCCAGTGGCCTGTTTATGTTCTCTTACTGAAAATGTCATAGAAATGTTTGCAATGTTGTCAGCTGATGTTGTCTCACTGGTTTTTGCTCTGCTTTGTTTTTAATTAAAAGAACAATAGCAGAATCCAAAAAGAAACATGAAGAGAAACAGATGAAAGCTCAACAGCTGAGAGAAAAGTTACGTGAAGAAAAGACACTGAAGCTTCAAAAATTAATGGAAAGGGTAAGCTTTCTGTAATCCAAAGTAGGCAGTTTGCTGCCTTTCAGAAAACATTTTTTCCCACATGGTCTAGAAATGTTAGGTGTTAAAACTTGGAGTAAAATGAAATTTTCCTGTGAGTCTGAGTTCACGTGGCTTTCTCAGATGACTCGTGTGTCACAGGGAGGACATGGATTTATTCTAAACTAAGATAATGATATTGTTAACATCAAAACAAGAAGACCTCATTCTAGATTAATTCTCCTGTTGTGATGTGGGCTATATACATGTTTCAGAAGATGCAGATGATTTGCCGAAGGTTACAGTAAAAAAGAAGGAAAATAGAGCAAAGAAATGGAGAAAAGTGTTCAGAGTTCATTAATGAAAGGCACGATACTGTATTGGTTTATTTTCTTCCCTCTATCAGCGTGATTTTTTGTGATTGAGGGACTCAGTACTGGGGGCCTTCAAATACTTGTAAGGTGATTATCAAGGGAGTGGAGCTAGGCTTTTCACACTGGTGTATGGCAGTAGGTTGAGAGACAATGGGCATAAATTTTTTTGAAAGGAGAGGGTCTAGCCAGATACATGGAGAAAATTCCTCATGGTGAGGACAGTCAGGCATTGGAACAGGTTACTCAGGGGTTGTGCCTTCATACTTGAAGGTTTTCCTGAGCAACCAGGTCTGACCTCATAGTTGAACATGCTTAAAGCAGGAGATGGGATTAGATGACCTCCTGAGTTCCTTCTCAACCTTGATTATCCTATAAGCCTAACTTATGATTACTTACATACTTTACTTCTAGAGGATCAGAATTTATTGAAATGAATTTTGTAAAGCATATCTAACAGTGAAGCGGTTAGCAAATCTGTGTACTTTGGGTTAAACTTGGTGCAGGGTTTGTGTAGGGCATCAAAATGTTTTATTGCTGTAAATAAAGCTTCAAAAATAAGAAAATTCTGGGCCTATTTTCAGTTATTGTATTAGTAATGAATTCAGTAATTATATATAGGAGAAAGATGTACGTAAATGGAAAGAAGAATTATTAGATCAAAGACGCAGGATGATGGAGGAAAAACTACTCCATGCGGAGTTTAAACGTGAAGTGCAGCTACAAGCAATTGTGAAAAAAGCACAAGAGGAAGAAGCTAAGGTAAGGTATTTTGTTTTAAAGGGAAAATAATCAATGATTAAGTTTCTTTAAGTTCTGTACCGCAGAGTGCTCTAGAATATACTGTGAAGGATAATGGAAGTCAAGTATGGGCATGTGCCACGTGAAAAACAGATAAATGTCAATCTCTAAAAGGGAGGTTTTTTCCCTAAAATTAGCCTGTTATTAGACATCATGGTGGGCTGTACTGGCAGAAAAGATGGTTTGAAATAAAGAGCTGATAGCGTTGCTGCTGTTGTTCTTCACTGTGACTATGGAGGCATTTTTGGTGATAAATAGTGCTCCTGGAAGGGTAGCAGATGTCATGATAAATTCTCTGTATTCCAGCAGAATGCAAAGTTGGGAGAGCTCATTGTGTTTCTCCTGCTGTGGTTTGTACTACTAATTTTGTTAAACAGCTGGAAATAAATAGAAACCTACAGTTAACACAGGACAATTACTAGAAAACAAGTGTTTTGCTACTGCCCTTCTGACTTCAATACCTAGTTTTGTAAGACGAGCACTAGATGCTTTTTATTTTGTTGGTTACTTAAATCATATTCTTCTGATAAACACTAATACAAGAGTACGTATATCTTCTTAAGACTAAAATTACATAGCGAGCATGTGTCCCAGCTGTTCATCCTTATTATGTGATGAGCACAACAAAGCTAATTTTGCTTTCTCACTCTTCCTGTCTCTTTGAATAAAGTGGTTTCCAGATTACCTAATTCAGTCTAATATACCTTCGTTATGTCATTACAATGGTGTGACTTCTATAATCATATTAACCAAACCACACTTAGTGTAATTCCCCAGCTAAACAGATGTTTTAGGTATTGTCTATGTTCAGCTGTGTAAGGTCTGCCTTTTGAGATTCTTCTGTTATAGAAATAAAGGTTAATTGGGTCAGAAGCTTTAGAGAAATAGTAGCTGATGAGTAAAGCTGAAAGACCATGATAACTGTTCCTGCACATTTGCTTATCCAAATTCCTAGTGCTTAACTATTTACTGGGCTATGAAATTCATTCTGTAAATGAACTGTAGTCATTAAACAAAGCAGAACAAACCAACAACAACAAAACCTTCCAACTTCTGTGATGTATTATTGTTTGACAGTTATCCTTACTACTAATGTCTTTTGTGGATTCAAACAAATAGAGCAGCAAACTGATAAATGAGAGATAAGTTAAATAAAGTTTGCATTTTCCAGAGCCATATAAATTTCTAAAACATTTGTATTTTAAAGCCTAGAGTCGGCAAGAATTCTGTTCAGCTTTTATTGAGAAGTCAAAATATTTATTACCTTCCTGAACCTCAGTAGAAAAGCATATTCTTTGATATTTGTAGTATATTGATTAAAGTACTTTTAAGTAAGCATTTTTGTATGATTTTGTTTAAATTTTATTCTTGTGTATTGCAGTGTCCACCTGTGGTTGAATAAAATAGTGCCTATCTTTGTGAAATAGGCTGTATTAGTAAGAAATTTAATATTAAGACAATGACCTCGATAGCTTTCTTCTTCACAGTATGTGTATTCTCACATTTTGTATTGAGTTAGTACCCATACAGTTAGAGTTAAGTAGGAAGACCTTTTGTATTCTGTTACCTGTTACACATTTATACGGCTGGGTCTTAGCATTCCACATTCTATGAATTGGAGAGAATAGACTACTAAAGTCTCTTTGAGAATATTGGGAATATTTTCCCATCATTTACCCAGTGTTTCTTGATTTCTGGTATAATTCAACTTCTTTTTTTTTTTATATATATTCCATGGACTATCCATTTTATTAAAAAAAAATTAAAAGGGGGGAGCAAACAAAAGTAGGAAAAAGACAAAGCCTTATGTTCAGCTTGGTTGAGTATTGGTTTCCAGACAATTCTGGAGAAATAACCCACCAAATTAATTAACAAATGGATAATCAACAAATGGATGGAATCCATCAAGAATAAAACTTGAACTTCACAGATCTTTTCCTATACTTTTTGATTATTTGCAGGTAAATGAAATTGCATTTATAAACACCTTGGAAGCTCAGAACAAACGTCATGATGTGCTGAATAAATTAAAAGAATATGAACAACGTTTAAATGAATTGCAAGAAGAGCGTCAACGAAGGCAAGAGGAAAAGCAAGCACGTGATGAAGCTGTTCAGGTATATCTGTAATTGCAGGTTGACAAGGAAAATGCATTTGTTTCCAATTTTGGCAGTGCAGTCTTTGTTTCTTTGTCTTAAATCCCTTGCTCAACTCAAGAGAGTATACTTGAGTGTGTTTCTGCTTTACTATGTTTCAGCACCAGGAGGGATAAAAGTAAGTCTTAAGGATTTCCTTTAAAAAAGAGCCTGCATAGCTAAGGTCATATGCATGATTCATGCTTGTCTTAAACTTTTTTTAAAAAAAGTCACTCCGTTATAAGAAAATCATGTTATACTAACATGTAAAACTTTGAGAGGAAACAGAAAAATGTATCTTATATGCCTATGATATCATAATTTTCGTACACTTTACAAGATCAGTGAAAACTATAACAGAAATGTCTGTGTGTTCCTGAAATCCTTGATTCGTTGTTGTTGTTGTTTTGACTGTAAAAATTCCAATACTAAATTTTCCCAACCTCAAACATCCACTTTTTGGCACTATTCTCTACGTTAGAATCCAAAACATGTTTTCTTATGTGAACTCTTCTCCTGAGATCATCACAACTACAGTTGGCCTGAGAGTTGAGTTTACTTCAGGGCTTAGTATTTATCATTACCAGCTGATTCTATCTCCTTGTTGAAAAATGTGACCTGTTACTGACATGAGTTGTTCAGAAGCAATTTTTGAGACAGAAGGTACCCCAGAAGTACTGAATAACTTTTTTTTTCCCTGAGCTAGAATCTGTTATTAAAAGTTCCTGGATTTCCAAGGATTGATTGTTACTGATGAAACGTACCTTTCCAAATGGTTTACCAAAAACCCCCTTGCTCCAGGGACCCTGTTTTTTGTAGTTACTTATTCTAGAATGGAGCTTTTCTGGAGTTTATGGGGCTTGGGGTGTTTTTAATTCTTTCTTATCTCTGCCACAGTTCTGCTCCTTTCTTAGGTTACATAGGCATTAGGATATACTGTAGCTGAAATAGAACAAGCACTTCAGACAAGCTTCCAGTACTAAATCCTATTTATCACCAAACTTACCTGCCCATATCCTTTCTGCCATACCAAGGATTAAGCTAATGCTTCCTGCTATGCTTTTTCCATACACACGTTGTGGTAACAATTAAGCAAAGCCCTAAATGTAAAGGCATGCCGTATCTACCCCTGCTGTCCTCCTCACAGGAGAGCTTTTCCTGCACTGTTGTGAATCTGGACCCATTCCTGGTATAACAACTTATTTAGCAGTTAGTGTAAATATGAACAAATAATTCCACATAAGCGAACTAAAATGAATCATACGAGTTCTTGGGCCATAAGTATGAATTTAACTATAAAAAAAAAAAATCAAACCCCATCAGAATACAACGCTTGTAAACGTAACTACTTCAAATGTACTGTAACAGTGAGGGGCTTCACTATACATACAACTACATCATTTAGAATCACAAGGGTTCTAAAAATTGCCTCTAGTTTCAGTACCTATGGAGACTACCCTGCTTCTGCTGATTTGCCTGAACGGTGTCTTTGACAACCTCAGGTATTTCACAGATCCATTCAGTAAAACCTAGTTGCTTCTTTCTGGCACCAAATTCTGCAGGTTCACACCTTTAAACCCGTTCTTCCATTAGCCTTATTGTAATTTTTTAATGACAGGATCTGTTACAGTTGTTGGTTTTTTGTTGTTTTTTTTTTCCATCCACATTTTACATGCTTTTCTGTTTCTTGACACTAGTACCTAATTCAAAAAGTGCAAGCCGTTCTGGTCCATTTTTAAATGCAACCTTAAAGGTCATTGTAAGGAATGTCCAGCACAAATGGCATTTGTTTTTTATGATACGCTGGGTGTATCCTATAGAACAGTTTGTATTCTTGTCTGTTTTAATAGTGTGGTAGTAAAGCGTGCTGTATCTTGTCTTATTTGTTTTATTGAGATGGAAATTAATGTATTCATGCAATGCTGTTACTGAAACTTTACACTGGGAAAAGTATGGTTACTGTGAAAGCCACAGTTTTGATAATCAATTTTCAAGCTGTACTGCCTGTGAAGATCAATACTGTGCAGTTAGCATCATTCTCTAACATAAAATGCTTTGCATGACACAAAAAAGTTCAATTATTTTTGTAGTTCTTCATTTCTTGATGAAAATGAAATATAAGGTTAATGTTTTCTCCTTTTTATGTCTAAATTTTTGTAAAGCTAATATTTATAGAGTACAGGGCCCTCATCTAATCACATAAAAGCATTTATCATTCCAGCAAATTTTGCTTTGTATTAATGAAACCTCATACTGTTGCCTTAAAGGAAGATAGCTTTTTGCTGGAACAGCGATGAGTATTTACAGTGCTGCAGATGATGCAAGGAATATATATTTAAAATAGATTGATGTGTCTGTTTTTTATTTAATCTGTCATACAAAAGACTAATTTTACTGTAAGATGAGAATTCAAAGAACATGTAAAATATTCAGCTCTCTCCAGACTGTTCAGCTAAATCGTGTAGTCATATTTCCTTTCAGTAGAACTCAACCAACTCAATATGCCTACTCATAAATGTCTTAGAGTATGAGTTTTCAAATGTACTTTATTTTTACATTTGTTGCTGTTTCAAATATAGTCATTCTGTCAGGTTTACAATACCATGTATAATTTCAGAACTATACAGTCTGGAAAAAAGTAAAAATTGAGCACTGGGAGAAGTGCATATTCAATGATAGAACAAAAATATGCTGCATTTTATTTTATAACAACATTTGGATAATATTTAAATCGTTGTTTAAATACTCATGATTTAAGTATTAATATTGCGTGGGAGCATATTTTGTTTCTGTATCACCTATATCCTTGTAGATGTTCAAAATATTTTTCAGATATTTTCATTGATCAATTTGTTGGACTTCTAGTGGACAGTCATCTTCAGTCTGAGCAAAATATATGGCCCGTTAATATGTAGCTTAGTTCATGCAACTGTGCTTCCAGTGTATGTTCAAACTTGTGAATATACTTATATTTGCATATTAGTCCTTTGTCTAATAGAACTGCAGTTCTTACTCCATTGTGAAAATAAGATAGAATTCTATAAGCAAGTGTTAAAATAGACTTATTTTTATTTCTAAAAGATAAGTTAGAATTTATTTTTCTTCAACCAGGAGCGCAAAAGAGCCCTGGAAGCAGAACGGCAGGCCCGAGTTGAAGAGTTGCTGATGAAGAGGAAAGAACAAGAAGCACGGATTGAGCAGCAGAGGCAAGAGAAAGAAAAAGCACGGGAAGATGCAGCACGGGAAAGAGCAAGGTAACTTTGCCATAATTTTGTTGGGTCCCTGTCCTTCACTGCTACTCTTTCAGGCAGACTGCAGCTCCTCTATATTAACAACAGTACCTTCTTCAGTCTTCAGGTGTAGTATTTTAAAAAGTAACATTAATAGAAGTTCTTGATGAATGGTTAGAAAGAAGAAATCAAGTGAGTATTCACAAATTTTGTAATAGATTTTGATATTGCTTAGGTACGTGCAAAATATAACATGCTATGCTATATTTTATATTGTTGACATTACTTCATCTTAGTTTTATTGCTAACAAGACCTTTTAACAATTTACCTTTTTCATAGTTTAGTTTTCAAAGGAAGCAAGATTAATGTTCTCGTGTTCCCCATTTCCTCCATTCTCCAGTAACTTTTGGACTTACTGGCATCAATATGAGTTCACCTTTTCTGTAGATACCAGAGACCACATTTGTAAAGCATAAAGCCAGGAAATCAGGCTTCATTAATTCCGCTACCTACGAACTACTTGCTTTATGTTTGTGCCCATAATCAGAAGTTCACAAAGGGGTTTCCATATGGGCTCTTCTCTCTGTTTCAGTTGAGCTGAATGTGATGTGCACCGAGAATGAAGCATGTGGTTTGTTGGGTTTAGGGGGTGGCACTGGGCTGTGTGTGCTCTGTAGCACTTAGTTTTCAATTGCTTTGTGTTTGCTACTGCAGTATTGTGTTTGCAGTTGTTTTTCTTTGACAGATGCTGATTGTATAGTGTTTTTTTCTTTCCTTTATTTTTTTTTTTTTTAATTTTTGGGAAAGAATAGGAAAGGATGTGTGTATGGTGCCTTACAATCCAGTGATTCTGGTACCTCAGAGTGGCCTCAGAGTCTTACGTCTCCTTAATAACAGTTCTGAGATTTCTCTGATGTAGTACTGTTAGAGCAAGATTCGAAGTGTAGTGGGTCAGAAGTTGAGCGAGAAGATGATCTTGACAGGAAGCTGTCTGTACTGTCCCTTCTGTCTTTGTCTTCAACGTAGTTTGGTGAAACCTCAGCAAGTATTATTTGTTTGGTTTGTTTTTTGGTTGTTTTTCCTTCTGCTGGGATTTGACTCTTATCCTGAAGATTTGATACTTGCTTCAGTGAGTCATTTTTGAAATATCTGCTTAAAGTTTGTTCAGTATAAGCTTTATATATATGTGCATCTGGTGGTGATTAAAGCATGTGTATGAAAGGGTTAGTGTATTTAAAACTGACTTTAAAACCCCTCTGCTCTTATGGTACATTAACTTGATTCCAGTAAGGTTTTAGATGTAATTTCTGAGTGTTTTATATTCCAGAGAATTAAAATCCCTAATACTTTTTTTTTTTTTCCTTGTCGATAGAAATCATTAAAGTGTAAAATGTAAGCTAATCATGTAAGAAGTATGTGCTTCAGAAGGGCCTGGGCAGGAATAATATTGATGCTCTATAAATGGAAACTTGAGAATTTTTTTTCAAATATCATTGCATACTTTGGATTAATGTCATTAATTTCTCACAGTTTGTAGGATTAAACAATATTTTAAAACGTATACTGAAAGAAATAACTAAAATAGACTTTGGGTTTGGATTGTGTTAGTTATGATCTGTTTCAGCTCATGGTGCGAGTCAGGAGTTCTTTAAAGGCAAAATCAAAGACTGATTTAGTCTTTCTGTGTGTTCAGTAGTTCAGTTTTTCTGTGTGTTCCTTGGGAGATTAGACATAAAGTACACAATGCTTCTCATCTATCATCTCTTCTCCCCCTTACCCACCCCCAACAAATGTGGTATTTGGAAGAGTTCGCTTAGTGTTTATATATAGATAAACTTGTTTCCTTCCCTGTGGTCTTTCCTGTTGGCTTTTATATTTTGTGTTGGCACTTTGCTGGTGATGGGAAGGAGGATTCCTAGAAGTGAACAACTGATGTTTGAGGCGTGATTCAGTTTTTGGGAGGGGGATGTAGGGCAGACAGGTACAGTGAACAAAATCAGTTCCCGACTCTTCAGTTTTGTACAGAAGATAACAGTACGATATACGTGTAATTGTTTTGCTATCCTTAGGTATCTAGAACATTTGGAAATGCAATGTTTTAGAGCATCAATTTAGGCATCAATCTTATTGATACCTGATATCATTTGGTGTTGGTCAAAGTTTTCTCTATATGTTTATATATTCAAACATTCAGTGATCATCATTTTTATAAAATACACTGCCCTTACTGCTGCACGTTTTTCTTTGATTTGCCATTGTACTCTTCCCCTTTGGTTCACTGAAAACGGTCATTGGCTGCAGAATATTAATGGTGGCAGGGCACAACGTTCAAGATTATTTTGCCGTCTTACGTTAGCTACCATTGTTCTTGGTTGCTCTAAAGCATGTTCACAGGTACTGCTGCAAAGGTTCAAGTGCCTCCTTTTATTAAATTATCAAAAATAAAGCATCTGTATTCTGTGTTAACTAAAGTTCTTTCTGTTCTCTGTCTTTTCCACTGAGCCACCTTCAGGTTCATTTTTTGGGATATTTGTTCTCCATTTCAAACATTAGCTTGTCAATATTAATGCATGTTTTATATTATTAAATGTTCCCCCTATATTTGTTATCTTTTGGTTAGAGATCGAGAAGAGAGGTTGGCAGCTCTTACTGCAGCTCAACAAGAAGCCATGGAAGAACTGCAGAAGAAGATTCAGCTGAAGGTATAAAAACACATTACAGTTGAAAAACAAATCAATAATGTAGAATTTCTGCGAAATTTATGTATGTATGTTTTATTTAATACAGATGTTACAGTATGCTAAGGTGTGTCCCAAATTACGTAACTTTACAATAGATTTTTATTCATACTTTTGCTCAAAAACAGTACCTTGCGGTATAACATGCACTGTGTAATTTGGAAAGAACAGGACTGAGCTCTGTTGAACTACATTAATTTCAGAGCTTTGAAAGTGAGAACAAATAAACTTCGACTTCCCTTGGAAAGTACACGTAATTTTGAGTTAAATCGTGAGGGAAATCAGTAAGTAGGAACTCTCACACTGTTCAGTGAAGACTTGCCAGTCAGTCATACAAGGTCCTGTCTAATGGTACTGAAACTGATGCCATCAAGAGTGTGGCATCTTCCATGGAGGGCTCCAGTGATTTCATGAAAGAGACATAAGGCCTTGTAGGTCAGGCATTCAGCTGAATTGACTGCCCAGTGAGGAACAAAGGTATCATAAATTTTGAAATGATCCACTATTTTTCAAGAAAAGTAAACGCTTCTAAAATGATAAATCATATTTTTAAGGTTCTGAGGTGGAACTACATATTGAAGTCTCACGTTTTGTTAAATTATCTAAATTTTTATTCTAGAATTCTTCGTGTACAAGTATTTTTTTCACTTGAATATTTTTATTACCTCTGATCCTGTTCTTATGATCTTAGGTACATTTACTTCTATTGTAAAATGCAGTTTTGACATTAAATACAGGCGTATGCCCCAGTCTCTGATCTTAAATAATAGTTAAAAGTTTGCTCCATTCTCTTGAGGGTTAAGTATATGAGCCTACTGAAAGAATCCAGGGAACTGTACCCTGATAGGTGCACTTCTGGAGTATTCAATTGGGAGTAAAAACAGAATAACTGAGATGTTACATATAACAAAAAGATTTACAGAAGGTTTCGAAATAGGTGAGTTTCTATGAAATTTGATGAAATTGTCAGGTTATGGATTTATGAATTGATAATCACCTATAAAACAAAAATAGTGCTGATTGATTTTTAAATCATAGCAGAATGTTAAAATCTCTGATGTGTGATGACTTAATGCCTAACCCCAACTGGTAACTCACTATTTCTACGGACAGTTTAATACCTTTTGCTTCATACCATTTTTTATTTTGCTTTTGTTACTTTGCATTCAGCATGATGAAAGTATTAGAAGACACATGGAACAAATTGAACAAAGAAAAGAGAAAGCAGCTGAATTAAGTAGTGGAAGACATGCTAATACTGATTATGCTCCTAAACTTACACCATATGAACGAAAAAAACAGTGCTCGTTATGCAGTGTAATGGTAAGTTGAATAGAGGGGCTGCTCTCAGAATTGCAAGACTACCCTAAGCCTTGGAGCTACAAATTATGCTTCATTCTCAGATGAGAGTACTGCATACGTGCTGTACTTGTACTCTGCTCTTGGGAAAGTGCATCTTAGCTTGGATTCTTCTGTCTATAAATTATGTGGTTTAGGGAAGATTTGAAATAATTGTAGAATCACAGGAAGGGGAGTGTGGACAGTACACAGTTGCTAGCTCTCTCTTCTAAGAAAAGTAAAAATTAGGGATCATCAAATGAAGCTGGTTAAAAGCTGGACATAAAGCAAGTTTTAGAAACTGGGTACTTTGCTTGGCAGACCTGTCTTGAGATGTTTGGTCTCAACTGGGTGTCTCTTCTTGTGCCCCTGGCATGGTGAAGAAGAGGGAGACATCCAGTCACTGAGTAGGAAGGAGGGAGATCAGTTCACGTTGATAATTGTTTTTACTGACTTGCATAGGCCAGGCATTATTGAACAAAATCTTACATCTTAGCTAGGAAATTATATAAGCATTATTTCTCTTTAATTGCTGCATTAAGATTACACAGGATTACTTCAGGTAGTGCTGAAACAGAAACTCAGGGTTCAGCAGAGTGGAGTCTTGTACATTCACTGAACATGCCTTTCCGAATGAAAGCCCAGTGTATGAAGTCAGAGAGAAGTCAAAATGAGATGAGAAGCCAAGGTGTGTTTTTTTTAAAGTCTCTTACTATACTGCAAATCAGCTGGCAAGTCATTATGTAATTTAAAATAAAGATGTTTACGTAAATTAGGCTGAGGGATAAAGTTCTGTGCTTGAGCTCTGAAAATCCGGAAGTCCAATCCATTGGCAATCAGCTGGAATTCCTCATGGTTACATGAAGAAGAAAGTGCTGCTTCGGGGTTTTTTTTGTTTGTTTGTTTCTATTTGATTGTTTTTCAACAATTACTTAATTTACTGATGTAATTATTCTAAAACAGATTTTATAATTGGAACTGTTAAGGTTTGGCCATAATCAGGTCATGAACGAAATAAAACATAGTAGTTCCGTGGTTATTCATCAGAGAGATCACAAAGCCTAAGATAGATGTTTTTAAATAGACACGGTTAATATCCCAATCTCTCAGAATATAGAAATCCATTACGAAGAACTTTACGTATGTATGTTTACAACAAAAACGGTGTGATTTTTTCTAAAGTTGAGATACAGAGCCATGCTTGAATCTTAGTGGTGTTTGTTCTAGTGTATTTTTGATTCATCTGTGCGCTAAAAAAAAAAAGGAAGAAAAAAGAAAAAGTACTGTTTATATCGCTTTTATGGATTTTTGAAATCCTGTCTATGTGCTGCATCTTTATGCCAATTTTTTGCTGGTATCACCATTTAAGCTGCAGCATTTGTATCACATCTCATGTTAAAACAAAACCTGTGGGTTAATACATAGGCAACTATGCCAGCCTTTGAGTAGGAATTAATTGCTGTGAAGAAGTCTAGACAGTTTGGGTTCTTAATGAGTAAAGCAGCAGTGAAAATAGTGTGCTGAAATAACCTAAAATAGTTCTTCAGAAATGAAAAAATGCATCATTTTTTCCTAATCAACATAGTTTGCTCCCTTAACTCGCTACTGGTGACAGGGTATTTATTGCTGTATTGTCAGTTAAGTGTTTTCAGGTGACCTTCAATTCCAGTTAACATTTGTACAGAATCATAGAGTCACTGAGTTTGGAAAAGACCTCCTAAGATCATCCAGTCCAACCATTAACGTAGCACTGCCGAGTCCACCATTAAACCATGTCACTAAGCTCTACATCTACACGTTTTCTGAAGACATGCAGGGATGGTGACTCAACCACATCCCTGAGCAGCCTGTTCCAATGCTTCACAACCCTTTCAGTGAAGAATGTTTTCCTAATATCCAATCTAAAACTCCCCTGGCCCAACTTGAGGCCATTTCCTCTTGTCCTACTGCTTGTTGCTTGGAAGAAGACACTGGACCCCCACCTCGCTACAGCCTTCTTTGAGGTAGTTGTAGAGAGTAATATATAGTTAACCTGCTAGTTTTAAACACATTTGTGATGAAATTCTATGTGACAAAATCAAAAATATATTTTAGTAAAACAAATACCATCGTAAAGATGTTAAGGGTAACTGATAGCACTTTAATTAGGTGGCAGATTCTGAACCTACTTCTGACAAATTGGTATATATTACATTTAAAATACTGTTATTTATAGACGATAGTATTATCAAGGGGGGAGAAAAGTCACTAATAATTCATTGTCATTACAGATTTCATCGGAAGTCTACCTTTTTAGCCACATTAAAGGGAAAAAACACCAACAAGCTGTGAGAGAAAACAGTAGTATACAAGGACGAGAGCTTTCAGATGAAGAAGTGGTATGTTGTGTAGTAACTCTTACTATTTTAATTTCCTTCTGGTTTTATAATGCCATCCAGCTGAGTAGCCTAAGAAAGTCTCTAAAATTCTTAGAACGGAATGGAACTGTGGACATTTGTGTTAGCATGGGTTTAACAGTGCCTTTTTGAGTATAGTATACTAATGAAAATGAATGAAACAAACTGTGGATTCACATACTTAAGGCAATTGCTGTTTGAAATAGGCTGTGTATAAAACTGTGACTAATTGCTCTACTACTAATCCAAAGCTATTTTTCATATCACTGTATTTATCTTTTCGTCATAAAAGTCTGATGTGTTGTTCCAGGAGTGGTCTTTATTTTCATTCATTTTATACCTTTCCAAATAGTAAATATTCTTCTCTGCTTTTAAATAAAACCCACTTCAGTATAGCTGTAAAATAGCTTACCCATGAGGATGATGCTTCCAGATACTAGAACAGTCAAATACAAGTCTCCTCTAAACTCAAATGCTATTATTTATTATCTCACCTTGGCCACATCTAACTTGTTAGCGTCTTGGACAATCCCATAGCTATTCCTTTCCCTTTATCTTTTGCTTCTTCCAAGTAGCTTTTGAGGAGGAAGTAAAGAATCTCACAGCGTCTTTTTGCAGCAGGTTTCCAACCATTCAGATGTTACTGCTCAGTACTTAAAGTACTTGCTGTCTTGTTCTTTCCTGCACGGTTCTTGTTACTATTTTCCTAGAGAAATATTCTCTTTACAGCTCGTCACTGCCACAAGTACCTTCTTTTCATTTTCAAAAAGCTTTGGAAAGTTAAATCACTGAGGTACTGAAATCCCTAGGGGCAGTTATCACTGGAAAAATGGAAAGCTTCTGCGGAGTTGGCATTTTGCCTACCCCTTCCTAACTTCGGTGAAAGTATGTATACTTTCTTCTCTGTTTTTCTGCTCTTTTAGAGTGGTTAGTGGAATTTCTTTTGTATTGAATTTGGTTTTAGGTACTGGGTTTATCTAGCTGGACATAAGGGAGAAGCCTTCATACTGCATCTAGTTTTCTAGAAATAAATGTAAGCTGTGAGATCTCCCAGAATTCTTTCATGTCTATGCATGCACCAAGGAGCAGGCAATTTCTAACACTGAGGTTTCATGCAGCTACCTAGTCTTTATTTGTATCTAGCTAACCACTTCTGAGTGGTTCTTACTGTGCCACTACCTCAGATGAATATGGAGGAAAAAGATGAACTTTTTCTTTGGTCTGAGGGTAGTTATATACAGTTTGCAACATTAGATTTGGCAGCTTAACAATTCTGTCTTCTAGAAACAGGGATCATCTTATAACAGCTGCATTTGTCCCAGTTGGTGAAAAAGAAATTCCACTAGAGGGCACAGATATCTTGATTTTTGTTGTGTCCGGCACCATATGCTTAAAGGAACTGCTTTTCAGCAAAACTGAAAAAAAAAATCTGCTGCTTTTTCAGCAATGTGAGCTTTAAATCAAGATGAAGGTTCAGTGTATGGTACTTTTTGAATGAGTTCTTAGTGCAGCAGTAAAAGTAGAGAACAGTTTAACTGAATGAACAGCCTGACAATTACAAAAGCAGATTTTAAATATCCTTAATCCAGTTGGTGTGTAGTATTTGACATACTGGCAACATAACAGTACTTCCATTCTTAGATATATACATTTTTTAATTTGTATCTGTGTTTTAAATTGTCTGAGTATACAATTCTGAACTGTACTGTTGTAATCTGAAATTACCTTGGCCTGATTCCCACCCCAGTTTTCTCTTTTCAAGGAACAGAAGTAAGACATAAATGCTAGAGGTTTGGTTACTGTGAAGTAGAAAAGCTATTTGATTTCTTAGAGCAATCTGTTTTTTGTACCTTTTTATTCAGCACACACAGTTAATATCATACTTTGTCTCCTCCACAAGTAAAAGCATTCAGTAACTTTAGGTAAGTTTTGAAGTACATGAAAACAAATTTCAAGACTATCATGTAGAAGTAAAACTGCAGTCCAGTGAAGCACTTTAATATATTTGGTTAGTTATTCATCATTGTTTTTCAGTTTTTTAATCAGTGAAGATATCTGTAGTGAGAACACACTTGTACTACTTAAAGTTATTACTTGTCATCTGTGATGTCTTTTGATTATATACGTCTTGTCTGTGACCCTTCTTCTTTGACATAAAAGATTTTATTTATATCACCTCTGACCTAATAAAATTTCACCTTTAACCTTATGCACTTGACACCTCAGATAACTTACTCTTGATCTTTGACTCATTTTGTTTTAAGCTTGTTAAGCATAATAGGTAGCTGCCTAGAAAGAAATATTCTTTTATTGTAATCTGGCCATAGAATTTCTTCGTTATTACTTGAAGGAAATTAAATGTATTTGTTTTGCCCATATCTGTAATGCAGGAGGTAAGATTTAAATAGCTCCTTTAGACTTTGGGAATTGATTTAAGTTCCTGCTTGTACAATATGCTTTGGTACAGTAAGGGGTTTTGTTGGTTGATTTGTCTGTAAGCAAAAAGTTAAAAGCCACAGCACTGACACTTTTTTTTTTCCAGGCCAGGTGGGTGCTAATTAGTTAATCTTGCCAGATTAAAAAAAAAAAAAAATGTAGATTTTTTTTCCTTTGCCTATTATCTGTAGGTTCTTCAACAATTTCAGAGATAAAAGCATACTTTATACT
This sequence comes from Anser cygnoides, assembly GCF_040182565.1. Taxonomy (NCBI): domain Eukaryota; kingdom Metazoa; phylum Chordata; class Aves; order Anseriformes; family Anatidae; genus Anser; species Anser cygnoides. The sequence goes on from NC_089883.1 coordinate 13,876,737, forward strand.
GTAGCAATTTTCTTCTGTTCTGGAATTAAGCATATATTGTGCAAGTGCTGACAGGTAGTATTGGTTCTTAACCAATAAGATGAATTCACATGTAAATGTGATTTGTTCGGTGAAACGTGGAAAATAGTTTTGTTATGAATGGAGATACTAAAAATATGAAGTTATTTCTAAGACTGTGTGACAGCTTTATTTTATCTCTGCTTTTGGGGCTTTCTTCTTCTGGGGGTTTATCAGTCTTCAGCTGAAAAGGATGTAGATTTCTCTTAGAGCAAAATTCTGTTGCTTTTGAAACTGTGGTTATCACATGAAAGCAAATTAACGTCTATTCACTTTTTTTAACTTTTAATTTTTTTAGTTTAGTCTCTTATAAATACATTCGTTAAGGTAGCTGGTAAAGCTCTTTCAACAAGGTAGGATTTGTCTTTCCTTTGTTACGCTTCTGAAATCTGCAGTGCTGTCACTGCCCCGTGTCATTTCACCATTGTCTTCAGGGCGGTAACAATGTCCTGCCTACATTCCCGCTCTGTGTAGTTTTTGGCCCGCTTAAATGCAGCTTTTGTTCCACCAAACTTACTGCTTTACCTTATTTTTACACTGCTGTTTTCTGTCCTATTGATTTCCTGTGCCCTGCCTTACAATTCATATTACTTTCAGTTCAGCAGAAGATGTAAACAGTGTGTGCAATTTGGTTTCATCGATGGCACTGGAATCAAGTTATGACTAATTTTTTTTTTGCTGAATCAGAGCCTGTGGGAGACGCTAGGCTTTTCATACAAAGGCCACTAATGTGGCTGAAACAGTGCCCCCTTAAAAAGCCCTAGGACAACATATGCTACCTGATCAGACTGAGGAGTAGGTCTCTTCTGGGACCTTCTGTGCTTTGCTCCCACCTGTAGCTTTTAGAGGATTCATTTTTATGTTCCTCTTCTTTCCTTTTTTTCTCCTTATCTGTCTTGTCTATCCTAGTTTGCTTTGAGAAGTACTCCTAACAGTAGTAATCCTAGCTTCCTTCTTTGAACTGTTATCCTATCTCTTCTCTCTATCTCCTGTCATTTAAATAGCATGGTTTTAGGGGATATTTAGAGTATAAATCATGTAATTCCATGCAGTCTATGAATGTTTCTAATAAGTGAAGGGTACTTCTAAACACCAAACAAAATAGGTAACCTGGCAGGGGTTTGGTTAATTTATATAAGGTGAATGCTGGAATTTAATGGAGGAATATTAACGAACTTGTGTTTGCATATGTGAAAAATGTGTGCTTTTATTTATCAGGGAGGAAAACTGACTGTTTTATCATGATAAGAATGAAATAACTTCTCAGAGATCAGGTCAAATGAAAATACGATTCTGTGACGGAGAGAAGCAATTGTTGTCTGAAGATTGACAGCATCAAAATGTGAGGGTTTATAGAAAGGCATGACTGGTGGAGCCCACCCACGTTCCTTTTAAGAAAAAATCAGCCCAACGGACTAAAGCTTGCTGTGCTGTGTGGGTTGTCAGGCTGGCTGGGGTTGCAGCGCAAAGGATTTCTGGCGTAGGTCTGTCTAGATTGTAGTGGGGTCTGATTTACAATGTGCCGAACTGCTCTGGCGCATTCCCCTGGTACGGACACTGTTACACTGGCAAGGTTGTTCTTCTGCCAGGATGTGGTAAGAGGCTGACTGGAAAAGCAGAGCTGTGCTGGTTTGAGTTCTGTTGCAGCCATGTAAGGTTTATAGCTAGTGCAGCACACTAGCCAAGTTGATGTTGTAGGAGTTTTCATTCCTAAGACTTTTTGGGGGTGCGGGGTTGTTTTTCTTTAAGAAGTCAAGCTGTTTTCTCAAAGTTGTATGCTGCTTCCGGTATTTTTTTACAGAAGAAATTACTGCAGGAAAGAGATGTGGGAGTGTTTTCATGCCTGACCTTTCCTCTTTTTCTGCTTATTTAAAAGGGATTTTCTTGTCTAGAGACTTCGTGATGCCTGGATTTTGCTGTTTTTTTTTAACCTTTAGGTTTTTGTTAAAAATTAAATTCTCCGCCTTTATTGTTTTATTGCTTCAGCCTTAATATTAATGGGAAAAATGCTTTTCATTTTTCTTTCTGAATCAGTGCTTTCAACTTTTTATACAAATGAACAGTGCTGTCCTATGAACTCATTGTGTAACTTTTCCAAAAGATACAATTAAGCAAAATGGAAAATGATAGCAATAAAGATGACCAATTTTTTTCATTTAATCTAATAGAGGGGTTTGGTGTAGTTATAACTGTGGTCTTTCAAAATTGTTATATAAGATTAATATCTCTTTTTTCCTCTCGAACTTTCACATGTAAGTTAAATGTCAGCTTGAATTGTGTTGCTAAGGGTGTTTTTAGCTATCTTAATACTTAGTTTCACTTTAGCTAATGAAAGTTCTCAGCATTCAGCTTTAAGCTCTCCTGTCGTTGTTAATTACTCAAGGCTCTGGGCTAAGGCTTTCATGTGGCTCTGATTTTTTCAGCTATGAGCTCTGTGTGCTGAAGGTGTGCAGCTAGGGTCTTACTTTGCTGTGTATTTGCACTCCAGTCTCTTTCAAACATCTGTTACGACTTCAGTGATCAGTTACCAACACTGCAATACAAGGGGATGACCTTGACTCAGATCTAGTGGTATATAATACTTAACTAATTTCTGAGTAATGCAGTGGTACCTACACCTTGATCAAATATTGAACAGTATTGCTGTTTCTTTTACCCACAGAATTAATATAGGCTCCATTGCAAGTGCACTCTTTCTTGGCATCTGATTATAGTTTTCCAGCCACCATTTTTCCAGCCACTATTCCATTTTTTTCTTTTTTTTTCTTTTTTTTTGAGGGGATAAAATTCATGACAGATTTGCAGTGCTGTGTATTCCATCCGGTACAAAGGTTTTAAGAGGAGCCTTCACAGAGAGACTGGAGAACAGTGCTCTGGATGATGCATTTGCAGTCGCATATACTAGAGGGAAGTAGCAGGTGCAAGCTTTGAAAAGCTCAGTGCACAGGGTGCTGTTACAGTTAATCTAGACAAGATAGTTTGAAAACTTTGTTTACAGTAGCCCATTTGTCGTCTCTGTTGCTCAGCAGAAACAAAGTGCTAATCACCTACAATTAAAACCTGCCCAGACCAATATAGCCTCATGTTCTCTTTTCTTTCCCCCCTCTCCCAAGGAAGGGAAGATTTTTAGAGGGCTTGTGTGTGGCTAGAGGAATGGAATTAGGCCAAGCATCTGTGGTCCAAATTTGTTTATGGATCTTTCATACCTGTTGGATACCTGGAGTCCATCCAATACAGGAACTCTTGGGCTTCATAATTCTGCCGTGGATGCATTTGCCTAGAAGAAGCTGTCATGAGCTGTCAGGGAATTAGGAAGTTTCATCCATGATGCAGCTTGCAGAAGATCTCTCAGTACTCCATACATTGACTAGTTTTTTGTACTTTGAGCAGCAACAGCTTCTTACATTTAATATATTATAAAGTGGTGTTTTTCTTGGCAAAAATCTACATGATTAATTGTTTATTGGCTGTGTCTTTAACTGTGATAGATCATTGCCAACAGCTGCACCCTTCCTCCTTTTGGCTTTGATATCTCAAATGTTCACAGCCAGCAAGAAAAACTACTGCTGGCAGGGCCAACTGTACTCCCTTTTCCCCTTTCTCTTGCTTGCCTGTGCAGCCAGGTGACAGTGTCAGCGCCTTCCAGCTTTCTGCCCTAGTCTGCAGTGGGCAGACTTTTCATGTCCAGTGAGTGGAATTCTCCCTCTCTTGGAAGAAACAGCTTTACTTTGCCTTCTGCTCCCACAGCTTGAAATAACAAGTAGAATGGTATTGAAAATCACAAGGAATATTTGAACCTACTGTTCAGAACATGATTTGCTATATATGTTAGTGGCAGGCTGTCGTATCATTGAATTTACAGGCAAGCAAGGTGACTAAAAGTACAGTCGGCCTGAGCAGTAAGAATAGTATTTAGTTTGGACATGCTAAAAAAGCAGTCCCTTACTTTTAAAAAAATAAATATTTATTAAACTGTAGAAATGAGTGGAAAAAAAAACACTTTTCTAATGAAAGGCCAGTCTTCAGTTTTGAATGTATAAAAAAAGTTTAACGCTCTATACGATTATTTTTTTTTTTTAATGCTCTACAAAGCTGGTGAAGGGTCTGGAGCAGAAGTCCTATGAGGAGCGGCTGAGGGAACTGAGGTTGTTTGGTCTGGAGGAGACTCAGGGGAGACCTTACTGCTCTCTGCAATTATTTGCTCTCCTGTTTCTCTTCCTGAAAGGAAGCTGTGGGGAACCAGGGGTCGACCTCTTCTCGCAGATAAACAATGATAGGACTAGAGGGAATGGCCTAAAGTTGTGCCAGGGGAGGTTCAGGTTGGAAATGAAGGAACATTTCTTCTCAGATAGAGCAGTCAGGCCTTGCGACGGGTTGCCCAGGGAGATGGTGGAGTCACCGTCCCTGGGGGTGTTCAAGGAAAGGTTGGACATAGTGCTTAGGGACATGGTTTAGTGGTAGGTAGGTGGTAGGGGGATGGTTGGACCTGATGATCTTGGAGGGCTTTTCCGATCTTAATGATTCTGTGATTCTATACTGATCGTCTAAAGCACATTCTAATATAGAAACGGAGTGAATAATTAAAATACTGATTTTTGAGAAAATATTGGAATATCTATTCATTTTTGTATGTGTTTCTTTGCGTACAAAGCACTTGTCATAATTCTTATGAATGATAACAGGTAAATACCTTCCTTATTTTGAATCTTTCCGGTATTTGGGTTTGTATCATCACTTGTATTATAACAATATTTGATCTCAAACGGTTATATTTCAGCATTAATGACTGTCATAGGCTATAACATTGAAGATTTGATATAACTCAATCTACTTCAGCATCTGTTTTCCATATTAAATATTGTCCTAAGCTGTGAGGAAAAAAAAATGAGTCTACTGAGGAGTTTTGTTGAAGCATGTAATAAAATTGTGAAAAAATATTCCTGTGGTAACGTGATTTAGAATTGAACCTTAAAAATTTCCTCACAATTTGGCAAATACATCTTTTAAGTGATTATATACAAGTAAGAAACTGTTCTTGCTGGCACTGGTAATAAATATCAAAAACCTTTTAAAATTATATTCTGCAGTTACAGAAAATTGTTTATTTTGAAACAGGTAAAGAAACTCTGCAAGTTAATCCGAAAGATATATATTGGCTTCAGAATAGTTGCTTATAGATTTGATAGAGTATATGCCTTATGTAGCTTACATTTGTATAGAATACTCAGTTTGCTATTGACTTTTTCATTAAAGTGGTAAATGAATGACATCAATTAAGATGTGATCTAAGTTACTGCAAGTATTTCTTAATAATCTTCCTCACTTGTATTATTTTACTATTGATACGAGAGGAAAAACAAAAAGTGCTGGGAAGTTCTGAAGATCAAATTTCAATAAATAGCTAGTGTCAGATATTTTTCGAGTTGCCTTGGTCTGCAGAAATGGGTTAGAAAACTTACAAGAATGCCTTTTCTTTCCAAACTTGTGAATTCAAGGTTGGAAGGAATACAGAAATAATAAGAATAACCAGTCTTAGGGTATTCTGTCACTTCAGCTTCAGTCCTGGCCAGGACCCAGAAATGCAGATGGGAATGAAAATGAAAAGTAATACAGAAAAAAAAAAAAATTAAACTTTTCAGATTCTAAGAAGGTCATTTTGGCTCATTTTTTGGGGGGGGTGGAAGTCCAATAGCCAAATGGGTTTACCACTTATGTGAATTGGTCAGCTGAAACAAAATGGCAACATAGCTAATGAAGCACTGGGTCATATTTCATATAAAATGGGCTATACGTTGGAAGGGTCAGGCTTTGACATGCATGTTGCTGTACAGAAGGATCTAACTGCAGTGCTGAGTTGTGGTAGCACAGGTCCCTCCAGAGCTTACAGAAACCAGCAGAAAATACTTGATATACTGTCTGATGATCCTGGCAACTCCTGTCCGTGCCTGACTAGCTTCAGATGGGAGGATTTTCAGCGTTTTCTTTCCCTGGCTGCTACTGCTACATATTAGGGAGAATATTGTGCTTCATGAGAGCTACCGTGGAGCACTGTGTGCTCAAGAGAATACAGGATCTTAATTTATGACTGCCCTACAGCAACAAATGCCAGACTGTCATTTTTTCTCAGCTTGAGCAAATCCAGATGGCTTACTACAATATTGTCCTACCTACACAATCTCATCCTAGGCAGAATTCGTAAGATGACAAGGCTTATTTAAAAAGAAAAGATAGGAAAAATAAATGTTGGTGTTATGTTCACTCCTAATTTTAGAACGAGCAAACTTTGTTAGGAAGAATTCCATTTGGCACATCTTCCATCACAATCTAATAGTGCTACTATAAACATAGTTCATATTTTGGTTGTTTTCTGTAGGTCATTAAGATTTTACCACTAATTTAAATATACTGAATTAAGAAGTGTTTATTGGAAAATGTTTCTTTGCGTTCTCTCTGTTTGCTATTTTTTAATGAAAAGTAGTGTCCCATTGTTTTTGAATACCTTTGTGGTGTTGCTGTGTTAATTTTATCCTTGATCTGAGAACAGGGTTTTTTTTCTTGTAATGAAGCATTTTATGTTATGATCTTCTGATACTGGAAAACTGCTTAAGTACAGAGCTTGCACACTTTAAGTCAAATTATAACGTACATTGACGCACGCAGCTCCAGACGTGTGCAGCTTGGACTTGGCATCACTTCTGCAGCCACATAACAAAATGTAGTCATATCACAAGAAGGGTTACAGTCAATAGGTGAAGTAAAATGAATAGACACAGATGAATATGGAAGCAGGAAAGAAAACAGTTATTGGCATTCAACAGGTTAGCTTTTGACTATTTTTTTTTTGGGATTATGATTAAGGAATTTTAAGTGAGGGTGTGAAAGAAAAAGTTGAGTGGACTGCAGTTTTTTGAGATACCCAGTGTGTGAGGAATGAGAAAACAGAAGACTGGTGATTGGAGAATGTAATGTGGCAGTAATGGGGACAAGCACTGTAGGTAATTTAGAGGTTTTTATGAACTGTCTTTCATGTGCAGAGACAGGGTTGGAAAAAGGCTTTAGCAAATGAATAGCAGTCTTGACACAGAAGTGTCAAAGAGATTGGGTAGGAAAATAATTTTTGGAGTTGCTTGTGTTCTGATTTGACAAATACTGATATATGCAGCATTTCTTCTATCAAGGTCAGACTCATGGGTAGTGTTGCTGTAATTAGGACACAGACAAGAGTACTGGTCATATGAATGGGTATTGTAGGAAGAGGGAGTCAATTAGAAAATTTCTTCCCCATCTCTTGTATTTTGTACAGATCACCAAGATTCAGAATCCTGCTTATGGTGTGGTTTTCCTCGTCCAGTCTAAAGTGCAGTGTACTCAGCTGTGTAATGTCTCAGCATTTTGTAGATTTGGTGCAGTGATCATGGAAAAATTTTTCAATTATGCTTCTTTTGGAGTCTGAAAATTTTACTTGATTTTGGAGAATAATAATAGTAATTCTTTAATCCTTGGGCTTGAAGCTTATCATATAAGAAAGAGATTTAATTTGATGTATAGAGAAAAGTTTGGTTATAAGAAGTGCTTCATCAACTATAATTTTTCAGCTTTAAGACAGGAAAAGAACTGGGTAGCTTTTCCTGTTTCAGACAGTTGAATGGGACTAAGCAATAACCAGCAAGAATGTGACTTCATGGGTGACCTTACTAGTTTTAGCTATATTATGGTTTTGGCAACTCAATTTCTCATGGAGTTTGTAGATGAGGTCCATCTGTTGCATTTGGAAAGTGTCAGGATTCTCAGTGACTAGAAGTCAAAACAGTTGAGATGCAGGAAGAAGAGAGGAAAAGCAAAGACGCTTTTGGTAAATAATCTATTTTTGTCTTCTGCTGCGTTGAGGCTGCAGTTTTACATGTGCATTTGATGTCAGTTTCTATCACTACTTGTAAATGAAGTAGTGAAATTTTGTACAGAAAGTTTATTTATTTTGTTTTAAAAAGATCTTCAGTGTTATATTAAAAATATTTTAAGTCTGTAAGACTCAATTTTTAAAGACCTCAAATACCAGCATGCATCTATACAGAGTACCATTAAATATCAAATTGTATATATTTATCAGATTACTCTCACGTAGCTTATACTCTTGTATAGCTTTCTCAGTTAGAGAGTCTCCTCCTCAGAAACAGGTACAGTATACTTTAAGGTTTTCAAAAATAACCTTTAATTTAGGTGAACACATTCACTAATTCACCACACTGGAGGGAAATAGCAGGAGCATTTATACTGTACTGCATTATCGAGCTATCACCATACAAGAATATATAGAGGGACATGTACAGCACATTGTGAAGAAATATACCAGCATTCAATTCCTGTACAGACCAACTTTGCCAGATTGTGGCATAGATTCTTCTAGGTTCGTGAAAGTTAATACCTTATTTTGCAATATAATTGGTATCAACACCGCAAATTAAAGCAGGAGTTATCAAGTATGAAAAATGATGGCAGAAAGCTGATACTTAATGACCATCACAGCTTACTGGTGAGCTGTGGTTCTGTTTTTATTTTTGGATTAAAAAGTTTAGCATTAGTAGTTTTCCTGGGTTAGTCCTATATTCTACATCATTGTTGAAAGCAAAGCTTTTGAGAATTTGCATAACTATTGAGACTGTGGTTTCTATACCAGCAGTGAAAATCACCTGATTTTGTGGTAGGTGTGAATACAGATCTTAACAGCCAGCTTTCATTAGAGAATTTACATAATACAGCTTTGCATTTATAATAGCCTAACGCCTCCAAAGATTTGATGGTTTACTAATATCTGAGGGTTTTAGGTAATTAATTATCTGTCAGAATGTGCTCAGCATAGCACAGAATCAGGCCAGTAACGTGCTTTCTTGCTGTCCTGAAACCAAACCCCAGAATGCCTCTGTGGTGTGGGTAAATTAGTCTCAATATTTCTTACTGGATTTACTATTTACTTATATAATACTAATTTTAAATAAGTAAAAAGCTTTAAGGAAGAAGTGAATAGATTACCTAGTTATTCTGCATTACCTATATTAGAAATGAGAGAAAAATAACCAAAACTCAGTGATGAAATTGTTGCTTAAATAAAAGCATTCAAAAGAGGAAGTTAGTTTATTGTCTAAGCAGTGTACTGGCTTGACTCGCTTTCATACACTTAGAGCAATTACTTTTTTGGTACGTTAACCTGTCTGGCCGATGGTTGTACAAGTAAAATTACTAATGAACTTAATTTGAAGGGTTGGACACACAGTACTTGAACATGGCTCAGTGGATTTAAAAGCCTTTCTTTTTCCAGGTAACAAGTAGGAGCTTTGTGATACCTGGGAATAAATATTTCTGCACTGCACTGAAGCACAATATTGGCAGCAGCCATCTTCCCAGACTCAAGTTGTCATTCAATGCTGAGCTATTAGTTATACTCGTTTCACACCTGAGTAGTGATCTGCCTGCAGTGATAGTCCTGTGCTTTGATCTGTACGTTGAAAAAGTGATGGGCTTTGTGACACAAGGTGTTATTACTCTAGTCCATCTTTCACGAGCTGTATGTATGAAGTCTGATGTTAATCCAAACTGCCACACTTTGAAAGCTGAGAACTCTGAGAAATATCCTCACAAAAGTGAGTTCACATGAACAAAACGGTTTATCAATAGCACGAAGGGTGGTTACAGCAAGACCTCTTTTCGCCCTCCCAGGCTGATAAATGAAATGTGCTTGTTGAACTCTGTGGTTCTCTGTGAGTCTTCTCTTAAGCCACGGATCAGATTGGGAAACAGACCTGAGTGTCTGCTGAGGGATACTACAAGGCTTTGTCTCACTCCTCGTTTCTGCCTGTCAGAAGTCTGATGGCAGGCTTGCTGTTGCTCTTCTGTAGCATGAAGACAGCAAGTTGACTGCACCTGAATGAGGACATTCTGCCCCATTTCTCACATGGTGTCCATCTCAAAGGGCAGTATTAACCTCATTTTGCTCTGGCTGTCACTGAAAGGATACAGCAAATAGTTTGAAGACCTGACGAACCAAAAAATCAGTTTCACTGTTGAACAAAGATATAGAACATTTCTTCTAATGTTCATGATCATTTTTTAAGGGTTTCATCGCACTCATTGGATGTAATATATGTAAACTGCTAGGAAATAACCCTGTGGAGGGATACTACTTCAGGAGTGCATGTGAATCCCATCAAATAATTATTAGACTTGTTGAGTAAGTGAACACCCTCAAAATGCCAGCAGCTAAGTACCCTGAAGCTTAGTAGCTGAATAATATCATACATAGCTTGCTCTGATAAAGTCCTTTCTTTTCTTAATATTGAAAAACTTGAAACCATCAATTGCCTGTGATGTTTGAGCCTTATGACAAGGTTTTTGTTTGTCATAAGGAAGTTTCAGTCAGTGACTGCTATTTTCAACTGTGTTAATGTGTGCTACTCTGAACTGGTTAAGAACTAACTCATCAAATGTTGGGGTGTGTTGCTCTCTTGTAATACTGCGTCATGCTCTGAGGGGTAGCCTTCTGAGATGCCTTAGGATAGTTTTCCTTGAAGCACTTCTTGCTAAAATGATGTTGATAATATTAGTGGGGAGGAAAAGTTTGATCTGACTAACGGGAAAAATTCTTATAAAAGCTTGTTAGACTTGCTGTTACATATGACTAATACAGTTTCCATTGAATTACTTGGACAATAAATTCAGGGAAAATGCTCAGATATACTGGGAGTTAGGCAGGGTAGGCAGTGTAGCCAAGTTAAAGGCACTGTTTTAGAAATTGCTTAGATTTTTGTACTTGATTTTTTATGTCTGATATTCATTCAGTATTCATTTTGCATTCATATGATTTAAGATAGAAATTTCAATTACTATTTTGACCAAATATATATTGCTAGGTTATATCATGCTCTAATGCTTTACAAAAACTAAATGGTCTTTTTCCAGGAAAATTCACAAAGATTTATTTTGTTTTCAACAAGCATAATACTTTCCTGAATCAGTGAAAGAACCAGTGGAAAAAAAAAAACATAGGTCATTTTCTGCAAAATATTGTCTTTAATTTTTTAACAGTTCAACTTTTACTTTGAATTTTAAGAATACTTTTTTTTTTTTTAAAAAAAAAAAAAAAGGAATAACAGCTTCTCGTTGTGGCACTCATTTTCAAGCACAAATTATCCTAATAAGCAGTGGTGGCTTATACTTCATAATGTGTTCAGTATTCTATAAGAAAACAAATATAAGCCTTGTTATATTAAAAATGTAGTAAGTATATTCTAGTAACTGGCATTAAAATATTTGCTTCTTATTACTTGTAAAAATGAATCTGATAAAATTGGCTTTTGTAGCCACATTTTTCAACTGAAATGGACTAGTTGAGGATGTTGTAGTAGTTTAAGTGGGTCACTGTTAATGTTTATGTCTTTAAATCAGTATAAGTTTCTTGCACTGACAAGGATCTGGAGTACACAGTTCAGAAGAGGTTAAATGAAGTAATGCACATTAAACTGAAAAGTATGTCTAGAAGGATAAGAGTAGAAATTCCTCTTTGCCATTGAAAACTAACTTGATGCATAGAGTGCTTTGAGCAAATTTCTGGCTTGAGAGAACTGAGGAAAAAAAAGGTATTGAGCAGTTTACCAGTGTTTCTAGAGGTGTTGGGCATGTTTGACATTGTTTAAGTGTGCAGTTTCTGGGCAGCCTGCTGGTCACTGGAATTGTTACAAAGATTCGAGTGTCCATGCATGGGTAGCATAGGTCAATCCAAATTTGGGACAGCTTCAGGGGAATAGCTTTTTCAGTTTTTCACCTCAAAATTAGAAATATTTATTTTAAAAGTAGACTTTGAACTGTATTGGGGTGATCTAGATTGAAAGTACCTCAGAGTAAACAGGAATAAATGAAGGTAATTTCTTGTTTTTAGAAGTATGTGGTCATCTTCAGTTAGGTACTTCTGTTCTAACCGTAGAACAAGCTTTTCCTATCCTGTTTTTCTGCAGATAAGGAGTTTAGTGTTGGAGAGTATATAACATTTTGCAGTAAAATAGTGAGGTAACTGCATTTTCCAGTTTATCATATTGTCCTCCACCTGTTCTTTCAAGTCTTTTTTTTTCCACTTCAAGTTTTTGCAGTTAGCTCGTAATTTTCTTGAGTGTATTGTTATTTTTCTGGAATATAAATAGAGGGAGTGTTTCTAGTGTTTAAAATTTAGTTTTAAATTTATTAATTTTCTTCACCTTTTGTTAAGTATTTTCCACTACTTATTTCTGGGAAGATAATCTATAAACACTACCATACACTGTAAGATTAAATATTTCAATATTTTATGCAGGAGCACCTGTCATTAAAAAAATACATTGTGGATATTGTGATTGAGAGTTCTCTTCCTGTGGAACCATTGAAAGAAGGAGAGGAAAAGCAAAAAAACAAAAAGAAAGCCAAAAAGTTAAAAGCACGGATGAACTCCAGGTAGTAAAAGCTATTGTTTTTGTTTGTTTGTTTTGTTTTAAGTTTTGTTCTGAACTTTACTTTTTGTCCTTTAGTATGAGTGCCATGGAAGGCTTAAAAAATGAAAAAATAAGTTATTTGCTTTGGGAGTGTCCTGAAAATAACACTGATGAGCCTAATTTATGGCCACTTTCTCTGATTGAGAAAGAAAACTGAATATCGATCTGGAGCCCTTGGTTTCACCTGTTAAGAGCTTTTCTCATAATTGGATGCCAGTGCTCTGCCAAAACCATAGCATCTTCTAGCATACAATAGCATGTTTAAATTTGTGTAAACCATGCCTATTTTTCTTTCTAGCTATTGATTTTTAAATGAAGTATCAAAGAAAATCAATAGTAATCAACAAATAGAAGTCAGCCTGCTGTAGTGTCAAATCCCATGACTAAATTTAATCATTTTTTGTTGCCTGTCACAACAGAAAGTTAAAAATATCTAAAAATGGAAAGTGAGTTGTCAGACCTGCAATTTGTTATTAGCCTAAAAAGTGACATCTCCAGATCAGTAAGATATGCAAAATGACATTATATCATGAACTGCAGTGTCAGTCTGTAGCTGAGGAGACCCCAGCTGAAGTAAATACTTAACTAAATAATATATTTTTAGATTTATCTCTTAAAAATAAGGTGGTAAAGTGCATTGTTACATATTTTCTCTGTATTGTTCTTAAGCAAGAAGTGTTGCAGATTAGAAAAAAAGTGTAGATTTTTAGAGCAACAGTAAAAATGAGTTAGTATATTAGCTCATAATAATGTTAACAATGGTACGTTAATCTCAAAAATACAAAATAATTACACAATTTTTATCATTTCTGATTTTTTTTCCTCTTTGGATGATCAAATCTAGTGTCTGAACTTCACATTTGAACACACTGTTGAATTTGGATAATACATTCTTGCAGGTTTCTAATTTCTCAAGGTGGATTTTTATTCATGTTACCTGTTGAATTAATGCAGCTATTGGGTCCAATTTTAATTCTTTCTCAAGAACTACTTCTGTTGAATTTAGTCAAAGGTTTGCCAGACCTCGGGTTAATAGTTCAAATAATAGTTTGTTATTGGCACTGGGAGTTGAAAAAGGGTTTTGGAACATTTTGAATTCTGATGTTTCAGACTGCTGGGTGAGTCAGCATAACTGTCATAAAAATTTTAATTAAAGCAGACATCATTTTACAAAGATGTACTAATGAGAAATACAGTGGATGTTTCAAAATCTTGGAGGAATTAAATTGGAGAGACATGAAATTTACATTTTTTAAGCTTGTTTTTAGTTGACTAAAGAGTGACTAAACTTTTCATTGCTCTCCTTGAAGAAAACATTAAATTGACGATTTCACCACGAAACTTATGTATTCCATGTAACGTTAACACAAAAAGCTTACTAATAAAGATGTCCAATAGCAAAATGAAACAGTTTGTTCTATTTCAAACAAACAAAAAAAAGATGAGGAAAAATAAAATCCATTTAGGAGATTAATTTTAGCCATGCGAGGCTTGCCAGTCTTCTACAGTTAGTATAATTGACAGTTGAGTAATAGTAATAGGCCTAGTAATGACAACTATGGCCTTGGATGTTTGGAGGTTTGCTGTAATCGGAAAATGATAAAGTGTTATGTTATGTACTGCTGCAGCCTCACTTGAAGTACTGCATGCAGGTTTGGGCGCTACAATATAAGAATGACCTAAAACTATTACAGAGCCTCCGAAGGAGGTCTGCAAGGCTGGTGAAGGGCCTAGAGGGCAAGGCCTGTGAGGAGCACCTGAGGCCCCTTGGTTTGTTCAGCCCAGAGCAGAGCAGGCTGAGGGGAGGCCTCATGGCGGCCTGCAGCTCCCTCACGAGGGGAGCGGAGGGGCGGGCGCTGAGCTCTGCTCTCTGGGGACAGCGACAGGACCCGAGGGAACGGCATGGAGCTGGCACAGGGGAGGGTCAGGCTGGATATCGGGAAAAGGTTCTTCGGTGAGAGCATTGTCGGGTGCTGGAACAGGAACCCAGGGACATGGTCACAGCACCAAGCCTGCTGGAGTTCAAGGAGCGTTTGGACAAGGCCCTCAGACATAAGGTTTGATTTTTGGGTGGGCCTGTGTGGAGCCAGGAGCTGTACTTAGTGATCCTTGTGGGTCCCTTCCGTTTGGGATATTATATGATTGTTAAAGCAGTTAAAGTAATAATCTCACAATTACAATGTGAAATGCTAAATTAAATAATTTAGAGTATGTCTACTATGTTTCTGCTCAACAATCTAAACAGTAATACAAGCAGATTGCTGGGAGTTACTGCACAAAATCAACTGAGAACTTAGATGGAATATGTGAAGTCCCTAGTAATTTATTTAGGGTTGCTATCTATAAACTGTGTTTTAGCACATATTTGCAACATTCCTCTTCTCTAAAGAAGTAGTGGTAACAAACCTTCCTATACCCGATGGCTTGAAATTACACATTCATTTCCGTTCCTAGGAAGCTGTGATATTTAAAATTTGAAATAACTAACTGCATTAAAATAGGTCCTGTTTCTCTCCTGAGTTTCTTGCTCCTAAATCAGTATAATAATATGAAAGCTATGAAGGGCAAAGGTGAATGAGGGAACAAATTGTCATCACTGGGTTATTAGATATGTTGAGAAGTTTTGTTAGTCTTATTAATAATATTTATAACCCTAAGCTGTTAAACTGATGCCATAGTAACAACTGATATATAGCTAAATAAATTATCTCAGGTTAACACATATGTGCTGCTATGAGAAGAATACTTTGGTGCCTGCATGGCAAACTGAGGCCTGCTGAAACCTAACCCCCAGCAACAGTGGTGGAGTTACCAAGTAGGAAGTGCACACAGTTGAGATAAGCTTTGCAATGGATTTAAAGCACTTCTGTCATGTTCTTTAGTAACAGATATTTTAGGTGATTATTCATGTTTGACTGACTCGTCTGTACAAAACTCAGAGATAAAATATGTTGTTTCTGGCTGAGACAGGAAAGAAGGCAAAAGGTTAATAAGGGAATCTCACCTCCATGTTTAATACTAAATTCAGTTGTGATTAATAGCTTTATTAATGATCCACAAATCAGAACTAGTACTAATGTAACAGTATTTGCATGTGGCACAAGTTGTTTAGGTTAAGCAAGCTGAGGGAAAATTTGAGTAGCTTTGGAAAACTTGATCTTCTTGGGTGAAGAGAGAATATAAAGAAGTGTGGAGTATGTGTACCTGAGAGAAATAGTGAACTATTTCTGAAACTTTCAGATTTTAAATGAGCTCTCTCAACCCTAGGAACAAAATGACTGTTACTTACAGATTAGTAAAGACCTTTGAACAACTGCTGTTACAGCCAAAATCAAAATGTCATGTTGCTGTGTTCCGTTGATGATTTTTTTTCTAAAAATGACATAGAACATTGTCTCACCTAGCTGAAAGGACTTTGATAAAGTAGAAAAATGCAGAAAAAGATTATGAGGTTACGAAAAAAAAAAAAGCTTTCGTGAAGAGAAGTTGAAAAGACGAAAAGACTGGGAATGTTTATTTTAGGAAGATATGAGGAAAGACCTGATACAATAGTAAATGAAATCAATGCTTAGGATTTATTAGGAATTAAATCTTTACTAAATTGGTGTTTTGTAGCGGAGTAATAAAACACATTTCCAATTGGAAGCCATTGGCAAAATCTTGGATTTGGAAAACAAACCACCAAGAAAAGAAAACAGTTGGATGTTTGTAAAGCAAGCAAGAATGCCAACTAACAACAGTTAATATTCAAAATACTTTGGAAATTAATACTAAACAGCGTTTTTATGGGTCAAAGTTGACCTGAAGCAGATGTTTTCTGCTTCTGTCTTGAGGGAGTTTTGGCACCTTCCTTTGGGGATTCTTATGGGTGCCACTGGTAGAGACAAATCACATATTTGGTTTAGTCCAGCATGACAGTGAAGTTTCCTTCAGGTGTGGGTACAGCTTGCCAAAGTCCTTACTTGTGAAGAGTTTTCCCAGCGGTGAATGAGGTGCTACTCATTCATCTGAGAACAGAACCTCAACAGACTTGAACAGCAGTTCTGCCTTCAGGCTCTAGAGGTCTGTGTTGCATCTCTGAGGTCTTCATTTCAGAATAAAAATTGAAAGAGCAATTTTAATGGATCAAATGTTTTTAATAGCCAGATGCTTTTAGTGTCTGCTGGATGTTTTTTCACAAGGCTCTGGCTCTGAAATTTTTAATTCTTCTGTGTCACTGTGGTGTGTGGTTTAGTTTTACTTCGTGGAGTTGGGGAGATGTTATAAAGTGTTACAGGATTACCACTCCAAGTCCTGTTTTGGTTGATGAGCTGCTGATGATTTTCACCTGCTAGTTTAGGCTGGTTGCAGTCAAAACAAGTGGTGAAAAAGAAGTCCTGTCTCTGTCTTCCTGCTTTTTGGCATATGGCCAGTGTAAATAATACTTTTAAGTGTCTAAACAGGTATGTGATTATAGGTCCTGTTTCCATTTCTAACAGTAAAACAGCCATTAGTGGAAGTATTTACTTCTGTGCCGTATGCCTAACAAGGTTCATAACGTTACAAAATGGACATTAATTTCATTAAAAATACCTCTATAGCTGTAAATAAAACAAATAATTTGTTCATTATAGTGTCTGTGTTGTAGTATTCTGATCTACACCACCTGTCTAAATTACTAATATTTTTATCAGATGAATGAGTTAATTTTATAATGAAGTAGGTTTCTACAGTTCTTTCCCTATTATTGTATATGTTGCTTTAACATTTGTCACCATATTGAAGGTCAAATTAAATCCACCATTTGTGTACTGATGTTATACTAAATTAGTAATAATAATTGTTAGTGACTAGTAGTTAAATATCTGTATGCATTATGGTAAGGCAGAATTGTCAGAAATGGCATGACCAACTATGAAACAGAAAAATTGCAAAGGCTAGAATTACCTTGCTGATATTCCATACAGTATGCTTTAGATGATAGTCAATAAATGATTAATATTTCTTCCTCCAGGGCAAAGGAATATGAGAGTTTGATGGAAGCAAAAAATGCCGTCTCCGATTCCCCATTTAAAGCCAAGTAAGCATTTAACTTTATGTATTTTAGACTTTTTTTTTCCTGTCTGTAGCAGAAGTGCTTCTGAAATTTCCAGTGGAGTGTGGTAAGGTTCCCACTCAATATGGGATGTACTGTCATATTGAATTACAGATCAATTCCTAACACGAAAGGTCAGATGTTATAAATGCCTTTTTTTTCTGAAAGCACTGTATATCTTAAACCATGTAAGATGCAATAGAAAGAGAGCATGTGCTTATCTCTTTCCTACCTGGAAGCAAGAAGGTTCCAGCTTAGTACTCTTCAACACTGATTGTGAAAGTTCAGTACTGGAATTATGGAACTGAAAAGCTTGTGTTACCTCCCTTTGGTCAGAAACAAAGGTTCATATGGGGAAACCACAGGTATTTTAATGCACAGGTGTCTTAATCTGGCATTGAGCTTTGTAAAGAATAGACCATTTTATTGTCAAAGATAAGGCACAGATGAAGGCAGTAGATAGTAAAATTAAAACAAGCAGTTATCACTGACAGATTTCTCCTCCTTAGTATGAAGCTGAAAATTAGTCAGCCTTTTCTGTGTGATTGCATTGAAACTGTTTGGCAAAAGATGCAGAATATTTGGATTCCAAAAAGTTCTTGACAAGGTCTCTCTTGCCAAAGGTTTTAGAGGAATCCATATAGCTGTTGCGTAAGTAGGAATAGGTTCAAAAACTGAAAAGTGGAGAGGCCTGATCAGTGTTTGCTAAATAGGGAGGTTACTGGTAGAGTTCTGCAGTCCTACAATGTTCAACATAGTCACAAGGACTTGGACTAGAGGGCAAACAGTGAGACGACACAGTTTGACCACTATGTGAAGATACTCAAGATAATAGGGACAAGAGCTGATACTGAATAATAATTTTGAAGAGAGACAGTAACAAAGCAGTAAAACGGCAGGTGAAATTCACTGTATATTAAGGGCTACACAGTGTCGGGGGACCCCGGAACTCAGTGCTACCTTCACATACAAACTGATGGGCTTTGAATTTACCGAAGTGATACATAGTTCCAAGAAAATACTAGCTCCGTACTCCTAGCAGTTAAAGCAAATCCTTTATTAAAATTATTTAGACAGGTGCAGAAATAAAATAATGAATGTCATTATGTACAAATCATCTACATCTTTTGAATGCCATGTGCATTTCTGCTTCTTTATCTCAGAAAGGATATACTGGAATTGTTGAGAGTTCACAGACAGAAAGAAAGGAAACAACTTCTGGTATAACTTCTCTGTTAGGGATTAAGTACTTCTCATTCTGGAGAAAAATGCAATGGCGGGAGGAAGTTGCAAAGGATGTATGTTACAGAGATTTACAAGGTCATAAATAGTGTGGAAAAGATGGTGGTGACTGATCGTCTGCTGTCCCTCCCAGGGCCAGAATGAGGAAGCACGGAATGAAGATCAGTGGTTCTTAGTGCTGTGTGTAATTAGATATATGGGACTCGTTGACAAAAAGATGCTGAAAGTTTACCTTGCATTCATAGCGGTTCAAGGAAACAACATCTAGCTCTAGAGATTCCTAAACTGAAAATGGGGGCAAGAAAAGGATTAGTAAAGAAGATTACATATGTTTACCCAGTTCTTAGTTTTCCTCAGGCATCCATTTACAGTTCTTTGTTAGGGTAGCAGGCAGATGGTAAACCATTCCTACAGTTGTGCTCAAGAAGTCCATGGAAGGTCAGTCAGGCTGTAGCAGCTCAACAGTTGGATTCAAATACCTTCATCCTGAAATGATGATGACTTTCTGGGTTGGGGATGTTTGTTTTCAGGATGAGGTAATAACCAGATTCTGTGTTTTGTTGTTGCTTCCATCATTCATAAATTGCTGATACACTTCAAGGTAGTGATTTTTAGAAGTCCCTATTCTTTAAGATGTTCAGATCCTTGCTTTTAGGCTTCCCTGATGCTTGTATGACTAACATGTAAGCAGTGTCTTTCATGCAGTCTTTTTAGTAGTTTGAAAACCTGCTGCTGAATCTCAGTATGTATTTTAATCAAAAACATTGCCGAGGTTTAACATAGGAAAATGAAACATCTCCACCAGATGGCACAGCTGCATAAACACATCGGGGAAGAAGGTTCTGTTGGCTTCGTTTCTTAATTATCAGCACTTCAATTTTCAAGATTAATTTCATGGCGAATTAGGACTTCTAAATTTGTAGCTTCTATGTTTTGCTTTTCTTTGCTACCAGAAAATAAAAACATTAGGTTCTAGTTGTCAGCAGAAATGTGGTGTGTTTGAGCAACTGACAGTACTGACAAGCTGTAGCTTTTCCATGTTAGCTTCTTTCTGACTTCTGATTATCATCAGTGACGTGCTTTATTCAGTTGTTTCAGTAGCAGTGCAACAGAAACTCAAGCAAGTTGTTTGTTTTGTTTTGTTTGTTATTTCTTGACTGATTCTCAATCTACAGTTTTTATTTCTCAGTGAAATGCTAGGGTACTTTCAGGCAGAATCTTCTGTTTCACCTGCTTTCTTATTGCCTTCCTTTTTTACCTCTGTTCTTGGAACATCCTTAACTTTCCTGCATGTTCTCAGTATCTGAATGGAGTAGGTGGTGTAATATGAGGAGGTTTCAAATACATTTGTGGATCCTTCTTTTGGCTGCCTCTTAACTTTTCTTTATTTTCTCAGTTTTTTTCTTTATTTTCTCTAGATTGATTTTGCTATTTTGAAACCAGTGTCACATTTATTCTGACATAATCTAAAAAATAAGAAATATGAGAACTGAAATGTAATTACAACTAAGGACTTAATTTGCATGTTGCACTCTGAGCACACATGCCCATACAGCAATCTGTTGCAGTATTTTGCAGCCATAGCATTTGGTGAGATCGTTTTTGTTGTTCTTCGTTTCTTGTATGCATCCTGCCTCTGGACGAATCACTGAGGTAAGGAGGCACTGTCTCACAGATTCTGAGGATGTTTATAGTTCTGGCCCTGTTCTGAGTGCAGGGAGGCTGGAGTTATGAGCCCTTTCAAAGTGATGATCCCAGGGAAGGTGCAAGTAGAATCACCAGTAGATCCACATGGTCCATGTCTTGGCAGAGTGTAGCACTGCACGCCTGGTGCTGCACCAGCACCCATTAGGGCTGCACTCTGTTAGAAATAAACTACTGTGGTGGCCACTGTGTAGCTCACTTTCATCACAAAGCTAAGATAATGTAAAATGGAAGTATGAAAGAGAAGAGTAGCCTTCTCTCTCTCTCTCTCTCTCTCTCTCTCTGTAAAGGATAGAGTGAGAAGACAAGACATGTTCTGAGTTTAAGACCAGACCATATCTGTTTATGTGGATAAACAAATTAATACAGGAAAAAATAATAGGCAACATTTTTCTTAACAGAACTAAGTACAGGATCCTACTTTACTAAGAAAAATAACAAGAAGAATTAGCTGAAACAGTATTAGATCTCTACTAAAACGTTTTTGTATTGAGAAGCTATGAAATAGTTAACGGTTACCTTTTTAGCTAGAACACAGTGTACTACTGTGAGCTAATATTAACTGCTACTGTACCTGGCTGAGACAGAGCAAATCCTTGCCAATACTAGGAGTTGTAACAGCTATCCAACATGTGCTCTGAGTAGATCTGCAAATTTAATGAGAGAAGTCATGTCATAGGGTGAAGGGTGTAAAAACTAAGAAGGCAAATGTGTTCTTTGTGTCAAAACAAATGCCACTATGTTTTGTTTCTTTGGAAGGAAGGTTTGAGGTATTCAAATTTGGTGGAAGTCTGCTAGTGAACAAAGAAACAACTTTTTTATCAGTGGGCTGAGCTTAAAATTTTTTTAAAAATCTTTTTAAAATTCCATTTAAAACATGACACGGTTGGTAGATGTGTTTGTTCACTTAACAGAAGCAAATGAATTTTAGAATGAGATCATTAAATACAACTTTCTGGTATGTTTCCTTGCTTATGTCTCGTTTCTTTAACTCCTCCTATCCCTGATTATGTCTTTGTAAACAACTAAAACCATTTATGGAATGCAGTTTATCTGATTTTAGTTGTTAGTCATGTCAGAAAGACAGAACCCAGAATTAGTCTTTGGCAGGTAAAAAGCCTTTTTAGATCACCTTTAAGATTAAGCCACCTTAATATTATGAGACCACTGATTTCCTGCGGCAGCTCCTAGATTGTTTCAGTAGTTCTTGTTAGTGTATGGTTTGCAGGCTTATAAAAACATTCACTGAGGAAGCAGTGATTCAAGTGCTTTCTAAACCTCACAAATAATACAAATATCAAAAAGCAGAGAATGTTTATCTTGCTTTGATAGACATGGTATGTGTGCCTTTTCCAGTTTGAGTACTGGATATACTGATTCTTGAGGGGGATTGTAAAAGGCTTTAAGTGTTTCTTTTCTAGAAACAGTTTTGGAAGATGCCTGAAACCGTTTTTTTTTTCTATTTAGTAACTATCCAAAAAATTGCCTCCCTTAATATAGGCAGAAAAATAGATACAAATGCTGCTTTACTTGCTTGGTGTCTTGGTCTCTGACCAATCTCCTGTAGAAAGTCCTTTCAAGGAAAAGTGCTGCACTCATTCTCATTTGGGAATGGCCATTCTGTTGCTCCGTGGCCTTTTTCAACTGTTCATTAGCTGGTTGGTCATTGGTTGTACTTAGGTTGTTTTATAAAAGCCAGTGGACATTTGATGCATTTGTGGTATTAATTCGGATTCTCTGGGAACTGATCTGAAGGTAATTATTTAGTGTCCAGTCCGCAAAGTTAGCCCATCAAAACACACATGGGCGATGGCTCTTTCTGTTTGCAGCATCCTTTGGTGTCCATCAGAGCAGGTTTTTAAAAGGGAAGGAAAAAGCTTTCGTAAAGTAAGAGTGTTAGTTACATTTATTTAATATCTATTATTCCAAAAGCTGTATGTTTGAGTGTTAAAGCAGTCTGAAGGTAGGAAAGCATAAATGTCATCCATAAATATAAGCAGGGAAAGTAAGGTAATGAAAGATTGCCTAAAGGGAGTTAGCACGATTGCAGGAATGTTTAAAATAAAAATATAACCTCCCTAATCTAATACTTCAGCCACTTTCTCCTCTCATTCACGAAGGACTTGTTTTGTTTTGTTGTTGTTTGTTTTTTTCTTTTTTTTTTTTACTTCCTCCTTTTTTAAACTACGAAAAGGGGCACTTCAGACGGTCTGATGAAAGAACCACTATTCTGAGAAAGGCCTGCAATACAAAAAAAGGAGTCAGGAATGTAGTGTGGAGTTTGTTCTTGCAGAGCCTCGAAGATAAATGCCTTCAATGACACAGTTCGTTCTTTTTTTTTTTTGTGCAGTATAGCAGTGTGTTCACAAAACAAATGGACCTTGTAGGTTTTCTTGGTGTACTAGGCCAGTTTACAGTTAAGTCAATTATAAAATATTATACCACAATACTGATTAGTGGGGAAAAATGTCTGAATCTGGAAATATTTGTGCAAAACTTGTTTTTAAACAGCTGTATGAACTATAGAAGAGCTGAAATATAAATAAAATAAAATTCAGTTAAATTTAAACAAAAGTAAATATCTGCTCTCTCATTGGATGGGCAGTAGGTGTTATTTTCAGAGAATTGCCAGAGCATTCTTATAGCAAATGAAATTAATTCAGAAAATCTTTTTAGCAATTTTGCCATCAGTTTTTAGGTAGCTTCCATTTCTGAGACTAACAAAGATGTACAAAGCTGCATATTTAGGCATCTAGCTATGTTGTGAAGTAGAGCGGTGTTTTCCATTGCGTTCCTAAAGTGATTAGAATGTGTCAGGTGTGCCACTGAGTATGTTACTTTGCTGCAGGGGTAGTACAGAACAGAGCAGGGCTGTACGTTGCTTTAGGAGGATACAGCATAACTCAGTTTTGGGCTGGGCAGGAACCGCCACAGACTTTCTCAGTTCTCTCCAGGCACGCACTGCACAGGCAAGAATTGGGGCTGTGTGTCCAGCTGGCCTCTGGCCGCCCTCAGCAGGAGCGCACAGGAGGAGTAACCAGTCTCTGCCACTTGTACTGATCCTTCCGGGCATACATTCAGCACACAGCCAAGAAATCATGGATTTAAATGTGGAAGTGCTGAAATAAATTGATGTTATTATTTCAAGGTGGTTTGGTGGTTGTGTTTTTTTTTTTTTTTTGGAGATTAAATGTGACCTATAAACATTGACAGAGATCTTTTTCCTTTAGTCTATAAAATATATTAAACCTACTAGAAATATTTAGCCTATGCTAAAACCAAACCCTTAATTTTACAATACTTCGTTGTAATTTTATTTACATATTTTCTCTATAAACCTTTAATTTGACTATCCGTCATTTTCCTATTTGCAGTGCAAAAAGACCCGATAATGTATTTGTATTTGCTGAACATGCTATTTAGCAGAGTGTAACATTCTAAAACCAATCTGTGCCTTATGTCTTTTAGGATATTTCTTCTACATTCTGAATTATCTCTTTGGAGGCAATGCTTACGTTTTAATGAGTGGGATGTAAATAATTTTAGATAAAAAGGCATAAATGTTAACTTTCCCTTTTATTTAGCCAAATAAATTTTCACTTACTTATTGTTCCCTCCATGGCACATTAAACCTTGGAGGAATGCAAATTCTGAGATGGAGTGAAAATTAAGTTGTTGTTTTCAAAATGTTTGGATTTGGACTCAACAGTATTTCCTCATAGTCCTTGAGCAGGTGTTGATACGGTAATGTATTAATCTACTATATGCCCAAAGGGTGTTCTCTTTCCAGATCTGTTTGTGGCAATGATTAATTCTATATTCAAGTACAAGTCATCCTGCATAGATTTCTAGTCCTTTGAAACAGTCTTAAAGAAAATAATTCTTATTTCTCTGTGATGCTGTCAAGAGGTCAGTATAAAGTATAGAAATTATTTTAATTTCTCCAAGACTCACTCAGTGGGAGGAGGGTTTTTATTTCCCATCTCTTCCCCATATGATCATGTAGCATACTTTACCCTTTTTTGACAGAAGACCAACATACAGTATGATATGAAGATGTAAGAAGTAATTCTTTAATGCGGCACAACTGGAAATGTTCTTTGTGTTTTCAGCATCAAAATAAGAAACATAAAGTCTGTCTTTTGGTAAAAGCTTTTCAGCAAAGAAAATATCAAGAACCTAATCAGTTCTACTTCATTGATTAGATGGGCTTTCAAAAATGTGCATATAAAATTATTTAAGAAATCTAGATATTTTTGTCTTAGACTGTGTATAAATCTTGGGGTGGTTGCAAGAGAAAAATTCAATGCAGCATCTGGAAAGAAGGGATGTTCCAGTAATGAAGTAGTTTGTTATTAGTGCTCAAGAGTGCCAGTTGTGTAAGTGAAGATCATTCCAGAAGAAGAAACTGATTTAAGGTAGTGTCTTAATTTGGAGAAAAGGGAAATGCTTGAGAGACTAACAAAGTATTATTTGGCAAAAGAGGATATATGTTCTCACTTTTCTAACATGAACTTCAGCGTGATGCAAAATGAAGTATTTATTGGTTCTCACAACAATATGTGACCACTGGTGCATGAGGAAAGACAGGAATTTCAGTATGTATGAAAGTTCTTTTTGAGACTGAAGGGAAAGGGAACATGTCAACAGACAAGGCAATGTAACATGATTATTTTTTATTCGATTCCTTTTTAGTAATGCCTTGATCAACCTTACACATTTTGTATGCTGATGGCTGATGAAACATTTTTTCTGTCTCATCAAAAAAGGTTTCAGACTTGTCATGTAGGAGAGGGGTTTTTATTTTCTCTGTAATACTAAGATTAGGAAAAGTCCCTTTCTTTAGCCTCTGTGCTTAATCCTGGTTGAATTCCATTCCTCTGATGTTAAATGGAGCAAATGGAAACCTGTCTTGCCATCTTCTGTCATGGAGTTGCACACAGTATAGTGTGTTGGGTTTTTTTGTTGTTTATAAATGCTTTAATCATAGAATTTGGGTAGATGTTTCCAATGGAAGTCCTCTTTATTTTTGATTAATGCACGAGGATATTGCCAAGAAAATAGCTATTTTAAACCCCACAAGAATACCTGAAATACCTAGCTTCTAAGTCGTCTTTCTGCACTGCAGCAATTCAGTTTTTCATCAGTGCTACAATCCACTCCTTAAGCTCAGCAGCGTTAGCGGTCATCTGATTTATTGTCAAAGTCCTGCAGTTATTTGGCTTTTAATTTTCTTTCCCATTTTAGCTCCTGGTTTACTGTGTTAGAGTGTTTCCTCCGACTTCAGTTTCCACAGAGGAAACAACCGTGCAGAAAATTTTGTTGGCCTTAGTACCCCTTTATTTTTCTTGTCATAGAAAAATCCACAGGCTGAATATTAGTGGACTCAGCTGACCAGATGATGATAAGTCCAAAACACAAAATTCTGCAAATCGTTTTTATTTGTACTTTCAAAACATATCTTTATTTCCAGTGTCTTTTGAAAGCTTCTTACAAATCTCTTAATTTCTTTAAAGAAAAGATACAGAGTACCTGTTTCCCACTGATTAAGTAGAAACTTTCTGTTCAGGTCTCATTCCAAATAAATATTCTGTATTTTGTTGTTTGTTTTTTTTTTAAACACATGACTGTTGTGGTTCATTCTCCTGCCATTCTGTCTCCTGTCTCACCTCTAGGAGAGCAGTTAAGGCAAGCTTTTTTTTCCTGTTACTCTGTCGTCACTTTGTGACTGCTTTCTGGCCCTTTCACACTGATGGTCTCCCATTTTATGATAAACATTGATATCCTTCCTGCAGGTTTGTATTTACTTCTAATCACAACTGTATTTCTTCCTCTCATGCTGCTCAGTTACCAGCTTCTTCCCACTTCCAGTACAAATTGTTCTACTAGCTCAAACGAAAGGTCGAGCAAGCACAGCAGAGCAGCCAGTAGTACTAAGACAGTGGCTTGCAAATACGTGGCAAGTACTGACTGATACTTCCTCGCTGCTTCTCATAATCCCGTGGTAAGGGACCCTGTTTAGCATTTTTATCACCTGCCTCTAATGCCTCTACAGAGGTAGAAGTCTACATGTGAGCTAGTTACTGATTTCACATTCAGGGCAAGGAAAGATGCACTGAGTGTGCTTTATTTTACACTCCAGGAGGAAATGAGCGGTGCCTTGTAACTGTGTATTGTTCCTCACTGCCTAGCAAGAGAGCATAGGCGAATAGCCCAGAGGTAGATATGTAAAATTTAAATGAGTCCGAATCCACGTGTGTGTGCGTCTCTCCCACCTCTGCATTTTGGCTTCATTACTGACCCTTATTAATGGAATGCCCTTTCTGAGGTAGCCTGCAGAGTCACTAGTTTTCATTTGTTCAAATAAACCTGAAGAGCTATTTCTTTTATGATGCCTATAAGAAATTAGCCAAGTAGTCTGCTGTTCTGTTTCTCTTGCTCATCTCAGGAGGGAACTACTCAGATAAGTGGGTGGGAAGAATCAAGCAATGGAGGAAAAGGGCATGTTGAAAGCATATTGAAAAGTAAGATGACTTCCAATACCTAAAGTTGGCCAACAGGAAAGGTGGGGAGGGACTCTTTGTCAGAGAGTGTAGTGATAGGACAAAAAGTAATGGTTTTAAACTAAAAAAGGGTAGATTTAGATTAGATATTAGGAATAAATTCTTTACTGGCAGGGAGGTGGAAGTAGGTGATCTTGATTGAAGGTCCCTTCCAACGCAAACCGTTCTGTGATTCCTTGACAAAAACTAGCAGGATAAACTGTGGAGGGATAATAGGGAAATTAACTTGTTTGAGCAATGAAATAAATAAACATAGGACTAATAAAGAATTGCCTTTATGGCTATACTGTTCACATTATTTCCTTACCATTTCCCTAAAAAAGCAGATAGTGAAAAGTCATAGACACTCAAAGCTGACAGTGCCTACTTGCTGTGTTGCACATTTTAGTTGCTGTTCAGTATAGATGATATTGTTACACCGATTTTCATTGTTGTTTTGTTGAAATGTAGTTACCGGAGTATCATTACAAAGATGAAATTTTCCATGATTTGGAGACTTTTTCTTTGCTTTAACTGCTCTTTGTTTTCTGTTTCATGTTGAAGGTTACAGCGATTAGCAAAAGACCTTTCCAAGCACCTCCAGATGCAGGATAGCGGTTTGTTGGCAAACAACAAGGTTTCTGCTCTGGACCGGACTTTAGGAGAGATCTCTCGTATTCTGGAAAAAGAGGTATTGTGACTGTTACTGTCTGTTGTGATTAATCTATAAACTGTGTTGCCCTCAATATCAATTTGGATTTGGGAATGTTTTAGATGTGTATTGATGAATACTAATGACTACTATAGTAGAAGCTTGGAAGTTTCAGAGTGTATCTGAAAGGAGTTCTCCTGAAGGGAGTTCAACTGTCTAAATGAACAGAGAGCTCTGTTCATGAGAGAGCTCTATTTCTAGCATTATGCATTAATTAATGCATTTGTTACTAATTTTGAGAAGTTATCTAATAAAATGCAGTAATTATAAATATGTATTGGAATTCCTATGTTACTAGGTATTAGTACTTCAGGATTCAATTTTTTATTTAAGTGTTTAAATTTATGACAAGGAGGCTTTGAAGAGAAAAACTGTGCAAGTTTTCTTTTTTTTCTTTCCCAAATCCACACTTTTTTCAGCGGGTAGGTTCAGGACTCTTGCTATGAGCTTGATGCATACGCAGAATGATGTGTTCTAGTTACTAGTAGAAGATGAATATCATTTTTTTTACATCAAACAACAGGCTTGTATGAAATTTCTAGTCTGTTTACATGGGATTTATAGCATCATCATTTCTGATCTATTAGTAACTTTAGATAAGTCTGTGCTTCTACCACAAGTAAACAACATTTAAACAAGTGGATTTGACATGGATTGTTTTCCAGTTGTATTCTCTAGTATTTTAGAAAACTGTCTGATTTAAGTAGAATTTAAGCTAATTAAATAAGACCAGGTAAGTGATTTTGTATTTCTGAAAGTATAAAAGCTGATTCAAGCTTGAACATTTCTGTGACGGATATCATGAAGTTTAACTTTGTTATATTAGATTGTGGCAAATAGGCTTTCGTTTTATATTTACTGAAGTTTAAAGATTAGTAAAAATACGCATGTAATGTAAAAGACATATTTCTGTAAAATAAAGTGTGTGCTGTTCATTTCCCAGTTTGTGCTAACATATACCAATCTATGTTAGTAACTGGAGTTGCGCTTAGGAGTAGAGGAAGGCTGATAAAGTGAGGATAAACACTTGTTTATCCTGTGCCATTTGTCCTCTTGGTACAACCAAAGGAAGCAGTGGAAGATTTTGAGCTTTCTAATTAGGAGGCCAGCTCTGTTCTGCCAGGAGCCCCAGCACAGATTAGAACAGCTCTTGCTGTGGTATTTCAAAGATATTTTGAGTCTGGCTGCAACCCAGACTGTCTAGTTGTGTTTTTTCTGTTCTCATCTTGCTTCCTACAGCTGCAATGGCTTGCACTTCACCCATGGGAGGAAAGTGGCCAGTTAAGAGTAAGTAGGAGATCTTTTTGCTTACTCACAGTGTAAGAGTTGCACAGAAGTTGACATTAGTTGGTAGTTTGATTTAATTTAAAGTACAGATCTGGCTTAATGCTATTTTTAAACAAGACTGTCATTACATGCAGGCTATCATGGTTTGATTTTATATGTTTAATAAGGTTTATTATAAACATAATTACTTTATTATAAATAAGCTTTTACCTAGCTGGCTAAATATTTTACAAGTGATTTGTCTGATCCGTTGTACTTTAATTTGTCCTTCTGCCTGTTGTCCTCAGGATGCTTTTGCAGCAGAACGAATGAAAGGACTGCTAAATAGTCATCTTAGTACTAAATATTTCACTGGATGTTGTTAATGGTTTGAGCCATGTAGTTACACTTTTAGAACTCTGCACTCCAATTAGCAAGTTTTCACAGGACTGAGTCGTAAGACTTCTTCCATGTCCCCCAGCACCAAAGAGCTGAAATGCTCTGGGGGTGCTTTTTAGACAGGAGTTGTCAGTGTCGTGTCAGGAGGAATGAGAGCTCCCTTGCTCTTCTGTAAATGTGCTTGGTTAGAGTATGCAGAAAGGTCCCTCAGCAATTTGACAGTGTTTGCCTCAGCTGTTCCTGGTGGCGTCCTTTCTCCTCAACCAAAAATTCAGGAAGGTTCCACATCACAAAGCTGTTGTGCTTTCCCAGAACACTGCTAAGCCTGTTTTTTGGGGTTGGTCTTCAGTGGAGGGTTGAGGTATTATATATTGTATGTGTTTATGGTTTGAATTTTCTCTTAAGTGCTGTGCTTATAAAGCCTGCCTTGCTTTAAGATAAAATGCTGAATTTTTGTAATTGAGAGCGTAGAATTTTCATCTTTATTATTATTTCAACGTGGTTGGCCTGCTGGCACAGTGGTTTGTCTTGTAATACAACTTTTTAAACCATTAGAACCTCCATATTTGAGTTTTCCAAAGGAAGGTTATTTTGTTCTCTCATTGACCCTTAGAAAAGACCTCTCTTTCATAGCTGCAATCACGATATCCTGAAAATTAGTACTGAGAGAAACCAAGTTAATAAAATCTGAGGAGGGGGTTTCAGCATTGTGGTTCAGAGTTAGTTTCTGTAAAGATAAGTGCCATGCTTGAAGGTTTTCACAGCTTACTCAGTGTGAAATACAGCTTCTAATAGCATATACTTTTAAATACTGAACAGTGCCGGGATACTGTTCTCCTGTGTGTTATTTTAATTACTCTGAGTTGCTGATCAAGTTTAATAGCAGTTTTGAAGGACTTCCAACATTTTCCAATTGTACAGTGTTTGTGTTAATTACTGAAACATTAATTTCATATTTATTTGAAAATTTAGAAAATGTGTTGTTGCATCAGGTCTCTGAAAAGATTTATCTATTTGTGAAGTTATTGAAATAATTACAGGAAACTGTAGTTTCCTGAGATTCTTTTAAATAAGACATGAATTGCAGCTAAATGTTAATCATCAATTGTTCGTAATGTTACTGCTTGTTGAGCCTGCAGTCGGGAAATAAAAGGTAAATTTGGTGATAGTCATACATTATTTTGTTGTTGATTTGGATTTTTACCCTCAAATCATTATTCTACACTGGAGAAGTCTTATTACATCTGAGTGTCCTAATCAATAAGGTCAAGAAAGATTGATTGCAATAGCTGTCACTGTGTTTACGGCACAGATCGTAGGTAGTCATTTATAGAAGTGGATAGTAATTCTCTTGTTAACTTGTGAGTCAAGAAATCAGCAGACACATCTTACATGTCAATGGGCGGTGAAAAGAATCTTGATGGTGTCAGTCATTGACTGAGAGGAGGAGACTGACACTGTTAATTGAATTTCCCTGGAGAACATAAAAATATACCATAATGTAGGGGGAGGAATGAGGGAGTGGGAACCACACAAGCTGTCAGTGTGTGTGAGCTGATAACAGTGATTTACCCTTACTAATGGCCTGGGTTGAATAAAGAATTGCCCTAAGGGAGGACAGAGTTAACAACAATAGATCCTTGCCACTTACTAGAAATTCTTCAGACTCAGAAAAAGTTATGCACAAGTATTGTCAAATAAAATTGATTCAAAAAAAAAAAAAAACACCTTTTCAGTCATACTCTGAAACATTTAAGTTTTCTTTTGTTAGTAGCTTACATTGACTGAAAAAAGTGTATGCCTTCTCACCAGGGAAATAAAGATTTGTTTTATGAAGAGCAAAATACCAATACAGCAGGAAGCGTTTATTCCTAGTTTAAAGGGGTTTTGCATCAGCATATCCTCTAGATACTCAGATTGTTAAAGTGCAGCTTCTGAGGATCTGACAAGAAGTGTGGCCATTAGTTGCACACAGCCTGTGGTTCACACATGCGTTTTAATTGAATCAACATAGACGGTGCTATAAAGTCATAAACGACACTGTTGTTCCAATTTTAAACAGATTCCTGCCCAATGCCCCTTTGGAATGTGTCCTTGCTTCTGCTGGTGACATCAGACCGGAGGTACAAAGCTGGATGGCGCTGTATGTGCTCAGTATGCTGCCCCTGGATCTATCTGACACACACTGTTAGGGCTTTGATTGGGTTGTGCTCTAGGTTACTGGAAGGCAGTCCTGAGGTTTTGTGCAGTCTCTCATCCTTCCTGGCAGAAATCCTGAAAGGAAGCTGTATTCACTTTCACCTCTACTTTGTTTAAAAAATATTAAACAAACAAAAACAACAAAACAAAACAAACAAAAAACATGCACACAAACACAATAGCGCAATGCATGCAAATGTTACCAAAAAGCCATGGCCTGATGTTGGCAAATTGTCATGTGGAACTCTTCAAGATCTTAAACTGAACGTTATCAGATCTTAAATTCTCCTAAGAATTGGCCTTTGCTTAAAAAAACAAACAAAACCAAAAAAAAAAAACAAAAACCCACCACCAACCAAAACTCATGTAGCCTCTTAAAGAAGGCAGAACTGCAGGACTAAAACAGTTTTCCTGCCGCAGTTTTTTCTGCTTCAGAGTTTATACATGACCATTCTTCAAGAGACCTAAGCTTTCCATTACTGAGGGCAGCAGTGTGTTTCAGATATGCAGGGAACCCAGGATTAACTGCTCAAGTTTGACTTGAGCACTCATACAGAAATGTCCTGTAATAGGGAATTCAAAAAAAATTGATTGAAATCAGTGTATCCTATTAGTGTGACCACAGATACAGTATTAAGCTGCTAATATCATTAATTTTCTTCAGTGTACAGAGGTGATCGTTACTGATTTAAAAACAACAAACAAACAAAACCACTATTTTCTGCTGTGTAAATATTATGTGTTCCGCTGCCTGCAGTACGTATATTTCTAAGGCTATGAACCTGACCTGGGTCAGAGGTGACTGCCGCTCACTCAGATGGTCTTCCTAGACCTGCTGACACATCACTTCCCTAAAATTCTCCCTACTTTCTTTTTAGTTTTGTGTTGTTTTGGTGGGGTTTATTTCGGTTAGTTTGTTTTGATACAGTTTTTAAAAGCCCTACTTTAAAACGTTTATGGTACCACAGCTGACGCACCCCGCTGTTCTGAGGACCGTGGCTGGATGCTGTGTTCAGGAAGGAGCGTGGTGACAAGCAGCCGAGGGCAGCAGCCTTTTCACCTGGCTCAGCTGCAGCTAAAACACTGCAGTTAAATCACTGCTGTTAAATGTGTTCAATACGTATATGTGACATCAAGACAAGCTGTTAATGTATCTCACATCCTCCTGACTGGGAATATGACATACACGGTTTCGGTATGATCACAAAGGGAACCTTAGGATTTTTGGAATTCAAGTGCAACAGTTAATCTGCTTAACTGCAGGTTTTTTCATAACGTTTCTAGTCAGACCACGAGTTTGAAAAAGGTATTTATCACAACGCAAGTTATACAATTCCTCTAACTTAAGTGATTTGACAGGGAGCATCCTACAGATGTGCTGCCGAGGAGAGAGCTACAGGGGAAGGACAGAGGTTTCATAAATGTCCCAGCCTAAGCAAATGATAAAGCTGAAACTCACACTCATCACTAGGCACAAAACCCTAACAAGCAAGATTTCCCTGGTTCTGATGTTTATAAAATTACTAGGATTTTGTGCTGTTTTGAGGATAGGTGTGTTCCGGTTTCCTTCAGGTTTCCTAGGTGCAGTAAATAATACTGCAAATTAGGTTATTAAAGTATGGGACTAAAACTGAACTGAAGTGGATAGAAGAGGAGGCTTATAACAAATGGAGCCACATTCATGTTGCTTATGCTTACTCGTCAGCTCTCTTGGCACAATTCTAACAGTAGTTGCTTTTCAGTAGGCTAAGTTTCAAGGTATTTATTTTTATTAAGCTGGAATAGTCCTCATCCTGAGAAGTGATTTCAGGGAAAAAAATGCGTTCACTTAGGAAAAGGTCTGATTTTGTAACTCAAAAATGTGTGAATCTAAGCTAGTAATTGTTTCTTGTTTCGATACTTTTATTATTTTTAAAAAGGCTCTCAATGCTTGTAACTTCGAAAAAGTGCTCTCTTGATGACCATTAATGGTTTGTTTAGTGCCAGACAACATTTTTGTTTTTGCAATTTTTAGATAGATTTTTCGTCTTCCTTTTTCAGCAGTCATGATGTCAGTTATTTACATTTCAGGACAATGTTTGTTGTAACTTTCAAATACAAGGGGACTATAGGGAGACAGTGTTTATGCCATTGTAAAGACTGTCAGAAATGGCTGGCCTTAGCAGCACAGTTAGGGTGCCTATTTATGATTTGTTCTCTAAACTGTCAGGCCCACTGGGTGTGGTGACCATAGCCAGTGTGAAGGTTCATAGGCCAGTTTCTGGAAGGCACATTGAGTTGTCTGTCCAGCTAGTCCTTCTCCTCCCCACCCCCCCAAAAATAGAAACTGAATCACCAGAAACTTAAACAGTAAGATTAAAAACTGTTTTTGCTCCATGTACTAACTCTTCGGCAGTGTTAAGTGGAACATGTGCAAGCTTTTGTACCATTTGCGATAAATTTCTTAAAAATCCTCCACAAAAAAAAAAAATAAAATTGTTCTTGTGTGTGTGTAAAATGCATATATGCAGACAAACAGATTTTAGAAGCAAATATTCAAAAATGTTACATACTTAAGATACCATATAAGAACACAGTAAGTAAGAATTGTGGTTCCCCATCTCTTACACATTTGGTTCTGATGCTGCAATAGTTTGTGAAGCTGGCTCAAGCACCTAGGTAGCTGCCTATTTCTAGTGTAGCAGAGTAGTGTAGCCGTCCAAAAGGACTGAAAGACATTGAATTTAACAGCTGAATTTTATTTTTCAGAAGTATTCTGGACCAGCTGAAAAGGCAATGATGTATGTTTAAGCTTTTCTAAACTTACTATTGAGTATATTTTAAATGGATATGGCATCATTGCTCCACATAATCACTGAATGAATACTAGACAAGATACTGCAATTTGATACCAAACTCTTGAAGGAATTTAGAATTGCTAAGCTAAGCAAAAGTAACGTAACAAGGTAGTATATTTTAAGCTAGATTATGTGTTCAGAAAAATCAGCCTAGCTTTAGAGTGTGCAAGTCATAGCTTGCTGTTTCACTTGTAATTCACACTTGAAAGTTTTCTTCATTATGAAATAGAAGTAGCAAATTTTAAACCTAATTTTTTATCTAAAAATGAGTGATCCTGATTTAACTTAGTTTTGTTAGTTAGACTACTTAGGGACAAGGATGATGATTATCTCTGAAGAAAGCAGAAGTGTTAGAAGTGGAAGCAATGACTCATTAATTTCTTCAGAATTAATAATTCTTGCTTTTGAAGCATTGAAGGGTCACCTAGTAATAAGATGGTGGCAAAAATTGGTGAATCAGAGCATCATAGGGCATTGCATGTGAGAAAGGGTGAAAATTACTGGTGCAGGGATTCTGCCTAAGTCATGGCATATGACATAACCCAGCTTGTATCCCACCATCAGTATTTTGTGATCTCACATCTGTGTACATGTGCACACAGAGGCACAGCGGTGTGTGAGCACAAGAAGTGCACCTCAGCCGGTTTCTGTAAACAGCCTCACGACTATGTAATTTCTCAGTCTGACTGAAGCTTTCAAAAGTTACTTAAACTTTGACATTTGAACATTATTATAGTAATGAAAAGCTCAGTCAAAATGCCAGACTTTTATAGGTGTTTTTGTGATTGAGAGGAATTTTTTTCCTTGAAGGGATACCTTCTGTGATGTGGAGCTTTGTTTTCCCATTTACTTACCATCTCCCGTTTCCCCACTAGAGGACACTACGGGCAGGAACAACGGCACGTCCCCTTCATCCTTACAAGTAACACAGCTCTATTTAGAAGTCAAATTCTGGTTTGGAAGAAAAAATGCTTACGTGAGATTTCAATCTGGTTAATACTGAAGCGACTTCTAGGGCCAGAGGTGTTACCTGCTAAATTGGTTTGCCCATTAATTTTCAAAGTGCAGTGAATTGCATTATGGTTATCATCAGAACAGGAACTCAGGCACTGTTGACTCTTGTAGGGGACAAACCAGCCCCGGTGTCGTTCAGTTGGGGTATTCCTGTCATTAGAGCACACCTCGGCCTTTCTGCCAGCAGCTCCAGCCAGTCCTGTGGCACTGCGCAAGTGGGCTTAAAAATTGCACAGCTTCGTTTCCCACTCAGCTTCTTACAGCAGCAGGCCTCCTGGTTTTGATGTGTGGAATATTTACTCAGGTAAATAGCAGACACCCTGTTGGGACTTAAACGTGCAGTCAACTTTATAGGGTGTTTATATGAAAAAAAAAATTATCGCCATGCACAGTGTTCATATTAAAAATGAAGAACACAAAGCAAAGTGGCACACACCTGCAGTTACGTAGGCGTGTAGCTGAGTGATGTACGCCTGAAGCTACTCCCTAGTGCGGGTGAGGGGCAGCCAGCCTCTGGTACCGAGCGGCCGTTCCCCGCGCCCTCGTGCCAGGCCGGTGCCATGGGGCCGCAGCTGCACTGACCCCACCACGGCCCACGCAGGGCACTGGGACAAGACATGCCCTGACTTCAGCCCCATGCCCGCTCCTCCGCCAGCCTCGCAGCACCGCAGTGGGACCCTGTGGGGCCATTGATGCTGTCATGTTGTAACCTGCTGCCTTCGCTCAGGGACATGATATGTGTCTTTTGGCTCGCAGCCATACAATGAATGTGATCCGCGGCTCGTTCGTTTACAGCAAAAAGCCTTCTTTTACACTGGGCAGTGGGCATTTAGTGGCCACAGTGTTTAAAAAATGAATGCTATCTTAATTTTTCTTTGCTTTCATCCAAGTTCTGGGGCTTTGTTCTTAATGAAAGCAATTGCTATTCTTATTTTTAAAGGTAATCAGAAGTTAAAACTTTAAGCTTCATTTTAGCTAAACATATGATATGTTCTGTATGAAGATTGAAAATAAGAAATAAATTTAATCCAATAAAAATTAACAGTGCAGGTCAAATATCTGTAATAGCTTTGTTTTATGTGTCATAAGGTTCATAATTTTATCATAGTCGTAACATCCAAATATTTTCCTTAGATAGTATTTTCAGAAGCTGAAATTATTGGAATAATTTGAATATTTTCTGTTGGAATATAAAAATAAGTATTTTTTTCAAACAGAAAAGAACTTGTGTTTGTAGCAACTGGCGAACTACAAATTTCAAAAAATGAAATGAGGATAAATTTGGGGAATATTTCAGATTATTTTGTGGCGCCATAGGATAGAGAAGCTATCACCTTTTCTCTATTGGCCTCGTTCTACCTTGGTACCATGGACACCAAATTAAGATTGAAATTTGTGGTGATCTGGTCCAGGAGATCACACTAAGTTAACGTGAGTCGTAATGGCTCTGAAAGAGGCATATTTATTCTGATTTGTATGAGACTTAAATGCGTTTTTCTGTAGCTCGGTATCAGTAGAGTCCTACTTTCTGCCCTAATGGCATTCACCAAAATCACAGTGACAGCAATTGCTGAGCGTAAAGGGCAAGTTCCTTGGTTTTTCGATTTATACCAGTGAGGAAGAAGAAAGCACTGAGAGTTGCCACCTTTAATTTTACTGTGTGAAATCAACAAGTGGACTTAGCTCTTTTTCATGGGCCTGGAAGGTCCTTTATTGAAAAAGTGCAAGTGTCTGGCTGCTGGTGTTTGACAGTGAGGATATTTACCTTTTATTTGTCTCTTCTTTAAGATACAAAATACCTTCCTTAAATCAGCCAGTTGGCAGGGATTGGGGTGAGGTTGGTTAGGGACAGGAGGCAGCACAGCCGATAAGCTTTGTCTTGCTCCTCGTTTTGCAGGATGTGTGTGCCTGTGGC
The DNA here is from genome assembly GCF_040182565.1 of Anser cygnoides. NCBI lineage: Eukaryota > Metazoa > Chordata > Aves > Anseriformes > Anatidae > Anser > Anser cygnoides. The sequence continues at coordinate 13,914,207 of NC_089883.1, forward strand.
CAGTGGAATATAAATTGTATTCAACAAGTTGTATTCAACTTCGGATACTCCTGCAGTAGCCAGTTTCAGCCTGCTGTGATGTCTGGGGAAGGGAAGTCATTAATCAAATTTAAAGCTGAATTACAGCAGTTTAAAAATGATTTAAAGTCAAAATCCAAAGTTTATGAAGTGCATAGAATTTTAAAACTTAAACACAGGTCTTTTTTTACCAGCTAAAACTAGAATTCAGGCCCTTGGATCTCTGTATTTTACCACAAAAATCTAGTAATTTTGTGAACACAGAACATAACAGGGAATTCTGTGTTTATGCTTCCTTTGCTCTAAGCGTAAATCAAGACTAAAGCTGTCCTTAGGAAAATACAGAATATTGAGTTCAGAGCATGAACTCAGCATCCGATCAAATGGATATAACTGATGGAAAACCTGAGATCTAAGTAACCCTACTCAAAACGAACTCAGTACTTCAAAGCCTTTAATTGGGAGGTAAGGAGCTTTTCATGTGTGAATATTCAGCCCTGAGTGTCAGAGATGCATGTTGCCAGAAAGCACATGGTGTGAAAAGGTTCAGCAACGTGCAGAGACCCCCGGAGCACTGCATCAGCCATCTTAACTCTGTGTGGTACAAACTACTCCTAGTTGCAGAAACATCGCCTCATCCGACCAGTGGTGGCGGTGGGCAGGATAGCAATACCCCGGTGGCTGTCGTTCAAAGAGCAGGCTGCGTGCAAACACAGGCGGAGCTCTTGGGACAGCATTTTCTGCCCAAGCAGACATTCCTTGTCACTGCCAGGAGGAAGTCAATAGGTCAGATGTGTGTTGCCTCGTGCAAGTTGGACCAGGCAGCTTTATATCATCAATAATTTGTTTGCCTGGAGTTTCTGTAATCTGTGGATTAACCTTTTTCTCAAGATGAACATATAAATAGGAACTTGTTACTAGAGGTCAGCCACAGACTATTTTTTAACTTGTTTGCTGGAAATGGTATTACAAGGCAAGTTCAGTTCACAGATAAGCTCTGCAGTGTTGTTATTCCAAGATTTACTCTGCAGTCTGTTACTGAAAACTGCTGTGATTTCTGATTCTGTGGTATGCAGTTAGATGTTGTTAGCTTCCAAGGCACTTAACGCATTACTAGTTGAGACCTTTTGCTGTCCGGTCTGGTGCTCTTTTTTCCTCTGTGTCCATTTGTATCAGAATACGTTCCAACATATGCAAAGTCATTTCTTCACTGAGCATTTGCAGGACAAGAGATCTGTTTTAATATCATAAAATCAGCGTAAATAACCACAGTTAATTATTTTCTTCATATTGTGTTTTCCTGCGCCCCATCTGTCTGCCTGTGGTAGTGGCATCCATGCAGTTGTACCAGTGATAGCACTGAGCACAGGCACAGCAGTGAGCATTCGGTGGTAAGAAAGTGCCCTAGGCATTTCTGCTAATGAGCAGGTGCCAATTTAGATAGAGATCATGGCTAAAGTAATTATTTTCTTTGTTTTTATATTTTTTGAAGAACTAAAGGTTTTATTTCATTTAGTCTGCTGGTATATGTTAACACACGTTCAATATTTTTTAAATTCCACTTCTGATTTGAAACCGTATCACCTAAAGATGCCCTTTGTTGTGTGTTCTCATCTGAAATACTTCACAAACCCACTTTTTTTTTTTTATCTACACAGCAGTCATCTGTTACTATCATGTGGATGGGGTAACGGGCAAACAGTCCAAGGGGTTATAAGAGAGTACCCAAGGCAATCAGTGTGAATGCTGTGTTTAGAATTCAAGAGTTTTTGGCTGCCCTGCAGGTCTTCAAACAAACAACCGTAGCTCCCTCTCTCTATCTTCTCCCACATAATTTTAATATCTCTAGTTTTGCTGGATTGCACTGGTTTTCATAGTTCAGCTGAAGTCACTGCTGCTTTCCTGTGGCCAAAATTTTCAATAATGAAATGTCAGCAATAGGAATTTAAGAATGAATTAATCATGCAAGAGATCTGCAAAGTTTCTATTCACTGGACATTTCTTGTCCAAAAAAATTCTGGGAGAGAACAGGAGAAGATCACGTAAGTGGTGCTCTTAGTATATTTGTTTGGGAACTGTCAAAATGGTCCTAACTGAGTCATCCATAGAGATCTAGGAGCAGTTGTTCCTGGTTGAACCTTTATCCTTGCTTTTCTTTGAATTGATACACTCATTGGGTGTCCAGTTATTTATAAATAAACATTTTTATTTTTAATAAGCACAAGTGCTGTAATGCTCAGTGCTGTCTTAATATTTATAAGGACATCTTATTTTCACCAACAATATTGCCTATTTCTGGTTAGACTCCTTAGAATGAGTGAAAGCAGCTAAACAGATGATGTGGTTCACTGGTTTACCTTCACCTGTCTTTGTTTTATGGCTTTCACTGGGTTGTGGAAGTTCACAAACAGGATTGCGACGGTCCTGTCCTCAACATCAACACAGTCATTAATGGAGTGCCTCTCTGTGATTTTACTGTTGAACTGAAAAGAAACTGCAGAACTGGGAAGATTGTTGGAATAAGGTTCATCTTCCTCAATAGGATAATGCAGTAATTCAAAAAGGAGCCCTACTCAGTGTGGTTTACCTTATAATATGGAACAACATTTGGAAACAGAAGTATGAATTAAAGAATGTGCATAGGCAGAAGTTAAATTTATAAGCACGTGACATTTAGTGTTTGCAAGACAGTCTTCAGAACAGACCTAGACGGATTTTAAGTAGCTTGCAATATATGACAGTTGTAATGTGCTTATAGAAAGTATAGTAGTAAATGACTTTTTTTGAACTTTTCATTGAATTTGAAAACAAAGAAAGTTTAGTTTTTATTGTTATATTTCAGTGGTGTAGCAACAGCTGTTCTTTTTCAGTCTTTCTTCTCGTTGTACCTATGTATTCTTCTTCCTTTATGCTAAATATGTGTAATGGAATTAATATAGCTTTGTTAATAAAGAAAACAAAAGAAAAGGGGGAAAAAAAGTCACCACCAAACCGTATTGTCCAAATGGCTTAGAGGCCGCAGGGTAAGCTCTACAGGGGAGTGTGGAAGTACCAAACATCCTGCAGGGAGGTATCGTGAATTTACCTGCCTACCACCTCAGGATCTAAGCAGATGCTAGGTAAGCATCCTCACCTAGATGAAGGCACTGAGATCGGTTGTTTTGGGATGCAAACACAGAAATTAGAGGAGCTGGCTTATCTTTAAGGCTTCAGAATCAGCTAGCTCTGCCCTTTGCTTTGTGCAAAGGAGCATTACTCAAGCCCTCCTTTCTGTGGCCTTGCATAGCATTACCTAAGGAGCTTGGCTGCCTTAACATGTAAGCAATTCATGAAGGGGGAGTTGGCACAAACGCCTGCTAGATGTCCTTAATGTGAATGAATGCCTCCCCATAACGGTACATAGATGATACTAAGCCAGTCCTGTCTCGTGCTTGAGTACCGCACCTAGTTTCAGATTTACATTTTCCTACTGATGTGCAGGTGCCTGAAATTCTGTTGTAGGTCGAATCACTCATTTTGAAAACCAGTTTAAGATTTTTCAGGGGGAACAGCGCGTTATTATACTAGTATAGTACTGATTTCACTAGATATATTTATTACAGAAAACAAAATTGAGTATTTTAGTAGAAAATATTATTTTGCTATGTTCTCTCCAGTGATTCTTACTAAAAACACTTTTTCTTGGAGGACTAATAGGAGTGTAGATTTTCTATGCTGACCAGCGTATCTGTGATTTTGTATGTGCTTGTAGATACAATGATGCATTTATTTAAAGAGAGGAGAAAAAAAAAAAAAGAAAAAGGATCCAGCCCAGGATTCAGTTATCTGGCTTCTTTTTCTGAGGCAGCTTTGACCTGTATTTCTTAGCTCCTGGCATTTAAGAATCTTCAAACAGCCAAGAAAACGAAAGAAGAACACTCTGAAGATGGATTTCAATTACATTTTGCTAATTAGTTTTTACTTCTTCCTTCAGTAAACAGTTTAACAAGTGCAGAATAGTCACACAAGTTCAGTGTGTTCTTTCAGAAATAGAAATCAAAGTTTCAAAATACTTGGGTTTCATTCACAAATATTTTCCATCTTACCAGTTTTAGTTCCTGAGGTCTCTTCAAAATGTCTTTTCAGATTAGTTTTTTATTCAGACATACAGAGTGGGACTAGCAGAATGCGTTCTTTTGGATGAGGAAGGAAAATGTTTTTTAATCAACATCAGAATATTGATTATAGATGCCTGTCTGTGGAGTGGTTTGCACAGCAGTATTTTTAAAGGTAGTTTGAAAAGATTTCCGATGCAAGTGCTGATATTCAAACTGAAGTGCTGAAGTTACATGGAACAGAGATGCTAAAGCTGGCATGAAATCATTTTGGATGTTAAAGGTCTGCGTTATTTCTGATTCTTCTCTGTATATTAAATAATAAGAGTACTTTAACAGGAGAAATGTATGGAAGTGAGTACTTTGGTATAGAACGTTGGATTTCACCCAATAACTCTTGCACCAAATTAATAAATTGTGATTTAACTAGGATCATATTTTTCTAGGAGATAATCAGGTTTGATTTAAAAACTTCAAATGATTGAGTGTCGACTATATCCTAAGTATATTATGGTAGTCGTTAATTACTCTTGGCATTAAAAAAATCACTTTATCTGAATTCATCCAGTCTTGACTTATAAATACCAGCTGTTACTGTGCATTATCAGAAATAGTCTTCCCATTCAGGTGCTTCCATCCGGTGATCCTGTCATATTTTTACTTTCCCTGACATACGCTAGATTGTACTTCCATAGTGTCTCACGTTGAGGCAGGTTTCTCTGGCCTCCAGGCTTGTTTGACAAACCTTCCAGTTTGTCCAATGGCCTGTGTAAAGCGGGAGCAGCAGAGCAGGGTAGCAGTTTTGGCTTTTCTTCTGCCCTGGAATATTCTATGTAGGCATCAAAGAGTGTTACTAATTGATGCTCACTTTACTTCGCTCTGTGTTACTTAGTATAACCGCTGACTTTTATAAATAACTCAAAGATGTTTCTCCTGTTTTGATTTTATTTCAAAGGCATACAGTTATATTATCCAGCTACCTCAACAAATGAAGCAAACCCCAGCAAAGTAACAACACTACTGGCCCTTTCACATATTTCTGTTGCCTGTGTGTCTGAGCAGAGTAATTGGATATTGTGAGGCATATGTGTTAATGACTTGTTTTTGCTGTGTTTATTTTTCTTTGTGAAATGTCAGACGATGAGATGAAACCGTTATTTTGAGCTCTGTATTTGGCCTGCTAGTTCTTGACTTTGCCAAATCTACTGGTATCATTAAGTGGTGCTTCTGAAGGTGCCACAGATGCCAAACCCTGATAAAATCCACCCTGTCTTGCTAATGAACACACAGACAGTTGTTCCCCATCTGCTGCCTCTGCCTCTGTCTGGAAGGTTGGGAAGCCCTTCCTTCTTGATCACAAAGGACGTAATTATTGTCTGTAGAGGAGTCAAGTACAAAGACAGTTCATCCAGTCTGACCGCTACTACACTGCAGGCCACCAAAGATTAACAGCTGCTTCTCCTTTGATTAGGTTAGGTAATAACAGTTACTTTAGTTAATAATTGGATGGATTCCCAGGCCATGTAATTCAGGTTTAGGCTGTCATTTTTTGCTGGCATGTTGCTGAGCTGTATTATTGGAATGGAGCCTGTAATCCTATTAGTCAGTTGTCACTCAAGCCATAGGAGAGGAGAAAAGAGGAATTCAAATCCATTAAGGTTTTGTAACAGGTAAATCAGCCACACTTGGTGGGAGTGTGCAGGGACCTTTCCTGAGTGTTTGTCATGATTTAAAAAAGAAAAGATTAATTTTAAAAGTTTATTAAAATGCTTAGTTCAAAATTAATCCTTAACGTTGTTACATGGTTTGTTGTCATTTCTGTTCAGTTTGCCACGTGTGCATTAGTGTGCCTACATTCTGCTGAAGAGGTACATGATTCATACACTGCTGTGTTGAAGTTAGTTAACGCGTGCTCTAAATGACAAGTATATAGGAGTCCAAAAATCATAAATGCACACTTAATATCACGTTAGCTGTGTTGGCTTTCCTCCTGTACAAACAGAACTACTGTATTTTACAATGATGCAGACTTCTGAAAAGCAAAGAAAACAAGACTTTTTTTCTTGTATTAGTTTTGAGTGCAGCGTCATCTGTTCTGAGGACTACATCTCCAATGCTATTTTTGCAATGGTTAAGACAAATTTAGGGGGCATCTGCATGGCTTTTGTGCCTTCTCCTCTTTCTGTCCAGAAATGCTTAGATGACAGTAATAATCATTTTTTTCCCTACATGTTCATTTGCCCCTGCTGTTCTGCATGACAGGGTAGCTTTAGAGCTTTGAAATCCTTTTATACTTGCAATCAGGTTGTCTAAAAATGTTGTTTAAAATAGTTACATATTTGTGAAAGTATGCATGAGCAAGGCAAAGCAGTTTCACTGTTTGAAAACCAAACTTAAATATCTTTTCTACAACACATGAACCTCACTGTATTGACTGCCTTTGCTGAGTAAGCTTCCCAATCTAACTGTGCAGCCACTCTGAAGGAACAGTTTCTGTAGTGAAGCTATGAAACAGTTTTCATAAGCACCTAGCTAAGTAATTCAAGAGACTAGGTTAGAAGGCTGGAGGATTCTCTCAGGCAGCAAAAACGTGCCATGCTGGTTTGTGCTCTTCCAGATAGGGAGTTAACGTTATCTCCCAATAGGATCTGTCATTTTTCATATTCGTGTGGTGCCTGATCTGCTCGGTGCTTTTGGTGCTGCGAAAGTAAAAGTTGTAATTACCCAAATGGGTCTTTCATTCAGACACGCTGAAATCTTTGATTTATTCATACAGGTCAGTGGGTAATACAAAGCAACAGAGAATGATAAGTGAGCATCAATTAGTAACAGGTTTTGGTTTCTGTATACAATTTAAAGAACAATATTATTGAGCAAGGGCTTTGAGTAACTTGTATGCCTCAGCCTACTTCTAACGTATCAGCTAACATAAAGATTAAGCACTACAGAACATTAAGTGAATTTGGATCATATTTTGAAGCATGTAGGTTAATTTTAGAAAGAAACAAATTGAGTAAGATACCCTGCTCTCATATGGTTATGCTTTAAGAAAGATTTCTTCAGATGAATACGTAAATACTTCAAAATTTGAAAACCATCTCAAGTAGAAATTAATTCAGACGTCTTAAAAACATGTTGGTTTTATTTGGCTGCTATATTTCAGGAGAGTATGGCAATATTTTTCAGCCCTGGGATGATTTAATACTGTTTTTTCCTTACACACAGCTCGTCTTCTACCTGAGGTCTCTTATCATGGGTAGCTGAGGAGTTGCCTGTGCATTTTTCACTGTTTTCTCAGATGGCACAGTCACACAGCATTCACTCTGAAAACGTCAGTGATGCAATATTCAAGTGACACTCTGCTCCTTTGTGGCTGGGGCATGCTTTCCCAGCAGTTCTCATCACCTGCGCTGACCCGAGGCCAGGCGGAGGAGCTGTCCCTGCAGTGGGGGCTGTTGGCAGAAGGGTGCCTGCATGGTGCATACGTACTGGCACATACTCACAAGCACCGTGCGCCAGCAGCTATTTCTGTAGTCGGCATTGTGTTTCAATAAATGGGCTAAAAGCTCTTGGATTTCTCCATCCAGAAAGAACCCTTGGAGGTAAATATGTTTGATAGCATGCCAAAAGCCAGTGAGATCAGTAGCGTGCTCCTAATCACTGGGTGGCAGTTTTACAGACCTGGTGAACAGTTTGCTCAAGAATCCTTCCCGGCTTTGCTGCCAGTTTGTGTTTCTTCCTTTTAAGTTCCACCCCCACCCCTTTCATGAGCATACTTAGGGATTTATTTCCGTGATAGCTAAATGTCAAAATGCTGATTAAGTAATCTAGAGAGGAGAATAATAGGGATTAAAGCTGAATGATACTAAACTGGGAGAAATTACAAACTCACTTCAGCTTGATAGAAAGACAGCAGTAAAGGAAGTTCTTTACAATGTAGATTTGTGCTTTGCAAAGTATACTTGTGTTTTAGCAAAATACTGTACAAAACTAAAGGTTAAAGGCTAAAATAACACTCTGCTTGGTGATGCTGTCAGGCTTTCTTTCAGAGCAAGGACTGAATTTGCAGGGTCCATATGCTGTGAAATGCAAGACCTGGTATCATCAGCATAATAATGGCACTCACGTTTTAATGTGATCTGCCTAAGTGATTTTATGCACACGTAGAACAAATCAGGGAACAAGTTTGGAGGTTGTCTCCTTTCAAAAAAGCTTGTAAGAAAGAGGAAATACCTATCTAGATACTGTCCATGTTCATTAAAACATGTATCACAGTATCACAGATTTCTAGGTTGGAAGAGACCTCAAGATCATCGAGTCCAACCTCTGACCTAACACTAAGTACTCCACTAAACCATATTGCTAAGCTCTACATCTAAACGTCTTTTAAAGACCTCCAGGGATGGGGACTCCACCACCTCCCTGGGCAGCCCGTTCCAATGCTTAATAACCCTTTCGGTAAAGAAGTACTTCCTAACATCCAACCTAAAACTCCCCTGTCGCAACTTTCGCCCATTCCCCCTCGTCCTGTCACCAGGCACGTAGGAGAACAGACCAACCCCCACCTCTCTACAGCCTCCTTTAAGGTAACTGTAGAGAGCGATAAGGTCGCCCCTGAGCCTCCTCGTCTCCAGGCTGAACAATCCCAGCTCCCTCAGCCGCTCCTCGTAAGACTTGTTCTCCAGACCCCTCACCAGCTTCGTTGCCCTTCTCTGGACTCTCTCGAGCACCTCGATGTCCTTCTTGTAGCGAGGGGCCCAAAACTGAACGCAGTACTCGAGGTGCGGCCTCACCAGAGCCGAGTACAGGGGCACAATCACTTCCCTAGACCTGCTGGCCACACTGCTTCTTATACAGGCCAGGATGCTGTTGGCCTTCTTGGCCACCTGAGCACACTGCTGGCTCATATTCAGCCGACTATCAACCAGTACTCCCAGGTCCTTCTCTGCCAGGCAGCTTTCCAGACACTCACCTCCCAGCCTGTAGCTCTGCTTGGGGTTGTTGCGCCCCAGGTGCAGGACCCGGCACTTGGCCTTGTTGAACTTCATACAGTTGGCCTCAGCCCATCGCTCCAGCCTATCCAGATCCTCCTGCAGAGCCTTCCTACCCTCGAGCAGATCGACACACGCACTTAGCTTGGTGTCGTCTGCAAACTTCCTGAGGGTGCACTGGACGCCCTCATCCAGACCATCGATAAAGATATTAAAGAGGACTGGCCCCAGTACTGAGCCCTGGGGGACTCCACTAGTGACCGGCCTCCAACCAGATTTGACTCCATTCACCACAACTTTCTGGGCCCGGCTATCCAGCCAGTTTCTAACCCAGCGAAGCGTACGCCAGTCCAAGCCCCGAGCAGCCAGTTTCTTGAGGAGAATGTGGGGAACGGTGTCAAAAGCCTTACTGAGGTCAAGGTAAACACATCCACAGCCTTTCCTTCATCCACCAAGCGCGTCACTTGGTCATAGAAGGAGATCAGGTTCGTCAAGCAGGACCTGCCTTTCATAAACCCATGCTGACTGGGCCTGATCGCCTGCTTGCCCTGCAAGTGCCGCGTGATGACCCTCAAGATAATCTGCTCCATGAGCTTTCCTGGCACTGAGGTCAAACTAACAGGCCTATAGTTCCCGGGGTCTGCCCTCCGGCCCTTCTTATAGATGGGCGTCACATTGGCTAGCCGCCAGTCAACTGGGACCTCCCCCGATAGCCAGGACTGCTGATAAATGATGGAAAGAAATGATGTGAAAAGCATTAAAGTGTAGCTACAAAGGTAACAGCAACAGGTAAAGATTAACTTCATTAAAATCCCTAAAACATTATGTCATTACTGAAAATTCTTATGGTATTCATTTGTAAGTGTTACCTTTATATAGTACGTGGCATGTATGTGTTATCTTCGAAAAAGTAATGCAGGAATTTCAACTCCTGCACCTTCTGAAGAATACTCTTGCCTGTGCACAGACATTTCACTGCTCTTTTTCAGAAGTGCTCAATGTGATAAATACATGTATTAAAGATTTCCTACACTGACATGAAAACTCAGGACAATTGTCTTCCAGTCATCTGTCATATCCAGGAATTTTATTAATTTCTGTTGGTTTTCTTTTGTGTTTGTCTAGAACACAGCAGATCAAATAGCATTTCGGGCTGCGGGAGGACTGACTGCCCTTGAACATGTTCTTCAAGCCATGACTTCTCCCACCAACCTGAATGCAGTTTCACGGGTTCCTTTCAAGTAAGTATCAACAGTCCTTCATTGGCCACTTGGTATCACTAGAATATTTCACATCTGCTGCTTCATTACTGCTTCTTCTCATAGTCCAATGGTTAACTTCAAAGAAAAAGCATGCTCTACTCTGTGCTGCCATGGAAGGTGAAAGACATTTCCACTCAACTTCTAGTTTTCAAACTTTGTGACTTTTTTCTATCTATGGTGTGTTTGAACAATGGCATCCTCAACTGTACAAAGTGAGAAAAGAGAAAACATTATTAAACAAAGAGGCTACCTTTTATAAAAGAGGAAGTACGTATCTTTTGAAGTTGGTATGTAATGATCTCTAGTGGAAGATCTCTTATATTTTCTTTCTGAAGGCTTCTAATTCACTGTAGTCTGACTACTTTTAAAGTAAAAAGTTCTTCTAAGATACTGCTGGCTGAAAGGGCTTCTACAAATGTAAATCCAAATTCTCACGGATTAGAGGAATTCCTCTTTATGCACGTGAGAGCAGAAGGGTTGAAATATCTAATTCTTGAAAAAGAAAAATAGTAGTGACTAAACAGAATACCTGCAAAAACTGATAACTGAAAAAGCATGTTTTTTTCCCTAATCTCTGACCGTAGTTTGTATCCATTTAGAGGGCCATTTGTGCTGTCTGTCAGAGCAGAGTTAGGGATATTTTTAGTACACGAACAACCAAGCCTGAGATACTCTGTTGTGTACCATTGTCATCATTTCTTTGTAAATGTATTTTAATATTGTAATTATTTGAATTTAACAAATACAGCGTGTGGTTTTAGATCTGTAGTGTCCATTATATGTTATGGGACAGGTGTAAAGTGCTAGGAAAGAACACCTAGGAAAAAAAGTGCTCTTAACAGCCTATCTTTGCTCGTGAAAGAGAACAAAATTCCTACATTCCCTGTAAGCCATGCAGAATGCACTTCCTGCAAGTCCAGCCAGTTCCACTGATGAGTGATTGTGAATTAGTGCTATAGTGAGCAGCTCAGCAGTAACTGCTGGGAGAATGAAAAATACTACTCAGTCTGTAATGATGCATTTAAATAACAGTGTAATTATACTGACCTCTTGACCAAAGTATTTGTGACTTGGAGGACTACCAAATGATCTTCTTCTGCCAGAGCTCAGACCTCAAATTAAGATCAGCTGTTTACAGATAGCGGGTTGTACTGTATTTGCAATTAGTGACATTCTTTTAAGCACTGTGTGAAATTTAACATAAACAGGAATAAAATTATTTTAAACAGAAAGGCTTTACATTTGGGGAATGCAGTTGATATGGTTTCATTCATTCCTGCCATGAGAGCATGTTAAAAAAATAGCTATAAGTTACTTACTGATATTATTTAAAAACAAGTGCAACATGTGAAGTAGGTTTACCGTTGTTTCCTGAAGAAGCAAAGCAGTAGAACTAATGCTGTTATATTCCATTTCCTGCTGTCCTTAAGGCTGTGAAGCACCTTTGCTTTGCTCCATTCATGACTCAGATACAAAGCCTGCCTTTCTATGAATTATTGGAAAACATTTTCAAAGTTTCAGTTGCTATTGGGTGTAAGCTTAAGCTGTGTTTTCAGACTGCATCCTTCCAATTTCATGCCTTGCTTGTTAGCATGAATGACTAAAGCACTCTGAAAATTTAACAGAAACTTTACATTGCCTGAAACAAAAAAAAATCTGCTGTTTATTCAAGTTTAAATGCTAATATTCTGAAAAATATGAAAATTATATTTGTTGAATCAATACAAATGTCCCAAATGACTCTGAAGCAAAGTTATTTTAAGAGAACATACACAGTCATTGAGCAGTAAGCAGCAGCTTCCTCAGAACACTTGTGGGAGCCCTCTTTCTGTAGGCAAAGTGCAAAGAGCACAGAGACCTGCAAGGAGCCAGGTTCCACTTTTATGATCATCTTCACATGTTGCATTGCTGCTCAGAGAGAGCTTCCAGCTCTTGGCTCTGCAGCTGCAAAACCTGCTTGCAGCCATGTGCCATTTTCTGTCTGTGAAGCATTTGGCAAGGCACCATTAGGACAGTCCCATTACTGCCAAGGGCAGGAGTGTGTAGTCCACCCACCAGCCAGGTCACTGAGCCCATGCCAGTAAAGATGGGTTGGGGTGAATACTGCTGAGGACATTAGTTTGAAAGTTTGAGTTTTTCTGTAGGCAGAGGTGTAAATGAAATAGGTAGGCATATGACAGATTTTATTCAGATTTTATATAAATGAAACTAAGAATTTGCCTGTTGCATCTTTGACCCATACGAATAAAAGTAGCAGATTTTTAATTTTTCAGCGTACAGTTTTTGTGATGGAAGCCAGTATCAAACTTTAGCTGTTTCCCTGACTGTTAACAGGCATGTTGGAGAAGTATAGGTGTACAATTAGATTTAAACTAACAGACTTGACATTAGGGCTTATGTCCAGTGCAGTACATTTTCAGCATTCATCACACTTTTTCCACGTGGCATTTTTCCCCTATGAAACAGTTGCCAAAATCAAAGTCAATACAATTCCCTAAGTCAGAGATTGTACCTAATGTATACTGTAGAGCTTACTATTAAATACAAATAAATGTTGCTATTCATCCTCTTACGCTGTTCTAATCTGAGGATGAAAACACATCTAAATGATAAGAGAATAGAAGTTTTCAAATGTAATAATAGAATTTCAGGTCACTTAAACTTCTTAAGAAAACCTTTTCCTAGTTATCATGCAGTTTGCGCTTCATGCATTTGTAGGTCTAATTATTGCTGATAGACTTTCTCCCTCATTATCTTCCGTATGATTGCCACTCGTATTTGTTAGACTCCTCCTATTCTATTTTATCATTGCCACTTCTCAAGATCATGTGCTGCAAAGTAGCAGTAAAAATACTCCATATAGGAATCACTATAGACAATTGAGAACATTTGGATGAATTCATAAAGAGATTATTGATTATAACCATACTACATTATAGAAATTTTGAAAGACTTCCTTGAAAAAACAACTGTGTTGTTTGCTGCTAGAAATCACAAAATGGAATTCATACGCTTCGTGTGAATCCTCTGTACATTGATACTTTTCATCTTTGGAAAATGTGGATATGTGTACTTCCTTAGCTATTCCTTTATATGGGTATAAATAAATCGCATTTTTCATGTAAAGATGAAAAATGTAGTAAAAATAAAGTCTGTTAAGGCAACAGAATTTCAACTAGACAGTGGCCTTTTAAGACGGTCTGTCAGCAGCTGATACATTGAGCTTGATTTAAATATTTTGATATAATGAAATATTACTCTCTCATAATGTATTCTGATTGCAAATGCTTTTTTCTTAAGAAATAACAAAGCGTTCAACCAACAATATTGTCAGTTGGCCTTTAGTTTGGACATTGAACAAATGTTTAACTCTTAAAGAAGAAAAAGTTACACGCTTTTCTCAATAGACACATGTATCATAAGTCCTTACTATTCATTTTATTTGGGTGGTATGATTTGTATTTCTTTTTGGTTTCATGGTATTTGTGAAAATAGAACCAAATAGTGAGCTATATAGGCATCTGAAACTATTGTAGATGTAGAAGTATGTTTGGAGGATATACAGGTTGCACATAATTTAACACAGAATCTTGATCTAAATGCAGGTTTTTTAGGCAGTAAATTTTTAGCTCATGTTTGATTTCAGGAATACTGTTTTTTTTCTCGCTTTTCCGTCCAGATCCTTTTTTGAAAATTTCTAATGCAGTGCATGTTTATTTAGCTTTTTCTAAGGAGAAAGTATTTTAGCGTAACCTTTTCTTTGGTATTAAAAACTTGGTTGGAAAATAAAATGCATGCTAGAGGTATTGCAGTGAACTTGGTGTTGCTGCATGCAATGCAGACCCTCTGTGGTTGATTTCCGTGGTGCTCTTTACCATATAGAAGAGTGTATTTTGTGCAGAATCTGCAACTCAACTGCCAAGAGCAAGCCGTAGTTCCAGAGGCTGTGACTTCTTGGGAACAGTTTGAAACGGGTCCAAATGTGGCTGTTTTGGAGAAAGCGTGTTAATGCTTATTAGTATGGAAAGTAATTTCACTGAGAGTATTTGACAGATTCTTCAAATGTGTTTCTTTCAGTACCGAATGTTTGAAGGAGTTTCAAAAACAGAGACTAATCAGACTCTGTAGACTTCTTTAAATGAAGAAAATTTGTATTGCCTATTTATTTTTTGATATGAGTTTGACATTTTTCTCTCCTTTGTGTTAAAATAATTTACATCCTGACTTCTTAAACTTAGAATCTAAAGAAGCACAAGTTTTCTCTGCTTAAAGGCGAAACAAGTTAAATTAACACCTTTCATTAATTGCCTTCCTGGCTTCCCTTAGCCAGCTATGCTTTGCAAAAGGGCACCGCTGTTCTGAAAACTGTTTGTGTGCTCATGCAATATTTAGTCATGTGTACTCATCTTAAATTGGGAATGCCTGTTGTTTTGTGATGAGGTTAAGCTATTTACAAGTAGGTGAGGAGATTACATGGGCTATTATCTACATCTCTCTTTCTCCAAAATCCTGGCAGTATGGTGCAGCTCAGAACTTTAATCCCATGTCTACAAGATAAAGCTTTATTATCAAAGATTTAACAACATGCCTGCTGTTTTGTACTACTGTCCAGATTGGTGGTTAGACCAGCAGGACAGCAAATGCTGTGAAAAGATGTGACATTTATAAGACAGATGATACATGTGGTATTGGGACAGCTTTTTTCCCTTCAAAAAAAACACTGAAAAAATAAGAGAAAGCAATGGATTGTAGTAGGTTTTATTATTGGTGTTAACATACAAATTAGTGTCTAGCTGTCTTATTTCTTAAACTAGCATTTTGTAATTTTCCTGAATTTGCTCAGTTCTCCACAGAAAAAAAGGCAATATACAACCAAATTTCAAGGAGTTTCAGACTTTTGACATCTTTCTTACGCATGTACTGAAAAGCAAATGGGAGTTGCATAGCAAAACAATTTCATGATTTAAGATCAAGACCAGAACATGATTCTTGTCTCCCGCGTTGCTTGCATATTTGCTGTGAGCAACTCATTTATCCCCTTTGTGCCATGCTACATTACTGTCCTTGAAAACTGTAACAAATCTGCAAACAAATGAGGCTTGTAAGATTTGTTTATTTCGCATTTGTAAAAGTACTTTGAGTTCCTTGGGTAACCAGCACCTTTAAATACAAATTAGCAGTAGTTGTACTGAACAAAGGAGGACTTCTGTTACAAGTTAAGACATAACAGAAACTGTCTTTATTATGATGTATGTTCTCTTTGCATGCAGCTTGTCATATCATTCACTTAAGGCAAATACTGTCATGGTGACACAGGTAGAACCATAATTAGGTGTTTGAAAAGTAGAAAATAGTGCCTATATAATATTATGGATAGGATTGATACAAACTTGTTTGTTTTTTTTCCAGTAAAAGTGATATTGAGCTGAGAACTGTTTCTAGCTCATTCTTTGTAATTTTTACTTTATAAGCATGCATTAAAGGAAGTAACTTGTGCTGTTACTATTCAAGCAGTTCTATAGGATTGTTCACTTCTTTTTTTTGACCTAAAGTGGAAAAGAAGCTTTCTTCTTGTAAGGTTATTCCCTCTAGAGAAACATTCACTGATGACTAGCAGTTAGAGGTGTAAGGACATAAAGGTACTCAAAAGAGAATGACATCTTTGCAAGAACAACATCTGAGACCTGTAGCATCTGTCTTTTTCCAGGCTGAACTCTTTCTGTCAGTCTCAGAGCTGGATTTCAAGCTCACAGAGCTCAAGAACAAAGCAATATTGCCTTACCATGCAATACAGAAACGAGTTTTATTGTTCAAAGTAGCTTTGTGAACTGTTAGGAAGCTTTTGGCTGGAGCCAAATCCTACAATGAAATAACTGATAAGCCAGGGACAGGGGAACTTCTGTGGAATGCTTTCAGATTCTGTCACACTTGCAGACACTGGTGGAAATTAATTATTGCTTGTCATGCAACGTTTTTTTTTCATAAGTAGAGTAACATTTCAGGATGAATCTATGATCCACTTTTGGAAGCATCTTGAAGGAGAATTAGTGCTGAGTTTTGTCTTATCTATTATTTGTGATGAGACTTTGCAGCTGGTGCACATTTCTAATCAGGCATCTGTAAATAATGCAAAATACAGACAAAATACTAATTGATTATGAGCCTCTAATTCTTTTGAGGATTCCTGAATACATAGGTCCCAAGAGTGAAGTACAAGGCTTTTTACATTCAAATCATTTTTTCTTTACTTTTGTTTCAACTCATATTCTTACCTTGGGGTTTTTTTTTTTAGCTATTCCACTACTATTCCATTGTGCCTGCTGTTTTTCAGTAACAGCTCACCTCCCACTTGTTCTCAATACAGCTTTTAAATACCAACACTGCTCACTTTTTTCCACACCAGAGTGCCGCATAATATTCAAAGTGGTTAAGAATCAGCCATTTACAACAGAGTTGACACATCCTAAATTTGATAACTTTTAGTTTTGTATTATTTCATTGCAAAATTAAGCTTTTTTTTTTGAGATCTTGAGCTTTTATTTTGAATAAAAGTTAAGAATTGTCAACTTGTTCATATAAGGTAAATTTGGCATTGAAGATGTACTAGCATCAAAGAAAATCATATATGTACATATAAACTGCTCAGATCTAGCTTGAAGATGTTGATTAAAGTGGCACCTTTTACTATTCCTTTGTATTCATGTAATATGAAAATAACACACAGAGGAATGTTTTCGTCTAGTTTTAAGACAGATTTCTCTATTGGATCAAAGTTTGTTTACCATCAGGAGTGTTTGTATAATTGGATTTACTCTAGAGGAAAACCTTACATCGGAGGGTAGACTTATGTGGTTCAAGTGTGCATGCTGTCTAACATAGCTGTAAAGCTGATTTGCGGGTGTGATACGAAGTTTAGAGCAACATCAGTAATCAATAAACAGCTGCTTTATGTGTGAGGCTCCCCCTTTACTATTTCAAATAATTTTGTATCTCTTGAGATACGGGATTTGTACTTATGAGCAATTCGCTTCAGACAGGAGAGAAAGAAGGAAAAAAAGATTGCTTTCAGTTTTCCATCCCAGAGAGTTTAACTGGTAGTTAAATAAAGTTCTTGCTTGACATTCACAGCATTCAGCACTTGTCTCAGAGGCCTTGTGCAGAAATGGTGACAGTTGACAGCTGTTGTGCCCTTAATAAGATTAAAGTAAAGAAATTAGTTGTGCTCTCGGTAATCTGCCATTTAACGCTGCAAACCACCTGGGGACTGCTTCTGTGCTGACACTTCCAATTTGGAATCTAGAAAAAAGTGTGGAACTGAATCATAGCTCAGAACGTGCTGTGATCAGAATGTGTTTAGGTGAATTGTAGTTAGCAAGCTTACGTTATCAATTAAAAGAACCCTCTTTATTGTTGTGAAAAATTAATTTGACATCAATTTGCTTACAGCACCTTTTCAAAACCATTACTTGAGTCTCTGAAAATTCAAATACCTTTTCTGACATAAGGTTCATTTGGGAAATAGAAAAGCATGATGCATTATTACAGTTGAATTTGTTCTGTGTATAAGTGGGAAGTTTGTGTTTTCAAATGCAAAATAAATGGTCCTCTTTGCAATTATGAAAATCCCCATATAGCAAAAAAACATTGCAGGGAGTTAACTAAATCAACTCACAGACTGCAGTGCTGTGAAAATGAGTTAACCTACCAAGTTTATATTTGACTCTTTAATGTTTATATTTAAATAGAATTCATCTTTATTTCAGAATAGCTCATAAAGCGAAAGGTGCTGATTTTCTTTTCAGCTGAAAATAGAAATTACTGGTGCAGTTCCATCTTTCTCACCAGGCAAACAACCACCCAACCAGGGGAATCATCTGCTATAAAAAGTTAAAGGAGGTGCCTAATGATTTTTTTTTAACGTATTATTGAGAAAAGTGAAATAAATATGTCGTTAGGATAGGAAAAGAGAGTCTTGTTGCAAGGGAGGTTTAAAAAATTGCATATGAAGCATGCTAATTGAATTTTTATGGGTGTTATCATTGCAGGGTAAAAAATCAGGTGAAATAGGCAAAAATGAACCTGCCTTTTATCAATAAATAATGATTTAGTATTGTGCTCAAGTCATGTGAACGGCAGATTGAAACTGATTTAATTAGGCGGAACAGTAAAATTAATTCCCAGTACAGTAAAATGGATATAACTGGTAATATGGTGATACTCAGAATTATAAGAAAGGAAAGGTATAAACGTTCCTTACATTTTTACAGATCAAAACAAAAGTAATGCTTCCTTTGTAAATTCAAAATTATTTCTTAAGTTGAAGAAAAGACATTTCAGAAATACACATGAAAAATATTTACTCTGAATTTTTTGTCCTCTAAGCATTTGCAGCTTTTCTTGGTTTGTGAAATGCAATATATTTTATGTGAGGTGTTTCCATTTCAGCTCTGGGGACCCACACTGTGTAATCAGGCGCCACACCAATGAACACCACAGTCACTAAAGCAGCCATCCTCAATTGTTATGTAAATAACCTCCTTGTTTTAATGAAAGGAAAAGTTTCAGGCAAAAATAAAGAATCACACTCGACTCTATCTTAAGAAATAAGTTCCAATAGTCCACAGCTGTAATGTTAGATAGCAGCTTTGATCAATTCTGTACAGCCACCTGTCAGTTGTTGTAGTCCCACTTTTGTAAGACCTTTTGGCAGTGCTCACAATTTTTCTTCTGTGGAGCTTATTTGAACTTTTTCCAACGTGTTCAGGAAAAAAAAGTTCTTTTCCTTTCAGTTTACTTTAGACAAATGACTTGAATTGCTAACTCTCTGTATTTATTATTGTCTATATTTATGATGCATTTGTGTAGTGTGTGTGTATTTGTATAATAATAGTGTAATAGTGATAGCTTTTGTGGTAAGCAAAGTTCAAGAAATGGATTTTGTGTTTATTCTGGAATGGTGTTATGCTTGGTCAGATTTATCTTCTCTAGGAGTACATTTATAGGACTGGTCCCAGCTTTCCTACCAATCCTGTTCATAGAGCACTTCAGTTTGAGCAGATGTAAGTAAGTGCAAGTGGTGCAGAGAATAACTGAGCATGGTTTGTACACCTGGAGCTGTTGGTGGCTTGTTCGTGACTTCCAGTTCAGACCATTGTAAACCTGTTACCTCTTCCATCAGCTACAAGTGTAGGTCAAGTGATGCTATTGAAGGTGCACACCAACGCTTCAAGTTTGTGCAGTTCATAGTATGTCAGTAGAAGCTTTTGGACAGGAACTTCACCTGCTCAGTTTTGCTTACTCAGTACAAGTTACTCAATCCTCCCCACTCCTTACGTTTATTTATGGGTGCTGCAGAGTAGCTTGTCTCAGAATACTGTGAATTCCTTCGTTCAGGTGTTTTTCCAGAAGGTTGTGCTAGGAGAGGGACCTCATACACAGACTACTTGTGTGTGGCACAATCATAAACCACAAAAAAAGAATGTTACACATCCAAATTATGCAGAATATCAACTGATTTCCTAAGTTTAGTTATGTCTTTCTAGTATGCCCATTATTTGCTAGGTTTCTACTCTGAATGCTTGCATGCGTTTAATGAGAATGCATATGCATATCTATACTTATGAAAATAAATTTAATTAGCACATATCACAAGAAGAGTTCAGGCTTTTCAAATTTACGTATTCCAAGGCATGTTATTTAGATATAAACCATGAATGTGGAAGAGTCCTGCCTAGTATGGCTTTAGTATATTGAAGCTTCATTTTTTCCCCTTAATTCATGTAAATTTTTTTACTTTTGTGTGGAATCCAAGTTTAAGTGAATTACTGTGAATTACTAAAAAGGAAGTTTTGTGGTGGTCTTCCAGTTATTTGCTCTTAATTGACCAAAGAAAAGAGTAACATTGATATTCTTTTTTTTCTCTACTTCTGATCTTTTAGGTCACTTTGCAATACAGTAAATGCTTACGGCCTCGCCTGTAGTAATTGCACAGAAAACTGCACCTATATTCTTTTCAGTAATAAGATCACTTTTCTAATGGACCTATTGATGCACCAGTTGACGGTACGTAAGCACTTTAATTTAGACTGTTTTTTACGTGTGTTTCACAAACATATTAAAGTACCTGGAGTGTAAGGGCTCCAGGGGATGCATGAGAATAAAACCTGAAATTAAAACAATAAGATTCTTTTGTTGTATGTATTTGGTAAGCTGTATGTACTATACTTTTATACAAACAGATATATTTGCTTCTCCTAATAAATTCTACAGAAGCATACATACCAGGAACTCCAGTGAGTGGACAGTGTTCCAGCTTTAACCCCTTCTGGGGCTTTCTTCTCTAATTCACCCTGTAGCAGTATTTGAAGTACAGAATGTTACAAGTTGTCTGTGTGTGTCCAGTTCTTCTGTGTTTCAATACTGAAAAACCTAAGTCAGTTCAATATGTTGCTGAATATGTATTTACTGACAAGTTTAAATAGCAGAACTCTTTAGCTGTGAAAGTTTTAATTTTCCAGTGTTTCATTTAATTTGAAATGTCATTAAATATTTTATTTGAAAACTCATTTTTAATTCATAGTGACCTGCTCATCATAAGATATTTAGTCTTGGTTTTCTACTTATAAATTGTGTGTATGTATTTTCATGAGCCAAGCAATTTGTTAATTGAAAAGTTATGTACGTACTTTAAATAATTCAAATGACGCTGTTAAACTCAACAAGCCATAGGACTGTTGATGAACACTTCAAAAAGATAATCCAAAGGTCCTTGGCACAAACAAAGAAAACAGGAATGCAACCTGTGCATTCTCCTCTAAGTAGGTGCCAGCTCATTGTTCTTCAGCAAATCTTTCCAAGAGGATTCCAGGTATTAGATTTCAAATATACTTAGTGAAAGGTGCGTGTATTGTGCTGGGCCAGTCACAACACTGCTCGCTCTCTGCAGAGCGAGCCAGAGCACAGGCTCTGTGCTTAATTACACAAGAGATGAAATCCTTCAGCACTTCACAAGTGACAAGATTCATTCTGATGCCAGACACCTTCCCTTTTCTCAGTGTAGCACTGCACAAATGACCAGCCCTTCTTCTGAAAAAATACAGAGGGTATTTCTAAGAAAATGTTGGCCACCTGAGAAGCCAGAAATACTGCATAAAAGAAATTTACTATGCTTAAAGCTGTTCTCAGTCTGTTGCCAAACACTACGGTTGAATTGCAGCAAAACTGTAATTAAAGCCTTAAGTTTCCCTTGATCCACAGTGGACTTCTCTTTCCTGCACATAAAGTCTCTTATGTTCTCTTCAGGCAAAGTTGGCCCTTGAACTAGGATATCTTCATAATTCTATGGAATATGTATTTTAAGTCAAAATAAATACAGTGCTGCATTTCTAACTCCGATTTCTCTCTCTTGAAAATGTAAGAAGTCAGGTCAAGGTTGAGTTTTCCTTTTTTAAGAAAAAGAATAGGACAGATGGAAAGCACTTCTTTTAATTGGATCAAACTCTGAACACCAGAATATTAAAGAACACCCCCCCCCCCAAAGCATTTAACTGCCTGCAGTGTTCCGAGTTTAATGAGCTGTACGGTGCTGCCTCTCTCATGTATCTTCCTACATACAGTGGGAAAATAAACCACAACCAATACTGGGAGTAAAAAAGAGAATATACACTTGCAAGGTTTTAACGAATTGTTAAACAAGTGTGCTAATATTTGCTGAATACAGAAAGATTCAAATTTTGAAAAAGCTTTAAATATATTCTTAAATGCAGCAAGTATCAACCTTACTTTCAAGTAATATAAGGAGACTATAGTTTTTATTTTATGCCTCCAAATCTAATGCAATGTCAGCTTCACTTTTCCTAAAACTCAGGGCTATCCATTTTAAAGAATCAGATTTAAAACAACCATTTTTCATTGGTGGCAAAATGTTCATTTGCTTTACACGGGTGTAATATGTTTCTCCTCAAAGAAAATACTACTTGAAGAACAAAAATTTTTGTTTTCCAATGAGAGCATGGATACCAAAGGATCATTGATAGAAAATCAACTGGAAAAAAAAAAAAGTGAAAGCTTTATCTGTACCTTCTGAAGCCTGTAGACTTCCCGTGCCCGTGCAGTTTCCATTTCTTCTGTTCACTAGCTATTACACTGAAAGTCCAACATCCTGTAAATACTATTTTTAAAGCATACACTTTCCAGAATGTTTTTGAGGCAAGCCCAGTGATGACTAGCAATTGAATGCTTTAAAAAACTTGAACTTTCCATTTAGGTTTAACAGCTCAATATTTGAAAGGATTCATGGCCGTGAAGGATTATACTTTCTACAGGAAAAATAAAAACATAAATGAGTTTTTGGTGATAGCTCTACATTGCTAACTGGAAACTGTATATTTTTGTTAGTAAAAAAAAAAAAAAAAAAAGGCACATTGATATACAGGAGTACTTGTGGTGACATGAGTCAGAATGGAGTAGCATTTTTAGCTATATTAAATGTGTGCCTAAGTGCTTTACTGGATTGGGGCCATGTTGTTCAGCATCTTGCCGGGTTAAGTCCTAGATGCTGGGCACAGCTGAAGAGCTTACAGCAGCTCTGCACAAGCAAGGGATTCCCTACACAAGAGGAATTCTCTGCTGAATGGCTGAACTCTTTTATGGAGACTGTTCCAGAACTGAGAATCTGGTCATCAGAGCTTTTCATGTCAGGAACTGATTTAAAGCAAGTAAGAGTCTTGATTATGTCCAGCCTGGGTGGTCATCATAAATGGTAAAGTAGTGTTGAGCTGTTGAATGTGTCAGATGACTGAACACTAGTTATGTTTTTCCTGTGTTTCCCTTGTAATTAAAACATGCTTTATACCAATTTGCTTGACAGGTCATTTTAGGTATGTAGTTACTTATAGATTTGCGTCAGTTAAACTGTTAGACCTCTTAAACCTCCTAAATAGAAGTGGGGAATGTTTTGACGTTTACTTATCCAAAGCCAAACAATAGTTTCTATGAATATCATTAACTTCTGTCGCAATCAACAAACACAAATCAGAGCTTGAAAGCTTTCACAATTATACTATTACATCTTATGATTTCCTACCCCCTTGCTCAATATAATAATCAACATGCAGTAATACATCACTTTTCTAAGCATCCCAGTTAATGTTGAACATAAATCTTGACAGGTTTTCACACTCTTCCATTAATTACTTCTTCAGTAAAAGAGTTGATCTTTTGTTGCTCATTGAGTTCATATAAAGGGAAAATAATGAAGGTAGGAATGAAGCTCAATTTTTCCTATTTTCTGTAAAACAGTATTTCCTTTTATCTCCTCTCTGACATACACCACAGGAAAAAAGCATTTGTTCTCATTTTGTATTAATACAACCACAACATACACATTTTTCCCCAAAAATCAAATGTGAAAAAACAGACCTGCAAGTAATGGATTATATTAAGTGTCAGATCTATTTATTTTCCAAATTAGGAGGAACAGTTCTATACCAAAGCATGAACTTGTCTATGATTTCTATATTTAGAACATAGAGTTCTCATACATCCAACTAGAAGTAAAAAAAACAGACTTTATCTGTTTACAGTATTATTCATTGTAGCAACTGGAAGGGTCTACTGCAAGATATTATTAAATCTTTTAAGAAATAGATTATAAATACTTTTTTTTAGCATAGGTGAAAAAGCAACGAGTAACATTTGTTAGCCATGTTTTTAAAATCTCGCGTTCCTAGTACAAAGTTGCCACATTTAAATTGATTTATACCTTACAAAGCCTAATCCGTCTATTCAGCAGGCAATTGGAATCATTAGGCATGAATGAATTATTTTGCTCAGCAGAAGTTAGTGGAGCAACTTAGTTATTTTTCCTATTGAACTTGAATAAGCAGCTAAAGACTTCTCACTTGGCTTATCACCAGGAACAGACTACTACAATGAGTTTTAAGTACCAACACAAGGCTCAGAGCTAATGAATAATAAAGAAATGTGCATGTTGTTCTTTGTCACCAAGTGTTACCAAATCCCTACTGATACCTATACAGGGAGGAACAATTTCCTGTGATCTCACTCATATATATAGCAGGTATAAATGATTTTAACCTGGAATGAAAATAAAATTTCAGCCGATACTCATTACAGGTTATGGAAAGTCTCAGGTTTTCTTCTAAAATTGCCTCTGCGGAAATCTGTTGGTACATGGAGTCCAGCGCTGGTAAGCACAGTGAATGTAGCTGGGACCCCCTGTGTCTTGACTGATGTAGCTGTGCTGCCAATGCTCTGTAAAACTGCCCAGCTTCCCCACACACCACGCTTACTGTTTGGAGGTTTCTCCCTGTTCGTGTAACAGGGCAGAGTTTCAGCTGGTCTAAATTATCTCGGATTCCAGAAATGGGGGAAAACAAACAAAAAACATTCCACAAGGGTTTCTTCACAGGTTTGGATCCTGCATATAGATTTGTCTTCAGATTTACATGCTATACATCTGAACATCTCTGCTGGTTTTAGCAGTGGGCTCTACATTAATATTAGTGATTTGGGAAAAATAAGTTCTGTTCCTCTGAGATCTCTTCAGTGAGAGTTGTGTGTAGTGCTTCATCTGTGATTATCATCTGTGATTGACAAGTGCCATGGTCATCAGTTGGAAGCTAACTGAATACCTCTTCATAGACTGGAAAAAAATTGCATTCTCCAATATGCCTTGTCATTGCTACAAGTCCATCAGGGATTACATCTCATTGCAAAGATCATTCCTATTGCCAAAAAGTGTACTGCCTTCTTCTCTGAAGAACCGCAGTTGTATTTGGTCTATCACAAGAACTTATGGCTTCCAAAATAGTTATTTCTGCAGGCATTTTGAGTAGCCTGTTAATGGTACATTGTGTTTTTCCAGAGCCAAGCAGGCAATTGCTGTGCAACAGTAAAGGCTGTTCTTTCCACAGAAAAGAGTTATCTTTTCTGTATATTACTCAACACTGTGTATCCTAGACATATGTCTTTGTGACAACACAATGTAGTACTCAAAATCAACTATTTCATTAGTTCATTTATTCACAGTTATTTTTTAAAAAAATCTTTTTGCTAGTGACTTATCAAAAATTCAGTGTATATATATTGTACAAAAACCAATTTGATGAAATACTCTACCACTGTAAAGCTTCCTTCAGTTCTCATGCGCTAAATGCTATTTTGAATTGATTTATTATTTCAAATGATAGCATCTGTTTAGAGGAATATAGACCCTTTCTTTTACCTGAAATACTTAAACGTCTTTCAGCACTGCTAGAATATGCTACTTAATTTTGCTGTACTCATATGCAACTTTCTTAGTGCTTTTCTATGAACTTTGGTTATTCTTACTGAATTGTAGCTGTCGTTTTTCTTTTTTTTTTTCTTAGGTTAATGTTCCAGATGACCATAATGCTACTTCAGGAAGAAGTGCAAATAAACAGGTGTTCGAAGGTCTAACAACAGGACTTCTGAGGATAACTGCCATGATTTTCAGATGCCTAATCTCCAGCTTCCCAGATGGGAACAACTACTCTACAGCACTGAAGATAATACAGGAAGTGAAGAGCAAATCCTCACAAGCGGAAGCCTTCAACGGCAGAGTCCAAGACCTGATCAGGTTTAAAAAACATTTTTGAAATGTCTTTAATCCTTCTTTATTACAGAGGATGAAAATTACATTGACTTAAGAAAGGAATAAACTTCTTTAATTCTTAAGTTAGTAAAAGTAGTGTGTGTGTGGTATAGTCAGAAGTCTACTGAAGTGCTAAGTTCTCAATCAAAAAAGTTCTTCAAAAATTAAGACAAATACAGAAAAACAGAAATCTTTTTAATTTTGAAGTTTTATATTCATGCAGAAAAAGAAATATGTTTCTATTTCTCTATATCTGGATTACTGTATATCTGTGGAAGGTAAAAATGCATTGTTTTTTGAGTGACATTTTATAGATCAATCTATTTACACCGGCTTTCAGAAGTTCTCTGTGCATCCATATGCTGTTTGGAATTAGTCCTATTAGCAAAAATCACTTTAGTCGTATTCTTTTATCTAAACCATTAGACAGGTAAAATGAGCCCCGGTGTTAATCTCTTCCATACTCTCTGCACTTTTTCTTGGTTTCCATAGACCTTTTTAATCCTAACACTTTTAATTGCTGGATGGCTTATATAGCATCCTAATAATTTAGGTTTCTATAACTTTTCTCCTTTTTGTGTCCTTTCTGTAGGTTTCTTCCCCTGATTAGCATGGAGTCAGGTTCCTTTTTTCCATACTTTCTCTCAATTCTCTGTGCCTGACTGTATACCCTTTCCCCTTGTGATTCTGGACAACACGCATGCCTTCACATCATTTTGCCATACAACATGTACTTCTTGTTACAAAGATTACCCAATAATTTCTATGATTTGATTTCAGCTCTTAAAACGTATCTATATTTTAATAGCAATTTTCCTTTCTAAGTATATGCCTTGAGTAAAATTTCGATCAAAATAACTCAGTGAATCTAGTAGTAGAGTAAAAGAAAATGCATTGTTTTGCTCATTTTTACTTGAAACATTCTAGTTCTTTGGTTAAAAAAAAAAAAAGACTTGAACCTGGACAAAAAAAAAAAGTTTTTCTGACTTGTGGCTGTCCCCATGATAACTATTTTAATTTGGTATGTTCAAGTTTGTAATTAAAGCCTTCATGAGCTGCCTGCATTGAAAAGGAATTTCCCCCAGGCTTTGAAGGTAGAGAGAATATCTTTTTATTAGATCAATAGTACAGCTGGGGTTAGATTTTGGATGCTACTTTTCAGGTAGTTCTCAGAGCACAGCTTTTCATACAATTTTCACACACAGTTTTTCATACAGCTTCTGAGGAGGAGAGAGCTCATACATAATTAGGGAAACTGATTTTAAAACCACTGCATCTTGTATTGCTAAAGTGGGAGGGTACTTAGGAGACAGATCAGGTTGGTAGAAAGGAAGAACGTAGACTTTTGATAGTTGAATGCTGAGTTTGAGAACAGGATTGAATCCTTTGTGTGACATAACATTCCTATGCAGTGCTACACAAAATCTCTTAAACTTTTTATGCATGCTCACTAATTTATGAGTCCTAACTTGAAAGCTGGATTTGATTTACAGCAGTGCTGAGCACGTTGAACAGCAAGTCAGTGGGAGCTATACTTCAGAATATATGATGTCCTATGTAATGCCAAATACTGTTAAAACAAGATCATAGGTCTCTCAAATACACAAAATAAGACATACATAGATTTAGTGTGTTTGTGCTTCTGTTTCTTACATGGAAAATGTGGGTAATTCCAGCTCCTCAGTATACAGGGATGTTATAAAAATAAAATACATCATGACTGTGAAGGTTACAGGTAAAGTATTCTTGAAGTACTGCAGAAAAGTGAGTGAGAAAATTATTTCTCTTGAAATCTCTTATTTCTAAAGTATAAATTTGACGATAAGAAATTGTAGCATTCCTTTCTGAACTTACACTTGATGATCTCACACCAGTGAATTAGATTGCATTCCTGAAATCTAATGTATTACCTCAAAATTTGGTAAGCATGACTGCAAACACCCTAAAGCTGTATGATTAGCTAGCCCATTTATTTTTGAACCCGGCTACAATATTTAACTGAATGACTTCTTGTGGCATCAAATTCTACAAATTAGATAGTTTTATATAGATCTTTTTTTTAAAAAAAGGTACTTTGATCAAGTACTTTTTTTAATAGACTGACTTTTTTGTTGTGGCACTTAATGTATCCTAAATTCCCGCAATTTCTCATTGCTAGTAGTTATTCTGATAACTCTTAAAAAAAATCTGTTCTTGCTAGCAGATGCTCCGAATACATTTCTAAGGCTGCCTATACTCTCTGTCATGATAATAAATGTATCACGACTTTAAAGTCTTCTAATTATATACAGCCTCATG
The DNA here is from genome assembly GCF_040182565.1 of Anser cygnoides. Taxonomy (NCBI): domain Eukaryota; kingdom Metazoa; phylum Chordata; class Aves; order Anseriformes; family Anatidae; genus Anser; species Anser cygnoides. Next base: position 13,942,507 of record NC_089883.1, read on the forward strand.
GCCCACAGCAACTTCAGATGAAATTGGAAAGCTCCTATTCACTGAATTTCCAGTGTATGTGTGTCATGGTTAACCCAACTGATCCATTCTTTATCTGTTTCAATCAACTTCGTGGTTGTGAGTGTGCTTTGGGGTTTGTTATTATTTTATTAAGTAGTGTAGGCATTATAAAGCTAAGGACAAATCCCTTTGCTTATCATTAATGCCTATTAAGTAAAGTAAGAAATGCATTATCCAACAACACACTGTTTGCTAAAAGTGTGTCATTTCAGTAGTAAATAATATAAATAGTCATCAGCGCATCTTCAGCCCTCTGAAGAAGTGAAATACTGATGGTATGCTACTGAAACTGTGGCACAGTAAGAATTTTCAGGCTTTTCAAAGTCTGGTGTGATGCTGATGGATACAAGAAAGGACAGCTGGAGGAGGAAAGCAAAACAAACAGTTGCCATAGATACCAGTGACCTCTAAAACTTAATTGTTCTTATGTAGCCTGCTTTCTCCCCAAACAGGTTTTGAAAGAGTGTGAAATTTCAGGATGTTGTATTCTCCCCATTTAGGAATGGGAGGGTGGGAGGTCTGCTTATTGATACTGCTGCTGAACAGACATCTGACACTGGCTGTGCCAAGCACAGGTATACCCTTAAGCTAAGAAGACATGTGAGAATCCAGTTGGGTGCCTCACCTGAGGCACTTTAAGGGATCTGTTTATAAATGGAGAAAGAAAGGCACAATGACAAGGTAATAGTGCAATTACGAAAAAAGAGCGTAGGCATTTCAAACTAGTCAAAAACAGACAGATTATATTATTAATGAGACTCTTTCACCTCCAGGTCATTGTATCATGTATCCTTATGGAATTGATTAAATGAGAGTTTCAGGAAAATTGGGGAAGAAAGAAGAAAGTCAAATTTTTTTTTCCTATATGGGAAAACTAGACCTGATGCATAAACAATTGTTTACATGCTAGGTGTCAAAAGAGTAGCCAAATTGCTGGAACTATGCTACTGTGGGTGAAAATACTGAGATGGAGACAATAGATTAGAGAGCTTTGACATTCTACTCATCTGTATGTTCAGCTTCAAGGAAGGGAGTGCTTCGTGTGTCTTATCATTTACTCTGGGTGCCCTTAAAGAATAGTCCCGATAGACTGAAAGCTCGCAGCTATTTCTTCTCTGCCAAAAGAGTGGCTGCTGACACCACTTGGTATCCAGGTGTGGGTGTAAAGTAAGGTGGACAATGAACACACTTTGTAGAAGTCAGACGTTTTTCCTAGGGAAAAAAGGAAAAGAGCATTGACCAGAATACCTGTGCCTTTTTGTAAGTAATTGTCTATCAGTGATAGCTGCATTTTATTTTCTCATTCTTCCTTTCCCCTCCTATGTCATGGAGACATTTCCAGCACTCAGCATTTCTCTGTGACTGTGATGTATCTAACACCCAGCTTTGTTCCTGGAATCACTGTGCTAATACTGGAGAGCGTGTTTATCACTTGTATGATCAGGTGGATTGCTTAGATCAAAACCTGCAAGAAATCTAATGCTGGTAGCCTTTCATGTTGCTAAACAGAAAAATCAAACTTACCTGAGCTATTTTAACTGCTGTATTTCAGGAGCGTTAATGATCTTTCGTATTGCAGACTGACTTCTTGCTTTACACACACTGTATTTTTTATTCTTAATTACTTTCATTGCTTCTAAAAGCTTTGTGTCAGCAGGTTAAGTTCTGGCAGAAAGTGTAACTTCTAGCCCTGAAGAGAGGTTAGTCTTTGAGCAAGAAGGATACCTGGAAAGTGGAGAGACTTTCTTCCCTAATCTTAAAAGTCCACACTTTTTCAAAATCAGACTGTAAGATATGTGGGGGAATTTTTTTTAATAAGTATTTGTATAGCCCCATGGGACATTCATTATCTAATCAATATGATTTATTTAGTAGAATCATTACTTTAATAATATTCCATACTTCAGTCGAGTCAGGATGCACTTGATGTCGTCGAAACATGCAGACAATGGTGTTTCCATCCCAGGGAATCTCGCAGTTTCTAACAAGTGGAGTTGACAAGCAAGTAGGTAGAATAGCTGATAGGATGGAATAATATCAATAATAGGAAGGTTTAGTACAGACTATCATTGTAAAAACAGCAAATCGGTTGGTGTCTGAAAGCAAGCTTAGTTCCTCGTGTTTATGAAGTCAGATTGAGTCACAGAATATAAGAGCAGTTCTTCAGATTTTGACAAGAGATTTCTCCCGGTTGCTAAAAGTGGAGTGGAGGAAAGTACAAGGAAAATCGAGGAAAGAGGAGAAAGAGGTGATTGAAGCTGGAAATTTGTCTCCACAAAGGAAGTTGATCTCACATAGTCGGCAGAATGAACAGTTGAGATGGAGTCAAGTCTGAGAAGCTGAATGTTTGTGGTAGAAAAAGGTGATATCAGCAAAGTGATGTGGAAAAAAAAAGACCTGTGTGCACAGTTTAAGTGGTATCAATAATGATCCAAGTGTGAGAGTAGCTGGTATAGACAGAACTTGGTGTCAGTGTACAGGGACAAACAATTTTGGGCATGCGTTTCCAAGCTCTTAGAAATTCAAGGAATCTTCAGCAACAGAGAGGGTGGTGATCTGATCTACTCTGATAATATGAAAGAAAAAGGTAGCTTTTTGTTTTAAAAGAGAAATAAAGTCACTAACATGGTTTTCTCTGTATTGAGTTTTGGTTCAGCTCCTGAGGCGGCTTTCTGGTCCTTCCTGATAGTGGGACGTTGTTACCTGTGTGTTCTTTTAGTCTGCACTAAAAGACTGTTAGACTGTTGCACATAGTCTAGAAAGAAAAAGAAAAAAAAAATAAAAAAAAAAAAAGCTGGGCAGTAGTTGTTATGATATACGTATTGCAATAAAACGTTATCTGTGTAACATCATTGTCTTCTTGAGTTAGTGTGTTCTACCAAGTTCAACTCTTCATGCTAAAAAGAAATTGTGCTGCTGCAGAGCTATCAAGACTATTATAAATCATTTAACTATGGCAAAATTCCATTGTCCTTCTAGGACTATGGTAAAATAAACACTTACATTCATCTTTCTTGTACAGTATAATATAAATTATCGTGCAACAGACAGTTCTCTTAACAAAAACTACTGCTAGCTACAGAATACCAGATTTGAAGTTACTGTAATTTGAATTGTTTTATTGAACCCTTTAAGAAATCATAACCTACATTTTGTATGATTTGATAGTAGAGGAGCAGAAATTACTTTGTAAAGTCATCAAAACTGTCACAGGACTGTTTTTTAATACAATTTCTCATCTGTTTCTAGTTATGTGGTGAACATAGGATTGATAGACAAGTTGTGTTGCTGTTTCCTCTCCGTTCAAGGCCCCATTGATGAGAATCCAAAAATAGCAACTTTTCTACAGAATGCCACAGCAGTGTTGCATGGAATATGTCAACTGTGTTTTGCTGTCAATGGAAGGTAGGTGCATTTGGTCTCTCATCTCTAATATGTTCATCAGGCAGCAGCCAGTGTAACTCCTTGCCAACACAGCGTTCATGGAAGTGAGCACTCTGGTGAGATTATTAAAGAGAACCGGTTTTAGTCGCACAGCAATAACTGGTAGAGAAACAGTGCAGGAAATTCACTCTGCTCACCCTTTCACCACTGAATTGTATTCAGTTACCTACACTGTGTCTTGATTCTTGTAAGTCATTTATGAGAATTGAAAACTTTATCTCCTTTACTCATCATTACAGAGAGGGTTTTATCACTACTGATTTTAAATGGCCAGTCCTAAGGACTTCAAGAGATATTATCAACTAAAATCAAGTCTTAATTGATTTGTTTTTTGTGCAGCCAAATTCAGCTCTTGTTCCTTAAAATACCATTGTCAGTAAGGGAATGATATTTTATGAAAAGTATTACTAGATTTGTCAAGGAATTTTCTAATGCAAAATGCTCATTACTGGAACCTAACCGAGGCTGAGGAGCGTGTGCATGTGGTACGTTTCTGTCAGCAAATCTGGACTTCTGCAGACTTGGACAGCCTGGCTCTGTCAAAGTCTAAATTTCAGAGCTTCAAGGTCCATGTATTAGAACCTGCCACCGTTAGACTGTTACATGTTTCAGGGAAAGACGATGCTGACAGAACTTGACAATGAATGTCTGAAGGGAGAACTGATGCTAGTGCTGAAGAACAAAAATTAATAACAAATAAATTAAGAAACAGAGCTGCAGGTAAGAGTTGTTGCTGGTAACTCAGGGACACAGGCACATGGAAAAAGAACTACAAGAAATATGAGCCCAAAGAGACCATCCCAACTTACTGAAATTTCCCTTTCTGAAAGCTGCCAACTTGGCATTTTACATTCCAGGACAGCACTGCCAAAAGTCAAATGCATACTAAAAAAAATTCATCTTTCTCTTAGAGGAATAATAATTCTAGCTACAAGAGTGAGTAATACTATATTTGCAATTTCTGAAGCAGGCCTGTGCTTAACCCAAGATACTAGAGATCTTTGCACCCCAAAATAATACAGTACTGTGCAAGTACTTCTTTACAGAGCATCTGTACTTTGTAGCAAAATAATTTTCGAGGGTTGAGCATTTTTCTTCACAGTCGCATCAAGATGTGTCTAATCGTATAACAGCAACGCTTTTGATTTTATCCAAAGGTACTGGTGGTTCTCAGTTTCCAGGTTGGATTGTTCTTTTGAGCATGAAAAGAAATGAGAGGAATGAACTTGCAGATTTCAAAACTGTTGCCTTTCACTTTTAGATCAAAAGCTATAGTGTAACTGATTAGAAAGGCAGGTTAAATATTTTTAATCACCTGTGTGCACTCTCATTGAAGAAGTGAATGTGGAGTGTAATTCTGTCGTGTTAGTAACTCCATAGTATTCAAGATGATTTAAATGGAAAAAAAATGGTTGCCAAACACAGATTGATGCGTCAGAAACAGAGTTCGAATTTATTGAATTCTTAAATATGTCACAACAAAGTAGTACATTTTGTGTGGTACGTGATCTGTTGCACAAAAGACAGGCTCTCTGTCTGAGAAATAGCTGCCTCTTTCATTTGTGGCAAATGGCAGTAGGAAGCAGCGCAGCCTGTTCAGTCAGAATGCACTATTTCTGAATCTCCACTCAGTTGATACATTCCTCAGCACCAAACCAGCATGCCATGTCATACCCCTCTGTATATCGGAGTAACTAACTAATCTGTTCATAATGCATTTGATATTGTTATCTAGAGGAAAAGTCTAGTCAGTAGTACCAGTTCTCTGACACTGTAGCACAAGAAGTTTTGCCAAAATAGATACCAGTGTACTAGGCTTTCCCCACTGTTGCAAGAGCAATTTTAAATTCATCTTTTGTTGTATCCCCTACAAATACTGTTTCCAGGTTGGGAACTTCTTTGTGCACAATTCATTTGGTTTGTTTTTCTGATAGGACTACTTTAGGCTGTTATTTCTCATAAAATATTGTCATTCCATACTAAATGCATTAGGGTATTTTTGTATGGCGCTCTCTGTACTGCGTGTGGATCTTAGCATTGTTGTGGCTCCAAGTGGCGTGGTGGGAAGTTGCTAGGATTTTCTCACAAGGGAGTTGCTCACACCTGGACCACCAGGCTCTCAAACCATCCACAGTGCCTGCACCAATGAAATCCTCTGTGAGCTGGAAAGGGCCAAATGCTGGGTGATCCTCCTCACTTGCTTTCAGACAGCACCAGGCTGTTGTGATCTTTACTGCAGCTCTAATCTAGGCTATCCATAGAGGGACAGAAGTTAAATACTGTAACTCAGTTTTTAAACGATTAAGAGATCCTGCCCTGCAGGTACAAAGTGTATATTTCTAGAGCTCAGGTGTAGGAAGAGCTGCCAATCCAGATTTTCCTGTCTTCTTCACAACACTATTTCAAGAAACGCCAAAATTTAGCAAAATGGTTCTTACTCAAGTTCTAAAACGATACCCAGTGTTTGCTTGGACACTTACTTCATGGAAAACTATTTTATAGCCTGGAAAGAGTTCTCAGCCAAGTCCCTACCTGCCTGTCTGTATCAGCAACTTCATGCCGGACAGTCCCCCTCCTTGTTTTAAAAGAATGATGACCTTGACTGTTCTGATTCTGTTTCCATTAATTGATGAAGATCTACAGGTTGGACTGATTGCAGGCAACATGTCACAACAATAGTGATTAACAGAGAATATCCTCTAGTTTTATCATATATGTATGTCAGCGTGAAATATTAAATGAGGTGTATGATTGATATAAAGTAGAAGATAAAATTTTGAGACATAAACTAAGATACATTTTTTATTCCCATGGTGGACTTGGGAAAAAAAGTCCAAAATCATGGAGTAAGATACAATAAAGGAAAGTCTTGCTAATGTAGGAGCATAAATTGGAGGATTCTCAATTTTAACATCATAAAAAGTTATTGAAATGAGGGAATCCATTCTGAATATATGTTATAACTTATTGTAGGAGAAGAATTTTCATTTGTGGTCAAGGTCTTTAAAAAGATTTAACTGATATTGATCTTCTCAAATGCTCATTTTTGGTACTGGCTAATAAATGCTAGATTGATTATTTTAATTGAAGCTTTGCAGTGGATGTGATAGCACATTTTCTAAACACTTTATAATATGTATAAAAGATCATTTGTTGAAAACCTTAGTAACTTGTAACCCCACATGAACCTTGTTTTGATAACTTTCACGCACTCATCAGTTATGCAGTGAGAATCATTACGGGCTGCTTCAGACCTCCAATTGGAAGTCCCATTTTTCTTAAGCTGTGTTGCATCCATTACTAGCAACGGAGCTGAGAGCTCTTTTCTCCCTAAAGAGTTGAAAGAAAAAAGAAAAAAAGTGTATGGGAGCTGAAAATAGGGCATTGTCTCTTATTCTGCATAGTAAGGTTTCATAAAGCGCAGCACGTCTGATTATCAGTATCTCTGTTTGCTGAGCAAAAGATGAACCTGACATTTGATACTAAGATTTTAAAATCACAGCCATAACGCTTAACTATTTATTGCTTGCTGTTAAGAGTAGAGAAAGCAGAGAGCTGTTTATTACCTGAGAGAAAGCAAAGCATTAGGTAGACTTTACATAAAATAACAGTGGCTGCATCTTGCAAGTAATAGGCCCTCAAATCATGAAGCTTCTTGGGGCATCAACTTAAACAAAATTTTGCTATTGTCTTGATGCAAGCAACATCTGCAAGCTCCCTTAATAATCTGGGGGAATAGTATTTCATAGCAGAACAGTAGCTAAGTTGTTACTGTTGTATGTTATCTCAACACAGTGCTGGGATACATATAAATCTGTGTCAACAGCTAACGAAGTTGTGGATTACAAGCTGCAGTAGCAGAAGGCTGTAGATGTACAAGGTTTTATCCTGGAAAATACCGACTGTCATGTCACAGATATGCAAGGAAGTAGGCCGGTCTGTTTTCAGTTTTATTACAGTAATTCAGATAATGCCTGTTTTGGCTGCTGAATGGCGAATCACATGCAAGCCCGCCTGAATGTGGCGTGTTCTTCTCACTGCTTCCAACAGGCAGCAGATCCAGCAATTACTGTAAACTGACTAAAACTTGTTCCTGAAATTACTGAAGGCTTTCAAATCATCCATTTCACACAGTAATGTGATTCCTAGCTTAATAATGGGATTTATAACAGTCTGACAGGTGCTAAATACTTCTTTATACTTCTGTTATTATTTTTTTCCTCTTTTTCAACATCTCTCGATGAAAGAATGTAGAAGTAAAAAGTACAGATGATAGGTTTTAAATTCTAATATTACAGAAAAAAAAGGATTATATTCTAAGCCTTTTGAAAACCCATGTTTCCATTTGGTTCCCTGTATTTAATCAGGAGTATATATTTCAAACATACAAACAATATAATGTATACCCTAAGAGAGGCTTGTCTGTTTGTTAGCTCAGTCAGTTTTTAAAACAATATATTTTCAGATATAAACAGTTTGCTTACATTGAAGCTTGGAGAAATTGTAGTTTTATGCTTGTTCTACAGAGTATGCTGTTTCTCATCAAGCTGTATTAAATTCCTATTTTAATAAATAGTGGTGTATTTTAAGCAATGAGGTACCACTGCTTAGTATCTTTCTTTCCTGGGGTGAATATATCCATGTTTTTTAATTCTTAAACTTTTTTTGCCAGTCATAAAAACTCCTGCCAATTCCTGAGACTCCTTTATGGTAGAATCTGATGATCATAATGGCAGCCCATAATGAAGATGCCTTGCATTTCACTAAATGTTTTTTTTATTATTATTATTTTATTTTATTTAGATCCTGCAGGTTGTTTGACCATAATATAACTATTTGCCTGTTTTCCTGTGCTAACTGTAGCAATTCGGTAAAGTTTGAAAGCCTTTCCTTCTACTCAGCTACGTTAGTCCATGTAAAAATTGCTGTAAGTCTTGCTTTCCTTCAGAGAGTAATTGGAGGGGTTTTGTCCATCCGGACTATTCTACTTGGCAGCTATTACAAACACAGTTAAAGCGTACGTTCCTTTAAATAGGACCTCCTTTAAAAAGGAGGTACATCCATAGGAATCTTCTCTTAGCCTTAGTTAAGTAAAAACTAGGTTTCTTGTGTGACATCTTTTATGGTATGGGTTTTGTTTGTTTCTTTTTACTTCAGTCTGTGTCCTGCCAGTTATCAGAGTTTTCATTGGGCTTACATTTGAGGTAGACCAAAAAGGTTTTTGAAGTCCGCTAAACATATGAAATCCGCTGTTTTATGGACTTGACCAAAATCGCTCAAAGAAGTATACACAAAGGTTCACGTTTTATTTTCCCACATCTTATGTGTTTTTTCTACTTTAAAGCCCACAGCCGGTATGAATAACGTCTTTTACCTTTTTATTGTAAACATTTAGGCTTAAAGTGATTATAACTGACATTTAAAACCAACGGGAGCCAGTAGCCTGTTCATATACAAATTAACTGTAATACAGGCAAAATCAAAAATAAACATTTCTAACAGTTCCTTCAGCCCACCAAACCTAGCAGACAGGATGACTTTTTTCAACAGCTTTGTCCTGTGGTGTAACTTTAAAATTCCTGGTCTCTTCCGAGGGGGAGGAAAAAAAATAGCTTGCATTTTGAGTTATTTTTACAATTGACTTTTTTATGTATATTTTGATTCATTCACTGCTCCAGAGCAGAACAAAATGGCAAAAGGATTTTGTCCAGCTCTATAAGCTGTTTCATATGGAGTTGTTTAAAAATAATGATGGAGTGAGAGTTGAAAGCAAGCTAACTTTAACCTTTGGTAAAATTGGTCAATCTTCTCATCGCATGTAGTTGCAAAATACTTTGTGAGGAATCATGTACAGTAAATAATTTGGGGTCTTTATTTGAATGTGACTATTTTTCAACTGATAGTTTTTCTGTTTCATGCTGTTGTTAAAGCTGAGATAGAAATACAGAAAATACTGCTTGTAAAAGGAGACGTGCTCTCCTGCAGTACTGTGGAAATAAACATGCTGCTTGTCTGGGTGTAGTTCAGGGGTGGTTAGCACACACTAGCTACTGCATGCTGCAGAGTGAAGAGCTGGGCATCAGAAACAATTTTTCAGTGAGCAGTCCTGAGAGTCCGCAGGCACACAACACAAAGTTGGGTGGGTGAGTGCACAGAGGTGGTCCCAGAGCTGTTGGCTCGCCCTCCCTTCACAGCCGTACCCGGTAGCTCCTTGCCTGCAGCCAGGTTCCCGTGCCAATGGGAATCAAAACTATGCAGCAGGAATCTTCAGAAAGACACAGCTGGCAGGTTTAGGTGATTTTTCAGGAAGCGTCTCTGCTGACTTCATGCAGACACACTCACTTAAAGACCACAGGGCTTCCAATCAAAGCTTTTCCAGGCATGGGAACCTTTCTCACAGGTTCCAGGCAGAGGAAAAGAAAATTAATGTCATAAATTGTTGTGCAGTGCAACCCCACCCAAAACAAAGCTCTAGGACTTTTTCCACTTCTTTTATTCTGTACAGTGTAGATGCTGGGATTGTTAGGACTGTTAGAAGCCACAAGCTGACTGTATTTCTTCTCTTGCAGGAGGTAAGGGGCATCAAATCATAATTTTAAGTATAATTTCATTGTACTTCAGCTTGTCTTTTGAATGTTATTACACATATTTTGAGAGAATCCTGCACTGGGTGCCTTCTGAAGCGCTGTCATGGCTGGTTTGGGGGCTGAGCTTCTTTAAGGATTCTTGGGAGTTCCAGTTGGTTGTTAAAGGCTGCCAGCACTAAACAAACACCCATTTTTGGAACCTGTACAATAAACTCAGTTGCATGAAGCTCCAGCTGAGCCTCTACAAACGGCTGGCCTCTAACGTGGGGCTGGGCGGGATGCCTGGCGCGGACTGACACTAGTGGGGTATTTGTGTAACAGCCCAGGTGCTGGCTGGAAAACAGATGTCCTTACCTTGCTTTTCTTCTCACTGGATCTTATCTGAGATCTGATTGCTTCTTTCAAAGATTTTTGAAGTAATTGGGTGGTCTCCTGGGCTTTTTGGACAGCACAAGTGTCACTGAAATAGGACTGGAACATGAGGTAATTCTTGATGTGTCACCAGAGAATGCTGTACTTGGAGCTTCTCTGTAATATCAGCCACTCACAGACTGTAAATAGAAAGTTCTTTAAAAGAAATGGTACCCGTAAATGCTAATTCCAGATAAAATCATTCCTTACGTGTATGACCTAACTAATCAAAATCAGAAGCGATTCATTTGAGCAGCTGTTTTCTAAATGTAAAGACGTGAGAGAACAGTGATGGAAGCAGAGGCATGCCAATAGAGTAAACCGAGTACAACAGCATTTACTCTGTTTTACTGTACAGTGTTCACCTGGGCTCAGGGCAGGTGCGGCTGAGAAGGCCCCTCAAAGGCTGTGAAGGAGGTGCCGAGAGATTTCATAGCCTGAATGCTAAAATAACCTTCCTGAGCCTCCTAAATCTCACCACCGTCCCCTGCAGCAGGTCAGCCTCCTCACCGCCCCCCCAGCTGCCAAGTGACCACTGCTCAGGGGCACAGCTGGAGTTTGGGGTACCAAAAAGACTTGCCCATCAACCTTATAATATGCAGCTCTTGGTCATGGTTTTAGTGCCTTCTCCTGCGACCTTATAGAAGATTTGTCCCCCCAAGAACATGCATGGATGCTAGCTTTGAAGTTTACTGTGCTAAGTGTGAAGATGGTGTGCTTCCTGCATCTGTTTTCTTCTCCTCTTGAATATTTAAGCTGTACTTGAAATGAGTCAGTATCAGGCCATTCTTGGTGAAGTGCTGAATGCAGGATGATTGTCCTGCTCTGCCAGTTTTGCTTTCTCTTTCATCCAAGGAAGCTATTACAAACAGAAATCAATAGCCACTGTTGGGGAGGTGGTGCTTTCCTGCCTCCTTTTTCGCTTCACTAGAAGATGGGAAAATGACAGCAAGGTGATGATCACCAAAACCTGTCACTTGTGGAAGTTTGGTGCTCTGTTGAAGACAGGCGTTTGTATCATAAAAAGCAGGGTTGGTCCACCTAGCTAGGGTTTGAGTTGGAATCTTGACTAAATCGGAGCAGTGACATGAGGATGAGGAGACCAGTGCCCTGCCTGTTAACTTGATGTGGTACAGGTGCTTCGGAGGCAAATACTGAGATCATATGGAGCTGTTCTGGTTGAGGAAAAGCTCCTAGCTGATTCTGGTCAACAGGAGTATTCTCAGTCTTCTAAGAGTCCAGTCTTTTCTGTAATAAGCTGAGGTCTTCGAAGTTACAGATTATTTTAGAAAGTGGGTCTTGTTCCCAGTTCTTATATTCACTGTTTTCCCATTCCTTCTCCTTTTGGTTCTTATAAAAGGGAAAGATACCCTCACCTGGTTTGTCCTTCTAAAATATCTACTCTCTCATATCACCTGTTATATTTTCTCTTAATACTAATGGAAAAAAAGAATCAATCTTTGTAGTCTCTTTTGATAATGGCATTTCTTTTTTTTTTACCTCATATGCTATGTTTGCATCTTAAAAACAATATTTTGATGTACTATATATTCAGTGTTACTGCTCTTTATATCTCAATGTTTTAGTTTTTCCTTTGATTGCCAATACAGACTAACTGTATTTCCATAATGAAGTTCACATGGGTTTTGTGGTGGGTTTGGATTAGGACTTAAAATGTATGAAACTTGTTGGATGATTTTGTGCACTTTATTTTGTGTTTGCCTGCCTTCTACAGATAGTTTAACCTCCAGAGTGGTGATGGTCTTAGTCTTCACTACTAGTGACTATCTTACATCATTTTGTAGATTATTAGTAATGCAGAAAAAAAACAAAAAGAAAAAAGAAAACAGAAACAGTACAAATCCTTGAGGGATTACATTAAGTGCACTTGGAAGTTTGGATGTGAGGATGTGAAGGGCATCTGGAGTAGTTTGTTGGTCCTGATATCCCAGGAAGGCAAAAATTTTCTTCTCTATTTTACTTGCATGCCCAAAAGATACCAAAGAAGCCTAGTTTTGGTTTGCATAAGCTGTGCCGGTTTGTCTTGAGCATTTCATACTTACTTTTGCTTTGCTACTATACAGTCTTCCATAATAGCATCTGACTGAAATAAGTAGTAGTGTGTTTTCCTTACTGCTTAACCACTTCATTCTTCAATTCCTGCAGAACGATTTAATTACGATCATCTGGTCCGAGTAGCTTCTTTTGCTCCATAGGTAGTCAGGCTGTTGCAGTGCCTGCTGCCCGTCCCTGAGGCAGGGAGAGTGTCAGGGTGCTCCAGCCTCTGCTTACTGCTGCTGGGAGAGGGAATGCTGGCTGCAGAGAGAGGCTTGCGCAGAGCCCCTGGAAGTGCCCCCAGGCTTCAGACTTGAAAGCTGTCGAGTTTCTGCATGGCCTTGCATTGGTATCATGAACCCAGTTGGGAAGCAAAGACACCAGTATGTGGAGAAAGATATTTAAGGAATACAGCTGCACTGTAATTAAAGAGAGCATGAGACAGTGCCCAGATCATTGAAAGTATTTTGCGGAAATGTTGTGGTTTCTCGACACATTAGACATCAGTTTTTTCCTTTTTAACAGTTTACTTGTTCTTTAACATTTGGCTTATAACTCCCTCATCCTAGGCAAGTGTGTGCTGGTATCCTTTTCAGACAGTTTAATGTTTCTTTGACAGATCTTGGAACATATTTGACAATACACGTCAGGATCCCACAGGACTAACAGCGGTTCTTCAGTCTACAGATCTGGTTGGAGTCTTGCATATGCTGTACTGTGTTCTTTTCCATGGGACCATTTCAGATCCAAACACAGCAAGTCCTAAAGACAGCTATGCAGAGAACACAATCCAGGTTGCCATTCAGAGTTTACGTTTCTTCAATAGTTTTGCTGTTCTTGATCTGCCTGCTTTTCAGGTAACAGATGTTTTACAACTTTTGCTTAGTGTGAAAATGTTAATTACTGCATATATTTTGACTTAGTTTGGCCTTCTGGGTCTTAGTTACATAAGGAATGTTTATGAATTAGCTGTTTATGTTTTTCCTGCGCAAAGTTGCTAATTGTTATTTCTACCTTTTGACTGTGGCTAATGAATTCAACCAAAAAGTGAAAACTCGAGTACATGAAATGCTGAATCTTCTTGTGTCCAAAAATCCTTACTTTCAGCACAGTACTTTTTTATATTTCATAAGACCCAAAAAGCAAAAACAACAACAAATATTTGTCAAAAGCAAATTTTTTTCTGATGAGAAAGGACTTGCTTATATTATAACAATAATTCACATTTTTCTGTACTGAGTGGCTGCTTGCATTGAGATTATTAAGATTGTACTTCTGAAGCTGAAAATCACTTGATATCTAAACTTTTCATCAAAGTAAACTTTGATAAAAAGGATATGTATCTTTTCAATTTTTTTATTCATAAAAATCAAAAAGATCACATTTTAGTAAGTCTTTTCTTATTTGTTAGATGTTACTATGGTAAATGAATCATTTTGCCATACTGATAATTTGTCAATACTGTATTTGATGAATTGGCAAAGCTTTTGTTTTGTTAATATAAAACACCTGAGAGAAAGCGTTGCTTTGCAGAACACATTTAGCAACATCAATCTCGTACTATTCATCAGACCAGATTTCTGTTCCCTCTTTAATGTGTTGTTAGTTTATAAATTTCACCACAGACTCCATCTGAAATGTGTTAAAATCAGTAAGAGCTTTGCATGAGTGAAGAATTTCATATAAAGTATACGTTTCTTTCAGTTTGTTTCTCCACTTTGATTTTTAGTATGTCTAGCATCTCTCGTTACAGCAACAAGCAGTTTACATGTAGCAATACGCATCTGTATAGATGCAGTTGTGGGGTCGGGTCCAATCGGGATGTTTCCTTTTTTTTTTTTTGGAGCACAGAGACTGTCTATTTTTTTGGAGTTTCATGTAAAACAACTCTTACACACACCATGAACTTCTATTTCTTTCTGTAAATCAGAGTAGTTCTCTTTTACAGCACGCCCAGGAGCTCTTGGTTTTGGACTGAAGTTTGTTTGCTGCTGTAGGTGTTCCAGATGTGCACCAGAGAGTGCAGGTCAAATCAGGGCAGTTATGGTGCATAGGCTCGTAGTGGGGCTGTACAGAATCACACCACAACCTACTGCTGTTTCCAGAAACCACGACTAATTTTTAAACGTCAGCTTCCACTGATGCTGCCTGTATTTATTCCTCTGCCACTATAGCTGAGCATGTGTAACAACCCAACAGCATTAAATCCTGTATCCTCTAGTCGGCATTAGTTTGTTCTACGTAGAAACTGGCAAGGTAGTAGTTATTGTGTAAAGTGTGACACAGCTAACTGGTGTGAGTGGATTTCATTCAGTGCATTGATACAGGTCTCCACCCAGGGAAGTGTCAATCTGCCGAGCTGTCTTAAGGAACGGTGGGCATAATCCTGTTTGTGAGGGACGGATGCGCTCATGTAGTCTCAGCAGCCATCCATTTCCCTGCAGTAACAGAGTTTGTTTCTGTAGTGCTAAAAGCTCAACCTACACCTGAGGCCAGTTACTGTCCATCCTGACTTTGTGGGCTGCAGCAGACAGGAGAGAGAGAAACTGTATTTTTTGCGTGGTCATATCACTATCTCCAAAGAATACTTTTATCACATAATAGTAGGACTATAGAATAGGCTGGGTTGTTTTTTTTGGTTTTTTTTATTAACAGAAGAGCCTCTGGTATTCTCAAGTTTGTATTAGCACAGATGGCTCATGAGTATATATTTCATTTAATTTGACAGTCTAAACAATTGAAAGATGGTAGTGAGAAACAACACAGGATCCTGAGCTGATATTAATTCTGGCTAAAAAGGAAGCATAGTTTCCTTGAAAAATTAGTTTAACTTCTATACACAAACTCAGGTGCCCTTTGACCTGCTGTTATCAGGGAAGGTTAAACCCAGAGTGCTAGGTCAGAGCATGAGTGGACAGCCCTAATTAAAGAAGGGTGGCCTTATGAATGGCATTTACATGACAGTGGTAAATGGTCACTGTATTGTGCTTTACATTTTGAAAATATACTAACTTAGCAAAATGCTTGAGATGCAAGATGGAGGATAATCACAGCTGAGCCTGTTTTAATTCTCAAGGATTCTGCTTTTCCTGAATAGACTTTCAGTATGCTAAAGCTAAACTATACAACAGATTGGGATTTATGTAAATGGACTTAACACAGACTCCAAGGTACAAAATCAAGAAAACTCTCAAATGAAAGAAATTTTCTCACAGGCCTGCATTGCTGTTTCATTAGAGTTAGTAGACTGTCTTGCTCATTCCTTGTGCTTTAGTCTTCCCCTTTGACCTTGTGTCGTTCTATCTGTTTGACATGTTTATTAAATAGAGGCTGTAGGCTGTGCAGATAAAATCTAATTCTCAATCTCCACGTTACAGCAATTTGCCTACTTTTTAAAAGTATCCCAAAAAGCTTTGCAGCTCAATGTTTTCTCCATTTGGATGTTTTTAAAATGTTTGCAAAGTCATTATTTCATATTAATCTTTGTATTCCATTCAGAGCACAAATTATTAATGCAAAATGCATTTTGCTCTTCTGCAAGAATGAAGATGATTTGTTTTCTTTTGCTTCTTACTAGGAAATATTATTAGCATTAACTTTTCCTGGAACATGTAAGTCAAATGAAATGGTCGACCGAATGCTATGCTGCATGTCAACTAAGCAGAATCCAATTTTCCTGTATCCCTTTGAAATTTGAATTTATTCTTATTTTTGTGGCTTTTAATGTTACAGTCCAGGTGTAACTGAATGAAATAAGAGAGTTGTTTCTGTCCTCCAAAAAAACTTCTTGCAACAAAGAACATAGTCGGTACTATGCGCCAAAATGTGTGCCATTGATGCATATGTGATTCACATAATTTCTGTAACATACTGCTAGATTGTAATTTCTGTTTCTTGGCCTTTTTTTCAGTCTATTGTGGGTGCCGAAGGACTGTCCCTTGCGTTCCGCCATATTACCAGCTCTTTGCTGTGGTACTGTTCTCAGCATACCTGTGAAAGATTGCTGCATGAAGTCATTATTTGTGTGGGCTATTTTACTGTAAACAACACAGATAATCAGGTAAGGCAAATGGAAAATGGGATCAGAAGTTATCACATGCACATTTAGTCTTGGATCACTCAAAAAAAAAACAAATCCCCTCAACGCTGCTTTTGCAGCGCTTGGGATTCCAATGAACGCTAGTATATGCATTTGCAAAACAGAAGCTGAAGTTACATCTTAGCAAAAAAAATCTTTAATTTTATGTGGCTGTAAGCAAATTCTGTGTTCTATGCAGACAACAATGCTGACCTTGCATTGATCATAACTAGCTTCTCTCTGCCAAGATAAGCAGAGATCAGCAACTGATATTTTTAATTCCAAATTAAGTTCATGGCAGCTTGACTGGACAGCTGTGGTATCCAAGTACAACCTTTTAAAGACAACCAAATAGCCTGCCATGAAAGCATGTCCTCAGATGCCAACATAGCCATTTGCTTGGGTACCCAGAGAGCTCATTTACATTTAAACCTTCTTTTCATTGTGTCTTTCTACTAGTAAAGCAAACACTCTGCCAAACAGACAGTGAATATCCCCACCTAGCTTCCCTGATGTCCACTTTTGTTAATGGACTCTGTGACTTCTCATACTGGTGAAAACAGCTTATTAAATAACCCAGTTGTAAAACTTGAAAACTATTTCATACACTTTAGTCTTAAAAGTCGTCTGGTTTCCTCAGCTTACATGCAGCGTTTCAGGGAGATGGGCAGGGCAGAGGTTGGCACTTGCTCTTTGTTTTTGAGTATGTGAGCCTGACTCTGGATGTGTGGAAACTGCATTATAGCACCTACATCTTTGGTGTGATTCAGTTGAGTATTGTATTTTGTGAAGTTATTTGGTTTGTTCTCTCTCCAAACTTTTAGCAGTTGGTTCCCATTTTTTCTGTGTTTGTGGGGCTGCTGTCAGGATGAGGAGCTTGGTCCCCCCAGTTCAGCTGCAGAGCAAAACAAAGATGTGGTTCAACTTGTCAGCAAAGGTTAGAGAAAAGCTGTCCAGTTAACGTTCTTACAGTTGTTGACTATAATTGGAACATTCTAATATCTTAAGGCTGACAATGCTGTCAAAAATATTCCATAATTATATAATATAATTATATAGTAATGTTTCTGTGGTTTTGGCCACAACCTGAAGGAGGATCCTGCAGCCTTCCTACCCTGTGGAGCCAAATCCCATTCAGGGTTTAGAGGCTGGCTGGCGCTGTTCCCCAGCACACAGACTGTCGGGCCCCCAAAGTACAAACCACGGTCTAGAGCTTCTCAGGAACAGGGACTGCCTGTGGGCAGTACTTTTTAGCATGATCATTTTGAAAATCCGTGTGATACTGCTGCAATTTTTTCATCCCCACTGCTGCACAAGTAGTCGTGCTGGCATCCAGAGGTGCCAGCATACAATGTTTTTTTTTCTCTGCAGTTTCAAATTTTCTTTTCTGGCACACAAGTATAAACAGATGTGATTCATTGCAGAGAGGACTTGCGACTATAAATGTGCCAGGAATAGCACAGAAGAGGGATTTCCTACCAGCAATGTCTGTTAGAGCACACTGTAGCCTGTCACTGTTCAGCACTCATGCCCTGGGGCAGAGGTCCGACTGTCAGGAGCCGGCACGGTGCCACAGCAGCAGCGAGCTATGGTGGCTGCAGACAGGCAGGCAAGAGACTAAGTATGTGCATCGTGTGTGTGTTTGTGGGCATCCTTCCCAGCTGGTAATTTTACAATGTCTTGGAGTCTTCAGCATGTGCACTTGTGGTTGAGGTCATGTGCCGTCACTAATCTACCCCCAAACTGAGTTAATTTTCAAGATTAAAAGGCAGCTTTGGCAGCTCTGCAAGACAAGTTTAGGTCTTTGTTAAAACGACCGCGGTATGTTAGTACTTTTCATATGCTAAAAGCAGTCCTTTATGGTGGTTTGCTTTGGTGGTACTATCTCCAGAGATGTCACGCCATACTTCTTACTTAATTTCTCATATTTGTGTTTAATATTCCTATTCCCTAGCTTTTAACTGAGAAAGCAGCATTTTTGTTCACGAAAGTTTTCTCCATTACAATTCTCAATGAGAATTAACAAAATGAGCAGTAATGAGGGAGTGTTCAGCCCACCATAGACTCTTTGTATGTACACCTGTGCGTATTAAAGTCCACAGATGTATTCCTAGTGGATTGTGCTGTTCCTGACAGCATTGCTAAAGTTTCAAAAGGCCAGAGTCCTGCTCGCACAGATACTCATAAAACGTAGGGAAGCTTATAAAATAATATTTTTACTTTTACTACTAGGCAGGCAGGGAGACTTGCATATGGTCATTATTTTCAGGTGCTGTTAGTGTTGTGACTTCCAGTAAAGATATGATGCCTTTTGTAAAAGGCAAAGTGCTTTCTACTCATTCCCTTATGGTTTAATTTTTTATTACGTTTCGAGCTTCCAATTTTTTCTTTCACTGTGGATCATCTGCAGAGTGCTACTAAAAATAAAAAATTGGTCTCACAGTGAAAGCTTTCACGTAGCAGGCTTGAACTCCTGGAAAGAACTGCATCGTAAAAATAGATATGCCAGACTTGAGCTATGAAACCAAACTTTCATAGAGCCTGGTAGCTCTTTTTATTTACTATTTGAACAGACTTTATAAAGAGTCAATAACTGATGTATTTTGCAGCAGACTCGCATTATTCTTACAGTCAAATCCATTTTTGTTTTGAATCATTTGTAGTTTAAATAGGTCTTTTCCTCTCTGCATTTGTATTCCTTATTACAAAGCTGTGTAACTTTTCGTTTCAGCTACCAAAAAAAGAACGGAGTTATTTAGAGCTTTCAGTATGACTTTGTTCAACAACATGAACAGATAAAATATCTCAAACGGCATACTGGAATAAAGACAAAATAGCATTAATTATTCAAAAACTTGCAGTTTGGAGAAGAGAGAGATTTCTAAAAAAAATAAATTTTACAGTCTGTCAACCTCGACATTGACCTTCTGAAGCAGTACTGTGATTTAAGCTAGGTGAAATATTGCCCCATGCAGTCAAGATAATAGAAGGGCAACTTCCTAAATATTTCACATTCATAGAGCAAAATCTTCCAAGAGCATCATATACCACTCACTGAATGTAATTCAGGTTTGTCTGGTTTTATTCTGCTATCTGTAAAACTCTTTACAGTTAGTCGAGTGGCAAACGCAAAAGGGAAGTTCCTTTCTGTCTCCTGTCTTCCAGCCTGGTATTTCAGTGCAGCTTGCAGGAGCCCCATGGAAGGGCAGGGTCTCGTGGTGGGTCCTACACATGTGTGTAGTGTCTGTGGCGGGGTCCCAGTTCGTGGTTTTATCGCCATTAGCTTTTGGTCGGGGCCCACATGATTCTGTCGAGGAGCGATGAGGACAATGGACAGTGAAGGAATGCTTTCCCAAGTGTTTTGATAGTGCTCGCTCTGTTTATTCTAGAAAGACTATGATTTTGCTGACTCTGCCCACATGTAATATATTGGTAATATTCCTTTCCTTTTTTTTTTTTCTTTGTTCTAACATTCATAAAGCCTTGTCAGGGCAGCTGCTGTCACTGAGGAAATAAATCAGTTATGAAACTGAAAAATTCAAAAAGCAAAGAGTTTCTTTAATATTTTAAATGGTTCAACATCATTAGTCAAGCCTAAACTGCGCTGTCTGTTTTGTATCGGCACGTGAACTTCTGTTTACTATAGAGTTAGACAGCCCGCCTTCCACAAGACGGCCTTCTGTAATCATGCCGGAGCGGGGCTCGGCTTTATTAGGCGTCTGCTTTGCATGAAGTATGATCCAGGAACTGGTGGTCACCCTTTTTTGGCCACGATTTAATCTATTAACTTACGAAATGGTTCCCATGATACTGAGGGTAGAGATGTAAAACAAAACAGTAATAAAAATAATGTCCCATCTTTTAATAAACCAATCGCACTAGAGGACTACAGTTGCTAATTAAAATGTTCTTGTTAATTAAAAATATCCTTCTATTTCATTACATTTTTATTCCCTTTCTTGGATTTAATTATTACAATGACTGTAATTAGCATGTGCTGTCAACTCACTTCATTTGCATATTATATTGGATAATTGAATGTGGTCCTGTAATTAAATTAACATGAATGACAGATGATTTGGCTTCTTTCACATTGCTGTACTGGGAATAAGAATCTTTCCATATTCATCGCACTTACTGAATATTTTGCATTTGAAAAGTCATCAGACACCAGATCCTCCGGCTCAGGACTTTGTCTGACAGGCTCCAAAAGAAGTTGCATTGTTCGTTTGTGCAATTGATTTAAATAAATAGAGCTTTTTCTTTTGTCACTGTTTGGCACACATAACATGCTGTTTTGAGAGTGCTCCAGCAGAATCTCACTAATGTCTGGGATTTGTAGGACACAGGACTTTATACTTCTAAGTTGTTGAGCTGAAACATAGGTTTTGCAACGCAGTACCGCTAACATTTCTGTGAGAGCTAGGGAGATGCATATGCAGCTTTTAAATTTTTTGTTACAAAAGGTAGGGTTTGTTGTAGATACAGTTAGGGACTAGAGTAATCGGTGTCGCTGGAAGAAAAGGGATATGCAAACCATATGTCTTTGAAGAAAGGATTTCGTTCTGGGAAGTTTGTCTTGCAGTTGCAGTAGTTTAACTAACTTGTTTCTCTGTCACTCCAAGCCTTTTATCCCTAGGCAGTTGTGTCTATACGAACAGTACATTATTTTCATTGTAAGCTTAGAAATAATTGAGGTGTTAATATCAAATAATCCGTAAATTGAAAATAGCAGCAGACGGAGTTATATTTGGTAGTGTCATTCACTCACGAGAAATTTATCCATGCTATATAGATGTAGAAAATGTGTTGCAAAGCATGTTTCAGGTGTGCCATCTTGCTCCACTCAAAGGAACAAGGAACAGTAAGATTTCAGAATATTTGGGGAGAGGAATTTCTCCTGTCTTAAAAATATAGAACGTCACAAAGTAGTGTAACAAATAAAAATGTAATGTTCAAAGAAATTAAGTTGTATGAAAGGCACAGTTCTGAAAGGTTCGTGAAATTTATTGCTTGTTTTCATCACAAAAATATATGTAGAAGGTCCCCAAGAAAGGCTCCATACATAGATTCTTTCCTCTTTTTTTTATTTAAATTACTGGCTTATATTTTCCTACTTTTTAGCATTTTTCTTGTGACAAATATTTCTGACATAAAATAACAATACTTTTTCTCATTAAGTAGTGTGCGTATGAAGTTGAAGTTGATTAATGTATCACATACATATGTATATTGCGTGCCCTAACTGTGGTTACAAGTACTGCTAGTTGTAAGGGACAATCATGAAAAGACTTCAGATTAAAAGCTGTCTTTAGGGAAATTATTCTGTGCAGTTGACTGTACTGAGTTTCAGTAAATGGCCAGCTTCATCTAGTGTTAGCATAAAGAAAATAGCTTTAAAAAGTAACAATCGGGGAACTTGGAAACTGGAATAACAGGGAAACTTAGAAGAATGATTATAAAAATATGATGTAAAGATTGCATGTAGGTTGTTTACTGGAGGCCATCATTAAACTTCCATTATTTTTGTTGCTTTTGGGGCTAGGCTGGGACTGGAATAATTTTGATCTGATAGGTGGAGGTTTTAAAAAACAGAACACGAGAGTAAAGGTGCAGGAATTGGTAGTTACTGAGTGCTTAATAGCTGTATATGTTAGCAAACAGTGTCTGAAATTACTTAGTTCTGATTTTGATAATTATTTTTTTCAGAGGGGGTATTTCTAGGAGTATGGATTTCATACTGAGGTTGTTGGTTTAGTTAAGTCTTTCCCAAAAAAACTTTTAAAACTTTATAAGTTTTAATTTAAAAAAAAAAAAAAAAAGATAAGTTTTGTGGAATAGCTGATTTCAGCGAGTGAGTCATGTGAAATTGTAGTCTTGACTACCATTTAGGAGCACTTCAGCCCCCAGAGGATTAAACTCACCATCTTAAAATGGAGTAAATGAAAACAGCGTTGTAACGTATGCTTTTTCTCTATCAGCCTTACATAGTCAGATTGCATAAATTCACCTAAGTGAACCCATGGCTTTAGAAAAGCTGGCATTCCTCGCCGGCTGAGCAGTGAAAATTGGGAATGCCTCTGGGGTGGTTTGCCGGACACCTTTGTTGTTATTTGAGCTTCCTGATGAGCAACAACATTTAAAGAGCAATCAATGACAAAGCAAATAAAATACGATGTGAGCATGGTGGACTGCATATTTCACGCTTCATGTTTCCATTGTATTTCTAACGTTCCAAAATGTGTCTCATTTTTTTTCTTTATTTTATTTGTTTTTTAGAGGGTGCAGGGAAGGAATTATAATGTGAGCAAAGACTTAAAATGAAATCAGCTGTATTTAGTTTCAGTTTGGGACGGCTGGCTGATTCCTGTAGAAGAGGGAGCGGGAGCACGTAGGAGTTAGTAGAAGAAATGAATGCATTTGGATTTATCTTATTGTATTGTTCTTAAATTGTAAACACCAAAGAATAAACTTGGCTCCCAGTGTCATCAAAAGCAGTACTTCCAGCAACCTTGATATATCGTCCATAAGTAAAGCCTTGAGAAGAAGAGAGGGCTGGAGAGCGGCTAATGTCGCAGCCTCCAGAGGGCTATATCCTAATCTCAGATCAGGAAGAGAGAGTTTGGTGGTCTCAGCTTTTAATCTCCACTTAAAAAAAAAAAAAAAAAAAAAAGTTTGGCATAAGCACTTTCTTCTCAGTAAAGACCTAGACCTGGAATATTTTGACATTGGCCAGTGGAGATGCATTGGTGGAGATGCCTGCACAAGCTTGCACGATGCCTGTCTTTCCTCTGCCTCTTTCTAATCGAGCGTGCCAGTCTCTCTTTTCCATGAGTATTAAATTTCACACCAAAACTTAACACAAAGTCTAAAGTCTGCAAATCTTTAATCAGGCCTTGTGAGCTATTGTCTGTTTTGCCTCATGTGTGAAGGAACTCCCTGTTCTTCTCCCATAAACTTAAAGTTTTCCAAGTCTCTGCAGAACCACAGTGACTGTCCTGAACATTGCTGGCCCCACACGGAGAGGACATCAGCCTGCTCTCTGTTCACAGCTTTGGGCTCCAGCAGTTGGCAGTTGTTCCAAGTACTTGGATGCTGCAGTATGGGTGGGAACATGCAAGAGACCTAAAGAAGTCTCCCGAACCTATTTCATCATGTTTAGCTCAAATAAATAAGTATCACTTGATTGAAGTATAATTGAAATATAAAGAAAAAAACTAAAATGGATTAAGTCTTGCAAAAGTTAATACTATGGAAAATCTTGCATATTTTTCATGGCAGAAAAGTACGTTTTCTTGCTCTCTGAAGCTTTTTCTCAAGCCAGCTCTGTAACGTCAAGTGGCTTCATGTGTTTCAGTCTTTTTAGTTGACAATCAGATAATTTCACAAAGCCTTTACATTTATTGTTGAAGCCAGAAAGTAAAGTGTTCTAGTAATAAAAATTCTAAGACTGTGTAGCTTATTTGCAAGTAGGTTTTTGGTTGGTTTTGAAAAGAGAGAATGCTCTGAGAGAGACAAAGTATTTTCTGTGTTTTAGACTGTAATAGTTTATTTACTCGCACCTTCTGGGGATTTTGATCCAGCTAGATCTGTTTTCAAGGATCATGGCAGAAACCTCTTCCGATAGTCAGTTTGAACTTCTTTTGACTGAGGTCTTGTTCCCTCTCTAGGCTTCAAATCAAGAATTCTGCATTTTCGTCAGTGGAGTTTCACCTCTAAATGCGTAGAGGGTCATGCCTAGAACAGCAGCTTAAAGTTCCAAGTGGTGCATCCTCAAAGTTGCAGATCTTATCTAAATGTGAAGATGATTCTTGAAAAATAATGCAGGGCTGACAGGTCCAATTCTGATCATTTCAGTGTTCAGAACCATACTTAAGGAACTGAGACGTGGTAGATTTTGGTGGGTTTTTTTTAAGCTTATACATGTATTTCACAATACATTTGATGTATAATAATATTCTTCTCGGATAAAAATAAATAAATAAATACTCCAACACGTAAACGTATAAATCCACCATTACATTATTTTGGAAGCTATAAAGCTTAGCTTTTTCTAGAAAGTAATGTTACCCTTGAATTTAACAAGATATTTAAGTATGTGCATGACATTAAGCATGAGAACAACCTCATGTGTTTAAATGTTTATTTTCTTGTCATTATGTTAAATGCTAAAATTCCATCATTTTTTCAAGTAAAGCTTTTCCTTACTATTCTTCCTGGTTTGGCTGTTAGGTTACCAGTTTATCCTGTAGCCTGGGCATGTGCTGAATTCACAGGTAGCCTCAGTGCGTATTGGAACCATTTCCATTCTCTTCTCTTCTCACCTTTTAGTCAAGCTGATATTTTAAATTTATTTATTGATGAATTTAATCTCTATAATCTTTGTTCTTTTAACTAAGGTACCTTGTTGGTTATCATTTTGAGTGACATTTTTTCAAGAGTTTCACACCAAGAACTTCTTTATCTAGGTTTCTCACTAGTGTCACTGTTGATAGACATTTTTACATTTTTAAACATATCACTGTACTTGTGTTTGCTGTTATCCTATCTGCATGTTCAAAGAGCTTTGGATGATCCTACAAAAACTGCTCAGATATTTTTTTTCTCTTCTTATGCATGCCCAGAGCACCACAAAGCACTGTGCTCTTAAACCATAGAGCTAGCTCTGAAAGGACACCACTCATAATGTGGTTTATAGGAAGACAAATGCTATTTCTGAACTCTGTTATCTGCCCAACTTCTCTCGGAAAGCTTGTGTGTGCTGTTAAGAAAATAAACACTGAAATATTTCAAATAGACCAAATTCTTATTTTTAAATTTGAATGTAGCATTTTGGAACATTGCTTTTGCATAGAAATGGTGCTCTGATTCCTGATAAATGTTAGAAGGAGTTTAGAACATTCTTTGCTCAGAGCCTTGCCAATAGCGGAGTTTGCAAAATGGAAAGAAAAGAGCTTGACCTTAAAACAGAAGAAGAGCCTAAGTGGTGACATATTCTGCTGATTAAATACTAGCAGTATGGGATCTGTTTATATAGAAGCAAAGAAATAATGCAGATCTAACTTTGAAGAGAAACTCTGGACTACTAATATAAAGACTTATTTCTTTTACAAAGTTATAAATAACCTGACATCAAACAAAAGCATTTAACCGTTTGATGTATTCTCTGTAGTTACAGAGTCGATGCACAACATTTCAGCTCTTGTTCAATAAAGCTATTAGTTGTTTGTGCCAATTAGAACTGACTTTGATAGAAATTATAAATAGAAAAGAAACGTTAATAGTTCCCATACCAACAGTACAATTTTAAGAGCCAAATGTTTACAATGGCCATGTCCAAGTTGGGAACTGTAGGTCATGCAAGATTGTGGAAGTGCCAGGGGGTGCCCCTTAGAGAGCCGTTAGCCTTGTAGTCCGCGTTGTTTGGAGAATATTGCGTCTGAACCTGAAATAGGTTACAGCAGAAGACCACAGTCTAAGTGGACATTTTAATGCTTTGGTTCATTAAAAAAAAAAAAAGAGAGAGAGAAGGAAATATTTCTAGAAAGTGTAGTCAGCTTGCAGTGACAATGGCTGTTGTTTCTTACTAAGAGACTATGGACTACAGTTCTTCATTAGGAGTGTTTTCTCTGCAAGAGCTGAGGAAGGCATCACTTCAGGAAATTTTATACTTTAAGATTCAAGCAAGTTCTTCTGTTTCCAATTACACGTTGCTGTGATAATTTCATCTCACTTTACATTTGATGCGAGAGCTACAACTTCTAATACTTGGTCAAATTACTGAAAAATGCCAGCAACCTTTGAGGAAATAATAAATGGCAAAAACTCTTACAAATTTTAGACATGCTGATCACCAGTACAGTTGATGATATCTTGCAGCTTTTCAGAGGTATAGACAGTCCTTGGTAAATAATAATTATTTCACAGTATGATGTTTGTCTGCTCTAGCACAGTTTACTTCCTTGAGAACCTGGCTTTCTGAATCAACTGAATACTTACTTCTCGGTTCTTTGTTTCGCCATTGCATAGACAAAAAGCTTGCTGCAGGCTTTCTGTTCCTCCTGACCAGAAAATTAATTACGCTTTTTGAAAGATAATTCCTGTGTTTTTATGGTGTGTATGGACAGAAATAAGTGACATGAACGGTGCTTTTCCAGATCTGCAAATGTCCAAGTGAAACAAGAAAACCTAAATCCATCAGTAGAACTAAACTAAATATTGCTCTGAAAATCACCACTTCTACTCTCTAGTAATCCTGGACTGGCCTTGACTGTTACAGAAGGAGTGAAAAAGATCATTTTGTAAGACTGAACCTTCTTTTCTCTGTTGTTGTTCCTTGTAGCAAAATATCTGACAATATTTAATGTGTGCGCATAGAACCATTTAAAAACCATCTATGATCTTAATCTTCTCTAAATCTCTGAAGAGTTGCTGGCAAATTTTAAATTCAGTTAGTTTCTCTTTTTTTTTCAAATGCTTGTCATGTAGAAAGTATGCAGTTACAACTTGGAAAAAGACATTTGGATTGTCAGCAGCAATACTTCCTCATGGGTTAAAAAAAATGTAAATCTTCAAAAAACGTTTTGATTAAACTAGTTCTTGAAAACCGAGCCACAGGCATCTTCACTTATGAGTCAAATCAGGATATTAGAGTTCTTAAAGAATACATGAATCACCAGTTCACCTCAATTTGGGTAATATTTTTTCAATGTTTTACATGCTCCCATTCCTCAACTTTCTGACTGACACGTTAGATTTCTCAATGAAAATTCTGATTATTACTTGTAAGATGTTTATAAACTCAGCTACCCTAGTGTTGTTCCAAAGACTAGAGGTTTCTTGTTTTAATTTTGTTGTAAAATTAGCCATTGACTTGGTAAGATTTGACTTCTTATTTATTATGACATGTAGCTGCTGATGTGTATCAATCAAAAAAGCAGGATCCTGGTAGCTATGAATGTTTTACTATGTAGCTTTGGCAAAAGTTTATGCATAGGCATGTAAGTATTTTTTTCATGATAAAAGGAATATAGGGAAAGATTGGATCCAAGACAGATGTTTTATATATCGCATACAGTATGTAAGAAGAATTATGAGGTGTTCACCAAAATGTCTTTCTCTTGATAGTTCTCATGCAAAGGCTCCCTCTGCGTATGCGAGCGGTTATCTCCCTGCCCTTGCGAGCAAGGAAGGGAGTCACAGCTTCCAGATTCTCATTGCTCCAGGATCCACAGAAAGTTCGTTTTGGGTCTCTGAAGCTTCTCAGAGAAAGGAAAGAGCTGTACATTGCCTAAGCTATTCGGAGGAAATTGAACCTACATTATTTAGGTCCTTGTGGTTTATTAGTTCCCTATCAAGGGTCTTTTAGTCCTGTGAAGATCTGCTTTGCAAGGTGCCGGAAAGGGAAGGGAAAAGAAAAGGGAAAGGAAAGGTGCTGGAGCTGTCCCAGTGGGCATACAAAGAAGAATTGCAGGATCCAGGATGGAAAAGCCTTCTAGCAGTCACCTCGACTGTGTAGCCAGAAACACTGCTTCAGCGGCAGGGGAAGCCTTATCTCCCAGCAAAATGATGAGTTCCCCTCACAACTTTATTACTGTTCTAATACTACAAGGAGCTTTTAATTTTTTTGATTGATTGTCCTTTTTTTATTGCTCAAGTGCTGTGTGGCATATTGCTGGCTTTTGTCATTGTAGCCTGTTTTGAAAGACTGACTTTTATACTGCTTCAGACTTTCACAGCTAGAAGAATTGCAGCAATATGTAAGCAATATACTATATAGTGAATATTGGCCCAAGTAAACTTGAGAAAAAAATGGATTCCACCTTGAGACAACAGGAATCATTCTTTCCTAAGTGGTAAGCTTCAGTGGATGGGGATGGTTATTGCACTCGAGAGGCACACGGGAGCAGGGCTTGCCGGGTGGGGTAGGGAAGAGGTGAGTGCCTGCCCCTCTGGCTATTGGATATGAAGCACATTAGTGGGGCCTGCGGGAGGCTGTAACCGGTGGGAGTGACAGAAGATAACAGATAGGCAACCCTGAGAGGTGTTGCTCAGTAAAAAGTTCCCCCAGGTCATCACATTAGTCATTGTGCTGGACAGTCAGCTAGCGCAGCTCTGTAGACACAGCACGCGGGCTGGAAGCTGGAAATTCAGACAGAGACCAAGCAAGGAGCACACTATTCCTAAACATGGCTCTTAGCGAAGCTTGAAAGTAAACAAAATCAAGTATTAGAGTGGCATGCATTGTGTACAGCCCTTCCTAACTGTCATCTTACACAGTGGAGAGGCTGCCTGAGTCTGGCACAGTAAGGGACCTGAGATGCTCTAGCTTCTCATTTTGGACATGATTCTACGTGGAGAGCAGAGTGTGCCACTGGCCAATGCTCGCTCGCGTGCTGTCTGTTACTCACATCTCCTCATCATCTGCTGGGCTCCGCTGCCGAAACGTACCGGAGATGGTCTTCAGTTTGGCAGGTAGCAGGAAGAAAAACTTTATTAATTCATCATGAAATAGTATTTCACAAACATAGTTGCAGTTTGTCTTATCTGCATGTAGCTTCTGTCTTCACAGGGTTTTTCCAATGTTTACTGTGTTGGGTCAAAACCAACCTAGGCTAAGCAAGTTCATCGTCTGCAATTTCTTTAAGCAAAGCACGGGCAAAACTAATGAGGTGATATGAATATCTTGAAATTAATAGTAGGCAACATTTTAAGTAAAATACAGAAAACAGCAATATGAATGAACTGCTCTGAATAACAATAGAGTAGCTTTTACTAATTTGGTAGAGGTCTCAATTCAGAAAAAGACCGCAAGCAAATATTAATGGGACCTAGGCACATATGTGGAGTTAAGCAGGTGCTTAAGTGCTTGGCTGTACAGAAATGCAGTGATTTAATTAAGATCTTGTTACGTTTGACAGGCATATCTGACTTTCAGGCTGGAGAGAGAGCAACAAGAAAAGCTAATTCTAGCGTTCTAGTATGTGACAGGAATTCCTGTGCTGCCTTTCAGTAAGGGGTTTGTATCTCATATGAGAGCATTTTATGAGAAGAGTATTCCAGGTCTGCAAAACTCCCTAGAATCGTCCAGCAAAGAGATGGAAGTGACTGTTTAAAAAAAAAAAAAAAAAAAAAAACTTTTTCCATCATAAAAAAGTCATAGACAAGGTTTTCATTTGTTTTCTTTAATGTTCATCTGCTCAGTCGAGTGCTGGACTTCACTTTCTCTGCCACTTGACAGTGAAACGAGGAATATGCTCTTAGAGGTTTATTTGCTTGGGAATTTTTTCCAGTGAGGAGTGAGTTATTTCATGATTTTTTTCAGGCTACATAATGCAGTGTATCAGGTTTAGTGTAGCTGCATTAGTACAATGAACTGAACTCATTTAATTGATTCCATGTGTGATAAATAGCAGATTAAAATAATCAGCAGCTCTTGTGTATAACTTCCCTATCTTTAATGTTGATAACATCTTAGTAAAAAAAAGTTGAAAAGAAAAAGATAATGAAATAGTAATTCCATGAGCGCTGTTTGGGTGTCTGCACTGTTCATTTTAGAAGAGTTCACTAATTATCCATGGCATTTCTAGAACAGGTAAAGGAAGTGAAGTGTGAAATGAAAAATTAAAAGTCCTCAAAACTGCTTTTCCTGGGTCTGTTCCTCAGGTCCAGTGGCCATTAAAAAGAAGTGGAGTTCTCTCACTCTGTCCTGTACAAATACCAATTGTAGTTATGTTAGTACGGTTACAACTGATTCTGAGCACTTTTCGGATTGTAGGATTTGCCATAGAAAAACCTAGAGTTAGATCATACCCACCGTGATTAATTTACAATTCCAGCAGTAAGCACAAAGCATGGTAGCCAACAGCTAAGTTCAGCATCATCCAAATGCTTTCGTGGTGGGCTAGATATTTTCCTCAAAAGAGCACTATATACTTAATTGTCACGTATTTGTTTGTCTCTTAAAAATTCCTCCTGGCTTTAAGGGCATTAAGACAATTCTGCCAGTATTCTGAAAGGTTTTCAGTGCCTTTTAGGCTGGTGAACTGAAAAAATGCAAACTATTACTTTGTTGATCTTGTTTTTAAACTGAACTGCATTATCAACTCAGAGTGTGTTCTTAAGGTATTGTTAAAAGTGCTTTGAAAACTTGTAAATCCCTGTAATTTATGTTCCTGTGGTCTCAACTGCTTCTTTCTGTCCTTCTGGTTTTAATTTCAATGCAGTCTTGTCTGGGTGTGTACCTGTAAAATTGTGTTTTTCCAAGTACAATTTACAGTCATGACCCTAAGTTTTACAGTGTTCAGCCCTATAGGAGCTTCCTCCGATGCTGAAAAGCCAACTTTGGGTCAAACAGCTCTTTCATATTATAATTGTCTAATCGAGGTTGCTTGGAACAGATCCGATTTTGAATTTTTTTTAGTTTATCACAAAGACTTTATAAGAATATCAAGTAAATTGGAAAGGTTCCTTTGTAAGAGACCAGTATAGCATTGCCTTATTTTTCCAGATGTACGCAGTTGTAAACTTAGCCTGCTTCATGACAACAGTCCCATTTATCTAAACAATTCTCCTTTTAGAGTCAATGGCACTGATAGAAACTAAGATAAGAAATACAGATGGGAGGATCTTTTGGAGTCTCTACTGAAACTCATTGCTGTGCAGCTTACAATCACCTTTTCTTTTCTGTGCCTGAGAATGTGTAGCAGACATCTACGATGAAACAGAGTCCTCTGTGATTGCCAGAGAGCACTCCAGTAAAGGATGAGCAAGCTTCATCAGGCTTTTATGGTCGTGGTGATCTCGCTCTTGATTTTTTCTTTTTTATTTTTCCAATAAAGATATGCTTACTGTGTTTAAATGGCAGCAGTTGTTTCTGTCTTTGTTGTTGTGGGTGGGTTTTTTGTAGTCCTAAACTTAGAACAGTGTCTTTGCTTTAATTCTTTGTCTTAAACAAAAGTATCGTAATGCTCAGAGTAATCCAGTTCTCCTTTTTATTGTCTTTTTTGGTGATAAAGGCAAAAGCAGTTTCACAGCCTTATTTTCTTTGTGTTCCCCTGCAATAAAAATAATATTTGCACACTAAAACAGAAGTTAGTTGGACTAAATGTTCTAAGATTTATTTTTAGTATTTACTAAAATGTTTTCTTCTCAGCCATGCTCATATTTTTAGCATGACTTCAACACTCTTGATGATTAACAGGAAGAGAAGACCAGATAGGCTGCGTGTTCTAATTTTGTTACGTTTGTGTTTTCAGATCATTGTACAATCTGGCCGTCACCCCACAGTGCTGCAGAAGCTGTGCCAGTTGCCTTTCCAGTATTTCAGTGATCCTCGTTTAATCAAAGTGCTCTTCCCTTCACTAATAGCTGCTTGTTACAATAACTCCCAGAACAAGATCATCCTGGAGCAGGAGATGAGCTGTGTGTTACTCGCCACATTCATTCAGGTAGCTATGTCAGTAAGAGCAGTGCATGCAGGAAGACTGCAGCCGTTTTTCTCACCTTTGCAGTGTATATAGAAATCGCTTGCCTTAGGTAAAACAAGTAAACAGCATTGAAGTACTTTAAGATTCTGTGCAGCTCTTTTCGAACCACAGATGATGCCTGTACTTGAGACATCTTAAAACACTGAAAGGTTACCGAGTAGTTCGGGTTCTCACTGTCGCCTGCAGCATCCTGTTGTCATTAAAGTTACTGGACGTGAAAGAAAGATTTGGTGTAGATCATACTGTTACCAGACAATTCTTTTAAAATACTTATTTTTTTTAAAGGGCTGCACATACAGCATATCTGAAATCTGTATGTTAATCTGTTTATATATAAATGTACAGTTGTATACTGTGTACATCAGATTTACAGGGAGAACTGAACAGAAGTGTATATATTTTATGCAGAAAATACACAGAACATATGTTACCGGTCTAATCTTGCAATCTTTATTTTTGACAGTAAGCCACTGAGGTCATTACAAATACTGTTTTGAATAAGGATTTACAGCGGGTTTGTTCTCTTTGTGTAAATTTATATGCTGTGCTTTATTTATCAGCTTTCACATGTGCCTCATGCTTTCCATACGTTTTACCATCTATTTTCAAATGAATAAATGCTGTTTTCATAAACACTTTGCTATTACAGAATAATACGGTTTTAGGATTCTCTATCAGTCACCTGAGAGTTACCGTTGTTGATACGGAAACGTTACTCCAACTCGTTCCTAATGCTTTACAGCTAGTCAAAGGGTAGGCTACACAGATTTGGGAGAGAGGGCATTAGAACTAAATATTTACTAAAAGTCTTAGCATAACTAAGTTATAACTGACTTATCAAGCTTCTGAGTGGGACTACTTTTTATTCTTTCAATACTAAAATAATTGCATATCAAATTAAAAATGACAACAAAAACTTCGTAACTTAGCATTAGAAGAATTTGCCATATTGTAATGAACTTCTGTTTAAATACAAAGCTATAATTCATCTTTGACTCTTTTATATTGAAACATTTTAATATGGAAACTACAGATTTCACTCTAGAAGGTGCGGTAGCAAAAAATGAGCATTATCAGTAAATGCAGCAAGCTTGATTTGTGTTCCAATTAAAAAAAAAAAAAAGTAGGGAATAGTGTCCCCCATCAAATAATTAAGGTTATTTACCTTGATTCCTTTGGTCTAATAGTGGCATTTAAATCCCCAGTAGCTGCAGCAAAATGTAAGTATATTTGCAAGGGTCAGCGTTATTAATTTGATTTATAATTAGTGAAGTATTTATATCTCAGATGCCAAGTCCCTGTGCTATTCCTTCAGGCTTTTAGAAGAGTTGCCTTAAAATACAGAAGATCCTCGTGGGCTCTACACTGTCAAGTTTTTGCTGGCTTTACTGATACTTCAATATTTTACTCATTTTAAGATCTCATCCCAAATGTTGAACACACACACACACACACACACAGAACGATTCTGAAAGGAACCAAGGAATGCTCAAATCCCCCTACACACAGAAGAGCCTTGCCCCTGCACTTTTATTTCAACCTGCTGCAGTTCGTCAAGCAAATCTCTCGTTTGCTTCAGTGGAAGTTTTGGTAAAGTCTGTAAAATGTTTCCCTGTGACTAGAAAATGAGATTCTTCCTGTGCCAGGGAATGCAAAAAGAAGTCCCGTTTACGTAAAAGTTTGGTCATGTGTACGAATATAACACTTAAATACAGTGTGTTAAATGTGTGCAGCGTAAATCAAAGGAAAATGATTGCTGGATTTTACAGCTATCCACGTTAAGCCTCCTGGCCAACAGATCTATTTCCATCCTCCTGCAGAAGGTTGCATCATCCTTTCTTTGTTACTTCTGTTTCTAGATGGGCTGAAATAATTTTTAAAAATACGTATTTAGGAGTATCTATGATTTGCTAAATTGTATCTCCTGTCAAATAAACCACCTCTGCTCAGGGAGAGCTTAAACTAAAGATCCGCTCCTCAAAGCTCTCTCCACACTGGGGCAGTTGAGCTGCATAATCCTGCTTGGTTCAGAGCGAAGTCGGTGTCCTTGCCGACTCTGGAGGACGCAGCCTCCTGCCTAGTAGGAGCAGCGGGCGCAGTACTGCCTGGAGTTAATCACGTCCTTGGAGGAACTTCACTGACTGTGAAGTAAGTGAATCGGGATCTCGGGCTCCTGGGTCACCGGGAAGCACAGCCGAGCAAACTGGGATCATTCAACGATTTTGTAAGTGTGTGTTTGGACTCTGTAGTGCAAGTCTAAAACACTATTTGTTTTAAAGAAATATAGCTATATCAATTGTCTTAAATTAAAAGCTCATGATAAATAATTATTTCCAAAGAAGATACTAAAAAGCTGTTTTTCTGTGATGTGTATTAAAGTGTCATTAAAAAAAAAAGGTTATGAAGTCCACTGTATATTATAGAATTTAATTATTAGCAGTTATCTGTTATGATGTGTAGCAAATAAGACAGTTTGTGAATTTACAGATTTCATAATGTATTAGTGTTTTCAGGTGACTGTGAATACTTAAAAAGTTGTTTTATTTCCTCAGATGCAAGATCTGAAAACCTGATTCTTTTTTTTTTTTTTATAGGACTTTGCTCAGAGTTCAGGCCAAATGGATAATCAGTTATCTCATCAGAGGGGTAGGTCTCCATGAAATGTAACAGAGTAGCAATTAGGCTACAAAATATGTAGATAATACATTTTACTGTGAATGAGATATTTTTTCAATCTGCCTCACCATGAAAGGAATACAGCAGAATGATTTTACATTTGTGGGAGAGGCTCCCTAGCTTGAAATTTGACTAAAACGTGTGGCTTGCAGTCTGCTATTCACAGTATCAGGAATTCAGGCTGTTAATCTTTATTAAATGCTGTGTGGTATTCTGTCCTAAAATGTGATCCTGTACGTGCACACATTTAATTAGCTGTCACAAAGACTACCTTCAAAAGTTTTAGGTTACAGAAGCCGTGGAGCCATACCAATACACCAGAGGAGCCAAAAATTAGTAAAATACTGTCCTGTAATTATCCTGTGAAGTTTGTCAGTTTGCAGAAGAATTGCAGCTTTTCCTCCGTTCCAAGTATTGTGTAAAAATGCAGTTAACCATTTTAGACTAACCATTTGAAAGATTCTCAGCTAAGACAGCTCTTACTTGTTGAACAAATGTGAAATTCAAGTGCATTGATGGGAAAATCATCTTGAGTCACCCGCATTTTGTGTAAAGTACATCGCTTGGACAGTTGTTTCTCCCTAATAGCAAACAGAAATTCACCACTGTATTGCTGAATGCTTGGCAGAAGATAAGCAGTTCTAGGTCTAAAACATAAGCTTTGTGTTTAAAAATAAATTACAAAATTTAAAATTAACATAAACATATGGTGATTTTACTGTCAACATTATACCTTCTAGTTTGAAGCAGCCTCATGCAGTGTCTGCAAAACAAACTTTCCAGGATTGCGTTTGCATGAGAATCTGCTGAAGAAATATCTAAAATCCAAGTGGAAAACTTTTTTTTTATTTTCATTATTCAAACTGAATGAACTTTTAAACAAAGATGACTACGTGGTGACATGAGAGTGTAATTTCTAAACATTCCCCCGTTGCAAAAAGCTGAGTTAATAATAGCAGTATGAGCAAGATTATTTTTATCTATTATATCATTTTAATGTGAAGGACAGACAGTGTTGTTTCCCCCCAAAAAAAAAATAAAAAAAAAAAAAATAGGAACAGTAACGCTGCTCAGAAAAGAATTTGAAAGTTCTCCATTGTTCAGTGCTGCACTGCAACATGCTGCTGGCGGGGTCAGATCCTGCAAACCTTCGCACGCATGTGTAGTCCGTTCACGTCACCAGCAGTGCTTGCAGGAGTACAAGCTGCGCTTGCCATCTTGCTGCGAGCTTTGGGGGAATCGGGGAGCACAGCTCCTCCACAGCGCTTTGTCGAGCAGGGGGCTGCAGAGCCGAGCCAGGCTGCGCCAGCAGGAGCATGGCTGAGCGGGTCCCCACAGGGTCTGGGAACGCGCAGTATGTAGAGCCATTCGTAATGCCGCAGTGCCTGCCACGGAGAGCCCGACCCAGTAAATTAAAAACCTGTGCCTCTGCTCATCAGGCCCCCGTGCTCCCATTTTCAAAGCCCAGCCTCGATGCCTGTAGCTCTGCATTAGCATTACTCCATGATTTGAGAAGTTTTTGGTAGGGGGAGGGGAGCAAATGACTTGAACTATCTCGAATTGGCTGCGTGTTCATTATTCTTGTTTTATTGCCATCTTATCTAGAGAGGGAATAACTTGGTGATTTTATGTTCTGTCTTCAACAGAAAAATTTTTCAATTCTCAAGATTATCTTGAGCTGTCCAACAGATTCCCCCGGCAGTCCTGGGAAGAAGCTCAGCAGTTCTTCTTGAAAAAATAAGTGGTGTATTTGTTTTTAAGGTCCCTGGCATTGTAATGCTGACTGGTTCGTGCTGACTACCTTCTTTAAAAGGCTATTCCGAAAAATTTTTGATACTCTAAATACTTACGCTGTAGATATATATAATTTGCACTATTTATATCATAAGTACTGTAGATACTTTCAAGTTCTGTTTCGTAATTTTGATAATTTGAGTTTATTTGATTCATGAATCCTATGTCATGGTTTGGGTACTTTCTACCTTGTGATGTGGTGGTACTTGCACTGCGGAACTGCTGAACCGAGATTGCCAATAGAGGAAATATGTTCTATATGTCTTGTAATAAAATAACTTATTCTGACTATGGAGTGACTTCTGCGTTACAAATGTTGGTGTGTTTGAATTATGATAAGCAGCGCAAGGCTCGGAGACGGGAAAAAAGCAGCCAAGCGAGGCGGGTAAGATGTCCTTCCAGTTATGCAGACGTCTAAAGCATTTCTCAGAACTGGCTCTGAGGAAACTTCGTTTGTAATGTTTTGCTGATACGTCCCGCATAATACGGATTTTGTAAACCGTGCGCGTTTTTAACGTTTCGGTAAGACTTTAATAATGCTCGTTTAAACGTTGTGATGTTCTGACGGCGCCGTTCCCCTGGAGCCCCCCCATTAAACCCTCGGCCCTGCCGCCCGCCTCAGAGCTTTCTTCTCGCGCCCCGCGCCCTTCCCGCGCAGCGCCCCGCGGCCCGGCCCCAGCCGCCCCCTCAGCGTGGCCCGACCCGGCCCGGCGGCCCCAGAGCCGCGGCCGCTGCTGCCGGGGGCCCTCAGGAAGGCACCGCCGGGGCCGTACCGAGCTCGCCGCGCTCCGGGCCGCCCTCGGCGGGCGCTGTCCCCGCTTCGCAGTCCCGCGCCGGTCCCCCCCCCCCCCCTCCGGCCCGCACCTGAGGCGGCGCCGCTCGGGGCCCGACCCGCCCGGGCCGGCCCCGCGGGGAGCCGCGGGCTGAAGGGGCCGGGGCTTCGGGCGCGGTTTGAGGGCGGCCCCGCGCCCACGGAGGAACGGTACGGGTTCGGCCGGGGCCCGGCGGATCGTTCTCGGGAGCTGAAACCCGGCCCGGCCGCGGCTCCGCCCGGCAGTGCCCAGCGGGCCGCAGGTAACGAATGCGGGGGCCCCGCAGCGGGGGGAGCCGGGGAACCGGGCAGCGCTTCCCCGCCCGGCCCGGCCGGAGACCCGCGGAGATCGGGGCGGCCCGGGCCGCTCAGGCGCCCCGCGAGCCCCGACGGCAGCCGCCGAGCGGCCGCACGGGCCGCAGCCCCGGCCGTGAGGGGCCGCTTCGCCCAGGGGGTGGCGGGGAGAGGGGACACGCGCGGTAGCGGTGCCCGCGCAGCCGCCGCCTCAGCCCCGCGGGGCCGCGGCGCCCTCCCAGGCACCGGGCGGTGGGTCGCGAGGGGCAGCGCGGGGCCGCCCTGGGGGGAGCGGGGAGGGAGCCGGAGTGACGGCAGAGGCCGGTAAGGGGCCGCCGGCCGCGGCTGGGCGGGGAGAACGAGGGCGTGCGAGGGGCCGCCGAGCCCCGGGGCAGCCCCGGGGCAGCCCCGGCAGGAGGGGATGCGGCCCGGCACCGCAGCAGGTGCGAGCGCGGCCCCGGGACTGCCCGAAAGGGGAACCGGCGCTCCGCCTCCCCGGCCGCGAACACGCGGCCCCGGCGGGGGGGGAGAGGCCGCGACGGCAAAAGCGGGCTGGGGGATGCGGGGCTGGGGGCTGCGACAGACCCCGCCCGGCCCTCCCCGCCCCGCCGCCCGCCCGCTCCCGGGGCCGGGGCCCCGCCGCCGCCCTCCCGTCCCTTATTTTCGTTTCAATCCTTTTCTTTTTTCTTTTTTCTTTTTTTTTTTTTATTAAGTCCAAAATATTTAATCCCACTATTCAACCGCTGACTGACAATAAATAGCAATAACTTACTTTTGTTCGTTAAAGGCTCAAACAATCCATCCTCCGTCCACTGATAACTTAACACCACTAGTACCGGTTTCCCCATTACAAAGGCTCGGTCCCGGGTCCCGTTCTCCAGCGACCCCGGGCGAGGCAGCGGCGTGAGATGAGGCCGGGCAGCGGCTGCAGAGGGGGCGCCGGGCCGGCTCCGCGGCCGCGGGAAGGCGTGCGCCGGGGGAGCCCCTGTCCCCGCTCGTTCTCTCCGCTGATGCACGCCTTTCTGTTCGTTTCCCTTCCAGCCAGGGAAGAGAAGCCGTCCCCAGCGCCAGCGGCGGGCGAGGCAGCCTCTCGGCACGCCGGGCTCCAGCGGGGAAAGGCGCGTTTCTTTGGGGAAAGGAAACATCGAAATCCGCAGGGCGAAACCCCCGATCAACGAAATAACCGGGGCGGGGGCTCTCTCTCCGGTCTGGCGAAGGCAGCGAGAATCCCGGTGCTTTTTGGCCGTCAGTAAGGTATTTTTTTTGTTTGTTTTTAAATAAGAATAATTAAAAAACAAAGGCGTTTGTCCGGCGCTCTGGGAGCGGCCCGGGGCCGGGTGTCTCATGCAGGGAGCGCAGGCATGCGGAAGTCCCGCGGCGGCGGCGGGCGGCCGGGCGGCCTCACGTCTCGGCCGGGCTGGGCACCATGCTGTTGGGGGTGTCGGGGAGCTGGGAGGACAGCGAGGTCACGTCGCTGCCGGAGGACGTGCCCAAGGAGCCGGACTCGGAAA
This sequence comes from Anser cygnoides, assembly GCF_040182565.1. NCBI lineage: Eukaryota > Metazoa > Chordata > Aves > Anseriformes > Anatidae > Anser > Anser cygnoides. Next base: position 13,981,716 of record NC_089883.1, read on the forward strand.
AGGAGACCTGGGGCGGGGGGGCAGCGGCGGTGCGGTGAGCCCCGCGGCCGCCCCCCCGTCCCCCCGCCGCGGCGCCCGGGGCTCACCAGCTGCTGGAAGGCGGCGGGCTGCTCCAGGTCGCTCTGCAGGGCGAAGTCGCTGAGCGCCTTCCAGGGCGGCTGGTAGGTCTGCACCTCCACGGCGCTGCCCTGCACGGCGCTCTCGTGCCGGATGGGGCTGCCGGCCACCAGCGGCGTCCCGGTGAGGCCCTGCAGGCTCTGCGGGCACGCCGGGGGGCTTCAGCGCGGCGCCGGGCGGCCCGGCCCCCCCGCGCGCGCCCTCCCGCCCGCCCCGCTCCCTCCGCTCACCGTCTTGTCGCCGTGCTGCTGCTGCTGCAGCTGCTTCATGAGGATGGACTTCTTCTTGTCTTTGCAGCGCTTGTTCTGGAACCAGACGCGGATGACGCGCGGGCTGAGCCCCGTCATCTCCACCAGCTGCTCCTTCATCAGGGCGTCGGGGCGCGGGTTGGCGGCGTAGCAGGTCCGCAGCGTGTGCAGCTGCTTCTCGTTCAGCACCGTCCGCACGCGGGTCGTCTTCTCCGCCGCCTTGTGCGCCGGCGGCCGCGGGGCCGGCGGCCGCCCGGGCACCGGCTCTGCGGCGGGCGGGGAGAGCGTGCACCGTCAGCCCCGCCGCCGCCGCTCCCCGCCGCCCCCCGCCGCCCCCCGCCGCCCTCCCCGAGCCGCGGCGGCCCGCCGGGGGCCGGTACCTGCGAGGTGCGCGGCGGCAGCCGGCGGCAGCGCGGGGCTGCGCGGCCCGCGGGCGGCGGCGGCGCCGTCGGGGAGCGGCCCGTGGTCGGCACGGCAAAGCAGGTCGCGCTCCCGCAGGCAGAACTGGTCCCCGGGCAGCAGCTGGCGGCCGCAGGCGGCGCAGCGGAAGCACTCGAGGTGGTAGACGTGGTCGCGGGCGCGCATCACCAGGTCGCTGCTGCTGAAGGCCGCCCGGCACTGCGCGCACTTGATGCCGAAGAGCCTGCGGGGAGGCGCCACGCCGTCAGGGAGCGCGGGGCTGGGGGGGGGGGGGGGGGGGGGGGGGGGGGGGTCGCGCGGGGCTTTTTTGGGTCGGTTTCGTTGCGGCACGCCGGTCACCTGCTGTAGTCCCGCTTGCAGTAGGCCTTGCCGTCGCGCAGGAAGCACGTGCAGGTCTCGTCCAGCGGCTGCCCGCACTCGGCACACTTGAGGCAGGCGACGTGCCACTCCAGGTCCGGCGACACCCGCAGCAGGAACGGGTCCTGGATGCGGCCCCCGCAGCCCGCGCACAGGGCCAGCCCCGGCCGCCCTGCCGGAGCGAGCGGGGCACGGTCAGGGCGGCGCGGAACGCGGCGGGGCGCCGGGAGCGGGGGGACGAAACGGGAAGAAAGGAGGAGAAATGTGGGCAGGGGAAAGGAAGGAAAGCCGAAAGAGAAACGTGGCCAGGGAAAGGGAAGGATAGAAGGAAAGCCGAAAGCGGAGGGAGAAGCTGCGAGAAATGAAAGGAGAAACTCGAGGGAGGGAAAGGACCGCGGGAAGAGAAATAAAAGTGTTACCTCGGAACGGGAAATAACGGCAGAGAAAGTGTAAAACAAAAACGGCAGAAAAACGGAAAGGAAGAATAAAGAAACAAAAGAAAAAAGAAGGAAAAGAAAAGAAATAAAGAAGGAGGGAAAGAAAAGGAAGGAAAGAAAAGAAATAAGAGAAGAAAAAAAGAAAAGATAACGGAAAGACAGAAAGGGAAACCAACCCCGTGGAAAATCAAAAACAAAACAGAGAGAGGTGAAACAGGAACGTGGACAAACGAAAACGGAAAGAGACAAGACATCAGACAGACGGAGAAATAGCAGCAAACAAAACCAGAAGAACAGAAAGAGAAAGGAAGAAAGAAAAACGGAAAGAGAAATAAAAAAAGAAAACCGAAACACGGAAAGAGAGAGAGGCGAGCGGCGGCGCGGAGGGGACGGGGGCAGCGAACGGCAGCGCGGAGCGGGGCGGGCAGGGCGCGGGCTGCGGGCGGCACGGCGGGCGGGCGGCAGGAGCAGCCCGCTACCAGCCGGCGCCGCGGGGCCGGGAGCGCGGGGCACGCGGGGAGCGGCGGCACCGGCGGCGCCCGGGCCGAGGCTTGGAGCCGCAGCCCTGCCCGGCGCTGTCACCGCCCCGACGGCGGCACCCGGCGGCACCGGGGGCCCCGCCGCCCGGCCGGCCCGGCGCGCACTTACTCTTGGAGGGCTCCCCCATGGCGCCCGGGAGCGGCCGCGGCAGGAGGACGTCCACCATGCGGGCGGCCCCGTGCGCGCGGGGCGCGATGCGGGACGGCTGCGGGACGGCGCCGCCGCTGCTCCACTGCCCGCGGGGCGGGGGCCGCGCCCGCCCCCCCGGGCCCGCCCCGCCGGGCCGCGCCGTGATGTCAGCGCGCACCGGCCGGGGGGGGGGGGGGGGCGGCGCTGACCTCACCGCGCGGCCCCCGCAGGCGATTGGCGGCCGCGGGGAGGGCGCGCGCGGATTGGCCGCGGCGAACAATGGGCGCGCGGCGGGGCGCGGGCACCGCGGGCACCCCGGCACCCCCGGCACCCCGGTGCCGCCCCGGTACCGCCCCGGTACCGCCCCGGCACCCGGTACGCGGCGGCAGCGCTGCGCGGCCCCCCGGCGGGGCAGCCCGGCCCCCGGCGGCCCCGTGCCGGCCGCCCCGTCCCGGAGCGCACGGCGCCGTCCCAGCCCCGCGCCCCCGGCCCCGCCGGTGCCGCTCCTCGCTGCGCGCCGCCCCGCTTCTCCCCGTGCCGCCGTCCCCGCAGGTGCCCCAGGGGCCGCCCCGAGCTCCGCCGTCGGGCCCCGGCGGCAGCCGCCCGGCGGGCCGGGATCAGCGGCCAAGCGGGGGTGCGGCGCTGCACCTGACGCCGCGGCGCCCCCGCAGCCCCGGCTCTCCCCTTTCCTTTCCATCCTCTCCGCTCGCCCCCCGCCCCCGGTCTCCACGGGCTTCCTGTGCATTAGCAAAGAAATGGGCAGAGCGCTTCGGCGGCCTTCGGCTCGGGTTTAAATTCCCCAAGACTTCACGGCGCATTGCCGGGAGCAGCTCGAGAGCTCTGTAAGAGCTCGGCCGCGCCGCGATCGCGACCGCCGCTGTCCTGGGGGCTCGGCCCCGTCCCTCCCCTCCGTGCAGCCACCTCCTCCATCCGACCCGCGCATCGGGCAGGTGTAGGTCGGCGTGGTGGCTGGGAATTGCGACCCGGGAAGGGCAGGCTGTGCTCGCTCTGCTCGGAGCGGGGAGGCAGGGTGGGCTTTCGGCTGAAGCACTTGTTTCTGAGCCAGACGCCCTGTCGGTACGAGACGCCGGGAGCTCGGAAAGGGGAGAGGAGGGTTCCGATAGCCAAACCGATAGCCAAACCGATAGGTTTGTCTGCTTGACCCACTCTCCCCAGCTGGCTGCAGCCCCCGCTGCACCTTTGGGACCTCCCGGAGGTGCTGAAAGCAAGATGTTCACGGCTGAACAGGAGCTGAGCGGGAGAACGCGTTCGGGGCGCCCGCTCCAGCAGGGGCGCGCATCGCCAGGGGATTTCAGCATCCCCGCCCGCCCCGCCCGGCCGCTGGGCGATGCGCGGCACCGGGGGGCTGCAGCACCCACACCCGCACGGCCGGGCGAGCACACGCGTCCCCTGCCTCGGGGCTGCGGCACCCGTCGGGGCTCGCGGTCCGGCCGCTGCCGGCGTTGTGGCTCTGTGGCCGGCAGCAGAGCGGAGCTGGGAGGTGAGGGGCGTAAAGGGGGCTGGAAATGTGCCGCCGGCTCTTCAGAGCGGGGTTACCCCCGGGGACAAGTGACAGCCCTGCAGTCCTGCCTGTGCCCGCACTCCCCACGGAGAAGGGGGTCCACAAGGGTGTCCTCAGCCGGGGTGGAATGCACCGAGTCCCGAGTGAGTCAGGATCTGCATGTGCTAACAATAAAATGCAAAAATAAAATGTCAGGGTGATAGGAGAACGAGACACGTCTAAGAACACAGCAGCTTGGCAGGGACGCTGCGCGTTGCATCACCCCTTTTCCCACTCGAGGGCAGGGTCCTCCTGCTCTCCCAAACCTCCCTCCAGCTCAGGAGCAGCAGCCAGCCAAACGCTTCTGACCCTGGGCAAAGCCGTGCCGCAGGCTCAGGGGTGTGAGCACAGAGCCGAGCGCTGGCAGCAGGCAGGTACGGTGGGGCAGGACTTGGTTTGTGCCCAGGCAGGTAGGAACCAGGCAGGCAGTGCCGTCGAAAACCCTGAAAAATGACTTGCCAGGGAAATGCTGAAAGCCCTGAACCGCCTGTAGGTGCTGTATGGCAAACTTTGAAGTGACTCCAGGTGATGCCAAGAGGCGTAAAACCATTCCGTTGCAGCCCCATTTTACAAAGAGGCCAATTGTCAGTTCGTTTTGGGGGCGCTGAGGGAAAGCGGATCACAAAACCATCGAACAGTACGGGGCAGGAGGGACCTCTGGAAAACCGCCTTCAGGTTGCTTGGAATTGAGGGGAGTGCCTGTGAGTGAAAAACAGGCACCGTCTGTCCCTCCTGCCACCCCGAGTGTTCCCTGCTCTCCTCCACCCAGCACCCAGGGTTTCCAGCAGCTTTTGGGGCAATTCCAGCGGGGTTTGGGGTGAGCGCTGGCGGGGCTGCCTGGCCGCAGGGAGGCTGGCAGCGCTTCCCGCTCTCTACAGAGCAACTCTGGTCTTTGCTCCCAAACACAAATACGAGTTGCCTCTAGACAGGGGAAACGGTAACAATTTTTTTGTTTGCAGCAGATTGCAAAGGCAGTAAATGCCGATTCTTTCAGAGCCAGCCATGGATTAAGTCCATTATAAAATTAAAACAGATGGAACACAATTTCACTTACATTACAAAAAAGGACAGGAACCATCTGCAATAAGATTTAGCATTGCAAAGCTATTGTTATCACATTACCATTAAAACCTTTGATGAAGGGTTTTCTTTTCTTTCAGAAACTTATTCACATGAAACAAATGTTTTATTTATCCGTCTTCCTAAGATAATCATATTTTATTCAAAAACATGACATCTCCCGAAGATCCAGCTTTGGTTCTAGTAGAACACGCACAAAGGGTGTAAAACTTCAGCGTCGAACCATTAGGGTCTTCCGTGGGGAGGATGTAGCCAAAGGCGAATTCCCTGTCCATTTTTCCTTTAGAAAACATTTCCCCGTGTTTGGGGACAATGCCTGATACTGAAAATAGATAATTAATGAGATAATGGGATACTGCATGTCACCTCCTGTCCAATGGGATTATCTGATGGCTAATTATGGACAGATTGTGATTAATGTGATTATGGATTGGTTATTAATCTGATTCTGGATTGATCTAGTTATGTTTTAGTCTGCTCCAAATGGTTAATTGGATCTGAGATAATAGAAATGCAGCTTGCACCAGATTTTGCCACATCAGTTGATGAAGTATCTTTTGATCTGGGTGGGTTGCGAACAATAAATTATTTACAGCTGTTGAGAAAATGACTCTTCCTTAGAATGTAGTCATTCATTTTATTTTCGAGAGCCTTTGAAAACAAAATCAATATCCTTTTTAAAAGGAGATGTTGACAAAAGAAAGGCACGTACATAACTCACAAACAAATGTGACGAAATTAAACAGTGGTTAACCCGGTGGCCTAATGTCTGGTGATGCATTTGAATTGCTATGTGGAGCTTTGGGCTCAATTCTTCTGAGACCAGCAGGGGTTGGGAGCATTGCAGGGGAAGAGGGCCCAGCTCTGCAGAAAGTGGTATTGCACAAGAGCTACTGCCAGCCCTGCTATTGATTAAGAATCAGCCATGGTAAAATGGCAAAGGGAGTCCTTGCCATTTTGTGCCCTCCGGGTAGGAGGGACGCAGAAAGTTCAAGGGCAGGGGAAGGACTCATCCCACCATCCCATCCAGCTTCCTCCACACCGGGCTGTGCCCATCTGATTCTTTTTTCCCCCCGCTCCGAGCCCATTACTTTCTGGTTGACCTCAGTCATGTCTCGGAGAGATGCATCTGGTCTTGATGTAGCCTGCCAGCGTGGGAGAGGCTGCCCGGCTCCCTGCGAAGCGTCCGGCTTCTTGCTACTTTCACTGAAATGCAAACTGCGTGTATGTTTTTGGGAATCTTCTTGTGCCATTGTCTGCTGGGTGAAAGGGGCAGTGGGTGTGTTGTGTCTGCAGAGCAGTGGGTCTGCTGTGGCACCTTAGGCTTGGGGGTGCAGGAGGCACGTTCGCCTTGCCGCCAGGTAGAATAAGCAGCAGGCAGCTTCACCAGAAGGTGCTCCTCTCTCAGTGGAGAAAAATGTCAAAAATCAAACAGGTCCCAAACACTGAAAACAGGCCCTCAAGGTATTATTTACTGAGCTGAAACTGAAGGAAACTAAAGGAAAAGCAACTTTCCCTTTTCTGTTCCTGCAGGCACGGGAAGGGCCATTCCCTGGGTGTCCCTACTGCTGAGTGGGCTTGTGGCAGCACCGCAACCTCCAGGTTCCTCCCTGGCAGCGTAACAGGCAGAAAAAGCAGCTCCCTGTTTAAAAAATAATGCTGATACAATCTGGCTGTGAATTTTACACACTTCTCCCATTAGCGAGGAGGCGAGGCACTCACCAGAGGAGGAATGCAGGTCACCAAGCGGCCGTGGCAGGCACCTGCACAGGAGGGGAGCGGAGCGTGACCTGGGACACCCGTCCCTCACCCCTGCTACCGGGCGCTGCTCTCTTGGGCAGCAGGAGCTGCCTGCCCAGGGAACCCCAGCCCATGCTTCATGAGAGGCTGCAGCGCCCCTCTTTGCCTGTCTTCGGCAGGAGGGGCAGGTTGAGCTCCGTTGGTGACCGTGCTCTCTGGGAACAGTGACAACTTGCAGGAGACACAACGCGGTGTTGCTCCCTCGCTACCTAGTCAGCACCTGGAAATGGTTAGCATGGGAGAGGAGATGATGAGGAAGGGAAAACAGCTGCCTGCTGTTCCCTGCAAATGGGCTTTGTAGGTTTAGTTCGATTCGGTGGCTGTTGTGGGGTGGCTCTGGGGGAGTGCTTGCCTCCATCCCGGGCTTTGGAAGTGGGGCTGGTGATATTGTCCCTGCCGGGGGGCCCTCCAGAGGCCGTGTGAAAGACAAAATGCTGACCAGAGGCACGCAGGTGGGAGGCTGTAAGGTGATCTGGATAAAGCATTAAGCACACCTGTGCTGGGGCTTTCGTTGTAAAGGAACTGAAAGGTGTTGAGATGTGTTTCAGGGGCAGGATGGATGGGGAGCAGAGAGCAGGGTCCTGGGGAGGTGCCTCCATTTCCCTCCGTGGGGGAGGGGTGAGTGCAGGGGGATAGGCAGTGTCCTGGGCTGCTGAACTGCTTTGGTCGCGTGGATTTGCAGAGCGTGGGCGTGGAATATTTCAGCAGCAGAGACCTCTCCCACTGCCCCTTCCCAGGTGGGTTTTCACCCCATTTCTCCCCGCGGCTGCCTGTCCGGTGCTGGGCCGTGGGTCCCGCTTGCATGGCTTGGAGAACCCTGCTGCACTCTAAGCAGGCTGCAGTTGCTTTAACCTTATTGGATTTTGACAGATTAGGAGGTGAATCCTTTCGTGTGCTGGGGAAGCTTCCCAAATGAAGCTCTTCTAATTTATCGGAGTCAGCTATGCCCAGAGATGGTGGGAGGAGTAAGCTGAGGATGACCCCTGCCAGAGGGGACCATCATAGCAGTAATAAAAAAAAAATTCCTCTCCTTCTCTAAATCCCATAGTCATGAGACTGTATTAGCTGGATTCCATATGTTTTAATTAGGAATTATGTATTTTAAGGGAACCGAAATCCGATTCTGATGCAGACATGATGACATATTTGTAATGGCTCGTTTCATTTTCTTTTGTGGCCTTTGTTAGAGATACCAGTGCAGGTACCTGCTTTCATTTGAAACCCTATTTATATAATTTTGAGCAATCAGCGTTATTGATTTGTAGTGTGAAAAAATGTAATTCCCTTTCAAACGCAGAAATTGGGTCAGCAGATCCTAATGAAATAATCCTGGATAACAATGCACCATAAATGGATCTGCTTCCACTAATTAAGGGCTAATTTTTTCATTCAAAATACAGAGTAAGATCCTCTGCCTGCATTAGACAGTGACTCCACCTTCAGCAGCACCTGCTCGTTGCATGTTTTACTGTTTTTATTGTCATGCCTTAGGTGGGAAGGTCAAATAGAAAAAAGACTTTTGCCACCGTGCAGCTAATATGGATCATGCTGATATAATCCCTACCTGATTACAGTTATAAGCTCCTAAAACACTGGCCATACGTGATAGACTTCCTTTGTGCTTCAGGGTGTAATCCGCATCAAGCCAGTTTCAATAAAGATTACGTGCAACTTAAGTGTTGCTGAGGTTTAAAATCAAAGTTATAAACAGAAAATAAACAGCCTGTCACTTCTTTGGATGGGTGACACTACGCTTTGAAGTCTGACCTGGCGGGTGGCGATGTCACCCTGCTCGTCAAAATACCCGTGTGCTGTTAAACCAGATATGTGGGGAAAGGAACAACTTATTCCGAGCTAGGATGCAATTGGGTCAATTTTGATGGAGTGGCTCACTTCTGGTTTGGTTTGAGGTGCTCACAAACAGAACAAAAACCCCAAACTCAAATGAGATCAGATTGTTTATTTTTGCTCTGGCGTTTTTAGGTGTACGTGCGTTGTTTCTGTTTGTTAAAGAGTTCATCCCCATGAGATGTGCTGTCTGCACGTTGGAAGCTCCTTTTTGGAGCTGACAATAGGATTATGAAATTGCGTGTCATGCTTTTAATGAGTAAAACAAGTTAATTAAAAAGAAATAACGGCCGAGCTAAGGATGCTCAGGATGTTCTTATTTTGCATCCTTGTTTTGCTGTTGTTCTGGGCCTGGGGAGCTGGAGCGTGCGGTACAGCCACCTTTCTTCCCTGCCTGAAGCGTTTGAGACAAAGTAGTGTCCTCTCTGACGCTTGTGCTGCTGGACCTGGCTACGTTTCGCTGTAAAGCCGGAATACTTCTTGGCATCTGAGGTGAAAGCCATGCGGCTGGATGCATTTTAGAGGTGGTCCGGTGCCAAGGCTGTGGCAAGGCTGAAGAGCCCTTTTGATCAGCTTGCCTCTTGCTTTCCTGCGGGGGCCTCAGAAATGCAGAACGAATCACCGACGTGCTGCAGACCCACGCCGATTCTTGGAAGAACGGGCCAAGTGCCGTAACCGTCTGTTTTCTTTACCCCAAACCACTTCAGGACGGGAAGGAAGAAGCAGCGCTCAGGGCTGGCTGGTGATTTCTGTGAGGGGGTGAGGGAGATGTGCCCGGCCCAGGTGCGGTGGGGCTGGCAACTGGCCGCTTGCTGGTGCTGGCCTCTCAGGGGCCCAGCGGCCACTTGGCCTGAAACATTCTTGTTGACTTTCTGCTGTTTTTGCAAATCCCTCTCCCTGACAGGGGGGAAAAACCTGGCGGTATGGAAACATCGGCGAGCCTGGTCCCGGGGGCAGCCAGGCTGTGAGGAGCGGGGCAGCATGGCCGGGGCCAGGGCTGGCAGCTGGCTCCCCAGCTGCAGATGGGGGGCACCTCGCCCTCCTCCTTTGCCGGGCACATGGCTCCAGCAGGGCCTGGGATGCTTCCTCTGGTTCCTGATGAGCAGGGAAGGGACAGGAGGCGGGACGTGTGTCCCCACAGCAGGCTCTCTCCTTGGCCTATCCTCCAGTGCTGCCCGGGGATCCTGCCTGCACGTTGTCATCAGCGGCTGGCTGCGGTGGTCTGCGCGGGATTGCTCCTGGCACCCGGCAGGCTCCTTAGCAGCCACTGCTGGGTGTCTGAGGAAGGGAGATGTCTGGTGGCAGTGCTGGCATCCTGCTTCGGGTTTTGGAAGCTCAGCACCCATCTTCTTGAGCCAAGAGACAGCTGTGGTGACCACACCTCAGGCCTTGGTGAGTCCTTATCGTGCGTTGTCACCCCTCCCAGGCAGCAAGCAAAAGGACAAGGGGAAATGGTTTCAGGTTGCACCGGGGTGGCTTAGGTCGGATATTAGGGCATGTTTCTTCACTGAAAGGGCTGTGCGGGGGTAAGCCGCTGGGTCACCATCCCGGGAGGTACTCAGGGGACGTGCAGGCGTCGTGCTTAGGGACACGGTTTAGTGGTGGGTTTGGCAGTGCCATGCTAATGGTTGGCCTTGCTGATCTTAAAGCTCTTCTCCAGCCTGAAGGATTCGATGGTTCTGTGATTCTACAGGGCTTTATCCAGCCCCAGGCAGGAACATGCCGGGGGCAGAGGGGAAGGGCCGCGGGGGGGCTGCACGAGCTGCCGGGGGCTGCGCCTCGTGGGGCGCTGCGGCACGTGCGGCCCCGCCCCGCCCCGGCGAGGTGCAGCTGCCCGCCGCCAGCCAGCGGCTGCGCGCTTCCCGCCCTCCGCCAACGGCCCCTCACGCGCTTCCCGCGCTCCCCAACCGCCCGCCGCGCGCGACCCGCGCCGCGCGGGGCCGGCCGTCGGCGGAGAGAGGGAAGGAGCGGGCAGCGCAGCGCGCCCATTGGCCCGGCGCGGCGCCCAATGAGGCGGCGGGGCGGTGGCGGCGGGGCGGCTCTCGCGAGAGCGGCGCGGGGCGGCGGCGGCGGAGCCATGTTGCGGGCGGTCGCGGCGCGGGGCGCGCGGCGGGCGGTGAGTGCGGGCGGGGGGCGCGGGCTCCCCCCGCCCCTCCCGGCCTGGCGGGGGCGGCCGTGAGGTGAGGTGAGGTGAGGGGGCGGCGGCCGGGGGGCGAGCGGCGGGCGCCGCCGGGGCCGCGCTCCCCCCGGGCTCCGCTTCGCCTCCAGCCCGCCCCTGCCAGGACCGAAGCTGCCGAGCTGCCGCCGGCGGGGCGCGGGGCCGTTCGCAGCCGCCTGCCGAGCCCGCGGGGCCGGCGCCTGGCGCTGCAGGAGCGCTCCCGGGCAGCCAGCGGGGAGCAGCCGGGCACGGCCCCGGGAGCTCGCCCCAGAGCCGGCGGCGGGCGGGAGGTGCCTGCGGCCCGGGGAGAGGCTGTCGGGGCTCGCTCCCCGGCACGCCCGGTGCCGTGCAGAACCGCGAGTGTTTGTGCACAGCGCCGTGAGCTGCGGGCCGGAGCTGAAGACAAACGCAGCCTGTCGCTTCCCGTGGTGACCCTCGCGTTGCTCAACTCGGTGGCCTTGGGAGGCCGCTTGCTCTGCCATTGCGCCCACATTGCCAAATTTAACAGCTAGGTGAACTCAAGGTTAGTTGCAGCAGATGATTCATGAAGTCTCCCCGAACATCCCGAGATGTGCACTTGAACCGTGTGCAGATAGCCATACTAAACAAGCTTTAAATCTCACAACTTTCCAGTTGAGATCTTGAATGCTTTTACAGGTACTACAGTTCTGGAGAGCTCTAAAATAGTAACGATATTTATTAATCGCTGTGAGGTACTAAGAGTGGTTTAAAGAGCAAAGGTACGCCGGGACATATGTGATTTAATGAATCTAAAATTGTAGCTGTTGTAATCACAGATGTCTCTGAGTAATTGTTAGACCATAGGCTTTCCAGAGCAAAGGTCTTTATGACCTTAAGAGCTCCTGGAACATATGCTCTGGCTGTGTAAATAATAATTTACTCCGGATAGCCACGTGATTCAGTTTCACAACCTGGAAATGAAGTCAACTCCTTGTTTCAGCCATATGCCTCTAAAGTTATACGTTTATAAAAGCAGTCAAACATTGTGTCCATCTTCCACGTGCAGGGTACAAAGTAGCTGGTGTGAGAAGTGAAGCAGTTCTCTGTTTGGCACTAAGACTTCTCTTGAAGCACTTCATCGGGTTTTGGGTTGTGCAGTTCCAAAGTGTCTGCAGAGACACAGGGTGTGAGAGTAAAAGTACAAGCAACAAGAGAGTAAAGTACAAGCAACGAGGAAAGGTTGGAGTTGCATAACTTAAATAAAGGAGGACTGAGGGATATGAGTGCAAGTACAAAAAGAACTGGTGCAGCAGTGGGAGTAAGCCATTTCACCAGTCCACAGACAGTAAAATAATAACAGTACGGTTAAATTGCAAGAAAGCAGTTGAAGATGGTTAGGAAGAATGAAGGCAGGCATTAAGAAATCCTTTCTAGTAGAAAGGTTAGTCAATTTTTGGAATAGGTTGCCTAGGAGTCATTGGAATGCTCTAACAGCGAGCTGGACGTATGTCGGAAGTAGCATCGATATGATTGCTTATCATTGGAGGGTGAATGGCTTTGTATGAGCTAGTGAGCTTCCAAACCTGCAGTGGTATCAGGTCGTGGTCGTCAGGATTGTCTTGAGGTCAAACATTCCTACTTCTATGAAATAACAGATTGCATATTCCCTTAAAATTTTTTTTTTTTTTAAACTAGATAAGCATGTGCCTGACTTTTTGCCTCTCTCTTTTTTTTTTTTCTCACATGACATTGCACAGCAGTGTAAGGCCAAGTTCACTGTGGGTGGATATCATACCAGCGCCTTGAAATTTGTGTCCAGTTGTCATTCAGCCTGTGCTGAAGTTAGAGTGTATCCTTCGGGTATTCTTGAAGGGCAAACAGTGTTCGTCCTGGTTATTTAAAGACATAAATGAATCTCTTGGCCTCCCTCGCTTGTATGCTTCTTCAAAAAAAAAAAAAAAGAAAACAATAGAGCCAAAGAGTGAAGGAAATTGTGGCTCTCCATTTAAGAGCACTGCTTTGCTTTGTCTAATATTTCAGCATTCTGATTTTGTTTTAAAGATCCAGATAGAATAATATTTGCTCTTGTTTTTGTGATGTGTTTTTTATTGAAAAGGGATGCTTTAGAGTTGGCTTCTTATTAAATGAAATAATAGGCTTATTCTTGCGAAGCTATTTTAGATCTTCTGGTGGAAATGGGCTTAACTGAAAGGTTTTTTTTCTCACTCTGTAGTGTAGTATTTTACCATAGAATAGCTTTTGAATAAAGATAATGTCACTTGCATAATTTTTAGTGATATGGAGCAGGTAGTCATAACTTGTCTTTACAGTGTTCTGGGGGACAATGACTCAGTTTTCACAGCTGATGAGTCTTTCAGTTTCTGTTGATTTCTCCAGAGCTCTCAATTTCCTGATATTTCTAAAAACAGTAGATTTTATTTCATATATATATATGTATGTATATATATACACCATGATGCACATGTTGTTTTTTATTTTTTTAGCCTGAAATAATTCAAATAAATGGATTTAATAGCCTGAAACATACCAGTGAATTTTGACCTTACTCAGAACGCATAGGGTTCTATTTGTAGCCTCAGGAAATGCTTTGTATGTAGCCGTCAGCTGCCGTTGGCTGGCTCAGACTGATACCTTTTTTCAGTGTATTCACGTACGCTGAGTGTACTGCCAGTAGTGTTGTCTGTGTTTAAAAACAGCTCTGTCGCTTACTAACAGTTCACGTGGGATACATCTGGAAGAACTTCTGTATTACATCTTCAATTCCTTCGTAATTTATCATAATTCCTAAATAAATCTTTAAGCATTTTCTTAATTTTTTTTTTTTGCTCTTCTTTGTTGCAGTTGTAGCTCCTCCCTTTTAACTCAGGTACCTTTAGCATAGCCTTTCCTGGAGTTAAATGTCTCAGACCAGTTCTGTGGCCAGATCTCTATAGATGTTCAAGGAGAAGTATAAACTTCATTGCTAGAGCTCCCTCCTCTCCTTGAGCTTTCCAAATAGTTTTTTACTTTTTTTTTCCCCCAAACTTTGCAGCTGTGAGACTGTCTATTAATACAATTAGGCATTATTTTTTTTTTTTTGTATAGGGATGTAGCCATTGTCTTTTCTAGGATTTGTACCCTGAATGCTTGTCCCTGGAGGCCGTTCTTGGGAATTTTGTCCAGTGCCGATGGGTCTGTATCAGATATTTAATTCCTATTAAGCTGCTTTAGAACTTTGTTTCCTGGCCAGTTTGCTTTTACAGCGAAGAAGATCATGTCTAGGGATCGGTTGCAGGCCGTTCGCTGTCAACTATTGACTGTAGAGGCAGTTAACACCTTTTTCCTCACTGGTCGTACCAAGCAGCAACGAAAGATTTATGACACTCTTGTCTCTGATTTCCTAGCTGTTAGTACATGTGCTTTGTAGTGTATAAGCAGCAAATCCACATTTAAGAAGTGCTGACCTACTTGTGTGTTGTACAGGTGACCCGTCCGTGTGCTGGAGGACTGACTTGCACTTGGTGTTGGTGTTGCTGTGAGGAGCAGGCCACCTGTGCAGACTGAAGGAGGACTTAGGATGTATGGCACGTTGTTGGCCTTTTCCATGGGTTTCTCTGCCCCTGTACTGGGTGTGTCCAGCTTTCAAACGTTTGTCTGGGGCAGTAACAGTGAGTGTTCTCAGTTACTTTGCACGAAGCACGGAACTCCTGAGGTTATGTTTAAGGTTTTCACGTTCTGCTCAGAAAACATTGCTGGGTTTCTCAGGTGGGGAGCAAAGAGATGCTTGGAGGTAATTTGAGCAGATAGAGTCAGCGAGGCCCCTGGTGCTCTGCGAGTGACTGAATTGGCGCATACTGCATCTAGGTTAATCTGGAAGCCAGATGCCAGGTTTACTCACCAGTAAGTGGAGGAAGGAGGGAGGTGATAGCTCTAGGCGCTTTTCCTTCACAGATGTGTATTTTACTGTAGACCGAGTCACCGTGTGGTTCCGTGAGGTTCCTCCAGAAAGGAAACGTAGATGTTCCTGCTGTAGAGGGAGCAGGGATACCTAACTTCGATCGATGTCTAAAGCTAGGTGAAATACTTTCCAGTCCTGATGGTTGCTCTTGGATGTGTTCATGGTATGCTGGTGTGCATGTGAGAAGACACTTGATTGCCCAAGTTTGTGGGATGTTCAATTGTGATGGGTTTTCTTGGCTAGCCTGTTTTTCTAGAGCTTGGTTTTCACCAGGAGCCTTCTATGGCACATGTGCTGAGTGCCGTTCCCTCTCAAGGCATTGTTTTCAGTAGCTTTGTTGTTCTGTATGTGTTATTAAGTGTGCTTTTGCTGTCAGCTGCTTAGGTTTACACTTAACCTTCCTGTTTTATCTGGGATTGAAACTAGACATCCTGCCTGTACCGATGGAGAAATTGTCAGTGACATGGTTAGGAGTTCCTGCTCACATGCAGCTGGAGAAGTTAATTGATCAAAATAACCACCAGTCCTCTTCACTGACCACCTCATTGCAGATTCTCAGTTTTCAGGATCATCTGTGACTGGATAAATTAACCTCTGGTTTTTATGGCTAACTCTGGTTTGGCTTTAGTTGATTTTACAAGTGGTGTTACCTGTGTTAGTATATTAAAATTCTGACTCACATTGGAATCTTATTTGGTCATCCAGGATTTTTACCCAAGATCTGGAATGGGAATTTTAATTTGTTTTAAATTTGGTCGTACCTTTGTGTTCAGAGATGCCATGTATGTAGGCATTTTAATGGTTGGACTTGATGATCCTGGAGGTCTTTTCCAACTGAAATGATTCTGTGATTCTGTCAAGTGGCCTTCCGGTGTACAGTTCCCACAAATATAAAATGGGGGATTATCGGTTTAGAAATAATATTTAGTTAATGCTGTAATATCCAGTGTGCTCAAGCAACAGCCATTACTCTTCTTCTTTTTGGCTAAAAAAGGAATTATTTCTCAGTTTATTTTAGAATTGGATGACAGTGATACAGAGCACTTCTGGTGGTGCAGTGCTTATTTAGGGAAAAGTTCATAATATAGTCAGAACTAAATGTGTGTTTAAAATGCACGCTGCTTCGAGCCAAGCCAGTCTCTTATTAAAGAAATCTTTAAAGAGTCTGGGGCTCCCTTTGGAAATTTGAAAACTTCAGAATCTTTCAGGAGTACGGTCCGCTTTACCCTGTGACACAACTATAAATCATTTAAGAAGTGGGCTATTCGCCACAAAAGCATGGATTTATTCTTCAAACGGTGACTAAAATCTCATAACTTTTATTGCAAATGATGTATGAAACATAATCAAAAATACGCTGTGTGATCTATATTGGCAATAAATATTTTGTTAGTGGCAATTGGCTTCAAACGTTCTCAGAATCTTTAATCATAACAAGTAGCCTTATGCATAAAATATGAAAAACAGTGCTTTTACAAGAATTCCTTATCATTTTAATCAAAATGACAAATGATGGTCCTGATTCTGCAGAAACTTATCTTTGTATTTACATATTTATACTGTGATTATTTTCAGAGAAGTCCTTGGGTGCGCTTCCTCTGTGAAGCTTAGCATGGTGGTAGGATTTGTATGATTGAAACCCGTAGCCAGATTTCAGCCTCTCAAATTTTTGTGAGCTGTTTTCCTAGCTTAAATGATGGGTTACCTATTTGGCATGAGTGAAGATGGGCTCAGAATGTATGTTTAAAGTAGCATTTGGCTGTCCATTCTTTAGCATTTTGTTAGTATTTGTGCCTTGTCACATTAATAAATATATTTTGCTTTCCATATTACGGTGATCATAACTGGAGTTTTCATTCAGGCTTCATGTATGAAAAACAGAAACTTGAAGATTAATTTTCCCCTCCCTACCCCTAGCCTTTTCCCAACCCTAGTATTAGTCTTGGAGGAATAACCTGTTTTCCAGGTTCACCTGAAAATTAGCGAGGGAAGTCTCAGAGCTCAGAATGTTGTGGTCTGATTTTTTTTTTTTGGTTTGTCTATTTTTTTTCTTTTCTTGCCTTAGAAGCTGAAGTCAGTGTAGATGGTGAATTGATGAAAATGATTATTTGAGCACCATTACATCATGGTGGTGTAGACTGAGTGGACAAAAGTGTCAAATGTTTTCAAGGAAAATAGATTATCTTCCAGTCGAACTTGATACTGTTTAACAGGCTCTATTAGTGTGTTTTCATACTGTGAGCATGGGCTACTTACTTCATGCTCCTACATACAGTTTTGCTGTTACAGATAACTAATTGAAAAAAATGAGCTCCGTAGCAAGATTTTGGCTAAAACATATGGGAAAATAAATAAATAAAAAAAAATAAAAAAACCAAAAACAAGTAACTACTTAATTCCTGCCCCTGGTTTCCTGGGGTCTTAGGCTTGCTTGTCAAATTTCCACGTGCATTTCAGTCCACAAACACCTGAAATCTTAATATTACCTTCACGTTAAATTAAATTCACTCTTTAAGGTGCTTAGTTCAGTTGATCAACTGATTTTATATGTGATTTATTAAAATTTTCTTCTTAATATTGTTCAGTATTTTCCTGTGAAGGTTTTAGTTGCTTTAAAGTGGTATGCTGAAGTCAAGCAAGTTTATACTTAAAAAAAAAAAAAAAATACTAAGTATTTTGCTTACTTAATAAATATTATCTAGATTTAGTCTGTTTTGATTGACAGCACCAGTATACAGGTTGTACAATTTATAATTTTCTGTGAATTATTGGATTCTCTTAAGGAAGGTTTTTTACTTAAATGCTAAGTGTCAAACTCCTGTCTCTCTTCTCTCTTTCTTTAAAGGCATCACTGCTCCAGCGGTTTCAGAGTACGTTGGTCATAGCAGAACACAACAATGAGACTCTGACACCCGTTACACTAAACGCCGTCACTGCGGCAAAACGTCTTGGAGGTGAAGTTTCTTGTTTGGTAGCTGGTACCAGCTGTGACAAGGTAGGAAATGCTATTTTCATATGAATGAAGTAATGAATGCGGTGAAATGATACATAGTAGTATGTTGGCTAGCTTGAAAAATAATCTCTAGTGAAGAGGAACTCTGCCATGAATTGCTAATCTGCAGGAAATGTCCTGCTCTTGAGCTGTTTCTCATCTGAAGTGGAAATGTGGGGGTAGTTTTGATTTCACAAGGGAGAGTATCAGTATAAGCTGTTACAAGTTAAGAAAGCAAGTTTTTACAAGACTAAACGGCAATTAACTTTTAAAACAACGTTTCAATTTCACTGTAATGTTTGAAAAATAAATACTGCGGTGCTGAGAATTTGGAAGAAAAAAACTTGTTCCGTGCAAACAGACATGAGCAAAAATGAAACAGCATCGCGACGGGTGGAGCTTCTGAGTGTCTTGCTTTTACTAGTCAGCTACTAGTAGCATAGCGAGAGTGCATTTGCAACCTGAAAATCTGAAATTAGTGTTTCTTGACTTTATCGTATGTCTAAAGTTAGAGTTAACTCTGTTAGCTATTGTATTGTTAGTTTAACCGTTGTTATGTGCAAAATCTAGAGGCAGTGTACTGTTAGTACGTTAGTGACACTCTTCTTCCAGTATGATGTCATCTTGTGTGAACAGGAAAAGTAACAATAATTATGCTTAGTATTTTTTATACTAGGTTATTGCTTATGACTTGTTATTCTGAAAGTGGCACATACAGTCTCGTGCAGAAGGCCCATTCATTCATTGCAGCTAATTCACAAGTAGCTGGGGAAACCTCTCTGGTTATTGAAGACTAATTCTCAACTGAGACCCAGGTGTTCAGCGTTGAGACTGAAAGCAAATACTTATCTAGATCAAGAAAGAAAAGAAAAAAACCACACCTTATACTCCTGCCTTTGGGTTTCCTTATTCTTTGGCACTTGTATAGTAGAACAATGATTTGGAATGTTTCATTTATTTGTTTTTTAATGGTAACTGTATGGTGTCTATTTGGCAGTGTATGTCATGCTGGGAAAAAGTTCTTCACAGAAAATGAAGTGTTTTTTTTTTCTCTTTTTAAGCTGCTTTGTAAGAATCTGTATTAGTAGGACAAAAGACTATTCTGTAGCAGCTATTATGGAATATTTGTTTGTTTTCTTTTGTTAATTTGTAAGGGTAAAACTGATTCTCAGCAAACTCAGTAAAACTATGTTAGTTCTAGGACAATGCATGTGGCTTCCAGACATCGCTGTCAGTCCTCTTGCCTCTGATCTGCAATAACCCTTTTATCATTTAAACTTCACTTCTGCAAATTTAAAGGGAAAAAAATGCATAAATACAGTGTTGAAAATATACATTGCATCAGTAGGCAGAGTCAGCTGCAAACAAAGAATTGCCCCTAACATTTGGACAAAGATCATAACATCGCTGTACAGTTTTATTTGCATTGTATTCTTGTGTTGTAGATATTGACTGATGTAAAGAAAGCAGGATTGTTTTCTTGGTGATTATATTTAGAATACTGAGTAATAATCTTTGAGTGAGATTGTTATTGGCTGTTATGATAAAACTTGAAATCATTGTGTAGTCTTGCACACAGAGGACAAACTTTTCCAGGTTTGATTTGCTTTCTAGTTTTCTTACTCAAAAAATGTGTTTGCACTACCCTGTATGGCACTGTGCTGTGAGTCAGATCCGCATCTCATTCTGTAAGGTTTATTCCGATTTTGAAATACACGTGCTCTTGTGTTCCAGTTTTAAGTAAGCTATGGTCTGTGAGCAATTTGCAGTAGGGACTGTCTCCTGCTATTTGTTAATGGTGCTGGCCACCACGGAGCTCTAAGTGCAGTTGGAGCCTCCATGTGCTGTTATAACATAAACTAGTAATAATTTGTTTGTAACCACAGGTAGCGCAAGAACTCAGCAAAGTGCAGGGTGTTGCAAAAGTTCTCGTGGCTCAGCATGATGTATACAAGGGATTTCTAGCAGGTGAGACTTGCTTTTATCTATTGACAAAAGAAGTGGTATTTATATTTCTGGCTGAATATAAAATAACTGTAAATTTTCAGCAATATCTATTTATTCTCAGAGGAGCTGACTCCCTTGGTTTTGGCAACTCAGAAACAATTTAATTACACCCATATTTGCGCTGGAGCATCTGCCTTTGGGAAGGTAAGTAGATCAAAGCGTATCAAAAATTTCTTGTGGAAAAGAGACAGAGGTTCTTTTATAGGTATGAGTGTAAATCAAATACGTGAGAGAGGGCTTTCAGATCAGCCATGGACAATTTGGAGTTTTCAAGAAATGTTAAAGTAGTGCATTTAAGAGTCATTAGCTAGAGACACTGATTCACTTCTGAGTTTTATTATGGGCTGACTTGGACAAAGGAGCAGTGCAGAAGCAGTAGCCAGCTAGTCCTATGTGCATAAGGCAGGATGTATAAAATGTGTAACACCAAATAACACTAAGAGATCTGAAAGTATTATGAAAATGTTAAGGGAAAATGCAATAAATAGAGATGAAAACCTATTAAACATTTTTTGGTGACTCTTGTTCCACTTTTAGTGCTATCAAGATTGTTGTGTGATTTCCATGTTGATAGGAAGGCGTGTAGACCTATTGGTAGCAAATGCTTTTGCGGGGAGGAATTACATCTGTGATGTAGATTGAAATGTCTGTAAATACATGAAAACACAGATCCAAGTTCTACTGAAGATCTTTCTGGGAAAAAAAATAAATCAGTGCTTCTTAACAGGTACATACTTAAGAGAGCCGTAGTACTAGCAATCTGGTCAATGTTGTAGTGTAGCTAAATTAGGGAAAAAGAATATTTTAGAAATCTTGCCAATGTGGAATGAACGGTGCTATCAGCCTTCCATCTGACTACTTTTGATTCCAGTCAATGTCAATTCACATACTTGTAATTTTGCTAAGAGAAATCTTTACATGCCTTAAGTCTTATTCGTATTTTTTTTCCTCTAGTTTTCACTTATTTTTGATCTGCAGTGTCTTAGTAAAGGTTAATATCAGTGATGGGTATGCTTCCATCACTGAGTAGTGCTTTTCTAGAGGAGTGAATCAATGACTGTTGTCATAGTTATACGCTGCTTAATGCGAGTAAAGATGTTGGGGCTCTGTGTGTTGTACCAGATAGGAGGGGGAGAAAAAGCAAGTAAAGCTCTTGCTGTCCTTAGTTTCTTAATGCCTCTTGTTATCCTCCTTCCCATTCCCAAAGGTGCCAAATAATTTTCTGGAGTCAATTTCAGAGTAGGAGTGTATATATATATATATATATATCAATTTTAAAAGAGTACATTTTTGGTTTTTAGGGGGAGAGTACTGTTTTTTTCCTCTTGTTGTCTCTGATAAATAGCTTCCAAAATGCTTTTTTTTTTTTCTTTTGAAGTGCTGTTACAAGAACTCAGCAATCCATAATTGTCAATTTTCTGAGTAAATTGCATCTATAGTTTTAAGCTATTGAAGCAAATAAGCCTCCTAATTTAAGATATTGAATTAAGGGTTTACTTACTGTAAGGTTCATAAAATTTATAATGTTATTACAATACTGGGTTTTTATTTGGCTGCTAAAGCTACATGGGTAGTCATGCAGTAATCTTGGAGTCGCATGCGCCTTTTTACTCAGAGACAGCACTCTATGAAGTTAAAATTAGGCCAGCAAATGTTTCTTTACTTAACATGGGGATTTAACCTTATTTCCTTTATGTTTCCTCATGTTCAGTTTGCAGATTCCAGCATTTACTTTGCTAACTCTTCATCTCTAACTTTTAGAATCTTATTCCCAGAGTGGCTGCTAAACTTGATGTTGCCCCTATTTCTGACATCATTGAGATTCAGTCACCAGACACTTTTGTGAGAACTATCTATGCAGGTGAGTAATCACAAAAGGTACATGGTGCTTGTGCAAAGAAGGACCCGATGCTGGTAACTGTATTTTTGAGTCCTGCTTTGGAATATATCAGGAATTTTCGCTTTACAGTCTGAAATACAGAGGTTCATGAAAATCAAATGTGGGGATGAATGCATTGCTCCATATGTGAGAATCCACGTAATACCAGTACCTTTGATTTTAGTACTGTATGATTTTAGTTAGAAACTAGGTCTTTCACTTAAATGAATAGAATTTGATATTCTCCTTTATATATATATTCCATTTCTTTGTTCAGTGTACTTCTGACCCAATTCTGTAAAATGTAAAACATTAAGTCAATTGTCCAACTTTATTTAATATGGCTGCCATTAGTTCTGATTTAAGATACCACAGGGTTATTTTTCCTAATTATGAAGACGCTAAACTGATTATTTATAGTATTAAACTGCCATGATTTGTAATTCTTTTTTCAGTCTTGTTTCTCTAAAGCTTGTATGACCCTGTGTTTTAATTTAGCTTGTGTTTCTTAATTTTACTGTACAAGATCATACCACGTGTACCAAGGTGGTATTTTATTTTGAGTTACGTTACCAGTATGTGATTTCGTGTTGCATTTTTAAGCTGCTTCCCATTAATTCACAGTTTCAAGATGACTTTATTTACAAATAGCTGGCGTTGCAGCATTTTTTCAGTTTAGTCTTCCCTGTAGCCTTTGCTGTGAAATAAATACCTTACATAGTTAAGACAATTGAGAAGAAACACAAACCCACAGGTACTTGGAGCAGAACTCATTGTCTTCTGTTCTGTGAAGTCATGAAACGGTAAAAGATCAACTTTGAATTATAGCTCCTTTTTATGTTTAAGAATGATGCTTATGAATTGTTTTTATTCCTTCTGAAATGTAAAAAAAAAAATAATAATAATAATATGTAAGGGATTATTTGAATGCATTACATCCCTTTAAAACAAGGGAATTGTTATAATGAAGAAACATAGAGATAAAAAGTAAATTAAAATACTGGATATGGATGTATATTAAGTGCGAAGGTTTTCAGTTTTGATCATCTGAAACATTTATTTTGGGATGTAACTTTACATTAGTGTGTGTGATATTGTCTTCTGTAAAAACAGTGTGATCCTTTCTTTTTAGGAAATGTCATTTGCACCGTCCAATGTGATGAAGCGGTTAAAGTGTTTTCTGTACGGGGAACTTCTTTTGAGGCTGCACCAACAAGTGGTGGTAGTGCCAGTGTAGAAAAAGGTGAGCATTTGTTCTGATATTTCTTCATTTCATGTGATAGAGTTAGTTTTGCTCACTGCAGGCTGATGTTTCACAGGAGTATTTGTCAAAGCAAACTGATAATGATTTTGTAATCTTAGCTTTATGCTTTTTATATGGGTACTTCCGTTTCTTTTGATGCATGGTAAGGGAAGATATGGATTATCATCTCACTCGCTACTTTCTCTTTGACCAGAAATGGAGATTATTTGTCTGTGCGGAAATCTGTGCCTGTTTCACTCACTGCTTAAACCTCTGCCACAGCAATCTTGAAGCTTTTCCTTAAAGTTACAGCTGTTTGAATAGCCAGGTTGGTTTTCAAAGCAGAATTGGGCACAAGTAACAGTGTCTGGCAATCCACAGTTCTGGTTTAATCTGTTGTATTTAGGTTGAGACAGGTCATTACAGTGTCGAGCTAAATTAGCTGCAGTTTAAATTGGATTGAGAACACTCCATCATTGTTTTATATTAGCTTTACCTAAATCAGTTTAAATTGTTATTTTAATGAAGCCACTGTAGCTGTGATCACAGAGAAATCTGCAGTCTCAAAACTACAAAATTGTTTAGTTTGGAAAGGACCTCTTGAGATCATCTAGTCCAACCCCACTGCTCAAGCAGGGTCAGGTGGAGCAGGTTGCCCAGGACTCTGTCAAACTGGGTATTGAATGTCTCCTGGCCACAACCGCTCTGGGCAACCTGTTCCAGTGTTTGATCACGACTACTGTTTTTCATTTTGGGGCTTTTTATGACAGTGCTGTAAATCCAGCAGAGGCAATCATTATTAATATGCTGCGTGTCCCCCATGTCACGTTCCCACTCCTTGCGTTTTTCTGTGAGGCTGAGTAAGTGCCCCTGAACCTTCCTTTATTTTCCATCTTCTGTGGAAGTTAGGAAACAGATGCTACTTGATACTTAGGATTAGCGTATTGTACTGTCATTGCACTCCTTGGTTGGCTTGTTTGCCTGTCTTTGAAAAGGACCACGCTTACTATGCTGGATTGATATCAATACATTACTCATACAGCAGACCTTCACTTCAGTGCAGCTTGATGTACAAAAAAGAAACTGTTTATAAAAGTGTGTTTTCTTGTACTGTAGAGTAAGTGAACACAACTAATAACGTAGGGTTGTATTAAAATCTTGTGGTAGAATTAGTTCTAGGATGAACTTGTGCATTAAGTTTAAACTCAAGGTTGAAAGTACATACTTTATGCTTTTTCTTGTGGATGTTTTTCTTAATCTGATTAAAACAGTAACCCCTCCACCGCCTGTTGGTCAATCTGAATGGATTGAGCAGAAGTTGACCAAAAGCGATCGACCAGAGCTTACCAGTGCAAAAGTAGTTGTATCAGGTGGTAAGTAGACAATATTAAAAATGTGTTATGGTGCTATTAACTAATGGTACATCTTGATTAAGTAGTATCTGTAGCAAAATATTATAATTTGATACATTTTTGAAATAGATTATGATGTAATTCTGAAATGGGGCATAGGAGACAGTGGGAAGACATCCAGCATCTGTGTATCATGAAGAGGCAAAATGTGAAAGTTTAACATACGCGAGTAAGTTTTTTAAGAGCGTTATCATATGTGGTGAGTCTCTTTAAAATGATAGAAATATGAAGTATTTTTAGATGCAAATCTGTCATTTTTGAAATTACAGCTAATCATTACAGGCAGTTTTCAGTCATTTTACAAATCGTTACGTTTGTATTCTGCTGGTCAGGTATCAAGTGATGGACTGTGATTTTTACTGTGTGCTTACAGCTTAAAAAATAAAAATCCTTTGTTATCCCACTAGACTTTTGTACCTAAAACTCTGCCTGAAGCCAGCAGAGGGAGCACAAAAATCCAGTTTCCTGACTTTAGAGCAGGAACTTGATAGTACTGACAAAGTAGTCAGAGTGGTGTTGGTTTATACATGCAAAATAACAGTTATTTCAAAAATGAAAGCTATATCTCAAAATGTTAAACACTGTTTAATAATATATCCAAAAATAGCCTATGCAAGGGTGTATTTCTGCCTTTGCAAATGCAGATACTAATACAGAATGTGTATATATGCAATAAAAAATCTTAAAGCATATTGTGTTCTTTCTTCATCTTTTTTTTTTTCTGAACTTTTAAGGAAGAGGCTTAAAGAGCGGTGAAAATTTCAAGTTGCTGTATGATCTTGCGGATCAATTGCATGCTGCAGGTAAACTTGTTTTCCTCCTCCTTTTAATCCTGGTAATTACATTTTTAAAAAGGTCCCATGAAAAACAGTACAGTTCATAAGTCTTTTGTTTTTATCTCTCTCTCAAATTCTTTAAATCCTGTCAGTTTAGTCATGGATAAAGTTTTGATTTGTCCTGGTGTTCAACTGTGTATTTAAATTCCAGGGTCTGAAGCAAAATGGTAAACTGTCCTATTCCTTGTCCTCAAATCTCCAGAACACAAGCTCACAAACAGAAAGTGAAATTGTAAACGTATAAATTAAAAAACTGGGCTTAGCACTTTTAAAGTGCTGATGTTTTCTTCATACATTCTTATATACTGCTTCTTTACAGAATACCAGTTGTTATGGTGTGAGTGGTTCTCTGCTTGCTATGCTTTTGCTTTACCAGGAGAAAACTGACCGTGTACAGTGTTTCAGCCAAATATTCTAAGTAACGGTTGGGGGAGGAAGAGGAGGAGGAGCTGTTTGTGCTAGGGTTCTTACTACATTAGCTTTAGATTTTACATGTAATAATAATTTTTTTACCTGAATGTCTTCGTTTTTAAATTGGTGGCTTCATTGGCTAAATGACCATATGGTATTTTCAAGTTTAGTTTGTTATTTTTCTTTACTATGCCTGACTTCTGAGCTTGACGAGAATATAAGGTGGCACATGTGTTCTGTTCAAATTTGGTGGAACGTTATGGGAAGGCATTTATGGGAAAATCCTCTTTTGACAAAGCAACAAGAGAAAATAATGGAAACATGCCAGACTGAAATCCTTGGTTTTAAATATATGGCCCTTTGGTGCTGGGAGAAAGGATTTCCTGTTGCTTAAGAAGTGCATTAGCACTTAGTATTTGGAAGTTTCAGCCAGTGGTATGGAGAGGGATTACTATAAGAGCTTTTTAGAGGGAAGTTTCTAAATACGTGCCCATAGTGTGTGGGACTCTTCAGTAAAATACATGTGCTTTTATGGTGGTATAAATTTGGCTTGCTAATATTTTAAAAGAAAACATTGGAAATATTTTCTTTCAACTAGTTGGAGCTTCCCGTGCAGCTGTTGATGCTGGCTTTGTTCCTAATGACCTGCAAGTTGGACAGACGGGCAAAATAGTAGCACCAGTAAGTATGGAAATACCTTTCATAAAAGAGCTGTGATGTCTTCAAGCATACTTGTTCATTCAAAGCAAATGCTTAGAAATGAGCTAAGTTTTAATACTGAGCCTAACAGGAAAATCTTACGTGCAGCGTGATACTGTCACTGGAATATGCATTTGAAAACTGTAGCAGCAAGCTGTGACATAAATCTCAACTTCAGGTCAATTGGAAGTGTTCTGCAGACAGTTTTGTTAGAGGTTTTACATGCTGGATTTTTTTTTCTAGTTGTCTGTGCTGAATCTTTTTTTAGCATTCTAAGAACCGTTATTGATAGGCTGAAAGGTGTCATTGCTAATGTAAACTTGAAATCATGCTGACGCGTGGCTTGGCCTCTGGGAAATGTTCTTTTTGCAAGTAGGCTAGATGATGATTTCTTTTTAAGCTTTGGTAAACTGTAAATGGATTGTTGCATTACATTCTAAGCCAATTATTTGTACGGGATGAAAGTGCGAGAAATTTAAGATAGAAGTAATCTACAGATTGGCTGCTGTAGAGTGGAATACCAAGAGGGAGATATTCTAGTAAGTATCTTAACGTTGGGGATTAAACCTGCTGTACTGCTTTTCTGCTATGCATCTGAATATCACGGAGGACTGATTTCTGTCCTCATGTATCTTTTTGGACTGGGATGGGGTGGTGCTTTTGAGACTACTTGTCATTGTTCCTTACGACCCGGGAAAATGTGGGGAAAGCGATAGACAGAGAAAGCACACTTGAGCTTTTGTAAAATAAGGAGGTACAAATGGAGCTCATCTCAGTGTTGAGGTAGAACGTACACTAGTGTGTCTTGAAATGAAACAAGCAAGGACACGAGTGACTAACATGGGTGGGCATGGAAATCTGTCAGATGCACACTTTGAGCAAGTGTGCGGCCCTTCAGTAAGCAGTTACCTCTGATGAGTGTGTATGGCAGAAGGCACTGAAGGGCAACTTTTTACCTGTTAAGGTCTTAGTGAGACTGTGTCAAACCAGTCAAACTATGACCATTATTTTTCCGGTAATACGTCCAGCAGGAGAGAGCATTACTTGGAGGTGTTAAAGACAGGAGTTTGGGGTTCCTGGAGTCTGTTGCCAGTTCTGCCTCCTGGGTTTTCTTGAACAGGATACTCTATGCCTATGAGTTCTTTCATCTTGAAATGTGAACAGGGATGCTGGCTGGTTTTGTTTGCTTTTTTAAGTCCTTATCAAGAAGGAGGCCTTCTGATGACAGCCCTGCAGAAGGGCTAAATGGAGGTATTTCTAGGCACACTAATGTTTAAGCTGTTAATCTATACGATAACCCATCACTACAAAAAACAGGATCTGAAGAACAGATATAAAACCTATAGATAAGAATTAAGGTCTGTCTGGTTGCATATTGTGTCCTTCCAAAATCTTGATAGCAGTGATATTAACCTCTGCTATGCAAGGAAATTGTGAAGCGGTACAGAACACAAATGCAACATTAACTCTTCTTTCTGGTGATGTCTTTGTTTTGGCATAACATGTAATTGTTATCTTTTTGGAAATAGCGCAGGCCAGCCATAGTCCCCAGTGTAATACTTTCTCTTTGCGAAGGGAACGTTTGTGTTTAAATATAATACACTTTCTTTTGATCACACACTAGGCATAAGGTCGAATATATAGCTGCTATAGGTCTCAGCAAACTGGCAATTAATCACATCAGTGCTATCTCAGAAAATGCAACTGCAACGTATATGGAAATTGCAGGTTCCTCAGAAGGCAAAGTTGGTTGTCACATACCAAAAGCTTTGAAAACCAGGAAAGTAAACTGAGTGTCATTTAACTGCATCTTTTGAAAGGGCGTGAGACTGGCTGTCCTGAGCTCTTTACTACCCAAATTTCCATTAGTGAAGCGGGAAATGCTAATTTGAAAACAGCTCATCTCTTGTTTCTATGTCTCAAGGCTCAGTGATGAACATTCTTTCCGGAGTCAAGGAAGGGCACGTAACTGTTTATGTTAACATAAAAAAAGCTAGTTTTTGATGAAGAAATAGTGCTAAAAACTTAGCACAGATGGTTCATAGCAACGTGAAAGTTGTAAGAATATACAGCCACATCATAGGACCATGTCAGAAACCTCCCTGGCTGACTAATGAATATTTAACTATTGTGTCAATAAATGATCCTAACTGGTATTATTGCATGGTGCTACATCCTTTTGTCAACAGTTTGATGCATTACTCTCTCATTTCCCCTCATCCTTCTTAACGAATATTTAATAAGCAGTGAGTTATCTGGTGTACTGCAAACTGCACACCCCTTGTTTCCAATTGTTCGGATATTTGTTCTGGATCTGGGAATACCTGCAAGGACACCACGTGGTGGGTTAGAAATGTGATAGAAAATATTTTATGTTAATTGCAATGGAAGTACAAATTGAATTGGTACTAAGCCCTTGGAGTTGCTGACTCGAATTAATTTTTCAGCATGCAGGGTAGGCATTTTAAAGAGGAGAAGGCTTGAAGATGCACATCCTTACCTTCACATTCCTAACGTTCACAGTCATTTTGGCTCTTTAGCGAGAGTACAGTCCTGTGCGGTGGAAGAGAGAGTTCACTTGAAGAAGTAGAACTGAACTTTCTTCATCAGATTAAGATTATACTGGCTATTTTAACAATCCTCTAGAAAGTGACTGCTTCCTCTTCTTATGAGGTATGGTTGATACCACTAGTTCAGAGAGAGAGAGCTCATGTTTTCTTTGGAGAACTGCAAAACAGCTTTGTACATTGGTTTGTTGTATTAGCTGAGTCCTTAGTTTTGTGGTTAGCTTTGAATTCCAGTTCACAAGGTGTATGCCCTCCTGGGCAGGTGGGATTTGAGCAGGATAAGAATCTTGGATGCAAGGAATAGTTGGAGTTTGAGACATACTTGCTGTCCTATGCAGCTGTTAGTTTCCACTGGAAAAGGATCTTAGTGTGTGCTCTTACTCTGCTATTAATAGTCTCTCGCTCAGCCTCAGCGGAGGATTGGAATGCATTGCTTTTCCAGGCCTCTGGAACAGGGTCATTTTTGAGACTATGGAGGGAGAAGAGTTAATTACGAATTTAGGAGGAAGGGAGGTGCTTTTGCTGCTGCTTCTTGCCTATGAATGTGTGGGGAGCGTTTCTGAGCTGATCATTGGGTAAGAAGGTATTCTTCTAAAAGATGTGCTTATTTCTTCCCTTGTGCCTTCTGTTGGGGATTTGGTGAAGAAAGAGTAATTTTGGTCATTGGCCCTTCAGTAATTCCATAACAAACTTCAGTTTTTAAGAGTGCAGTTCCACCAGTGTATCACTGGACGTGAGAACCTCATGGCCACGGTAACTTGGCTGAAATGCTGATGTATTAATACATGAACAAACTGCCAGTCAGGAAACAGTTCCAGGTTGTTTGGTTTAAGTAACTAAAGAATGGAGTTAATTAAGGAGTACAAGTTTCACCTTTCTTTCTGATTGAGAATTAGTTCTATGCAGTACACATACACTCTCAAAATAGCCTTGGATCTCTAAACCATGAGCTTGTTATTCATGTTGGGATTTATGCATTTTGTTTATTTTTGACTGGATCTTTGGTATTTTTTCTTTTGGGACCTTCTCAGTACAGATTTGTGAGGAAGAGGCACCTAGGGGATGACTGAATCTATACAAATAGGTGCCTAATTCCATTTTAGCCATTTGGGATATAAGAAATAGATTTACAGGGCTGGGAGTTCCTGTGTGGGACCTAGAGGCTTTGTCCATGTGGAGCAGCATCTGGGATTCAGGTGGGAAATCCTATGCTGTCTACAGTCCCACTAGGTGCCTATGTGTGGGCACCAGAATTCTCCCCATGGTCTCCCAAGGTTTCCCTTCCGCCCTCTTCTGGTTAAGTTCTCCCTTCAGCTTTTGAAGATGGGGTCGTGCTGGGATTCTCACTCTCTCAAATTCTCCCCTTTTCAGAAAGCGTGTGTCATTTCAGGCTGTTTGTTTTGTGATCCCTTGACCTTTTGAAGGATCTTCTGCTTCCTGAAATGCATCCCTCTGGTTTAATTTCTTCAGAGTTTGAAGTCAGTGTTCTTTCAGGGTTCAGGTCTGTAACGGCTTTAGCTTTCCTTATAGGTTTTCCTAGCTGCCAACAAGGAATACGTGGCCAGACAAGTAATTCACAATGTTGCAAGGCTGTCTTCCTGAGAAGGATGCGTTACAGAGGGTCCTTCCAGCCAGGCAGAACTTCATTCATTCTTTTAGGTGTTCCATTGCAGTTGTCTTGTTTCTTCCAAAGTTGGGCACAGCGTACCATTCCAGCAGAGAAGGTAACAAGAAGCTGAGATGGAAAACTCAGGAAGGCAGAAGTTAGGAAATATACAATGTAGTAATAATTGTCGCCAGATTAGGTGGTTGTGCTGGAAATGTGATCTGATTGCACAGAAGGCAGATGCGCTTGGATATTGCATATGCTGAGAAATCTCATGTGGGGGAGGCATGTGGGAATTCAGTGTCAGTGTAGGTCTGATGTGACCACCAGGAGTAAATGTGCTGATCCACTTAGCTTCAGTGCTTAAGCTTCAGTTTCATACCAGAGACTCTCCCTGGGTGTTATGGATTGCAGGAAGTGGGAGGCAGATTTACAACTGGCAGGAATTGACTTAATGAGGGGAAAAGAGGCATGTTAAAGAGGTGCAGCTTCAACTAAGATGCTGAAGTGTGAGATGTTGGTTCAAACGGCTGAAAGGCACAAATGCTGTGGAAGAAAAGGAACGAGTTAGTGTGTTGTATCAGGTAGAAAATGCTGGAGTGGGATGAAAGTACAAGTGGGAAAAAGCAAGCTGAATAGCAGGAAAGCATTTCCTAGCAGTGAGATACCTGAATCTGCAGAATGGTCTTTCAAGGAGCCTGGAACTCTTGTTTCTCCACTTGTTTTACAAGGTGATGGGACACGTTCTGAGCTCATATTTGCTCCAGTGTTTTACTAGGCTGTCCTTTTCAGCCCAGTGAGTGGCTTGAAGTATTTGATAGTCACCACCTTGCTTTGGGAGTAGCTCTAAAGGTGAAGGGCAATTTAGTATTATCAACGTTATTCCTCTGTTTCTATTTGGTGGCAAAGCAATCAAATACTTCACCTAGCCAGGATTTCCTCTCTTTAAAAAGCGTGAGTGGATACATGGATACGAACTCTTTTTCCATTTTTCTTCCTGTTACTTTCTTAGGGATTGTTTGCTTGCTCAAATCAGTGTGTCTGTTAGGGTTTGTTTCCCTTCGCTCCTGTGAGGAA
Organism: Anser cygnoides; assembly: GCF_040182565.1. NCBI lineage: Eukaryota > Metazoa > Chordata > Aves > Anseriformes > Anatidae > Anser > Anser cygnoides. The sequence continues at coordinate 14,013,059 of NC_089883.1, forward strand.
GTGCAGGGAAATGGAAACAAGGTGTGTCTTATTCCAGTATTTATCTTTCTTTTTGGTCTCTGACTCTTATCTAGAACTTCTAACAATAGAAAGAATTAATTAATTTCTTTGGGTTCATGAGAAGTGTAACCCATGACTTGAAAAATGTTCTTCTCCTTGCTTATTGATGACGAGATCTTCGTTACTTCTGAATTTCTTACCCATAGAAGAAAGTATTGAGATAACTAAAGTTTCTGTATTCAAACATGTGATACGTTACTTAATTTGTCACACCTTCAGCAAGCTTCTTTGTGAGAATGTGTTATTTCTGCATTAAATTTGTGGGTTTTATTAATAGACCGGCAGGTGCGCTTTTCATCGTATAAATGGCTGAGGCTGTTAGGTAGCTCACAGATGGGAATAAGGCTGGGAACACTGACCGGGCTTGGGAAATTGTTTTTGGAATATCTCCTCTGATAATTCGCTACTGTTGAAAAGTAGCTTTATAGTGGGAAACTTTGTATGCAGCTGGGACTGAATTTTACAGACTACCTTTCTCTGACTTGCTAAAAAGCTAAGGATTGACAACCCCTTTCATCCCGCATTATCCAGTGTAGCTTTTAACTCCAAGGAAACTATGTTCACAAATTGATGCTCTGCTCCTTGGGGGTTGGTGCAGAAACATTAAATTGTACTAAAATATTCATATGTGAGTGCATTTAGCTGAAAGCAATTGATGTGCTTTTCTCTAGAGAGCAAAAAGAAATTGCTGTATGGCCCCACACTCCAGCAGACAACCTAACCATGCTTAAGAGTAATTACATAGCTTGTCTCATCAAAGGTACTTACAATGAAAAAGAAACTGTAGTTGGGATGCAGTTTAGTGACATGTACTTCTTGAATGGAATGTACTTGACAGCGTCGCTGAGTAGTACATACTGGATAATTGTTTGATATACAGTGCAATATATAAGAACTTGCATCAAGCCAGAACATATTTTATTGGGTTAATAGTTTGTAATTGGAAGGAATCTCTTGTATGAAGCAACTCCCATTAAAACAATTTCTTTCTAATTCCATTGTCCTTTCACTCTTGCAAAGAAAATAAAATGTCTGAGCTGCCTTTGAAAAGAGGACACGTGCCAAAGGACTTGATCAAACTAGCATGTTTAAATGCATGCCACTGGTAGGGGGATGAACTGATGTACACTGAAGGTTTTCAGTGCAATTTAAAAGTTGGCATGAAAATAGATAGTAGCTGACAGCACTCCTGCAAAGTAACTGCCTCATCTTGCGTTGCACCAGTGAAAGATGCACAACAGAGCTCCACAGCATTCGAAATCACTGTAAGTTACAACTAAAAACTGTTCTTGTTATTCTCTTACTCACATGTAGCTTTAACTGCCCCAAGGCAGCCTAAGGCATTTAAAAAATATTCACCAAAGAAAAAATGAAGTAATATTATATGCCAGCAATTATAAATAATTGGAAGAATCAGTATGCACAGGAAAAAAACTTCATTGGTGTGTTGATAATTATAATCATCCACACAGAGCACTCTGGTGATGTTTATCCAAACAGCGTGTAAGTGGCTCTGTGGATTCTGGAGCCAGTTGTGCAAACTCACGTACATGAAATCTCATGGACTTTCTGTACATGCTAATACGTATGTTGGGTACCTTTAAATCAGAAATGGCAGTTTAGAGGATGACTAAGAATTATTATTTCATTTAGATGATTAGCATACAGTGACTTTCCCTTCAAGGCATGCTGGGGTCATGTTTTTAAAAGGCTGTGGAAAAAAACTGCAATCCTTAGATGAATACTTTACATAGCAAATGAGAAGTTGCATTCTTGATTTGGAATATTTCCTTTAAATATGAAACATTTGAGGCTTGGAGTTGTATTTCTGCTTAGGGTTGTTCTGATGTAAATCTGTGCTTACAAGATTTGAGGTCTCACTTGGGACCCTGGCTCCCACTGGTGTCCTGTAGGATGCTATGCGGCAGGACAAATTATAATTCTGTTGCTGTGTGCCGGTTTACTGGCAGAATCAGCTTTGTCTGCTGCTGTAGCCTGTGTGAGAAGCTTAATGGGTATGTTACGTGCTGATGCTCCTGCCTTCACGTGGTCCCATTACTGATGCACCAAGCCCTTTCTGCAGTAGTGCATCTGTAACATAAGTATTTCCTGATTGTGCCTGCCTGCCCTCTGCTTCATCCCCTCTTAGGCTGTTTGGTCTGTTCAACTTCCTATGTTGCTTCTTTCCGTCATTCTTTCTGCTCTTTCTTACCATTAGCTCTTTTCTCAGTCGTCTATGTCTGCTATCCAGTTCCTGCAAAGTAAGATTTGTGGCATGGTGGTGACATGTATAATAAATATTTTCTGTGCAAAATTAAGTTAGTGTGAGGGAAGACAACTCTCTGATTTGATGCCATGCCCTCACCAAAACTGTGATTTTCCTTTTTCTCCACTTAAATTACTTTTGGGGTTTCATCTCATCTCAGACAGTGCAGTGAACCCCTTGATACAGAATCTGTTTGCTGTTTTGTTATGCCATGCTTGTGTGGCACAGTGCTTGCGGCAGCTCTTCAGTGATAACTGGCCTGTGTGCAAGCACCGTGGAGTTGATAAATGCCACTCCACGTACTGAACTCTGCCATAAATGCCTCTAATTGTGGGCTGTGCACCAGCCATGTGACAGCAGTAATTAGAGCAGCTTCCAAGGGTCCAAAAAGCAGGTGTTGGTGTAAAGCCATCTTTGTTGGAACCTGAGAGGTGTGATCCAGATTCTACTTGTGCTGGTTTGTTCTTGGCATGAGTCTCCTACACAGACAAGCCCTGAAAACGAGCGGTTGAATTCTCTCCTTAGAGAGCACTGAACAGTCCCGAATCCTTATCATTCAGTTCTTGTGTGTCCTTTGTTCCACCCTTACTAAATAATAATAGTAGAACATATTTAAATAGTAGAATAGATTTAAACTAAGATTTAAGCAATCAGATCTCTTTTGCAGTATTGGACTACTGATAGGAAGCATACCATCATATGTGTTATTTGTGTGTAAACAGTACTGAAGTGATCTACTGTAAGTAGAGACAGTAAGGTGGGTTGAGAACTGGCTGACTGGCCAAGCTCAGAGGGTGGTGATCAGCGGCGCAGAGTCTGGCTGGAGACCTGTGACTAGCGGTGTTCTCCAGGGGTCGCTGCTGGGTCCAGTCTTGTTCAACATCTTCAGCGACAACCTTGATTGAGGGAATAGTGTCTGCCCTCAGCAAGTACCCGATGATACAAAGCTGGGAGGAGTGGCCGACATGCCAGAAGGCTGTGCTGCCATTCAGCAAGACCTGGACAGGCTGGAGAGCTGGGCAGGAAGTAACCAAATGAGGTTTAACAAGAGCAAGTGTAGAGTCCTGCACCTGGGAAGGAACAACCGCATGTATCAGTACAGACTGGGGGATGACCTGCTGGAGAGGAGCTCTGTGGAGAAGAACCTGGGGGTCCTGGTGGACGACAGGTTGACCGTGAGCCAGCAGTGTGCCCTGGTGACCAAGAAGGCTAATGGGATGCTGGCATGCGGAAAAAGGAGCGTGGCCAGCAGGTCAGGGGAGGTGATCCTCCCCCTCTACTCTGCCCTGGTCAGGCCTCACCTGGAGTACTGTGTCCAGTTCTGGGCTCCCCGGTACAAAAAAGGCAGGGATCTCCTGGAAAGAGTCCAGCGGAGGGCCACAAAGATGATACAGGGCCTGGAGCATCTTCCCTATGAGGAAAGGCTGCGAGACCTGGGTCTGTTCAGCCTGGAGAAGAGAAGACTGAGAGGGGATCTTATCAATGTTTACAAGTATCTTAAGCGTGGGAGACAGAGGGATTTGGCCAACCTCTTTTCAGTGGTTTGTGAGGACAGGACAAGGGACAGTGGCCACAAAATGGAGCACAGGAAGTTCCGCACCAACATGCAAAAGAAATTCTTCACAGTGAGGGTGATGGAGCACTGGAACAGGCTGCCCAGGGAGGTTGTGGAGTCTCCTTCTCTGAAGATATTCAAGGCCCGTCTGGCCGCCTACCTGGGCAACCTGCTCTAGGGAACCTGCTTTGGCAGGGGGGTTGGAGCTGATGATCTCTTGAGGTCCCTTCCAACCCCTACAGTTCTGTGATTCTGTGAAGTGTTAGAAGCTAGTGAACGGACCAGTTATTTTCACTATAGAGCCAAAAGCCCGTAACCTAGAAGGGCACGACTTAAAAGCATAATTAAGGCTTTTTAGACAAACCTGGTGGTTTATAGATGTCCTTTTAATGAAACACCCTTGTCTTTACCAGATATTTTAGTAGAATATATATGAAGGCTTCTGGCTCCTGGTTAGCTAGATTCTTTCCAAAGACTGAACTTTACGTTGTTAAACAGAGCGATAAGAGTATCTGGTAGTCTAGATGACTGGCACTTAATGAATTGCTCTAAAAAATCAAATCACAGTAATGCGTTTTTAAAAAGAGCTTGTATTAAAGATTATAGGATGTTAGAATAATGTCTTCTGTAACATCTGTTGTTTTATATGGTATAAATAAAATATTTCATTCTTACTACGAGATCTTATATGTACATATTATGTTACATTGCAGCTGTGGTTGAAATGGGTTGATCTCCAGTGCTAATCTACACACTGAAAAGCAACTGAGACTAAGAAATTTTTGGGTATCTTCAACAGCTGTGTGGTTTTGTGCAAATATGCAGACTAGATTCTGCGTTTCAATTTCAAAGCAAGCCGACTTAATACAAAATGCTTCGTTCCTCCTCCGTTACCCTTCCATTTAGTTGTTACAGGAGATAGTTTTTCTAAAAAAGTATAGAATATTCTTCATTCATATTTCACTGTTAGTATTTAAAAGCCAACATAATAGGTGAAATCTGTAGCTGTAGAAACATCAGAAAGCAATCATCTGTTTTCTGGAATTGATATGGTGACTATCAGGCCTATATGGAAGATATAGTCTGCAATTTCTCTGTATTTGAACACCTTCGTTTGCCAGCCTATTCTGTAGTCCGTCCCTGTTCTACAGCTGTGCTGCACTTTGTTCTGTTGTGTTAAAAGCCACTTAGCTGGAATGTGCATCTTCAGTTGCACAGTGATGAGATCATTTTAATTTCTTGATGCAGATTTGCGTGTGCTTAAATGGGGACTAACTGTGGCATTTTTGAAAAAGAACTTCTGCTAGTATTTAAGGTTGCATCTTTCGAAATTATGTATAAATGCAACCTTGTAATTGTTTTTGACAGATGATCCCCTAGCTACTTTTGTGTGTTCCAGTTGCTGCTTTTATGATGGATTTAGTGAGAAGTAATTCCTTTATTTTTTCTTCTGTAAAATTAGGTAGGTGAACAGTGCAGGTTTGACTGTTACTTGAAATGGTGGTGGTGGGAAAGCTGCCACCGAATTGAAAATATACTTTGTTTTGGATAGGTTATAGCCTGGCTAACTTTTAGCCCAAGGGGGAAAACTGCTTTTCTACTACAAATTAAGACCATTGACACAGAACGCTTTACTTTTCCTGTATTTGGAATGCAAGTCTCTTTGGATATGCTGGGTTGGCAGTCCTGAAGTGTAACGATTCTATTGCATAGTGGTGCCTACCTGGAAAGTACTTCTTTACTCATCCGGTATAGGTGTTGATAGTGAACAGGGGAAGAAAAGTGTTAGGGAATGTGTACATTGAGGTTTGGGGTAAGTAATAGAAACTATCGCTACAAGTGGAGATTGTACTCACAGCCCCCAGTGTCTGAAGTATTTTATCCTGCCAGATAGAAAAATTTATTAATGGTGTAAACACCCATATTTCAGCTTTGTGCATTGTCTTATTCTAGGAGAATCATGGAGGGAGTCCTCAGGCAAAAGAGCCTTGTTTTTTCTCTTTAGGAACTGCATTTATGTGGTTATAGGTTATCTTGCTTAATAGTTGTTTTGGGAATCTCCTGGGTTATGGGTAGCACTGATTGCCCTATCCTGTAGCCAAGCAGTGTCTTATGTTTGATGCAGATCCCCGTTTTTCTCATCTGTCTTTGGCAGATGTTCCTTTGGGATTCTCCTTTTACAGCTGCATTGCATCCAAAAGTGGGAAAGGGAACCAATCGTGAGCTGCCTTTAATATTGAAAACTACTCTCATGTAAAAAGTACTGTATGTAATTAATCTTGAGTAAGGTTTGTGAGAGCTTACTAAAACTATGCTGTGGGTACCAAAAATGTCTCATTTTTGTTTTCTTCTAGGAACTTTATATTGCCGTGGGAATATCTGGAGCAATCCAACACTTGGCTGGGATGAAAGACAGCAAGGTATATAAAGTTGGATGTGGTAGAAGAGATTTTTGAGGAAAGAAAAGAGTTGACTTTTTTGTTTTTCATCAGTAATTTAACAAGCTTTCCAATTCATTCTGTGGTAAGATTGACGTTTTATCTGCTGCCTTATACCATGCCTCTAAGCCTATCTGAAAAAGATACTGTGGTGGAATGCCTAATGCGGTAGAACAACTATTGCACTAAGCCTGAAGTATTAAGTAAAAGAAGCTTATTGACTTTTTTATTAAAAACCAACATACACACACTCGCCTGAATTCCATACAGTAGTTCCATTTGCATTTATTTCAGAGTATGACATATTAATTCATGCATAACAATATGTAATTGGAATTATGAACTTAGTATTCCATAAAGTAAAAGATGTCTGTGACATTTCTGCATTTAGCCATTCAAATGGAAACCTATTATAAAATGGCAGTAAAACTTTAAAAGGTTTAACTCATTAGTTGCCAAAGCACATCATCTGAAATTGGAATTGCCAGTTCAGTCCACAGTGCAGTGTTTGGAAAGAGTAGCAGAATTACCTGCTGAATCATACTGTTAAATGCCAAACGTCAAAAAACGTAGGTTGTCCTGTCTCTTGCTAAGTATTTTAAGAAGAAATTATTTTTTTGGTCTATATCCAGGGAACTTATCACAAGTTTTAATGGCTTTGAATCAGTTTTCCAGCACCCAGAAATTTGATGAGAGGCTTTTGTAAAACTATTGCCAACCAAGGAAAATATTATAAAACTTTACAGGCAGATCCTTGAAATTGTCTTGTGTTTGACCAGTGACAGACTGTAATGAGTTTATGTGACTGGTATTTGTCCTCACAATCCAGCCTGCGTGGTAGGATGGTCCATGCTTTCTTAGGATTTAGTTCTTCTTGAACATATGATTTATATTATAAATCTTGTTGGGAAATCATCTGGATTTGGGAGACAGCACCCTTTTTGGGGCCTCAGCTTTCTACAATGGGGCTGAGCTGTTTTTGCCTTAGTCAACACAGTGGAGAAAAACAACCAAAATGAGAAACTGAGGATGAATGATGGGCAGAGGCAATGAAGGTCACTCTTAAGATAGAGCAATGTGAATAATAGCATCTGTAGCAGTGTATTCTCACTGTTCTTAATGGAAAAAGGGTTGCCGTAGTTTCTTCTTGCAGCGCAGCAACAGGGAGACAACAGGGACAGTCAATATGGAGAGATGGCTAAAGCAGCCCTGATGCGGTACTATCACAGTCATCCCCATTGTCCTTAGCTCCCCCTGGACTCTGATAGGAGTAGGAGCTGATGGGCCGCAGCATAAAAAATGTCTTTGTTTCAAAGCATTTAGTCTCCTGCCTTGATTTGGGTGAGGGAGGGAATGGGTGGGTGGGATTAAATCAGGCACGGACTGAGAAAGGTATACGTAAAGCTGCCTAAGTCTTGATTTGACCCTGTTTGCATTTATCTCCTGTTTCATCTCAGTAAAGCTACCAGCCATACTGGAAACCCATTACTTTATGTGCCAGAATTTCCTTTGATACCGTGCAGCAATATTGGCTGTGCTGTAACAGTAAGACCTCCAGCTTTTTTGGCTTTTTCAGTGCCGTGTTTGGTACTTCGAGATGGTTTTTTATATGAAATAAGTACAGATAAGATTTGTCAATATTAGAGGCATACTTAAGATTTATTTCACCCAGAGATGATAGTTTTTCTACTGTAAACAAATATGTGCATTCTAAAATTGTTTTACTTATGTTTGAAGTGTATTCTGCATTCCTTTTAGCCAAAGCATTACAGGTGTAATTACGGAAAAGATCCCATTTATACAAACATAAAAGAATTATGCAGCCATGGAAACTGTCTTGGGAGTGTCCCCTGCCTTCCATCAGCACTGTGAATTATCTGGCATTGTGAACTTGCACACTTAAGGATATGTTTTCCAGAGTAGTCGGATGCTTTCTACCAAGTGAAATGTGTAATTTATTTGTCCTTTTACAGCAAGGTAGAAAATGCAGCTTTTGAGGAGGCCTGGTGAATCCTTGTTGCTTTCTTCCCTTATTTTTAATTCCCTCCTGAGGTAGTTCCAGCCAGCATCTGCTCTTCCCAAGAGGTGTAACTTCCAAAAGTTTTGTTGCAAACAAGGTGATGCTTTTGCTTCTTATTATGGAAAGTCTGACTTTAGTGATGAGGTAGAGAACCAGATCTCAGTACAAAGGTACTTGAGCAGACGGAGGCGGAGGAAGGACTAGGCTGCCAAACTTAAAGCTTTAAAATAGATATTTTTCAAGCAACGGGTTCTTCTTTTTGTGTGTGTGAATGTGGCATAGTATTTCTTAAGTAGCCTTCCAGGGCTAGTGGGGCTGAAAAGGGGAGCACGCAGAGGGAAAGTCAGCTGGTTTTGCAGCTGAAGGTATCCTTTGTGTTGAAGTAGCAACTCGTGAGAATTTACTGTACCTGTGCGTTTCTCACCTGGGCCAGGTGAGAGCAGGGGCATTGGAGCCATCTGCCTGCCCATAGTCTCCTGCCTGGTTTGGCTGGGCTGATGACCCAGGTGTGTGCTTTGCCATCTTAGCTGGATCGTTCTGCCCGCCAGAGTTCCCGCAGCCTTAAGGACAGAGCCAGCAGCCCCCAGGGTGTCACCGACAGCTGGCCTCAAGCAGGCCCCAGGATTAGCCCCTCAGGCCTCATGCTCCTGCGAAGGGCTCTCGGAAAGCGTGGTAGGGCCTCAGAGCATGGTTAGAGAAGGTCTTTATTGAGTTAATATCCTGGGATGTCATAACCTGGGTTTTGTTTCCTGTACTGTAGAACTGTACTGTAGAGCTGTTAGCGGAGGCTAGTGTTCGCAAATGGGGTAACTGAAATAGAACCTTTCAGGGGAAAATATTGCAGGGGAAGCCTTACTGGAATACTCGCAAGTCTTTGCTTGTGAGCTGGCAAGCTGGCAGCAGCAGGGCTCTGCTGTAGGTACTTTGCTCCATAAAGGATGTGGTCCTTCTTTATAGCGAGTCACAGGATACAAAAGAGCTGTAAAGAAAGAATGTTTCTGTGGGCTTAAGAACACAGGATTTGTGAACTCGCATCTTTGAGCTACTGCCATTAGATATATGGTACCGAGCCATTAATTTTGTTGGATGAGTATGTTCAGTGGAGGGAGTAAAGCACGTGAGAAACATGAACTGTGGTTACCTGGGAATGGCAGATAAGCCTATGAAATAAATGTTGGGTTAGAGCTGTCCTGAGGACTCCTGTTGCCTCGAATCAGAGTTCAGATTGCAGCATTTAGGTAGAAAGGCCATTATCGGAGTGCTGTGGTTTAAACCCATTTGGTGTCAGGCTCGTTTTATGAGCTGTCGTGGTTTTGATTTTTTCCATCATTTATGGAATCTCCCCATCCTGCTGTACATTCGGATGTGGACACCCACTTACTTTGCCTGAAGCCGTCACAGATGTTTACGGAATGATTTACCTGTATGAAAGAGCTGAAATCAACAAAGGCATTTTATGGACTGTCGTGCTGGGATTTAGATCACATTTGTCTACTGTGCGTTTTTCTACTGTGCGACACAGTAAATCGCATGGCCCACTGTAAGTACAGGGGCCTCTGGCATCATTTGATCATACGTGTTTTAAATGCTACCTGATTTATTTCTGTAATATTACGGCTTAAATAGTGCAGATAATCTGCTGTAGTAATTTTTTTCCTAGGTTCTTATTTTGAACAAGGAAGGATAGCCCCGATGTCCCTATGAGCAAGGAAGGGACTTTTTAATCACTGTTATGAACACGTGGCTCAGTTTTGGAGACTTTTCTTGATGGTGGGTTTTGGAGGTGTTTGGTTTTTTTGTTTGTTTGCTTTTTTTTTCTTGAGGTGGAAAGGAAAAGCACTTTAAGTGCTGCGATCCTCTGCATCTGGTGGCTAGGAGAGAAGTTAGCCCATGTTTCGTAGATGAGACCTGTCTGTGTAATTCTGACCCTAGATGTAAATCACTATAAATTCACATGGTGCTTTCCTGTTGCTTGCAGACCATCGTTGCTATTAACAAGGACCCAGAAGCTCCAATTTTTCAAGTGGCAGACTACGGACTGGTGGCAGACTTGTTTCAGGTAAGGCTAAACTTGGAAACGTGTAGGATAACTCATTCAGATACATAACGGTATCTTAAATAGATAATATAATCTACTAAATTTAAAAGATATTTGTGGCAGGGTGTTTGCTCTGGGTTTAGTTAAAGAGTTGGCTTTATGACTTCATTATTTTCAGTCTCAGAATTCAGTCCTTGCCAGGATAATTTTGAGGGGTGGGTTTCACAGTCAGCCTGCCCCTATTCTGGTACTCGGACCATGTGCCGTTCTGAGAAATAACTGCACATAGGTACTTAGATGTGTTTTTAAGCTTCAGAAAGTATGAACATGCAGAGTTAGCAGTCTCTTTAGACTGCAGCAGTTCTCCCTTTTGCCTGGGCTCGCTGCCTCACTGCAGCTTGTGACGAACTGGCAGTTTTCTCCTGGAAGCTGTGAAGTAGACCATGTTCAAGTGCCTTATGGCTCACAGGTGGGAGCCTGTGTGCACGGCCATGTGTGTGACTGGCGTGAGCTGGTAGTGGCTCTGTGGAGAGGCATGGACAGAAACTCTGCCAGCACTTAATGCCATTCCTGAACTGATGCCCGCTGGCTCAACAGTGAGAACGGGCCTTTTTGTAAGCCAGAGACAAAGTCACATTCTGAAGAAACACCATGTAGACAATTTCCTTAATAAATTTTGTACGAATGCATTATTTCCACCTAATGGAAATGTAGCGCTCTTAAATAATTAAGAGGCTCTATTCAGCAGGAGGGAAGCGGGGAGTGCTGTGAGCTGGGGTGACCCACAGCCCGTGGAGTTGTGTGTTACGCATTGGAGCAGGGGGGCAGGGGGTGCCCTGGGGGGGGGGGGTTGGGTGCTTCACATGGAGACTTTGGGGGGACAGAGGGGAGAGCAGGTGCTACCCTGGCACTGGTGTTTGCAGGCAGTGCCTGAGATGACGGAGCTCCTGAAGAAGAAGTGAGCAACACTGCTGGCCCCCGCACTGCGTTTTGGGGGGTAATGACAAAAAAAAAGAAAGAAGAAAAAATAGTACTGGAAAGTGCTGGTGTCAGCATATGTTTTTGCTGGGCAGCATGGGTTGGTGAGACAGGTGGTAAGAAGGAATAATAACAAATAAAGGAATGTAGGGGAATGAGGGCCTGTCGCTGTGCTTTTTGTTGTTTTTTTCTGTGTGTGGTGGGTGATGGGATGGGACAGTAGGTGGTGAGTGGGGGGGTGGGTATTGAAGAGAGACAACAGGAAAGCGAAGAAAGGAGAGGTATGGGAAAGAAGGAAGGATGGAAAAAATGTGAAGGGAAGGTAGGAACAAGGGAGGCACCAGTGTTTGTCAATGTTTATTGCCATCCATACTCCCTCCCAGCTATGCTCAGCCCCCTGGCAGGGAGGATGGTGAGCTAGGAGGCCAGGCTGGGCCTAGATTGGCTGCTTTCTCTGTCCTGCCCCTGGGCCCTGTGGCTCTGAAGCAGGGGAAGGTCCGTGCACCCTGGGGCTGGACCCAGGCTGAGGGCAGGACAGGGCTGCAGTCTGTTCTCCCCCTGCCAGGCACAGAGCGCCCGTCTGGGCTGAAGAGGGCTGGAAGGTCCACTGTGCCCAAAGAACACCGTAGGTCTGGGCTGGCCCAGATACGGAGGTGGGTGGGCTGGTTGGGTCCTGAGGGCACCAGGGGGGAGGTGCTGGCCTAGCCCAGGACTGGCACCTACTCCAGGAGATGGTCAGGGTTGCCTCCAATACTGGTGCCTTGCCTGCGGCAGCCTGATGACCCAGCTTCGTGAGTGTGCCTGCACAGTGAGTGTGCCCCCACAGCTCTCCTTATGCCTTGGGGACCTTGCCCAGCGGTGGCTCGGGGGGCCCCAGTGCCCCATACTTCTCATCAATCACTGGGGCCCCCTGTGGACAGTCAATGAGCGGTTTGAGCTGGAAGACATCAAGGCTGTCCTGGTTCCTGTGGTTGTAGATGCTGAGCCGGTGGCCCAGGTTGGGGCTGGCCCTTGCTGAGTCTCCTGGGCTGGGCAGCTTCAGGTTGACAGGGTCCAGACTCCTCTGAGCCAGGCAGACCTCTTCTGACAGGGAGGAGAGCAGCTCCTGCACCATGGCTTGTGCCACCTGCTGCTCGCTGCACATGTGGTCAGCCCCCAGGCTGGTGCCAGCCTCCACAGCATCCTCACAGGTCACGCTGCACTCTGGGGAGGAGCCCAGGGTCTGGCTGCTCTCGCTGCACGCCTGGGTACTGGAGCTGACGGTGGAGCGGGACGCGCTGCCCGATGTGATGCTGGCAGATGTCCCGGTGCTGTTCAGCCGCAGTGGCACCTCCACTGTGAACACGTCGGAAGAGATGTTGGGGTGATGGACATCGATGGCGGCGGTGGTAACAACACAGACGGCTGCTGTGGGAATGCCGCTGTCTGCAGGAAGGGTAAGCATAAACTGAGTTACCAGAGGTATAAAAAGGTGTTTGTACATACAGAGTGAGAGGCTCATTTTGTTTCCGCGGGTTACACATGACTAGTTACAAACATTTAGGGTTAACTTTAAGGTTCTTACAGACCCCAAGAGGCACACGCTTTAAGAACTTGGGCCCACTTCTTCTACAAGTCCTTTTACCTGTGCCTCTGAAATGCCACAGCCATGCGCCTCTTTGAAGAGCTACCACAAGCACTGACGCGAGAGCAACAGCCGTGTGGGCCGCTTCTGGGAGCCGATGCTGTGCGCACCCCCTGTAAGAGCCGCAAGGTGCGTGGCCCTGGGAACGGACCCACAGGCGCAACTTTAAAAACACGAACGTGAGGGCGCCGCCAGCACACGCACGGACAAAACCTCCCGCGCTCGTGCCCGTTTCCAGCCCACCCCTCGCTCCCGGCCCTGCGTAGAGGCCCGGTCCGTCCGGTTCCCCTGCTAGCGAACCGCTTTTTGTCGGGCCCCTTTTAAGAACGGCACGCGCCCGAGTCCCCTCTGAGTCCCCGTGCTGGAGTTACCCTTTTAAGAAGCCAAGGGCCGTGCCCCGTGTAAGCCGTGCGTTTGGGATCGCGCCTTTTAAGACCGCCACACGGCCCCGCGGCTTCTAAGAACGCCGTTCGTTACCGTCGCCCGTTTAAGACCCTACAGCGCCTTGCCCCTTTCACGACCCCTCCCCCCCCCCCCCCCCGGCCGCCTCACTCCTACGCCCCTTTTACGCGCCCCCGGGCCGCGCCGCGCTCCCCGCCCCGCAGCCACCCCCAGAGCTGGAGGCGGCGGTGCCCGGCGGCGCGCACGTGTCAGAGCCGGGCCGCCAGGCGCTGGGCACCCTGAGGCGGGGCCCGCACCCGCACACCTGAGCTGCGGCCCACGCGTGCACCTTCCGCAGCCGGGGCCCACAGGTGCACAGCTGGCAGCCCAGAGCCGGGCGCCGCCAGGACGGGGGGGGGGGGGGGGGGGGGGGGGGGGGGGGGGGGGGGGGGGGGTCACTCACTGTTAGGCCCCAGAGCCCACACGTGCCCCTCTTAGAACACAGCTCCCAGACACAGCTTTAGGAAATGAGGCCCACGCCGTGAAGAGACAAGGCTCACACCGTCACACTGGCAGAGACGGGGCCCACAGGTGTCCAACGTGAAGAGACGCCCACACCGACACACTTGAGCAGCGGGGCCTGACACCCTCCCACCTCTAACAGCCGGGTCCCACCGGAGTCGCCCTTTCAGACACGGGGCCCACGGGCGCACCTTTAGGACCGTGCGGCGCAGTCACCGCGTGCCTCTCGGCGCCCTGGGCACCGCGCCCAGCCTGGCAGGCGCCCTGTCGGGGCCCCGCCCTCCAGAGGCCGGCCTCCAGTCATGGAGCACGGGTGCCGCCGAGGGCTGCCTGCCCCTGCCTTTACCCTGCCTGAAAGGTTTCTTTCCCAGCACCGGGCTGGGCTGAGCTACGCACCCCCTCGGCTTGTTTGTCCTGTCCCCGCTTTTCACTCCCGGCTGCATTTGCACCTCTCTGGAGGCCGAACAACTTGGATAGCCGGGGTAATGACCTGTCCTGCATCTTCAAACTACTGCAAGTGACTTGATGCAAAGGTGAGATCCCTCATCCCTTGGAGAGTTACTGCTTTGGGACAGGCTTTCACGGAGAAACCCAACAGATCATAGAATCATAGAATATCCCGAGTTGGAAGGGCCCCATAAGGATCACCAAGTCCAACTCCTGGCGCCACACAGGTGTACCCAAAATTTCAGACCACATGACTAAGGGCACAGTCCAAACGCCTCTTAAATTCAGACAGGCTTGGTGCAGCAAATACTTCCCTGGGGAGCCTGTTCCAGTGTGCAACCACCCTCTCAGTGAAGAACCTCTTCCTGATGTCCAGCCTAAACTTCCCCTGCCTCAGCTTGACACCGTTCCTGCGGGTCCTTTCACTGGTGATAACGGAGAATAGGTCACCTGCCTCTCCACTCCCCCTCGCGAGGAAGTTGTAGACTGCGATGAGGTCCCCCCTCAGCCTCCTCTTCTCCAGGCTGAACAGGCCAAGTGACCTCAGCCGCCCCTCATACCTCTTCCCCTCTAGGCCCTTCACCATCTTCGTCACCCTCCTCTGGACACTCTCCAACAGTTTAACGTCCTTTTTGTACTGTGGCGCCCAGAACTGCACACAGTACTCGAGGTGAGGCCGCACCAGCGCAGAGTAAAGCGGGACAATCACTTCCCTCGACCGACTAGCAATGCTGTGCTTGATGCACCCCAGGAGGCAGTTGGCCCTCCTGGCTGCCAGGGCACACTGCTGGCTCATATTAAGCTTGCTGTCAACCACAACCCCCAGATGCATGGTTGGGTTTCATTTCTGCGACAGAGCTACATCATTGTTCAGTCTCGCTGGGTTTACAGCACACAGTAGGATGCAAAAACTCAGTTTACATTTACATTTTCAAGCAAAACTTACCACTGCTAGGTTCATTGTAGTATCGACTGATGTAATTATTCATGTCATCTTCTGAAAAAAAAAAGGCAGCATCTGATTAAATGGTTGAAATGGCAGACCGTGAAACACACTCCTCTGTCCTCCATGCCCAGAGCACCACCTGAGCTGCCTGCGTGTTGTCGGGCCTGCGGACCAGACCAGGTGTGATTTGGGATGCTGCCCCACACCCCGCCAGCCCCAGTGGCTGACAGGAACCAACTCAAGCGGGGTTTTTCCTTTGGTACATTTCTTTCTTGGACCTCCATGGGAATTGGACCTGCCCGATTAGCAGTGTGTGGTGCGCTCTAAAAGCATTCTCTCCTTTTAAGTGCTGCCTCTGATACCATGTTTCAGAAAACCGTGCTCATCATCCCTTTGAGCCAGATTCCCTTCGTTCCCCTGGGGTCCTGCGGCTACAGCCCTGCCTTTTCACAGCACACTGCGGTTTGCAGGTGAAGGAAACAGATGTTTCTGGGGAACGCGTTCTCCATGCAACAAGACCCAAACCACTAAGCACTCTGTACCTGAAATAGCTGCACTCATAAGAAGGCAATCTAACCTGACACTGAAAGGAAACATGGTCATTTTCCTGGTTTCATTGGCTCTTAAAAGCTTTTTTGGCCCTTGTTGATCTTTAAATGCCTGCAGTCAGAGGTGTGCTTTGTGCTAATGTCTGCGTTTGACAAAGAGGCCTCAGAGTAGCTCAAGGCAATGCCGCTGGATTAGGAGTACATTGCAAGGCTTTTCAGCTATCTGCTACTAAAATACACTTCATTTCTATCATACATAATTCATGCTCTAAATGCTACCAAACTTGCCAGCCTGTAGAGATACCGGTTCTTGCTCAGGCAGGGAACCTTCAGATCCATTCAGAAAACACCTGCATATGTGTATTTTTTGGTAATGTATTTTCATCATATTTAACTCACTGTCTACTTCTAAGCTTTACCCTTTGGCCTGGCCACATGTGTGACCACTTGCATGCACAACCTGCACAGCTGCCTGCTTTCAGGTCATGTCATTGTGTGATGGCCCCATTAACCTCATCGCTCCCTAGGTGATTTTATGTATGTGTACATTTCTTTCTATGTATATATGTAAATAGTATCTACAAACGTGTCTGTGTGTATAAAATATATATATTTTTTTACCTTGAGTAGTTTCTCATGAATAAAAGCAATAAAGAGCATTGGAATAACAACAGCAGGATAAATATTTCAACAACAGATTAAGTTTCTGAATAATTATATTAAAGCAAACTGACAATGGACAAACTTATCTTAGCCATATGGGGGGGTCTCAGCTATTTGGGGTATCACAGGCTATAAACAATTCCCGTTATCTCTGACTATATCCTTCATTACTGAAAGCAAGGAGCTTAAAAAAGACAAAGACACACTGAGCAGGAAAGCTTTTCAAGGCATAAGCTATAGGACCAACCTATTGCCCCCTGAACACTTCTAGATGTAGGAACAGCAACAGGAACTAGCCAGTAACACCACCACAATGTGACCTGGCAAGAAACGGACACAGCCTTACTGTGCCACTGGGGTGCAGTAAGAAAGGAAGACAGAAGGGACATAAAGGAGGAAAAATGCACGCATTTCTGAGAGCACACTGGTGGTCCACAGGGGAAAATTCCCCGGTGAAGCTGTAACCTTCCCAGGGAGTTTTCCCCTGCAAATTGCCATGCACTGGAATTTCCGCTTGCTCTGACCTTGGTCGTCTGAACATGTAACCAAATTCTCAGCCGGACGTTAATTCCTCTGCTCCTCGGCAGTCCAAGTGTAGCTCACTGCTCACCTGTACATCCATTTATAAAGGCACATGCATGCTCCCTAGGCTGTGCTGTGCCTAGTTCACCTTTCTGGTCTTGCGTAAGATGACCTGAGCGGAATTTTTTTCCACTCTGCTTTGCTCGTCCCAAAAGGTGTCTTCACTTTTCCCTCTAGCGACATGGAAAGTTTGTGCCAATAGGAAATATGAGCAGCCAGCTGGCACCTTGCACAAGACCTTTGTATGAAGGCAGACTGCCTCATTGGTGCAAGCTGCAGCGCTCACATGACTTCCATTCACATAGGCTCTGAAGAAGCTGGATGGATGCCTGAGCACGTGAGATAATCCACCACGAGAGGAACTGTCAAAGTTGGCTTGCACAGAAAACAGAGCAACAGATTCAGCCTGGTTCTAACTAAGAAATGAACCTGAGATGAAAGTCACTGTCTGCAAGGAAAATCCAAGACATGGAACAGGATCCATTGTTAGCAGATATTTCTGGGACAGAAAACCAAAATCCTTAACTGACAAGGTATTGGGTTGGTTTGGCCCTTGGTTTAGCAGATCGTGCTGCAAGAGCACCGTGAGTTGAGTTGAACAGGGCTGAGACCCAAGACATCTGCGTGGCCATGGCTGATGGCTTTGGGCATGGGATGGCCTGGGGGACCTCTCAACACTTTTTCTTTTCTCTGTAAATATGGATCGACAGATCCGTATCTGAGCTGGCTTGCGACAGGCAGCTTGGAGCAAACACAGGAGCCTGGGTCTGCCTCTGCAAAACAGCTTCGTTTGTTGCAGCTAGAAAACCATAATTTGACAAAGAATATGGATACTGATGAAACAAGAACTTTCAGGGTAAACACCAGGGTAAGATGAGAATAATTTAAGGAAAAGGATTCAAGAACAAAATATTATAAACTGGCAATGAGTAAGTGTAGACCAGGAACTGGGAAAAGGCTTCTAATAATTTTATGAAAGTGAGTTGCTGGAACAGTGCTATAATAGCATCATAAGGGGAAATAGCTCGCTACATTTATGTGGAGGACAATCCATTTACAAAAGGGATCATTATGGAAAGGATTGCATGCTTGGACAGTGGAAAGTGTTCCCGTTCTGTGTTCCTTTACCTGTCAGCATTGTCTTCACACCTCCACACATCAGTGATGGGAGACAGCTTCAACCTCACACACGTGACTGGTCTCTACTTTGGGAAGTGATAAAGAGTTTCTACCCCGCCCCTTTGGTGAGTATGAAATTCAAGAGCCTCGCTTCACTAACTACACACACATTTACTTAACCATTACTTAAGGTATAATTCCTATATTTCTGTCCAGATATCAGTGCAGAGAACCCAAAAGCCTAAAACCGGCACCTATGGGAGAAGCCAAAGCCACCCTCCTGCAAGGATTCACGGAGTTTAGCGGCCAAGTGGAGTGCACATAAGATATAACCACTCCCAGGTGGAGGCTTCAGAGTAGATACATTTCAGCATTTGAAAAAACCTGTTTTTTATCTATTGCTTTGCTGTAACAGGGCTCTCTTCAGATCACTAATGGACGATCACCAAAGGAACTGGCTTTAGAGTTGAAAAATCAGAAGTGTTAAACCAGCTCAGACTGCCTCGCAAGCAACAACTGTCAAAATGCTTTCCGGTGCCCCAATTTGCCTTCCCAGACAGCTTATCAATAATCTGACAGGGAGCCCTTTGAAGCCCCAGATTTTTTCATATTCTACTGCCAATATCCCACTTCCTTCACTTGCAGAATGCTGAGTACCTATGGGGAGAGCAAGCTTTACTTTTCTCTAAGCAAGAACATAAATTGCAGCAGTTCCACAAAGAAAACCACTTACCGATAACCCCATAAACATGGAAATTCACCTCCGAATAGCTAAAATAACCCTCCTGCAATGGGAACTAACAGAGTCGGGGGTCCAGTTCTTGCTCAAATGAGTATAAGGCTGGCACATTAATTTTAAACTACTGCAGAACTTCAAGAATTGCGATGATATATGCAAGAAAATGAGGAATTTCCTCTAGAGACTGTAATTCATATATTATGGGAGAGATTACAGAATAATAAATTTTGGAAGGAAGTATTAATGGCTATATGGTGTGTGGTGAACCTGGAATTCCCTGGAGCCTGGAGGTTTGTATACTAAATAGTAAAAATGATTTGTGCAGGAGCAGAAAATGTTAGATGTCATTCTGGCCGTGACCAGTTTCATACTGCATGAGGCAAAAATTCATCAAGAAAAAAATCCTTCATCATTTAGAGAAGAACAGAGGCCACACAAGTACAGAGCACAGCGGGACGGTCCCTTCCCTCGACCAGCTGGCAATGCCGTGCCTGATACACCACAAGACACGGTCGGCCCTTTTGGTTCCCAGGGCACGCTGCTGGCTCATGCTCATCTTGCTGTTGACCAAGACCCCAGATCCCTTTCTGTGGGGCTGCTCCCCAGCCTCTCACCCCCAGTCTGAACATACAGCCAGGATTATCCCGTCCCAGGTGCAGAATCCAGCACTTGCTCTTGGTAAATTTTATACCAGTTGGTAATTGCCCAGCCCTCTAGTCTGCCAAGATCTCTCTGCAAGGCCTCTCTACCCCCGAGGGAGTCAACAGCTCCTAATGTAGTATCACCCACCCACAAACTTACTTAGCACACATTCAAGTCCTGTGTCTAGATCATTTAGAACAATTGTGAAAACTGGCCTTAGCATTAAGCCCTGTGGGACCCCGCTGGTGACTGGCTGCCAAAACTAGACTGGAACTCTTGCCTCTCCCGGTCTCACACCAGCAATGAGGGTACTTCATCACAAAGAGAAAGAGATCCACAGAAAGAAAAGCTGGGTGGTAATATGTACCGAAAGCTTCCAAACAAGCTAGTATGTACAGCACTCTCCTGGTGCAGGCCACAGTGTGTCTGCACAATTCCCTGAGGTGCTGCGCATACCACGTGATGCTGGGGTTACTTGGCTTGCTTTATTGAACGCTGCACTAAATGGTTCCACAAAATCCGGTATAAATTCTGGAGTACAAGCTACAGCTCCAGCCCCTGAGGAGCTTCAGCTTATGCACTGTCCCATAAAACTCCTAGGTAGGGAAACAAGCAAAAAGGCTGAATGCTCTTTTATTCCATAACCCGTCCACGATGAAGCGTTCTGTGCTCAATGTTTCCATTGTTCAATGCAGACAGGGGAAATGAGATTAGCCTGAGATGGAATATCCCGTTTTCTCTTGCCATATGTTCTCTAGCCAACTAAAGCTTGCTGGTTTGGCAGAACCCAGGGCTCTCCAAAGATGGTGATTTTTTGAAGGCTGACAAAGCTTTTGGCACAAACACATGCATTCCATGCCATACCCTGCCCTCAGGTGTTGTACGTAGGGCTCGTGTTCTGCCAGAGCGTAAGAGAAGGGACCCCCCAGAGCCTGTTTTGCTGGCTTGTGGCTTTGAATTGTAGCTTTTCTTTTAACAGTATTAGCAACCTGGTCCCTTATTTCTCCTCAAACTAGTCACTGTAATAGGCAATTACAGATGATTTTCAAAGCTCGCAAATGTAGCACAAAGGGTGATTAACTGCAGTCATCACTCGAGTCTTTAAGGAGGAAAAACACAGCTAAGAGAAAGTGGATGCAAAACAATTCCTCATGTGGCCTGATAAGAGGGAGTAGTAACTGGCAATATATAACCTTTAACCCAAAAAATCAGGGGTGAAGACACTGGTGGCTTACACTTCCACGCAGAACAAGCGGTGTGGAAAGCCCTGAAGATAGCACAGCCAGGGTAATGACAGCACGTGAGAAGCAGGAGGTGCAGAAATGACCTAGAGGAAATGTCTCGATAGCCTCTGCTCTGCAGAGCCACGTCTGATGAGCATCTCACTGGTCTGATGGGAGACCCTACACCAACCAGATAAACCCATCCCATGCTGTGTAAACGGGGGCCCCTTCAGCTGAGGATATGCTCCTCTTCCATCAGGTGTACCCCATGCAAAAATCATGCAAAATCCATGCTGACTGTTGACTGCCTCAGTTGACTGCTGTCTGGATTGTGAACTACAGCACTGAGCATTATTGCATGAGAAACCACAAGCCAAGCAATCTGCGCTTGGGCCCCCTTTTCAATACTCCACCACGATGGATACTACCACAGATGGTATAAGGCCTTGCTATAAGGCCCTGGGAAATTTCTTTTGTTCAACTCCTGCCTCACTCAACATAAAAGACAACTTTAAAACATTCAATGACCTAAATTTAGCTTCTGAAGAAAAGCACTCAAAATGATGTATCTACAAAGGCTTTGTATGCAATACATGATACAATGCTCAAAAAAATATTTCCTCCTCTGTTTTTAGTTGACCTCTGAGAATCAGAAATTAATTTTATATTCTCAGTATGAATTTTAAATATAGCATAACCGCACCTTATCTGTTATGTGAAGTAATGCACGTTTTCTTATTTGCTGGACATATTTTTTCCAGTAAAAAGCATTAATTGCTCTCATCACGTAACCTTACTGAACACAGAAATCACTCCTGCTTTGTTGCACGTGTGGCCAGAACTTTACAGAGAGAAACAAATAATGAGTACTTGTGTTAACCTGGAAGTTGGACTGAATACCTTGCACAGAAAAAAAAATTAGACTAACCTCCACAGCACTGTAGTTTCAGCAAGCCCTTTTATAATTGAGCACAACACTCTCTGGTTGTGCACAGTTGTCCAAATGTAACCCTCAAGGAACACATGCATAAATTATAATATATCCACTGGGGAAACCTCTCAAATCCTACAGAAAAGGGGGAAATGCATTTCAGGGGGCAGCCTGCTCAACTGCCTGCTTTTAAACACAATTTCGAATCAGGAATAATTAATAGCTGAATTGTGGTTAGCGCTCGGTTATTATTAAAGAGGAAGAAACAGCAACAACTTCTACGTGCTTTCATTACTATGTAGAGAATGAAAAAAATATAGTTTGAAAAAGTTTGGTGAGCTTTTTCTCTTAAAACTTTTGATTAAAATACTTCTGTGCCTTAAATTCTAAGGAGTGTGCCAAAGATACCAGGCAAACCTGTAATTCATATCTGTTCACATACTGCTCATCTACCAAAATGACCAAACTAGGACGTCCAGAGAAGACTAACGTATCACCATGGTGAATAATGTTATCTTCTCTAGGATATTACGGTAACCATTAGTGAAACCATGACAGATTCTGTCCTCTGTTGTGAGCGCTGGGGGATCACGGGACAAAGAGCTGTCCTTTCAAATAAAGCCTTCTGCTCTAGCATTTCAGTGACAAAAATAACACAGGTCCAGGTAAATATAAGCAGTAGTATTCCCCTGAACAACATACCTGGCCCAACAGACAGCTCACAGACCACCCACAGGACTGCTCCTCACCACAGGCACGTAAAACTTAGGTGAGCAGGAGCTGCCTACAGTGTGCAAATGCTCCTTTTCTGGCACCGGAGCTGCCCTGTCCAAGCACAGGTGGGCTGTCCAGCACTGGCAGTTTTAAAGCACCGAGTGAGAGCGTAGTCTCTAGGCAAGGCAAGCTTCACAGCTGGTGCGTGGGCAATCGCCCAACCCTGGGAGGCAAGCTGGGATGCGGGGCAGCGAGCAGGACGGCTGGGACTAGTAGAAGAGAGACAGTCTTGTATTCCTCAATTCACAAAACATAACGTAGCTCACAGAACAAAATGTGACACGCAGGTTTCTATGGATTTGCATGGCTGAAATTACGTATCTATGTCTGTATTCCTATTACATGTATATACATGCTCCTGAGTACCTCCCAGCAGACATGAGACTCTTTGCTTGGATGGACTCAAAAAAACAGCCAAAAATAAAGGGTGAAAAACTGGCCAAACTAACTCCCGAGATATGTAACCTATCTTGTCACAATATTTACAGGTGAGGCTAATCTGGCCTAATAAGTTTAACCTGATACTTTTAAAACCAGTATGAAAAAATACAATACTACGAATACATACAAACCAGGTTTTTGTGCAGACGGACAAAGTAGAAGCTGTGAGACATGACATCAATTCAGAACTGCCCTGGGTCCTCTCTAAACCGCAGAAATGCAAGCAGCCAATCTCAGAAACTGTTTTTCAATGTTCTTCTCGATTGCCCTGCTTTTACCTCTGAGTGATTATTGTTTTGCCAATTCCAATTTGGCTGCTGCTGCGTTAGTGTTTGAGAGATATAAACATGAGGACACTGGGAAGGTACATCATAGTCATTTTCATCCCGAGTCATTTTATTGGCTCTGGTCAGAACCTGTTCATAAATATAACAGCTCCTGCCACTTTGGAGCAGACACAGCTTCTTTGCAAAAATGGGAAAATGCAGTTTCCAGGGACAGTAATCAAGTCACTAGAAGAGTGAAAGTATTTTGTGGGTTCAGTCACTCCATGCAAGGGAACAGCTGTGCTAGTAGGTAACAGCACACAGACAGCACTCACCTTGTGGAGTCTGCAACTCAGTGATGTTCTCGGTGCCTTCATCGTCTGAATCTTCAGTTGCCACCACCTTGTATCTGTTGCTGCTCTGTTTGTTCAGTACATGGGGGACTTGCAGCGCGGCCTCTCTCTCTGCAGCCAGGTCCAAATCTTGCTGAGCAAGGTGGGCCCTCAGCTGTCTGATCTCGAACTGGAAGAATAAAACAACACGTACTCATGTCAGGTGAACATGGTCGGAAATCCATGTTCTACAGCTTGGTACCTATTATTTGGTTTATCACTAAACCACTACAGACTGGGGAAAGCAAACACAATGTGGTTAGGCTGGGATTTGAGTCCAAGGTGCTGATACTATCCCGCAGCTCATGTGACTGGACCGTTGTTCATATCATCTAAAAATAATGGCCGTCTCCTGCTGGTCTTTTGTCTTGTATACCTCTGCCTCCTGAAGATATGCCTTTGGACAATTTCTTACAGATGAAACTGCCAAATTAAACAAAACCTTTACAGAAGACCACCCTTGATAAGCATTTAGGTATTTAGATTCTTGATAAACATCCCTAATTTGCCAGACTTCATAACGGGGATTTCTGTGGAGGAAGGTTCTATCGGTAGCACCCAGCACTGGTCCTCCCCCACTAACTCTAGGCAAAGCAGAGGGACACTGAGGAACCCTTCCAGCCTCAAGTCTTCTGTACTCCCCAGTGTGCAGAAACTCCTCGGGGCAGGCTGCCACTTTCCTGTCCACTCTCCTGAAATATATGAGCTACAGCAGTTAATGGCATTCTGCAGTCAGAATAGGATTTGTCTCAGGACTGATGCTATAAAACAGACACAGACAAGAAGACAGAAGTTACCAGGTACAATTTGATTGATGGACACAGCATATTTTTCCTGTGTCTGACAGCCACATGTCTTCCGTAACGCAAGAAGGAAAATCATTTTTCCAGAAAGGCTGCAGAGATCATTTAAAACCTTATAAAAGTTCTATGAAATCCCACTGTCCTTCCCCTCTTCAAACTCTTTTTAAGATCAGCAGTACAGCAGTGACCAAGTCATATCTAATTATAAAGAATCTGAGAGGGGAAAGCAAATGAGGCAAGTAACAGGCTAAGGGATTTAAAATGCAGCACTGCTGGGCTTCCCATAGTTCAAGGCCTGAAAAGCCATCGGAGAGCATGAAGCTGCAGCAGCCACACTGCACCTGTCACTCTGTGTTTACAGCAGAGATGGAATTAGCACCTCGATGCTTGAAAACCAGTGTGTAACAGCATGTCGGCTCAATGAAGCTGGCTCTGGCTCTTGGCTCTTGGCTCTCAGATGCCGACTCCAATCTACCTTGCCATCAGATTCTGGAATCCTTCAGCTGACCTAGTTTGCTTCCCTGCGGTCCACAGGAGATACAGCACCAACACCAGGTATGCTACAGAGCACCAGCGGTTCCTCCAAGCCGCATAAGTGACTGGAGGGGAAACAAGACAGTTTCCACAGATTTTAGGTTGGTAAAAAAGAGAGAGAAAAGAAAAAGGGATTCCAACTTGCCATATCTGGAGACTATCTGCTTTCCAAGCATAAAGAAAGGAGCTTACGGTCATCGGAAGGCCCGCTGAGAGAACTCAAATCTAGAGAGCAAAAGAGCAGTTTAACCTCTCTGGTCACATTCAAACCACCTGCTACAGGGATCTAACAAAGCTTGCAGCTTTTTCTCTCTTTAAATCAGTGGACAGCGGTCTGGCAGATGCAGGCCAGATGAAATGCGGCATGAAAATGCTACATGAAATGCCTATTGCTCTTATCAAAGGGCCTCTGGCTGTGGCAGTCAGAAGAGTCTGGTAGTGTCAACAAACATCAAAATACGGCCCTGCTCCTTGATCCGTCAATGAAATCTCCATGGCAGGTTCCAGCTGGTGTTTTGTGTGGTTACCTACTAGCTAGGAGGTAGCAAAATGGGACAGCTAACTCTTTCCCCAGGCAACCCCTTCCCGAGGCTTCAGACACCCATTTCAGAGGTGGCAGTACGAATGTGCCATTCAGCGGTGAAAGGGCTGTCGAGAGCTTGATTTTACAACAAAGAGAATTTCAGGTTTTATTCTTGAATTTTAGAAGGAAAAAGAAGCCACCAAATAGCTCATATTTCACCTTTAAGTGGAAAAAAACACCCTTTCAAATGCTCCCTTGGTATAAAAGGAGAAACACCTATCAAAGTGAAGGGTAAAAAATATATTTGGAGATTTTTTTTTAAACTATTGCTTAATCCTAGCTCAAACGAAAAGGCAATAAGAATTAGGCATCGTTACCGTCTTTCTACATTTCATGTTTCATCCTTCAATAACATTCCTGTGTCTCCGAAAAATAAATGGTGCTTCTAAAATGCTTACTTCTGGCCTAGAAACAAGATGCAATTTCTTTTTTTTTCATGGAAGAGAAAAAATGGTAGGCATTTTATAACACAAATGGATAAATACTTAAAAGTGAGCTCAAAAATTCTATTTCTGCATCACACCCCATTTAGCCACCTTAACCATTTATGAAGATTGGCTAAACCTTGTAGCTAAATCTTCAAGCTTC
Organism: Anser cygnoides; assembly: GCF_040182565.1. NCBI lineage: Eukaryota > Metazoa > Chordata > Aves > Anseriformes > Anatidae > Anser > Anser cygnoides. Next base: position 14,039,162 of record NC_089883.1, read on the forward strand.
AAAAGCTTGATGAGAATCTCTGCATTTTACAGCTGTGCAAAAGGATGCAAACCAAGCGATCCTTCCTGCTGTGGTGGACCTATAGCAAAAATGGGGGAAGAGACCAACTTTCTGACTCCCCCTTGCATTGCCTAATTAATAAAGCAACGGTTTCCAAATATTTTAAATCCACAGATGACTGTTAACCCTTAAAATTTCCATGCACAAGCACCATCCAGCTTTTAACAGATGAGTTCATGAATTTTATTGTTTAAAATGGCTCTGCCAACAAGCTATAAACCACTCAGCCTGACATGCGAGACCAAGTAGCATTCTGCAACTCTTGCCTGGGATCTCTGCACCGGATAACTCCACTTTTTACAAACAATTCTTCATTTCCTGTTTGGATAGCAAAACTGACTGCCTTAGTTGAGTCCCAACCACACAGACCACATGCAAAACTGGAATCCACAGAGAAAGTGACCACCAGTTACCCAGGTGAACAGCTACTCACTCTGGTACCACAGAAACAGAAGAGGCTTTGCTGCCATCTGATGCTTAAAGGACAGAAATGCATGCCTTTGTCTGCAGCAGCAGAGGAAGCAGGTGCTTATGAAGGTGGCACAACAGTCATGTTGCAGAATAAACTGGAAGCCAGGTCTGACATCTTGGCTCATGCAGTGCCCATGGAGTGCACTCACCCACTGCTTCTGAAGTGCTATGTGAACCCTCTTGTGTTGTTTGCTGCAAATACCATCTACATGTTTGTCTACCACTGGGTTAGACAGGTAAAGTTCAGAACCGAACACACAACTGGCAAGAGCAGATACAAGGATTACCTTCACAGGAAAGCAGCACACTGCTCGGGACGTCAACATCACATGAAAGATAAATAACAGCACACAGAGATGTTCAGAAAGATAACAGCAAGAACCGACGTTGCCTACAAGGCCACACAGCTGCAGCTGGTTAACACAGGCTCTCCCTTACACTGTCTCACTATCTCAGATGGTTAGTGTCCGGGTCTCTGAAGTCTGCCCTGAAGTCTGTGTAGTCATTAAAAGAGTGGCAAATCAGAATTAGATACTATTGTGTATGTAACTGCCATTTTTTTTTTATCATCAGAGGAGGGTATTTCCCTGTAATAACAGTGTTTGTTACACTCCCACATTCACTGTTAGTGATGTGAAGTACATACAACATGCTCCACAGAGACGCAAACCATAGCTCCGTCACAGATGGCAGAGCACAAGACAGGGTCAAAACCCAGCTCAATATTACTGCTTACAAATGCAAACCAAAACTCTCTTACGCTACGGTGGCGTGTTCAAAAAAGGAACTGGGGGATGGAAAATCACCATTTATCATAAGGATTGATTTAAGAAAGTACGACAGTCAGTAAGATACCTAAGAAAAGTCTATCAGGAAACACAGATTTTCCTAGGGGTTTAGCTCATGTAAGGCATGCAGATGCTCAGGAGACCAGTGCAGTATTAATTGCTCACAAGCATTAAAAAATATCCCAAGTTAAATAGAAGCTGGCAGTTTTGAGCACTAAAAGCAACCCGCTAAAAACAAAGGTTAAGCCTAAGAGAAGTGCGTGTTTCTTACAGGCATAATTCAATGAGAGACTGAGTGAGCAAATCACTTTGCAGGTGCTTACATCTATTGGACATTACAATGAGTGCTGACCTTGGGCAGTTCTAACTTGTAAAAGAACAAATGAGATTGCTCAGACTGCATGTCACACAGATCAGGGCAGGTTAGATAAATCCACAGAGGGTGTAAAATATAATGTTTTTTTTCAGTAAAAATTCTGGGCCAAAGCTTAACGTGAAATTTCCATTTGCAGTAGGAGCTGATGCAGCTATCTGAATGGATCTGGGCATCTCGAATACAGGTACTACAAGAGAGCTCTACCGAGAAAGTTATGGTTCGTATTTTGAAGTAGACAACCTTTACTTCAGCCTACAAGAGCTTATCTGTTAAAAAAAAAAAGCTTATCATAAGTGAAAAGCAAAAAAAGGCATGCACACTTATACCCTCGCTTTGATTTGTTTTAATTAAGACTTACTCACTCATAGGTATCAGCTCTGCGTTAGGAACCGTGGAAATCTCACAGAGCGCCAGTGGGCAAATAAATTTGTTGTGTGGAGGATAACTTGTTGAGAGACTAAGGTAAACTACCTCCTGACTTCAGATAATTACAAACTGAATAATGCTACTTACCAGCACACCTATGTTATTCATTATCTTTAATTACATCTACGTTGGTAGCTTCTGGTGGGTTCCTTTATCAATAAGCTCCTAATATACTTTGCAATGGAAAAATGTATTTGAAAACTTTGTACAATCACAGCATAATTTAGGCTGAAACAGACTCTGAGGGTCATCTAGTCCAACACCTTGAGGGAGCTGAAGACAGCAATAAGATCCCCCTTCATCTTCTCTTCCTACAGCTGAACAAGCCCAGCTTCCTCAGCTTCTCCTCCTGCACCATGTTCTGCAGCCCTACCCATCACTGTTGTAATTGTGTCCAAGTCCTTCTTATACTGGGGAGCCCCCACTGCCACAGCACTCCAGGTGTGATCTCGAAAGCACTGCGCTACACTTCTTAAATCCTAACTTTTCAGGGTGCAGAGGATTAAATCACATATGATTTTTTCAGAGCAGGCAAAAGAAAGCCATACTAAAATTTAAGATGTCTCTGTCTTTTATACATGTACTGCTGCTGGAGAGAGCTTTTATATTTACATGGGATGAGATGTGCAAAACAAAGGTGTGATACACGTGGCTAATGTGAAAACATACTTATTACCAAGAAAAAGGGAGATAAAGCTCATCTCACAAAAGAACGAGTAGCTACATTGTCAGACTGGAAGAGAAAGCTAATTGTCTGGAAATTTAAACTGACTTACTGTTCTCAACATTAGCGCTATTTTGGCAGGAAACAAACCAGAAAGAACTACAGGGCACACTTGTGCACCTCCTCCCTTCACAAATGCATTAGGTAATTATTTATAAGTATGTAAAATGACCCAGAGCTCTACATAACATCTCAGTTTATATGTCTGGTTGTATAAAAAGTGCCACCCATCCTATCTGATGTTTTACAACATGCCTATAAGACTCAAAAAGGGATAGATGTAACAGTGAATCTTATAGTACTTTCCTTTAATGGTCTTGCAAGGCAGTATGATTGACATAGTTTCAGAGAGATCAATGAACATTTTAGCCAGAAGCTTACTTGTGTCTAACGCAGGAGTAATAACTTTGCTCCATTCTATTAGCTGTCTGTACAGAACGCCCTGCCCTAAAACTCATCTGCCACTGGGATACAATCCAATGTTTATTTCCATTAGTTTAGTCATTGTTGGTAACAATAAAAATCAGGAGACAGTTGCAAACTAATGATTTATGGGCAGAACGAAACATGGGATGACCTTGGCTGCCTTCCATTCACCAAGAAAATGACTGTTAGTTAGAAATGAATTAAAATTATTGCAAAAGGATAACATAAGTTATTTCTCCGATAGGTAACTTGACCAGCTAAATAGCCCTGTCATTAAGCTAGCAGCTGTTGTACAAATTATATTCCAAGATAAGAAAGAAATTACAGCTTCCATACTTGTTACAGTTTTGAGAATGATGAAAAACCCTATTCTGTAGGAGCTGACAGAAAAGGAGCTGTTGTGATAAGGCTGAATACATAGACTGGGCTGCACAATACTTAGCCAAATGACTCTTATGAAAGTTAAACACAAAAGATCATGTAACTAGACGTATTATCAGAAACGAAAATTCCTCTACAGGTGATTCCAGAGGGAAAAAAAAACAATCTTCCTTCACTGGAATTTTCATTTCTAATGAAACTTCAGGATTTTCTTTGTTTTAGGATTTAATTAAGTTATTAAACTGATAGAGCAATACCATCAGCAATATACTCTTTCTATATTTTTATAGTAATTACAGTGAGGCTTCTTTAGCTTTTACTATTACACAGTTTTAGAAATCCCCATTACTGTGATTACTAATGTTTCTGAGGTTTTGTGAAGTTCTGTTTAACCATCTCAGTCCTTCGGCATTTTCTGCCTTGACCACCTTCCTGCTCCACTCCCTTTTAATGACATCTTTCTTGGCCAACAGAGAATAAATAAAACAGCAAACTATTCAAACAGTTTCACCAGGGTACTACAGAGACCAAAGTGGTAGTCCAGGCACCCATAATTTATAAAATATATTCTGGCTTTCAGATGTATAGCTGGCCAAAAAACAACATCTGGAAAGAGTTTTCATGTTTGCACAAGTATATCCTCAGGAACATCCAATGTTGCTCAGGAATGGAAACATAACTTTATAGATGTGATATCCTATCACTGGCCAAAAGCATATACAACTGACAAATGAAGCATAATTCAAAAAGCAAGACAATGAGGTTGCATCTTTCCTGCTTTCTTTTTCTTTCTTTCTTTTTTTTTTTAATGTGAACTCCATTTTTCACACTCTATATGCAGCACCGTTCGCTGAATTACAGGCAAAGACCCTCATGCAGACTGCTGCTTGGTCTGATCTGACCTGTCCATCTTCTTCTCATTAGAATAGGCTATGTCATAGATGTTTGGTCACCAAAGAGCAAAACAGAGGTGAGGGAAGAAGTTGAAAAGATGGAACAATGAGAGCAACAAGAGTTTCTGTCAAGGTAGGGTAACAGTCATAAAAGGAGCACAGCTTGAGGGGGACACGCAGACACTGGCCAGGCTCAAAGGCACCCGCATGTGGAGGACGCGCAACCACGGCCACAGCCAACCCCAACCTTCTCCCAGGCTCTCCTCGCAGGGAAAATGGGAAGGGACATTGGAAGCCAGGTCAAGCTGGGGGCACTGGGAAGAGCACAGGAAGATCTGAATGATTTGCAAGACTTGTGCACATGGTTTACTTAGTGATGCTTAGGGAGCTTTAGTGCTGACGAATTTGGCTCTCCAGGAAGCTACACTTTAAGCAAAAGGAAAAGATAAATTATTCACATGTATAACCAAACAGATTAAAACAAACAAACAAACAAACAAACAAAAACAACGCAGACATGCACAAAACCCACCCTTACACTGGTACAAGTTGGCAAACAGGTGAACTTGCTTTCCTTTTACTCCTGTGCACTCATCTTTCATTCCTGCTACCTCATTTCCTGCCTCATGCCAAAAGAAGCAATTCTGCAACTGTGCAGTGAACCAGGCTCTAGAAATTATTCCCATAAAAACTGATACTTTGTTTTGTTACATTAATCTTAATTTGATTACTTTCCAGACCTGTTTCATTAAAAGCATTTGTGCGAATAAACAGCAGAAGGCAGTTGGGCAGAAGGAGAAAGAGGAGAATGCCTCTAGCACAGTTAGCAGTACTAACATAGGCCAGCTTCAACTGAGCATGCAGTTATGACATGCATTTGGCTATGTTTAAGTTAATTACAAACAAGACAACTCCACTCAACAAACCTACATGGAAAGAAATGCCAGACGAATGCTGTTTTTGTGACTTTGATTCCTCCCCTTTGTGTAGATGCGCAACAAGGACTCAAATCACACGGTTTAGCATGGAGGAAATAACTGCTCACAAATCCAGGTTAAAATTCACCTATGACAAGAAGGCTATTCACCTGTCAAGTGTTAAGTATCAGCTTCAAAACAGGAGGGCATGGGACTTCTCAGAGAACTGGCCACCATTTATTTATTTTTTAATCCTGATCAAACCAGAAATACTGCGTATTTATCTAAAGCATTCAAAATAATTTCATTTACAGAAGATGTCACACCTTAAGAATTTCAATCCCTATTTCCTGACAGAGCAAACAAGATCTCAGAAAAGAAAGTGCTGAGAAACCTTTCTGACAGGAACATTTTCAGCCCTGTCTATAATTACTAAACAAATGTAGTTCATCGGTGTGGTCACAAAGACGCAGCCTCGGGATGAAGCAGTATCTACATCCACTGGGATGCAGACAACCGCGGTGGCTTGTCTCTTCTTCCTACTTAGGTAGGTAGCCTGGGGCTGGCATTGGTGTGCCCAGCTGTGCACCCAGAGGGGAAATATCTTGCGTGCAGTGGAGGCAACAGGTCAGCAGAGGTGGCCCTGGGCAGCTACCTCGGCTGCCTGCGCCAGATATGGCCCTGCACAGGCGAGGCACCCTGGAGTCCTCCCTGCCAGGGCTCCAGACTCAAGAACAGCCAAACTGCCGTAGGCAACCCTTCCTGAAAACACACAGACATGCACACTCAAACTCCAAGAATGAGCAATCCTTTAAAAGGTCAGGAAAGCTGATGAAATGAAAAAGCAAAAACCTGGCAAAATTTTAGACATTAAATACCATTAGGAGATATCTTTCCCACCAGATACTGTACACAATGTTAATGTGAATATTATAATGCTGACAACTTGTTCTTGACTGAATTATGAATCTATTAATTTACGAAGAAAGGATGCAGTACTTGTGTCAATGTCTTCTGTTGCTAACGGCAGCAAATTAGTACATTTACCTCATATTAAACAGCTCAGACATTTGTTTGGCAGGAACTCAGGACAGTAAAACATGAGATATTAGTATGCTGTCACTTTTCTATAGTCTATATTTTTCCATAGCTAATGACACTTGAAAGCTAGGAGAGAACCTGCTCTGTTTTCACAGATTTACTCATCCACCAAAGCAGTATTTCTTTGTGCTTGATGTACAGCTATGCTGTAACCATCAGAGCTCAGATTAGGGCTACCATGGTTAGATATTTGGCAAGCTAGGCATGCAGATAAAGAGAACGGGGATCAGAACACAGGGTGGCAAAAGCTACTCCTGAACCCCACTTGGGATAATGAGCCCATTTTCACTCAGACTGTGGACATTGTTTAGCTATTGAGAATATTACCTAACTGCATAATACATCTCCTAAAAATGAATGCTTTCAAATTTATGTCTGTCAAGAACTTTAACCTAATAGCACAGTCTGACAGACAAAATACTGTAGTGGGACTCAGGAAATCATTGATTTGTCTAGCATGTTTGGTCAAAGGATAAGCTCTCCTCTGTAAAACTGGGTACATACCATTTCCTGTTCATTTCATGACCAGTGCAGAAGCAGGGATATATTAATATCATTGCACAAAGTTGTCATGAAGAGGACTGCTGACAGGTTTTAGGTTTCTAGGTAAGAGATGGGCACCTGAATCCCTATTCAGATTACACACCCATTGGACAGCTGGCCTGTTCTGGGATGAGTTGCCTCTCCTCCTGTCTACTCAGGCCCTTCAGCTTTTTGACTGATTGATCCACTCAGACTTAAACCTCATTTTGTATGTGAAAAGCACCTGTCACAGGTGGGGAGTGGGAGCTGATGCTAGAAACCTCCAGCCCTTACTTGGACACCTCACAGTTATCTCTGCAATTGAAATAAGTTACTTGGGGAATCAGTCTTTTGTGGGTTGGTGGTGACCTGAATGCCCCACTTAGTCTGAGTCTTAACTTACATGGCTGGTTTCTACTTTAAAGCAGCTTACTCAGGGACTCATTTACATGAGATTAAGTGTAATTCAGAACTCCTGGCTTCTTCCCCAAGTGATGGTTTTACACTTTTCTCGAACATATTTGTCTGAGATATTTTTACTTTCACCTCCCTTATCTCAAAGACTGAATCACTAAACATCTGGGGTGGGGGGCTGGGAAGAGTCTAAAATCTTGACTTTCTTCCAGAAACTAGAAGCTTCTGGTGCAACACTGAGTCTGCCAAGAGAGTCTCTGACTGACCTACAGAGAAGCTGCCTCCTGCATTCAAAGAACAGAGATTCACTAGCTTTCCTGCAGATGTATACATTTTCCTAGGAATATTGCTTTAATATTGCTTCAGTCTTTTTGCATGAATTTTGCATGCTCTGAATATTACGTCTAACTGCACTCTATCAATAAATTAAATTCTGGGAGCATTCCTTTTCTGTTCCTCACAACTGTTCTCCTCACCTTAAAAAACACACGCACAGCAGCAGAGGGAGACAACTGCTGTTTGACAAATACCATGCTGACAATATCCTGGCTGCAGCTAATATTTCTTTAACGACCTGAAATCTGTCACCTTGCAACAGAAATCTTAGCAATATTCCTCAAACCTTAGCCTGTGGCAATGTACGTAAACTGTTTGATTTGCTATAACAAGCTCTACGCAAATAAAGACATAACTGAACTTTACCCCTTGTTCTTGGCAGATCTGGGTTAGTCTTTCCAGCTGTTCATCTTGAATAACCTTTGCCTTCTCATATTGCTGAATCATCATCTCCATCTCCACTTTCACTGGAAGGACATAGGCTGGAAAACATAAGTAAGTACTCAAAGTTAACCCAGCTGTGATTGATTGATTTATTTATTTATTAATTTTTAAAATTGGAGGGAAACCCTTTACAGACCAAAGAATTTCACCCTTTTCAACTGCAGTGAGAGAACTCGAGTATTCCTTCTGGGTAAGGATTTCTAACAGCTGAAATACAGGTCATAAGCAGGGCCTAGCTCTCGTTTGGTCAGAATTCCAATTGTCTGGCTGAGCTGAAATGCATCCTGCTTGCTCTTCCTAGCTTTGGCACTAATACTGATCTTTCCCAGTGCTTAGCACAGATTTTTTGAATTGCTGGGTAGCAGATTTTTCTGCTTGGAGTTGCTCCCATCCCCTCTAAACCTGAACAGCATCACTCCCTTGGGAGAAGAACAATTCCAGAGCCCCAGGTATTTAATTCCTAGACTTGGTGGTAGGAAGTAAGTCCGTGATGGAAATAGTAGACTAATAAGGAGACTTTAAAAAACAAAAAGGAAACAACTTCTATTGTTTTTTAAGCTACAGCCCAGTTTTCAATAGGTCTTCCGAAAGCGTTTAGAAATGTTGCTTCTCTCACAATCAGGGCAAACTCAGACTAATGAGCAAAGCTGTTCAATGTTTATTGCAATTCTTGATGTTTTATGAAGCTACAAAAGATCCTGAACTTGCCTTGGACACTTCACTCATGGTGCTATGACCTTTCCTCAACTCTCAATACAGTTTGGGCATCTAAATCAAAAATAACAGATTGACTCTGATCTTTCATATAGGACCGAAGTGATCCTTCACTTATTCCTTTCCCACCTCTTATCCCTGTAACCTGAAATGCCTGAAACCACTTCGCATAAAGTAGCCTACACTTAAGTCCTTCCTTCCAGGCACAGCCACTGCTGCTGCAACCCTGACTTCCCGAGGAGTTCTTATCTCTCCTGGTGCTTCCCCACGGAGGTCTATGCAAAACACATGACACATGCTTAGTGACGACTGTGCTGTACCACACACCGGCGCTGCAGAGAGCACCTTCAGCATGGAACCACCATGGTAAGAAAATGCTCCTGACCAGATAGGGGATTTGAAGGGGCCTTACAAAATACAAACCAATCAATTTTAAAGGCTTAAAGGGAACAGGCGAAACAACCACGAACTTGAGACCTACTGTCCTCCATGGGAGTCATAACTCTCTCCTGTTCAGTGCTTTTAAATTGTAAGAGGAACGGGAAGGCAAGCATTCTTTCCAAACATTTAAAACCTCTTTTTTCCCAGCCTGCCAGGTAATTCTTGGAGTCACCAATTGAATCACCACTCACCATCAATGATCCTCTTCACTCTCCATATTCGTAATGTGATAATAAGGCTGATAGCATCCCATGGGCTGTTGGGGCCATTAGCCACTGTCGAGGCCACCATTGGTGCCAAGGACAAGATTATGACAGCACCATCAAACACCTAGAGAGAAATGATTTTTTTCAAACTCTTCCTAAAGATCACAAGCCCTGCCATTTCTGCCTGAGGTCATGAAGGACTCCCACTTCCCCAGAAAGAAATGCAATTATGGTATGTATGTGAAAGGGATACGAGAGGTGGCCAAGTCCCACAAAGGCTGCATCCTTGTGAGGCAGCACAACAGAATTCTTCAGTGCTTCACCCACAGTTTATGAGGTGAGGAGAAATAAACTGTGGTGGGAGGGCAGGAAGAGAGAAAGGTATTTGGACCACCTGGCCAAAATCTCCATGTAGAAGTGATAGACTAAATGATACTTCTGCTGAAGAGTATTATTATCATTGGTATTTATTACCCATTACTTGGGATGATGCCATCCTCCCAGAAAAGATACATTCCCTGCCTACTGATTTTACTGTCTAAATGAAGAGATCAAGAAGACAAGTAGAAAAAGATGGAGCAAAGTGACTTAATGGCTCTTGGCCACATCCTGACTACACAACATGTGTGGGCTATATGGCAAGACAGTAAGACTTTGCTCTCACTGCTATTGGGCAGCAAGGGTTTCAAGGCTTTTGGCAACAGGGACTATTCAGGATGATTTGTATGATGTTGGTAGCATTGTGGATTAGATCAGAGAAGGCCACTGTGTGAGTAAACACATCTCACGGCAAACTGGCAATAGAGATGAGCGTGTGCTACCCTTGCCTAGCAGGGTAGAACAGAGTACCATGTCCTCATTCCTACTGGGATGCTTCCCAGCTGCCAAAGACCATTGGTTAATGGTTTGCATATGGAGACAGGACACAGATTTTATAACCACTGCACATTCAGAACTGTGCATAACAATCCAGTGTATTGAAAAGAAACACTTCTAACTGCTCTTATTTGATGGACAGTGAACATCAGACAGTATCAAGAAAGAGTTTTTCATTTTCCCACTCCTCAGATTGTTGCTCAGGTTGGGATTATGTGTTACTTTTAACATACGCATTTCCTTTTCTGTCTCTGGAACAGTATGCACATTCTACCTCATTTTTAATTTGAGGTATAAATGACAGTGTTTATCAAAAGTCAGATTTAACTAAAAAATCATTTCAAAATACTTTTTTTTTTGCCAAAATTGTATTGTCTATCAGAAAACTACACACGATTTTTCAATCTGTTCTACTTTCAACTTGATTATGAGAACATGGTTGCACAAGTCACATGACACTTTTTACTCACCTTGTTCATTATCTCAGGGTAGCGGTACCAACTGTTAGACAAGCACAGCTCTAACAATAAAATCCACAGACACGTGGAGCAAAAACCCTACAACCCCTTCCTCCCCCTGTAATAAAATATTTCCAAACATAACGCTCTTCTGAGAGTCTCACAGAACAAGGGACTGAATCATACTGCTATGTACCCAAGCATACACCGAGAGGTATGTGCATACTTATCTGATTTAAAAGATATCTGTATTGCACCGGATCTGTAACGAAGACACCCAGAGCAGTTCTTAATATTTTTAATGTGCCTGCCTGGAAAACAGTACAAAGAGTAAGACTACTCACCTCTATTTTGTTTTCAATGTAATCCCATATGCCAAGGACCACAATCCTCAAAATAGTCTAGTAAAATAGATTGGGGAAAAAATGATGAATGTCATTGCAATTATAGATAAACACTTAGTCCTTTATCTATTTAGGGGTACATTTTTGTCTTATCTATGCATAATGTATTTCTTCTAAATAATAATGAGGATCCAGAAATAGCTAGGTCTCTGTATTATAAAAGGAGGTACTGTTTTCTAACCACCATATTTATGATGTTTCAATGAGTCAGTAAGTTCCAAGTTCAAATGTTCATCACTCCTTCCACCCTCCAACAGTTTCCATTTTAGAGTTTTTTTAGAGTTATGAGATTCAGATTACTACCAAAAAAAAAAAAAAAGAAAAAAATAAGCCTTCAAAAGATTCACTCTTGGGCCCCCTCTCTGTACTCTTCTGGATGTGAACATCTGAACTTCTCTGTACTCTTCTGGAGTTCAGAGCTGTTGCCTTATTATGAAGTTCCAGAAAGTCATAGGATAAGGGAGAAAAATAATTCTATGATACTCCTCTTTAAGCAAAAGAGCTGTAAGTAGCATCAGTAACTAGAAAAGAACAATGAAGATGGAAAAGAGAATGAACCAATGGTGAATTCCTATTAACAATCCAAGGGCATTGTTCCCCCCCCTTTTTTTTTTTTAAATCTGGCTTTTAGGATACACCATTAAAAAAAAAAAAAATCAATCTGATGATTGGGATTGAATTCACATAAAAGCAAAACTGGTAGGGATGTTTTCTGCCCACCCTAACATCAGCTCAGATTTTGACAGACACAACTGGAGCTCCATGACTCGCAAAGACGATGAAATCCCTTCTGCGTTAAACCACAGCGCAACTGAGAGGGCATGCGGCAGGCTGCTGTGTGAGGGGTCACCATGCCAAGAACTGTGCCGAAGAAACTAAGCGACTATGTGATGAATATACATATCTCCTCTTCATTAAAAATGCAGCCAACCAACTCGGAATTTGTGCCAAACATAGCAGCACTACCCAGCTGCAGAACAGCCCTGGGTTTTTCAGAAGGGTACTGCTCCTATGCATGCTTCTGCCAAACCCCATGAGTCCAATTGCCTCATTTGGCCCAGGATGACTGTGCAGAGCTCTGTCGTGGCACTCCAAACCTTAACCTGTTTTGCAGAGGGAGACATTGCTATGGGAGATCTGTTGCCTCAAATCCAGTCTCATATAAATGCTCATAAGTGAGCAGGAAAGTGAACTGGCCAGTGCTCGCTCAGGAATGGTACACATGAAGCCCTGGTCAAGTCTGGCTGAGAAAGGGAGTCACTAGTCAGAAGAGCAAATGCAGTGCTCTCTTCCCTCTACAAAAAATGGTAAGACTTTATGTAGACACCAAGAACTGCTAATGCTGCTGGTCTCTGCTCCTAAAAGAACATTTTACTTTCAAAGCCCTTCACAAACACAATGCAGGAATAAGGTTACTCGCAGCAATCTCCTCAGGAACCTGTATGCACAGTGGTTTAGATGGCAAAAAGAGATGCACAGCAGCAGCAGCCCCTCAAATCCAGTTTTGCTGGTGAGATGAGACGTGATGCAAGCACAAGGTGTAAGTGCACACGCTGCTGTACAACTGCAGCACTTCTGCAGTCTCAGCTCAGGCCCTTTCAGACAGAAGCAGCCCAGCTCCTCTGTAAGCAGCTCCCCCAGTCCCACGGAGAAGCTGTACAAAACGCTAAGTACAAGGCACCCGTGAGCACACACGTCCAGTTGTGTAAGTTAACCTCAGTCCACAGCCAGCAGCCAATGCATGAGGAAAAGCAGTGCCTTCCTTAAAGCGTGGGGTGCTACCTTTTCAGCAACCCTGTTGACAGCAGAGAAAAATCCAGGTCATTTTCTTCTACGCTTAGGCAGCCTTATGAAGTGCTATGTCAGTGAACAACTACAGGATGGCTACACACTTCACATCTTTACTGTAGCTGATGGTGAAAAACCTTCCTTTGGACAGGTGTGCAGTTGTCCAGTGATCTTTTTGTTGCAATGACAGGGCATACCTGCACAAAGAAAATAGAAATACTGCCTCACAACCCCAAATATGATTTAACACTGAACTGTTGAGAGAACATTAAAAAAAAAAAAAAATCCTTTCTGCCTTTTTAATTCTCACTGCAGTGTTTAAGTAAGACTGCACTACTGTCATATTCGTGGGCCTGAGCCATTCCAAGGGCTGGAAGCTAGCACAAATATTTTCATTTTCAGGCTGCTGGTGTGAATCAGCACAAGTCAGCACTGTCAGGAAGTCTTTCTGGCAGACGTTTATTGCAGTAATGCTTCTGAGTGCTACCTCTAGGTGACAGGCTCCCCCCTCACAAGAAACGCCTTGATGATCACCATCTCTGCTCACAGGTAGAACAAGCAAGCTATAGGAGGGGAGAGCACGAGAGCAGAATGAACCCAGCTCCCTCTCAGAGAGACATTAACTTCAGGGCAAACTCTAGGCACAACTGAGGGGTAAGGTGTAAAAACATTTCTTCTATATGGAAGGCCTTAAAGCCACATGCTGGCATTATCCACCAGCTTGTCACTCTTAACCAAACAAAGCACCTCACCACTGCTGCTGCAAAAAAACGCGTAAGACAGCTTTGCCCTGGTGCCTTCAGGGAGCTGGAGTCCCAGGAAAGTGCATCTCACACACGCTGTGCAGCCTGAGATACAGCCGTGGTATGCTCGTGGTCCCCTTGCCAGTCCTTACTACCGGTACCACCAAAGTAGGCTTAGCTTTCTCTGCCCTCCCTCTGTTGGCACAAAGTATGGGATCACACCCACCTTGGCTGTCATTGCTCTTACCCAGGGGAGTCTGAACCAAACACATTTGGGCTTCTCAAGGCAAATTTCCCTGACTGTTCAAAACAATAAATACTTTGACTGAAATGAGAGCACTAGTGTTACTTATAAACAGCACTTTAGTATTTTCCTAAATTGTCAGAAATAGCTTTCAGACAAACACCCATTGCATTTGTCTGTGTGGTTTCTCTGTATAGAACCTAGCAGAATCTGAAGAAAAAAAAAAAAGAGACAAATCAATACTCCAACAAACTTCCTACGCACTGCATATGGACCAAACTGAAAAGCACAAATGAATTCAAAAGGAATTGCAACCTGAACATTCATCACAGATGAAACAGACATGTTAGTCGTGACTCTTACCATTTGCAGAACTGACACAGAATCTACAAGAAATTGGGAGAAATGGAGAAGAGCTGCTGTTTTCCCTGGTGTGGGGGCATTTTTCAGCACTGGAGCAGATGCACACACACAGTTTTGCAGTACACTACAGGCATTCTGCTTTTTGGACACAGAGGTTTGAATTCAAACATTAGATATCAGTGGGAGTATATTTCTGCTAAAGGCCACTGCCTTCAAACAATTAAAAAAAAGAATGTTTTAACATTTCTTGACCTAAGAACTTGCAATTAGAAAGTACTTAACTTCTATCCATCTGTCCATATATATATATACACGTGTGTGTGTGTGCATGTACTGTAGTTGTATCAAATACATTTTTGCTTTCTGAGGAAAGCTAAATTATTACATAGAAGTCTGCCCAGTGTACTAATAAAAGTAAAGGACCGAACACTTCTGTTAACTTGTTTTAGTTAGAGTAAAGCCAGATAAAAATAAAATCTTAGACCATTCTTCAGAAAGAAACGTAATTTCCAAGTTGACTTTGTCCCTTGGTTATGCACAGCTGCTTGCACAACACCGCCTGCCTGCAGCGTAGGTTGTGAAGAACTGTGTGATGCTGCTGGTTTGCTGTCCAATTTTCTAGGGAAGCTTGGCCAAGTCCTCTGCTGAGCCAGCTGTGTGAATCCCCGCACCCTGCGTGAGTTAGCCACATTTGTCAGCTGACTGCACTGTACATTTTGTAATTTTAAATATGTCATTGCTTGCACCATTAATATACTATTTACCACTGAGTGACTCGCTGCGCTAAATTCATCCATGGTGTAAAGAAATCAAAAAGGAGGCAGCACAGCAGCCGAGGCTGGCCCACCAGATTTAGTTCACAGCTCTGCGTTCCCAGATGAGGTAAGGATTGCACAAGAGATGGAGGGCCGATGGAGTGGGGTGGAAAGGGTCTTTAGTTGAGTGCTTCCCTCCTTCCACTGCCACAAAACTCTCTATGTGTTACAGAGGGTGTTTACCTCTGCCTTATGCAGAAACTGTAAGATTAAGCACCTGTCTTTAGGGTATATCTCATAAGACCAAATATTTATTGAAATCTTTCTCAGAAAGTACACCTTGTACCCAGCCTGTGATTTATAATCTCTCTGGTTCAGGTCACTCCACAGAGGCCTTAGCTCATAGACTACTCAAAACAATCTTCTTTTGCCACCTTCTGGTGTGCCTGTCCCAAGATACTGCATTAGTTGTACTAGGTTATGCTATTCCCCTGCCCGCAGAGCATGGCGGAACATGTTAGCATCTTTAAATGACACATCCTTCTGCTTCCAGTGCACAGGCATCCTCCTCACATGGTTTCTCTTCAAAGCAAGGCTCCAAAATGAAAAGGATAACTACTGCCCTCCCCTCATGTATCACACAGTACAAAACACTCCCCACTTACTGTTCTCTGCAACTGCTGTGGCTCTATCAGCACACGTGGTCACTTAGGAATAATTAACGGCAAAAGCCTGGTGACACGAATAGACATGAACGTACTACATTCTTTGTCATTGTCTACCGCTAATTCTCTCTTGTGGTATCATGTAGTCTCAAAATGCACCTTTGCACAAACACTTCATTTAACTGTAGTCCTGCAATAGCTGCTCTGAGAATAAGGAGAAAAGGAATGAATTTTAAACTGAAAGCTCTGGAGTGATTTGAAAGAGCTTTACAGGAATGGAAATGGCTTACTAGAGCCACCGTACGCCACCAGAAGGTAAGGACAGATTGGACAGAAAATTGTCTTAAGCAACCAGAGGTTCCCTCTGGACATGACTATACTTGTGTTAGTTCTTATCTCTGTAGCGCAGTGCAGAAGGTGCTGGCCTGTGGCTATCAGGAGATGAAAGCTCAGATGAAGTTCTGATAGAGCACACCCTGTACATACCTGTGTGATATATTCTTGGTGTCAAGAGAAGGTGTCAGGCTAAGTCCCTAGACCCCTACAAAACCTGGTAACTAGTGTTTTATGAAGCAAGAAAACTAAAAGTCTAGAAAATAAATTTCACAATATATTAAATATTTAATTTTTATACACTAACAGAGAAGTAACCTTCAATTTACCTTTATAAGTTACATTAGCATAGAAAATCCGTATCTTTGGTCCTAGATCCCCTCCATCAACCACCTGAAGAAACAAAACCTACACAGCCAGCAATGCAGCACATTTGTGCACCATGAGGAAACTCGTGTACACAGAATGAAAGCAAACATTCAGAAACGAATGTTCTTCCAGCTTATGGAAACATTACAGAATTAATAGAAGATTATTATCTTTCTGCTTATCTGTTGACAAAATCTAATATGCACTCGTGAGCCATAGCCAATTCAACAAATCCTTTATCAACTAGGACTCCAGACTTACTCAATTCCAGAACTTGTTTCTTGTACCCTGCTACGGGAAAAAAGTGGTGATTCAGTGATTGCCTAACTTTAAGCACACCCGAAGACTTGGTTTCTCCCATGGAAACACTCAAGTGCTGAAAGCTAGCAGAATGCCTGAGTGCTTGGCTGACTGAAGCACATACAGAGCAACACGAACAACTAATATCAAAGAACTCGATTCTTGCACACACACGGTCTCAACAATCTTAGTGGAAAAACACAACCGAACAGCTACAGAATCAGCTATCTGTGGCAATGTGATAAGACTGTTAAAATACAAGCATACTCCAACCCACTTACCAAAGCACTGTGACATTCCCCATCGTCCTTTTCTCAGCCAACTATTACCAAGGCTGAATTTGTCCTCTTGACAGGGTGTAACCCTGGCTTTGCTTTGCTGTTGGTACTGGGGTTTCTCCCCCATTGTCTTTTTCTGCTCTTCTGCCTTAACATCTGGGTAACATTTGGTGCACAGACAAATCGTAGTGATGTATGTAAACAGAGACAAACATACACAGTCATCACCACTTGTAAATCCTCTTCAAAATACTTGGAAAAAAGCAAAAAGAGCTGATGTACAATTCACTTGAGTAAGGCTATTTTAATGTTGGAAAGTCACAGACAGTGACAGAAAGAAAATACAAAATTGACAGAGTGGAATAAATTCCTTTAAGGCTTATGGCTATAACAGAAATAGAGAGAGAGATGGAAAATGCTGGGAGTGTAGCTACTTAATTTGGTTGGCACATGTCCTGCTGGCAGTTGCTAGTTGCTGGCATGTCTGCCCCTTCATTTTAACCAAGCAGAAAGCCAGTGCCTGTTTAACTCCACCACGATGGGACCGAAAGTGCTTGCAGTGTCTTTACAGCACCAGCTTTTAATTGGTCTTATTTTTCTAAAACATTCAGATTTTCTGCTGAAAGTTTTCTGGATTTTAATAAGTTTCTATTATTTCTTCTCCACATCTGAGCTGAAGCCTCTCTGAAGAATTATGTATCCACCTTTACAACTAATGGGAACCAAACTACAGAAAAACCAATAAACATCCAAGGCCGGGACATGGTGCTTGCTATGGAAACAGCCCTTTGTGAACACTAGCATCTCTCAATCCTTGGTTTGGGGAGAAAAGCACTGACTGAAAGACTAATCAATCCTCAGTAGTTGCCTGTTATATCCAAGCAAACCTTAAGCCTGCTCAAATCTGGAAACTCATCCTGACATCAACAGTCAGAGACTGCAAAGTCTCACTGTAACATACAGTTTTCTCAACAAATAACTCAAAAAGACAGCTGACTCGTGGTTTTGAGAATCAGAGGGCAAGAAAGCCTCTGAAGGCACCAAAAGAGTAAATAAGATAAAGATCAATGAAAAAAATAGCATTTCTGTGATATGGAGTTTTTACAGTATTCTGTAACCCCCTGAAAAATCAAGGTTTTTGATTTGGATGAGAAAAGATTATACACTGTTTTTTGTGCTGTTGTTCATTAAACTGCCCTGGCACAAGACCAACCCCAGCAATCCCAGTAGCAATGGTACACCTTCATTCTGTTCCAGGTCTGTGGTCTTTGAAGCATATCCAGATATGCTGCAGACCCACCTCTATTGCTATAATACAGTCTAGGACTCTGAGCTGCTAAAAATTCACTTAATGAACCAATATCCAAATGTCTATCCTCCTTTGTGCTCATTACATGGCTGCCTTGTGGCCTTGGCTTTCATTGGTGTAAATTCAACCCATGATCAAATAGGTGGAGGAAGATAAGGAAGATACTTTGAAAGACAGAAAGAGATTTATAAAAAATTAGGACAGCAAGCAGAGAAGGAAAAGTAATTTGAAATATCCAATGTAGAAAGGAGGAAAATATCCAAGACAATGCAAAATGAGGATGGTAAGTCAGGCAATCAGCTTTGGCTGTGCGAATCATTTCTGTTACTGTTTTCCTGCAAAGCATTTCCGAAACAGTTCGTCCGCTCATGCAGGTACTCCGAGTAGAACCAAAACTATTAATGTCTGCCTTGAGACAAGTGAGAACTGGCCTTATCTGCACTGCCACAAGCAACCTAACAAAAACTGCCTGCATGTGAACCAGACTATGGAAGGGATACAGGAACAAGGCACTGCAAGGAACTGCTAGGATACAAGTAGCTGCATCAGGCTTTGGGGAGAGTGCTTGGTCACACAAATGAAAGAAAACAGAACTCAAGGTTATGCCCAGCAGAAGGAAATTGAGGACCACAGGAGAAGCTGCTGTGAAACAAGCTCCAGGCAGCGATGAAGATCAGGTGCGTGTTTGTGCAGCCATGCTGCCAGCAGCAGAGTTACAGGCTGATCCTATTGGGAAGCTCAGGACTACAGGTAACCCCAGGGTGCTAATCCCCACTGGAGAAAAAGAAAGCTTCTCAGAGAGAGGGGAAAGTATTTATTTACAGGGAATGGACTCCACCTAGCAAACCTAAGTCTTCAAGTATTAGGATATGCAGTACACAAAGCAGATTCTGCAAAACTGTTGAGTGGTTTAGAGATTCTTTTCCAGGCGGTTTACGTGTATCCTACAACCCACAATCACTGTCAAAGGATGGGGGAAACAAAAATGAGCTGTATCCATTTGTATAACTGCTGCACCAGGAGGCTAGGATGCAAAGCAGTCTTGAGACCCCTGCCTGTTATCAAGGAATCCTTTCTGAAAGTTCCCACTGGCAGTGGCAACACTAGCTAGAAAGCCCCTGTCATGAGTAGAAATACAAAGTAGAAATACAAAATGATATATGTAAATAAAGGCATAATAGAGCCACAAAAATAATCAGTGATATAATATGGTGAGTATGAATTCAACACAATGAACTACCACATAATTTGCAGATATCACAGCTCCCTGTTCATCTGAATTTCTTTGTAACTTTCACATCAATGTGAAAGTTACACATCTTCACAGAGTGAAGTCAATGCGTCTTCACAGAGTGAAGAATTTAACTCCTTTTTGGACAACAATATTTTATCCAATGAATTAGAAAAAATATTTTTAAATATGTAAGTCCAGGTTGTCTTCCAACATACGAGTTGGTATAATGTAACAAACAAAAACTTTTTTTTTTTTGGTGACAAGTAACACCTTATGACCTGGAAAAATAGCCTTAATGAATACTTTGAGATATTTCAGGTGTAGTTTAAATGTCTCAGTATCAATTACTTCTTTTTGGAATAAAGTTGAAAACTGTAATAGGTATTCCCAATTTTGTCAGTCGTTATATCACTGCTACAGCTTTTTCCAATTTCTAAAAGCACATTCATAGAAATATTTCCAAAGAAATTCACCATTTGTTTCATTCTCTCACTGTGTTTACATGCAGCAACCCAGAGCATCTAAATTACCTCCATAAATTTTGGGAGGAGAGAATTCCATTCTTAAAGCAGATCTTTTTGTAAAATAGATCTGCAGATCTTTCACCCCAAATTAATTCTTTATTCCCAGTGACACCAATAAGATTTCTGTGAGAAGAAATGTATGAAACAGGCCTGCCCTGTGTCTGGTGATTCAGAGGTGATTATCTCTTTTTGTAATTGTTCAGTTGTAATTTATAAGGCAGTATCTTCCATGTTCCCTTGCCAATTCTAGGCAGCTGACAAACAGCACTACTACAAACAAGATCTTCTAGTTTGCTAAGTGCGGCAGCAATATTTTTTTTTCTTTTTTTTTGTAGTGCACTGCACTACCTTTATTCACAATCTAAACCATGTTAAATGCTTGCTAATTCCAGCGACATCATAAAAATACTTTGCAGTTCTGTGCATGAAGGTCTTTGATTATACATACCTCTGAAAAGAAAACAGACAGGATGACTAGGCTGATCCAGTGAATTACTCCTGCAAACTGTGAAGCACTTGAAACTGCAATTAACACAGTACAATGAGGCATCATTACAGGAGCAGAATGCAACTTATGTTTAGTATCATTAGTACTGCTACAACTTACATGTGGGTCAAACTTTCTTTCTTAAAGTTCATAATGGAAGTGCCAGAAAGGGAATGGGATGTAATGGAACACGGAACTCCAGCCCTGTCAGCTGCTCACCCTACTTCAGGCCAGCATGTCAGCAGCCACAGCAATATTGCCTTGGATCTTGTGCACATCAGATTGCCGGTAAGCAATGACATACACATTAGGTCTTTGGCAATCTGTCACTGCTGCATGCTCTTGCTCCACACACTGCTTTACTACGAGATGCGTGACTAAATCCCACGTACCTAAAACTTCAGTTAGAATTCTGTAAGGAAGCAATGCTCCATTATTCCCACATCATTCCTTACATGCAGTCTTTGACAATTCAGCTCAGAAGAACAATAATTGTCTGGAACAAGTGATTAAAAACTACTGCTCAAACTGGGCTTTAAAAACCTTTTCACCTAAATAAATAACAGAGCTATGTGGACTTTCACACAGCTGTCCAGATACGGCATGAACATTCCCCTCAGTCACGTCTGACTCTAGGAAAACCAGAGCAAGTTCAGCAACAGAAAGAATGAATGTCATTGTTAATTGCGATGAAGATCAAATCTCAATGTATTATTTTTAAAGAGTTTGTGAAATAGCAGCGATTCTAACTTGTGCAACATAAAAATGTGATTACTTTTGTAGAGTGTATTTCAGGAAATGTGACTGTCAAAGGGGCAGCTTTGTCTTTAAGCAGGTTGGCATGTGAGCACTTGAGAAAGCTACAGCAAATGAGATAAAACTCCAGGTAAGATAATTGGTTTAAAAATACTTTTCTACAGTCTTTTTCAGGAAGATAGGAACTATGAAAATCACTTCTGTTCAATTCATTTCAAACTCGTCCATAAAACGAAGTCCGTAAAGAGTAAACTAAAGGGGAAATTTATAGAACGCTGGATACTGCACACAGACTTTCCATACATGTTTTCCTCATGCACACTGACTGTGATGTAGTTATTCCACTATCAGAGTGGAATAACTGAAAAAAAGTCCTTTCAGAACCTGACTGGAGGAAAACTAACCTGAACTCACTAAAAGCATGAACTGAGAGTGTACTAAAGCCTTGCATGGGCACTCACTGGCATTAAATTGTGCTTTCATTTGATTCAACTTACTTTGCTTGTTTGCTGTAAGACTACCTAAGAAGCTCTATGGTAAGGATTGTCTTTGTGGGATTAAGTGCATGTCTTGAAATGTGGAAGATTTCTCAAGGAAGTTCAACTGAAATTCATTAATGACAAAAAGCAAAAAGCAGAAAGGGTCCAGTATCTGCACTACTGGCAACTCTTACTCTGGAGGTCACACACTATCAAGTATCGATTAAGGCAATGAATAGAAAAACCTCACTTTATTTCAGGGTATTTGTGAGTCTACCCTCCCTTGAGCAGACTGATGTGTGGTCCTGCAGTTTCAAAGAACTATGGTGTATCAGAAAAGTTCAAGGCAATTGATGGCTCTGTGCACACAGAGATGCAACACTGCGGCAGAATTAACTAAGTCCCAAGGAACATGTATGTCGTGCATTAAATCAAGCATCTTGTTTTAAAATTAAAACTGATCAAAATGAGAAAGGGCAGGAAGGAATGGAGGAAGAAATCAGGATACAAAGAAAAACATTGCTAGGGGCTGCTTTTGGAGCTCTCACAACTGAGGCTCCTCTGGGGCTTGATGTGAGAGGGTTTGCTGCAGAGGAACTACTTACAGATGAAACAACAGGGAAAAAAAATATATTTACCTTTCCCATGGCACTGTCTTTATAGGGTGGCATAAAGAACAAGAAATGGAAACCATCTGAAAGCTATTTTTCAAACAGCTGTCAATTGACATATAAGGCTCCAGCTGCCCCTTAGTGGACAAAAAAAGATATAGCAGCCACGATTCTTGAAAGAAAATCAGTTTCTGATGCTGCACTAACTGGAGGAGAATGCTGGACCCACTGCCAGACAGTGTGCAATCAAATTGCCAGTAAACAGTAAATGTGACAAAGTCTCCCAAACCAGAAGCTTTGTTCAAGAGCTGAATCACTAGCCCATACACTGACTGGACATTTGCCTCTTCCATAAGACTGCCCTTCAAGAATGTAATGAAAGGCTACAAAAAGGGAGAAGGCTCTTCTGCAAGAGGCGCCCATCCCTGCTCTGTGGTGGCTTGGATACCTCACTGGGATTCAGGTTGAGGGAAAACACCTAAGCTAGTCAGCAGCTGCTACTTTTAGCTGGAATAGGATTCCATGTTTGTTTTACTTGTAACCTTTTTTTTTTCTTTTCCCTACAAGTTGTCATTAAAAGCCAAGGAGTTGTGTTTTATTTCACATTTTGCTTGAGAGAAGTGCACAGTGCAACCAAGGACTGCACTAAAAGTATGAGAGAAAAACGATGCTCTCAAAATGTCACAAAGAAACCTGACTTCTCATGCAATAGTTTTACACATACAACCCAAACCCCATTAAAATCCCTCATTTAAAAAAAAAAAAAAAAGAGACCTGGTAATTAATTACCCTCTACAATGTGGAGCAGCAGTTGTTATTACAAACAAAACTGGCAGTGATGTGCCCTAACACATCCTAATGCACTGCTCAATTTCATATAGAATAAGGAATCGTTATAAACTAGAATAATATGTTTGAAAAATGTAATTATGTCCTAACAGCTTTTTAAAAGCTTAACGTAAGTGATGTACATTCCTCACGACACAACTGCAATACTTCTGTTACCCCACCAAGACAACCCTTATCTGATTTAAAACAAAACAGAAAGAGTTCAGCTTAGTGAAGGCAAGAAGCATGATGGGTTATGTATTAGCTAAAATGCCAAGTAGCAGCACAGAGCTACACACTCTCAGGTGCTGAGAAAATCCATACAGGGCAGGGGCAGCCTCTGCACAATGAAATCACCTGGCTTCTCCAGGCACCTCTAGGCCAAGAACAAGGTGTAAGCTGGCAAGCTTTTAAGAGTATCACATGCACCAGGTAAAAAGATGAGAAATGGTCCCTAAAATACAGCCTTCTCTAAAGCAAAATAAATGGTTAAGAAAGCAGGTGCTTCCAGAGGAAAGTCTCCAAAATGCTGTTAAAAGTCTAAGACAAATCAATAGAAACAGCTTTTAAATTCTTTGGCTCTGCAGGAAGTGACAACTCTATACGTGAACAGAAAGATGTGGTGGCTTAATACAGTTCCTCATTCAATTTTTAAGGACTTACACCCATCATTAGCATTCCTGACTTTTTTAGAAGCTACAGATTTGTTCAAATTTTTGGTTTCCTCATCTAAAATGGTAAGCTGCCAGAGACTGCAGAAAATAACAAATGTAATGGAGTGGCCATGCTCATAACACTGTGTGCAGTACGGACAGACAGGGTTGTAAGAGGACTGGGGGAAAGCTTGGGCAATGTTGTGGAAAGACAGCTTAGTCACTGATTTATCTCATAGGCCTAATAAAAAAATGTTTGCAGTTAACAATGAAGTCCCTTAAACTAATCTTATTACAACTGTAATACCTAAATTTTTACAGTGAAATCTAACTTCATTAATATCAACACAAAAATCATGAAAATAAAAGGACTTCAACATTCACTTGCTCAGTTCAAAGTTGCCATAGAAGATACCAGACTGCAACTCTTTCATGTTGTGTATTCTTGCATTTATAGGATTGTCTGAACCCCATTATTACCATTTCAACATATTTGAGACTGTAGGGCGGTGCTTAAGGCTGCTCTGTAACAATTAGTGGAGAGAAAAACGTAGTTGGTATGTGTGTTCATATCAGGTTTGTACTTTAAAAGCAAAAAAAAAAAAGAAAGAAAGGAATGGAGGAAAACAGCAGTAGAAGAAAAAAATGAATTGGGAAGCAAAACAACAGCATGAAAAATAGCACTGTGGAACCTGTGTAGAGTGAGTTCAGAGAATTCAGATATAGCAAAACTCCATTTAAGCTATTATTTGACTCACTGTATATTAGCAGAGTAGAATGCCAATCTACATCATTTCTGTGCACCAGATAGAAAACTGTAATTTCAATTCCTATCCACCTCAGTATACTAAGTTACTAATATGATGGCATCAAGTACCCTAGCAAGTTCATCATATCTATCCACATACATGTGACAAGTAGCAGGGAGATTAACAATACGCTGATGACCTTCTTCTTTGCATACAGAATGTGGCTGTCCTGAAGGACAGACCTTTTCACGTACTAATGACATATGTGCAGATATCTGCATGTACACTCTGCTTGTACCCTCTGAAAATGTGTCCTATACTGAATTTGGTCAGCAAAATAGGGGAGGGTCTGACTTCACTATACTAGGGTTCCACAAACACAGTTCTTGCCTAGCCTACTAATCATTTACATGGTAGGAAAAAAGAAAATCCCCACCAACTTCCCCACCCTTCAAAAACCTCCCAGCAAGTTAAGCCTTTATTTCATTAAAATGAAAAAAAAAAATAATCCTCCTACTCACACTGGAGAAGCTTTATATCTATTAGGAGTTCCAGAGTCAGAAGAATCACCACCAACACTACACAGGCTACCAGGAAACTGTTGAGACTTGCACTGAGCAAAAATACCTGCCACACAGCTGCTCGTCTCCCACAGCACGGTTTTAGCCAGTTAGATCTAAGGAAAGAAAATTAAGAGGGGAAAAAAAAAAAGAAAAAAAAAAGAAAAGAAAGGAAAAGAAAAGAAGAAGAAGTGAAAAAGAAAGAGCGCTAATGAGCAGTGGACTCAAAATGACAACTTCTGCTGTTATGGATACACCCATTAATATTGTACATAGACTTTACTAAATGCACTTTTGTTGGTTTCTTTACTAAGGTTGGGCTATCTTCCAAATCAGTACACTTATGAATCCTGGTTACATCTGTCAGCTGCACCATCTGATTTAATAAGCGTGGTTAATTGCACCTGTAACAGCCAACACTTCACTCTGGGGATCACGTGTCTCATCTTCAATGAGGTTCTCCAACCCTCCTGAGCATTGCAGTGCTCAAGAGCCTTCCAAGGCACTGAGTAATGCAACCTTGATTATCATATATGCTTTTCTTCCTGTCTCACTATTTTTCATGCACTTTTATACTGACATACGTGCTGCAATCATCTACCTGTGGCTACCAAGACATAGCAGGACTCTGCTATTTGGTTAGAAGGCAATGAAGCTTCATAAGAGCTTTCTGGGCATTGAATTTTATTGTCTTGTATCTTTATCCCTGTTCTAGTATGAGAACCAGCTTAGATCTGTAGCAAAAACTACGATAGTTGGTTTTAGTATCAGTTAATAACCACTGCCCAATTAAGAGTGCAGATCATTCACTGCAACTCCCAACTGCCAATTGCTAGAACTGTTCAACCTTTGCAGAAATCTTCTGTCTCATTCCTGGTTCACACTTCCCCTAGTAGCTGGCAGTATATCCCCATGGGATATAGCAAGGCTGTCAGAACTTAGGAATCAGCAGCTTCAACCAAAACCAGTAGTTGAACTTCACAAGGAAACTTGCATGTTCTAGAGAGAGAAACTGCAACAATTCCTGCTGACTACAGCTGTAAGGATGAGAGCTCTGGAAGGAAGCTGATAAAACAATAAATGTCATGCCAGCGTTGTGCTAATGCAGATCCACATTTTTCAAAGTGGTTGTTAAAAAAAAAAAACAAAAAATCTGCTTTTTCTTTTGAAAACACTTGTATTAGGAATCATAGAAATTCAGAAACATATTAGTAATCATAGGAGGTCCGAAACATAAAGCCCATCCTGCTGCCTTTTTTTTCTCCTAAAATTCTCCCATAGTTTAACTTTGATATGGTATTTATCATATCATTTCTCATTGCAGTGTTTTGTAATGTTCTTGTACTGGCCCAACTCTGGAAGTTCTGATGCTCGCCTGACACTATTTTCAAAGCCCTGTAAACATGCATTAACTAATAAAGAGCTGGCGTGAATTACTGGCTCAGCTCTAAGAACTGCAAGCACGTGAGCTGTGATGCGGTAACCACACTGTCTGAACTAAAACGTCAATATGCAGAAATCAGTGGCATGCAAGATACTGAGCAATTCCACGTAAATAGCTCTAGGTACAGTAACTCCTGTTACAAACAAACACTCAGAAAAACATCACAAAACATTCCCTGACATAGCCACACTTAAAAAGGGGGGAGAAAGTGAGGCTAAACAGTGCTCAGAGACTTGGCACTTTCAAGCAGCTTCTCAGAATTGAGTATATCAGCTAAATACTTGTACTCAGAGCTGCCTGATTACCTATCCATAAAAGACCTTCTCAATTGACTCTCAAAACCTCCAAGAAGATTTGGCAAGTGTTACTGTCTGGAACTTGCCCTTAGTTCAATTGCATTAAGGTTCTAGCCTGAAGTATTCTAGCCTGAAGCAGTACTCAAAGTTGCTTTTCTCTCAAACACTGCCAGAAAAAAAAAAAAGCAAGATGAAACAATCATAAAGAACTAAAAAATATAAGATGCACTAGATTTTAAATACGTTTTTTTTTTTAAATGTAAGTGGAAAAACGGGTCTGGAATAAAGCCTTCATGCAATCTTGATTTTTTAACGGATTTTATTTGACTCCATCTCAAAACAGTACAGCCTGTCCGTACTGCAGCTGGTATTTTTGTTGGGTTTTGTTTGTTTGTTTCCTGACATCTTTCCAAAAATAATGCTAGAGAATGGCCCTGTTTAATTAGAAAAGTTTTTAGCTCTATTCCCTTCTTACGTTTATCTTCTCTTTTCCAAAAGGATCTGTTTTGCCAGCATTTACCACTGCACGGTAGTTTTTCCTCTGTCCTATTCTCAGAATGATCAGTAGAGGGCCTAAAAACATTCCTTTAAAAACTCCATGTGGTCAAGATTTGCAAATACACCAAACATACCACTAAGAGTAAATCACCTGTGATTCTCAGCATGCATTACATACAGCCATGATAATCTTTATTCAAGCTCATCATTACTCCTAGAACTGCTAACGAATGCAGAATTATTCTTCTGTCTGTGCAGCAGCAGTATCCCACCGATTCCAAAAAGCTTCTGAATGAAACTATCAGCTTATGACTGAAAAAGCAACAATTTTAAGCGGCCGAGAGCAGATCGCCTGCATGCTTACACCTACATATCACTCACAAAATATATAAATTGATTTCAAAGATGCAAAAATGTTTGAAAATTAAGCCCTAGAAAACCACCCCCAGTTTCATATTTTAATTTACTACATCAAGGTACATTTATTTAAAGCTTGTCCTGTGAACGGACAGTAATTAGCACCTTCACATCACTGCTTAGCAAACAAGCTCTTCACAGATCTCCTCCAAGTCCTCTAAATCCACTGACACAGATGATTACATCGTGCTCTAAAAAAGGAGCACTGCATGTTTTTTTTCCTGGGTGCCGGAAAGCTAGCTCATTGCTCCTGCTACTTCTACACAATTGTATAATGGAGTCCTGATCTTGCCTAGGCTTTTTTTTTTCCTTTCTTTTTTTTTCTTCTTACCTTCTGTAAAGAAGAGACATAAATAATAAAAGGAACTGTGCTCTAGCTAGAAATATATTTTAGATAAACCTAGTGACACACAAACCACACTGGATCCTAGTATACAGATCTTTTCATCTTCTTCAACTCTTTAACCTGTCTTACTAGAGTATCTCTTTCTCCTGATGTGTAAGGACTCGTCCAGTCAGCAGATAAGGAATCTGGTATTTGAGGAAAACAAATCCATACCAGAATTAGAGTAGGTTTAAATTTACATTCCAAATCCTGGCCATTTCCCCTCTAATACTACAGAGCTACGCTAAGTTTAGAATTTAGATTAGAAATTCGGCCACAAAGATATTCCAGAAAAATAAAAGTTGTTATACAGCTCATAAATTTATCTAGAGATTATATAGAAACCATATGCAAGTAAAACACTTTTTTGCTGATGCCAGTAAAAAAAAAGTCTTATTTTCCTCAGAGAACAAATGCAGCTTCTGTTAGTGTCCTGACTGTGTTGCCTGTTGATGCCAGGCACTCTATAAGATACATGTAAAATGTCACTTGGGACAACATTACTGCACAACTTGAGTGAGGTTCTTCAGGTATCTCAGCTACTCTGTCTATATAGTAGGAGCATCGTTTACCTGTCTTGCAATACCTGGGTGAAGTAAATAAATGCACTAGAATTGGAATATCTCAGTTGACGACTAAAGTTTTGTCATGGGAAATTTAAATATGTAGTGGAATTTTACCAGAGGTAATTCTTTTTAAAGATACTTTCACACATGACTTTGTGGAAAACCAATCTGTCATCACCACTGCTAGTTTTCTTAATAAACAGCTTGGAGAAAAGAACATAAGGCAAAACTGGGAAAGGTTTAACACATTTCTTTGGCAAGGAACCACTACAAACAATTTGTTCAAGCTGTTAACAGCTGTCACTGTTTCTATTTTCTGGTCTTGCAAATAAATCCCCCCAAATCTGTATTATACCTTACCCTGCCTTTTTTTTTTTTTTTTGGCTCAGCAGCAAGTGTTTGCATCTCACAAGACAGATATGATTAGAAAACAGAAGGATGGATGAGATCCAAATCACTATCTGTAGGAGTAGAAAGGCCATGGTCAGGAAGTAAGTGAAACACAGAAAGGTTAAATAACAATACAAAATCTGGCTGAGACAAAACAGACAGCAGAGCCTCATAGGAGGCCACAAATAGCAGCTGGAGGCCTTGAGCAACTCCAGAAAGATTCCTCCAGCCTTCAGCCTAAACTCACACATGGCCAGTTTATACATATCTGTTCTCGTGCCAGTCTTGTACTTTAGGACAGTTAGCTCTTTTCCCTTGCTGGCATTTTGTCTACAGTGCATTTATATACAGCAGTGACATCTCCTCATTTACTTTAGTCAAAGAAGTGCGTGCTTTTTGTAACATAGACACTCAGTTTTTCTAACTGTCCTCGTTAAAGAATTGTCCTGGAGTTAGAGAATACAGACAAGATGAGTGGTACATAATACTCTGGAATAGGTTTAATTACATGAATGCTTCCCAGCTCACCCTGAAGCATCTTACTTGATGCCCTTAGGCTCATTTCTGCCTTCTTCGTAGATACATATGACACCATTTGCTCACAGGCATCCCGTGATTACCTTGTACATTACTCCTCTCATTAGAAAATTGCTTATTAGGCTTTAATGTTTTATGCTAAGTTCTTTATTGAAATATTAACATCAGACTTAAAACCAACCGTTAAGAAGCACAAGAACAGCCATATGAGATCAGAACAGAGGTTTGATGTCCTGTCTCCAGTAGAGGCCAGGAGCGGATGTCTCAAGATAAACAAGAACAAGGCAAATAGATATACTTCCCATTCAAACTCTCCCAGCATCCAACTATTTTCAGCTGGAGGACTTACTGAGCCAGATGTGGTTTCTAGGACTCTACTTAGGAACCTTCATTGAATTCCTTCTCCACAGACTTGTCCAAACATTCTCTACTGCTGCATAAGCAATTGAAGCCACAGATCCTTTAACAAGTATTTCCACACATCTACGGCCCTCTGGCTAAAGTACCACCTTTTTGTTTGTTTTCAAATGGGCCTTACTCCAGTAAAGTACCCTGGCACTTGGATTGAGGGCAGAGCTGTCATACTTTAAAGTCTGTGTCACTGATTCTGTAATCTCAGTCAAACCTCACATCAACCTGCTCTTTTCCAGACTGAACAGTCCTAGCTTATGGAGTCATTTCTCCAGTGGAAGTTGTTCTACATCTTGGATCACTGTTTTCCTTTAAATCTTTTCCAGTTTATTTTATTTTTTTTTTATCTACCATGTCCTTTTTGACAGGGACCAGAACTACACACTCACATTCAAGATGTGGGCAAAGCTTGGATTTATAGAGATGCACAATGATGTACTCTGTTTTACTCTCTACTCTTTTCTTTACAAATTCTACCATTTGGTTTGTTTTTACACTGCTGCTTAGCACTTACCTCTCCTTCTAGACTAATATTCCTCTTTTCCACATTTCTCCCTT
The DNA here is from genome assembly GCF_040182565.1 of Anser cygnoides. Taxonomy (NCBI): domain Eukaryota; kingdom Metazoa; phylum Chordata; class Aves; order Anseriformes; family Anatidae; genus Anser; species Anser cygnoides. The sequence continues at coordinate 14,070,070 of NC_089883.1, forward strand.
ATCCAATTGATCATCCATCTTTCAATTGTTACACCAAGCCACATCTTCTCCAAGTTAGACAATTATTCCCAGTTGTAAACCAGATAAGTCAAATCCACATCACTTCCACTCTCCAAAAGTCCTTGCAAACAGTGGTCTGTGGGCTACATCTACTACATCTCTATCCACAAAAAGTACCTAGGAAAAGTAAGTTCTGTTGGAAAAAGAAAAAAAAAAAAAGATCGACAACCCTAAAAAGTTTGAAAACCACTGAGCTATATTTATTTATTTATTTATAGTAGGCGTTCCCTCCATCAGTTGGCGTTACTGATGAACGACATTAGGGGGACAGAGTCAAAGGCTTTAGGTACTAAGATAAACACAGTAACAAGCTATTGAAGAGAACAACCTTTACAAATATAAAAGCTTAAAAGGATCTGTAGTAGAAAAGGAAGTTTCTAAATCACTGAACATCCGCTAACACAGCCCAACGTTTCATGCATTCTCTAGTGACGAGCTGGGCACCTCTCAAACTCCGCAGCATCAAATGCTCACTTTGTGCTGCAGTGCAGATCTTGGTTTTGGACCAGAGCACCTGTGTGCAGCAGCAGCGATACAGTACCACGCAGAGGACAAATCAGCACTACAGCATGTAAAGTAAGTTTAAAGAAGTCACTTTTGTAAATACAAGGAGCTTGTTCACTATAGGAAAGAGTTCTGCTGTCCAAAACCTTTGCACTTTATCTCTAGCTTGGACCTGATTATTCACCATGTATCGATATGGCGTGCTCCAGGGTCTTCATGAGATGCACAAGACCTTTCAGAAAAGGGACTGTACTTTATGTATGCTTCCAGATAAAGACAAGAAAAGCAGAAAACAAAAGAAAAACAGGAACTTAATCCATTTGAGTTCACTTGGTTAAAACACCTTTAAGCCTTGCAGAAAATATAAGTAAAAAACCTCAAAGAGATCAAAATAAAAACTGAAGTGTGAATATGAAAACCAGAAATAATGGCATACACTGGAGGCAATTACAGAAGACAGATCGAAGGAACAGACATCCTTTTCTCCCAGAATGGGTGAATAGATTCATCAAGGACAGCTTTCTACCAATTTGAAATGATAAGCTTGCAGGAATCTTTCCTGTGTTAACTTCTGAAACTTTGTGCATCTCTGTGTTCTCTGGTCAGTTTTGGTTTTCCTTCTTTTTTATTTCTCTCTCTATCCCTTCACACATCATTTATTTTCCCAGTGATTCCAACTGTTTCCTTCACTTTCTGGGAAGGAAAACAAACCTGGGACCAAACAACCCTAAGGCTATCAACAGATGATCATAAATGATTAAATTACAATGGCATGAGTATTTATAGCTAATGTCAAGTGAGTCACATTAACTGTATCAACTCCCAACCTTTACAGCTGTTGATGTAAAACACCACATTCGAAAGCACCTTCATGTTTCGAAGTTGTTTAGCATACAGAAATTCAGGAGCTGCAACCCAAAACAAATACAATGTAATTGAAAGTTGGTGTAGCTCCCTCCCCTTGCTTCCCAGCCAGAACCAAACACAGATCTTTACTGAGACAGGCTCACTGCCTAACTGCTTATTACTTCACCAAAAATACAGTCTATCACACAACTGACTGTAAATTCTTCTATAGGTTATTATGAATGATACCTCCTAACTGGCATTTAAAGAAAATATGGGAAGAAAAGCTAGCACATACCACGTTCTACATGTAGACAATTTCCAAACTGTTCTCCATTTTTTTATTGGCCATTGATGCAGAAACAGAGGAAAGTATTTTTTTGGAGGACAGAACATTTGACAACAAAGAAATTAAGAGTGGCACTTAATGTTAACATTGAAAAAGTTCCTTAGCTTTCTGGGTGATTATGCTCTTTTCATGCAAACTGAGCTCAATGCAGACATAGACTCTCCATTAAATTCACAGACACAAAGAAAATCTGCTGCTTTTGGTATACATGTATCATCTAATCTGTTACAGGTACGTTAGAAACGTACGGTGGTCTGGGCATCCAAGGCACAGTTTTGGAGTTAATCATGAAGCGCATCACAGAGCAGCAATATCTAAGGACAATTCAAACAAGTTATCTGCAAGGCAGGTAAGCAGGACTAATGAGTAACAAACATCATTCTCATATTGGTTCTGAGAACCAAGCTACTATTTATTCACAGGGCTCTGCAGCATGGAGGAGACAGACCTTTGTAAACACAAACCGTTACAGTCAAATAAAACTAAAAGTGTTTTAGGTACCGACTGCTGGCATTCATCAGAACACGTCCTTTTTCTGAAATGGCAGACCCACAGTTGCATTAACACTGGGCACAGCAGCCTCGCTGCAGCTAGGAAGCAAGCCAGATGCAGCAGCCCCCCCACCCCACACTGCAGTATGCAGAGACCACAGGCACCTTACTGCTTCTGACTGCGAGGAGGGCAATGCCAGCCCTGACACATGACCTGTAATGGCTATCTTCAAAGCATATTCCATCTAACTTAACCAGCTTCCACTGTTCTAACTTTCCCTGTTTATCTACAGAGAGAGAATTTTTGCTTATCCCACTCCAGAAGACGGCACAGTTTGTGGTTTGCCTGAGGATTTCTGGAAGAGCAGAGAAGGGTTTTTTTCCTGTGTAATTAATTACACTTGTACTACTTACAGGTGTACTTCAGGGACCGACTTTATGTGTCATAAAATCTGCAGTCCTTTCTTTGTTGCTTAGTGCATGGATCATAGTTGTAAACTGAATTTCTGATGGAAATAGCTCAAACTTCCTACATAATTCCTTTGGTAACATTGAGAGATGGAAACTGCCTGCCCTGAGCATTTGATACAGTAGAGCAAAGCCGCATCAAACTGCACAAAATCAGGCTTTGATTCCAGTATCTTTAAAGCCATGGGATGTCAGTTTACATATGATCTGCCTAATAAAAGACAGATCATAATTTTCTGTTTACTTCCCCCCCCCCCCCCCCATTTCTTGTGGGAGGGGTAGCTGGTCTGATGCCATCTGAGAGTTTCCAGGCACACAAGGAGAGCTGAGCTATCACCCACCTGTTCCTGGTTGCCAATTAATATTGGGTTTATTGAGAGAAATTCTCTCAGATAAATAAAAGCATCCCATCAACAGACAGATGCAGCTTGTGACAACTACCCAGTATTTCCCAAATCCCTACCATTTTCTTATTGCATCTTCCCAAGAAGGGGGCATGCACCAGACTTTCCTGCTCAGAGCCTTGCAATTTGAATAAGTACAGTTTGTCTAGATCGGCTACGGATCGAGACCAACAGAGCCATACAGAATATATGCAGGTCAGAGAGGTTGGCAACTTCCCTGAAATTCTCAGGGAAAAATATGTAGCAGGTAACATTTGGAGGTCTGTGATGAAGGCAGACTGCCATGGAGACAAAGATGAGGCCAACATCCCCTTTTAGTACTCTCCAGCATTACCTCTACCTTCTGGTATCTCCACTCGCAACCCGTACAGAAGTGGTGGGGGCACAGAGCTTCACAGTCATGAATATGGATACTTGCAGAAAATACAAGGACTTAAACATTTTCTGTCACTTCCTGCACTGCCATTCCCACACCATTCTCTTCAAATATGAGGGAGAGGAAGCTGGCAGGTCCTGTACCAGGCTGATCTGACTCACCATAGATCCTTCCTATCCAGGTGGAAGAGAAGTGAGCCAGCCACATCTAACAAGGCCACTAGAATGAAATTAAAGCACTCTCGTAAAACCAGACATATTCCCAAACAAGCCACGAGGTGGTATGGGGACAGAATTTTACTTTTGCTTAAGGCCTTCTTGAGCTCGACTCTGCTCCTAAATTTCACAGGATCTCAGCTGCAACCAGCGCTTCTGAAAGAAAGAAGGAGCCATTCCCACAAGGAAGATGCAGCCCTAGGACTCAGTGGAACTTACTCAGCCAAAATACACTGAGATATACAAACTAAAGCTCTGAATTTTATTCACAGAATCCCCTCTACAGCTGGGCAGTCTGGATGGCACCTGCTTATTTCCATTCAGAGCAATAAAGCCACAAAAGAAGTCTGTGTGAAAGAAGGGATCTCTGCTGAGGAAAAGAATGATAAGTCTATTTCCACGCTTAGACTGCAAGGCTGCTCAAACAGTCACAGTGAGAGATCTGTGCACTTTGGCACAGTGAAGAATGGAGTTTCAGATCATAAAAATCTATTAAAATGCATATTTGAACAAAACTGGTATTTACTTAGCACCAAAATATCCTGAGGGTTACACCTGCATACTCAAATTAATTTTCAAGTGCCTCTTTTGCTATGCAGGCTATTTTATGTTACAGTTGTACTGTACTTACATAACCTACTTGAAATGTATTTCCCCTTGTTTGGAGTAACAGCTTTCTGGAGATGTCTCACAAAGTCTAATTTGGAAAGAAATTAAAGGCAAGAGTCTTTCCTCTGTACTCCTTCCTGACTACCATACAGAATACCTGCTGAGCAGAGATCAAGCAGGTCTCTTTGCTGATTTCTGAGCACATGTTAAAACACATTCAGCCACCAATAATTGGAGGCTTATTAATGTCTTCATCATGAGAGCTCTGTATGGCTTACTGTGAAGTGCTTTTAGATGGTTCTTACCGACACTGGAGTATATATACATTCAGTGCAACACACCGTGCGTAGTAATCACAGAATCAGGGGGGCTAAGCACAAGCGCTCACTGAACTTCTATGCCAACAGATGTTGAACTACACTGTTATCATTCCTGACAACTGCGTTTTCTTTAAGACATCTAGTTATTTGAATTCTACTTCCCTCTTCCCCACACACACCTGTAGTCTACCCCAGCACTTTGCTAACCTTATTCTTCTCTTCCTTGCTGCTGTTCAAGCTCTTTACTTCTTGTTCTAAACACCATGGAGATGGAACAGACTTCGCTTCCTCACTGAGGAGTCCCTTATAATTTCCTCCGAAGTCTCTTCATGTGAAATGCAAACTGTTACTTCCATCAGTCCTCCAACAGCAGGTTTTCTGCACCTCTCATCATTCCCACTGCCTACCTCTAGATTCTTTCCAATTGACCCAACACTTTCATGAAAAATTTAGCACAGGAGCCCACCTACAGCCACTTAAAGCCTGAATCAGGCATAAGGACAACTTCTTATGTTCTGCAGAATAACAATGCTACATAAGCTTACACTGGGTTATGCTTGAGCAAATGTTATAAACTGGTTAAGATCTTTCATTCCAATAAAACCGGAGCAGTTGTTCTACAAAAATGGGAGTAATATGCTCATACCATCAATGACCATGTTCTCACATAAGCAAACTACACAATACAAATTATTCTGCGAAAAGTAACAATCTTTTCTGGAATTAGCAGTACTAAGTCACTATCTTTTGGTCAGGAGATGTACTGTGACATAAAAGAATCACAGTAGTTAACCCTCTGTTATCTTGAAATCCTCCTGAAACCCCTCTAATGAAACGCTTTCACCAGGCCATTCTGCTTGTCTGATGAGGCTTAGTCTACTTTCCTCTCTCTGACAGAAAGTTTCCAGACTGTGGTCGAGTAGCTGCTATGAATTATGTAATTTCAAAGAGCCCCAAACCAGCATTGATCAGTTATATTCAAAAAAAGTCATTTCCATTCTGAGACAGTGGTTTTAAAATGAGTTTGAGGATAACTGGCTGGCTGCTCTTCTCCAGCTGGATGTTTTATTGTTTTTTTTTTTTTTTTTTTCTTTTTTTCAGGCTGTGAAATTCCTATAACATAACACTAGAATTTAATATTCTGTCCTTTGTACTTACCCTTCTCTTTGGTACTCCTCATCCAAATTTGACAAAAGCTGGGACCCAGCCACAGACAGATCAAGTGCGGCTAATGGGAGATCTCGATAGGCAAAATTCACAAGCTGTACAGGAGCAATGCTTTTGGTCTCTTCTTCCACTTGTTGTGAAATTATCTCAACTTCTGAAACACTGCCTTCTATTGTAGGCCTGAAAATATAATCAGTGATAAAAAACACTTCTTCCTCTACAGATACACACACATATACATCTACATTATATAAACACATATAAATAAACAAACAAGTAAAAATAAGTTTGAGACAATAACTTCAGTGAACCCCAAAAAGCAGACAACTTAAATGGCCCTTGCAAAGTCACTGAGGGAGGCATCCTTGTTGAGGGGGAAAGACAGATCTCTCTAAACTTGTCTTCAGTACATCTCACTGAAATCAACAGAACCCTCACAGATAAAAGACAACAGCATTTCACTCTGCTGAAGCTGCTTCAGAAGCACTAAATAGAAATGAAAGTGTTATAAACAAACAAAAATAGAAACAATGTATGAACCCAAAAGCAAAATATTTGTGCAAAACAGACAAGAACAGAAAGAAGGCATGCAACTACCTCAATTAAAAACTCACTGCTTTGTGACTTAAATCAGGGAACAATGAATAGTTCAGCTTATGAATTATGTACAAATCAGCTGTTAGTTACTAGATGCAATATGATCCCTCTTTCACTGTCGGTCAGTATAGTCAGATTTTTCATGGCTGGTGACTTGGTTGCATTCAACCACAAAATATCATTCTGTTACAAGTTATTTCAAAATAATTCTGAAAGCAGAACAAAGATTCAGGAGAATTATGAACTCATTTATAACAGTTATCTTAAGTAGCCATATGAACAGCTTTTAAGTCCGGACATACATTTTGCTACCACACCACTAACGTTAATGCAAACTGCATGCAAGTGTCTAACTGCAGGCATGTCTTCCACATTCATAATAAGACAGTACTTACCTAGAAACCCAAACTTGGTCAGCTAGCATACTATCTAGTACATACGAAGGATGACTTCACTGTAGGAGAAACCTCATATGTCAAGTCCCAGCAGGGACTGATCCTTTGCAGTCCCCAGTGAATGCTACTTGCTCCTTTTGATTCAAAGTAGGGTGCAAGCATAATCTGCTCTAGCTTTCATCCAGGGAAGCTCATTAACTTCTCAAGAAATCTCAGGCTAGTTTTCAGAGGTTTTCAACAGCAGGTGTGAAGATGCTTTTTCCTTAGGGATATAGTTAAAAAGTGCACAGCACCCAACTTCCCTCTGTTATGTGACTTCATTGTGGTGATTTTGTTTTTAAAGAAGCTTATTAAAATCTTCCAGCTATTAGAGCAACCTGAATAACAGTTCATTTTTCCAGAAAAATAGAAGAGTTCTTAACTCATGTATGTTGTAAGTCTGAAGATGCAGTTGAAGGAACTAAAATTTTATGCAAAAGAGAGACAAAGACCCTATTGCTCAGAGCCTAACCATTAAACTAACCCTTTTGGATGGAAAACATTCCTAAATTTAAAGGAGCTAATCGCTGCCAGAATTACACAAGAAAGTAATTTGAAAAATCGGAAAATGCTGTTATAACTCAAGTATTTGTCAGAGAAAGGCTATGACTGTGTCATACTATGTCAGAAAGTGGAAATGAAGGGAGCCACTACCATTTAAACAACCTAAAGGCTGGTTTTAGTTTATTTTTTGCCTAACTAATGATTGAAAGTAATGAGATTCTTGTCATTTCCAATAGAATTGTATTTCTCTCTTAACAAACAGAAATTGGAAGCCCAGAGGGAGGAGCCAATTCTAGCAAGAATGTTCTTTCTTTGATTTTCACATTTAGTGCCATCCTGTGGACCTTTACGTTTACAAGTCCAAGATAAGCTGGTTCAGTTTTGCATGGAAGTCCACAGAGCAATCCAATTTCCAGTATAATAAAGGAAAAAGGAAAACAGATTAGTGCAGCCTCCCCCTCTGAAAAGTATTTACCTTTTGTATTTCTTAAACAGACTACATGGTACACAGAGTCTGATGTGACTGAAAAGCAAAACAAATACACCAATAGACCAGTGTTGGCACGCAGCTTTGCAAGAATTTTGGTGAAAGGAAAGGAAAAAAGCAATGGATCTGACATAGACATGACAAAGTAGTTTTCAGCTACTGGCTCTCAGTAACACATCCAAAACACTCACTGCATTCATGCTATTTCTGCTAATTCACACTCCTCAGACAACTGACCAAATCCTACTATTCCTTCTCAAAGTAGCAACTTTCCAGTAATACTGATGGAACTCTCTCAATGTCACAACAACATTCTCCTGCAGGTAGGAATTGTTATGGTGTATTTAAAATAAGCTGTAACTATCCTTATATGGCACTTACTGAGGACTGGTCATGTTGGAGGATGCAACCAAATCAGCAGCGGTTCCAGTATTTAACTGATTACAGCTCTTTTGCACAGAAGTTCTAGCCTTCTAAGATGAGCTTTCTGCAAGAGGAGAAACAAAGTCTAAAAATCTAAAACACAGTTGAAAGAACTCCAAAGGGCTGCATTGACATTTTTGGTCATGTTGTGAGTTTGCCTATTTTATTTCCCCTGTGATTCTTTTTCCAGGTGTTCTTATTCCACGTAAACTCCTCTACTTTATGGAAGGGGTAAAGCTACACTGCATTTATGTACATACATAGACACCTGCTCACATATAAACTTACATAACAACGTGTATCTTGTTTTAAATTTCTAGACTGTTTAGAGAAATAACAAGGTGAGGGGATTTTCAAACAAAGCTCAGGGCCTCAGGAGCACAAATGCTACTGGAAGCCAAAGGACAATTTACAGTTACAATTTTCAATTACAAATTAATATACTGAATAGAGATGAACGTTAGCTTTGTCTACAAAGTTTTGTTCTCCATTTTCTAATGGGAACCGTGTGCCTGACTTCTTTTGATACTTTGACGAGTGTCTTTTAAAAACTAGTTCATGTTGTCAAATATTTTAGATAGGCTGTTATCGAGATGATAATTCAATCAACAAAGCCCACTAACACATTTGGAAAATGTACCAGATTTGCCTATGGCAAAATCTCCATTTGTGTTGCACCTAGACCAAAGGGAACCAGAATGGAAAACAACAAGCTTGTGAGAATAAAACCTACTGATAAATAGGTTTTGGTAGCTGGCAAAGGATACCATATAAGAAATAGAAATTCATAGAAAATGATATCATGAGAGACTTTGTAAAGCTACTGTCAGGGTTATAAGCTAAATAATTAAAATCAGTAACTAAAATACAAAAAGATATTCTTACTGTACTTTAACAGAAATAGCAGTTGGTAAATTAGCATATTACTGACAATAAGAACAAACTATTTTCATGATGATGGAAAATACTTCTTATATTGAACTTTATACTGGAGTCATTAACAGGCTGAACTGTTACTATCAGTCAAGTATTTACAATGGAAACATAAATATAACAAAAGTATACTCCTTAGCAATCACTTGATACCAAATAATAAAACCGAACTTACATCATTTGTAGCGTCATTTCCAAGGCTTTAGTTCATGGCCTGTAAACTTGCAATAATGTAAAATATAGTCAATCCATTCTCAGATTTTCCAGATAACGTGCCTGGGTATACAGAAAAGAAAGGGTCTGGATTGTGATCATCCTCCTCAGGTAGATAAGGCAGCCAAAAACCATTTAATTATTCATATGAAGAAAAGAAACACAACTGACTTTAAAACAGAAAACATACATGTTCCAGACACACACTCCACTTATCTATAAGCTTTCAATACCTGTAAAGTCAGAGCAACAACCCAACTTCTTTCAGATAAACTTTATCTGATACAGTACAGCTTTAATTCAACATCCATTTAGTATCAATGGGAGTCTGTTTCCTTGTACTCTCGATCCTTGAATTATTTTATTCATTATATCCCCAAGGCAGCAAAACACTAAAATAATTTCTTCAAATTAAATGTTTATTTAAATCACATGCTGAAGGAATACAGTGAATTTGTGCCCATGACAGTTGTGTAACAGCAACTGTTACACCTACTGGCACACAACAAAACCGAAATGTCACTATCAGCCTTGTTTTGAAACTTTACAACTCTTTTCAGAAACAAAAGAGAACAAAACTATTTTTAATTAAGTGCTTTACCCAAACCTATTGCTCTAAGCAGTCAGCCTAGGACAATGCTAAAGGATGTGGCACCCTGCACCTGTCCTGTGAGACTGAGACAGAAATTGGAAATCCTACTGCACTTGTGTTTGCAAGCCTTGAGAATAAAAGGCACAGGGGATACATCTGATTTAGGAAATGGCACTAAAACTGATTGAAACTGACCTCCAAGGACAAGCAGACAGATGTAGAGATGGGAATTTTTTCACAGAGATGAAAACTCACCATCTATCTGGGAGAGCGCTAATATTCACCACCGCTCTCCCAAAGGAGCTTTGACAAACAGGAAGACTAAAAACATACAGCTAGATTTTAAAAATTATTATTTTTAAATTAATCTCAATATTTTTAGGGAACTTAAGTCATAACAGGGGGGCCAGCAACACTGCAAATCCTTAACATGACCTGAACATGCAACGTATGTGGTTTTTTTTTAAGCTAGAAATACATTCGCATTCAAGCAGAACTTTGTTTCCTCGCTCAACCAGATCCGACCAGTAGCAGCACCAGTAAGCCAGACCTGCCCCCCTCCTCCTGGAGCTGGCAGCTCTGCAGGAAACGTCTGCTGACCACCAAGAGCAAAGGAGCAACTCGTGGCTGGGAACCCTCCGACAACTCTGAGGGCTCCCCAGGGTGCAGAGTCCAAGGCACCCTTGCCGAAGGGATCGCTACCATGCCATAAGGCACTCGCAAAGCTGAGGGGAGAAACGTGGAAAGAAACGGGGAAGGAGATAAAGGGAGTCAAGTCTCCAAAGGACTCAGTGGAGCCTTCCTGAGAGAAAAAGTGGCAAAAGTGAGTAATTTCTGATGCAGATGACTAATGTGTTAGCTGATTTAATGAACTGAAAAGACGAGTTGTTAATGGTGCCCCCAGTAAGAGAGCAGCACAACAGAAACCTTCAAAATGAATGTAATAGGTTGTATCTATATCCTAAAGGGATTAGAAGGATTCATGCTTCTTTCTAGGCTATACACAAGCATGTATTGGTATTTGCAGAAACTTCATCTTTCTATCCACTCCAGCCCACCTAGCTGTTATGTACAAAACTTCATTAAAGCAATGTAAAACACTTCCAAGTTCCACAGGAAATTTCTGTGCAACTGAGCAGTGTTTAAAGGCAACAAGGCACAGCAGAGAGAATTCGTTTCCCTGTACTTAATCTCTCGCTTGCATTCCTCTAGGATACAGCATAGGCAAAGGGCAACGATGTGGCTCTCCTGCCTGCCAGCAGCGATGAGCAGGGGCAGAAGGCAGGCAACCTTTGGGGCTTCCATCCACCACCCGAGTGGAAACTTCCCTGTACTGCCCTATCTGCACCTAGCCCGGTCACTGCTCAGGAGGCAAAAATTGCCGTGGTCTCACCTGAGGGCATTAGTTAGCAGTTTCAGGGCGCCTTTTTTCTGCCTCTTGGAACTGAAAGCAGACAGCACATGGTACTGGCTGAGCTACCACGTGAGTACGAGCGATGCCCCTTTTGTGAGAGTTCAGCAGTTCTATTTGTTCTGCAGCACAAGTATTTTCAAGGAGAGATGGATGTAGAAGGAGCACAGTTTCCCAAGTTACACAGAATTAGAGTTAATTTTAAGAGGTGATACAACATGAAGGAAAGAATTACCCCCAAAAGGTTTCTTGTGCAAGCTTTGAAGTGTTGTAAAACCCAGAAATATTCACTGGATTGACTAAGGCACCAACTTGTATGTACTGAGAAGACAGTGTAGTCTGAAGAGAAGCATTATTTCTGCACCTGGTTTTCTGTGCAGAGTCAAGCTCGTAGGTTCATAGCCTAGCTTAAAACACGGAGGTTCACAGTTCAGATCTCGGCAGAGCTGACTCAGCTTTTCACCCATCTGCAGTAAGCAAAGGAAGTTGCACCCAATTCACTGAGCTCTTTTTGAAGCAAGGTCTTTGAAGTGCTTAGAAATGCTTTATTTGCCTCCCAAGCCCTTCAGCTTCTCTGTTCCTTCCACATATATCACACACACACACTGGTGTCTCCAAGACATTTGTCATGTACCTTCTGTTTAATTACGATTTCTTTTACCCCCTCCTGTGTGGGGGCACAGGCACACAACTGCTTCACAGTTCATGGGTTATGCTCAGAATCACACAGGATGAAAAGCGGTGTCATGTGCTATAGAGCTTGAGCAAAGGTTGATGCTGCTGCCCTTGCCCAGCACAGATCCTGCCTGAGTTGATTTGTTAATGTTTAAAACAACCTTCCGCTGTCAGTCACCACACCTTAGCCATAGCTTGCTAATAAGCAGATGGAGTTCAGCTGAAACAATGCAACGTACAGAACTGTTGGGAAAGCGTACGTAAAATCACTGTACGTGTAAGATGGTGCATGCTGTGTGTGCAAGTACTATCTAAGCTTTTAAAAAAAGTAACTTAAAAAAAATCTGTATTCCACATCTGCATTAAAATCTGACTTTTAGCACTGCTTTAGACAATCTCACAAAATGTGCCATAACAGGGTACCAAAAAAGTCTGAATTAAAAAAAAAAACAGACACAGGGAAGAGGAAGATGGTTTAATTTAAGCTTTTTATACCAAAGTCCCTGCTAGCTTGTATCCTCTTTAGCTGAGCTGAAGTCAAGACAACATGTCTCACAGTATTTGTTTTATTTGCTCCCACTCTCCCCGGGTTATCATCATGATGCTGTGAGCTCTTGCATGAAACACACAGAGAGAACCACCTGAGTTTCTATACTGACAAGTAACTAGGCAGCCAGATTCTGACCTGTTCTTCTAACTGAAGGTTCTTCCACACAGCCCCCTAACAAAAGCCTAGAGATGAACAAGCTCACCAGATGCAGGCAAAGTACATGCAACAGGCCGCACGTGGACACAACATTGCTGTTGGGGCAGTAACAGGCTTTAGGCATTCTTGTACAGCCTCTGTCTTGCCCTCTTCCCCTGCCCCAGCCATGCACATAGACCATTACTGTGAGCGTGATCAGGAAAATATGGCATTTTAATCAACAACAGCAGCTGATTTTTTTGTTTTTAATTTCTGTACTTTTCTTGAAGCAGGATTGCTTCCCTGGTGCAGGTCACACTACAGCTCCAAAAATAGCTGTGTCAGCAAAAGGGGGGTAGGGCAGTGGAGCGTGGGCACAGCCACGGGAACAAATGGCATGGTGGAGAAATACTTAAAGCAGCTTAATTCAGAAAGACTTAAACCTAAGATAATGTGCCAAGCTCTCGCAGTTGGTGATATTAAACTGGAATAAGCACCCAACCTGGAAATGCTTAACAGATTTACAAAGGGGGAAATGAAAAGCAGCCCTCTCTTTAGGGCGTTTTTTTTTTCCTTTCTTGTGTTTTGTTGGATTTGTGTGTGTGTGTGTGTGTGTGTGTGTCTGTGACATAAAAGCTTTTATATTGAATCTAGTACACATGAGGAAATGGAATTGTTTAATTTGTGCAAAATAAGTTATGTTAGTTTAGTCTATAAATTAAATTTCTTATACATCTAGTGTTTACATGGAATTTATGGCTATTAAAGTTCCTATCAGACAATCTTAAGGAAACCACAGAGCTACCCAGAAAGATGCAAATAACTTTGAATAGGGCTAGGGGAAATACCTAACCCAACGTTACCCTTAGGAGCTTTCAAAGAGAAATGGGAAGTGTAATTCAGAGGTAGCTACTTGTGAATCAGCCTAGCCATGTGGGATTTTGTGATTAACACCATTGCTATCACCTTGAAGATCAGCACAAATTCTATTTCATCACTTATCTCTACCAGTAAAAGTTATATTTCTTACAGATTGAAACTAGGCTCCCTAGTTCCCTAGTAGAAACTAGGTTCCCTAGGGATCACAACCTGGCAATTATGACATCTGTTTTCAGTTCAACATCTGGGTAAATTTTCACCAGCTCCATGCATCTGCATTTAGAAAATTTTAATGGTCACGTATGTCAGTGTTTCCTTAGAAATCCAGCAGCCTGCTCTTCTGACAGGGAAGCCCTGAAAAACTCCTGCAGAAGAGGTAGCAATACTTCCTTTCGTCACTCCAGGTTGAACAAAATTTAAGAGATTCATCATGATTAAAAAAACAAGATTGACTAAACTGCTCCTCCCCAAATCCACTTTCAGTTACCCAACATTTTAAGAAATTATTTGTTTATATGGCTCTAGATATGGACGCTTAAAACATCCTTTATTTTTCAAAAAAAATAATTACATTTATCAGTAGATTATGAATGCAGAGATCTCGCAGAAAAAGTGAAATAATTTGCTCAACAAACCAACTATGTTTGATTCATATTATTTTAACAGTTGCAGATACCCAACTCTATTTGTAGCTTCAATATTCCTATACAATATCCAGAAAAGGAGAGAGGTACAAAAGATAGAGCTTTTTATTTCAAGGGAAAAAAAAAAGGGACATTAAACTTTCCTCTTTGTCATAGTGATCTATGGTCAAGTTTTTAAATACATAATTAAAAAAAAACACACACAAAACCCTCCATCACAAGGAAGGTATTTTGATTGGAAAAAAATCAGGCATTCAGAAATTAGGAAGTGGCAGATTGGAACTTGCTCATGCAGCTATAATTCCATCCCCTCGTGGGATCATCCTGTATGCTGAAATTAAGCAGAATGCTGGGGGTGGGAAGACATGTAATCATGTAACTAAAAACTGTCTCGTTATTCGTAAGTATAGTTTATACTTCCTAGAGAAGTTTAGACGGGCCAAAGAAGAGAAAAAATAATTTTCTGCACAATCATAATCTCTCCACAACACATTATGAGCACTGTTTGAATCTGGAGCTTTCAGTACTGCAAACTTGGACCTCAGGACAAATTAAAACCCATTAGAGGAGGACTAAGTCAATACAAACTCCCAGGATAGCCCAGTCCAGCCCCACCTCTTCCAAGGCACCTGCAGATTTTTGCAGTACGTGGTACTTCCAGACAGAGAGAGATTGGAGGAGCTGCTCTGCCTGGGATGGTTATGGAGGGACTCCTCCTATAATCCTTCCCTCTGCCGCCTCTTCACTGAGGAACTGGGGAGAGGGGAAGGGAGCCATGCAGCAGGCCTACCTACAGACATGTGACATACAAGCATTCCAGCCCAAACGTGCTTTCAGCGCGTGCCTGTGCTGCCCTTCCGATTTGCATTGCTATACAGTACATACCAGTGCTGCTGTAGCAACTGCAGTCAGTTGTTCTGATGCACTACCAACATTTTCCAGGAAAAGCACAACAGCCAACAGGTACTTCAGCAATTCAAAACGTAGCTAAATCTGAAGACATCAGGGGATGAAGAAAAGGTACTTCTCTGGGCCTTCTTCTTGCTGAGTTTTAACAACCTATGGCAAATAATAAGAGTTATGAGGCATCTCAAAATTGTGGAAGAACTGAGCAGCTCTCATGGCCACCCAAACAAAAAGTTAGCTCCTTAACAAGGGACATGCACACATTTAGTATGGAGAGTACTCATTTGGCCTCTAACTCTGGATTAACTCTCCAAGCTTGCTATTTACCCCATCACATTACACATCATCCCCATTTACCTGCAGTAAATTAGTTTCCCCAGCATTGTTCCTCTATAGCTTCCCAGTGAGGTTAAAGTGAAAGGAGAAAAACAAACCACACTAATGGGCTCTCAAGTCCAGAGAATGAAGGAGAGAGCAACTACGTATTTAAAAGGCCCATTTACAGATTAATCTAGTCTTTGAAGGCTTGGGTCTGTTTAATAAGAAGCGAAACCACAAAAGAATGCTTGGTGTCTCAAATACAAGCATTAGGCACAAGGCTGTCAGCTTGCATTGTTTTACTGCGCATCTCAACACCTCCTGCTCTGCTCGTACCTCCAACTGCTGGAAAGAGCACTTCTATTTGAGGAAGGAGTGAGGGTATATCTACACATACCAAGCAGCACCACTTAGACCAGAGGGGGCTTCTAGTGAGATGATCTCTGTACAGCCCAGTACAATGATACAAACGCTGACCATGGACTCAGATAAGTAGCTCAGGCCTGATGCTGTTGATAATGCTTCTGGGCTTATAGCTGGAAAGCTTGGTGTTTGCTATGTGCCACCGCACATGTTGATAGGCATCAGCCTGGCATTAACAGCTCCACTAGACTGAAAGCATCTGTTTTTTTCCAGTCTTGGAAATTAAACAGCTCTGGGCTCAGCTAGCACATGGGTAGAAGGCAACTTGCATCAACTTTATGATAAAGGCAGTCTGGCACCTTCTCCCCCTCAATATTTTGGGCCACAAGTTCTGGTTCTCAAACGGGGAAAAAAAATCTAAGGTAGATTTTATAGTTAAGAATATAAAGATTTCAAACCACAGCAAACAGAGCTGGGCTGATATTTATTTGGTGGCAACAATTTATTCCTGAATTTCAAATGTATAACATTAATCTACCTGAGTCATTTGATGTCAGCTGTTATTAATAGAAGCAAATCAAGGAGCAATTCGGTCTCAAAGAAGCTTGGTTTGCTGGTGTCTGTCAGGAATCAGCTCTTGGATTTGGTTTCAAGTTTTTTTTTTTTATTTTTCCTTCTTAACTCCCCAGAACTGCAGTGAAGAGTCACTAACCAGAGACCTGCAGCCATGTCTTTGTTTTCAAGCCACAGCCATGTGTTATTTTTTTCTTTTGTTTTCAATCCAAGCAAGATAAGTCTGGCCACTCTTTAGAATAGCAAAGGAAAAATACACACCCTTTTCAACATGTTAGTGTGAATAATTTTAGTGCTATAAAGAAATCTGCCTTCTCTCATTAGCTTGGTGTTAATCACACATGAACTTCACTTTTTGCAGTCTGCCAATGGTGTCTGAAGTAAAAAAAGTCCACTTGAATGTAACAGCAAAATACATTGACTTGAGCAGAGCTGAAATTTCACACAGGATTTTTTAACTCAAGACAGAGGAACACAAAAAGTCACCCTGCTTTGAAAAGTCCCTCAGCTCAGGGGAATGACACTGTCAAGCTGTTTTAGGGATTGGGTTTTAGGCATGTGAAAGTCCTAGGGCTGCCCCACATTTGCCATGAAAATGATCAGGACTTGTTACATTTTAATTTGCACCCACAATATCTGTAGCTCATCTTACTTAGATGTTAACCTTGTAATAAACACAAGCATCAGTATCTGCCCATACCTTTAGATTAATGCATTAGCCATTAATTAGCCATCAGACTTCAGCCTTCCTCAGGAAAACTACTTTTTGTCTAGCATCCTAGGCACAACAGATTCTGGAAGTCCTTTAGGAACTGTTAGAACTGTTCTCTAGTTCTCTAGAGAAGCCAATGTCACCCAAAACACAGAAGATTCAGAACGCTACAATCAGAACAGAGTAAAAACAGAAGAAGCATCTGAGAAATTTTTGGCACTTATTTTTCTCAGAGCTAAGGATCTCAATTCATCTTACCAATACAGGCTCTGTGAGGCCAGTAAATATTATGTTCCTATGTAAGAAGGAGACAGAGAAGAAAGTTCCTTAGACCAATTCCGTCTCACAGTCAGCAGTACATAAGCAAGAGGAACTCCAGTAGACGGGTACCAAGTCTGGTCACACCATTGGACCAGTCATAGCCAGCATCTGGGATTAAAGATTTCACTGTAAGAACCAACCATACTACAGATATACTTCTGAGAAGTATCTAGGTTCTGTCATTCATGATAAATATTAGAGGCAACCTTTCAGACAAAGCACAATAACTTTACATGAATTTACGGCTTCGCTGCGCATCTTAAAAGCAAGCATGTACCAGCCAGCCCGTTACTGTGAAATACACTGCTCTTCCCCCAGGCACAAAGCTAAGCCTTGTAGCTTGGCTTCTGGCAACAAACAGACCAGCTGTTTCGACTACAAATAGCTGTAGTATTTTGTCCCGTTGATGCACGCAGGTTACACCTCACTCTGCTAGATGAGACAGCTGACAATCCTGATCTCGTGTCCTGCCTGGTACTTCAGAAGAAAGTCAGCTATTTCGCACAGTGCGTGTGGTCACCCCCGTCGTACTGCTCGTGGCTGGGAGAAACCTCACCTGGCCACGTGGAGCCTAAACCACAGGACTGGATGGCCTTATCAGAGCACGCAGCATGCTGATAATCATTATTTTAACAAACAGCTAATACACTCATGTGCATAGCCCTGGCTCCCTCAGCAGGCAATGGCATGCACTTACTACATGCCAGCTGCTGGGTTTCTGCCACAAATTACTGGTGGTGGTGGACTCAGCCCGAGCTGAAGCAGGCTCAACCCTGACAGACCTGCTTACAACCCGGAGCAAGCAGCCCTTCCAGGACAGCCGTGTTAACCCGTCATTTCCCCATTTAGTGACCAAGCGTGTACCTCCCCCCCTCACTTTTAACTGAGCTCTAGAAGATAACACCACAGAGGAGATGTGGCTGGAGTACGTTTGGAGTGTGCCTAGGGAGCTGCGCAGGGAAGAGAACAAACCTTTCCCCTGGACCTGGAACCAGGACAGGAAGCACATACTGTCCTGCAGCAAAAAGTAACCGCAGCACAAGGGCTAGCGTAACTTCCTTCATCACGCAGATGTAAGACCCTCACCTCATCAGATGGTCTGCCTGAAGTGGCACCGAGAACCTCAGAGGTGCTGCACAGCCCAGGGAGGCTTCTGCTGTCCCTGAAGATGCAGCACAAAAGTACAGGAAACGTTGCGTAGACAAGCACCTGGCTGCAGCTTCTCTGCCAATTCCAGATGTCAGCTTTTGTGTAACTGTTCTACCAAATACTTACCAAAACATAGCAGAAATTGGAAGAAACAAACAGCATATAAAGCCTCACATATTTTCAATTAAAAGGCACACATGTTATTTCCTAGGCTGCTCTTTAAACACAGAACTAATAGTTTCTTGATAGCCCAAAATGTTAGGGAGATAACTAGCTGAGCAAAGTGCCATTTAAAATGCCTGGCACTAACTCTGAATCAGAGCACAGTTGCTTTTTCCTGTGTATTCAATATTTGTAACAAACATTTATTAACAGTGATACAACAGTATGCTGTGAACACTGACCTCACAGGCTGCTGGGGGAATGTAATACAATGTTTGCACATTTGTGCAACAAACTGCTACCCCGGAGTTCAGACCAGGAAATCAGTAAAGCAGATGCATTTGAAAGAGCTCATTCACTCAGTATTTTCCTTAAAACAAGATGAGAAAGAAAACAGGACAATCCAACCACGCTGCTCCGCAGGAGAACCCTCTTCATCCTCCAGCACACCAGGCTGTATTTCCCAAGCACCCGCCAGAGCAAGCCAAGGGCACTGCCCCTCGCAGCACTGCCCCGGCAGGGAAGCTTTGGCCCCTGCTACGTGACCCACTGCAGCAGCCCCCACAGCTCTGTTTTGGCACTACCGTACTTGGTGCTTCACAACCCACAGCCCATATCCAAAAGGAGCTTACACACTGATCAGATACGAGGATGTTCTCAGGCAAGGAGCCACATTGCAATGTAAGCCCTCAGACACCGAAAAAACGCCGAATTAAAAACCCTTGCTCTAAAATCTAACAACTTGTCCTCCCGCTTGGAACCGAGCGATGTCTGTTACAGCTGCAAACAGACTTCCAAGATTTATCAATTCTGCTTTAGGAAAAATTAAAAAGAAACTTCATCAGGAGAGCATCATCAACATTAAGAGGTAGGAAACTTAGAAAAATGCACCCAAAGGGATGACAGCAAGTTACAGCTGCATTCGCTTCCAGACAGAGAGCACGAAGAACCGGTCAGACTGCTGGAAATTCCTGAGAAGTATTTTAACACCAGCGCTGCACTAACCTCTCAAGCCAGTCACCAATTGCTAAGTCAGCTATCTCCAGACAAAGACGCACTAGCACCTTCCCCAGAATCTAACCGCAATGAATACATACTCCCTAACTAAACCCCAAGTCCAAGACCGCATAGAAAAATGGTGCCAGAGAGGTCAGAATTCATGTTTCTGACTTGGGGTCTGGTTCTCAGTAGCTGAAAGATGCCACTTCCCAACAGAAAACAAGGCCTCCAGTGTTATTAGTGTAGGTTGTTTGTTGGTTTTGTTTTTAAATACCTACAACTCCATATAATCTCCCACAAATCTAAGTAATTGTTTTAAAGTCTTGTCTGAATGAGCAATATAAAACACCGCAAAACCAATACGACTTCTTCAACAAAACCAGTATATCTGCAAGGAATTCAGACTACAGTAGCCTCACGTCAGACATTTACTGCACTTGACCTGTAAAACAAGCAGCAGAAATGAGACAAACTGTTGGCTGCAAAGACCAGGAAGGGCGTTAAAGAGGCAGGATCCTGTGATCATTTCTCCTCTTCATTGCTCTAAGGCACTGCTCCTTAATAAACCTGTTTTCCCTTGTGTTATTGCACTCACTCTCAATATACTATTTCAAACATAAGAGGTTAACAATTGATAGTTCGTGACCTGCTGAGAGCTTACAACTGAAAAATGCAGGATAGAGAGCTTTTGGATGGTGTCACGCTTCTGTTCTCAGGGCAAGTTGACAAAGGCATCCACTGCAAGAGTAGGAGAGGAGAGAGAAAAAGCTGACAATCCAAACACTTTGATTTTTAGGATCCTAGAAGTGATCGGTCTGCCAGGGCAAGAAGGAGTTGGCCCACAAGTTTATTATTCATACGCTACTTAGAGGTACAGCAGGCACTTGATAAGGTGTTTCTTCAAGTAACATAAGCCCTGCTCCAAAGCGCTTAATCTGAGACAATGTTTGCAGTACTAAGAGCAGTTTTGAGCAAGCTCAATGGCTTATAAATACAAGTTGTTTTAAAGAACCCATGATACTTTGTGATACTTTTAGGACAAACTGAAGGAGAGATAGAATGAGAAATGGGGTACGCTTTGAGACAGCAAGACTTGTCTTGAATCAAAACTGATAATTAAAAAAATATCCTGTTAACAAGCATGTTTTTTAGTGTACATTACCCTTCTTTAACAGCTGGCAATACAGAAACTCTATTCCTACTAAGCACAAAACAGACAGGTGTGCAAACTAAACGTAATGAGCTTCAGAGACTACTCAGAGAAGCGATAGGCAATACCCAAAGGGCTAAAATAAACTTATCTGCTGAGTGCAGGCAGGCCAAGACACAGGGCACCCTCATCCAAGAGCAGAGCACTTCTGGCTCCTACGGGACCAAGACAATCAGAGAGTTTAGACCTTCTGGGGCTAGCTGTATGCTTTTAAAGCATTTCACCACTAGCTCGTGTACTGCTGCAGATGGCAGACAGCACACATTTATAGGGCAGAACTAATTTCTCCTTCTTTCAAAAAGAGCGTGTCCCATTTCTAAAGTCCCAGTGAATATTTCTGCTATAGCGTGACACGTAATTGTAGCATGCATCAAGCTTTTACCTGTATAAGGGGTCAACCCATTCACTTTACATTAAATTATATTGCATCTTTGTTCTTGTAAAAGGGAAGGGTAAAGCGTAAACCACGAAAATGAAAAAGCCCCACGCGTTTTTCTCCTTCTCTGCTCTTAGATAAGATGGTTTTGCCAATGAAAGAGATTGTTTTATTGTGTCCAGGCCAATAGTTTTTCTCCTAGGATTAGAGAGAGAGAGAGATCAGAGCAGGTCATGCTGAGCCAGCACTGCTGCAGCTGGACTTTGACACCAGTCGCCAAGCTGGCCAGTTTAAAGCCAACCCAGGTAGAGCTGCACAAACTGCAGCCTGCAGTGCTGCAGCAGGTTAACTATTTAAACCAGGAACCATTTTTCCTTACTTCCCATCCAGAAAAACAGCAGCTGACTAGAACTATGGATTTGGCACTCTTTATCAGGCAAGAAGATTTACTGCAAGTATCTAAAAATACACATTATGGCTGAGAGCCCAAGGAACCGATCAATGAAAGTTCAAGAGGTGCATTTTACAGTCCAGATGTTCTCAAACTGTGCTCCACTGAAAGCAGACAGAGGTGACTGGTCACAGCATGCTGTTCCCCCCTCTTCTACATCACTTTGCACCCAAAAGTGGAAAATTACATCTACAATTAAAAATATTTCTCCTTAAATGTTCTCCTTTTGCCGGAGTTAGCATAAAAATGTTACAACAAATCAGCGGGATAAGAAGCTGTCCCAGAGACAAATTGGTATACAGTGTGAATCAACCTCCACTGCTGCAGCAGGGTGACCTTAAGGAACGCTCTGAATGCACGAAAGCTGCAGGCTTGGGACTCACCTGTCCATGCCATGCACACATTCATGATAATGACAAAATTCCATAGCACAAACACGATTTTCCTAACCTGACCTATGCATTTTTTCAGTAGATATGGTGTTGAAACTTGTGTAAAACTGGGGAAGAGCAGAAAGTCTTACCTGATTATTTAATGAAAACACCTTGCAGGATTTTCTAGGGGAATGGACTGCTAAAGTGAACAGTGTTATTAGATCTTAATTTATTGTAAATTCATGCCTGAAAGCTTTTTTCCAACACTTCAGTTAAAAATGATGATAAAAATGCAAAACTTGGGGGGAAATACAAGAACTGGTTTAAACATCTACTTATCCATGCTCTGAAACAAACACAAAACAGTAGCACCAACCTGAAAAAAGCCTAAGCTTGGACCATGTAACTACCATGTAGCTTCACGGCCCACAGGAGAGAAGTGGAAAAAGGTCACGTACCACTCTGTGGTATACCAGCTAGGATCTTTACCGGCAAGTCCTTTCTTTCTCCTTTCCTTGCGAAGATGCACACTTATTGTAAGAGTGCAAACACGTAAGCATCCCCAGAGAGGCCTCTGACACTCTTTTACTGCATTTCCCAGAAAGCAGCCAATTTTGCCAAGCCAGAAGAATCTGTCGTCTTTTTTACAAGTTATAAGGCACAGAGATGAAGCTAAAACCAAGTTCGAATTTTCATTGTCTTCCTTTGCTCTAGCACTTCACTCTGCTTCATTTTTCCTCCCCTAAGGAAGACTTTTGCCCTTGGCTTCATGTCTCTGCTCCAGTCACAGAGCTGCTTGGTAGCAGCTGAAGATGCATTACATTCTGCCCTTTTCTCAATCCTGAATAAGCCAGACAACTCTCTGCTTTTACTAATGCTGCTATTTAAACACCACTAACTCAAACTCTCGCCCATCACTTCCACAATATTTCCAATCAGCCATTTTTAAAGCAACCCACAGCATTTTAGCTGCGTACTCAGTTTCTGGAGTGAACAAGAACTGGCTTCAACTGAGAAGTTCATCTTGTCACTGCACGGGCCAATGGCTTCATGAGCAGACCACTAGACCAGCATTTCAGACAGCATTTTGCTAGCAGATTCCTTACAGCCATGCTGCCAGATCTGCCCCACTCATGGCTATGCTCTTAAGTATGGGGTTCAGGTAAAAAAAAACAAACACACACAAGCAAATGATTTCCTTAGTTCACTGTCAGTTTTGTTGGCTGAAGGGTTACTGAGATTGTGGACACTGCCCTCTTGCTACCCATTTTTCATGTCTTCTGGCAGCTATATACAGCCAGACAGATCCCTTTATGTATGATAAATGCTACAATCACTGCCATCTCCTTAGGGAAGGCAAAGAGTGCTGATCACAGCTCAAATAGGTATATAGCTCACTCGGAAAACACAGCTTCTCTACTGCAAGGCAGACTGATCTTTTGCAGGCTGAACAGTCACAGATACAGAACACATGGCCAATTAACTGAACATGCTGGACTCCCACTACTTTGAGAAGGTTTGAACACTTCTGCTGTCCTTTAAGGCAATCATTTTATCACATCATTGCTTTTTCTTTAAATTCCAGTTTAGGAAAAAGAAAATAAGATGCTTGGCTTTTAAGCAGGACGAAATCCACAGAGACAAGTCTGTCCATCAGGACCTGTTCCCCAGGTGCTCTAAAACAGATTACTGAAGCACCTGGGGATTTTGCCAAGCTGACAGTTAGCTCCAGTCAGGAACTCACATGCCCCGATGAACCTGTGATCTTACTTTAGATCATGCTCTGACACACTTGCAGGAACCATCAGCTATTGCCACTGCAGTCAGTTTCCTATTTTACTGTAAAATCTTCAAAGCATTAAAAAACTAAGTTATTTGTAAGGTAGAACTACTTGCTATTCTACAGAGAAGGAAAACAAGGTATAGCGTGTGACAGAGAAAGACTCAGCATTTCTCTCTAAAATTCCACTCGCGTGCCTTAAATCAAATAACGAAGGACAGCAAGTTTCTATTTTCCTCCTTTTTCTCCTCCCAGGCAGCTTGGTAAACTTCTCGGCAGTTTTAAACATACTGTATTAAGGAAAACCAACACCCTGAAGACTAAAGTCTGTACAGCCCTGAGTGTTGCTGCAGGCATACACACATAACAAAATTAAATCTTATAAACCACAGAACATCTTGGACACTTGCAGAACTTCTAGTACCATGCAGAAAGTAGAAGTGTGACAAAGGTAGTAAAATAGGCAGTCTCTGGTGTTGTAAAAACTTTTACTGAACTCTATTTAGTTCTTCCACCAGCCATGTAACATATAAAATATGCATATTTGATACATTTCAAACCTAGGCTTGGAATGCAAACATTACCAGTAGCTTGATTATGCCTTGAATAATTGGTCTGTGTTAAACAGATAATGGCAAAGTTCTAAAGGCTGATATGCTATTGATAATATGATGTCTTCTGACCTTGACAGAGCTGTCTACTGCATATAATTAAAGGTTTCAGACACATTACGTTCTTCTACCAAATGCTGTTCATGCAGCATGCGTTACATACCCAGTGAAACTCATAGGAAAAAAAAACACAGCCTATTTCAGCCCACTAAGTGCTTTGTTAAACTGCATAAACAAAAGCAGTATGCAGCCTGAAGGTGGGATGTCTTTCCTTTTAGGCAAGGAAGACACCACCGTCACCACATGTGTTTTCTGCAATACCAAATTCTCCATTATGTAATTCAAGAACCTGAACACTGGATTTCCCTTTTCCTACCTTCATGCTACAGCAAAGCATCCTGCGTTGTGTTATGGTAGCATCGTAACCAAGATAAGGGTTTTAGTTACACTAGACAGTACCTGGAGAGAAATCTCCTGTCCCACACAGCTGACAAAGCAAGTGAATACAGTTCAAGGCTGCCTGTGAAAGTGCTACTTAGTACTTTCAGATGAGGACGTGGGCCATTTCTCAATAGATGAGCTGGTATACATCACGGAACCCAGCAAACCCCAACCAGGTACTAGCTGATGACAGTCACCTTGTCACTCTGAGACCTGGCTGCATTTCTCAACGCATCAAGCAAGCAAATAACCAGTTAGTCTTTGCTAGTTCATTGCACCCAGCACTTTTGTATTCAGATTGACAGGTTATCAGCTACTGTGGCTGCAATCCCTTCCCTCCCCCCAAAAAGTAAAGTTATCTTACGCAGCTAGAAGTTCTTCAGAAGCAACAAGCCCGTCTAATCTTACAACAAGCAGCACATTCAGTTTGGGTGCAACATCCAGCCTCCAAAGTAAGAAGGACCAAGTTTCTTTCCATAGCTCCCAAACTCCAAAGGAGTCTAAGTGAGTTGCCAAAGAATGTTTTTAATCAAAAGAAAAAGTAAGGAAATAAAACTTAAAACTGGACAGTACGTAGCTCAATATTCAATACCCTCAAAAGGAGTTGTAAAAGTCTTTGAGCCCCTATTCCTCCTGCTGTAGAGGGAATCCTCTGCCTTGCATTCCAGGCCTTCCCAGCATTTCAAATACCTTCATTTGCACATCAAAACTCTTCTGCTGTCTGGCAGTACCTGAAGCTTGGGCACTAGCCGAAGAGCTGCACTTCAAAAGGAGAAATAATAGACTCCTGCTTAGCTCATGTCTCGTTATACCTGCACAAGTTATTTTTGTTTCTAGGGTTAGAACAGCAGATGCAAGAAAACGGTCAGTGTCTTTATATATCATCTAAACCCCTCATCTAATACCAGTCTTGCGAGTCACTATGGTGACCTGATCCTCGCTTCTAGGACCGCAGACAAATTGTCTTATCAGTTTTTTCATGCTCACAAAACGCAGACTACTAAAGATTTTTTCCCCCCTTTGTCACATTACAAGTCAATAGCAGGGAGCCAAGTTTGGTGAAAATATCCACAAAAGCGAGCATGCCACAATTACATCCATCCGGGACTTAACCTTCAGCAAGCTCCTGAGTACTTAAATAATGTATTTCATAAGACTTCCCCCTCAAATCATACAACATCCTGCACTGAAACAAACCAACCACCACAAAAACCGCCTCGTCTCTGAAGCTCTGTTTTGGAGGCTAACAGCAAACCTTTGGGTTTTCCCGTGTCTTCTTTTGAAGTGAAGAAGATTACACAGAGCAGAGGCCTTCAGCCTTTCCCATTAGAATTCGTTCCACCCCAACACCTCAGGGTGCGGCTCAGCGCTGAGCTGGCAGGCCCTGCCGCTGACAGCCTCGTGGCGCAGAGCCGCCCGCCCTCGGTGGCGGCACACCACCAGCGGGACTCTCACAGGCCGCTACGTGCTTTCTGCTCCCAAACGCTACTTGGTATTCCCACGGTCAGCCTAGTTACACGACTGGGTACCGAGGGTTAAACTTCTATTTTAAAATACATTAATACAAAGGGCATCTGCTCAAAAACATTTCATTTGATGTTACGTTTGAAACGTAAGTCTCAAACTCATGCTTTCTCTGAAAATTTCATGTGAACTTCCCATTGCGTATTTAAGTACAGGGCAAACCCTTTTTTTGCAGGAAAAAAAAAGCAAAAGATACCAGTGCCATGTTAAAAACTTGACTGAGCTTTTGCTCCATACAAAATAAAAACCTTAAGGAATGCAGTGAACTTCAACTCTAGCCACTCTCCACCCGCCGCCCCCTCAAGCCCAACCTATTCCTAACAGCCCCCGAGCACTTTCACTACCATGGCAGGGGCGCTGAAGCACTCTTACATAAGGAACCTGCAGGTAACTGCCAAAGATGAGAATCCCTGACCTAAGCGGCAAGCAAGATGGTTTCAGGTAAATTACTAGCTTCTGATTCTCCCACCAGCTTTCTGGTTTTATAACCAGCGTTTCCAGTATAAAAAAAGGATTTTCCATGTTCTTACATGGAAAAAGTACTATCGGTTGAAGAAGCAAACCATACAGAAGAGTTAAATGCAATTTATTTCATACATACTACAGTATGAATTTAGTACCCGTTACGTACTTAAAAAGAGTGTGTTACAAGCCTGTGCTAGGATGGAAAAATGTCAGCAGAATATTTAGTGGTGTGTATAGAGTATTACCTCCATAACTAAGGTTTTCCTACACATCTATCACCATTCACAACATTACCTTATAAACCCCCCGGGACAGGACTTGTCTTTTATCTCTACTTGAGCAGTCCATGCCACAGTGAAAGTCCCTGTCTTTGCCTTAAAGACAAGCATAGCACAAGTAATTTTAAAGATAGAAGACTGAAAGTGTTCATAGAGCACCCTTTGGGTTCACTCTCAACTTAATTCCCGTTTACAGTTCAGAATAAACACTTCAGCTGTCACTCTAGCACCAGTTTTACCTCCGTAAGAAATGTAAGATGGGCCAAATTTGCCTGCATAGCGACTTCACAGTAAGCGGCAACCAGATGGACAGCACATGGCCATATGCTCCCCTTGGCTGAAAGGTGAAGTGAGCAAATATGAATCAGAAAAAAAAGGAAGGAGAGTGGGGAAACAAATACCACTGCAGTACACCCATTAAGTCATGCACACGCTTTCCTCCCAGAAGCACATGCAAACTTTTCCATTCCTTGTACCTGGGGATCTGACCTGCGGGGAAGTGAGGGCAACCCTTAGGGGAGTGCTAGGGATCAGCTCTTGTCTCCAGCCTGATCCTTGCTAGGCAGGGACACGCCTGCGCCATACCCAGCATCGCTGCGCTCCTAAGGGCAACCACTGTACGGGCACGGGGCAAGGACCTTGCAGCACCATGGTCCCAGGGTAACGGGAAGAGAAGGGAACACAGACAGGCATGGCATGGCTGCAGAGGCAGCCTCTCGGGAAGCAGCGGCTTCTTCCAACACACCACCAAGAGCCGAGAGGTTCAGAAGCTGCGCCCGCTCTGCACCATCCTCTGAGGTTTTCTTGCCCAGAGATAACGTGTCAAAAACTTTTAGGTAAACCTCGATGTTACCTAACTGTCACATTGCTCTTTCAGCGGGAGGAGACAATTCAGCCAAATTACGTCTCCAAGGAGTACCTGCCCTTTTGAACTAATCCTAAAAATAACACCTTTCAAAGTTAAGCACATCTATTTTGTTACGCTACTGCTCCCTGCTCAGAAAGTCCTTCTTAAAACAAAAAACAACAACAAAAAAAAGAACAGTAATATTGCTGAACGTGGCAGCTAGTAATAGACAAAAAAACAAATATAGGCAAGGAAAAAATAGCTTTTTTTTGGTTTGTTTTCTGTTTTTAAGACCATTGTGCAAGTTAAAGTGCACCTTGACCCATATCTCACTTTCCTTTTCAAAAGAGGCTTTCAAAGCTAGCTTTATCATTCCAGATAAGAATGTGATAACTTACTAGACATGGGTTATAAAATCCAGGTAGCTATTACATACAAAGAAAAGTTGTGGACTGTGCGCTAGCTGAGACATCATACACTTCTTGTTTACATCGTGGCTGTTTGATGACAATTATTACGGACAGGAGCTCTCTAGTTCCCTTTAAGAAGAGATTTTTTTAAATTTGTACTATCACCTAAATGAACTGATTGTCCAAATGATGTATTTTCCTATAAGACATTATTTGATAGACTTGAGCGCCAAGTATTTAAGGCAAAACATCAAAGTAAACAGCCAAAGTCACACCAACTTCAATGAAATTTGCACTTTGCTATTTTTTATATATGATTTTTCATTTTCTCTTAGCAGAAAAAGCTGGTAGGTACACTTAAATCTCAGATGTAGCACTTTCCACTACAAAGACTTGCAACTTTTCGAGAAGCTCTGCCACTTGCCTTGTTTGCAGGCAGCCTTTGAAGCTGCCTGAGACAGCACAGATCCTCTGTCTCATGGCAATGCATTCAACTGAATGGTTTTCCTTTGCCTGCCTTTTTTTTTTGATTAAGAGAAAACATCCACTGGGCACGAGCTCCATGTATGCCATGGCTGGACAGCTTGCACTTCTGGCAGAACAGCAGCAGACAAGTGCCATGGAGCACTTCGGGCTTGCTGAAGCAAGAACACCGAGAGGCAGGAGAGAGGACAAGACAGGTCAGATTTTACCCATTGTTTCCCTAGACAGAGCACAGACCCCAGAGGTCCTTCCTCACCCACAAAACAACCACCTTACCGAATAAGGCAGTTGCATGAACTAGAAGCTACTGCTGAAGACTCAAATCTCACTTCGGGATTTGTTAAGGTCAACGAGGGAAGTTATACCTCTACGTAATCTTTTTTTTTTTTTTAATGCAATACTAAGAAGTTCCATGTTAGAACCTAACTTTGCAAGACAGTTATTTGAGTTGAAAGTTAAACTCTGGACTATTAGAAAGCATCACACTTAGTACAGCATATGACAACCACTGTTTGCATTGGTCATCTTTTTAAATGTTAGAATCACATGCTATGTTTCTGCAAATCAATGGCTCATTCAGTGTACAGGGTGGCTCACAACACAGGCAGAGTCAAGTCTCTCCATCTCTAAATCAGACAGTTTCTGACTTACGGGTCTTTGATTTTGCAATCAAAACATTTGAACATATGTTTTAACATGTAGTTTTGATCAGCATACAATGCCACAGGTGCACAAGGTATTTACACAATGCAGGGAAAGATGCAGTACTCGCCACAAAACTCTTCCGATTGGAACATGTCAAATCAACACTAAACCCTAGACAAGACGAAACAAAAGTGAGACAGAGGGACAACCTCTTCATGTTGAAGTTATTATAGTCTTGAATAAAAAGGAAATAAGCAGATGTATTTTATATTGCTTAGGTACTGACAAGAGTCATTAAAGCTTCCCTTGCTACTTGGGTTTACAAGAGTCAGCCTTTTATTACACTCAAGAAAAAAAGTGATTTTGACAGGATTACAGGTATCTAACCAAGAGCTCATAGTGACCTTATAACTAAGGAATTAAACCCTTATGCATAGCTCTTGTTGAGCTATTTGCTGGGGGTTATCAGCAAATAGGTGGACTGAAACATGACAGACTGAAGTAAACCTTTGGTTGCCTTTCACACAGCCCTAGCTCCCACTGTACCTCCTAAGACAAAAAGTGCAAAAGAAGGTTTCAGTTCACCTTCAGCATGAGCCTCTGGAACCAAACAAAGCACACAGGGCAAGTTGTTAGCACCCCACAGTGACAACAAACTAAGGTCTATTACATATCACTTGAAGTTGGAATTCTTACCAAGGATGATGATGTCCACCCCCGCTACGAAGGCGATCGTACAAGTATTGATAGAGTTCAGAATTTCTTCAAGGCAAAGAAAAAACAACTCTCCATTTTCCAACCCTGCACATTGCAGACTTGCACCTCAAACTGCTAAACCTAACAAGAGTGGTGCCACCAAGTTTCAACAGCACACAGTATTAGGCTAGGGCCTGCCAGGAGAGGAAAAGGAAGAATCAAACCATGGTCTTCCTCTCATGTACGAAGCAGCAACAAAGATTCTGCAAATAGCATTTTGTTGACGCTTTTGATGATAACATGAGGCAGAAAGGTCTCCAGCTCACTGTGTCACAGTAGAAGTGGTTCTGCAGTGTTCACACGGACAAAGCATTCTGTCTGTTAATTACCCCCGCCATCCAGGGAGCACCTGAGCTGAGCACTATGCAGACATGACATGTCTTTTGATGCTCTTATAGAGAGAAGGCAGATAGTTTTACCCTACGCAACACAATTCAGGTAATTACCATTCTATTGGTATGTAACGCACATAAATCTAGATGAACACTGATGATAAATTGTAGTTAATTTGTGTCTTATCGGGATCTCATAGGGCAGTGCAATTTCTCCTCCTAACAGGGAGGAAATCACACTACAGTGTAACCACGTTCTTGATCACACTTGAAATTTTACTTTTAGCTTAGAGGGACAGAAGTAGCAACCTGTGATGCAATACTACTGCAGAGTCAGAAACTGCAGTGTATAGCCCATCAGAGATGGAATAGTCAGCAAGCTGCCAGCTAGCCAGGTTTCAGCGAGTCTCAGCTGAACCCAAGTTGGAGAAATAGCACCACAGCACCCAGGGCAAGCAAGAAGAGCTGCACACATCTGCTACAGGGCACCTTCAGAACTACCATCACAGGTAAATACCTTACTAACCTTCAAGAACAGACACAGTGACAAGAAAAAGAGCCACACTGAGCACTGTGTTCTGCATTTACAGTCAGTCACAATCTGAAAATATTTCAGCTGAGTAGCAGGCTTTCGCTAGCACTGGCACTGCAAGCATACACTGCTCGTGTCTTAATTTTCTTGCTGACCTTTTCATAAATCCATTGGAGCTGAGATCTTCATCTCCTTCACTGTTCCAGTACAGAAGCCAGAATAGATGGTACAAACTCTTGCTACGTGTTATTCTCTTTGCCTGATATTGCGTTTAGTGTAGTTATGACATGCAAGCAACGTTTAACATTTTCTAAGACTTGGACCTCTTCTCAGCCTTCAGGTAGAAAAAAACCACAACACTTTCGTGCTAAACAGAGGAAAGTTAGTTTTGCAATTCAATGAGTAGCATCAGAACAGAGCTGCAAAAACTCCACTTTTTTCCCAAACATACAAGCATATGCATTGCTTCAGAATACGGGCTCTTTACTCACACTGTCACTTCACTAACTGTAAGCATTCTCCTCACAGTGCTTAGGAAACATAACACGTTTGAAGCAGTACACATTTGCTTCTTATTCAGCATCTTCTGTAACTGAGAAGCATT
Organism: Anser cygnoides; assembly: GCF_040182565.1. NCBI lineage: Eukaryota > Metazoa > Chordata > Aves > Anseriformes > Anatidae > Anser > Anser cygnoides. The sequence continues at coordinate 14,101,978 of NC_089883.1, forward strand.
CCTTCCCTTTTCTGCCTCACAATACAGACCTTGTTCACAAGATCAAGTAACAGTTTTTTCTCTATAAGATAATTACTAGATGTTAATCACAAAATCTTGTTGCGAGCACTTATATGCTACTACCATACAGTCCAATTTACAATACGTCCATAACACAGTCACACTATTAATAACCCTTTTACCACCATCCTGAGTGAACTTGCAGCACCTACACAGGAACTACCAGAAAACCACTGAGTATCAATATTCGCCCACTTGAGCCATGCTCAGGTAACAACATTTCACAACACATTAGAAACAGGCAGATTGCTTACCCTTCTTGGTTTGTGCAAATTTCAGTAGTAAGTCAGAAAAAAAAGGGAATCCTGTCAGTCCCACCACAAAATGGGGATTCCTGACTCTTGTGCCGAAGGTGACAGGTGCCCCGCGTTTAGGCAAACCTCCCTTGTCTGCTGGTTGCCTTATAAGCAGACAGCTGTAAGCAGCCTACATCACCGCCCATTTACTGCCTTTGTACACACACAATCTCTTGCAGCTATTACAGCGGTGCCAGGTGCACGCTTGGTCTAACGCACAGCTCGCAGACACACGTGTGAGAACCAGGAGGTCCCGCTGGAGACATTTCACGGGTTCTTCCCCCGAACTCAGCAGACCCGCGTGCTGACTTTGTTTTCCTCACGGGAAGTTCCCGCGACATGCCTCCCTGCTGCAGCGCGGCAGCCCTCACGGTTACAGACCGCACTCCCTCAGACGAACCGAAAAGGGCCTGTTACCTCTATTAGGCTCCCGCGGCAGGCAAGCAGCTGACCCCCCCGCTAAGAGCGGTCCGAGCGGCTTCCACCTCGGCAAGGCGGCCGGTCCCGGCTGCGGCGGCACCGAGGCGTTCCGGGGGCAGAAGGCTGAAGGCTGCCCCCACGAGCGCCGGGGCTTTGGGGTCTCGCAGCAAGCGAGCCGGCCGGGCAGCGGCGGCACCTCTCGGGCGGGACCCGCGCCGAGGAGCGGCGCGGAGCGGAGCCGAGCCCCCGCTGAGCCCCGCAGCGGGCCCCGAGGGGCCCCGGCCGGCCGCAGCCGGGCACGGCGGGTCCCGGCCCCGCCGGAGGCCGCCCCGGTGCCCCTAGCCCCGTCCCCGCTGCCGGCGGCCGCCTCCGAACTTTCTCCGCGGCGGAGACAGGGGCTCCCCGCCCCGTCCCGTCCCGTCCCGTCCCGCAGCGCCGGGCTCGGCACGTACCGGGTGCCTGCTGCCTGCTGCCCGCTGCCTCAGAGCTCCCTCCGCTCCCCGCGCGGGGCCGGCGGCCGTGAGGGGCCGTGAGGGGGGGGGGGGGGGGGGGGGGGGCAATGCCCGTGCCCGCGCGCGCCCAGCCTTCCCCGCGCGTCGCCTAGGAAACAGCGGGACGTTCGGGGGGGGGTGCGCGTGCTCCCCCGCGTCACGTGCCCGCGGCCGACCCAATGGCGGCGGCGGGCGCTGTAGTACTACGGGCTGGGGAAGGGGGAGGCGCGGCGCGGCGGGGCGGCTCCGGGCCCTGGGGGAGGCCCCGCCCCCACGGGCAGGTGGGGCCCGGCTGGGGGGTCCCGCCGCGGGGGCCGGGGCCCGGGGCGGGGCGGGGCTGCGCTGCGGCGGCGGCGGCGCGGTGCCGGGGCTGGGCCGGGTCCGTCCCGCTCGGCGCCCCGGCAGTACGTGACGGCGGGGTCCCGCGGGCTGCCCGCGGCGCGGCTGAGAGCACAGAGCGCAGAGCTGCGGGGTAAGCGGCGCCCTGAGCACAGCTAACGCTGGGCCAGAGGAGAGGGCAGTGCTTTGGGCACGATACAGAAACAGCCGGGAAGGCAGGCGTTAACTGTGCTGGGTGCCGGTACGTACCGGAACCCGTACGGCAGGCACAGCGCGTACCTCACCGTTACTGCAGCCGTGCCCTCTCTGACGTGAAATGTCCGTGTGCCGAACCGGCCCCCCGCGCGCCGGCTGGTACCGCGGGGCTCGGAGGTAGGGCGCTGTGGAGCTGGCACCTGGCTGGACACCGCGCCTCGCCGCGAGCTCTGAGCCGAAGGGAGTCAGGGAGCGAGAGGCTGGCAGGTGCCGTGCATCCCAGCGGGCTGCTCAGGGAGCTCAGCGATAAACTCGGAAGCAGAAGTGCTGTACAAGGAATCCGTAAGCACAAAGAATGAGAGAACAGGGCTGTGTCGTTTGTCTGTTTCCAAGCTCAACAGTGATTTTGTAATGCACGTTCTAAAATTTAGTTATTCTTTTTGATTGAGCTCTTCATTTGTTTCAGGCATTTGGTGGATTTTTTTGTCTGACACCTGATCGTTTGCTGTACTAAAACCAGTTATGAGCTCCATGTGGTAAGGGTATTAGCAGTTACCACCTAAATAAGAAAATTAACTCCTTTTAACAAGACTTCAGGATAGCTCTTAGAGGAAGCAAGAGGCGAAGACTACTAGTTGCTTGGCAGGTATCAAGGACACATCTGAGAATGACATTTAGGTTTAATTAGCCTACTAGCAGATAGTGCAATTCCTAAAACTTTTTCAGTACACAAATATTTGAGCTCAGCACTGAGGCAGAATGAGATTTTACTTCTTTTGTTTTAAACATAAATACATAATGCGGTAAAATCCCATTGAAGAGAGCCGTAAGGTACAACTTAATCTAAATGAGCAAACAGGGTATGTTTGAAATAGTCATGTGACCAAAATGATCTTTATTTGGGGGGAGAGCTTTTATAGAAATTAATTTTGAGAATGTTTGGATAGCAAAGAACCATAAAACAAACCCCAGATCCTTGTTCAGCGTGTTCTTTTTGTCTGCTCACTAAGACTTCCAGTTATCTTTTGGGGATACTGCATCTGGCGGATGCTTAGAATAGTTAGTCATTAAAAGTACACACAATAAGTGGTAATAACAATTCACTATTTTAAGTGTACGGGGAGTAAAGCGCATGGGTTTATTTAAAGACAAATCTGATTAGTTCCCAAGGCTTTTCCCAGCCTCCAGTATGGCTGTACATTAGTGCGTATTTTTGCTAGACAGCTGAACATGGTGCAGTTTGGGGTTTGAGCCCTCAGTCTTCCCAGAAACCCAGTAGTGGTTCCCACAAAAGAAAAAATGTATTATTTCCCTTAGTGCTCCAACGCCCAAGAAGCACAAACGTGCATGCATTTTCCCACAGGGCTCACTTTAATTTGTGGCTTCTCAGGTACAGAAGAGTAACCCAGTGTTTCTATAGCTTCCTCAGCATTCAGCAGGGGACACACACAGACAGAGTTCCTACCTCACAGGCCCAGTTCAGCAAAGTACTTGAATATGCTTTAATTTGGTGATTTACAGGGGACTAGGATATTTTTAACTCTAAACATGATTTAAATCCTTTCCTAAACTGAAGCCCTTGTTAACAGAATCAGATCATGAAGATGAAGATGGACAGGACTTTAAAGTAATTGAAGAAGTTGAAACGGTATCAGCATATATATCTCAGTATACAAGGTGACCTAACTTTAATGTATAAACTGTAACCTTTCAAACAATGTATTGTTAATATTAATATTGGTTTAGATGACAAATGTGTAGGAAAAAGGGTAGAGCTGACCTGAATTGTTTTCAGCAAAGTAAACTGGCACGGAGCAAAATAGACTAAATTTCAGGTTAAAATACTCTAACCTGATACACAAAGTAATCTTCCAAAGATCTCCCAAGATGCATGCAATGTAAATGTTTGAACATGCACAGAATCGCATTCCTAGTTTCTCTGAGAGTAAGCTACAGCTGTGTCTTAAAAGAAGACTTTGAGTTTGGAAAGTGTTGGGTGGATGAACAAACAATCCCTTGTCTTGCAAGTACTGGTTCACGGCATTCACTGCACAGATGTAAACAAGTTAGAATCAGGTTTAGCAACAATTTCTGCTGTAACAATTTGTTTTCTTTGCCTTATGTCACCATACATCAGTTTATTTTTCTAATGAGGTAGACAGCCTGATTTATTCTGTTTCAGACTCTTGATACATAACTAAACTTCTGGTAAGAGGGAAACAAACATCTCAGAGAAAAATATTTGCTTATATAAATGCATGGGTACCTAATGATTTACTTTTAAGTCTTAAAAATAAACAAATAAATCTGAAATTGTGCTACTTGTTATCAAAACTTAAGCACAAAGTAGAGTTATACATACACACATACATACCCCTGGATTGTTCAGGGGATATTTTCACTCCCTTTTTCACCACCCCCAATTTTCATGAATATGTGAGCAACAGTCTAAAAAAGTATTCTTTTAAATTCTTTAATTCTCTGCAGTCAGTTTGTAAATTTGTAGTACATTGAACAAGTATAGTCCTAGTCCAAACAACTGACGAGATGCATAGCACATCCATTCAACACACAACACACTGATGCAGTAAAAAACTGTCAGCTTCCTCCAAGTTATTTTCTGCTGAATCAGTGAACTTAAGCATCTCATGAAAAGGTTCAACACATACCCGTAGCAGCAGAGCGATGGTGAGATGCATACCTGGCAGTAAGATGAAGGAAAGGACATAGGAGATCTCCTTTTGGCAACAGCAAAATCAAGGTTTTTTAGCTGTTCAAGGACCCACAGCCTGATTAAATCTGATAAAGGAAATAGTCTGAAATGTAGGTTATATCCTATTTATATTTTCTGTTATGAGAGCTATTGGATATTATATAGTTTTGTGGGAGATTCTGAGAAAAGGGAAGTTAAATTATAAAGCACTGCTTGCTCTAATGAAATGCAGCTTTTAATCAGATTCTTGACTGCTGCATATTTTTATAACACAATTTATATATACTTCATTGTGTGAATGTTTTGCATTCTGCAGTAAATTTCAGCTCTGGTAACCATAATAAAATACACAAGCAATTCTGTGAGCATAATGGGGTGTTACCCTACTCTATACTTGGCCTCCGTATTCATGTTTGTCTTTGTTGTAACCTCACCCACAGCGCACTACACAACTGTGTAAGTTTGAAGCCTTTTAAATAATACACACAGAATCCAGATCTTAGATGCTGAAAATAATAATCTCCAGGTTGACCTATTTCTTGTGGAAAACAGGATTTTAGTTCTGAAGTGGATCACGTTGCTTGGTTCCTTTGTGCCACATGTTGTTTTAATCGTGGTTGTGTACACAAAGAAAGCAAAGTTGCGTATCTGTGAGACAGCCCAAGAGGACAGCCTTTGGGTGGTGACGTTGCTGTTACAGCCTGGTATCACAGGGAACTGCCATTTCAGATTTTCTTGTATGGACAGGACACTTAAAGAGCTAGAGAAGCCATTTAAGGGCCAAAGAAAAATAGAACTGTCTGCTTATGAAGTAAGTACAAACCTGTTATACCTTTTGAAATGCACCTCTAGAGAAAGATTCCTTTGTACTACTAAAAGCTGAAGTTATTTCTGGTGAAATGGGCAATTTATTTTATTTGATCATTTAATGGGCAAAAATCATTTAACTGAGGAAGAACTTTCATGTAGATGGTCCAAGGAGAAGAAATACTATATCTTCTTTAAAGGTGAAAGAGAAATAAGGATTCCTTTACTGTGTTTCTTTGCATTCCTTCCAATACAAGATAGTTTGCCTGACTATTTATTTTATTTGCACTTTAAAATATAATTAAGACAAAAAAAATAAAAACATTGAAAAGTAAAACTTCCATGTTAGGCTTGTTTAGTAACTTATTTGGTACGTTAAGCCTTGAGTTCAGCTTACAAGAAAAGAGAATGCAATAATGGTAGATGGTTGTAGAGCTGTCATGTTGACAGAATAACAATTTCTTTACATTGCTTTTTAGCAATGTAAACTGAAGGTTGGCTTCTGTCTAGACAGTTTCTATTCCATATTTTAAAAATAATAGTCAAAATCTAGATTTGCTGACTTCTGCTGAATTCATAGCCTATATTACTAATTTTACCTGACATTTAGATGTGAGAAGCACTCAAGTGAAATACACATGCTCTCTCCAAGAAATAAATTGTTCTTATTTGTGAAATGCAAGAATTCTACCACTAAGATCTGACGTGACTGAATAATAATCAGTCTGAGGACTGAGTCAATTATGTGCACTGACTATCAAGGTACAAACGATAATTTAATTAGCTAGCCAGAAACAATAATTTAGATGGCTTAAAAGCATCAGGAATACAATTCTGAATAACCATGGCACAGTGTTTTTTTGTTTGTTTGTTTGTTGTTTTTTAAAATTCTTGGTGTTTAAGCATGCTTTAGTATGAATTTGCTTTCACTCTGTAGCTCTGCCCTTAGAAGTTAACTGAACTTGACAGTATACTTGAATGTCTGCCATTAACTCTGAATTAATGGAATGTACATATAATATTGCTGTCAAAGTACAAGAAATATCTTAGCAGCAGCACTCTAAGATGCATTCCAATAGCTGTTTCTTCAGGGGAAAAGGTCAGTAGGATTAATGACATGCTACATTTACATGTTTGTTTTTAGGTGCTGTTTTGGAAGAATAGCCTCTGATCAAGATTAAAAATTGTTGTTGGAATAATATGCGAACAGGTAACTTCTTCCAGGTATTTACTTGGATATGTATACGTGTATAATTAGTATTCATTAAAGTTGCATTGATTTTGACAGCTGCCATTGGGATCGTAACAACTGCTCTGTGGGACTCCCTTCACTTACTAGGCAGCAAACTAGTTCACTAGGCAGTGGAACAAATTCTCTAAGATGTTTGCTTTGATCATTCATAACATTTCACAGGTTTTAATCGATTATCACACAGTCCAAAGCTGATTTGTCAGCATTTCCCACCAGTCCCCTTTCCCTTGTGTTTTAGCAGAGTTCTGGTTTGGGCAGTCTATAGTATTTTATCCTCCGAACTAGGCGTGACAGCTGAGGCAACGTGGATTATCAAGGCTAGTTTAGTTCTTTGAGGGTTAAGGTGGTGCTGAGCCTTAATTTGTTTTTCTTTTTAATGGACAGGATGGCCAAGTTGAAAAGAAAAAAAGTTTGAATGGGAACAGGCAAGATAGTTTAGGGGCAGGTTTTCATGCACTTCCTTGAAAAAAATAATTGTGCATCAGTGTATTTGGAAGGTGCTGTTACCTCTGCCAGTTTTAAGTAATCAGACTAGTTTTAAAAAGAGCACCATTGTTTCATTCTTTTCCACCCCCCCGCCAGTAAAAAATTACTTTTTTTTTATAAAAAAAAAAAAAGTAACTGGTGTCCTACTTCTCTATTTAATCTCTCACATAGAAGGATATATCAAAATACAGACATACTGTGTAGAACATATGTTGATAGCATTTCTGCAATCATTAATTGAGAAGTTAAAGCTTTCATATTTTTTAATTGCCCATCATCACTTGACTTGTTAAACTTCTCTATTTTGATTATACTAGTCTGAATGTAGTATGCATTTAACTTTCAAAGCATATAATCATCATTTTTAGATTAATATATTAACTTACATCATGAAAAATCATAACACATTCCCCAATGTTAATGTAATTGGATTTTTCCTTGTATTGAAACCTTTCTGATTTTCCATTATACTCTTCTGCATCACCAATTTTAAATTCAAAGGGATAAACTGTTCCTTTCATACACTCCTGTCCAGAGCTGTAGCTTTCAAATTTGATCCAAACTACTGTATTTCAGTAAAGTGGGCATGGAATACAATAATACATATTTTTGTATCAAAACCCACTACTAGTAGCATCCTGAATTTTCTTTTATTCTTTTTCATAATTGTGTGCTCTGCTTAATACTGCATTACTCAGGTACTTTCATTAAGTAGTAGCAAAATATTAATACACAAGATAGGATTAATAAAAAGCACAGTTGGTTGGAAAATGGAGCACCTGGCCCACATGGATGTAGACGCTTCTTCAAATATCACATTTCTGGTAAAATTAAGGTTACCATTTTTCCCTTAGTATTGGAAAAAATGTCTAGCACTAGAAAGAAACAGCCTGTAGGGAAATTGTCTGTAGTTATAATAGAAAAGGGTTTGAAGGCTTCCTAGGCACTTTTTGTTCTCTGTCCCTTGCTTTTCATAAGACAGAGTGCCTGAGGTATTTTTCCAGAACAGAAATGCCTAGCTGGATTGCAGAGCTGGTCCTTAATACATGGATCACACTGTAACAGCGAGAGGATCTTTTTCCCAAATGTTCTGAGACCTGAATGACTGAGGCATCTAGTTTGCTTCAATACTCTACTGTGCTGCCAGTATAAAAAAGTAAGACAGGTACATTTCTGAATAAAAATGAGGAAAAGGCATAGAACCTTAAGGCAGAATTTTAAGAAAGTTAACAATTTCTCACAAGAACTTCTTCTAAGGCTTCCCCTGAGCTGTCTGAAGACCTTTTTCTGTGGGGCCTACCTTCTACTATCTCACTTCTTTGTCTGGTAGAACGTCAACAACATTTGACTCCCTCAGATACTTAATGGAGTTGAGACCAGGTCAAAGTTGAGAGTTTTGCTTTTTCTCTTAGTTCTTATAATTGCATAGATATCCTGATACAGTGTTCTTGCATTCAATATCCTCTCTTTCCATTTAAGGAAGGATATGGCCTTCAATTCAGTTACACTGCCACAGAAGTTCTACTGTTACGTTCAAAAAGGCTAAAATCTAATCATTTGTAGTTCTTGTTCAAAAATCTACTTTTTTTTTCCTGTTGCCATTTTATTCTAATTGTAGTTATACTTTTACTCATGCAAAATAATATTAAGTCTTTTACAGTGAACTTGCAGTAAGTGATTTGCCAGTAGACAAGCACAGAAAGCCTTAGAGTTAAAATAACTTTCCATTTACCTCCTAGTAACGTAGGTGAAGCACACTTAATCTGTTATGCCACATCCTGAACCAGTGCAATAAGGTCAAACATCAACAGTCTTTCCAGCCTTACATCTCTCCTCCAGCTCCCTAATTTATCTGCACACACGCTAAAAGGTCTAGTTACCATTTGAATGTTAACACTTTGATAGCACCAACATGAAACTGAATTCCTGTTGATCTTTGTCATAGAACTGTCTTGGTCTTAAAATGATATATGGACATCATCCACACTCCTGTGTCAACATGACATTGTAGAAATTCAAGAATGTGTGAAAAGACAGACAGTAGAATTACTAAAGATGGCCCAGTACCTACCAGGGTGCGTGATGTGTTTGTTGCACAGGGTAAGGGGTAGCTAAGCTTTTCTACTACTCTGAAAGGTCAGATTTATTCTATGCACAAAGCCATGGAAGCTCCCTTTAAGGAAGAATGTCTTATGACCACACTTCCTCCTTTTTCCTTCAGGAGTAAAGAGGAAGCAAAACTATTTGTTTTCTGAGAAACAAATAAGAAAATTAAAATCTCGATTCCTTGTAAACAACACTGTATTTTGTATAGAGCATGTCTTCCATGCACAAGTAGTGACACAGCAGAGTTCTGATTTTCTGAACTTCTGGGAGAAATAACAGCAAAAACAACACCTGAAGTGTGAGGTAACACATGATTCTCAGGCTTGTGATGTCAGAAGACTGTTCTATTTTACTTTTGATTGAGATATTGTGGTTTCATAAGACTGAAAGTATAAATATATATGCATATATATAAAATGAGTTACTGACACATTAAATATATGCAGTCCAACTTCCAAATTTAGACTGCTGTCAACAAGAGTGCAATTGCAGTCAGATATTCCATTTATCATATAATGTGCAATTGCTTCTCTAAGTGCCAGCATCAGTGTCCTAGACATTTCATTAGAATGCCTAGTTGTGTTTAAAACATAACTTAGGCTTCTTGCTTGAACTGCATTAAAAAAAAAAAAAAGCATTTTTGAGATCTGTGGAAATTGCATTGTAACAGTCTTCTATGCATGTGACACTTCACAGGCTAGGTACTTTATTAATTAGGATGAGGAAAAACTGGTGGTGTCCAACTGTTATGATTCAGTTCCTAATACAGCCTGAAGAAGCTTTAAAATGCCCTGGGCCGCAGCTGGGAATATTCTGGGATTATCTGTACTGACTCTGATCCTCTCATAGAAACTAGTTAAGCTCAAAATGGTTTATGCCAATGTAACAGGACAAACTGGACTTCATATTATATGTATCCCTTTATTTTGTATGGTTTGTGGTCACAAAAGGCAAATGAAGTAACGGAAAATTCAAAAGTTCCTGTCCCTACAAGATAAATTTTTAAAATTTATTCATAATCTTAGTGTTCTCTATCTGATACAGTGACAGATTTGTGATCTTTTTGCATGTAATTACATAAAACAATTCTGCAAGATGGATAACGCCATACACGGCTAGCCTGGAAGGCAAGATTGATTCCATATTTGTTCCTAGTGTAGTGATAGCGTGTTTTTTTTTGTTGTTGTTGTTCTAGTTTGTTTTTCTTAAAATGAAGCTGTCCTCCTCACTCCCCCTGCCTTCCCCCCAAAAAAAGTATAAATATTGATAAAAATCCAGAAATCTCCATTTTTCACTGTGTTTATTTTGGTCTTATTTTGAAGATCATGAAGAACTCTGTGGCACCAGTTATGGATCTTTTTGTCTAAATGGAGGAATTTGTTATATGATTCCTACTGTATCCAGTCCATTCTGCAGGTTAGTGACACTAAAACTTGTGTTTTTAAATATTGGACAGTAGCTGTCTCAAAACTTTCTCCATTTTGCTTCTTTAAGAATGTACTGTTAAACCATTACATGAAAGAAAATACCTGTTACCTTGGCTATCCCAAATTCAGTAATTCACGCTCAGATTACTTACCTAGCCCACAGAGAGATGACAATGAAGAAAAACAATCATGTACTTGGGATATACTTGTCTGATGGTTGCAACAGTACTCAGTTATGTATGCATTCAGAATGATATCTATATTTAGGGCCATGTTTCCTCCCCTCATTACAATATAGAAAGGAACAAAATACCCTTTGCATAATGGAGAATAAGCTGTAGGAAAGGCATTCAGAATGGCAAAGTACCTTGCCAGCTTTTCTTCCAGATGAATTATATTGCAAAAATTCTGATAACATAAAAATAGCCTGACCTGAACAAAAGGAGGAGGCATGCAAAAAGGAATATAATCTTTTACGGGTGAAACAACAAAACATCACAACATGTAACTCAAGATTTACTGTGTTCTCTGAATCTCACTGAAACACTTGAAGGGCAATATTTACAGTGACAGACCACTTGCTAAAGAAACGTCTAGACAGCACATATAGATGCTTCTTAGGCCATTAGATTATGGGTCCATTTTTCCCTTTGGAGCCCAGGTTGCACACTGGAAAAAGAAACATTTCCTGCTTTTGCATGTATATTTGTTTCCTGTGTAAATACAGCCCTCTCTTTTTTTTTTTTTTAAACGAAGACATAAGACGATGCCAAATTAAATTTTAGTTTGTCATGGTTCTGTATTTACTAATTCTTAGCTATTGTTTATCAAGATAAATTATGGTTAATGTAATGAATTTACATAACATAATAATAGACATTCAGACACCTACTGTATATACTTCAGGATACTACCTTTTTTCCTCCCTATGGCAGCATCTGCTCCATCTCCAATCATGAGCTATATCTAACAATAATAGGGTGAAGCAGACAAAGGAGACGGTCTTTTCTAAGGTGTCTAATTCAAATATTTCTTTCTTTTGTTTTATATGGGACAGTTCAATCTAAACAAATAAACTCAGGTATGTAAACTCATCTAGTAGGTGAGAAAAGAATTTTGTGGTAAATGTTCATTTAAAAATATACACAGAATATCACTGTCATATAATAAATCAGATCCAGAAATGAGGATAAAGCACAGGAGTGCTGCATATTAGTGATTTATTCTAGCTGATAAACCTTAAATTTCTGTGATGTAAAATAAATACTATGTGCACATAAAGTAAAATATGCATTTCATGCATGTTGATATATGCATGTTTTTTTTTTCAAGAAGGAATCCCTTATTATTGATATTAAAATGTTTAAATAGAAAAAAGTAGACTAAACAGCATCAGTGATAAGATTTCAAAGCACCCACTCTCAACTGTTGCTGGGCTACATAACAAAAAAGGTATATCTGATGAAGTAACATGTATTCAGAAAAACTCGATCTTCAGGAGCACAAGTCGGTCAGCATAAATAACTTTACTTTAAAAGAGCTCCAAATGAAGTCATTTTTAATTCAGGTACTAGAAGATTTTATAATCTGCTGAAGCAGAAAGAGTACCATTATAAGAGCATTTCTGTTATACTCAGGCAATCCTATAGCATTTAAATTATCAAGTATTTTTCCTCTGTATCTAATGGTTGATTATGAAGTTATATGGGTTTAAATAGAACGCTTCTATTTAAGTATGTCCTCATTCTAAGCATGTTCCTTAATCAGTCAGAGGAGGCTAATTATAGATGAGAAAGGTTTTGTTTACACACAGATATCTTAGTAATCAGCAGTGATGTGAATAGAAACAACAGAAAAAAAATGCATTGCTATTCAGCAGAATTCAGAAAAATATTTGGCATTCTGGATCTTCAAGACTGGCATCATCACAGTTGTTCAAAGTTTCTATGATACAGGTTTCTTGCAGATCCCACCTAAAGCTTCCAAGTGCTCTCAAATGATCACCTCCCACCAACACAACAATTGAATCAGAATTTCAGAATCAAAGGCTGCATCACTGTTTGTGAAGCATTGATTAGAAGGGGGAAATGCAATAAGAACGTACCAGCAAAATGTAAGAGTTATCTTAAAACACATTTACCTTGGCATGCTATTTATTTAGACAAATGCGTTGTGCTCAACATAGTCCACATTACCTGGTGCAATGTCATTGGAAGTAATTCCACAGCGTAAGTCGGAAAATTGCATCATTCTTTAGAAACACATATTTTGTAGCATGCTAACAAATTAAGAGCCACTGTTTACTTTTGGACATTTCAGTTATTTACACTATTAAGAAATTGATATATATACATAGAAGATATTTAATAGAAATAAAACATTAGTTGAGCCTTCCCCCCTCCCCGTGCAACAAAGCAGCTTTTAAATACAGCTGATATATGTTAAAACATGAAGTTGCTCAGCTGCCATCTTCTTTTGTTCCTTTTCTAGCACTGAGTTAATGACCTTAGCAACAAAAGGCACACCTGTCACCATATACAAGATGAGCTTCAAACCCGGCAATGCTCAACTGTACTACATAAACAAACAGGCGGCAGAACAGAGAAGGCTGTAAAAGCAACCGCATCAGGTGTATCATCAAACACGGGGCTGAAAGATGTTTGCCTCAGCACCTGATACGCAGCTGTCCCAGAATCATTAATTAACGCAGTGCAGAATTAAGATTTCATTGCCTGAGGTGAAGTTCTGATACTTCCATGTGCTCTTACTTGAAAGATGGCTGAGAGTCATCTTTTTTATTTCAGACAAGATACATGTTGCGTGCTGCTTTTTGTTTGGTTGGTTTTTGTTCCCTCCCCCCCCTCTTTATACTCAACATTTTCCAGAGACACAGAACATGCTTTAACATGTATGCTCGGCACTTTACAAACCATGAGGGTATTTTAAGGCCTCCTATAGAAACTGATGCAAGGCTGTCAAGCTCCTTTGCTTCTTTTGGGCTTAGGACTGCCTTAAACATCTGGTTCTGCTTTGTATTTAGTACAACCTGGCTAAAATCTTAACAACCTTTTTGCTACACTGGCATTGCGTTTCTGATTTTTTTAACATATGTTAAATGTGACTTCCATGGACTGTTCATGACAGGTCAGTCTACCTTATCACAACAGTTCTCTATCCCTGACATTTTAACCTGACCCTACCTGTGCAGCTCTCTTTAGCTACAAGGACCATCTTTTCTTCCTCCTGCTTCATTTTATACTCCTTCTCTAGAACTTTTCTACAAGCCTTCATTTGATGCCAAAGCCTATTTATTTTTTTTTTCCTGTATCATTTTAGCCTTGCATTATTCTCCAGGTGTCGTTGGTATTCAAGAATACTTGTATGAATATTACATTCCATTTTCTATTTCTGTTACTCTATTCAGCTCTACAAAGCATTTCTCTCACTTGCTAGAGAACAATGCCCCACTCAAACTACATTTCTATTCTTAAAGCATTCGACAGTACAGGAATAGGCTACTGAAGTGCCACTACACTTACAGTAGGTATCTGGAATATTATCTCAAGCAATCAGGGCAGCCTGCCTATCTTTCCTTCTCCCAGCACTCAAATATAGTAACTTTGAATAGTCTCACGTTGTCCTTATTAAACGGGGACTGTTTGATCAGCAGCATAGCTTTAATACATGATAAGGATACCTGTTCCCATCCTGTCCCAGATCACTCTTCCAGTGATCTGTGCAAATCTTCCATTTTATTTTCAAAAGCAAAGAATTAAAAGAAATGGTAGTAATTCTTTGTGCAATACTTTAGACCAGTAGTACTGAAAGAGTAGTCCATAAGCTACAAGAAACTGGTGCTGGGAGCCATACCAGGCACGCATGGTGGTATACTGACAGTAATACGTTTGTTAGATCTAAGTAAGCTAGACATCTTGGCTGTTCCTCCCCCTTCAACTTTTTAATCCCTCATCTAAAGGTATACCTTGCCACTGCCAATGGAGAACACTAAGCACGTTAAGGAGTTCAGCCCACTTTCCTCAGCTAGAGCCCGAAATTGCTTACGGCACAATTATTACGACTTCAGTGCCAGAAATAGCAAGAAGGAACAAGATCTTCAGTAATTCAAACAGAAAGGAGCAAATATACATAAAAGAAAACCACATACAGAATGTAGTTGTTGAACTAAGTGCTTTCCATTTTCTGTGATGCAATAAATTCCAAGAAAATTTTGCAGAGTAAGTGCAAAAAATAAGACAAATAAAGAATAATTTAGCTTCAGTTTCAGCTAGCTCATTCCAGCTTTTCAGAAGCATCGTTCCCTAGAGTGCTTCACTTGACTACCTGTACATGCAAACAAGTCTTGCCTGAAAGAAGTATAAGCATCCAAGATGTTTTTCTACACTGTGTGCAATACTTAGTAAAGCAGTGGGAATTTTTACTTCTTCTGCAGCTCCTGATGTATTTTGAATCGTCTTTGGAAAAAATTTTCAGAAGCTCAATATGTAAAATAAACATAGTTGGGAAATCCTTTGGGTAGTTCTCTCAATGAATGAGAGGGTCATTCCCCAAGCATGTAACATTTTCCTGCATAAGTTATTTCACTTCATAAGCTACCTTTGCCAGTTAAGTGTCTTAGGTGCACTTTGCCTCAATGAATGCTCATTTCCTTTATCTATACAGCTGACAGTACCAGCTTGTTAGCAAAGAGCAATAAAAAGTTACACCAAAAGAAAAAAGCATGACTACTGCGTGCAAGATGAGAACCAGTGGGATGACACAGTTAACACTGAAAAGGTGGCTTTAATTCAGTTTGCCTGTGAAGAAGGCACACTTAACTGCAAAATATTGCTCATCCAATGAACGTATAACGAAAGATATAGTTTAACATTTTAACATATAAAAGCAGCATGGGTCAGAATACAAACTTAATGCCCGACATGCCTAATTACCTTTATTCCGAAAATACAAAGCAAGTGGAAATTCTGTAAGAAAGTGTGCTCTGAAACTAATATAAATCTCTCCCCACTCTTAAGACCACCACTTAAGACCAAAAGCAGCCTTTAGGCTTCACAAACAAGATACACTCTAATCCATATAAAATTTGGTTTTCCAGGTGTATTGAGAACTACACAGGAGCCCGCTGTGAAGAAGTTCTGCTGCCCAGCATCAAGTCTCAAACAAAAGGTGACCTGTTTGCAGTTCTCTTGGCTTCACTACTTCTGCTAGGAGTTCTTTTAATTGGAACATTCTACTTCCTTTGCAGGTAAAAGTGCTTCAGAGTGTTGAAGCTATTTAATCAAGTAGAAATTTCTTCTGGTAATCATGTACTAATTATTTGAATATAAAAGTATGTAATGCATTATCCATAAGGTTTGTGTGGTTATTCAGCATAATTAATGTGGATGTCTCAACTTGTTGCTTATGGTATTCCTTCTAAATGACTTTTCTAAGCTATTACTTAGATCCCTCCGCAGAGAGGGATCTGGGGGTTGTGGTTTACAGCAAGCTTAATATGAGCCAGCAGTGTGCCCTGGCAGCCAGGAGGGCCAACTGCCTCCTGGGGTGCATCAAGCACAGCATTGCTAGTCGGTCGAGGGAAGTGATTGTCCCGCTTTACTCTGCGCTGGTGCGGCCTCACCTCGAGTACTGTGTGCAGTTCTGGGCACCACAGTACAAAAAGGACATTAAACTGTTGGAGAGTGTCCAGAGGAGGGTGACGAAGATGGTGAAGGGCCTAGAGGGGAAGACATACGAGGGGCGGCTGAAGTCACTTGGCCTGTTCAGCCTGGAGAAGAGGAGGCTGAGGGGGGACCTCATTGCGGTCTACAACTTCCTCGCGAGGGGGAGTGGAGGGGCAGGTGACCTATTCTCCGTTATCACCAGTGAAAGGACCCGTGGGAACAGCGTTAAGCTGAGGCAGGGGAAGTTTAGGCTGGACATCAGGAAGAGGTTCTTCACCGAAAGGGTGGTTGCACACTGGAACAGGCTCCCCAGGGAAGTAGTCACTGCACCAAGCCTGTCTGAATTTAAGAAGAGATTGGACTGTGCACTTAGTCACATGGTCTAAACTTTTGGGCAGACCTGTGCGGTGCCAGGAGTTGGACTTGATGATCCTTATGGGTTCCTTCCAATTCGGGATATTCTATGATTCTACTTTTAGTTGCTTTGTAAAAAGAAAAAAAACAACAAAAAAACCCCACAACATATCTAGTAGACTAGTTTCTGAGAGATTTTACAGTATACCTAGAGTTATTATTTTCAAATATTGGTCAATTCTTATGTTGTCCAAAGATTTAGAAGTAGAAGCAAATTACCAAAGTGATTAGAAACTGTTTCACTGCATTGAGTTGGCAGCCAAACTAACTGATGCCTTTACAGCTCCTAGTTTAATGAGGAAAGCTGTAAGTAAAGAATTAAAATCAAGAACCATCCCAGTCAGATATTCATTAACTAACAGTTAGAAATTTAGAACACATCAGAGGGCTAACGCATCTACCCAGGATCAGTCATGCCGGAGTAGCATGAAGAGGTCAGTGCTATACAGAAAGTGCCATAGGTTCTATTTTTGTAGCATTTTAGGCATATTAGGACTCCCAATGAAAACGTATAAAGAGTTATTAGGATTAAATAACCCAATCTATTTGATGCTGTAACACTAAATATACATATCAGTGGACTTGCACCAAACCCAACCAAACTTACCCTCTGCATCTGAGCAGACAACTTCATCTCCTATGTCCTCCCTTGTTTTTAGGGTACAGTGCTGTTTGCGAGAGCTTACTTTCCCTTATGCTGTGAACATGTATTTATGAGACAACTTGCTAGCCCCTGTAATTATTAGCGATCATTCGCTTACAGCCTCTTTCTGTTGCTGCTCTTCTGCATTTCTCAGTTATGATATCCTAAGATTCTTGCAATTCTGTTCCTTGCTCTTACATAATCATGTTGCCAAATCAACCTCTCTGATCCATGCCTTTCAGGAAAGAGCCAGTCTACTTTCACTTGAGCTGCTGTCACAGAAACCCACCGGGTGCCTGTTTTTCCCATAGCTGAGGACATTGAGAAGAGTTTTCAGAGTATTTGACAAAGTTTGTATTAAATAAAGTTTTTGTAGAGGATACTCCTTACCTTAGTCACTTCAATTAAATTAATCCTGTCTTAATCAGCAGTGCAGCCACAGATTAGTAGTTAGCAAGAGTATTTGCAGATTACTATAAAGTTATCAGAACAGAATACAGTTTTAAGTAACTTAGAAAAATTCATGCAAGTCTCATTATAACTTTTTGCTTCTTTAGAGGCAAATCTTGTCTCTGAAAAGAGGAAAAAAGGCTTCAGAGAGCAGAGAATTCAAAGACTAATCCATTCAGGAAACCCTTTTGTCTTGTATACAGTAAAATAAGGTGAAGGCTGGAGATAGCCTACTGAGTTTTATAGTCAAAGAGCCTTGCATAACAGAGTATATAAGCTTAAAAGTACAGCAATTGCAGGCCTACACAAGTCCTCTCTTACATAGTTGTAAGGTGAGCCTCAAACACCATTTACTTATAGGAGATCAATTTACTCAGTCTTTACTTAACTGGCAGAACAAGTAGAGCCTCTTTAATACAGAAACAAGGGCAGCAACTCAATCTTGACACAGTTGCCCTTAAATATAGCTTACATACCAGGTTAATTTAGGAAATCTCATAAAAATCGGAATTAACTTCTTTAAAGTACAGAAAAGAACATTACTGTCTAAAAACTGACTTATCTCACCTTGAACACTCCAGAAGGCGGGTGTAACACAATCATCATATACTAGGGAACTCTTCTATAAAAGAAACACTTTACACCCAAAAGTCCTTATTTCTTGACTGATGTAACCAATGTATCAGAGGAGTCTTAACTAGCTACTTTTATTTATTCTCCTGTCCTCAGATGTACAAACAAGGACAATTGCTAGCAGCTGTCATTAATATATTTTGTTTTGCCCTACCAGCTGTATCATAACATATTAGAAGACGGTGGAACCGAGGCCTGTAAGGGTTATCTGAAAGTTTGTGTTGTCATTGACTTTGTCCTCTGACAGGATATATTGCATCTAAGTTCTAGAGAAATATATTATGCTATCAAGTTTCCACTACTACACTTTGTTAACAAATATATTTGATCCAAAAGAAGAAAGCAGAGTTTCTTCCCCTATACTGTAAGTAAGCATTTCTGTGGCACTTTAAGCAGAGGATTCTAGTGTGTTTTTAGTACATAATGTGATCTGGGAGAATGCAGAAGAGGAGACATTAGTTGCAACTTATTATAGAGAAACTGATTCCCTACAATTATACATCAGCTCTTTTAGAATTTAGGAAATCAATGCTGTATTATTTTGTCACTGTCATCACTTGCATCTGCACTCCTTTCCAAGTTTTCTTCCTCTCAGGCTGCTTGTGGCAAATTTCAGGACCAGGCATGTGTGCGTCCATTTAGTGCTCCCCACAAACAAATTCATGCAGCATACAAGGATAGGAGAAAGGATATCATTGCTCTGCTTATAAAAATCATATGCAATGGTGGAAGTAGCCTGTAAAAGAGAAGGGCTGCATAGGAAAAGCTCAGGGTGAACGTTGGGAAACAACTTTCCTTTTATATTTAGTTGACTCGTCGCATTTTTATCAGTCAAGGATTTACTTTTTTCAATCTGCTGTTAGGCTGATTTCATGCTGTATTTGATTATATACAAGGATTCCTCACAATGATATAGTTTAAGAAATCAAACCTACAAGGAGAAGGCAAAGGAGAGAGAATCAAAGATAATGAAGAAACAGTATTTGAAATGGCTGGAGGGTGAGAATGATGGAAAGTAGAGTGAAATAACAATAGAGGAAGGGGAATTAAGGCCTGAGTGAAAGGAATGGCAGAGAATGTAGGGAAGGAAGAGGAAGTGGGAATTCAGGAGTGCTGAAGGACTGGTGATGAAAAAAACAGCTTATAACTGGGAAGTATAAACAGTTGTCTAGACTAAACCTCCTACTGTTGCTGGAACTTGCTGAAGGAATGGCTACTTCAGAACTCTCTCTGAGTTTCAGGTAAATACGATGTAATTATTTAGGTAGTAATGAGTTGGTTTACTTTCCTTTTATGAAAAATGATGAAGAATCTTTAACAGTTGCAAAGACTATGTTTTTATGCCTCATCAAAAATGAGTCTTGTAGAACAATTTTATATCACCATAAGAACAGTGCTGTCCACACCCAAAAGTAATGTGGAAACCAGTTCAGCACTTTAGCTTCCTATTTATTTCCAGGACTGTGCTGTTTCATAGGCAATAAATGTCAATTCTCTGTCAAAGGGGGAATCCCAATCTTTAAAGAGCATGCTCACTTCTGCTTGCTGCATTCCTCTCGAAGCTCAGCATGTTGCTATGTCTAGCTATTGGATAAGGACATCTAGACACATATCAGGACACAATAGATTAGGCTGTGCAAAGCCCCATCCAACCTGACTTTGAACACTTCTAGGAAAGGGACATCATGCCAACAACTTATTTTAGCAAAAATTGTGAATGTAAAATATATCCATATATATATATATATATACACACACACACACATATACACATTTTAAATCAGAACTGGTGTTATAAGAGTGATTTGCTATTTAATAATAATTAAAAAGGCCTTGGAGTATGGGTGCAGTGCCTCTTTAGGTACTGCATAACCTGTGAGCAGATGGAAGTACATGATCCAGTACATGGAAGTAGAGCAAAACCAGATAAAGCTGCTCTCAAACACACACAGCACCCTGCCTGTAAACAGCACTGATAAAGTCTACAGTTGTCCTCTGAGGAAAACAGGAAAGTATTCAAAATCCCTGCTATTACATTGTTACTAAGGGAACAAATGGCATGTTTTGCTACAAGCAATTCAGGTGCTAGTAGAGGTCCACCTGGCTTTCCTACTCCAGAAACATACTGTACAAGGCTTACTGGAAGACAACTTAGAAAGGTAGCTGATTAGCACAGATTTCACATAACACAGCTTTTTAAAAAAATCATAGTGCAGAGTGCCACGCACACAGCTCAGAGGGGTAGAGAAAACCCTAGGGAAAACTAAAATAAATCTGCAATTCATTGCTATACTTTATTGCAAGTCATATTGAAATGCCAAATAACCTGTATGATAAGCTTATATTGATGAATGGGAACTCAGCCAGCCAAAACAACAGAGTCTAGGCATAAAGCCATTTGAGCTATCCAAGACAACAGATTTTGTGGAGGAGTTATACCACCACAGGACACAAACTGGACAGAAAAGAGAATGGCTCATGACTTTTCTCAAGAGCGCAGATGTCTAATTACTATTAAAAGGAAGAGGGAAAGAAACAAGCGATCAGTTCTATCTAAAGGATCTGCTTCTCCTCAAGAAAGCGTGGAAAATATCACACTATTGACATTTCACTTCCAAATGCTAAGAGAGTTACTGATAAATTAAATAGTTTTGTGGTATCTACTCATTGTTTAATAAAGACCTGAGAAATCAAACTGGAACAGGAACATGAACTTCAGGAGAGAAGCTGTCTAGTTCCAAGTGCAGTTCCTGCCTCTGATCTCTGTTGTTCTCCCTCAAATACATGCTTCTCAGAAATTATGAGTATTAATTAGACAGTAATTGCAGAAGACCTGTGTTACTCTCCCCTGGTAGAAGGGTCATTTAATTAATTTGTGTCTTCTTTGATAACTTCTTTTTGTTCTCTGTGTTGTTCGTTTATTTATTTATTCGTCCCTGATGTCTCTTTTTTGTTTCTTACCGTCAGGAAAGCATCCATTCCCAGAACAAGTTCATCAGAGTGTGGTGCCAACCTGGTTGAGACTACAAGCAGCAATGGCTGCAACAGTGAGTACACTTGAAATGATTGGACTCTGTGACAAAAGCTGGGGAGGAAGCTTTCATTAGTGAAACTCATGTTTTGTTTGTTTTTCAGAAATAATAACAGAGTAAAGCATTAGCTTGGAAGAATGGTGAAAAAACGACGTGCAGAGCAACCATAAAAGTTGTAGTGGTTGAAATGGTAAGGGGGTTAAGTAAAGAAAGTAGGCTGTAAGAGGAGGCCTACTTCTGTGTTAGAGAAAACTGCAATTAATACGTGAACAGTTGCATTTAGTAGAGTTTTATGTATTTTTAAAGGTGTACCAAATTATACAGAAATCACTATAACCTATGTTTGAATTTTGTGAGATACTGTTTTCAACGATGAACAGATAAAAGCATGATATAATTTTATTTCTTATTGCATGA
Organism: Anser cygnoides; assembly: GCF_040182565.1. NCBI lineage: Eukaryota > Metazoa > Chordata > Aves > Anseriformes > Anatidae > Anser > Anser cygnoides. Next base: position 14,123,840 of record NC_089883.1, read on the forward strand.
GAAAAATGAAATCTTTTTTCACTACAAAGAGAATGTGAGACAATCATAGGATTTTTTAGCACGAGGTAATACCATGAACTTTTGATACGATTGTCCCAAAGGAGTTGAGGACTCTCTTCATTCAGTAGCTTCAAAATTTATACTTGTGAAATCTGTCAAGGATTTGGCTTGTTTCAGAATACACTTACCAGATGTAGGAGAAAAGAAGTACCTTTCTTCAGCTAATACTGTTGGTTTTTTTATTAATAGTAAGGTAAGAGGGTGAGATACCACTGCTAGTGTATTGGTCAGCTTTCTGGCACAAGATTTTAATTCAAATTAAAAGAAAATACTAAGAGAAGAGATTGGTAATGGTTATAAGTAGTCTACTAGGTAGAGTATTTACCCTTTGCTTGGTATATGTCCCTAATATTAAGCAAGGTACCTTCCTTGTTGGTTTTATTTTTGTCTTGCCTTCTTCTAAAATTCTCACTACTGATCTAAATTTTACCGTAGGTTTACAGTTGATATTTCAGACACTAAAACTCAGGAGTTGCATTCATCAGGTCCATTCCTGAAACGATACATTATCCAGCCAGGTGTGTTGGCTGGACAAGCACTGCCCTCTCTAAGGATCCCTTTGTTTTACTCACATAACCATTTGCTGATCACGCCAATATATATATCGCTATCTGGTTCCTTACAGGATTCCCTTACTCTGGCAAAGAGAGGTCAAATGACATGGTCTTTCTCTCTTTCTGCCTTGATGACACAAAGAGACCGGATGGGTAGTCAGCGGCACAGAAAATGTGAATTGAACAATTTTATTTTCAACTCATTTCTGTCACTGGAGGTTGCAACTAGGAAAAAACACACCTATTTCCATAATGGCACATTACCTAGCAGTTCACTGTATGGCATTTATAATGTTGTTTTGAAGAGAAAGTTTATTGAGAAAATTTCAGGATTTCAAAGGGGAGAAAATGCTGAATGCAGATATCTCATCTCTGAAATAAAAAAAATGGAGGTATATAAAAATGTAGGTGCAAAGAAAAATTTGAATAAGCTTCAATTCCTGGGGTGTCTACTGCATGCTCTTTTGTCAGAAAAAATACTGTGTATTTTATATCAATGTAGACAAAAGTACAGCAAGACAGAGAAGAAAAGGCATAGTGCTACAGTGTATACGGTAAGAAGTCAAGGAGAAAACCATAACATAAAAACTATTAGAAAACAACACAGAAAAATACATTACTTTCTGAGGATTCATTTCAGAGAAGTTGGAGCCCAAGTTAAAGCTCAGCATCTACAGGGAAAATCTGAAAGCATCAAATCAAGTAGAGGCCCTGATCCAGAGAAGTTCCTTATTATAGAGAAGTGCTTATATAAAGCACTGAAAGATAAGTTTCTCCCCAAATTAACTGAACTTAGATGTTATTTCTTGGACTTCAAACCCTTTGCAGATACTCATGAGGAAGCTGATAATGTTGTTTTAAAGGCTAAGAAAGATGAAAGTGGTTTTTCATCACATATGGACATGCCAGTGTTAAATGCAGAGTTTAGATGTGCAGCAATAATGATAGCTACATTAGAATCCGTATTACCTAAAATACTTTGTATAGCCTCAGTGGAAATTAGTCACAGAGGACGGCGGTTAAATAATTTCCATGTGTTATTGATCATGAGACATTCAGACTTAATAACAGTAAACTTCAGCACACTATTTTCATTGAAAGAAGAAAAGGCTTATGGTCATCTTAAATGGAAATTCGGGAAGGAAATATTAATAGAAGATGTGAAAAATAAATGGACTGAAGTTGTACACTATAACCTCTTACAACCCTCTCAGCTTTCCAGACAAACATGGAATAGCTACTCAGTATTACCAATCATGTTTGCATTATCCAGGAAACAATTTGTACAAAAAATGAGAATGAATAAAACAAAACCATGTTTAAATGCAAACAAGTCAATTTATGAAACAATGTTATCTTTGAATGAAATCCTATTAGCGATTCAGGTTCCTTCTAATCCACTGCAACTGAGAACATTTCAGCTTCTAAAATTATTTATTTCAATTCACAAGCTTGGGGTCTTTCAGGTCAAAAGGAGATTAGGCTACAAATTCATTTTAAGCTGGCCAAATGCCACAGGAAGTGCAGGGTAGCCAACATTACATCCAATTTAATAAAATTGTGCAATGCTTGCTTACAAAATTAAGCAAGTAGTCCTGTGAGCAAGAAAGCTACAGAAACACTGGATCCAATGGATCTGATCTTGAGCCTGGAGTCAGTGGAGCATAAAAAGTGTTATGTGTATACACAGGGATGAGTCATACGGTCTCTTCTCTGCTTGACTCCAGTTTTCATGAAACATAAAATCTCCTATCTTTGAAATTACCCCTCCACCAGTTTAAAGGTTACAGGGGGAAGAGAACGGGAAAAGACCGGTTGCCTAGGAGCCGACACTAATACAATTACACACCAATTGATTTGTTACAGCAAAAATTCTTATACTTGAGGATCATGTTTTCCTTCCTTTCCTTCCTCATAGTAAAGGGCTTTTCTTAATGGGTTAGTGAATCCTTCTGGTCATTTGCAAAACAAAATGCCAACCACTAACAGGAAATCTCTTTATAGACCTAAGTAAGAGGCTGCTTATATGTTGTTCAGTCTCTCTCTCCCAAATTTTTTCAAATACCTGTTCAAGGGAAATGAAGATTTTTCTGTCTTTGGATTTATATCGTTAAATATCATGTGGGAAGACCAATGGGCAATCCGTTTGGTAGCACTAACCATTCTAACGGTACCTTCAATATTATGCCACCCCTTCACAATTTACTGCACCAAAAAAATATTTTCCTCCTGGCCCTGCATTTTGAAAGAACAGTAGAGAGGCTCTGACAGTATGACTTAGTTATTTCAAAATGGAAAGCAGGGAAGAAATGGGGGAGAGAACTTACCACAACAGACATTCCATCTGCGCCACTGCTTTCGGTTTCAAGTGTTGTGACTGTAGGAACTACCAACTGATCAGAATCCATGCAGAAAGGTAAAACAGTGATCATAGCTAAAAAGCTAAAATTTCCTGTTGTGTGTTCAGCAAATTCTGTATCAGGAGATATGTACCTAGAAGGGGCTGCCCAGGGAGGGAGAGCTTTTGTTCAAGGTGATTATGGATGGAACATGGGACAACCACCTCTTCTACATTAAAAGACAAGCCCACACCCCTCAATTATGTTCCATTGGTATTTGGCATCCTTTCGGCTTTAAATGATACCAAGCTATTTAAGATAAAAACTGACAGAACTGTGGATTAGTTTGTGTAGGAGTTTTCACTAGTACTATGACCATATTCAAACCCGGGAATATTATTGAAGGTGTATCTGTGTGAGTTGGGGGGTGGGGGAGAACTAGAGCTAAACCGGTTACGATTCTCTGGCAATGTTATTTACATTACCAGGATATAAATGTTCATTGTCTCTCTCTCTCAGATGTAATGTCTTCTGTTGACATCTGTGCATGTAAATGAAGAGATGGAACATTACTGTATATCTGATTATACTGAATAACCAGAAGAATCTAGACATAACTTGTTGTGTTTTTTTTTGTTAAGATAAGTGAAAAAGGTTCTTTCAAGCAAGTACTGCAGTATTTTCTGCACTTCAGGGGAAAACAAGCAAACAAAAACGTGTCTGCCTAAAGATGTTAAAAAAATAATCATTATTGTATGTAATATTACTCGCTTGTGATTATTCAAAGTCTGTTCTTCTTCTGTTTTTTGTACTTTTAACCTGTTCAACATAACCTATATTCTAACGTCTGAGAGCAATTTCTTGACAGCAAAGTACCAAACAGAAATGAAGTACTGAAGTACTTGCAGGCAGGTTGCAGCTCAGTTGCATATTTGGGAGAGATACTCTAAAAAGCCTTTCACCAGCAATTTTTCCTACAGCTAGCTAAGGGTGCATAAACAGAACCTGAAATAACATCAAGATAGCGCTGTTTTCATCCCCCAAATGAACACTAAATATAATTTCTAACACTTAAATTCAGCTCTGTGTCAGTTTGTACCACATCCGAACGTTCTCAGTGAACATTACAAGAGACTGGTTTCAAGTTACGCTCCCAGTAATAAATAATGGTGTTTGCACTACTACTTTTGTACAGGCAAATGGTGGGCTGTAAAAATGTAGCTGACCATCCACTGGCATTTTTAACAGGGCTCCGTAATTTGAATCTATGTTGTACATTCCATTCTTTTTTTCTCCATCACAACATTCACTGCTGTTTCAAACTATTCAGTCATTTTCACCGGTTCTGGAGTTCCTGTTTTCAGGGGATTAGTGTTTGCTCTCACTATTGCCACAGTGTCTACTCAATTAAGATGAGCTTAATTTTAAAAAAGCTGTTTCTAACTCATAGAGTTGTGAAAAATTATCTTGAGAAGGTGACATGACTGCCACTGATTCAGCAATAAGAATCACTCTGAAACAGTTATTTTAAGAAGTCAGTGCTACCTGCTAATCTCAGTGAGGATCCAGCTGTGAAATGTAATGATAGCAATTTATATATTTTTTAAAGTGTTTAAACAATTTAGAAGCATAAATCCCATTGATTTAGGAATAAAATTTTTGTTCCTAAATTATCAAAGCTATTTTCCAAATAGCTAGTTCTCTGTTAATAATTCTAACACACATGTCCAGGTAATATCACTTCCAAATAATCCAAACTTTTTTTTTTACACTTCTCCTTTGAAAAGCTTCCATTTTTTCCCACTAATTGTGTGTTACCTGTTTAGAAAAATACCCCACATTGTTATGAACTGCTGGTAGGTGTACAGTAATCAGTGCAAGGGTCCTGCAATGTTTGAACTTGTATTTATTTCATCTAAAACTCTGGTACAGGACCCAGGCACACCACCACCAGAAATGAGCTGTTTACCTTGCTGCACACCTTTGAGCCTGTAGATCAGGAGACATGTTCCTAGGCAGAACACCCTTGAGGCTAACCCAGAGCCTCTTCCAAAACAGCAGCCTCTTCTGGAGCCTGCATCTGGCTGAGAAATGGGCTTAGGAACAGGAAAAAATTCAAGTAAGAAATTTGAGAATTAGAGTCTAACGTTCATCTTGAACTGCCTTCATGTGCATGAATTACAATTGCTGTATTAAGGTGGGAATTATTACAAGGATTCACCACAGCCTCATACAGTAAAAAAAAAGTTTTCTGCAGTTTTCAACTGAAGCTGCTTTCTGAACGTACACTTGTGACCATCTGCCTCCGCTTTTACTGACCTATTCTAGCTTTCTTACAATGGCAAATTATAGAAAAATCCTACAGAGGGGATTTTTGAATTACTAACTGAATTCTAATTCATTACTAATTGAATTACTAATTTGAAAATAAAAATTCCTGTAATAGTTTTATGTTTTGTAAATGCTATTTTGGTTGTGCAAATAAGAAATTAGACATCATACACTTGCCTATTACTTTTTATACTTCTGATACCTACAGTTCACTTAACTGAAAAATGCATTAAGGAACATGCAATGAAACGTTACTCATATTCAAAACATGAGGATAAAGAATGTCCTTTACCTTGTGTCAGCAAAATCACCATTCTTCTCTGCAGGTCTTGTGACTTAGATTTTCTTTTTTCCTTCAGCAAAACAAAATCCCGTTGTAATCACTTAGGATTTATATACTCTTGCAGGAAACATTACCATCACCACGGTAACTGGACAGATAATTATTAGAGAAGTCTTGTGTTTTCATGCACTCTGTAAGAAGCATTGCTATTCACATTTGCCTCACTTTGCCTGAGTTGCTGAACAGTCCTTTGACTAACTTTGTCCACTTTATCACTTTTGAATGACAGAGGTACAAGTTACTGCACTGCAAAGCTTTGTCAGCGAAGAACACGCACTGCCTTTTCGTGCAATGAACTAGACAGGTGGCACATACTGCCTTAAACAAATATACTTGGGGTTAACTCAGGAGTTGTTGTGGTTTTAGAGTAAATGATAATGTGGAGGCAAAACGAATCTGGATACCAAAACGCTTTAATCGCACACGTTGCAGTGCAATGAATTACACCACCTCCCTGGCACGGCAGACAGACAGGAGAGACGGCAGTCCAGGAGAGACAGCACAGCAATTCCAGCCAGGCAGGCCATGTGTCTGGGGTCCCCTGGGCTATTCCCCATTCCCCAGTGTTGGAGATGATCCTGGAGTCTGGTGCAAGCTCTTGGGATTCCCTTACCAGACGCTTTTTTGCACTGTGGTTACCTCCAAGATGTGTAAGCACCCTTAGCTACTGGACTGGGCAGAGAATACCTCGCTGATGATTAGCTCCTTCAAACTGCATTCTGAGTTTCTGTTTTGCTGTGCCATTGTTGAAGCTCACAATCTGCTTCTTCGGACACTTCTGGACATGTTTGCACTGCTGTTCCAGACACGTGGTTGATTGTAATTCATTTACTTCTACTACAGCAAGAAGCTGGGTAAAGTTCACAGGCTTATGCTAACAGCCATGCTGCTAACTAGGCCTAACTCATACTAACTGTTACAGGAGACCTGTCTTTATTACAGAAATGAAACACACATTTTCTTTGCCTACTGTTGAATGTGTAACATTACAAAATCAGAAAGGACCAAACATGACATTCCAGTTATGCTGAAAACATGTATCCCCCTGCCCACCCTGATGCTTCTCTTAAAATTCAAGAACACTGAATTCCCAGCTACTTTCTCTTCCAAATGCAGTAGCTAGTCTCCTATCCCTAGGAAGCCAGTGGGAGTTTAACATCCTATCCATTGTCTTCAAATTAAAAAAAAAAATAAAAAATATATATTAAAAAAAATAATCACCAAATCACCAACAGAGCCGTGGGGAAGTACTGTCAGTGCTCAGCACCCAATGAGACCAATAGTTCGACTCTCAGGACAGATATGCCTCTTCCTTAGCCTGTTAGGCTACTGTCAGAGAAAAGTTTCATCTAGACATTGGCAAGAAGATGGCAACTGTAGACTTGGTTGTTACATTAAAGCAAAATATAGTTATAGGACATTTAGTCCGATATAGTACAACATGCAGCGAACTATTTCATTTTTTACTAAACCAGACAGGCTAGTTACCTGATAAGGCAATTGGAAGTGTGCTGAAATGTTGCAAAATAAATCCTATTTTCTTGTCATTCTATTACTAAATGAAAGAAAAAGGGAGGAAAGAATTTAAAAGTGAGCAAACGTATTATGAGCTACACTTGAAATTATTCTGAACGTACTTATTTGAACATCATAATACGGCATTCCAGCTGCAGCACTCCAAATAGGTGACTGATGTAAAAGCTTCAGCTCACAAAAGCATGGGAAAACATGCAGAAACACAAGTCTTAAAGGCTCTATACAAAAAGAACGTAGCCAGATCTTGTGTGGCCCATAAATTCTAATTTAAAAGCAAAAAAATTTTTAAAGGAATTTAAAGATACCAGATGAATTCTTCATATTTTGCGCTTTGGATTTAGAAGTTTGTAACAGCAAGCATCATGCTGTAAGAGAATCCAAGAGGAAGGGTAACTAGTGCATTTTGACTGTGAAAACTGATACACACCAAGACTAAAATTGCTGGTACGTACAAACTATCAGATACTACTCTAAACCAAATATTTATGACAACTCAAATTGAGTTCAAGATGGTGAAACGAGTTGAGCTTTTAACGTGACAGCATCTCACTAAATCAGAGCTTTTCCTCTAAGAATGGCAGGCCGGATGCTTCTACATAATTTCATTTTTATTTAATGAGCACTTCTTATTTTTTTCTAAAGATATTCTTTCATTTTACCTAGTAAACCCATTCAGTGTTGAAACTAGGACTCAAATCTGGGCAGGTTGTGCATTTCTCAAAATAAAATCCAGGAAATGGTGGATTTTATGCATCAGTATTTCAGTACGCATCAGTAGTTTTTCCAGACTGTTTTGGATACATAAATAGAGCACATCAAAGTACTGTTTATTTCTACATGTTGATTACTTGGACTCCAACTGCCATTTGTGCAAACCATTCTCATTTTAGAAAAAAAGAGTCTTTCTTCAATTGCAGAATTCCATTAAAATACCATTTACCTGCAATTGTGATGTGTACGTGGGATTACACACAACGCAAAGCTTTCCCACAGCTATTATAATAAACTATTCCACCTACAGGATTGGATAATACGAGAATGATGTTTATGCTTTGGAAGGTGCTTTGACTGCAAGATGCCCAGTCTGCCAGACTTTTCTGTTTTCTGTAATGAAAGAAACAGGTCACTGATGCATTAAAAACATATTTACACTTGGTTTGGTTTCGTTGAACCAAGATGAATAAGAGTCATTACGGTAGTATAACCGTGAAGCAGGTCATCCTTTACGTCATTACATTCTCTTAACACGAAATTCCCAGTAACTATTCGATCACATCCTATTTCGCCATGTCCAAAAAAGCCAAAGAGGGGAACGTTTGGAAAAAACTTCCTAAACGCATCTGCTTCCATATTCCTTTTGGTTTTATAATGCCGATATCCTCTGCCAACACATGCAAACATGAAGCCAATGGTGTTACGCTCGGGGATGTTTGCTGCTTTGAGACGCTGCATGGCGGCTTCTGCTGTCCTCTCATCAGCTACATCCTGGTCTAACAGAACTGTCGCACTCTGGATCTGGGGACCACTGAAAGCCAGTCCAACCACACCACAGGCATCACTGGGCTGGGCGTTATTACTGAAAGGCAACAGGCCTTAGTTAGAGAACATTTCAGGAAGTCCACTTCACACCTGAATAATCTGCTGCCGCAGAAGTAAGATGCAAAACAGACCAACATTCTGGTGATTTTGAAAGCTGCCTTAGTTAAAAAACAGAAAAAAACCTTCCAACATTTTTATCCTCTTTTAACAGCAACCTTTCACAAGGAAAACCTTTCACATCAATACCTGGAATTAATCATAAGCCTGCCTCTCAAATACTAGCCACGTTAAGCACTCTGCATATGTCACAGCTCTCTAAGTCCAACTGAGCTATAAGTTCAACTTGAGCAAAGATACTCAGCATTTACACATCAAGCCAGAGCAGCAGCAATCAGGAACAACTTCAGATTCCTGGTGCTTCAGGTCTCCCTGGCTGGCCAGAATGCACTGGTTTTAATAGTTACGTATTTATGGCTTATGAGCAATAATTTAACATGGTCAGCTCTCTCATCTGGAATAACGGTGCAGCTGGCATAACTCAGATGCAAGAAACATGTCTGTACCGCTACGGAGTCCAGACCTACACTGGCAGGAGAAGCCCACAGGAGTGTCTGCACCACACTCCCCAGCACAGGCTGCTCCAGGGAGGATGCACTGGCACTAGCAAGTCAGAAGGCACAAGCAGCTCTCCCTATACAGCTGAGCAGCTGGAGCGGAGAAGCCCAAATCTGCCCTGTAGGGATTGTGGTAGAGGGACAGGGTTTAACTTGGATCGCATCAAGCCTGTTCCTGTGAGTGCCACGTCCTTGCGGAGCTGCAGCACATTAAGTGTGCTCCTGGGAACAGTCCTGGCTGCATGTTCAGGTACTACTCTGATGTGAAGCGAGATGAGGCTGACAGAGAACCAGAACAGTCACTTAAGTGGTCTCTGTCACAATGAGTGCTAATTTATCTGCAAGCCAGAGAGTAAGCACAGACTGCAATAAACGCATACAGTGTTTCTGAAGCTGGAACCGTTCACAGTTCTCTCCTAGCTGGGTTTCCAGAACCCTAACTGTAACAGTCAAACAAAGCTTCCAGCTCTTCTTGCTGAATCATGGTGTAGTAGTTGGACTTTGTTCTCTTAAAAAAAATAAATTTCCCATTCTACTACCACTAAGGGACATTTCCAATAGGACACAGCTAAAATGCTACAACTTCTGCAGAATTTTTCCTATTTTAAATTTAATTCACAATTTACCTTGAAAAAGATACCTACTTCTCAGAGGTCAGCGATGTAAAGCTCTCCACTTGTCCCCCAGCTAGGATGATACTTTTTTCATTCAAAGGATTGACTATTTGATGAAGAAATCGAGTAGCTCCAGACTTCCAGGAGTTGTAGCCAAACAGAAGAACCACACGGAGATCTGGATTATTCTTCAGACCTGCAAATAAAAGCACAAGCATAAGTCCCCTTATTTTTGACTTCCCCTGAAGTTCAGGTATCCCATATACACTCTTCACTCTCTCCTTAAATACCTAATGCCTTTACTAACGGCTTTCCATTGCTGCAACTGAAAAACAAGACACAGGTTGGTCACGTATCCAGGAGCTGGGCTGCATTCTCCACCTACTTAAGAATTTCTGAAAAAACTTAGCAATGAAAAGAAGATTGTATCTGCTCCTCCAGCTTTCAGCTTCTTTCACAGAGCATTTGTTTTACCACAGCACAGTTTCTGGGTTTTACTTGACATCTTTAATTGTCCTTTTACAGACAGGAATTGAGCATACAAGTAATTCAACAAGAACCACAGTGCAGTAAATAACTTTACTTGAAAAATTTAATAAATTGCATACATCAGCCAGTTGTTTAACCCAAGACAGAAACTCCCAAGTCTGCAGAACACAAATACTCACGAAACCCTCATATTACTCTTTGTAAATGATCTGTTGTGTCCTGCTAAGAACACAACATAAAGAATGTAAAGTATATTTATTGTAATCTACTGTCTTTTCTTCTGCCTTTCCTTGCTACAATACCTGACTTAGGATCTAAAAGGAAAGTTATCTTGGAGAAGAAAAGCAGCAGCTCCTCCCCACCCACTTCTGAACTGTGGTGGTAAGAATGATTCCCAATGACACAAACTCACTTATCATTACTTTTAAACAGTTAGAGGGTTGCTCAAAACATAACAGCTCCCTCTTAGCAGCCCTAAAGAAATCTGCAAGCAGTACTCATAATAATTTACCCTCAGTACTCCAGACAAAAAGGGGAACAGAGATCAATCGACCAACAGCAGCCCTACAGAGCCCCAGCGCGCTCTGTGAACACAGTTAGCACAGAAGCTGTTAGTTCTACGTGTAATTCCACACTGGAGCCCAGAAGAGCCAGACAACACTTTACAAAAGCCCAGATCAAAGGGTGAACAGGGACTTACCTGCTTCAGCAAATTTACTTTCATCAAAGACCCTGTTCTTCAAGTCTTTAGGAAAATGGAAGGTTTGGATTTTTACACCATCAATTTTGGGAAATAGCAGAGCAAACCCAGCTTCACCATCTTCAATTTCTTGAGGTTGATTGCTGCTTGAACCCATAGGGGTAACTACAATGACACAAAAAAAGACACCTCACATTCAGTGATTCTAACGTTTTTGTCTACACCGTGATGTAGATTAAAAGAGGCAGAGCAGCATACATGACATAAAACATGACAGCTCATTTCCATACATATGTAAAGATAGCTGGTGTTAATTTTGTTGTTGTTTTGGAAAGATAAAACATGCAAGAGTCCCCTTTGCTACAGATGATGCTGAAGTCACTTCGCAGGAGGAGACAATTTGGAAATTTTCCCCCAGCCACACCAAATTCAAATCAAATGGAAAACAAGCACTGTGCAATACATAAATCTCTCAGCCTTCCAGCCAACTTCTGTGGCCACACAAGGATACTCGGATTTTTAAGAACTACCTACGAAACAGGGAACAGTGTTGTACAAGAGTGTGACGACAGTATAAAGCAAACTGATACAAATATCAGCACCCTATTATTGGATTATACTGCTGACAAGAATCAATCACCACAATCAAGGTAGAGCAATACTACAACACCGTGGACCAACTTGGGGACTAGGGGAGGATAAACGGAACAGATGGCACTGCTCCAGAGATCTGGTTCAAGTGACCGATTACCTGGATTTGAGCTATGCAATGGGTGCCCTCACTTGGAAATACTAAAAAGCTTTTCAATGCCCCTTGATCTCAGGGGAACCAAGCATCAACGTGAGGAAAAATAAAAAAAATAAAATAAAATAAAATAAAATAAAATAAAATAAAATAAAATAGTGTATCAAGTTAGCTAATTCCATTGAGACAAGCACGAGCTGATGCACAAAGCACTGGTGTATCCTCTGTATCCGCACTGCAAAGATAAGCCACCTGTGCTAAAAGAACAGAAAAACTTACTTTCAGGAAGAAACTATGTGATTTGTCTAAGTAATTACAGGTTGAGATTGTTATACTTTATAAATACAGCAAGAGAAAACAGGAAGAAAAGAACTAAGAAAGCAAAAGGATCCTGCTGACAAAAGAAGAGAGCAATAGCCTACTTACTCTAAACAGAAGTACTCAAATAGTCTTTAGTAGGAGCAGAATCACAAGTATTTATGGCTAGAGATGACCTCAACAAGTTGCCCAAGCAACTCCTTACTCCTTCACATTAGAGCACTGTGCTGCCCTTCCTGACACATATTAGTCCAGACTGTTTAAGACAGGTGACAGAGAAGGAAAGCAAACATACTAAGCAGACTCCTCCTACACTTTTTGATATATGAGAGCCTGCTACCAACACACAAGGCGTAATCTATCCTCTGTGATCACAGGGATGAGCAGAAAAATACACCCTAGTACACCGTAGAAAGAGAATTTAAGGTGAGAAAGGAGAAAAAAATGCTAATAATAAAAACCCAAAGCATTAAAGAAGACTCCTACCTACAATCCCTGGGGTGACCAGTCCAAGAACTTGACATCGTTTTGGCAACAATTTTTCAAGTGCAATTGCTGTTTCTTTACTGTTTCTTTTTCTGGCTGTTAAAAGAGAAAAAAGAGTAAGCACAAAGAAGTATAAGCAAGCTGTTCCGAACAGGACTAGAACAAGCATTGCAGTAACCTCACCCTATTTTACCAACATTACAAACACAAAAAACCTGTACTATCTGTAAGCGTGCAGAACTAATAGCATATGGAATGGAATCAATCTTGTCAACGGGATGAGAAAATAAATTGCTGTACTTTCCTTCATGTAATACACGTCTGTGTAAAATAACAAACAACCAAGGGCTGTGTTTCACACCACAAATGGGGTAAGTGATCACATTTTTTCAAAAGATTACTCTGCTTTGAAATTCAAAGTAAGAGAATCTCTTGGTAGGTGACGTTTCCTTTCTGTGTTGGACCTAACTGCCAGCTCCCTCAGAGCAAGAGTCGAGCAGTTACCTTTCTTTTGGTCATGGCATTCCTCGTGGCCGCTGAACGTTTCTGCATCCGCTATGTAGAGCACGGTTTGGGGCAGCACATGCACTTTCTGCAGGAGGAGGAAAGGGGCAGGTTGTGCTGTTTCACGGCTCCCCGCACCATCCCTTTCCCAGAGACATCAGCCAGGCTCAGAAGGAGAGGTCTGAGCGGGCGGTGATGGAAGGCAGCAGGTGCGCCTCGGGTCTTCCCTCACCTTCACCGGAGCCCTGACAGGAGGGGGCGGCAGCGGCGCGGGGAGCGGCGCGGACTGACTGCGGCTGGCTGGCCGCCGGGGCGCGACTGACTGACCGTTGGGGCGCTGACCGCCCGCCCGCCCGTTGGTTCCGGCGCGCGCCGCCTCCCCCCCAGCAGCGGCCCCTCCCCCCCGCGCGCGCACCCACCTCGAGCTCCCGGGCGAGCGCGCGCACCAGCGCGTGGCTCTCGGCGGGCCCCGGCTCCAGCGCCGACACCCAGGCGAGGCGCTGCCGCGTGCGCAGGGTCCGCCGGGCGCACTCCCTCCAGAGGCGGCACACGCTGCAAGGCACACACCGCGCGTACACGGGGCGGCTGCGGCTGCCGCCGCCGCCCCGCCCCCGGCCCCTCAGAAACGGCGCCCCCCTGCCCCGCCCCGCCCGCCGCCCCCCGCTCCTCACCATGCGGCGCGCAGCAGCGCCTTGGTGGGCAGGAAGCCGAGGACGCGCTCCACCACCTCGGCCAGGTTGCTGAGCACGAAGGCGGCCCTGCCGCTCGCCTCCATGGCGCCGGCGGCGGCGCCGGGACGCTGCGTCACGCGCACGGCGACGGGCCCGGCCGCCCGCGCGCTTCCGCTTCCGGCGGCACGAGGCGCGGCGCCGCCTCCGCCCCCCCCCCCCCCCCCCCCCCCCGGCCCCCGGCCCGCCCAGCGCGGAGCGCAGCAGCGCGAGCCCGGCCCCGCGCCTCAGCCGCTGACGCAGACGCTGTTGTTTCCGCACTTTATTGTAACCTCTGTATAAAAAATTCCATCCACCGACTGCCGTCGCGCTTGGTGCCGATCGCTTTATAAGTTCATTAGTTTACAAACGATTGCAACAACCCGTTAATAAAAGGGAACACCGACAAAGGCTTGGTTTTCCTTAGTACTTTAAATCACTTCAAGCTCCGTACCGCGGCTCCTCTCGGTAAGCAGGGTGAGCCGCCGCGCAGCAGGACCAGCCCGGCAAGGGCTGCTGCCCCGGGAAGGGGGCAGTCGGAGAAGGTCACAGTGGCACAGCCTTGCTCTCCTCGAAGAAAAAAAAAATCTAAAAGAGCATCTTTTCCAAGAACCAGTTCATATTCTCATACGGCCATGAAAAATGTTTAATGACTTAACATACATGTGCTTTTCCTATATCATTAATTTGGAAATACTACAAACGCTGTCATTTCAGACCAGAAAAACTACTGTGATTTGCAAGATCTGACATTGCCTAGAACAGTATTAAACAACGTATCCAACTTCCTGCCTTTAAATGAAACAATACAACGCAAGTCTGCAGTCTGCATTCTGCCAAAGTTAAGAAATACACAAAAAAAAGTGTGTGAACAACTCCTATTGAATGATCTTTAGTAACTTGATAGCCTGCCGTAGGGAGCTTACACTTTCAAATAAAATTAAAAAAAAAAAAAGGAGAAGGGAAGGAGTGGCCCAAATATGCGCAATCCATAAAGAACAAATACAGTAAAGGCCCAAATTGCTCAGTCCGAGATACCTAAGAAGAGCGGAATGGTAAGGCTGTAACTTATACTTTACGTGTCAGTTGACAGATTATCCACTAACTTATCTAATAGCTAAAGTCTTCAGCACGGCTGTTATAGGGGGCACTCGTAGCTTGAGTCTGTGTGTTGGAAAACATAAAAAAGAGCTTGTTTTGTTGACATTGGTCCAGGTATACAACAGTCCTCAGTATTAACCATCTTCTTTTGGAGGAGTGTACCAGCCTACAGAGAACAGAGACACGTGTTAGGTACTGACACTGTGAGGTTAAGATGATCTTACCAGCCCATTCTGGATTTGTGAGAGACGGAAGCCTCGACTGGCTCCCTTCCTTCCCTCCCAAAGGAGGCCAGCTCTGTGAGATAAAGTGCCCTAGGCCTTAGTCGTCTCCAGCAGGACACAGAGCATGTGGCATATTCCAGGGTCAGACACAGCATTTGTGTGTGAAAATTCAGAATTTTCATG
Organism: Anser cygnoides; assembly: GCF_040182565.1. Classification (NCBI taxonomy): domain Eukaryota; kingdom Metazoa; phylum Chordata; class Aves; order Anseriformes; family Anatidae; genus Anser; species Anser cygnoides. The sequence goes on from NC_089883.1 coordinate 14,139,227, forward strand.
GGTCCTTTCTTTGGTGGTGGTGTATTTGTTTTTTGTTTTTGTAATAGCAGCTATCTTTAGTTGGACAAGTTGGGCATGAACAGAAGAAGCTGTTGAAGGAGAAACACTGCCATAACAAAAACAGATGGAATACTGGTAAAAACAAACAAGCAAAACAAAACATGTCTTCCAGCCATTTAATGTCTAGCCATACAAACATGACTGCACCGGGTTATTTATATAGACATATTATCTTGCACATGGAAGAGTTAGGTGTGCACAAGCATTTGCACAGTTTATCCCACTTTTGCAAGTCTTGCTGTAGGAATGGGCTTAGAAATGTCAGCTGAGTAACTCTGCCTCCTGCTACAATTTGGCATGTTTAGCGGTTGAATCATATCACAAGTGTGCATAGCTCTTCCTGGCCACCTTCAGATCTCCAATCTTAATTCTCCCAGCCACTACAGTAACAATTCCTCACAGTGTTTGTATGGTGGGTACCAGGCCTAGTTATGTTGTCCCAGAGAACTGGTAGCAGCTAGAAGTTAAAGACAACTTTGCAGCAGCAATAAATCTGCTGCGAATGCTTTGTGCACAGCTCCTGTTGCAGCAAGCACTGTAGTCAAGCCTAGCACATGGCTAGAAATTAACAGCTATGCTGGCTTTTGTGGCAAACTAAAAAAGCAAAAGACTCTGTTAATGGCAAGATCAATAAATCACAAAAATGGAAAGCATTTAAAAATCATCATCTCCTTTTCAACAGTACTGAAGGCATTATGTTCATTTTAGAGGTGGGAAAACTAAGGTGCTCACTACACCCATACTGAAATATGCTCTTGTTTTCATGGCAACATGAATTCACAAAGAACACTGTGTCCACCTTGAGGAAAAGACGGTCACTGAGATGGGAACCAGGACTAAATCCCTCATCACGAGGCCAGGTACCAACTCTGCTGACTGCTTTTATACAATCTAAGTCACTTACACCTTTCTAAAGCCTCAGGTCATTTGTTGCCTTCTCAGCCTGCCACAGTGAATGCAATTATACCTGGAGCCCTTTAATATTTGTTTTAAGCATCTGAGAGACCAATAACTGGCTTTAAATGGGGGGGGGGGGCTCTCTCATATCAGCTGTAGTTTCCCAGCCAGTGCACTTCCCTTGGACTTTCTGTATTTTTTAAGAGTGGACAGACAGACTTTACAGTTAGTCAAGTTACCTGAACAAGAAAGACAATAACACTTGAAGATTAGTAACAGAAACACCACTTCCAGTCTTTCCAAGCCAATGTTAAGACATTCCAGCACTTCAAGTTTTATCACTGCCAAATATCAAATCCCAGGATACTGTGCAGACGAGGACGAAAATACAAGCTACACTTACCATTCTTCTCATGTATTTGTACTAGTGACTTATAGGACTGCTGTGCTCTTGCTAGATTATATTGATTCTGAAAGGGAAAAAAAAAAACAGCATGAGAGAACCTGCATCTAAACATGCAAGACCTCAACGAGTGTTAGAAAGAAACTATGGTGGACTTCCAAATCAAAACAATGTACGATGTTCCTGGCTTTCAAGTACAAGATTTTCAGAACAAATACCCTTAATTTCTCATTTTGCCTCGATCATGATGACATGGACTGGCATTGCCCTGCTGCTGGACATGCCCCTCTATCAGAGGGCTCAGAACCATGTGCTAGCTGCCCCAAGCAGCAGCGCTTCAGGCACACCCTGCTCTCCCCCCAGATTCTGCCTTGTTCAGCTGACCAGTTACCAGGCTAGACAGAACTGTAATCATAAAAAGCTTCTACGAATTCCTTCCAAATCTTCCTCATTTCTAATTCTGAGTCCTCCTCCCCCCCCCATCACATCTCCCTACTTACACACCCTGCCCATCCAACAGTTTTCTCCTCTTCAAACATTCATGTTGCCTTAAACTCAACGCTAACAACCAATAAAATACTCACACATGCACCAGACATTGAGGTACATGAAAATGCAAGTATAACTGCAATTCTGTCACTAAGTATCTTCTGTGCAAATCAGCAAAGAAACAGAAGCAGCCTACCAATAATTTGTGTAATTGAGGTACACAGTGCGTTTACCTTATTGGCTCCAAACTGTACTCTGGCTTTTCCTTTGACTAAAGTGGCATTGATCTGCATGATGACTGATTCTATTGAATAGGCACTACTCCAGCCCTGGAGGAGAAAGAAAACATTTCTATGTAACACATACTTCTTGTGCTCACCTCCCAAATCTGTTTTGGAATGTGTGTTTTGTTGTGGCTTCTTTTTGTTACTTTTTTTTTCTCCTTGTGTGTGCAGTAGTAGTTTGTTTTTTTTTACTGCACTCCAGTAAGCCACCTTTTAGCTTTTAACTACTCATTTTCTATTAACAGCTGTGATTGCCCAGATAAAAACAGCAACTGATATACAGTATTAGTACCAAGAACTTGTAGGAAAAATTAATAGGCTGAATCACACATTTCCGGAGTACAGCAAGACAGAAACAAGAAAAGGTACGTTACAGCACTTACACATTGTCAGCAACTTCACAACAGAAATTACACTTTTTGTTGTAAGCACAAAAGACTGCTATCTAATGAAGTCACTAAGTGAGCTAAGGTGATTTTACTCTCAAAATTGCAGTTTCTCTCTGGCAATGTTTTACCTTCCAGGGTTCACAGAAGCTTCTGCCAGAGCCTGCAACTAGTTACTCCACTCATTTACACTTTAGAGAGAAAACTGATCACTGTGTCTACACAAGAATCTTCTACATTCCTCACTTCCCCAAAACTGACTCTGTGCAGTAGCAGAGGCTTCTGGAAAAGAAAAGAACATGTCTTGCTCCTCAGAACTCACTCTTTACACTTGCCTCCTCCAAGAAATTCTGAGAGCTCAAAACTGATGTGCTCTCACTTCTGACTCCTTTCTCAGACCTCCTGTAACCCATTCAAGGTGGAAATGAAGATCTTGCACAAAAAGAGCAAGACTAGTATTGTGGGACTGAAGTTTCTTCCACCATGTTCCCTTTGGAGCATGGATATTTATTTATTTTTTACACACAGGGACTCAAAATCAGGGGAAATGCCCATTTTTATTTTCAAGAATGCTTACTTAATCTGGATAAAAGCTACTACCATCAAGTGCCTTTTTACTGAAAAAAATGCACCTTTACTCATGGCACTTCAGCAGTGAGAGGAAGAGTCTGCATTCACCTGTTTAGTAAGAAGTTCCATGCATAACGCACCTCCACCTAGGACATACCTAGAAATAAATGTGAAAACAAAATTATACTTGACATCAACAGTTAGTAAAATATGAAACTGTTCAAAGTACTTCGAGCTCTCTCAGGCTAGTTAATGTTTTTGTTCACAGAAAGCTGAAACGCCCTTTGGCCAACAATATGTTGTAACTAGCTAGCCATATCATACTTCTGTAGAGGAGATTAACTGGCACTGTAAGACAAAAGAAACTGCTTTCCTTTGCTACATATGCTTAGTTGAAATCAGTGATGCAGCTGGTGCGTACAAATGCTTACACAACTGTCCCCAGACCATGGAAAGGAATGCTGCTTTTTGCTGCTACACCATGGGTATGCTGACACAGTTACTGGCCAGCACAAAACCTGGACTGAGAAGGGAGAATTTGCCACTCCAAAAGTGTAGCCTCCCCTGTGATCAGTGCATTTAAACAATAACGATCTATACATCTTTCAGAGGGAAATGAAAAGACAGGCAGCAATTTAAACTAGACTCAGCACCAGCTGTCAGACTGCGTTTTCAAACACAGAGCTGTAACTTCCTGTCAGCAGGAGATGCATAAAAGCCTTGGAAGGTGAATTTAATCTTCTCTCCATTGATATATATATAAGCTTCGGTGCTCCACGCAACGTTTCAACCGAGTTTTAGATAACTTCTGATAACTTTCAGAGCACAGTGTTGACTAGATTGAATGCTTTTTGATTAGCATTAGAGGAACTTTTAGACGAAAAATTTATAGCAGTGTTACCAGAAAAAAATAAACAAACCACAAAAACAACACACAGTTAATACTGTGCAGCAAGTTTAAAGCAACAGGATCCTTCAGCAAGAACTCAAAACGCATTTCTATTTGGAACAATAGAAGTAACAGTAATATTAACAGTCCACAAAGAAACCAGTTCTTAAACGTTATGGCAGACACAGCGTTTCCAAACTGGACACAAATTAAGCAATCCTAATCAAACTAAGGAATTGTACCCAGCTGGAAAGAGCACCCAGTTGTTTGCTATCATTTATAACCCTTGAGAAGCACATCTCCGTATCACACTTTGAGCCTTTCACTGAACTCAAGGACTAGAGCAGTTCATTGCTGGATATTTAGGGAAAATATCTTCAAGTCTATTTGGTAATCTCAAAAAGTTCCCTGCAAACCCAGCCGACCAATCTCAAATTGTAACATTTTTACCACAAAGTAAGATTTCTGTAAAGGGACTCCAACCTACCCTCCTGTGAGCACAGGAGATACCACTCGCACAAAGGGAGGATCAAAAGGGAAATTATCCTGAAAAGCATGAAGAAAAAAAACCATCAAATTAAGAACTATACTGTGACGCTGTTTTCCTAATCAGGAGATACTTCAGGAGCCTTATTTGGCAAATAAGATTTAAAACATTAACATTTTTCAGTTCTGTAATAACCACATTTCCACAGTACTGGTTCAAAAGCAATTTTTGGGAAGCTTTAGTTCCACACTTACAGTTGAACTTTAAAAAATATATAAAAAACATTGTACCTCCATCTTTACCCATTTCAAGTACATTTTAAGGTATTTTAAGTTACCTTCTACAGTTAGCTACAATTTTTGCCCCCCTGCATTTCTTCCCATAGACACGTACCTTAAAAGAGAAGTTGAGTAAAATGTATTCTACACCTTCTTTTTCTTTTAAGACCTGAAGATCACTATGCAGTGGGCTGTCAGGATCAACCCTATAAAAGAAGCAGGGGGAGATCCTGGATGAAGTCAGTATTTTCACTACCTGTAAATAACAATCACTCTCTGTAAGAGCTCCTCTATATATGTGTAGATTAGAACTTGTAATTTGAAGTTAATTGTAGAAAATACTTGCTCCCTTTACTTTGTAAACGCTCTGCCATGATATCACCCTGGAAGCTTACTGCAATGCACTACATTCCCACCACTATCCAATGTTATTTGAACATTGATAACTAAGAAAAAAAAGCTGTTAATTTTAGAACAATAATTTTAATTATCTTCACCTCACTGGAAATGTATGGCCCAAGAGTAAAAATATTTAAGAAAAAGGCTATAGTGATCTAGTTTTCAGTACAGAGTTACTGAATCCTCTATGGAGCATGTGATCAGAGGTCTGGATCAGATGTTAAATGTAATCTGCATCTGCAGAAGTACTAAAGCTGGCACTTTCTGCTCTCAGCAGAATTTCAACAATTGTTTGTTAAAAAGTGCTGGTGGCAAGAACCTTGAACATTAATTCGAACACCTCTGGGTTAATCCAACCCAGGCACTGACACCCCTTTTAAAAAGTGACATCGCTTTTAAAAAGAGACTAGTCAAAAATGCCTGTAACAAGCCAAAAGATTAGTTAAAGGGACCACAGGAGTCCAATCCTCTACTATAGGTGAAGCTTACAAACCATTGCAGAGTTACTTCAGCAGTTTAGTTTGTCCCCATCCCACAGCTGAAAAGCTTTGTCAGAAAAAAATAAAAAAAAATCTCTACATGCTTAGAAACCTACCACTTCCAGCCATAGCCAGCATCAGGCCAGTTCAGAATTACTTGTTCTAGCGACAAGAATGTTCTGTAGGCTAAAGAGCTCTTTTCTCTCTGATATTTACCCCTCAACTAGACTGTAGGTCGATCATTTGTTTACGGACACTTTTCGCTGGGATGAAGAAATGTAATTCTTCATATCGTTATAGAATCATACAACGCCGTGGGTTGGAAGAGATCTTAAGGATCACCTCGTTTCAGCCCCCTGCGATACGCAAGGACACCCCTCACCAGACCAGGTGAGAGCCCTATGTGCCTGCTCAACTGCAGAAATAATGAACTGAATCAGTTCTGTTCCTTTGTATGTCTCATAAGAAACTACAACTTGCATTTTCTTAAAAAAAAGCTCCAGACAAAGAACTTCACTACTTGAGGTTTCATATTTTGGAGTAATTTTAGGAGAACTGGACAGTAATAAATGTTACGGTGACACACAGAGCTGACTGTGGAAAGTTTTTTGGTTTTTTTTTTTGGTAGTTGTTTTTTCTTACCAGCTCAATTACCAGCTTCCATCTCTGAATGCATTTCGGTATAGCAGAACTGCAGCTGCACACTATTTTTTAGTCTTTGGCTAGAGATTCTTATTCATCAGAACCAGAATTTCCACAGCAATATTAAAATGGATTCTTCAGAACATGGAAAAAGTTCAAGAACTTACTTTAGAAGCTTAACATGCCATTCATACAAGCTGTCATTTACCAGTTCCACTGAATATATCCCTGTGGAAACATTAGATAGGATTAGCTATGCACTAACATTTTAGAAAGGCAACATTTAGCATAAACTACTCCTTGCTTTTAAGTGCAAATACTATCAGGAGATGTAAACAATGGGTAAGATACTGAGGCACATCCCTTCTCCAACAGCAGAAGCACTTCTGAGCAACTACAAGGGAAAAAAGTTCTGTCACTTATGTATTAAAAACCCCACATGTATCAGAATGCTTTTCTGGCTTCTAGACCCTCTTCACCCAGCCCAGTTCCCCTTCAAATTTTACATAGCTGTAACTGCAGCTTGCTTAGTACTTGGTATAAATGTTGCACCCAGCAAATGACCAGCCCACTTCTGAAACACTTAACACACAGTCCAAGCAGAGGTTCTCTGCACTACTGGCAGACCACGACAGGACAAACAGTGTATGGAGTGGGAGCCCAAGAGAACAAATCTGCATTGGATGAAACATTTCCAACAGATGACCAGACAAGCCAGAAAACTTCAAAGATACATCAAAAGAACAGCTGCCTAACTGTTACCCACAATTTGTGTGCTAGTCCTTCAACTCTACCGGTTACCAGGAGCCCTGTGTTTCACTAGCTGCTTCTCTGATGGAACTTCTGCTGGTCCTACAGAGCTGTGTTGTGCTTAAACCTGAAGTTGTAAAACAGTTCTTCAGAGATGCACGCCGTTCAGGACTGAAAAGAATGCAGCCTTAACACATAAGATACTTAATCAACCTTCCAAGCACCCAAATGTTGACCAGAGCAGTATTTATATGTCCTCCTGAACAGCAGCAGGGGGTTGCTCACTGTTTTGATATGGAAGCTTTTTAACAGCATTATCCATAGTTGGTTTCTGTTGTTGTTGCTGTTTTGTTTTTAAATAGTCAAGAGATGTTATTTGGAACCATCTCAGATGTTTTTTTCTTAATTGAGGAAAAAAATACAGGAGTTACCCTGAAGAAGTATTTCTGCTAACCATTTACATACTGGTTCCTGATAGATCCTCAAAGTGGGAAAGGGAATCACGGTAGGTTCTCCTCTTAACACAAGTGAAATGGGTTCTGGTGGTGATAGTGGTGGTTTGTTTTATTTGTCTAAGAGGCTATCCATAGAGGAGATAAAATTAAAAAAAAAAAGGAACACAACAGAACCACAAAGCAAGCCAGAAATTAGGAGATAAAAAGGTAGTACGAAAAACAACCCCTCGGGAACAGACACCATTTCTTGCTTACAGCAACCTTACTGTAACTAAAAATAAACCACATACAGTATTTGGATAAAAGTAATCATATGAACAACAGAGCCACTGAAGACACGAATAGATATTATTTCACTTAAATATAAGCAAATTATTTTTCCTCCCAAAATAAGTTAAGATCTTTAAGAATTTTTCTATATGAACTAACCGAACTTCCAATTTTGTATTTGGAAACCACAAATAATTCTTACTTTGGAGAACTTGCAATTCCCGTTATCCAAAAGATTAATGAAATTCTGTTTAACTTACAGCAGAATCATTTAATTTGCTGGAATATTTTTTGCTTGTGTTAGCTTATGTGAGGTTTATGAGAGAAGGGTTCTCCGTTTTTAAGGGTAGTTCAACTACATTTTACAGGTAGGTCAGCAACTCTCCTGCTGCCAGCAAGCCTGTAGCCATATTTTGCTTTTGCCTGAGCTCCAAGGGCACTATTTAAAACACTGAAGAAACTTTGGTTTTAAAATGGATACTATCTTGAACACACACCCTTAGCTGAAGATCACAGAATCACCTAGTTTGGAAGAGACCTCCAAATCACCTAGTCCAACCTCTGCGGCCTCACCTAGTCCAAGACCCCGCGGCTGTCTGCCTCATGCTCCCGCCTTCGCCCCACATCCCCGTTGCTCCTATGGTAAGGCCCAGGCCCCCTGTCGCTGGGTGTTTGAGGGGCCAGCCTGCTCCCCGCATCATTGCGGTGCCAATGGTACTGCCTGTACCTGTCTGTGTGCTGGGCGCCAGAGGTCCCCTGAGCACTGGTATCTCTTGTGCCACCGGCGCTATCCCTCCGCCCACGACACATCTTCTGCTCAGGTGCTTTCCTTCTTGGTGCTTCACTGGACTGCATGGCTGTCCTCGCACACCAAGGACGCCTGCTGCTCACCTTGCTCTTCTAGTCTCCTTCCTGCCGCACAAGCTGGCAGTCAGAGGGCCTAGATGCTCAGCGAATGGTGGGCCAGCTGCAGGGGGCCTGTTTTATAGGGCCCGCAGCAAAGGCAGTGCAGTGGTGGCCACTGTGACCTCAGCAAGCCTCTGTGATGGAGTGTTCCACATGTGGCCAAAGGCAGCTGTGTTGGGAGCAGCCTGGAAGATGCCCTCACACGGACAAGGAGGAGGTTGGGGGGGCTGAGGGCCCCTTTTCTGGGGCTGGCTCCCCCAGGCCATTTGGCTTGCCAGAGAGAAAGGCTGCTGTTCGGCCATGGGGACTGCCATGCACCTCCCATCCTGTGCCCTGGGTTTATTTTTAACACTGGTTTTAGGCAATTTCATTCTATTCTTATGCTACTTTTTAGAATAGTTTAACAGAGCAGAAAATTTTAACGAACTACTACTAAATGTATTATTTACTTTAGAAGTCCCAGTGCTGTCCCTACTGTCAGTGACAGAACGGTTTGGGTTGGAAGGGACCTTAAAGATCATCTAATTCCACAACCTTGCCATGGGCAGGGACACCTCCCACCAGCCCAGGCTGCCCCAAGCCTCATCCAGACTGGCCTTGGGCACTGCCAGGCATAGGGCAGCCACAGCTTCCCTGGGCAGCCTGAGCCAGGGCCTCATCATCACCATTATGAAGAATTTCTTCCTAATATCTAACCTAAATCTACCCTTTTTTAGTTTATAACCATTACTCCTTGTCTTATCGCTACATTCCCTGACAATCCTGAAAGTATGTAACCTCAGAGACACTAACTAAAACGATCCCTATGCAACCTTTGATTTTCCGGCTTATATTACAAAAAATGAAACCAGCCTTAAATTACCTTGCAACAGTTACCACAACCTTAATGTACCACTGTGATTCCCTTTGTGTGCTCATAGCAAGAACTTCAAACTATGGGAAAAATGACCTGGAAGAAAGCACTCAGATCAAAACCCCGGGGTGAGGGGGAGAGTTCATTATCTATCATGCCCCTGCTCACATGGTGACAGCTGTCTGACAGCAAAACACAGAACCAGGCTATAAAAACAGTTGTTTGCAAAGGAGAGGAACTGATATTCACTGATTCACTGAAGCCCTAAGACTAAATGAACCAGAAGGAATGAATCCAGGTGTCTTTCATAAGAAGTGGCATAGTTTACTGACAATTTAATAAGCGGATCAGTAGGATAGTGATCCTGCTTTGAAACACCATGTCAACCTCCACCTCGGTTAGAGATTTCCAGTTTAACCAGGGTAACTACACTTATCAGACATTTATTTATACAAGGAGATTTGAAGAAACGGAGTTACAGAACTCCAGGTAAACAAGACAGTTCCTTGACTAGGACAGACTGAGGTTACAAGATAGTCTCACTTTGTTCTGTGAGACTGCTAGGAAGTGGCATGGGATTATATTGTGTTACAGTAAAGAGTATGTCATTTAGCTCCTTAAAAAGGAATGGATTTTTGCCATTGAGGACAGTGATACTTCTTTCCATAAAGAACATCAAATTTCTATAGATTAGAATAAAAAAATAGAACAGAATAAAATAGTTCAGGAAGTGATTCAAAACACCACTCAAAGCGTTTGAAGGACCCCCCACTGACATTTTATCAAGAAAACTATGGTAGTTCCTTGAACTTGGGAATTCTCTCACTTGACGACTTTAACACTTTTCAGGACTCCACACAGGGTGTCCAATTGCAGTCTGTTCAGATATTCCTGAGTCATAAGCTAATAATAAGTTACCATAATCATCTTTCAGTATCTCAACTTTCTTTACAGTTGAGCAAGACATTCTTTTCCTCGTCATTTAGAGTGTGCTTTCTAACATGAGTGGTTTAGTCTTCTGTAACTACTTAAGACTTGCAATTGATCTAAAGCCCAGAAATGGCATTATTTAAGCAACATAGAATCATAGACTATCCCAAATTGGAAGGGACCCATAAGGATCATCAAGTCCAACTCCTGGCACCGCACAGGTCTGCCCAAAAATGTAGACCATGTGACTAAGTGCACAGTCCAATCTCTTCTTAAATTCAGACAGGCTTGGTGCAGTGACTACTTCCCTGGGGAGCCTGTTCCAGCATGCAACCACCCTTTCGGTGAAGAACCTCTTCCTGATGTCCAGCCTAAATTTCCCCTGCCTCAGCTTAACCCCGTTCCCGTGGGTCCTGTCACTGGTGATAACAGAGAATAGGTCACCTGCCCCTCCACTCCCCCTCACGAGGAAGTTGTAGACCACGATGAGGTCCCCCCTCAGCCTCCTCTTCTCCAGGCTGAACAGGTCAAGTGACCTCAGTCGCCCCTCGTATGTCTTCCCCTCTAGGCCCTTCACCATCTTCGTCACCCTCCTCTGGACACTCTCCAACAGTTTAATGTCCTTTTTGTACTGTGGCGCCCAGAACTGCACACAGTACTCGAGGTGAGGCTGCACAAGCGCAGAGTAAAGCGGGACAATCACTTCCCTCGACCGACTAGCAATGCTGTGCTTGATGCACCCCAGGATGCGGTTGGCCCTCCTGGCTGCCAGGGCCCACTGCTGGCTCACATAACATGAATCCTCACCTCAAAACACCTGTTACAGGAGCTCCTGGCTGTCCCTTTGGCAGTATCTGTGTCATTATGCACCGTACAGTTTTTCATCAAACAGATTTTTATACTTAATCCTTGTTCTGTCCACATAAGCAAACCATGATCACATATGGGCAGTAAAGCATCCCCCAAGACTTACTGCAGAACTATTTCTAGGCTCTTCCTTTACCCTACTCATCCGTTCTCTATCAAATAGATGATGATTAGGGTATACTGGCAAGGACTCAGTTGAGATAAAACCTGAAAGTGTGAGGCTACTTTAGATCAATAGTAAATTATAATCAAATTTATACTTCAAACATTTTATCACTGTCCACAGTATTTAAGCACATAAAACTATTTACCTGAAAGGTAAACATACCAAATCAAAACAGAAGCCTATTGCTTCTTTAACTCTGTCTTTCTACACAGAAATTAAAATCCCATAGCCACCATACAAGACTTAAACCCACTAGAAACAAACTAGGGGAGTAATTCAGACAAGTACAAGATAAGAGGATTAAAGTTTAGACTGACTTTCTAATCCGGCACTCCTTCTGTTCACATCCTGGCCTGCACCAGCAGGTTCTCATTCCTGGCTGCAGTGATGGAGTTGGCTATTGGGCTGACCTACAGGAATACAACTTGCCTGAAATGTATGTAACTTCTACTTCTTGCACAATTATTCTCATATAATTCAACATGCTGTTTCCTTTGCTGGGCTAGTTTAGACATAGCCCGTATATGGAGCAAAGAGAACAGCCAACCACCTACCTACAGAAAGCTAGTCAATGTTTGTTAACCAAACAAATTTAAAAGACAAACTTCTTCTCTCTTGTCATTTGTATCCTTATTCTGAGGAATACATGGAGCTCAGGATCAGATTAGCATCATGACAAAATAATACAACTAACAGGAGGGTAATCAAGGTTAAATCTTGAGTAATAGCAAAACCTTCTGCTGTTGAACACAAATTCCTCCACAGCAAGCATACTCTTTGTTAGAGTGCCACCCACCAGAACATGCTCACAGCTTTTGCCCTGCACCTGGAAAGCTGAATTTCAGGCAGTTCTGAAAACTCAAGAATTCCCACAGTAGTCATCAGGAGTTGTTCTTTATAGCCATCCACCCCAAGAGCATTCCCACAGTTATATCAATCCTGTTAATTCTGGTATGAAGGTTTACATAACAAAATGGAAGAACATTTCAGGAGACATGTATCCTGACTTCCTTTCTCTTCATAAATACACTGTTATATATAGTTAGCTTATATATATCTATGCATTTTCACATCTATAAATATATACACATATACACACAACTACAAAACACAGAAGGATTACAGGAAGTATTTCCATGAGAATTCTTTTAAAGTGCATTTTAAGAAGGGAAATCTGAAGTGCGTTACCTGTTTTATAACTCTGTGATCTATATATATCCCTGAGTTCTTTCATAAGTCGATCTGAAGCCTGAACTGACCCAGAGACTGCACCCTGAAACAAACAAGAAAGAAACAAGAAAGACTCCAAATAAGCAAAAAGTAATATTGATAAACAGCTTTATTTTCATTACAAAGTTACACTATCTTGAGTGTATCAAGAATATTTTGATTTCTGTATTAGCATTAGATTTTTGAGAAGTTACATATTCTAGTGAGCAAAGAAACACGATGCTCTCTCAATAGCAGCTCCTTAATATGTATCACTACATGGTATAGGTGATACCATACAAACTTTTAAGCAAGGTACAATGACAGATATTCTTCCATAAAGGAATTCAATCTCTTTGGCATTTTGACTTTCAAGAGGGATCTGCAATACATTCCTAACATTGGATTCACTTTTAGCTTCTGCTCTCGAGCACTGAAGGAAAAAAAAAGCTAAGATTATTGTTAAGTATAAGCTTCTGCACGTAAGGTTTTACTGTTTTCTCAGAAGTGCGTTTTTATGTGGTAGACACAAGACACAGGAGCTGGAAAGTATCCACTACAGAACGCCAGCTTCTGGAAGAGGCAAGACCAACCTATATATTCAGAAAATGCAGAACAAAACCAACACTTATTTGCAATAGAGAGAAAAGCAATCAACACCTACACAGAGGAAGACTAAGGTAAGCAAGCTTTCAAATACCTAATATTTTGTCACAATTTGTCACAGTTCTTGCGGTTTATGCAACAAGAGCGGAAATCTCTTGTTCTTTTAGAGCTCAGTACTGGATTTCTTAGTGTCTCAGACTTACTGAGAACTGAGCATACAATTTCTGACCCTGCCTGAGATGCAATGTGCCAAAGGCAAAAACCACCTTCTAGTGATGGGCATACAAAATATGACAGGCTCTAAAAAACACCAGTAATTCACCAATTAATGAACACACCAGTTATCAAGTAACTGATGTCTACTAATAAGGCCAATTGCTGGATTGCATACATTCTGCACACATAAGCAATACTGACAGTTCTGTGACCGGAGTATTAACCATCTTGTCTCAGCTCTACGAGCTTTGAAGGAAGGTCAGTACTCTTTCCACTTACAAGCTTACCGTGTTTGTTTAGAATAAACACAATGGTCAGAAGTACCTAGATTACTCTCTGCAACTCAATTTCAAAGCTAGTGGGAAAATTTTTTATACTAAACCTTAGATGTTACCTGATGACTCTCCTTATATATTCCACTTGAAATACCAATTAACATTCTAGACTTTTGGATAACGGCAGGACAAAAAATTAGCATTACAATACTTAAAACATGGAAGATGCATGAGGATTCCAGATAAGGTAAAGGAGCTATCAACCCTGACCCTTGAAAACTTGAAAATCACTTGTTTTTCTTAGCTTTCACTGGAAGAAGGTTTTCCAAAGGAAGATTATCTCCTGAGATTCATGCAGTTATCTGCTGCTGCTTGGACCTCAGTCACTCCCACTGAAATGCAAGCTAATACATGTGTCTCATCAGCATAGTTTCACGTTAAAAAAAGGAAAAAGTACAATAAAGTTCAGTTCAGCCTCTCTATATGAAGTCCTGAGTGATTAGTTTAAGTCTATTTTTCTGCTCCAAAAATCCAAAGAGATTGGTTCCCTCAGTTTCCTTTCAGATACTATAAACATCCACAGACTGATCCTATTTGGACAGAAGTGTCAGAGAGGTATTCCTCCACTAAGGAGGAATCTGAATGAGATAGGACCATTGCCTTATACCTGGAATGCCATCCCTGTTTGCCTGGAATCAAAAGTATACTATATATTCCACAACTGTAGGATTAAATTATTTCTTATTAAGGATTAAAGATCAATCATTGTCACTTGATACTATAGCCAGTTACTTGAAACTAAAGCCTCCGCATGCTCCTTTGTCTTCTCTATTCAGCAGCATCATATAATATGCTTAGCTTCACACTATATAACCTGCAGACTACTCTTTTAGGCTATTCATTTTCATGTTACACTGGATGTTATTATACAGATAGCTGAAATTCCACTCATTTTCTTAATGGATAGATATGAAGAATGAGCTTTGTAATTAAATATGCAAATAACAGCCAACTCCTTTCAACTGATTAAATAAAGCCCACGTAAAGACAGGGCTCAAGAGACGTTATTTCTCCGTTTACTGAAGCACCTGCCTGCATGCCTAAGCAAGCCTCAGTAGACTTGGAAGAGTTTCTCCACCCTTTTTCCCAGGAGCTTCCTGTTGGGCTGTCCACACCTCATAGAGCAATATTAAAGTTAGATTTGACCCTCTGATGAATCCATACACTGCAGATCAGTAATATGTGATTAAGTAAGAGTCTAAGAAGCTTAACCAAGAAAGTTTAGCATAGGAGCTTAATTTACCTGCTCTGAACTACTCTGGGAGGACACTAAAGAGGGAGCCTATGGAGATTAACTGTTATACCTCATGGTAGCGTTAACATTAAATGCTGCTGCTGTGAAACAAAGTCCTCATCACAGTGACAACTTTGATGGATTTTTTTATAACTGATATTAAACTGCTGTTTAGAAGAGAACTACCTGCATCACACCATTGCAAGTTATAGTAGAGCAGTGAATTAAGCTTAGCTGTAATGATACTAAAATTAAAAACATTACCTTTCAGTAACTCCCTATGTGCAAGTTACAATTTCAAAGACTGAATTCAGATAAAAATAAGTATCCTTCTGGAAAAGTGACTGCCCTTTTCAAAGGACAGGAAACTCCCATTTCTCCAGTCGTGAGAGCAAGATTTACAGTTGCCCTAGAAATAACTGGTCAGTCACAGGACGTGACAAGTATCTGTCCATGTGGAATTGGTGCCAAGGGACAAGAGCAGAAAAGCATGGCCATTTGATCTGTAAGCTGAAAGTTTCAAAGAACTACTGGATAAGCTCCCAAGTGACTTTTTTTTCCTGTAAAATAAAAAGAACAGGCATAGAAAGTCTCGCACAATCATCCTGTCCTGTGCAAGCACACTGCCTATGAGGTGGTTCTACAGGACAACAGGTAAATAACTGGAGAAATCCTTGCTAAAGGGAGTAAACTTTTACATGGACAACATTCCATTTGCTGAGGGCTGCATATGATAGATACACCTGGTGCAGGAATTCCCAGAGCCAAAAACTGTTGGACATGAAAAATAGCCATTAGATGCACCACTACAAGCTTGCCCTGTTCTCGAACTCTTCCCCCTAAGGGAACATGCTTCTGTCACTATTGGAACTAGGAATCTTTCATTCGAGCCAATATAAGCATTACTTTTTACAGAAGTGTTTCTAATCTTCACTAGTGCTTTAGTGGGAACATACACATTTGAGTAAAACTCTTAAAACACATAAGCAACTCCAAGAAAGCTAGGGCTTGAGAACAGAGCATTCACAATTCAGTAGTGCTCACCTAACCATGCAGAAATCACTGCACATGCCACTGCTTTAGCTGTCTGCTGCATTTAATCTCTAGTGATGCATTTTGCAGCCTCAGTTCTTCTGCTTTGCACATTCCTTTTTGTCCCTTCCCTCCCCTCAAAACACAACCACAGTCTGTTGCTTGAGTTATCCAAGGCACGAGGTGCAATTCACTGCACTGTTAAACCCAAATACCAGATTGCCTGTTTTCTGTCTGATCAGAAATACATTGCACACCTCAGAACAACACAGTAAAATGCCTCACTCAATACATTTCAGGTAACTCAGCTGCAATACCAAAAGTTAATTGATAAAAACAAACAAAAACCAAGCAAATAAAAAAGGAAATTCCCATGAAATGAAGAGCTTTGGAAGACAAGTTTCCTCTAGCATTACTTGACGTTCTCGGTATTTGTGCAGAACTACATTAATTCCTGGAAGTTAAAGCAGGTTCATATTTCAAGGATTAAGCTGAAAATGGAAGTGACACCTTAGGATTCATAAAGCCCAAAGATTAAAGTACAGGCATTTGAGACTTTTAAAGGAAAGTGCATAAACTCCTCAAAAGGAAATCAAAAAGGCTATCAGCATTATCTAAATAAGAAAAACATTCATCTCTAAATGACTAAGTGGGGAGAGAACTCTGAAAAGCAAGCAGCAGCAAGTCATTAAATATTTGAGTTAACGATTCCAGTTCAAAGACCTTTTTTAATTCCCAGTAAGCAAGTGATTCTTTAAAGGTATTACAATGTCAAGAGGAGGGCTAAATCTTGCTCCACATTACATACTGTCCATCAAGTCAAATTAAAGGTTATTTCCTGATACTGGCAAGAATAACATTAGGGATACCGCCAAGGAAAAGAACACGTTTACAAAATTAGCAGATGCATATTCTTCTAAACTTATATAAAAGACACAAACCCTAAAAGAAGATAAGAAAAAGAGTACCATATCTTTAACCTATTAGGAGGGTGCAAAATTGGGACTGCATGCACTCCTCTCCTATGGAAATCCTTAGTATGATCGCTTATCTTCAACCTTCTCTTCAGCCAAGGAGAGAAGACAACCCGTGGACTTAGGCCAAAGAACACGTAAAGAAATTTAAGTCTTCTGGTTGCATTTGGCATTAGTCAAAGCCCTACATTAGGCTTCACATTCCCTCTTGCAACAAAAGCATTTAAGTGGCATGGGTTTTAGTTTACTTCCCTCTGCTTACAAACTAAAGTATATTAAAAGAGCTGCAGTGTGTGTGAAAAACAGACTATGTTTAGGTAGTACACCTCAGTCCCTGAAACTCAAGCTGTCCTTTAAGAAAACCCACTGAAGGGCTGTAGAGATTTAAAGTTCACTTTACCTTAGGGTGCCGAGCAAACTGCTGCTATCTTAGAGACTGTATTCTGTTACAAGTTACCCATTCTGGCAGCAGCAAAGTGCATTTAAGTGCTACTAGGTTAGTTCTTTCCTGGGTCAGTAGTACAACTAGCGTTTTCAGCTCTCAAGTGCTAAGGGTAAAGCCTCACAAGTCCATTGAGAAATTATTTAACCAGAGCAGCTATTTCTGGTGACCCACAAAATTACCACAGTTCCTCAGCAGCAGCTGACTACCCTGTTCCCTGTACTCAGCTGACCTTGTTTATGCACCAGCATCAACGAGAGTGTCTTGGCATGAGAAACAGCTATTATGTAAGTTGAATCCGCTGTTGTCAAACAAATAAAAAAACCAGCAGCGTTCATCTCAGCTTCGCTAGATGTGGAGGGAAAAAGCAAAAGGAAAGGTAAGGTTTGCCAAATGGGAAAGAAGAAATAGCAAAAGAAAATCTGCAGTTTTAAGGGGCTTTCTACACCAAAGAAGAACACTGACACTGCAAAAACCTTCTTCAGTTCTACTGCAATCTAGATGACAGAAAGCAAACCATGCCTTTCAGGCTGCAAGAGGTTTCAGTTAATGATTAAGAAGCCTTTACCATTAGGTCCAAGTTATAAATACAGAAATATACGCAACCTCAGTAGGCAGTCTCAAACCCTGAAGAGACATCTAAGTCTGAACAAAAACATTAAGTGTCCATTCTGCTTATGGTTAGTCAAGTCTTAGTTTAATACAGCAAAAAGTTTGGAGTCTTACATCTACCTGCTTTTAAATACTGAAATGCTGACGAGGTATAGGCTTTTTTTTTTTTTGAAAGAGATGACCGTTACTGTACACTTCTATTCAAACAGCTTGATAGATAAATATTGAATTCATACACAAATCAAAGAGCAGTCTCCTCTAGCGAGCTGACACAGAGCCTATTTTAGCAGAACATAATTCTGTAGTGTTTTTGTTTTTCTGGCAAGTTTGCATTCAAGTCCTATTAGATCAGCAGAAGAGCTCTGAGAGACGCATTTCTGGTGTATTTCCTTTGCAAAGCAGATGGCTACAAACTGAATCTCTTCTCCATGTTTAAGTATCAGTAAGAGATGAACAAGTCTTTTCTATACTACATGAAGTTATTTATGTTAAGTAATTCATGACAAAAAAGTGAAGTTTCTGCTAACTAAAGGAGATCTAGTTGTTATAAACATGTAGGGAAAATGCTATCAGGAGCACATGCAGTGTTAACAGTGAACTGGCTCATCTGCCACTAAACGCTTACAATATATACAGATTTTACTACAAATCGAAAGAGGTTTACAACAGCAGCTCCCTTCAGTCTAATTTTAAGAACAGCTTAACTGTTTAAGAAAAGATTTACTAGAAAAACCATCCAATTTAAGAAGCAGAACTAACAAAACTGGTTCCTCAGGCAAAAATCCAGGTGTTCCCTACTTACCAATCCTAAATCTTATTCCTTCCCTAAATATGTTCAGGTCGCTACCCCACACCTAGCTACTACTACTCACATCCTCAACTATTAGCTTGAAGAGAAAGCACTTTTTGTGTCTGGACAAGATCTACATGTCTGCTGACATGCCAAACAGCATTAAAAAAGATACTTAAGAGCTCAAATGGGGGGGGACTAATTTAATATAAGCACCTGCTTTCTAAAGGTGACATGAAAATTTTAGAACCCTTACCTTTGGTCTTAGAACTCAAGCAGAAGTCTTGAGTTTCGTGCCTTATACATTTTAAGCCTCTGTGAGACAGAAGTTTTGGTTTCCTTGGAAGACAGCCTACATAACATTAAGGTTGCACAAGAATATTCTTTCCTACATGCATCTTTGAGAAGCAGAAGCTTTTCTGGAACTTTGCACTAGTGACAAGACATTTCTAAGCCTCTGGAAACAAACAGAAACCATGCAACTCAGTATTTACAGTTGTACTGTAATACTGGAAACCCATGTCCTCAGGATACTGCTGTATAGAAACGCCCTTTTTCTACAACTGCCTGCTGACAGGATCATTCAGAAAATTGTAATGATAAAGCTGCAGCAGGATGAAAGCCCCTTGCTTTAAATCTGGCAGAAAAGCTTCAGTAATTTCCAAGTGGAAGTTGGAAGTTACGGAAAAAAACCGAACTCATAAAATCGGTTTAAGCACAAATTCCTGGGTTTACAAAATCTATCAAGTCACCTATGACTTAAAGTGCACTTTATTAAAATAACAGATACCCATATGTAAGAGCTGAGCAACAGAAGTCATGCTTACAACCTAGATGCTTTCTGCTTACTCTGCAAGCAAAACTACTGCAAGCAGTTTATAACATGGGCATCAAGCACAAGAATTAGACGTGTTCGAAATAACAAGTGTGAAAT
Source organism: Anser cygnoides (assembly GCF_040182565.1). NCBI lineage: Eukaryota > Metazoa > Chordata > Aves > Anseriformes > Anatidae > Anser > Anser cygnoides. The sequence continues at coordinate 14,159,071 of NC_089883.1, forward strand.
ATGGATTTGTATGTAAGACTTGACTTCCATTAAAAGCTACAGGACACTTCATCCAACAGGCCCATACCACCCTAATCCATTTTGACAAAAGAACTTCGACTAGCATTCTCCCAGACCGAATGAAAGCAGAGTGCTTTGAAGCAGTTTTTGAGTCTCGGTGGAATGTTGACTGATAACTAACTTTATACACTAAATATGCTGATGAAGAGCTATACAGGTCTCATTTTGTCCTATACATTTTTGGAAGTCACCTATAGGTTGATTTTATCTTTAGGCGTGTAGCAATAGGTTCTACTTGCTGAAATCCATTTCTATTTTAAAGCCAAAGTACTGTACAGGAAAAAAAAAATCTTGTTAACTCACATTTAAGTGATCTTGCCTTTGATTTTTTCTGATTTTTTCTAAGATTGCAAGGTTCTCTTTCTCAATGCCTTCATCCTCAGATTTCTTCCCGTCAACTGGTTCCTCCTCCTTCATATCATAGTGATCCAGATCTTCAATGTCCTGTAGGATAGAGGAAGATTCACTGTAAACAACTTCACGCTCTTTGCTCAAGAAAAACTCTTTAAGGGAATTTACGAATACAGTCAGCATAATGCACAGCACTAAGTATTAGTGATTGCTGCATGCCATTTCTGTTTTGCTCAGACTTCACTCATTGAATCAACAGTATTTAATGAAAGCGTAGGGAGCCCTCAATACAAATGAGAGGCAAATTCACAACCTGTTTCTGGTCACAGAAACAAGCGCTAACTAAACCTCTGTGAGAAGTCAAGACTATAGTAAATTAGCCTGCTAAAACAGGTAGACAGAAAACAGGAAGTTAAGGCATTTTGAACAGGGATCAAGAATCCAAAAGTGCACAAACTTACGGTGGGTCTAAGATTTTTCTAAAAGCAGACTTTTTCCTGTTATAAGGCTCACTACTTTACACTTCTGGCAAACAGTGATTAACATACCTGGCAGGGCTACAGCAACCCTCCAAGAAAGTTCAATATTACAAAGCAGCATGTGTTTTATTCAAGGTGAACATTCTGACCAGTGATTAGATGCAGCAGTTTTGGAATTGTGATACAAGACAAAATGATATGGTCAAGTATGCTGAGCACATGAGCCAATGTTTCAGTTCTGAGTTCTACACTAAGATACTAAAAAGTCTTCCACTCTGTATTCTGAAACAAAGGTTATCCTATTGCCAAGAAACACTAAAAAATTAAGACAACTGCCTATATGGCCATTCCAGTGCTATTTGGGGAATGGAGTAGACAGATGTAAATAACTTAAGATGAAAAAGGAAGCACTGCAGCAGCCACACCAGTGATCTACGAGTACGAAACTATCAGCTATACTCCAATGTGCAGAATGCTCCACCACAGCTGAGGCTACTCTTAAGCGCCATCTGTTTGCACGGCAGGAAAGCCTGGCCATCAGTGCAAATTCAAGGATGCCTTACATAAAGGAACATACCTACCCGGTGCCTTTGACAATGCTGTTTCCTCCAACTGTAAAGAATACTCCATCTGGAGTCTGTTAAGGTGCTCACGTTTCTCAAAATTATGCTATAGCCCTAAAAAAAACTAAACTGCTTTTCAATTTAGCAATTGGACTGGAATTAAGAGTTGAAGATATCAGTGCCACATTTGACTGCTTATAAACATGACAGATATGAAAATCTTTTTGTCTAAAGTCATCTGAACAGAGAGCAAAAGGTTGTAAGTCTGCAAGCAAAAAGAGCCTTGTGGAAAGAGGATATGGAAGTGTTTGTACTACCTTTACAAAGACTCGGGCTCTAACCAACGTGGTCTGGATTAGGCTAAATATGGTTTAAGGAAGGCTGCTTCAAATTCATTCCAGAGAATGGGTAACACTTACATCTTTTCTGAAGGAAGACATTCTAGTCAAAGATTGAGTTGTTTATTCTTAAAACATACTTTCTTCATTAAAAAAGCCTAAATCTGAAGAAGTCAGAACAGCTCTCCTATAATAAGGCTCTTTACAGCGCTTTAAAAACCAAGCATCCTGGAGCTATTCTAAAATGTAGCAGAATTAATTAGAAGGGGTGGTTCTCACACAGCGAAGAGCTCATTAAAAGAGCCAGACGTTGACATAAGACCCTTAAAGTTTAGAGGGTGTATTGCAGATGTCCTTCCATTTTCCTCAATGTATTATACTTTAAAAAAAAAAAAAAAAAGCTCAGCTGCCCAATAAACCAGCAAACTCATTTACTCTCAGTTTGTCTGCTTCCAGGCACTTTCAATCATGTCAGAGCAAGTTCAAACACTGATTGAAATAGGAGTTTACAATTCAAGCCTACCGATTTGGCATACAATGTTATGTATTGTTTGACTAAAGCACAAACAGATGTTCAATTCCTATATCCAAGTAGCTCACAGCTGAGGTCTAGGTGTAAGAAAAAAACACACTAGTTCTGATGGTTTAAGTGAAAACTGACATTAAGATAAACACTCAATTTTTTTTCTATCATCTTTTCTGTTGAACTCTAGGGAGATTACATTTTACAGTTTTGGCTTAATAATTAACCTGTCACCACAGAGCAAAATGCTAGCTTAGAACAACAATATTGTATGTATACATACTTCACCCATATCTTCCTCCTCCTCCTCCTCTGACGTAACTTCTTCTGTTGTTCCGTTCTGCAATACAACAATGAGGTTTCTGCATAAATCATGCATGCTCCTTTCTTTCAAAAATCAGGAAGTCTACTATCAAACAGAAAGCAGCAAATATCAAAGTCACACTTATCAAGGTCTGCAGAGGACTGAAGTTTAATGGGAAGGATACACAGAGATGTTTTCCTGGAACATAACAGTGAAGAAATAATTGCATGAACCAAAGATAAGTAGAACGTCACAATTAATTTCACATTAAAAGAACTTTAATGGACTTTAAAGAACTTTAATTCCACTTTAAGTGGAATCTCAAGACCCAGATAAGGACATCCTATTTTGAAACAGTGACAGACACTTCTCTTCTGCTTACTCTTTCTTTGTAAAGTGAGGAATGCCACTGCTGTAGACAATGCAGCGTAGTGTACTAGATGAATCTTTCATATGACTTACTAGGCCCACTCTTATTTAATTTGCAAATTATCCAACATTTCTGGCTAAGAAAACCTTCTGTAAGTTCACTTCTGAGTTTCAGAGCACAAGCAAGACTCTTCAGTGAGGCTACTTCCCAATGCTCCAGACCTATAGCCTTGTAGTTGCACTGCTACGTGGGTGGCTGAGGCAGAAGAGATCTAGAATTACCATTTGGCACATGACCAAAATTAAGCAAATTATTTGTCATTACAATAGTACGGTCACCACAGGAAACCATCTGTTACGCTAAAAGAGTTTTTAGAAATCGTGTCATCTTAACATGTATAAGCAAAAGCAGATATCATAATCCTATTAAAATAAGAAAAGAAGAACATGTTCACTGTCAGTAACCAGTTCTGTTTTCAGCACAAGACATTTTAGTTAACCAGAACACTTAACAGACCTTCACAACTCTTCATTTGTCAAGTGCACAAAAAGTAAACACGGCATCTCAAACAGATACTCCCTGCCCAAAGCAGCATATGGTTTTGATATCCTATATCTCTGCAAGGGATTGAAAAGGAAGGAATATATCAGTAGTACATTCATCCAAGAGTACACTGTAAAATGAATTCTCTTTAAGGAAGAAACGAGCAGTGTTTTATCATATTTACGTTTTGGAAAAAAATTAATTTGGGAAGCATTAGGAATGCGCAGTAGTTGGCTTGAGCAGGATTTAGAAGGCAATTAAACTAACAGCACTGGTATTACAGAGACACCTTTCAGTGACACAGACTGCACATAAAATTGTGGAGTATCACATAACCTCAGAATTACAACTTGAAATGGATTCTATAAACAAAATACTGAGTGAGGTCACCATAAAGCAACACTGCTTCATATCTAATTTCTGGCTTACACAAAAGCTTTAATCATTCTCACCATCTACTTTCTTAAACTTGAAAAAAGATTATTTCCATACGAAGGCATTCACAGAGTTTTAATTTACCTGTCCAGCTGGTAATGGCTGATCTAACATTTCAACATCTGGATGCTGAGGAAGATTATACAATCTGCAGAGGTCACATATTAGTCGCTTCAGTTGCTGAAGAAGCTATAACAAGAAAAAACATGGAAGCATCTATTTAAACCAAACCACAGAACAGCGTATTTTGAAGTTACTTCACATGTTGGTATACACTCCCAGTCACTGGGAGTCAATGCAGTCTCCCAGCATTTAAGTCTGCAGGTACTAGAACAGAGGCACTTCTTTTTCTCTGTAGTTTTCATAATGGGAAACCAAGGACAAGGCAAGACAAAGAAGATTCCCTCATGTCAAGCGGAGAAAGTAATAAGCAAAAGAATAATCTGCACAGGCAACATCATCCATTCCAGGCATAGGTCTCAAAGTCACAAATCCTAGGGAATAATCAAACAGTCGCATTTTTTAAGACATGCTAGCGCATTCCAGTTTCCCAGTTTGAAAAGCAAAGTCTTAAACTGCAAGAAGGAACAGCCTTATCCCCCACATCAAGAATCCCTTTTCAGAGCACAGCAGTGCAGCACACTAGAAACAAGACTAGAAACATTGGCACCAGCAATCACCCAGCCATGCAGCAACTTACAAGCTTCTACAGAGATCAATTCCCAATGTGCTTCAGCACAAAAGCCCCGATTTCACCATAAAGGACGAGGCAGGAACATGCATCTGAGAGGAGGGATCCCCTTCCTTGGCAGGCGTCTACAATTCAGGGTTAGTTTAATGCAACTGTCAAAGTGCAGTTTCATTTTTGTAGCAAAGCACTTGATGCCAGTTTCTTCAGTCTTTGTTACTGCTAATATTTTAATATTTTTCCCCTGAAGGAATTACTTTCATACCCTTGCCCCTTCTGCCATGGATCACCATCACCATTATCCTTTATGCTCTGCTCATATGTAAGAAAAATTATAGGCTAATCTGGGCCAGAAGGCACATCTGGAAGTCATCCAATTCAACCTCGTGCTCTAAGCAGGGCCTAGCATGATTTGGTGAGTTAGTGGTACACAAAGAGACTAAATCAAAAGGAATAGCAGATTTCTGCCATGTATGAATAATTTAAATGCTTTTCCTGGCTAACTTCATGTGCTAGAGTAATGGAAAATGAATGCTTAACACACAAGCTTTGCTGCTACTTAAGAAAAGTAGGCCATCAGGATACCAATAGGTTCCCTGGAATATTAACTGCCTAAAGCAGAAACTAAACAGAAACTGAAATGCGTAACTCACAGTGTAAAAAAAGGCTGCATGATTAATAATGAAAATGCTCAAGTAACTATACACAATAGGAAATTTCTAAATAATTGTATATATACATTATAATCAATATATGTTATATTTTGTTGTGATTTTTACAACAGCACTTGCAGAAACTCTGCAATGCCAGTAGCTCTTATGGACACCACAATGCTGATACTGAACATCAAAACACCTCTAGGATTTTTTTCTTGCCCGTGTTAACAACTTACAAATCTGAAAACAGTTTAGGACATTTGCTCTGAAACCTGCTACATCGGGAGGCCTTTGGACATGTGAAGAGATCTTTCTAATGCAGTAGGAAAGCATTAGTAACTTTAAGATACCTTTAAAAATATTAGCGTGCTGCTCGGTTCACTATGAAGCACCTTGTCTTCTGATTACCAAGAAAACATGGGGTTCAAGTACAGTGTACTGTACTTGTGTACACACCCTCTTCTACATGTATCTGTATAATTACACGAGTATATATACACATGTATGTATATATACACAAATAAATCTTAGCCTACCACTGAACAAAACCGCTGAAGAAGGATACATGAGGAAACGGGGAAGAAGTAAGCATCACATGGAGCATGTCCACTACTTAGCTATCAATTTATCTGTGACAGTACTGGTTCCACACGTATTTAGCAGCCTTGGGCAGTTTCAAAAAGGAACTTTGCTTTACTTTCTGTGTTTTTGTGTCTACGATTTGATACGTAACAGTTGCTGCTGCTCTGCTGGTTTGAAAGCACCAGTCTCACCTGACATGCCACCAGGTGGGACTAAATCTAAGTTCTTAATGCAGAAGTAGTGTCCTAGTGACAACAACTTGGACAAGCTGTACACATACTTGTGGCAGGCATTCTGTACTTTTCAAGTCGTCCATGCAAACTTAAGCCCTCAAGGTTTGGAGACTGTGGGCAGCTTTAATCTTCACATGAATTTAAGCCCTACTGGAACTATAACCTTCCTTGTATTTAACAAAACAATGAAGTTGAGGTAGGAGTTATCTTTTGCATGGCACAACCACAAGAAGGTGGCTGTCAGTTTCAACTGCCTATCAAGACTAAAGCAATGCTAATTTTCCGGGTCTGATAATGAACTCAGGAGACATTAGGGGTCAGAGAGACCCTATAGCCCCTTCATCTGCTGGCTGGATCTTATTCACTATGAACAGTCAGTTAAACAGCTGAAGCTTCCAAAGCCACTGCTATCTATGCTTACTACCTTCTTAATAACTTTTCAATCTTTTGTGTTTGGGGAATTTTCATAGAAAGAAGTACCATGCTGATACCCAGATAAGTATCAGCTTCAGACCAACAGTAGATTTTCCAGGAAACATGCGCATGATTTTAACATAGGGAAACTGAAGAGCATGCTCTTCAGGCATAAAAGTTAGGCAGGTATGTAAAAGCCTTTCGTTTGACATGGTAGAAAGAAAACTGTTTTACCTAACTGATATCCACCAAAAGCTACAAAGCAAGCAGAAAGAACAGAGTAATACCAAAGGATTTCAGAGACCAGGATAAATGCCTTTTATAATATTTGCTGTGCTGACTTGAGCTCCTGGAGAGTCCAGTGCAGTTTCCCATTCAAAATTTTACTGTTTCAGTAATGTTTCTAATATGACTTCAGAGCAACATGGGAAAACTGGTCCTTTAGCTGCAATAACTTAAATGGAAACTGGTTTAAAACTTAAAAAAAAAAACAAAACCTAAGTTGAACTAAATTACTTTTTAGGAGACAAATCAGAAGACCCTGGGATTCATTTCTGCAAGTAGTTCCTTATCGCTTCTACCCCACTACAAGAAGGGTGTGTGCAAGTCACTCCAGCTCCCTTGAATGGGGGGTGTTGTAAGGGGGAAAGCTGTAGGTACAAAAACTCAATACCCACAAACTCAAGCCTTTTGAACAAAACACGTCAGATTTTGAAGCGTAAGTATTTGCCTCTTAAACTACTCCTATCTGTCTTCATTTTTGACATTATGTGATGTGGGGTGGATTCCTGAGAAGACAATGGGCCATCCACAGGTGTCTTACATCAACCCATCAGTATTTACATAGGCAAGTACAATCTTGATATCAGATGTTCTTACAACAAACAGTAGTAGTCTATGTCCTCGTGCAATTCTGCACAGCAAGTCCCACACGTGTTTATGATAAAGCTTTCCACCCTAACGCAAGCAAACCTGTAGGTAGTTAAGAGTAGGAAACGTCTAAAACCTTGTTTTAGTCTGAAGCTACTAGTCACACCAGCTGCAAGCTGGAGAACCTTCTGAAAAAATGCATTTTCAAAGACAGCTCATTTGGCCACGTGTTCTACTATTGCACTGTGCTGTGTCTCCTTGGCTAGAGGTCGCAGACTAAGATCTATATTTAACATTCCTCTAAATGTCCTCTTGCCTTTGTAGTTGATCTCTGTGTGAAGAAAACACTAAAAGTGTTGTTATACAAGTAGTTAAGTTCTCATGAATTTCACTAATTAGTTTCAGAATGCCTTAAACTTTCTGGGGATGAAACTTCTGTGAGAGAACAAGCATTCTTAAGTCATGTTTCCCTCCTTGCTTCAAATCTTTACAATTACTTTTGGTACATGTGTTTTTTTAAAGAGGAAACTTATGTTTACAATGGCCCCAAAACATCCCCTGAACTGACCTAATTTATTTGCTCATTAATGTGACAAAGCTGAACTGAAAAAAATATACCCAAAGCAACCAGGACACTTGCTCACCAGAGTATTGCTCTTCTTAATATCTTCTAAACGCTCCAAGACTGAAGTCAGGTTTGGGTCATCTGATTCTACAAACCATATTGGCGATGAAGAGGGGTAAGACTCCTGTTTAAAAAACAACAACAAAATAAAACCACAAAGCTTTTAAAGCTCAATCACACCAAAAATTTCACAACACAGTAACATCACCTCATCCTACTCTAAGCCAGGTAACATGGGATAAAAGCAACACCGTAATTTTCGACAACTCCAAAGAAGTTGAAAGAAATCCAAGCTAACAGGTTCTCCTAGTATTATGTTCTATTTTCATCTTGATCAGACAATGGACATACATAAGACGGTACTAAAAAGTTTAAAGCCCTGAGGGCAGGTGGAGCAGGAGAAAGACATGTAGAAACTCAGTACAAATGGTTATTACAAAAAAAAAAAATCACAAGTAGTACATGTCAAAGAATAAAATTATATCCACCCCATTTTTCTCATGGAAATACTGATTCTTCCAAACAGTATCTGTGAAAGCAACAAAACCTGAAATCTTCTGATTTCCTCCTTAATCAGGATTACTCAAACTATTCTAACATTAGCTCTCAGACTGAAGCAACACAGTTCAAATCTCCTGCCTTGGAGGACAAGTTAACAGGCAGATCACAATGCCAAAAACCGTTTTACTTCTGTACTAACAAGGCTCATAAAGGACTAACCTTCGCTGAAGGATTTCTCAAATAATATAATGCACACAACCCTATCAAGAAAGCTTACAGAAGAGACCTTTCTTTCATCAATAGATTCCTACAGTTGTTCGGCAGGCACCAATCCTAGCAACAGTGAGATCAAATGGTTTCACAGGATTAGAAGTGTACTTGATTTTCCAGAATAAACTATGGTTAGGGCACATAGAGCCGTGGAACAGATACGGCCCAACAACCACTCACACGATCCACAACAAATGATTTTTCTGTCACTAAGATGCCAATCAGATAGCCCTTCAAAAGGTGCTAGGAAGATGCTTGTTGCTCCTTTCTCCACCAAAATAAGACCATGGACAAACCTAGAATAAGCCGTTTATGGTTTGCATTCAGTACTTATTCCCAGTCTGGAGGGCTATAGAATAATCTCCTCCAAAAAACCTGCAGCATCTTTCATCAGACTGGTAGCACAGGACTGATGATGTGTTTTAATACATTACAGCAGCTATTTGAACATGCTGATGCCTTTTGCATTGAATGACAAATCCTTTCCTCATTCTCTGCTCTCATTTCAATTCATGCCATTTTCTGTAATGAATGCCAAGTCCTGCCGTATAAGAGAAAACATACTAGGATTTGATACTGCCTGCCTTGTGAATGTACAGCACATAGAAATTACTGTACCCCCCCAAATGCATTAGACATTCTATTTTTAGTCCGCTTTAGCTTTTGAAACATGAATGGGAACCATGCATTTATCAGAAAGGCTTTTCTTAAACACTGTGTAAGCACATTCACTCATCTGCAGCAGAAAAGACAGAATTTTTGGAATTCTGGAATATGGATACTTCATTTCATATTCCAACTTTTTAGGAGGAGGTGCTTAATATTAATAGCCAAATGCAAGTTAGTGTACCTTTCAACTTATTGCAACACTTTTTAATTGTTCAGACTTACCAACAATTATGCTCTCTTTAACTTAAAAACATAACTGACACCAAGTTTTTCTAGATCAAAAATCCGTATTTTTGGAACAGCTGAGTTTCACGTGGATATGAGTCACTATATTTTGAAATACAGAATTCACACACAAACTTCAAACATTCTGATCCTGAGATATAAACAAGCTCATGAGTTTGTAATACCACAGTGTGCAATGCAGAACTAAGCTTGGGGTTTGTGAGGTCAGACAACTGAACTTCACAAGAGCTAATTGTGTTCAGAAAATGAAGTCAGCCTTTTCTTCTGTACCTGCATTCTGTAGAGAGGACAGATGGACTTAAGTTACATTACGTAAGAAACACAAATTTAAAAAAAAAAGTTGACTTTTCATAAAAGGAGCCCTAGAATAGCAATTCTTTTACAATACTAGATACATGCTGTTCAAAATGCTAATTATTATTTCTCAGTGGCTAAAAATGACATTATTTTGGACCTATTACTACGTAGCTGACCTTTGGAGATGCTGCGTCTAGCTTATCTGTACAGACATGATCTGTATCAAGTGGCTGAGCTGTTTTATGCAATTGCTGTAACGTAACACGTTCCTACTCTCCACAAGCAAAAGCAAAAATTCCTCACAGGAGATGAAAGCTGCATGCTCTGATTTGGGCAGCTTTCCTAACCTAACGCATGTCGTACAGCTTGCAAGCGCAGTGCAATCGCTCAGTAGGCCGTGACAAGCGGGGATGACCTCACACCTAGCATGTACTCAGGCCTGAGGACAAAGGCTGAATGTTTACAGCAGCCTAGAGATAATTACAATGCATGGGATCATCATTTCTAGAGAGCCTTTGTGTAACACCAGGACAGACTGACAGCTTTTTCAGCACAAACACTTCTGGTGCTTCTGTTGCAGAATACAGCAAAAGAATTAAGCTTACTAACAAGCACACAAAATAGAAAAGCTCCATGCTCCTGCCACTGGAACAATTCAAAAACCTATCAAGTCATCTAATAGCATATGAAGAGAAGACACACAGAATCTCACCGCTGAGATATTCTGTTCCATCTTCTCTAAGATGGTCTACTCACATTTTACTAATTTTGCTTCTCCTGGGTAGACCGATCTGTCACCTAAGTACATCCTATCTAAGCTTTCTCATTCTTAACAATAGGTGCTCAGCAATAAGGGTGTTCTACTTGCCATGTTATGTAATCTTTAACTTGCTTTACAGATCTACAGCAACACTGCTTTGATGTTAGTAAAAGGACTTGAATGAATGAGCTATTTCTAAATTTTAACAATACCGTTTAAAGGAAGAAATTGTTAAATTAAAAAAAAAAGAAACACTAAAAACCCACAAATAACCTCCCGCCCCCCCCCCCAAAAAAAAAAAAGAATCATCTTGCTCACCTTCCTAAGATTACAGCAACCTGCATATGATGTTTGCTACTAGGCAATACAGTAACCCAAATCTCCTTGCACATAACAGAGCCCTTTAATCATGACAAATTGTCAGAATACACGTTTAAACACACATCTGCAGGGTTAGGGTTTAAAATGGCAAGTACACACTGACAGTTTTTCATTTTAATTTTCAAATAAACTTAGAATGCCTTATTTTTCCCCCTTTTTGTATCTCCTTAGTACACCGGCTGAACAAAATTTAGCGAATGGGATTTCTAATGCGATTGCATTTTCTAAGATTGTGCAAAATCTCCATCACTGACAGAAGCTAGTTCCATTGTTTTTACATCAGCTACAACTAAACGAAACTCATTTTCAGAGCAACACTTATATGCATTGGGGGCATTAAAAATCAAATTTAATGGAAGGTGGTTGTGGAGACGTCAATTTTACACGCCCCTACTGAATAAGGGGAAAACTTCCACCTTTTCTTTCTAGATGTTAAGACTGTATACAACACACTATTACTTGCTGAATGCAGATAAACAGCAGGACATAATTTATTCACTAGAGCTGAGTTAAACAGAGATCTTTAGATGCTACTACACCACAGAAAGCAAGACTATATCAGTTTTAATTTCCCTACAATCTTCCTGAAGTCAAAGCCTAACCTGCTCAGTTCAGTACGAATACTTGTTAGAGGTCCCACATTTGGTAAGGAACCTAGTTCAATTGACTACAATACAGCCAGCTTTTAAACTTAGAAAATTATTCCAATTCTACCCTCAAGTTCAGCGACTGTCTTGGCACTGACAGCCTGCACTACAAAACAGTCCAAGATGAAGCTGCATGCTTTGGTTAGACCCCTAGAGACTGCAATAGATTAATCAACTCTCGACTTTGCAGGAGGCAGGTGAAAGGATCCCATCATCCTGTTCTGTGTGGGTTCTGCTAACACGCTCATCGCTACACAGCCGAATACCTTCAGGAGCACATTAAAACAACACAACTAACATAGTCGTGGTTTTTCTCTCCCAGACAGTCTCCAGGGAATGAGCAGCGTTTCTTCCTCTAGAACTGTTTATGTTATTAAATGCAACCACGTTTGAGATGGCAGGGTCAAAGGCAGGTGCCTCAGAGAACAGAAAGACCACAACAAACCACACCTCCATAGGTGCCTGTAAACTTCACTCTGCAATCACAAATTGTTTCAAGCAAAAATAAATTATTTCTCTGTACGAACACGTTCTACTGATTGTAGAAGGCTACCACAGAAGTAACCATAAGGAAACATTTCCACTAAGAGCATGCAGAAAGGTTATGGACACGACTTCAGCCTGCACAACAGACGGCCTCCCGGGCAGGGCAGAGCAGAGCAGTTCCCTTTGCTCTTGTCTCACCAGGCTCTTACAGACAGGTGCGCAACAGTCTGCTGCTTTGCGCCTTGCACAGCCACGTTCTGTACAAACACACATGAACTACAGCACATTTTTAAATGAACTTAAAGCCTAGATAATGAAACACTTATTGCAACACACAGATTCAGTTGAAACTGCCAATATTCATATGATAGCAACCACAGCATAGCTAAATAAGAAGAGGACCAGTATTTCAATTGTAATTCACTTGTGCAAGAATTATTTCAAGAAGCAATAATCTTGTAACTTGCAGACTCATCTGCACAAGTTCTTTTGTTCAACTCAGGCCCTAGGAATTTTCCTGAAACTACTGCAGAATCCTTATCTTTTTGACTTGGAAAACATAAAGGAGAAAGTGACATTCTGAGGAAAGGAAAAAGAAAAAAAAGATTGCCAGAAAAGCCTTAACAAAATGCTGCTTTCAAACAGGCACATACAAGAGGCCAGTAATTCCCAAGTTTGTGAAGTAACCTAAGCCACGCTTCTGTGATTTACATCCACGTTTCTATCCAGGTACACACATGCTCTCTTGCAGCTCAAACAAGCACCATTACCCTAGAAGAAGCCAGAACACACACAAGCCAAGTAGAGAAGGCACAAAACCTCACTTTAAATGGTCATAAATATGAACGCACATGTGACATCATGGTTTTTATTCTTCTTAGGGTCAAGTCTTCACAGTCAGTCAATTCCTCCAACTCTTTAGCCTACAAAAAATGCCCCACCTGTCAATTCTGATGCGTGAAACTGCACAATACATTTGGAAAAAGAGCTTTATCAGACTGCCTTATCAGTTGTCACAACTTCATCCACTCCCCTTACCGAATAAAGGCAGGGGGGTGTATGTTGTCAAGTATACCCTAACTGCACAGAATTAAAATAACAGCTGTAAGTTTCAATACAAAAATGTCACTTTTCTGATAGAAGCAAAGTTATTTATCTTCATCGTGAAGCAACATTTTATTCTCCAGGTCACCACCAAAATGCAATATGCCATCTAACAATCCATTAAAAGAAATTTGCAGAAAAGATGAACACTCAACATTTCTGTAAGGACCCCAAGTAAAATCCACCAAATGATAACGTACCACTGCTCAAATACGGCTCTAAACATTAACACTAAGCACGACTTAGCTAACAGCATAGCAAGTGACGGTTGTTCAAGAGCAGTGTGTAGCCTCCAAAAATTAAAGCAGTTGTTGAGAACCAACCCAGTTAAGTGAGCTAAGTAACATTCCTTCTCCAGTACAATTAATTAACAGCAAGAAAAAGCTACAGATAATCCACGCTGAAAATTAAGCACAGAATGCGTTATCGTTTAACATTAGGTAACTTGCTTATCAGGAAGAAGGTTACAGAGCCAAGACTTGAATCCAGTGGTTTTTTTTAAACACACCATCTCACAGCAGTCAGATCAACCCATCTCGCTTCACTCACACACAAAAAAAACGACCACTGTGTGCTTGGACTCTCACCTTGACAGTCAGAGTATGGCTGGTTTAGAGCTCTCAGCCACCACAGGTTCTTTTCTTTAACACATGCATTACATAGGCATTCAAGCTGGCAATGGTTTATCTAGTAAGTAGCTAGACATGTGCTAAAGATAAAGTTACTCTGCAAATCAGATTCTTCAATATTCTTCCTTCATCATTAGCAGGTTCTTTTGTAGAAAGTCGCTGAAGGAATTCCAGTTTCTTGAAACTTATCAACTTCTTATAACCATTAAGAGTTATTAATCACCTATTTCTGTAACTACACTTTTTCTGAATGTATTTCTAGGAATCATCATCAGTCTCACAAAGCTGGAGTAGCCAAGAATGGCTTCTTGTAAGGCTAGAAGCAGTTCTAACACGCCATACTCTTCCCCCATCTAACTTCAGAACAACTTCCCCAGCAGACATGCCCTTGCCTTTAACACTTAAGACAGTTATACTCAATGTGAAAAGTCTGATGTCACTTCTGCTGTCACCCAGAAGTACAAGCTTTCCCTCCCTCCTCTCCACTCTCTTTACCTTCAGAGAATCTAGGCCTTTCAAGTGCCCAAATAGCTCACCCCCATCCTATCGGAGACATAGTGCACTTGCCCCTCTCACAACTCGAGAACTTTCCTTTTTCCCCTCTCCCTTTACAAATGGTCTTTCTGAATACACAGTGAAGAAGCCATCGGAAAATCTGTAACTCCAACACACTCTCTCTCAGAGGGGTTAAGAAGTTAAGAGATCTGGGAGAAAGGAGAATATAGCCCAAACTAAATCGAGAAATCACGCACCAACTTCTCTACGCTTACTTAAAACACCAGGATGTCTTGTATGCATGAGATAACAAAGAAGAAACAAAACATGTAATATCATGACTTTAGTACCACATTTACAGCTGGAAACAGGAAACCAGCATAACATATCCTAAATGCTCACTTCCAGCGAAGTGCAACTGAGAACTCTTCTGTTCCTGTTAGCTTCAACTGCACTGCATACAGGCAGGTTGACATAACATCTGAACATTAAATAGCATCTCCTTACTGTAATCAGTCATTTAGTTTTCCAGATGTCTTCCGTGAGCTGGTGACAGGTCATTTTCACTTCTCCTACAGAGCTAACAGCTGAAGAACTACAGTGGAGTGCTTATTAAATAATAAGCAATCATCTCTCTTCAAATGACGTATTCCCATTAATAGTCTAAAATAAATCAGCTTCAGCCAGGAATTCAGGGTTTTATAACCTTTCAGAAAGGCAAACAACCTGACAGCATTGCACAGTAATCCACAGAGGCATAACTAAAACAGCAATTCTTTCTGTTCATCAGCCTCTACCAATATTTGTTCCTATTCAGAAGTTTTAACTCTTATTGCCATTTTTAAAACAGTTCAAACACTATCCAGAGAACTGTCTCCATCTTCTACTTTCCTTAAATGAATTTGATTTTACAGGTAAACTCTAATTCCAGTTTGACTGTTAGAGCCCAGTTCTCTCAATTTAGGCATCACTGCCACAGACCAGACACCCGCGTAAACCCCCTGGATTGACACCAGCTCAGGTTTTCCCACACAGGAGCGATCCCAAGTACCACTGAGGACTCAGACAGCACTTGGCAAGCAGCTCTGTTCCCCAGCATTCACTCATTCCTTTGCCCTCTGTTGTGCTGGTACAGCTGTCTGTGCAGCCACATGCTGAACCAGACTGGGAAGCAATCCAGATTAACAATGACCCAGTAAAGAATTTTTATGTGCCAGCCAGGTCCTTAATCCAGTAAAATCAATTCTGGCCACCTCACAAGGCACGCAGCCTTTGCTGTTATGGGATCAGCAGGATTACGGAGCGCACAGGACCCAACCATACTCTGTTCTTCCTATCAACCCTAATTTTTAATACACATTTGAGGGTACCAACATGTCATCAATAACCAATATCCACAGGCATATGACAGACCAAATGCCTGCAGGTTCATTCTAGTTTAAGTCCAACAGAATGAAGTTACTTTATGCGAGCACAAGCGATCAACTCCATTAATAACTTCTGATTTTACAGTGTCCCATTGCAGATAGACTGCCATAGCGAATTTGGAAGTGCAGCCTTGTTCGGAGAATAGGACACACCTCATATACTACTCCCTTATTCCTATTTCAGTGACAGAAAGCTTTGACAGAAGAGTCAGAATTTTACCTCCCACTCCCAATTTAAAAAAAAAGTTAACGAAGTGTATTCTTCCTTCCTATAGGATAAGAAAGGTAATGCCAGCTACTGATTTTGACAAATACTGTTGACAATACAAATCAAACACAACCATCACAAAACATCAAATGACTGTTGTGATGTCAATGAAGTCACCCCACTCGTAGTTTTAGTTTCTTTAAAGTTACTGAATATTAAGGAAAATCACCAGGCATCTTTCAATCTTGGACAAAAACCTAGAACAGTTAAAGCAGCATGCCGAATAAAGAGAATATAGTTCCTTTATGAAACTCTTTCAATTATCAAAAGGCAGGGAGAGCTCTCGTGAGGATGACAAATGGTCCCAGTCCTGAAACAACTATGTAAGTAATTCCAGTAAGCAACCCATCTGTAGTAAGGGCAATTTCCTGTAGATTAAAGCCTTAACATATGCTAGGGTTTATATCTGAAGCCCACCACTGGGGCTTTCTAGGAGCACTTCACACATTAGAGAGGGAAGAGCGCAACTGACCTGCAAAGTTCTTAAGTGCTAGCTACAGCTTTTCACACGTAGCAAAAGTAAGCTGTGGCAACAGACACTAAGGTCCTATGTCTTCCAGAGATGAAGGATTTCTCCTTCTCACAACATCCCTTTTCCAATCATAGTCTTGGGACAGACAGAAGTTAGCATCCTCACTCTTCGCATTTTATTTAATTTTGTTTTGATAAATAAAACAAGACTGAACTTCTCAACTTCTATTGCTTAAGTGTTATCTTGGAGAAGTTACTCGACTGCCTTTTTTAAAACTGAAAGCATACCTAATTAGAGTCAGAAAAGCATGCATTATGAAGGTAGAGCTCTGCATGCTTTTATTTAATCTTTGTATCCATAGAATGCAAGACAAAGTTCTCAAGTTCACTACAGAAGATCTGGTGATGTTAAAAAAAAAAACAACTCTGTGGCTTGAACAGGAAGCCTCATTCATTACGTGGTTAGTTCCGTGTACAAATAAATAGCCTTTATAAAAGTTTATCAGCTGTCTAGGCATTAGCTATGAGTGTGTTTGATATTAAAATCTTACGCCTTTGAAGAACTATCATATGTTCTAATATACTCACTTTCTGTATCTACCCAACTTGTCAAAAGTTTCAAAGGTAAGATGTCTTCATCCATTCTGGTTTAGAAGGGAAAACAGTCTCCTCCCATCAACTGCAGTTACCTGTAGTCAGCACCCTTTTCAAGTCTTTCTTAGGATCTTCAACTCTGATTTAGCAGCAGGGCATTTTTCACTGAAAGCAGAAGATACTTCTTTCCAGCAGGGAAGCAAGAGCATACCAAAGTCAGGCATATCACATGGACTGAATTGTAAATGTACGAGGGATATCATTACACATCAGAACCCGGCATCTGTTTGGGCAAAATCTGCACCTACACAGAGCTGGCACAAACCCTATCCTACCTTGCAAGTGGTACTTAAGGACACAGAATTCAATGGAAATTTTGTGTATGAGTGGAGAGATACTATCATCAAACTTCTCTGCAGATTAAAAAATATGCTTTAGGGAGGGGGAACGTACTCCTCCTTCACTTTTAGGAGTCCAAAGTGGTCTTGCCCTCCCAGTAATAGGGAAATCAGAATACTGGTATGTAGGTTTGATAAGGTACCAAAAAGAGTGCACTTATCTAAATAATCAAGAACACACTGCTCTGAGTAAAGCCACTGATTTGACACTAATTCAAAAGATATGCATGACCAGGATAAATAAAAATACTTTGTAAAGAACACCGGTGTACGGAACTCGATTAATTGGAATATTGCTGTTACATGAATGAAAAAGAAGCCTGAGAAAAACAGAAATAAAACTCTGGAACAGAGACACTGCTGTTGGCATAACAGAACGGGAATGTGAAGGTACACAGCCTGAACAAGTTCAATAATTAGATAGTTCTGAGGCATAAAAAGCAATGTTTCTGACAGAGGTGACTCCACCCTAAAGTGCCTCTTAAAATAATCAGATTAACCACTTAAATTCCAACATAGATCACTACCAGAAAAAAGGAAGGACAGACCTTCACAACGTTTGGCTGTCACTTCATAAAACAGAAAGCTATCAAGTGAAGTGTATCTTGCTTCAATGAGAAGCACTGCTCAGTACCACAGGTACACTGTCCCTAGGATGCTGCAGCAAACGCTTAACTTTGACAGTTCTGCAAACTCAAATGCAGGCAATCAGAATATCGTAGAAATTCCAGGGCAGACTTCTAATCAAACCTTGGAATTTAGTCAAGGACACTGGTAGAGATCCATACAGTTCCTAAGCAGATATTCTCCCTCACCTCTCCAGGAGAATGTTTCCTCCTTCCTCTGCCTTCTCTCTCTCTAGATTGGAAAAAAGAAAGAGATCCATTGTGAGGATCAGAGCAACTCAGTTATCACATCTCTTTTCAGACTTAGCACAGAAGCTACTGGAAGCTTCCTTCCCTACCAGACTTTTCTCCATCCCGTAACTTCAGCACCTGTACATACTGCTAGACAGCTTTCACTTTAGCTAGAATATTAAGGCGCCCAAATAAAACCAACAAGAATAAAAGCAATTATTGACCTTTGTGTTTTTTCTTCCCCTTAATAGCATTATTGAGTGTCCAGACGTTCAAACTAATGTAAGGTTTTGTTGAGTAAGAGAAATATCCTTGAAGACTTCATCATTATTGTAGCGGTTGAACTGGTTAGAAGCAGCACACAACTGAAGTTACATATTTGCACTACAAACCCAGAGCATGAGGGCAACTGCTTCTGAGGCAGAGAGTGAGTCTCCTCAAATAAACCTTTACTGCTATCTTTATAGTCTTACCAGTTTATTTTAGTACCATCATTTGAAGTTCTAGTTCCCACAGTACCTTGATTCAGCTCTCCAGAAGCTCTGCACACCAAATGAAGCACAGTTAACAAGACTTACACCCTTTTCATTTACAGTACCTACAGAAAAAAAACAAACTAGAGGCAATTAGGAGTCAGAGCCAATAGACTCAATTCAGTGGTGGGTGGGAAGAGAAAAACAAACAGAACTTCTTTCACACTTTGAGCTTTAACACTTGTGTCAAAAGACTAGGACAGAAGTCCAGAGGCCAGCTTTCTCTTTTTGGCTCTCTCACAAGCTTAGCACTTGTTTCAAGAGAACCATTTATTGATTGACACTCTGTATCTCAAATTGCCCTCTCCCATTTATTTTTAACAGAGGGTGAAAATAGCCACCTAACTCAAAGAGCCAAAAATTAGTCAACACTGGAAAGAACCAAGCTGCTCATAGACAACTGTGAGACACGAGTTTGAAGAATCTCAGATACAGCTTCTTTTCAAAGCAGAAGCTTTGGCTCTAAGGTTTGAAACAGCTCTTTTCCTGTTCTTTTTGGAAGCACGCATGCCACAATTCTAATGGCACACAAAAGATCTCTTGACTTTTAGGACAAGCAACTGTAGTGGCCAACTGCAGACCCAGTTTCCTCAACAACACATACAAATACCAACCACGACCTAAGCCTGTTTCTTGCTTGCTCTGGCACACCTCAACCAAAGGCCTACAAGCATGCGGGCATATCTCGATGCAGAATAAGAAAGAATTACCATCAGAAGTACTTATGACAAAGCAGAAGCAGAAATACATGACAGCACAAACCCAAGGCACCAAAACTTTACACCTTACTACTGGGCTTCCCTGTTAGCTGTCACTTGACAAGAAGACATAACCCATTGAAATCAACTGCCTGCTGAGGGTGTACAATCACCAGGTGTTTCATTTAATTCTTAAAGAAGATATTTATAAAATAGATCATGCTGGGGGGGCATACAGCCAGACTTCTCAGTAATGAAACACTCTCTATTGAATAAATAATATTTAAAGGAAGTCACACAATTTTTGTCTGATATGTCATACCTAAAAACAAGAACACCAAAGTAACTTGCTCATTTTACCATTAACAAAATCTTATGTCTTACAGAATAGTCAGCTAACACAAACACCTGTCCTATGAACACAGAACTGACTTCTAGGTTTCACAGCTAGTTGTCATGAGAAGGCTCTCTTAACACGTCCCCTGTCAATTTATTACTGTATGGCAAGTCAGGATCCTACCAAGATTATGAGCTCTGCCTGCTTTGCATGCATGCTTTCATCTTTCAGTACTCAGGTATTTAGACTTACACACATGGTTCCACCCCCACACTGTCTGAAACTTTCATTCTCTTACAGACAAAAGAAGCCTTGAGAGCTTATGCAACCCAAACATACTAACTGTACTTTCACCCAGTCAGAACTTTTCAATACTTTTAAGCTGAACAGAGCTGATGCATTTAAGTTCACCTGTAAGTAGAGGTAGTCCAATAAAAGTGAACCTCCAGCGCTTTCCTGTCCATGAGTGACGAATACCAACCCATCCAAATCCTTTGGCAAATTTAGGCCCTAACCAGTAACTTTTAAAACCAGAGGATTTTACCACAGCAAACAACACTGAACATATTATTCTGCCCCCTGACTCATTATAGTAAAGTTTGAGAAAAAAACAGAGCGAAGGCCCAAAGCAAAGCACACGTCGGGGTCCCTCAGCCTGGGGAGAGCTGCCCGTGCCCCCTCACAAGTTTAACCACCACCGTTATGAGAAGGCGACTGCTGGGCAGGGGAGTGAGGGCGCTCTGACCGTGCGAACCGCCACGGAAAATTAAACTTCTAAAGGGACTGAGAACTGAGGGACGGGAAGGGAAAGGAAGGGAAGGAAGGGAAACGAAGCCCGGCCCCCAGCCGCGTTTCCCCGCCCGGCCCGGGGCGGAGCGGGCCGCGGGGCCGCAGGCCGCGGCGGTGTGGCGCACTCAGCAAAGCGCCGGCCCCCGCCTGCCTGCCGGGCTCGCCCCGCCGGGGCCCGGAGGAAAGGCTGCCCCACCGCCAGCCGGGCTCCCGCCCGCTTTGTGCGGCGGCCCGGGGCAGCCCGGCGGGGCAGGCAGCGGGGCCCGGGGCGCTCCCAACTTTTGCGTGCGCCGCGGCGGGGCCGGGAGCGGGGAGGGGAGCGCGGAGCCCCCCGGGGAAGCGGCCCCAGGCGGGCGGAGGCCCCCGACCGGCCCCGGCTGCTGAGTCACCCCCTGCGCCCCCGGCCCGCGCCCCGCAGACAATGGCGAGGGCGGCCCCTGCCCTGCCCGGTCCCTGCCCCTGCCCGGCCCGCACCGTGATGTTGCAGTGGATGGTGAGCGGCGGCGGCGGCTGCGGGCCGGAGCCCGGCGGCGGCGGCAGGAGCACGAACTGGCAGTGGAGCTCGTCCAGCTTCCAGGAGACGATGCGGAAGCGCTCGTGGTCCTTGTCGAAGATAGACTCGAGGAACTTCAGCTCGGCCTTGAGCCCTGACACCGACATCCTGGCCTCATCTCCGGCTGCGGCTCCGGGCCCGGGCCTGCGCCGCCTCGCCTCGCCCCCGCGGCTGCTCTGCCCGGGCCGGCCCCGGCCCCGGCCCTGCCCCTGCCCCCGGCCCTGGCCCTGCCCGCGGGGCGGAAGATGGCGGCGGGCGGGGGGGCCGGGGCAGCCCCAGCCGGCGCGGAGACGGCGAGCGCGGCGGCGGCTGCCTTTGTACCAGCCTGCGGCGCCCGCCCGCTCGCTTAAAAGGGCAGCAGCGCAGCCCGCTCCCCCCGCTCCGCTCCGCTTCCTTCCTTCCCTTCCTTCCTTCCCTCCCCGGCGGGCTGGGCCAGCCCCGCCAGCCGCCCCGCCCCGGCCCGGCGCGGCCCTGCCTCCTCCCGCTGCCCGGGGATCGCGGCGGGGCCGGGCCGGGCCCTGCTCCTCCCCCGGGGCCGCCCCCGCCGCTGCCCTCGCCCCGCGGTGCTCACCTGGGCCGCTCCGCCTCCTGCCCCGCACCGCTCGGGTCCCTCCGCTCGCCCCCGGTCCCCTCGGCCCTGCCAGCAGGCGGGCAACGAGCGGCAGCGGCTCCGGGCCCGGCGCTTCTGAGGGACGCGCACAGAGCCGCTCGGGGTCCAGCTTTGCGAGCTGCAAAGTAGCACCAGAAGCTCGTTGAAAGTGCTCGCGTTGCTCTCCAGTGCCTCTGGAACAGCTTGTACGGTTTACCCAAAGAAAAGCACAGCGAAGCCTGAAAGCAGAACCAAGTGAATAGTCACTACGTCCAGGGATCAAGCGATGCTGCCCCTGTTTCTGTCACTCGGGGACACCCCATCTCCTAGCCTTTATTTGTCACTTTCCATCTTCGCTTTGTCCACACACGGTTGTGCACTTGGGGACAAGGAGCAACCCTCGAACAGCACCAAGGGACTACGTGCTACAGGGAGCACTGTTGCAGGGAGTCCTTGTTTCCCAACCAGTTTTAATTAACGTGGTACCACGTGCACACACACAAAGCTGGAATAGGGAACTGCTTCCTTTTTTTTTTTTTTTAAACATTGATATTTTATATAAATCTTTAATTCCAGAGGAACTGGCAGCACATCACAAACCACAAACTGAATCTTTTCAAGTGGTGAGAACTCTAATCTTGATCCAGAAAAACAGTCATGCACATGCCCAACTCCACATGGCAGCATATGGAAGTCTTATTGATTTGTGGGCTTGAAATCTATCCTTCCAGCAAAGAGAGCTGCAAAGAACATACTTTGCTGCAAAACCAGCCAGGAAGGATTGACACTAGCTAAAAACTCTGAATGAAAGATACCAGAAAGTCCAAAGAGAGTTGAAAGACCTGTTTTTTGTTTTGTTTTTCCAAGTATCAATTGAAAGGTGCCTGTTGTAAAGTGTGTGCAGCTCAGCCTTCCTAGAAGGGCTGAACCGTCTTGTTGGCTCCGACTCTGTAGTCTGCAAAGCAAGAGAGCAGAGAGCAAGACAGAGAGCGGATATGACAGCTGTCTGTCGACGCGTCATCGGGCAAAGTGAAGACCTTTGAGAGATAAGGGAATATGTAAGCAAAGGGCAAATACTCTATAAATAAACAGCAGAAAATTACAAGTCTACCTATTAAAAAGGGAAGGCCTGGAAGAGCCTTACTATTGGAACACTGGAAACAAAGCCAAACAAACCAGACTTTGTTATGCATTATGTGATGTGATGCGTGAAACAGCAGAGAAATGAATTTGGTGACTCAGCCCTATTTCGCTCAGGCGATAGGATTTTGGCCTAGAATGCCTCACTGCAGCAGGGAGGCTTAGCAAGTTCAAACTGCACCTTTCGTCATGCCCTCCCCAGAACTGCCTCTATCCATCCCTACCTCTGGGCTTCCATTCTCCTCGTCCTCCTTTAGCATTCTCGCCTGCCTCTCTCCTGTGCTGCCCCTCCTCTGCCTGCGACCCCCCATCTGTCTGGGCAGTGGCAGGGTGTGGGTGTGCTGGCGGGAAGGGAGGCTGCCATGCCTGTGCTATCCGGCCAGCTGGTGGAAGGCACAACAACCTCTCTCAGGCACCCAGAGATCCAAACATCATGGTGTCTCCCGGCCATCTGGCAGGCCAAACAAACTGCTTCATCAGCCAAGTGCGTCCTGCAAGCCATATGCTGTTTAAGTCTGGTAGAGAACATTCCCCAGCTCCTTCAGTCTGCCTTTTTGTTGCAGGCTTCAAGAAGCAACATGCAGCTGCACTGCCACCACTCCCCTAAATTCTGCTGCGCTTTTCCATGTTTAGCAGGCATTGTGCAAGCTGGGAGGGTATAGCTCTGCCTGTGAATTCATTTCTGTGTTAAAGACCTTGAGAACACATCGGGGATGCCTTGCTGTCTGGAATACAGAAACTGCTGCAGAGGTGCAAAGAGCTGTTCATCATGTCTGGTTCATTCCTGTTTCTTCCTTCAGGGACTTGCCGAAAAGCTTTAACATGAATCTTACATTAGTCACAAAGTGACTCAGGAAATCCTGAATTTCCCAAAGACCAAAATGAATGCATGTGGGGAAAGACCTGACATCTCTGGGTAATAAAGGAAATTAATATCGGTAAAGACCCTCAGGAGCACTGTATGAGATTACAGTAATTACAGATGCTCTTTGGTTCCCTTGATCTATACTGCCTGCAAGCACCACTTTTTTTCTACCTTTCTTCCTGCATGTAGATGTTTGATAAATAGAGAGTGGTTTCCATGATGTCATACATCATGATTTCCTCTTCCTGGGCTCTGCACTTTGGCCAAATCTCTCTGCTATGAAGATAACATACCTTCATAACCCTCTTTGCTTCTTTTCCCTGATATTTATTGGGTAACTTGATAATAACTGATCTTGGGATTGAAGAGATACTTTAAGTTTTTCACAGGCAGCATCAGAACGTGAGACCAGAAAAGACAAATAATGGCTGATACACCCACACAGAGAAGCATAAGGCAGGAAACCTTACCTGGAACCTTGGCACAGGCAGAAAGACAATGAGTCAAGAGGATCCTGCTTTTCCAAGATGCAATCCAACCTGTCTTGGTCACCATAGCTGTGCCTTCATGTCAGCTTCTGAGCTCAGAGCATCGAAGTCATAGCTTTGGTAACGAAGTCACTTTCAAAGCGTTTTAGAAAAACAGTGTCAGTGCGTTTGATGGACAATACAGTTTCAAGAAACTCAGTATACAGTGGACCATGAGATTGCTTACCTCCTCAAATACCCACTTTACATTTAAAGACTGCAACAGTTACAGAATTGCATTTCAAAAGCCAACCCATCCTAAGGCAGCTTTGGACAAACAGCGATATTGTTGCCCAGATGTTCAGGGCTAGGTGGCAAGCAGTTGCCACCAGGCACCCAAATACTAAGGCCAAGAGCTTAACATAAGCCAGCCGAGCAACCAACCAACAACAACGGAGCATAGTTTTACCCAGGATGGTCTGAGGCTGATGAAGGAGTTTTCAGCCACAACTCTGACTCCATCCCCATGGCTGTTGGCAAATACATCCCTCCTTAGAGTGCTTTTGCTCAGCGGATGAAGAGCATTTAGTAAATCTAGACAGGAAACAACAATAACGTTTCTGTGAAGATTTCATTAGTGTTTGTAGATTTGTACTTCTGGCTGTGGACATATATATACACATACATATAACCGAGCAGCGTATATTCTAGAACAGTCAAAAGCTGAATAGTGTCTGCAAAGCAGGGTTAATGATATGTTTTTGTTCCATATGAATGTTGTGGGAATTCATTTAATAGCAGAAAGGTGCCACTGGAAAGCAAAGCCATATTAACCGCAGTCTTCCAGTGCTGCAGATGGGGATTAAAATCCACTGTGCAAACACATCAGAAACCAAACTCTTTGCATGCAAGTATTTAAAAATGCACTGTGAGGGAACACAACTAGCGTTCTTCTTTATGGCTCATGTAGCTTCTTAAAAACAGATTAAAAACACATCTATGAAGGCAATAAGGAACCACGCAGCCATATCTGAGGCATGCTACTTAATAACAGAACAGAACAAGCTGGGGAAAAAAGGAAAACTCGACACTGTATTTCCAAAGCCCAGCTGGGTGAGAGAAGAGGTGGCTGCAGGGAGCACTGTGTAGAGCATGCTAACACACCTTCCCTGGACTCCCTGGGACTCCCACCCCTTCTTGGGATCCACAAAGTCCTAAGCCTTACAGGGCTCGGCAAGCTTAGCTTCCTTTGTCGTCACAGAAGCTTAAAAGGGATGGACAGGAGCAGAGGTCAGATGGCAGGCTCAGTCCTGCTGAGCACCTCTGGCTGGAGGGGGAGACAGGGAAATGGACAGATCCCCAGATCAAGGACTCAGCGCTGAGACGCAATCTTAACCATAGCTAAATATGCAACTTCTCCTTCCCCTTTCCTTTTCTGTGTTTTGATAGGCAGCAAAATAGTTAACTCAGTCAATATTTAGAGTATCAGCACAGGGCATCCAGGTTGGCAGACACTGAGATTAACGAGGCAGGTCAGAGCTGTTGCTTTCAGACTCTGCAAGCACAGACAGATGTCACTGCCTCACTTCGTTTGGTAAAGACAAATCAAGCACAGCTCAGCAACCACACACACAGCGTGCAGGGCTTCTCAGTTATTGTTACTACTTTTTGTAGATAAGTTTAGATTTGGGGGAACAAAGCAGTGCCCATGGCAGTGCTGTCCCCAGTCAAACCCTCCACAGAACGTCAAAAGTGCTGCACCAACACAAACATTATGGGTGTCATACCAAAGCAGGCATGTGATCCTGCCTCACTGAGGTCAAATGAATTTTGGGAGGCAGGGTCATTGCAGAACCAGGTGCAGAGACAGTCTTCGGAGCCAACCACAGTCTAACCCCTGCAGTAACTCAGCTAATTTAATTTCTGACCCAGCCTTGGAAGACTTTCCCAAGGCTACACAGTGAGCTGGTGTCAGTGCTGGGATGTGTCCTGCTTACGCGGTCCGTCAGCAGAGTCCAGCTGTCTGAGAAGAGGCAGGGCACCCCAAGCCTGGGGCCTGTGCCACAGCAGCCTTGTTCACAGCCTTGCTTCAGACC
Organism: Anser cygnoides; assembly: GCF_040182565.1. Lineage (NCBI taxonomy): Eukaryota > Metazoa > Chordata > Aves > Anseriformes > Anatidae > Anser > Anser cygnoides. The sequence goes on from NC_089883.1 coordinate 14,185,672, forward strand.
TGGAACAGTCGCAACTGCACCGTCTCTGCCCATATTCAGTCCTCCCCTAGCACCCTCCTTGTTCGAGAGGAGCAGGGGAAGTGCCATAGAGCTGCCAGAGTGCTTCCGTGGGTGCTGTCCATTGCTGTGTGCTGGGAACGCTGACGGGGGACGCTGGGTGGAGAGCTCACGCTGAAGGTTTCTATGGGAAGGGGTTAATGTCAGTTCTTATGTTGCTCCCAAGTGCACCTCATAGACACTTTTTTCTTGCCATCATCCCAACAGGACTGGCCATGTTTTACCAAGGTCACACAGCATCCACAGGAATCAAAATACTGGTGAGCTAGGCCAGAGATCTTCAACCACTCTCTGATTTGGAGTTCACAGGGCCCCAAGACAGCACAGGTCAAGACCTACCAGGAGCTGGTAAGGGATCCTTTACATATTCTGCATCTAGTAACCTTCAAATGTCACTACAAGCTTGGTGATACAGCATCAAAAAAAAAAAAAAAGTGGCCAAGTACATCTTAAAAAGTAATCCTCCCGTCTTCACAGGTAAAAGAAGGACGGAAGATAAGACACTGCTCTCCATTACAAAGATGGCCTGCAACATGAGAGGTTACTTGATTACTGAGAAAAAGTCACAAACCCAGCAGTCTCAGAGAAACAAATGCAAGAACAAGCCTCGGAAAAGAATGATCCTAGCAGCTGCCATTCTGTAAACTTCACTTTTTTTCCACTAGGAACAAATTATGAGCACAAAAAGCCACTAAAACAGATGAAGGACAGAAGACTCACAAGTAGTTTTATTTGCCCTTTACAAAGAGTGGAAGTTCCCGTAGAATTAAAGTCTGTGAATCAGAATCAGTGAATAAAAGGGATGTAGCAGAACCTACATATGGGGCTTTTAAAAAATTTTGAAAGACTGCATCACAACAATCCATAAATAACAAAGATTCAATTTTCTTTTGGTACAGCACCCACATAGCTTGGGAACTGGTTTAACAATTGTGAACAAGGAATAAAAATTAATGAGCAGGGAAAGGTATTTATCATTTTTTAAATGGATCATGGCAGTGCTGTGTTAGAGCTGATCTCAAGACTTTCACAGCGATCCACAAGAGACTATGACTAATGAAATTATCAGATGACAGAGAGGCATTCTGAATAAAATGAAGACAAGAAAATAATTCTAAGAGGCACAAAAAAAATAAAAAATGGTAAAAACCAAAACAACCCCTTGATCTGTAAGCCACAAACCTAGTGACTCCTGGTTTCCTATACATTTCTGTTTTTATACCACCATACCACTGCATCTTGCTTGGTGTCATGCTGTAAATCCCCTCACCCCTTCCCAGTTCCTTCCTATGTCTCTCAATTCTTACTTTGCACAGGATTCTCCATATTTACTCCTACTTCCACCATCAGTTCTGGCTAGGTGAGACAGAGCAGATACTGTGGCTGGTTTCAGAACCATCCTGCCATGTATATCCTATCATATTTACATCAAACTGTCTAATGAAAAAACATTTTATAGAAAAGATTCCATGGTTTTGGCTAATGTCTTGTTCATGCAGTTGAGCTCTGGTTTGTGGACAGGATAAGACCAAGGGCCTACTGCTGTTTCCCAGGTGGGGAGTGGCTTCTCTCCTCTAGTCAGTCACTGAGTTTTAGAAAGTTTGTGGAACGTAATTTTTTCTTTTCAATTCTATGTTTGTATTAAATACAGTTTAAACAGGCCAACACGTTCAAGAGGCAGTAAGAGCAAAGTCGGTATAACATCTGGCGGTGCTTGCCAGTACCACGGCATTAGGAAAGGAAAGCTCCTTGATAAACACGGAGACAAACCTGTACCTGGAACACTGCACTGTGATCTCAGCAGAAAATCAACAGGAATCAGAGCAAGGGGCGGGACTTGGAGGACAGACCTGTGAAGGGTGACTTAAAGGGGCTAAACACCAGAGCTAGCTCCTCGGCTGTGGACAAAGATCCTCTTTTACACGCTCCAATCCTAGATCTGGCTTGCACTCACCTTAGCTGCAGGCACAGCACAGAACAACCTTGACACAGCACAGCATTTGTAGGACACCTGCAAGAATGCAGTGGGGCAATACGCTCACCAGGACGATTTTCTTCTCTAGACAAGAGTCTTAACATGCCCCTAAGTGTCCGAGAAAGAGCTATCTGGCTCAAAGAACCAGCCTCATACGAACACTGCAGCTAAAGGATAGTTAAACAGAGATAACACTAATTCCCACGGGGACAGGAGGAGAGCAAAAGGGCTGGAGCTGAAGGATCTTTATCACCCCCTCCCCACACTAGCACACGACTGGATCATAACTAAAAGCGTATGTAACGCACAGTCCTGCATTTGTGTTCTGGCTTCCAAGCACTGTGAGCGCTAAGTAAAGACAGGAATTATTTAGCATTGGTACAGGGAGGCAACTGGGGATTTAAGCAAGAAAAATAAACTGGGAAGGAGAAAACACGACCTGAATGCTGGCCCAAACTTCCTGGTGCAGTGATGTAGGAGACGAAATCCCTGGGAAGCACTTGCATAGTGTGCCAGAGCTGCCCGAGAGCGGCCAGCAAGGGGGGCGGAGGTGGGCCGGATGGGGAAGGCCAAAGGAAAAGGCTGCGGCTTCAGGGTGGAAAGGCAAGCAGGACAAGGCGAGCTGTAGCCAAGAAATGTCCATTAGAGCCTGCTTAGAAACCTGCTCTGGCCAGACGTATCCAAAAGTGAATCTCACCACACCGCTAAGTAACCCGGTTTCAATTTCTGATGAGCTTCTGACAGCATGAGCAGCCCTGGCAAGGCCTGGGCTTGGCAAGGATTGCTGCTGGCTGTGCAGGCAGCCCGGGTGCTTTGCAGCGAGCTGGCACCGGACGCAGAGCTCCCGCACCACCCACAAGAGGCAGTCTGAAGCACCCCGCAGGGCCAGCAGCGCCCAGGCCACACCAAGAGATGCTCGCACAGGGCGGCAGTGACTGCTCCCAATGGAAGCCTTTGGGTAGACCTGAACTCCCTTGGGGAGCCTTTACGCAACCCCACACACAACAGGACTCTGCACTTTCTCTCTTTCCAAACAACCCTAACTGCAACACTAAGCCTAACCCTAATTAGGATCCTAAAAATCATGTAGGGCAACAGTTTCTCCCATCAAAATGTTCTCCCAAGAGAAGCCTTTGGGTACACCTGAAGAGAAAGCAACCGCAGCAGCAAAAGCCGCAGCACAGGTAGGACAGTTACTCTCATCCCCTCCTTTACCTCAGCTGTTCTCCTGCCCCCATGGCAGATGCTTCCACCTGCTCTCTTAAGCCATCTACAGTACCTCTAAAAGCAAACAGGATTTTTACTTTATTTTATGTAGTGAAGTAACTGCAGTGACAACCGCACCCCAAAAACAGCTGCTACCTCTGTTCATCACTCACCTTGCCAGATGCAGCTCGGGTCATGACGTCCTGTGTTGCATGCTTCATTTCAGCGGTAACAAATTATAACATAGTCTGAAGATAACGATTCAGCTGCCAGCGTTAGCATCCATCCATCAACAACACAAGTGACCCCATTTTTAATTTTATCGTTTCAAAATAACAGTCCACTTGCCTCAGCACCTGGAAAGTAGATCAAGCCAGTCACTGAGTTGCCGACCAAGAGCTTGACAGTTCCAGAAGGTGACCGTTCTAGAAGGCACTCTTTCCTTTGACCAGTTCCTCCTAAGGTTTCTCTACTGCTGGCAAAAAAAATAAAAAATAAATAAAGAATTTCAAAACCCCACATCTGGAAGCTTTCAAGATTCAACAACGTACCTCCTCCAGCACTATTCAAGCACTATGCAAACAGCTGCTCACAAGCAGCTCAATCTCCCCCTCCACATCTGCCAAAGACCACAGAGATGACTCTTGAGTACCTGCCCAGAGACAGACCAGACGTCTTTGGACCGCCACATTAGTTATCATCACTAAGTGCCAGGCAGGACAGTTCCAGGCCAAACACACACACACACAGGCACGCTACAAACATCACGAACAAAACACAGAACACCAGGTGCCAGAAGAATGACTCCCAGAAGGAAGCCCAACAGCAAGTTGGTACAGATGCTCTCCCAGAGAGACTCAAATGCTATGACTTGTGACTGAAAGCAACCGCCAAAACTGAGATGATGGAGGCATAAAAAGCCCAGCTTTACGACAAGAGACTGGAAGAATGGAGTGCAAACCCTGTAAGAAAACTCTTTGACAATGAATACTCAAGGAAGAGCTCCTGATGTGGCCCACATGACTTCTGCAATGGCAAGGAAGGAAAAGGATACCATCTGAAACTGAATATGATGCACAAGACCTGGAACGGATCTGTGCTTTAAGCTGCGACTGCAAGACAAGAAGCGCTTGATCAGCCTTATGGTGAAGAAACAAGCATTTAGAACCTTTGGCTTGGCTACCAAGTTGCCTCTCTAGTCAGTCCAATGCAAAAAGCAATGAGGATAACAAGACCCGAGGAGTGCGTAACATATGATGGATATGATATTCCATATCAGGAAACATTTATGATACAAAAAATCGCATGCACAAAAGAAATGAGCTCTTTAAGCTCCCACTGCAAGACAAGAAGCGCTCAACTGGTGTTATTCCCATGAGGTGAAGTGTTCAATACCCTCAGGATGGCTTCTGCATCAGCTTCTTGCTGAGCACCAAGAGCAACAGGAAAGGAAGACTATCTTACAGCACAGCAGAGACACCAAGCTGGAACTGCCCTGCCTGGCACATACATGCTCATGCTGTACCTGACAGACCCCCCACGCCCCCTCTCTGCCTGACCGTGACCAATCCTCAGAGGCCCCATGCGCTGCAACGACTTCAAAGCATATACCCTTGCCCTGTGTGCCCATTCACAACCCCGACCCAAACATAGCATTTGCCAACTTAGCTTGGAAATGCTGGGAGGCAGGTTCCATCCTCAACAAGGAACACAAAGGCTAGCCAGGACATTGCTTCAGGCACAAGGCTCCTCTTCACCTGCAGAAACGGAGTGCCATCAGGCACCAGCACGCCAGCCAAACTTCCAATGCAACACCCTCCTCAGAAGCAGAACGGTAGTCAACTGCCCTGCTCTGCTACTGCAGTCAGATCGACAACTGCTAGACCACTCCCCGCCTCCCCCTGCCAACCATCCCCCACACACAGTATTTGCCCCTTGATTTAATTCTCAGGGGTCACAATCCATCCTCAGCATGGACCACAGAGGCCAACTAGGATGTTGACAGTTTCTTCGCCATCCCCTGAAAAGAGGAGTCACCCAGAGGGGGGCCGATAGACTACCAAACTGAAACCCATGCCCGTTTTCCAACTTTTCTCCACTCACCTTCCTGGTTGAGGTTTAGCGCTTCCATTCGCCATGCCGAGCCAAGGTCACATGGGTCAGACCAAGGAGAAAGAACAGACAAACGTGCCAATCCACAGAACAGCCTATACCTAGTCCTCTTCTTTCCTCCCCTACCCCAACAGCCAAGCCCCAACGCAGTACCACCGCTTCGCTCACCTAACGTCCCAAAGAGATGCATGACGCTGCTCCTCTTGCACTTGGAGCATCTCCAGCACTTCAGGAACTGGAACCGCTGACGCCTGGCGTGACACAGGAACATGGCAGGAGATGCACAATGCTGTCGCAAGGTGCTTGCCAAGCCTGCCCGACAGGCAAAACAGACTAACAAAACCAACCGACCAACTCATGGCCCACACCGCCATCCACTCACCCTTGTGCCTCGTTCAAATTTCCAGCTTAGCCCGTGCCTATGACCTGGGCTACGAGAAACAAAAAGAGAAGGTGTTGTGGTTTAACCCGGCTGGCAGCTAAACACCACACAGCCGTTCGCTCACCCTCCCCCCTCCCTCTCTGGGATGGGGGAGAGAAACGGGAAAGTGAAGCCGGTGAGTTGAGATAAAGACAGTTTATTAAGACAGGAATATAATAATATAAGGAATATAAGGAATATAATAATAACAATAATAATAATAATAGTGATAATGATAATAGTATTAACAATAATAATGTGTAAGAAAACAAGTGATGCACAATGCAATTGCTCACCACCTGCTGACCGATGCCCAGCCTATCCCCGAGCAGCACGGCCCCCCACCCCGGCCAGCCACCCCTATATATTGTTTAGCATGACGTCAGATGGTATGGAATACCCCTTTGGCCAGTTTGGGTCAGCTGTCCTGGGTCTGTCCCCTCCCAGCTCCTGCTGCACCCCCAGCCTGCTCGCTGGCAGGACAGAGCGAGAAGCCGAAAAGTCCTTGGCCTGGTGTAAACACTGCTCTGCAACAATTAAAACATCAGCATGTTATCAGCGCTCTTCTCATCCTAATCCAAAACATAGCACCCTACCAGCTACTATGAGCTACTTAACTCTGTCCTAACTGGAACCAGGACAGAAGGTCATGTCCGTGACGAACACGCAAACAGTACGGCTCCTTGCAGAGGACCAAAGCACAGAGACCAGAGCCAGAAAAAAACAAACAAACAAAAAACCTCCTCAGGTCCACAAATGCCAACAGGCCATGAATGCACAGCAGCCCCAACAGGGGTGATCACAGACTTATCCTTTACAGCTGAAAAAGGTGACCCTGCTCAGTCTCGCAGTAATACTGCACCTATGTGGTCAAGCCCCTTGCAGTGCGTACTGAAGCTCTTTGTGAATCCTCTGGAGAGTTACGCAAATGGCTTGATATACCTAGAGATTAAAACATAACCCAAAAACAGAAGCTTACCCCACCACGTCACAAAAACAAGTTAGCCGGCAACCTCTGCTAAATATCCCTCTGTTAAGGGAATTCCAAGCACTTAAAATCTAGAAGGCTACAAGGTCTAAAGACTCTACAGCCAGCAAAACAGCACGAAAAAGCTCCAAAAATATAACAAGCTGTCCCTAACCCTGAAAAAGACTACACCTTACGTGCCTACGGCTGCTGTTTTCAGATACCTACTGGCACAGGGAACTTGGATGATACATTTCCCCTAAACCCTTCTCCATCACTTTACCACCAAGGTTGTAACTTTAATAGTATTTGACACACAAGTGAAGGCATAAGGTCACATTCACAGTAAGCCCCGTAATTCTGCAAAAATCACAAGGGACCTAGAACCACAGAACAAACACACAAAGTAACATCATCTTCCTATCAATAAGCATGCTGTAAAAATTACTCACCTGAAGAAGAGATGTATGCAATAAAGGCACCTACTATTATATAGATTGCTTTACTCTAAAACATCCTACTAGTTGTTACCTCAAAAACACGTGCTTACCTCTCTTAACTTAGAAATGCATCAGCCCATAGACTCTGACCCACCTGAAGAACCCTGCAACTGGCTGATGGAAAGACAAAGCACGTACCCCAAAGAGCAGCTCAGGCAGAAGAGCTCTCTGATGGGACGCCTGCGGCTCATACACCATTAGGCCCTACCTGGCATCCACCCCAATCACCTGGGAAAGGGGAGGGGCAAAGCACAAGAAGGGAGAAAGACAGCAGGAGGAGCAGCAGCTGTGTTTTTGTTTGTTTGTTTTTATCTGGCTTAGCTCAACAGTGTGCAAAGCACAGCACAGAGAACTGTGCTGTTTCTAGAAGCAGCAATTCCCATGCTTTTGCCTCAACTCTGAATATTGAGAGGACAATGACCAAGCAAGTAACTAAAACTATTTCAACTGGAATTAGCTCAAACCTTTCTTTACATAGGCAAAAATAATCTAGGAGCATAACAGATTACACGCCAAAAAAAAATCAATTCAATGTAATAACATGACTCGCAGGAGAAATCAGGCACTTCAGCAGGCTATCTGAAAATCAAAAGGCTATGCTGATGGGTCAAAACAAACTACAGGACACTGAAACCTGGCCTTCTACTGCACTGACTTAAAAACTACCCCCACACTCACCAAGGCACAACCCCAACTCAAACACAGACACAGCACTTGAGCTCGAGCTGGGCTTTGGGGACCGCTGGAAAGCATGCTTCGTCCTCAACAAGGCACACTCAGGCTACACAGGATGGGGCTTCAGGAACCTCTTCACCTACGGAATACGGCTGCCATCAGAAACTGCCATGCCAGACAACCTTTTTCCTCTACAACACCCTTCTCAGGACCCATGCAGCATTCAAGTGACCTGCCTTGCTCCTATTCTAAAGACTATCACAGCCCTCCTTGCCTGTGGCACCTGGTAAACAGAAGAGAAAGCAACCGCAGCAGCAAAAGCCACAGCACCACTAAGACAGTCACTCTCATCTGCTCCTTTACCTCAGCCCCTCATCTGACCCCAAGGCAGATGCTTCCATTGGGAGAAATTTTTGATGGGAGAAATTGGTGACGTACCTGTTCTGTTAGGGTCACAATTAGGGTTAGCCTTAGGGTAGACCTGAACTCCCACTGGGAACCCTTACACAACCTCACACACAACAGGACTCTGCGCCTTCTCTCTCTCCAAACACTAATAACCCTAACCCTAATACTAAGGCAACCCTAGCCCTAAAACTACACCTAACCCTAAACATCCGGAGCTAACCCTGTGGAGCTAACCCTGCAAAGCTATCCCTAATCCTAAAACTAACCCTGACACTAACCCTAACGCTAACCTTGAACCTAACACTAACCCTAACCTTAACCCAAACCCTAACTGTACCGTAGATCCTCCGCAGTTCTACTAGGGCCACCCAGAGCCATCTAGATCCCTTGGAAAGCCTCCCAGTGACCCCCAGTTTCCTCTAGGATGCCCCAGAGGCCTCCCTAGGATGCCCTATGAGCCTCCTCTTGCACCCTAGAGGCAAAATAAGGGCTCTTCCTGGAATCTCGTGGCCTTTGGAGGCCTCGCAGGGCTCTCTAGTGCACTCTTGCGCACACTGCAGGCCTCCTGTAGTCTTCTCCTGCACTCTAGATCCTCCGCAGGTCTACCAGGGACACCCAGCACCCTCTAGCTTCCCCGGAAAGCCTCCCAGTGACCCCCCCAGTGTCCTCTAGGATGCCTTAGAGGCCTCCCAGTGCAGGCCTCAGGCTTCCCATGACCCTCCAGTACACTCCTGTGTCTTCTCAATACATCCCATTACCTTCCAGTGCGCTTTAGAGAGCAGTAGAGCCCCCCTGGGTCTCCCTAGAGGCTCCCAGTGTCTCCCAGCGTGGAAATGCAGCCCTTGCATCTCTCTCAGCCCCTGACCCCTTCTCTCCCCGTTGTGTTCTGTAATGCTCCCTAGAGACTGCACAGGGCTCCCCAGTGTGTTCCAGTGACTCCTATAATCCTCGCAGGGCCCTCTAGGTTCCTCCACGGCCATTCTAGAGGTTCCACTGTAGACCTGCAAGGTTCTTGGATGGAGTGGAGGAGTGTTGGTAGCCTCTTGTGTGTACTAGGAGGTCTTTGGGGTACCCCAGAGCTCACCTGAGTGTCCTGCAAGGCCTGCAGGAGGCACTCGCTCACGGTGGGAAGCCTCTTTCTGCACTGTGGGTCCCCGAGTGTGCGCTGAGTGCCTGGTGAAGCTTTTAGGGGGTGCTGGAGCTCAGTGGAGAGAACTGTGAGGTCTGCGGAGGACTCTGCAGCACCCGTAGGGCACCGAGAGCCCTGCAGTCCGCCACGGGGTGCAGAGGAAGGGGCTGGGAGGCCTCACGGGTACCCCCAGAGCAAGCTGTGGGACCTGGGGGAGGACGTTTGGGAAGGGACAGGCGGCACCGGGAGGCCTCGTGAGGCCTCACATTCTCTCCTGGCTCTTATCGCGGTCACCCGAGAGCTCACGGCCCGAGGAGCGCTCCCCCCGGCCTTCCCTGGGAACCAACACGGCCACCCGGGAGCCCAGTGCCCGAGAACTACATTTCCCGGCGAGCCCTGGGCACCAACATGGCCGCCCGGAAGCCCAGTGACCAAGAACTACACGTCCCAGCATGCCCCGGGCTCCCACCCGGCCCTAGCGGCCCAATAAGGACAATCCCGGGAAGCCCCGTGCCCTCTGGAGCCTCGCAGGGCGCCGTGGTGCGCCCCCGGGCACATGGGGGCCTCCTGTAGGGCTCCCCTGCTCCCCACGTCCTCCGCAGGTCTACCAGGGAGGGCCAGCGCCCTGCAGCTCCCCCAGAAAACCTCCCAGTGACCCTCCTTGACACCACTCTAACCGGAACACTGAGCCGAACCCTAATAAGGACCCTAAAAACCAAGTACGGCACCACTTTCTCCCATCAAAAAGTGCTCCCAAAGGGAGTCCCATGGTTTTGGCTAATGTCTTGTTCATGCAGTTGAGCTCTGGTTTGTGGACATGGTAAGACCAAGGGCCTACTGCTATTTCCCAGGTGGGGAGTGGCTTCTCTCCTCTAGTCAGTCACTGAGTTTTAGAAGGTTTGTGGAACGTAATTTTTTAATTCTATGTTTGTATTAAATACAGTTTAAACAGGCCAACACGTTCAAGAGGCAGTAAGAGCAAGGTCGGTATAACATCTGGCGGTGCTTGTCAGTACCACGGCATTAGGAAAGGAAAGCTCCTTGATAAACACGGAGACAAACCTGTACCTGGAACACTGCGCTGTGATCTCAGCAGAAAATCAACAGGAATCAGAGCAAGGGGCGGGACTTGGAGGACAGACCTGTGAAGGGTGACTTAAAGGGGCTAAACACCAGAGCTAGCTCCTCGGCTGTGGACAAAGATCCTCTTTTACACGCTGCAATCCTAGATCTGGCTTGCACTCACCTTAGCTGCAGGCACAGCACAGAACAACCTTGACACAGCACAGCATTTGTAGGACACCTGCAAGAATGCAGTGGGGCAATACGCTCACCAGGACGATTTTCTTCTCTAGACAAGAGTCTTAACATGCCCCTAAGTGTCTGAGAAAGAGCTATCTGGCTCAAAGAACCAGCCTCATACGAACACTGCAGCTAAAGGATAGTTAAACAGAGATGACACCAATTCCCACGGGGACAGGAGGAGAGCAAAAGGGCTGGAGCTGAAGGATCTTTATCACCCCCTCCCCACACTAGCACATGACTGGATCATAACTAAAAGCGTATGTAACGCACAGTCCTGCATTTGTGTTCTGGCTTCCAAGCACTGCAAACGCTAAGTAAAGACAGGAATTATTTAGCATTGGTACAGGGAGGCAACTGGGGATTTAAGCAAGAAAAATAAACTGGGAAGGAGAAAACACGACCTGAATGCTGGCCCAAACCTCCTGGTGCAGTGATGTAGGAGACGAAATCCCTGGGAAGCACTTGCATAGTGTGCCAGAGCTGCCCGAGAGCGGCCAGCAAGGGGGGCGGAGGTGGGCCGGATGGGGAAGGCCAAAGGAAAAGGCTGCGGCTTCAGGGTGGCAAGGCAAGCAGGACAAGGCGAGCTGTAGCCAAGAAATGTCCATTAGAGCCTGCTTAGAAACCTGCTCTGGCCAGACGCATCCAAAAGTGAATCTCACCACACCGCTAAGTAACCCGGTTTCAATTTCTGACAGCATGAGCAGCCCTGGCAAGGCCTGGGCTTGGCAAGGATTGCTGCTGGCTGTGCAGGCAGCCCGGGTGCTCTGCAGCGAGCTGACACCGCCACCCAGCGCCCCGCATTGCCCGCAGCACGCAGCCCGAAGCGCCCCGCAGGGCCAGCAGCGCCCAGGCCACACCAAGAGATGCCCGCACAGGGCGGCAGCGGCTGTGTCGGTAATCTGAGATTGCTTTGGCGCCTCCAGGACACTCAGTGCTATTGTGTCCGATGCCTAAAATGCACTGCAGGGATTGTGCTGGAACCCTGCACGGGTCTTAAACCCAGCTGCGTTATGTCCAAAATGACCCCGAGTCCCCCAAGTAAGAGAGAGAAGTGGTTTGCTCTGCCCTTTGCCTGGCTCTTCCTCAGATTCTTGATGGCTGATCGGGGCTTAAATAAAGGAAGTTTATGCAGTAATTCTAGCCCAAACAACTAACCTGGGGAATTATCCCTCCATGTGGCTCTTGGCCTCGTACGCCAAGCCGGCTGACCATAAATACTCATTCTTCACATCAACCACGCTACTCAGTAACATTTTTTAGAGGTAAGATTGTCTTTTTGTCCAGGTACTCTGGAATCAGCAAAGTCAACAGCACACTTACTGGTTTACCCTCCCGTAGTTCTACAAAGGCTTAGAGCTTCCTCTCCAGGCAAGGAGATAAGCCAGAAACATTTCCAAGTCCCTTTTTCATTCACAAAAATGTAGCTTTTGGTAAGAGGAGCTTTTAGAAGCACACAGTGATTTACCAGCTGATGGAGCTCAGTAAATAGCAGAGATTTGTCTACAAGCATCCTCTGAATTGGAAGTGAGTTGTGACTCAGCCACATTTATTAACCTGCTTTTTTCCACAAAAGCCTATGCCTTTGGGATCTTTGTGCTTTGCTGCTGGCAGAAGCAGTCACAAACACATGACCTCACTGCGGGGTTATTGCCACCTTCACCTACTGAAGATGTGCAGAACAGCATGTCTCCTTGGCACAAACTGTCTTCAGTTTGTGTTTATTTTCTTGAAGACACAAGAATGTTTTCATACTTTTCTCAGCTACGTTGAGTGATAAAACATACCTTAAGATAATAATAGCAATTCTTAAACAATCCAGAAAATGAGCCTCTAAAGAAAAGCACAAAATACCCTGTGAGCAGCTGCATCAGAAGTTATTTAACTTGCAAGCATGAGTGCTTGTGTCAAACTGAAATTACAACCAAATTTCCACATTTTCTAGAGTTTTCTGATTGGTATTCTCTTCATACAATCAATAGAACTAAAAAATGTCCAATGTCCTAAGTATTGGAGGTAGTTCTGAAAATAACTCAGATTATTCTAAGTGATTACAATTCCTTAGTGATATGGCTTTTGTGGAGGACTTGTTAGTGTTAGGTCAGAGGTTGGACTGGGTGATCTTGGAGGTCTCTTCCAACCTAGGTGATTCTGTGATTCTGTAATACTTTTTCAGATTGCAGAAGCAGAGACAGGGATGCAATCTAATCAAGCATTCAATTTCCAACATATTCTCTTAAAAAAATCCTGTATTTGTACTATCTTTAGACCAGTCCTGAATTTGTAATTTTGATGACTGTGACACATGCAGGCAGATTTCAACTTAACTAAAGCAGCCAGAGGGTTCTATGGGGCCACATCATTCGCATCTAGGAAAAAAACTGAAGTGTAGGCTTTGGTCTAAGATGCACAACCAGTGCCACAGAAATAACTGGGATTTAAGCACATACTTTATATTAAAAGCAAATGTTCTACTGTTTTGCTAGATCAGAGCTGTAAATCTTGGTGATGTCACGGTTTCTATGACAACCAAGTGTGATATGACATAAAGGATTATGCTTTAAAGAAACACTATTACATCTGGCCTTTTCAACTGACATGGTCAGAGCTTAACGTGTACGTACCTTGTGCACCCATCTGCTTATCTTTGTTCAATCACCGAGCCCAGGGGCAGAAAGGGAAGGCCTCAGCACAGCAGGCTGAAAGCAAGCAAAGAGAGCACATAAAAGGGAGTGTTGCTCCCCTCTCTATTCCTGCCTACTCCAAGGAGGAAAAATAAAGTCAGACTAAGGGTCACATTATCCTTTCAGGGCCTTCAGCAGCCCAGGAGCTTGCTGACAGCTGAGGGACACTGCAGCTGCGAGGCTGGAAGCCAAGAGACAGATAGAGAGCAGCAACACAGGTGCCGTGATCCCTTTCTGCAGAGCCCTCTTTGCTCTAGTCCTCTGCCACCTCTGCTTTCTGATTCACTAATGGCGCATTTGCCCCAGCTGCCAGCAGGTTTGCTCCCTGGGAGATGTCTCCAACTAGCTCCATGGTCCTCAGCAATCCCCACAAACATAACCAGGAAGGTCTTTCCATCCCATGGGAGCAGGTGCCGAAAGCAAAAACAAACCACTTAATACCAACAGCTAACCCCAGACTAGCTAGTTTGGAACCAGACGGGAAACACGTGAGAAGTGACCTCTGCCCCTGCCTTTTCTGCAGTGAGAGCAGCCTGCTCCTGAGCAGGGCAGGATGAACCCTGCCTCCAGCAGCCAGCTGGCTGCAGAGCTCTCCTAGCTGCTCCAACACTCGTGTTCACCTTAGCTAGTCACAGCCATGTTCGTAGGAGCATTGTCTTCTCGGTTTCACTGTCTTGTTTTCAGAGAGCAGGCTGGCTCTCAGGCTGCTCCGCATTCAGGACACACAGATTCACCGCCTGCTTCTACAGGCAAACAAGAGGCAGCGCTGCAGATTTGTTCAATGGCCCTTTTAAGCATGGGGCTGGCTCCGTAGCAAACAACTCCCTTTACATTAAGATAAATGCTTTACTAGGGAGATTAGTGGCACTGCGCTTGTGAAGTCAAGATATTCCTTACAAATAAAATCAGTGACTATAAATAGCCAGCATATCTTCCATCCTAGGAGATTATGAGTTTCTTCCTTGCAAAACAGATGAGCTCACTGAAAGATAATTTTGTGATGGCCAGATAGCTTCAACATTAGATCGAGACCATCATCATTAGTCCAATTAAAGCTCCTTTTTATACCAGGAAAAGAACTGATGTGCGGATAAACTGCCTCCACTCATTGTTACTGCAGCATCCACAGCTGCTGCGAACGCATCCATGTCATCAGTGTGTCTCACAAAAAGCATTCTAAATGAGTTAACTCTTCCAGGAACTGGCAGATTTCTGAGAGACTATTTGCTTATAAAATCTCCAGCTTTTTGTTCTGTGTTTCTTTTATTTACAGAGGCATTAAGTCCAATCAGGAGCCGATCACACACACTTCTGCAGAGCATAATACCAACATCGCATGCTATTATTGTAGTAAGAGTTGAGAGAGGGAACCTGGCCTTGAGGCTACTTATCCCCTATTAAAAAAAATAAAAAACCTTCACCTAACCTGCATCATTCTGACAGAACTAGGTTAGGGAGTGCCTGTATGTGCAGTTACTTTGGCAGAGCACAATTTACAAAAGGGATGGGAGAAGCGCACTGACAGACAGTCATCTGTCTCCAGCAGCAGCCAGAAGGCCTGTGACCGGTCTCAGGAACGTGATCAAAAGGGCCCATTTTGCCACCACGTTGAGATGCTGGCCATCATTCACTGTGACCTGGGTCTCTTATGTCCCTGCTCTGTCTCAGCGGCATTGCCCAGGTGCTACAGGAGCAGTGGAGAGCTTCATTCTTGTTTAAAGGGTGCGGTGATAGCTACATCATCAGGTTCTTGTCATCTTTTCTAGGATTGATTAAAAACATTCTCAGTAGCCACACAAAACCTCACTGAACGTCTGTCTTCACTGCACATCCAGGAGAAACAAATCTCTCGAGTCAGCCTCTCCCTGCCCTGCTTCAGGGGAACGACTGTGTGGAAGACAAGCCCTGCACACATTTTTCAGGGGGTTAGAGCTTTGGGCATTGGCTCCAAGAAAGAAAAAAAAAAAAAAAAAGGAAAAAAAAATAAACACAAACTGATAACTGCAAAGACTCTTAAAAGCTTTGTTAACTTCCTATGAAACAAATGCTTGGACTTCAGACTCACTTATCCACAAATCTCCTTTATGAATCCAATTCTGATTCGACGTATTTGGTACTTTCTGGAGACACAGGTTTTCTAGCAGCTGCAGATAGCCATTTTGAAGGCTATCAGCCTTACCTGATGCCTGCACATCACATGAGAACTTCACAGCTCAAAATGCAACTGCTCGGTCTCATCTGGAAGTTAACGGCAGTCAGCCACGCACCAGGCAATAATGCTGGGTGCCATGTATACATCAAAGGAGCTACAAATATTTTTGATACCAAAAGTAATCATTGCATGCTTATAGCCTATCATGGGAGCTAGGCAGTGAATTCTTCTTGACCTAAATAGAACTTTTCATCTGCTCGTTACTGTCTGCTGCTGATGTTGTCACTAGAAATGTAAAAAAGCAATTCAGTGCATCCAATGCTGAAATGCTGTATTAGGTTTACATGGCAAGGTTTCGGTAGCAGGAGGGCTGCAGGGTGGCCTCTGTGAGCAGAGCCCAGCAGCTGCCCCATGTCAGAGCAGAGCCAGCTCCAGAAATGGACCCGTCGCTGAGCTGAGCCGAGCCAACAAGCGATATGGGATGAGCTTCCGTGAGATCAGATTTAAGAAAGGAAAAAACTGCTGCACAGCAGCAGCTGGGAGAGAGGAGTGAGAAAATGTAGAGACCCAGCCCTGCAGCCCCCAAGGGCAGTGCAGCGGGAGGGCTCCAGGCACCAGAGCAGAAGTTCCCTGCAGCCCATGGGGAGGCCCCTGGTGGAGCAGGCTGTCCCCCTGCAGCCCGTGGGGTACCACAGCAAAGCAAATCTCTACGCTGCAGCCTGTGGAGGCGCCCATGTGGTGCAGCCTGTGGTGGAGGAGACGGGTCTAACCTGAAGGAGGCTGCAGCCCACGGAGAGCCCCTGCAGGATCAGAGTCCAGGTGGAGCTGCAGCCCGTAGAGAGGAGCCCACACAGGGGCAGGTGATGTGGCAGGAGCTGCCACTGTGCAGGCCCCATGCTGGAGCAATCCATTCCTTAGGGATGGATCCCATGTTACGGAGCCATGTGGGAGCAGTTCTTGAAGAGCTGCTGCCTGTGGGCAGCCCCTGCAGGCTCAGTTCGGGAAGGACGGCATCCCGTGGGAGGGACCCCGTGGGGAGCAGGGGCACGGAGGGACCGAGAGGGACAGGCCGAGATGAAGCGTTAGGGACTGACTGCAGCCCCCATTCCCCCTGTTCCCCTGCACTGCTTCAGGGGAGGATGGAGAAGAGGGTGGATTAGGAGAAGGTGTTGTTAGTTTGTTTTCAGTTTCTCACCGCTCCACTGTGTTACTGATAAGCGAGATCTTTGGTGCTGCTTTTGATGTTTCAATCCAGTTACGGGCTCACTGCTCTTCAGTCCCCAGTGGTAAGATCAGAACCCCTCCATACTTTCAACCCTTCTCCCCCAGCAGCTCAAAACGCTTCTCTAGGCACCAGTCTAATCCAACAGGCAGCATCTGACAGCTGAGTCACAGGAAGCTACACGGTACTTCTGTGGAAGCAATTATGGAGAAGTTACCTTGCTAAACTCCTTGATGTGAATGTTTGTCACCCTTTACAACAAAGCCTACCCCAAGAAAGCTATCTCAGTATCCACATGGAGCTCACAGTATGACCTGTACAGTTAGGAGCAGATAACGCTTAATACAAACAACTTTCTTCAACACATTTATGCCTAAGGAAGTGCTGTCAGCATGTTTGCTGTTCATCAAAAGCCAGGGGAAAGCAGCAGGAACAAGAAAGAAAGAGCACAGTAATAATCTCACCAAAAAGGACATCTAAACATCTCAATTCACCTCCTGTGGGGAGCGGTCCAGGGAAGGGTTAGGAGGAGGAGGATCTCTCAGCCCCAAATACAGTTAATCCCAAAGAGCTGACCAGGAGATGGCGTGAGAGGAACATATTTCCAAGAAAATCACCTGCTGACCGCAGCTGAGGCTGCCACAGACTGGGACAGTCTCTCAGCCAGTAACTCCCAGAGGGCTGACCCCAGCCTTGAAAGCAGGAGGGATGCCCACCTCAGTGGGAGACATGGGCTCAGAGCAGGTTTAGCTGGCTCATTAAATGGATATCATGTTTGCTCTGGAAATTTGACGTATTCTGAAAATTTGTAAGATGCGAGTACAAAAAGGAAAACAATCTGACAACCTTCTTGGAAAGGAGTGGAGAGAATAGTTCTTAATATTTTTAAGGTATCGAGGTAGCATTAAGACTGGGAAACACTATGTTCTTTGCCAGGTATCTCAGCAAGTCCATGACAAGTCCATGACAACAAGGTAAACCTGGAGCATTCTCATTACATCACTGCAGCTACTATGGGTCTGTATTCGTCCAGAGGAGACTGAAAAACTGGACCTTCGAAGACAATTCCTTATGAGTTTCCATGGAAAGGGCCGGTTTTTGTCCTCCCAAAGTGATGTGTTAGTTCAGGTAATGCATTCTGAACTAAACTGAACTCTAAAGTTCAAGCAAAGTGTACTATTTCTAGACAACTATTCGTGTTAATTTAAATCACACCAATTTTCCTGTTCAACATGTTGGGAAAAACACACGATATTTCCAGCATGGGATTAGAAGTCCCCTGATCATTTCACTCTTCTTTAAACCTAAAACTTTTTTTATATTTTGAAAAAGCATCTAGAAATATATATGTGTATTTTCTTCCTGTGGGTCAGATGGTCTTCATCTGTTTGCCAGTATTCGCTTTGGCTCAGACTTGTATGGACCAGGGAATTAATTCTGTGTGACAGCCACCCAGAGCTGCGGTGAAGAGTTTCACCATCTGAGTGCAGCACAGACAGTCTGACATACAGATTCCAGTGCAGATCCATTGGCGATAGCTGCAATTTATTGTTGTAAAAGGAAAATATGTTCATATCAGTGTTCTAAAGCTAATCTACTCCATTTGATTCAACTGACATTTTCACAGGGGAAAAACGTACAGTTTGGAGAAGCAATGAGGGTCATTAATTTTTCCTGCTTTTAATATTCTATGTTTCATTTTTTCCCTATTTTCAACTACGAATCCTGGAAACCATTCAAATCTGTCTTGATCAAACCTGTGTCTCTATCATCACTTTTAGATGATGCTTCCTGATTATGCTGGGAAGTTCCGCTCAAAGTAACCCTGTGAGGGTAGCTTTGGGTCTCTTGGGAGCTGGGCAGAGCCACTTATCTTCAGAATGAGATTGTATGACAAGCACAGGCAGTGTTAACAGATTGTTTTCCTCCATACATCAGATACTGGCATTGGTACCTGGGATCCATCTGTCATAGGTATAATCAAGCCAACTGCTTGGCAGATTGCTGCAATACTCTTCACATTTATTTGGTATTAACCTTTTACATTACTCACTGGTTTAGTCAGTTGACTACTCTTTCTTTTGCAAAACATGGTCAGAAGTGTTTGGAAAACACCCTGCCAATGACCTACCTATGCAGCAGCTCAAATGTTTTTGGCAGCACTACCTTACATAAACATCCTGCAAACATCCCCGTCCTGTAGTAGATGTGTATTTGTAGCAGAGGGCCCTTCAATGGCAGGAATGGGATGGGAGACTCATGCTAAATCACACACCAGCAAACAGTTAAAAAAGAATCATTCTGAACACACAAGGCAGATGCATCAGTGGGAAAGAAGCACACATCTCCTGTGAGTTACAGAAGAGGGACAAAGAAAACAAAAAAGACAACTGAACCAACCTGCAGCGGTTCTTGGCAACTTCTCTGACATAAACTTGTTTTTTTTTGTTGTTATGTGTTTTGTTTGCTTTGGTTTTGTTTGGTTTTTGTTCCGTTGTTTTTCCCTAGCTCTGATTTTGCTGCTCAGTAGTTACCATTAATATTTTATACGTGCATTGGTCACCAGCCCCTTTCCATGCCATCCTCTCCTGGCAATAAACCTTGGAAGTATCACAAGGCAGGGGTAGGAGACAATCACGTGCAGCTTCAACTGTGGCGTTTTTCTATTGTTTGCAGAGAAAAGGCAGCAGAGACAGAGCTTCATGGTTTGCAAGGCTCACTAAGCATGCAGCATGCCTCGGGGAGACAGCTGGCTGTGTCTCCACTGATATTTGCCCTTTGACAGCTCCCCTCCTATAAGACACAGAGAGAAACAGCTGTCTGGGATGCAGCTATGGATAGCTGACAAGGGGAGCAAACAGCGAGGCATGCCAAACAGCATCTGGCCTTAACTTCAGAGAAACAGGACTACAAATGCACCCTCCAGCAGAGCAAAGCAAGGCTCCCACAACCTAGGAACTAATACAATATAGTGATGCTGCAGTGTTTTTTTTTCCTGGCAGAGCTGATTTCTCTTCTGTTTATTTCTGTGAAAGTATTCAATTTCCGAACAAACAGAAGGCGATTTCAACTCCACCTATATACCCTGCGTATCACCTCTTAGCCACAAGAGTGCACCCTTGCAACTTGCACTAAGCACATCCCCTCTTACTGCGGTATCAAGGTAGACAACACCTTAAATCCAGTGCAAAATATACTCTCGTCCCAACTGCTTTTATTGCAGCCTTGGATAAGTAATTGTTTGTGAATGCTTTGCAAAACACCCTGCCAATGACCTACCTATGCACCAGCTCAGATGTTTCTGGCAGCAGTACCTTACATAAACATCCTGCAAATACAAATATCCCTGTCTTCCTCCACAAGGAAACTTGCAGTAGATATGTATTTGTAGCACAGGGCCCTTCAATGGCAGAAATGAGATGGGAGTTCGGTGTTAAATCTGGTTTATAGCACACCAAATCGATGGGATGGTAACAGAACACCTTTTTTTACTACATTTAATATAGGCATTGTGTTTTAATGCACTAACAAACCCTGCTGAATGATATCCTCATAATTTCATTGACAATTCCTTACCAGATGCCTGCTGTGTCTTTGTCAGTATTGTAAAAAATAAAAAAATAAAATAATAAAAAAGCTTATTTTGGAAATTAATCTTTTCAGCAGATGATCTTAAAGTACATTTCAGAGTAGGAAACTAGGTAAATAACACATAAACACAGTATCTGAAGTTTCTATTTGACTTTAAAGAAACTAATAAAGCCAAGACTTTGAACCATGTGTATAAATTGGGCAAAAGGAAAGAAGCTGGGAATCTTCTTCAGGTTCCTCTTTCTAGAGCAATGTTTTCCATCTTTCTGCGAATTTCACCTTTCCCAGCTATGCTTGTTCAGTCCTGCTCTTGCCCTGCAGAGGCGGACATCTGAAGAGGATGATCCAAGTGTTTTCCACTTCGGCCAAAGAGCATTCTTGCTGAGACCCTATCAATTAGCCTGTCTCTGGAGCAGCCATGCTGCTACTGTTATTTCACAGCCACAGACATCTTCCTGGAACTTTAATGCTGCCTTTCCAGCAACCACTCCCTCTGGGAATGATCTTGTACTTTACAAAAGTAGCTGCATCACTGCTGGTATTTCCATGGTTTCTTAACCTTTGCTACCTTTGACAGAAGATAGAGTAAATCCCTAGCAAACCCATTTTAAGATACAGAGGCTCTACAGATTATATAGTTATTCCTGGTAATTTTTCACGGTCTGACAAATGTTTGCACCATTTTGATTTATAGCCACACTGCACTGTTAGTATTTATAAGGTTCAACTACCTGATACTCTGGGAAACTGCCTAGTCTAGAAGATGCGCCAAAGAGACAGGAACCCAGACAGCTTTTTCCCAGCTTTGTCACAAGCCCTGCGTGTGGGACTTTCCTCACCAGTGCATGTAAAGTCAAGCAAGTCACACAGGCTGCTGGTGCCTCCTCTTCATTCTCATCCGTCATCCACCTCATTTATTTAGACTGCTAGCTCTGAAGAACATGCCCTTTTTCTTACAACAAATACATCCAAGATCACAGATGTAGCTTCTAGACACAAAGGCAGTACAACAGAAAGCATGAAAGCAGAGATGAGCTATTCTGCAAGACTGTAGGCAGTGTTAGGCTAGTGAGCCCAAGGAGCATTACCAGAAGGACACGTCAAAGGCTGAATTCATAACGCGTAAGACTGCTTATCTGAAGGTCTAAAAGCAAATTAGGGAGCACGTTACAGTCATTAAATTCACTTGAGAAGAGACAGACAACCAACATGCAACAAACACTCTGAAATGGTCTAAGCAGAAAATACTGGAGGCTCGTCTAGGGAATGATCCAGTTTCCCAAAGACCTTAAAGGATTTTGATTTTCAACTCTGTAAACAGAAAGAAAAATTTCTTGCAGAATAAAGTAGAATTAAACAGGGAGATATCCACTTTACTAAAGGCACTGAGTTATGTGCCAGAGAAAAATATTTACAGTGATGAGGGACTGTTAGAAGCATGGAGCAGTTTGGGGTGCGAAAACCAAGGCAGGATGTTGGTGTGAAGTGTTTGCCTGCTTGCTGGTCTCAATACCATCAATACATTATTCTGGATAAAAAAAGAAAAAAAGGAAAATAAGACAACAGCAAATAGTGGTTTTAAGAAAGCACTTTAAAACAAACCAAACAAACAAACAAAACCCACAACCCCACCCCTACAGGCCGCACTGGACAGGTACAAATACGTCTCAAATCTCACAGAAGCAGCTGATCAGTAAGAGCCCTGGGCAGTCAGGTAACATTCACAAAAACAGACAGGTAGACTTGACACTGGGAGGGAGAAGGTAGGGCAGCAAGCCTTGGGCAGGCTGGGAAAGGTGCAGTAGGTTTAAATGGCTTGAGAACAGCTCCGTTCATGTAACGTTAAACTGTGACCTTAAACTCATCAGCTGCCAGATTCTCCATCAATGAAACAGGCAAAACAGCCCGTGGAAGATGATGAAGTACTTGAAATTGAGAGTAGTCCGATTACTGAAAGAAGGATTTAGTCTATCTCAGCAATTAAGATATAGCAGCTACAGCTGCACCTGCCTGTTACTGACTTTGGACTTCAGGGAATTTTCTTTCACTTGGCAAGTTTTCTGCACTAGAAAAAAAAAAAATCTGCCAAGACTTCAGAGACCCTCCCATCACAATTGCATTAAATGCAGTCCTAAGAGGTGTTCAAGAAACACCCCTCTAACAGGAGGTGTGCTGCCTGGCATTTTTTTTCCCTTGAATGTTTTTTCTTGCTTGAGTTCACTCAGTCCTTGTCCTTCTTCCTTCTCTATTTCTCCAGTCTCTTTTCTCCTGCCCTGTCCCACCATTCCCTTCTACAGGCTTAGCTATGGTATTACTGTGAGGTATGAATGTTAATCAACGTGTGCCAATGACTCAGAAGTCATTAACGGAACCAAGCCTAACCTCATTACACAGTGCTGCACGCTGCCTGCCAAACAGCCACATAATCCTAAATACTTCTTCTCTAGTATGCAGTAAAAGAAGAGGCTATTTCCTGAATTTTGGTGCTCTTTGCTGTTGTACTGCTTACTACAGAGTAAAATCTAGGAGTTGTTTACACAGCAACTTCAGTGAAACAGAAAAATGCAAAGGCACCTATAGAAGAAATACAGTCATGCAGTTTTGCGGCTCCTGTCTGACTGTTTTCAGCCTGGTCTCTCAGTGCAACCTTACAACCATTAGACTAACTTAGTATTCTTTACTTTCTTCTCACATCAGTAACAAGCCTTATACATCTGAGGTGAAATCACAGCTACAGACCTGCATTTGTTTGCCACGCTCATGTGGGAGCAAAGACAGCCAGAGAGAAACAGGCAAGCAAAGAACAGAGACTGGTGCACGAGTGGGGGGACACGGCAACCTGTTCCCTGCAACACCTTTCTCTTGCTACCACAAAAGCTGTTTTTACACATGCCGTTAAGAAGCTCTGCGCTGCCCCTAGCCCTGTGCCGTGGAACTGGCACGGACTCTGACAGTAGCATCAGCGCTGGCAACGTCCGGCACACGTGGCTCCTGATTTCTAAACATCGGTGCTGGGGGAGAAAACTGAGGGCTTCACTTTTGACTAGTTTGGGCTTGGTCAAATGGGCAGAACAAAGCACCAGGTTTTTGCCAGTGCCCCTACTGATCCGCACATCCCTGATTCAGATACCCAGCTGCTTCAAGGGGCTTTCCCTTAGCAGAGGGGCTCTGTCCCAGCTCTTTCCCAGACTTTTGTGCAGGGGGAAGCCCTTGTGGCACCTGCTGACAGAAGATGTGTGAGATGCGTCTGGAGAGCTTCATGGCAGCTGTCGCCTTCCTGTTTCCCTACTTTCTGGCAAAGCCAAGGAAGAAAAACAACTTTTGTGTCCAGACCCTCTATTGCCAAACACCAGAGAATGTCCTATGTCCTCCCTTCTCAGGCTACCTCTACCATTAAGTGCTGTTGGTATCTTTCATATTCAGGTAGATAAAGACTGACCAGACAGCAGTGAGAGCTTAAAACCCTGCTGTTTTTTCTTGTGGTCCATGTTTAGGAGAATGTCCAGTCCTCCTCTGGCCCTACAGCAGGTGGTTACAACAGACAGCTAGCCATGAGTCACAGCACTAACAGCAGTAGAGCTATATTCATTATTTACCAGTCTCCGAGGCCCCTGTGCTGCTTGGAGACAGCCTACATCTCCTATCAATCATTTAACATGTTCCAGTTCAGCGCAGTTACTTCTGGCTCAGCACACAGACCTTGTCCAGAAGAATCCCTCACTTAGTGCTCTTTTCGTGCAGCTTCCTCCCAAGCCTCATGTACCTTTCCCAGCCTCATAACTTCTTGGCAATAGTTCAGCACTTTTTCACTTTAAAATTTAATTTAGTGTTCACAAGAGGTGCCAGACTACCAGCAGGCAGAACAGCAGCCTGCTGTTTGCCCACAGAGCCGGTACTGCCTGAGCAACAGGCACTTATGCTGTGTGACACTGACCTGATGAAGCATCTCGGCCCTTTTTGCAAGGGGCGGTCACTGGAGCCAGGCAGCTCCATTTACAAACTCATTTATTTCTCACCTTCTAGCTGAGAAGATACTAGACCCAGCCATACTGGATCTAAACACTCCCCTGGCCCTGGTATCCTGCCTGTCCCAACGGCCAAGCTAGATGCAGAAGGAGGCACAAGCGGGAAGGTAGCCGCTCCTTCACAGACTGCAGCTCAGTGACTTACCGGTTTCGAACTATTTGGTGGTGCCTATATAGGATGAAGGTCACTTCTACAAATAAGTTCATGGAAATCTTTGGCACATGGAATCCCACAGTCAGGAATTTCACAGCTTAACTGCACACTGCAATAGCCCCCCATATTATCCCTGTTTTGAACTTCCTGTGCATTGCTGGACCAAAGAAGATCCTGGCTCTCACTTGCTCATCTGCCACTGACCTACCACAAGATACAGGGCAAAACACAATATCTCTGCAACTCTCCTTTCCCAAGACAAAAGAGGAGTAAAAATAAGTAGTCTTCCCCAAGAGATATCCACACAGCTCTGGATAATTTACTTAATTAAATCAATCTTTGGCAAAACCCTATCACAGAATCATCTAGGTTGGAAGAGACCTCCAAGATCACCTAGTCCAACCTCTGACCTAACACTAACAAATCCTCCACTAAACCATATCACTAAGTTCTACATCTAAACATCTTTTCAAAGACCTCCAGGGATGGTGACTCAACCACTTCCCTGGGCAGCCCATTCCAATGCCTAACAACCCTTTCAGTAAAGAAGTTCTTCCTAACATCCAACCTAAACCTCCCCTGGCGCAACTTTAGCCCATTCCCCCTCGTCCTGTCACCAGGCACGTGGGAGAACAGACCAACCCCCACCTCTCTACAGCCTCCTTTCAGGTACCTGTAGAGTGCGATAAGGTCACCCCTGAGCCTCCTCTTCTCCAGGCTGGACAATCCCAGCTCCCTCAGCCGCTCCTCGTAAGACTTGTTCTCCAGACCCCTCACCAGCTTCATTGCCCTTCTCTGGACTCTCAAGCACCTCCATGTCCTTCTTGTATCTCTATCTTCTTGTCTTCTCTATCTTTGCCAGAAGAACACAACCAACCCTTCTTAAAATCCTTTAACAAATGGAAATGCCAGCTGGTGACAGGAGGAAGAGACAAATAAAAATGAAATGTTTGGCCATAAGACGACTTATGAAGAAGTAAGATGATTTGAGAAGATAGAAAATGACTTAAAGCAGAAAGGAAGAAATAGGAAGATTTTTTAAAGACAAAATCCCAAAGAAGCAGCAATGTGCCTGCCACCAGTTTTCAACAGGACAAGTACGTGACTGAGCACCTTGGCACTGATTTATGTACACAAGATAAGCAGCTGGTGTTCTTTTTCCTGATGCAATTCTAAACTGCTTAAGTCCACTGAAAAGATTATTTGGTTGGGTTTTATCTAGCCAGAGCAGAATATAAGTAGACTTCAGGGCTTTGGACAGAGCTGAAGTGCTTTACTCCATACAAGAACCAAGGAATACACATTTTGTAGACGATGACTTCTGAAGAGTTGTCATAATAGACAGACATGGAATACTCCCAAGCACATCAGTATTTAATGACCACAGCAAGCCCAAACAGCTATTTACTCCATTTTTTCTACAGCAAAGCACAGCAATGCGCTCTAGGCAACACCATACAGGTATTCACCTGGACTAACTCTATTAACATAGGCTTAAGCACTAGCAAGTGTTACTAATTGTGCCAATTTTTAGAGTAATTTGAAGAATTCTTGGGATACTGGTCCATACCTTTTGTAGTACATTATGAAAAGACACTACCTTTCTGATTGCTCTGTCATATTTCTCCCTGCTATCAATCATGGCAGGGACTTTCAGCTGTCTTCCAGACTTTTTCACAACTTATTAATCCACAGATATTCTTAAGTCAATGCATTCCTCACGATTACACGGGAGACAGACTGGCAAATATACTATATGAAGTAAGCAGTTGCCATAATGGTGCTCTTAATGTAACATGACAGCCCTTCGCTCAGTAACTTTGCAATAGAAGCCTGGGTATTCAGAACTGTTATTTTTATTTTGAGTTTGCACAGTAAGAGATTAAAACTGAATTGTCCTCAGGCAAACTAAACACAAAGTCTATGAGTAATTGTAGTATATAAAGCTCTGTGCAGCTCTGTTTTCCTCTGGGTGAGCTGAGGAGGACACATACCTAGCCAACGGAGTCTAGGAGCTTAGGCAAGATCAGATCTCCCATCCTGGTACCCAACTTTAAGTTATAAGAAGACAGAGTGCTCAGATAACATCTTTGATAGAGCAATCCTGAGACACTAGTCAAGGAGAGTAAAATAGGATCAACTCATATTTAGAAGTCAGCTGCCAGATTGTTTGCTTGAGATGACAGTAACTAGTGAACAGTAATTTGCTATGCAGGTACTTTCTAGCAACACTTAAATCACGTTTCAGGTGTAAAGAGGGAGGCATGTGGAACCTCAAAGCTTACGCAAAATTCCTACTGAGGATCAGACGAGGCTGGTCTGGATTCTGAACCTTCCATCAGGAGGCGGCAGTAAAGCCTCATTTCTACCCTGCTTCCCTTCCCCAGTAGAATACCTCTATTCTAGAAGCAAGAGTCAACATACCATATATTCTTCATTGTTGTTAGCAGGGCTTATTATTTATACACATTAACTGCTTTTGAATATCCTAGCATGGAGACAGCATAAGAATGCAATTTATTTTAAGTAGCCTGTGGAACTTCTAGCTTAGACTGTCACCTCTATCCAAATCTGAACACTTAGATTTGGATTTATACACAGAACAGAGATGTAGGAAGTAACATCAAACCCACGGTACAGATAGAGAAGTCAGCTATAAAAACTCCCAGGTGGGACAAGTCTTCCCACAACCACATGCAGTGACAGCAGCCAAGTCTGAGAGCAGCTCCAGTTTCCAGGTTCTCAGTTCATTGACTTAAGGATATGGACACCAAAAGCTTTACTAACTTGGATCCAAAAATAAACTACATTGCTCCACATGCAAAAATATCAATTAAAACCTATATTCTTCTATCCTGTAGAAAATTCTTTATGCAGGTATCTTTTTCACAAGAGCTCGGTTTGACTAAACCTGCCTCTTAGTGGTGTTTCATCATCCTGTCCGGCCTAGTTCTACTGGAAAACAAGCTTCTGTGTTTTCCCTTATCTAAAAACTGTTTTGGGAGCTCCCAGGTTCCTTTTTAAACAGAAGCCAAACAAAAAGACACAAGAAATTGAGGGAGAAAAGATTAAATAGAGTGAATAAGAGCAAAAATACTATAGTAATTGAAAAAGAGGAATGACTCCCACTGCATGCAATACCTGTAATAAACGCAAGATTTGAATGCAAAAGAAAACACCCTGACACATAAAGCTCAAACTGAGCTGCTGCTGCAGTCAGGTGAATGAGCTCTGCGTCACCTCCAGGAAAATTTATACTGCACTTTCATTCCACATCATTTCTCCAGGACAAGAGCAAAGTGACAAAACCCATTAGCATCATTATGCTCATTCACAGCTCTTTACACTCACCTGCAAGATCTCTCAGGACCACCCTGAATCAGCACTGTTCGTTTGGACAGATAAAGAAATATACAGAACTTTCTGAACTTGGCACAGCAACCTCCCTCACTGCTGGGACGGGGCTGGTTTCATGAGGCACTTTCATCCTGCAGCAGCTTTCTGGGCTAGCTTCACATCACCTAGCTCTGATGCCCATGGCAGTACCGAGCTCTATGTAAGCTGCAAACTCCACCTAAGAAGCTCTGTGCTGCCAGATCAGAGTCCTACCCACAACCTGTTGGAGAGTGCTGAAAGCCAGCCTTGGGATAGGCCTATGGAGAGATATTTTGGGATCCAGGTCAAACCATCCCTCAAGCTGGGAGAGAACTGAACTGGACCGTGAAGATTTGGCTGTACCCCTGAGCTGATGCTTTGCTTCTGAGTGGTTTTTGCTTTGGTTCCTTAGAAGCTGCTCCCCCAGAGCTGCCCTGTTGAGTGCTGGCTACTCACTTCTTGTCACCTACCATTCAATGCTTAGGTCTGGTTTGACATTCCCCTAAGGAGAGACCCCTCTCTTTCCCTATCTTGCTCAGGTGTCCCTGTGCCCTTCTACAGACCTGTGTAACAGGGTATAGAGCAGACTGCAGCATAAACACGCCCATTTCCACGATCTCCAAGTGACCTAATGCACATATACTTTCACCCAGCTTCTCTACTGCTGTGCAAGAATTGAACTCAGACTTTTAAAAATTGCTTTCCAAATGTTTTGATATATTGCACACGTTTACCATTACATCAGCATGAGAGAATTTGCTTGACTGACAGCTGAACTGAAATTCATGCATCTCCATTTTTAGGCTGCAGAAATGCTAAGAAAACCATGAATACTAATTAATACATCGCATATAATCAGAATGCTTGGACCAACTCACTTTTGTGACTCATCTATGACAGCAAGCATTTTAAAGAGTGAGAAAATAGCATTGCATTGACCAATGCACAGCTGGCCTACCTTGCATAGGAAAAAAGTATTTTCATACTTCGTGACAGCGGTTTGAAATGCAGCGAAGCATTGTAATAGATAAGCTAGAACTGCTGACGTTTGCAAGCAGTTAAATGGCTCAGTACCTAGAGCTGCAGGCATAAACTTGGGCTGACAAAACATTTTCTGTCTAGCTTATTGCAGTGTAGGAACGTATTGGAATGTAAGATGGATGCCAATGATGGCTGTCAGGTTCAGTCCCTTATTGAAAAGTCACAGCAGCAAGCACAAGTACACCGTAGACCCCATGTAGACCGCCAGTGTTGCTACAATTTGGCAGCAGTGATAATCACAGTAATGATCATGTTTTTATAATACCACATCTTTACAAGAGGAAGGAGAGGTCACAGGTGCAAGTCTCAACTTTGTTGAATGTTGTGTTTGTTCATTGATAGGCCAGGCTGGGAACAAGAACAGAATGCAACCATGGAAGTGCATGCATAATTCACAGGTGGATGTTTTCATCTTGTCTTTTTTTTTGTTTTGTTTTTTAATAAAATGCACCCCAGAAATATTAGATATAAGTATTACCCAAGCTTTTGCCTATCTTTCATAAAGCTTTCTTCACTATACCTGGAAGAAGATCTCACAGTAGCTAAGAAGACCAAAAATATTTTTGACTCTTCTCCAAAGAAATGAAAATTTCTTGTCCCAGTCAGCAGGTATGGGAGTTTCCCTAACTCTCTTTCTGAATTCTTCCACTAAGAAATTTAAATAAATACTTATTTTAATATATGTTATATACATATGTTGGGCATGTAGTTAATACTAGACAAAGATACACTTCCATGAGGGATTCTACTGCTTCCAATTCTGCTGGCAGACACCAGCAGGAAAGGCAAGGTGAGACCTGGGAAACTCAGAGGCAGCTCCATGTCCTGGAGGGAAGCCCATATAGGCAGTGATGGACCTTTCTGCTTCTCCTGCTGTTTAGTCCTGACTATTACTGCTCTGACATCTCTTGCCTCTTGCACAACCCTCATCTTTCTCAATACTTCATTCTAATTTTCTGCAGCTCCTCATCACGAGCCTAATTCTCTCCTAGTCCCCAGACCTAGTCACAGTCTGACCTCACAACCAATTAGTCGAATCTTCCTCCTCAGCTTCCCCAACTTGGTTTCTTTGGCCAGGAATTTCCAACCTTTCTTTCCCCCTTCCCCACCCCACAGAGTAATATTAGGTCCGACACCCAATGCAAGCACCTAATACTAGCTGCTTTTTCCCTCTCCCACAGCCTCCCTCTGCTCCTTCTGCTTTGTACCCTCTGCATTTGAGCTTGGCTGTTTCCTTCACTAGGAGAACTCCTATATGCAAACTGCTTTTTCAGAAATCATCACTTGGTAGTATTCTACCAAGGGTTGCTTCTGAAAGAAACGGATTTGACATTATTTGATTCCTCACCGAATTTTCTAACCCCGACTCTGAATAGAAAGGATTAGCAGCTCGTTTAAGTATATATAATTTTATCTGTCACCTGATTTTGTTTCCTTTTCTGAAAGACACATTATAAAAAAATAGTTTTAGCATTTCAACTTTTTGACATAAAAAGCTGTTATAATCACCTGCACAAATGAAATTCAATCTGTTCTATCAGATCCCTGCACAGGAGGAGCTCTGACTCTGAATTCTTTGATTTAAGTGGATTTTGAAGTGTTGTACAAATTGCTACTGATGGATGACTTCCCTGTAGTCAGCTCTGAAATGCACAACTGGGTTATAAACTGCATCATTTACACAGCAAGACAGTCCGCTTATCTGATTGTTGCACTAATTCAAGACCTTCACTTTTATTTCAAAAGTAGTTGCTCAGACTGGGAATCTTGGAAAGACTAAATATCTGCTCTAAAAAGACTAAGGCCTCAAACTTCAACTTTCCATGTATAAGAATTAATGTCCTAATTATCGCTTACTTTTACAGTAATTTCCATCTTGTGTCTGAGAAATTTCCTGATAGATTTTCACCAAATTGACGTTTCTAGTGAGATTCAGACATAGTCAGTGTTTTCCAGTGGGAAAGTTTTCAAATTGAAACATTCACAGCCAGCTCTCCTTTTAAACACTGTTTGTTCAGTTAATGATCCTAGGGGAAAGATTATTCTTCTGACTCTGGAAGGAAAGACTGGTTGAAATGCCCAGCCACTCTCTTGAACAAACCGTGTTACTGTCTTTTCTTTCCACCTGCAGCCACAGTTTTGCATCTGTGTCCAGAGGGTGGCTCCAGAAGATCCTGGGCCCAGGGCATTTCCCTGGAAACATCCTGCTCCAAGGGTCTGAGACAGAAGTACCCTGACATGACAGATACCTAGGCGCAAGGGCAAAAGCTAGCTGTAACCCTTGCCATGCACCAACTTCTCTCCCAGTGTTGACTGTGATACTATAAAAAAAACAACACCAGGACAACAGAGGTTTCTTACCTCTTGGAAGTTCTGCCTTGAAAAAAACAAAAATGAATACATCCATTCTCTTACCAACCCTCTAGAGCAGTTCATTCAAGTAACACCAGACACAAAAGGAGGAACAACTTCACAAAAATGACACCAAGCAAAGAATTATGTCCCAACCATAAAAGCAAGAGGGTACAAAATTGTATTTGTACACAAAGCCTTCTACAGTCTCCAAAAGACCCGCTTGCTGAAAAGTCCCTGAGGAAAAGCAAAGCGAGAACTATTCCTGCTCGTAATGGTGGTACGTGGCTTCTGGCCAGCAACAAGGGGGAATTAACCTCGGGGAACCACCTGGTGTAGTTTGACTACCTAAGTGCCTATCAGCTGTGCACCTTCTTGGCAACTTAAATAAGAAAGGAAGGGCAGACATTTGAAGACATCATGCTGCCTCAAAGGTTAAAGGTGCTATCACTTAGTGCTGTAAGGACACTGGCAGACTACTGAGATGGAAAGAAAAGGCAGACGTAAGGACCACAGGAATGCAGACTGCGAGGCAGGAAACCTCAGGGAAGAAGGGAAGTACATAGCCAAAGCAGTATCAAGAAAGTTTGTGGAGCCCCTCACAGAAATGGCCAGGAGTGATACTCATACAGTAAGTCACTTGACAACACCCAAGCTCAAAAGCCCCTGCTCAGCCTTTTATAGCAGCCGTATCTTCTTACCAGGTCCCATACAGGAGCCAGAGTAAAAGCTACGTGAGAATCTGGAGTTTGGCCATATGAGCACAGCAGCATTTGGAAGGAGGGAACCTTGCTAAGGTAGAAGTGGTAGTGAACACGCAAAGGCAAGTCTCTGTGCAACAGCGTAGCAGATAGATAACGAAGCATAAAGAACAGTCCGTGATCTTCTGCCAAGAAAAGAGAATTTTTAACTCTATGATTTGAAGAGTCGACAGCCTGAGAGATCTGCATTTAATGAGCAAACTTGAGATTATCTACTAGCCGGACTGCAGCATGCCTCAAGGCCTTGGACCAAAATTGCTGGAATCGGAAGGAAGTACTAGCAATTCTCCTATGGGTTTTAAACACAAAATATAAATAGAAAGAGGTGAGCCAAGAGAAAAGTCTCACCTCTTTCGTCTGCGGCACAGAGAGAAGAAACAGAAGAAAAAATTCTTCTGGAAATCCTTGTAACTGTGGGGGAGTCAAATGACAGGAAGTAAAAGCACAACTTCTTTTCCACCTGAGTAGACTTCCAAAACCAGAAAGCATTGGCAGTTGCTTTTCTCAGCCATTGGAAGCTAAAGCTGATGAATAGGTGTAAGTGGAAGAGAGAAAAAAACAAACTTACAGAAGCAAGCACTGGACTTCCAAGAAGATTAAGTACACAACTTACACACAGGAATGACTAGAGGGAATTTCAATGGAAATTTTTAAGTAATCAACCAGTTAATTGTTGTGGGAGTTCTTTACAGAAGAGATTAATCAGAGAAAGCAGAAACTGGAGAAAAGATTTTGTGTATCTCACAGTATACTGGAGCACCTGGCCCTATACAGGCCAGAGAAACATCATCTTTAGCTACACTTATACTAGGCATAAACAGAACAGCACAGGTGTTCTGAAGCCGGTATGCTTCCACACTTGCCCTAGCCACTTTTAGCAGCCCATAATATTGTTGTTTTTCTAACAGTTCTTCTGTCTATACTTACTTTCAACCCATTAACCTTATTCACCCTAAAAAAATAAAAAAAAAACTAGTGTCATTTCTGCATGACCGATCACTATCAGATATATATCTTCCTTGTGGGAAAATCTCTTTCATTGAATTTTAATGCTTGCTTGCAACCCTGTAGCTGTAACCACAAAGCATAGAAGATAAAATAAAATGAAACTCCATCATCATTAAGCTTATAATCTTGAAAATTCACAAGCGCCCATAATTCCATTTGGATTTCCACTGAGGATTAGAGCACTATTCCACAGATTACTCCACCTCTCAAATACACTGATTTACTTTCTTTCCCCCCCCCCTTCTCAAAATGGCACTAAAACTAATTTCCTAGTACCATCTTGGTGATCTCATGATGTAAATGCAAGCACACAGAGACCACATTGCCAGAGCAAAACAACTGGGAAAGAACTTTTTGTAACCGTCTTGATGATTCCATTAAGTTGCTCCTTCTAAGGAAAAATATCATAAAGCTGAAAAGCTGTCAATTTGCATCCCGAATGTCTATTAGAGAAGTCATTAGGATCCCATTATTATATAAGATTACCAAGGAAAAACAACTTCAGTGCAATGCAGCAGGGACCCACTGATGATCTCAGTATAAAATTACAAGGGGCATCATCATTCCTTTTCACTTCATCTTTACAGAAGATGAAGTCAAAATGAAAACAGGACAGCCTTAACAACTTGTACAGTTTTTCAAAATAACATAAGGAATTAAAGACCATAGTTGAAACATGTGCAAAGCCTACCAACAAGACAGCCCAGTACTTTCGCTGCTCGTTACTTTCAGCCTGCAGAAGTGTTACCTGTTAAGTGTCTATGTTGTAGTAGATGGTAACACCTCAATAAAGCAGACTGTATTTGTGTGAGCTGAACGTGTGACTGGATGCGAACTACCTGTGTCAAGACATTCAAGTCCAGATGGACAGGAGCACACCACAGAAATGCTGCAAAGCACTAACAAGCAGAGCTCGTGGCAGGCAATGCAAAGCACCAGTATGAAAGGATGCTCTGAAACACAACATTCACAATTCCCCCGGACCACCTAAAAATTTAGACCCCAGTTCAACATACCTTCTAAATAGATGTGTTATTCTAATCATGTATCCAAAATTCAGTATGTCTCCAAAAGTGAACGGACATTTGTACCAGGTCCTAACATGGGTGGGTGCACAGACTTTTCCTCCAGGTACTAGGTAACGTTATGCAATTTACAGCCAACATTTTATCTTTTCAGTGTGTCAGGAGAGACAGAATGTTGAAAGCACCAGGGGCACTCTGAGCAGCCTGCACGGTGCATGGCTTACTTGCCCCCTTCCCCTAGGATGATGCAGGAGAGAGTTCCTGAAGCAGTGTGTGCCAAAGAGGATGCCCTCTGCTCTAGCTGAAGGGCACTGGAGAGGCAGCCAGGAGGCCTGGGATTTGCTAGGGCTAGGCCACTGACCTCTTACAGATCTGTTGCCTCCTCTTGGGCCAGTCCCATCCTCCACGTGAGCGTGAGTTTCTGCTCTCCCCTCTAGGGGATTCAGAGGCATGGACTGCTCCCACCATTGCATGGGCAGTGTCTCAGTAGTACCAGAACGCACAGCACCGCCCTCCACCACAAATAACTATAGGCAGTAACCATCTACGAATCTTCAGTCTTATGTCAACTGTTCACCAGGATAAAGTAAGATACCTTCAACACTCATGCACAAAATTGGTTGGTTGGTTTGGTTGTTCCTATGTATAATTCAGGGAAGTCTAGACAAGCTGAATATTACCAGCCTTGGTGGTTTGACAGGAACACCAGACCAATGAACAGCAATTCACGTATCACATCTTCAGCAAAACTAGATGCCATGGAAAATGAGTTCTGCTACAGTTCATAATCCAGGTAAGAAATATCTGCAGTTTAACGGCACAGTTAATGCTTTCACTGCAGTCTGACCATAACTTTTGTCACCTTGCAGAGGAAAATGCCTATATACTATCAAAGCTGTCTGCACAGAAAATGTGGTGAAACTCCTGCATTTCAATCCAATGCTTGTGATGGTTTATATTAACTAACTACACTTGCAAACCCATAATATTTCCATAGTCCTCTCAGTTAAAATACTGAGTTGGAAACAGTTTTAACAGAAAGTAGACATTTTAATAAAAGTTGTAGCTACTGTATTTCTATTGGAATTACTTACACCTGGATGGCGATGTCATAGCAGACTGAGTTATCACTGGAGCTTAGTGACAGTGTATTTTGCTGACACATCTGGTCTGCTTACAGTTCATTTAAATGGTGTTGACATAACACGAGATCAACCCTGTACCCACTGCAATCAGTGACAATGCTCTTGGGAGGGACGTGGTCCTGTCGGACAAAGGCACTTTGTCAATCATCAGCTGTTTCTTCTGGGAATCATCACTTAACTGATATTGCAGAAGCAGAATGACATACACTGCATCATAATGCAAAAGGAAAACTCCTCTGTGTGTTTTTATTACCCTCATTTGCTGTTCCATACAGCTGCCATGAAGGTACATCCTGGTGTCACAGTAGAATTTGGTACCATTAGCGCTAACTTCCTCTTTCCTTCCTATTCTGCCACTCCTTTTCTGCCCTTTTGAAAAAGGGAGCTCCCTATTGCTCTCTGCTTGAGCTATCCTACTGCAAAGGGGACTGTAACTTTTCTTCCTGCTTTGAGTAGCTTATTCCAAGAACTGGCAGGAGGGGCATAATCCTTTGCCATCCTATAGTATTACATGACCCCGCAGACTGGCCCAAAACGCTACAGAGACAGATGACACTAGTAGTGCACTGACGAACTGGCAGGCTCTATAGGATGCTCATACCTAATCAGTTTTACTTTCTCCTATGAACTAACGTCTTAATTATTCCCCTACGCACCCTTAATATCTCCCAGTGACATCAGTAGAAGATCTGTGTGAGGAGGGGAATTAATCCTTCAGATGCCCAACAAAATAATGAGATAAAATTACATCAATTTGAGAAGGCAAATAACATTTGGGTAATTTAACCAACCAAAAATTGTTCTTGATGAGGTGTTTTTCTTACCCTTTTTGAAATAACCCCATCAATAGTGCTTCCATTTCCTCTCTGTTCTGCTGGACTACAGAAGCAAGATTATTTTTCCTGATGCTCACTGTAGTTCTCCTTTTGCCTAGCCTTCATTCTCAGACTAATCCTTGAACTAATACACTCTCCTCTTTAGTGTTAGTAGCCTTCAATACAACGGTAAGACAAAGCACACTGTCTGTTGTATTGTGGACTGCACCTTTTTTTAACAACTAAACCCACGCTTAGGCCTGGATACTGCCACTGCTGAGGGCAGGGTTGGATGCACAGAGCTCACAACAAGCCTAATTGTCATTTCTCTTTGATCTTACTCCAGATTCCAATTAATGCAACAGGACCCTCCCCTGGCCTCAAATACATCAAAATTGGGCACGCTATTATTAGACATTCTATGAAGGGATAGAGATGATGAACACAAAACAGTGACTGTAAAAGCTACTTTCACTCCACTGATTATGGATAGCCAGAATTGTTTTGGAACAACAAATGCTCAGATAACTATAAAAAAAAAAACAAAAAACAACAACAACAAAAAGAAACATTATGCCCAGATACAGCACCATCAGTAAAGATAAAGAACATCAGAAAACATCTGAAAGGGCTTCATCATGGACGTTGCTAAGAAAATGCTGTGTTTTCACATGAAACATACGCAGCAGATATATAAATAGAAAATACAACTGAAGCTTGAACCATTGTTCCAGGACTATCATTTGTTCTACACTGCTCCTGGAAAGAATTGCTATAAAACACAGATGCTTATAAAATAGTACAATAAGGTATGCAAGGGTGAGTTCAGCTTCATGTAAGTATCCAAACAGATGCTTCAAATACATCACAGACTTTAATAACTTGCTGCATTGGTGCTTGTCCAGAAATCCCTTACAATTATTTGGAAGGAAAACAGGTATTTACATAAAAAGGGCAGCATATAACCACTGAAACAGCTATAACAAGAAATCAAACCACTTAAGCCTTGGTCAGACTTGTAGCCTTCCATTCTACCCTACACAAAGCAATTTGTGTCTTTACACAATGCAGCTGTGCCACAGCGTGCTGCAGTATTACTTCAGCCACCATCCAGGCCAGAGGTGCGTTGTGATCCTTAAAGATCACCTGCCCAGCAACTCCCAAGCTTTGTGCATGACTGTACAGTTCATGTGGACTGCTAAGTAGTGCACTTCCTGGATGTCAAGGTTACTCAAGTGTAGTCCTTACCATGAATCCCGGAGCCATCACATCCAGTGCTATCTTCTAGACTTCCCAGATGACTTCAGACATGAGTCCTGAGCTGCCTGAACAGTCACCATTTCATTTCAACAAATAAAAAAGATTCTAATGAAAATGCAAAGGGTAAAACTGCAAAACATGTATGTCACAGCTGATTATTTTACTGAGATGGTCAGCTGGAGTGCTCAAACCCAATCCCAAATCATCACGTACATCTCCCAAGTGCCAAAAATCACAAATGTTCCCCCAGCTAGCTGCCAACACTTTCAGCTGGCACTGCACATCTTGATCACAATACATACAAAAATATGTGGTACGGTAAATGCTGACAGCGCAGCACAGTCAAAATAATAACGTCCATCAGTATCACAAGTCTAGCCATCTACAAAGAGAGGGGTACTTCTTTTGCAGTCCTCAATAGCGGATACTGGTTACTAGAAGCCAGGCCAGGAGGAGGTTAGGAAAAATCTCTGTCAATACAGCATGACCTCACTGACAGCACAGGGGAACCAGGAGCATCACAGATGTTTCACACGTTTCTACGAAGCGCCCTACACTCAAGAACCCCAACCTGGACAGACTGCTGCAGTTGCTGTAGCCTTGTGCTCTGCTCAGGTTCAAGGTACCAGTCCTTCCTGCATGATTTACTCTCAGGCTCACCTTTATCTCTGTGAATAGTCCAGGCAAATTCAGAAGACCTGTCTGCACCTGAACCCCAGCATACACAGGAATCTTTGCAGGACCAAGGGATGAGAAAGCAAGTGTAGACACTCCCAAAATATGTACTGTTATTGGTAACCTTATGGTTTTTTTTTAAACTGATTCTTGTGCAAAGCTACAAAAAATAGACCGTGTTTAAATAATATTTTCAGAGTAACGCGTCTGTCATGTCTCAGTGCATAACAAAATGTCATGCTGGGAATCCATGGAGATTTCTAGACATATGGCTTGGCAGCCCTATTGTAAATTCCTGTTACCACATTAAACTAATTGGCTCTGAAGAAGGAAAAATAATTAGGAGAAAAAGAATTCACATGGCAGGAAAACATATAGCATTAATGAGCACTGCTATTTATTGCTCATACTCCTGCCTGTTTATTTTTGATACACCAGTGCTCTATTGTAAAGTAGCTGGAACTGCTAAATAAAAATGTAAGAATGGAAAACTTTTCTTTAACTTCTATCGGACTATTTAGAAGAGAGGTAGGGAAGATGCCAGCAACATAAATCAGGAAAGAATACAAACTAGCAGGATATGGGGAAGTGAAAAGCAGGTTACAAGAAGGACATGGAGGTGCTTGAGAGTCCAGAGAAGGGCGATGAAGCTGGTGAGGGGTCTGGAGAACAAGTCTTACGAGGAGCGGCTGAGGGAGCTGGGATTGTTCAGCCTGGAGAAGAGGAGGCTCAGGGGTGACCTCATCGCTCTCTACAGGTACCTTAAAGGAGGCTGTAGCGAGGTGGGGGTTGGTCTATTCTCCCACGTGCCTGGTGACAGGACGAGGGGGAATGGGCTAAAGTTGCGCCAGGGGAGGTTTAGGTTGGATGTTAGGAAGAACTTCTTTATGGAAAGGGTTGTTAGGCATTGGAATGGGCTGCCCAGGGAAGTGGTTGAGTCACCACCCCTGGAGGTCTTTAAGAGACGTTTAGATGTAGAGCTTAGTGATATGGTTTAGTGGAGGACTTGTTAGTGTTAGGTCAGAGGTTGGACTAGGTGATCTTGGAGGTCTCTTCCAATCTAAATGATTCTGTGATTCCGTGACATCATCATTTCTATAACCAGCTAAGGAGACCCAGGATATAGCGGCTGCCTCTGGGTAATTCAGGGAGAAGCAAAACTTACTCAGGACTGAATCTGCATGCTAGAAAGGAGAGCAATGACTCTTTTTGCCTGCTGATACCACAGTTACAGAAAGCAGCAGGTAAATGTCATTATATCAGGGAGGAGTTTTGGTCATGTCATTCTGTCCTCAATCTCAGAAAATCCACTGACCTTACTGAAGTACTTCTGGTCCCACCACGCTCACCCCCGCACCCCCTCCCCCCTCAAGTGATGAGGGTCAGGAACAACTTCAGTGAAGTCAATGGAAATGCAGCAGGAAATCTGGGAGGGAAGTATCACAGAAAACATAGCATGACAAAAAAAAAAAAATGAACATCATTTACAACCACTGTCCAGTTTCCGTGCTGCGCTACAGATGAAGAGCTAAAAGAAACACAAATACTAAGGCTACAAGTATTTATCCTTTTACTATTAACTTTTCTCTACATTTTTTTTTATGGTTGATGGCACTGTGAACAATGTAAATACATTTATATTTATTTTATACAATATATATTTAATACAGTGAAGGTCTCCCAGAACCCCGGTCTCCCATACAGGACTTGTTGCTCTTAGACTAACGGGTCTTAAAAGCACCCAACCCATCTCTTAATACACAGGAGGAACTGTGCAAGCGCTTTGAAGCTTCCTGTTTTGAAGTGAGAAAGAAAGAGGAACAAAGAGCAAAGAGTTGAGGAGTCACTGGGGCCATGGAAGGGCATTTAAGGACATGTTCAGCTGACGTGGCCACAGATCACCCACACAGAAATACCGTTAGTGCTATTTCGCCTGATGGTTATGGCCAAAAGGAGATTTGGATACCATGCAACACAAGAGACTATAAAAAATTATGGAAGAGATGACAAACTATTACAATCCTGTGCTCACAGTGGGGCCAACAGCAGTATGTTTGTTGACTTTGCCAGAAGTGAGATTGTCAGTAGTGCTGCAATTCAGATAAAGAAAAGTGGGGGATCAAGTGGGAGGGACAGCATGAGTACAATAAAAAATGTCTGGTCAAGCACAAGACTAGACCAAGAATCTCCTCCATAGTGGGTAGAAAAAAGGAGAGCTGAGTAAGATAGCAAGGAATACAGTAGATGCAGCTGAAACGCTGTAATAACATACATAGTAATTACTAGAATGAACAAAGGCACTTCCCTAGCAGGGCAGGCAAAAAGTGAATTTGGTATTTTTCTCTTTGTGTAAATAAAGAATATTTTTGAAATAAATTAAAGTCTCACTCCAGATATGCAAAAACCATCATCTTCCAGCTACATGTCTACACCAAAAATAGCAAAACATAAAATTATTTTTGCAATAAAAAAAAGTTTCCTAAAGAAAGTCACTGCTAAACTGAGCTGCTGTGGGGAGAAGAGGCAGATGTTGCTTTCTTGTTTAGAAGTAGTGGATGTGAAAACAATGACATAGTTAAAGGAATGAAGTCAAAGAAGTGACAGACTCTTCCCTGTCCTCCCCAAATAACACACAAGCAAGAGATGTTGCTTCTCCCACGAGATTCAGAAGACAGGTATACAAATACTTATTGCTCTAAAGTGCTTAAAAAGCAGTGTTTCCTTAGACCATTTTATTTTTGAGTGTCTGAACTGCTTTGCTACTCTTCCCACTCTTCCATTAGCAGCTGGCTGCCAGGTAACCGCTAGTAGCTGCCGCCCAAGGGTGGCTAAACTACCAGAAACTCCAGGCAGTGTCTAGGTCTCACTCAGAAACACAGAACAGTTCCCTTGTATTTACAGCCAGGATTTGCATGGTGTGAACCAAGATCAGAAAGGTGATCCAGGAAAGCGTAGGTGAGGCAAGAGTTGCAGCAGCCAGAAGGGCAGTAAGGAGAGCATGAGCTGCAGCTGCAAACACACCGGCTGTGGGGCAGTGCACAGGCAAGGCAGCAGCCTGTGGGCAGTTACCATGCCTTGGGGTTTCGTCTTGCCAGGAAAGAATGAGTTGTTCCAGAGTCAATCCATGAGGCTAACTTCAGTCTCAGCCGCTCGCCTCCCATCTGAGTGAAGTTCTTCTGGATTTAAACCAGTGACAGGAAGACCACAGTTTGCCTGAAAACTATTTCCATTAGGCGAGCCAGCAGGAACCGTTCCAGTCAGCCCTGGCCCAGCCAGTGCACTTGGTGGTTTTTGGCCGCCGCTAATTTCTTTTCCAAGTGTGCTAAAGAAGCTTCCTAGGACCCACCATATACTGAGCTAAGCTCTTCCAGCATTCCCTCAGGATCAAGCAAAATGCATACAGAAGTGGACACTGAGTTTAGATGGCGCATGGAAGTTACAGACCTGAGTACTGTTCTTCTCAGGGGATGGATTTATAAACATGACTCAGGAACTCATGAGAAATTTCTCCAAATCACACAAGATGTTATTAGCACATGTCACAACCAGAAACCTTGCTTTACTTTGAACTTCTTCACTGTTGCTCTGTTCTCAAGACAGTGGAGAATTTTTGAGTGATCTCACAAGGTTCCATTATTTGAAAGAGGAAACAGTTGTCCAGGACGTTTTTTCCCAAAAAAGAAGTAAAACACACAAATTCATTTCTCAGTATAATGCTCCTTCCATTTCAGGAAAGTTCCAAGACTGCCATGAAAATAAAATTAAAAAAAAAAAAAAAGGCATACAGCCAAAGAGCAACATAAAGTACAATTCACTGCCATAAATCAGACACTGAGAAATCACTCTGACTGCTCTAATAGCAATTAAACTTCAGCTTGGTACAGGCCAACTTTAATTTCAAGGCAAAAACTGTTTTCCTATTAGTCCTTGGAGATACTTTACAAGCCATATATAAAAACCCTTTTAAAATCTCCTTATACTGTTAACGTACGTTTTATGAGGCCACCAAGGCAAACAGAAACCCATAAAACGCCATTAGATTAGAACATTACCAGAAGCTCTGCAGATGCAGAATTTGCAAGCCTTGCATATGCAGACATACCACAATCAGCTCTGCAATATGCAGCACATGGTCAGGGCATTATACCCAGACTTCTAGTTGCTTTGCCCTCCATAAACAAGTAGAAGGCAAACACAGGGCTACCATTTCCTTTCGTCTGTTTATCGTGTGTGTGGGGGGGGGAAATTAGACTCACTGTTTCTGGACAATAAGGACCCAAGCAAACAAGAATCCAAGACACCAAATAAAAAACCCAACCATTTCTAGACACAGAAATGGTTTAGAGAACAAGATTTGATCCTTTTCAAAACTGGCACAGTGGTTAGACACCTGGTTAAGTAAATACCTTTCTAGAAGTATTTTTCTTAAAATGTCTTTGTTTCTGGCTGTTCTGAAAGGAGTTTCCTCAGATCATCTTTCTTGGCAGGGAAATAAGGCCTTAAAACCAATATAAATTTAATAGTAAATTAACTACAGATTAGTGGAAAGCAATGCTGGTCAAATGGCAATCACGTTTGCAGCGCACAGGTTGTGCAGTTGCTTATTCAGGGCATCTACACAGCAGTTACAGTCCTGCTTGTAACTGAGTACAGACATACTGGAGCATGCTCTGTCAAACTCCTGGCATTACCAGCACCCTCACCCACCAGCTTATTTGATACAACTGCTGCACTGCAGACACTGCTGGGCTTGCAAGAGATACGCATGCTGCACGATGGTGTACTTACTCTCACCTCTTAGGTCTCTAGATCCGGTTAACAGCACAGACACAAGCTGTAGATGCTCTCTAAATCTCACACACAATTTTCCATGCTTGGCTTGGACTAGTGCCTATCCTTCTGAGGTATGCAGATGGACCTTGGAAGGACCACTCAATTTTTATCTTCTAAGGTTAGGTTTGCTCCTGTGAATTCTCCTACCCCTCAAACACAGTTGTGATAAATCAATGTGTAAAGGGAATGCATCACCCCAAACAACCTGCAGATGTATTGTAAATACCCGCAGAACTGTGGTAGCCCATTGTCGTTTGAATGGTACCTTCAAAACCTGTTCAGCTCTATGCATGGATCTACAGACAGCAAATCAAACTTAGCTGCCTCTCTACAGATAGGGCTTTTCTCTCATCTTTACTGTTCTCCAGCCCCCATAGAAAAGGAAACCATTTAAACCTTGGTTTGACCTGAAACTCTGTGAACTTTTGCATGGTCTCCTTTCCCTAATAAAAATATTAACGAAGGTCAGTTTCAGCACCTCTGTTCAACTCTCAGTTGTATCTGGCGTGTTTTTTTCTAAGTCCAGCCTTCTCTGTCTGTCCATAAATGAAGAGAATAATGTTCCTATGAAATCTGTGCATGGTAAGAGATGC
Organism: Anser cygnoides; assembly: GCF_040182565.1. NCBI lineage: Eukaryota > Metazoa > Chordata > Aves > Anseriformes > Anatidae > Anser > Anser cygnoides. The sequence continues at coordinate 14,229,135 of NC_089883.1, forward strand.
GAGTCTTCTGGCTTACTACTATTCCTGCAAATTAGCTTTAAAAACAAAACACACATGGTCTTTTGCTTACAAACCTGAGAGGAAAAAGAGAGGCAGTGGGAATCCAAGGAAGAACTTTCTGGTTAGCTACACTGCTATTAAAGAGAGAAGAAACCGCTCAAAATGGAGCCCTAGCCCCATTCACACACAGAATTTGGGGCATTTCAGCGCTCTTGGTAATGCTAAGATAGACATCTGTCCCCAGGTCAATGTTGTGTGTGTATTCAATCAGAAAGAGTTATTTCTGCACAGGAAGAAAATTTCATAAAAGGAAACCTGATTCTATTTTAATCAGATTAATTATGAATTATATGACTATTGTTTTGTTATACAAATATATTTGTAAAAACATAAGCCTACATTTTTTCCACTGATACACTAACTGTTCTACTGGTACAAAAACCTATGCTTGCAGAGAGGTCTAGAAGCACTGTTTTGAGAAGAAGGATCTATTCTTCAGTTCCAAGACAGAGCGGTAAAGGATAACTTAGGGAGTTGTACATACCTATATTTTAAAATTGCACTTCTCATCCTTATGAGCACTTTTCATGATCTACGTGACGATACACAATTTCTGCAGCTTACAGGCACTCTGGGATTTGCAGGTGGTGTTGCATGAAATGACTGATATGAAAACAGTTCTGTTCTTGTGGCTATGGGAAATCTCACAAGTACTACTGCCTTTGGAACTGCAGCAAGTTACAGCACAGGGATCACACATAACTGTTTTCACAAAATCAGCAGAAGGAAAGAATTAGAGCAGCCTTGCTGATACAGAAGCTGATGGTGACAAGTCTTCAAGGTGTAAAACGTAAAGTACTGCTAACTTGAGAGAACACTTGACAGTAAAGGGTGATAAAGAAATCATCTCCTCCCTACATCAAAAAAAAAAAGAGAAAGAAAACAAATTGAATCTGATGAATGATTCTGTGAGAAAAAGAGGAGCGTGCACAAAATTCCCAACAAAAGGCAACAAGAATGGTTCCCCCAAAAGCTCCCTTTGTACCTCCAACACAGACAGATCCCTCTTTGGGTGTAAGCAATCCTTTCTGCTTTAGTCTTTGGCCTCTGGTCTTAATGCTGGTGTTACCAAAAGGACAAGACCACCATGTGTTTGCCACATGGAAGTGTTTTATGTGATCTTTGCACCACACCCAAATTATTTTCAGGCAGTACCAAACCCTCAATCACTTCATTAAACAAGATTGACTCAAGCAAAGAAAAACAAACCAATGCCAACTCAGCAGTTAAGGAACAGGCTCTAAAGAAATTCTTGTCTTGACAGAGAACTACACTGAACTATACTAGAAAAAGAAAGTGGCAATGTTGGGATATTTTGAATACCTGAAGTATTGGGAACAAACTTGTGGAAGTCTCAAGTAACAGGAAGAACTATCATTCACCTCAGAATCCCAAGAACATTTGGTTTGCAGCATCCTCACTTTATAACTTCTTCACATATTTCCTACGCGGAGACAATCTTCCCACCTTTCACATTCTCTAGGTTCACAACAGAAAGGCCATCACCAACTTTATTTGTGTAGTTTCTGGATTTGTCTCATATATCCACTGACATGCAAACCCCTCCTCTGCTGGGCTACAAACACAGAGATATAGATTTTTGTGAGATCTTGCCAAGAGTGTGAAAAGAATTATTTTTTAGTTTTGTTCTACCTCAAGGAAGCAGATTTCTAAAAAAAATAGTTCAACAGTTCTCCATGTGATTTTTTAATCTCCAGCCGTTCCCTAACTTACCATGAACACCACCTTTTCCTTCTTTGTTCAGGCTAATTTTTGTTGTGTTCTCACAGCGCTGAGTGCACCAGGCACGACACATCGGTCCTGTACTCCAGTGCAGGCAGCCAAGCGTTTCAGTCCACAGTGCCCCCAGCACAGCCTCGAGTCTCCCTCAGATGGATGCAGAGAGCATGGAAGCACTGGCAGGGCTGGACTCGAGCACAGCCTCGGGCCCCACTTGCTGTCTGCAGTCAGGATGTATGTACCCTGGTGACAGCCCCTAGCCACACACGCTTGTCATTGTGTCCTCGATTGATTTACAGCACCTCCATCACACTGTGCTGTAGGGCTGTCAGTCAAAATGACAATGGTCCATTAAGGCTGCCACGAGTCAAATGCAATTTCTGATACCTCAGAGGAGGTGAACTCACTCCCTGTACCAATCCTGACAAATTGGCTATTGCTTCCCTTCCCCCCCCCCAGTCACCAGGTGAGCAGGTTCTTGCATTTCTGGTAATCCTATTAAAGGGATGCAGCACAGGAGCCCAGTCAAGCAGCCAGTCAGTGAGAATTAACGGCCAGTGGAAAGGCTGCCTGTGATAGATTGAACCTTCACGCACAGAAAATTGGAAATGCAAGTGAGAGTCAGTGGCATGAGCTGCAGCAGCCTGGGGCCCTGCTAGCAACCAAGTGAAAAATATCTGCAAAACACACTGCAAAGCTCACTGCAATCAGCCTGACCCTCGGATCATGGGCCAGACAGACTGCTCAGCTCGCAGAAAAGTACAGTCTTAGCACACTTTTGCAGCATCCAGCAACCTCTGATGGAGCTGGTAAATCACCAGTGGAACAGAGTAGGGAGAAAAAGATGAGGTATAGCGTTCTGGAGAAGATCCAAACAATCCCCAACTCTTTTACGTGTGGGAGGGTGAAGCTTGTAATAAAGGCCACAAAACCAAGTCCTTCACCACAACTCTGCGTCTGCTCACCTCTTAAGTCAGCTAATAGGAACTGATAGCAGCTTTCCTAGCAGAACACACCAGACATAAATACATATTGTTTTCCTTCCTTTGGCAGCAAAGCAGTGTTTCATCATCCAGCACTTGAGATGGGACTTCAATGCCTCAGCCAAACCTAAGCACTCGAGACTGCTCGATTGCAACTCTCTGCTCCTCTGTATCATACATTTTAAGTAAAAAAATGTCTAATTTTTCTGTTTGGTGCTATAAAAGGCTATTCCCATAGAAAAACAAAAGTCTCCAAATCTGTCAGGTGGTTCTGAAATATAATCCTCCTTCCAACAGGAAGCAAAGTTAGAGCAAACCTAACCAGTTCAGACATAAAAGCCCACACAGGAGTACTTGAGAGGCCAGACTGGGTTGCCTGCAACAAAAAGGATAAGGTCTGTTGATGCAGGTCTATTAGTTTGCTATGGACAGACCACAGTCAGCTAAAAGCTTTTACTGGCACACAAGAGCAAACAGGAATGCAACTGGCCTCATTCTGGATCCTCAAGGCTTATTTCCTCTCTTGTGACTGTCTGTGCATTAAAGAAATCTCCGTGCATGTAGCACCAAGAGCACAGGGAGGCACTCACTTTTTCACAAGTAAGATTTTCTTGGTCCTATAAATAAGAGAAGCAGATAAAGATGATTTTTGATGCTCTCAAGTCGTATATGCATGGTATATCACCTTCATTATACAGCTAGTCTCACACAAATTGCTCACTTGTATCAGAATACAGCTGGGAAAAATTTATCATAGACAGTCTGAGTTGAAAGGTTTCCACCTAAGAACAAGCAGACAGTAATAAATATGTTCTTTTTTTTCCTTACACTTTGAGTTATCTTAAACAAAAGATGTAAATAGTCTACCTCAGGAGTCTAATTTCTGTAGGACTGAATCAAATTACCTTTTGGAACTAGTGACTTCTGGCTAGCACTCTATTTAATTCATTCTGTCAGCACATGCTTTAATGCTCTGTGTGGGAGACTTAGTCCAGGACGGATGCTCTCTGCTCTATAAATTGAATCCACTGATGCATAATTGAGCCCTTAACTACATCATGTATTTGCTTCACCAGACCCTCTTCTTGCTTGCTTGCTACATTTGCTTGGTAAAAAATGTTTTCACAATTAGATAAGGGAATGAAAAATTGAGAGATCCGAAACTAAGAGGCACTGAGCATCCTTGGATCCCTGCAGTAAATAACATTTGAAGCATGTCAGCTAGCACCTTTGATTTATGCTTTTGCTAATTCTCTTTCATTTTGCACAAAATGTTTTTAACAAAGATTTTTCGGAGACAAAAAAAAAAAAGTGTGTGTTGAAACAGTAATTGCTTCTGGTTTTGGAAGGACAACAAACAGGCTCACCTCATATCATCCTATCAATCTGGTTATCAGCAGACTTACAAGCCTGCTCTTGGGGAAGCAATCTCACAGCAGCTGGATTTTTGGGAGAGTCCACCCAGCATTCTGTCCTGTCAAAGGATTGGACAACACCTGTAGCATGCTCCTTGTCACACACTATAAGATACTTAATCTGCAAAATGAGATCTCATATTTAATTGATGAAGGAATATCTCACAGGGAGGTTGATTTCTCTCTCAGTGCTAACTCACAGACTAACAGCAGATCAAGATTTTTTTAATCATTAAAAGAGAAACACAAAAGTGGGAGTGCCATTCTAAGTGCCATTTGCCTCTTGGTTTCCAGACTTCCAGGCTTTGTTTTGTTCTAAAGGGATTTGGAAGATGTTAGGGAGCAGCTGCTCACAGCAAAGGTTATCTGATGAGCACCAGTGTCAGAGAACATCAGCCTGAGACAGGTGTAAGAACCCTACACCACACTGTGCTACGTGCCTAAGGCAGTGCTGTTAAGATTTCTGCAAGCCCGGCCTGCATTTTGTCATACCCCAATGTGTAACTTTACCTGCATTGTGAGGAAACCTGTCTGCCTTTTCTAGGCGTGGTCAAGTGTGGAAAGACACTACTAGCACCATGCAACATGGATGAAATAACAGGAAAGGAAAAAACAAAAAGCAGGTTTTAGTCAACACCTATTTGAACAAGAATATCAGAGGTTGAGCATCACAAAACCTATTGACGGAGGAGACCATGGGAACACAGAACTGCTTGAAGGCACAGAAAAGCCATACCATCAGTGCTGCGGCTGCCACTAACATCCCTTAAAATTCTTTGCTACAGCCAGGAACTCCGTGACCATGCTCGCCTGCAGCCTCACACCTTGCTCAGAGATGCTGGACATTCTATTAAACTCTTTGAAGATCTTGTTGGAGTCCTCACTGGCTTCATTTACAACAACCTTGTAATGCTGGGGAATTTCACATTTGATGTTTGAGAGAGAGGACAACAATGAGGTTAGGACAGCAGTTCACCAGCTCTTGATTCTAAATGGTATTTGCATCAGAATTCCTGCATTAGCTGGACAAGGCGTTCCTTGCCTATCTTGCAGACAGAGCAGGATACTCTTCCATCCACCATTTCATGGACACGACCCATGTGGGACAGTACAAATGGATGTTTTTCGGAACAGAGATGATGTCCCTGAGTGCACAGCAGTGCAACAGGGTCCTGATTTTAATCTATTCCCGAGATTCTATCATAATACACTTGACAAGAGTCACTGCAGCAGTCACCTGTAGACACTAAAAAAAAATAAAATCAATTTACTGTGGTATATTTGACAAACCTCTGCTAGCATCAGCACTAATTTCCACCAGAAGACATGACCTAGAATCTTTGCACTGGAAATGAAGGAAGCCATAAAAGACAAAATTAAATAATAAGTAGGAAAATGTAAAAGTGAAGTAAAATTAAAACAACCCATTGCTAAACTTCTGGAAGAATTGTGCCTAAATGAAATCCTATACTGCACATACAAAAGTTTGTCATTACTGTAAATTTTTAGGAAGTTTCCTCTGTCAAGTTTTATCAAGAATGAATAATCTGTGGTATTTTTACAACACTGATGTCAGTAGCACATGTAAGCTAGCTCATGATTTTCATTCAGTAACAAAATGGGGACAGGTTGTTACAAGTTTAACTTTATTTGAAACCCCTTGGGTCTTTCTACAGTAGTTACATAGATTGCTTTTGACATGAGTTGCAACTGCAGATGCCAGTCAGGGACCAGCAGACAGGCTAAAAGCAGCCTTTATCATCGCTCTAACTGTAGAGGTCACTGCACAACAAGGATTACACTCAATATTCAGTCAAGAGCTTCTGGCTTAGTCACAGCTGAACAGACCCTGTGGTATTGTAGTACAGGGCCCCCGTCTTTTAAGTTTTTCAAGTGTTCCCTACATGTATAATACCACCTACTGCACCTCGGTTTATATTATTCATTAAATAAAGCATACTGGAATGGAATTTAAATGAAGGATGCTATAAAAAAGTATCTTGATGTTACTCAGGAAAATACAAAGTTTTAATTTTTCTGAATGTTTTTTGAAACTAGTATTTAAAATGTAATTTGAAAGGCATCATACATCAAGGGTTCATAGCACTGTGCCTTCATTAAATGAGTTAGAATTAAATGCAAAATAAATGCACAATTCTACAAAATTTTGAACTGATTCGGACTACTGAAGTGATGGAGGCTGCTGACTGAACACATTCAGAAGCTCAGCATAAACATCTGCACAAATGCTGTCTCTTACACAGGTGTATAAAAATGTACTTTCTTCTCATTTTGTTTCAATTAAGTAAGAATTGAAAAAATCTGGAAAGTTTATTTTCTTCTTCTAATCCCAGACTAAAATCCAAGTAAGACAGGCTAAAATCTACTAGTTCTTAATTTCTGGGGACCCAGCAGTCGAGTAACTACATCAATTCACTCTAGCATTACGAGAAATATTCTGTATGTAAATCACTGATCTTAAATGCAAAACATGCTTTAACAGACTTTTTTTTCTAAATCATTCAGCATATTAAATAGGTATTAACTCCTCCCAGTCAAAATTAACAGACATCTTCCTGTATTCTTGAGTGGAATTCCATTTGTAGCATATAAAAGCACCAGCCTGAGAAAGTACCTGCTGCATATTCCCTAGAAGAAGCTTTTATTTAAATCACTTTCTCCACTTACTTTATGCATACAAATATATAGATAAATATAGATGCCTGTATGTATATTTGTTTTCTTGAGTACTTTTTCCTTTCTCGCAGCACCAGTATGAAGCTCCCCCCTAAGAAATTTCCAGGTCCAGAGAAACTGAGAACTTCACTGGGAAAGCTAACAGATGAATTAATGATGTTACTAACACCAATACCAAAACAAACAACAACAAAAAAATACTCCATACAAATACACATGAGGAGAACCATTAAATGCTATTGCTGCTAGCTTCAAAGTGTTACTGACATTTCACTCCTCCGGATGACTCCAGGGGGTCACTCAAGCAGCCTACACCAGCTAAATCAGCATGCAGCAGTCTGCATCTCAGGAGCAGGTGCAACTGCAGATCTGAAGGGTTCACATTGAAGCTGAACCGGCGTTTGAAAGCCCATTCAGCAAAACGAAGCTCAGTGTTGCAATTTGCTCTTTGCAAGTAATCCTAGTGAAGTTTCCTGACGCTGTCTACACATTAGCGCACTTCTGCACGCTGATTAGCAGCCAAGAGCTATACGCATAAGCACGAAAATGCTACTTGAAACACTCGTAGCACAATTTGCATGTTTGTTGCAGAGCCTAATTAGGATTGTGGTGCTTGAGACTAAGTCAAAGGCAAGTCAAACTTCTCCAAAGAGTTAACACTCAGCATATCTGCACAGGAGCTGAGCAAGCATTAGCACGAATTAAAACATGCAGCCCAGTGATGGTTCTCACATCCACAGATGTAACACAAGTCCATTTATATTCAGAGAAGTGTGGATTTATCTGCTACAGTGACATAGGAAAATGCTGCCTAATGAGGACTGACCTACTTTAAGAAGGAGTTCACCCTCTATTTGCCTCTCCCTTCACTGTTCATTAGCAAGTCCTTTTCCCCTCTGACAGCCTCAGACAAAACCCAGCACACTGATGTTCATCTTCACACAATGACTGACAAAGTCACATTTTTTACCATCCCTTTAGGATCTGACTGGGTAACAGTAACTCTGAAGTCACCAGAAGGAGGACAAACAAACAAACACAAGGAAATCCCACACAGCTACTGCCTGACTTAGTCGAGGTTCGGGGAACTCGGCACTTGAAAGCTCAGAACCGCAGCCCCTGCAAAGCTTGGGTGTTATGTGATGTTAACATCATCATGGCAGGGCCAAGGGAGGTGCTCCGAGCTCCTGGCTGGGGAACTTGTTTGAAGATTACTTATTCCAGCAATGCTAATGTACCATGAGGAAGAGACAACAGTGCAAAGCAAATTAAAATATTCCTCTGATTGCATTGAAAATTCAGTTCCAATTAAAAATCACTGGCACTGGGGGGAGGAGGAAGGATCTGCTTATCTTAAATGGCTCCTAAATTAGAAAAGTCTCAGAAAGGCCCCTTACCCAGACAGATCTAATGACAGATTATTTCAGTAGCAGAGATCATGACTGCATTGCACAAGTACTTCAAAGTGAATCTGACTTACAATGTATCTGCACCCCAAATAGACAAAATATACCCAAGGTCAGAGAGGAAATGAAAGCTGATGGGGTTGAGGTGCAGTGCCCCAAATCATGCTGCAGACCAGAGACAGGTCTACAACAGGTTTCCTGACTTCCAGTCTGAGACTCGGTTCAAACACCCCTGAGAGGATATTACTCTCTGCATAATCTTCCTTCTGCTGCTCGTATGTCCGGATTACACCAGAGACCTTATAAGCAACTTCTGAATTAAAAGTAGTCTTTCATCATAAAACCAACTTCTTCCAAGTATGCCAGAAAAATTTCTATTTGCTGATGTTAAAATTAACCTTTGTTCACATATTACACATCGTTCTGTCCTCCCAAGGTTTCCCTTTTTTGGGGCCTATTTATTTCCTCTACTACTTGTATGGCTTTTTTACACAGAAGTGATATAAAGAAAAAATATTAAAACCTAAAACCAATTAGCTGTGAAAGGATAAAGATATCAGGATAATGGAACCACTGAATTACCTGTAATTATCTTAAGTTCTCCATTCCACATGTCTCAGGTAAGTAGCATCCTTTTACAGAACATACAAAGTAACTGCAACTGACTTGTACAAACTAGCGGACAAGCAGTTGCATGAAAAGCTGCTGGGCAAATGACCGTTATTCAGAGCAGTAACTCAAACAACAACATCACTGCATTTCTCACTGTTTCTTAGCACATGTGAAGAAATCAGGGGGGTCTGATCTTTTCTGATACTGCAATTTCCTTTTTTCACATCTGGGAAAACATAAAAATTAAGTGAATCACTGTACTATAAACGTGAATTGCATGTTCTTGCAGTACAGCCAGCTGAAAACCTGTAACTCTTTTCTGTAGAAGGGTAGAAACACTTCTTTATTCTCAGATAAGAAACAAAATCCAAGTTCATATGTAAGAAATCTCTTCTTTTCCTACCGATGCTTCCTAGCCTGCAACATGAAATGATGGCAACACATGGTGAATTAAACTGTTGCTCTCGCTGTATTTCCCCTCCCAGCTGCCTGCTCAGCCCTGGGGACTGTCACTCCCCCCAGAGACCAGCACACAAGCCCACTCCCAAACCATTGCCTTCCTCAGCCTGGTAAACTGCATTTAATTTTGGCTCAGTTTATACTCCATCCAAAAGATTACAGCCTGTCAGGTGCTCATTTGTGGCCCATTCAGCTCTCTGGCACAGGGAGAAACAGAGCAGAGGGCCACAACTGCTTTATCCCTTACAACTTAGTGCACTGCCAAGTGCACACCAGTCCTGTGAGTCTGCTGACACGAATCTGACTGCAACTTAGCCATGAAAATAAACCATGGTCAGTATCTTGTCACAGCAATAATTTAATGCTGCCGTTACTTACGCTGACTACTAAATTGTGTCTTTCTCCATCCAAGCAAGCTTAATTGCTTGCAGTACTGCACACGCAAGAGCAGAGCACAGTTCAGGTGAGGCCCCTGTGGACAAACACTAACAAGGTCTCCCTGGTTCTGTTATCCCCTGCCTTCACTGCTGAAGACACCATCCTCAAACCAGCCTGAGAACCACACCTGTTTCCATATGGGGCTCAAAAGGTCTCTGGGCAGGCAGTCACTGGAGTTGGCACCAGAGCTGGGAGGCAAAATCAAGTCCTGCTTCGTAAGGTAAAACATTCAAAAGGTAGTAAATAGATAGATAGATAGATAAGTAGAACTGGTTAGTATCTTCCTCTTCTTTAAAGTGCTTTTATGTGGGCTCACCAGAAAGCACAGCAGGTCAGCATTAAGAAGCAGAGAATTAAGTCATTCTGCATTATTTCTGTGTATCATACTGACATCCACAAATATAATTGGTAGCTAATGGTGAATTAGTGATGTCAAGAATCCTTCCCTCTGTTTCCCTCAAATTACTATCCCCAGGAGAAGTACTGAAAAGGAGACATTAAATTTCTATTAAATAGCCACTGACTTTCAGATGAAGTAATTCAAAAGGATGAAGCAGAGACAGTAACTTAGTGAACTAACTTCATATCCTAGGAAATGGTTTATCCTCACATCAAGCAAGAACTAGATGGTCTCAGGAAAGCCTTCCTGGTTCTGCCCAGCCCACAACCACACAACATTTTCTGCCATAGAGCTGCACAGCACCAAAAGCACAGTGGCTGTGTTGAGAAACTACAGGAGGGAAGCTCCCGTGTAGTGCGCACGTCCATCAGTATTAGCCACGTACTTTTCTGAATTCTGAGATGGATGCAGGAAAGGACCAGGGTCATAGATGAATTTATAAAAGGAAACCATCAGCTTAGTTTAGTCTGGTTTTGAGAAGTTTCCAAATATCCTAGAAGAATCTGGAAGCTTCCTTGGTAAAACCGCACTTGTGGTCATAATGAATACATGTGCAAGAGAGTGAAGCCTCTGATTAGAGAAACGTATAGCTGCTGTTCATTAAAAATAGCTATGGGCAGCCCCACAATAGGCACACACTCCTCAAATGCAGCTGCCTCTGGGGAGGAAGAAAACAACAAAGCAGGTTTTTCTCAACATGACTTATTAAGCATTAAACAGGCTTCATTCATGGCACAGCATTAAGTGCTCCATTTCAGACAAACTCTGGAGTGCTTGGGGTAAGAGGTAGGATGTCTTCAGTGAATTTTCACATGAAAAGACTGGCTTGATGGATGGCTCTTACCATGATAAATTGTTCATCCCAGAGCACCTACAGTCAGCTATAGACCACAAAGGGCACCTTTCCTTTCAGTTGCATTTCTGTAAAGGCATTTCTCATTTTCTACTGTAAAAAACCATCTAGTTCCCTTTCCAGAAATTCGTCGTCCAAAGAATTTACCTTTTTCATCCAATTCTTGTACATAATGAAACCATTTCTGCCACCAGTTCATAAGAAAATTTATATTATTGATACTTTATTATTCTTATTTTACTGCACCTTTACAGAGAAAATACTTTGCTTGTCAAATTTAATCAAGCCTTTTCTGTTCTTTCAAATTCATACCAGACTGAAAACTACTTTCAGACACCAAGCTTGCCCTGTGAAGTTCATTTTTGGTTGTTCTGTCAGTACTGCTTTTTTCAGATCAGTTTTACCAGTACAAACAATTATAGAGCAACTATATTATTAGCTATTACCAACTCCCTACTTACTGCTGCAATCCAACATAATATTTAGATCACAACTTTGAATACTGAACTATAGCCATCTCAAGTTATCAACGTAAAAAGCAAGACTACACTTTCTCATTAAAATACCTAAAATAAATGAACTTTCAGTATTTCCTCCTGGTCTACATAGAAAACATGCATTCTTCTATAAATGCAATAACTGTATTAACTAACAAGAACAAAAATTGGGAGTTTAAGTAGATTGTGTTGTCTCTATGCACGCATGTGAAATTTGATGGTAGACACAGGAGGTTATCTCACCAGTTCTCCATAGCTGTAATCAAATTATATTTTTTTTAATTCTGGATTTTAGCCTTAGTCCTTAGACATTTAAATCTGAAAAAAATGAAAAAAGCAAAGCTATACTATCATTAGCAGAATAGCATCAGCCTAAAAATCTGTGTTTATATTCAAAACATATGCAATCAAGACGTCTCTCTCAAAGCTAAATTTCCTTGTGGTCCCATAACTGAGTGACTTGAATAAGAAAGTTGCTTGACTGGTTTGGTACAAATACAGTTATTTTGGAAAATTAAATCTAAATGCAACTGCAAGGAATTTCAGAAAGATCTCCCACAATACTAAATGACTGGGTATTCAAATTCAATGTTCTTAAAACATAGTAATACACACAAGGGTAAAAAACCACCAACTACATATGTGTGTACTTAGCAATAGACTAAATTACTTATAGCCCCTCAAGAAAATAACATGGAATAATTACTAATGGGTCAATAAAAATGTTAGTTTGATACTCAAAGGCTGTAAAAAGGGAGATGTTTGTAACGATTACGTTGTACCTCTGTGATATACCTGCATATGAGTGCTACTCTGTTTCTTACAGTCTTCCCTAAGCATCTTATGTATTACCGACACCAGCATAGATGAGTTGCTCCAGTATGATTGTTCTTACCCCAGGTGTTAATTCCTAGTCACCTTTTCCTGCCTACATTTTTTTTTGAGGGGGGGAATTATGGTTAATGAAGATAAAATTGAAAATGTAATTCCTTTTTTTAATCCCTGCACACAGTTGAGATGTCATAGCAGAAGCTACTGAGCAGCCATCACTGTTTCTCACAGCACCCGTTGGGCTTGACAGTCACAGGGAGCCCGCACCCTGCTCTGCCCAAACGCCTCACAGCACCACGACTGCTCCCCCCCACCCTGGCACTTGTTGAGAGCACTTGGATTGCTGTTTGCAGAGCGTATCTGGAGGACAAAGATGTGCTCAAGTGGGACTGACGCTAGTTCAGAGAGAACACCTTCAACACTGTGAGAACAGCAAGAGGTGTCTGGATGGATTCCTTATTTATGTGTTTATCTTTTCCACATCTGGAACGCTGGCATTTTATACTTTGGGATTAAGGACAACTTTTACAAGACCTGCTGATGCAGCAAGAATAATCAATTACTGTGTAAAGAGCAATGAATTTGATTCCGAATGAACCAAATTAATTGTGTTGCATAGGTAGAGCAGCAGAGGAAGCAGTGTTTGCTAAGCATTCCCTCCCAGACACTGCATCCTTGCAATACAGTCACAGGGTGACTATGCGGATGTGGCAGGACTGAGCTGGCAAAAAGTGGCAGCAAAGCAGTGACAGCATCCCCCTGAGAATGTGTATCTGGACAAGGATTGCCCAAAGCAGTGCCCCTGCTCCTCGCTGCCTAGCACCAGGAGACAACAGTCCACTGAACAGGATTTCAAAGAGACAGAAGGCCAAGACGGGTATCCAGGGCCCCCTGCAATTAAACAGGAACACAGTGCTTAATCCTACTGGTGCTACCGAGAAATCACTCTCCCTGCATGGCAGGAAACACCTGAAGACAAATTTTCATGGTGATTTCTGTGGTTTTTAGACCAGGTTTAAGCATACTCCCTTCAACCGTTGCCCTTGGAGGCACTGTAACCATTCCCAGCTTCTGCAGGCAAAATGACTCACCTCCTGCAGTCACCGTACCTTCCCTGCTCTGCCTTGGGAGCTGACAGAGAAATTCTTCCAGCTCCTTGATCTCCTCTGTGCACTTTCATCTCATACCACACAAAACTATGGTGCTTACTGCTAAGTCCCAGTTATTGGCCGTTCATCTGTGAACTACTGGTATTCACACATTACAGAGAGAGTTTGGGGCAAGTCACTTGCATTTCTTCATCAGTTTCTGTATTTATGAAGTAAGGGGAGTAAGATTTATGTTATATGGAGAGTGCTCTCCATTGTGTGAGAGTACCAGCTGCATATCACTACAAATAAAAAGTATTTGTCATCCATGAGCAAACTTTTTAGAAACTATTCTATACTGATTGTTATTAATGGGCTGCACTGATATCTACAGCCTGGAGCGCACACCGTTTCAGAGACCAGACCCTCTCTATTTTGTGCAACACTTGCCCTTCGTCTTTAAAAAAAACAAAAAAAAAAAAAAAAGACAGCATCACACAACCTAAATGCATTTGTAAACTGAGTAAATTTCACTATTTCCATTACCCACTGGCTTTTTATTTTATGTCCTCTAAGCCCTAAGCACCCTGAAAGCAGAAGTGACTTCTTAAATGATTCCATGATTAGAGCAAGTAAGAGCCCCAAAAAACCATGAGAACATACTTTCAAAACCCTTTTGCTTTTATTCTGCATTTGCTACACAGAAAAACTTTCCAACCCAGACGTGGGGAGCTCTGGCAAACAGGTGAAAAACCCGAGAGCTGGCATTATCCAGTATTTATTATTTTTCTTCATATCAGTTCTTCCACATCAGAATTTTTACAAGAGAGTCTGACAGTTCTACCAGCAATGCCAGGATAGAGCAAAAGACAATAAAGTTTTTAATGAAGAGGTCACCATAACGCTCTGCATGTGTCCATTTTCTTAAAGGCCTCTGGGATAGCTAGATATATAATTGCACGCCTTTCAGGAAAGTGGAATGGACAAGGCATATATATTTAAATATTAATACTTTTTTACTGCTCCAAAGCATTAGAAGCATCTCTGCTCACTACGCACTGGAGAGCTGACCCTAGCACCAAACGTACAACCCACCATTATCTTTCCAATGTCAGCAACATATTGATTTTTGTTCCTTTTATTTGCGCATCAAGGCTCCCACAGTCTGTGCATGTGCAGAGATATAAATAGCACGCAGCACGCTGGCAAGCAGAGCGGTGACAAAGTGCTGTGCTGACTGCTGAGTGCCATCCTGAAGGGATCAGCACTTTTTTTGGATGCTACTTCAAATCTTTGTAATTGTAATAGATTGAAAAGATCAAATGTGCCAAACATGCAGATTCCAACTGAGTGCAAAATAGTAAGCACATAAAAGTCAAGGCCATGGAAAGAAAATACTCTCTAGAAATAGTCGCTCTTCCTCTCACTTATCTAATCTGAAAGGATTTAGCCTAGTATTTAGCGTTCACACTGGCTAGAGAAAACAAACAATCCAGCACTGCGCATCTTCCAAAGCATCTGCTACACAAATTGAGTGTCCCAGAATACTCCCAACTTTACCACGCTGTTTTGGAGTGAAGTCATGGACAAAGGCAAGGGAAATAAATTACTACAGGCTGGGCAGAAAATGAATTTCTGGAAATCCAGGCTCATCTTTTCATTGACTTCAGTAACATTGTTTCAGGGATAATTCTACCCACAGCATAGCAAAGAGATGACTTCAAAAGTCTGTTCCAGTTGACAGCAGAAACAGAGAAGGGACGAGAATGAGCGGTGCTGGGAGCATTCCCTGACTCCATCCCAATGGAACAAGGGAAGCACAGCAGTTAATCAACTCCATCTCTCAGGGGAGGGATGGTTTGGTTTTGTTTTCAGCTACAGTTCATGTTTACCCAGCCCTTGCCAAAAGCTGTTCAAGAACAAAGAGGACTTGCCCAGTCTTATCACCTTCCTACGTATACAACACTACCACGTACTTTTCTCTGCTCCCCAAGAATGACCTCACTGGCTGCTGTACGTGCCAAAATATTTATCTTATTATACATGTCTATCAGTCTCCCAAAGTAAAGGCAGTATGAGAGAGAAGCCCAGCAAGACAGGCTTCAAAACTTCCTTTATAGTGACCTAGACAAACCAAATGACAGTCTTGTCCAGATTTCTTAGGCAGGTCTGCATCCAAAGGAGACAGCCTGGGATTTACAACACTAAATGCTGCTGCTGCATACTTCAAAGGGAATCAGAGCAGAAACACAGTGCCTACACCCAGCTATGCAAGCCTTTCAAGCACAGCACAAAGGAGCAGAGTCTAAATCTCCCTCCTTTCCCAGGTTTCCTAAATCTGAGATCAGTAAGTATCTGCCAAAATGATTGCACCTAGTTATCATTCAGAGGTCGTGAAGTTGTGTGTGAACTCTAGTGCTGTTCTGGAAATCCCAAGGAGAGAAGTAATCATCCTCTCTTGCAACATTATAAGCAGCACTGACAGAAAGCATTTTCCACTCAATTTTTGTTGGTGGTTTTTCTTCCCCATTTTTTTCTCCCTGTAGAGCAACAGGAGACTTTACGGAAACACCAACAGTGCAATGCACAATCTTCCCCTTCGTGATCACAGCAGGAACACAACCAACGGTATGCAAAGCAGAGAACTTGCTTGTCTGCTCCCTCTGTGAGGTGAGAAAAGAGCAGCGTGACATGATTTTTTAGTGAAAAAGTCTCTCCAACTCACTCTTAAGAGCATATAAGATCAATTCAGTTACCTGATCCTGCCTTTTTGTTTGGGATAAGACAGCTACGCATGCTGGAGTGTAAATCACCACTGCACTATGGCAGGCTTCCCCTCCTGAAACGACTGAGAGTGTAACAGATCGAGACCTTTACTGATGTGTGCTTACCTACGTGCACCTATTGGATCCCTATTAACATACGACATATCACCTTCTGGCTGTTCCCACCTTCCTGTTATTTAAATGACTTACTAAGTAAACTATCAGCAATAAACAACCTGCAGGTAAGCATCCTTTATAGCAGTAGATTAATTTGATTTTTTTAATTGCTGCAGGATTAAAGAAATCTTCTAATTAAAACGCACAACTGAGAGCCAAACGGGAGCAGCATATGACATGACCTCCTCAGAATCACATGCTGTACGGAGTCTGTTGCAATGCAGGCACCAGGAACCAGTTCAAGGCTGTGTCCTCTGCGAGCTGTCCAGGGACAGCAATCTTTCTAGCAGAATACATAGCTGGTCCTCAAGCCATATCTCAGGAGCTGGGCTATTTGTCTTTTGCCTTGCAAAAGCCATCAACTGCTATGTGCCATTCATCAGAATGATGGAGCCAAATTGTTTTCTGAACAGTGATAGAAGGAAAAATAAAAACTAGATGACCTATCATATCGTTTAAACCCATAATGTCTGCAACAGAGCGTCAGCAGCCAGAAATTCTAATATCTCATCGCCAGACTTACAGCATACATTTTTCACTTCTCCTGATCAAGGCAACCTTGACATAGGAAAACTGTACACAGGTTAGTGCCCGAGTTTGACAGACATTTGTTTAAGTTGAGCTCCCTCCCACAAATAGCTCAGTTCATAGCAGTGTATTAGCCAACAGTAACAAGTTACTTCTTAGCTGTGATGACAGCCAAACTCAGACCCAGCCTCATGTTTTAACAGGAGATGCTCAACAAAGGCACTGCCAGGGTAAACTTACTTCCCCTTACACAAAGACCGGTTTTGCATAGGTAATGAGAGCTCCATGTCCATGTACCCCTGGAGAACGGCAGGGAATGGCTTGCCCTCTGTGTGAGGAGGGGCCAAAGGCTCACTGCTTTGGTGTGCTATGCTGTGTACCTGCTATGTGGCTCTGGGCCTCTGTTGCTTTTTCAGCACACTAGCTTACTTGCTTGCTCCTTCTACAGAGTGCCATGGAAAAATACTCATAACATTTCTGGGCTGTAAGCAGCTGAACAGTGCTGGTTTTTTTTAGCTGGAGATGAGGAATTTGCAGAGATGAGGCACTGGGTACCAAGCTCAAATTTTGTTAGAGACTTCTGTGGGCATTGGATTGAGTTTTGTACCTGTTTGCAGAAAAGAACTGAAAATAAAAGGATGAAATTCCAGGGTTCCTACCCTCACACACATGATATACAGGATACTTTCTATTCTTTGGCCTAAGAAAGCTTTTATGTTCTGCTTCTGGTTGCTGACTCCATTTCCCTTGCACTTGGGCAGAGAAAATATAACTGAAGGGGAGCAAATCATTGATGTTCAGAAACACTGAAATCCAGTCTTCATCCTGTTCAGGACCACCAGTGGATTTGCACCTGCTCAGTGCTCTTCAGGGCAGCTTAAGCCACCTCCAGGCAGACTCACCAGCTTTCTCTCCCCATTACCTTGCTCCTGACATCTTGTTTTACAGGTTAGCAACTTCTGGAAGCTGACACTACTTCCTTTGCACAATACACACACACACAATGGGAGCATTAGGCCAAAGGTGGCATCTTGACACCATATGGCATAATAAAGACCACACAGGTGGTAAGTCCACCCCTTATCATGTGCCAAACCTACAGTTCCTTAGCTGTTGGTTCACAAGCCTCTATGCCCTCTTTCAGTCCTGCTCTGCACTTCTGCTGTATTCAAAGAACGTAATAATGATCAGGCTTAGCTACCAACACCGAGCTTGGGTCTCTTGCCTAGCCATTAAGTGCACAAAATCAGCATCGATGCTGCTCTGAGATAAAGTAAGCAGAAAAGAACCAGCTGACACAGGCACAAGGGAAAAGGAAAACTGTAACATGGAGTTCAATGAAACTGGACTGAATCTGGCTTTCCAGCATTTAGTTCTCCAGCTGGCTAGTGGCAAACATAGCGAGAGCCACCCGTGAAGAAACTTCGTGCATTTCCAACTAGCTGGTCCCCTACCAGTGTGATAAAATGGGAAGCAGAAACAGCTGAAGTGTGAAGCAGAAGAGGAGGAGGTGTGTAAAGGCAAGGGAGGAGTAAGAAGGTGCAAAGAATAAAGATAGAGAAGATGGGAGAGAAGGAAAGGATGTTCCTATAAATTAAACAGTGATACAGATCCTGAGGAAAGTTAATTCACAAAGAAATTGGGATAAGCCAGTGCTGAGAGATTTAAATGAGAGGGAGAGGAAGGACTGGGGAAAGAAGATTCAGTATAAGCAACAGCCTAATAAAAACCACACCATCTGAGTGGAAAGCAAACAAAAACAGGGTCACTACAAAGAGGAGAAGCCCAGTTCCTCAACTTAGATGGGTAGTGACTTCATGCTTTATATTCGTAGCCTTGCTTCTCAAGTAAACAAGACTTCTGCATGTTACATTCCTGTCTACTTGGCCCCCAGTAACTTTTGAACTTCAGAGCTTATTGAAGCCTAGCTCACCAGAAGGGCTAGGCTTCCAAACACACCAGTACATTTGCAGCAACAGCAACCAGCAGTGTAGAGAAATTAAAAGCATCAGGAAACCTATACAAAACACAGCCTTGTGAATTAGACACCATTTCCAGCCAGTCCTGAAGTTTTCGACTCCAATTTATTCATGACTATAAGCAATTCTCCTTGAATGATCCCAGCCACAAAAAAGGATGCAACTACAAATCTGAGTTTCTGCGGAGTGGTTTTATTTTTTTTAGATAATTTATTTATTTATTGGCAGTACCAACTCCTTAGAATACAGCACCACTTAAAATTGAACATAGTTGCACATTAACCCCAAATACAATAGTATGGCTTACTTTATATAAAGGAAGCATGCACTATGGGGCCTGGCCTTGGATATAGTATCAAGTTATCTTGACTCTTTGTATGACCTCAAGCAAATCATTTCAAAGAGTACCCTTATACAAAGTACTGTGACGATTTTCAGGTGCTCTGAAATGTTGCCAGGCAAATTACAAAGGATTCTCCCATTCTTCCCGCAGGCATGCACACAAACGTACCCCAATCATTCTGGTATTTAGCTTTGGACTAACAGCTCTTACCTATAAACATGTCCTTCTTAGATCTTCACAAGCTGACTACCTACACTTTTGTGGAATGTGACTCCTTAGACACCTGTCTGACCTATAGGCATTGCAGTGCTGACTAACATGACCTCCCAAATCTCTGTACATCTTGTTCACACCCCCATCTTGCGAACTATTCCTTGTGGCTGAGTAGCTACAAGGTGGTTGAAGCAGCTGCCAGTGCAGAGCAGGCTGTCAGGATGCTACTGAGCCTCGCCTTAATTTTGTCATACAGTTTAAAGACTCAAAATAATGAGGCTTCCTTTATCAACTAAGGGCTTCCTGGGGAAACACTATTGCACAAATACTGACTACATGCACAGACAGCCCCTCAACTGTACTTGAAAGCACTGCATTGTTTCCAGCACTGACCAAAGATTCATTTAGATTAGCAACATGTCAGAATATTTCTATTATTTGTATTGCACTGACTAGTTAGTTCAAAGCTATCTTTTGTGCTAACTACAACACAGAGGGAAGTTTCAGGCACAACCTTTCCAAACAGGAGTCTTTTATCCCCTGTACCAAGTGCTTTGAGATTCTCCCTCTTATTGCTGCTGCTTGAAAACAGCCTGTATCCAAATCGTATTAGTAAAATGCTAATCTGCCTTAATTGGAATATTTTGCAAGTGCATGTAATAAGGAACATCCTAAAAAATGATTTACAAGACAGCAATGAAGCCAACATAAACCTCAATGTGAAGAACATAACTGCCTGCCAAAGCAGAAGGGGTGGGGAAGACATGGTGGGATCTGCACCTCCCTGCAGGCTCACCACCTTGCTGCCCCACACTCAGACCCTACATAAGTGCCAGGACAAAATGGATGGACTGATGTATTCATCTGTGCTCTGCAGAGTATGACTTGTGTATAATCAGCACTGCTCTCAGTTTAACAGGAAACAGCATTTCATGCTGATGGGGTGTGAGCTCAGATCAGTTCTATTTCTGCAGCTTTGGTGACGTCCCCAGCAAAGGGATTCATGCAAACACGGGTAGTGGGAGGAGGTCGGATATCAGAGTCCTCTGAGTGTAAGCTGGTGGAGACAGGACTTGGGGGAGCTGGCAATGTGACACTTCTCCCCACCTACCACACAGCAACTGACTTCAGTCAGACAGACAGAGAGAAATATAAAATGTGGGAGGTGTGAGGGGTGGAAAAAATCTAAATAAGCTACTACATCACATGCTAATGCTCTGGACTCACTTGTCACCACTTTCCTCCAAAATTGTTTTACGAAGAAACCCACTTAGTCATATAAAGGCTGGAATAATACCTTTGTATGCAGAAATCTGTTACACAGAACATGAGTGTTTTGGAACCCCCTCTTTAAAGTTTCTGCACACTGAGCAACAGCATCACCCTGTCCCCTTCTTGGCTCCAGCTGACAAAGCCTACAGTTAGGCTTTGAGAGCAGAGGGAAATTCTGTTGGCTTGAAAATCCCATTTCCTTTCCAAGGCAGACATTTGCATGCTTGTAATCCTACTCTTTCATGCCGGCCACTCTACAGCCTCCCTGATCCTATCGTGATGTCAGGGAGACAAAATACAGTTTGATTATAAATGGATTATAAATCTTGTATATGAAAAGTGAGTTGTTGTGTTTCCCACATCCCCCCAAGGATTCATCAAAACCTAAGGGATACATTTGAAAGAATTTTTTTGCACCTTACAAGGATACACTTTATCAAGGCTAGTTTCTCTTGACATTGCTGGAGGCAAAGCTTTTGGCATCTCTGCCATTTCCACATCTAAGTTAGCAGGTAATAATGAATCTTTAACATACACCACGCTTCTGCTTCCTCTCTCCAAAATACAAATTATTCAGAATAGAAAAAATAAAAGCAAGTTCAAAAAATCCATGCTAGCTTTAAGTGAGCAGAAGGGAAACCCTACGCCATCTTGCTCCTGATTCTTTGTAGTAGCCATTTCACTTGTACTCTGCTACTTCAGCCTTCTAACACAGAGAAAAGTCAGATTTAATCTAGAAGTGAAAGGAAGTCTCCCCTGATTTTAAAACCCTAAGCACTTTTTTCCTTACGCTTTTTTACCCATTCTTACATAAAGCAGAAGCAAATCCAGCTCGTGACATCCTTGGACCAGATGCACATACAGAAAGGATTACCACTGGGTACCACTCCTGCACAGACAATTAATTACACTTATTCAAAAACAGCAGTCACTTTTCTAACAGAACATAACCTCTTCGGCAAAACGGGAAGTTTTGCAAAGGATATCTGTGTTGGTCCAAAACATACTTGCTTTTTAAATGAGAAAAAGAAAAAATTTACTCTCACAGTTCTGCAAATTTCAAAACTGACTTTCAACAGGAAAAAAAATGCATTACTGTTTTTCACAACTACAGTTTTTCAAACTCTCCAAGCTTTTTCATCTGCCTTACACTCTCCCTTAGCCCACCAAGTACAGCCTTACAGCCTGGCCTCTGGGAGCTTTATCCCTCCACCACCACGAGCCTCTGGAACGAGGACTTGTCATCAAGCAATGTGCAGCTGTGCAGAGCAGAACAGCCTCTCCCCATTCACCTCATGTCAATGGAAGCTGCAAAAGCCCCTGCCTGCTCCATCAGTAAATTTGTAGAAACTCAATGCAGCTGATCACTAATTAAGGAAGATTTGTTTTCTCCCCTCTCCAAAAGTAAAAAAAAGAAGAAAATAGCTAGTGTTAAATCAACAGTACCATTTTCTATGGCATATATGTCTTTGCTGTCGTAAAAGTATTCTTTAGGGGATACTTAAAACTCCTGTATATAGAATGGTTGAGAACATTCAGATTAAACTGTCTTTTGCTCCATTTTCTTTTTAAACATTTATGTTGAAGCCATTTTAAATTCTTCATCCTGACACATCTAGCTGTTATAGAGAAATCCCACATTCCAAGCGCTCTGGGAAGTTTCTCCTCCTTCATAGAATCATAAGGTTGGAAAACACCTCCAGGATCATCTGGTCCAACTTTCCTCCAACCACCAAACTATTTCTCAACACCTTGATTTCCAGCCCCCTTCATCTCCCATTCCTAAGGCTGCTTTAGCTCTGTGTTTCAATGGCAGCAGCCCAAGCCCATTCTCGAGAAGCGCGAGGACTAAGGGAACTCAGGTCACCAGAAGAGCTCAGAGGATCCATGTGATCCTTCGGACAAACCACCCAGCTCTAGTGGCAAAGGATTCACCTTGTTCTCAGACACTCACATTCAGTAGCTGTCTTCAGGTGAAAAACAACCTCTCCCTGACAGCTGTTAATTCTTGTAGCTCCAATCTGACAAAAATTAATTACACTCAGAAGTAACTGAAACATTAACAAAAGGATACTTGAGCAGAAACAAACAGTCCTGTAAATCATAACAAGGCAGGGCATGTCTTTACGACACAAGGTAGGGGCAAGCAGAAATACCCAGGCTAACTATGAATTTCAAATGACTGCACACGCTTGAAACCAGGCAGGTCTCCTGCTCCTAGTATTGCAAAGCGGTCATTCAAAGCAGAGGAACTAGAAATAGAGGGATATGAATACTTAAACAGCTCTGGGAAAGCAAAGCAGTAGCAATCAGAGACTGGAAGCACTCCACCCCAGAATATCTCCAGTTTAGTGACTGCAATGTTCTCAACCTATATAAAACCGAAACATTTTGTTTGGAATGATGAAAACTTGTTTTTAAAGAAACTCCACATGAGAAATGCTTAATAAATTAGTTCAGCTTTGATCTCGCCTGATATGTTTTTTGCCAACCCCTGTAAATCAATTACTCCTACAGCCTCAAATGGGACTGTACCAAAGAAATCAGATGCAGTTCTAGTCTAGTGAAAATGGGATTGGTTTTGTTCTCCTGCATGCTGGCATGCTTCACACTTCCCCAAACATGGAGCAGATGAAAATGTAGACTGCACTGGGTAGCACTCGAAATAGATTTTTAGCTCTCCAATACACAGTAGTCTCTGGAGACTCTCAATTACATACAAGATATTGTAATGTTCCAGTTGAATTCTAAAAATACACTATCTCCACTGAGAAAAAAATACATTGTATGTTTATATTTAACTCATGTTCACATTCAGAGAGACTGCTGCTTTATTTTATGTGACAACAGGGAAACTATAGTGTTTAACCAGGCACTGGGATAGACATGTCACAAAAACAATTTGACAGACATTATAAGGACAGCTAGAGATAAATCTCTCTCACACACACGTTAATTATTCAGGAGAATCATATCATGTATCAAGCAAGCAATTAAGAAACTAAGATAGTTTGCTAATTACCTTATATGCACTACTTATCAAACAAATAAATGACCCAGTGAGTTATATCTACTACTTGCCAAATCAGATGTATGATCTAGTGAATCAGATATATCATCTCCACAAACAGAGCCTCAATTTCTTAAACCAGAGGCAATATATTGCCTTATATGCCATGAAGCATCATGATCTATACTAGACCTATGCTAGCTGAAGACAACATCCCAGGACACAAAGGCTATGCTACGAGCCAATAACTTGAAGAACAAAGATGACCCTTTGCAAACAAGGAAAAATCAAATAAAATGTGGAAGTAATCCATTAAGCATGTAGTGAGATCTCTACCTGACACTGCAGACGCAAGAACTCTGAGCACCTTGACAAACTACAAAAAGAGCTTCAAGAATGACTTATGGTCTGGGAAAAGAACCCTGCTTTATTAACAAGACACCAAGAAACACAAGCTATTTTGTTCATCCAGAAGAAGGCTAAGAATCTAAAACTTATCTAGTGGGGGAGATTTCAGAGTATGAAAGGATCTTTGACAAAGACATAATGATATGCAGTGGTTGAAACCTAGAAATAAAGTGTAAAATTTTAACAAAAATAATTAAGCATCAGAACTCTGCGATTTAAGGATATGGATATTGTCTAACTGAAAAAGCAGAAGTTTTGCCATTATGTTCTAGATTAACTTAAGTTGTATGTGAGAGGTAAGAATCCTGTGGTCTGTAGCAGGGAGGACACACATAATGTGTTCTGCTTTTAGAGTCTACATATCTACAGTTGTCACACAAATACATAATTGTAAAATTCTTATGAAATGAATAATCCTGTGCCTCCATTAACACATGCAGGAACGAAGAACATAGATCGTTCCACCTGCTGTGCATTAGCATACTGAACCTTACAGCAAACCTGTCATTTATTTATAGGCAGATTCTTCTGAAAGCAGACATGGTCCTCTGCTAGGACTGAGGAACAAGTCAGAGAAGCTTTTCTCTCAAAGACTGGGAAGGTTTGGATTTGATATAAATCCATCCCCACTCTCTAAGGAAGCACCACAGATACGTGACAGTTTTTGAGAACTGAGAACTACATTCTAATACTAAACCCAATTTTGTCACTGATTAGCTACATGATTTGCCTGGATTTCAATCTCTCACTTTCAGTCTCCCTATCTGTAAAACAGGACTAGTTGTACTTCAGCTGCCTAGCCAATGTGTGCCCCAAACACGCTGTGTTAGTATTAAACAGGGACTCATCATCTCCAGTAGAAGAAAAGCCTTAGAGGGAGAGCTGTGGCGTTGACTAATGCAGCCAAGGCACATGGGTACCATAAGCTCTAAACTGGATGATGAAAGGTGGATGCAAGACTTTTGCAACAAGAGCTCTGGAAACAGCCACCCTGGGCTTAAGTGACTCTGCTTTTCAGAAAAAGCTTAGCTGCAAAGCTTAGTCAAAGCACGCTGTTACTTATTGAGCCTGCACAAGGCACTGGCAGCAGGGAAGAGGTGGCCTGTTCCCAAACGCACATGGCTATTGTGCAACCCAGACTAAGCATAGCATCCATCATTCTGCAGCACTTTTTAAAGCTGTTACTGTATACATCACTGCAAAGCCAGTGATCAGACATGCATGTGAAATGTGCTAAACACAAGGAACAGATACACAATATAAAATATTAAAGCAAAAAGCATGTCTGGCCCCAAATCCCACAGTCTACTACCTGAAAAACACCCTAGAGCAGAGGAATACCACACAAGCAATGCCAAAAGCTGCCCTTCTGGTATTTCTCTAGCTGTGAGTAGTGCAGAAGGACAGCACAGCTGTAGGACAGTAGCCCACCAAAGAGACAGCATCCTGTGCTGAGGGTCTGGAGTTTAGAACTACGGCTCTGAGCTTTGTGCATTTTCTCAGTGAAACCTTTAGCTGGTTCACCCTGAAACCCAGCTCCAGCTTCCTTCCTCTGGGTACACGCAAGCATCTGCGCAGCAGCCCAGGCACAGAGGACCATGCTAGCTACCTGCTGGGAAAAAATGCAGATACGATAAGGTGCACAGGGAAGGTAAAGATACGGTCAGTTGCTGCCAGACAGAGCTCCCCAGAGACATTACAGGGGCCTGAAAACAGAGAGTAAGTGGATGTCCCAAGGCCACTGCAAACATCTGCAGCAGTGCAGTGCCGCGCTGAAGGCAGGGCCCCGAGCACAGGCCTGGCAGGCTAAGGAGCTACGAACAACCACCGAGAGTCCAGAGGTTCACTGTAGGCTGTCTCACTGGCTTGCCACTGGAGAGGCAAACCTTGCCTGTTGCTCCTTATTACAACCTCCCCGAACGTCAGTAATTTGTGGGGGGCCTTTTCCTTGTTAAAACAAATGATTGCAGGGTTCTCAAAAGCACAGCTGACATAAAGGATAGTAAGCCTTAGAATTAGTTACAAAACTGAGGTCCTCATAACGATTTCCTTTCAGTCATATCTTATTATATCCACATAACAGAATCCCAAGACAGTAGAAACTGTCAGTATGCAAGATGCTCTAAGACTCTCTGAATTAAACCCTACTATTGTCCTAAATTATAGATAAATTTCTCCCTTTACTTGGTGATATGCAACATATTTTTTCTTCAGGGCAATTATATGATGTCAGCACAAATTATTCCTTTCCGCACAGCGCAGATGATAGGACCAGAGGCACTAAAGGAGCGTACAAAAAGCAAATCTGAATTGACAGAAGGAACTGCTTCCTTTGATTTGGAAATAACAAATTTGGCTGTTGCATGCTAGGTAAGGCAAAGGAGAGAAATAAAATTTGGGACATTGGTGGAGCTTTAAAAACTTCACATACTTAAAAATCAAAATTCAACTTTGCATTCTTGCTCTAAATTACAAAAAAAACAATAGAAGTGCCTGTCTTTGGATGCTCATATCCCTCCATTAAATATCTAATGATGTGCAAAACTGAGATAATAGGTTATTGTCTAGTAAACAAGGGAGCTCTATTTGTGGCTTGGAAAAAAAAAAAATGAATATAGAATCTCATTTAGAATGCTTTCTAGATGGCTTCCTATTCTTTCAGTTTTTCCTAGTAGACCAAACCAGAAGAAACATCAGAGGAAATGCTAGAGGTCAGGTGTTTGGGAAAGGTTCACAAGACCTATATGAGGCAAGGCTTGCAGGGGGTGATAGCATCTTTTACTAGATCAAGTAATACAACCAGAAAAAAAAAAGGCTGTCAGGAATATGGCTCTAAAATGTTTTTGTTAGCTGATATACAAATACTTAATTTGTAAATCCAAGAACATGGAAATACTTCATTATCTTGCATAATTTTCCCTTATAAGCAATTTACTATTGCACTGTATGCACTAGAAGTCAAGCTCTCGGTTGCCATCTGCCGTTTCTTTGTTTACATTTCACCATTTTGATCAGTGTCACGAGGAGTTTTAAGGAATTGTTAGGAGCAGGCACAAATGCTGCTTCCACAGACAGCCTGCCAGAGAGAGGTGACTGAAAAAATTCTGGGAGGCTTTTTTAATGAAATGCTGCCCAGCTATTCATATAGAGAATGTGTAATGCACTCTCACTCCCCAAATAATCCCAAAATAATACCAAATACCTTTTAAATGACCTCAAGGGAAGTCACTCATATTGAAATTTTTAAGCTTATTGCACTTCTGTATGTACAGAACCACATGCCCTATACATCTGTCCTGGCCTTATTTCCTTGCACGTAGCATGTTTAATTTTTAAAGAGTTGATAGACATCGAAAACATCCATGTTATCTGTTAAATACTTTCCAATCAATAGCCAGGTTTGTCAGTGCCTCTAAGAAGGTCTGACATAAAAATCACAGTAAGCTGTGTTCCATCAAACCGAACTAAAGAATTTCTGCTTCGAATTTCTATGCTCCTGTAAACAACTATTCTGGAATTATCCGCTTCACTCTTCTCAGACCCTTCCCACCGTCTGCACCTTCAGTTTCAGTATCTGCCAGAGGCAGAAGCAGCAGGTGTTTCTGCCTTCTTACACTGACTAAATTTTTGTTCTCATGGCTGTCTGTGATTCAGAGCTCCACACAGGAAGGTTTCACGGAAGAGCCATGAGACAGCTTTCTGCTGGGCTACAGCTGACTCCAAACAGGGATCCAGCTCTCATTGGCAGCAACCATAAACTGTTTGGCCTCCCCCAAAACTTTCTTAAACCTTACCTGCAAATAAAATCCAGTTTATGTCCTGCCAAAGTAATTAAAATAAAAAGGAATCTTGCTAACAACCCCCAGTGCTGCACTGAAAGCCTGCGTACTTTAAAAGTGCAGAAGCCTGAAATGTTGAAGCTGGAAGTCCAGCCAGTCCCCAGCGCTTTAATGGGCTTCTGCCAACTCTTAATGTGATTTTAATGATCCTCCCTTTGAAGCAGTGATAATGCAGGTTATTGCTCAAGATGTGTTCATCACTATAGCCACATCTGGGTTTTTGTCTTCAAGAAGAAGAAAAAAACAAACAAAGGGATTACAAAGTTAAAAGGACTTTAATGACTATCAGCCCTGATGAAGCAGTATTTATTGCCAGGTTAGCTTCACGACAGATAGAGCCAATATATCCATTCCAGACCTTCAATCCCCTTCAAGATCTGCAAATCAATTTGGAAATAAATCCAGAAAGCTCTCTGTAGCTAACAACAGAGCTCTCTGATGAAAGACGACTTTGTGTTTGCTCCCTATTAGTGCCCTTTGGTAAGGGGCAGGTAGCATCTACCTTGCTGCCACTGCAGAGCAGCCAGCAGTGATTTCACAGAGCCATGTGAGCTGCTGGGAGAAGATCTGTGACAACCCTTAGGAATGCTCCCTGACCAACTCAGAGCTGACCTATTCAGCTGCCATGGGGAGGCAGGGCACCTACGAGAGGGAGGCAAACATCTCTGCTGATAGCTCTCCCTTCCCTGGTTCAGTGCATGTATTAAAGAACAAGCAAAAACCTCTGTGGTATTAGAAATTAAGTGTGAAAGCCACAGTAATGCTGGGCTTCCTTCTGCTTTTATGATTCCTTTTCATTCCTTGCCATCCTAGCCTTTTACAAACATTAGTTAATTCTCTGGCAATCCTTATCTTTGCTTTACAACCAGGGAAGCTGGAGCACCGAACAGCAATGGTATTTATCTAGACAAGACCCTGGAGACTCATGGTAGAGCTGAGAACTAAGTCCCTGTCTTTCGGCTCTCAGTCTTGTATCCTAAACCCTTCCGTTTTCTGCACTTTCCAAATTACTCATCCTGAAACGCAGCACTTCTAAATAAAAAGGTAAATGTCAAACAGCACAATTGCCATTCACTGTTTTCCTATTCCTCTGTTTGCTGGGACAGGCAGACATGGGTGCTCTGATTCCCTTCATCATGGGTGTGAAACCGAAACCTTTGGACTCCACTACAAACAGCTGTGGGTTTTTTTTCCTGGCACACAGGTTATCTGAATGACAGAAGAATAACGCATGCATGCCAATGCCCTGCCCTAAAAGCCCCAGTGTACAAAACACCCATTACTAACCTGGCATGGGCCCAACACAGTGAAAGCAAGGAAGGAGGTAGCAATGGGCAGTTCTGCCCCAGTGAAGAAGAGAGATGTTCAGAAATCAAGGAAAATTCTTCACATGTTGCAATGATGTGCTCTGCACCACAGCACTTACGGGTTTTCCAAATGACCATTTATGTAGCAGAGAGCTTTCTATTGCTATTAGCACCCTGCAGAATATAGAGGCATCTTGAGAAGAAAAATTATTTTACTGCCAAGTAAACAGGGATCCTCCTAATACAATTCTGTCTGGTGCAAAATCTGCCAACCTCAGAGATAAACCTCACACCACACTACAGTGAGCATGATCTGTAGGTCTGGCCCTGCACCATTAAATTCCACATGCACTT
Source organism: Anser cygnoides (assembly GCF_040182565.1). Lineage (NCBI taxonomy): Eukaryota > Metazoa > Chordata > Aves > Anseriformes > Anatidae > Anser > Anser cygnoides. The sequence continues at coordinate 14,258,809 of NC_089883.1, forward strand.
GGATTGAAAATATTGCATGTGATTTACTCATAACACCTACTTTTCATAGTCAGTAGAGCTCTTCTCAATAGCTTACCACAACTGGTAGAAATTATGCAGAAAAAAGCAGTAGTAAAGCATAATTTTAATCTGCCTCACTGAATGTGTATTTGCCTTAGCACAGCCTAATTACTCTTTCTTGTCTTCACTCTTGGGACAGGTATGGTTTATTTCACAGGAATGTTACACACTTGTAAATGTTGCCAGCCAGAGTAAACAGTGAACAGGTATAAATACTGAAAAAGCCTTACTAACTGACCCATAGGTTTGGTTTGATAAAGCAGAATAAAGTAATTGGGATTAAAAGGGGCGATTCTAGTAAATCTACAAAGCATGCTGTAAACATTAATAACATTTCACGGGAGCTCTGTCAAGGGATGTAACACATTGCTGTCACAGGAACGCTGGAAACAAGGCGACATTCACAGTGATTTGGAAGGCAAGGAAACATGGTTTCTTAGCCAGAATAATGTAGCAAGGTAGATAAACAGAAGAAATAGAGCTACTTACTCCTGGAATTTACTTTTAGAGTTTTTACTTGAAAAAGTGCAAGCCCAAAGAAATATTACACTGCATATAGGAGCATATTGGTATTGGCTAAAATGTGTTCTTAAACATCCATATATTTAGCCCCTTTTTATTAATTTCAGAAAAAAATACAGGCATTACAGAAATGACCACGGCTTCATTTACAATGTTTTAAAAGAATGTATAACTGCTTGCCACCAGACTGATACCCCTACCAAAGTCAGAGAAGAGCTTCTGAGCTGAGGTGAGCCTTTCTGAGGTAAGCATCAAATTCATTCTAGATATTAGTTTTGGGATTGAAATGAAGAGAGAGATTGCATCAGTGATCAGGAAAGAACAACTGACCAAAGCTCATGGATGAGACCCTGAGGAGAGCTAAAATCAGTGACCAAACCACCACCCGAAAGAACAGAACAACCACTAAGAGCATATTTCAAACTCAGGCAAGAGCTGCAGCACATACCAGCAAAAACTTGCAGTCAGCAATAGCAAAGGCAGCTGACAGACTTAAACAAATGGGCACAGATGCAGTCTTGGAAAAGACAATGCAACTATCTGAAGATATTTCTAGAGCACCTGATGTCACAGAATTGAATTTAAGCACCAGGGTATAGTTTCTTTGCTCTATACAAATTGAAAGCCTCCTGAATGAAGGAATTTGGATAATTTTCAGACATAAATGACATCACGGTGTTTACCACAGCCTTCAAATGGAGGAGGCTGGAGGGAAGACAATAACTGAGGTCATGAGAGTTACAGATGAGTGGGAATTAACTCCCCAGGATATTTCAGCTGCTGCGGTATAACACAGAGAGAAATGGTCACAGAGCTACCTGACCCAAATCCACTACGTATCTTAAGGAACGAGATGAGCATCATGATGTGGACCAAGAAACGTACAGTGAATCAGTACAAAACGTGGCATTTTACTGCAGTCAGCCAGTCGGGGACTACTCTACTTAGAATCTTCTCCCAGATTGCATTTTCCACTGAGAGAGACTTGATCTACTGAAGCCTTAAAAGCGCCTTCCCCAAGTTGGAATTTTAGTTCATCTCCCTCTTTTGTGCATGTCAGCTGTACATTTTTAAAGAAATCAATAAGATCTCCTTCTGAGGACAACATTGCCTTACATGAACTGGCTACCTAGATTTCTGTTACTGTGCCTTGTTTTGGAGCGGCACTTTCACAGGTCCCCCTCCCCTCTCCTCCCTGTGACGTTACACCATCTCACTTCTCAACAAGTGCAAGATTATTTCCATTACCACAACACCAAACATGTTTACAATCTTTTAAAAGATGTTTTGTACTTTTCCTTCATATCCCCTAGAGACTTCCCCTAAGCAAACTTGAAGGAAATTTCTGTCTAGATTTTGGGAACATCTTTTCTGCCAGTAACATAAGCATGGCATACATAGTGGAGAAATCTATGTTTTATTCAGAGTCGTTATTTTCTATAATCAAGAAGAGAATTTAGGGTCAATCCCCAAATCTCTCATCCTTTTTTTTTTTCCTATCAGTTGGAATTTTACATAACACAAACAGAGCTAGAATTCAGTCTTATGTCTGAATTTCTTTCAGATTCCATTCATGATTTTTCACATAGAAAAGTCTCTCACTATCTTAGTGATAACATTCATCTCCATTTTTTTCTTTAGCCTCCACTAAATTTTCAGTTTGATAATCAGGAAATATTATTACACTGAAATCCCTATAAACTGCCTGTCTTTGCTCAAGACAATCAAAATCTATACAGAGGATGGTTTCTATAGATATTTTTATCTTTTAACATTTATTCAACTCACTTGAACAATCACACTGTCTTACAACATGAAAATTCTGCCTACATATTTATAAGTTTGCTTTTTTTTGATCTTCACTATGTGATATCTTTACTTCAGAATAAAAACATTTCAAACGATGTCTTGGCGTCAATTCAGTAATGTTGTTTAGGGGTTTGGTATAGAGTGTTTCAATGAGGTTACCCCCTTAAAGCTCTAATTGATCAGCTGGGCTTAATCCCTCCATGGTACAGTTTATATGAGGAGTGATTTAATGGAGATAAAGAGTTACAGCATCACAAAATTTAGATTAAACGACTCACAAACACTGATTAATCTGGGCTACATGAGTGAACAATGAACATGGGCTTCCCACTTCTACCATATCCAAGGTAACAGATCACCACAGCAGGAGAAAAATACAGCTTTGAGTTCCCCAAACAAGTGATAATATTAGACTCAACTGTTTTGTCCCCAAATAGGGAAGCCAGTGGGCTAAATTATAAGACTATCCTCAAGCATTTCATCAAACCTTTTCCAGCTCCTGAATCTACCCAGGCATGTCCAAGATGATGTATCCAACAGCAGACTGCTCTTTTTGAATAGAGCACTAGTTCACTCCCACTTCAAACCTCCTGAATCCCAACAAACATACATCTCAGATGTACTTCAAAAAGCAATATAAATATGTGTGTGTTTGAAAATTTACACTTTCAGTGGATACATTAAGACATCGTGAAACTGGCTTATTATTATACTGGTACTCCTCAGCACAGAACTGAAACATTGGGCTGTATGTGTAACAGGCAAGCCTGCAATGAATCTCAAAGCATGTAAGAGGAAGCAAAAAAGACTGATAAAAATAAAAGCATCAGCTCCAAAATAGCATAACACACCGTCAGCTGCTGCTTCTGCACTGCTTTAGAAAACACTCTGAACCTGTTACACTTGTGCAGTTTGTAGGTTTAAGACGTTGATAATAATCATTTAGTGTCAGATGCTTTACTATTACTGCCTCAAAGAATCTACAAACATAACCCACCTGCTAGCTCATAAAGCATATGGTGATGACTTTAAAAAATAAACCAGAAAAAGGAAAACATTTTTTTCCAGAAGTGACTTTGTCTACCATCAGACATATTCCTGAAGTAGAAAGGTGGCTTTTGCATTGATCCTTAATCATTCATATTTTGACAAGGAGAGACAGAATCACGTCCATTGCTACTGAATCATTTGCATGCATCATTTGTGTTATTGTCACAGTACTATTAGTGGCAATTCTCTGGAACATTTTTTTGGTTTGGAGCAGACTGTAATGTGATGATACACCAGGCATCAACATACGGTATCATCATTGTTCAAAACATTAAAGGAGTGTTATTTATCTGAAAATTTGGTAGCATCCACAGCCCTGTTTCACACTGTCATTTACAAAAGTGTGATACCATGATACAATGCCTGAAGACAGCCTATCACAAATACTTGTCCATGTTAGTCGGATCCCATTTGGGAAGGCAAATATAAGTACAGAGGTGCTGTAAGAAGTGGACTTTATGACATTATTTCACATGTAGACATGGTCCACCACTGTAGAGTATACCTCTGGATGAAAACTAATTATCCCATACAAAGCATCTACTAATCAAAAAAAAAAAAAAAAAGGGCAAGAAAAAAGAGCTTATTAAATTCCAAAGTTTTAGATTACAATATACCAAATATTCCATGCATCCATGCCCCTCCCACTGCTTCCTACCAATAGTTGTCTGGCAAGAGGACCTAGCTAGTGTCATCCAGCTGACAGTTAATGGAACTACAGTGCCACAGTTTTGTTTTGCTCTGCAGACTTACCAGTGCTGTCGTGTGACCTTCTTCAGTGAGGCTACAGCAGTACAACTTATCTCAAAAACATCAGCAACCAGAATGGCTCAGGTACCAATCTGGTGTGATTCTGGTATCACTCATCTCTAATGGAACTGTAAGTAGGCTTGCAGCGAAAAAAATATTCCCAAAAGGGAGAATGTTAACCCCAACACGGCTGTTCTAATGAGCTTGTTTAAAAAGTGTTGACTAGGCAAAACTATGATTTTAACTACAGGGGGCCACAATGGCTATTTGGAGAACTCACGTATCAGAAGTTTCATTTTTCAACTGATCAGAAAGCCAAGTATGCCTCGATGTTGATGAGATGAGCCAAGACCTTGACAGGTATCACTGAAGTTCACTTCGATGTAAGGTGCTAGAAAAACAAAGTTTGCCATTAGTTGACATCTTCTGTAGCAATTTTCATCCAGCAAGTGACAGCTATTCTGCAAGCACAACATAAAGACGGTCTTCTGTGTTTTGTAAGGCCAGTATTTTAGAAGATGATCTGAAGTCCCTTATTGATCCAGTTTAGACATGAGCTCAGCCCTGAAATTCATTTCAATATCACAACTGCTGGAAACTAATTTTTGCTTTCCACCTGGAAGCATTTATTTTTTCAGTGATATCCCTCTTATCTGTACCTGCCTCACTAAGGTGAGCAACTGCACTCCAGGCTGCTTCTGCTTTGGAAGCTCCAGCATTTCTGATTGGTTCTTTCCTAATGCAAGTGGAAACTTCAAATCACTGTGACAAATCCATGAAAAGGATCTGCCAGTTTTCTTGTGCACTTGGCCATCTTATATTCCTCATGTACCTAAAAGCTTTAAGACTGTAAGACATGCAAAGCATTGCAGCACCAGGAACAATCCTGAGTGGATGGCTCTCTGCCATGCTATTCTCATGCTTGCACAGTGTATTAACATGCAAATCCAGAATAGTGCATATGCTAATGTCTATGAAAAGACTTGTCATTTCAGGATATCAACTTAATGAACAAGTGGAATTCTATAATATCACCCTAGGGAAAAGGATTGCATAGCACAAGTGATCAAGGAAGCCCTTCAGTGACCTGTTGGTAGGAATGAACAGACATGAATGGCAGAGGAAAGAATATGGCCAAAGAGAAGAAACACAGCTGTGGTCATTCTCCCTGTCTATCTTCAGCTTCAGCAGCAAAAATCAGTGAACGATCTGTGACTCTGGCTCTGTGACCACCCACCACTTTGTTGAATCTGTCCCAGTCAGTTTTGTTATACCTTGAGCTGCTATTCAACTCTCAAGCATCAAGCAGTGTAGACTGTACAAGTGCAATGGCTTCAGGGTGCATACATCTGTTACTCCTGTGACTGTTGCTGAAGCACAGAGGTCTGGTTGGCAGATGTAAGATTTGCCTTTGAGGATATATAGGTCATACATCAGAAAGTAAAAACAGAGAAACAGATGCAGTCTTTCTTCCCCAACAGACTGGTACTTTGTTCAACCATACCCATAACAACTAAAGGCGCAGCTCCTTGAGAGCAATTTCCCGTACAACATTGCTTAGCAGCGGGCACAAGAGCGTAGCAAAGTCTGATGGTAGAGGCCTTTGATGAGGTACAAGCGAAGCACACCATGGTGAGGAGCTAGGAGTGAAGGGCTCAGCATAAATGGTTTCCTTGGCACATACTTACTAGAGTTTGTGACTATTAAAACAGAGCAATTTGCTGTAGGAAAGTTCAGTTTCAACATGTGCTTTCTCTGCTTTCCTCCAGCTTTTGAAGTACTATGTTTTCATTGCAGTTAGTCCATTCATATGCAATCACTTGGATTGCACTGGCTTTTTTCATCCAAGCAGATGTCCCCACAGTGACTATTCTCCTGTTTGTCCCACTGAAACCATTCTTTTCCTCCCTCAATTTCCACACTATTTTGAAAGTAGAATTCTAACCTCCTCTGTAAATCAACTCCAGCAAACACAGAGAGAATAAGAGAGAAAAGGAAGTGATGAAAGCATAAAAAAGACTTCAACTAACATACAGAAGCCACCACAAGGGACCTCTGACACCAGGCTGGACCTAATCATTATCTTTTAAAGTAACAATTAACAAAACACCATAAAGCTTAAGAGATTATAACTGAGGGTGTTACATTAAAGGAGATTACTCGAGATTGCAGGTGAAGAAAGGTGAGAAGGTACCAGCCATCCTTCTCATGATGGACGGTTGAAAGCTTTTTAAAGAACTGCTGGGAAGCCTCAGTGGAGGATATGGTATAGTTGACATACCTTGAATTTTCAGAGTAAGGAAAGGCAACAGTTCAAGCCACTTCATCAAAGCTGACTCATAACAGCTTGTTTTATCTAAATAGAAGTCCATGCAGTGAGAGCTTTTCCATCTGCCTCACTGAATCCATCCTCCTCCCCTAAAAAAATGAGCCCAAACCAATCAATTTACTCTTCAGACATGTAACATAGATTGTAGATAGTACAAAAAAAATAGAGTTTATTTATTTATTGTACTCCCTTTAATGGTAGCTCCTTTAAAGACAACAAAGCCACAACATGCTGGTCTGTTTAGTGAGGAAAAAAAAAAACAGGTGGTGGCTACAGTGCTTAAAGGGAAGGCAATGAATTGCTCACTGCTACACAGACAGCTTGCCCCAGAATAGCAGCAGTTACCTGTCTCCAAACAGCCCCAGTTAGACAGTAACTGTGCTTGATGCAGAAGTAAAGATTAAGGGTCTGGTACATACATGGGTTATGCTGGTAAATAAGGAATGCCTCCACTGGGAGTTAGACTGCTGGGAGATGGAACGAGCGCAGAACTGCATCCTGTGGCCATCATATGCAGAGAGGAATTTCAATATGGGGATAAAATAGTAACTAGAAGATCAACTTATGTTTTCTAACCAGGAACTTCAGTCTGTCCTACAGTGCTTCCAAAGGACACCTAAGCTCTTCTTATCCTTTCTTTCTATACCTCTTCCCATGGCAAGTCCCAAAACATGATACTCTATACTCTGCTGAACCCTTCAGCTATAAATGATAACTTCCATAAAATTCCTCTAACACTGCTCTGGAATGTCTTTATGGCTATTGGCTATTTCTCACCAAGCTGCATTTGCTTTCTTCTACAAATCCTGTCAAATGCTAATGACAGCAAATTCCCCCTTCCTCTCCAGCTGCTCCCAAAAAGCCTTTTAGAGGTCTATTTTATAGAGATCACATGTGCAGGCCTTGGAGTCAAAGAGGGCTGGAAACAGGCAATGGACTGTTTCTCTTGACACAGAAGATAAGCCTCTGCTAGGGCTGTAATTAATTGACATGACTTTTACTAACAGGTCTTATGGCACAAAGTTATATCCAGCTCTTCCCACATAGCTATTCCCACCCACTGCATTTATTAACCAGAAATCCTTCTAAATGTTATCTAGTAGCATGAATTAAGCAGTTGTGTTTTGCAGATCATGTTCCCTAGCTTGCTCTTTCATTTCCTCTTAGTCAACATTATCACATTATGTTCCTCTTCTTATGTGCTTTTCCTCTCCACAAAGCTCTTTAAACAGCTGCAAAGGGGGAGGGACCACTATGCTTATGAAAACTCCACTTTGCAGAATGCTTCTGCCAGGTCCTACTGTCTGTCTCTTTCCAGGGATTTAATACCTCCAAGATTCAGGTTTGCTTTTACATCTCTTCCTTGTGCAACCCTGACAACAGAGCCTACTGCCAGCTGTCTTAATTGAAGAACAGTAATCCAGCTCTTCTTTTTATTGCCATGAGGAATACATACACCCTCTTTCTCTTTGTAGTGGGCTCCTATTATTTTAACGGTAAGTGATCTTTTCTTTCAGATACAGTTTGCAGAACAGTGTTAGCTTTCAGGGCTACAAGATAGGACGGTGATATAAGCTCTCAAACCATTTGTAACTACCACCTCAGTAGGCTGCAGACTTTACGAAGATGCATGAAATTGATTGTTTTAGTGTTGTTTCTGGCTCATTCGGTATCAGCAAATCCACTAGGATGCATATGGACAGGCAGTAAGTTGGACATAAAATGACAGAGCAGTAGGAGATGACATTGATAACCAGTAAAGAATGTTCCTTTAGATGCTCCCAGGATTATCTGTGACAGGAAAAGCAGGTATTGCGTTTAGAATGAAAAAAGAAAAAATGAACCAAGACATAAAGCATAAATTAAAGAGATCTCACCCTTCTGTACAATTATTGACTCGAGCTTGTGTTTGCAAAGTTCTTATTTCCTGATTGTTTGATTCGTACATAATTAATGTTTAATTTCAATTGGAATACATAAATATATATTTAAAAATATAAGCATACATTAAGAACATTTTCTTTAGTCCATCAGGATTTCTTGCCTATGTTTTAGCCAACATGCACAGCTCAACAGCAGCACACAATAGTGCATTTACCTTGGGAGCATCTTCCCACGGAGAGACTCCACTGAAGTGTTTGGAGTGAAACTGGCTGAAAGTGAACTGGGACAAAAATCACATTTTCCTATATGTACCTAGTCAACCTGCAGTTTTGTTTCTTCTGTTACTGAAAGCCAACTTCAGAAAACACCTGCTTAGTAACAACTGCGAGGGCCTACTTTAGATTACACATTTTTGAATCTATCAGCATTGCCTTTTTGTTCGCATTAATTGCAGAGCAGAAGTTAAAATAGCCTTTAAAATACAGTAAATTCACTATTACTTCCTTAGGAACAATAATCACTCCAAAGTAGTGTGCATTGTCCTAAGACGCCATATAAATCTTTTTACTCAGGAGTACACTGAGAAGTAACAACATCACTAAGTAATTTCAGAGAAGATAATAGGATTGTCTTATTGCTGCATCCTACGTGCTCTTTCCTAATTATAGGTGGGAATTTGGTATGTCACCATTTTCAACATAAGCCATTTGCAAGAGAGGAAAGACCAAAATGAAAATAGGTTGTGCAATATATTATTTCTAAACTATTATTATTTCAACAGTTATTAAAATAACTGGTTAGGGAAATGGGGGAAGCATGTCTTATGTTAAATTCTACAATTTAGACAGTGATAACAGTGCACTTGCCTGTATTTGTCGACACTGCTCCTTATTCTGTTCTGTGGAAATCATGCCAATGTATTTGTCACTACACTGAAAATAAGCAATACAGCACAGGCTGAGGAGTTATTTCATTTTTTATATTTAACTTAGACCATGTAGAAAGGAAAGTTTGCACAGGGTAGTGAATCAAGTCTGGTTTTGTTTCTTCTACTATGAAATGGAAAGCATCCTAAAGCAATTTGTTTTTAATGGTAATACCCCTACGCAAAGAATACAAACTTATTGCAGAATCTGTGCTGCAAGTTAAGGGGTAATCTGCTTTCCTTGTCATGGAGGAGATGTGTAGCATGTTCAGTGAAGCTATGAAAATTTCCCTAGCTCAGGATCCATCCCAATGTGTTTTCCCTATTACTACTTTCAGTACACAAATACACTTTACCCCCAAATAAGGGCTGCTTCATCATTATTGTTAAAATCATTTCTCTAAAAGCAACGTTTTACTCTCTGCAGCATTTGTGGTGACGACTGCTATTTGGAAAAAAAGAGTTTGTGAGGGAAAAAAGTGCACTTGCATTTCTTCCAACTCTGAGGAGAAAGACAGGAGTTTTCAAATGCGCAACCACTGACATCATGAAATGCATATAAGGACAAACTTGAATGCCTGGCAATTTTGTTTTCGCTAGGTGCCATCTGGTTACTATAAGATTGGTAATGGAAAGTAGATTATAAAAATTATTCAAGAGCCACTCATTTTTACACTTTATTTACAGACAGATTAGTCCTGGCAACCTTTAAGGCAGGGCACTGCTGACATCTAGTGGCATGTGATACAGGCAGCTAAGTGAGGTAGAGTAGCCTCTCTGACCTTAATTTTTGATGATTAAGTTCTTTAAGGGTTGGGATGGCATGACAATTTTGTTAATAATTCTTCATTATAGGAACCCCTTCCCTAAGAACAGAGAACAGTGTCTCAAAGGGGTTCATTATTTAACAGACTGTTTTTATAATTAAGTCATGGCAGTCATTCAGTTGCATAAAGTTTATTGACAGAGTCAGTACTTGGAAATCTGAGCTGTTCTCATCAGACATGGAGACCCAGTATGTTGTGATTTGCAGACCAGATGACCATGACTTCCCAAATCAGGTTTCAGAGAACAAGCAGTGATTACTGTAACTTCAGAATTAGATTTCTGTAAATATTCTGCAGTTTTCACTTTTCTCACTGCTTAGGCAAACACTCCATACACTAGAATAAATACAGAAAGATGGGAACACAGTGAAAACATACTTAACAATTCAAACAAGAATTCACTCTTTGCTAGCAACATTCAGCAACCACTATATGAAACAAACCAAATGACAATTTATTTATATTTGAATTATAGCAGTCAGCTTATGTCACTTATATATGCAGAAGCAGCACAAGTATTTGCTTAAAAATTAAAAATAAAATAAAATAAAAACTAATCAAGATTATCTCTTCAGCTACCATGAGGCTTTTCAGCTATCCCTGTAAACACAAAACAATCCATTCCTGGAACGAAGCCCCATTTTCTACACAGTATAAACCTTAGCTCCATCTTAATTGCAATACAAAAGAAAAAAAAACAGAATCTGGAGCTTAGCAAGGATCAACATAGCTTTAGCTTGATAAGCCTTTGATTAGGCAGGCTTACACTGGGGATGAATATAACATTAAAATATCACATCGTACTAAGGTTTTCATAATGACTTGTGCAGGAGTACAAAGCAAGTGTGAATCACAAAATAAACGAACCCAACAAACAGAGATATTTTCCCAAATGGCTTGGGATGTACTTGAGAAGCCTGTTCTAGAGGACACTGTTACAGTTAAGGACGTGTGACAAAATCTGTGCTACCAATGACGTAGCACATACGCCTTTTAAGAGAATTAAAGCATGCCTGCTGTTTATCTCATCCTTTCCCCACAGCTTGAGTAAAAGCTGTTCTTAGATATGAAAGATCTGTTTGATTAAATTTTCTTCCATGTCTCCTCACTTTCGTACTGGATCAGAAACAAGTTCTTATGGTATTTTTATATCTGAGTGTAATTCAAAATTACCAAGTTTCAAGAGAGATTTGTTCCCTCTAGCAACTTACAGCCCAGTTCACATGGAAGCAAATATGCTGTAGAGACACGCTTTTAATTTCTGCAATTTCAAGGGTTGTTAGGTGCCCTTTCCTACTGAAGAATCATACTATTCACTGGACTAGAATCTGTTTTCATTAATGCCTGTGTCCATCGCTGTCAGGTGTATCACACAACACAGAATTACTCTACATACAGCAGAATCTCTCTCCTGCAAAGGGACAATACTGCTGGCAGGTTGTTACCAGGACCTTTGTCATCAGTATTATTCCATGGTCAACACTGGTTTGAAAAGTCCACTACCATGCCATAAAAACGCAAACACGAGAACATGGGACCCAGACACCTCTTGAGCTGTGCAATAAGCCACCCTGCTCCACAGGGAATGTTCAGGCTTGTTTGACAGCAGCCTGCAGATACTGTATTTTGCAGTTACTGGACTCCAGCTTTAGCTGTCTAAGATTTAAAGCATTTGTGCTAGTCCATAAAGCAGGTTTCGTTTCACACATAAAGTAAGGCTTATATTAGTGCCTCTGTATTTAATATAAAATTATTCTGAAACAGAAACATCACTGGCTACCAAAGAGCTCCCAATCCTTAAAAATACCCTATGACTCCTAGAGCTCATCCTCTGGTTTTCCCTACGCAGATCAGAGTCTTCCAATTTATACCTGTGCCTGCAACTCTTTCCTTGTCTCCTGTGACAATGAAAAGTCACACCCAGACTCCCTCCATTTAGATCTTTAGATCTTTTCTTTAGAAGAAACATTCTTCCTGTGTTATTAAGAAGGTGGGTTTCCTCCTAGTTTCTGAACGCACTCCCAAAAGTACCTATCAATCTGAGCTTTGCATTTTACTGTGGGGAAAAAAAAAAAACATAGGGCCCTGAATTATCTGCTTTTGATCTATGCTCTGTGAAAGACAGTTGGTTTCAGCAGAACAGATACTGGTGCAAGCACCGTATCCTTCTGCTCCTGCAAAACGATGGTCTTTAGAAAATCAAAAGCCCTCATTACTTCATGAAGATGATCCGACGCACAGGAATTCCGTGATCTCTGCATCATGCCACTTGGTGTCCCTTCCGTAACCCTGTTATGTGATGTTTTACAGGAAGCACCGCAGCAGATGCTGAAGAAAAGCTAATGAACCACCTACTGAGTCCTGACAGGTACAATAAGTTAATTCGCCCAGCTGTCAACTCGTCCCAGTTGGTATCTATAGAACTGCAGGTTTCCTTGGCACAGCTCATCAGTGTGGTAAGCTCAAATTAAGCCATGCCTTTTAGTTCATTACTATGTACACAGCACTCTAAGTAAAAGCTAGATTGGTGTTACTCTGTCCCCGCTATTTTCTACTTTGCATAACATGTAGTAGGCAGGGCTCATATGTGCAATTTGCAGGTTTTATTTCAGAATGCAGCTACAACAATCTATGCCTAAGGACAGCAGCCAGATCTTCATCCAATACAATCCCACTGATCAAAAATCAAGATCTTTCTCCGGATTCAGTAAGGCTGCAGTAAGTTACACCAGGTCAGGATCTCTCCTGGGCTGTGCACATAATGTCACTGCTTGCCATTACTCCTTGGGCTGTCGCTGGACTCCCTGACAAATCATTCCCTTTCCAGATTTCTTGTAGGCCCCCTTTGGTACTGAAAGACCGCTATAAGGTCTTCTGGTAGAAACTCCTACTAGTTCCATGAAGATGAACCTCCTAGATAAGAGCTTACATGGCAAACCTTACATTAACCCTACACAAATTCTTCTAGAGCTTTTTGGTGGCCAAAGTTTGCCTCCTGTTTCAAATCAGATCCACAGGGGAAAAAAAAGAGCTTGCAAGGGAGAAATTGTTCCCAAGGAGTGGCATACACACCAGTCACAACTGTCCTTGTTAAAAGCCACTTGGAGCTACCTGCTTGTGGGGTTACTATACATTATCATTATGTGCACAAAGCCAGGCATCTACCAGCAGAGAACTGCCTGTTTTGAAATACACCATGCAAAATCATTCTGTACAGTTGGAAATATCCTTGAAAGCCCAGAAAGAATAAATCTCATTACTGCAATAAAATGGAACATTTCAGAGGACAGCTTTTCTCTGTCTCTTCCCCTGCAGAATGAACGGGAGCAGATCATGACTACAAATGTCTGGCTGAACCAGGTAACAAAATCCACAAAGGCACGATCTTGCAAACCACAAACAGCACTGCTTTCACTACATCACAGTGATTGTTTTGTTTGTGCTGGTCTGGATACTCCCATCGCTAATGTATAATTCTTCTCCTAGGAGTGGATTGATTATCGTTTGGCTTGGAAGCCCTCTGACTATGAAGGAATAAATACGCTGAGAATACCTGCAAAACACATCTGGCTGCCAGACATTGTGCTTTACAATAAGTAAGTAAAACATCCCTAATTTATACAGACAGTGAACAAAATGTTAACCACGGATTGAGAAAAAAGCATCAGAACCAATGATACGGGTCTGACAAAAGTCTGAAACTAAATGGTAGACCTTTTAGCCAGTATCAAGTACATCTGACTGAGGTACTGGCCTTAAAGATCATTTCAGCAAAATCGGGGCTCTAGGCAGACAGATTCTAGCAGACCTGGGGCGAGTCTGCAGCGTGAGTTGTTACAACACCAGAAGATCAATGAGAAGGCTCACAACTGAGACGCAAGTCTTTATCAGATTAGAGTACTTGGAAAGAATGAATTGTAAGTACAAGCACAGCTGCACACTGACCAGGTTTCAACAAAGACATCTGGAAGTCTATCAGACATCTTAGGCACTGTGCTACATTTTTATCTCCTACTTTTTCTCTCCTTCCACCACAGACTATAGGACATAAATCTGCTTCAAGCTCACAGACAACAGAACTCCATGAGTAAATATTAATGTTCAAAACCAGATTATATTCTATTTTCATAAAGCATTCAAAAGTCAATTATAAGAATACATAACAAATCTGTCAACATTTGACCCCACTGCTTCACAGTAGTAAGAAAAATAAAACCTTGGGGCTAGAACATAGTTCGATTTTTCTTTCAGACAAACAACTGCTGATTTTTTTTGGTTTTGTTTTTAAGTCTCTAGCAAAGCCTTGAAGTAGATAATATCAAGTTTTTTGGAAAACAAACAAACAAAAACCACAATAACCAAAACTTATAATACACTTTCATGATACTTTGAAGACCAATGAATTCATGAACACAGGATGGTTTACTAACATGTACAGATGGGAAACCTAGGAAGTTTATATATAACTGAATTAAGTCCCTGGAATCCTACTACTGGAAATCAGATTTGAAAAATATTTGAATACTAAAAACTATTGTATTAGTCACAAAATAATTCAGCTAGTGGATTAGGATGTACTCTGCCTCGTCAAATCTTGTTCTGCTAAATTGTGTCCCCGCCCCCGGCTTCTTTCTTCCTTATTCCCCAAATAGTATCATTTAGTGGATTGTAAGAAGGGCAAGGAACATTTTTTAAAGGCTTCGTAAAGTACAGAAACAAGCTTTTAGCCACACCATATTGTTTTGTTTTTTTACATCAGTACAAAGCTTCAAATTAAAGTTTTAGGTTTTAAATAGGAAATTAAAGTTTTAGAAGACCAATCCCCCTGTAACTTTCTTCTGCTGGAGCAGTGTTTTGTAGGCAGGAGTCAGTCCATGGTGGTCCTAACAAGGAAAACAGATGAGCATTCCTGCACCACACAGCTCTGCCCGAATGCAGGCTGCACAGAGGGCTGTGGAGGACACTGACACAGCACCAGCAGCTTGGCCTCAGTCTCCGAGCTCAGGCAGGGGCAGCAAGCAAAATCACCTGCATATTCTCAGCCCAGAAGTCTGTGCAGTATTATGGCTTAACTGTAAACCTAACTCAGGGAAACAGAGACATGAGAGACAAGATACAGTTTCTTTACTAAAAATACATATACATATACATATATATATATATATACACTCATTGACTGGCAACCAACTAAAGACCCTTACACACTGTAGCCTCTCACTTCTGCACTTGTTTCACTGCCTACATGAATTAGCTGCACGGGTCTCAGCTCAGCAGTGCTAGGCTCCAGGACGTCTGCATCGCCAAGTGTAACCAATCTGGAGAGCAGCTATACATGTGCCAAGCCTTGGATGCTTGCGGCAATTTTTTGCTCAGAAAAATCAACCTTAGCACTGAAATAGCTCTATTTTTATGACTTGTCAACAGACAGGTTATTCACTAGACTTTCTTATTAACTCCCAAGGAGCAAATTTCCCATTGGAGTAAAAGGGTGCTATTTAATCACAGTCAGTTGAACTTCCTTTCTTTACACCTTGTATTTGGTATTTTAGTTTTGCAGATAACATATTGTCTCTAAATTGTATGCGCTTCTTTACAAATGTAGCTGTTTATCCAAAAGGAAATGGGATGTATCTAGTCCAGACTCATTTTTGCAGCCTAACAAGTGTCTAACCCACTTTTAATAAAAGCAATTGAGTTTCCTCTTCCGTCAATAAAGAGTCACTGAAAGTTCCTCCTCCCTACTGTTACAATTTCCTTGGGTAGCAGGACTGGCTGAGTTTGAAAGGCGTTGCATAGCATGCTTGAAAAGATGCTGTGAATACACTAAAAAACACTAGATTTCAATCAAATTTCTCACAATTGACCACATTTCTGCCTCAGGATACTTCATAGGATAAACAATCCCATGTTGTTTGCCCAGAAACACTGGGAAAGAAACCGTACTGACTACTGACTGATAATGATCCTCTCCCTGAATTAAAGGAACCATCATAACACAGGAGACTCTCCTGGTGGAAGTTCAGCATTTGGAGGAGATACAAAGCCAAGATCATTTGTGGGCATTAAGAACCCTGTGGCTTGTCTGGCCTGGTTTTGTAATATGTAAGCATTAACTGGAACAAGCCAATCAATTATAAACTACATAATTACATTTCCTCTGCCTGCACTCTCCCTGCATTTCTAACTAGCACTGCACATCCTTATTTCCTTGTCTAAGTCATTTAGGAGTGTTGTTGTGTGCTCTTAACAGTGGCTGTGTTCCAGACCAAAGGTACCTCTGTTTTCTTGCTGGATGATCTCATTTTTACTCAGCCTTCAAAGATGTAGTAAGCCCTAATTACTGTAAAAAATATTTAAAAGTACTTCCAGTTCTTTGGACAAAATGGACATGCAAGTTTATTATTTAATAACCATTTTATGAAAATAATTTTCTGTAAGCATTGGACAAAATATCAGTTTTCTAACTGGGAGAAATGCAGCTATCAAATTATAGCTGCCTACAACACAGATTTCAAAACTGAAATCTTCCTAAGCTTTAATTCTAGCAACAACTGAGGCCCACAAGACAAAGAATGCGAGTTTTTCTGTTTTGAATTGTTTTTCCTTTTAATGTTTGATGGTCTTCTCTCCTTTTTCTTCTCCCTTGTTTCATTAGTGCCGATGGCACATACGAAGTTTCACTGTACACAAATGTAATCGTACAGAATAATGGAAGCATTCGCTGGTTGCCTCCAGCCATTTACAAGAGTGCCTGCAAGATCGAGGTTAAGCATTTCCCATTTGATCAACAAAACTGCACCTTAAAGTTCCGGTCTTGGACATATGATCATACAGAAATTGATATGGTACTAAAAACTTCCATGGCAAGCATGGACGACTTCACACCCAGTGGAGAATGGGACATTGTAGCACTCCCAGGAAGACGGACTGTAAATCCTTTGGATCCCAATTATGTCGATGTGACATATGACTTCATTATTAAAAGGAAACCTCTTTTCTATACCATCAATCTTATCATTCCCTGTGTGCTAATTACTTCCTTAGCCATCCTGGTGTTCTACTTGCCTTCAGACTGTGGTGAAAAAATGACCTTATGCATATCTGTGTTGCTTGCCTTGACTGTGTTCTTACTGCTGATCTCCAAAATTGTCCCTCCAACATCTCTGGATGTTCCGCTGATCGGGAAGTATCTCATGTTTACAATGGTACTAGTGACCTTCTCAATAGTTACCAGTGTCTGCGTACTCAACGTCCACCACAGATCTCCAAGCACTCACACTATGCCTCCTTGGGTAAAGCTGGTTTTCCTTGAAAGACTCCCAGCCTATCTGTTCATGAAGCGTCCAGAAAATAATTCTCCACGGCAAAAGCTGTGCAACTGCAAAAAGATGAGAGCAGAGAATCTTTCCATGGACCCATCCGTCTTGTACAAGAACTCTACTTACTTTGTGAACACAACTTCTGCCAAAAAATATGATATGAAAATCACTGAGACTCTTGACAATGTCAGCAACCATCAAGATTTCAGGTTAAGAACAGGCATGAAATTTTCTCCTGAAGTCCAAGAAGCAATTGATGGAGTCAGTTTTATAGCAGAGCACATGAAAAGTGATGACAATGACCAAAGCGTAAGTAAAAATGAGAAATCATCCTGGTCTTTCCAAACTTCATCCCTTGTCCTCTGTAGCATGCTGTTCTTCAGAAAGGAGATTTGAATTCCCTAGCTAGCTTGAAGATTTTAGAGATTCTAGCCATAGGTTGTCAGATGAAATAACGTTTGCCATTAAAACAACTTAATGAATAGTAATTTGGTAAAGCCAATGCTTTCCTAGAAAGTAACTTGGATGTTTCTAAAAAAAAGAGAATGGTGGTTACCCAGTAAATCAGAAAACATCCTCAAAAAAGCTGCATTGTGACATTCAAGTAATGTCTGGCAGGGGGAAAACAAATACTGAGTTCCAGGTCTGGGAGAATGCCATTTAAGAATATATTTCCCCAATGTATTCAGAAAGACTTTAACATGATCAGCCCATGTTAACCAGAAACAACGTACCTGCAGCTCAAGCTTTAATTTACCTAAGTACGCACAGAAGAAGGATTTAGTAAAATTGGGAAAACAACTTGCAGACACCTTCTTCGTCCTAAGATCTCTGTCCGTAACTGAGCAAGACATTATGTTGCTCTGTTATGGCAAATACAGTGGGTAGAATCAAAACCCTAATGCCAGCAGAGATGTTACTTCTTCCATTTGAGTTAAGTTATACTTGTTATCAGCTATGAGAAGTACAGGATTCAAGTGTTGCTGGTGTCCTGTTCACATGCCCTACTCATGTGTAACTAGCTAGCACACTGAAGCTGATATAAATACACTGCACATAACGCTTGGAAAAACTCAAGTGGTTCGGATTTGTTTAGACCACCGTTAGGAAAAACTGTCGGGCATCCTCTCTGTGACCCCGCTCAGTCCCAGATCCCACTCAGACTCCAGGTTCTCTATTCCTGCTGCACTCTCCCTCCTTCAGCCCAGCAGACTAAATAATGTTATAGTCTGGCTTCTGATATTGCAGAAGTCCCTTGAGGAATATGCTGCTGAGTAGTTCATGTTTTCTATTAACTGAAATTACTGTCAATATAAATAAAGAAGATCAGAAGTTAATGTTAGACATGAGCCTATACATATTGGAACTGACTGAACAGAAGCACGCTTTACAGAGCAGGAAAAAAATATTCTAATAGCTCAGAAACTCATGCAAGAATACGTTGCATATTAAAGGATCTACAGAGCCTCCACTAGAGACTAAGAACAATTTCTGAGGATATTTCATGCATTAAAAATGAACTGAATGCTTTTTACACAGGGTCTTCTGATACTACGTATCATTGTTTTCTGGATTCATAAACTTAATTTCTGCTATCTTCATTACCACGCTCTGATAACAACCGCTCATGTACATTTCCTACAGCCTCTTTTCAGAAGTGCACAATTCCCATTAGCAGCAGTGGAAATTAGAAGGGTGCGCTGAAAGAAATCTATATAATGTTCTAATGTAAGACGTGAGATAACTGACGAGTATGGTAAAGTCACTGAGGTGATGATGTCCCACGTGTAACTAGAATCAATGACAGACGAGATGCAAATGAAGATTGATGTATTCATCTTTTACGATAATAGCCTCAAAGTCACTTCAGGTTGAGAACAGAAACTAAGGCTCACATTGTGTTTCAACACATGCAAGGCCAAAGGGATTTTAATAAAAACAACAGTACTAATACACATTAAAACCCTTGATTAAGAAGACTGCTGATAAGAGAAGAACTCAGAAGCTAACCTTGTTTAACAGCAGTAAATACTGTTTGTATTTGTCCACTGAGATTAATAGCATCTGCAAACTAAAATTAAAGAAAAAATTCCTTAATTGGATTGTAGTGTGGGTCCTTCCGGACTGACACCAGGCACTGATGCACCAAAGACATCTTAGATAAATTTACAGTATTTTTCTCCACTGCTCAGAACGGTTGCAGGAGAAAGAATCCTTCCCAAGTCTAAAGTGATTTTATTCCCTGAACCTTGAGATTTATTTCCTTTTGTTTTCATAATCAAAGACTCTGCATCAGCAAGAGGAAAAGCAAAAGAATATGACAAATTGCTAATACCTTTAATTGGCTTTTTTTTCCAGGTCATTGAAGATTGGAAGTATGTTGCCATGGTAGTGGACAGGCTGTTTCTCTGGATATTCGTCCTTGTTTGTGTCCTCGGGACTGTTGGATTATTTCTGCAGCCACTTTTTCAAAACCACATTGCTGCCGTGAACCCTTAGTTGTCATTTAAAACTGTCAGTGCCTACATAGATGCTGGGTCTCTTTTTGCTCTGTTTCCCCTCTGTTAAACCCGGACTGATGTCAGCTGAGTTGCTCTCACATCAGATTTATGGTAGGGATGTGGAAAGTAGAACTTGACTTGCTAGATTATTGTGATAGGAAAAAATCCAAAAACATTTCTTTTTTTCCAACAAGTTCAGTACTTCTGGTGGTATCTTGGCCCTTTTGTCAATTGTTTGACGTCTGAACATTACAGAGAAAGGCATTTACTGTACAATATGCCAGCTTGGCTCACAAGGATTATTTATTAAAAGGTATTTTATATACATTGCTTCAGGAAAGCCATTTTCTTTCCTTAGAATACTGCACTCTCCATACTTCAAGGAAGGTATTTAGTTCTTTCAAATGCATCAAAACTATTTGTGTCTGATTTATATAGAGCTCGACAGGTGGAATCACTGTTTAGCTGCTTTGAGTGTGATATTTAAGACTGAACAGAGAAATAGAGCCATACCTCTGAGGTAACCACTAACAGGTTTCTCACCTTGCCATCTCTGCTACTAGATCAATCAGCAGAGGCCAAATTAACATATCGTTAACAAACGTTTATATGCTCTGTTCAATGATGAAATATAAATAAAATGTAAAATTTCTCCTTTATACAGATTTAGTCCTGAAATGTTCCTGCAAGTTTAACAGCTCGTGTAAGTAGGGTTTACATATGCTTTCACGAATCTAAAGGCTGAAAGAAAGTCCAGGAAAGCATCTAGAGGACACAACAACCGTGAAAGGTGGCTGGAATGAGGCTAGACACCTGAGAACAAACATACCTGTGCGTTTTGCTGAGGAGATGTTAACGCAGGTTTAAATACCACCCTCAACAAATTAGCTATGAAAGCTATCATTAGCTAACACACGTACAGTCTTTAAGCCTTCAGCAAAGGGCAGATCAGGGCCTAAGACTCCCACCACAGGACAATCTCACCAAACTTTGTCCCAGCCAGCTCGTAACCTCCACAAAGAGAAGTGGGCCGCTGATTCAAGCTAAACCAACCTCAGCTTTTGCTAGGGACGCTGTCAGGACACAGAACAATTTCACCACCACTGATAGGTACAACTAGTGACTGGTGAACAAACTGTTAAAACCTACTAGTTCTTCTGAAAGGGACCTGAGGCCGACCTGTCCCAGGGGAGGATTAGCAGATAGTTAAACGTGTATTATTCAGCAAGCTGCCGGTGAAGACACCTCTGGTTTATTTGCCCTCATCAGAACTAAGTGACATCCCTACCTAGATCACTGTTCCCTAGCAGCTACAGACAACTGCACATTTCAACGTGCCAAACCAGTCACACAGAAGCCTTTCCAACTGTTCAGAGATAATCCAGGACGTTTGCCGACCCCTCCGTTCGCTCCTAGCCCTTGTGCTGAACACACCCAGCACTGCTGCCACCCCTGCCCCCTGCTGCAGCCCCACTGCTCCCAGTGCCACCACCTGCAACTGGAGTGCTTGAAGGGGTGTCCTTCCCCAGGGGCCTGAGCACTGCAACACAGCAGCTTAAGAAAGATGCACTGAAAAAGCAACTGAAGTGGGGTGGGGAAGGCTCCGTGAGCAGCAGCATCATCTCCCCCAGGCCGTAGGCTAGAAGAAGGAAAGGCTGTAACACTGTCACCCTCCCTTCCAGTCCACTTAGGCTGTGTCCTCAAGCTGTGCCCTGAAGGACAGGGCAGGAGGGTGAAGGAGGCCTGTGGGACGGCCCTATTAGTGCTGGTGTGCCCTGTGACCACCAGAGCTGCCTCATCCTCCTCTCCCAGAGGGTGTCAATGCTCTGGTTCCCCCCCCCCCCCCCCCAACATTAACTGTTCCGGGAATTTCCCATGGTGCCTGGTGGGTGGTGTAGAGTTGGAAGGGATCAAACCTTCCTCACGCCTTCTCCCTCTTAAATGTCTTCTCCCTCTTAAACCCGAATAGCAGAGCTATTTAGCTGCAGGCAACTGTGAGACTGCTCACAGCAGTGAGATGAGATGGAGCACACGCAGCCCCAAGGGAGCAGCGGGGAGCCTGTGCCCTGCAGGGAGGCACTCCCCCATGTTAGGTTATACTCCAGAAGCTGCCGTGGCACGGAACACCGCAAGCACATATGCGCACACTGTCACAGCTGCTACACAGCCTTTTCTGCTTACAGAGAAGCCAGAGGGAAGCCAGAGCAGCTGCTGGTGCTGCACAGCGTAAAGGTGAAGCCCCTTTAAATCCCACAACAACCCTGAACAGCCAGTCTGGAAGGGGCAGCACAGACTTGAGCAGACTTGAACACTGTCTCCAATCACTGCACCCGCCTGCAGGGCAGGAGGGAGAGGGACTCATCCATCCAAGCAAGCGAGGCTGCAGCTAGTGGTCCTCGGACCCCGCAGCCCACCAGTAGTAGGCAGATGCTGAGAGACCCCTCTGCGCTCCTTTTCTCCCCCTCCAACAGCACTCCGGCTCCGTCTGGCTCTCACATCCTCCATCAGTCTCCTACCAATAATTACCCTCTTGCCTCATCCACCCCGCACTGCCTGAACGCATCTGAACGAGGCCCCCAGTGCTCCTGTCTCACTTTGTCTGATCCTATGAGCAGCAGCGACGGGTAACGCTTGGCTCTGTACCTGCAGCCTTCACCTCCATTACCCCTGGCGCAGCCGAGAGCTTCCGAAAGGATCTGGCAGCTCAGCTAGCAGCCACCACAGAGCTCAGGCAAATCCAGGCCTCGACTGGACAAACCCAGAAAGGGCTTTCAGAAGGCACACCCCTGGCCCCGGGAAGATCCCTTCAGGGCTCGAGCTCCTCGTTCAGGATATGGTGGGCTCTGGGGCTTTCCATGTACCATGGCTGCCTTACTCCTTTTTAATCACGAGTAAAGCAATATGCTTTTCTCAAGTTATGTTCTCAGAAACCACTTTGGCATTTTTGTCAAATTTTCAGAAGTAATTCCATCCATAGCAAACTTCAGAATGGAAAATTTCACCAATTGCTAAAATTTCACAAAATTTTGACCTCTTAAAACTGTGGTTTCAAATTGGTAAATGCTATTTTTGCCTAACTCTCGGCAGCTCTGCCTACGTAAGACATAAACCATCCCAGATTAACTTGTCCAAGAATCACAGGGTTTTCCGTCTTGATTTCTTGACAAAATTTCAAAACCAGAAATTTTCCAGAGAAATTGAAACATTAAAAATGTATTCTTGCAAGATAATATGAATATGATAAGGTCCCAGTTCATCAAACAAAATAAACTTTAACATTCCCACTTTTCAAGGTTTTTACAGCAATACTTCTCATTAGAAAAGGAAGACTGTGGTCATTCAAAACATATTTTCCACTAAAACTGTTTCAATGAAAGTGCACAACCAGCTTTTGCTTCCCTTCTAGTGAAGAAAAGGCTCTGATGGCGCCACCTCCGTTCCCTAGTACGATGTGAGGGTATTCTTTTTGTCATCACCTGAGTTGATCAAGATTTGATCTTAACAAATCTTAACAAAAAGGAAGCCATTTCAAAGTAGCATGATCACTAAAAAGCAAAGGCTACAAAGTTTGTTACTGCAGATGTTCTTGGGGGAATGAGCTTTCCCGTGTCCATACAAATTCTTCTATGTACTTCTGCAATGCAGTCATGGTGACGTGTTCTTGTCGTATCACTCTCCCTGGCCAGAAAAATAATCCTACCTCAAATCCGAGCTGATTTCACCAGGAGCTTCATCACATAATGTTAGAGATAAAACATCTATGCATACAAACACAGCTGGAAATTTCAGCAACTAGGCAAATTAAGCTAAAATACCTGTACCTCTGGATACAGTGGCTCTTCACTGCCTCTGCAGACCAGCCATTTCCGAACTCTTCAGCTTTAGATACAGAATTTTTGGGAACACAGACTAGGATCTGATCCTTGAAGCTTTAGCTCATTTCTAGTTAGGACTCAATCAAACAAAAATCCCAGTTATAATGTTGCTCTTTCATGGAAACCAATAAGGCAGAAAGGGAAAACAGCTGATCTCAATGTCCTGGCAAGGCAAGAAAATGTGTTCACAAAGGGTTAAGCTGCAAGACAAAACGGCTGAGTTCTCTGGAAAAAAATAATAAAATCAAATGGACAGTAAAGCCTATTTCCTCCAAGCTAATAGAATTACAGAAATTATCATGAGAGCATGTGTCTGGGGATGGAGTGAATGATGCTCTGAGAGATAGAGGAAACTGGATAAACAAGCTCTGTGCCAAGAGCAGCTGAACCCAGCCTAATGTTCATTCTCTCAGCACTGCCTCTTAACACAGCGCCAAATGGGGTCATCATTTATCCTTCCCTAACAACAGGGAGAGAAGCACCCACCAGGGGCTGCCCCCCATCCCACACCGCTTCCCTCTCACCGCTACCCACAACCGGATGAAATCCCACTGTTCTCCCTCCTCCCTCCACGCACACTGCCCAGATGAGTCCAGCAAGCTGTGAGCACGAGCCCTGCGCCACCTGGCCATGCCAGGGGGAGGCAAAAAGCCATACACAAGTTAACAAAGAAGCTGATGGGCACCTGGGGAATGAGCCACTTTGCAAACCGTGATTTTGACTGAAGAGGAAACAAACCAAACACTGATGGCTCTGAAAGGCTGATATGGGATAATCCCTGGCAGTAAGCCCTTCCCAGGCAAGAGGAAAAAGGCAATCCCTTACACCTCAACTTCAGCTACATGTTCCTACTTAAAGGTCTAAATTCAGAAAAACATGCCAAGAAAAAACAAACAAAAACCTATATTCCCACTTCTCTCTCTTGACTGGTGCAATATTCCCTCCCCTGAAGACTTTTTACTATAAAAACTCTGCTAAAAAAGATCCTGGCGGGAGCTTCAGTTGTTTTTATTTGTTTGTTTTGGGTCATTTTGGTTTTGATTTTTAACTTCAGGAAAAAAATCCGTGACAATAGGAAAAAATTGAATCTAGTTCCTCTACAGTGAGAATTTACAAGCCTCCAGGATCTCTTCTACACAGGGTTATGGTTTGAAAGTAACCTTCACCAGAACTTCAAATACAGTGTCCCATTCTCTCCCATCTCCTTTTCCTTTAACAACGGGGTTTTGTGGGATCAGGCTGGGATCCTATGCTCTTATTCCCCTTCCCAAATTCCACCTTTATAACCCCATAAAGCAGGGATGGTCCACCAAGTTATTCTCGAGTGCTTTGGTTAAGTTTGGCCTCCAACTCAAACCCTTGGCTCTTCCCAGACCCTGGCTGCTGTATCACTCTGGGCTTAGATTCTGGGAAGTTATGCTTGTGCTGAATTACCCCTGGGAACAGCAACATCCTTCTTATACCGTGAAGAACCAGGCTACAGTCAAACACCTAGCACTACCACTTGCAAGGATAAGACACAGTCAGAAAAAAAAACCTCAACGTTAAAAGCATAACTGGAAATTCAGGTCTCATGATCTCAGTTCACTGCTAAATCAGGTGTCCCTAATGCCGATACCCATTTCAGCACAATTCAATTATGAGATTTTCATTAACTAGACTTCTCCTAGTAGCTTGGCATGAGAATTTTTTAAAGAAAAATCCTCCATAGCAGCTGACGGGAAAAATCTTCAGCCTCGTCAGAGTACCAGATTCATTTACACACCAGTTTATGGACGCTTGCTTATTAATCTTGCCAGGACACCACTCTTTGCCTACAATAATATCTATTCTGTCTGCACTTTAATTGCTGTTTTCAATGCTCTGACAGTCCGGGTAGCTGGAAAGGGGGCAGCACAGCAAGTCTAACGGGAGCTCACTGCGCAGAACTGTGCTCAGGGTCCTGCCGTCTGCTGCTTCCAGGCATTTCACGCATCGGAGGAGCGGAGCTGCCCGTACTTCCTATGCTCGTACAATCCTGGCAGCTCAGCTCATCTTCAGCAGCCTCTGTCGACAGACAGTAATTCGTAACACCATGGAGAGCATACACGCTCTCCTTCTAACTGCTGCTCTTTGCATTCTCTCTCAAGGTGAGTGATCCTTAATTTGTTTTTTCTTTGTCGGTAAAGGGGGGACTAAAGAGGTGAGCAGAAGATGGCTTTGGTAACAATTATTTTAAGAAATGTTGAAGCTTATTGCAAACTAATGAAAGAAACATTCAGAATCCTACCCCAGCTTTTTGTTACATAGTGGTTTGGTTGTTTTTAATTCCTTCTTGTGAAGTGGTTAAGTAGTTCTGAATCAAGATGCCAAACAAGACATACAGAGCCATTTTAACATTAAGTGAGTGCACCATACATGTAAAGATTTGGTTTGATATACTGTAGAATACTGAAGGACTAGAAGAAAGAAAAAACATTAAAAAGCATTAAATATGTGCTGCAAACAGCGTACATTATATCTGCAGATATAGAAAGCACAGAAGCACTTACATTAAGGAGAAGAAATATTAATACACTTATTCTCTAGATAAAGCAGGTGCTAGATTAATCAGATCGGTGGTGACACATAAAAAGTCTGGCAATTTGGGTTTGACTATAATGAAGTGTAGTTACAATCTAGCTTTAACATGATTCATCTAGAAGATTGAGTATTTCTTCCAGGAAGTCTCAATCTGAGAGATGAGGTATCAAAAAATAATTAGGGTAAGGCTAGCAGTTAAAAAGTATCAAAGAAGTGTGTTAATTTTTTAATTAGCAAGTTGGCTTAAGTGATTTCACTAATCTGAAAATAAAGTTGTCTTTGAAGTTTTCACTGAATACAGATTGACATGAGGGGAACCTTTTGTCTGAGGCAGAGAAAAGCTCTTACAAAGATCATCTGCTAACAGATCAGTCACCTGCAGATACTTCTGCTTCCCCTTGAAAAACACTAGCCTGGAGGAAAAAAAAAAATAAGTGTCTTTGCAAATACCTGTAGATTTGTATTTGTGCTCCAGAGGAACTGTAGTTTGTTCAACAGACTTAAGGTCTGTGTCTTTGCCAAATTCACAGTGACAGCCAAAAAATACAAAAATAGTTTTGTTTTTTTATTTTAGGTTGAAGTACTAGAAAATGTGTTGTCCAGCAGTGACTTTAAAAAAGAGTCCCCTAAAAAGAAAAGGGCATTGACTTTTGAATAGTGTCCAGTTGCCAGGATGCTTGTTGTCTAGCTAGATCTGGGAATAAAAACGTAGTTTGAAACACAGTTTCTCACACCTACCTCACTCTAAATAGCCGAAGGAGCCTGTTGTTCAACAATTCCAACTTACAGCTTTCCCATCAGCCACAAGGCACCATAAGCAGCAGTATCAGCAGCAAAACGTAGAAAAGGAGTATACTGCAAATAAACATTACTTAGAATAACAAACAGGCAATTACCACATTTATTTGTATGCACTGAACAACGCTGAATACAATGGTTTATCAATTTTTAATCCTTATTTGCATATTTCAACAAGCACCCTGCTATCACCACTATTATCACGCTGACATGACTGGGGCTAGAAAGCAGAAAGTTACCCTTTATTGGGAATCTTTTGCAAACCCTCCAGCTGCTCCCACACTGCCCAGTCTGTGGGGTTCTGCTCTCCCCTTCCTCAGCTCCGCACCCCTGCGGCTCCCGCAGGCCTGGGGGCCTGGGCCTGTGGGGCAAATGCGGTTTTGCACCTCGAACTCCTCAGTAACCCCTTCAAACTACCTTTGGAGCGCATTTGGGGAGATGCATGTGAGAAAAGCCTGTCACGGGTGGCTGCCAGCGCCCACCGGGGGCGGCGGAGCTGCCATCCCGGGCCTCCCGCAGGCCGTGAGGGAGCGGGCCCGAGGCCCCGTGTCCGCTCACCGCGCCGTGCCCCCACAGGCTGCGGCGGCTCCGAGGCCGAGCACCGGCTGTACGCGGCCCTCTTCAAGAACTATAACCAGTTCGTCCGGCCCGTGAAGAACGTCTCGGACCCCGTCATCATCCAGTTCGAGGTGTCCATGTCCCAGCTGGTGAAGGTGGTGAGTACGCGGCCCCCCGGCGCGCCCGCGGGCCAAGGGAGGGCCGGCACCGTTCCCGACGCAGCTCTGTTTTACAGGACGAAGTCAACCAGATAATGGAAACCAACCTGTGGCTCAAGCACGTAAGTAGGGCTCACCGCCCTCACCACAGCGTGGCGGAACTCCCCGCTCCCGCCGGGGCCACCTCAGCCCTCCCGGCACCCCCCCCCCCGAGGAACACCGCAGCCCCCGAGAGGCGTCGAAGGGAGACAGGCGGGGCCCGCACCAGCACCCGGGCCCCCGGCCCCGGCCGCTCCCCTCCGCCCCGTTGCCGTACCGGGAGCGCGGTCACGACGCGGGACCGGGCGCATTACCGCCCCCCTGCGGCTCGCGCGGCGCCTCAGCGCCTCCGCCGGCAGCCGCGGCCCGCGGAGCCCGGGGGCTGTTCCGGCCCCTCCCGCCCCCTCAGGACCGGCCGCACAGCCCGCTGCTAGCCCCGCTGCCCTCCAGCTCCGGCTGCCACAGCGCGTACAAGCGGGGCCTACCGCGGGAAGCAGCTGTTTAACTCAGAGTTGTCAGCTGCAGCCTCAACCCTCCAACGCTTAATGTGCCTCCAAATACATTTTTTCCCTCAGGAATCCCCAAAATAGTGTCTTGGTGGATAGGAAGATGTACACAGGAAACACCTCAGCGTGGCGGTCCCTCGCCTGGCCATGCTGTGCTGTTTAGCCACCACAAAAGTGACAACAAAGCAAAAGTATCAACTTCACTTACAAGGAACTTTATAGGTTGAAAATGCAAATCATTACTGTTGTAAATAACAGCTTAATAACCAACTTAATATCTAGCTTCAGCTTAATATTCAAATTGGTTAAACTGGGGCTTAACGAGCACTAATGAACAAGACTTACTTAGCTGAATGATGCCACCTGCAGCTTTTCCCAACCCATCTGCTGTAGGGGTCCTTCATTCAATGCTCTTGTCTAGAAATGGAGCTACCTAACAATTCGTTTTCACTGTTTAACAGTGGACCTGGCTTCTTGAGACCTAAATTACTATTCACATCCTACACTTTCATCTTTTCTCATCTACTGGGTACACGTTCCTTGTACAGGGACTCATACATGCCTAAGTCATACTTAGCCCCATGGGCCCATGGTCTCCATGTGAATAAACGCTAAACATACATGTTTAACTAAGAAACATCTAATCATTGTAGTGTCCAGAATAAATCAACCCTAAAATCAATATGACAGCACTTGTTTTGACTTTGGTCCACAGAATTTCAATTTCATCACAAACATAATGTAGACTCACTTCTTCCATAATTAGATTTGGAATGATTACAAGCTTCGGTGGAATCCAGCGGACTATGGAGGTGCTGAATTCATCCGAGTACCATCTGGCCAGATCTGGAAGCCAGATATTGTTTTATATAACAAGTAAGACTCTTGCATGTTTATCTTCTTAATTCAAGCTTAATTCAGGGGTAATGGCTTTAAAATAAAAGAGGGGAGATTTAGATCAGACATAAGGAAGAAATTCTTTACAATGAGGGTGGCAAGGGACTGGTACAGGCTGCTCAGAGAAGCTGTGGCTGCGCCATCCCTGTAAGTGTTCAAGGCCAGGCTGGATGGGGCTTTGGGCAGCCTGGGCTGGTGGGAGGTGTCCCTGCCCATGGCAGGGGGGTTGGAAGTGGGTGATCTTTAAGGATCTTCGAACCCAAACCATTCTATGACTGTATTCTTTAGGAAGAAGGGAGGATATTTATTATTTAAAAAACCAAACAAACTGAAAAAGACTGCTTTTCAACATCCCACATCTCCCTACTGCTGTTCTTACCTGTATGCCTTTGTACACTCCTTTTCTAACTGCAAACCCAAAGAAGTTTAACTACCTTTTTAGTTTTACTTTTTCATATGAACAAATGAAATTGTCACATGGATCTTATAAGATCAAGATAACAATGTGGGACTTAAAGAAAAAATACACCAATACACTACTCAGGCAAAGACACACCCCAATCCTAATCCCTCCGTCTATAGTTACTACCTCCATGGTCCACAGACGAGGTGGAAATACCAATACTGCACATCCTCTTATCAGCCCTTGGGTTCTGACTTACTTGATCTCACATTTGCTGTTTTGTATATTGACTGCACTGAGTCCTGTTCCTGTAAAAGAGAATATTGCCTTTCAAATTCTCCATGGTAAATTTACACAGTTGTTTATTTTAATTTTTAACTGTGCAAATTTATGACAGCCACTGACAGTGGTGCATATGCAGTTCAGTTCCACATCAGCACGTAACTGCTGCCTTTCACAAACCAGATTAAAGATTTAATGTATATGAACTGTTTACATGAAACTACCTGGATCAGTTACATTCTGACTGTTATTTTTATTTGCTTTACAGTGCAGTTGGGGATTTCCAGGTTGATGACAAGACAAAGGCCCTACTGAAATACACAGGTGATGTGACCTGGATACCCCCGGCTATATTTAAAAGCTCATGTAAAATAGATGTAACCTACTTCCCATTTGACTATCAGAACTGCACCATGAAGTTTGGTTCCTGGTCTTACGATAAAGCCAAGATTGACTTGGTTTTAATTGGCTCTACAATGAACCTGAAAGATTACTGGGAGAGTGGAGAATGGGCTATTATTAAAGCTCCTGGGTATAAACATGACATCAAATACAACTGCTGTGAAGAGATATATACAGATATCACATACTCTCTTTATATTAGGCGTTTACCTTTATTTTACACTATCAACATGATTATTCCATGTCTACTGATTTCTTTTCTGACTGTATTAGTTTTCTACTTGCCTTCAGACTGTGGTGAGAAAGTGACACTCTGTATATCGGTCCTTCTAT
Organism: Anser cygnoides; assembly: GCF_040182565.1. NCBI lineage: Eukaryota > Metazoa > Chordata > Aves > Anseriformes > Anatidae > Anser > Anser cygnoides. The sequence goes on from NC_089883.1 coordinate 14,289,598, forward strand.
CTTTAACAGTGTTTCTTCTTGTTATCACGGAGACTATACCTTCTACGTCCCTGGTAATTCCACTGATTGGGGAATACCTCCTTTTCACTATGATATTTGTAACTCTGTCTATTGTCATTACGGTATTTGTACTTAATGTACACTACAGAACACCCAAGACACACACAATGCCTGTGTGGGTGAGAACCATCTTCTTGAACTTACTTCCCAGGATCATGTTTATGACAAGGCCTGCCAGCGATGAAGAGCCTAATCAGAAGTCAAAACCATTTTACACTTCCGAGTTTTCAAACTTAAATTGCTTCAACAGTTCTGAAACTAAATGCTGCAAAGATGGCTTTGTATGTCAAGATACAGCATGCAGCTGTTGCCAATATCAGAGAATGAAGTTCTCAGATTTCAGTGGCAATCTCACAAGAAGTTCAAGCTCTGAATCTCTAGATCCTCTGCTTTCATTTTCAGTTCTGTCACCAGAAATGAGAGATGCTATTGAAAGTGTTAAATACATCGCAGAAAATATGAAAATGCAGAATGAAGCAAAAGAGGTAAGAATGTATTTTACTATTACTCAAACTGCAGACAGCATTTGCAATTAATATATTTTGTAAGAAAAAAGATATCTTTAAAAAAAACAACACCAACCATTATTTTATACAAGTAAATTACACAAGCCATATTACAAATACATGCAACTTTGAATGTAGATAAGTTTGGTGAGCAGCTCTGTTGCATTCTTTTCATTGACAACACATATACAGGGTGAAGCGTGTTAGGGTAACTAGACAGCCAGCTCAGTATCAACTCCTACAAGACTTACAGTGTAGATTTTCCAAATTATAATCTTAATAGTGGAATTTGCTGTTTCTGTGGCCTTAGAAAGTTACATTCTCCCTACACCTGACCATCAGTAGAGAGAATAAGACTTAAACTTCCTTCACAGTGAAGACATTTCCTATTCTGCTGCTGTGGAATGAAGTAATGAAGTGAAATGAGACAACTGCTGTAAGACAGGGACCATCATCTTTCATAAATCTGCATCTTGATGCACTAAAAAACAAAACAAAAACTGTTTATCAGCATTCCTCAAACATTCTAAGAACAGCAACCACACCACCACAATCATCACTGAATCTAAATCCTATGCAGTAAGGCACTTAAAGTTAGGATGAAGTTATTTTATGTTGAAATTAGAACTTGATTTAGAATTAGTTGATACAGAAAATGCCTTTTTTTTTTTTTAAGAAGTCTGCCTTCAAGAACTGCTTCAAAAGACTTCAAAAACAAATAAAAAAATTCCCATTTCATATTACCCTTCCTGAAGAAAAATTAAGTCTAAATTTAAATTACGATCTGAAGAGTACCTAAAATGATCACCTAATGTAGTTACTCTTAATATGTAACATACATAGATACATATATATTCAATGTCACTCTTGTTCTAATGTCCACTGGAAAAAAAATTGGAAACTTCATTCCCTCTTAAATGTGAGGTAAGGAGATTAGTTTTACATCTTGCAAGAGAACATGGTAAAATTTCAGTATTACATAGGAAACATATCAAATAACTATATACCAATTAATCTTTGTCTGCTACATGCTGCTTAAAGAGCAATAGGAACAGTCTACTTCAGTAAGCTTTTTCTGGGCAAACCTGATCACTTAAGAATGTAAGGCTTTTCACTTTCAGTATTAGCATACAGAGGAGAAATTGTACTTCCTGATGCTTAGTGTCTTGGTGAACAACTTGTATTTGAAGAAATAGCTTTTGGCTTTAGCACAAGTAGCATATTCAAACAAAGCTTCTTCAAGATGAATTAATTTATCAATGAAAACAGCAACACGAAAGTTGTACATACATAAAAGAAAACATACATATGGAAAAAAAAAAATCGGTGCTTGCTATATGAAATGCTCCTAATGGCTAATGCAACTTATTTATCTAATAAACTTGTTTACTTGCTATTTGATCTATTTTTCAGATTCAGGATGACTGGAAATATGTTGCCATGGTAATTGATCGTATTTTTCTATGGGTTTTCATCCTGGTATGTATTCTAGGAACAGCAGGATTGTTTTTACAACCTTTGATGGCTGGAGATGAAATGTAAAAAATCAAAATGTTATATTGTGAAGTCAAATAAAACTTTTGCCAACTAAACTCTGTACTCCTACCCCAGCACCTGATCTCTCTTCTATGTGTTTCAGTAGTAGAATAAGGATCTTTCTTGGCCTCAACTTTGCTTGACCAAGAAGGCTTTATTAAAAAATGTGAAAACATGAAAACAATATTTTGAACCATTATGACAGCTAATTCGAAAGTAATGTGCACTATACTTGCCAGCTATTTTTTAAAATAACTGGAAAAGATGCAGATTGTACATTAAACTTTCTATGAATGTTTTAAGAAGCTAGTAAAGAAATTGAAAATTGCATGAATATTCTGAGAGTCAAGACAGGCAGAATACTTTGGGCAACTTTGTCTGGTGTTAAATACCTTTAATTCCTGACAGGATCTTCTGGGAGTAAGTTCATATTTAGTTTAAGGAATGCTCTCATGAGGATGAAATGATTTAGAAAGCATACATACCAAATTGTTTGAATGCAGAACATTGCCACCTAGTGTATAAACTGATGCAAACTGTGGGAAGAAAGGACTATGGGCACGTCTATTACAGAAGAAAAAGAAATAGGTGAGTAATAGATGATGGTAATTAAAGCATTGTCATGTAGTGTCTGTGTATCCCCGTATTGTCACTGCATGAGGAGTCTGTCAAAGTTGTCTAAACATAATAACGTTTAAAACTGTATACAAATCAAACACAGTAAGATGCAGTCAGTGGGTTATGCAAAGTATCAAAATGCAGTATGATATTTTGGACACAGAAACATCCTGCACAGTGTTTTATTATAACAGAAGGCATGTAGATATTAAATATTCCTGTAAAGTATGCTAAAATTGTCTCTTGGGTATATGACTTTTTTTTTTAATTAATATCTGCAAATCATTTAATAATAATAAATAATGAATATACCATGCAACAAAATACTGTAATGAGAAAATGTTTTGTAAAGATATGAACCATTCTGTCTGTACCAAACTGGAAACTTTTTAGAAATGCAGTGGTATCAAATGATGTAACTGTTATAAAAATAAAGAGAATGAAGCTGTTGAAAATAGTGATTTTTTTTTCCCATTTATTTTGACCAAGTGACAAAAGCCATATAAAGCAGCATTAGGTACAATTCAGCACATTCAGAAACGAGTTACATAAGTAGAGGTGCATGCTTCTGGGTCTATTATTTTTTTTTTTTTTTTTCATTTCAAACACACCTCAGGATGGTCTGGAGACACCAAGGATTTCAGCATCATCTTTCTAATCCAAACATATCATATGATTATAGAAACACCTTAAAGAATTTCAAGGATTTGCAAAAATTGTTAGTTACTAGTATAAAGATTGGGACTCCATTGCCAATACGCTGCCAAACATCTCATGATATAATTGGGCAGTATCCGGTCATCATTGAACAAAAAGATGCAGTAAGGGAGTTAATAAATATATATATATAGCTAGTCTATACCTTTCCTTACTTTGTTTTCTGTTCAGATAAATTTCAATAAGCAATTCAAAAACAAGGAGGACTATAAAAAGAAATTTTGATTTTGAAGAGAAAAGATAGCTAAAGTACTTCTGCATTTTCACACAAAGTTACTGATGCATTAGTCTTAGTAATACTGAGAAAGTTAAAAATTACATTAATGGATTAAATCAGATAATCATTATAAATTCAACTTTAAAATAAGTTATTGTGGGAATACAGAATATACTGATATCTAATGACAGATGCAATTGTATATCTGAAGAAGAAGAGATTCCTTTTTCAATCATAATTATTTGAAATTAGATTTTTAAAATTATAAAAAAATAGAACATTGGTTGGCATCATTTCCCTGCCCATGAGACTGAAGAAGCTATGCAAAACCAAGAACATTCTGCAGGTGAAAGAATTTGAAATAAACTTCCGGTTATATATAAGTTATGACATAAGCAATCGGTATTATAATCAGTACAATGTCAAATAGAGCTATGCTAAAGGTGATAGAGGAAAAATGTATCTTTTCCCCAAATCCATAACTACTATTACTTACATTATTAACAATATAACAATTTGCATTAAACTTTTCACCTAAACATGCTATTATTGGTCTGAGAATTTAACCAAACAAAAAACTTACCAAGATTTGTTCTTCCTTGACATTACTCCATTAGTCTTGCAGGATACAAATATGTTATAAAATAACATAGTAAGTAACTATCAAAACTTAGGTGTAGGAAAACACCATCTCATCTCTTTCAGAAATAAAACTTTTAAGAAAAGTGAAATTCATTGTAATGAATTTGAATTTAAATTCATTATTAAAATATATTTTAATGATATAATTAAAAAGTTGCAATATATATATACGTTACTTAGTTTTCAACACTCAGAAAAAAAAAGAAAGGATGGAAAGCTTTAAGTCCTTGCTGTTCAGTTATATATGGTTCTGTAAGTTATAGAACCTATAAAGGTAATTTTCTAAATTCAGTTTAACAAACATGAAAAATTTAATCATCTGTACTTTGTTATATGGCATAAGCATTTTCAGCCTATTTCCTTCAGAAATGCATTCTCCAAATTCCTGCTACTTGTGCTTAAAAACTTAATTCTGCAAAACAAACAAGGTCGGGAAAAAGCAACATGTTTGCAACTAAGATTAGTATCACAATCTTCATCAAGAATAAAGAAATCTGAATGTTCTGACCTATTAGAACAGTTGTGCAACTTGGACATCTCATTTAATTGCCTTTGCCTCTCTTTCCATAGCTGATACAGAGATCTCAATATCCATGTATCCTGTAAGCGTTTTAAGGCCTACTGTGTTATATGCTCACATTAGTATGATAGAGTTAAAAAGGTTTTAAGTTCAGCAGCAAATTCCACTGAAAATTTATAAAGACACAACACAGTCAAATCACTATTTGTATGCTGAATATGCATAAAGTTCAGATGATATTTTTATCATCATTTTTAATTTATGCTGTAGAAACTGTACAATTACAATACACTGAAGACAGCTGATGCCAATACAAACTCACCTTTGCATACTATAATAAATTGAAATAAGCAACTCTACTGTGTAAGTATCTGCAAACATTTAATATGCAATAGAACAATTTGCATAGTAATTTAATAATGAGACTACAGCAATCATCATTAAAAAAAATTTAAATCCTTCTACTTCTCAGCAGGTGTCAGTATATACTGTTTTTGACATATACATGCAAGGGCTTGAAAAGGTTCTTTTGAGCCTGACCTGATTTAGAAGTATATTAGTAGACTGGCCCTAAGCAAATTGACTTCTGGGTATCCTATATGCCATGCTTTAACATCAAAATAATTCTATGGCTTGGGGTTTTTCCTTTTTTTTTTTTTTTTTTTTTTTTTTAAACCAGAAACATGCCTATAAAGAACATGCATGGAAACAGAGTTACTGCAAACCTTTTTAGAGACAGACGTCAGCAGGAGACAGATCCAAAAATATTTTATGCATTTGTACTGCCTATGTGCATAGGTACTATTATACTTGCCCATTTATGAATAACAGGAATAAATAACACAAGTGATCCAATTATTGAAACCAGAAGAAAAGTCCATAAGAACATTCGATCAAGCACCTGAGCAATAAATTTCCAGTCTTCAACAACCTAAAAACCAAAGAACATATAAGAGCTGTTCAGTACATGCAAGAGCAGGTAGAAATACAGCATCAGACCCTGCAATAGTTAACCACTTCACATTTGCTTCCCCCTCCCAATCAGGTCAATTTGATAACCCCTCTTTTATATTTACACACACAAACACACACGCACACAATATATATTTAAGAATCACACTATGACCTAGAGCAGGAACAAACTTCTCTTTATGACTGGTAAACCATACAGCACAAATATTAGGTTTTAATGGAGCAACTGACCCTGACAAGCATTGATCATCCTCAACTATACAGAGAGAAAAATCTGTAGGCAATTTTATAACACACAAGGATTTAGGATTCATGCCACAGCCTCCTCATAAAGTAGAATTCCCAGGCAGGAGCTAGATGCAAAAGTTGTATAAGATTAACAGTACACAGCAGCTGTTGTATTATATACAAAGCCTGAAAACTGAAGTTATCACTGCAGGAAATTACACACCAGGGAGAACACTCACAGTACTTTCAAAACTGTTTTCCTTTTTGATAGGATTACTCCCATCTATACACAGTTTTGCAAGTACATGTAACATAGTTACGCAAGCAAATTAAAACCCTGCCAGACAAGTATTTTTCATTTGAAATGGAGCTGTCTACATTTCCCAGGCCTACTACTTCCTAAGAGGCAAGGCTACAACACTAGTTGTGTACATTTTATTTTCAACAGTCAGGGCTAACAACTTTCTGCAGGTAAAGCTTGCATTCTCGGGAGGCCAAATAACAAAACACAGGTGAGTGCCCCCGTCATCTATGTATTCAGTTCTGAGGTTTAGAGTTGCAGCAACATTTCACAAAAAAAAAAAAAAAAAATCATCTTTCTTGTCACTCACAGGTCAAACAGAGTAGGCTCAGTAAGAGAAAGAAAACTAACCATCATTTTACTGTAAATTATATATTTAATAGCAAACTACTTTATTTGCCTTGTATAAACAAGGCATGGGTATACTATGCATTGCATATACACTGATCCTGTTTTAACAGTACAGTGGATATACCAGTACAGTAGATATTAGTTATTCAAAATCCAGGCTGTATCTCTTGCGATAATATTAGAATCCTGAGAAGCTGCATCAGAGGAGTTAGCTTACTCCTAGGCTAGCATAGGAGCACATACCTCTCAACAACCAGCAACTTCTGAAGACAATCATTTCTGTGTAAATGGAAAGAATCTCAGACTTCACTGTCAGAAACATGCAGCAACATCATGAGACCAGACAGCAAACTTCTGTATTTCTATACTGGCCTGAAAATAGCATGTTGATCTCTCATGCTCCGGTGGTGCCAGTTTCAAAGCAAGGAAAGAAAATAAATTCATAATGCTCTTACCTGCATGGTGTAAATATCCACTAAGGATAGTTCAGAGTGCAAATGTACAGACTGAAAAAACAACCCTCAGACATCTTTCGATATAATTTAAAAACCAATAATGATAGGGCTACAAGAAATCTCTTGAGATTGTTGAGTCCATGTGTAATCTCAGCACAAAATGGCTAATATACAGTAATAGCCTGGATTTGAAGTAATACAAATTACAGAATTAAAAAAATGCTTTTATTTAGAATCAAAAGCTCCAAAATAAGGCTTAGCAGTATTTATTGTAAAGATGTAAATCAAATGTATGTTTCAGGTAGCCTTCAGGTACAAAATTAAAATGAGAAATACCTATTTCTTTCATCATGAAAATACCTACAGTGCTGCTGGATGTTAACAGCTACAGTATATGCTCTTATAACAGACAAATGACTGAAACTGTATAATTAACAGGAGTTTACTTCTAGAAAAAAACAGAAGTACATAAAGAATCCAAGGACAGCCCAATATCTCCGTATTGTAGCATACTTCTTCGCCATGAAGTACAAAAATTGGAAATCCTAGCGCATATTTAATATGCGACCACTTAGCAAACCATTACTTGTTTAATTTTTACTTCTAACAAAATTAGCGTAATATGACTAATACACCCACCTCACGAACTTCATTTTCCTTCATAACATGCCTCGTAATATACCGGATAGAATCTAGAGCTGCTTCCAAGGTGTTCCTAGATGATTCTGATCCGTTCATATTTCCTGTTTCCTCCTTCTGCGCAAAGTATCTATCTACGTGACTTCTCATGCAAAGCAGCTTGGGAAGCTTGTGAAGAAATATCTTGCGAACCCAAGGTGCCATAGCATTGTGTGTAGACGAAGAGCGATGATGAATATTGATAGCAAAGACAGTTATCACAATGGACAATGTCACAAATATCATAGTAAACACCAAGTACTCTCCTATAAGTGGGATAACTTTGGAAGATGATGGAATAATCTCTTCAATGACAAGAAGAAAAACAGTCAAAGATACCAGGACTGAAGTGCAAAGGGAAATTTTTTCACCTTCATTTGAAGGAAGATAGAAGACAAGGACAGTTAGAAATGAAAGTCCAATACAAGGAATAATGAGAAACAACGTGTAAAAGAGTGGCAGACGTCTAATTATAAACGAATATGTAACAAAGGGATACCAGCAGCATCCGTCAGTTCTATTTCCTTTGCTCCCTGTTGCAGTCACTATTTCCCATTCTCCGTTATCAAAAAAGTCTCTTTTGTCAACATCATAATCTTCTAGAATTATATCAACTTGTGAGCCATCGTAAGTCCAGGAACCAAATTTCATAGAGCAGTTTTGGAGGTCAAAAGGAAAGAAGGTTACATCAATAGTACAAGAACTTTTATAGTTTGCTGGTGGAGTCCAAGCAATGGTGCCATCATATTTTACCACAGTTTTTGTAGATGTTCCCTCAAAACGTCCATCTGCACTGAAAGAGAGATATATGTACGCATTTATGATGGAGTGTGTGTGTTTTAAATAGGAAAATATGTTTCGCTAATGTCATTTCAGCTGTTTGCTCCTTCAAAATTTTGTATTGCAGAGTCCACTTGTCAAGTTTTTTTGGTTGGTTGGTGTTTTTTTTCTCTTTTGTTTTAGTTTTTTAAACCTGAATCTCATACAGGTAGACAGCTTTTCAATAGTGAAGAACATTTTCAAGTCATGAAAAGATCTGTACAACTTTTGGTGGTTCTGATGATTAAAGCAAGGGATTATAAAAATCCTGACTTTTAGCCCCATGACCAAACTCCAGTGTTTCTGTTGCTAATACAACAGAAATATATTTAACTTTCATGAAATTATCATCATTCAAGAAAAAAAAAAACACTCTAAACAGATAATACTTGGGTGCCACCTCCAAACTTGAAGTTATAATCAGTGTAACAGCTTTTCTTGTCTCAGCAAGTCATAAAAAGTAAAAGTGTTATACACGCACCTGAATTAAGCAGAAAGGTTCATTCAAAATTTATTTCTTCTGGGATCCATTACTTTACAGAAAACAAACTTACAGTTGAGGGTCCTTCACTTCAAATCCATGCTGAATATGACTTGCATAGCCATATTGAACAGCATGAGTTAGTTAATCCTCTCCCATTACACACTCCCTCTACACTACTAGTTTGTACCAAACACTGCAAAACGATGTCTTCTAATTAACAAAGAGCTAATATGAATAAGTGGAAATAAACTTTTCAAAGACTGGAAATGCCATACAGAAGCAAACGAAAACTTGCATTTTACATAGCAACAAAATCAATATGCATTTGGAGGCAAATTCTAATGTCTTCCACACATTCTTAGCTCTATTAAATGTACATGCATGGTCCATTCAGCGAGCCCTGTACAAGCAGCTTGGATGGTAAAGTGAGAAAGACTAGATGTATTTTATATGAAAAGATTAAAATCTTACTTGTCATACAACACAATGTCTGGAATCCAAATAGAATCTGATGGGACACGAATAGATGTTATTCCAGCATAGTCTTCAGGATTCCATCTTAATTTTACATCTATCCATTCCTGTAGATGCATGAAATGAAAAAATCATAATTGTGAAGTTTATTTAGGCAGGACAAGATCTGATGAAAACAGATATAAAGGCAATTTAAAATAAATAAATGCAAACTTCCAAAAGTCTTCTAAAACATACAACACTGACTGTGCTGAACAGACAACTGATATCACGTTTGCTTTCTGTTATAAGAGCCAATTCACAGTATTTCTGCAGAGACCTTAAAATATTCATTTCCTTTGTCAGAGCATGTTTACACAAATAAAATATATTATAAGCTGAAACAAATTTGAAGGAAAAAAACAGCTTCTGGATGAACATAGAGAAGTTTGGAAACTGATCAGAAGCAATATAAAATTTTTCATCAAAACAAACAAAAAAACTGGCTGCAACTCACCATCCTATTTCCACCAGCAACGCTAAAAATAACACCATTAAAAACATAGTAGTATTTTGGTATTTTTATGTTTGAACTAAAAGCTCAAGAAGAAAAAAAAAAGGCAAGTTTCTAAGAGTTAGATATAAGACAATTTTAAACACGTTCAGGTCAGTTCTTATTTCATTTGAACTGGTTTAACTGCAACAAGTTTTGCAGAAATTACTAAGAGGGAACAAAGTTTTCTCATCAATATATTCCTATCTATCTCATATTTGCTAAGTAGCAACAAGGTTTTCCAGAAAATAAATGTCTGAACTTAGTTACTGGAGAAGAAGAGAATGGGAAGAACCAAGAAAAACAAAAGGAAGTTGCCAAATAAAAATAATTTAGTTAGTGTGTAAGTAGAATTACGGTCTGCAACAATTCCTCAAGCTTAAATTGAGAATGATTTGTGAGAAGCATTTCCCAAGCTAATAGTGGCCACTCAGTGTACCATTGGACTTTGATTATTATCAAGCCTGAGGCTTTCTCCTAATGAGAAACAAATATTCTTAAGAGGAAAAAGTAGCTTTCTGTAGCAAGCATATACAACTCTGAAATTCTTCAGTGCTAGTTATCCAACTTCTGACAACAGAAATACATTAAAACAATAATACAAACGATTACACAAATCCATCATACTTTTCTTAACGCAGTTTTAAAAAGAAAGCTTATGTACCAAAGCAGTAACTTTTATGGCTATACACATGCCTTGGTCTGCATGCAGCCATGCAGTGCAGTGTCAGATTTCTTTTAATCAGGTACTTTTTCTTCCTCCCAATTTACTTTTTTTTTTTTTAAACTGACTTTTATAGCAATTAATCCTTTAAAGCACTTCTAGGGACATTTTGTAAAGATAACACATAAAACAAGAATTTATGCACTTAAGTTCTCAATACATAAATATTTAACGTTACTTCCAACTTTTGATTTGCAGTTATGAAACTTCAGATTTTTTTACTCATAGTTTACACTTACCTGTTTCAACCAGACATTTGTTGTCATCAATTGATTTTTCTCATCCTATAAAAATGAAGTGCATTTATGAAAAAGATTGCACAGCACATTCATAGTAACTAAGCTCTATAGTTCATACAGGTTTGTAATTTAAAATACAGAAAGCACTTCTAAAAACATTCTAGTCTTTGGTAAGTACATTTATATGAGAGCCTTTTAAACTTTACTTTTTTAAAAGTTGCATTTTCCCTCTTCTGTGTCTCTTTCCTCCCTTCATTTTATTTTGACTGTATTTCACGCAGTCTTACTGATTTTCTAAGAGGAAAAGAGCTATAAGATGAAAAATTCCTCTTGCAGCCATAACCAATGTATTCAACATGAAAAGAATATTCTGAAGTGAAAAGTCTCAGAAAAAAAAAAAAAATCTGGTTCATCTTTTTTATATGACAAGTAATGCCAAGAGATAATCTTTCTTACTATGGAAGCAACGTATTTGAAGCCTTTCAGGGTATTTGTTTATTTTTTCCTGGTTAGGAAGGGGAAAAAAGGAGTAGTATTTGCAAGTGTTACTGAATTTTAAAAGAGGATACAGATAAGGCTTAAAAATTTGGCTTTTTTTTTTCCCTAGTGAGTAAGTATATTAAAACACAATTCCCTAGGCTTATTAAGCACTTCACTCACTTTTTTTTTTTTTTTTGCTGAAAACTACTAAACATAAAAGCCCCTTGTTTTCTCAATCACTTTGTCATCACTTCTTCATGCCCCCTTCTACAGTGTATTTCTCATTACACTTATAATCATTTTAAATGTTTAATCTACCATGTTTAAGCTAAAATATGCACACTTATTTCACCTCATACTACATCCAAAAATTGTAAGAAGTAGGGAAAAAAGTAAATACATACCACATCTACTAGCTGAGAGATTGCAAGACCAAACTTGATTTTTATTGTATCATTCAAGCGTTCCACTGGACGAACCCATCTTTGATAGTCTTCAAATAAGTGTTTAAACAAGCGATCTTCACTTTTAGCAATAAAAGACGGTTCAGATACGCCTATACAACAAAAGTAACTTATTAACATTGATTTAAATGAACAGAGTACATCTGCCTTCCTGTGTCCAAACAGCTGCAATTATGTTGATGCAGTATTAAATTTCTCATCTTATCCCCTTTCATCTGGAAGCGTGGCCAACGTTGTGCAAGAATGTTATAGCTTACCTGCTTTTATTAGCATCTCCATACCACTATCACAGTCTTTAAATCTGTGACTCACGAACACAAGATAACATCAGCAATAATAAAGGCCAAATGAACTTTTGTCATTGACCTGGTGCCATATAATTACAGAAAGTCTCTAGAACTGAAAACTTATTTGTAAGAGACTGAAGTTCTATCATTCTAAACCAAGGTGGCACTTCTTAAAACCTGCACCCACACCATACAGGTCTTCAGTATATCACATAGCTTGTGCTCCTGTTTGAAATACAATTATCTTCATGTTCCACGCCTTCTTTTTTCTCATGGTTAAGCATCTATGATGCATAAGATGTATAAGAGCACTCCCCCCACCACCCCATTTTGTACTCTAAAAACGCGCTAATCTATTTACCAGTGATTCCTCTATTTATTCTAATGTTTTATAGACCGGAAGGCGCCTTTCTCTTTAAATAATAGCGTGCAGTTAGTTCATTTTCAGAGCACTCAGGGATTCATCTCAAGGCCTGGAGACCAACTGATGGCCCAGAACAGCCAAAAATCTTTGTGGGCAGCTTACAAAGAGCAGCAAACAGAATACCTGGAAGAGCTTTGGACAAAAGCACTGTAAATGTAGGAACTGCAGGCAGAGAGCAGCCCACATTTGAAAGCAGGTATCTAAGTCATCCCAAGTACGCCATCAAGCAACTGCTGTCCTTTATCTTAAAGGATCCAGGAGAGATGAGTCCTTTACACCTGTTGTCTCACTGAAGTACTATCAGTAGAAACACTGCTACCCAAACTAGGGTAAAGCTTCACATTTCTCTGTTGTGAGACACCATGTAAAAAATTATATACCCTAAATAACACGACAAGGGTGAACATGGGGAAGATCTGGGGAGAGAGGAGGACAAGAGGAAAGATCCGTACCCAGTAAATAACCTGGGTAAGAAGAGCTTTCAGGTGAAGGCAGCGTGGAACAAGAGCACCGCCTCCAGAAGCAGTGCAAGCTGCAGGCATTGCCCTGACAGAAACGGCTTCGGAAGGGCCTCCGACACCCAGGCCAAGGTCAGAGCAACTAGCAGGAGACAGGAACACCTGCTTTAGGAAAGGTTTCTTGCTGGTCACTGACGGGATTTAACCTGACTGACATGACTGCACAAGAAAGACCTCACAATTATTACATTTGGTCTAAGGGGTAGAGTAAACCAAAGAAAGACGTTAACAATCATCTCTTTTTAGTGCAGATTTAAAATGCCCCATTACATAAACGCATGGCACGACCTTTCTAGAAATGATGTGCTTGCTACCAGTCTAAAAAAAGATGCATCAAGAATAGAAAAGCACCAGAGAATGGCATAACTGGATTAAAAGCAGAGGCAGACATCCACACGAGTAGAGATTTAAAAGATTAACATTATTTTGTTTGGCAAGGAGGTGAATTTGGTGCACATAGCAGACGCAGACAAAGTAGTGAATGACACATGCAGTCAGATCAGTCATGGTATTTAGGCTTTTTCATTGAAGAAGGGAAAGGAAACAAAAGGATCAGTTAAATAAACAATTTCTAGTTGAAGTTTATTATCATAAGCATTCAGTGAACCACAGATTGTCAGACACAAGAGGACTAAACTTTCACAATAGCCTCAGATTACTGAGCTGAGCCTGGGCAGGTAGCACCACACTGCACATCAGCTCTCACTTTAACACAAATTGCAGGATCCATCTCACAACTTGATCAACAGTTCGAGGGCTTGCATTTGACTGGCTAGCCCTATTAGGGCACCAATTTAGCTGGGCCTAGACACCTAGGGCACCAAAGCTTTTCCTTTCCTGCCATCCATCAAAGCACTGTGCTGCTAGCCCAGCCCTGTGAGGGCTCCCTACCTCCTGCACTGCAGCTCTGGGACAGCCCAGGAGAAACAGCATTATGAGCCCTAACTGGTTTGTGCCTGAAACTTTACAGTCAGGACAAAAATAGAATTGTGCCTTCAGCAAAGGATCAGCAAAGCAAGAGCAGCAGGACCGCTTTTCCCTGTAAATCCCACCGTACGCTAAGGTGCAGCCGAACAGCTCTTGTTGCATGCCAAATCAGCACTTCAGTTTTCATACAGCCCACCCTCCTGTTTCAAAATACCCCTCTGTTTACGCAGTAGTTCACTCACTGGCAAACATCACGCTGCTGGTCAATGAGCTGTTTGTTACCTGTGCGCGCTGTACAGCCGCCTGCCCCTGTTAGCTGCATGTGCTGCAGAGCTGCCTGCCCCTGTTAGCTGTGTGTTGTACAGCCGCCTGCCCGTTACTCGTGTGATGTACAGCCGCCGCCTGCCCCTGGTACCCGTGTGTTGTACGGCCGCCTGCCCGTTACCTGCACGTGCTGCACAGTCGCCTGCCCCTGCCGCCACGGGGACGTGTAGAGGCAGGAAGCAAACGGTGAGCTCGCCCCATACCCTGGCTGCTCCTCTGCTGGACACACGGAAATGCTTCGGACATAAGGATTGCTACCCAAAAGGATGCAGCAACACGGCATTGCATGCATGCAACCCATCGCAGCTATTGGGTTAAGGTGTACTTATTTTCACTGATACCTTATAAGCCCCAAGTACCCTCATTAGCCAAGGACAACTTCTTATTTGTAACTACATGGATTTGCCAGGTCCTGCTTTTTGCAGACACCTGAAAGAATGCTTCCTGAGGATACAACTTAATTTCTTTATTTCTATATCCCTATTTCCTGAATTATGGATAGTTTCGTATATATTTCAGCCTAATGTTTCATAAATACCCGATTTTTGTATTAGCATTAATTACATTTCCCTTTTACAGTTAGGACACTGTACTGCATTTTTGAACAATCTGCAGCGACGACACAGCTGGGTATTCTCTCTCTGATAATTGACCTTGAAGCAATGCAGAGGCAGAGCTGAACTCTCACAGTTTCCATGTTCCTGTAAGACGACCTCTAGTACACCAGCACAGCACCTCCAGGGTACACGCTGTCCAGGGGCAGCTTCTCTTATGCTGTGCTAAACAAGGACATGCTCTCTTAACACTTTTCCCGGCTTAAAAAAAGGGTTTTCAAACATTTTTTCACTCAGACCTACAGTATACTCACCAATTAATAAGATGACCACATTTACTAACAATATCATCCAACTAGTTTTCTCAGACTTCTTTCTTTCACAGCAATATCCACGCTCCTCCCAGACTTCTGGTTAGCTACTGTGCTTCCTGATACGCCGGGGCACTCTGGCCGCTAAGAGGAGCTTCCATCCAGGAGAGATGGCAGGCAGGCTGGAGATGCAGGCTGGTAAAAGCATAATGAGCTGGCAAAAATAAAATAAATAACCCCCCACTTTTGGATGTTTTATTTCCTAGGACCACACAGCTCACCCATCACACAAATTGCAGGTGTTCAATTTCTCCTTTCTGTGTGTCTGTATGCTTTTAGGATTATAAGGTGTGTAACTGTTAAAGTTTGTTACTGGTGTTAGCACCAAGAAAAAGATTCTGAAGAACTGGTGCTAAACAGAAAACAAGTACAGGAGGAATGAAAGGTGAAATACAGTTAATGGCTTAGGACAGCAGGCTGGCTACACCGGTCGGAGGCGAGCAAAAAGAGGATAAAACCTATGAGTAGCGTGATTAGCAAGCAGACGATCCGCAGCGTGAGTCCCGCCCTAAACCAGACAGGGAGGAGATGGAAGCCCCCAGCTCCGCCACCAGCGCACTGCCCCACACTCCAGGAAGGTTTTGCAGCCTTTGAAGGGCCATTCTGAGCACCCCTGTGCTTACATGGCTTTACTTTGGCTGACATCAGGTAAGTTCTGCGTCCTAAATCCAAGGTAGTAGCCACCCTGTTCCATGACAAACCCAGTGGCAATGTCTACTTTTATTTACACCTGAAACTCTTCCCCACTCAATCTTTTCCAGAGTGATTCCACGCCGAGCACAGAAAGAGCCCTCAGTCATAGAAGGAAACGCTAGATGTTGGCCAAAAGCCTCTCTCTGCAAAGCACACTCATGATTTAAAACAAAAAGCCACCAACTTTGACATAGTTTGTAGTTGAAGCATCCTGTTTGCCGAAAAGCTCAGTAGAAATTGCAAGCAGTAATAAAAGTAGTGACAAAATGTGTACGCTTCCTTAGAAAAAGAACACGTGGGAATTCCAGGAATAAATGACTTAAGTCAAAGCATTTCCTAATTGATAGGACTGAGTGGTAGCAACCTCGGGTTGTCCTTGGATCACCACCTGGTGTGCTTGGAGAAGAGATTCACGGTCCAGGGGAGATGGGTAGTAAGGGTCACTTTTTAGGAACCTAATGTTAAGGTGCAGATTTAAAATAAATACATATTCTTAATGCAGATATATAACCAAATATCACTACAATGAAAATAACACTACTAAGGACAATAGTTGTGACCAAATATTCTTACTTTCTGGTTAACGCTAGACTCTTTAATGGCCCATTAGCATAACGTACAGGCGGCTCTCCACAAATCTAACTACTACGAACTACAATACAACTAGTTTGCCCACAAACCAGAATGCTGAATGCATATGCACAGTACATATGCTTTCAGTACACTTGCATTTTTAAGATGATACTCTATTCTTTTTAGTACATTTTACATGATTTATAACGAAGCACCTTGAAGGCTACAAGTGCAACAGCAACAGTTTACACCTTATTCTAAAACTGTTCAGTGGTCATTTAGAGAGAAATTAAAATATATTTCCATCTTTCCTATAAACTCCAATTTTTTCTACATTCAGCATTGGTGTTTTTCCTCTAAGTTTACAGCCCTGGTCACATCACAACGTTTGGGTAGCTGGTGATGACTTTAACTGCAAGCCACGTTTATAATGCAGCAGACAGGAAAAAGCAGAACAAGATGATTTTCAATAGTAACTACACAGATCTCTTTCTGTCTAAAGCTTTCTTTGCATTTTCAAGAACCTCCTGCCACCACTTCATTGATCAGAAGAGATGTGAAAACGTTTTATGCTCAATTTAATAAGTTAATCTTTTCATTGATTTCCCCTCCCCCCCTTTTAAATGATTGAGCCAGTTTCTGTATGGCCCTCAGTATTTTTCCCTACTTCTCCTTCTATGCCTTAGTGACCGGATTGCTGTCAGCTGCTGACAGTTCAAGTACCCAGTTAGGAGCAAGCATCAAGAAAGCACAAAAAAAAATGTTACCAGAATGCCCCTAAGTCAAAGCAGGATTACCACCAATTCTGCCCAGTTTACCGAGCAAGAGCCTGAAGAGGCAGTCCCTGTCTTCTGTACTTCCTACGGGCCTTTTTTTCTTCCCTGGCTAAGAAATAAAGCCAAACGCCACCACAAGCACAGAAAACACACCAAAGCCAAACCAAACCCCACCAGCACAGGAAAGGCAGCCTTTCTTAACCATTGCTTCTTGGTGGCTCTTTGCGCAAAATTGTTCTGCTTTCTTCTTTTCAGACACTGTCTGGATACCTCAAAGGTTAACAGTCCCTGAGCGACAGCCCTTTGTTTCTGTCACTGTGTGTTACTACATCCCTTACAGCGCTAGCTACCACAGTAGCTAATTTTAAAATTTTTAAAAATTTTTAAAATTTTCCATTTATTTCAGGATTATCAAGTTCCTGGGAGGATTTCTACTTTCTCTCGTACCTAGCACAGCAATAACCTGCCAACCAGCAGCAACACCCAGTGACTTACTGCAGGCATGAAACTCCCAAGGATTTTGAGCTGTGATGTTGCTTGGCCCTAGCCACTAGGAACAGAGGTACACGACCTGCAGACAGAAAGCAGGAAAGACATTTCTTACATTCAATTTTAATGAAAGTTTTCCACTTGGTAGTTGAAAAGTACAACTAGGCTATCCCCTACCAGCTTAGCATCAAGGGATAATTACTGCTCACATTAACGAATGCATGTGCAAGTTCTATAAATAACAGATCAGCATACTGTATGGCCACACAGTTTGCAGTTAATCAGGAAACACACGATCAGCTGCAGAGTGCCCCTTCCCTGTGTGGCGTTTTTTAGATGCACTGTTTGGAGCACAAACTGCCCCTTTCCGAGTACCCACGTTGTATGGTAAGTACATGGATGTGCCAAACACCTTCCTGCGCTCTCCAGCAAAGCCAGGGCCAGCGGCAGTCTCCTGATGAAGCACCACCTCCAGGTCCGGGGCGCTTCCTTGTGAGTCCACTGGCACCCACACTCTGCTCCATTTTCAAGGGAGAGAACTCTGATCCTCCTCCCTGCCCAGCAGCGAGGGCAGGCCTATGAACAGGCTGCCTAGAAGCGTGGGCAGAGCCTCAGGGCAGAAGTTCTGGTATCTCAGAAGCCACTGGGCCCTTTTTTGTTGGATTTAAGAGATGCAGGAGTCTGTCACCTCTCTTATGCCACTTTTAGCCCTCAGCTCACCACAGGAGATGTGCATCGTTCTCACCCGACTGTTGACCTGCCAGCGAGGACTGAGGACGAACCACAAAGGCAGCACCAAGGAATGCTGAGTGCAAGCAGCAGAAAACATTTACACAGAAAGCGTGGATAGCACAGGGAGTAAAAGGAAGAGCGAGTACACAGAATTTTAAAGGTCAAGCCATTTATTCATACAGATTTAATTTAGGGGGCATGCATCATGGAAGCAAACCTAAGTAAACAATTTATCAGTGGATGTAAATCTTTATGCAAATAGGACACAGGCCTTGGGCTTTTGACAAGTTGCCAGCACAGCCCTGGGTGCTACAAACGTTGCACGCTGGCATTATCTTCCGCCCACAATAGCAGTTTGCTCATGCAGCTTGATTCCAGTCTTGGACACACTGGAACATACGAACCACAGCTCACAGATATTCAGAAACTCTGATAAAAACAGAGGCAGAGCGGGAGATTTCAGAACATATCAAATAAAAACCAGGTTTAACCATTGTGGAAAGTGGGAAAGTACCCAAGTACCTCCTTTTCCTGTTCCTCTCACAAATCAAGTTTCTCCACAAATCAGTGTTTGCATTTTTCTTCCTAAGAATCTCCAAAGAAAGAAAAAATACATTAAGGGTAAAAATAAAAATAAATAAATAAATAACAACCCAAGAGCCTCTTCCAAGGAGGAAGGCCTGCAGCTCCCCGTTGGTCAGGAGAAGGATCGGTTGTGCCAAGCCGAGCAGCGCACGTTGGGGTGAACGAGCTCCCAAGGAGACACCACCACAGCCCCGCACACAGCACAGCAGTGCTCTGGGTGGTGGTTAACTCCTGGCTCAATCCGTGCATTTAAATCTCGCCTCCTCGTTTAAGATACACAGCAAGGAACAGAACTTACATTTTGGCTGTATATTAAATCAGCTCATGCTTCATCTTGTCAAATCAGAATGATCCAGGATAAAAGGTTAGTCCATCACTAGACTATTAACTAAAGGAAACATCAAATTTATTTTCATTTGCTTTTAAAGTATCATCAGAACAAAGTCACATCCATAATTCACTTCTGCTCATTAGAATGATTGCTGTACCACACGCAAAACAGCAGTCTAAAATAATTTTACCTGTATGTCAACTGTACTTTTTGAGGTTATTATTTCTGCTTGGCCCATATCTTAATAATAGGCAGCAGTAATGTTTTCTAAGCTTAACAGCAAATCTCATTTTATTTTAGATCAAATGCTGTGAAAAGACAGCTTTATCCTTACTACGTACGGTGCGTTCTCAAAGTTACAACTACTGGCTTAAGCCAAAAGGCCAAATTTGGCCTAACCTGGTTGCAGGTACTTACATACACTGCCGTATGTGCTACATAATGCCCCATAGTAATACCACTTCACAAGATCTTTCACCACGATGAAAAGCACTGCTTTTGTAAATACCGAGACCAGGACTTGTCTTTTAAACCATATTTAGCAGTAACAGATTGCAGTTTTGTATGCTGAACTAAAAACAAGATGCCAAAACAATTCACTGTCCTTAAGCCACACTTATGGCCATTCTTAAACTTTGTGCTAACATTCAGAAGAGTCAATTTTATTTTTCGTTAATTTCCTTTCTGCTTCTGAATACTGCAGTTGTGACTTCAGGATTTTTTTCCGAGAGCCTCAGCACCGTGCCCAAACATCACACAGAGCGTTCAGAAGCGGTTATTTATCCGTAATTCCTCGCAGGAGCGTCGGCTTCACCCCGCCGGCCCCGTGCCCCTCACGCCCGGTTCCTCCCCACACCCGCTCCAGGTGTCAGGGCCCGGCCCGACCCCGAGACCCTCGGGCTGAGGCGTGGCAGACCGCGAGGACCCGCGTTACAGACGTGCAGGGTCACCGCCCGCTGGGGCGCCGGGACCCGCTGCGGTGACCGGAACGGGCTTTGTGAAGTTTGCCCTCCCGCCGGCTGCCAACGCAGAGCGCAGGCACCACGGACCTGGGATCGCGGCTTTGTGAGGGGTGAAAGGAGCGGGACTCCGAGGCAGAGCCGCTTCGGAGCCTCGGCAGCGCTGCTCGCGGCGTGCAGCCCAGCTCGCCGGGCACTCCGTCCCCTCCGCCGGGCACGGCTCCTCAGCGCTCCTCAAGGGCCGCCCCGCGCCCGGCCGCGCTCGGCCTCAGCCCCGCCACACCCGAGCGGCCCCCGCCGGGCCCTCGGACCCCCTCAGAGCCCGCCCCGGTCCCCTCAGCGCCCGTCCCGGCGAGCCGCTCCCGCGCAGCGGCTGCCCGGGCTTCGAGAGGGCTGCCCGCTCCGCGCCGCGCCGCGCCCTCCCGCCCTCACCCCGCGGGGCGCCTTACCGGCGTAGGGGGCACGGGCGGCGGGGCCGGCTTCGGGCTTGCCGAGGACGGGCACGAAGAGGCAGGCGAGGAGGAGCAGGGGGCGACCGCAGCGCAGCCGGGTGCCCGGCTCGGCCATGGCTCGGACACGGCCCCCGCCGCCTCAGCGCCCCGCGGCGGGCACGGGGCTCGGCTCCGCTCCCAACGGGCGCCGCTGGCCCCGCCCCGCCGGGGAGCCGTGAGAGGGCGCGAGGGGCGGGCGCGGGGCCGGTGGGGCCGGTGGGGGCAGCAGCGCCTTCCCCTCCTACCCCCTCCCCTCCCCGTCTGACCTCCGTGAGGGGAGCGGCGGGACGAACCCCCAGCGGGCTCCCTCCTGGGCCCCTTCCCCCAGCGGCCCGGCCTCGAGGTGGCCCCAGGCTCGGGAGACGCGGGCTCGGAGCCCCCCGGGCTGCCGGGAGGAGAAGTGTCCCGTGAGGGAGCCGGTGCGCGGCCGGCGGGGGTTGGCGGGTGCCCCTGAGGGAACCTCGGGCACCTCCCGGCCGCTGCCGCGGTCACAGCGGGGCTCCCGCCGGCCTGGGGGCTGAGCCGCGATCGCTGCGTCTGTCCCGCAGCAGCAGCTGCGCTGCGAGCGGTGAATAACCAAGGTAAAGCGACCCGGGGCAGCGCAGAGCTCGACTCTGGTAACGTGGGCGTCTGGGAGGGGTGCTTTTGGCCGAATTTCAGGGGAAAAGAGATTCCTGAGCAAACGACTTTTTAACCTCCGTTCCATACAAAAAACCTTAGAAGCTTCTTCTAAGCTTCTAAATCGGAATGTTTTAGCAGTCGTCATCAGCAATAGATAAGCTGATGCAAGCTAAAAAGACCTAGGGTATTCCCCTCTTCATGTGTGTTATGGATATCCGACAAATAATGGATGCTCCAAACACAAACTTTTTTTCAATGTCAGGTAAATAAAAGCTGTTAGGAAGGACACCTTTAAAAGCACCAGCTGTGAAATATGAGTGATCTTTCCTAAATCATCCTGATGTTAATGTACAGTCTACACATTTCCACAGAAAATGGAAGCAGCTGGCATTAAGCGATACATTTTTTGTTTTTAAGGCACTGTTCGTGAAGATTTTTACATTTACACAAAGAAAAGATTTGGAGAGATGGGCTAATGGCTGTACCCGGTGCTCATCATCTGCTACATGAAGTGCTAGAGAGCAGACTGCTCAGAAAAAATGGACCTTGTTCAACTCGGATTATTTATTACAACTTTAGACTTCCTAAAATGAACATTATCTAAGAAGTAATTTCATTAAGCACATTGTCAATTATCAAAATTCTCTGTATCAAGTATTCGTTTTATAGAAGAATAGTTATCTATTTTTGTACACTATGAATCTGTTCATCAACCAAAATGGAGTACTTCAGCATTTCAATCACACCTAATTTTTAAAGTCATCTTTTTCTGTATTGTCTCATTGTCCTGCAGCCATATTTAGGCTATGCGTGTCAGTGCAAGGCACAATGCAGGCGGTACAAGCCATCTGAAAAACGGGTGCTTACGCAGCAGTTTCTTCCAGCACACTTCTGGTGGCATGTTGTATTGATTGGAAGGCTCTGCAGTGAATACGGTCATGCCGTATATCGAGAATCCATTTATATATTGCATGCCCTCCACAATCAAAACGTGTGTTAAAGGATGCAGCGTGTGACTCTTATTTTGAAATGCTCAGTGTGCATGCAGTGGCTGACCCAAGATTTTACAATAAATAAAAACATATTCTAGCCCAAAGTGTGGCACAAAAAAAAAAAATAAAAAAGGCAATGAAAAGAAGAAAAATAAGCCACAAGCATTCTATTCTCTTGTGTTACACTGGAGTTTTGATGTTTTCCAAGTACTCCAAAATTACTCGGCATTGTTTCTACAGAAATTGGAAATCTGTAGTATTGGATGGCAACTGGTCCACCACTGCACTGCACCTGCTGTTCCTACCGTAAGGTTATCACGTAAAATCCCTATTTCTATTAACAGCATTTGTGCATTGCAGTAAATGCATTTCAGAGCCATGACGTTTAGTTATCAGTGCTAAAGATAGCTGCCACTCAAACATGCAGGACATAGCACACTGGTTTTATTACATAACCGTGAATTTGTTTGCAGCTGCGTCCTAACTAGAAAAAACAGATGCTCTAAGATAAAAAAGGATTAAACTGTCTAGGTTACATGCCCAATGTTTTGCTAAATATTTTATATAACATCATCTGGCATATGTTAATTATGTCATTATTACTGTTATAGAAAAAGAGTAGTAATAAATAAGAAACCAATTTTTTCCTTCTGCTTTGAACTTGGAGCAAAATGTTAATACTGAGAGCATCGTGTTAAGTGAAAAGCAAAACAATTACATGAGTAATGTCTGGTATCTTTCAAAGGGTCCTTCTCAGTGGGAGCTGACGTCTGAAGGTCCCCGCAGAAGCATGTTCTGTGAATCTCCAGTAAATTGGCTGATGGCAGCTTTTACTGTGCACCAAAGAGTACTTTAACTGGAAAGCCGAATGCTGAATTAATCACAGATAAAAATAGCAAGCTGTTCAGTTTTCTTTGTGAAATCAGAAATATTTCAAAAATTTTCTATGAAGCTGAATTTTCTCCAGATGAAAGCCAAGAGCTATATAGCCAGCAAAGGGTACTCGTCAGTTCTTTCAGAGAAGTTATTTTAGCAGTTCTTCCTATTGTAATAGAAATAACTGCATTTAAAACTTTAAAATAAGAACTTTTACTACAGAAAAACTGTAATGGAAAATTTTCTTTAAAGGACATGAAAGACATATAAAGAAGTCCTAGAACCTCATCTAGTCTGAAACTACAACACT
The DNA here is from genome assembly GCF_040182565.1 of Anser cygnoides. Lineage (NCBI taxonomy): Eukaryota > Metazoa > Chordata > Aves > Anseriformes > Anatidae > Anser > Anser cygnoides. The sequence continues at coordinate 14,313,448 of NC_089883.1, forward strand.
TCTCTCTTTTCTGCTGTACCCGAGTGTATTAACTCCTTGGACTTAGATGTCTTGTGTATACATAGCTATGTATAATCCATGCATCACATATCACATACAGCTCTGTGGCCTCTAAAAGCATTACATTTAAATGCTTTGTAATAATTAGCATATTCTTTCTCACCACACAGCAGAGAAGTATTATCCCTAGTTTTAAGATTATGAACTGAAAGAATAATGACCTTGAGAATCCATTACAAAATAGAAGAAGCAGTCAAATTTAACACGTTCTTTAGCATCTTAATGTGTGTGGGTTTTTTTTAACTACGCCAAGAAAAACATTCAGATGAATAGGGATGTGTATCTAAAGGAATCTTCTATCTTTCAGTGCACAATACAGTAAATCACTCATAAGAAGCAGTCGTAGAAGTTGAATTGACTTTATTTGAACAGAATACATTAATCTAGAAAACAAGCTAACTTTTTTTTTCTAAACACTGACAAATGCAAGAGACAGCACAGGTATTACTAGAGAAGCAGTAGTTTCATTATCCGTTAAACTACTTAAGAGTAACAAAACACATTACAATTTATTAGGACAACCTATGTGTGAGTACCTGTCCTAGCAAGTTCTATCATGCACTCAAGTGAGATATAAACTATCCAGTCTTAAGTTTACTAACATCATATTATGCAAACAATTTCAAGTAAATACTTTTACCTAATTTGAAAAATTTGTCACCTTCCACAGCACCACGTGAAGTTCTGGTGTTAAAATAACATTTAATCCACAGCAATAGCTAAATATTTGAAATACTTATGTAATACACTGTAAACTCTACATAAACACTACATACACCCAATAAATAAATAAATACAAAGAACAGGAAGATCATTTTGATTAGCAAAGAAATGTATCGCCAGAATCATTTTTCTGTTCTTACGGCTTATCCCCAAACCACTCCCAGAGAAGGCACAGATAGTGGTGATTTTTTTTTTTTTTAACACACAAAGCCAGAATCAACACAGTAGGCCTGAGCAGTCAAAGGCTGCTCTATTTCTAGGAAAAACAGGTAAGAAATTTGCAGTAGGTGTCAGAATGTCCCAGGAAGATTCAATTCAACAGAAGATCTCCAGCATCTGCTTACTGTCCTAGGTTCAAATGCAGACAAGAATCAGACATGAGGTTTAGCAGAATGCTACTGAATATTTTGGATATGGGTGTTAGCTAGCGTACAGCTTATTATAAATATTGTAGTTACTTGCATATTCCAAGGCAGTAGAGACTCATCTCACAATCAGCTAATAATAGCACTCAGTAGAGATGGAGCTTTTAAAATTAAAATGGTTATTACTGTTCAAAGATTACACTTGTTAAATATTTGCGAATACTTTTAGTAAACAAAACCTTTCAATATGTAGACCTTTTAAAATGCAATGTAACTACACAACTTATCATGTTTCCTTACACGTAACAGAGTAGAGATGAGAAAATTTAAATCATTCCAATGTTTGATTAATACAGTATCTAAAAAGTTCCCCTTTACCGGGAAATGATATAGTGTTTGGCAAAGAAATACTATTGGCAGTTCTTTAAACAAAGACCTACATGTATTTGTTTTCCCCTTTTCGTTAGAAATAGTATAACTTAAGAAAAAATATTTTAATACATTTATAACCTAAACTATCTAGTAATACTTGTAGTACACCAGTGAGATTACCTTGCATGATTTATATACATTGGTGAACCGTGACTTAAATGCTGTAATGGATTCCTAGAAGACAGAAAGCATTGCTGGAGTCTATCACGTTCTGTTTCAAGTGATCTTTGACAAGGTGGAAAAAGGTCCCTTTCAGCATTGCTACTTTTAGGGCATATTCTGAGCTCTTGTATAACAGCCATCCCCAGTGATTTAGAAATCTGCAAAAGATGCTGAAATATTGCATTTATGGCATCAAAGCACAAGAAGATTGGGCACTAAATTTTCTACATAAAAATTGAGCTTGAGGTATTTATACAGTCCTATAAAGGAGATTGTAATCTCCATGTATAGTGGAGATTAAACCTTTCTCAATGGATGGTGTCTGCAACTATTCAGAACTTGTTACATATCATTCCTATGTTATGATATGGAAGCAAAGATCTAATATTGCACAAGGTACAAAAAAAAGTCTAACCTTTATTAGCTATAAAATTTGAAAACTAACAAAGTACTGAGTATAAAAGACTAAAGCAATTGTCCTGCACTGAGACTTGCAAAATTAACAACAGTGCTGCAGCCTGCTTAGAACCCACATCACTCCACACCGCTGCCCATACAGAGGTTGCTGAAGTGAGCGCGGTACATCTATGCAAGCTGTAGCACAGACACCTCAAGCCAGATTCCCTCCTCTGTACTCAACACCAAGCCTTACAGCAATGAGCTCAAAAATGGGTTTGTTGAGACTAAGGGTAATTTCTGGCCCTGTTGACAATGTACATTTTATCAGTGAAAACGTCTGGGATAGGTTAAAAATAAGGTATGGATTCACTCACTTTCTTTAAATGGTCATATTAAATCCTGTGAACATCGGATATCACACGCGCATGCACACACCCACAATCAATCCGGGTCAGTCACAGAGGCTGAATCAGCAGTAGCGCAGTTTGAAGAACAGCAGGTAAGGCCTCTCAGTTAAGAACGGGTCAATTGAGTGGGCTTTTCATCTTGCTTTTTACAACTGAAAGGATGTAAAACAATTTTCACTAACTTGTTTACATTTCCTCTATAAATTCCCAATCATTTTCAGAACTAGCAGAAATCTTTGTCCCTATTCTGAATGCAAAATAATAATCTCAACAAAAGTTATTCTGATTTTTAATTCATGTACATATATTATGATTTCTCAAGTGGTTAACTGGTTAGTTTTCTAGACTGTTGTCAGACAGAAGGGAACTGAATTCTTTGGGGAAGTATCAGCAACACTAAGCTAAATATAAAACATGTATATTTCTTTTCAGGATAAAATGTAAAATAGTCAACGTGGCCTAAAAATTGCACACAATTATTTAACTATTTGTATTTAGACAAGTTATCTTATCATTTTCCTGTGGCCTTTGTAAAGTGTCTTTCTAGTTTGTGTGACTATAACTAGTGTTATATGATTAATTTTGTAGAAAACACATGCACTCATGAAAGGTTATGCTAAACTGAACACATTTGCTACAGGGCATGTTTAAAATACTACTGCTTGCAAGACCATCAGTTTGACACAGCCTGTTATAGAACAAAATAGGCCAAAATTAAAACTTGGCATGCCAGCACACTTTATTTCAGTATTTGTGAAGTGATCACGAATGATTTTCCAAACTTAGGAGCCCCTTTCACTACTTTAAAAGACCCCCCCACACGCACACACACAAAAGTCTAACAGTTCTAACACCATATTTGTTCTTTACCAACTAGCATATACCTTTAATGGTTTAAAGCGATTAACTCCCTCAAGATTGTGCATAACCAGGCATTACTGAGGAAATAAAGACACTCATCACTATTCTTCTTAAATTTTATTCCATAATAAAAAATAGAAGATGAAAGAAAGAGTGTTCAAGAATTAAAGCAATTATTGGTCAATATAAGGAGCGGAAAACTAATTATCTGAATGATGATTAAGGACCTGGTTCAGCAAAAGTAATTCTGGGTCCCACATGGCGTATTTGTAGGCTGCTACAAAACAGAAATCCAGATTATCTTTTACTGAAGCAGGTCCTGTATTATCTACAGGATATTTGATTTCATATTCTATTTATCTTTCTCTTTTTGTTCTTTTTCCTTCTTTTCACGTTCAGCTTTTGCTTCCTCCTCCTCATGTTGTTTTATCAACTGCTCCACCTCCTTCTGCTTCAGAACCCTTATTACTGTCTTTCCGTTCTCTCTGGTCAGTGTTGCAATTTCAACTGAAACATATGGAACAGACAGCGGCATTACATTTTGTCCTTTTGAAAGAGCAATCATTAGACGGGTTAAGATTTGTTACAACTGGCAGCGAAGCAGGAGGTTCTTGTCCTGCCTCCCCCTAATCAACAAAGCCTGGATGCCGAGCCAGATGGCAGCAGTCCTCTTCCGCAGCAGCACACCCAATACCTCTCCAGTGATTCTTCCACCAGACACGTAGCCACTTCTGCTACTGCATCCATGTGGCCTAGTTACAGTCCCTAAACTGTGGTCTAGCCCCTGGAGCTGACCACAGTGGATCATCCTCAACCAGGTCATAGGTAGGTCTCTCAGCAAAGTTAACAAGGATTGCTGCTACATTGTCAAAGATTTTTTACGTGAGCAATAAAAATCCAGTAAGCCGTATGTGGAATATAGGAATTCACAACTTTTTTTTTTTTTTTAAAGGAAAGAGTGTTATCCCATATTGGAGAACTGCTTACCTTTCTCTGCAGAGAGTTTGCTAACATCCATGGTCTTGTTTAGAACCTTAATGGCTAACGCAAGCGCAGTCTTTAAGGTCATTTCCCCTTCTTTGTAGTCTTGTTTTAGCATTGACACAGCTGCCTATAAATTCCACAGAAATTAAAGTGGTATCACTGGGCAATCAACCAAAAGGTTTTTTGCCAGATAATATCAAAACATAAATAATTGTATTTGTACAGTTATCCATTTCTGCTCTGTACTCATAATCAACAATTCATTAGTACAATGTAATTTATGTGCTTTTGTTTTCATTACTTTTTCATTACTTTTGGGGAGGGGAAAAACACAGAACTTCAAACACAGAACTTACAGCACTATTATTCCCAATGCATGTGGCTTTCCATCCTCCATAATTTCCACTAGGATCACTTTGATACAGCTGAAATCCATAATGCTTATCCCAGCCAATGTACAGCAATGAAACACCAAAAGGACGTTTTCCTGTTGGAAAGAAGGCCATTAGCAACCTAAATTTAGTAACAAGATTGGTCACAATTATTTTCTTTGATTTCCTTTTTCAAACCCTTTCCTGTGAACTAGGATTTAACAGACTGTTCTGCACTTCTGTTACTTGAGATAAGCACTACAGCATTATTTCTTCCTAAGTGAAGGGGGGGAGGGGATAGCAGAGGTTTATTTCATTTAACCCCAATAAGCAGCTCATCTCTATCTCCACAAATTGGAATTTATCATCTCTGAACTTTAACTCAAAATTCAGCATTTAAAGTACGTAGCTTAGTTTTTAAAGCATTTAACTTATAAGAGTCAAAAGGCAAATACATTAAAGGTCATTCTTCCACACTTCATATAAATAACACACCAGAACAGTCAGTTCACATTCTAAGGAACACTCCTTACAGTGCCATTTTCTAACATGTTCCTCAATATACCAAAATACTTTTTTTTATTAAAGTTTTACAATATTAATACCCTGCTACATGTAGCAGAAAAAAACCATATTTGCTATTCATTACAATGGAGAGACCAAAACTTTTAAAAGGCTACACAGCGAACAATTTTCTGTTGGTCTTTTGGAAGGCGTTCACTAAACTCAAGAGCACTCAAAGCACTGGGTCTGAACCTCAGCCATCAGTTTCTCAGTGACTAAAAAGCAGCATCTTCAATAGCAAATCAAGTTTGTTACTAATTATGACTGCCTGTTCCCCTCCTAAATTTGGCTACAGTTCTTCTCACTTTAACTTGTTACAGAAGAATTCAGCAGAACTGTCCAAAGACTCAGTTGCTTCAAATTACATAACAGAATCTTTCTTTAGACATTTAAAAGCACTATGGTTCCTCACACCTCCTTACCTCCAAACTGGGTATAGGCCTGCTTGATATCACACAGCGCGGTTACCAGCTGCTCACAAGGAATGGGCTCCTGATACTGTAACAAATACCTAGTATCAAAGACAAAAGAGTTCTCAAAAATTTTGTTGACAGTATCCTGGTACATTTAACAAAAGAGCAAGCTCCTAAGTTAAAGCCTCTCCGATCTAGCTGTTCTATTTCAAACAATCTGAGTGCGTGTTCATTTTGCTTTAATACATAGACAGAACTGAACCTGGCATCGCAGGCAAGTAAAAACTATCGGCAAACCTACCTCTGGGCAATCAGTCTCAGTTCATTTGTCAGAACGTTGGCATCGGAAGTTATTCCTGCAACACTGCAAGCCATATCCCTGCAAGAGAAGCACACGAATGAACTGGATTCCTATCAGTCTCCAAGAAATACCCGTCTTCACGTAGCAGTTCAAGCAGATTACCTGCTGTTGGGCTTCTCTGATCAAAACTACACAGCTGCCACATGCGACAGATTGCTGAGCTCCTGCATTTAGAGTACGTTGAAAGTATAACTGTTTTGGCAGGAGCAGAGGTGGACAGCAGAAAGCAAGCAGGTCAGCTACTCATACGGTTCTGAGGACTATGCCAAAGATGATCAACGATGTTGACAAGATCCTGAGGATTTTCACAAGAGCCACTAGCTACATGAAAGTATCTATTCTGGGCACCACCTGACACAGACAGCATGCCAAAATACTAAAGGAGCCATAAAGCTTCTCTGACAGCCTTCAGCGAGATTGACCAATCACACATTGCCTTCATATAAACGTGAATTAGAGATATTGATGATTACAAAAATCATCATTAACTGCTTTAGCTGAAAATTAATCTTCATTTTTCAGCAACATATAGTTTGCATCCTTGACTGTTTCTTAATCGAACACCTTTTATCTAATTCTTAATTGTCTTAATTTTTTTTGCCAAATCTGATACTGCTGTAGAATTTTCACTACCAGACAATAATCCACATTCTTCTTAACAAAATTAAGAACTTTTCAGAAGACAGAAGAGCCGGCCTAGGCAACCACTCCACTGCACTTACTATACCACCTCCTCAGAAATCCAGTACTTCCTACAGTTCCATCTGCTTTCAAAATAATTCAGAATGGGAAACGACAGATGAAAACCTGTTTGTGTTTCATATGCACCTTACAATAAGGCTGAAGCTCCACGACAGGTTTAACTTTTATAGAGCTAAAAGGTCACGATAGTGACATACATCATCTCTGCTACAGCTGCGGCAAAGAAAGCTAAGGCGTGTTTTACCTGATTTGTCTTACTATCTTTGAATAACACAAGGGGAAAAAAGACTTAAAAGAGGATGCTGAGCTGACGCAGCACAGTCATTTGTGGATTATCTATTACCCATCCACCCCTTGGTATTTTGTAACCTAAGAACTCCCAGTTTAAGAGTGATGTAACAACATTATGGTGTATGGGTAAGTAACAAGAAACAGGCTATTCCACCTGGAAAATTCTCTTTAGAGATAAAAACACGATGCTTCTTTAGAACAATCGCTGAAGGCAATAACAACAAAGTAGTCATACGCACCTGTAGCACTGAACAAAACAAATACAAACATTTCAAATAAATCCAGGCTCAATGCTAAAATGTCTGAATAGTTAGCGGTAACATCAGTGAACATCTGGTCATCATTTCAACTTACTCATTAAGTTTGTATATTTTCTCTGAAAAAAAAACTTCATCAAGAAGCTTGTGAATGTTGCGTCTCTCTGCAGCTAGCAGAACGCCATCGTTTGCTAGAATCCCCAAGCAAGTACCCGCATGTCCGATTGCTTCCATCGCATACTCGACCTGATACAATCGACCTAGGAAACAATTTAAATTATAACAGCCATAAAGTAGCACTAAATGAGACCAAATATGCAAAAAGGTGACTTAAATTTGCAAGACTATGACAGATGCTTGGTGTGCAATTTAGGATTAGTTCTTCAGTCTATCACCAGTCACTAGCAGATTAATTTTTTTAAAATACAGGAAGGAGTCAGAAAAGAGAAATCCACAAATCTGATAAGGCAATCTTGGGCAGAGTCAGTGTGGAAAAAAAAATTTACTAAGCAGAAAAAAATAAAGAACTCTGAAACAGTAGAACAAGACAAAATGAGTTTTAACTGAAAAAAAAATTATACTAGATTTCATATCAATCACTTCTACAATACATGGAAAAAAATGGTTTGCAAGTGCTTGCTTCAGCACGTACAAGAATAATAGGGAGATATGATCACACCAGCAGGATGCTATGCATGTTCTAGGGGCTAGGGGGCAAAGCTGTAACAAAACCCATCCATGCTCAAACAAAAGATGAACAGTAAAGATTTATTTGAATCATTTAAAAAATGCAACAGTGGAATTTGGTGGAAATGTACGCACATTACTGCTTGAATTAGAACAGAAAAGAATTTAAAGCCTCCACTTTTGACCTCTGGAGTCCGTACAGAATCGGGCACTACTCCGGGCAGGTAAATACGATTTCTGCAACTCACGTGTGGGCGGAAACGCGCTGCGAGCAGCGACCGGCCTTTGGGGAAGCGACGCTTATCTGTGTGATGCTTGGTTCTGAAAAGCGGGTTAAAACATTTAGAGCTTATTGGAAAACGCGGGGTTAAAGAGTACCTTCTGGAGAGAATATGGTAGTTCGGGAGTCGTATCTTCGAGACTGCAAAAAGCAACAACAGCCCGTCACCCACCCGCTTGGCCAGGCCGCGCCGAGGGGACGCGGCGCCGCGCGGGGCCCGCCGGGCCGCCACTCACCATGGTGCCGGCGCGGCGCTGCGGGCGGGCGGGCGGGCGGCGAGCGGGCCTGCAAGGCAAACGGCAAGGCGCGGGAGCGTCACCCCGAGGCGGGACAGCGGCACCCGGCCCAGCCCCTGTCCCTGTCCCTGTCCCAGCCCCGATCCCGATCCCGGTCCCGGCCCCGGTCCCTTTCCCGGCCCGCCGCGCCCTGCCCTCCCCTCCCGCCCGCAGTGCGGAGTCATCGCCGCCGCCCCGCCGGAGGACGAAGGCCCCGCGGTCTCCCCGCCCGGCGCAGGGCCCGCCCCGCAGGGCCGCCCCGTCACGGCGCCCCCCGCACTCACTGCGGGCCGACCGGGCGGACCCGGGGGGTGGCGGGGCCCTGCCGGCGGGGAAGGCCCGGGCACGACGGCCGCTCCCGCACCTTCACCGCTGCGTCGGAAATGGCCGCCGCGCATGCGCGGTGCCGCCGCCCGCCCGAGGGCGGGGCTCGCGCGTGCCCGCCCCGAGGGGCCGTAACGGCCGCCCGCGCACCGTCTCACGGCCCCCGCCCCCAGCGCGGCCCCCGCCGTCAGCTCGCGGCTCCGCCAGCGGCCGCGCACCTTCATTGCGGGGCCGGGGGCGCCGTGCGGGGGCGCAGGGGCAGCCCCCGCCTCAGTCGGCGGCCCCGCGGGGCCCGTAGGCGCGGGCAGTGTCAAACCAGAGCTGCTCCACGGCGGCCTGCCCCGCCTCGGCCATCCGCGTGAGGTGCCTCCAGCCGGTGCGCGCCGTGACCAGCAGGTAGTCGCGGTTCTCCGGGTAGGCCAGGGCCGTGTGGGCCGCGATGACGAGGGACTGCGCGAACCTGCCGCACACCAGGAGGAAGAGGGCGCCCCGCTCCTCCTCCGTCAGCGGCAGGACGCGCTCAAAGCCGGCCAGGACGTGGCCCCCGACCCGCAGCGGGTCCGCGCTCTCGATCATCATGTACATCATGGCTATCGCCACCTCAAACACGTAGTAGCCGTAGCTCATGTCACTAAAGTCCAGGATGCCGGACACTCTGTACTGAGGAGCCCCCAAGGAAGGAGAGGTGGAGTCCACCAGAATATTATGGTCATTGAGATCTCCGTGATTGATACCTAAACACAGAAGAAACAAATAGTATTAAATAATTATTAATCAGCAGATTTTTTTTTTCCGGTTTCTCAAAGCAACAGCTATTAAAAGATGCACAGAGGCTGCAATTAACACTCAGCTACAAAACCATACTAGTTTGCCCCTGCATCAAGTGCTGCCTTTAACAGCCTTGCTGCTCCCTAGGAAATACGAGGGTCCTAGAAATTCCACTAACTGGTGGCCAGACAGCAAGGGAGAGGTACAAGATCTGATTCTGCTCTGGTAACACCTGTGATATGCTAGAAAAACAGAGTTTTCAAATCAACAAATGTCAAGTTATCACAATATCATTGTGAGTTGAATTTAAAAAAATATTAAATATTTATTTAGACCTTTATGAAAGGAGGTAGTGTACTCCATACATTCTTAAGCTGATGAAACAGCATGAAAGTCATCACCTTAACTGGAAACAACCTCAGCAGAAAGGTGAAGAACTGAACCTGACTTTACCAGTACTGCACAGCACGTTCCCCCAGCAAGTTCTGCACTGCCAGCAGCAGCAGTGCAGAATTCAGCACATTATTTCCATGTGTGCTATGGATAAAGGAGGCTTCGTTTGCCTTTTTTTTGCCTTTCCCATGAACCCAATCTCCTGTAAGAAACCTGTGTCTCAGTTCAACACAATTTGTTGAGAATAAAATACTCACAGGCTCGAAAACTGCTTAGTTTGGGTATGATTTTCTCTTTAAATTGCTCAATAACTTGTTCCACAACTTCACGATATTGGTTCTGGCCCAGGGCATAAATGTACCGATCTAGAAGAGGGACGTTTGCCAGGTTCCAAATGAACTGGCCTCGATGCAGACTTTTTACTGATGGATGATGGAATTTCTTTTAAAAAGCACAAGAGAAAATAGGCCATAATTAAAAACCTGTTCCTGTGATTAAATGCCTTGATTCAAAGCCCCTTTAACAGGTTCCAAACAAGACTTGCTGAAAAGCACCACACCATTGACCATTTATATCAACCAGCAAAAGAATAATCTGAAAGGTTATTTCAGGCAAGCATCTTAATATCTACACAAAACATGATTATTTTTTCCCCCTATTCTTTAGGTACATAAGTTATCTTAAGTCCTTTGCCGCTGAACTCATTTAAAATTGATGCTTTCCGCAACGTTTCTGCAAGTGATACTGACTTTCTAGCAGTTCTGAGGCCTTGCCAAGGCTGGAGCCGCACACAGGCAGAGCTTGGATTGTGCAGCTGAGCTGGCACTACAAAAAGCTGCCGAAGCGTTAGAGACAGAAACCGCGCCAGCGTGTCAGAAACAGTTACACAGACGCACTCTGTGCACTTAAAGGTGGCAGCTTCTGGGGTTGAGCCTTAGAATCCACTGGCACATGATAAATCCCAAAGACAGAAGTACTTTACAGAGCTGCTGGACAATTTTATTCTTATGAAAACATCTACAGGATCCAAACGTCCCAGCAGTACACAAAGACCCCAGCGAACTGACCCACATGCAGTAGGCTATGCGCATCTCACTTTACTTGTTTGGAAAGGAAGTGCAGCCAAATCAGCTGTGTATGACTTTGCCTTCGTGCATCCAGGTATCCTAAATATTTTAAACAAACAGGATCTCTCTCTCTCTCACTAGAAGTAAAAAAGGTGGTTTGGAAAGTGACGTTTTGGGAGGAAAAGCATCTCTCTCACTGTACACCACTCTTATCCTTGAACCCTCTTAACGCTCATTAAGGTGACCTGCGAGCCAGATTCTGCCACTGCACAGGGCACATATAAACACTTCCCGTTACAGCTGCTGCCTTCCTCTTAAAAAGAAATTAACGCTTAGAAATAAGGCTATTACTTAAAGATAGCTAAATGATAGTTAAAACTAGAGCCATATGAAAATTTATGGAGCAATACCAAGCCTAAAACACAAATCACCGCAGATGGTCCCTAACGCTATATAAAGCACCACCCTGGTGCTTTCTGGTGCCATCTGGTGAGCAACCACTGCAATTTCCCCAGCACAAGTCAGGTATTCCAGCAAACTATGAGATACCAGATGCATGAAAGGTAATAAAAAGGCAGAGATCTTAATCTCATGAGCCCTCATCACTGTGAAGCCATTAACAGCCACTTCTTTCCACTTAGAAAATGAGAGACGCATCCAGGCAAAAGAAGACACCAACAAGAGAAGGTGGAATTATTATTTTGTGCACAAAACAAAGCATGGCACATTCCTTTGCTATCAAACTGACCAAGCAATTAACTGGATAGAAAAGGCTGTACGTTCTGATCTGTCATCAAAACCTAGAGTATCTTAGGTATTATTTTTGGTATCAGTGATATCTGGGAGTTTTGACATTAACAATTGCAATTTTCTTTCTTTTAAATGACAAAACTTGGTAAATAATAATTCTTATGTTACAGGCATGAAGAGCATTTCCCTTCAAAATTTGCACTCACATCTACTGCTTCCTACTGGGCAGGGGAAATCACAGACATTTTTTGAGACTAGCTCGTCTATATAAATTATTTTAATCATATTATAAGAGCAAGAGCAGACTATTAAAAGCCAACAGTAAATTATCTTTCCCAATGGAAAAATGCTGTTGTAACTTAGGAATGCGGTTGGTAAAGCTAGCAATTCACATTTCATAATTGTCTGAAGCCAGTAGCCAGAACATGTGAAGGAAAGGTTAATGAAAGGCAATAAATAATTCAAGAGTTCTTTTATGTATCAAACAATCACTGGATGATTTATCAGCTTTATTATTCTGCATAGTTACCGAGTAAAGAAAGAACTTACTATGCATTAAGATTGACTGGAAGCAGAGGAACTGAGAGAAGTGTCCCAAATCTCTCCTCACTAGCACAAGTGGCATTATAAAAAAGGAACCAACTGCTACCACTGCAATAACTGGCCACAGTTCTAATGGCCAGCAGAAAGAGAGCAAGTCAAAATGAATTCAAATTAAAAGATTACCCAGTTGTGCTTGACATATGCATTTTACAAAAATGCTTCAAAACAAGCTGTACATGCTTTAGTTCAGGCAGCCTAGGATTCAGTCTCCTTATTTGCCAGACTTGAAATACCTGACAGGTGAATTTTGAATAAATAAAAATAAAACCTTACGTCCCTGTTCAAGGTACAAAAATGCATTGCAAAAGGATCACCAAGACTCTGTCATAAGCACTGGCTGGTCGTGTTACCTGGGGAAATGCTTTAGTAACAGTCAGCTTCCCCAGTTACAGCATGGGGGCTGGCACCTGGAAGTTGAATTCAAGTCTGCATTCACCAACTTCAATTTTACAGGTCAGGAAAGTTGACAGCAAACACAAGAAGAAACAGATACGAAAAAATCAATTGAAAATGAAGTTTGTCAAGCCAGAGCAACAAAAACTCACCTCTGAGAGAGCTTTATCCAAACTGGCAGCTAGCTTACCAATCTCATAGAAAATCTGGGGATTTGTAGCAAGTTTTGCAGCAACTTTTGCTACTGGTGTACCTGGCAGGTAAGTCAGTAGTCTGACCATGTACTTCTTGTTGTCAGGTCCACTACCTAACAAGCAAACAGAAATACACTCACTTCAATACATGCTATTGAGTATTAGTTAACACAAGAGGCAAAATGGCTTCTCCTGGAGCAGAAGTCAGATGTAGCTGAAAAAACAGATTTCGTTCAAAGATCTTGCGCCATACCTCAAGCCCACACCTACAGACACTTGCAGCACTGCACAAACCTTATCAGTAGTGCTGCTCTTACTCTGATCAAGGTTCTCCAGTGTCTCTATATGTTTTTCTATATTTACCACTCTGAATTAAATAGGCAGCTTGACCCCGATGTTCTCACCATGATATTCCTGCACCCCAAAGTAGATATTTCATCAGGGAAGTTCTTGTTCAAAAGCTACAGGTGAGGTGCAAGACGGATCAGGATATACAGGCTTGAGAAAGTACCAGACCGCTACTGCACGCACAGGAACCGCTACAGGTGGAAGCTGAGCACGGAGTGCCTGGTGAAAACCACAGGCTCTCTTGCAACTTGCTCTGGCTCGCTCACGTATGAGCAAGTAATCATCCAAGATTACTCCACATTCGTATCAGTGCAACAGAGCAGAATGCGGGCTGACTATCACTGATCCAAACCCTCTGTTGTGTTGCAACAAGCGCATCACAGAGAAAGTTACCACTGAGTTAAGGGTGATAGTAGGGCAGTGAAGGTCCTTGCAATTGCTCACCTCTTGGCTCCAGAGACATGATGTTACCATCTTTTGTAAGGTAAGGTGTAGCTGAAGGAAAGCCTTCAGCACTGAGAAATACCATGGCCTGTGTCTGTGCTTCAATGAGATCAGGCTCCTGGCTGTCTTCCGAATTGGTGATTTTGAGGACATATTCATCTGCACCTTCAGCCTCACCTTTGCTTCTTGAGACACGCACATGGAAATTCTGATCGTCATAGCTGGGGAGAGGCCTGATCCAGGACACCTTTAATCCAAACACCCTGTCAACCAATTCTGTCGCTTCCTTTTCACCAAATGTTGGTTTGCTCAATGTCTGTGGTTGGCAGTCGCTTCCAGAAGACATCGTGTCTCTAGGAAAAAAAAAAGAGATGCTGGAAGACACAATCTGTATTCTGACATCGGAAGCAGTGGTTAATGCAACAAACTGTGTTCAGATATGGGAGAAGAGTGTGTTAAACAAGGAAAAAAACCTAACACGCTAAGCAAGTCCACGTTTCTTATATCACAGCTCCTTGCCAACTGCTTTACCTGTTGCCCCCAGAAGTAAGCCTTCTAAGTGAGCTGCACCCAATCTGTTCTCAACAAGCGGACGGAACAAAATTATTAACGATCAGCACTTTTATCAGCTGCTTTCCAGTAACAGCCTAACCCGGCACATTGCTAACCAGGCATGATTTCCTAAGGAATGGAGTTACTGATTTCCTAACCAGAAAGCTCTCAATTCACAGCCGCTAAAGGTAAGAAAGACTTCTGTGGATACTTCGCGTCAGAGCAGGCCTGCTCGCTCAGCCCAGCCACGACCAGCTCCAGCGCCCAGGGGCGCAGAACAGACCGCGGATGCCGGCTGCGTCTCACCCGCTCCAGCCGCAGCTCTCGGCGCCTGCCCGGCTGCTGGCAACGCCGAGCCTCAGCCTCCGCGAAGCGAAGCGAGCAGACGCCGGGGGGCTCTGCCCGGACCTCTGGCCTGCTCCGGCAGCCCTGGGAGCTGCAGGACCAGGAGGGCGGCCGAGCGCCGCAGACCCGGCCCCTGGCGGCACTCCCGCTCCCCTCCCCGCGGGGCCGCCCGCAGCCGCGCCAGCGCCCCCGGGCAGCGCGGCCCGGCCGGGCAGGGAGGCGCCGCCGACCCCGCGCCTGCGCCCGAGCCGCCGGGCCTGGGCCGCGCCTCACGGGCTGCGGGGCGGGGGAGGCCCCGCGGGCCCCTCGCACGGCGAGGCGGGCCTCAGGCCGCACCTCTGCTGCACGACAGGTCGCGGCTGAGCCCTCAGCGAGGACGGGTCCGAGGCACTAGGCCGTACGCCGCTCGGCTCCTGGGGTTGCTCTCTGGCAGCATGGAAATCTGCAGCTTCCTGTCAGAAACTGCAAACGTTGTCCAGAGGTTCCCCTGCTAGCCCCAGAAACAGGTCTACGTTTGTGTTTAAATCATTTTAGGAGTATACAAGATTTGGAAAACTCTTGTTTTGACCTATAATCATTTACCTAAAACAAACTTGATGCATCAGCCAACTCTCTCCTTTGGACTGTACCAGAATTCAGGCTGGCAACACTTGAGCGATCTCAGAATCTTAAGACTTTGTTCCTGCTGACAAAGCTCACTTTCCCCACACATACACGTCTTCAGCATAGAATCCTCTTCTGAAATCCCTCATGACAAAAATGGAGTAATCCACAACAGTTGAGGTTCAACAATCACAGCACGGGGAATCTGAGGAAAAACTGGATTTAGAAAGGCCAACATCCTAACGTTTTTAAGTAGATCAATTTAAAAAGCCTGTCTCAATAGTTCAGCGTTATGAATAACATTAAATAAAATTGAGAATATTTTAATGCAGTTGGGAATTCAGATGACAGAAACTTCTTCCAAGTAACAAAGACAAGGTCCTTTCTTTTTTTCCCCCACCCCATTTTAGAGCAAATATTTCTACACAAAGGGATTGACCAACCCCTTCTTTAAACCCACCTCATTTTCCTTCCCCTTTCCTCCCAGCCCCATGAAATCACAAATGAGCTTTTCAAAAATAGAGGTGCTCTAGAAAAGACTGAAGGGTCTCTCAATTTCTGAGACAGAAGGTTTAGCTCACTGACGGGAAACTGAGAGATAACAGGAAAGCATTCTTGCTATGCTTGTGACTAAGGTGCCTATCAGGTTACTGAAAAATCAGAAGGTACTCGCTCTCTCTGTAAACAGTAACTACAACGCATTTTACAGTTAGTCCTGCCTTAGTTTCCAGACAGCAGGGCCAACATTTAAGACAGTTATGCACGCTTCTTGCCTGCCTGGTACTCTGGTGGAAAGCATGCTGCATTCCTAAGGCAACCCCCAGGGCTAAAGCTGTACTTCAGCCTCTCCTACCATTATCTGTAAGAAAAATAAACTTTTAATTGTCCATCTGCACTGGATGCCAGTTTAATTGCCTCTTCTGAATGCACGTCTTTGAAGACGCACTGATGTTAGATAGCCCCAAGTCAACTCTGGAAAAAACTTGTCACATGTGTAAGCTCTACATGCCATAAATGTAACCTTAGTCAGCAGTATGCTTTAATACATGGGTTGATCTACATTCTAAATTGAAGTAGATGTTTTCCTTAAGAAAAATAAGCAGATTATTCAGAAGTCATTTGATTTAATATCCAGAGGGATATCTGGAGCTCAGCTGACAGAGAAAGCCTCCTTCTAAACTGATTAAGCATGCTTTGGAAACCACACGAGACACTCCTAAAGAGAAAACTACACTGATGCATAATGATAACCTTTTCCTTATTCACCCTACACTTCCAGACTTCGTGTCATTTTAACTTTATTCCACATGATCTATTAAAAATAGATGGTAACTACAAGAACTGTGATACAATTTTCTTTATTAAAAATAATTTACAGCATCAGTAACATTTTATGCACAATTGTCATCAACTGAACTTCTTATAAGATACAGCTATACAATACTTACTGAACTTAAAACTTACGACTGCTTTGTTGGCTTTAAACAGCAGACAGATTTGCAGTTGCTTAAATATTATCAATATACATAATTTTATGTCCTTAAACTTCGGTGTAAAGTGTATAAACATCAACACTATCCCAAAGTTTTGTCATTTGGAGGGGGGGGGAAGGGCACAGAGTAAAT
This sequence comes from Anser cygnoides, assembly GCF_040182565.1. NCBI lineage: Eukaryota > Metazoa > Chordata > Aves > Anseriformes > Anatidae > Anser > Anser cygnoides. The sequence continues at coordinate 14,330,451 of NC_089883.1, forward strand.
GTTTAGAAAAACTGTTATAGATTCTTCTCCAAATCAAACTGGAGACACAATTCCAGGTTAAATACATCTAACACAGTCACTTCCTCAAAAAGGAGCACTTCCTCCTATGTTTTAAGATGCTATAAAGTCTGATTGAACAATGCTTTTTTGTGTGATCACAGCAATCCTCAGACTGTATCGTATATACTGCCACTGCCAGAAGGCAAACTTCACTGTTGCTCACAGGTTCCTAGCCTGTTGCTCACAGGTTCCTAGCACTATGTTCAAAGTCAAATGTCCCTCCTTCACTGCTGAGTTATTGACCTGGACTTTATAATGTTCACTGCTACACACTGGGAGAGGGGACAGGCACGTTGCCATGGATAATCACACAAGGGTCCTTCATTGGCAGTTCACTACCACATGAGAAGCAGGAGATGGCTACACAAGCAGCGCTGTTCCTCTTAGCACCTGCTACACTTCATACGTACAGATCTTAAGGGTAGGAGTCAGTCTGCACAAGAGACCGAGACGCTATCAGCATGAGCCTCAAGGTTAACAGCATCTCTGCTTTGAGCTGTCTTTCACTGATGTTAAGGCATAGGAGTGCGGCAGATTTCAAGTAGTTGCTATGATAATGAAGCCATCACGTCTCTTGTAAGAGATGACTACTATTATTGGTGACAATAACTTGTGGATAAGTCACAGCCCTTGAAATTGCACTTAACTTCACAATATTGGTTTACCTTGAAATGGCTTGGATCCCTATCTCCGTCTGACACAACGAGTGTTACTGCACTAGAGAGGGTGGGAGGCTGGATCCCACTCAAGCATAAGCAGTCACAGAAAAATTTTTTAAACAGCCTGGTAGCTGTATTTTCATTTATCATCTGCATGAGGCATCATTACGTGACAGCTCTAAAGTCTTACTTGCTCCTCAATAATGAACATGCATTTTCTTCGACTAAGAATATATCCTTGAGCTGAAAAAGAAGTATTAGATGCTGTTATACAAGAAATAAGATCTTAACTCTTGATAAAATTAGCCAAAAGCGTACCGCAGAACAAACTCATTCAGCATTCAGTTGAATACAGTATTCAAGAATTCATTGATTTATTACCCATCAATGGTATGAGTCACTGGAATGTTGGTTGTTTTTTTAATTTCAACTAAAAGAAAAACAGCCAAATTAGTGAAGCATATAGAATTTCAACCCTTAAGGAATTTTGGCCAGTAAAATAAGAAGATATATCAGAATTATGCCAAAGAAATGGAACGTAGCATTTGAACTGTCCAGAAATTATACTGTATTGATATAATTGTCAGGTTTTTTTACTTTATATTTTTAGGCATGTCAAACATACACCATTCAAATCCTTAAACAGCATCTTATTCTGCAAGTCAACTGGCTTAGCGTCTGGTTATAAATTTAAATAAAGCACATGTAGTAAAGCTAACGTACTCCTCTTACAAGTTTTGACATTTTAGACAATGTTTATCAAGAGCAAAAATCTAAAAGCAAAATCTTGACAAGTTATAGGCAAGTTATTGCAACTTTGCCCTTCAAAAGAAGTTAATCTCTGCATAACAGTAAGTGGTACTATGAAGCTGTTCAAGATATAGGAGCACAGAAATAGCTATCTTGAAGCTATCAGTAAAGACTCACTTGCACTGATTAGAAAATCAATGATTATTGCAGTGATAAAACAAAAGCACTTATGCAGAAACTGTGCATCTTTCATTAATATTAAATATGCAACAGTGGATTTTATTATTATTTTTTTTTTTTTTAATCACCAATACACTGATAATTACATTTATTGGAGTTGCAGTGGCTAAGAGCCAAATTTGTTCGGTATCCAGAGATCTTCAGCCGGGGAATCTGATACTTGTTCAGAAGAGCTGCAAACTAACAGCATATTAGAAAGCAGTAAAAGGCAGTATGGCTATCTCAGCTAGTTAACATTTGACAAGCAGAATTTATTAGACATACGCTGCGTTTAAAGCAGAGGAATTTAAACAGTCATAATAAACTTTTTTAAATGTTAAAATTCTAAAGGGAAGTACTTTGGCTAATGATATCAAACATTACAGTAAAAACCTGATGGCATAAAGGACAAACTGCACACCTTAAGGTGGACATGACAAATTGCAGCTTACCAAAAGGCCAGGGTGCTATATTTGATCAGCATGAACAAAATACATCGTGGGCATTTTGTTAAATGCAGAGATGTTGCCCATGCAAACTTCATACCTCTAGCACACAGTACTTCATGGCATGAGCAGTTTTAAATCCATATGGGATATAATGCCATAAGGTAAATCATGATCTATCATACAGGACACCGTGGGTCTTGTGGACTGCTTTTTGCTCAGCCCATAATTTAAAGAGCAGATAATTAAAAACTGAAGATCTGTTCTAAGACTTTGATGCCAAAAAACATGTCTGGCCTTTAACATTTCATACCATCTGCTACCCTTAAACCAACAAACAGCAGTACACAGATTACAGGTGCAAAAACTAAGTGGAAACAACTGCAGAAAATCTTACATAATAATCTTCAGCACAATCAGTTTCAGATTTCGTGTAGTTTATTTACAAAATGGTCTCATAAAACATCCCCTCCATACTTACAGCTCTCTGCCACAACACACATGTTGATTTTAGCAATGTTTAATAGCACCATTAGAATATTATTTAAAATCAGGAAGGATCTTCTTGCAGTTACAATGATTCACAATCTTTTACATCCATGGACGAAGTAACTTTGAGCACACTAGGACTGTTTGCAGTTCCACAGTACAGATTCCTGGGTTCACACAAGGCATTTTCAGGATTACCAGTTAATGCAAGGTACCCATAGAGTCAGTAGTTACTATAAGAATCTTTGAGCCACAAAGTTTAGACTTCCACCATATTTGTATAAAGTTATCTCCACGTCGTTTTCAAACAAGGCAATCACGCTGAACACTTTTCCAGTGCTTGTCTTCAAAATAAAAGCAGAGAGACCACAATCAAGAGTTTTCCTTTCACCTCCCCTTGCTTATTCTCAGTTAGTATTCTAACCCCAAGTTACACAAGCAAGCTTAACACAAGCAAATTCAATTTGATTATCTGCCACTGCAGAACAGAGATTTCTGGGAATAGAACGAAGGCCTACTCTACCAGCTTCGATCCAGTTGGGGGCATGCTACGTATTGTAATTACACTACTGGTAACAACAAAAAGCCATTTCCTTAAAATGGCAGATTATATTTACCATAAAGATCCTTTATACAGGATGGAAAGCTGAATCCTCCCTCAAATAGTTTCACTCTTGTTTTTCAAGGAACCTGAATGAGCTAAGACTCAATTCTACCCTAACAGAGTGCCCATAAAGGGGGAAAGCAATGCTATAAAGTTAAAAATGAAGGATTTCAGGCTGCATAAGGAGTGCATAGAAGGAAGGCTTATTACCTAATATGTTTACATGTACTTTGGTAAACTTCAATAACCAGGACAAACTTTAGGCCAGACTATCAGTTTACTTTCAAAGAAGATCAAATACTGTTCCCTGCTTCCAATCATCAGGACTGAAAGCACAGAAAGGAGTTAATCATGAGCACGTTCAGTAAGAAATTAAAAAAGTACTGCAGAGATACCTTAATATCCAAAGTCATTCCAGGCGACAGCTCTGGAGGGAACAATATAGAAAACTGCTCTCTGCCACTGAGACCCAAAGTATTTGGATTTTCCCCAGGAAGAAACTGAAGTGGAGCTATGCCTATTCCAATCAATTGGCTTTTATGGACCTTCTCGTAGCTTTCAGCTAGGACAGCTTTAACACCCTGCAAAAATACACGAAATTTAGTAGTTCAGTATAGTAGTGACTTACAGTTAAATACAGAAACAAGCTTCAAATAATTTATGTAAAAAACACAAGGTGAAGAAAAGAGTGCTTTGTATGAGTCCTGTAAGTAGGTAACATCTTTTAGCTTTATAGCTAGACAGCAAATAAGCTGGAGCAGGTCCATACAGTATGAAACAGTTTTAGAATGAAGTGACAATGCTGTAGTTATCAGGGAGAAAGTCCCACATGCAATATAGTTGCTTCTATTACTCCAGACTTGTGCAAGAATGACTGTCTAACTCAAAATATATTATGAATATTACAAGGAATTAGTCTACAACAGCTAGATGCTAAAATCCCTATAGAAACCAAACAGAGCCCAACACTAGATAAATATCTAAGCTACCTCAATGTCTGTAGTCTAGGATGCTAAGTTACATGTTTGTAAGTTACATGCTTATGAAATTCAGATTTACTCCTCTGACCAGTCACTCTTCCATGAAGGTTCTTCTACGAAGGTTCTAGCAAAGAAATTACTCAAATTTTTACAAACAAAATGTGGTATTATATTTGAGGTTGAAGACAGTTTCTAAACAGATTTATACCCGAAGCTATTTTTTTTAAGGTACCAAAAGGCACCAAAAACCACAGTGTTGAAAAACAACTAGCAGTACCAGTAGAAAAGGTCCTTTTGCCGCCCAGTCTCTTGAGCTGCCCAGTCCATACTTCTTTCCTGCTAAAATAATTACAGGAATGCCTTCTTTCTGGTACAACTCTGCTGCTTCAAACACATCTAGCTGTGGAATGAAATGAAATAATTTGAGTGAGTTCTAAATTTTATCACATTTTTAAAGTAGCTATAAAAACAAATATTTTTACCGTTTGTCCAGATGGAAAATGAATTGTTTTAGGAGCCGGTTTTCCTATGAACTTATTCAGAAGCTTGATATTTGCAAAGGTACCTCTTGTCATCACAGCATCATTACCTCTTCGAGCTCCATAAGAGTTGAATTCACGAGGTGTGAGTCTACAATAAAAACATTTAAAAGGGAATCAGTTGTTTCAAAGATTACCTTATTTAGAACAATATTATGATTTTAAGTATCACGGCATCTCAAAAACATTAAGTTATAAGCACAAGAAGTAAAGAACTATTTATCTGACAAATGCAATTAATTTTCTAATTTGATTATAATATTTATTATAATAATATAATGAACATGTAAATCATTGCTAGATGAAAGCTGAAATTTTAAATGCATTTTCTGTAACTTCATTATCAAGTGTTATGAATAGTATGGTATTTAAAACAGGAGTTATCTTACACGAAGCATGGTTACTTATCCTCTCACCTCCAACAGCATGTTTATCAATAAATATTGCACCAGAATGACAGCTTTACTCTTAAATCAAACCACCATCTTAGAAGCAAACATCCATTAATTCTCTTTTAATACTACTCATTCAGACTGAATACAAGTTAAAAACACGGAGTCCACACCACAGGCTATTATTTTGTCATGCTCCACTGATACTAATCATAATACATCTTTGCAATATAGTACAAAACAATTTCCAAAATACTCAGTGGAGTTGTGACACTGAAGAGATCAGCATCTCATTATATGGTCTCTACAGAATTTCAGAAGAGATGAAAGGCACCCACCACTACCACTGCAAGATGCTGTCTGATGCAGAAATAAGCTAAAGCACCAAATTTACATTTGTAAGACCAGGCTTCACTTTCTCAAACGATACATGCTTCTGGAACTTCTGATCTGTTCTGCACATCTATCCAACTCTTCTTGAGGCTGATAACAGTAGCAGTCACTAACCTCACGTTAACATAAGATCACACTTTGTAAATTAAGAAGTCATTTTTTCTTTGGCCTGTATTTGGCAGCAGATGTTACCTTAACAGTTACAACAATGAGCTCTTGCAGTAGGTCTCAGTTGTTTGATGTAACATTAGACAGGACCACAAGATCAGTGATTACTTACAAATCCCAGTAGCAATTACTATTTTGCTTAACCATGTACAACCTCCACTTGATGCAGACAGGTATTTATATTGACAAGCAACAATGATGATCAGTTATTTGACTTGTAAAGCAATCCTCTGATACAATCAGAGCTGTTTAATATGAAAAAAACATACCCTTTGTTGGTCAGATACTTAGCAGCAGCACTACTCCTTGCAATGCTTCCAGCAGGGGATATGTGATCTGTAGTTACAGAATCTCCCAAATACAACAAGACATGGGCATTTTCAATCGCTTGTGGTGAAACTGGTTCTTTGGCCTAAAAGAGAAGGGGGGAGACGTGATGAGGAGGAACTGAACAAGATAGATAACACCCATTTTTCTTCTTAGAGCCTTTTAGACATAACAGGCATCTGCAATATATGAAGAGAATACACAGGCTCCCCTCATTCCAAATATACAAACAATATTTAGAAGACAAGTATTAGCAATGATCAAATTTGATACTTACACACCAAAGCTTTACTGGAACAGCTATTCCCTTACTTAAATCTAATGCATATAGTCTGGTGGGTAGATCCAATGTACTTACAAGTTTATCAAAAAAGGAAGGACATCTGATATAAGTAGATTTCAAATCCCAGGGAAATAAAGCTGACTCAGGCGCTTCCAGTGAATTCCATCGTTTGTTTCCCTTCTACATAAAAGTAACCAAAACGAACAAGAATTTGTTTACAGTCTTTTTACATTCTGAAAGCAAAGACCTTTTCGTGACTTTTTTTTTTTTTTTTAAGTTATATGACATAATATCAATAAGGCAACTTGTAGTATATAGGTAACCATATCAGTCAAATCCTCCTTTAGCATAATGAAAATAACTGACAATCCAATCACATTCAACTGGAATATAAGACTATAATGAAATGCACTCTAAGTTTTAGAACAAAAGACCATTCTTACCTCCATTTTTTCTTTCAATTCCTTAAACATGGATGATATCACACACTCTTCCTCCACTGTGTGTAGCTCTTTTCGGGTGGGCCAAATATCTCGTAGGTAGATACTTTTGCCATTAAAGCCAGTGCCTGAGGAGGGTTTTAAACAGAAAAACAATTTTGAAGCAAAATACTTAGATTGTCAATACACATTATATTCATATACGTACACACACTCAGCTCTTCAGAGAAGATACCAGACACAAAGAATTTAAGAATCTTAAGAATTTAAGAAACAGTTAAGTGGATGTTTTGTTTTAGCTGCTAGCAACGTCAAATGTAACTGTGCATTCTCTTCAATATCCTGTTGTAGTATGCTGAAATGCACAGGAAGAAACTTCTTCTAGGTATGCATTAGAAATAGAAATATGAGACATATGGAAATACTTACCCAAAGGCTCAGTCTCAAAGTCTATTCTAACAGTGCCTGCAATAGCATAAGCAACTACTAGCGGTGGAGAAGCAAGGTAGTTGGCACGGACACAGTCGCAGAGACGTCCTTCAAAGTTCTTTGTTCCAGACAACACTCCACAGGCAATTATATCACCCTGAAAGTCAGATCCAGATGTAATTTTTTCAGGACTTCATAGTACTACAACAGCTTCTGTTATTTTTTTTGATGACTAAGATGTGCTTTTAGCATTCCACTTCAAAAAGATATCCTAATTCTTCAACACAAAAGCACTTTATTCTCCAGTGCTACCCCTCCTCTTCCTCCTACCATCAAAAGGATTTATCTCAACTCTAATGTGTCCTCTAGTCACTTCAGTGAACTTCTGCCTAATTTGTTACTTCTTCCTTCTATTTCACAGGAGAAGAGTGCTGCAGCTATTTGCACACCGCTGGTTCAAATCAGTCCAGGACATAACTCCTTAAACTCCTTGCACATTACATCCTTCCTAAGATTAGGTCCTATGTATTTATCTTACAGTTTGTATCTGTATGCTATGAAGACTATGTTACATTTATTTCCCATAGCAATCAATGGTCTCCTTCTGAAATGCAGAGGCTTGAGAATATTACTAAGTCCAAGCCACGAACAAAGTTCCTTTTGCAGATTCCTGTATTTCTTTGTCATTCAACACTGTAATGAGTACGTTTCTGTATTCAACAAGCCTTGGACCTCTACCTGTTTTATTGCATTCCTGATGGCTTCTGGAAGGGGAGCAGTGTTTCCAACACAGGTTGAACACCCATAACCGACAACCTCAAAGCTACAATAAAAAAAAACAATCAAGTAGCACATTAAATCATTAAGAGCAGTTTGTTAGCAAAAAGCCTTTTTTATTAGTTGTCACTAAGAGGATTTTTCTTCCCCTTTATTATATAGGCATTTTAGGAATTTAACGGCAGACATCGCATCTCATTGATGCAAGCAAGAAAATTTTTGTAACCAATCAAGGTTAATCAAATAAAATACCTCAAAAGGTTTCAGTTCCTTAAGTACTGGCAAAGCAAAGGCAGTAATGTTCCTCACAGAGCACACCTGGGCACTATTAGAGAACTATGAACCTAATCTAACTATTATTTCTACCGAGTAACCAAAAGCATGCTAAACACCCCATGAAAGCCTGAAAAGGCCAATTCAGGCTGAATGTTAACAGACCGCCCTGAAGAATTTACATCCAGCTTCCACTTTCAAAATACAAGAACTAGTGCATCCTGAGAAAGATACGTACACATATGTAGCTTGTTACTGAAACTCAGAGCTCAGCTACAGTAAAAATTTACACATAATAAATTCTAAGGTGGGAATAAAATTGAGTGAAACAACCCTAAATAAACACATAGCTAAAATGACAGACTAGCAAGCTTAAGAATTAGCCGTCCCAAAGTGAATAGCAAGCATGGTTATCAACCTGTACAAAAACCCACGTGAACTATTTTTCTGAAATAACAAATGGAACAGGAATCAAAACGTACCCAAGCTTACTAAGGTATGGTAATACTCCACTTGAACTGAGGTAATGTGTAACCATTCCACTGCCTGGTGATAAACTTGTTCTTATATAGGGCTTTACCACTAGGCCAGCTTCAACAGCTTTTTTGGCCAGAAGTCCTACAAGACAAAAAAAGAAAGACAGCTTATGTTTTGTATACCCCTTAAAATAACATGTACACGATGCTAACTTATTTAAACCAAGCATAAAAAAGGCCATGGGGACCTTCAATTTATTAAAGTAACTACTTGTCTGAATAAAGTTACTTTATTCGTAACAATATAATTCAGGTTTTAGCTCTCATTCCTGCTCTGTAGATGCCCATTTTCACTTCTATAACAAAAATATTTCCCATGTTCTAGCTGGCCATCAGTACAACACTCCTCCACTGATAAAGGTCACACAGCTTCAAAGTGAAACTTGCCTTAGCCACAAGGGATCTTAAAGGAAACAAAGCAAGGTCTGAGAAGAGTTAACCAGGAGTTCCAGGAAAATTACATGCATCTTATAAAGACATAGCACGTAGTACCTAACTGTTAAGGCACAGAGCAATTGTTCAGCAAACTGGATTTACTTTCCAGACTCTGCTGCTAGCCATGCAGTTCAAGCTATTATCATCTATGACAAAGCCCACCTTCTGCATCAATTTGTGTCAAAATGTGCATCCACCTGAAGGCAGCCCTAAACCTGGTTACCTGTTGAAATGCTACCAAATAGAAATATTTCTGAATTACTATTATTACAACTACTTTATGACAAATTTTGAGATCATATTATTGAAGAAAATCTCACATTACCTAACCTCTTGAACATACAAGTTTAAGGCTAGAAGTGTACCATTTGAAGCCTTCCAGTCATTACAGAGAACCTACAAAAGTGAAGGTAAAGGCTGTGTAAACATGGGCACAACATTAAGATCAGGTTGCTACCAGACAACATACCTGCAGCAAGCATGACAGACGGATTGCAATTATTGGTACAGCTGATTACTGCAGCAATGACAATGCAGCCATGAGATAGCTTGTATTCATTTCCTTCATACTGAACAGGTACAATGTCATTCTGTTTCTCAACTGCAATCTGAAACCCTTTAACACCAGTCTAGATAACAAAAATATGTTAGCAAATATTATACTACATTAAGTATGACATTACAGCCTGACCAAGTGAACACCCATTTTGGACTAATACTCAGCTGTCCCATTAGGAACCCTTACGCAGATTTTGCAAGTCATCAGTTCACACACCTCACTTGCCATGCATATAAGTCTCATCCTTTCTTTGTAGTTACATTAACTTTGCAACAACTGTGAACAAACGCCAGTCAAAGGATGGTTGATGCCACGTATTTCTTGCTACACACAAAAGAACAGTTCCTTAAGAGTCTATCTCATTTTATATAATGCTTGTTTCTGAATTAGAGGCATACCCAAGACTAATTTGAAAAGGATAACTAAATGCAAACTAGCTCCTCCAGCTCTTCAGCACTGTCATCCATAACCTGTTCTGATTTCTTTCCCCACCACAACTGATCATTCCATTTTATATACCTCATTACAAGCCAGAAATGCTAAAGCCAAAGAATTTTGACAGAACTTCTAAGTGGAAATGTTTCTGATCAAATACTGTTGCTAGCCCTTAACTTTAACGACCAACATTAAAAATGACCATGCATTTCTGTATTATCTACATTCTTAGATGCCTATGCTTACTGCAAACCAAAAACACCAGCTTAAGAGTAAAACAACTTCCTCTGAAGTCAAACTACACTGCAAGCAAAAAATTCCATGCAAGTGGATGAAACAGAATTTAAAAACCTAGACCACTAGGTAGCTTCAAATCTTTAAAGTCTTTCTGCATCTCCTTTAACACAAGATGGACTTTCTCCTCTTGTAATTCTGTTTAGGAAATTAAGTAAAATGCAGCTCTTTAAAAAAAAAAAAAGGAAAATAAAACACTTCCCAGGCTTACACTACTCATTACTAAAGCTTCCCTCTGTATGGTCTAAATTGTGAGAATAAGGACTTTTGAATATTACGTTCGTGATGAGCATGCCTATGATTTACCAGCTACTACCCTAGGGACGTTTGTCAAGCAAGGAAATAATATCTTTAGATTATCTGTTCACATAGTAATAACTAGGGCTCAGCAGGTGTGCAAGGAGTAAACAACATTTACTTGTGTGGATTATGGTACCTTTCAAAGAGTACATCAGTTGTACAAACCTTTTCATTTAAGCAGGCTTGGAAGTCACTTTTCATGTTATTAACAGCCACTCTATCTTGGGATCTCTTGGGGCCACTGACATATGGAATTATAGAACTTAAACTAATTTGCACTATCTGAAAAAGAAAGAAAAGAAGCATGCATTAATCAATCCCAGCTCCACATTATTTAATACACTCCTTTGAAACACCCAGGACATGTTTTGTTTAAAATACCAATGTTCTGAGACATTAAAACTCTAGCCTTCCATTTTCAAGATGGTTCATTGTACAAGACTATCAATCACAAAATTATAGAAATCACAAAATCATAGTCCAGGTTAGAAGGGACCTCTGAGATCATCTGGTCCAACTTTTTGGGGTAAAAACATGTTGTCTATCCAAACCTTAAAAGGTTCTTCTTCAAACTGCTTTAAACATTATCCCCTAACTTTCTACCATCCCTAAGACTTGCACAATCACTTGGGAGCAATAGGAATTAAAATACATACCTCTTCGTTGAAATGAAGATTATTTCCCCTTTCTCCTACCCCCACCCAAATTTTGCAAACATGCCCAGTTTAGAATTGTGAGTTAAACACAACTTCATTAAAGCAATACAAGTTACAGCAGGAGACACTTAAATCAGCAGCTGTTACTTGTTATGAGAAACAAATGTACAGAAAACAAGTCATTTCAAGCATACCTGGGAATACTCAGGTTCTCTGGAAGAACTCTCATAATTTCTAAATAACTTCACAGCTTTAAGATATGCTTCCATGACTTCAAGCTTGGCCTTGTCAAAACCTTAGTAAATACAAACATGAGAAAGTCAAATAAATAAAAACAAAACACAGCTCTCAGAAATTGAGACTGTTTCAATCAAAAATTATCCCTGAACATCCAAAGTAGTCCTTTTCCCAAGGCACACCACTTCTGTATCACACCATCTAGGAGCTATCAAGAATGACATATTAATTAAAACACATTTTGTTTGTTCTTTGTTTTCAAATTCATTTAACTTTCCCTCTTAGATCAAGGAACAAAATAAGCCATCTCGACACTAGCAATTGTAGCTCTAAACTTACAGATTTTTCCCTTAAGTTCATGAATTTCTTCCCCTACTGCGATTTAAGACAGATCATGTGTTTAGTTGATAATATCCCATATTACTGGCCATGGTTAGAAAATATGTTTTGTTTGCTCTGTGCTGACCAGACAAAGCATATTTGGTATTAAAAATGTTTTAACTAGTACTTAAAAACGACAGACTTCAGTTTCAGAGAGGCTTACTAATGTTAATGAGCTTTTGTTGTTTGTTACCCTGTGGCTTTCTGTATTTGCTCTAGGTTAATAAGGAATGGACACCCTTCTACCTTAGCTTAAAATGTCATTGAAATAATGCGTTTCAAAGGAAAAAAAAAATCACTGTGAAAGTCAAAAACATGTTGTGGGTTTTCTGCTGTTTCACTTCATAAGAAGTATTTTAGATGCTGATTTCATAAGGATTCTACAGGTGGTTAAGGGATTAATTCCATATATAGATGTCCCTTCCGACCCAAGCCATTCTATATTCCATATATTCTTGAAAATATAAACGAGAATTTTCTTATACTTCAAAGTTTACACATGCTTTCAAAAACAACGATTCTGAAAGTTAAAAGAACAGTTCAGCAAAAACAACACAATGTTAATAAATTAGCTATCAGATAAATGAACCAGACTGGATGCAAACCTCAAGGACAAGTCAGTTTTCCATGGCCCAGTGTTCTATGTGCAAAAGTTACAGCCTCACTTAAATATGCGGAACACATGGAGACAAGATAGGCCATGAGATTCTACAGGATAGAAGTTTTAGCTTAGTATATCCCACAACACAGATCGTAATTGTATGGCAGGATTTTGTATGTTAAATCCAAGACAAACAGTGATCTTCTGCAGGGTTCTAAGTATGGAGTTTTCTGCAAGTGCATTAACACATCTGAAACTCTATTACTATGAATCAGTACCTGAAATTTCATCTTTACCTGTATGCTTTAAGTGCTTCAATGTCACATTATCAACAGGGAAAAAGCTCAGAATAGCACCATATTCAGGACACATATTTGCTATTGTGGTTCGGTCTGCTACAGACAGCTGGGAAACGCCACTCCCAAAGAACTCAACAAATTTTCCGGCAACATCAGCTTGCCTAAGATGCTGTTTAAAAGAACACACAACAACATTTGTTATCTCAAGAGATAATGTAAGCAATACCTCTTGCAACAGCCCGCAATTAGGAAGTCATGAATGTCTGAAATAAAACAAAGTCCCACATATGCAAAAAAAATAAAAATACTCCAAACCCCATTAAGATACTGAGTTCTCAAGTCTAGACTGGAACTTGACATGATTACACACACCTCCATTCGCAGCAGAGTTCTTCAGATTTCCTAGTCAAGAACATACAGATGCTTCTCAAAGCATTACGCCAGAATATATTTTCAAAGCAATCAAAGTTCTTAAATACTTTGACACTAGCTTTTCATCTACTAAATCTGGATAGATGGCAAAACCCTGGCTTCAGAAAATACATTCTTCAGTCATACCAGACTATAACTATAGATTGGCCTTATGTCTAGCAGGATTTTAGAAGAAAAAAGGTATCCAGAAGAAGTTTGAGCTAGAGAAGAAGCCTACATGCTGTAAATAGAAGAAAAAAAGGAATTAAGGCTTCTCTGTGTTCCTCTATCCTGTACAGACTTTTTTTTTAAGGACTTATAAATAAACCACTACAGAGGAAAAACACTCTGGAATGTTTAAAGGTATACCAGAAATACTCTCAGCATTTAATTTACTTCTAAACCTCTCCCATGGTGGAACTCACAACACATTTTACTTGGTTTGAGACGGCATTGAACTCTTACCTTAGTAATGCTCAGAACAATATCTATGGATGTAGCAAGTGGGCTGGCTGTGCCTGTCAGTTCGCACCCAACCACCTCCGGCAGAGTGAGAGTAACTGGCATCCCCAGCATCACTGCTTCTGTTTCAATCCCCCCCACACCTGGAAGGTGAATATTATGTTGGTTTTCATCAGTTTAAAAATATTTAGTCTGTTACTTAAGTTCTAAAAATCTAATAAAGCTCTTCTAAAAATCTAATAAAGCTCTTCTGTTAAGCCTAAAGGCTACAGCAAGAAATGCAGATATTTTCCATTAAATATTTGTACATGAGAGACATTGAGCAAGACGACTGCTTAAGTTGCTGGACTTCACAACCTAATAGAAAATACTCTGCATCTAAATTTATTTCCCATGAGGAAGGAAACCTTTCTCTAGATTTTTTACTGCATGTCCAGAAAGCACTTCAATACCCATTTTTTTTGCTATTTTCTTTTAAAATTCAAGTAGTTTCTCGATGATATACTAGCTCAGATTACTATTAAACAAAAAACATTTTGAAGAACAATTCAAAACAGTTTGTTATGCTTGTAACAGAAATATTCAGTAGGAAACAGTTTAGTACGCCTTTCAAAGTGCTATCAAGTTACTCTTCGCATACTTACCCCAGCCCAAGATACCCAAGCCATTTACCATGGTCGTATGAGAATCTGTGCCAACCACACTATCTGGATACAGGAAATCTTTAACTTCAAAAACAATTCTTGACAGATACTCCAAGTTAACTTGGTGCGCCATTCCAGTCTCCGGTGGAATTATAGAAATATTCTTGAAAACCTTTGAACTCCACTGTGATTTTTATAAAATGAGAAATAAGATTTTTTTTTCCCCAAAGGCTTATCCAACTCTCACTAGAACACAACTAAAATGACAAAGCTAATATGCAATATAACAGTACTTGCTGTTTATCTAAGTGGCTTTTGCTCATTTGTCAATAAGTTACACGAGCCCCTTGGATTCTACACATTCTTAATGATTAGCAATTGAATCGATTCATTCAATTCCTGTTAAAGGCTGCATCAACAATTCATACTTACCTTCCCAAAGCAGGGCTTTGGGCTAAAGTCTTAACTTCCCGTTCATGCAACTAATTTTCAAGCACAGCTAAGACTAATATTTGGACAACAGAACCTAACCATTAATATTTATAGCAGATTGCGGTTCAGGTTTTACATCTCAGTATAATACTGAACAGGCAATATAGAAAACTGTCTTGCTACACATAAACTCAGCATGCTAGATATAAAAGAAACTGCCATGGAGACTTGTAACAAAATTCAGCTTGGCAGTTTCCCCTTTTCAATAATATTAAAGCTAATCTGCAGCTTTTCTGAAAGAAATATCCTAGTTTCCTTATATGAAAAGATTTTTGGATCACTGCATTGAATTCATGAACAACATTAGTGGATGAGGATCAAATACCAATCCTGCAGATCCATGACTAAAAAGATGCTGATGCCACAGAAGACTTGTATTAAACACAATGTCTACTAGCACGGCTGCCTAGCTGGAGAGTAGCAATGCCTCAATACCAGCTTCTCTTCAACACTTCTAACTTCAATAAGATTTTCAACAGGAATAGGGATAAACCAACCTTTTATTCAAAAGCTCATTGAGATCTACAGCACAGAGCTCATTCAAACACATTAAAAAGACTAATGCTTCATAAATATCTACTTTGTCCATTACCTTCACATTTGCAAGACCAATCAAATAGTGAACTTTTTCAAATCAGAATTAGAAATATTTTATCCCCTTTAAGTGACACCTACATTTAGAAACTCTGCAGTCTAACAATTTTTAACAATTTTAAATTTCAAGCCATAAACCTGTTATTAGCTAATTTTCTGTTCACATATTAAATTTAGATTTAATTAGCATCTGACATTTCCAAATTACTATATTTCTTTTATCACCTAAAGCTGAACAACAGCAGAGAACAGAGCAAGATCTTAAAACAACCAAAACACACACCATGCAAAGCCCGCAAGTTCACAGACATACCTTAAAAAATTGAAGTCTCTCTCTATTTCTGCCGAATTCCATCTCTTGATTCTTCAATACTGTCTCAGGCCTAGGCAGATAGTAAGTTTACAAGCACTATCATAATTTCAAAGTACAAAAGAACAAGTTATTTTTGCTTGTTTGATGAAAGACTCGTTTAAGCCTGCAGCAAAATTTGAAGTGGTTTATTAAAACAAAGGTAATTCCTTCCTTACAGCAAACGTTCTGTAAACAGTCAAAAATAATTGATTTAATCTGTGCTGAGAACAGATTTATTTTTAGGTGTAGTTTGCCTCAAGCATTTAATCTCAAAAAATAAGATCTGTTCCCATCACGTACTACAGTGTAAGGAATCTTTTTCCTCTAATTCATGTTCTGCTGAGTTGCACACCTCAAATTTCAACTATCACAAAGAATCAAGGTGTTCACCAGTTCATGTGGAAAACACCCTCCATGTTCAGTACTAGCCCTTTAGGAACTGGGTAGAACATTAAGGCATTGTAACTATCCTCCATATCCGTACATTTTTCCTCTATGGCACTACTTTTTATTCACAATTTCTCATTAGTACAGTCTCTTAACATGAACTATCTTTTATAAGTTATATTAATGAAGAAACTGTTATTCATTATGGAATAACCCACAACTTAAGAGCAATAACCTCTGCTTTGAGAAGGTGGACAAGGAAGGAATTCACTTGTTTTACACCAGGAAGGAAAAAAATCCTCAGTTCTCCAGAGGCTGATTTTACATAATGACCCTTCCTCCTTTCTTCTTTGCAGTGTCAGAAGGTTAGCAGGTATATTGTCTTGCAAAGCCCTTAGGGACACTCATCATTCAACCTTCAGCTTAACAAATGTTACTGCTGGTTTCCTGCCAGAAACATCAATATTGCTGAAAACATCACTAATTCTGTATTACTGCACCTGCACTGAGCAGGGACATTTGCATATCTATAAAATAACAAAGACAACCAGCTTTTAAATTCTACACCTGTCAGGCACAAGGAGATAGACATCTGAATAGTCTATCAGAGAAAAGAGGTGGCAGCTGAAAGAAGGATGATTATATGTAATTGTCATAGATGGAACAGTACACAATGATCTGTTAATATTGAAAATCTGGAAAAGACAAACATATGAGGTTCCTCTGTGCCATTACATAAAGGCAGGATGTACGCTGACTTTCAACTCAGTGACAGAAAGACTGCCAGACTACAGAGAGAGAAGTAATGTGTAGGCCGAGAGCCAGAAACTCCTGCAAAGCTCCCATAGGGAAATGAAAATTTACTTTGAGCCATGAAACAATGTTTCATTGCCATTTACTTTCTAACTTACACAGGATTGCTCCTGTGCTTTGTTGTCCTTGTAAGGAAAGGAAGTCTCACAATGTCATTTAAAATGACAGTCAACAGTCACACAAACGGCCATCTGCACTGTTTACTAAAATCCTTCTCAAAAATTTAGACTAATTAGACTAACTTAGACTAATTGAAACCTGCTACATCAGACCTTCTAGATGCTGAAAGCAGTCTACAGAATGTGTGACTAGAAGTACAGAAGTATGTTTAGAAAAATGTGTCTCTCTAAACTGTCCCAGGCAGTACTTAACACACAAAGATGCAAGTAATTAAAATAGGAAGTTTTCATACTCAGGCACCGGCTGAAGGTGAAAAGGACAGAGGATTGGCGTGTTTTCAATCTGCGCAGAAAACTGTCCTGAGTTGCGACTCGAATCTCCAGCACTACACGGCCCCTTGCAACCAGTCTGACCCCTGCAAGGTAACTTCCGAGGCTGTATTTTAAGTGGAGAAAGCTTTGCCGTCGGCTTCTGTGACTCACCACCTCCAGGATTTGGAGTATTCTGTATTGCACTGTAATATAAAATAGCAGAATCATTTAAACATTAGGTTTGTTTGGTTCCAAACCACTTAAGCTCACTTAGGTATTACCCTGCTATACTAGTTAAGTGAACTGCAATGAATTTCCTTAAAGATTAACACCAGACAAGTAACTCCATCAATTCGTTCATGAAAGATCATGTTTAAAAAAAGAACATGTTGCAAAGGCTAAACTTAGGGCATTACACTTGGAATGGGTGGGGAGCGCCTCATGCAAGCAGAGGACTGGCATGTTTCTTATTCTAAAGCATGTTTCTTATTCTACAGTAGTACTATACATGTTTCATACAATCCATTAAGGAAGATGACAAAGCCTTTTCAAGTAAAGAAATGTAACTTACTATTTAATTAAGCTTTTGATACAAATTCTCAAAAGCTCAGGTACATTTTATGCTCAAATCAACTCTGTCAGAAGACAAAAGTCGTGCTTTTTTAAAAATAAAGTCCATATGGCACACTACCCACTATTTGTTGGATATTCAGTTTCCCCACGAGAGTCAAGAAACCAGTTGTGAAAGATGGATGCCTTCTTACATATTATTATTTACTAAATCAATGACTTGTAAAGCCACTGCTTTCTGCAGCTTTAACACAGAAAGATAGGTAGTTATCTAACTGCAGAATACTGCATGGCCTTAGAGGATACCTTGTCTAAATCCCAACTTAGTCCATGAGCCTCTGATCAGCTGGAGATAGAAGCTGTAAAAAGCAGCACAAACTATCCTGCAGGGAAGGGTTTCTTATCACAGGTCAGCAGCTGCTGAGTTCCTGCGAGCTTTCCAGAAGTGAAACTACAGAAACCCAATTTATCATTACAAAGCAGCACGCTGAGACCTCTTGTCAATACTTGGTGTTGCTGATAATTTCAGGCTAGCCCAAATGTAATTAAGTCCACTGTCTCTTCAGACACTAGACAGACCACAGGACTGAAACTGCATATGCAACATGCTTTCCACTCTCGTAAGATATTAACCAAATTGAAATCCTGTACATACTTGGAAGGTCTACAGAATTATGACTCATATCCATACCCGGTTTGTGAATTCTAAAAATTCAGGGGAAAAAGCCTGGAGCAAAGAACAAGCAATTCATGGTTCTGCACACCTTTGGGAAGGCTCCATGATGAAGGGGGAACAGGGGTGGAGGGGAGCTGCATTAGAAGGGAACTTCAGCATACACTGAATAAAATTCAAGTTTCCTTTTCTGCAGCATTATGTTTCTAGCAAAAGGCAGCCCAAGGCTGTTTTCATCACATCAGTGCGTGTCAGAAGAAAACCAGGCTGACAGTTTTCTAGTCCTAATACTTTTCCAGACTCCAAGTACACTCTTCCCCCAAATCTATACAACCGTTCTTCATCTGTAGCAAAATCAAAGCCTATATAAAGTCACAGTTGTAACTTACGAGCTGAAATTACAGTCCTTCAATACATCTGACTGCAAAGCCATCTCTCCAGAGCTGTGACAAGAGACTTACTATTAT
The DNA here is from genome assembly GCF_040182565.1 of Anser cygnoides. NCBI lineage: Eukaryota > Metazoa > Chordata > Aves > Anseriformes > Anatidae > Anser > Anser cygnoides. The sequence continues at coordinate 14,349,708 of NC_089883.1, forward strand.
ACTAAACTTCCAAAAAGTTTTATCAGTAAGAACAGGGAAAAGCAAAAATGACAAACACTCTACCTCATTCTCGAGACATTATCTTCTGGAAACCACGACAGATCCAATTTACGTCAGCAATCTCCTGCCCAGAATTTGTATTCTGTCAGCTCCATCTATAACCCCTTAGAACCATTCTCTCTCTCCTTCTAAAGTATTATTTTTTTCTACTTTTATCTGGTCCTCTTTTAGGTACCATCAAGTCTACTTCCAGGGATCCAGACACGACAAGTGATTTAATGGGATGGGACAATACAAAGACCAGAGTGAACCCACAGTTCAGTATCAGATAGGAGTGTGTATTTCCTCAAAAAAATAAAGTATTACCATTTGCTGAAATCAATCTGCAGAGAATGGTCAACAGTGAGATCAGTTGGGCAAGCAGGATTGACTTTCACAGGATCTCCTCCAGCATTTCTCACCGCTTCCCTCATGGCAGCAAAATCCACCATTGCTGGAATTCCACTACGAGAAGAAAAAGCAAAGTAGTACAGTAACATCAGACATTAATGCTCTAAAATACAGAAGCTTCTTTCTAAGTCTATATCTAACTATTTGAGTTCTGTTTCAGACAATATAACCCTGTTTTTCTATTCTCTAAGTTTTAAAGAAGTCCAAATATTTTTATAATTTAATGGAATTGGTACTAATTCACAACACCAAACAGCATGCTTTAAGGTAACATACCAAAAAGTACAGAAACACCTTAAAGAAAATAATTGTATTTGCTCTTTTGTCCTGCTATGCTTCTGAAGTGTGATGTACATCATTTTCAGATGCTTACTACCTTATAAAATCTTGTATTGCAAACAATGCTCATGCTATATATTTTAATACTTTAGCATGTATTACTGTTCTTACAGAGCCAGTCATTTCTGAAGCTCAGCATTTTACAGAAGCTGATAACCTTGTTATTACATAGGTAAGAGTAGCTGAAGTACAAAACTGAAGGAAGAACACTACTACATCAGTCTTCTTAATTTCACTTGCTAAACAGAAGTTACTTTTTATTATTACTATCACAATTCTTTTTTTTTTTAATTCCCTCACTTCTTCATAAACACTTAGACAATGATTCACCAAGACATCCTGCATTTAATATTTGCAAGTTGCTGAAGGACTGTCCTTTCAGCTAAGCCATACTCAAATCACAGAAAGTTAGTAAATTAAAAGACTTATTAAATATCTATTATTCATGCTTTGAACTGGGTTACATATTCTTGTGGAGCAAGCAATAGTTATCTCCAGTTGTCTCAAGCACAAACTATGTATTTCAATGAACTGTCAGCCATCTGGCTACAGTCAAAACGCTGTCACTTCCATCTGTGTTTTGGCACTTATCCTGTAAAGTGTTCCTTGTAGGCCAACAGCTTCGTCCTCACCAACCTGCGCTAAAACCAGGGTAGCATACGAACGACTCCTATTCTTCCATCACATGCAATTACGTTATATCTGCTGAACAGCAGCAGCAGTGCATGAGCTATTTAGAAAGAGCTATTTCAGTATCAAAAGGCTAGCTGCTACTTCTATTTTCAAGCTGAAGTACACCTACTCCTCAGTGAGTTTACACAGATATTTCACAGTATTTCATGCACACATGTAAGCACACACTCCACTTACGTAAAATCTTGAAGAACAACTCTGGCAGGACAGAAGGGCACTTCAACATTATTCTGTTTTGTCTTCCAGTCTAAAATGTTCATAGCATCTGTTTCTTTCACTAAGAAGCCATCACAGTTACGGATACTGGATTCAAACAACACTCGAATAGAGTAAGGCAGAACATCTAGGGTAGGCAAAGTGACTTAGTTAGTGCAACAGCCTCAAGCTTCTATGCTTTGCTAAGTTAAAATTTCACATTTCTAAAGAGGTCCAGTTTGCTAGGGATTAGAAGGATGAGAGCTACGGGAACCCAACTGTCCAGTTGCTTTTGGGTTTGATCTTCGTTATAAGATGGGGAATGGCGAGCTGCAGAGCGCGTACGTTGCAGAAGAGGAATTATCATACGGAATTTGAACAGAAGATACCCACGTCTTGACTGCACTGTGTTAAGTCAGTGACACTTAAGAGGTATGCTGTGCCAGCAGGAAATGCATACAAGGCATCTAGGGCCAGGATTACCAAACAGAATGGGTGACAGACAACAGCAATGAGAATATGCCAAAACTATCTCTGAACTGTAAATTTCATCATTACCTGAGATATCAAGCCAAAAGCAACTAATGTCACATCATTTTCTTTGTCTTTGATAAAAAGTGGTATGAAGAACAGAAACCATTCTGACACGTGCCATAAAAATAAACATATTTCATAAAACATTAGGGATAGCATTTCACTAAATACAACTTCAGTTACTTTGTTTCTGATCTGGATTAAGGTATTGAAAGAAACAGCTTTCTGGCATGGTGAAGTTCAGGGAACTGGAAATAAGAACGAAAAAAGCGGAAGAAAAAAAAAAAAGCATGTCACTATTCCCTGCAAACAACAAAAAAAGATGAATTCACATTTTCCTCCAGATATCATTCTTCTCAGTATAATTCAAGGAAACAAATGACTTGGTAGCAGTGAGAAATATTAAATAGTTGAAAGAAGAGGGTTAAACAGTTAAGTTTAGGCTTTAGCCAAAAGAGTTAAGATCTGGTGGTTTCAACCTAGTCCAGAAGTTCATCCACAAGCTATCAATACAGGATTTGCTGACTGTTCTCATCATGCATCTTTCTCAGGTATCTACTGTTGTCTAATTAGACAAGTCAATCAAAATAATATAGAAGTGTCACCAAACCTATTCTGAAGCAGCTGTAATGCCACCACTTCACTTAAAAGCCAAATAACCAGAACCAACCTGCTTTGCTTTTTCCTGGATTACAAACATTAAGCAGGGCACCCTTGCAGCAATAAGAGCTAACTGCACATTGGGCCAGGTAGCAGCCAGCAGCCACGAAGGGATTACTTCTCCCCACTAGACAGCAGTAAGGCCCTATCTGCAATAGTGTGTGTAGCTTTGGGCCTCTGAGGTTGTGGCAAACCTCAACAAACCAAAGCATAACCAGAGAAGAACCTCCTAGGGCTGTTATGGGGCTGCAGCTCCTGTCACACAGGAGCAGGTAAGAGACCTGGTTTGCTCATTCTGAGAGAAGAAAGCAAAGCAAACCAACTGTAATCTTCTACAGCCTAACAGGAACTGCAGAGAACGCGAAGTCTGACTCCGAGATGTGTCCAGTGAAAACACAAAAGAGTTAGAAGGCACAGGAATGGATACTGTGATAGGGTATAGCGAAGATGATGTGACAGGGAGGATGGTGAAGCATAGGGTCAAGAGAGGCAGTGGAATCTCCGTCCTCGCAGATTGGTGGAGCTCAAGTGAGAAAGGCTCTCCCAGTCAGCCCTAGTGCCAACAGGGACATGGGCCTAGATCTCCAGACATCCCTTCTGTCCTACATCATTCTGAGGTCTTTCTAGCTACCATTTTACCCATAATTGATTAATGTTTTCAACACTAGAAGAATTGGATTCTTCCTATCAAGTTGTCATATAATTCAATTAACATTTACATTAGAAATCTGATTAACTTATTGTCAGATTACAGTCAGATGCCCTAAGGCAGAGGACAAACAAGCAACAGCCAAAATTAATATTCTAGCAACAAATGCAATGAACAATTCCAGATAATGGATTTCTTATTAGTGCTGTCCCACACTGCACTTAAATCCGTTTAATATGCAATTAATACAAAGCCTCCAACTTCTGCACATGAGTCTCCACTGGAAGAGAAAGGCCTTCTTATCCTATTCTGTTTACATGTCTTCTCTGAATTTCTCCACCTACTTCCACTGCTGTTCCAAGCTTTACTCACTCATCCAGACAGAAAGCAGTATCTTCTGTTTAAACTCTCACTCCAGCCACAAGGACCTTCAGAAAAACTAGAGCAGAACTGACTGGCTTTGTTGCTACCACCCTACTGCTGCTTCTCAGACAAAGCCATGAACAGAAGCATTTTACCTCCCTTTCACGTGCTTATCTGAAAGATTAACTGCAGCATTACATTAGTAGAAATCTGCAAGAGCACAAAGCTGTTGCACAAAATTTGCAGCAGCCATTGTTGCCCTGGAAAAAGCTCCCCTCTCTTTCCTTTTAAGGACAGGCAAGTAATTACTGCTGTCAAACATGGGTTTAAAGTGAAATATCCACTGGCAATATTTTAGTTAAGAAACACAGCCTTAAAAGAAGCAAAACTGAAAAAATCCCAAATAACTCTAATAATATATACCTTGTATAAGTATTTTATGAGTTTAACATGAAAGCTAAGAAAATAATGAAAGTATGCTTTGATTATCTGCAAGATTAAAACCTATTCCAGCTAACAGTGATCTATAGCTCTCCCCATCTGCAGTTCTATCCCTCCTCCCATCACACACACAAATGCTTTCTATTTTTTAGGAGGCAACCAGACAGACGCCCAATAAAAACCTTCTTGGCACATATCACTTAGTGACACATAGCATACTAATGACATGCTGAGATTAAGCATTTGTTTGCACACCACCAGAACTCATCCTTCCGCAGCAACTGCGATAAAAGCTACATTCCAGTAAACAAAGTTATCCACTATCTGAAGATGCTGTTAAGGTGAAATTAGCAAACCAACAAACAGGACAAAATTGTAGTTAAAAAAAAAGTTTTTTGGAAGCACTACACTCCAGTTCTCAGTTACTTCATTTTTAACAAAAGATAGATTATTTGGATCTGTAGTATTAGAGTATGACTCTGGTGATACCTGCTGCACTTTCTCCCCTGATGAAAAAAAGTTGCATGAAATATTATCCCCCCTGCCCTGAGCTATTAATCAGCTTCACAAGGCAATAATAGAGCAGAAAATTATAAGCTTTCAAATATACCTAATAAGAGCCCACAAACTCACAACTACATCAACTCACAACTACATCTCATAACCTTTTACAGCAGTAAGTGGTGCATGTTTACTACTGGTATTGTCCTAATTGCCAACTGTTAAAAGTTATCATTACCATACTTGGTGCCTCCAAGCTTCGAGACATTGTAGAACCTCTTTTGTGGATAGTTTGTTAATGCTTCAATTACAAGCTGGTAAGGGCTTCCTGGAAAAAAAAAAAAAGTTGCAGATAGGAAAGAATGGAAGGCTTGATAACTGACAGAAGGCCAGATTTTTATTTCTAGTTTTACCAAAAAATATTGCTTCTCTAGGACTGTAAGTAAATCACGAATGGAAAAGCTTCCAAGTGGATTGGGACACCTAATGTTGGAGATGTGTGACTAACATGAATTTTAATATTACTAGGTATGTACAGGTCAAGCAAGTCATCAGCATAGTCGGAGGCCTAAATGCACATTTGACCTTTATTGTCTCAGTTTGCCATCTACAGGACAGAATAAATGCACCTTACCGACCTAGATAAGAAACAGATATACTACAAAACATAACTCATTAAGTGTTTGGCTAATGACAGGCAAGCAAGAGCCAGAAGTAAACCTCCTGACAGATGTTAAGTGAGGAGAAAAACGCCTTCTGGAGAAGACCAGGGGTTCACAGAGGGGCTGGCGTTTGTCCCATCACTAGCTAACCGAAGGGATCGCACCACTGACATTCCACCGAGCCCTTCAGATTGCGTGCAGCAAGAGCGTAAAGAATTACAATCTGGATCACGAGCAGCGGGGAGAAAGGCTTCAGACGTGACGTGACCGGGCTGCTCCCGGGGGCACCAGCACCCAGCGCTGGTCCTGCCGCCGCCGCTGGCCCTTTGTCTGCCGCCCGCTGCGGCTGCACGCCCGCCACGGGGCACGCGCCGCACGCAGCTCGCAGAAGCCGAGCACCAAACGGGCTCCACGGCCCCGCTCAGCCGGGCACCGCCGCCAGGCCTCGGCCCCGCGAGCAGGACCGCGGGGCGCCGCGGGCCCCAAGATGGTGGCCGCGGACAATGGGCGCCGGGGGGGGGGGGGGGGGGGGGGGGTGTCCCCGCGCTACCGCCCCCGGCCCGCTGCAGGGCCGGGGCAGCGCTGCCGCAGCCTGGCGGCCTGAGGGACGGGGCGACGGGGCGGCCCGGCCCGGCCCGGCCCGGCCCGGCTGAAGAGCCAAGCAGCCCCGCGCTCGAGCCCGTGCCGCCGGTGCGGAGGGCGGAGGCGAGGCCCGGTCCCGGGGCGCGGCCGTGTCGGCGCCGCGCCGCCCGCACTGACCTGGCCTGGCAGGGTCCATCGCCGGCGACCATATTAGCGCGGCGGGGGGAGCGCGGCGCCGGGGGGAGCGGGCCCGGGCGGGGCCGCACAGCTCTCGCGAGACTACGCCGCGCCCCGCCCGGCCGCCTGCCGCTCGCGAGAGCCGCCGCGCCGCAGCAAGGAAACGGGCGCGAGGTCTCGCGAGATGTCGCGGTGCGGGCGGAAGTGGGCAAGTGAAGGGAAAGAGGAGGGCGGGCAGCGTGCTCTCGCGGGACCCGTGGGGCCGGTGACGGAGGCGGAGGGGCGGGGCTGCCCGGCAAGGAGCGCCTCGGACGGGGCCGCGGGCACCGCCCCTCGGCCACCGCCCCTGAGCGGCATCACGTGACGCGGCGCGCCGGGCGGGGCGCGGCCTCACCCTCAGCCTCAGTCTGACGGCCGGCGGCTAACGGTCGACGGCTAACGGTTAACGGCTAACGGCCTCAGGGAGAAACGGAGAAAGGCAACAGCAATGAGAATGTCCCAAAAATATTTTTGGAACAGTACATTTCACCATTACTCGTGAAATCAAGCCAAAAGCAACCGATGTCACGTTATTTTCATCCCTGTTCTTTAGTAAACAGTAACATGACAAACCATTCCGACATGTGCCAGCGAACTAAACACATCCCATAAAACACGAGCGTTCCCCCAGCCCGCCCTGGAAAGGCAGGCGCAATGTGCAGCTGCTCCGCCCTCTGATGTTAGCCTTCTTTTGGAGGTTTTCTTCTGTCATACCTCACGATTTCTTCTTTCCTTGCTTTCAAATTATGATCTTCCTTCATAGCTGGGGGCTGGAATATTTTTGTCTTGATCTTCAGCACAACGGTGCTGGTGCCTGAGGTCGCAGCACAGTGGGGCCCCATCCCCCAGCGCTGGTTTCTCCCAGTCGTGAAGCCCAGGCAGCACCGGGGGCACGAATCCCCCCAGCAGGCTGTCACCAGGCTCAGGCACCCAGGAAGGCTGCCGAGGAGATTCTGTAATTCGCCCGCTAATTGATTCCAAACTGCCTTTTGTCTGTATCCCTTTTTACCTAAACTGACACTGACGTCCTGAGCTGTGACAGAATGACTTGAGGCACTGATTGCAAAAGTTTTATTCAAAGTCATCTGAGAACCGTAATTCTGGCATCCTTTTGCCATTCCCAGGTCACAGTGCTGTCTGCATTATTGCTGAGGGAGCAGGGGCAGGCCCTGATCAGCAGGAGGGAAGACGGTGGAGGATCTGGCTGAGAGGTCTGCCCAGGGGAGCTCCGCCAATTCCACTCCATAAAGCAAGTTCACGATGCCGAAAGCTGTCTGGTTCTTCAGACAGATTGTTTATGTGCGGCATCTTGTTTCTAGCTTTTGCCCTTGTTGGATCATTGCAGTCATTTTTCATTAAAAGCTCAAACAGGGAGGGCTGCAGCCTTGCTCCTTGGCACACAGGGCAGCTGGCCACCCTCTGCCCCCTGGCGCAGGCGGCTGTGACACGTGCTGGCCACGCGCTAGCTCCTGGGGACGGGGACGTGGGCAGGAGCCTCGGGGGGCAGTGCTGGGAGGGACACGAGGGGCAGATGAAGTATTGGCAGACAAACGATGGCAGCTTTGTCTCTTGACAAATTCAGAGGAGATGCATCTCCAGGGATGCTCTGCACCATCGCTGACCCACTTGTTTTCCTTTCTGAAGGAAACCTCTAGTCTCACAGGGCTGAGTCTACAGGGTGCCAGTGGCAAAATTACTTCTGGTTTTCTTCCACTGTTGGCTGAAGTCTGACTTTGCTCTATTTCTTGTTCATGTGCTAAATCCTTTATTATCAAATGCTTAGTTTTTAAGTTCCTTTCTCACATGAAAGGAACATCAAATCCATCAAATCAGATGGATTTTTGGATAGCAAATCCCATATATATTTTGATTTAACACAATGTTTGGCCACTTGGTGTATGGTATTAATTTGTACTGAAATTTTTTCTTTCTCTTTGCTTAGTAGCAGTTGGGTTACCCCACTGTTCTGCATTCTGTGTGATTCTTTGAGAATCAGGGTGTCCTTTAAGGTGTTATGTGACTGTCTAAAAAGAAAGGTGTTTTTGCAGTTTCCAGAATGTTTTCTCCATTTCCCAGCTGGAGTATAACATCCCAAAATAAGTCAAATTCAAGGAAGGGCTTGCCCAGAAAAAAAATGGGGATAGATACTGCTGGTTTATAGTTAATTGAAGCTGACAGAAGCAGGCTAAATGGAAATGTCTTAGTGAAGAAGAGAACGCAAATAGAAGGAAGCACTTTGTGCTACTTCTACAAAAGGCAGCCAGTGCACACAGTTTTGTTGCAGAAAAAGCTGAGCCAAATAATGCTTTCAGTTCTGTGTCCCAGAGTAGTATAATAAAGAAGAGAGACCATGCTAAGAAAGAGAAAACCCAGTGTAATGCACGACACTTTTCTGGTTGTGCCTTTCTCCCCTTTCTATAAAGCTAGATGAAAGGCAATAGCAGGAGCAGCCATGCAGCAGTCACACCATTCCCATACGTTCTGCTCGAGGAGAAGCAGACCAGTCCAGCAGTTTGAAGTACAGGCCTTTGAATCAAATCTCTTTTAATCCTGGCTGCATACAGGCTTCATGTGACTGCTGTATTTAGAGCTTGAATGCAGTAAACCTTACACAGTTCTCCTGTCTAAAGCAGTAAGGGATATTTAGGGGAAGAGCATAATGTTTAATTTCCATATCTAGCTGTAGTACATTGAAAACCAGAAAAACTGCTGTTTATTTTCCATATGTGAGAATGTAGGAGTTTAAGAATGAAAACTTGAGAAACCCGTGTAGGATATTTAAGAAATTGAGGTCAGACCAATCAATCAGGAGTCTAAAATGCACAAGTAAATCTACAGAGATGGGTAGAACACAGAGTAATCTATGCACAGACTGTGTCGAAGTTGTAGCTTGGGGCAGCTAATTAATAGGATCATAAAGCTCTTTTGATGTTAGCATATTTTTAGTAACAAAAAATTAAAGAAAAGGTTTATACAATTTTTATTGGACAGCCTGTAAGAAAAAAAAATATATATATATATGTATACATACTACATGTTCCCATGCCTTGTGCTACAGCAGCAAAGTTGCAGGAATTAGGTTAGCTGTAAATGAACAAAGAATGTAGCTTCCTGACACGTAGGCAGGTTGAATGTTTCAGCAAGAACCCGACTGAATATTTTGTTTTGATACCACATGGTTTGAGATACATCTTAGCTTTTGTAATTTGTTTGTATTGCAGTATCTTCAGTGCCGTCATGTAGTCTTCAAGAATATGAATTTAAGCTTTACTTTCAATTGCATTTTGTTTAATAATCCCTACACAAAATCCCTAGTATTAAAATGAGTAAATAAATAAATTCCAGAGGAAAAAGCATTTACTGCTAACACTAACTGTGTGGCAATGAATCTGTGTTGCATGAGCCAGCTTCACAAAGGACACTGAAAATCAAGTTCCTCACCCATGCTTAGGCTCCACTGAGAAATAACACTCCTTTGATTTCTCGTCCCCTGGGATATTAATTATCTCAGACTGGTGTTTATTACTTGATTCACTGATAGCAATTCCATTTGCCTCAGTAAATTCTCCTCTGAAATGATGGCACTCAGGAAGTCAAAAAGTTTGTTTTAATCTCTTACAAGAGCTGCCATTTACACAGATGTACACAACACTAAAACCCCTCTAAAAGTCCCTCCCAAACATTCAGCAGACTGTCAGTAAATCAGATGATAATGCTGTCTTATAAATATCTGCAGATAGCACATGAATTGTTCTCGAGTTCAGGCTGAGTATAAGGAGAGGTTCAAGTATCATGGAAGCTGCTTTTCAAAACTTAATTCTGGGGCTCATTATATTTCATAGTCCAAATGGCGTCTGGGAGAATAGCCTTGCTGTGAAGAGTTTATTAGCACCAAAGGGGAAATTCAGCAGGGTAAACATGCTTACTTCCAAATAAATCATGTAATAAAAGAATGAGATGATGAACTTTTATTATTCCAACAGCAGACGTCTATTTTCAGGTTACAGTACTGTTGGTCCTGCTGTATTGTTGGGAGTCTGAAAATCTCTTTTTCTAGTTGCTCATTAGAGTCTAAACATGCAAAGTCTTTTCTCAGAGATGTCAGGAAGAAGAAGGGATATTCTGTGCTGCTGGCAGATTAACTGGATTCTGAGTTGTGAGCATGAGGTCTTCATTTCAGGAAGTACAAGCAACTGGGGAACCTCAAGCTACACTGTCCAGTGCTTGTGGCAGTCTGTGAAATATCAGGCTTAACAGCCATAGAGATGACATCTGTTTTGGTTCAGGCTGTGGTTATTACTGACATGCTTGTTTTAAATGGATGGCATCTGTTGCCTTCTCTCCTAAATGCTGCTGGAAACTGTGGAGGGAGGCACAGTTCAGCTTTCTTACCTCAGGAGTTTCGCAAGCCTGGACACTGCTGGCAGAGCTTTCACCCGAAAACCTCGGGGCACACGTATTTTCCCACCCAGGAAGGTAGGGCTCACCTGCCATCTGCTCCCATGCATACTGGAGAGCCAAATCGCTTGCTCCTCACTCACTGCAGGGGGGCTCTTACTTTTGCAAGTACCACCATGTGCATTTCTCACAGCTGGAGGGAAAAAAAGCCAGGAGGGCTGAATGTGGGCACCGCTGCTGGGCACATCCGGGCCGCAGAGAGCCACAGCTCCATGCCTTCAGAGAGGGACACCAGCAGGAAACACATTTCATACACCCACAACAGAGAAAATTGGTCTATTTAGTGAGACAGTTCACAGGAATGATTGCAAAGTTGTGCCCTTCAGCACCAGGCACTGCAATTCCCTAGTGCACAAGGGGAGTATGGACAGAATTAAAGCTCTTTTTAACTGCTGATTGTTATTAAATGCTTCTAATATGAAGACAGCTTATGCCCACCTGACAATTTTCAGTCATCCACCAAAAACTCCACAGCAGGACAAGCCACTTTCTGCATTTTGTTTTCTGATTAGTGGGACCTGGCTCATTCACAGCAAGTGAATGAGGCTTTTAGCAAGATAAAATCCAATTCATAAAGCTAGCGACCAATCAAAACCATACCCATCCTTAGTAGAGACCGAGTATTATTTTGAGATAAGAACACCATATCATCCATGTTAGAAAATGGTCCTCGAGTCATGATTAGGTAAGAGTCCCAGAGACCTGTGCATTTAGGAGAACCCAAGAGGTATTCAGGGATGGAAGTCATCTGGGGGACTCCAGTCTTCCTGTCTAAACACTATCAAACATGTTTGGTGGAGGCAGGAAACCCAAAGCTTTTCCAGGAGAGACCTGCAATCTACAATCTATGACCTAAACCAGGAGCGTGCCCGAGCCGAGCAGTCTCCCTCCCAACCCCTGGCTGAGGGCAGTTTTGCTGCCACCTGCCATTGCAGCTCATGCCACAAAAAAGGTTGTGCTTCCTTCTTGGGATGCAGGCAGTCTCCTCTCTGACGCCTCTTCAGCTGCTACAATTAAATCTTCCCTTCACAGCTATTGTGGCCTCCAGGAGGCTGGATCGAGTGGCTCCTGCAGATGGCATCTGCATCCTAGAGATGGAGTGAAATCCAGGCTAGAGCACAGCAAGAGTCTCATTTGATGCAGCACATCGCAGAGCAATCAAAGAAGCTTAGACCAACTCCAAACCCTCTTTCTGTCACTGCTTCCCAGCAGGATCACTCGTCTGCAGCTCTGTAGCAGAAGAGGAGCTGCTCCAGCCCTGCTGTCCTGGCCACTTCAGCACAGGGCCTCTCATGTATTTTAAATGTACACGCACTACTGCTCGCTTCCAGGTGCGATCAGAGGCCTGAGTCTTCAGCCCCTCTTCTTCGCTGCATTGCTACCAAAGTTTTCTGCAGAGGCAGAAACAATTACTTAGTGGTGGTGGCTGTGCAGTCCTCACCACCTCACCTCCAGAGCAGCCCATACAAAGCAGTGCCTGCCCTGCTGCCTCTGCTGAGCAGCCCCAAGGCAGGTGAGTCGCTGGCTACAAGCCCAGTGTCAAGGGGAGAGGAGCGCAAGAGGAGCCTGACATCTCCCATCCTCACAGCATCGCTTCCTTTGTGCAATTTCATTCTGTTTACTGGTAACCCCACGCCCCGCTCCCTGCTCATCAGTTTCGTGCTGAAGGTTGTTGCTGGGAAGTGCAGGGAGGACACTGGGATGAAGACACTGGGATGAAGGCTGCTAGGCCTGAACCAAACCCCTAGGCAAGGAGGAGGCGGGGGAGGAGGAGGAAGAGCAAGCCTGAGCGGAGTGGAGTGGATGGCGCAGCCTCCAGAAGAGGGACAGCGACAGCAGGATGTGGCGCTTGCTGGAAGCATTCTTATGACCAGTTGGGGAACAGCTGTGCTGATTTTAATCCAACTGGACTGAAGTGCCTCCAGAAGAGCCATAAAGCCCTTTGATACCTACCGCCTATGCAATAAAATGTTAATCTCAGCTGAAAGCCTTTGTTCTCTTGGTAGTGGTATTTTTCTGTTTAGAGGTAATGGACTACTGCCTCCAACCAGAGGCCCTGCTGTAAAATGGATGTGCGTGTGGGACAGAGGCTGCTCCTGCTGCAACAGCTTTAGCATCTGAGAGATGACAGACAGCTGGGGAAGACCCAAGTACCAGCGGCCGTCAGGAGCAGTGGCACAGCACAGCCCTTCTGCTGCCACCGCACTGCCCCGTGTGTCACAGACTCCCTGGCACGGGAGGCTCCCTGAGGAGGGACGATGCTGTGGCTCTGGGGATTTTTGCAGATGTGTAGTTAGAAAGCCTAAGTGAGCGACCACGGCAAGTTCAAAAGGGAGCAGGCTGAGGTTTCAAGGGCAGGTGTGAGATAGATTCTCAATAGCACATGAGAGGAGAGGCCATGAAGGGCTACAGGATCATTTCTAGGCCATCCTAGTGAAGTTAGTAGTTGATGTCTCTCTGGGAGGTCACAGACTCCCATGATATACCTATGGTCTCCTTGGATAACGGATCTAACCTAATTAATACAGGCTGCTAGCTGTGTTTCAGCACTGCTCTGTAAGTACCACTGCTCCAGTGGTGTGTGCGCCCCGTACACTTACAGCCTTGCTCTCAGCAGACCTCAGTGACCACCTGTATTTTGTTGTACGTAGAACAGGCCTACCCAGACTCAGACAGTGCCCACATTAGCATCCAAGAAACCTGTGATGAATTTGATAGAAATGAACCAACCTTTCTGTTTTCCTATCTGTTGTGTCCCATCCGTCAATCTTCTCAGTCCCCTCTCTAGAACTGCTAGCTCAAAATATGTTCTTTCTATTCCTTTGCACAGAATTTGCGTCCCAAGGATTCTTCAAAAGCAGAGGAAGTGGGACAACTGGACACTTTCCTGCCCTGCCACATATCAGATGCATAGATGTGAAGTGATAAGGGGACTAGTATTCTGTTCTGTTTCAGAAGAGTTTAGACTAATTTCTCTCAGATCTTTTCTTCATTTCTTAGGCCTTAGGAGAAATCGCCATGCCATCAAAAAGCTCTTACCATCAGCAGGCACCTTCCATATCATCAGATTGAAGCTCACAGCATCATCTAAAATAGGAAGAGTAATTTAGAACCAGTTTTCTTGCAATACTGTTGAGTGCCCAAATTACTGGGATGTTTTCTGTAAGTGATTGCTTTTACAGTTAAAACCCTGCGCAAAAGCTACTGAATTTTCCTGGCTAAAGTTCCATCACTGACAGGAAAGGTTTGGCGCCCATTTGACGTTCCTTGGCAAAAATAATTGTATTTCTGAAAATGTTGTGACTATTTTCCACCTAATACAGTTCGCTGAGATATCTCATTTGGGAGAGGGCACTAGAGATGCTCCTCATACTACCTGCAAGAGCAGGCAGGGAGGCCATAGTGTACTTCCATTATTCAGCACCTACTGTTTGTGTTTTCATGATCTCAGCAATGATTTGCCACCTCAGACTTTTGTACATATCACTTTCAGATTCTAAATAACTCTTTACCTTTCTAGCTGTTGTATATTTCAGCCTCCTAGTGCATTAATAGGCTCCATTATGCTATTATCTTTGTTGTTCTCAGAATCTAAAGCTGAGGTGAATTCTAGGCATAGCTTGTTTCCATTATTCTCTTTATTGGCATTTTCAAGCAACCATTTGTCTTCAATATCTGCAGCTGCATCCTGAAGGATTTTGAAAAGGTACATACAATATTTTCCTCTCATGGGAGCTTGTTTTTTATGCAGGGCTTTCCCCCCTCCTCCTGCCTATTTGGGAAAAAAAAAAAAAGTTTCCACTCCACTGCTGACTTGACAACGTAACAAGCATCTCACAGATGGGCTGACTCTCAAAGAGGCAAGAATCTTAAAACCCAGCAGATCCTAGTCTAAACCCCACCATTTCCCGGCTGCATTATGAATCAGCATACCCTGATGTAGTTTCTTTCCCACTGCAGTTTTCAGCATACTCCATCTTTTTCATTTCCTCTGTAGCTCCACTTACAGCTGGCAAACTAATCACTGTCTGAGCAATGCACCTCTAAATATTTGTTTATGCTGAATGAGTCTAGCTGGATTTTCTGTTTCACATCATCTGCTGGTCATGTTAATCTGTATCAAGGTTTGGTTCATGGTACTGAGCTCAAAGCACAAATCTATTATTCAGGGTAAGGAAGTAAAACTGTAGGAAAAACACAGTATGAGCTAGCTGTAAAAATGAGCATTCAGCATACTTTTAGCAAGAGCAGAAGCAGAGATTATTTGCAATAGCACAGGTAAAACAATTACGAGGTCATTGTGTGGACTTGATTAAACATGCAATTCAGTTTCTTCCCACTACAGAGTCTACATGGGTACAGACCTCTGTTCCCACACAATATTTATCCTTGCAAACATCTAGCTGAGACTCAGGCTGCTGTTGTACACAGGTAATTTCAGCCTCACTCCCATTGCCTTCAGTCAGTCCCTCCAACAGCCTTCGTTGCTGTGACCTAGATTGTGACCAAGTGCTTTCTGATGGTGTTTCAGAGGAAACTAATCTGGCACTCAAAGTGAATTACGAACAGATTCATCTGTGCCTGAAAAAGTTTATTTCTGCCTCCATCCTTGAGCAGCAAATCGCTAACGACCTGTTCTTACGCACAAACTCACCTGCAAAGGCACAGACTGCGGAGAAGCAGCCTTACAGGGCTTTTCTTTCTCCAAAAGCAAAACTGCTGCTGGCTATAGGCACCAGAGGTTTATACATATTTTTCAGAGGTTTTCAGAATTTTAACATTCAAAATAGCTACGGTAAAATAAAAGCCTTAATTAGCAACTGCAGGAGCATGACAGAAGACTGATAATGACACCGCAGCAATCACCACAGACCCCAGTTATACTGTGCTAACCAAATTCCCCGTCCAATTGTGTGGAGTAACATACAGTCAATAATACCCCATGTGGACAGCAAGATATCAGTATTAGCATTGGAGTGAGATATCCTCACTGCCTCTTGAGCTCTGGGATCAATAATGAGAGGGGGGGGACAGAAAAATGCAAGTAGGAAGGCCAGCTGCTCAAAGGATCCTTTTAAGTTGGCATATGTACAGGTGGCTTGCTGCATGAAAACAGCGACATCGGAACGGCCCTTGGAGAGTGGTGTGTCAGTATTAGCACCGCTAAATCTGCACGTTACATAGATCATATATGAAACAACTTTAGCGTTCCTCATTAATTTCTCCAAACAATGCTGCCCATTGCCTTCCTGTTAAAGGTGCTTGTGCATCTGCTGTTGCAAACCACAAACCTGTCCTTAGTGTTTTCCCCCAGACATTGCTATCTATCGTCCTGTTCGTGCATTATTAAAGCCTTGCTTTTACAAGAGGACAGTCTGATTTAAGCCTCGCTGGCCACTACCACATTCATGCAAGCACTCACTTCGTAAGAGGGACTAGTCCAGAGAAAGTGCTGGATATATGGACTAGAAACACGCGCCACCCTCCTCCCAGGTATGGAAGGGTTTGAACTTGCAACTCTCTGATATTTCCTGTCATTGACTAGGAGCATCCTTCACGCCACAGAAATGAGGAACACAACTCTCCTCCCAGTGCTCTCCCAGGACACCTCTGGGTCTAGTCCTGCACACATACACTTGTTTACTCGAGTGGAGTGCCCACTGAAGCTAAGACACGGATGCAAAGAGGAATGAAATCTGCTGCAGTAATTCCTGGCACTGAGGGCCAGGGCTGATGGGCTTCCTTCCAGGGACATCTGGTCATTAACCCTCACAGTATAAGGGCTTTTAGGCCCTTTCATTCTGGACAATGGGCTGTATGGTAAGAAATGCTAACTTCATGCAGCAGAGGCTTAATCACACCTTTTGGGACTTTAAAAGCTGGTCACTATTGATTGAGGCAAGGGTGGTGAAGCGAGGTCACAGCTGCCTTCATCTTTCATATGGGGTCCATGGAGACCATGCGAAGTAGCATGCAGAGCTCCCTATTGATTCAGGTGGCTTGGCAATTAACAAGCCCTGTTTTCATCTTTCAGTCATGTATCCTTCACCAGACGAAGCCTAGTGGGCTCAGCCAGCTATCGTGGATGAGCAAAGCAAGCTGGAGGTGCTCGGCTGTGACACCAGATTAACGCTGAGCACGGCTTCATTTCACACAAGTGGAGGTTGTCCTGAGACCCAGCCCGCAGACTGCACAGATGGGGCAGCGCTGCCATGCCTTTTCTGCCAGGCCCAGGTTGTGCCAAAAACCCAGTGAAGTGAAAATGGTGTGGCTCTGGAGGAGGGCCTTGCTGTGCAGAGCGCTGAGAGGGGGGGCCCTGAAATGAGGCTGTGTGAATGGCTTCTTTTCTGTGCTGCCCTAATCCTACTCCTGTCCCGCCAGCTTACCACTAAAATATGAGCTGGAAACCCACATGTAGATTGTCTGAACCCCATAGGGACAAGGAGTGTGCCCTCGGGCACCTATACAGAGGCTGAAGTTTGGGAGATCCTCAAACTGCCTTTGTAGAGCACCTAGCACAGCGCAGGCCGGGGCAACAGAAGGGCTTAGTCCTCCTGTGCCCTCTGACGGTGCCCGTGGTGAGTAACAATGGCAAAGGCACAGTCACAGCCCACAGTCAGCTCCGGGGCATAAAGCACCCAGTAATTTCCCAGCAGGGAAATGGGTGTGTCTCGCCATACACCACTTTGTTGCCCAAATAAAATAAAAGGCCATTGCATTTTCATAGCCACAGTTTTATAAAAGAGTAGTCAAAAGCACACAGTTTATCATGCACACAGATGATCAGGCAGCTAAATGATGCGTTCAAAGTACAAAGATTTCCAGAAACAATAGTGAACTTTACCACATGTTATGGAGAACACAGCATCTCTCATGCAGGCTTCATGCAGGCTGAATGCCTTCTGGCTATTCTTGCAACACTAAGAATGCAAAGACAGTAGTTATTATACTAATGTAAGACAAATGCTACCCTTAAAGTCACATATACAAAGGGCACTATTGCTATTTTTATAGTCAGAAATGCAGTTGGTACTTTACAGACGAACCTTAAAAGAAATTCCCTATGCCCATGTCAGTAGTTTTCCTCAAGTCTTGTCCCACGATCTGCTACTGCAGAAGTGTGCACACACAGCCCACATGTGCTGAGCAGCTTCTGAGCACATAA
Source organism: Anser cygnoides (assembly GCF_040182565.1). Lineage (NCBI taxonomy): Eukaryota > Metazoa > Chordata > Aves > Anseriformes > Anatidae > Anser > Anser cygnoides. The sequence goes on from NC_089883.1 coordinate 14,367,616, forward strand.
TGCCGTTTGCTTTCAAGTGAGCAGCCGTCCAGCATCCTGATGGCAGGACTGAGGCCTTAACGAGGGGGAGGGAATGGGCTGGGCAAGGCACCCAGAACTCTAAGGAGACTCCTGCATCTATTTCCAAAGGATAAACCTGTGTCCCACACAAACACCTTCCATTTTAGCAACTCATGGCTGCAGTCCCTGACCACCCACCTTCCTGTCATTTCCTGCATTCCTGTGCCTTACCCCTGGACATAGTGGGGAAAGGCACATCCTGACTCTCACAAGCAGAGGCAGAGGAGGAACAAGAGCTGCTTCCTCGCCCAAAGGCAACTTGTTTTGGTCTACTAATTTGCACTGGCTCCACGCACAGCATTCCCTACCCTGCTGCTCCACAGTGCCTCACGGTGTGCCATACAGCTTCTCACATTGTATTTCTGCGGATATCCCTCTAAAGCCAGCTAACTCCTTCCATCTTCTGCAGACACTCAGTGGACTCTGGTGGGAACATAAGCCACATCTACAGAGTTAAAAGTTTATTTTAAAAAGCACCTTTACTATATGTGTGGGTACCTATGGTCATAAACTGCTTGCCAGGCCATAATGCACTTTTGTAGGAACCTGCTGCCCAGATCTCAGTGCCTCACAGTGACTGCACGCCTCCCGGACCGGGTAAACAAGAGGGAGACTCGCACCATTCCCAGCCAGCAGACACCAGGATGTTTGTACGTTCGCATCATTTATTTGGGGCTGATCTCATCTATTTATGACCCATTTATGTGCACTGTTCTCTTTACCAGATGCACATTAGCAGGCTGCCATCGGATTCTTCTGCTCCATCCGCCGCAATGAGCGGCTGCCCCCAACTGTCTCCATGGGCCATTGCCCACTGCTGCCTCCAGCCACCCAGCTGTGACTGCTGCTCTCTGAGAGGAGCTCTGTCACTCTGCCACTGTCGAATCAGCTCCAAAAATTTATTTAAATCCTGTCTGCTTATGGAGACATGTCTTTTACGTTTAACCCAGTATCATCTTCTTCAAGGTATAAGCTTATTCTTCTCACCCAGCAATTTTCTTACCTATTTGCTCTGTGTTATTCTATGATAAAACCTGGCTAAGGGGCACCCTAATTATTGCAGCATCCCAATGATAGGCTTCAGGCAAAATGATAATTACTTATGCAAAGTAAATTAACATATTCTGAATACATTCAAGCTTAATTTAACAGACCATTATACTTACTACACGCATTTAGCACATGTAAATGTTTAAACTTGGTAGAGAGCAGCATATTCTTTCACAAGGTATTGGGGTCAAAAGTAAATGCAACCATAATTTGCCTTAACATGAGCAAATGCCAAACAATTTAGGGACCTAAACAGCAATTTGTTCAACTGCATCAAATTTTAGAAGCATACAAAGAAGCTCTTCCCAGGCTTCTAATTACAACAGAGAATTCAAACTCTTCCTTAAATTCTGTTCCTCAGCCAAAATCAAGAAGAAAAAAAATGATGGAGAAAGTTATAAACTCCCTCTCTCCTCCTCCCTACCTTGGAACAGATTCAGGGCTTTATTCTGAGGTCTTTCTACGCCTCCAAGTACTACACTTTAGATTTTTATCACTTTTATTTAATGACATAACACACAGAATGCTCTCTGGGGTGAAAGGAGAAAGAGCTGTTTGAGTTTTGTACAGGAAATCTTGTGTGCCACAGCATTGATCGACACGCTCAAATCACAAAGCTCTGGGAGCAACAACGTAATGATCCGTATCACGGCGCTGCCTACGGGAGCGTATCGCGTTCCCTTCTGTCACTGCAGCTGTGTCAGCTGTACATCTCCCGCTGTATTTTAGCCTGTCTTTTGAAACAACTTTTGAACAAATTTGGTCACTTTTTAACAAACTGGAAGAAAGGCAAAAAAGTACTGCATTCAGCTTTAGCTGTGACTGCCAGAGCTGTGTGAAAACCAGGTCCTCTGGCATGACGGCTGTTTCACAGACACGCAGGCACACACTACACCTTTCTCACCTACTTTTTCCCTTTCTTGAAAATGTAATTTTGTGTTCATCCTGCTTCTGACTCTGGCTACGGGGTGAGGGGAAACATTGCACTATGTTCCCCACCCCACGTCCCAAAGTATCATCCTAGGTATTTTTTCCAGCAGGATGAACTGAGGGCAGTAAAGCAGTGAATTAATTCATCCTGCTGTTACTTAAACACTAGCAAAGAAGACAGCTCTGTCCCCAGAATGGCCTTTTCACGGCATTCTGACCATTCTCATAGCTGCCCTATGGCTTCGTGACCCGTTTTGAAGATTCTGCTGCTGCAACAAAGCCAAGGACAGTAACACTGCTGTATAAACTGTGCTAATGGCCGCATTACAGGTCTTTAGTGTTCTTCATGCTCATCACAAAGTATTGATATCAAGATCATTAAGGGAATTAGGAAATAAATCACACTTGAGAGAACACGATGCCAGCCATGTCCAGATGATTCCAATTTCCTTCACTAAAATACTTTTGATTAAAACGCATTACTGGTGACGTGTCTAAAAAGGAACTTGGACTTCAGGGTCTGTAATAACTGCAATATGTTCACAGTCTCCAGCCTTGCCACAGACTGCATAAGCTCAGTGTTAAAAACTGCTGCAAAAAGAGTTATTAGGTGCTTGTTTCAGACACAGACTTCTCACTGCAGTCATTCCTGATGTCCTGGCACACCCTGTGCAGGATCGTCTGCAAATTAAAATCATTATTTAGATGTTCCAGACACACTGTGCACCATAGTCACACAGTGTCAATTTTACATAAATTTCCACATACGGAACATTTTAAAAATCTCCCAGCTGCAGCAAGAGAAATTGAAAGGAATAGTTTCAGCAATCAGTAACCTCCTAATAGCACCAGAATCTCAGCATTTACATGGACAATGAATTACTGCTCAAAAGGTCTTCCTGACTCACACTGATAACACTGCTTTCTATCAAGATTGCTTTAAATTACTCATCTTTCTCCAGAGATGCTAAGATAAACTCTTACCCCATAGGTGTATGTTCTGGGTTTGTGTCACAGGGCAGAACAGAAGCCAAACACAAAAGGATACCAAAGCTTTTATTTTACTCACATTAGGTAAAAGCTGTAAGTCATTGGTCATCAAAACTACTGTATATTTCAGAGATGCTGTTTGTCTCAGCCCAGCCTGAGATGCCCAAAATTCTCAATGCTTTTAAAAAGGTGGTTTCAATGGAAGACCCCTTCAACTTTTTGAAGGGTCCTGCATTTTTCTGTGTAGGTGGGACACAAAGGTGAGGAAATTGAGAGAATGGGACACAAGCACACAGATTTCCAAGGCCTGGTTTAGAGGCAGACTAGCTGTATGTCTCTCTGCCTGCTGAAGTGATATGCAGGCTCATCAGGGTCTAAGGGAAGGGTCTTAGGCAGTGGACACACAGGGAGAGAGAATCTTTGCTCTTATCCACTACAGCTATTCCTATCCGCAGTTTCCATGGGATCACTCAATTTCCAGATGCACCTTTACCTCCCAGCAGTGGCAGCTACTTAGCCATGAAAGCTTCAGCCCTTTGAAAACTTTGTGAATTCATCAGACCTATGATGAAATCTTGTGAAGATTAACACTGAGATATGTATCTACAGAGCTTTTAAGAAATTTGTAATTCAGTCAGTCACCGGGACTCTCACCTCCTTTCCCCCTGAGCAAGCGAACTGTCTCTCCCAGTGAGCAGCTGGTTTGTGCAGGAGGTCGCAGTATCTAGTACAAGACTGAAGCATTGCCTGCGACTGAAACCATCTCAAGCCTTGCCATCTTCTTCTCCAGTCACATTGTGTGATCACACAATATACACAATACACAATACAGCAAATTCTAACAGCAAATTGTACTGAAGCTTGTAAAACCAAGGGGCTGCCAGATTCCTCTTTGTTTTGAGAACATGGTGAAACAACTGAGTGCCTGCCACAGATTATGTTGGTGGAGCATCCCCGGCAGGCCTCAGATGGAAGCAGGACGACAGACAGAGGACGAGTTTTCAGTTTCATAACTTTCAGAACTTGGATTTATCAGCGTGCAGCAAGAGTCAGGGAAGAGCGAACTAAAATTTCAAGAATCCTGGTGGGGCTTTTTTGCCTCTGATCCAAACTGGCTTCATGACCTGGGAGGTAACATGGGGAATGTTGAAATGAAGGGACTAGCAGAAAGGACTATGACATCTGTTCCCACCTATGCCTTCACTATTAAAACCAGCATTTTTTCACCACTCTCCTCAGCCAGCCAGCCAGCCATCTGTAGTATCAAAGAGAAAACTCTAGGTTGTTCCGCTTCTGACAGGACAACATCCAGACAGCCCATATTTTAACAGGACTCGGAGACTCTGGATTCTGCAGCCCTATGGCATTTGGAGCTTCCTGCCAGCGGGAACAGATCTCTTTGCACTACGAATGCAAAAACTGATCCCTTGAGCTAACGCAGCACTAGCTCTTCAGGGCATGCAGCATGCAGGGGGACAGCTCTGTTCTCATACAATAGCAGCTGCTGGGACAGATATATGCAAACTGAACAATTCAAAGCAATATCACATTTCTGGCTAAGACTTTTTTCCCTATGCTGGGTTTCCCACAGTGGATTATTTTGAATCCAACTTCACTGCCTGATCTGTTTACTGGTTAGGATGTTTATTTTTCATGGAGAAAAGAAAAACAATACATGTTTTATGAGAGCGGCATGAGAACAAAGTATGGAAAACCAAAGGAAAATCCTAAAATGAACTCTTCTTGCCTAGGGAAGAGAACATGGCTGCTCTATCCTAGTATTCCACTCATGTGGAGAAGCTTTGTTTTTGTGAAATGTTACACATGCTCCAAGTTGCTGCAGATAGCTGTGTAGCCCCTTCTTTGTCTTACCATGGCAGGCAGTTATCATCAGTCGTGCAGTGCACAGCATGGCCCCAAGCCCGCAGACACATTGGCTGGAAGTCAGTTGCCTGATCACAGCCACCTACATTGTAATGCTCTCACATTTTGTCCCCAGTCTGCTTCTGCCTCTCCAAAAAAAGGCACAGATTTCATGCATAGCCTTTGTTATACGCTAGCCTGGTGCAGATCTTGTGGATACACAGGTTATCTAAAACAGCTACAGGCACCTATGTTTAGGCAATGGAATACTCCCTTGGCCCCTTAAACCAGCAGGACTGCTCAGGCAACTGAAGTCAAGGCATTTCTATTTTAGTGTCTTCCGGAGAGGAAGTCTTCCCACCTTCTTAGTTATCTCTAACCAGCTGGCTTTGTGTGGAGAAATATTCTTAACCATAAATAACAGCACGGAATAAAATTACAGAGGAGAGCTCCCGAACACACTCACTTGTACGGTTCACAGCAACAAAGCCCTAAGGGCATTTGGCCATCACGACTGGCCACCAGCAGACCTCGGAAGTCGAGCTCTTTGGGCAGAGAGACATGCAAGACAGCAGACATGCAGTGAGTGGTTTCTATACAGAGACTGAGCAGCCACCAGCCGGACGGAGGTGAGCTGTTTGTCACCACGATATGCTTGTAACCACCGGGTGCTTCCAGGCCAAGTGCCAACGCACTATCTAGAACACAACAGCACGAGGGGAAGGAAGTTTCTTCATCTCTGGAGGAGCACAGCTTGCTTGCTGATACACACAGCTGTGAGCAGGCCCTACTGCTTGCTCCATCACATGCTTGATTAAAAGCCTAGAGATGCAGAGAGTCTGTTTGATCTGGATGTGGAAAACAGTATCCATAAATGCCATGGACCCTTTTCAGGTATCCAAGTGAGATCAAGTAGTCAACAAACCCTCTGTGTAACCCTTAGGTGCTCCATTGTCCTGACATCTTTGTCTATAGAAGTCCCTCACTCCCATGTGCACAGAATGGCCACCTGAAGCTTTGAGGATCTTACTCTGCTAAGCAACTGTTTAACACTCAGACACTGTGACAGCAACCTTTTGTGGATGCTGGCTACAGTCACTCCACTCTGCTTCCATCACCTCATCTGGAGAGAAGTGAATTCATTTTTTTTTTCCCAAAAAGTGTATAAAACTGTCTCTGTTGGCCACCCTGGCATTGCTCAACTCCCATGTTTCCCAAGGGGCCTAATCTCAGCAAAGAAAGAAAGGGCAGGAGATGACTGCAAGGCTTTTGGCCAGCAAAATCATTCCAAATCCTTGTGTGCCTAGATTTGAAGAGCTTTAAAATCCAGGAGGACTCACAAAATGCAATTTGGTCTTTGCAGAGTTTCAAGAATGAGCCATAAAACTAACTCTGGACCAATTCTAGTCTCTGTTCATACAAATTTACCCATGCACCAGTAACTCTAATGTAACTCCATGAAAGGTAATCAAGTGGTGAAGGTTCCACACTGAAATTACTAAAGAAATGAACTTCTTTCTTGCCAGACTGTAAACAAAGCTTGGGGGAACAGTTTAAATCCTGGAAGAGGAAAGTTCCCAGTTACGCTGAGCAGCTCATATCTCAAGAGTCTGTTTTTAATCATAACCTCTACAACCCAGTTTCACAGCTCATGCTTTACTGCATGGACAGCAGTTGCCAACTGGATGGAAACGTAAGTTGGTATTTTCCAATTGATGGTAAAGCTTTCTGAAGGCTATTTACTGGAGCGGCATGACAGCTTAGCATGATCCTTCCTAGAAATGAGACATAGACATTACTGCTTCCATTAAGTGCACTCACGTGCTCTAGACAGTGTGAGTGAGGTTCATACCAATACTTTGCTGAGTCCTCACAGACTGTACACGAGGGCTACTTTAGATACAGGCAGAAAAGGTAGTTGCCAATTTTCTGGTAAGGCAAAAGGGTCCTGAACCTACCAGCCTTGACTCTGGTACTTGCCCCCTCTTGCTTGTACCAGCCTTCACATCCACTGTCCACCTTCTCACCCACCCCAGAGTCAGGAGTTGGAAGCAAAGCACCCACCCTACAGTGTTGGCAGGCTCCTGCTGATGCAGAGATACGGCATGAGCCAGCATGCTCTACAACACAGTGCTCTTTTCTTCTCAGCCTTGATGTGGCAATACACAGTTTTGTCCACATCACTGAGACGCTTTGAGCTAGTTCTGCCTGGCACTTTTTGTGGAGTCCCTTTGGTGTAGCTGATTACACAAGCAGGTCCAGATACTCCTTAAACTGAATTTATGTGGGGAAAAATTACAATTTGTATCTTAAAAGAAGATAAAAAATAAAGATAGATTGTTGTTTTTCCCCCCTTATGGTTTCATTCTCATCAGTGGGCAGCATGACATAAATCCAAACCAAAGTGAACTCATTTCAGTTGATGCTTCAGTGCAAGCTGACACGCTGTATAATTGGTACCAACTGAACCAAGATTGTGAAAATGGGGCTTGGCTTAAGGTTAGAGTGTGGAAGGAAAAGATCCCTCTCTTCAACTGCAATATGTGAATTTGAATAATCTTGAACTTGAATCATCTTGAATGCTGATCCTGGATGAAGGTGTGACCTGTCAGGGAGCAGAGGAGACAGGAAACATCCTGTTTCTCTCCTGTTGCGCTGCTGTAGCTCACTGCGTGATATATAGAACAGGCGGCTATTTTCTCCACAGCAGTTTAAGAATCACGTCAAGGGGATTCTTTTGCTTAGCTACGAAGAGACAAATTCTTTTTTTTTTTGACACAGATGTCCCAAGAAAATCAAGATTTGGACATATTTTACTGTTACGAATATTGAGCACAGCCCAGTGAAAAGGACATACACTCTGCTAACTCTGAACCTCTTCAAAATCTGCTATGATTGGGTAATGCAAAGCTGATAAATGATTTTGCAAAGCTAAAAATTGGTCAGATAAGCTTGGAGACTGCACAGAACGAAGTAGTGCTCCTAGCATGTATCTCTAGATATTTCACACACTGAAGAACAGGAAAGTTCTTGGTTCATCATAGGAATGTCTGTTCAGATTGAATCTAATATTTGATAAGTGCTGTGGCTGGAACTTTGCGCCAGAATAAGTACGTTAAATTTGGTGTTTCTTTCATTACTGAGCTATGGCCCTGCTTTGTGAATTTACTCAGTTGTTCAACAAATGAAATACTGAATTGACAAAATTGAGAGCTGTAATACTGAGAATGGGAGTGAAGCCATCAGAAGTTTTCCCCATCATAGGTAAGAAAGTAGGAGAAAAGCAGCTTTCCCCAGCATTATCTTTTTGTGACCAAAATAAGTAAAGTCTACCAGATTCTGCTGGCTCTCTAACCAGGTCTGAGATGCTTGGGTGCGATGACAATAAGTATTAGTCATGATCACAATGTTATTTGTCCTGTAGATACAGCTGGGTTTTGTATTTGGTTAATGAGTGTTTCCACCCAGAAAATGAACCAATGACAATTCAAAAAGAAAAATGGTTGTTCTACTCAGTCATTCTTCACAGATGCAGCTGGAAAGAGGGCAATGAGCTCTCCTTGTCTGGTTCCGCTGAATCACAGCCCCAGCAATCACAGGAATTGTTCCTCAGTGACTCTCCAAAGGAGACAGGTCAGAAAAAAGAAGAGGCAGAGATCCCAGTTTGAGAAAGCAGCTTGCAGCTCTGTGAAAGGCCTTGCAAAAGTCTAGCCAACAGCAGTGAAACTCCACACTGACTTCAACAGAGGTTAAAAAGTGTTTCAATCCTAATCAAAGCACTTTTGGGTTTTCTATTAAAAACACCCCAAAACAGCTCTGAGTTATGCCCAATAAGTTTAATAATAGATGAAACCATAGCAAATGACAACTACAGAATACAAAGCAGACACAAAAAAATGATGGCATAAAAATGAGAAGGAGTAGTGTCTGTGATGAAAAATAAAGTGAAATACACTTAACAGGATATGGATTCATATATAACACACACGGTCACATACAACACCGCATTAGTAACAGCACACATGGATACTCATTACACTGGGGCTTTTCACAGTTCTCCACTTCATCCCAGATGACAAGTAAATGGATTTTTTTACTCTCTTACATAAATTCTCGTGCACACAACATCATCAGCACCAAAGGTCTGGAAAAGAAATAGAAATCAATCAGAGGAGATAGAATCAGCAAACGCTTAACACAATTTTTAATGTTACTATTACTATAGTAGCTAGTCCTACAGCAGAAATGCAATTTCCTATGCCTTTTGACAGATGAGAGCAAAGAAAGGAGTCATTTTGGACGAGGAATGCACTGTAGGTGACCTTCTTTCCCAGGCACCATGAATTTTGTCAGAATGATAAATGACCCAGAAATTCCCTTTTTCTATAGTTCCATGGCATGCATTTATAAATAAACATGAGAAAAGAAAGACAATTTGGAATGTAGTGCTGTTATATTTAGACACATTTGCAACACTTTGAACTGGAAATGGTGGGGGTGGAATTCAGATCAGATGGCATGTTCAAAACGTCTTCTCTAGTATTTGCAGGTATAAATCAGAGTAGTTCAAATGAAGTCAGTGGAGCAATGTTGAAGAGTTGGTGAGTGTGTATGTATAATCTGTGAACATAACACTGCAAGATGTTGACACACCGTACTAGGATATTGAAACCTTCACTCCCAAGCTGTAATGTGGACAGTGTCAATCACAGCCTTCTTTCAGGATATGTTGACCTTAACCAGTGAATTAGTTAACTACAGAAAGAGTCTGAAATGAGGTCACATAATGGAAAAAATGTTGTGGAGATCAAATTCATTTCACGTGAGGAAAAAACTATGATATCTCGTAAATATTTGATCACTACACATCTGAGAGTCACTGACTTAATACAATGTCCCATTACCATTCCATTTCTCATGCCAGATTCAGTACCTTAGAATGCTTCGATTTTCCAGGTACCTAGAGTTGGTCTTATATCATGTTATACTGACTGAAATAAGGTTTCATATGTATCTGAAACCTGAGTTGTTTTTGGTGTTGTTGGTTCATTTTTGTTTGCTTGCTTGCTTGCTTTCAAATCACCTTCTAGTCCTGCAAGTAAAAGGCAATTCAATGACACCAATATTGCAGTAGAGATTATCAGGGCCTTTAGGCATGACAGAGATTGTGGCAGCTGCCTGAGAAAGCTACCTAAACCCAAAGTGTTTGTATGTGATTTCAAGTCTGGCAGGCTAAAATTGAAGTAAACAATTAAACATAAAGGAAATAAGTGTGCAAGAATGAGGAAATACTGACTACATGCACAGTAGATGTCCAGCTACACTGACATGGACAGTTTCAAGCTCACTACTAACGAGCTGTGAGGTGGGGTGCTTGGCTCTAATAACTGCCAAGGTCTCACTGAAAATATAATTAAGACCTACCCCGGTGTGTTATGAAAATTCAGCTGGACTTTATTTGTTTTAACGCTTCCTACGCTTGCTTTGGCCAACACCACTTCGAAAGGATTTGGCTTTAAAACTGCCTCTGGCATGTATTTTGTTCACTTTACTGAAGAAAAAGGCCTGTTAAAATTTTGGATGGTAAGATTTTTAACTTAAACATGAAAATGTCTGAAAAGGATGCGGCTAGTTTCCTACTGCCCACAGCACCAGCTGCAAACACCCCCACTATGGCTTCCTTCAGCATTTCCAAAATTATACACAAATGTGAAATTGCTTCAGCAGGAGCTCTGCCAGAGAAAGGAAGTCAGAATCAAGACCATGCAGGGCTTGAGGTTGTCTGTATAGACTAGAAGGTCACTGACAGTGATAGTCTTTCTGTGGTACATTCAGATTCTGCTAAGCACACTTAAGTTTTGGTCCCTGCTGCTCTTATTTCTATGTTGAAGCACATAAAGAAATGGCTGTGATTGTTGTTGTTACGTACATGGTTTAAATGTGGACTTAGGTAAAAGGCGTTTCCCTACCTTACTGTAACTTACTAGTTGTGTTGATAAAACTCCACTACATGTTGCTAAACCAAGCAAAGAGGAACACGTTCAAACATGCTGCATTCCTTTTCTTGTGGTTAATCGCAGAAGCATCTACTGTACAGCTGGGCCCAAGCTCAGGGGAAGATCCAAATCAAAAGACTGTTACTCTTATATCCTTCACACTTAAATCCTTGTATTCAGGGGTAGGATGGAGCAGTTTAATATCTAAGGTTCTAATTCCAGACTGGCAAAAAGTGCTAGTACCTGTCAGAACAAGCAGACTTTAGGGGTTCCCATGACTCAGAGGAGTAGAACTTTTTAATAGAGAGAGAACAATCCTGGCTACTTGGTGGTGAAGTTGCAACTCAAAAGAATGCAACACTACCAAGCTGAAATCAAATCTAACAAGAAGATGCAGGATTTTCAAACACCACACTCCCACCAGCTTGCAAAGTACCCACTCATTTACAAATTGCTACAAGTTCAGGCTTCTATCTAAATCTAAAATAGGGTTTTTAATGTGCAATGACTGCAAATTACAGAAGAGTTTTCTTCATTTAGCTTGACATAATCTGTGGCTAAAAGAGTCCAAATGCACAGAGCAAAAAAAGCCCTGCACAAGGGGATAATCCAATACACTGCTCTCTCTCAGTTCCCTCAAGATCTGATGACGACATCATTAGAGATAAAATGAGAATTATGGGGCAGTAGTATATAATTGTATGAGTAAATTGCTTTTTTAAGGCCTTTATAAACATTTGCTTAGGAGCCTTTGTGATAAGTGAAACAGTATAATCAGGAAAACTGTCACTGAAACAATCACTGGCTAACATGAATTCTGTCGCCATATGCAAAAATCCTGTTATCTGCTCATGACCGAACAAGCTGCAGAGCCAACTCTCAAAAGGAAGACAGAAGACATCAGCAAATAAATGGAAAAGAGAAGATACCACTTAAATGAGTAGTATCTTTCCATCCTCAGAAAAGGCTTTGCACGGATCCACGTGCAGACTTCCATGTGTACACGTGCATACTATAAAGCAGAGACACTACTTTACACCCCACCACACTGACTTCCATATGAGGTGGCCCTCCTTTTGTTAACTGATTGAATTTAAGATCACTTAAATACACTGATCTAATGGGTGGCATCCCTGCCCATGGCAGGGGGGTGGGAACTACACCATCTTTAAGGTCCCTTCCAATCCAAACCATTCTATGATTCTACGATCACTCTTCAAGAACTATAGAAAAGTTAAATGCTTAGGTAGTTTATCACTGTTCTGTACAAGGTTTAGGCACATCACAAATCTCAGCATTTAGCTGCAAAATATCTTTCCCAATCCTCATTGACTTTTCTCACCTGCTATGTTTAATTTTAGAAGCCAGCAATATCATTTAAAAAATGTTCACTCACTCATCTAAGTTTCACAGTTCACCAGTTTTAATCAACTATGTCATGATTTTTCTGGGAAGGGAAAGGAGGATATAAACCATGCCTGAACCCCCCCGCTCCCTTAATGTTCTGATCTTTGACCCTTGCTATAATTGATTCTGAGAACCCCTGTGTGATACATCAACTGTGCAAAATGTGGTCTAAGGCTGTTTTTAAAGCCCCTCTTCAGTAACCATCCACTTTAAAATATTTGTTTTATAGATTAAACTTCTACAGAGGCATGAGCAGCTATGAAAGCAGCAAGGCAGATAAATTCAGAATATATAGATGTTTCTCGTTTGAGTAGCAAACATTCGGAAGCAGTATCCTTTAACTTTGTAAGAGCAGACCTTTTGTTCTTCTGACTTACCCAAGTGATTGATAGCTCATTAATGTCCTTGACAAAAACACACAGCAAGAGCAAAAATGCTACAGACTATAAAAGCAAAGTTAAGGGATGAAAAAGCATGTTACAACAGCCTAAATACTAGGTCTTAATTTTAAGACAAGTAAATGAAAAACATACTTTTGTATTAGATTCCAATTTTGATTGCCCAAGCTCTAATCCAAGTGGCTTCTGAGTGGAGTTGTAAACAAGGATATGCTGACTCAAGAATACAGTCAAGACAAGCAGATGTGGACTTAGATGGGGATCTATCCTTTCCACCCTCCTTTGCTTACATATTCCATGTAATCTTTTTTATCTAGATTATTCAGTAGTTTTGAAAATCAGAAATGCTGAAATCTCAGCAAGTGCATCAGACAAGATTATAATTAACGGCACTGATTAAAGTAGTTGCAATGTTCTAGCACATTTGCATCACCTTTTTTATAAAGCAGAGCTTGATCCTGAATTCCTCACTTAGCTGAAAGGTCTCTTTTCTAATGGGACTTCAGACATACATCTGCCATACTGTGAGCCAAATATTATTTATGCTACTAGAAAGAGGAATGTCACTCTCCATGCTGCAAGGAACTAAGAAGAACTAAAGGCAAACTTAACTAGCACCTGAAGGTAAAGAAAACCTTCGCTAACTAAATAGTTTGTTCCCAGCATCTGTGTACCAGAGGAACAGAGGTGTCATGAAAGACCATCATATTGCTCCAAGGGTGTATCTTTGAAGAACACAAGGAACTTCTTCTGCCAGGATGCAAAAAAGATTGATAATTATATAGTAATAAGGTTTCTATTTTAGCTCTGTGGTAGTCATGACAATTCAACGCTGATTTTTTTTTGTTAAATATGGATTAATAAATGCATTTTATTTAACATGCTGTGTTGGAAAGAAAAATATATCCTTCCACTAGGGAAATGTCATAATTTAATGGACCCCCTAAGCAATGTGGCACATTAGATCAAAAATTATGTGGCAAACTTCCAAGGTTTATACAGCCACTATTAGCAGAGTAAAACTCATTCCTCACCCCCTGCCTGTTGCCCCAAGCCTATTTCCCATTAATGCCTCAGTCTAACACAGTTTAGATTCCTTCTTGCAACTTTTTGCACATGGTATATGAGTTTTATTGATTTCCTCTGCAAATGCATGTAATAGCTAGGAAGGAGACAGGACTTCTTGAAAGATTTATTTGGCTGGAGAAGCAGGAGCAGAGAGTGTGAGAAGTATCAGCCTTACAGAGTTCCTGAACTGCTACATCACAGGCTCTGCTTCATAAATGACATTTTCCCAGCTGCAGTCATCTAGAAGTTCATAGGAATGTGGTTTCCTTCTGCTTATATAGGGAGCTTTGCCAGAATAGAAATGTGGAAAGTTTACTAAAGTATCTCAGGAAAAGTGAAGGACCAGAAAGTATTTCTTAGGTAAGTAAGAAGATTTGAAAAGTGTGAAGATGGGAACCATTAAACGTTTGAACTGATATGGGCAGCAAAACTGCATGAGAGTGAATTTCAGGTCCTAAAGAACCCTCAACAAGCTAGGATAATGGAAGGAGAAAAGGGGGGAAGACAAAGACAAGATCTCTTCTCAGCGTGATCTTAGTTTGGAAGAACTAAGACATAAATGAGGGGTTGCAGACTCAGACACAAGGCAGATTTCCAAGCAAGACATAAAATAATAAAACAAAAGTCCAAGCTGAACCTTTCTCCACTGGAGTGATGAAAAATCCAAACACAGCTGAGACGTAAGAGATCAAAAGAGATTCCCCAGTCTTCCCACTAAGAGCTCCTATTCCTACTTTGCTCCCTGTCATGGTCAAGGGATGCACCTCAGTCAAACCCTTTGGGTAGTTTAGCTTTTAAAGCCCAAAGAACAGACTGGAGGGAATATTCTAGGGTTCTACAATGAGAAGCTAGAGACAATAAATGTAGCATCCCTTACTCCTTTCTGTCTTCCACCAAAGAGAAGGTCTCCCAAAAGGATTAATTTTGTCCATCTTTAGTTCTCCAAATGGACTCTCACACTTACCACCATTACTCTCAGGAAAACCTCATTACTGAGCTCCAGGGTGACAGAAGATTTTGAACATGTTGACCCATGCATTTAAAAGATTTGGACATTCAATCTCATCAAATGTCTCATGAAGGGGCTTGAAAATTTGTCTTGAGGACCTAGCAATGCCCTAATATTTAATAAAATAAAATAGGCCATTATGCTTCAGAAAAGAAGAATGGAATCATAGAATCATATTAAATAGTGAAAAACAGGAGGAATGATCTCAATCACTTGGAAACATACACTATGTTTTCATAATGGCCACAGTAAAATCCTATTTAGCAACCAATGAACATGTTCCTAACTTGCAGAAAAGGGGAAGGGGATTGGTCCGGGGAATCAGAAACCAGGAAAATCACTTGGGATCATGATCAGCTAAGCAAGAGTTTCCAGAAAAAAAAAAAAGATTAACAAAGTATTTGCATATAAATCAGAAGAATTTCAGCTAAGAGTGGGGAGATGAAGTCACTACTGCATCAGGTGCTACTGTGGTTGCTGGCAAAACAGCATGTGCAGTTCTACTTTTCACAGTTTAGAAAGTGAATTGATAAATCGGAGGGGCTTACAGAAGCACTGGAGGAATGATTCAAAGAAAGTTTGTTTTACATTGAAGGGATCAAGGTCTTCTAGTGATTTCGCCTAACAAAAATAAGGTTTTTCTACGAGGTGGCTTCATTGGTGATATTAAGAAAATTATTTGCAATAATGAACATTAGGAATATTATTTATCTTCTTATGAACACAATATGTAACAGCAGGAAGTTGAATCTAGACATGTACAGATTAGAAGTAATGTGTATATTTTAGGGGCAAGGCAATTAACCAGTAAAACAACTTATCAGAAGTTACATTTGTATTCCTATAACTTGAAATATTTTAATAAGAAGGAGGTTTTTCTAATTTATATCCTAATTTGAAAAACAATTCATTCAGAAAAGCTCAACAGGCTCTATTATGCAAGAAAAAAGGCTGGAGGCTTTATAATCTTTGAATTGCTCTTGTTTCTTAACCAATGTCATTCCTCTTCGTCATTTGGGTAAGTTAATGTTGCTGACTGCATGAGGCAGTAGTATTATAACTGGCTTTCCTGCTTTGCTTGGGAACAGTTCACTTAGTTTAACAGCTACCTCACTAGTTTGTTGTTTAAGTAATAAACTACAAAAATGTATTGTCAGAAGGCTGGAAAAATTATAGCAGAGAATACATTTTGTTCATTCCACTACATATAAAGATGAAGCAGAGATCAAAGTACTTTGACTCCTAAACATTTTGGATAATATAAAGAATTTCAGTGGTTGAGTGGGAAAAAAAAAAAAGATCCAGAATTACAGTATTAATTCAAAGGAAACCAGTCTGATTTCATTAACAGCATACACCTCCTCATAAGGGATGGGTGAACAGTTCCAAGATGTCTGGAATAATATTAACACCTTAAAAGCTTTTTATTTATACTTGGTTAGGTTTGGGTCTTGTTTTTGTTTTAGATGCAATCTTTAAAACAGAGCTCCAACTGCTTTAGAGAAACATTTGTGAGGTTGTTTGTTTTTTAAAGTGCAGGGGTTTAGTTAGTTGGATAGTTCGAAATAAAAACTCCCTGCTTTGATGTCTTACTTGTCACTCCAGCAACTTGTCTTCCATGTCCAAACTGATGAGGCACAGGAGTTCAACCTGCTGATTTACCCAGAATTAACTTGTAAGAACATATGCAATAAAATGATTCTGAACTCTAGCTGAACTGTGCTACTTGCAACCCAGAAAAACTGTTGTCTATATCCGGTTCTGGATACTGTTTCATTGAAGTCAATTGACAACTGAGGAAATATTCAGTAAAGAAAACTCAACTCTAACAGAAATAAGTGCAATATAAATAAAGAAACTGCATATGATTTATGGCACAATGGGCAGTTGCAGAGGTGCTGCTCAGAATGCTCAAAGTGCCACATGGAAAATTACACAGGAGTGGGGGGATGTTGGCTGACAGCAAACACGTAAATGGGTGGATTTCTGACAAGCTCATGAGGGCAACTCTGAACTGGATTCAGAGATGATCAAGGAACTGGGGAAGGTGGCAAAGAAAGGGAGTAACTGTGTGTTCTTCATAAACAAAATGAGATTAGAGCATACTAACAACATGCCACATTTCTCCTGTACACCATGTGACTGTGTTTAAGAAGCAACACATTAAACACATGCCTTCTGGAGAAGAAGGTTCTCCAGAAATGAGGTCAAATGCTTTGATCTCACTTTCACCAGAGAAAATCTGCAATAAATCAAGCAAATTCTTTGGCATTATTGTGGAGCAGAAGTGGCCCTCTTGTGATTATTTTACCAGTAAAAGTATGTTGAAAGCTATAACAATAAAATGCAAGTGAGAACCTGCATATATTTTCATTCATTCTTAAAAAAAAAATCAAAAAGAAAGGAAAGATTGATGTGTGAACTATACTACAGAGAATTTTGAAAATAGCAGTTTTCCAGACAGATTTGGGTAAGGAAAAATACTACATCATGCTACACAGCAATGAAAGCTGTTAATATGGTGCATGCATTGGGTGGGTTCAAGGTTCTTACCAAAATCAGCTCATCATTAGCTAATTCTCGAGTCCAGTATGTTTTAGGACCATCTCCCTCAATAAGAGTTTGTTTGCAATAGATCTTGTTTTCATTCTCCCAAGTGGCCAAACTCTGCGGGCAAGAAAACCATTAGGAATAACATTAATTATATTCTCTAGCAGCATGAGGCAGAGAGACAGCAATGAGCAGTAGTGAGAATAATTGCTGCAGTAAAGGAGCAACACATAGATAAAGGCAAAGGGAAAAAGGCATCAGTAGAAAGTGGTGAAATCAAAATTAAAGTGTAAGTGGGCTTCCTGGGAATAAGTATATATTAATAGCAAAGTAATTGTAGATGTGTCTTTTCAATGTAGATCACCATTTGTTTCTAAATTAAAAAGCCATTTTCATAAAATGCCTGATGTTGAAAAATATTTTAAAAATGTAATGTAGTGTTCACATTCCCAAACATCTTTGTACATGTTTGATGTGACATATTATTTATCACTACAGCGTCCCCTTAGTGTAAAAGCATCAAGAATCGTATGTATCATTTTATGGTCATAAATAATGCAGTATCTTCCTCTTATAACCTTTCATGCTATATGGCATTCTGCCAAGTTAACAGTATGTTAAGCACATATTGTGCTAACAAACCAGAATAAATCACAACTAAATTAAAGAAACTTTGTTAGGGTTCTATTGTTTGCAATATTTCTTTTTTAAGGCTGTGGGTCTGGAGATTGAAATACCCTTGGGCATTTTTCAAAGCATCTGAATAATGACTATGAAACTACTGAAAAATAATTTAAGAAAACATAGGATTTTGTTTAGCTTTCACAAACAGGCAAGCCCTGATTTTCTGTTGCTTTTCATTCTAGCATCAAACTATTATTCTATGGTGCAATGGAACAGCTGTGCAGAAGGATGCCCTATAATGAATGTGCAAGTAATTGCTTTACAACTAGCACATGGGAGACATTCATTAGTCTGTGATTATATACAAATACTGTGTGCGCACATATGTATGCATAAATCCAAGTTAACACTTCCCAGACTTTGCAACGGGGAAATAAATAAATAAATAAAAACTCTGTCCTTTGATTTAGAATTAGCTGTTCACTTTATAAATATTATTTTCAAAACAGTACTTTTTTTAGGCCGACAAGCCGTCTCAAGCGGCAGTTATAGAAGCTATGCCTTTCAGTTCAACTGTGTAAGACTCTTCTTTGTCTGTCTGAACAATGGATCAAGTTAGTTGGCAGAACAAAACCCTCCACTCCATAAAGTGTATCACGATCTATCACCAGCCCACAATTTTGCCAGGTATTGAAAATTATATTCTGAAGTATTATTTTATTATCTGTCAGTTTCTGCACTGTGGCCACATCTTGATAATATATACACAACAGTACAACTCATTCCTGAGACTGGACTGTAAACAATTTCACAACACATGGAAAAAATTTACTACTTCAGAAAACACATTTCTTTCAGATTTTTCCAACTTTCAAAGCTTACAGCCGTAATTATTGTTTTTCCATCTGCAGCAATAAATCCCTCTGTAGAAAGCGGGTCACATTTATTGTGTGTGCATTATGCACTAAGACACTAGAATACAACTTTTGCTGAACAAAATAAACTACCAAAGCCAGCAACATTTCCTGAACAAACTGTTAAATATACGATAACTCATCCTAGAGATGAAGTGGATGTTCTAGATCTTCACCATCTCCCAAGATCTGTCTCCCTTTTTCGTAAGTTTAAATTCATAGCAATTGCACTGAAGATAGCAAGTTTATGCTGAATTTTTAATTGTTCAAATGGTCTCAGAAGCTGGCCCAAGAATCAACAGAGATTATAGCTTGGCAAGAAGATTACTTCAACATCACAAGATATTTTAAAACCCATACTCTTTATCTGGGACTACATTCTGGTACTCTTTACAAATTCTTCTCTCTCAGGCAATCTTATAAATGTCAGTGAGAGTAAAGCAATTTGGCAAAGGATTACAAACGCATGTCTTTGTTAACTTTTTTCCAAGACAGACATGATTAGAGCCCAGTTCTCCAGTACCCCCGGTCCCATGTATCTACACCAGCAAGAAGCCGGTGTTAGATGCTGCTGACTGACAGCACCACTATTATATCCCCTCCACAGCCACAGAAGTGGTTACAAAGGGCAGAGGAGCAGGGGCTCACACACTCAGAATCAAACCCAAAACACTCCAGTGAACGCCCTCTGATGCACTTCTGCACGAGGAGATGGTGTAATTATGGCTGGTATAACTCTGGCTGAAAGTCTGTCTTACACTGTTAAAGATTTATCTGATCAGCAAACTGAAGACATGCACTCGAAAGGGAATGAGAGATGATTCCAGCCCAAAACTACCAATAGTCTGTGGTCCTGCTTGTGAAGATGTCCGACTGATTTTAGGACAAAAGTTATGTCAGGCTTGTGCACTAAATCCTGACTCTTGAGGTCTCTCTCACTCCACCGTTCCCTGTGTTCTCACCAGGGAGGGAGATCGGGGTGATCCTTCACTGCAGCTGAGGTGTCCAAGGGAGAGGGAGGCAAAGAGAACTGTACAAAACCCTGCCAGCCAAGGAACTGGCATGGTGATCCTTGAGCTGTGCCTTCAGGACCTGCAATGCTCTGTTGCCTTCAGATTTCAGTTTTACCCTGTCCTGCATGAGGGAGAATGTTGGAAGAGGGAAGAAGAGTGCTGCGACCACCACGAACCCCCCCAGAGTGTTTTCTAGTATGAAGCGGGTGGAAGGCAGCGATGGCACTGTTTGGAGATGCTGGCACCAGGTGTGTTTGTCCTATCTAAGAAGAGATTGGTAATGCAGCTGGATGGACACAGCATCCCTCATGGCTAGGGCAGCAACTGTGTGTCTGTAAGCGTGCACACATCCACCCCACGTGCACACACACACGCGCTCTCCTCCTACCCTGCACTTTCGGCCATCCACCGTCTCCTCCTCGAAGCTCTCTCCGATTTTGAAGTTGATCTCAGTGGTGCGGACAGTGGTGGAAGTTTTAATGTAGAACTGGTCCCCGTCCTGGCGGATCTCCACGTGAGGTTTGGAAGCGGCAGCCACCGCCACCTTCCTGAGCATGGCATTGACACCTGGGCGGAGAGGAGACGAAGCAGAGCCTGAAGCCGCCGGCTCGCCCAGCACCGGGCACCGGAGCGCGGCTGCCCCTTGCACCCCTCCCCCGGGGACGCGGCCCCACCCCATCCCCCGGCTCACCCAGCGCCTTGAGGAGCTCGTCGAAATTCTCGCTGCTCCTCATCTTCCAAGTGCCGGCGAAGTTGGGCATGGCTGGGCGGGCGCTGAGGACGGCGGCGGGGACGCGGCGCTGCTGCTCGGGCTGCGGCTCGGGCACGTTGTGAGCGGGGCGGGCCGCGGCGGCGGCAGCACAACGGGGCACACCCCCCCGGCCCCCGGCCCGGCCCCCGGCAGGGGCAGCCCCCCCGGCCCGGCCCAGCCCCGCAGCCCCCAGCCAGCGCCACCCCCTGCCATGCCCGGGGGCTCCCCGGGAAGGGGGGGTAAGATCGTCCCGCGGCTGGGGGGGCTGGAAGGGGGCAGCTGGGGTGGGGCTGCCCGGCTGGAAGGCACCCCCCGGCTCGTTACCGAGGCGCCCGGGGAAGCCCCCCGAGGTGTTCCCCGCTTGCTGCCATCACCAGCGGTGTGCTACAGGGGGGAGCGCCCCGCTGCGCCTCGCCCGGTTGTCACCGCCACCTCCAGTGTCTGGCTTCGAGTATCCCGGTGTCAGGTCCGGGGTGCTGGGCTGAAGCTGCAGCTGATTTACCCACACGGTTAATCGAAGGGGAGCGGGATTTGGCGGTTAAGGCAGACGGAGTTTTTCTGCTGCTGTTGTGCATAAGGAAATACTCCAGACGCTCAGAGGTCTGTGATTTCCCACTCAGACCAGAGCCAGATGTATTGTAAATATAGGAAAAGCTCTGCTGAGCCAGCTTCAAGGTACATTCACAACCATCCTTCACTTGTTAGCCTTGCTCTGTAAAATGGACAAGTTGGTTGCTTGAGGTACGTTTAAAATGTGTTCACTCCTGGAAAATGTACAGATCTAGGAGTTACTTCAGCCATAGGTTAGGCAGCATTCTCCTCTTCCTCTATTTGTCACCCCAGGAAGAGTTTTACTCAAGTAAAGAAGAGCCGGGAGGCAGAACCATAGGGCAGAACAAAACATTTCTCCGTTGACAGTCCCTCTTTTTCTACCGATTCTTTTCTCCTGTCTTTTTAGCATACCCTGGAGACCTGGCACGGTTCTTTATCTGAAATATTCTGATGGAAAATGTGTTTTCTTTTGTTGTTTGTTTGTGTTTTTTTTTCCAAGAAACAAAAATTTCAGTGGGGAGTATCTGTTTTCAGTAACATGTTTTCTCTAGGGAAAAAAAAAATTGCAAAATTGCAAAGCATTTTTCAGCTTTTAGCAAATGACAAGAGAATGAATCCCCATCTGAAATACTTTAAGGTTCCCAGTCACCTCATTTAAAAAAAAAATGGCAAAAAGCACAAATAAAGTGCAAAACCCACCACCACCAAACCAAACACCTGGGGAAGAAAACACAAAACGGACACACAGATCACACACAGATCACAACCCTCTTGCAGGTAGGCTTGAATCTAATGAACAAAAAGCCACAGGCCCAGGGAGCCTGTACCAAGTCTGTGTTTTGCCGTGACGCAGAGAAGAACCCTGCTCAGTCCCTCAGTTTCAGCTTCCCAGCTGCACCGCCGGATTCACACTGCCACGGGCCAGGCTTGCTCCCAGAAGCGCACAGAACATGTACACACGGACCCAGTGGGAGCAGTACGGCCTCTGCAGGACAACGGCTTCATGATAATAAACATGTGCAGCATAAACTGGAAGGAACCATCTATCTCTACCAGAGAAAACAAATTGGCCCAGAAGATGTTAAGGTGGGGGCATGTTGGTCTTCAAAGGACCACCTAAGATCCACTACTATTCTTTCATTTGCTGCACCACTGCTGGAACAAGAAGCGTTCCAGTAGGTGGAATACACCCTTCCCAGTAGCTGGAATCTCACGCTCTGTGAGAGTGTTCCTAAGACGGAGGACTGGGGTTTTTTGGCTCGGACTGTGGCCATTGACCTATTTCATGCTGACCAGGAGAGAGTCCTCAGAATACCCTTCATCTAGAGAGCACAGCAAGCCAAAGGAACAAGTGCCTATGGGTGATAAAGGCTCTCTTCTGCGAGGGCAGTGCACGGAGCTATGCAACCCAAATACACAGATATCGAACTACATTTTCATTCAGACAATAATCTTTTCTACAGGCAGCGAGGTACCAATCCACCTATACAGTACAGTTTCTAAAACAAAACCCCTGATATGCTCTTGGGTGTTGAATTGGCTTTGTCTGGCCATGTGTACACTTTCACACCTCATTTATACACAGAGCAAGTTTTCCTCAAGCAGTGCAGACTGGGCTCACCAGCTCTTTAGAATTAGACCTCAAAGTTCAACCCCCTAGGAACTGTCCCTCTGAGACTGGTCCCTGGCAGTGCTGCTAGCACAGGGCTGGAGACAGGCACATGTGTTTCTAGAGCACACGCCTTCCTTCTTACCCCAAGTGCTTCATATGTATACAGAAGTTGAATTGATCACCTACAGCCATTTCCCCTTTGCCCTCTGAGCTACATTCTTCCATGTAGCCTTCCCCTAGGCGTCTTCTCTTTCCTTTTAAATCATTTATGTTTTCCCTTTCTATCTCAAAAATATGCCCTCCCGTTCCTCTGTCTTTACCAACTCATTTAACCGTCAGCAGCAGTTGAAGTGCAATCTCATAAAGAATCTAACTTCATGTCAAAAAAAGTTTAAAAGCAAAACAACTCTCACGTTCCAAGCCCTTAAGACAGGTAAAATTCAGTGAGAAAAATGAGGGGTTTTTTTTGCTTTTCCCTTTCCTGTCTTATGAAAATATTGGGATTGTAATCCCCTTTCATTGTGGTGTACAAGTCCTCCCTTAGACTGATAAGGCAACAGAAAGAGATATAACTTAAATTGTAACAAATTTCACCTCTTACGTACCAGTTACACCAATTAACTACACATATAATAATAAGGATATAAAAGTCAGGGAGAGCTGAGTTTCTATGTTACAAGCTGTGATCATACCAGTTAGCTCAATGATGTTAGACTAATCTGCATGCTGGACTTCTTGGGAAAAAAGGAAGAAAAGGGTAAAGAAGAAAATATGGCAAGAAGCTTAAAGGAAGGCAAGAGAAAGGAAAAGAAAATGGATGTGGGATGTAAGAGCCATAAAGAATCTAGCACCATTATAATAAATAAATAAATAAATAAATAAATAAATAAATAAATAAATAAATAAATAAGATGGGACAATGAGAATCATGATCAGCTTGCTTCATGTCCTGGATCACTCAAATGAAGGAGAGAAATAATATCACTGTGGCAGATACAACTCAAATCTCCACTGTCATAAGGTAAGGGTAGTTCCACTGAGATATAAAGCTATACTGATTTACCTTAGCTGAGAATATTGTCATTGGACATTACCCCTCATCACAGATCCTTATCCTAGCACAGCAGCAATAGGAGATGTTTATCAGGTCATGCTGAAATAACCCTGACTAAAAAGTAGTTTTACTTCTCTTTCAGTCTCCTTCTGTATTTAATTTCCCAATTCATATATGGGAAACAGTTTGATTTCCAAAACAACCCCTTCAGCCATTTTTTCCCCTTGGTGTTTATTTTATTTACCTGAATCCCCTAAGGCTTATCTTTCCCCACAGATGGACCTAATTAATCTTTCCAGCAGTGCCCCTAAGACAAAAGAAAGTAATATATGTACAGATGGGA
Organism: Anser cygnoides; assembly: GCF_040182565.1. NCBI lineage: Eukaryota > Metazoa > Chordata > Aves > Anseriformes > Anatidae > Anser > Anser cygnoides. Next base: position 14,391,800 of record NC_089883.1, read on the forward strand.
CCAGGGTACTCCATCATCCATCCAAATAAGTGACCAGTAATGTGACCAAAACTATCCCCTTGAGGTTATTGACTGACCACTGTGAAGTCACACAAGGCTCAGGGTAAACAATAAATTTTATTTACTAAGGTGGTACCTCCAAAAAAGAATGGTTTAAAGGAGAATATAATGAATTATTTCTGACATGAATAAATTATACAACTGGAAGGCAAATTGCCGTCATAAATTTATCTGCCAAATTAATTTACCACGAGCCTCCAGCATGACAATAGGTGAAATGTAATACAGATGTATGCAGAATAAAAAGCATTTCTGCAGTGTTGCATTGTCTACTGCACTCTCATTAACAGTTGAAAGAATACCCACTGTTCCCAGGCTAAAGTGCTGGAGGGATTTCCAGTCCCAGGTTATCCTTTGGGGTTTTGAGACCTAACTCACAGGAACACAAATGAATACTCATATTGTTAAAGATGGGCAGTAAAGTGTCTGCCACTCTTATGTGCATTAAGAAAAATAAATATCACATTAATTCCTTCCCTATGATATTCCCTTTCAAGAGGCACTAATTGATCTGTGTCATCTCCCACATTCAGGCTTCAAGCTGGCCACCTGCTCTTTCTATCTTTTTTATGAACTGCTACAAGAATACAATAAAATTGAGAATGTTTTCTTAACTAACGTATAATTTGCTGCTCTTACTCTGAATACAGAGTTTGATTGTCTCTTCACTTGCACGTTAATTCTGCAGACCACTGAGCAATTTGATTCGGATCCAGCAATGCGCAGTAGCAACAACAGTAACACAGTAAGTATTAACTGTGGTTTAGAGGTGCTCACAGGCATGTTGTCTCAGGGCAGTACCACCGATATCAGTGGGGAGGAAGATCAAGATCACTCAGTCTCAGATTAATATTCTATCTGTAATAGTTTAAATCACTGCTTTGGAAACCCATTTACAAATGGCCTAATCCTTATGCAGAAGGGTCATACTGAATAACAAACATCTAATACAGATTTTCAGTAGTTGGACCTTTTAACTGACATGCACAGAATTTGAGTACTGACTGAGAGTGTTCAGAGCATAAGTGACATTACCTTCTGTCTAAATGGTCCAGCTATCAACAGCTGACTTCAGCACAAGACTTCAGTTCTTGTTTCCCAAAAGTCAGACTCTGCATGTGTCTTGACTGCTGCAAAGAAGATATAAGTCCCCAATCTCCTTTGCTTCAGACAAAGCAACATGGCAGAAGGGAACAGTTTTGAAGGGACACTAACAATCTGTCAAGTTTCAAATATTCTTGTATGAACAGGAAAAAAAATCTATTCACATGATTAAAAAGAGCTTTAATGTTTTGTTGGGTAAAATAATGTGCTTCAGGAAGGAAAAAAAAAAGAATTTAAAGTGTTTCAGAACCCGTGACTCATGAGAATGGCCTGTCAGTGAAAGTCCTCCTCTGTAAAGAGCCTTATACATGCTTAAGTGGATTTTATGTTGATCTGTGAATCAAGGATGGCTTTCTGAATGACATACTAGCAAATAAGACTCTAGCCTTCTCTTCTCTTTCTCCAGCATATCCTTTGTTGAAGAGAGCTAAACAGAATAGTCTATTCAGACTCTTTCAACTGATCTGGGGGCTGGTTCTGTCCAGACAAGTACCTTCACCCCAAATAAGATGATGAAGAGCTCTTTAAGCACTAGAGTTTCTTGTACTTGCTCATGGGCGACCTACGCTAGGGAAGCAGAGGACCTGAAGCAGAGGCTGCTGAAGCCCAAATCTTCCTCCTGGGCTCCCAAGGTCAGATCACACTGGTCTGCATCACTCTCTAAGAAAGAAAAGCAAGCCTTCGCCAAGCTTGCTTGCTCTAAGCTTCTGTAGGCATGCTCAACAGTGAGGAACAAAGTTACTCTTCCCCTATTGGAGGCATTTAAATTAATACCTCATATGATGTTTTAAATAGAAGCCTCTGAATGTGCACTTAAGTCAGGCAACAGATAGAAATGTTGATAAAGCTCAAAACCCAACCTTCCTTTGAGCTATGCCTGGTAGTTTTCCTGTGTGCCCATGATAAATAACTGAGGGGTGTTGAACAGTGAGAGCAGTGCTCTGCATGTTACGCAGCCTTCATTTGATATTTCACATTTGACATTGTTGAAATGTGATTGTTAAATTGGGAATACTCCCCACAATCACTAATGCAGAAAAGTTGTTTCTTTCTCATAAAACGGTTATCATTAAATTAGAAATCAGTGATTTTCACAGAGGCTTTCAGGAGCTCTGCAATTCTCTTTTGTGTGAACAAAAGGCATTAATAAAGCTGTCGATATAAAAGCAATCAACCTGTGTCAGCTCCTCTCTGAAGATGACCCAGGTCTATTAAGATTTACTTACTCAGGCAGATGGACCAAGCTGATGCATGGATTACCTTAGATATTGGAGACTCTTAAAGGATCTTTGTCCCCAGGGATAGTGGACCATGTTATTTTTTCCACATGTCCAGAAGAAGAATGACTGAATTCAAAGGAGTATATTCTCATTTAGGTCTGGACTGAACTCCCAACAGGGCCATGTCCTGAAGCTACAGGGGCCATACCATTTGCACAATCCTAGGTTTTACTCTTGTGCCCTGACCTTTGTGTGTATGTTAAATTCAAAAGCTTTCCACTACATCTGGCAGACAAAAAGATGAAGAAAATTCATTTTCCCTTTCGTGGCAAAATGCAGTATTCAGCATTCCATGTAAATTAGAACCAGGAAATAGGAATCTCATCTGTTAATTCAATTCAGAATTCCAAATGCACTTTCAAAGGTTTTTCATCAGCCTATCTCAAAGCAATAATAAGTCTAAGGGCTTGGAGTTACTCCTTCCCAGTGCAAGTAACTGTAATTCTACTAGTTCCAGTGAAGTTATGTCAGCTTATGTAGTCAGAAGATGAGGTCCAGAAATATGTAAGCTGTAAGTGCTCTAACTCCTATCCATCCTCCTCCGTTCTTTGTTTTGTCCTGCCAGACTTTGCTCAGAAAATGACCTTGAATACAACTGCTCCTTCCATTGTTAACCCTTTGACCCTCTAAACTAATATCCTTTGCTCTTTCTAATTCAGAAGGTTTCTGGGGCTTATTAACTAAACAGGCCAAGTGACCGTTCCCAACTGAAATCAGCATCTCTGACAAGGAGGTCATTGTTTTCCAGGCTTCCTCCCTAGTACTAGATCTGCAGATTTCAGAGTGAAAAGGAATAAAGCAGACATTCTTTGTCTACAAATTATCTGGAAAGCATCAAGATAACTCAAGCCACTTCCACACCATTAAAGATTTGAGGGGTCATCTCTAGGGACCTAGGTGATTATGGCCACAGTTTTCAAACTTCTATGCTGAAACGTGTAGCAAACTATATGAGAAGGTATCTATAAGTTTATAAAAGAACCTCAGTCTTCTGAATTAATAATAATTTAAGCTCCCACTGATGTCAGTAAAAAGAGAGAGGGCTCAGCACCTCTATGAGTAGCAATGTTTTTATTTACATGCCTCTATGCATTTAGATAACTAGCTGAAAGCAATGAAATTTGGACAGTATGAACGAAATTCTCAAAAGAAGATGCTGTATTCAGACTTCTAAATTTACAGTTTTAGAATCCACATGATTTTCAACAGTACTTCTGAGTGAAGTACCTGTTTTTGACAATTCTTTCCCTTTATTTAGGTAAGACGTAGTAAGTTTGATGTTCTGAGTGGTCGTACAGGCTGAGGGATCTTTGTATAATATACCCTGGAAAAGCAGAAATTCTGGCCAAGATACAGTTGCATACTACTAGTCCCTTAGGAACAGCAGACATATGTTGACATTCATGTAACCTTTTAGCACAAATAAGTCACTTTCAATGGAATTTGTCTCATATTTCTTGAGAGTCCTGTCCTCAAAACAGTCCATTCAAAATCTAAGTGTTCTGTTCTGTATGTCTCAAAACATCTTTGTACTTCTCTTATTTTAAAGATAGTGGGAGTAAATTTCCTGAAGCTCTCAGGAGGCTATAGCTGCTCCCATGAGCACCACCTAGTGCAGAGCACGCTCCATGTCATCGCACCCACATGTAGCCCTTCCATCTGAATCACAGCTGCGTTCAGTCTTGAGCAGTTTCCTATTGGCATCTTCCATCACTAATGTTAAAAGGAAAAACATGGGAGAAAGACAAGATATTACGTCAAGTAATATGAAGGTATCAACCCCCAAAGTAGGGGTTACTACTAGTTGCAGAGATACTGCAACTAAATTTCAGGAGAGCGTTTTCATAAAAGCTGACACAAACAATAGAAGGATTATTATATAGGCGCAGTACTAAAGGGGAATCGTTAAACTTGTTTGATAGAACATTGTTTGTTCTATCATATAAAGTGTTTGTGTCTGGGCAGATAAAGTTTAAAAATGGAGAACAACTGTCTTTATACGAACATTTTAAAAGCAACACTAAGTCTACATCAAAAAGAAAAATTCAATAGTTCCACATAGACAGCTGGACCTACATCATAAAAGGGCTTGTGGACACATATAACATTCATCTTTTTCAATGATGTATTGTTTCTTAATACTGCGTTCAAAAGGCCTTCCAAAGATTAAAGTCACTGTTATGCCAGGTGCTATAGATCTAATTTTGTCTACTTTTCTTCACTCATAAGTAATTGTGAATGATATTTTCTTGGCACAAACAAATCAATGTATATATCTGGGACCCAGATTGTTGAATCTCTGCTAAAAGGAAGTCTACAAGCCTAAGCGGAATTTCTAAAGAGAAACAGAGCCCATATGTCAGAGACATAACTTCTGATTAGCACAGTTGGAAACGAGGAAATTGTAGTATATTCATTAATTCTGATTTTCCTTAATGAGCTATAATAGAAAGCCACTAGGGTGAATGCACTTTTCTTTCTCAAACAAGAGAGGTTCTGCACATAATACCACTGACTTTGAATGGGCACTCTCTGATGTGTGTGTTTTTTGGTTTCTGATTTGGTTTAAATTCATTGCTGCCAGAGCAGTGTTAATGAAAAGAAAAAACTTTGACTGACTGCCATAGAGAGAGAGAGGCTACCTTCCTGAACAAAGAGATGTCCCACTGCCAGAAGCAAGATGGCTAGGAGGGCTGTCTTTGATCTAAATCAACAGGGAAAAGCTGGTAGATATCAAGGCAACCAGACTGTATTCAGGACCTTGTTGTGCTTTGGAAATCCAAACTCACTGTCTATTTAGAATAAAGTTACTGTGGTTGAGGAATTCCTTTTCAAAGACTGAACGGCCAGTTTCCTGATGCAGAAGGTTTAACTGTGCGATCAATGATCTCACAGCAGGAAAGGTTCCGGAAGAAATAGAACAAATAATTTGATACACTAAGGACTTCAGTAGACTGTGGCATAGGTGTGGCATAGGTGACCCAGTGTTAAGGCAATCGGTCTGTGGGATACCGAATCCCACTGCTTCCAGATGCCAGATGTGGGAGCTGCACCTGCGAGAAACTGAGAGGTAGGAGCACTGAGTGATGGAGGGAACTGAACTGGATAGGAGGCAGCATTTTGGTTCAGTGACAGGGAGTGGCGCCCTCCTGGTGAGGGGCACGAGACCAGACTGTGGCACAGGCTACAGCTATTTTTATTCACTCTTACGTGTGTGAGAGGTTTGCTGATTTTCTCAAGTGGCAACAGCAAACTTCTCTGCAATACAATACCTTGTTGCTTATCATTTTGAGATATCACAGTTCCAGAAACAGTATTTGCCTTTAGGAAATGGACTAAGCACAACTTAATAAGGAAACATTTTCATTGACTCATTACAACAATTGTGGCCACAAAAAACAAGATTCACCAGGCCTTTTAAAGTAAACAGTATATAAGCTCCTTCTGACTTGGTGCTGTTAAATCAGACCTTAATTCTGCTGATTTCTTTCTTGCTTAAGGAACACGCTGCCTGCAGCTGTAATTAGACAGAATATACTTTCGCAATAATCTCTAATGCACTTCCCATGTTTTTAGTCTAATGAGTGTGACGGAGCGGTTTGCTGCTGGCTAGAGGTTTCAAATGCTGTTTTATCTGACAGTTCTGAAGGGCTTGGTTGTACCATACTCACATGCACTGTGCAGCATGACAGTGACTATATATAGTACACCACACCACTAACCTCTTTTGGTTGGGAGAAACCTCATAAATATATATAATGTATTACTGGCTTAAGCCATTATCTCACACATCTGAAATGATTCACAGTCAATTCAGCTGGCACACATTTCAGATGGAGTCCCAAGCCTGGAAATAGCTAGGCAAAGAAATAGGTAAAGTATCTGACGAGGCATACTGTACTGAGGGAACAAGTCGGTACAGCCAGCTCACAGATGGCGCTCGTTCCTCAGGACTCTGTGACACTAATTACACCCGACGAGAAGAGTAGGTGGGCACCATGCTAGATATGAAACAGAATCACAATGGTGACAAAAAGCAAGACAGGAGCAGAAAGGGTAAGTGATGCACTGAAAAGAGAAATAGACAACAGACTACTTGTGTGGGACTCATACTGAGGCAGCTATGCTCTTTGAAGCAAGAATCAGAAGTCCTCCACACCTTGCAGAATCTGTAACATGATTCTTGGCACAGACAAACTCTTACCAGTACACCCACGAGTAAGCTGGAAAAAAAGGTCTGCATCATGGTCTCATGATTGTAAAGGTGTATCAAAAGTGAAAGGTAAATAGTATGTAAGGCCAGCTAGGGCTCATATAGCCCTAATTAAATGCATGACAGTCCTGAATATTGTAGCCAGAAGACTGTTTACTGCTGCTTGTCAAAGCCCAGTAGCAGCACATCCACACTCTGGTTTCAGCTCAGATTAAAACCTATCATTTCCTGGCCCTGGGCACTAACAGCAATAGAAGGGAGGTGGTCATCTATTCATGATACCACTGCTTGTTTTGGAGCAACTCTGCTCAATTGACTCTTTACGGTCTCTAGACACCATGTGGTGTTGTAGCAGATGAGAATATTAGGATAGCACTGTGTACATATGCAGAAAAATGACGGGCATATTAGAAAAAATTTACTTAGCAAAGCTATCAGATGTACAAGCCAACATATTGGAGGAGGTTTTAAGCTCTTGGCAGTTCTCCCAGTCTAATTGTTTCACTTGTGGGACAAAAATTGGTATCTGGAATGTTATCAGAAGAAAGTAAAGAAAAATCAATTCCCCTATCTTGTAACATAAAAAGAGTAGTACTGCAGGAATCTAAAGTTCTAATATCTGAAATAATCTGAATATTATGTTTACATAAAACGTACATAATTTAAAGGAAAAAGAAGAAAAATGATATCTGTCTGCGATTTTCTTACAAATTCCTATAAATGACAAGAACTGGAAAAAATACATTCTTCTGATATTCTTTTCAACTTGTTCATTTTGTGAATTGCAGCATCCAGTATGTTCTGATGTTTTCTTCAAATTCTCTTTGGAGCCAGCTCTGCTCTACTGAGTTAGTTACAGTTTGGAGAAGAGAGGGAAATCTTGTAAATTCTAACCAGGATGCCACAGCATTTAATCATTCCATGTTCCTTTTTATATCTTTACCAAAGCTACAACGTAAAGAAAACCATTTTTAAAAAGTAAGAGAAGTGGTAGCAAAGCCACAGATCTCCAGAAAGACTCCGTGCAGCACCTACTTCTGTATTAAACTTACTGCTTGAAATTGGTACTGTTTTCTGCCAGCTGTATCTCACCAGGGTAAGCATTTACAGTGATAGCATGAAAGAAAGCTCACATGTACACGTGAGATGCCAGGCTTGGAACTTAATAAGGAAAAAAACAAATCAAAACAAAACAGAAATCAAATTTTTAAAATCCTTGTGATATCCCCATCCTCACAGGAAAGCACATTGACAAAATAAGCCTCTGGGCTGGGCAGGAACAGAAAATAAAGAAGAGACTACTGAGGAACTTCACAGCTCCAGAGGAACCCCAGTGGTATAAAGCACTGCAGGGGCAATGTGTGAGAAACATAAATTCCCACTGCAAATGCTAATATGCTCTGCTGCTTTAGGAAATCATTATTTCTCTACCACTTCGATCAGTTCTGGGAAGATTATCTCCTATCAGAATGGATGCCACTGTCAAAAAGCACTATATTTGACAGGCATTTGGCTATGCCTGTCAAAAAGCACTATATTTTTTGTATACAGCACCTCCTTCACCATTGTTCCCTAATAAACAGAACTGCACAATCCTACAGCTAGAATGATAATACTGTATCTATGAGACTGATTTCACTGCTAAGCAAGCTTTTATAAAAGGCAGAGTTTTACCTGGAACATTATGAACTTTGCACAATTTGACGTAATTTCCATGCAATGCATGTCACATTCATAAACAATTTTTTTCCACCAACTTAGAGTGGTACTTTTAATGAATAAAGTCTTAGAGTAATTGAAAATAGGGGTATGTACTCAAAGGGAAAATACAATGAAAAGCAGATAATTACTTATCTGTGCCACTTTCAGAGTAGAAGATACCTTTTTACTTCATGAATTCTACATATGCCATTGGTTTTCACCCTTCCCCATCTTCAAAATAAACTTTAATCATCTCCAGGTTTTTGGTTATTATCTACTCCAAATTTTTCAGTTCAAACTTTCCAATAAAGTATAATACACACAGAAACAGAGCTTTACCCACTGTACAAACAAAAGAACAACCAAACAAGGAAATGCCATTCTTCATCACGCATGGTCTCATGACAAGGAATTTCAACTGCTGTCCTAGGAAAGCCTAAAACTCAGACTTGAAAGGAGGCGTTTTGCTCAGCGAAGCTGTTAAATCCAATCATCTCTCAATGATTGCATGATTCTCTGTGGCCACAAGAGCTACTTCTGATCTTTTAATGGTATTTAATTAAGTCTCTACCAATGCTCATTTCTAAACAGTTTCATCATCACCAAGAACAACTACTATTAACTGCAAAGAAGGCAGCCCTGGGCACAGATGAAAGATTAATAGATGAGCTTATGGGTTCAGCAGTGCAGCTTTAAATCTATCCATATCTGCCTCTGAAAGCTTTCTAAACTAGCTAATGGTGCAATATTGTGGTTCCCATTGAATGTGAATTTATGTAATTATGCTGATTATCCATAATTTCTTACCCCTGTTATTACAAGATAGAAGCTGATGGATGTTATAACAGTCATTTATTTACTTTGTTTGTAATGCGTGTAAACACGATGATACATCTGTTCTTGTTACATTATTATTTCAGAGGATACTGATTTTGAAATCAATCCAGTGATTTCATCTGGAGATTATTTATTATACAATAATAATTGAGAACAGATTTTCTTTCCCCTACTCAGAATGGGTTGTATGCAATCTCTGGATGCCCACTAACACCAGCTAGACCACTCCAGTTCTATATTCCAGGGCTTATGATATCAGGGCTTCCAATTATAACAATTTTGCAAGGAAACTTGCACCTCAATCACAAGTATTGCGTCTATTGCATTAATTTATCTGAGCGCATATGTTTGTATCGGAATGCACCCCAGTGATATTAACATTCTGATCATCTTAACCCTCAGATAAACGTGTCTGATCAGAATTCAGTATGTGCTGTATGTTTCAAAACGCGAATTAGAGATTTTGCTTCATGAGAGGTAGGGACTACAGCCACTCCAAAATGGAAGAGGCAAGGTGTCAAAAAAATTGCTGTTTTGTCTGGACTGCATTAGGGACTGTGTTTGCAGGGCCATCCAGCAAACCCTAGCATTTCTCATCACCTTTTTTAGGCAGTCACCTAAAAGAGGAAGAGGGGACAAAGGAGACTCTGGAAAGAGGGGTGATCATGATCCTCAGCCACTGTGTATTGCAGCCGCATCAGGTCATGGATAGCATGATGCAGCCATGTAACGGGTAGCTGAGAGCTCTGCTCCTGTGGACTTCCCTCGGTCTTTCCCTCCAACCCCCTTCTCCAAGTGCACACACTGAAGTTTTGGTTCCCTGGGGCCCAGCATCTGCACATTCTGCTCAGCCTCATCAAAGCGGTCTCTGAGACTTGCACCAGCTAGACTTCACCACAGAGAAGGTAAAAGGAAGTGGCAGTAGCCTGGGGCTCTTTGTTTTCCTCTTGCACATGTAGCAGTCTGAGGAAGTTCAGATCTGCTTTACCAATCAAAACGGTCCAATTAGGTTTCCAGCAGCCTGCCGGAACATCAGTCACTGAAGCACGTGGAATGACCTGAGACTGTGTTTTGGGAGATTTAATTCCTTCAAGGGCAGAGCCTCTCTTCACTGCCTCACACCTCCCTCTTGGAAACGTCAGAACATTTGGGAAGCTGTCACATCGGATTTTATCACCACAGCCTAATACAGGAAGACTGGAAAGTGACCCACTTCATGTTTAAAAAAAAAAAAAGCAACAATAAAAAGAATCTGTGCAGACAGCAGTGCAAAGATGGCACAGCAAAGGAGATTGTCTTTACTCAGCAAGATGAGATTTTCTTTAAGGAGCTAGACAATGTGAAATCCTCACAGACAGACTCACTCTGCACAACAAATGGATTTTGTCCACTTGCTTTTGGAGGAAATCTAGCTCTTAAATTCAAGATATTGTTCACTGAAGACAATCAAAAAAACTTTTGTTGCATTCAGTCTTTCTAAGGCAACGCTGTCCACTGAAACCCATGACTTACAGTCTGCATCACTTCAAATCAGTGCTTCATCAGCAGTTGCTATAACATATTTCTATTAACACATCTGATAATCCCAGGAACTTCCCATCCCTGGAAAAGAAGCTGTTCTTGCTGTGATTTGCACAGGAGGAGAGGTGAATGCACATGGAACATAACTGGCTGTGGCTGACAATGCCACTCACAGGGTCAGAATGAAGGTGACTAGATTCTAGCTTTCCAGGACTTAAAGGTTCAAAGAAAGTCAGACTGCAGCTCACATTACTAAGTCATTTTTAGCTTTTGTGCATTATCCTCCCAGCAAAGGCTTTCTCCTAGGCATTACTCGGTTCCTCAGAAGCTGCAACCTGGCACAAGAGGCAGTATATGGAAACAAGAGATGACTGGTCCTTGATTCTTACACTGGAAATCTGTCATTTGTTTTTTCTTCACATTGTAAATTATTCCAATTCTAAACATGTGCTGGAAAAGCTGCTTTTCGAAATCTAAAACTGCTGCAGAGGATCATGTGCCAATATTTAGACCACCCAGCTGTGAACCTGAATTTCTCATTCTCTTTTCTGCTGCTCGATAGAGCACCTTTTATCCTGCAAAGTGACACTTCAGAGGGCCCCCAGACCCTTATGCATTTTATCAAAATGCATGGAGACTCTTCTGGGAGAAACCCCAATTCAGGGACTGAAGAATATAGCCTACGTAAAATATCAGTATAAAATACCTCCTTAAAATTGATTCTTCAGGATCTGGGCAACAACCTTCACAGAACAGATGGGAGAGGACTTTTATTACCTTCAACTCCTGTTATTAAGGCTCAGAACCAGCAAAATACTTAAACATCATGCTTCAAAACACTTTTACTTCAATGCTAACATGCTTGGCATATGCTTAAATGCTCTGCTGATCAGCACCTTGTATGTACTGGTTCCAGTCGTGCAAAAGAGAAAAACAAAACCCTCTGCTTTTTGAGCATTCTCATAAAATTCCTGTTTATAATGGCAGCCCAGACAGGACCACTGCTGTCCCTTCTCTTATTCTATACTGAGCTACCGGGTCGAAACAATAGTTCTCTGCTTTCTAAGACTGTGCTCCTGTGAGCAGGAACTGGACCTGTATTTGCTTGTTTGCACTAGACTGGTGAATGCTGCACTGGTCAACACTCTACGCATTATTACCACCACCGTTCTTAGGGGTAAATTTCCACAATACCGCTTTTACCATGAAGCTACCAGTTACAGAGTTGCACCAATCCCATATTCTATTACTTGTTTCTTTCCAGTTATACCCAGTGATGGCACTCAAATTTGAAATATCCCAGTCATTTCTCTGGTGGCTGTCGCACTTCAGACAAAAAGCTGCTAATCACTGCCAGTAACACATGAACTACGAGTAGTAAATGAGAGCTGCTGACTGCACTGCACTAAACTTGAGGGTGCATAGCAAGGGCCTAAAAGATCTCTCTTCATACTTGATCCCACATGTTTTGGGGTCAGTGGGTAAATGTTTCCCTGCAGGGTCCCTTCTGGCTGAGGTGTCATTACAGAAATGTTGTGCGTGACCTCCCTCCAGAAGGAAGCATCAAGAGCTTCAGCTAGCTCGGTCACAAACGCAAACACAGCTCAGTACAGCTGTGTAAGCTGGTAGCTCCCTCTTGCAGATAAACACAGAAGGCCCAGACTCCCGAGCAGCGCAAACACCCTTCACTAACACTTGTCAAACATCATGCAGTGAGCACGTTTAGGGGCTCCTCACCCTTAGCACTGCCAAGTCCGCTCTTGATATAGCAAGTTCAATGGGGCCAACACACCACAAGGGAAATTGCAGTTAGTATTTTCAACAGACCCATCCCTGCAAGAAAGCCTTTCCTCATCTGTTTCCCTCCACAGATCTGGAAACTTGCAAGTCCGGCTTGGGAGGAGCACTTGCATTTTAGATGGCATTTTGAAACCACAAAACTTCAAGAATCTCTTACTAGGAGCTCAGGGCTCTGGCTACCACCTTGTAAATTAACTCAAATGTTGCAGTTCTTGAAGAACAGGATTTCCTGTTGGGGAAAACTCATAGTACTGAAGCTTGCCTTGGGATCAGTGTCCAAACTCCAATACGATGTTCTGTGCTGTTGGCAACGATCCTCCAGTCACAGAGATTAATCTCATGTTCACTGAAATAAAGAGGAGTTTTTCCTCTGTTATTTCTTTTGCTCTGTGTCTGTCCTAGAAAGCTTGGGACCTAGATGATGCTCATCTCACAGACAAAATCTATGATTTCCTCATGCCACACTTCTGCTTATCTCGCTAACACATCCCTAAACAGAGGTGACCCACAACAGGCAATCATCTCATTAGAAATCTGGAATTTTTTTCATTATATGACACTCTCATTGATGGTATAATGTCAAAAGTCACCACGATGAAAACTCACAATAGCAGGGGAAAACATACAGCATGTGATATATATGGAATCGAATCACTAGAGAACTTGAACGTACGCTCAGGACCTCGTAAGATCTCTGAGACAAGAAAACATACTTTTGCTGTGCAGGAATAGTATGTGGAATCACCGCTGTAAAATGGGCTTCTGCAGCCTGCAAATGACTCAAAGATTTGCCAAATTTATAGAGTTTGGTTCAAGCATCTCATCTGAAAGTAGCTGAATGTAATGTTTGATGATGTGCCTTGCTTAGTCCTCCTCCTGCTGACTTCCACAGAAGCCAGAGCATGCAGAGCACTGGCATTTATCCTCCAGCGTGGCTCCTCTGTGTAAGATTAATACTGTCAATTTGATTCACAAGGGCTTGTGAGCCAGACTAGCAAACCGAAAAAGAATAAGCCCCCCTCTTAAGGAGACAAGGACACGAAAGAGGTTGCCCAGCGAAGTCATCAAAGCAAATAGCATGAATGGGACAGTGTTGATGAAGACAGAAGTGGCATTGAAGGCTGCAATAACAAAGCGGGGCAGTGACATGAAGATAAGTGGCAAAGTAATTGGCTGGTTGAGCCAAGTGTGAGTCCATGTAGCCTGCCTGCCAGCAAACCATGCAAATGGATACTAGGCATTGAAGATCCAAGTGTCCATGTATGTAAATATATTCTAGGGTAGTGACACAAAAATACATAGGAACAAACTCTAAGTACAACTTCTGAAAATGTTCTTAAAGTCTCTTAGCTAATTATTACAAACCTGCTTTCCATCTACTGCCAGTGAATAAAGGGTACTAATTTGAGTTTTCTTACTAATTGTTCACAACAGCCACAGTTGCGCCCTCCGCATTTGATCCTGTAAATGTTTTTCATATCACAAAGACCCTTAAAATTACAAAGATGCCACAGTGCCAGTTTAGTTTTTGACTCCCGACTCCAACAAAAAGTAGGCTTACAGCCAATTCAAGCAGCTAACTGGATTGTCACTTTAGAAAGAGAATCCATAAGAAGTATAAAATTAATAACATTTTACAATGAAGCAAATAACACATCCAGAGACTGGAAGCACTGTGCCTTCTCTCCCTCTTTAGTGAACTGTGAACAGCTTAGTCAGGCAGAGAATGTCCCACAGCCAGTGGAAAAACCTCCTTATCTCCCCCCTGTCCTGCAGTTCAGCAACCCATTCAAACACTTGTCTGCAGGGATCAGGGAAAAAGAAAAGAAAAAAAAAAAGAAAAAAAGAAAGATGCCTTCCCTTGTCTCCTTTGCCATCACCTATCCCAACTTCACGTGACCCAGATGCAAATAGAACTAGCATCCTGGGTAAAAAAGGTGCACAGGAGCACAGGATCCCTGATGCCTTCATACTCTTCCTTATGAGAACAGTACCTTACATGTAGTGACTGCAGGCGTTCATTTACACTTGAGAATTAACTGGCTGCTTGGGTGATGTTTGGCATAGGAAAGCCTACCAATACGCATGTGTAAGAGCATTTTCTGCTCTAGCTTCAGGTATGGATACCAGACTAAAAAGTACACAATTGGGTGTAAAATAGCAGCTTAGATAACATGATCGTTATTTAGTTGCTCAGAACTAAACAGCCTATTATTGACAACCAAAGACATTTTCCTAGAGCTCAAGTACTTTGCTTTCAGTGCCTAAGGTCATAGATTAGGTCCTCATGAGCTGCCATGTATATCGCAAGTGACAATAGCAATTTATACATAAATTTGGGTGAAACATGAGATACATCATAACGGAGAGAAAAGTTTTACTACGAGTTTTGACGTACTAGTTGAAACTTTGTGCTTTCTAAAAGCAAGTCCCAACCACATGCATGACATTTTAAAGTGCCTTATTCCAATCCTGACAAATGAGCACCAGATGTTTCTTTTATTGTACTTGCATTTCATATACTCGTTCAACATTTCAGGCTCATGTGAAGATCTAAGAAACTCTCTCTGACCCACCTCTCCACCCATAAGAAAGAGAGCTGCAAGAAAGAACAAAATCAAGAATAAAATATAGTAATTCAGATTAAATACAGCAAATACTTGAAGGAAGAACTGAAGTCTTTTCACAAGCAGAAAGAAAAGACAGGGTGAGAATAACGTCTGTGTTCAGTTTCACCAAGCACAGACCAACTGTTGGAAATTCTCTCACAAGGAACAACACTTTTTTTTTTTTTTACTATTATTATTCCTTTCAAAACAGTTGTGCTCTGAAAGGTTCCCCTCAGCCTATAAATGCTATAACCTAGAGATTAAAAGGCCTGTAATTACATCTGAGCATTCTGGCTTCTCTGCAGGCAATGGTGGGGATGAGGTTGCTTCCATGGAGGAGGGAGTCTGTTTTTTTTAGGATTTATTGGTTTAATTAACTGCTTTATATTCCTCTTCTCTTCCCAGAATAAACTGTTCATTCACTCCAGTCTCACTGCCCACCTCGCCCATTCAAAATCCAGGCCAAGCTGTCCTCCCAAAGGTGCCTTGGGGTGGAACTGCAGGGTGCCAGTCAGAGAGATTTGTTCCTGCAAGTGCTAAGTATTATTTTCATTCCTGTTTGGCTCAGTCTCTGGCAGCTTTGATTTTCTTTTCCATTTTTGTCTGTCTCAAAAACTTCTCTCTGCTTATTGACTGAATACATAGAACGGCTTGCTTTCTTGCTAGAGAAGCAATTCAGTATTTATATGCAACCTTAAAGCAATGTCAATGTGTAGGGATCACTTCAAAAGTGGAACTGTAGACTGTATTAGGGTCTGATTTTCTTTGGCTCTTGCTTTTGTCTCAACTACCCTGACAGTAACATGCTACAAAGCTGGTGCGTGGATTATACATGCTTATACATTACTTTTCAAGAAAAACATCTAAGTTCTATGTGTAACTGTCTTCCTGGAGCTTGATGAAGGGAACAAATACCTGAAATGAATGAGCAAACAGTGCAAATGTCATTCCAATTCGCTCCCAGGAACACAGTCTCTTAGCAGTTTCCAAGGGGCACATCGGGCAATGTAAGCAGAGGAATCTTTCCCCTTGCCACAACTGTTCAGAGTCCCTAAAGGGAGAAGGACTCAGAATGATTAATGTGTCATTGTGTATGCCAACCCTTTGCTACTATAAGGAGGTGGAGATTATCTTGATGCTGCTGCCCCACAATGGGCAGACGGTATAACTCTGCACACTGACGCCAAGCTCTTTGTTTCTGCAGTGCCTCCAGGTGCTACAGTTTCTGCAACTGATCCTACACAGAACCCTAACATGGAAAATCAAACCTGAAATTGATAGATCAGCCCTGAAAGGGACCTGTCATCCAATCCAGCCCTCTGCAGGTAGTTATTTTACATAGTCCCATTCCAAAGTGACCGTGTTTCTCCATCTTGATGATCGTGAGAATACATATTCATGTCATCTCTGTATACATGCCCACTTCAGCACACACCACACATAACTGCAAATACCATTACCACTTTCCTCAAACCCACTAGTTAAGGAATTATTTAGCATGGATGAGGGAGAAGAGCTGGCATGTCTGACAACATTTGAATACTGTAGTGTTCATCTAACTGCAGAACTGAAGTTCTAAATTAATTACCTAGCCTTTATGCTTTATGGAGGTTCAGGTGTCTTCAAGACCTTCATAAATCAAGGCTCACTTGGCATTTGGCTTTTGAGAAAGGCCAAGCAAGTGTTGAATTGTGAATGCTGATCCTGAATTATGATTGCAATAGCTGGCCACAAGGGCACTCAACCTATTATTTCTGAAACTAGCTGTTCGGCTCTCAATTTGTCCTCTGCAACTGTGCTTTTGTCTGGGAACTGCCTTTTGCAATTTTTGTATGGCATCCCAAAGGAAAAAAAAAATCTAAACTTAAATCACTTCCACTTGTTCACAATACCAAGGTGACCGTACTGTATTTTTAAATACATCAGGTTTTCCTTTGTAACATTATTTAAGAAAAATGCATTTAAACACATGTACACTCATAAAGTATTATTCTGATTAGCGTTAAAACGTCCATACAGATACAGAGCATGCTAGTGCTCCAGAACAAGGGCAAACATACAGAAACACACTCTTAGTAACCACTCCAAGAAGGCAGTTTATCTATAAATCAAACATGTGGCACACTGCTTCAGATTATCCTCTTGATGCACCAAAGCAGCATCTAATCAGCTTTAACTCTTAACAAATACAGATTTGTGTCATAAGTGTTGTAGGAAATAACCCACAATCTCATTCTGCACTTGCAGGAGAACAATAACAACCCTTTCCCGTGAAGGTGTAACGTTCTGTGTACAAAGTTAATACCGGTACATAGGAGAACTCTGCGTGATGTGAAAATTCTGGAGGGATTAGAAACACTTTGACTCTCAAAGATTACATGACAGTACCACAGAATTGCAGAACCCAGTCATGGACATTTGAACATAGGGTGAAAGTGGCATATTTTAAGCACAAATTTAAGTGGAAAAATTCTTAGGAGAATCCTGGTAGGACGCATAAATACACTAATTTACCTAAGTATTGAAACAATGCTTTCCAGTGTATCATTAGTAACTGAAATTCAGTGTGTTAAAGCAGCTTGCCTTAAAAGCCTCTCAAAGCTCAATCTAAATAATAAGAGAACTAAGGATTCTGTAATTACTTCTAAGAGTTTTACCCAGATTTTCATTCTTGACTGCAGAACTGTGTTAAGACACATTCAGAATTCGTTTTGGTTGTTATTTCGCTTACTCTGACAAGCTCTATTGATCTCTGTGAGCTTTGTGTACACATAAAGACTGATTAAAAACTGTGAAAGGCCACTGATCCTTTGTCTTTAGTTTAAAGCCTCAGGGAAGGCGCTTTGTTCTCCTGAACTTCAATTCTGATTTTTTTTTCCCAGCTCTAACTTAAGCAGAGGCAGTAAATGCAACATGAAAAAAGTCAGCTTCCAAGAAAAGTCATACCTTTTTTGTCACCCTTCTTTGTCACCACCTCCCTCTCCCTCCTGTGAAATTAAAGCCGACTTCTGCGCTCTGGCTGGGGAAACGGGCAGTGCTGCTCAACATTTACTGCAGCTCCAGGATCCTTGGGAGACGACTGTTTATGAAGTGACCCAATACCTACGATAAGAAGTAAATTTGGGGCTGTCTTCCCTGACTGGTTGGCATTGCTCCTCCACACCCTTGACAAAAGCCAGCCAGTCTCACTTTTCAGTCAGCAACTTCCAGCCGTCTTGCTGCCCGAGTCCCTCACGTTTTCCACAGCTGCCCTCACGACACTAAAGTGCATTATTGTTATTTATAGGCCACCCAAAAAATGCTGACTGCTTTTGGACAGCTACAAGCACAGCGACTGGTGCCTCAGCCCGGTGGGGTCGCTGCCTGCGTGTGACGAGCGGGAGAACCGGGGTCGGCCGGGCGGCCAGCAGCCGGCTGCCCCTCAGCGGCCGTGCCCAGGAAGATGGCAGGGCCGGGCGGGCAGCGCCCCGGCCGCGCCGCCAGGCAGCCAGGGAGGGACAGGCGCTCCCCGAGGACCTGCAGCAGCCGGAGGGGACGTGTGAGGGCGGCGGGACCAGCCCGCGGCGCCTTCAGCCCCGCTTTACCTCAGCGGCACCGGGGACGCCGCCGGCGGGGATTCGCTGCCGCGGCGCTGCTCGCTGCTCAGCTGAGGCGCAGAGAGCGGAGCCTCCTTCGCCACATGGCGGCGGCAGAGAGCGCGGCGCCGCCACCGCCCCTCTCTATCGTCGCGGCGCCGAGAAGCCCTCATCATTGCGCGACGGCGGCGACAGGAATCGCGGTGGACCGGCTCGGCATCTCCCGGTACCTCGCGGCTCGGACCGGTACCTCACGGCCCGTCACGGCCCGTCACGGCCCGTCACGGTCCCTCAGGGCCCCTCAGGGCCCCTCAGGGCGGGTCACGGCCCCTCACGGCACCTCAGGGCGCGTTTCGGTACCTCACGGCCCGTCACGGCTTGTCACGGCTCGGCCCGGCACCTCAGGGTGCGTCCCGGTAGCTCAGGGCGCGCTGTGGCTGTGAAGGAGGAGTGGTGGTGGCAGGGGTCCCGTGGGGAGGCGGGGGTGCCCCAAAGGCAGCGTTTTCTTCATGCCTTACTCCTGTGCCCACCGCGTTTTCTCCTTCCAGAGTGGTGTTTCTGAGCCAGAGTCTTATTGTTGAGCCTAATGGGTTTTCTCCTTCCAGAGCATTCCTGTTAAGATTGCTTCCATAAAGACATGACCACGCAGGTAAATCAGAACTTAATTTTAAGTGAAGTAATTGTTGGTTTGATATATATATACATATATATTTTTTAGGCTGCTTATGCGTAATACTAATTATTTTTTCTTTCTAGTACGGTATTCTCTTCAAGCAAGAGCAAGGTGAGAAGACAATAATATATACTAAATAATACTGGCTTCCTTGGGCAATGTAAAGCAGATATGCATCTGAGATCAACTGGGTTATGTTTATATGACATGTAAATCTAAATAGCTTAAACATATCTGTGCTGTTTTTCAACAGTGACCTTGGTGAACATAGACCTTGTATGCTTTGAAACGATAAACGCGGTGATGAAGCTCCCAGAGCACTGATAGACCTGAAGTGCAAGGGGGTCTGCTGCTAACATTAAACAGGCAATTTTAGCATTACCAAAGCCTATGTGACTTTTTTTGGTGATTGGACTCTCATATACTGAAGTTGTCCCAGGAGAAGTGTGTAGGTACTGTGACTAGAGTAGCATGTTCTTGCTGCAGCAGATGCAATAGACTTATGATAAAAAACTCCATGTTTTTTGCCTGATAAACCAGCTACATATGCTTTAAAACTTCCTTTCATAAAAATGTCAAAATACAGCTACAATGTAGATCTTTGTCAGAGCAATCTTAAAATAGTAAAAAAACACAAAAAAGAGCAGTTTTCTGGTTTAAATTGAATTACTCTGTGTCATGTCAAGACATTAATTGGTCTATCTGCTCTGAATATTACATAGGTGTCCAGCCTATAATGGGAAGAAAAAATTGGTTGTCATCTTCCATCAAAAGAAACCACCTTAACTTTTAGTTTCTGTGTTTATATTCTCTTTTAGCTCACGATGATGCCATCTGGTCAGTTGCCTGGGGAAAGAACAAAAAGGATGGTTCTGAAACAGTGATCTCTGGTTCTTTGGACGATCTAGTGAAGGTCTGGAAGTGGTAAGTGAAGTGCTCCATACTGAATGGTTAAAACCGGTTTTAACCCTGGGAAGTAGTCAGTGTGGAGTTACAGCAGTCTTAAATTTCCACAACGGGTAGCATGGCACAGCTCTTGAGCAAGCTTATCTTCATTGGTACATGCTTTTTCTAGGAGTGGTAGCATTCCAATGTGCTTTAAATTGGGAAGAACACAAACCCTTCTGAAAATATACATTGAATTTTATGTGTCTTCTGCGAGAGAATGGTAGTACTTGATGCATTTTGAAACCAAAGAATTAGAAATGAAGCTTTTTATAAGACAGTGCATTGGGAGCATACATACTGTGAAAGGAATAATGAGGACAAAGTAAAAGAGGAAATGTTTACCTTCCTTTCTTATTAAAAAAAAAAAAAAGAAATATATCTTCGTAATCCTCATACAAGTGACACTGAAGTGTACTTTTGCAAAGTTTTCCTCTCTCTTAGCCAGAGCAATATTAAGTCTGTGCTTCACTTTAGTTACTTGAGTAGCTTTGTGTGATATTCTAAAAATGTTTGTCATTGTTTCATGTTGTGCTGGCAGATTAAGTCTGCTGTGCAAGTACTCATGTACTGCTGTGTGATGGAGATTTTTGTGGGACTACTTGCAAACTTAAAATGAAGTACATGCTTTTCAGAAATACGATAAATCATTCATTGTTACTTTCCTTTGAGTACAGTGAGCAATTTGTGTATAGCTGTCCTCACTTTCCGTGGGTACTTCTATTTTCCTGTGGTTGACCAGAATTGAGAAGTGTGGGTTAATTTATTTGTTTTATCTGAGGTAGGATTTCAGTTAAGTACCCCCAGCTATTCATAACTGGCCTTTTCTTTCCCTTTAACAAAAGGAATGATGAAAAATTGGATCTACAGTGGACGTTAGAGGGTCACCAACTAGGTGTGGTATCTGTGGATATCAGCCACACGGGTTCCATTGCGGCATCCAGCTCCCTAGATGCCCATATTCGCCTTTGGGATTTAGAAACTGGCAAACAGATCAAGTCAATAGATGCTGGTCCTGGTAAGATACCAGTGTTAAACTGTGTGTAAGAAATTTCCTAAACCTAGGTGGTAACTACTGTACATTGTATAATTAGGGTATATGAGATGACTGGGATTTTTTTTAAATCTTTCTTGATTTGCAGAATCTTAAAATCTGAGTGATTTTTATCAACTCAACATAAAGTAATACCAGACGGTTTTACATTTTTACACTATTTACACTTTTTTAGATATGCTTTTTGTTAGATAAAGCAGAATGGAAACCAGCTTGCTCTTACAGATACGTTAATATAAAGGTATTTTTAAATACCCAAACACTTACTCAGACTGGTTTACAAAGAAAGTCTGAGTCTTGATTTCTAGTTATATCTGAATTGAATTTAAGCCATATGTGTGATGCTTATTTATGCAGTACATCCAACCCTAAGGGAGCAAGTCAAAGTAGGGTAAAGCTGAAGTCTAAACTGATGTTGCATTCTCTAAGTTGGGATGCAGGGCCTAAGATTTTATTCTTACTTCATTGATCCATTGGCAGTCCCTTAATTAAGAACAATCTTGGAGTGCTTTAGGTAATTAATCATAAGAGTACAGAAAAATCTGTGAATTACATTGTGCCAGATAAATATATTATGTTACTCTGAAAGGTTTTTTAATTCACTTGCAAGGCATGTTGATCCATGTTACATTCATATATCTGCATGATTCTCCTGCATCTTCTGTGCTTTGCTAACTGCTAGTTGTTGCTTTCTTACACTGGTACAATAGCTGTCAGCATGAGGAGAAAAGAACGAATTTATACTTCACATATGCAGCCTTAAACGCTAAATTTGTTGTTGCAGTAGGGGCTACTAAACTTGAGATCTTAGTAGAAAATAGCATCTTTCACTAAACTTAAATAAATGTCTCATGCTCTACTCCATTAAAAGGAAGTTCACATTAATGAGTTTCTATGCTCCTCGAGTATTTAGTAGAGTTTGGAGTATTAAGAGGGATAAATGTCTAAACATATGCATTTAGAACTGACATTGGATAAGGACTAACAACAGTATTCAGCTAACTGAATTTTTTTGTTTGTTTGTTGTTGTTGTTGTTGTTTAATATAGTTGATGCTTGGTCCCTGGCTTTTTCACCTGATTCCCAGTACCTTGCAACAGGAAGTCATGTGGGAAAAGTAAATATTTTCGGTGTTGAAACTGGAAAAAAAGAGTATTCTCTGGATACCAGAGGAAAGTTCATCCTTAGCATTGCATATGTAAGAACAACAACTGATCATCTCTTATGTGAAATATGTGGTAATACGTTATAAACCATTTTTTTTTCTTTCATCACTTTATTTCTACGTGATATTGTCAGCCATGCTTTGTGACAAGCCGCTAAGAGCATTGGGAGGGGAAGTACATAGCATAAATTCATATAGTTGTTAAATGCATACTTCCTGTGTTTTACTACAGAGTCCAGATGGGAAATACTTAGCCAGTGGAGCGATAGATGGCATTATCAATATTTTTGATATTGCAACTGGAAAACTTCTGCACACGCTAGAAGGTAATGGTTTGCCTATTTGCAGTACCCAAGTTCTGGCTTCATTCAGGAAAACTGAAGGATATAACATAAGTTGGATACAACAGCCACAGCATAAATGATGTTTCTGTCCATTAGATTTTATTTATTCGTTTACTTATTTAGCGTAGTCTAACTTGCAAAATAAGAGGCAAACTGTAAACTCAGGCTTATAGCATAAATCTCATCCTTATCTTAAAATATCAAGTCAGTAATGCTTAACTCATTTCTTAACTTGCAGTTGCTTCTTGTATTGTAGTGCACTACAAGTGAGACTAAGCCGAATCTGTGCTGCTATACATATGATTTTTCTTTTCAATATGGTATCAAATTTATAGCAAAGTATTCCTGTTTCAGAAAACAACTGAACATACTATGTTGTAAAAGATACACATTTTTAAGATGTGTGCTTTTACTGTTCATGCAGATTCTGCCCAGTGCATAATATAGAACCCAACAACTTCAAACGTTATGAAATCACGTTAGAAAACATGACGCTTGTCATATTAGAAAGCATTGTGAGATCAGAAAATTATGTTTTCCTACCTCAGCTGAAAAGAGTACTTTTATGTTGCATTGGACATGCTTTAATGTTCAAAGCTCAGAATTACTGCCAGTTTCCATTGTATGTTATGTGAAGAAGCCAGCAGAGTCATAGAGAGGTTGCTTTCTTTTAACAGGGAATGCTGTTCTGATGTAACTCTCACTACTATTGCTGTCATTAGTAAGCAGTAGAGGTAAATTCTGAGCCATGCAAAACTTTGAATTTCAGGTCATGCGATGCCTATTCGTTCACTGACATTTTCTCCAGATTCTCAGTTACTTGTAACTGCTTCAGATGACGGCTATATCAAAATCTACGATGTGTGAGTTTTCATTTTGCAAGATATGCTAACAGTAAAGTAACTGTTCGAAAAAGCTGAGGCTGTAAAAAATGTAATTCCCTTCGGCTTCTGGAGAATTCTTTATTGAATAAGTAACCTTAGCTTAAATAATAAAACATTAAATCCTGCAGTTTTTAAGAAGTACATAGGTAGATGATAGTCTTAGTTTGAAATCAATTTTCCTCATATTTGGCCCTGTAAGCAACAGGCTAATTGTTTTGTGTATCTGTCTGGTGTGTTTGTGTTTACACATCTGAAACATCAGTACCTACCTGAAGTGACATTGTTTACTTTTTTTCTCCAAAAATTGGAGCCAAAAATTGGAGGAGTTTCCTGGGGAGGAAAAGGCACTGATTCAGTCATCTTCACTCCCCTATACCTGCATTACTGTGCATTCTTTATAGAAGTTTTCCAGGCCAAACTGTTTTGTCCACCTATGCATCTTTGTAGTGACCTCTTTTTAAGTTTTGAAATGGAAAACCAGAACCTATTGCAACACAAGACAGCTTGGTTGAAAAAATGTCCAGATCCAAATGTCCTCCTTCCATGATCCTTCCATTGAACTATTCGTGACTGTGCTAATTACAATATATTCTAGTTGCTTTTTCCCTGGAATTCACAAACCAAATATTGATCTTGTAATTCTGTGTTCTAAATTTGTTCTTCCTACAGACAGCATGCAAACTTGGCTGGCACATTAAGTGGTCATGGATCCTGGGTATTAAATGTAGCATTTTGTCCTGATGATACCCATTTTGTTTCCAGGTAATGAGGATTTTAAACTCTTATGCTTATTTAAAAAAAAAAAAGTTTTATATTTATAAATGGAGATTAATCAGAAAGTAGATGTGTTCAAATTGCAGTGAAATCTGTAATGGAATAGCAAACATTACAATAAAAGACTCGAGCCTATTTCTGATGTGATAGCAGATGTAGTCAATACTATTTTATAGTGTAAGTCATCTCACTGCAGTGTAGTTCCCTACAAGTGAAAAATATTTTAACGAAAAAGAAGGGCAATTTGATTCTAAATATCTGAAAAGCTGCTGTTAAAAAACAAGTACAACCTAATGTAGTAGTAGTACATGTTGATTGAGTTGAACTGTCTTAACAACTCTTAAAACAGCTTAGACAGTTGGGGGACCCAGTATATGTAATAGGCGTTTCTTGATCTTTGGATCAAGAATTTTCTGGCTAAAACAGGAGTCCTCATTTTCATATTGCAGATACTGAAACAGTGATGTATCTTAAAGGTTACTGGGACCTGGTGGAAGATGCAAATCTTTGTTAATTTATCCCTATCTTTTAAGCTCTGAAATAAACTATAGTTAATCTATTAACTTAGTTTTTGATTATTTTTCCAGTTCATCTGATAAAAGTGTAAAAGTTTGGGATGCTGGAACAAGAACCTGTGTTCACACTTTCTTTGACCACCAAGATCAGGTATGTTACCAGCTTAAAACTGTCTGGTCTACCGTCACTTAACCTAAATTACTGTAAACAGGAAAACTTAAGTTGTGCAGTTGTGCGTGCTTGTGCTTAGAAGTGGAGTTGGACTTCAGCTTGCTATAATGAAATCTTAAAAACTGCAATTTTTAGGCACTTAATATCAATCTAATATTCCAAGAGTGGTATAGGTTGAGCTCTTCCACGGAGCCCATTTTTACAGGTCTAAACAAGGGCAATCCTGAGGGGCCAAATGGATTCGTATCAGACTGTATTTTTTATCTATGTGGTCTTATTCATTTTTATCACTTACACAGTGTGTGCACATGTAAGGGGGAGGGGGTTATTTAAAAGGATGGTATTTTTAAAAAATGTTTGAAACTATCCTTGAAATGCTGTTTTATTTTTCCTGAAGAAAAGCTGTAATTGAGTAAAGAGGTTACTTTTTTTCCGTATGTTAGGTGTTAAGTAGAACAAGGCTGTATTTTAATGTTTAAGAGAAG
Organism: Anser cygnoides; assembly: GCF_040182565.1. Lineage (NCBI taxonomy): Eukaryota > Metazoa > Chordata > Aves > Anseriformes > Anatidae > Anser > Anser cygnoides. Next base: position 14,417,510 of record NC_089883.1, read on the forward strand.
ACTTGAGAAGGGAAATTCCTGCATATTTAGGCTCTTTCTTCCACAGTACTTTTTTGCTGGTAACCCCCTTTTCAGTTATCTGCAGCTGTGAGGATTTTGATACCAAGCATAATTGGATTTCTAGTGTTGTTTTAGTTGTAACTACATGGATTTGTGGAAGGCAGGGATGCGTCAGCCCCCTGGAACACTTGATCCCTCGCTTTTAGGTACCAAAGCAAAATGGCATATGGGATTTCCCCCAAAACACGTTGTTGATACAGCTATTTTGTAATTTTGTGTTAATGTGCTGGATAGACTTCATTCTTCTTGATGTTATCCTAATGAAAGGGATGAGTGAGAGTCATTTACAGGTTTTTAAGTTTTTAGTTCAAGCCACAGGACTGACCTGAACTTCTCTTAGTTTTGCACTGGTAAGTAAATGACTCTCAACCCAAAGATAAACTTGATCATTCTTTACCATATGCTGCTTCTCAGTCTGCATGAAAAGCACTTCAAAATACACTCAAGAAAAGATGGAAGCTAAGAGTGAAAAAGTCAGATATATGCTAACTGGGGCAAGTACACTTTGGTATTTTTCAAGCATCTGAAGGCTGCATAATCTGTAGTCAATACGAGGGGAAAGTAAGAAGTTACCAAGCAGCTAGAGGTCTCCTCACTTGTTACAAGCCTCATCACTTGTTAAAGCAGGAATTGTAACTGTATCAGCTCTGATAAGGTGTTCTTAAATAATACTCTTTTGCTTCAAGTAGTTGATATACATTACTTGGTGCAAAGATAAATAGATACTTGTTATAAATACTTGTTTTGTCTCAGTACCTCCCCTTTATCATCTTCTGTATGTCCTACTTGCAGGTTTGGGGAGTGAAATACAATGGAAGTGGGTCCAAAATTGTATCTGTTGGAGATGACCAAGAAATCCATATCTACGATTGTCCTGTTTAAATGTCTTGACTTAGAGCCTTTGGTTAACTTCCTTGGCAGTTCTTAAAAACACTGCAATCCTTGTTTTGTTTTTTTATTTGATAAAAAGCATTTTAGTAATGCTCATCTGATTTCCCACTGAAAATCAGATAAATTTATATGCCATCTTTATTGTTTAGCATGAAATAAAGCTTTACTTTTCTAAAATAAAAGCTATAGTTGCAAGTAACCTGTAACTAATCCTTGGAAAAATGTATTTTTGGAAATATACAGTCATGGGTGACGTAACTGGTCAGTTAATCTACCACTGCTATTTCTTCCTGGCTTTCCCACATAAATAGAGCTAAAAATTGTTGACCAGCTTGAACAAGCTTATTTTAGGAAAAGGAAGAGTGACTGAGATTGTGATACCCTTTGCTCATCTTAATGTTAGTCCTCTGTGGGGGATAGGGTCATGTAAGTTGAACACCTGTTCCAGCCATTGTATGGTGACAGGGGGCAGCTTCATCATGGTTTAGTTTGACTAAGGGCTAGTACTTGTTCTCAACCCTACTTCAATACAAATGCTGCTTTTATAAAGACACAAAATAGAATTTTACTTTGCTATCCTGGCATAGTACAAAGCAGTATATGCAAGGCACAGCCTTTTGTTACACTATTCATCTTACTTAAGACATGAGTACCAAAGCCCTAGGAAGTATAGAACACCACCTTCCAGGAAAGCCTGAGATAAAGAGCATAGGTTTCTAAAAAAGATCATTTTTTGGGAGAAGTTGCTCTGGCTAAATCATTCTGAAGTCATGCACTGTATGCACAGGAGAGAGATACTTCATAACCTCCTTATTACACTTACACAGTTAAGCTGATGAAAGAAGCCTACTCTCATCTGTAGTTAAGGCAGAGACATGAGAACAGTACTATGAAGTAGTGGGGCAGGAATAAAATACTCTTGAAGTACAAAGTTAGCTAGCTAATTGAGTGCGTACACCAAGACATCTAAACTAGTTCAACAAAGAAGCAGGAACTTAGAGAAACATGTTCAAAAAGACTAGCTTACAAAGCACGAAGAGAAAAAACAAATGTGAAGTTGTATTTATTATAAGTAACTTCAGCTATGTTTTATTCTATGAAATTAATTTCCAGTATGAAAATATTTACATAAGACACTCCACTTCTTAACAGTATTGCCAGAGTCTTATATAAATAGCATAGGTGAAATAAAGTGAGAACCTTCACAGCACAAGAAAATGTATACCAACTCAGTTGGTACTCAGCTGTGTGACATTTGCTTTATATATAAAGACAAGAACACAATATAAATTAGTTACAAAAAAAAGTGATACTGACAGCGCAGCAACTCAATTTGCTGAACACAAAAACCAGAAGCAGTGGCTATTACAGCCATGCAGTTTTCATTGTGAAAATTTACATTTTAGATGATAGCCATTCCACCTTGCTTTAAGATGTCTGACATTGTACACCTGTTCTTGGACCCTCTTCATCTTCTTCATATGCTTCTCCCCCACTGTTACGGTAGGTTTGCTCACTAGGGTCAAAATCTTCAAGGTCTACCTGATCCATCTCATCTGTAATCATAACATCTTCTCGTGGAGGAAGCAGAGCCTCCAGCAGACTGAGTTTCTCCCTTGGAAGCCACTGGTGCTCTGGGAACTGGACCTACAATTTTTTTTTTTAAAAAACGAATAGTTACTCCTGATGCTAATAGATTTCTTTGCTACAGAAAATCAAGTAGTCAACTTACCAAAAATTGTATAATTAAGCTGCCTTTGTCCATTGGAGATTTGTAGATCGGCATCCCTTCATTGTAGATACATTTTAGGTCACCATGTTTTATCACTTCACCTGCACAAAAGTCAGGAGTTGTAAGCCATCTTACATGACAGAGGTTTCATAACCAATAAAAACAATCTTTAGGTTACAAAGCAATCTATAGAAAACAGCACATACTGAAGCACACTAAAACAAAGCAAAGTAAGAAAGACACCAAATAAAAGTTCATCTCGAGTATTTCCTCTACTGGAGAGAAATCAGCTTTTCTTAGAACAGCCTCCAGGCTGAATTAGCATATAATACGTAAGTTTCTGGCCTCTCGTGGCCTGTCTATCCTGCAACTGAAGTAGTGACTTCCTAAGAAGCATTTGACAACTTTAGCTGTAATTCTGCATGCAATGTTTCAGTTCTTAGTTTTGCCACTCCTGATTTAAATGACTGCAAGCACAGTTTGGATTTGTTGCATCAGCTGATTAAGAAACAGCTCTAGCACAATCCAAAAGACAAGCAGTTTGCATGGCGTCAGAATTCTGAAGACCTACCTGGCCTAGATGATACGACAAGGACTCTGTTATCAAGAGTTTCAATAGTCTTTTTGAAGCCACATAAAGCCTCCGAGAGTTGAATTCTCATTTTTGTAATTAGGTCATGCCCTCGCCTCTGAAAGACACCGTGATCCTTTTGATCAAGTACAATTATAACATCACCAGGCTCCAGATCAGGCTCCTGGTCACCTTCTCCATGAAATACTATCTTCTGACCATCTTTCATACCTGCAGAAGAAAAGCAGTTTACTCTCAACGGAATTATTAGAATGGGATTAGGGATGCAGAACAAATACACGTCTCTCACCTTTATCAACATGAACTTCAATGATCTTTTTCTCTCTTACAACCTTACAGCCATTGCAGTTGTCACACCTGTCCTTTGGATTTATTCTTTCACCTTGGCCTTTGCATTCTGGACACACAGTTTGGATTTGCTGTACCATGCCAGGTCCAATCTGCTGAACTAGAACTTGCATTCCTCTTCCTTTACACACAGGGCACTTTTCTACTGCCCCTCGCTTTCCACCATAGCCTTTAACAAAAGAAGGTAAAGGTGATCTCAGGGGAAAAAAAATTATTCTACAATAGTCAAGCTACAACTCACTGACTTCAAGAGAACCTCTGAGCAGCTTAAGTAGATCTGTAATGCAATTCCAATTTAATTAGAATTTAGTTTCCATGACAAACATGCCCCACAAGTTAGGAGTTTTAACATACAAAAGAGAAAGCCAACTTCTCTACTCACAGCTCATTTTATTAGTCTCTCCCTTCACTGCCAGCCCTCTTCTTCCCTCCCCCCCCACCCCCCCCCGATTATCTTGATTTTGAATGAATCATCAACATACAGCCTTCCAGAGCTAGATTTTTCCATTAACACCTTGGTAAGAATCTGTTTAGTAAAAACATAAAAACATACTAAGATACAAGACTACAGTAAGATTTACTTCAGTGAAGATCAGGCATTATGGATGCTTAAGAGGTGTAAAATGAGTTGCACAACTCAAGCTACAGTTCTACTGCCAGTTATTCAAGAAAAAGTTTAACAAAACAGCTGTTTATTAAAGCTTCTGATTCAAGTATTTAATTAAAGTGCCCTTAATGATAGTTTATCGAGAGTTCAAGTCTGCCATTAGACCAATAGGTTAACAACACTGTCTAGGAAGAGGACCTTACTCTTGGATGAACGTTGGCATAAAGCAGCCTGATTCGGGGGGGGAGGGAGAAAGATATATATAAAAAATCATACTTTGTTCCTAGCCCTCCACTATGTTCTTCAAGAAAATCTTGGAATAAGAGGTGTTTGAAACCACTGCTTATTTTACCTTCACATTTCCCACAGATAACATTCTTCTGCAGTGCCAGTTTCCTTGTAACGCCATTATATAAGTCTTCAAGAGATACACCTAACTGGTGCACAACATTCTTGCCTTGGAAAAACAGAGAAAGAAAGATTAATTCTGGTTCAGCTACTGGGAGGACTAACGCTTATTTAAAGGCTTCTATACTTGTTCATACATGCAGTCTCACTGAAGAAATGTTAAGTTCATTCCAGACTTTGAACAGAGCTCAGCCCCCTTAAAAGCATGTGCAGTTCCATCAGCTTCCACTAAGCTGCACCCACTTAGGTCAGAACAAAGTTGAGCTGTAGTTAAGTAAAGCATCATTAAAGCCACCCAACCCCTCTTTCTACCCATAATTTTATAAGCTTAACCAAAACAGAAAGATGCAAGGACACTACCAGCTTCAGATCTAGTCAATTTAGAAATTGCTGTTAGGCCTACCTATATATTTCCATGCCACTTCATAGCATGATTTCAAAGACATGTCACCAAGTTACTACTTGCTCTTCCAACAGGCATTGGGAATGAACAAGAAGAAATCATTATGGGTTTTTGGCAACAGTATGTACTCTGTGCCACATAATTTCTCCCACATCTTTTCATGGGATTCAACATTAACTTAAGTTGATGGTGTCCTTTGAAGCAAGTTGCCCAAAGCATATGAGCAAGTGAGGCACAAATTTAGAAAGAAGGTAACTTAAAACTTATCTGCTAGCCATCTTGACAAATATTTCCCCCTCCCCTAAAAATTACCCATACCCATTTTAACAAAAATAAAATAAGCACAACTAATCAGAAAGATTGCTATGGCTACATCATGTTATCTACTTTATTAGAATCTTACTACTAGAATAACTGAAATTCATAGGTTACTTGATCTATTAATTCATCTAGTAAAACCCACACTATGTGCACTTAGCAGAACAGCAGTACCAGAGCACACGTGTTTTATGCTTAAGTGTATGGTTAGAATTTCTAGAACTTGTTTAGAACTGTGTACCTCTTCTCTCTCTATTCATTCGGCCTCCACCACCAAAGAACATGTCAAAGATGTCCATGGGTGAAGAGAAGCTGCCGCCACTCAGGCCTCCTTCTTTAATAGCCTGCTCCCCACCCTGGTCATAGAGGTCCCTTTTCTTTGGGTCCGACAGAACTTCATATGCCTGGGATATGAGTTTAAACTAAAAAGAAAAAAGAAGCTCTGAACAACTATGACCAAGAGGAAAAGTAACCCTCTCATGTGCAACTCAATCTTCAGATTGAGCCACTACAATACTCTTGCAGTGTTTTTTTCCAAGAGCAAACTCCCTCAACAATAGAGCCTAATAATACACTTTCGGCCAGGAAAAACGGCCGTCTTCTCCCTCCCACCCACCAGCATATTACACACAAACTTCGAGTCACATCCAACTTACAGGCATATGCCAACTGCCCCTTTGATGCTCATGGGTTGCAGCCATCATACACCTCTAACGAACCTGTTTAGGAAGGGATGTGATGCTATCCCCTAAGCCTTGGGGGTTCCCAGATTCCCACTGGCCACAGCAGCACTAGTCACTGTAGAGCTACACAGGTATCTTTCATGGCTGCTGAGCTCCTATATCCAGCTAAAATTAAGCAGATATTTAAGTGACAAAGCACTGGTTTAACTGCAAATGGAAGGAATTTGGATACACATCAAAACATCGACCTTATCCAGATATGTCACATTCTTTAAAAAGCCATCCAAAGGCTCCTATTACTAAATCTTATTACTAAAATAACCAATTTTTCAACGTTATTTTCAATTACTGAAATGACTTGCTCATTTTCAACATGATTTACTTATGACCAGGTAAACTGGCAGACCAAAAACAAAAGCATTAGAAGTTAACTTAGCCTATGTTACTATTTAACTAGTTTAGGTTTGTGAATTACTATACTAGATACACAATTATTGTGTTTCCTTTCTTATATTAAAATATTAATTATCAGACCCATTTCTATGTAAATAAACCTATAACTCAAGTTTGTTTTCCATAGTTCTCCAGTTGTGGTGCTCTTTTATTCTCATACACAACATAGAAAGCTAAGTGGGTCTCTCTTTTTAAATCAAACAGATGTGCTGTAAACAGTCCACTCATGGTTCAGCCCAATGGAATGACTTCCTCTGGGTAGTTACCCTATCCATCTGAGTTTGCGGCTCTTCTAAAGAGATCATCCTGTTCATAGGCACAAATCCATCCACTGCAACCCCAGCGTGCACAGTAGTGCTGGCAGGTAGATCCAGTTTTGACCTTCACAACATCCAATACAACACGACGACCATTAAGGCAGCAGGAGTCCTTCTAGCTTTGCCTGCTTCAAAAAGCATCGCTGCTAAGAATGAACTGCTCCTGACAACTATAAGGAATGGTGAGAGCAATGCCCACAGAAAGGAGCCGCCATATCCACTTCTCCTCAACGTGACCTCCTGCCGTGGCCGAGCATCAGGCCTGCTGCCAAGCAAAGATCTCTTTACCCACTTTGCAAACCCGCAACCTTCATTCATCCCGGGTGCCGCAGGAAGGGCGGTGCGTCCGTCCTCCGGCTGGAGCAGCGCTAGAACAGAGGAGCTCCCCCGGGCGGCAGGGGGCCGGGCAGCTCCGCGCCAGCCCCAGCAGCCGCCACCTGGAGGCCGCCCCGCGGCCCCGCACCCCCGGCGGAGTGGCCCTGAGGCCTGCAGGCGGCGGCCACGCGGGGCCTGCCCGGCCCAAGCAGCCCCGAGCCCCGCCGCGACCCCCGGCCCGGTCCCGGCCCCGTACCCGCTCGCCCTCGCTGGGGTTCTTGTCGGGGTGGTACTTCAGCGCCAGTTTGCGGTAGGCGCGCTTGATCTCCTCTGAGGAGGCGGTGGGCTTCACCTGCAGGATGTCGTAGTACTCTGTCTCTTTCACCATGGTGCCCTGCCCTGCGGGGGACGCACCGCGCTCACCACCCGTCACTGCCCCAGGCCCGCCGCCCCACTCAGCGCCGCAACCTCCCGGCCTCGCTGCCTGCCCGCCCGCCCGGATCTGCGCGAGCCCCGCCTCTTCCGCGCCTTTTATAGCGGCGCCAGCCGAATCTTCTGGAATGACGCCGCTGGACGTCACGGCCCTGGAACGGTCTAGAATCCCTGCGCGTGACGTCACCCCCGGTAACCGGGGGGGCGGGGCCGGGCCGCAGCCGCCGCCGCCCGCTGGGGGCCCAGGGGAGGGCGCTGGGCCAGGCCGCCCTCAGCGCCCAGCGCCGCGGCTGTTCGTGTCAGGGCTGGCGGACTCGGTGCCCGCAGCGCGGCTTCCCGGAGTTACGGCCCTGCTGGCCCCGGGGCCTCTGCGACCGCGTCCCCAGGCCTCGGGAGGAGCCCTCGGGTCGAGGTCCCGCCGCCTGCTCTGCGTGTGGCCCGCTCCTGGTAACGGGCAGGCGTACCTGAGGGCGGGGGGCAGAGCCACAGGGAAAAATCAAAGCATTGACAAAGGGAGCAGTTCAACATCACAAACTCACCATCGATCACTAGTGTTTTCTGCAAGCGTGATTAGTAACAGCAAAGCATGTAAATCTGTATTTTGAAATTACGATGTTGCCCTGGCAAGCAAGTAGAGAAACTTCCTAAAATGACTACAGAAAAAAATTGTAGGAGCTTTTTTTTTTTTTTTTCCAAAAAATCATTCTTCAATGGTTTTTACCTTGAAGATAAATTAGCTGTAACATTCAAGCAGTTAATATAGCAGTAGCTTAGTGCCCCAGCAGATCAGAGGCTTTCCAAGCACATCATGAATTCACCGAGAATTGAATTTCAAAGGTCAATTTAAAGCAAGTTGCAGAGACAGTACATCACTGCCAGGAGTAGGAAGCCCCGTGTGTGTACATGTAAACCTTTGTAAGTACAGTGGGAGCTCAGAGCTTTGGTCAGTGTGCTACCAGTAACAGCTGTTGGGAAGTACCCTGCCAAAAGCTGCTCTGGTGTGGGTCTTTGCTGAAGAGCATTGAGCCTCTTGCTTTGCCTTCTTTTAATCAATTACCAGGTTATAGTTACTATCAAGCATTCATTTTTTCCATCTTCGGAGCCAGTTGGGACACATAACTCATTATTTAGTCAAAGAATTAGCAGGAAAAGTAGTAAGGGCTGGTGTTTTTTCGGTTCGAGTAAATGGAAGTGGTGTCAGTCCATCGCTATTGTTTGTGTTAGCATCTCCGTTCCTCTACTCTGACAACTGCAGTGACTGTGGTACCTGAGGGGAGCACGACACTTCTCTAGCTGTCTGATGCAAAACGCTTCCTATTTTTCAGTACCGTGTTTATTGAACAGAGTTGGAATCCTTAATAGCTGATTTAATTCCTCTAATGTTTCATAATAAATGTAGTACAGCCTCTAAACATTCAGGCATGTTTCTCAGCAATTAGTTCCTTCATCTCCTAGGCTAGCTTGGTGATCGAGTGTGTACAGGCCTGATGCAATTTCTTTTGCTACACACCTTGCCTTCTCGAGTCTGGTGTTCCTCACCAGCGGTTGCTTACCTGCTTCTCAGATGAACACCTGATCTCTTGCTCTCCTTTCCCTTCCTTTCTTTCCTGCTGCGTGCAACACTATGAATCACCTTGTCACTTCTTACTTACCAAGTTTGTGTCTAGGTGTAAAAAAAAAAAAAAAAAAAACAGGCAGAGAAGCTCCATTCTCTCCAAGAAGGCAGGAGTGGACTGGACTGGGAGTAGGGGAGTAATTAGCTCCTATTGCCTGTTTCATTTAACCACCAGGGGACTCTGTGTTTGGTTTTAAAATAGGTATTCTCACTGTTAGCACAAAATGAGTCAAAACATTCCCTCCAACCTGACTTTTGGAACATCCATCATCTTTATAGGCTGCAAGAAGTATGCATTTTATAAAATAGTCACAGAATCTGTTTTTGTTTGCTTCTCTTATCTGGCCACAACGTATGTAGTAAACTGTGCCTTCTCAACTGTGAAGCTGTTACTGGAAGTGGCGTCCCAGAGCCATGAGTAAGAGTGCAGTCTGCTGAACTGCAGCTGGGGTTTCTTTGAGCACCCTTGATTTTTTGTAAAGATGTTCCAAGAATAAACTTAAAAAAAAAAAAAAAAGTGAATGTGGGGCTTGGGGCTTGTGTTTTCAAAAGCACTGACATTTGCATAGAGCTTCAGCTGTCCCTCACAAAGGTGAAATCTGAATCGCAACAAACTTCCCTGCTGCTGAGCTGGATTTTTCCAGTATGCAAACCTAAACAGCTATCATGATTTCTACAGTGCATTAGGAGAATACCTTTTAAATAACTTACTTAACCTATAGTTTTTAGTCTTTCTTAAGGTATACTTCAGAAAGTTTTAAAACAGTTTCATGTAGTGGACTTTAAGTCGTACTGGAATTCTTTCCACAGAATGAAATATTGAAAGGGTATTTTGGGCAGAAATCAGCTCTTAGGAAAGCATTTTTGTTCTTGGTGAAAAGTAAAAGACTAATATATGTAAGGAAATGGAAATGATAGCGTTTTTTTAAGATGTTAGGGCAGTTTATAGTAAGCGATTAGCATCTTCAGAGGATTTTTCAGAGCCAAGTTTTAATTAAAATATGTGACAATCTGTAGTAATTAACTTCAAGTGGTAGTAATACAAAATGAGTAAGAGAGACCTGTTTCCATAGTACCATTTTAATTGGTTAAGGCTGTGCAGCTCTGAGTGGTTTGGGCCTGTATAAAATTTGAAACTGGATACACAAACACCTGTAAGTAACTGTGAGATTGCAAGTTACTTGCAGTCTAAACTGGACTTTTCCTCAGAAGGAAGCAGCAAAATTGTTTCTAGATGTGCTTGTCCCCCAACCAACAGTTGTTTGGACCTTACAGGTCACATTCTTCTCTCTGGGTGCTCAGAAACAGCTGTCTCCTCGTGTGCATTCACAGCTGCTTTTTTCTTAAAATTTTCTTCCTCCATCAGTACAAACTGTAGTTGAAAGCAAATTTAAGATGCTTTGGGTATAGATGCTCTGACTCTAGCAGCTTTGCAGAAACTGGTCTGTGGTGTTTTTTTCTCTAAGTGTGGAACAATTCCTTAGAAAGCAGAGTACATTCTTCAGAAAGGCAAAGTGAAATTCCTGTTGCTGTAGCATGGCCAATGAGAGAAAACATTTTTAGAGATTGCTACTGGAAATTTCTTGAAATACAAATACATGGCAGCTGGATATGTTTGTGGATAGCAAAGTGTTTTGTGGGTTAAACTGTATTTTTCCTGCCCAATGTCTGTGAAGTAGTCGCCTCATTTTAGCCTAGAGACCACAGAATCACAGAATGGTTTGGGTTGGAAGGGACATTAAAGATCATCTAATTCCACCCCCGTGCCATGGGGAGGGACACCTCCCACCAGCCCAGGCTGCCCCCAGCCCCATCCAGCCTGGCCTTGGGTACTGCTAGGGATGGGGCAGCCACAGCTTCTCTGGGCAGCCTGTGCCAGTCCCTACAACCCTCACAGTAAAGAAGATGCTGATTTGAGTGCAGATAAATTCTCTTCAGTTCTGAAAGTGTAGTGAAACACATCTAAGGGTAAAAGTTGTCCTTTTTTTTTTTTCTTTAAATCAGAATTTCTTCATTAGAAATGAATTGGTAGGAGGTATATGCATGAGTTTAGAAAGATGTTGCTTGCCTGGGGTTTTTTCATTATGGAACCTACTCTTAACTACTGCTTGGTCCGAGCTAACTTAAATTAGTTGATCTTCCAGGAATGGTTTAATACTCATTTATTTAGTAATAGTTATTGGAAGCATAACCAAAGTACTGTTTGGGTTTAGAGTTTTGCTTTAAACACTGAAACCTACTTAAGTTTAAGAATAACTGCTGAGTTGATTAGAATGTTTTAGCTAAATACAGAGGCCAAAATTAAATATTTAATTTACTGAGAAACTTTTTAAGAAAGAATGAACTATTGACAGAGGGTTGGTATTAGCAGAAAACCGAAAAACTGTCAGGCTGTAAGAGGACTGATTTGAAATAATGAAAAAAGATTCAAAGTGGTACTATTTTTTAAATGTCATAAAGCCTTTGAAATAGGAACTGAAAAAGTATTATAGACCTTTTGCTGGTTATGTTTTTGTTGTTGTTTTTAGACTCAGTGCTGGAAGTCTGAAATAACGATAGGACCACCAGGTTAGCATCATGCTTCTACCAAAAAACATTGTTCTACGTTAAGAAGTTTGTTACCAGTTACGAAGTCAGAAAAAAAAAAAGACAATCACGTATAGTTGTTCTGTTGCATGAATCAACAGCCTGCTTAAACTAACTGGGATAAACAGCAAGGAGCATCCAGAATTAGTATATTTCTCCATTTGTTTTAAATGAATGTAAGTTTTGTAGTGAAACAAACACACTTGCCTTACAAGGGAAGAAATGACAGAGCATGCAGCTATGGACAGCTTCATGTTGCCGTAGCAGCAGTGTGAATTAAACCTGAAACATCCCATCCCAAATATGAATGGAGTGCCACGCACTCCACCCACCTGTTGGCTGATCTCTGCACTGTGGTTGAGCTGGTTACGGGCCATGGTAACAGCACGGCTTTGTTTTGGCGTCTGTAATATTTCTGTTTGGGATCTTGTGACAGCACAAGTTTGCAGTGACAGTGTCTTAACACTAATTCCTGGAAGGTACCAGTCATGATTGTAAAATGAAGGACATAAACAGCACATGAGCTTTATTCACCTCTTCATTTCCTTCATAGCTTCGTGAGCCTGTCAATGCCCAGAAAGCTTCACCTGCAGCTGGAAGAAGCAGCCTGTCCCATTGCAAGAATTCAGTCTGTGAGTTGAGTGCAATCTCATGCATGTTGCATACAGGCATCAAAGAAAACACTGTGCTAACAACAGCATTGTGTAAACTGCAGCATGTAAAAATTGTTTGAAAGTCAAGATTCCTTACTGAACTTTACATAAGTTATCCTCATTTACTAGTTGTATTATTTGAAGAGTACTGAAAAATGTTGTACTAGGACTGCAAAGACAATTTCATTGTGGAACTTCTTCTTACAGCATGACATTCATAATTCTGTAGTTAAAATGTAGTTATAGAAGAGGTCTCTTCTATATATACTCTGTTTAGAAATGTTTTCTATTTATTAAATGAAAGCACAAGTTTTGGAGCATTAACAGCCATTTTTCTTCCATGAGACTAGCTGTTCAACACCAAGATGCAAGTTATACAAGGTAATGTGATCATCTGTTTGGATTCCTTCCTTTAACATAGCAAGGAAAACATTTCACATGACCAGAAGAAAAGAAAAAGTGAGACTTCTTGCACTGAGTTTCAGATTTGTGTTTTTTTTTTCTTTCTTTTTTTTTTCTTTGAAGTACTTCTGGAAAGCTAGTTGCAAGCTCAGGTAAGATATCAAGGGGCTTTCTGAAAACAATCCTTGGAGCAAAGTGAGAATTATTCCAGAACGAAGGAATTAAATCAGCCTTGACAAAAAGTAATATATATATCTCTATGAGGTAATGTGGTTTTTACAGTTGAAATATCCCCTGTTCTGTGTTCAGGGATTTTCAAAGTGACTTTCTGTGAGTGGTGAAAATAGGGCACTTAAAATCCCACCGTGAAGTTTTCTTTTTTTTCCTTTCATTTCAAATTGCATTATGCACAATTAGGCATTTGGATATGGTGCAAGATACTCTGAAATAAAATATGAATCTTTCTATAAAGCGTCTATAAAGTATACTAGTCCTACATTTTACTAATCAATGTGGCTTTGTACCAGTAAATAACATTCTTGAGCATGTTCTGTGGCTCTGAGGGAAATGGCAGGGCACAGCTTGCATCCCTCTCTCCTTTGAGAAGGGTAGCCATTAACACAGTCTTCCAGTAACTGCCCCTGGCCTACATTATCCCCTCTGTCTGTGGCAGTTGGGTAGCGAAATACCAGTTGGCTCAGACCAAAGCTGTTCCAGGGAAGATGCTCACAGTGGGTGGCTTGAGCTATTCCCTGGCTTTTATTTATTAGTAGAGAAGTAGCCTAAGTGGACAAACTGGACTTTATTACATCCTGGGAACTAATCAGTTCAGTCGTGTAGAAACTCCTACAGTATATGGTAGGCCTGGTTTGGTGAAGTCAATGAAGTGCTGGTAGCTGTGATGCTGGAGGAGGTGCTTGGCCTTTGCAGTACTGGGTTTCATTGGTATAATTGACTTGCAGGCATTTCCTAATGTAATTAATCTGTGTTTTCTTTAAGAAATTAACTTCTCTGAATGTTCCTTTTTGAAAATAGAGGTAATAAAAATCAGAATTGATTCAACTTCCATGAACTAATTTGTTAAAAATCTTGGCAAAAGAAATGATTTGCATCTTAAAGCATTGTAGACTCATTAAAATTCTTCTCATGGTTAATTAAAGAAAACTGAATAAAAAAGAAAGTTTAGCAGTAAGCAGCTCACAGGCACTGCGACATTTCAAGCATGTTAAAATCAGAAAGAAACAGCTTTTGTAGCTGTAGTCTCCTCCTCTTTATTACGTGTTGTTTTTTTCTAACGAATAACCAGTTAGCGTTGGTTTCTTCTGTTGTTCAAGTGGCTTATTTATGCCCGACCTTCACAGTTCTTAGCATATTTGTCACCAGCTTTACAGGGTTTGTCAGCATGCCTAACAGTGGAGAGACTCTTGCGAAAAAATCACAAGACAAAAATGGGTAAAGTAGTTTACATATTTATATTAACAAACTGATTTTCCAGTTTTTCACAACTTAAATTTGTCTTCTGCTACCATGAGGATCCACAAGAACCTTACCTTCTTAATAGTGACTCAGTCTGATTCAGAATAAGAAGTATCTTTTGAGACTAAAATGAGAGAAAATCGAAATGAAGATTCTAAATGGATTTACTCTCCTATGCTAACTTCTAGTTTGGCATTAATCCTAATAGTTTCATTCAGTATGAACTACGTTGCTTGTATCCTATTTGCATGTATCTAATTGTGTAGTGTTCATTTTATGGCGCAGAGGCTTTTAGTCCCAGAAATGGGCTCAGCAGAGGTTTGCGTATAGCAGTTCCAACAAGAGGTACATTGAGTTCCTGTGGCTCAGCTGCTCACAGCTTAGTAAAGACATGGAATGCTAGCTGAAAGTGCTGGTAAGCTACTAGACTCTTATACTGCAGTAAATTGAATGATTAATGGCTTTCCAACCATGTGGTAAGATTACATACATTCTTAAATACCAGAAAATAGCAAAATTCTGATAGTCAAGAAAGGAGTGGTCATGCTCCTGAACCATCCCTTCATGTGTCTCTGATGGGTGGAGCAGCACCAAAGACTGGGAGTTCAGTACTGTTTGCTCTGCACATACTACCATTCATATTATGTACTTTGAATGGACCTTCAAAAATACCCTGCTGCAGCTATGAATGTAGAGCTCTCTTCCCTGCTAAATTTGAAGGAATAAACCTTAGATTCTAATTTGCCTTTGTGGTTGAGCATCATCTTCCCATCAAAGGCAACTGAACTTTAATAGGTATCCCGTCTTTTTGAGCAGGGAGTGGAGAACTTGGTTTTAAAAGAGTTTATTTCAGAGTTGATGTTACATTTTCACATGAAAGACTACCCTATCGGCTGCTCTCTTCCTTTTGTCCTAGGTAGGCAACACAAAAGGGAAAAAACACTTCTCTTTTCCTGTTACTCCATTGCTGGAATTGTATTTCTTGTGAGAAAATCTCCCCATCTCTTTTTAGAGTTTGTCAAAATGCCTAGGATTTTAAGAATAGATGAACAAATCTCACAGGAAATATTTTAGCTTCTTATTATAAGTTTGTCAGTATCACTGAGTACTGATTATTGATTCCCATGTACTGAACTGTCATATTAGGTAGGCACTTTTCTGTTAAGTTAGATTTAACGTCACTGTTACTTAGATAAGAACTTGCATGTTACGTTGCTTGAAAGATTTGCTTGATCCTCTCAGGTAAACAGATGGCTGGTGTCTATTTTATCATAATGGTTTCTTCTATTCAGGGCTTTGTAATCCCAGATAAGCACACTCAGGAGTAAACTGTGGAAAAAGGCTTTATGGAAAAGAAAAAAATTGAAGAAATCTTTGAAAGCTTTTGATAATACGTATATATTTTTCTCTTTTGGAGTAGTAAAGTATTTAATACTAGATTGACATTTTTAAATCTGCCCCAAAACCAATAGTTTGACTTGGGATTGGTGTAGCCATATGTACACACTGATCCGCAGAAGTTAGGATTTTGGTAAATTAGTAACAATGCCTCTGTTTTAGTCCAAGCATGGTTCTACTTGTGACTTGCTTAAGTAAAGAAGGTGTTCTGGGTTTCCATTATTTAAAAAAATGTTACAAGAATTTTAAAATATATAGTGGTTTTCGACCATTGCAAACGGGAAGTTTAAGTGTCTTGTATATTACTTCATTTCAATAAAAAATGTTTGGCATATGGTTTGTGTCTGAATTTCTATTGAAAGAATGTCAGACTAGAACTCTGAATGCTTTTGATGCGTTCTGTTTCCTTTGCTTAAATGCTTCCTTGTTTTTGAAGAAGTTGGTGCATATTTGTTGTCCTGCTAAGTGGTGGTGTCCACCTGGTGTGGTTTGAAGTTCGGCAAAGTTTCTTTTTTCATGCTGGAAGTAGGATTTCAGGTAGAGAAAACTAGACAAAGAATATAAGATTCTAGCAAAATGTGCAGAGGTAAAAAGACCTTTGGTTAGGCTGAAATTTAATCAGCATGACCTCAAAAATGAGAAAGAGAGGAAATAATGAGTTCTGCATGACCTAACTTTGCCTTAATCCCTACAGATTGCTGTACAGAGGCAGC
Organism: Anser cygnoides; assembly: GCF_040182565.1. Classification (NCBI taxonomy): domain Eukaryota; kingdom Metazoa; phylum Chordata; class Aves; order Anseriformes; family Anatidae; genus Anser; species Anser cygnoides. The sequence goes on from NC_089883.1 coordinate 14,433,912, forward strand.
TACTGGAAGATTTCAGGCTCAGGTGTGGGATTTTGCTGGGTAGGGTAGAACAGAGTAAAAAGGCTGATACGTTCCTTCCTATTCACCCACACAATTCTCAGCTATCTGTAGAACTAGTCTGCTTGCCAAAATAAATGGCCTGGTTTTTTTTGGAGGGAATTTAGTCATACAAAAGATAAAAAGAAGTTTTATTTTTGCAAACAAAGATAGGCTTTACTAGAAGGTGTGCGTCAAATCTGGCATAGGGCAAAACAGGTCTCAGCTCTTATCTTTATCTTTACTTCTTTGTTCTTTATTAAACTTTTGTGTTGCTCTTAAAGATACCTTTGTGTGGGAAGAAGTTATATTAGTAACTTGAGAAAGATGGTTTTCTTGTGCACTCTGAGAAGAAAACTGATTGTCTAATCAGCTGAGCCTTTTTGCAGGTGTAGGCACATATCTGGGCTGCCCCCTTTTTAAGTCTCATAAGGACGTGAAACTAATTAAAACCCGAATGTAACCCGTTCTTCGAGGAGAAGGGGAAATTTTAAATAGAACAAATAAGGAAAGTATTATAATATTGCCCTAATTCAAAAAGAGGAGTAATTGGTAAATAAGACCACTCGTAATAGATAGCAATGCCTCTATAAAGGACCATGAGGACCTCTTGTGACTCTCCTTACTTTGCTCCTTAACATAGGAACAATTTTACATGTGATACAAAATTAGGATTAAAAAAACTAATATTGTGTGCCATTACTGTCTGTTTTTCTTGATGCAGTAGAAGATGAGAAACCATTTTTTAAATGTTTTAGGAAATAACTCATAACTTCTCAGTCAGATGTAGTATTTGCTACTCAGCTGTTTGTGTTGCTCACAGAATTTGATTTATCTGATGAGCTATCAAACCCGTGGGACTATGTTATGTTGTGTCACTCAGATTTGAATCTGAGTAATTTCACTGTCTTTGTCTAGATCTCTGACAGATTCCTGATTCTAAATTTATTGTCTTATGCTCCCTCCCACATCCTCTCCCCAGAGTTCTGTTTTAAAATATTGGAGTCAGCACTTGCAAGACGCATGGGAAATCGGGAAAGGATTACTCATGAATGGGATCCAGATGGTGATGGTTAGTGGCTGAAGTTTCTGGGCAAAATGCCAGGATTATTCAAGTTTTCAGAGGTACCCAGAGGTAATTTGGCCCATTGCTTTTCGCTGCCAAAAGAATTGCCAAGTGATTACTTAATGATTCCATCTTAACTTAAAATGGCCAAGTGACCTGTTGAAAATGCCTAACACCCCATGAAAAGTACTTTGGAAAGTGCAGATGCAGACCCAAAACATACTGCCAAAAGCAGCTCCAATGTAGATTAAAGCTGGTGGATTATATGTAGCTAGGTTGCCCCACAGAACATGTAACAAAAGCTTAGGGGGCAAAAAAAAATCCAGTTGTTAAAACAGACAAATATTTCATAACACTGGTCTCAAAGAATGAAGCAGCCAAAGATGCACACTGATTGGAATAAGGATTTTTATTTTTTTTTTCACCTGCTTTGTTACTGGTTAAATTAAACAGCCGAACTGTAGGGATTTACAAGTCATCCTCAGAAGAAGCAAGCAATGAAAGGTGAAAATGAAATTTATGAAGAGGTTCTGCCTTGGAAAAAAATGCATGTTTTCCAGTTTGGTCTCATTTGCATGTTTTTAAATAAGATTAATTTTTAATAATTGGGAAAGCTTAAGGCAACAAAAGTATGTTTGAGAAATAAATACTAGTGCAAATGGGGATTTGCACAACCTTCTCCCTAAGATAACAAAGAATCTCCCTGAGAGCAAAATTTATTAATAAAAATATTCTCACTGTATGGTGACCCCATCCATGTAGTACAACATGATTCAGGAATGAGATGAGAGTTGAGCAGCTGTGCAATGGGAGAAGCTTCTGCATTAGAAATACCAGGAAAGGGAGGAAGAGATGGTGGTTTCATCTTAAATCCTGACAACAGTAGTAGATTCTGGATGGAAGCGTAGCCCGAACTACTGACTGTTTAAACTGCAAAAAACCTGTTTGTTCAAACCTTCTTTGTGACCAGTTACGAATGTGATTTTCAGACTTAAAGTATTTTGACTTTCTGTATATATTTAAGGGGTTGTGACTAAATATCCTGAGGTCTAAAAAGAACATTGTACTGAGTAATGTATCAACAATATACACAGACTTTTATCATTTGATCAACTGTTCATATTTTTGCAAGTTTATAGAAAGATGACTTCAAAAAAAAAAAAAACTAATGCCCACTGCTAAAAATCTAAAAATGAGAAAGCAACAGAAGTTGAGCAATAGTGATAAATTATACAAAAGAATACAAAAAGAATAAGAGCTTTCTGCTTGTTTGCCACTATACATAGAGTTTAACAATTTCCCCTTAAATTTCATGATAATTTGACTGCTGCATAACGAAGTTCAGATTTCACTGGTACAGTTCTTGATCTAAGGAAGCACTCCGCAGAATTAAGGCCAAAATATGTTGAACTAGTTCCTTGTTTTGAAATACAGGAGAAAAGATTCTAACCAAATCGTATAGGACAATGTGTGTATTTTGTGAGGTTTGCTAAAGTAAGAATTTATGTGAAAATATTTTTGTTCTCCATAGAAATCATCAGTTCATTATCATATTAAATGTTGACTTTATACATTCTTTTAGGTTTTATTCTTAGTATTTTCATCAGATTTTACTGAGAAAACCTTAAGGACAGGAAATGAGCTGACTGTATTTGACCTAGGATGTGAGATGTATGCAGAAATTCCAAGTACCAGGGGAAAAAAAAGTAGAGCTTGTGGAGGTGCTTCCAAAGTTCCTTGAAGTTTTAAAAAGAACAAAAGAAAGAAATGAGTGTCACAACACACACTGTCATTAATCAGACACTCAGTATCATACTAATAACAGTTTTTCCTGATGTATAACATTAAGCACATGAGGACTGCCATTTCATAATGATCAGAGTGGGGAGATTTAGCTCTTATATTAAATTTCTTTGTTTCCAAGGAGAAACAGTACTGTATTCATTGGATTTGTTCAAAGACTTTTTTTTTTTTTTCTCCCTAAGCTAACTGCTCTGCCAGCAAACTCAGATTGGATTCCTTTCTTTTGCAGAATCCTCACCAACAGGAAGGGCTCGGGAGGTCTGTCTGTTACTTCAGTCACTGTTGTGCTCTTACCCTGTCAGTTGCACATGCATTACTTCTGCTGGTTTGCAAAGACAGAACTCACTGGAGCTGTTTCAGTCTTCGAAACAAAGAATGGAATTTTTCCCTTTGTTAATCCACTACAGAGAATGTTCAGACTCTTGATTTCGGTTGTTGGTTCACCTGATATGTGAGAGGAGCTTCAGTATGATCTAGCAGCCAGTTGGTGTGGCGTAGGGCGGTAGCTGCGAGCACTTGGAGCTGCTCTGGGATCTGCGCCAGGCTCTGGGCCAGCTAGCCTGAGCCTGCTGTGCCTCCGCCTCAGGGGAGGGCTGGTCTCTTGACTTAAGGCAGCTGACAGGGTCTTGTTTGATAGAATGGTACCTCACCATTAAATCCCGGCCTGTCAGGAAGTACTGTCATTCAAAAAACCCTCATGCTAATGGAGTTGCACAGGAGTATGTTCTGTTGAGTTCTGGCTGGTCAGCACTGTGTAACTTGAACTCGTTTTGTTGTAATTGGCATGCTAAAATGACTTCTACTCTCAAATCTTTTGTATGTGCTTTGTAGAGGTTTTTATATATTACCTTTGGAATCATACACTTTGGTTAAATAAAAATTTTATATAGGAAATTCCCTTTTAAATTGGTAGTTCAATTTGGGAACATGCTGTCCCTGTACTAATAACTTTAAATGATTTATGCAGAACGCCAGCCTTAACTGTTCCAGCCAAAGTCCAGATATTTAGAACATTTTGGTTTTGATAGAGCGTCTTACCAACAAACCATAATTTTGCAGTGCATTTTCTCTTTGCAGCCGTATGCCAGGTGTGTTCTTATTTTCCTTTGGATATATTAGTATGTGGGTTGTAGTGTTACATCTTTAATAGTTATATCTTCTTTCAGAATACCTACAGATACACGGCCTATCTGCAGAGATTTGCTGACTTGTTTTCAGGACCCCCAAGATGAGAGAGGAGACCCAAGAGAAGGGACCCAAGAAGAGCCAGCAGGTAAGCACATGAAAGGTGATATTTGGAAATTGAAACCCCTTTTAGAATTTTTACGTGTGACCTTTGTGTCCGTTTTAGCAAACTGTCAGTTTTTCAGGGCTCTGATAAGAAGAACAACCCCCCCCCCAAAAAAAAAAAAAAAAAAAAAGAAAGAATCAGGCAACTGAAAACTTTTCAGGAGTTTTCTGTAAACTCGCATGAATTCAGTAGCTTCCCATGATTTTTGTCGGTATTTGAGATGATTGTTAGATAAAAGTGAAAAGTAGCCTGATCCCCAGCAAAATCATCCGCATCCTGGTGTTAACTTTGGCATTACAGCCTGCTTACCAGCTATTAGCTATCGAGGATTTGCCATACTGTAATAACTGGAGGCTGTGAAGGAATATCTATCCTTTGGTCAGTTCTGCATTGTATTGTAGCACATGCATACTGTTGCAATTTTAAACCAAGTGCAGTGTTATATTAAAAGAGCTCTGCTACCATGCAGCTTAAGGGAGGTTTGCAGGCAGAATATAAGCAGCTGCTTTGGAAGATTTGCAGCCCTGAGGGAGCTCCCTGATGCCTTGTTGAGACTGCTATCTAAATGTGCTTGTTTAAATATGGTGTTATTTGTACTAAGAGACAAATGGAGTAGTGACTACAAACGGATATTGAAGAAATAACAGGTTTATGTAGGAATCTGATATGCAGACTTTACACGTATGAATATGCACTTGTATACATACATACATGTGTACATACATATTCTTTTAAAAAGACAGTTCCTTAATCCACAACAGTGCTTTATGTTTGGTTGGGTTTTTTTGTTTGTGTTTTTTCTTTTTCCCAAGAATTGAACTGACAGCCATTCGCATTTTGTTGTTCAGTAAGCAGGGGAGAAATTTGCATGGGTAAAGGTGACAACTACCTTCTCTTTTTAAATGTTTAGCATGTTTTATTGAGCTATTTAAGACACATTGCATGCGTAGATTATTGCTGAGGCTGTGATTCTGCAGAGTACTTGCTTGTGTGCTTGTGAGGGCTCTGACCTATTTTTCTAAGAGAATGTATCTGGGACGCTGGTTACTGCCATCAGCTATCCACCCCACTTCTCTCCCAGAGGTTGCCACTGGCTGCAGTTTACGTAGTACTCTGGTCTACAAACCACGGTGCTCAGGAAGGAGTGTACATGCCACCTCAGCCGCTCCTGCATCAGGTGCCTGTGGCCTCTGGAAGAAAGGTGAGGCAAACAACGAAGGGTAGAAGCCATTCCAGCTGTCCCATGATAATTTTTCTGCAATCGCAAGTCATGCCCCATTCATTTTAATTGAGCAGTTCCTTTATCTGAGCTTAGGTACATTTCTAAGTTGATGAATAAGTCTTCAGCTGCAGTGGGTTTACTTTGTATGTCAGGTGAAAAGGAGATTCTGATGCTTTCTAGTTGTGAACTGTCTCTTTATAATTGATAGTTCTGCAATTTCAGTTGTAAATATGTTTAATGAAGACCTCAAGTTGCTTTTGGAATTTTCTACCCATTCTTTTCCACCACCTTATAGAAGCTCATTCCTGTGAAACCAAGCCACACTTTGGTTTTCCCAATAATGCATGTATAAAACCAGAATAACCTCACTCTTGGCAGCAAGTATTATATTGGTTTTAAACCAGTGTAAAAGTAAATGAGAACTCATGCATGCTGGTTATATTCTGATGGAATTGCAAAATAACTTTTTGGAAAAGACCTCTGGAGGGCAGCTAGTCCAGCTTCCTGCTAAAAGGTGAACTCATGGCCTTGTTCAGCTGAGTTTTGAAAACCTCTAAGGACAGGGATTCCTCTCAGAGCCTCTCAGATCCTGTTCTTGGTCTTAGCCACCTGCATTGTGAAATTATTTTTCTTTATCTAGCAAGAATTTTCCTTGCTGCATCTCCTGTCCATTGCCTCTTGTCCTTGTGCTGTGTGTCTCTGAGAGGAGTCTGCCTTCTCTATAGCCCCCCCTGCCCTGCCTTCAGTCTGTAGCAGACTGCGGTTATATTCACCCTTGGTCTTCTCCAGATTGAAGAAACCCATCTCTTTCAAGGGCTTCTTGTGTGCGGTGTGCTCCAGTCCTCTGAACATCTGAGAGGCCCTCCTTTAGGCTTCTTTCAGTTTGTCAGGATCTCTTGCACTGGAGCTTCCAAACCTGCACACTGCTCCAGAGGCAACCTCATTCAGTGTTGAGTAGGTGGAAATAATTAGTTCCTTTGATCTGCTGGCTATTATCTTGCTAATGCAGCCCAGGAACTAGCCTTTCAGGAACACAATACTGACTCTCACATAGCTTGTTTTCCACCAGGAGCCACAGGGATTTTTCTGCTGAGCCAGCCGGCACCCAGTCTGTGCTGTTGCATGAGGTTATCCTAGCCCAAGTGCAGGACTTAACATTTACCATTGTTGGGCTTTGAGGTTTGTGCCAGACCAATTCTTCATGTGGAGTGTCATCATTGAAGCTGGTGAGGGAGCATTCCATTGCTCAAGACGGCAATGCAGTCATTAAAACAATATTGTTTCTAGGACTAACCCCTGAAGAATGCCACTTATAATTGACTGCTAGCTAGACTTGGAAATGTTGACCACTGTTCTCCAAGACTAATTATCCTGCCTGGTTTTGATTCACCTGGTACTCCAACTCCATCTGGTCCAAATGTTCCACGTTTGCCTTTAAGGATGCTCTGGGAGACCTTGTTAAAGTAAATGACTTACCACTGTTCTCCTCTCCCCATCTACAAAGCCAGTCATCTCATGGTGGAAGGCAGTTGGGTTGGACAGACTTGATTTGGGTTTGGTAAATCCATTCTGGCTGGTCTCAGTAACCATTTTATACCTCACAGTGATTTCTAGGAGGGTTTGTTCTATAGCCTTCCCACAGACGGGCGAGTCGGATTGTCCTGTTGTTACTCAGGTACTCTTTCTTCCCATTTGTGAAGATGGATGTGACATTTGCCTTTTTCCTGTCATTAGAGATCCCACCAGATTGCCAGGCTTTTTCAAAGATGATGGAAGCAGCCTTGGGATGGCATGGGACCTGGTCTCTGAGCCTGAAGGATCCCATTTGGGCCTATGGAGGTTTTTGCATGTGTAAAACAGAGTTTTGCATTAGAGGTTCTTACTTGGATTTTCCTCTGCTATAGTAGGTAGAACTTCTCATCTGTTGCCACTGGGCACAGAAGCTCAGAAAACCTTGTCAGTAAAGACCAAGACAAAGGCGGCACTGAGTCTATCAGCCCTCCTCAAATCCTATGTCAGTAAGTTGCCCATTGTATTCTTGGGTCTCCCTTTGGTTTCCAGTGTACTTGTAGAAGCCCTTGTGGCTCTTCACGTCCCTTACCAGTTTCAACTCCATCTGACTTTGGACTTTCTATCTCTGCATGCCTGGGCGATGTTTATGTAGTGATGTTTCCTTGTGATTATGCACACACCTTCGTTTTGGTGCATCACCATCAGTTTTAGAAGCGTCACGATTGTTACAAAGCTTGTTTTGTACGTAGTTGTGTCTGTTCTGCTGCACCACTCCTTCCATGTCGGTCTGTAAAAACATTCTTTGAAGGATATCTCTCATCTCTGATCCACATTGGTAGCAGTTTCCTGCATCTGCAGAGCAATATATTTTATTATGATTCATAAATGTTCCCTTTTTGTCCACTGGAAAAGGTAAAAGCTTCCATGAACTAAAACATTCCTGTGGTTTTTGGCTAATTTAAAAATATTTTGTCGATTTTATTCAATTTTTTCTGCTTAAGAGTTTAAAGCTATAGACAGAAAACAGGGAAACGTGGTTGCAGTATGCTTTTATTATATATTTTTTTAAGAATCACTATGCATGTGTTCTAGCTGATATGTTCAGGTTCACTTGAAATTCAGTTTTGTATTTTTCTGTTTAATCTGTTCATTAGCACAAGGGAAAATTTGGTGCAGATGCCAAGCTCTCTGATTCCAGTCTGTGTATATTCAACTTTAGCTTTCACTAAAAAGAAGTTTATTTTTCAGGGCCAAAGACGTCTTGAAGAAAATTAACAATAGTAATGGGCGAGAGGAGGAATGATGTATTTCTATTGTCAGCAGAATGTGATGGCATCACAGCTGTGGAATCTGGGATGACGACTGTCCATTTAAAAAGAATGCCTCCAGCTAAGAGCCAAATACCTTCTCTTGTCATTAGAGCAGAGTGATGTTTTGCAGGAAGTGGCATATAATCAAGATACTGTTTTGTGAGTTAAAACTGAAAGAGTTTCAAGCAGAAGTTTAATTATTGTTTTAGTTTCTGCTTCTCAGGCACATCCATGGCATAACAATTTGAACTGAGGTCATGCAGCGGGGCTGTTCCACAATCAGCCTTTATTACCTGTTTCCCTGTGTGAAAGGTGACCTTGGTTCGTTTGCATTTCCTGCAGCTTAGAGTTCTTCCATTAACATGAGATTTCATTTACATTCCCAAATGCATTCTGGCAGTCAGTCACCAGGGTACTTGAAAGAGTAGTGAACAGAGAGAAGGTCTCATATATGTATTATCTTTAAATTATAGGATTAATTGCAATTTTTATTTTTTTTATTAGCACACAGTCTGTCATATATTCGAAAGGTCCAGGCATTTCAGCCAGACGTACTATGCATGTGAGAAAAGTGTATCGTTTTGCTATTTGCTTGCCTATTTAAAACAGTCTTTTGGTATCTAGGCTGGGAGAGACAGCCTCTACCATCTTGCAACTGTTCAGCCATACACAGTAGAAAAAAATAATTGGCTTACAAAAATAGAAAAATTCTGATGTGTTTATATTATGTATTATTTCAAATTTGGTAGGAAATATTTTAATAGCAAATGTACTCTTATAAATTAGAATTCGCTTATAGATGGTTCACAAGTCTAGGATTGAACTGCGAAAGATCAGTTGAAAACTTTCGAAGTACTTTTTAAATAGAAAACAGTTTTAAACTGTTTTTTTTTTTCCTGTAAAGTTTCATAGTGATTTTTTTTTTAATTTTACTGGAAACACTGTGTGCTTAAAATTCAAAATAATTGATCAGATGTAATTAGAACAATTTACCAGACAAAAGGCAGCAATGGTCATCCTGTTACACGCTTTGTATGCAGCAACTCTGAGCTGCCTCTTCGTCCAGCCGCAAAGACAATGATACATGGAAAAATTAGTCTGATAAGGAATTGTGCCTTGGAGGAGAATGGTGGAGTTGAGGAGGTGGGATAGGGACACTTGAAGGGGGTCAGATATTCAAATATGAGTACCTATCTGAATAAAATCTGTGCTCATTTGTTTTATCTAATAAGACAGGTTTTCTAGGAGCAAATATTTTCTCACCATCTCTGACTAACTGAATTCATGTGAAGGACATGAGCCGAGGTCATACATTAGTGAATAAAGAAGCTTTTGGGGTACAAAGTGTAATGCAGATAGCAGGATTTACTAGAAGAAAGAGGAGAGGAACAAATACTCCTCTTTGCTTTCATATAGAGAACTATCAGTGGCATTAAGTACGTTGAGGTGGAATTCTGTCATTTCTTTTTATGTTCTGTGTAAACCTACAGATGTATAATGCATCAGTGCTCATAGTTTATTTGAAGGATCTTTATTCTGATTTCCACTTCGGTTCAGGTGGTGAGTTCATTTCTATCATGGGCATTGCAGTTGAGCTTTCAGCTGCTAGTGAGGCAGGGCACCTATTTTGCTTTTCCCAGTTTATAATCAGTTCATTCAGTATTTAGCCAGGCATTCTTTCCCAGGCTCTTTCTGGGAAGAATGAGCCCTCTGCTTAATATCCCTTTGTGTACTTACAAGAGTATGTTGTTCATTTTCTGCTGTTTTTAGAAACTCTGTGGGAGAGCAATCTTTAGATTATTATTATTGTTATTGGCTTAGATCTAGATTTAAGAACTGTTTTTAGATTTAAGCTTTACCTGCAAATACATGCAAGTACAGATACTGAATGAGTGTTCAAGTTTATATTCCTTTGCAGTATGTATTGTGTATTATTAAGGTGGCTCGTTGAGTCTGTGTGAAACTGATTCTGTTCTTAGTCTTTCTGGTGTGAGTCAAAGATGCCTTTTTGACACCAGAAAAATTGCTTAAATAAAAACAAAACGATTCCCTGTTTCGAAGTACACTTTTGGTTTTCATTTATAGATATTGCAATGATGTGATCTTTCGCTCTCCTGTCTGGAAGCTACTATCTGCTGAATGTCTGCAGTGAAAATATTGTGATTATGCAACTTCTGCAGTGTTATTCTAGGAATATTGTTAATATTTTCAGTTCCCTTGGAGAGAACGAGAGACTTTGAAGAGTTTTTCGTAATAGGTAAACTGGGATGTTGTAATTTAGTTCTGTATGGTATGATTTTGTGCCCACTCACACCTGTGATCCTTCCCATCTTTGTTTGTTTAGAAGCCAGAACATCATAGAGGGTTTTTCACCCAGGCTTTGTGTGCGTGCAGAAAATAAGCACTTGGATTACCAGTATCTTCCTTCTCTGATGGGTCTCATTTCATCCTGTTCACACCAGGACTGGAGTTAAGAGCAGAAACACCTGCTTTGCCATCACACTTAAATGTTTGTTGGGTGCCACTGTTTATACTTCAACGAAGTCTCTATGTCCATTACCTAACCTCCTCCATTACTGCTGCCTGGATTTGTGGTGCCCTTTATCCATTGACCTTAAGATGTGTGAGAATATTTGGTAAAGCTTAACACCTATGTTTTGAAATCATTATATACAATGTGTACATGAGAAAATGAAGGCACATGAAGATTAAGCAGCTTTATTCATATTTACTTCTGTCATTATTACTTTCTGTTTGTCAGGATGGTCAAGAGAACAAATGTAAGGGTGTGAGTCAGGAACATGAATGCAGCATAATATGAGTCAGGAACAGTAATCCTAGATTGACACGCATCACGGCTTTGACTTTTCTAATTACTTTCTGCACCAGGGTTAGTATCTCCTTGCCTGGGAAGGGGTAGAAAGGTTAATTAAGTATTTTTTTCAAAATGCTTTGTACATGCTAAAATAAGGCATGGGGGCAGTGAAATCTTTAGAAATAGTTTCACTGAATGCTGGCAGCAAACCAGCTTCATTTAGGAAAGTAAATCTAAGGAAAATCTAAGGAAAAAATGTTATTCTTAAACTGTTCTTGTACTGTTTCATCCAGAAGGATGGGAACTAGCTATTTGGCAGGGGGGTTGTAAGCATTCTTTTTGTCTCTCTTGTAAGAATTCACGTAAATTTTGCCAATTTACTAACCCCTAAGTTCTCTAAAGAATGTATTGATATTAGGCCTGCTTCTTGCTAGGTCAGTAGTAGCTAAGTAGGATCTTTGAAGCGAATGCCAGGGACACCTACAGTCCTTGGCAGCAGTGATGAAAGCAAAGTGAGTTAGTTGGTGCTCCCTGTTTGTGTCCTGTCAGCAATGGGCGGAAAAAATATATATATTTTTTTAAGTGAATGGTGGAAAGATGGTTAGCAGGAGGAAGGCAAGAGCAGAAGGCAAAAGTTGACATGGTAATGGGGCAAGACGGGTGAGTAGAGATCCACAGATAGATATACTAGAACATAGGGCAGATGACCACAGGAAAAAAGCCTGTAGAAAGCAGTGGGGGGGATAGGGGCAGGATAGAGCAGAACAGCTGAGGAGAACAGAGGGGAAGAAAGGGCTAGGATGAGCAAAAGGAGCTGGGATGCTGGACAGGAACAGAGATTTCAGATTGCCACATAGCCTTCTGCTTTAGGAGCTGTTCCATTAGCTCAAGGGATAGTGGATTGTGCTGGGCTGAGCATGAACAGTCTTCACAGATTGGTGGAGTGCCTGTACCACAGAAGATCAGCATAATTCTGAATGATGTTAGCACTTCTATTCAAGACACAGAACAAAGTATAAGGAATAGAGTTTTCTTTCTACATAGAATATTCATTAAAGTTATAAAACTTGGACAGCCCTTTTCTCAAAAGATGGGAATCGATAGAATTACGTTCAGTCCTCTAATCTTTTGATACAGTCACACAGTATTTTTCACTAAGAGAATACCCTCATAATGCTCTATTTTCCAGAGTCTTTGTGGACTTCCTTTGCTGATGACAGAGTCAGACTGAGAATAGATAACTCATGTCCGCAGACTCCCATAACGGTTCATCAGATGTTCAAGGAGAGCCTAGAGAAATATGGATCTCTTAATGCTTTGGCCAGCAGAAAGAATGGAAAGTGGGAGAAGATAACTTTTTCAGAGTATTATTGCCTTTCCAGGAAAGCAGCAAAGAGCTTCTTGAAGGTAGGTACAGAAAACACAACCAGTTCCCTTTTCTCCCTTTGTCTCCTCAAAATAAATAAATAAATAAATACCTAAATGATGATTAAAATTGTTTTCAGTCAAAGAGATAACATTCCTGTCATTGCAGGTGAATGCCACTGTTTCATTCAGGCATAGGTGCAAAGTTCAGCATGAGGCCTTAATCTTAAGACAAAAAATAAGTGAAAGCAGCACTCGTGAATTTGGCAAGATAAATCTAAAAACACTGTAAACCGGGGATAAGACTATTCTCCTTGTGCTTCTGTCCATATTGAAAAGTTCTGTCTTTCAGGCTTATCTAGACAAAAGGGCTCAAGCAGGCAGGAGGAAGCAGTGCAACATTTAGATCATGTTAATTACTGACAGATTCTGGTTTTATCAAGGATGTCAACAGAGAGCCGAAGGTGGATGTCTTGTCAATGCTGAAATAATAGATCAAAACTTTCCCTTGTTTTGTATGTGTATGTATGTTTTGTGCTGTATGTTTCTCTCCAACATGCCTTTATGCTTATTACTTTTTAGCTTGGTCTTGAACGATTCCACAGCGTAGCAATCCTTGGATTTAATTCTCCGGAATGGTTCATCTCAGCTGTTGGAGCTGTTTTTGCTGGGTAGGATTATTTGCTTCCCTTTTGTGTAGGGATTTCAAGGTTTCTGTTGTGCTAGGTTTAGAAATGTAGCAAATTGTTATTTGGTGTCACATCCTGGAAGTTGTGCTGCAGCTGATTAGCCTATTCAGCAACCTACTGGGGTCTCATAGCTTTGAGTGTATCTGGAATAGTCCAGACACTCATAAATTGAACCTGTTTGCTATGGACTTAATTGTGATAGTCATGTATCTTCTCTTACTGGAAGATGTGGGAAACAGAGGACACTCCCAGTTTTATGTCAGTGATACACGGTATCTTCAAGTGAATGAAGTGACAGATAAAATACTCGCTAGCCTGATTCCTTCTGTCCTGATACATGTTAATACAATTTGGATTTAACCTCTTAGTCTGTTTCTGTGCCAGTGAAATTTAAACTGAAATCTGTGTGCAGTTTGAACAGAAAGAACACATGGTGGTTTTTGTTTTGTTTTGTTTTACCACTTATTGAGCTAACTCCCCTGTAGCCTCAACTAGGCTAAAATAATGAATCCTAGCCTACAGCATCTCCTACTGAATAGAGTTCAGGGATTTATTTTGCATATATCATCCATGTATATCCGAATACTTGAAACAAACATGATAGCTGTGCTGATGTGTACCTCCACATCTTCATATTTTCAGCTTTCATCTGATCTCTTACTCTCTTTCTGGATATTAAATGCATGTATGTGTGTATATAAATATATGTTCTAATATGTAATTTTGGATGTAGAGGAATTGTCACAGGAATATATACAACCAATTCTCCAGAGGCCTGCCACTACATTGCTTATGACAGCAAAACTAACATCATGGTTGTGGAAAATCGGAAACAACTGGACAAGATAATGCAGGTATGAAGTGGCTCAAAAATTCATTGACCAAATAGCAGGCTATGCAGTCATCAACATAGAGAGAAGAATAGAAATTGTAGAGCTCAAGAGATTTGGTTCATACATGTTTCTATCTAGAAATAGGAAAAAACAACTGTGGCAAACACTGCTGTATCCATCTGAGGGTTTTTTGAAACTATTATTTCAGTCCTTGCTTCTTTCAGAAAAAAAAAAGTATAACTTGTTATCCTTCTAATGATATATGCATAATGGCTATCATCAGGCCACTGCATTTGTATTGGCACAGACTGGTCAGTTCAGTGCATAATGTGATTAAGTCAAAGATATATGTGAGCCACTGGGTCACACAAAGTTGAATGAAATGAATGCTCTCTGAAGGCCATGCAAAGCAGAGAAAGACTGTAAGCCTGCAGCTTTATGTTTTTATTTATCCTTAAAATATGCAAATTGCTTCCTTTTTCTTTTCTTCTCCTTTAGGAAGATAAAACATTTTATTTATTTATTTTTAGCAGTTTAACAGTTTTTATTGGGGGGGGTTTCTTCTATCTTTATTGGGAACCGCAGGAGCTATGGTCAACTTTCAGCTTGAGCTTGATTGTTCCTTGATATGTCCCTTGATGCAATAAGAGAAAGGATACTGACGAACCTTTCTGGTGTAATTTAAGTCTTTTGACTGAAACCAGACTTAGCAGATTAGCAGACTGTGTAGCATCTCCTCCTCCCCTTCTTTTATTTTTGAGCCAGTTGGTTGTGAGTTTAGGGGAGAATACTTGAGGGAGGAGGGAAACAAGAGCTTTCTTCTGACTGTCAACCCAGTTACAGTTTTGGCAGTACTTCAGCGGGAAAAAACACAAGATACGAATAACAAATTATAAGTTTGTTTTTAAAAAAACTAACAGATCCGGAATCGTTTGCCACACTTGAAAGCTGTTGTGCTGTACAAGGACTCCATTCCAGAGAGATGTCCAAATCTGTATACGGTATGTGAAATGCTAGAACAGAGTTACAATTATTAGGGTATTATTTATTCGATGAATTTCTACTATGTTTGATCTGTGGAATGCCTGCCATTCAGAATGTATTGCTGTCTTCCAGCAAAAGCATTCACAAGCTTCATGAGCGCATTCTACTGAATTTAAGCAAAACTTGTTGTTTGATGCTTGACATTTAAAATTAGAGTTACCTTGCTTGACTGTTTTTTGTTGTAATTTTTTTTTTCTTAACTGGATTAACAAAACACCTGTAGGCTTCAGGTGGGAATGTGTACTCTCAAACCATTAAAAATAAGTTGTACACTGGCTGTAGCGAAAGCTGAATTGTGGGTGGTTACACTGGATCCAAGGACATGAAAATGTCTGTACTTCTACTGATGATAGTTGCATCATGTTTGCACCAAATATTTCTGGTGTCAGGCAACAGGTGAAGAGAAATAACTACAAGCTACACAAAGCAGAGTGCATTTTCTTAAAATGTCCAGAATCTTCGGGTCACATGGTAAAAAGAAAGCTGAAAAAGGGACAAATGCAGGATCAGAAATTTGAGTTGTAGAAGTCCAGCACTTAAGAAATGTTAGGAATTGTTTTTTGTAAAAATGTTTTTTTTTTCAATATATTGAAAATAGTTATGTAATAAGACTACAAAACCTATCTTTTTTAGTTGGCTTCAGATTATCAGATTCCAGTCTGAAAAACCTCTTAATGAAGAGGGAACAGCATAGCAATACTTAAGCCATGTTGAATTTCATAAATATAATACTGTTTATAAACAGTAATCAGTGTTACAACAGTGTACGTATCAGTATGGAGTATGCTTTACATCCCAGTACAATAAAAATGTGATACAAAGATCTTGCTACTTATATTTCATAGTAAAAGGAATAAGGCTAGCAGTTAATTCTGGAACAACATTCTGTTGCTGACGCCTAAATGCTTGAGAATTTTGGAAGAGAGAAGTAATGCATGGTTTATTCTGTTACTGAAAGATACATTCGAAAACCGTCCTGTTCAAGTGCCAGGTTGGACATGTTTTCTCAATAGAGAAGGGTAGCTTTGAGAAAGTCTTGATAGTTGCTTTAGTTTATATTGTGTAAAGGAAAAATTGGAGATCAAATCACCAAAGCCAGAAATGGTTTTATAACTTGGATGGAAGGCAAGGCATCCAAATTACATGGCATATGATGAAAGAGATTTATGTTAGAAGTTGACAGCGGAGATGTAATGAGCAATTGCTGCAGTAGGGGCCAAGCTTTAGTTCTCTTATCAGTGCATGTTACCAGAAGGCAAATGTAGTCAGTAATGTGTATGGCTGTTTGTACCTTTCATACTCCCGAACAGGAACACTCGCTATTGCAGGTACTGTTCAGTAAATAAAGCCTGGGCAACAGATGCACAAGCGATTAACACATTCTGGTATGAGAAGGCAGTAAGGTCAGGAAAACAGGAGCAAATGATAAGTCACATAGAAACAATTACACCCTTGACACCTCCAGACTTTCCAGGAGCTGGTGAAATAGATACAGCTGTATTCTGTGGGAAGAGATAATATGTGACGAATCCTTTCTTGCTTTGGAGCCGTGCTTTGTACTCCCCCTCTTCCCAGAGAGATGATATGGTGGAAGAATATATGAAGCTTGTCACTGGTGGTTAGCAGAATGCTAGGACAGTGTTGCCACCCAAGAAAAGGAAGTCTGGGTGCCACAGAGGCTAGCTATTGTAACCTTAGTAGCACACTAGCAACAGCAGAGGTCTGAAGGAAGGAATGAACTCCCCCTCATGCACAAGGGGAGGTTTTAACCTCTGCTGTCCTTCACATCATCCTCTTTATTACTCCGTGGTCCTAGATATATCTCCAAGAAATCATTGTGGAATGGAGGTGCTGCATCTTGCTCTTGGATAATACAGTTCTGTAGCACTGGTTGAATCATTGGATCTCAATGGGAAGTTGACTCTTGGGTTATTGACTAATTTTTATTTACCCTAGTTTTCATTGCATTGAAATCAGTGGCATACCCAGCAGGATATCAGGTGCATGTGGTAGATGCATCTGAGAACGACCAATAAAATATAGATGATCAGGCTCAGCATGTTTCTGGGACCAATTTGTGCTGCACAGAAGTTCACCATCATGAAAAGTTTAGCTCATTCTAGATGGAGGCAAATTAAAATGGAGATTGTGACCAGCATTAAATGTTCTGTTTGCTATTAAATAGCAGGGAATTTGGGCAAGCCATTCACCCATCTAGATGATGATGCTTTTGCACAGAAGCTTTCATTCTTTTGCTTTATATAGTTAGGTACAAGAACGGTGAATTATAAGTTGAATGTCATAAGTGTACTCTTAAAAATGTAGATCCAGATTCTTTTAAATAAGAATCATAGTCCTAGTAGGTGTAAGACAGTAACAGAATTTTATCCTGTATGACTTGTACATAATATCTGTCTTAGATGAGGAATGGGACTACCATTCCCTTCATAGGCACTGGGAAGACATGTAGCAGCATAATTTCAGACAGTCTGTTTGCAGTTTCCACATAAAGTTATACACTAGTCTTATGTTCTTTACATAGGCAAGACCTGAGGTAAACTTGTCTTGGAAATGTGTTCAGAGTAAGGCACTAAACTTATTCTGCCATTCTTTTTAGGCTGGTAAGGTGCTGCATCTTTTCCACTTCAAGGAGGTTCATGATATCCTGTATTTTCTGTTACATGCTCTAGATGGAAGAGTTTCTGGACTTGGGAGATGACATATCTGATGCTACTTTGGATGATATTATTAACTCCCAAAAGCCGAATCAATGCTGTGTACTAATATACACGTCTGGAACAACTGGGAAGCCGAAAGGAGCCATGTTGAGTCATGACAATGTATGTACTTTAAGCTCCTCCTTTAGTATAAAAATAGCAAAGTATGAGGATACTTATTCCTGTTCTTTTTAGATGACCGGTGCATAATAGAAGAGCCTTGAAATTCCTCTGGTTTTGCAACACGGATAGTGTAGTACAAAGCAATATTCAAAATGGAGTCATCTGATTTTGCTTATGTTTAAGCACGGTGAAGTATAAAACTCCATTCTAAGTAGCACTTCACAAATTTGAATGTAACTTATGAGTATGCATTTTGTTACTTGCTGGGTTGTTTATGAGATACAGTACTTTAATTCTGCAAATAATTTATATATAGCCATAACATTTCAGTGATGTTGTTATGTCATCTTAAAGCAAGTCATATGCATCAGCCAGCTGCTGTAAGAAGAGCCTGAGACAGACTACTTTTGCAAATTTTACTTTTCTTTTTTTTTTTAGTCCTAGTACTCATAATCACCTTAGCTGTATTGTTGTGAACAGAAAATTGCCCACTGATGGAGAACAGCAAGGTCAACTACATAAATGGCTCTCCACAGAGGTCTACTAGCTAAGATCTGGACTGTAGTTGATTTATTTTACTTAAGGTGGCTGAGCAGGAGTGGGAAGTGGTAGAGAGCCTCTCTGAACACTTAGTCTGTGAAAGGGCTGGCCTAAGTTGTCACCTCTCCTCTTAGAAGAATGCAGAAACTATTACAGATAGTGAGCAATTCACCCAAATGTAGGGAATCAGCACAGTAATATCTGGAAGGAGAATATAGTGGAGTCGATGGACAAAAAGACTTATCTGACATTGCAAATTCCATGCTCTTCTGTCTCAAAGGGGTCTGGTGTCATTTCCATGTTAGCTGCCAAACTATTTCTGGCTGATGATCACAAACAAGCTATTTTTATGTTGACCAACAGTGGAAAACACTCCTTGCCTGTAACTGCTGCTGCCTTCTTTAGTCAAAAGAAGTTTGCCACTGTCCATCTGTAAAACCAATGCTGAGTCAGTCATGCACCCACACAGATCTACTGTGAGCATGCCTGCATGCTGTGAGGCTTTGGAGGATAAAGAGGATAAGCAATCAATATAGCCACGTTTCAAAGACATCCCATTCTGCCTACCGTGTTTAAGTCTCCAGTAGCTCCTTGACCAATGCTGCCACCTAAGTCTGGAGTGGCCTGTCCTGACAGCATGCTGCTCCTTAAAAGCTTTTCTGGAGAACTGCTGTTTTCTTAGACCAAACCTACTCTCATGTTAACCTTGAAATTTATTTTGAAGAAAAGCAACTGGCTGGAACATACTGTGAGAGCAGGTATTGCATGATTTATATCTTTTCCCTGCTGTGCTGAGTAACTTTTTTTCTGTGTCCTATCCTACCCAGTTTGGATTAGACTCCTCTGAAAAAGCCATCTCCTCTTTCTCTGCTATGCATATGTGTATATTTTTTTCCTCTTACCATCACACATATTTGTGGATCTTGCATATACTGTATTCTGTTAATGAATATATGTATATTTAGCATCCTTTGGCTGCATCTTCTGAGATAAAGAAGAACTGGGAAGAAAAGGGGGAAACACAGTTTCACTAAGAAGTCAAGCAGCGAATCTTAACCATTATTCACATATGTAGTTCTGCTTATGGGAGGTGTGTGGGTGGGTGTCACTTGTGAACCACTATGGTGAATCTCCCAGAGGCTTCCAGAGGAACAGGATACAGCTGCTAATCATCCCCATTTGTGCGTAGCCATGTGGTGATCAATACAATGTGATGAGCTTCTTGCGGATACTTAACTGTCCTGTGGGGTCACTGATTACTGAGTGTTTATTGTTCTTTTTCAGGTAAACACATAGACATACACTGGTGAAAAGTGTCAGCTTGATAGAAAGCATGCACAGTAGGAGACTTACTTAGTGCGCCACTAGGGCCTGGGGAGTTGGTAGTGTTCACAGCAGGTCTGGCAGCAGAAAGACTGCATTTACTTCTGTTACCTGCAGGCCGTTGTTGCTACTAGATGAGTTCATCTTGCTTTTGGCTGGATGGCACCAGAGGAATAGCCATCTGGTATGTTGTTAAAGATTGAAGTGTCTTCAGCAATTTCTGTAAGCAGACTTGTCATAGGTTTGTTGGCATAGCATAAGGATCCTTAGTTTGTGTTAAAAGAAAGAAAACAAATCTAATGTGTTTATTTTTTATTTAAATAGATAACTTGGACATCAGCACATTGCAGCAGAGCAGGAGATATGCAACCTGCAGAGGTCCAACAAGAGTCCATAGTCAGTTATCTTCCACTCAGCCACATAGCTGCACAGATATATGACCTGTGGACTGGAATCAAATGGGGAGAACAAGTTTACTTTGCTGAGCCAGATGCTCTGAAGGTATCTGCCTTGCATTGCACCTGATTAAGCTTGCACTTTTTCATCTTAGAAAACATCCAAAGGAGGAAATGTGTTTTTTGAAGAGGTGCAGAAGATGAAGATTGAGAGTCCATTATTTTAAGAATTGTGGAAAACTAAAATCCTTTAGCCTCAAGATGCAGTGCTCTGGACTCCATTTACCCATGTGGTGAAACTGCATAGAAAAGAGTCTCTTTGTAGTTATGAGTCTATAAACTGCTATAAAAAGAGTGTGCTTGGAACTGGACCCTAACCTGCCCCCACATAAAGCTCATAAATGATACAACAGAGACTGAGTAGATCTTGGTTCCAGTGTTTTCCATAATTAAACAGCTAACTTAACAATTTATACTCAAAATATTCTGAATGTATACATAAATTTGGTAGTCCAGGTCTGTAATCTTTAATTAAGGCAGAAGTGTGCCTCTAATGCAGAAAAAGTATAAGATTTTTTTGGGAGAAAGGGAGGCAGAAGGAACTAAACCACCTGTGTTTTTTCCTTTTGGAGTACATACTTCCCCTGGTGTGTAAGAGCAGATCCATGTTAGTGAGTATACCTGATTGAAATAGGTTCAGCAGTCCTTGCTCATATCTTGTATGTTTAGTGATGTTCTATGTATTGTTATTGCAAGATGCAGAGTGTATCACCAAACCTCTTTTTCACTGATGTGGGCCTTTTGCAATGTTTTGAAATGATTTTAACAGGGCAGCTTGATCAACACACTAAAAGAAGTGCAGCCGACATCTCACATGGGAGTTCCCAGAGTGTGGGAGAAAATCATGGAGAAGTTAAAGGATGCTTCTGCTCAATCAGGTTTTCTGA
The DNA here is from genome assembly GCF_040182565.1 of Anser cygnoides. Classification (NCBI taxonomy): domain Eukaryota; kingdom Metazoa; phylum Chordata; class Aves; order Anseriformes; family Anatidae; genus Anser; species Anser cygnoides. The sequence continues at coordinate 14,454,943 of NC_089883.1, forward strand.
AGAGGAAAATGCTGTCATGGGCTATGTCAGTTAGCTTAGAGAGAAACCTGAACTGCTCAAGCAGGTAAGTATTATTGTGAGTGAGATCTCCATGATCCCAGAAGTAGCTATCTGCTTAAAAGAAATATCAAGCTTCAGTGAGACTCTCTAAATGTAAACAGGTAAAATTTGGCCTAGCAACACTGCAAATATAATGTAAGAGGGAGGATATAGTTATCAATTACAGTAAGCTAATCATAAACCCAAGTGACTGTTAAATGGGTCCGTCCATCTTCTCCAAGAATGTATTTCCACTAACACCTCCCTGAACTCTGTCTCTTCTATGAGTTGAACTGGTTAGTTTTCAGCTGGGAGAGGTCCAGCCTACCATGTGACTGTGCAAGTACTAGTTACTGGTATGAAGAAAGGGCATGAATTTGAAGGAACTGTGTGAGAAGGGGAAAATTCTCATTTTGAGGGCAGCCCAAACACAAACTCTCTCATGACAATTTGGAGTATGCACCATGGGAGCAAGAATACCTCATCGTGATACAAACTCAGGGACTATCCCAACCCCCTGAATTCTGTGAGCTCTAAATAAATCATCTGTTCTGAGTAACAGCTATTTTCCTGGATAAGAGTGCACAGATACTGAATATTGTATAAATTCAAACATTAACTTAACTCACAGTTCCAAAGTTCTTAAAATGTGAAATATGAAGTGTGAAATTACTTACTGAAAATGGAATTTCCAAAGATACTGCACATTGGTACTGATTTCCTTGTCTGATCTTTCAACTCCTCAGATAAGTTGTGTAAATTTCAGATTTTACTGGTTCTCAGAGATTCATTTAACTGATAAAAAATCAGGAATACCAGAGCTTTGTCTTATGCAGTACGTTTTTGTAGCCTCTTTTTCAGTTTGCAGTATTCTGACACCTTAGGAGTTGGAGTTCACTTGCAGTGAAAGACACTGAGTAAATGAAACAAGGAGAAATAAGTTACCTGTTCTTATTGATGTGACTTCTGTCAACATCCAAAACCAAAAGGCAAATATATCTCTAAACAAAACTTGCATCTGATTTTGTTATGGAAATCGTTGGTTCCTCTGACTTACTACTATCTCTTCCTCTTTTGTGTTTTGTACTCAGCAGTGACCTAAAGCGGTTTTGGACAAGGTTAGCAGACTACTTGGTGCTTGCTAAAATACGCAATGCTCTGGGTTTTTCTTGCTGTCAGAAGCACTTTTGTGGTGCTGCTCCACTCAATACAGAAACACTGTATTTTTTCTTGGGTCTGAACATCACCTTATACGAGGCCTATGGAATGAGTGAGACCACAGGCCCACATTGCCTGTCTGGGCCATATAATTACAGGCAGCACAGGTAATTTTATAGTTAATTTTACATGTTGTATTTCATTATGAGAAAAGTATTCACTGAGTTCAGCAATGATCTTACCACTTACTTTCTCTCAACGCATTGCCAGTCCGTTGTGAGTTTGGGAGACGAAACATTCAAGTGAGAAACTGAACACATTTCCTCCATAGCATGCCACGTCAAGAGCACTGAAAGTGATCTACAGCATTTTATGCAGGACATAGTTACTAGATCAGACATGTAGCATAGCCTTGGCCCATGGCAGAATAACTTTCAAATACGAGGCCTCAAAGAGAAAAGTATTTTTATGCCTAAAGGTATGGGGCGGGGTGTATGGGGGGAACAGGAAGCACCAGGGCAAGATACACAACTGAAAACTGACACTAATACTTCGATAGGTTCAGGGATTTGGTGTTGTAGGTGTCCTGCCAATATTAAATGTAGTATTTCTGTGTTCCCTGTGTGTGTTTCTGCTCTTCCCCAATAGCTGTGGCAAACCAGTACCTGGCTGCAGAGTGAAATTGGTGAATGAAGACACAGAAGGCAATGGAGAAATCTGTTTCTGGGGAAGGACTGTTTTCATGGGTTATTTAAATATGGAAGACAAAACAAAAGAAGTGTTTGATGAGGATGGGTGGCTGCATTCTGGAGATTTAGGAAAACTAGATGAGGATGGCTTTCTCTATGTCACTGGAAGAATTAAAGGTAATAAGCAAAATCTTGTATCATATTTGTAGTAACTATTCATCACTGTTCAGTCATATATCAGATGTGGTGCATCTAAATAAGTGTTTTTCTTTTAATGCAAGCAGAATTTATCTAACAGGAAAGGAAAATAAACTTTCCTATGATGAAACTGTGGCATACTTTGTTTAGGGAAGGTTTCCCTCTAGTCTGTGATAGGTGGAGATAATTCAGTTCCTACAATGAGGCTTTTCATCTCCCAGACCCTTATTCATTATTACTAAGAATAAGTCATACAAAATAGTAATGCAGGTTTAGTGTGTTGTCTTTGATTCTAATGATCCATTAAGCTCTTCCTTTGAATCTTGCCTGGTTGTCTTAATTACACATTAGAATGTTTAGACAGTAACAGGAGACAGCCCTCTATTATATAAAAGTTATTGCTGTAGGTCAGAGCTAGGTTCCTCTGATGCCTTAGGCGATTTGTTTGCAGAGGCCGCTATTGAAATTTGAAAGCAGAGGGAGGGAGAGCTAAAGGAATAAACCTGGGTATTATTACAGTATATAGGTTGAAGTCTTGCTTGAATAACACTGGTTGTTGGTACTGTGGAAGCACTTTTTCAAAATGTGTGTTTGTAGAGTGAGATTTGTCATGGTAGACATGTAACAGAAGAAGATTTAAAAACTGAGTAACTATCATCTTAGAATATACGATGAATCACTAGGGAGAGAACATGGATGAGTGAATTTGTCATAAGATAACATAGTAGCCTATTAGGCATCAGGACTTGAGTAGATGCTATTAATAGCCTGCATCAAATACAGTTATCTTGATTTTAATTTGCTTTCTCATCTGATCCATTTTTCTTTTCATGTAGTTATTAACATCTTCTAGTCTCATTCTGTCATAACATTTGTGTTGCACTCACATCTTCCTTGATTGTGGAACTAAAAACGATTACTCTAAATTACAGGGTAGGATACATCTGGATAAAATAAGCATCTGTCCAGTTTCATTCAAGTTTTAAATCCAAGTCCAAATAAGGTAAAATGTAATAGAAGGTAGTAAAGAAGCTGTTCTTTTACTGACTTCTTGGTTTGGTTGATTTGTTCTTACAAGTTTTAGGACTCATTATATTAAGCATGACACAGTAGAAGTTGCTTTTTGATATGTGAGATCCAGAGAAGTTGCAAAGCACCAAGATTTTGCTAGAGGAGCCCATACAGGGAGTATCTGTATAGTTGTACAAAAAGTTGTTATAATTATTACAGTTTTCCTGATCAGCTGGGAAAAAGCTGACATTGCAGACTGAAAAACTAGGACAAAAACGGCATTAGGGCAAAAGGAAAGGAAAGGAAATGAAAATAAAACCTCTTACAAGTTTGGATACACAACAACTTTGCTGTATTTATGTGGTTTGACAGAAATCTCTCTTTCTATAAACACAAGTCATGCTTCCTCAAATGCACTCACTGTGTTGACTAGGGAGAAATAACATTTATAATTATGAGATGAATGCGTACTCCTTACCAGAATGTTGACTATGGATTGGGAGTTATTTCTGATCATTGCTGTTCAGGAGCAGTAGAGATGTTAAAGAACAAATGTGTGAGCGCTGAAAGGGTGCCATATTCCCTTGACTGCATCTAAATTCTTTTATCACTGGCAGTGGTTTGGGAATCAACCCAATCTTTCATATATAATCTGCATTACTACACAAAGGACTAGTCTGCCATTGGCCTGCGTTATTTATTTATTGAAGCATGTTACTTATTAAAACCCTGCCAAGACCATTATTTGAGGGCAGTGAGAACTCAACAGTGTAATTAAAACAGAGTTGAAACTTACTCGGATAATTCTCAGTCGTGAAAATTTCAGTAAATATGTGTATTATACTTTAGAATGAATGCATTCAAATAGAGTTACACATGCCCTTATCAATGGTCAGTATCCCTACCATTGTTTACAAACCTCAAAAATACTAAGATTCCAGTCTGTCGTTATAGTCCCCTCATGTCAAGAGTAGGGCAGGAATGACTGTTTCCGCTGTGAACTTCCTCTCACAGATTTTGACTTCTCCCTCCTCATGTTTCTCTCCCTTCTTTCCATGTTGCTTCTGTGCAGCCTTCATGTAGTAGTAACTTGCTTTTGTCTGGCCCCTGTTGGTGACTCTAAGAATTAATTATGATGTTAACCATGAACTTGCTTTTTGGTGAGCCAACAACAGTAAAATAAAGAGTGAATCCTATGCTAGTTGGGAAGAGATGACTGCTCAGAGAAAAGGTATGTGTTACACAACTCATGAGATGTAACAGTTACTGGATTGTATAAAAATATAATATCCTGTATGCAGTTGGACTAGATGATCTTTGAAGGCCCCCTTCCAACTGAACTATTCTGTATCTGGAGCTTGTTATAATGGAATTTGCATTGTGTGTACATGGGAGCAAATGTTTTACTTGGAGGGAGAATTAAAAATCTGAGCACATACTTAAAATTATGAGCATTGCTATTTTGAAGAGAATCATACTAACAACTTAATAGGTTTGGTTCTTTTTGAAAACTATGAATTTCTGCATGTCAGAATAAGAAATTTGGATCCATCCAGGAATTAACCTGTTCTTTAGAATTTATTTGAATTCAACTAATAGCCCTTGTTTATGTGTGTTTTTTATTTCTCCTAGATTTGATTATTACAGCTGGAGGTGAAAATGTGCCTCCAGTTCCAATTGAAGATGCTGTGAAAAAAGAACTCCCAATTGTTAGTAATGCCATGGTGATTGGAGACAAAAAGAAGTTTTTGTCCATGTTGTTGACCCTAAAGGTACATTAGTTTTAATACTCATTTCAGTGAAACTATTATACCTGCACCTAACAAAATGAGGAGGATTGTGAACCATTGGCAGAAAGACACAAAATTTGACAGGAGGGCATTAGTTAAAGAAAAAGAAATACATGGGAACTACAGACCAAATCATCGTGATTTGAACTTGTCATCGTTAGATGGTACAATGATGAACAATGTTGAGCTAAATGCTCCTCTATGATGATGAAATAATTGGTAGGTCTGGTAGAAATTCAAGGTCATTAGACATATTTTAATTGACGTGTTTCAAGTCTGTTCATGTCTTCTGCTTTTAAGCAATCTTTTTTTTTTTTTGCATTTGATAGCTAAATAGAAAGAAAATGAAGCATTACCGTATATAGATAGATATTTCTGCTTTTTCAGGCTTAAATAATATTTGGGTATTGTTGCTTGGCTGCTTTGATTCTTAAAAGTTGGGGAGAACCTGATCACTTAATGATCACTGATTTAATACCTTGTAAGACTGAGCATTTGATGATTTTCTTCATCTGATATTCTAGAGTGTACTGGACCCAGATACATCAGATCCCACTGACCTCCTCACTGAGCAAGCTAGAGATTTCTGCCAGAAGACTGGTAGTAAAGCCACTAAAGTATCAGAGATAGTAGCTACAAGGGATCAGGCGATCTACCAGGCCATTCAGGAGGGAATCAACAAAGTCAACATGAATGCTACAAATAGAGTTCATTGTATTCAAAAATGGATAGTTCTGCCAAGAGATTTTTCCATTTCTGGGGGAGAACTAGGTAAGATTTGCTGATTTATCCTAATGAGCACACACAGTAATGGGGCTGCTGATCTAAGAGCATTCAACTGATGTAAGAGTATTCAAATCCAGTTTCAAATGCCAAATTCTGGGTACAACCACTAGAGGGAAAAGAAAAAAGTTATGCAGCATTTTACATACTACAAAAACTGGAGTTTTTGCTGTGTGTACATATCTACAGTACATGTGGTCATTTAGTGTGCATACAACTCTGTGGCTAAATTTGAGACTGCTTAGGGCAGTTAAGCAATTCTAGGTAATTCTTTATGCATTAAAGTATTAATAATTTACAGTAATGATACCAAAAAGTCATCTTAACAAAAAAATGGAGGATAAAGTGAAGGATTGACAATAGAGCCCCAAACACATTATCGGGCTTTTTTGAATAAATTGGGAATTTTTTAAAAGTTTTTTAAAAGGTTTAAAAACTGTCAGCCTTTTAATTAGTTTTTTTTTGGGGGGGGGGGGGGGGGGGGGGGGGGGGGGGCAGACACCTGGAAGTGTTATCCCAGTTATCACTCCCTTATCCACAGTTTCCTTTGCAGTGCTCATTAGAGGGAGGCAACCTTATGTACAATTGCTTCTCCTTTAGCAGAGATCTACGCTAACAGAGTAGACACTTTTCCATGCAATGCTCTTCAGTAGAAAATGTTATGAACCAAAGCTTAAACAGAGTAGAAATTTTTGGTTCTGTTTCTGCTGTTGTGACTAACATCTTCTCTTTAGGTCCGACAATGAAGTTAAAACGGCTCACCGTGCTTGAGAAATACAGAAAAGAAGTAGACTCCTTCTATCAAGAGTAAGAAGTCTTTCATCCAAGCATTAAGGAAGATCTGTGAGCTAAAGAAAGTATTTCCTAATCATAAGCATTAAGGAAAATTTGTTTTTGTTATGTAGTCTAGTTTCACTAGAAAACTGCTGTATTAATTTAGTTATTCCTGATACTCACCTGATAGTTTGTCCTGTTTGCATAGAAGCATCTATAGTGCGTCCTTTTTCTAATACAGCTTTTACTTTATGCCCTAAATGAACAAGATTAAAGACACCCTCATGTTATGTATGAAGTGGGTATAACTAACTAATTACTCTAGACTGAAACAGAAGGAAAATTGTTATGCAGTGATTTACCTTTTTGTTGTTGTTGTTCTGCAGGAGGTTGCCTGTAGCTCATGCTTTATTTTGGTAGATCAGTAGTTACTAGTAGTGTTAAGCAAAACCGTTATACCATTCCAGGGACAAACGTGATTATAAAAAAAAAAAAATCAAAAGGCCTCTTTTTTTCCTTCCAAGGGAGAAGCGTATTTTCAATAGCATACCATTTTGGAGCCTAACCAACACTCTTCTCTAAGGGCTAGACTTCGGCAAGACTTTTCTGAAAGCAGCAAGTCATCACTTCTTAAATCCATGTTGAAATAAGTGTTATTTCCCCTAAAAACAAGCAATCCAAGAAGTTGGGGGAATAGCTTCCTAAGAGTGAAAGAAAAACTAGGTAATATAGGAGCTCTCACATAAAAATAAGTTTGTGTTCTAAATTGTATTTTAAAGAGTTCGCAGGACTTTTTAAAGCAAAAATGTTTAGAAGGAAAGTTCATCTGTATTGCAACAGTACCATTGTGTTCCAATATTCATGTTGTACTAAGGCTTACAAAGGGGAACTGTATTTCTTCTTCCCCTTGTAAAATATAAATTACATCATGTGAAGGACTAAGGGGTTGGGTAGTAAATAACATTTGGCAGAGTTACAATAGCTAACAAGCAGGGAAACTACAGATCTTGATTTATAAACAAAAACACAAAAACCAGCTTGCAGAACAGGATATTTTCCTCTATGAAAGTCCAATGATCAGTCTTAAACATCCTGTAAGTTTAGTTTGTTGCAAGTACCAACAATCAGATCAATGCATCAGATGTGACAGCAGGCTAGGACTACAAAAACAACAAGCAATTGGACTTGGAAAACTTTATTTTTTCCCTATTTTGTGCGTAATGGTACTTCAGGAGTTCTTAAACAAGATTAAAGGAAACAACACAGCCAGCAGCTTGCAAAACATAGAAGGAACTGTCATCCTATTCACCAAAAGCAGAGTGCATAAGGAATAAAGCTCATAGTCCCTCTACCACCATGGTATTAGGCTGTATTAAACAGCTGTGATGCTTACTATATAGAGCGATGCTAGAAGACATTACCCAAAATAGTTTGAAGTCTGAAACAACCAGCCTAACCAGTCTCAATGAGAAGTAACTAAAAGGAGTAATACCTACTAACAAAATAAAGCTTTAAGAAGTCTGGTTCTGGCACTAGGTATAATCCCATGCTATAGCCATGACTCCTAAAATGTGCATTTTCTTGTAGGATATGCTAATGACAAGCATACCCTAAGACATCCAGGTCAGAGTGGCTCATGAGGACCTGTATGTGATGAAGGAGGGAAGGACAAAAAGTGCTTTTGTGCTTACTCGGCTTAGTAAGCAGGAAGAAAAAAGAATTTGATTGAGATTCCCTCAAGTAGGGATGAAATGTACTTCTGAAATGTAGGCAGCAGAGCCAAGCCCTCAACTCTGTCTTAATCCTTTTAGGACCAGTCCCTTACATCCAGAGTTTATAGACTAAAATTACTAGTCAGTGCAATGAGATACACTGAACAGAGTGCATAAAAACAAAGTACAACACAAAAAGCAATACAGCAGAAGCCATAAAATATTTAGTATCAATTGGCAAAATTAATACTTTTCCTTCACAATACATGGCAGAAGTAAGTTTTTATTATTTTCTCTCTTCAGAACTCTGTTGTAAATTAAACTGTGCTTGAGAGAAGAAAACATTTAAGAACAACTTTGGTACAGATATGAAAAACAACTTTATGTTAATATTAATTCTCACACCTAGCTGGTTTGTTATTTCTTTATGTATATAAATTAAATCTCTAGCTTTCGGCATTTCTTTATTCATGCTTTTCCAAGACAAAGCTGTATTTCATGAATGAACAGAGCATCTGGAAGTGTTTTTTCATTGCTTTTAATGCAAAATTACTGTTATTTCATACCCATTTCTTTTTATAAAGGTTATCTTGTGCTACTGTTAGGCTGAAAATCTGCCTTTTAAGTTTCAGTAAGATCAATAAAAGTAGGCTTTAAGCATTAAGGTGCTATTAGAATTCACTAATTCTGTTAATATTATATTCACATAAATTTTCTTTGTGGAAAGTGAAAACCAGCTAGTTGAAATGGTAGACAGTTACAAGAAAATGAAACAGTTCACTTACATGAGAACGTTCACCAGATAGAAACAAATGAAAGCAGGCACAAGTATCATCTGTAGCCATTTGGACTAAGTTTATTAATGAAGAGACCCTTCCTAAAAAGTTTGCTCTCTTAAGAGACAAATAAAGTTATATGCATATAGATACCAGGTTACACAATGTACTTCTGTGATGCATCCTCTCAGCGTTATTACAAGCCGTATGAGATGTTTAGTCTGTGTCCTGTACTCTGCGGCAGATCTCCTCTGTGAATTCTGAACACTTTGCATTACCTCCCAAGTCTTTTGTCAAGACCTGAAGGAAGAAAAAATAGTATTAATAAAACATTTAATGGGGGTAGTCCTGCCTCTGCAGTTTTATCTTCTACATGTTGTACATGGGTACTGAATACAAATGAGTGGCTACATCACATAGGAGTTTTTCTGCATTCCATATAGCTTTCATCAATAACAACTATGCAAACTGAGGCCGGCAGAGAAAAGTGAGTATGAACGTGGAGCATTGTTATCTCAGTGTGAGATTTTGTCTTAACTACAGGAAGAAAGGAAATTGGGCCAAAGCTCTCAAAGTTAAGTATTCTTAACTTTTTTTTTTTTCCTTAAGAAGGTTGTCCTTTGGAAGTAAATTTCATATATGAGGACACAGCACAAAGCTAACTAATTAAGAGTATCATTCAGTAAGGTTTTTGGGGGTTTATTTTTTCCAAGGAACCCCACAGAAAAAGCACATGGACAGCTCTCAAAATGCTCCATGTTAACAATTGTCTCATGTTTGCTTAGTTAAGAGATGGAAAAACAGACAGTTAAACTTTCTTCAAGTACAACTCCTGTCTGGCAGCATGAGGATAGTAAAATAATGATTAAAAAAGTGGGCAACATTGCTTGTCCAACCTAGTCAGATTAAAGCAGACTAAGAGGTAATTTAAAAATCATTAGTTCTCCCCTTATATCACACACACACAGATCTCAATTAAATAGCTTGGGGTGGGGAAGGGAAGAAACGGCAAGCATGAGAGGCAATAAAAGGTTACTATTTTAGAATTTTGTCATTTTAATTGCATTATGCTTTTTTCAATTTAAAAAGATTCTCTCCATTGTGAGCATGTAATCATAAAATCGTAAGCGACTAGTAAACAAGTAGCCATGTCACAAAACTTGCACTGTTATTTTCTGTATAATTACTGACCTGCAGATGGAGAATTTCATTTCCAGAGCAGTAAATGGGAACTTTACAGGAGCACCTCTTTATTCACTTGTAAGTTTAGTTTTTTTTTGTTTGTTTAACTGGCTCCTACACACAGCAAGGTAGCTGCAAACAGACCACTTATGAAATGATGACAGCTTTTTGTTTAAGCATGCTTGTTACTTTTAATTACAAAGCAGCTTCTCATGCTCTTGCCCCAGATAATTGCACTAGCATGGCTAAGTACTAATCCTCTTTAAAGGCAATCATCAGGATCTTTCCAATTATGTTTTGAAAAGGTGGAAGTCAAACTAGGTGAGTGAACCGAAAGAACTCTGAGCAGAAATTCAGGTCAGGTTTCAGAGCAGATCTCTTTCCTCCCCCTTCCTCTCCAATCCCCTTTGGGTATGGAATCTGGAGAGACTTTATTACCCAAGGGAAATTGCATACAATTTTAAGGGAAAAGGTAAGTAGATATAATTTTGCCCCTAACTGTTATTTAGTAATCCAAAAAGGAGCCAAAGTAGTTAGGAGTGAAAAAGAAAAGTGACCTGAAAAATAGGAGCAGAAGTATTACAGTCAGCACTGAAATGAGTGATTAAGCCTGTAAAAGGCAAATGAGCATACTTCACTTTAAGGTCCTGATTTTAACATAAATGTATTACAGATCTCACAAGGAAAACAACACTAGCTACTTGAATGTCCAGTCCCTTTCATGAAAAACAGAGATCCAGTTCTAGTTTTTAGAGCTAGTGGAAATTGAGACACGAGGAGAGCTACAGAGTATCCCTCTTAGTGAGCTGGGCAAACTTGATACCACTGAGGATAACATAATTAGTGTAAGAGAACAGCTGTGGTACTGCTCATGATTCAGGCCAGCAAAGCAGGGCATCTGCTGTTTTGGTGTTGATGTTCTAAGTTTTCCTATGATAGAATATTATTTTAATTCACTTCATGTATTTGCACATCTTCATGTTACCTTTCCATCTTTAATTGTATCAAAGCAAGCTGTCTCAATTTTTGTGGCATGCTTGTGTAGTCCCATATGACGCAACATCATTACAGCACTCAGAAGAAGGGCAGTTGGATTTGCCAAGTCTTTTCCTGCAATATCTGGTGCTGTTCCATGAACCTAAAAAGAAAAGTGAACCTTGCTGTTACAAAGTTACTATGTTGATAAAAATGTCCTAGTTAATTCAAGCATGCAACCAACTTAAAACTGAACAAATAGTCCATAAACAACCATGCAAAAGTTTGTGTGTAATACGTGTTCTATTTTTTGAGTAAAATTTTAGCATCTTCACAGTAAAGAATAATTTCACAGAGTTTCTACTTCAATAGTCACATTATGTGTCATGGAAGTTTTAGATTCTCAAGTTGAGACAAAATAATTATTACTACTAAACCTCTAATAAGAAGACTTACTGATTCAAAAATTGCAACTCCATTAGCACCAATGTTCCCACTTGGTGTTACTCCAAGACCCCCAATCAAGCCAGCACACAAGTCACTAGAAAAAAAAAAATCCACAAGTTCTTTCCACATAGTTGTTTCTCAGCAATGTATTAAAATAGCTTTGTTATTTCTCATTTTATTTTGACAATAAAATATTCTAACAAGACGGCCTAAGAATAATATGAAAGAATAGATCCTGTTAGCCACTTGTATTCCACTGGAACATTTGAGAACTTGCAGAACTACTAGCAAGAGAAGTTTCAATAAGGAAGAACAAAAAGGAAATTCTAAATAGTAAAACAAGGCTGATTAAGACACAGGCACAACAAGAGGTACTCAAAGCACAAAAAATCTGTAAAAGCCTCAAGAACTAGCAAAAATTCTGATGTAGTATCTATACATATGTACATATCTAAGTCTTATTTCCCTTGAAGAGGCCACAGAACCATTTACTGAATATAAAGGCCTTCTAGAAAAAAATGGAGTAATTTTTCTCGGATAAAGGAAATACTAGTAAAGTTTATCGTGTGAGACTTAAGGAATATGTTCCAAGTGGCACAAGACTGGCTTTATCCTTCTCTTTACTGAACAGCCTGAAAGTCATAAATCTGACATCAGCAGACATGAGTAATTTGCATTTAGTTTCCTCCAAAATTAGCATAGGAAAGAACAAACCAACTCTGCCTACAGTTTTCATTCTGTACCCTCAAAGCTGAAAAAACTGATAAGGCTCTTAAAACTCTAATATTTTAGCACACTGTTTTGTTGTCTACAGGGTACCTAGTAGATGAACAAAAAGCAGAGAAGTTTGGATGAGTTTGCAGAACAATCTTTTAAATTAACCTAAACTGATCAACTATAGTTTAGAAAAAAACGGATACAGTCTAAAGTTGTAACTTAAGGTATTTAATGCTTCAGGATGGAGATTCCTTCTGTATCTATTCAGGCCAAGAAACCTTTGGTATTATGCTCATGCTTTAAAAAAGCACAGGGGATGACTTTCTCCAGTGACACAAGTGCCCTTCTTCGAGAAAAAGACTCAAATTTATTGAAGCTTTTTGGAAGTATGAAGTTAACAGAATTTCCACGAGAACTTCAAAATTGGCAATGCTGAACTAGGTAAAGTAAGTTGAAATAGTATTGATGTTGGGACTCAGACTGATCTGGTATCTTCCAATTAACAGTGCAACGTCTGCTGTGAGGGCCCTGTGGACTCCTCTACCAGTTCTTAAAACAAGAAGCATTACTTGGAGTCTGATTTTTCTTAGAGGTGACAGATATCCTTATCAGAAGGAGAATGCCATCTTAAGAAAAACTGATGGAACATTTCTTCTTATGCATCAGTTACTTTTACACTCATCTGTACAGAAAACAGGAGATGAACTTAAGGATTTAAATTGTCATTTAACTTTTAATCAAATTCCAAGGCTGTTTTCTTCAATCTCTCCTTGGACATGCAAAGAGAAGCAGTGCTCTGTTATACACTGAAAAAGTTCAGATTAAGATACTTAATTTTACCAAGCAGTAGTAATTGAGTTTACACTCTACTTAAACATTTTTACAGAATGGAAAACATCTGCTGATTGACTTGGCTTTCAGGACATCAAGTAACTGTAGTAGAAATGTTTTTTAAATATGAAATTTAATCTCAAAGTGAAAAAAAAATACAATACAAAACCCAAAAGCTGGTAGGATAGTAAGAGGCCATACATTTCAATCTTCAGAATCATTTACCTCTATGGATAGCTTGCTTTAAATGTGATATGCCCACAGTCATCTTACGTAAGTTTTCCTAATAAAAATAGCAAGTTTTCCCTACTATCTATCCAAGTATTCTGTGCTACAATTTGAGTCATTAACTTTTTCACACTTCTGGAGAAATTTCTCCTACACCCAACCCCATTTGAGTAATAGTCATAGCCTCTACCTGCAGAAACTTTTTTCTTTTAGTAAGAAGCATATTCTCATCATATAGCTCATTCCAACTACATAGTAATAATACTAGTGTAATAATACCATCCTTTCTTCCCATTCAGAGTCTGTGTGGTGTTTAGCTGCCGACCGGGTTAAACCACAACATGAAGATTTAAACTTTGTGTGCAGAAAACAGTCACTCATCTGGCTAGCATGTAACTGGATTAACTTTCTGGAACAGTATTTTACATGCTGATTTAGTTTAAATCAAAATCTCCATACCTGAGGATGTCACCATACAAGTTTGGCATAACAAGCACATCAAATTGTGACGGATCCTGAACCATCTAGAAAGAAGTATATTTTTATTAAGGCTAAGAAAGTAAACTAAAAAATAACCACAACTAAACCAGATAAATACTCACATTCAGACACACAGTATCTAGATACATTTCGTTAAATTTAATATCTTTACAGTTTTCTGCTGCCTCCCTGCATTTTCTCAAGAAAAGCCCATCAGACATTCTCCTGCAATTAAGTGAAAGAATACAGCTGTTACTGTAAAGTAAACAATATATTGAGGTAAAGATGACTGCATGCAACAGAGATTTAAATAAAGAAAAACATTAGAGTGCAGACACCTAATTGCTGACTATTAATCCCTTATGTTAAATATAAATATTTTTAACATGGTACAGTCAAAGAAGTTAACCCTTTTGTATTCCCACCTAAAATGTTTGCAGAGCAGTAGTTTAACTGTCATGCATTAATTCCCAAACTGACTTGTTCTTTTACTAAAGGCTTACTAAATTTGTACAGGTGGTGACGTACTATCTATCACGTGCAGTGTGACTCAGTTCACTATGAAGTGCTTTGGAAGCTGTAAAAGACACTAGCTATTTTCATCCTCATTTTTTTAAATTCTTTTTCTTAGCTTACTTTTAAAGTAAGAGCTGTGGGAAAAAAGTCACAGCACTCCCACAGACTTACTAATACAAACATTAGCATATAGTCACTCCAGACCTATTAATAGTAGGTCAGTATTGTCCATTTTACTTATGAGGCATTTACTTCACCCATTTTACTTACTCCTGCTAGCATTAATGTTAGACATTTGAGAAAAATTTAAAGTGATTTATAAAAGCTTATTTTTTGTTGTTCTTAAAAGGAAGTTTCAACATACATAATATTTGCCTTGTGTACAGCAGTAACGTGGCTTCTCTGATTGTTTCTGGCATACTCAAAAGCAAACTCTGCGATACGCTTGCTAGCTTCCTCTGTGATTAGCTTGATACTTTGCACGACACCTTCAACAATCTGAAAGACAATAGTTGCATTGCTAGTAGAAACGGAAGCTTATTTTTTCAAACCAATAGTATGAACGTTTGGAACAACAAAATAGTAGAATTTTCAGCAAGGCAGCCTGCACAATGCATACCACAATAAAAGACCATTTTTGTGGGTAAAGAACTTAAACACCACTCAGCCTCTTAGTAATAAACAACTGACATGGGCAAAGTTATTGTTAACAAAACATAGAAACACAACACTTCCAGCAACATACCACATGTTCAATTCCACTGTATTCGCCTTCTGTGTTCTCTCTTATCGTGACAATGTTTACATCTGTATAAGGGGTTTTGTATCCTTCAATTGAGACACAGGGACGTACATTTGCATAAAGGTCAAAGGTTTTACGCAGAAGCAGATTCATTGATGGGTGTCCTGCAGCAATTGGGGTTTTTAAAGGGCCTGAAGGAAAAAAAAATAATAAAACGAATGAGATGATAAAACTACTCCAAAAATTTCAGAGTTGAAACTCTAGGTAAAGTTCTGTGGCACTCTGACAGAGGAACTCCAAATTCCTATGTAACCCTTACACTGAAATGTCACAGAAATTCTCTGTGCCATCAAGAATACTACGGAGTGATATAAATCAGCTGTTCAAAGGCCAAATTGTTTCCCTCATTCACGTGGAACAGGGGTTCTTAGAAAAGGTTTTTACTGAAAACAAAATGAAGATACTATTAATTGACAGTATAATTACCACATTCTGTTGTATACCGACTACCTTGGAAATGCATTCTGTTCAGAGTCCAAAGTTGATATTTAGTACTGCCCACCTTTAACATATTTCCTAGAAAA
The DNA here is from genome assembly GCF_040182565.1 of Anser cygnoides. Classification (NCBI taxonomy): domain Eukaryota; kingdom Metazoa; phylum Chordata; class Aves; order Anseriformes; family Anatidae; genus Anser; species Anser cygnoides. The sequence goes on from NC_089883.1 coordinate 14,470,575, forward strand.
TCTGTGACACTTACAGCTTTGACATGAAGGACTGTTTTAAGACTACAGAAGACAACCTGACAGACTGTCCCCAAGAATTAGCCGTTATATTACGTTACTGATGAAGGACTTCTACTTTAAACCAAACTCACCATAAAACAGTATTTAATACCTTTGTGTTAACCCCCAAGTACCTTTTAATCCCATTTTGTTTTTATCCATAGATTCTTTGGCATCCGGAGGTATCATCCACTTTCCTCCTGGTCCTTGGATAGCTGTAACATTCCTCTCTTCCCACTGAATAGGAGCCTAAGCACAGTTTCTCTATGTTAACTTCAATATCAAGACTTTTGCTTCCACTTTTAGCTCATTTTTCACAATAAGGTGCTCGAGGAATTTTGTCCAAGCCTTCCTGAACATTTTTTCCTCTGGTGAGTGACAGTAAGCATGAGATGCTTGAACTTGAAAATAAGAACAACTTCTAAAACACAAGTAATTGAAAATGAAATAGTACGATCAATATACTATACCAACACAAATTTCACGATCACAAGATGCCTACCTAGTAATGATATACAGGTAGCATGAGAACTGCATTTACATGCTAATTCCTTTAACCTGTTAGAGTTCTCAAATTCCCTGTATTCAAGAGACACAAGACATCTGAAAACGGAATTCATTGAGAACTGATCATACAAACTGCCTGGAAGACAGTGCATAACATGGATACATCTGTTATCTAAATGGAATCTGCAAGTGTCCCACAGTGCTTTCTGAATTTTTGTTCACCATGGGATTCTTCTAATAGGAAACAGGCTGCCACCTGTTCATCAGGAAAGGCCATAAAGGAAAAGGTGCAAGGTCTTACATAAGCAAACAGAACCCATCTAAGCTTAACATGCTAGAAGAAGAACCCCCTTTAAAATGAACAGATCAGAGTAAGGACTGAAAACCTGCACTCATACACAAAATAGGTTTTACTCTGCCACACCTCCTGCCTCTCTCCCCCAAAACAGCCATAGCTATTATAAGCTTTCATGTGTAATGAAAGATAACTTCACCTTTTCCAAATCTAAGTTGGACAGTTGTAATAAAAAGTGAACATGCTTTGACACTATTACTAATAGGGAGCAATTTAACAGCTCCTCAGGAAAGAACACTATTTTCTTCCAAGGAAACGATACAAATTCTCATGAAGTTCCTGGAGTAAGTAGAAAAACAGTTCTCCTTGAACTGTTTTCAACATCACAAAGGTGAATGCAATTTAACAGTGCAGCAAAATAACTGCAATAAGGTTCCTAATAATACGATAGTCCCTTCCCTTCACATATGCTTTTATCTGCACTGAGAAGTCACAAGGGATCAAAGAACGTCCTATCAGTGGCTCAGGATTGCTACGTCAACAAGATGATTTTACATGATACATTGAGTTCACATTTCCAGAACTTAAGTGCAACATTTGCTCTCAAGTCACTACTACTCTGCCAGCCAACACTTTCAAACACTGCCATGATATTGCAATACTATCTTTTAACATCTGAAGCTTCAGACTGTATTGCCAAGAAGTTTTAATAGCTTAAACGTGACTCACTCGTTTGGAAGTTAAAAACATTTATAACTGTAACCTAGATAACGTCTGTTGTGGTAGTTAAAGCTACAGCGCTCACAGCAAGACAAATCGACTTACTTTGGCAGCATCAAAGATCTTCATGACAGCAGCAGAAATCTCAGGTCCTATGCCATCTCCTGGGATTAAAGTTACTGTTTGTACCTAGGCAAAGAAATATAGTACAAAAGAGTAGTACAGCTAATTAATGCTTTGTTCAATGCAGGAAACATTTTCATAAGTTGCAGAAACCAAGTAACTACTAGAAAACAAAGTTTGAGTTACCAAAAATCACTATTAAGAGTAGCAGTACTGGACAGAGAAGCAAGAGTGACTAGCTTTTTTTCCAAAGGGAGCGTGCAAGCATTTTAGGAGAACTTTTAAAAAATTCGCCTACTGTTCTTATTTTAGAACACAGATTTAACTTGAAAGACAGAATCCTGCTCAGTACTCCTTGAAATAAGCGATCTCAGCATGCTTTCTTCTTGAAAACTGGGGAGGAGACAGCACTGCCATCTGTTTTCCATACATCTCCAGTATTATCAACATGCTGTGTAATACTGACACATGCTAGGAAAGACTTAATTTATGAAAAGCTTAAAAAAATAAAAACAAAAACATATCTAAACTTCTCAAGCAGTTCTCTAATTTTTAATACTGTCAAGTTCTTTTTCTGCCATGATTTTCTCAGTTTTCTTTCCTTTATCATCTTCAAACAGATGAAAAAAATCGCACACCCTAGGCTCACTGGATAACTGGGGAAGAAAATACTCTGCTTTGATTAACAAATATATTGATGATTGCTATTTTCATCCTCCACGCCCCAAGTCTTTATTTTATTTATAGATTCCCAACATTTTTGTAAGGGATCATTACTACCTGTAAAAAGGCAGCTTGGATACAGCATTCCTTGTCAAATCCCATCTAGAATCAAGTGACAAGATATGCTGCCATCCTCCTCCAAAGAGGATACCCAGAATTTCATAAGGTTTTATCTGAAACAATAATGTGGTATAAGCAGATCTGGAGGAGCCTTACCTTCTACAACTTTCTATACTGTGTAAGACACAAGCTACACTTCAGTTTCTTCTCTCCACCATCAGTTCTAGAAAACTTAGAATTAAGAGCCACGATTCTTCCTTAAACTTAAGCCCTGCTTAAGGGTACATGCAGTGGTGCTGAGCCCTGCTTCTGCCTGAGCAGTTTTCAAGGCCATCTTCACTGAAAAAAGGCCTGTGGGCACCTCAAACACACAAAAAAAGAAGGTAAAACATCTACAGGGAAATACACAGCCAGTGTCTAAAATACATTAAAGAGGGCCTTGAAAAGGCAGAATTGTAAACGCAAAGTACTCTAAAAGCAGCAGGATTTAGAGTAAATCCAGCGTGTAGCAGAATGTTTGCAAAATAAAGATGAGAAGCTTCTCAACGATCTTCCTAATTTGCCCATATTTGCCCATTTCCCAATGAGTTTCAGAAGACTAGCTTACATCCATATTTTGGAAAAAGGTTTCATGCCACTGCCTTTTTTTTTTTTTTAAGTAGAGTCTTTTAAATTAGCACTTACTCTTTTATATGAGGTAGCCAAAGACAGTGATTAACCAATATATATCCAGTATGGCATTAAGAGCCTGTATGTTCACTTATTTAGGCCTTATTTTTTGAGAAGATAAAATTAATAGCAGCCATCTTATAAAAGTCAATTTCTGGGGCCCTTTCTTGAGAAACTTCTTAAAAACAAGAAGGAAATGGTACTATCATACTCACAGCACTACCAAAACTTCTGGTCACCTGTTTTTGGTTTTTGAAAGCACCTAGCAATCGTGAAACCTGCAGAAACACAGAACAAGAAGATGCTATCTTATTGCACCAAAGGGATTTTAAACAGTTGACAATATTGCAGCAACTGTGCATTTTAAAGCCCTATCACTTTAAAGTTAAGCCTCAAACTAGCATACAACTCGAAAGAAAGCAGCTCGTCTCTTGCCAAGCTGCTCACAAGCATGCCGTGTACCCGACTCCTCACGCCCGTATTCCTAGCACGAGGTCAAGCCAGGACAGCTACACTGTGCAGCGTGCCGCAGTGCCGCTCATCGTGCCCGGAGGTGAGGGGAAGTTGTTGCACAGCAGCCTTAGTCCTTAGGTGCTACACACTGGAAAAACGGCTGCAGTAACTCCAGCTAAGGAGATGATACAATGAGGCTTAAGACAGCAAAGAGAAAAGGTTTGTTTCACCAACAGCAGTGTGTTCGTATTGAGGTAACGCTTCCAAAGCTGATTTCCACCGGTGCAAATTCCTGCACGGAAACCTGGGTGCATTAGCCCTTACCCTTCTCACACCCGTGTGCTTGGTGCCGTAGCCCTGTGCGCCCAGCAGCGTACGAAAAGCGTCATTCCGAGGCACGCGGAACACAAAATTCACCATGGCGATGGCAGCCCCTGCCCGCGCGGCTCCGTCCCCGAATCACACCGGCACCCTGACGCGCACAGCGGGCACCGGGCCTCCAGCGGAGGCTGCGGCACACCCCGAGACCCGGCACAGCACCGGGAGCGGCCCGGTCCCACCTCAGGGTGGGAGCTGCGTGCCTGGCTGCTCGGAGGGACCGGGGCAGCCCAGCGGTGCGGCCGCCCTGCCATCCCTCCCTGCCATCCCTCCCTGCCGGCGGCGCAGCCATCTTGGCGGGGCCGGGCCGGGCCACCTCAAGGTCACGGCAGCGGGAGCCGCCCCGCAGCGCCCGGCGGGCCCCGGCCGCCCCTCCTGGCCGCGCTCCCCTCAGAACCGGCGCTTGCAGCCCGCGCTTCCCCCCCGGCCCGGCACGACCGGCGGCGCTCTCCCGGCCCGGCCCCGCACCTACCGCAGGCATCCACGCGGCTGCAGCCATGGCTCGCCCGGCGCCGCGCCCCAGCAGGCCCCGCAGGCACGGCCACAGCGCCCGCAACCGGGAGGAGCCCGGCACCGGCACCGGGACGAGCCGAGCCCCGCCCCGCCCCGGGCAGCCCGGCCCCCGGAGCGCCGTGCGCATGCGTCGCCTTTCCCGCCCAGCGCTCGTGGTGGTCCTGCTGAGGGGGCGGAGGAGGGGGCGCGGTTGGAGCCCTCCAGCCTCCGGTGCGGTGGTGAGGGCCACCGAGTGCTCCCGGTAGGGGTAAAAGGCTGCCGCCAGCAGGTAGCTGCAGGTGCCTGGGGGCGCTGAGCGTCCCTAGGAGCGTGGCACCGCGCGGAGGCACCTCCAGCCGAGGGGAGCTGCCTCTGAGGGGTTTGGTCCCCAGGAGATGGGGGAATCACCTCAGCCTCCGCGTGGCCTGTTGGCAAACAGTTGTGTGGAGACAACCTGCTACAGCTCGGTAGGCTCTGCTGTCTTAAATAACAGTACTGCCAGAGTGTGCACTTTTTTTTTTTTAATCTGTTTTTTATTATCACAAGATTTATGCCAGCTACTTTGTTGTGAATTCAAGAAGTTAATTATAGGAATAAACGAGTATGTCAGCTTTGATTTAAAGCCCTGAGCAGCGTAGGTGTTACTCTAATTACACCACAATAACATGCCATGAAGAGTGGCTGCTGTGCATCCCTTCTGAGAAGGACCAAACAACACAGTAATAAAAACACCAGTTATTTTCCCTAGGCAAAAGATGCCTTTATGGAGATAGCAGTAGTTTTTTTTTTTCCCTCGTTCTATTGAGAGTTACTTTAAAGGAATTCCTAGTATCAAATGTAGTCTCCTCAGGAAATCAGTAACTTTTTACTTATTATTCTGCCCTAACTTAACTCATGGCAAGTAGCAACGACATAAATGTATAGGCTGCCCTTCTAGATTGAAACCGTTCATTTTGCAAGCAGGGTGGAACTTTACAAAGAGGTAACCTGCAAGGAAACATCGGTGCAGAAGAGGATTTGGTGTATTTGGCATAATGGGCACAAAAACCTGCAGGTTCTTTTTTCCCCAGTCTAAAGTCTAACTTCTGGTTGTATCTGTGTATGAGTACTCAGAAAGGTTATAGCAAGCGATCTTTGGGAGTGAAGGCAGCTCATATGCAACTTGTTAACTCAGTGTGTGGATGTGAAAATTCTCTATGGAATGAGACATTCAGAGGTAATGTGGCCAGGGTTCACAATAGCTTGATCTTCCTTGGAGGAGTAAGAGCTTTCATTCTTAGACCGCAGTCAAACTTCTGCTGTATAATTTACAGAGGCAATTTAAGGTAGGATGACCCATCTATTGGAGGCTGTTAAACTTAGACCTCTACTAATAAATCAGAGCAAACTCACCTGGTTTAGCAAGCACAGCTAGCAACAGTTCAAAGCAGAAGACTTTACACTGAAGGGACTCAGAATTGTGAGCACGATCTGTTCAGCTGCCTGGGCTGTGGAGGCACGTCACTACAGCTGGGGTCAGATTGCAGCCTTAGATGGGTGTTAAGAAATTGCAGCTGACAGCTGTCTTGCTATAACATGTTAAATCTGGTGTATACAGTCGATAATTTATTTTCTGATCTATTAATTAAACTTTTGAAATAGATGAGCGGCTATGTAAGCACAATCTCTGCTATAATGGCTAGTATAATGGCAAGACTACTGTGTATATATATATTGTCCTCTTCATTAAACTTAATTTGCAACTTTGTAAGGTATACGTTGTGTGTTGCTAAATACCTTACAATCAGTCCGTTTGACAAACAGTTTAGGGAAATTCAAATACCATGAAGCGATGCAAAACTGGGACTGATAACATTAAGATTAGAGTCTGCTGTGTATATAGAGAAGTATTGATTTGTGGCAGTAATGTGCTAGGAGTAAATATTGCTTAATGCTCAACTGGCAGATTAAACTAGTCATTGAAAAATACAAACAGAAGAAGTGAAAAAGAGCAAACTGAAAAATTTAACAGCTTTGATATATACGAGGAGATAGGAATGAAAGAGAGTTTGTGCTTTATGCACAATGTGCTTTATCTATTCTAAAGATAGAGATTGGCTGATGTGTGTCATCTAGGATACAGTGGGACCAGGCAGCCAAAAATATAACAGCAGGTAAGAAATGAGATGTCAGTCTTACCACTGTAGTAACACTCTCAAGTATGCAGGATCACAAGATTAAAAGATACGGAGCCTAATCCATCTTTGGTGTCAATTCACTTCTGTATGATGGCATTGAGGATAATTTGGTCGTTTATATTTAATCTGATTTGCATAGACAGGCAGCTTGAATCAGGTGACTGTGAAAGGAGTGCTATTTCACACAAATCACTTGACTATGTACTGTTCTGATCTGACTGCAATCAGCTGCTAGTTGGTGCATTTCAGTAACACTAGATCATGAGTAAGAAACATGCTTGATATTATGGTTAATCATTAAAGCCAGTGATGCAACTTATTCAGAGTTGAGGATGTGTAAGAACACAGATGTTCTGGAAGTTCTTAAAGTTCTTAATCTCAAAGGGCCATTATGGGTGGTGGTTTTCAGATTCAAAAAGTTTGTTGAAATAGAAATACTCTAATTTGTATGTTTTGCTTTTTTCTTCTTTATATTCTGTCTTGGGGGTAATTTTTTGGAACAGAAGAAGAATCCAATGCCACTATACATTGGTGAAAAAAATAAAAACTGGTTACTAGATAAAAAAGAGGTCAGTTTGGCCATGTAACAAATGGTTGATTCAAGTGGGTGCGATTTGAATAGATGCTTGCTGCACTGTTGATCTGATGGGAGGTCGGTCATTCAGTTTGTGTTACCCTTATTACTGCAGCTTTTTTCTTCTTATTTTGAAACTGCTGCAATATATTCTATTGGTAGTGTCCATTTCTTTCACTGATAAAATTCTGATGCTAGTTTACCACTAATAGCAAGTGTTATTGAGTGTATTATCATCCCAATAAATTAATTTTGTACATATGGTAATAGTGTGTTTTAGTAGCACCAGGCAGTGCTGGTTTATAGTTAATCAAATCTGCATTTCTAAATGTTGCAATCTAAATAAATGGTCTCTTAGAGACTGTTCCCCATTCATTGGATGTTTTTACTACGTATCCAACACATTTCGTGGGACATTATTACACTATATACAATAGATGTATTTTCAGTGTTTTTGTGAAATATTTGTTCCTTGTTGCATGTGAAGGTAAACTCAACTCCTATTATCTGATGCTGTTATCTGGTCAGGGTCATTAGAAGTTGTAGGAAAAAAGCAGAAGGTAATTCTCCAGATACTAAATATGCTAACTTGCTGAGGGAATAAACACCATGGGCAGAGCTGTAGGTAAAGGAAGGAATTTTATTAAACATTTTTAAACCCTCTGCCCTTCCTATGCTTACAACTGGGCAGCGAGCAGGCTGAAGAAGCTTATTTGTAACAGGTCTTGCCTCCATCTTCACATCCTTTCTCACCCAGCTTTCCTTCTGTTCTTATTATAAGAGCTCATCTTTCTTCAGATGTTAGATAATATGATTTTGTTTCTGAGTTTATTCATTCATTCTGCTTGCCTGCATCTCTTACATGCTCTTTTTTTTTCCTTTTTTGTTCGCTTTCCAGGAAATACGGGAGGGTTGTGTTGCTTTAACGTATGTTGTGAGCCCTCTAGCGGCATTTTCTGCACCCCTTTTTCAGGCTGTGGTAGCATTTTTTTTCTTTCCAGCTTTGTTTGCCTGAGCCGAAAGAGTCAGATTAACTTTTGTATAAGCTACTTAATTAAACTTTCCAGGTTTGTTTCTTTAATGTGAGAAGGAATACTCGTGTTTCCTGGTCTATCTGAGAGTATTGCACCTCTGGTAGTGAGCTTATACCCTGGGTAGCCAGGGCTGATGCAGCCGCAGTGTGAACACAAATGTATACTGTGGAGCCCACGTGGCACCTGCTGGTGTTGTGGGGATGCTCTGGGCACTTAAACACCGCTGGATGGAGGCTCCCACTTTGGCAGCGTGCTACAGCAGGTCAGATCCAAGCAGTGATGAGGATGTACTTTGATCTGAGGGGAGACTGACTGCAGAAACACTTGCTCTACTAGTCCATTCTTCCAGTTCCTAGCCTTGCTCTGCGCGTGTGCGTTACATGACTGCGCTACCGAGCGCCATCAGGTGACGCAGAGCTGCTCTGAAACGTGAAGGTGCCGAGCAAGAGCACCCTGAACTCGCAGACTGAGCAAGGAGACACCGAGGCAGTAGAGAGCTGATTTCTTCAAGTGCTGCCTGCCTGTTTTTTAAGTCGTGAAAGCTCTGTATGTCACTTAGAAAAGCATCTGCAAAAGGGGGAGATAGGTATAATTGTTTTGGGGCGACACCTGCCTATGACTTCAACACTTCTCATCCTGGCACACTAAAGTCAAGCCTTTGCAAAGATTTTCCAGTACTGCTTCCTTCCTCACTGGACGAGTACAGGCAAAAACAGTTCAATGCAGGCTTTGGGATTTTTTCAGCACATTCACGGTGTATACATGCTCTAAATGCCTACAATACAGAGGAATCCAGCTACTTCTAATGGGATGCATTTGCATAAAGGAAGAATTCCTTTTCTAAGATGGGTAATAAGCAGACAATATTTACTGATGAACAGCTGGATGCCTACCAGGTAAGATATCTTAGTTTGCTGAAAGGAAAGGAGTAACCTCAACATGTTTGTGGGTTGATGGGTTTTTGTTTTGTTTTTGTTTTGGGAGTGTTTTTGCAAATAGAAACAAAAACTTGCTCATTAGCTTGCATGTATATATTTTACTGTTCCTTCCCCATACTTATATTGTAAGGGTGGGTTGTTCAATATGCTCAGTCTGATTCTCCCTTCTCTGTGTGCAGAGAGGAGTCAAATTGCTCCTGTCTGGGCTAGGAAACAGCATGAAATCTGTTACCAGCTTGCTTAAGGGGAATTTCTGGTGCAATCTTCTTACTGAGCATTTTGTAAAGAAATGTATCTATAACCTTTTTATTTAGTCTGTGCTGACTTTGCTGTATTAGGTGTGAGGGAAAAAAAGGACACATCTAGTTTCACTTCTAACAGTGACTCATAGAAATATACTTAATGTAGTAACTTAATCTAAATGTAATGTAAATACTTAATCTAAAATAGGTATCTTTATGCTTGTATCCACTCCTGGGTGGTAGTTTCTTTCTTACCTTGACAGAAGAATTATACTTTTTATGTTTGGGGATATTTTATTGGTGGCTCTTTATTTCTGTCATATCAACTGAATTTTTAATACTCCAGAAAATAAATAATTTCCAGTCTTCATTCATGTTTTAGCATACTGCAAATCTTACTGAAATGCTTTGAGAGAAGCTCTCTGCACAGTGGGCACTTAGAACAAGTTTCTGAAAAAGCAAGTGAGGCAATATGTGAAAATAGAACTGTGCTCAAGACGGAAGCACTGAGTACCTGTTCTGAGAAGCAGACAGGGCTGGCTGCATTGCTCTGTTCTTTTACAAGAAGTGATAAATACAGACAGAATTAAAAGTGTGGGAAATCAACATTTAGTTTCTTCTGATAACCAAAGGACAGATCCAAGGCACACAAAAGTAAATAACATTGTATTTGCCTTTGTGAACTTTGACTTCTATCGTTGTAGTTGAAACTATGATTTTAAATACCAGTTTTTGGGGGGAGTTAGTGCTAACACGGACATTTCACAGGTGTAGGTATTTATCCACATCGAGTCAGTTTAGGGATACAGGCTAAAAATGCTTTAAAATGTTATCTAATTGTGAAAATAAGGCATAAGTTAAATGTTCTTATTAATTTCCTAGTTCTGTTGGTATCAGGGTTTTATACTTGTCATTGTTCTTGCTCCATTGTCACATTTCATACAATGACAGCTTCTTTAGTTTCCATTTCCTTACACATCTCATCCTCACCACCAGTCTGTCACTGTAATATACCAGTCTTAGACTGGGTTGTCAAAGTTCTAAACAGATTTTTTTTTTTTTTACATCCCTGAGAGATAGGCAAGAGGGAAATCACAGATCTCTGAAAACACTGATGTCTGTCTTCTGCTACCAGTAAAAGTGAACACAGAACAGAGCCCAACTGCAGTGAAACAAAACAAAATCCAAATGTAATTAATGTTATCTTCTTGACATAAACTGGCAAATGCAAGAGCCGAAATGTCATCCCTAATTCATTATTCTTCATCTAGAAATTGCCTTCCTCTAATGGCTTTTGCAGCCCCTGCCTTTCATAATGCTGGGTAATTGATCTCAAAGCCTTGCAGTAGTTAGGGCGATTGGATTGAGTCAGCCTGTGGGATTTCTCTGTTACAGGAGGACTTGTAGTTCATTAGTATTAGTAAAACACGATTTACAACAACCTGTTGTGCATATAGGTGCTCCAGTGTGCAACCAGGTATATACTTATAAATTAGTTTTAAACTGAAAGATGGGTTACTCCTTTTCTTATCCCAAATGGGGGCTAGGCAACTTCTTGAGAATTTGGTGTCTGTGAGTTGGTGCTCTGCTCCTTATAACTCAGGGTTACTGAATCATATCAGTATGTCAGAAGCAAGAGAGTCAATTTTATCCTTTTTATGAAATAGATTTTTATTATTCCCCACAGCACCTATTAGAAAGCTGTTCAAAAACTCCCTCTCCTGATGGTTAGACTTGTAATTTATTTGCTTAAGGTCATTTTATTACCTGGTTGTAACTTGCACCATTTTTGTCTTTCAACACAAGTTATTCTGGATTTACAGCATCTGAATGCTACTTTAGCAGTGAAGTCTTTTTTCAGGTTATGTTTTAAGAGCTTGTTTCATAGGAGATGCTTCTGATAGGTAAAAGGAAGATGGAAAATTGAGAAGTTTATCTGTTTAAAGTACAGTAAATCCACATGCAAATTACTTTAGTTTTCAGGAGTAAAAGTTAAGCTGCAGAAAAATCACCTGCATGAAAAGCTAGCATACGCTAATCTCAGGTCATCAATATGATATCAATGAAATAAAATAACCCTATCTGATTTGTCTAAAACTTTCAGAAATGCCCACATGTAAACTTTGTAGTGTTTAAATGACCATATTGAAGGGTCACCTTTTAGCACAACCTCTACATTTAAATGAAATGTGAATGTGGTCAGTTTCAAGGTGCTCCAATGTTTTAAAATAGATGAATGTTTTAATTAGTCTCCTAAAAGAGTGATGATGGGAGAGCCAGTTGAAGCTCTTTTTGAAAGAGATGAATAATAGAACTCAGTAACATTAAACCTCTTATTGTTTTCTTTTTTTTATACTCAGAATAGATAGAAGGAAATTACCTAAAGAAGGACTGGCAACTTGCAAATCTTCTAACACCTTGTCATATCACCTGGGAACTTATTTAGCTCCTGTTCTAGCTGACAGCTCTTTAAATTTGCATAGGCTTAGTGAAATGTTAGGGAAATCTAAGGAGTTAGGCTTTTGCAGGCATTTGTTTCCTCACTGAGATTCACCTCGTTACAATGTTAGCCATGTAAGAAAATGATTTCTGTCAGGGATTTCTTTTTCCTGTGCCTTTAGAGTACTTGACTGTTTTGTTGTCTTACTACATAAAATGCAAAATCTAACCAAGGTCTGACTAGGGGAAAGGTAAGTGTTAGCAAGAAAGATGCTTCATTGCAATCAAATAACGTCTTAAAATTAAGCTTTTAAAAGAAGTCTACAGGACAACTTTTGGATACCAAGTTCCATAATGAGAAAAGTAAATTAACCAGGAATTTTACTTTGAGTTGTGCTATATAAAGATGATTGGAGCAGGAAAGAATTAAGACAAACCAAAGTAGTAACGTCAGGTCCATGTATTGGCCTGAGTGCGCTGCATTTCTCACTGAGAAACATGATTACATTGAGTAAGAAATGCATAGAAGCTGTGCTTGGGGTTTGAACAAACTACTCCTCAAGCAGTCTCACTGCTTTCGCTGTGGTTACTTGAAAAGGTGGCCTGAATTTGATACAAATTCTGTTCCAGTTATTTCCTTAATAGACATAACTTAGAGAATGTAGGGTGCAAATATTTTATACCAGGTATTACTCTTTTTATTCTAAGTCAATTCTTTTTGTGTTTGTTAATTACTAGATTTTTTTTTCCCTTATGTTTAATATAGCACTAAAAGAAAGTGGTGTTTATCCCGGTTGGTTGTCTTCTAGGCAATACTGCAAAAAATAATAGTAATGTGAAAAAAATAACATTTTTGTATTTTAAACAAGAATTTGTCAGTTAGCTAACTTTTTCCTTTTATTAAAATTCTGGTCAAAGTGGGATTCAACTATATATCATGTGAAATATGCAAAACTAGAAGAAACAAGTTACATTACATGTCAGTAAACGGCATTTATAAATTGAAACAAGGTCATCAGGCTGTCTTTGGATTTTTAAAAAGCTGTGCTTGACTTGGCCAGGATCTGTGATGAAAATGTACCCTTTTGGGGGCAAAAGTGCAAAAAGCCTACTTGTCACAGGTCCTACAGGACCTTCTGCTAAAAGCACTTTTCAGTTTCATAAAGAATTGCTGTTAATGTGCAAACTTTATGTAGCATAATAATGGAAGAAGCTTTTGTGAAATTATCTTGTAGTCTGATTCCGGTTTCATGTTACTGTTTGGTGCATATATGGATTGAGCCAAATTAAATTTGCTGACAGTTTGCTTCTTCATCAGTACTTCCTTATGTCTAGCTGTTTCTACTCCAGTGCCTCAGTACAAATACGCAATCTATTTCTTACAGCTGCAGGTTTTGCTTACTGAAACTTGGTGGGGATTTTAGGGGTTTTCTGGCTGTAGTTCAGAAATAGGCTTACAAATAAAGAGAATGTGAAAATCTCCACTGATATTGTCTGCTGCAACCAGCATTTTTTAAGATAAAAGCCCATATAACAGTACTGTTATATGTGTATTGTTACAGTGCAGATACTGATTGTGACATAATTTTTTTAGCATTTAAATTGGGATTTACTGAACTACGTGCACAGATATGCGACTTATAGGCTGGTGCTAGTCTCACTGGCTTTCAGTAACTCTGTATTTACAGTGAAAAAGATACATAAAGGTATTTATGCCTCCTCAGTCTTGCACAGCTCTATACCAGTCTTATTTGTATGGCAATTACAATCCAAAATAAAATAATACTGCACTTGTAAAAATGTTACAAGAGTAGAATTAATAATAGATCATCTACCTATATGAGAATTGGTTTTGTCCATCACCTTTTGACTTCTTAACTTTTGATTTCTGATTGCTTCATAAGGTGATGTTTTCTTGATGTTTCATTTAAATGCTCTTAGACACATTGAATGCTTTTGTCACAGTGCAGAAGATCATTTGTGATTTTGTAAGTGAAACCTCTGAAATATATATTTAAAGTGTTAATATTTAAAATGCAGCATTCAGTACTTGTCATTTCTTGAAAGCTGCTCAGTAATATAGCTAGAAGCATCTAATCTATCTTGCCCTGAGGATATTTTCAAAGATCCTGTTATTCATTGGTTTATTTTATCTGTGGCTTGTTCGCTCTTCTTCGAGATTCTTTCTAATTTGAAGTGACTTTTATATTGCTAGGACTGTTTTGTATTATTTATTTACTTATAAAATGTTCTGATGAAGTTGTTGCAGGTTCAGAATAATCCTGCCCTTTTGAAATTATGCACATAAATGGCACAATTATACAACTGTTGTTATAGAGGAGAAATATAGTGGGTGTATGAAATACTATTTTGCAATAGCCTTGCACATTTGAGTGCTGCCCTTTTCTCATTTGGTTGTTATCCAGTTTTTCTTCTCTTCCTTTCTGCAGATAAATATTGCCCTTCTCTATGTGCAATTAATTTTATATTGAAAATTGTGCTTTATGCACAACAATCTTTGCGTCTAAAGGTGGTAAGTGATAATCTTTTATTCAGTGGACTGCTAAAACTCATAAACTGCATGCTGCTCTCTGGGATAGGCACTAGATCTCGCAGAACAAATTACACATGGTCCAGTTCCAGAATAACACCGCACGTTACACTCTGTATGTGTATGTTACATAAAATTAATGCTGATTAATCAGCATTCTCAGCACCGTTATCTCTACTCTTATTTTTTGCTCAAATCCCTGTAGAGCTAAACACAAAGCAGAACTGATCTAGGAGTTCGCAGTGAAGTCTTACAGACTAATAGACAAGGTAGTAGACTGATGTGTTTGTCTGTTACCATCTTGCCCTAAACTTGCATTCACCTGACATAGCAGGTCAAAGAGTAAAACGCCAGTTCTGGTTTTGCTAAGCTCTTTACATTGTGCTGTTTTATAAAGGAAATTTTAAGAGCAGAGACTGTTAATCTAGCTTTGAGCAACACTGTGCGACTAGCAGAAGGTCACACCACCAGCCAAGAGCAAAGCCACCCATAAAACCAAAGTACACCAGCTATATGTCTCTTTACTCTGCAGAATATTTTAAGAACCAGTTAAGCTACCTAAATGCCACATTTGAGAATCAAGTTCCATTATACGAGCTAATGATCTAATTGAAATCAATGGACAAAATTGTTTGCTTTGTTTTTCAGTCTTCATTAGCCATAAGGAAGTGGGTGATTGCAGATTTGTTTGTGTTATCTCAAAAAAAAAAATCAGTGTTCCTTTGTCACACTTCTAATTAGTTTAATTACTGAGGACACAAGGACAGACCAAGTGGGATAGTTGATCTTAGAAGAGGAGCGGGTATTTTCTCAAGTGCAGGAGTAGGTAATCTTTCAAGGCAAGACCTCTGTCCTAAATAACCTGAAACCCGCAGGGGACCTCCTGTTAGCAGTAGTTTTTCAGGCTGTTGTATAGCATTAGAAATAAAAGTCTCCATTTCTGGATTGCTGGAAATCTAGAACTGATACAAATTATGAAAACTGTGGTCACATTTCTTTGAGTGTTTAGCATGTGCTTTTCTAGCTGGACTCCTCATGTCTTTAGTGTCCAAACAGAATAGGCAGATTGCTTTGTAAATCAATGGTAGACTAAAATACCGTCTACATGATAACAGATGCATTCCATGATATTCATGGCTTTAAGGAGGATTGATGAAGGCATGTGCATAAACCACAAATACTTCCCAGGACCCATTTCACCTTTCCATATGAGGGACTTAATTTGACATGTTTATTTACTATTTATTGTCCATCATTTTGTATTTTCTGTATGAATTAAGTAGCCAGAAGAAAATTGGATGATTCACCTCCGTGCTTCTCTGGCCAAAAGTCTTTAATTAAATTTGAATTAAATTGATGGAGTTCCAGCAAATACAAAATGAAATTATATTTAGACCTGGGTTCCATGGTGACTTTAATCCAACTTGGGGCCGTGCTTCCAACAAAAAGGGCAGTCCTATACCTCTTCCCTCCCACCAGTAATGACTTGTTTTAGTTTCTTAACACTGGTGCTAGAATTAGTGACACTGTTCTAAGCCACAACAAGGAGGTGATCCAAGCTGAAAATGAATCCCGTTTTGTGTGGTTAGTTTCCAAACACATTAGTTCCTTCTCTGAATTTTCTGATGCAGTTATACTACTCATTGGCATGAAGTCAGCATAAAGGAAGAACAGAAATAAGCTGAGAGAAGCAGGAGAGCTGGCTGGACTTCCCTCTCAGAGGCTGGAGCCGTGGCTTTTGCATTTGCCATTCAGGATCAGCCAGGCAAAGCATTTTTTAAGTGGTGTGTAAGGTCTTGCTGTGGGTTGGAAGTATAGGCCAGGGTCCTGACCTTGGTGCCTTGACATTGAATAGCTCTAAGCTCTCTGAAAGTGGTCTCAGAAACCATTGTAAATTTTGTGACACCCCTAACACACAATGCCATGTAATTGTCAGGCGTATTTGGAATACTGCAGTCAGCAACAGCGGTCAGGCAAATATTTGCTATTACAGGGAAACATAGGATTGTGTTGTCTGTTGTTATAAAGGTTTCCAGTGTCCATGTTTTTACATTACAATACTAAAAATTTCCATTGACAAAACTAAAGATGGAATACAATAATGTTTGTTGTCAAAGAAGTGAAGTGACTTGGATTTAAAAAAAAAAAAAAACTAAACTAAATGTGGACTTTCATCAGAAAAGGTTTATGATATGACATCTTGCTGTGGTTTTTAGTGGTGCTCTCACAAGAGTTCTGGAAGGTAAAGGGTAACTTATCTTGTTCATCTTTATCTCTATTTGTGTATCAGTTCCGTGTCAGCTTTCTAGTTAAGTAACAGTGTCTGCTGCTTTCTCAAGCCTATATAATTACGGGATGATTGCTGCTCAGGGCACCACCATCATTTGAGATTGCACCTGCCTTTCATTAGTAAATGATGCATCCTTTAGTGGCGGTTTGACTGTAAGTGGTGAACAAGCTGGAATTAATGAAGACTTACCCAGCTGGCTCCTATTTCACTTTGTGCAGTTCCAGACAATGTGACATCTTTGTTGGCAGCTCACAGTGTGCCTTCCTATCCTGCCTTGTAACACTATTCTGCTACACAATACATGGAAGGGAAAGCTGCTTCTGCTCCTGCTTGGTGTGGAGGAGAGCAAGCAAACTCAATAATTGATACCAGGCAGGACTGATACCATACCTGGATACCTGAGACGACCTGGTTGATTGCTTCAGCTAGCTGTGATCATTTGCTTTTCCCCTCCTTTGAAGAAGCGGGCATTTAGCCAGATTAATTCTCACCTTAGGGACAAAATGCATTTTCAGTAGTTGACTGAAGAGCAGGACCAAGGTGAGGGCACAGTAGCTGTATGTGCTCGTAGGTACGACATAACAAGTCTGCTGTTATCTTGTCACTAGCTGATTTTAGGATGTGTATTTTAAATGTTTTCGTTAAAGGAGAAAACCTGCTAGGATAGGAGCTGAATTCTTAAGCATATGCTCTGCCACATCACCCAGGCCTGTGAGAGAAGCAGGTAGTCATCAGGAGTGTTGTGGTTTCATTATACTAGCATCTAGCACTCTGGCGCTCCCACCCTCCCATCAGCCAGTAACTCTGAGACACAAACTTGCATGTTCTCTAAACTCATGGCCTGAGCAATGTGCAGAACTGATCATCCAGTATTTCATTGTCATTAGTGTTTCTAGTTTTGAATACAGGGCATAACTTTCCCTAAAAAAAAAAATACCTTAGGATATTTCAATTATTTTATAACATACATTGCTTTCCATAGAGTTACTTTATAGCATATATTGCTTTCCAAATCAAAACCAGATGGTACATATATGTTATCTTTAATGTTTTTCTGCCAGCTCTAAGTTTTCTCCCCAAAACATTAAAAAGTAATCCTTTGCGCTCACTTTCAATATTTCTATCGTATGGTAATACATTTTGTTTTTTTAACAGGATTGCACATTCTTCACTCGGAAAGAAATCCTTCGGTAAGTAAACTATATTATTTTTTCTATCATCATTCACATGGAAAGAGCAAAATCACTTTTTTCTGACTTGTGAGGAAAACAAATGAAACCAGTTATTTTGCATAAATGAATGTAGGATGGGGCTCAGGGTACATGTATAATATGTAAATGTGTGTAAGCAAAAGATGTCGGGTTAACATCAATAACATAGGCTTTTCTAGGAAGAAGCCATTGAATAGTAGGGAGTCAGTGACTTTCTGAATGGAATTTGCTGCTTTTCTATTTGTTTTTCCTCTGGATTTTTCTCCTAATAAGGAGTGAAAATACATCTGTGGCATGTATCTAGACTTAGGAGCTCATAATGTTCTAGATTCTCAAATTTGAATAGCTTCTGAGACATAAGCAGTATCAGGGAAACAGCATTTGTTTTCGTAAACATTGGACTTTTGCTTTGCTCTGAGATCAAAAATAGATGTGGTCTCTGTGAGAGGCGTTCTTTGCCTTAGCTCTGTTGCAGTAAACTTCAGTAAGTCTTACTGACATCTTCTCCAGTAAGATGTTCAGCAATTCTGTTGAGGTGAAAACTAATGGCATGCATTAAATGGGTTGCTTTATTTTTTTGATGGGGGAAAATAGAGGTGGTATTTCAGCTAATTTCTTACCTTTGTTCTTGGTATTTGTGCACCTAAGGTACCTCTACAGAAAATTTTGTGGACAAATAGGAGTCTAGAACATGTGTAATACAGGCCCAAATTAAAGAATATGACACAAAACACAACTAATTTTCTAGCAAGATTGTAATGTTGGCAGGGAGAGAATGGATGCGCAACTGTAAAATGCTGATGAAAGAAAGGAAGTAAGGAATCAAATATTTCCCCAGAAGATGTAATTAGTAAACTTCTTAATCTGAGTACACAGACTTTCACATTTGGAAAACAGCATTTCCAAAATGGAGATTTGAACCATCATGAGCAACTGAGGGAACACAGTAAGTGTACTTTGAAAAATATGCTGCAGATTTCAGGAAAAGATGTTCCGAAGTCAGAAAATGTCACTGTATGATAGGCAAACAGGAATTTTACAGCATTGTGAAAGCTGGCAATGAACTGAGGAGTCAGCCACTTTTGTTCTCTTTTTTTCTGGGTTGCAGTGGATAAAAAAAATAGTTGTAGAGAAGTTTCCAATGTACAGTTTTGACAAGCAGGTAAAGACTGACAGAAATGAAGACAGATTTCCCCACAGAAATGTCCTAAGTTTTTTTTTATATGCATTCTGGATTTTTTCTTGATGCATGATACTGAAATAAAACTTCTGTTGAAATTTGATATCAAGGCACTGAATGTTTCAGAACATTCTAAAAATAGCAACTATAAATGAGCTGGATTTGTGAATGTTTATTTAACAGTATTCTCGGGTGTGTCTCAGAGCTGTGTAATTTGAAACTGCATTTGCAGATAGGTGATTTATGATTTTTTATCCTCGCGTGGTAAGTGTGACAGAGTAGAGGAGGTCACTGTGATTCATAAGACTTCCTGATAAAGGAAGCAGCACTGAACTGTGGCAAAGGTTCTGCTGCCTAAGAACAAGATGATGGTTATTTATCTAATAAAGTTTAACATGGTGACTATGCATGGGATAGGGACTGTAGAACTGGAAGTTGTTGGTTTACCTTGTTACTCTTTCACTAATCTATGTAAGCAACTTTAATCTATGTAAGCATCTTTGACAAATTGCCCCTTTAATTCGTCTGTCTTAATATTTTTGTGTCTTTTAAGTATGAGGAGAATATTCCCTTTATCTTGACTGTTGAGGTTGCAAGCTCCTCCTGGTAAGAATAATTCAAACTATTTTACCTCCAGAATGCTAAAACTGGTCTTAGTTGTAGGTTTTGCATTCTGTTGTAGTGAAAATGCTGGTCTGAATACTTCCTGAAGCTCGTGGTATCTGTGAGAGGTGTCATAGTCACCTGGCATTTAAACAGACCAGTTAAAATACAGTGAAGAGTTCACTGTGGCAAACAGTATTTAAGTTAGAACAACCCTGATAGATTTTAGTAAGGGCTATTTTTCTAAAAAGCACAGAAATGTAAACAAATAACTTGGCAAAAAAAAAGCAAATAGTTTTTGGCTGAAGTCAGCCTCCCTTGCTGGCTCACCATCTATTGGTATGAGTGTTAGTGATGACACAAGCAAAGGGACACAGTTGTTTAGATGGGGATGAAGGAATAAATATGGCAGCTCCAATTTAGATGACTTGAAACTCACGCAAAACAGCATGAGATTGCAATTAGGTGAAATGGGCTAAGTGATATTATCCATCTTTCCCTGTGGGAAAATAGACCATCAAAAAGCCCAAACAACAACAAATTTCTCTTCTGCTGGTTTAATGAGCTGAATCAGCTCTCTCAAGGGTAAGCGCTAAAGGTGAAACAAGAACCAGAACAGGAAAATGGGACTGAAAATGAGGAAAGTAAAGGAGAGCAAGACTTCACGTTTCAGTGGAGGTGAGATGTTAGATTGGCTTAGTCTAGTGTCAGTGTAAGACTCTGGTACCATGACCAACTTAAGTCAACATAAATGTAGGCTGCTGTCAAAGGGGTCGAGGACACATTCTTCTGATTGATAATCTAGGTGTGGAAGGAAGTATTTTTATAAACTATAAGGAAATAGTGCAATTTAAGTTAAGGTGAAGAAGAAATGAAAACATCATCGTGATCCACGATTATGGGTCTAGGAGGAGGGAAAACCACTGTGTTAATGGACTGCAGAAAAGATAATAATGCCTGGTGAAATAGAAGAAACAAATAATTATTTATCATGTTTCAGTTGACTGTTTATCACCAAAAAATCTAAAAATTCTCTTGGAGAAGTGCTTAACACAACTCATTAAATGATAGAACTCATGAGCCCAGGGCAAGAGCGTGTTGAAGATCCGTGGATAATGTAGATGTATACGTACTATCACTGACAACATATCTAAAATACTTACAGGACAGCTGACAAATGTTTAGAATCCTTACTAATTCTGTTGATAGGTGTGTGTAAGGGCTTTGAAAGCATACCCCACTTTGCCTGAGAATGTGGAAATTACACCAGGACTACAGGACACAACCTCAGCGTATGGAAAGATGCCAGACCACTGGGTGGATGATCAGCTCTTAAGTGCCTAGAACATAATACGTGCTCAGATGCATCCACTGTGGATTTGCTAAAAGCAAATCTCCTCCTTCATGAGTGACTGCTCTTGTGGATAAGAGAGAAGAAACAGATGCAACATATCTTTATTGTAGTAAAGCCTTTTTGCATTTTCCTGCATGCATTAGTCCTTTTCTACCTCTGTTGTGTGAGTGCACTAACTTCTTGGCTAAGGTACCAGTGAACACACTTGAAAAAAATTGTAAGAAGTGTAAGAAACATTGAGCTGAGGGGGGATTGCAGACACTATGAAGATCGATGTTACCTTTTAAAGCAGTGCTCAATGTATTAGAGGGAAGGTCCAAGATCACCAATAGATCACCATCACTGAAACTGATACGGTCAAGTATTAAGAACTGTCAATAGATAGGAGAAAAAATTGTCAATGCAGAATGGAAGGTAAATGGCATTAGTAATTAAGAAAAGATATATGGGAAGGGGTTTAATTGATCTAAGCAAACTTAAAAAACAAACTGACCCCCCCCAGCCTCCCTGGATACCTTTGTAAAAAAAAAAAAAAAAAAGGGGGGGGGGGAGCAGCGGGTACTTCTAGGGTGTGTTAACCTAAGCATTGTGTGTAAAATGGGAAAATTCCATTCTAGTCAGCATGTCATTCTGAGACCTCAGTGTGAACAGCTGTCCAGTTTTGGGCATCACCATTCGAAAGAGATTTGTTGTACTGGAAAAGGTCCAATAGAGAGAAACAAGAATAAGAGGCTTAGTGGAGGAAAAACAAGAAAGTAGAAAGGTTGGAAAAACACTTTACTGATGGCAATAATTAATCTGTTTATATAACATGCCTGTCTTGAGATTGTAGATGGGATCAAATGCTTGTCTCCTATAAGGCAGTATTTCTCTTCCTTAGTTTTGTAAATCTGATTTTCTAGCAGCCAAGCTTTTACTCCAGCAATAATGCTTATCTGCTAGCCAACCCATCTGTTTCTATTTCTCCCTCTAGACTAGTACAATTTGGCAAATACCCAAGCATTCAAACACAGGTGTTCTTGGATATCTGTCCTAGCCAAAAAGTATGAACTCTGTAAATTAGAGCTGTAGAGTTTGAGACTGACTTAACCTAGCTAGACAGCTGCTAGAGGAATATGGCACTAAATTACCAAGTTGGGCACTATCTGGACAATCAGCAAAGCTTTGAACCTTCTCGTGCAGAAGAACATTTATAATTCCATTGCATTCCCTTCTGTACGTGTTCATTGGCGTGTGTTTGAGGGGTAAAAGATAAGGTGCAGAGGAGCCAACTCTGGCAATCCAGCTATATGCTGGATTTAAAACCCAAAACCTGCCTGAGAGTGAAGTTGGGAAGAAAAGCAGGGGTTTCCTCCAAGTGTCTGGAAAGCCTTCCTTATAAGGGAGCAAATACGGGAAAGGGTTAGAGATGCATTTCCCGTGGGAGCAAGCTGCTATGCAGATGGAGGGAGAAGCTAGAACACAGCTTCTGTTTTCCTAGCACATCTCATCTTTCAAAAAGGTTGGGGCCTACGTGCAGAAAGGGGAAGTGCCCATATTGTCAGTTCTGGAGAAAAAGGAGTCTGCCAAGAGAATAAAAACCTTGCCATTTAAGCCCGATGGCATAAATCTGAGACCCTGAAAGGAATCTTTCCTTTACCAGTTGCAGACAACCCTGAATGTCCCTCGTTTCTCAGCCCCAAACTGAAGAGCCTCCTTCTCTTTGAGCTGTGGTAACTTTTTCTGTGTGTTGGAGACTCATGGATATAGAGCCATCTGCACCCCAGCTCTCAGACCCCATGTTTGACCGTCTGCAATAACAGCACTGTAGGGCAAGTGTGTGCACCCTAACAATTTGCACTGCTACAGCAACTAGCATCAGTTGAAAATCAGTTCCCAGCTGCTTTGCCACGAGTATGTTGCATCCTTCCCTGCAGTCTGTGCAATTCTGTCTTGAATGTCGTTGCTTCTTTTGCTTCTAGCCATCCATATTTCTGGGGGTTCACAAGGGCCGATCTGTCCGTTCCTAGGGCTATGGGCAGACTAATCACTGCTGCTCGTCTCTAAAGTGTTGTGTTCCTGCATGTTCCCAGAAGCTGTTCTGCAGCTTTTCCATGTAACTCATACATCTGAACAAGAGCCAGTAGCTTTGATTTTGGTGGGAAACTGAAAGTGCAGCTGAACAGCAACAGAGTGCTTCTCTGGATGTGCTGTTCATAGTTTATTCCATTCTGTACAATCAACCTTTGGCTAGATCAAGCTGTGGCTCGTATGAGCTCCTGTGGTGGTTTTACCGTGCTAGGCAGCTGAACACCACAACCGCTCTTTCGCTCCCCCTCCTTAGAAGAGGAGGGGAAGAAGTAAAGGAAAGAACAACTCACGGGTTGAGATAAGGATAATTTAATTAAAGGGAAAAAAATAATTATTAAGGAAAGATTATTATTAATTAAACAATTTAACTAAAGGGAGAAAGGGAAAGGGGAAAAGGGAGGGGGAAAGGGAAAAAAAAAAAAAAAACAAGTAAAGGTTGTGTGGAAGTGCAGAGGAAAGAAATTACTCTCTGCTTCCCACAAATGAGCGATGCTTGACCACGTCCTTGAAGCAGGGCCTTAAAGCACGTAGCCAGTGTTTGGGAGGACAGACGTTTTCGCAACGAGGGTCCACCCCTCCCCTCTTCTTCCTTTTTCCACCTTTTATTGCTGAGTATAACATCATATGGTATGGAATACCCCTTTGGTTGGTTTAGGTCAGCTGCCCTGGTGATGTTCCTTTCTCACTTTTTTGCCCACCCCCTAGGAAGGTTAGAGAGAGTCCTGATGCTGTGCCAGCATTGCTCAGCAGCAGACACAACACTGGTGTGATACCAGTGCTGTTCTAGCTACAAGTGCAGAGCACAGCACTGTATGGGCTGCTGCAGGGGAAGTTAACATCCCAGCCAGACCCAGTACAGCTCCTTGTGGGACTGCTCATCAGCACTCAAGGCATTGCTTTGTTGTTCCAGTTAAGCCCTATTGCTCTTCGTTTTCTGTGAATATGCAGAGCAGTCTAGAATTTACTCTTTGGGATGGTCATGATATGTGGTGTTACAGTCAGATGTACTTTGAATGTACTCATGTTATTTAGCCTGAAATAGGATAGATATTCCTGAATAGAAATGTTTTTTGGTGTTTTTTTTTTTCATACCGTAAATGAAGTGACCGGTACTGTGAAGGCAGCACCAGACTTTGTGAGATGTTTTAAGGTATTAGGTTCTAAAGGCCGCTTTAAAGCTTCTGCTTCCGTCTAATCAGTGAGCCATTACCAGCTTTTATCTTTTGTTTTCAGCACCCTTTTAGTGCAGAGTTCTTATTACAAAAGCAGCCCAGCTAGCTGTAATGTCACAACATTTAATGGTGGTGACTGATGTGTATCAAGCCAAGGAAGAGCTTCTCTGTTTCTCAACATATCCACTGGTGACCTCAAGGACAATCTGACTTTCTCTCTGAGCTCAATAGCAAATTAAAACAATCACTGCAGGGTGCTTGGAATTCTTTTATTTATTTATTTATTTATTTATAGGTCTGTTCAGGTATAGCTAGAGGCTCTGTTACGAGCTTAGAGAGATCCCATTTCCGCCATGTCCAGCAGATGCCCTTTTGTGATTCTAGGGTGTTACACCCTTGAGAACTGGACTAAGGACTCTGACCCACCATTTTTGCCAAGTAAAACACTCTCAAATGGTAGAATGAAATAGCAGAACCAAAAGTAGAGTACTGTAGTGTTTTGGTTTTTTTTAATTTGCTCACTGAGCTGAGTTGATTTAACAGCTTCTGCTGTCTACAGGGGTAAGTCTTGATCTGTCCTTGTTTGATTAATAGAAAAATTATACCCTCAGTTACTTGCACAAGCAGTATTGCAGTTGCAACTGTGAGCTACCTCAAGGAGCTGTGAAACTTCTGTATTTTCAATCACATCAATTCCCTGACCTCACTGCAGTTTCCTAAGTGTTACTGCTTATGCAAAGGAGGTGAGTGGGTGGGCAGGCCTGAACAGTCTGCAAGTGCAGATCAGCAGTTTGGGTTTGGATGGAATTAATTTGTGAGAGAATCACAGCCTTGGTCCTTGGGTATGGTACATTAAGCGTAAACATACACCATAATCTGACGAAACAGCGTCATTTGTCTGTTATGACATTTGTCACTACATTTCTTCTACTCTAATCTGTGGGAAGGAAAACACTAATAAATGCTACTAGTCTTATTTTCCTTCCATGCAGAATAAATAAGGCATTCTGGCAACAAAGGGAGTGCATCCAGGAATGGAGAGATGCTTTTGCAGGCATCCGGAAGAATTTCTTGAGGTAAATAACACGTCAGGATCTGTAGTCACTGCTGCAAAGGCAGTGAGGCTTGTTGCAGGCCCTGGGCTTGTGAGCATATCTAATGGTCTGTGCATGGTGAGGGCAGCCTTTCCAAATCTGTTTGTTTAGATTGCACTGCAAAACTTCACATAGACACTTTTATGCCTTATAAATGGAGCAATGACTAAGGCAGACAGCCAAAGCCACTTCATTATTTTCAGATATGCTTCCTGTTCAGGGACACGCTGAATGAAAGGACACAAAGCCAGGTCACAGCTCCGTATGAATTCAGGCCGTCATCTGAAGTGCCTTCTGCTTGTGTACAAACAGAAGAAATAGTAGAACTTTTAGCGTAGAGGTTTACTGATATGCCATTTCCAGTTAGTAATTGAAGTTATTGTGTCAAATGTGTCAGCACAGTAACGTGTACAGTGGCAATCAGCACAGCTCTCGGGAGATGATTGCTGAAGCTGGCTGTCCGTATTGGTCTTAGTACTTGGTCCAGGTATGGCAGTGGTGTGGCTGATTGATGTAGTGGTGTTGCCTGCAGGAGGTTTACGGTTCTAGACTAACCCAAGTAGTCATCTGAGGAAATAACCTTTATGTCCACTGATCTTTGCATTGTGTTATAGAATGATTGATGAGAAACGTACAGTTCCCGTGCCAAAAAGTAAGTACTCACCCAGTGTAATGCAGGTTACTCAAGTGCATGGAAGTTTGACTAAAATTCATGCAAAAGGGACTGTATTACACTGTGTGATATATGGCTTTCTCAGGATCCTATAAGAGGCTGCAGAAGTTCTGTTTTTCTACCAGTTATCCACAAAGTCATTTGAGGGACTGGCAATCCAGTGCTTAGTTTATCATGAAATGGTGTGTGGTGTCCCTGAATAACTTTCCAGCTGTCTTTACAACTTCCCAGTGGAGAGAGGAAAAAAAAAAAAAGTTGTGGTGTTCTGTTGATTGGTTTTATTGTTTTTTTTTTTTTTTAATTATCATTATTTATTTATTGCGAAGGATAATGGTGCTTGTGCAACATATTGCATATTGGTTTCGGAACCTTTGTGTTTTTCATCGTGATAATGCCATGTAATAAAGCTATCTCAAATAGAGTTGTAGGATCCTTACAGATAAAAGCTTGTGAAAAGCTATTTTATTGCTGTAGTTTTATTTGCAGGAGCCTGGATCACAGCCACTTCCTACAGGCTCATTTGGATGCTTTAGTGTGAAATCCACTCAGGTGGAAAGTTCTTATTCCTATGGATCTTCGTGTGATTTGGTGAATTAGGGGGAGAGTTAGTGGGAGGAAAACAGGATAAGAAAGCTTCCCACAAATCTGCTGTTAATTACTTGCGTGTTTTTCCATCCCTCGTCTTCCTTCTAGCTACATCTGACAGAGTCCTGTTGAGCCTGAGGCAGTGTTCTGGAAGGCTCTCTAGTTGTTAGTGCCTGGCAAGTCCTTTATGCTCTGCTTCAGAGAAAAAGCAAAACAGACTTAACTGTAAATGGACTGACCGGAACAGATTGTCCTAACAGCTTTCTGTAGAAATGGATGTTGACTTCTTGTGGATATTGCTGAATAAAACAGAGCAATTGCATGTACTCACATATATATATATATGCATTCCTAGATATACTACAGCAGAGACATTTTACAAGGGGGTTATTTTCTTGTTTTGGTGGTTTTTACCAACTTCCTGTCCCTAAATGTGTGTTTCCCTTTGTGAATCTAAAAACTAAGCAAATTATATCAGCAAATGTATTGTTTAGCTCAACGCTTTTGGCCCTAACTCATTCATCTTTCTTTTTTGAAAGAAGTTTTATTATACTCTGTGGCAGCAGACCAACGCTATGTGCTTTTATTCTGTGTCCTTTAGCAAAATTTTTAGCTAAAACCTAATCATTGTAATAACTTGCTGAAGGTTCCTCTAAGGAAAAACACTTGCTTATTGCCTCTAAAATACAGCATTTTGAGGAATAAGCTCAGACAAGAATGAAGCAAAACTGTGAAATGGAATGAAATGGAAATGGTCTGTGTGACAGTGCTACAATTACAAGTCTAGATCTGCTTTGCTAGTGAGGCACAGGTAGGTAAAGGGCTTTTTTTTATTGAGAAGTAAGGTCTCGCAAGATGCTGTTGTCCATAGCATTGATAGCATATTATTTGTCTTTTCAATTTCATGCCTGTATCTTTGACCAGCATTCTGCACTCAACTCTGATCCCTGGATTTTGCTCAGTGTTAGTACATTGGTCCAGGCCTGCTTCTTGTGTACATGTAGGAATCTGGTGCTTAAAAATTATATACAAATAGTGTGAAACCCTGCTTAATAAAAAACTCAAGGTATATGTCGGTGTTAGCAGCAGTTGTGCTGGATACTACATCAAAGCCCTCTGTCTCCAAAAAGATGGGGATTTGGTAGGTCAGTCTTATGCACTTACAGATAATGGTTAGCCAGATTTATGTTTGATTACTCAGGTTGGATAAAAGGGAAAGGTTCTTCACTAAGATGGCGGTCAAGCACTGGAACAGGCTCCTCAGGGGAGTGGTCATGGCACCAAGCCCTCCAGAGTTCAAGAAGCATTTGGACAACATTCTCAGACATAGGGTTTGGTTTTTGGGTGGTCCTTTGTGAAGCTGGGAGTTGGACTTCGATAATTATGGGTCCCTTCCAGATTAGGTTTATCTAGGATTCTCTACTGTATGAATTGAATGGAGTATTTAAAATGACCGTTTTTTTACTTGTTTACAGGTTGCATGGCCGGTACCATGAAATGGCACCAAACGTTGTGCCCATGGACTATACAAAGGACCCGGATGTTAAACTACCTATGCAGCTTATAATAAACATGCCTGAGCTAAAGGTATGGCTTCTGACTGCTTACAAGCTGTATTCTGATAAGCTCTATAGCTTTTCTGCCAGAGATTGTGTCAAGTGAGTTTGGTATCTTTTCCCCTTCCAGTTATCGTTCAAGGGCAGAGCCAGCCACGGAAAATGGAAAATATTTAGGTGGATGTCTCCCATGCAGAGATAGTTGGGATAGAAGTTAAAGGAAATGAGTAAGAACTAAAACTAAATTTTACACTCTTTTCACTTTGTATATCCCTTCAAAGCCAGTGGGTTGTTTTGCTGCTGACTTTCCTTAATAATATTGTATAGTATAGGAATGTAGTTAGTATGTACCTCACTATTGTTAAAATAGTTACAAAATTGAAACCTATGATGTGAAATGAGTTTTTCCCAGAGTTGATATAGTATTTCTTTCATCAGCTTATTGAGAGCTATTTCACCCTTGTAACTCCTAAAGCTATGTAGTGCAAACCTGATTAGAATTCAGCTACAGGTTAGCTTTGTATCAGCTGTTTGCATTTTCTAAGTCTGTGTCCTTGACTGCCAGGGCTATTGGTGTAATTCCCTCCTCTGCAGCTTACAAAGCTGACCTTCTTATCTCATCTCTAATGAAATGAATGACATTTACTGAATCACGTAGGTTATTACAGTTTTAAAAGGTTATTCTTCACCCATTACAGTGCTCAGTGAGAATTAGGAAAAGGATGTGCAAGTAGTATAATTTAAGGTTTGTTTATGTGTGAAAGTTTAACAGCAGCAGCATTCTATAAACCCTTTTTTAAACAATATTATGTGTGTAAATATGTTGAAATATCTATGAAAGAGCCTAAATTATGTGCCTATGGAGTTAATGAAGAAGAAAGTGCATCCGGAGAAGTAATCATGGAGCTTGAAAATAGGTGGTATAAAGATCTTGCTTTTCAGTTCATCAGTTGGCATAAAATATCTTACTATATGTTAACTGTTCAGATACCATAAATATATCCTGCAAGTTTTGCAACACACAAATGTTTTTATACTCTTTTCTTATTGTACAGATAAGAAAATTACACAACAGGACAAGTTAGCAATACTTTGCAAAAATGCCCCATATTTTTCCTCACTCAAATTGAGTCTAAACTGGAGATAGCAACACAGATTTATAAGTTGATTATCTAGAATTAGATTGTTTAAAACAAAATTAGGCAGCTAAATCGGTAGCCTGAGATAAGTAGTTAGCACAAGCAGAGCTAATTAGGCACCTAGGCTGTATACTGAAGTATATTGTTAAATTGCTAATGGAGCTGAAAGTTGGAAAGTAGAAAGCTTGCTCTAAGCTTTCTTTTTCCTACTTATGATGGGATCAGATGAGTGATAAGAGGTGAATTGAGAGCAGTTATGCACTACTTTCCAGAAAGACAAAGAGTTTACTGCAAGAAGTTATTAGAGACATGGCTGACAACACATGAACAATGAGAACCTGTTGCCACAAGACATTGTGGATGAGACAGCACTGATATCTTCAAAAACTATTTAAGTGCTCGTACAGAGAAGAATTCCACAGATTACTAACTAGATTTATGATTTGGATGTAATCTCTCTAACTCAGAAGTCCCTCATATTCATTGCACTGATCTCTTTCTTTTTGAATTTTATTTCCATCTGCTGGTGGTTCCATTTAGAGTTAGGCTGGTGGACTGGATGGACTGATGATTTTGATGGTTACTGTATTCTACTTTTTTTTTTTTTCTTAGAGGTGATCCCTAAATGAGTTGAATTTGTTTTTAATGTCCCAGTGAGATTTGCTTCAGATTAGTTAAAGGATCTGCTCTTAACGGTTATCCGGAACCAGCCAGTTATCCGGAACCTATCTTAAAATAAGAATATATTCCTGACTTGCTGACATGTTGGATGGACAGCTGTATATAAAAATGCAAATTAGTCTTGTATGAGATTGAAGTTTCACAGTATCACAGATTTCTAGGTTGGATTGGAAGAGACCTCAAGATCATCGAGTCCAACCTCCGACCTAACACTAAGTACTCCACTAAACCATATCGCTAAGCTCTACATCTAAACGTCTCTTAAAGACCTCCAGGGATGGTGACTCCACCACCTCCCTGGGCAGCCCGTTCCAATGCTTAATAACCCTTTTGGTAAAGAAGTACTTCCTAACATCCAACCTAAACCTCCCCTGTCGCAACTTTCGCCCATTCCCCCTCGTCCTGTCACCAGGCACGTAGGCGAACAGACCAAGCCCCACCTCTCTACAGCCTCCTTTAAGGTAACTGTAGAGAGCGATAAGGTCGCCCCTGAGCCTCCTCTTCTCCACGCTAAACAATCCCAGCTCCCTCAGCCGCTCCTCATAAGACTTGTTCTCCAGACCCCTCACCAGCTTCATCGCCCTTCTCTGGACTCGCTCGAGCACCTCCATGTCCTTCCTGTAGCGAGGGGCCCAAAACTGAACACAGTACTCAAGGTGCGGCCTCACCAGAGCCGAGTACAGGGGGACAATCACTTCCCTAGACCTGCTGGCCACACTGCTTCTTATGCAGGCCAGGATGCTGTTGGCCTTCTTGGCCACCTGAGCACACTGCTGGCTCATATTCAGCCGACTATCAACCAATACTCCCAGGTCCTTCTCTGCCAGGCAGCTTTCCAACCACTCCTCTCCCAGCCTCTAGCTCTGCTTGGGGTTGTTGCGCCCCAGGTGCAGGACCCGGCACTTGGCCTCGTTGAACTTCATACAGTTGACCTCAGCCCATCGCTCTAGCCTATCCAGATCAAAGATAGCAAAGATTGCATCCAGATGCAATAGCAAAAGTTACTAATGGTCTTACCTATATGAATATAAATTAAAATAAACTAATCAGCTTTTCCAGTAGCTGGCAGGATAAAATATTATGGGCTTCATGTGGTAGATGGGAAAGTAGATGGGAGTATCTTGAAGTATCCTGATTGTATTAAGCCATCTGCTGTGATTTGCTTATGCACAGATATTGATTTTTTAGATTTGTGATTAAAATACATGGTTCTTAAGGGTTTTGATTGACTCATCCAGTGTTGCAAGTAGTTTGATATCTTTCTATCATGTCATGTCTGCAACTCTTTCATCACTGTAGCATCTTAGGTGTTTGTACTGGCACTTCTGATGGGGAGAATCACTACTCCTTAAGTTTTATGTAGTTATCAAGGCAGAATCTCTAGGATATTGAGAGCGTGATATGAAATTTTCTGGCTCAGTTATGTAACTCTGAAGGGCTTAGCTGCCAGATGGCTGGTAGTTGTTTTGTGAGACGTTGGCAGGCTGATTTCAGCCTTCAGTTCAGAAAAGAAAATAAGTAATGGTAATCACACGTACTTTTTTTGTCTTCAGAGATACAGGATCAGACACTTAGGGAACAGCTGTTCTGTGAAAATGTTAAGAGACGGACTGCTGTTTTTACAAGACAGTGTGGTGCTTAAACTGAGATATAAAACATAGGTTTTATGTTGAACCATGATTAGATTTTGTGATACAAGAGCGTCTGTCACTTTTGTAACAAATTTAGATGGTAGTGGTGTAAGAAACTTGCATAGGTGTATTTAAAGTGGATCAAAATCTATCTTCTTTCACCCCTCCAAATCTGTGAAGCTTTCTGACCCAGCTATATAGGCTGTCCTGAGAGGAATTGAATTTGATTTCATGCAAATAGCATGACAAAACTCAGTGTCGAATTTAATAATAATTCTCTCCCAAGTTTCACAAGGCTGTGAAAACCCTTAGAAATACTGCTGTCAAACCAATCATTTCAGGAACTGAGGTTCTAAGAGTTTGTAGAGTACATTCAGTAGCTGGTGAGCTTGTTTCCAGTAAAATAACAGTTAAAAGAGGAGACTAGATCTGCCCCACCTCCCAAGGTCTTTCAAAATATTGACAGTAAAAGGTTTTAAAATGTCACCTAAGATCTCAGTCATAAACCTGGGCCAGTGTTGGTCACGAAGCATTTCCCTGTCTCCTATAAAGACAGGGGAACAAGTCTTTCACCTAGAGTTCATTTTCCAAGCAGTCTAGGTATTGACTTCAGCTCATACATGAAGAAAAAATGTCCTTAACCTTTGCAACTTTCCCAGACTGATAAATCAATATTCTTTATTCAGTAAATTTTCATCAAGGTGAAGACAAACTGACATTTGAATCTCAGAATAGAAACAAACAAACTAAATGTCTATTGAATTCTAATAAAATTAGTGATAATTTCAATGTACCTGGCTTTCTTCATATGCACATTACACTTCTAGTTACTGGCAATGTTGAGCTTAATACCATTGCAGATTCTGACAAATGGGTAGAATCAATAATGCACTTTTCTAAATTAGATTCTGCTACTATAAAGAAATATCTTTACTTCACGCATTAATGTTTTGAGCCAGGATATTTTTAAATATATCTGTGTTTCAAAGAGAAAAAAGATCATCACTAACTTAAATTGGCAATGAATTTTTCACTAATTCATGGTCCTTCAGTTGAAAGTCAGGGCAAGAAACAAATAAATAAAGAAGGGGCAGATACTTCAGGTTGATTAGTTCTACCATTACGTTGAAGTTAACAGATTGAGTTTACTCCATCTGTTCCATTAAAGTCTCTGTTCTCTAATGTTGACAATCTTGGTTACACAGGCAAAAGTCTAATAAGTTAATTCAAGTGCATATGAGAACATTTGAGATTACACTAATTAATACTGCAGATTGGTCACAACAATATGAATTGCTGAGTATGAGGCCATGTAGAAAGGGAAGATGCCTTTATTTCAAAACACAGCTGATTTCACTTGCATTATCCCTGTCATTTCCACGTAACTAGATGTGGGAATGTAACCTGATCGCAGAGATCACACATGTTCTGTAGAATGCAGGACTAAATGTGTGGCTGCCGTCTTTGTGATGTATAAATCCCTGATTGTAAGAACCTTCAAGCTGGCGTACGGCTGTCTCTGGTTGTGGCAGCGTAGCAATCTTTGTGTCAAGACGAGATCATAAAAGGGCTTCCTGGAGGGGAACCGTTTTTGTTTCATTCACTTTACAGTCTGTTGCTTTCCATTTTTGGCTCGTGCAGTAACTTCATTGATCCTCACAGGCCTTGTCATTAGCTGCAGTGGTGAGTGAGGTAGTTCATAAATCCACACACTACTGAAACAGAATGACCAGCAGGCACAGGAATCAGTCAGGGGAAAGAAAGGACACACAAGGAACAGTGAATTGGTCACACTTTAGAACCAGTGTTAGTACCCTGTTTTTTTCTAAGTTTAAACATGAACACATACATGCTGCTTCAAAATAAAAATAAAATAATTTCCTATAATTTTAAGAGAATTGAGTTTTAGAAGTCATTTCAATGATTTTGTTGCACAGGTGCTAAGTAAAGATCTGTCCTCAGTTTTAAAAGTTTTAAAGCTTTCTATGTAATGGATGGTGTCACCCAAGAGAGCAGGTTGATTGTCTTCCCAGACCCCCACCCTCCTCTGGCTAACATTTGCCTGTAGCTCATCCTGACTTCCTTGTCCCTGCATCCTGTTAGTTGTTTCTAGTTATGATGGGATGCTTTATGCCTTTTAGACCCTTCCTTTTGTCTTTCTGAAGGCCCTTTTTAACCAGTTTTCTCAAGTTAACCCTGAGCACTCCAAGTGTAACAAGTGAGGGCCATTTTCTCTCCAAATTCTAAATCTGTACCTATTGATGCTCTATACTAGTATTGTCTAGGCTTTCCTGCTGTAGTGAATCAGGTTTTGTTTCAATGCCTTATATTCCCATGATGGACTACGATGTTCTGCAAGACTCAGCAATCCCATATGCAACTGGCATCTTTGTTTTTTTGGCCCTCGTGACCATGGTGCAGCCATCATTAAATAGGTAAGCTTGTTGCCAAACTGTCTTACATCTCTGCTTTTTGCACAGGTGCAATTGCTCAAAACCTTGTAAAATTCATTTTGGCTTATATTTTATAGATTTTTAAAGTTGTAGTTGAAATAGACCTCAAAAGGTCGTCTACTCCATTCACCTGTTTTGTCTACAATACTTACCAAAACTGAAATTCAGTGCATTTTGCATTTCTCATTAGAAACTATAAGAGTTTTAATAAGCATAAGAGCTTTATTAAGCATGTACAGACAGATATGGTTGTTTTTTGAAGATGTAAATGTATCAATCTAGCTGTATCTTAGCCTTGGTTTGTGCAGGACTTTCTTATTCAGCACGCTGTAGGTGCTGCAGAGAAGTTGGGAAGACATAAATAGAACAATCTAAACATAAATAAAAATTGTAATTGATTTTTGAGGAAGGTGTTTGTTTTTTAAAAAAAGGGAAATGTGCTTTTGTCTGCTCCAGGGACAACTTGCTCTTGCACTTTTTATGTTTCTTCCATAGTGCCAGCCTTTCCTTTGGATGTCTGGTTGTCTGGAACAATTTAGCCATTTTCATGTTAATGTTTGTCTAATAAGAATCCATTTCTATTTTTTAGGAGTAACTCCTGAAACTTGAGAGAGGCTTGTTTCTGATCAGTTCTGAACAAGTTGTGATTAAAACATCCAAAGGGATTCTGGCTCACGCATTTGAATATTTCCACTGATGTCAATGGGGACTTGCATGGAAATCCAAAAGAGAATATCACTGTTTCTGTGGGTATAAAACTGAGAAGCATTTTGTAATGACTACCCAGCCTCTCTAGTTCAGTTATCTTGACCTAAAGAGAATTGTTATAGTTCTACTTGCGGCATGTTATTTTGAAAATGCAGTCAGCTTGTGATAGGAGGATAAAGTGCTGCAAGCTGCAGGATGATTACAAAATGGATAGGGCAAAAGGACAACACAGTGCTTTCCTTGAGCCTCTGATGGAAGTGAGAGAACAGTGTGTAAATAACAAATGCCACGGTAAGATTTAACTGTAATCACAGGCATGAGGCCTATAATCACAGTCTTAGAAAACTAATGGTCATGATTTATCACATTGTGTTCTAAGTCTCTGTCAGAATAGATGCAACAGCATATTAAAAATGTATAGAAACACAAATGAGTAGAAAAAGCTATGGTTAAGAAGATAGATGGCATGGTGAGGAAGATTATCTCAAGCCACTTAAATGGCAGCAATCTGCAAAACAGCCAAGTTTTAGCTGTAACGGTTTTTTATGGTTTCTGTCTCCACTCTGATTTTTATTATGAGAGGACTGAAAAAGCTTTTTAACGAGATAAATGTAGGTTTCCAGTTGTAAAAGGATTCTTTTTTAAACAATTAGTGTTTGAAGGAAAACAATCTATGAGGGAACCATATCATTTTCCACTTTATTCCCTTCCCCCATGACTTTTCCTTTAAATATGATGGAAGCCTAATCTGTGCTCTTTAGAGTAGAGGTAATGAAATTACAGAAAGGATGTGAAAAGTATCTGTGAAGGTAAACTAATACTTTCCATTGTGTAAACCGCAGATATACTGCCTGAAGACACACAATATGAGAAAGTTAAAGGAAAGAAATCAATATGAGGAAAGATTTTATTTTTCATTTAGATTTTAGAGATCCATTTGGCAAAGAGTTACTTAAGAAGTATGCTTAGGTCCATTTAATTGATTGTCGACCTATCTGTATTTTCAAGGCCTCTGACAAGCCAAAGAGATAATTCATCTTAAGCAACTGCAATATATTAGTCAGTGAGATTGTGACTAGCATTACGATGCAGAAAGTCCTGGGTTTGATATTCACTGCTCATAGGGATATTTGCTTCTGTGTAGTCCCTGCTTGTTGCCCTATGCTGCCAATAAGATGTCAGTTTCCAGCTGTTGCCATGCCACCATGTTCTGATGGGATTGGTTCTGAAGAAAACAATACAGCAGTTCAGAATGGCAGTGTTTCTAACATGTTTTCTCATCCAGTCTGATACTGAGCATTCCCTAATACTACACGTTTAACAGACACACTGTTTTGTGTCCTTTGAGAAAGAAACTAGACATTTCTCGTAAAGCCCAACTGAATCCTGCTTTGTCTTCACGATAAACCAACCATATGAAACTATAGAATCAGTTATTTTTACACTGGGTGGCCTTCTATATGTATATTCATACCACAGGCAGGTGTATTTCCAAGCACTCGAGTCAGATGCTCTTAGTGGTACCCACTGATGCATATCTTCTATACCTCTACACATCATGCAAATGATGGGAGGGATCGTTTTGTATCTTTTTACAACACTTCCTCTCAGCCACCTGGCTTATTCTGGGGTGTTGTTTTTTGTTCTGTGACTCTTGACAGCTGTGACCCTGCTGCTTTTTTGAGCTTGACATCTTTTTATTTTCAGGAATCCCACTTTTTAAATCTGTATTTAATTTCTCTCATTTTTCTTTGGCTTGTATTTTCTTCATGTGAACAGTGAGCTCAGACTCTCATATTAAGTTCAGAGCACAGTGAAGTCATTAATTTTCTACCCTTTGAAATCTGCAGGCATGCTCCGTATTGTGGAGTTACTTCACTCATTAAACAATGTAGCAGAATTTGAATTTAGTATTGACTGCCTTAATGGTCTGTTATTTGAGACCATGGCTCTGTGGTTGCTACTTCAGCTATCTTTTGAAACAGCCTTATTTCTGGCTGTTATCTCAGCCAGAAAGGTTGGAGAGATCTTGGCATTTAGTAGTACTTAAAATCTCTGGTCAAGGCTATTCTGTAAATCTTGATTGTCCCAAGAGTTTAATTACACTTCCAAGTTAGGTTTCTGAGATCCTCACTCATCCACAAAAGATTGACAAACACGCTTGTATTGTTTGCCACTGGATGGCTACATGGCTTTTGGCAGACTCCAATCACTTTCTACCATGGAAGTAGTTGTAGAGTGCAAACTGAAAGGCTCAAAGGCATCTCAGGTTGTTAATGTATGCTGAGTCCTATGATACCAGTAAAGAGAAATCTCCTGATAAAATCAGGTATGCTGTGAGGATATGAATAGCCTGTTAGCTTCTGCATGAAAGTATCTCCAAGTTCTAGCTGATAAGGCTGCCAAAATATGTTCTTATACTTGCCAGGCTGTATGTCTTGCTAAGTGTATGTAGATATAGGGCAGCTTTTTTTCAATCCAGGCCATATACCCAAATGTCTAACCACTTCTCTGTATTTGCATCCTGGAGCAAGACACTGCAAGGAGTCATCCAACAGTAAGAGTCCACACATGATCAGTCACCTGAAGAAGAAAGGAATGCTGCTTTCCAGGAACTGGATGTCCTTTGAAATGTCCTTGTGCACAGTCATACCTCATGTTCCTCTTGGAGCAATTATGCTGTTGTATGTTATGCTAGCCTTTTAATAAGAACCCTTAAAAGTTAAAATGAACTGTAAATGGCGTGTTGGTCTGTGCCCCTAGGTAACATGTAACTGGCATGTGAAAGAGGCCGTAGGGGAGCATACTTTAATAGTCACTGCTGAGGCTCAGAAGTCTGTTATGTGACCACTTAGTGGTCATATAACAGGCACCTTTATAACACTTACAGAGGAACAATGGTTTTCCTGGAACTTAGCTACAATTCTTTATTGCAACTACAAAATCTGTATCTGCCTGAAATTTGGGTTCTACCAGGCTGTGTCCTCAAATGCAGTAAGTCAGTAGGCTTGTGCTAACTAGCATGAGCTAGAAAGATTAGGTACAAGAGTTTTATTTAAAATTGCCTTATGATATCTCACTCCATGTTGGCTTAGATTAATTTTCCATTTCCCTCATAAACTTGATCTGAAATTTTTGGTAGATTAGAACTATGTCAAAGTTTTCATTATTTGAGGTTGTAACAAAATATATTTTAAATGTTATCTATGTGTGTGTGTGTGACCAATGTCATTATGCTTCCAAGATCCCCCTGTGATTTCAATTGGATGTCTTTATCTTTAGCTCTTATTTTAAGCTGTTGCACACCATTAAACAGTTGTTGAATTTAACTTCAGAGTCAGCTGCATATTAGTTTAAGTAACCCAATTCTTGTAAGGTAGTTTATGCTCCTATAAGATGAAGGATACATGAACAGATTGATGTTTTATATTTATATAACTTTGCTTTGTACATGCTGTTTGTATTTAGCCTCTGGGGGCATACAGAAAATACTGTTTTGTACACGCATATGTGCTGTGTGTGTATTATCAATAAATAATTCAAGTAAACTGAAGAATAACACTTTCTGGCCATTTACCTCTCCAATATAGCTGTTTTATGAAATTTTATTCAAAATAATTGGAAGGTATTATGAATATTTGTTAGTTAAACTTTTGTGGGGAAAAACTGAAATGGATATGAGTGAGCTTTTGAGTTTTCACAATACTGCTGCTTTTAAAAGCAAACAAAATGCTGCAAGCGTATTAAAAATAATGACTAAAGCTGACTGCATTTATAGGAGATCAATATTTTAATTGCCATTCTTGGCTTCAGACAAGGTCTGTAGAACAGACTTGATGAGATGCTGCTTGCAGTCCAGATGAGGTTCATTTGTTTTATTCCTATCCAATTGAATTGATTTTTGCCAGCTTTATAGACATAGCTACAAATTCATCTTGACTTTTATATAGCTATTGGAAATATGTTGCTTTGTTCCTATGAAAACAGTGGTTTTGGACTTCAGAGTAGTAAAGCAGCTTCTCTCATGCTTGCTGACCGTTGTATGTACAGTTCTAGAATATTGGCTTTTTTAGAGTGGCCTGGTCACCAGCTGGGTTGGTGAGGTGCTGGAATAGAATCTCAGGATCATCTCTGTACAGAGGAAATCGAGTTCAAAACTCTGGAATTCATAGTCAGTTCAACCAGAGGTTGGATATTATTTATTTATTTATTTATTTGGTAACAGTGAAAATGAAAGAGCCTTCTACAAGATGCTACTGGGGGTATGCCTCTACATCTTTAATGAGTAGATTTGGTTTGATTGATGGTTCCATATCAAACAGAATGGATAGTACAAATTTTTACTTAGAAT
Organism: Anser cygnoides; assembly: GCF_040182565.1. Taxonomy (NCBI): domain Eukaryota; kingdom Metazoa; phylum Chordata; class Aves; order Anseriformes; family Anatidae; genus Anser; species Anser cygnoides. The sequence continues at coordinate 14,509,740 of NC_089883.1, forward strand.
GCTTTCATAAATAATAGTTGTTCCTCCAGCCAGGTATCACCAGGTGATGTGAAGACCCTGTTTGTTTCATTTACTTTCCACCTTGGTCTCTCAGTTCCCTTCTTGTGCCACCCCCTGTTTGTATCTGATAACTTCTTAACGCAGGAGCAGTAATCCTCTAGGCTCTGTTAGTCTGAGAGCCTGTCTGGAACCAGTTATGTGCAAATGATTTTCAGTCTTAGTACCCTTATCCTAACATTTATAAAGCGGGTGTTTCACATTGGAGAAATGAGGTGACCATCAGTTTAGAAACAATGAGTAACTGAACTGAGAAAATCTGGGTGAAAAGTGGTGGGGTGGCAGCATATTTTACTGACACTTTGTGCCAAAGCATGCAAATGTCAATTTTTGGATGTGCTTTGGGAGAAGGAAGTTGTCTTCAAAAAGTGATCTTCAAGCATCCCACTCCTGTTTATTTGCAGGGAGTCTGTGTTTTTGTGGATGTTGTAAATACTTTAAAAAAAAAAAAAAAGTATAATTCTGTTTTTACAGGAAAATCCCTTCAAGGAAAGAATTGTGGAATCTTTCTCAGAAGATGGAGAGGGGAGCCTCAGCTTCAATGATTTTGTGGACATGTTCTCTGTCCTCAGTGAAATGGCTCCCAGAGAGCTGAAAGCAATCTATGCCTTTAAGATCTATGGTACTGTATTGAGATGCTTTTGTATGCCCTGTTTGTTTAAAGTAAAAGAGTATGAGAGTTGCTGGTGATCTTTTCTTTGTTTCTTTCACTGTTTAGATTTTAACACAGATAACTTCATTTGTAAAGCAGACCTGGAAAAAACCCTCAATAAGCTGACTAGAGAAGAGCTAACAGCAGAAGAAATCACTTTAGTTTGTGAGAAAGTGATAGAAGAAGCTGACATGGATGGCGACGGGAAGCTAGGATTTGCAGATTTTGAAAACATGATTTCCAAAGCACCAGACTTTCTCAGGTATTGCCTTAAGAAAAAGTATGGCACTGGGTATTTTCAGGTATTCTTTTTTGGATGTTGACTGTGTCGTGTGGCACACTGTCCAATGTGCCAGGTTTTTTGAATTTATTCACAAAATTACATGTTGAGTGTTGTGTCAGGTTTAGTTTCCTTTTTTTTTCTCCCCTTAGTGGAAAATACCAGAGTATTGCTTTATTGGTGAAGACTAGGTAGATTTTATAAATGTGCATAAATATCTTATACATTTAACAAATCTACATGGAAATATTGTTTATTCTCACTGAGAAGGTGAGAGCTAGAGGTTCATACTGGTAGCAGAAAATTGATTAAAATGATCTATTGCTGTGGTCTTTTTGGATCCGCTGTTAAATAGTACTTTTTAATAATTGATTTCTGTCTGTTTTTAATGTTCTGTAGACAAAACCCAGTTATCTTAAGGTAGAGCTTTTCTTTCATGTTTCATATTTAAAGAGAACTTTTATAAAAAATACCAATGACTTCTAATTTTTACACGTTAATGAAACATTCTACATAAGTTATGGGTAAGACTGTTGTGGTTTAACCCGGCTGGCAGCTAAACACCACACAGCCGTTCGCTCACCCTCCCCCCTCCCTCTCTGGGATGGGGGAGAGAAACGGGAAAGTGAAGCCTGTGAGTTGAGATAAAGACAGTTTATTAAGACAGGAAAATAATAATAACAATAATAATAATAATAGTGATAATGGTAATAGTATTAACAATAATAATGTGTAAGAAAACAAGTGATGCACAATGCAATTGCTCACCACCCGCTGACTGATGCCCAGCCTATTCCCGAGCAGCCGGCCCCTCCACCCCGGCCAGCCACCCCTATATATTGTTTAGCATGACGTCAGATGGTATGGAATACCCCTTTGGCCAGTTTGGGTCAGCTGTCCTGGGTCTGTCCCCTCCCAGCTCCTGCTGCACCCCCAGCCTGCTCGCTGGCAGGACAGAGCGAGAAGCCGAAAAGTCCTTGGCCTGGTGTAAACACTGCTCTGCAACAATTAAAACATCAGCATGTTATCAGCGCTCTTCTCATCCTAATCCAAAACATAGCACCCTACCAGCTACTATGAGCTACTTAACTCTGTCCTAACTGGAACCAGGACAAAGACTTACTCAAGTAATACAAGGATAGAGCCTGTTTAAGAAATTGCAGTGGAACAGCCAGCAAAAGTAAGATACTTCAAGACTGAGAGGAGTATAATTTGGATTTTGAATCTATTGCCAGTGTAGGCTGAAGCTAAAACCTAGGTCTGTTTTTCCCCAGATGTCAGTGGGCTGGGTTATCTACATCTAATAGTAAGCGCATGATAACTTGAAAAAATTCTTTCAAAGTCTTTGTTCATACACATTATTGCCAAGTTGGTAGTGTGACTGGTGATAATTGACAATAACAAAAGTTCTAACATTTGGGAAGATAAGAATCCAACAGTCATCTGGACTGCAGGCAGATATATGGTATGATTTTAAGCTTGAAGTGTCCTGAAGAAAACAGAGGAGTTTTTCTTTGATAAATTAAATTTCTGAGGAAAGGCATTGTAACAAAATGATACGTAGAGCATGAGGACACCGTTCCTTTGAATCCTAGGAAACATTAGCATCTCAAGAGGATATGCTACAAGTCAATGTGAGTGTCTTCTATACAATAGAAACACAGCAGGCACTACTTGACTAACCAAGTGTGTCACTGGGAATTCTTTTAAAACAAGATACATATCATTATGGTGAGGTTCAGCTGAATATGCATTCCAATATTTTGTTTCTACATATTTCTAGCTAAAAAAATGTTCTCTGTACACTGTTCTCCGTAAAGAAACTGTTGGGGTCAGGTAGAATTTCTTCTAATCAACGAAGAGGCTATGAAATGTACCTACAGATCTGGTAGATAGCACAGATGAAATGTGAAGAATTGAAGGCCGATGTAAAGACTCAGCAAAAGCTGTAGTTTCAGAGGTTTCCTGTGCCATGACTGACTTTAGTGCTGTGTTGTAGAAGCTTGCAAAGTGCTGACTGAAATCCAAGCTGTGGATGCTGTGCAATCTAATCATTTCCTGAGAAGATGGCAGAGAAGAAGAAGATTTGCCACCATACCCATTGGAATGACTGTCATAATTATTTTTTTACAGGTTTTTGATGTGTTGGTGTAGGCATGAACTACCCTGCCAAGTGAGTGCTAAACTTGTGCCTGAAACATCTTCTTGATAGTGCAAAAAAATATGAAAACATTTATTTTTTTTATCTTAGTCAATTTGTTCCTTTTGAAGTCTTTAGCAGATGCATGGAAGAAACACCAACCTACACATGTCCAGAGACATCTGTAATTTTAATTTGGTTTTGCTTATCTCCACATTTTGTGCCCAATTGAATACACTCCAAACTTTAATTTCAGGGAAAACCAAGTGCCTATTGATTTATACTTTTGGCTGCTCAGCAGCTCTGAAAATTAGACACCAATGCATCAAAGCAATGTCTGCTTTTGAAAATGATTGCCAGTGAGCAGCTGGAGATGCTGGGCAACTGCAGTTTTCAGAGACTATGTACAGTATTTCTGAATACTGGATCCTAGAATACCACATGGCTACCTAATATGGGATCCTTTTAAAAGGATCTACTTTTTACTAACTACTTTTCCAAACCCTAGATGATTTTTGTTATCAGTAAAGAAATTCTTACCCTATTCTTTACCTTTTTCCCCTCTCCAAAAGCCACTTCTTCACATCAAAAGATTATGAAGCCTAGATGCAAGTTTTTTTTTCTGTGGCTTTGCCACTGTTTCAGTATGTGATCGCTGCTAAGCCATAGGTGATATTACTTTTTCTTTGCTGTTATATGGGTCCATTGCTTACCTGAGTTCTGACAGACACTGAGAACTTTTATATGATCTATCCAACTGTAAAATCTCACCATCATTAAAATGAGGTATAAAATTGCCGAGGAGGAATATCTTTACCCTGTTGATAAGAATCTTACCTTTAAAGGTTTTCCATAATTCCTATTTTGAAGCACTTTTTTCACACAGCTCAAAGTACTATTTTTTAAGCTGCCATACTGTCATGGATAATATATATACAACATATAATATATACAACAACCATTAATTTTGGCGCTATGATTCAGGCTTTGACCTGGTATGAGCTAAAGTTCATCCATTCTATGTTGACTGATTTTCCTTATCTCACCACTTGTTTCTCAAACCTCTATTTAATGACCCTATGTAGGTTTAATCTCCTACAGGCAGCCTTTGCAAGCTTTGTGCTGCTGTCAAACAAATGAAGATGCAGTAAAGTCTGTTGCTTGATTTGTGCTGCTGCTGTTGATGACACTTCTTTTAAAGACTAGAAGAAAATATTGCTCGTTGTTGACCAGGGAAGATGATGTATACAGTTTTGGCTTTTACTCTCGAAAGTAGAGTAAGCTGTAAATAATAATGACAATCACTAGTACAGACAATTTGCTTGCAGTAGGTTTCTTTCACTCAGTTGTTATCAAGAAGCTGCTTTCAGTTTAATGGAAGTGTTTGCACTCTGAACTGGCACTAGCTAAGTGTTCTGTTCTACAAGACTGGGTACGTTTTCCACAGGAAATTGCTTTATAAATCATTCTGGAAGTTTAAACTTATTTGAAGGCCCAGGGGTGAAACATCCTATAACAATTTGAAATGGAGTTTGAGAAGATCATGGCATTAATAACACCTGGGAGATGCCAAAACTAGACAGAAACAACAGATGAAACAAAGATTTCATTGGAGATACACTGTTCTGAAACTTTTGTGGGCCTTTACCAATGTAACAGGCCATGTCATGACTCTAGTCCTACCCAAAGCTGACATGACAGGAGCTCTCTCTCAAGAAATGTGCATCTCAAAAGACCTGTCCTAAATTGCAGATGATCTAGTTTCTAAGGATTAAAATCAAAGCTAGTGACAAATTGACAAGAGATGCTTAGTGAGCAAACAATGGCAAGAAATCATTTTTATCATTATTTTTCACAATATATTTCAGTTTCTCATTAGTAAAATGCTTCATTTCCAGGGGCCAAAATGACAGTCTGATAGAAATACCAAGAAAAACCCAACCTTAAACAGTTTTCCAGTGAAGTAGATTTATATGGATTTTTTTAAGGTGTAATTTCTAAAAATGTGTTCAAATGCTGATTTATTTTTTAATTTTTTAGATCCTAGATATTGCCAATGTGGGACTTAAATTTTAAAGATCTTAGATTACTGCAGGTCTCTATACATCTCTTGAGTTCTGAACTAAATGTTTACTATTTTTTTTTCTGAAGTCTTAGTATTGGTAAGCTCTTTGCATTACAATATGCTTTCTATACATTTCAGTGTCACCCAGACTGAATAAATTCCAAGATACGAAGTTCCTGGGGACTCCTGTGAACATAACATTTTGTTTCCCCTGTATACATACCACAGGCTTTCCTTCAGTGAATTCCTGATTCAAATCAAATAGCTGTAATCAAGTTGGAGCCTCCCTGGAAAATAATCCAAAACTGTATGTCCAGAACACTTCAGCCTCTCAAATGCTCCAAACCTCTAAAGCTCTTTCGTTCCATATAGGCACCAAAATTACAGTTTTTGCATGTAAATATACATGATGAATACCTTCTGATATCAGTCAAGAAGGAAACATACAGTTTGTAACACTGTAGGCGCTGTCACAACATAGAGCAGAGATTATCACCTAGGGAAGGCTTTTCTACTTGCCCTCTGCATCTTTTACCATCCTGACAAGTTTCTCGAGAGTTCTGAAAACTAACAGCAGTTGTAGGATGTGTTGTGCTGTTTACCTCTATCACAGTGCAAACCGAGGATAAATAATCAAAATGTCTTGGTCCTTAGCAAGAGAAATGATAAATTTATCTGCTTAGTTTGATGTGCATAGGAACCCAAATGCTGTGCTATATCAAAAGTGCAATTGGGAAACATGTCACTCTGTTGTATATCCAATAAATAAATCAATGGACAATTGATTTAATTCAGTACTGTGCTCTGCCCTCTGATCTAATGTGTTCAGAAGATGTAAATTTCTCTTCAGATGTGTAAATCTTCATGCAGGAAGACTTGTTATTGCAGATAACTGATAGTCATAAATGCATTGGCCAGTCGTGGATTCTAACTGTCCCAGAGAATGGGACAGTTTGCAACGTCAGTAATTAATCTATGCTCTATGGCTGTTGTACAAAACAGAAAATAAGTAGATATTCTTGTAGTTTTTTCTTTTCTCTGTTACAGAAAGATTTGAGGTTTCCAGTCCTGGCATCTAGGTTTTGCTCAGTCTAAAGACTGCAAGATGTTTGCAGATTTCCAATCTGCATCACAAATCTTTGGGACCATCTCTCCTGCACGAAGATTTATTTTTTCTTATGATATCAGTATCTCATTGTATGTCATGCTCTGGGATAAACCTGTTTATATGAAAGAAATATTATGAGTACCTCTGAATTTCCATAGTTATACAAGTGATGAGAACCTCATACACGCAAAGAGGTCATTCTAGACACAGCATTTTTTCTTGCTGACTGGCTAATGAAACTTTACATAATTGAAGGAAACATGATGATTTAGCTAACCTTACCATCTCAGTCTGCAACCAGAATTGAAGTTCTTTTATGTCTAATTGACAGTGTAATACTTTGCACATAGGGACAGTACATTTGAGAAATGCTTGGAGCTCAGTTTCAATTAAACGCAGACTGTAAAATGAAGTTGTGAAATGGAGAGATGAATCACTGTTATTCTGTGAAATTGTGAAGATGAAGCTGCTATGCTAAAAGACCAGAAGGTTACCTTAGGTATGTTTTTAAAGTGGCATCGCCATCCTGTATCTACTCACTGTTATTGCAAGATGCAAGGAAAAGATGAGCATACTAGTATATGCTTTTTTCTTACAATGCTGTCATTCCAGCCAGAGCAGTTACTGTAGGATCTTCAGCAGAACTGGTTCTGTAAAGTCAGGTTTTCAGAATATTGAATTTCAATAATACTTTTGCATCTTTTTCAAGATTATAGTGCATTTCTGCTTTTCAAGTAATTTTATTATTTTCCAAATATTGACATCTGAATTGTCACTTGAGCAGAGGTTTTTACTATGTAGGATAAGAAAAACCTGTTTGGATCATTCCCTCATAAGTACTATAGTTGTGGGTCTACAAAAATTCACAGTTTAACAACACACTGACTGGTTCTGTTCATGTGCTGCCTGTGCCTGACCAGAGGAGGCTTATTGCCAGAAACTTGGAAAAATCAATGGAAAAAATAGTGACCTATCCAATTTTCTATAGCTTTGCCAGGTGCTTGGTTCGTCCATTTGCTTATTAAGGGTTAAGTTAACATTTTGCTCTGTCAGCTACTCATTTCCTCTGTTAGATATAATAGATATATTAATAGGTATATTAATGTTATAAGTAGTTGCCCAAGTGACTTAATCAGTGGTAGTTTTCTCGAGTAAATATTTTATTATTATGGTCAGAAGAAAAATGAGATGATTCCCACCACAACAAAGCAGAGGTCCATCAAAATGGTGGCAATTTACAGATGAAACAGTAAGTCCCTGAACATTTCACTGTTGTTCTTGTAGGTTAGATTAGGCCTTAGGATTGACTATTGTGTCCTTGCCAAGCATCCTGCCTATGCCTGAATATTAGCAATCCTTGCATTTGTGGCTCAATGTTCTGTAGGTAACTTCTGAGGTTATGTGAAGATCTGTCCTTCTGACACGTTCTGAAAGTAGAACAGTAGAGCAGGATTTCTGCAGATCAGATGGTATAGATATATTTGGAAGTCACTGAGTAGTTTTGTTGCCAGTCTGTTTATGTCTTTATTAACAATTTATGATTGTAAATAGAAAATGTCTCCCTGTCCAAAAGATTTTAAGCTTTCTAATAAAACCAAAGTTTAAAGTATTAGATCTGCCTCTCTGGTAAGTAAAAGCTTTCAAAATGAGAAATTCTCTAAATGCAGTCACTGTTCATCCTATCATTGTCCTAATTCTTTTTTTTTTTTTTTTTTAAATACTTGACCTTCCTAGTTGTTAGGCATTCAGTAAAAGGATGATTGTACTTTCTGGAGTAGAATTTAGTAGGTTTAGAAATGCATTTCATCCTGAAATACTTCAGTGTAAATGAGAATGCGCTTCAGTTTTTCACCTTCTCATATGTCCTCGCTAGGAGAAAGGACAAGGAAGACCAGAGATTAAGATTTGTTATGCAGCACCTTCATTTATATACTCACAGGAAAGCATTGTATATAATGATAAATTTATGTATCTCTCTTAATCTTTTTCTTTCCTTTGCAGTACTTTCCACATAAGAATCTGAAGATGTTTCTGTGAGCCAGTGTTGTCAGAAATGACTTGCCAGTCCAGCCTTTCTGAATCTCAGGCGCCTTGGGGGCTTTCGTCCTCTAATTGTGGCTTCTTAGAACGCAAAAAGTATTGAAATAATTCTGGTGCACAAAGGGAGAGAAGCATCATTTGATCTACAGGATATTTGGAACAGTTGCATTTTTATCTTCACTGCTGGCCAAGCACTCTGGCAAAGATGGTTGGGTTGTGGTTATTTTTTTAAAAACAGGCAGAGTATCATCAGAATATTATTAAAGGTATTTCCACATAGTTTTTATATTTATGAATATTTAATACTGCTCTTAAAAGCAAAAAAAAAAAAAAAAGAAAAAAAGAAGATGGTTGACAGGAAGATGAAGTTGGGTGACTTTTCCAAGAGAAAGCAAGCATGGGCCTTAAATAACAAGATGCCTCTATCACTGTGGTGTACAGCTGGGGGTCTTGCATGGAAATACTCTTACATGAAAGAACTGCAGTCAAGATCAAACTCCCAGTGTTGAAGACAACCACATCCCAGGTTTGCCTTTCAGTCACTGAAATGGCAGGTGCTGGGTTTGGTGCTTACCTTCAACCAATATTTTATGGATTGTCACGTCCTTATGAAACTTGAAATATTTGCCTTTTGTATATGATAACTGCATATGTGATTCATTTCTTTCCAAGATTAACTTTAAAACTGTGTCCTTAATCTCAAAGGAAGTCTTGCATTTTACTGATTCTATGGGCTGATAGTGTTGAATAGAAGAATACGATCATCTGTTACCCATGAAGAAATTAAAGAAGCACAGCACTATTACTAAGGACATGAAAAGACATTTTCTTTCTAAACAAGCTATGCAATCTTTCCCATAAAATGCATGAATGCAGCTCTGTATTTCTCCCTCCTCTTCAGCTGGAAATCAGCTATGTTCTTTTTATTTTATTCCAGTACTGTTTAGGTACTGTGGCCTGAAGACAATCATACATGTATTACTGTTCTAACAGTCAATAGAAGGGCTCTGTCACTTACATGGCTTCTGTATCAAAGTCATAACAATTAAAACTTTTGACGCATTTTATCGTGCTTTGAGAATTTTTAGGCTAAGCACATTAACTTCCATTCTACTCGTTATTCCAACTACTGTAAAGTTAAATCTTTCAAAGGCTGAAACATGTTACCTGTATTGAAATAGCTGATAAAATATAGAAATTAATCCTTTTGCTATTTCTGTAGGTATGATGATGCTCTCTACTGTGGAACTTGTAACGGATGGTAAGCTTGCAGTGTAGCTTGCTGTTGAAATACACCATCTCCTTTCCTTTTTTCCCAGGGCTAATTTTTGTTTACTTACCTGTTAGAGGCACTTCTGATGCAGTCTCACAAGGTGGCACCATAACATCACATCACATCATGACTTCAGTTACCTGTTTAAAAGTTTCTCTGAAATACAGGGTACTTAAATACTTTGATGCTACAAACAAAAAGATGAAAACTGCGGTTATCTGTTGATTTTAAAACTGTAGATAATAAGGCAAAACTTCATATTTGCTAAAATTAACAGAGTTAAATCTTAAAATGGGCAAAAATAAATACTGTTGAAACAGATACATGAAAGTTAAATGATTTTGTGTATCGAGTTTTTGTATCAAGTTTGTGTACAAGAGAACTTCATTTGTAATACATGTTAATTGGACTGTGACCCACTATAGTGACAGTTTCTGCCTTATTGCATTTTAAACCCTCTCTCAAATGCAGATGCTGTAAGTTTCCAGGCAATTATTTTTTTCCTTTTGCATGACATTGGTCTCAGTGCTATCCGATAGCATTAAGAGTACCAGGTTGTTTTTCCCTTTTATGAGTTAATGTGCTTTTAATTCCATCTGTTCAGTTTTGCTGTCTTTCAATATAATTAGATATTATTTTCTTTTTTTTTTTCATTACGTAATAGCAACTTGTGTTTTTTATGTAGAAATCATTATTTCTTATACATCTGTCATATACTCTTTGGAGATATGGTGGCCATAGCTGTTACAGGTAATTGAAAATTTTTGATTTATAGAATGTTTTCTTTATTTTCTGTCTTACCCTTTATAAGTTGTGCTAGCTTGTTTACATTAAAACAGTGACACACTTGAAAAGTTGAAGTCTTTTTAGGTTGTCTGTGGTACGTCTTTCGCATGTTATGAGAAAGCACAAAAATAGAATAATTCAACTTTTTTAATTTTAGATGCACATTATGTGATATGGTGACATATATTACTGATATGGTTTAGTGGAGGACTTGTTAGTGTTAGGTCAGAAGTTGGACTGGGTGATCTTGGAGGTCTCTTCCAACCTAGATGACTCTGTGAGATTCTGTGTGATGCGCGGAAGTTATCCACCATAATGTTAACTGTTAACCAGTTTTATGTTGATGGCTTTAAAACATTTCAGTCTCAGGTAATCTATCTGTTTAAACTTCACTGGGACTTAAACATATGGCTGATGTTCAAAATGTGGCGAGTGTACTGTTCTGAGTAGAAATGCTTCAGTGAATTAAGGTCAAAGCAATGTAAGGCCTCATATGGGACATTATCTTTCTCCTTAGTGCGATGGAGTCAGTTCTAGGGTATGCTGTTTCTTTATGAGAACTGGAGAGGTCCTATTAAAAATCCCAGAAAATTTAAATGTACATGAAAAATTAAACAAATAGGGACCTTGCAGAAACTAGAAAAACTCATGTTGTAGAGACTTAACAGATTCAGATTTTCTGAAATAACAATATAAAGGAAGCTAGATAGAGGTTTTGGTACCGATACATTTGTAGAGTGGAGTCAAGATGCCCAGTAAATCAATCTGGGTTGAAATAAGAGCAGGACTATAAAGTGTTTGTTATGTTACTACCCATTACAGCTCAGCTGGGACAGAAAGTGGAAATGAAATTGGATGAAGAAGGCATTAAAGACAAATCACGATTGCTGATGTCTTTAGGAAGATGTGTCTGAGACAGAAGCAAAGGACATTGTGAGCACATGTTCTGCTTTTTTCTCTGTAAGATTTTGCAGTTATAGGTGTCTTGTAGAGATGTTGGTGATGCTGAGTGACTATCAAATTCTCTCTGGTGGGGAAGAGGAAGAGACTGTTCTTGGTGTAATTAAAAGATCATCACCATTGCAGATGAGTGCCTTTATTTAACTGGAATTTCTGCCATTCTTGTCTGTAAAAGACATTTCAAAGTCTGAATTCTGAATGAAATTCCCTGCTGCCCTTTTCTTTAGACTAATTTGCAAGACCAGTGACAGACAAGTCAATGGCATCAGCCTCCTGTGCTTTGCTAAGTTATCAAGTAAATTAATCGTTCCCTCTGTCCTTTTCTCAGTTAAGATTTGTTCAGATCCAAATATTTGTCTACTTAAATCCATGACTTTGTTAGATATATTTTGCACACACACGGTTGATCTTGCATGCATGCTGCTGACTGCATGCTCGCAAACCCTGCAAACACACCCTGATTTACTCTTTTCCACTTCTGTGCACATACAGGTCAAGGCTGTATGTGCTTGAAGATGTAGGCCAAAATGTTTTAACTCTGCTGCAGAGGGCTGTGGGCAGCAATCCAGCCTCCTACTCTGTTAGTGTAGCTTCTCTCAAGTGAAATCAGCAGGGGTGGCAGCCTGCCAGTAGCAAGACCCTCCTTGCTGGGTGCTGAGTCACAGCCTGGACAGTTCAGCACAGCCAAAGCTTGCTGTCTGCTACCTGTGTGAACAAACTAGACAGAATGGTAGCTGTTTGATGAAAGGATGTTAATTGAAGACCTGGGCCCTTCGGGAAAAGCTTTGTAAGAATGCAGGTACCAAGTGTCTCTCTTTACTTGACAGGAAAAGGTTTTCTCAGCTCAGTCTCAGAAAGTGCGGCCCAGCTCCTGCAGAGGAGGTCAGGTTCAACTTTTAGCAGACCTTTCACCCCCACAGCCTATGGGCTGCTTCTCACACCACCCTGGAGACAGTACTGATAGTAAACTCACGCTGATTGTTAACTCTGGTTTTAGTATTTGCTATTCTGGGTTACTTCCATGATAATTAGAAGTATGTTAATTTTCACTAGACTTTTTTTCCTTTGAGGGGAAATGATTTTCTATTTTGTAATCTGTTAAACTTTGTCATTATGAACTAGTAGACCCTGAAAGGAAAAAGAACATTAGGATTTTAACCAAAATGGTCTTTTTGTTTTTTCAGAAAATAGTCCTGCAACTTCTTTTGGTATGACTTCGTGCAGTAAGATTCTGCATACAAAAATATAAAAATAAAAATCTGCAGATTCAGAGACGGTTCCCTCTGCAGGAATAATTTGAAGCAGAAAGACTGCTTTTGCTCTGTCTAAACAAATAGGTTAAACACTGTGTGTATTCTCAGAAATAAACTAAATTCCAGCAAATTCAATGAAGTTTTTCATGTTCAAAAGTTTTCCTCTGTTTTATGGTGATTTTAGTGACTGTTTTTCTTCCAGTGATAAAAACAGATATGATAAGGAAATACAAATATTGCCTATTGTAATTTATTTCATCCTAATGACAGTAGCAGTAGACTTTAAAGAGTGACCTGAGAAATAGTAAAATTTGGCTTTCTGCAGAATTTGTTAGCAAATGTTCCTAATGAAATGACTTGATCCCATGTGACTCACTTTCAGTATTTTTCCATTTCCAGTTATCTCCTGTAGATGAAAAAGCAGAATACAAGGAAAGAATTATTGGCATCCAAAGATGGCGTATTTGAGATCTTTTCCTTCTTCCAGGAAATTCACAAAATTAAATACTGGTTTATTAATGCAGTAAGTCTGACCTGAATTGCTTAGAGTTGTTTCTTTCACTTACTGTGGTAATTCTGTACTAGCCAGATATCCTTGAGGGCCTGATTTCAACAACAGAAAGACTCCTACTCCTTTCAGTAGGCAGGCTTCAGATCACATCTTAAATAATATTTTGCTTTGTTCAAACACAGAATGCTTAAAAAACAGATCAAAGACAGAAAATAATTTTTTTTTTTCTGAAGAAGTACTAATAAGCAGGCACTATCAGAAGTGGAAAACAGATTTGCTTCAAGTTTTATTATCTCATTAAGCAAAATACAAAAAGTGAGAAAATATTATAGGTTCACGTGACAGATGAGATAAGTGGTGTGTTTGATAACAGTGGCCAGGAGAGCTAAAGGAAACGTGCAACAGTCTGTGTATCAGCACTGTTTTCCAAGCTGGAAAAATTTGTATGGATTTGGAAACCTGCTAAAATTCACAAATCAGTCTATGGTAATGCAAAAGTTTCATGTCTTGTGACCCAGATTCCACTTCTGCAGACAGAGATTTCCAGGTTTGGGTGGAGTCTAAATGGTACTCAGCAGTTTCCATCAAATTTCCTTTGACACACAAGGTACCTCACTTTTAGTGGTGGGGGTGTTATAAATTACTTAAAGCACGTCATGTGAACAGCAAGCCTTTAGCTGCAAAATAAAAAGAAGGGAAGAATTTCTGGGCAGCTTGTGAAACTAGAACTTTAGTCTTGTTATGTTCTGTAGGACCACTGTACTAGGTATTTCCAATTTAATGCAAGTGTCTTATTTATGGCCAGTTTAGCTTTAATTCTGGAGCTCAGCGTTCACTTCTGGAGAAGAGATGATCCTTTATTATGAAATTATCCTCTATTTTTTTGTGTAACTATGAGTTTAAGCATATTATTTTAATAGATCATGAGTTTTTGAATCATTCTTTCTTAAAACCTCTGGACTGCAGGCCACAGTTATTACTTTCCATCTGCTTTCATATACACAGCCAATAAAAAGAAGTCATGGAGCACAGGGTGAGGAACAGGTTTTCTTATACAAGGAATTGATGCCAATAGCATACGTCTCAGTGGCAAGTGAACAGCAAACAGAAAGGACCCCTTGTGATAGCAAAGAACGAGCATGTCTGTGTATCTTCTGGGCACAGCCTTCATCCAGTCTCCACACAAAAAATGAAATGAATTAATTTCTCAGTAAAGGTATAGTTCTTTTTATATATCTTCCTCTTTAAGTGTGCAGGTAGCAATTTAACCTTGTGTGATTTAGTTGTGTTGAGGCAGATACTAGCCAATACAGTTCTTTTCTCTGAGGATCCAGTCATACCATTTGTGCGAAGCAGTACCATTCTCTCTATTATGACCCTTTGATTTTGGTGAGTTTATGTAAAGATTAAGAGCCAATCAGTGACAATAAGGATGAATCTTGCCCCGAGACTACTGAAAAATACAAGAACACCCTGAATCCTTAGCCGTTTAATCTGTGCCTTACATATTTTGTAGGAGTTTTATGGCTTTACTGATTCAAACAAAATATATTTGAGGTTTTATAAAGAACAGGACATCTGAGTTTGCAGTATATAATTATTTCCTGTAACACTGTACAGTGAATTCAGCTTCCCTCTCATTTGCTTGCTTGAAATGAGTACATTTTGTCCACAAAGAGACTGCAGGCTTACCACTAAATATCACTGTACTAGACATTCTGAGTAAGCGTTTGATAAATTCTGGTAAATCCAGAGTAAATACATTAAATAGTAATTGCATATTTTGACTGAGCCTCTCCTAGGAATAAACTTGATATGTCATATATCCCTTTGAAAATGTTTGAGTAGCATTTGAAGGTTCACTCCTGAATCTCTGTCATGTATTATATACTAGTTGGTCTACCTCAGTGCAGTATGTTTGACTTCAGGTCTCTCAGATCTGCCAAGAAATATGGGGCTTATTCTGATCACGCAGCTATAGAAATAAAGTTCATTGTGTTATGTTTATTCTCATTGAAAATTATAGCTGTGTTGAAGTAGACCAGTTATTGACCTATTTATAGTATGTTCTAACTATTGTTTAATTTTTGCTTGTTTTCAGCAGAGAGCAGATAGATCATCGTGTTTCCGCAGTTAATCTGTGGTATTAACCTTGTGAATGCCAGTGCAGAGATAAGGTAGGGTGAGCATGGAAAATTAAGCCTGTTATGTAAAAAGAGACTGGACAAAGTATTGTCTTAGGAAGGTGAAATGGAGAGGGTTATGAATCCTGTGATGAAATTCAGGAAACTTGACTCGGTGACCTGGGTTTTGAAACCTACAAAGCCTCCCACCTTTCCCTCTACTATTTACCTTTAGTTATATAAAACAGTTCTTGAATTGGTAGCTAATCTTCCCCAATTGAATCTAATAAGTTACAAATAAATGTGATTCTTCATGACGTGTGATGCTTATTAATCTCCATTTTATGTTCCACTAAAAGGGGGAAAATGAAGTATATGCAGAGGAAAAGGAGTCAAGGACGCTTCCCTGGTCATCTACTGATAGATTTATTCTGCCCCCAAGTGGGACCTTCAGTCACCTCTATGACTGCTGGGGCAGCCAATTTCTAAACTCTTTTTCAGCTTAGAAATCCATTATAAGGACAGGAGAAAAAGACAATTGTGGTGATAGTTTTTAATGAAAATTCGTAGATGATACCTTTTTTTGTGAATGGGATTTGCTTTCTGTCTAGTATCTTTTTACTGTTTCTGCTAATTGAGACTATGGTGATGTTGCTGGCTGCATGTTTCTTCCTGAGTTCATGAAATGAGGTAGACCCCTTTTTATTTTAGTTAAATGATTTTTCTTGTCTCACCTTAGGAGTCTAAATTTTTGTTTTTACCAGCTTTGATTTATAATCACCTGTGTTGTATAGCAGGGTTTTATGATATGACTGTTTTGCATCTTTCAGCTCCAAGCTTAATGAGTTTATTGGAAGCGTTTGTTGGGAATTTTAGCCAGAGTGTCTTTGAACATGCACGGTCAGTGAAATACAACTGAACAGAATGGAAATAGGTAGCAGCACTTTTGGAGTAGTCCCACCACTTTGGAATCTGGAGAATGTAAAGCCTCTTCATTGCATTTCTGCCTTCAATCCAGCTGAGTTGCAAAAGTGCACTGTCACTTATTTTAAATAGAGCTTTTCCAATATTCACAAGAAAACATAAAATACGTTGGCCAAAACTTTGGATAGATTTTTATAAAAGATGTACACATACTAGTGTATCACCAATTCTTTTAATATGCATGAGGTTTCAGAGGTCTTTATTATGAAGGGTTATATTTTATTCATTATTGAACAAGGAACAAGGTTTACAATTTGTATTCAGTCATCCAAAAAACACAGGAGAATGTCTAGACACTGTGAGAAGGAGGAGTCTTGACTGAAAGCTATTAATTCCACTTTAAGAGCTGGTATTGTGTTTGCTGTTAGATTAGCGTAACTAATAGGAGAGTGAGACAGAGGGCTTGAGGTTGTCCCAGAAACTGTTCTTTATTGGTTTACTTTCTTTTCTACTTAAACTTGCTTATTTGAGTTTGAAGTTTGAAGTCTCAATGAAGAGTCATGGAGTTTTTGCTTCTGTATATGCCAGCTGTAAAACCTTTCTGAGAGGCTAAGTATATTAAAGATACTGACAAAAAAAAATCCTGATGCTTTCATTCAAAACTAATTACACCTTCTCAGAAAACTTTATGTTCCTCCCAGTAATACTAGTTGTGAGGGGTTGGAGGTTATGAATACTAAGAGCTGTAACAAATAAAAGCTATAAAACTCATTATGATAAACATGCATGTGAAATAAAAGGCAAGGAGCATGATCAATTTTAATGTCTAAGAACACATTCCTTAAGAACACGTATACCATATCCTGGATATGACTGTTTGCATCATTTGCAGAAAATCTATGGATCTATACAAGAGAAACGATATATTTAAAAATAAATAAATATTTTCTCATGTAAATGGTACATTTATTACTAAGGTGATAAAAAGTATGAATGATTGTTCTACAGATATCCAAATGAAGATTTCAAATAAATATAGAATAAATTTAAGTTTAAAGAGCTTGATTCTTCTTCAGTTCTCACAAGGTTATTTTTTAAATTATCCGTGCAAATTTTAAGATGAGTCAAACCAAAGGTTTTGCTTACAGTAAAAAATACAGTATTCATTACATTGATGGTGATTAATGTTACACATTGCACATAAATACTACTTAACCTGCATATAACTTAAATAAATTAATGTAATCAAGTATACAAGTTGTTATTAAAATACTGATGGTATTTTAAGCCACCCACAAGGTTTTCTTTGTGTTAGGTCCTGCACAAAGACAGAACAAAATCCTGGTTTCTGCCTCAAAAGTGTTTACAACCTAAGGATATGAAGAACAGCAAAGGTCAGTCAGACTTTTAGGAATACAAATTCCCATATTGCCATTAGCTGCACTTCTTCATTAGCATAAGTTCTATTGTATCATTTACATTTAACTAGAGACGGTTATACTTTGCATAAGAGCACAGATGCTTTTGTTCTTTCATTTGCAAATGGTTTTAAAATAAATAAGAATGACAAATTTGTGATAGGGTCCATTTCTCACACACACACAAAAGGAAAATAATCAGGTTCCTCTTTTGAAGTTAATTTTGAGATCTTTTGTCACTGAATGTTTTAATGGAATTAAAAGAAAAACCTGTCCAAAATATTCAGAAGTGGCTACATCTTGGTTACTCAAAGATATTAAGCATCCACAAACAGACTGATAATTTGAAGTTTACACTACTCTATAAAAATGTTTACTTCTTTCTGCTACATACCTTGTTTTCCCTTTATAAACAATCAAAGCAGCTGTGAAAAACACCAGAGTGACGAACATTTTACACCTATTTTCTACAGCTATTGAGCACTGCAAGAGTAGGTCATCAATCAGGACTAAAATTGCCAGCAAGTCTACCAAATTATTAATGCAGTTCATTCTTGCTGCTAATGAAATTGAGGAGGATATGAATCAAGCAAAGCTTTATATCACTAGAAGGAAGTTATCTCTAAGTCTGCTTGAGCTGTGACTGAGGCAGTTTCACACAAGATGGAAAAGTTGTTCATTTAATCCATTCACACTGTGCACTATATTACCTGCTACTTGTCTATGTTGTGTCACAAATCAAAGTTTTAGCCCATGTCCTACAAAAAAAATCTAGAGGAAAAAATCTAATCCTAGGCAGTTGCACTCTTAGAAAGACTCAGTCTTGGAAGTTTCTTTATGTATTTAAAGCTTCTGTAATGTCTCAGGCTTTCAGATATCAATCTTGGAAATGAAATTGGATAATAACTTTATCAACTGCAGAGCAACGCTAATATTGAGATGGTGACAGACAGCTTTTCATATTCTTTATAACTGTTACAATAAACCTGGATTTTTCTCTTGTGTTCTATGCTCCAAAACCATAAAACCAGGAGTCTAAACTGAATCATAGGACTCCTCTTTTTTCCTTATGAAACATTTTAACACATATTTTTCACTGGCACTGGGTCATTCTTTTCCACCTCCCACTAAGATAAAGTGGAAATGTCTAAGCTACCTGAAGAAGACGTAATCCAACACAGATGATAATTTGCTGATCTGTGGTCTGCTTTTTGCTGTCACTGAAATCGGTAAACAAAAAAAAAAAAACACACAATCCTTTTCATAATCCCAGGTTTCTAAAGGGCAAGTCTAGCAGTCATATGTTCTTATATCTTCTGCGGTTAAAATTCAGTATGTGTTTAATCATGTTGGTTTCACATATAAACCTATGTCCACAATCTAACACCTTCAGGATGAAAAACTCTATTGCATGTAGATGATATTAAATTATTCTTGATGTGTATGGAACTAATCACTGAGACATAATCAAGCCTTATGTAAAGTAGTTAGGATGAAATTAGTGCCATTACAGATTTTTTAATAGTTAATAAAGTTTGCTATTGGGTGCTATTGAGTATCGTAAGTGAATTCTCCCTTTCCCTTATTGTTTTTCATGTCTGAAGGGTATTGGACCTTGAATTTTTCTATTGCTAGAAAACTGTTTGGGAGCATAGAGAACTACTGGAACCTGAATTGTGACATCTCCTGGACTGAAACCTGAATGACTGCAGGGGCAAGGAATTTTCATTACAATCACTGGATTGTCCTGTCTTTTTTTGTGTATTAACTTTACTAAGACACTGATGTACATGTGCAAAGCACCTAGCTGCTTATAATCCTTCATTGTCTTTTTGTAATTCATGATTCCTAAAGAATACATCAGAGAAATATTATCTTCTGAAGCATTTAACATCCTTGCTATCTTGGTTAAAATTACTTTATTTAAGGAATCTTCTAGTAATATTGCAGGAAAACAAACTTTTGTTTAACATAAACCAGAGGAGAATGAAGAAGTAAACAGTAGCAAATAAGAGATCATTATAGATCCACGCTGTAAGGAAATACAAGAGAGAAAAAAAATTCTTTGCAATCATTTATATTTTTACAGTTTAAAATTTTTCTTCTAAGAGAACTTTGACCAGAGCAAAAACTACAGGATATTGTCTGATGTTTTTACCTCTTAAGTGTTGCCAAGTTGGGAAAAAATGGAATTTATAAGGATGAAGCATCAGCTTGGGCTTGCCAAGTCACTTTTTTCTGTCTTGGTTATCAAAAATAAGGAACTGAGTGGATGCTATCATTGAATGATGCTTTATTTTCCTTTGCTTACATAAAAATTGTTTCTATGGTAGATTATAGATTAAGGGTAATGAGCTCAGGCTGAAAGGTAGTAATTGTTTTCTGTTATTCACAGGTCTAAGTTGACTGCTGGCTCATTGTTATGCATTACTGTCTATGACATTAATAAATGTCCATCTGAGTACAGTTTGCTTTTTTAGGAAGTGCTTTCTCCTGTGCTAATTTCACCCTTGTAAATGAAACACTCTTCCTGCCAAAGAGATACCAGTATGTTTGGTAAACAAGGCCTGAGTTTCTCATTTTAAGTGTTGAACCTTAAGGTTCATGTTAGCATGAATTGGATCCAATTCTCATTGTCACAGAAAAGTCTGCATGGGGCACTGCGACACCAGGTGAGCGTGTCTGAGCTCTACACTCAGACGGTGGAGTATAGGTTTGGGTACTGAGGGTGTCTTCAGTCCCAGAAGGAATACAGACATATCAGCACAACACTGTATTTAAATACACAGTTGTCCTGCCAAAACACTGCATAAGCATAGCCAGTGCTGGCTCTGCTTCTGTGTTGTGCTGTAACATTCAGTGTATCCCTGAGCCTTGCTCTTAACCGATGTTTCTTGTGTCATGGTCTGAATGCAGTTGGTGCTAGAGATCTCTACAATTACTGCCCAATATCCTGCCTCTTTATTCAGTTATTTCTTCAGTCAGTTATTTCACAGAATCATCTAGGTTGGAAGAGGCCTCCAAGATCACCTAGTCCAACCTCTGACCTAACACTAACAAGTCCTCCACTAAGCCATATCACTAAGCTCTACATCTAAACGTCTTTTAAAGACCTTCAGGGATGGTCACTCAACCACTTCCCTGGGCAGCCTATTCCAATGCCTAAATTTCTTCAATATTGTGTCTATTGTGAAGAGTCTGAATGACCACTTAACACACTGGCAGTAAATAAGCCGTCTTAGTTGTCCTTGGTACTCCTTATTAATTTTCAGTTTTTTCATTAACCTTCCCCCAACAATTTCCTGTTAGCCCTCTCAAATTACTGCTCCCATATTTGCAGAACACATTGCATTATGTGTTCCTTTTCAGTGAGATGTTCTGAAGACAGATGTTTCAAGAAAGAGAATCTAAGTTGTTTTAATAAATACGATGATGTCACCTGCTTCCCCAAATTCTTTCCCTTCTCAGGAGAAATTAATTCGTAATGAAAGCTCATGAAATAACGTTTGGGAGAGCTGCCTCTGTGTTTGCATCTCACATTCAGGAAATAACTCAGATATGCCAGTACACATCAGAGCTGTGTTGGGGTAGCTATCTGATAACTGCTTGAGATTAATTCAATGAAACCATGAGAACATTCCAGATAAAAGTAGGATTGCTAAAGCCTTGTATTGCTTTAGGTGAGGTATATATTCCGTAAACTTTGTGAAGAGTTCCTAAATACTTCAAAGGATGCATTATTATTAGCTGTAAGCTGGCAGTCCTCAAGCTAATGACATATGCAATTATCAGTGTTTTCTGTGAAGCATAAACAGCATTTTACATCTGTTGTTGTTGTTATTAATAAAAGGTGATGCTGCAGGAAGCTATTAGGATTTGGGGTGGGGAGAATGGAAAATGTTTGTTTTCAATAAACCAATTGGTTCTTGGAGCAATTCTTAACGTATGCCATGAAAACATAACTTAATTTTTAAGCGCTAGAATTTCCCCCATCTCAGTCATCTGTATTTTGTATCTTTTTCTAGGATATAGTTCTCTTTTTCTATACCTATGCAAATTTTTTATTGGTACCAATGTAACCAGGTCAGAAAAACTGTTATGGCCAGGTAGACCAAATACAGAACATGTTTTGATGTAAAGCTGAACTTGGCATATTTTGTGGCAGAATCGGGTACTGGATACCATCTGTCTGGATATGATAGGATAATTATCCCCTTGCATTTTCTTAGATAATACTATTATTGGATATTTGCCTTAGAAAGGACTTGAGGTTAGTTTGGCTCCAGATTTGAGTGATGTGACTTGCTCTTGATTCTGTGTTTCCTTGATTTTCCATGTGCTTCATGTGTTTATCCAAAGGCAAAGCCTGAAGTTCCAAAACAGAAAACCACAGGAAAAGCCACTCTGGTAATGCTTGTCTTGAGCAAAAACAAATAGCAAGATAAATTTTCTGCAAGACCTTTTTTCATGACAAATGTAGTCTGGGTTCTAGACCAAATAGTCTGGCTAAGAGAGCATATTTTTTAGGTTAACTATTCAACTACAGATTCTTATTTGAAACAACTAAACGTCTTTCAGTTTACCATCTTCAGTTTCTTTTGATCTTCAGCCTTGACAATTGTATTTGCCCTTTGCTAGGATATTTGATTCCTTTCTTGAAAAGTGATGAATGGTTCATTACTGAATCATTAATGAACAATTAATGAATCTGTGTTCATCTTTAAACTCTGTACCCCAGCATCGCTTAAGCTGCTGTACAGGGAAGAAAGGTAACCATAAGCAGCCTTTCACTAAGTTATTTGTCACTCTGTGAGAGATAATGCAGATAAAACTTTTGTAATCCATTCTATCCCACGAGATCTTTCCTGATTCTTGTAGCATGCAGTGCTTCCATGTCATATAAATAAATAAATAAAAATGACACAAGGATTACATGAGGACTTTTGTTAAAGTCTGTCCTCTGATCTCCTCTGATTTTTGTTTTTTTTTTTTTTACTGGACACTTCTGTGAGTCCCCATTATAGGTATATTTTCTTAGGTTCTCCACTGGGAACCAGGGACAAGTTACACATGGAATGAAGTTTCACTGTAAGTACCTGAAATAATGAAGCTTCATTGTCAGTGTTTGTATCTCTTGCCCATTAATCTTTTCCCCTCTACAAGAGTACTCTGGATTCTTCTGCTTATCCTCTTTGGCATTCCCATCAAGCTCTATCACAGTTGGGAGCCAGTCTGGATCTACATGAAGCCAACAATTATGTATGTGTGGATTGTCTTGTTTGTTGCTACAATTAAGTAGTTCTGGCTTTTTTATTCAGAAGGGATCTAATTTGACTCTCTCCTCTACGTGCATACCAACTTGTGTAGATGTTTTTACAAGTCAGATCGCAGATATGTAACTAGAAATCAGTGCTGCCTTTAACTGAATTGAATTGTTGTTGCATTTTCATAGTGAAGAGTTCTTGGTAAGATGCAGTGCAAGAAAAAGTAAAAGCAATGCATTTAATGTTGTTGTACATTCAGCTGGTTTTATGTGAGACAGTTAATTGGAGTTAAACTAGATCTTTCCTACTGAATCAGAAAATACAAATAAGCTTCTCTGCTTATTTAAGGTTTGTGCGTTTTCCATTTTGAGAAGGAAACACAAAAGGAGAATGTGAAACAGGAAAGGAGCACCATCTAGAGTTTAAAGAGAATGCTGGAGAACAAAAAGTATGTGAAATATTACCCATCAGTTGAAATGTATTGCCCATGTAATTCTTTAGCCGACTTGTTTGTATATAAGGAAAGAATTTGTTCTGGAAATGTAACAATATGATGTTCTTCCTGGTCACTGTGGTGACAGAGAAGCAGGGGAATGTAGAATGAGATGTGATACAGCTGAAGAATGATGTTTCTCTCAATTACTGCCTTTGATACAGTCTGAATTTTTTTGGCTGTTTGTCTCCTGTGGTAAGTAAAAGCATAGGAAAGTTTTTGGTTTCTGATCTCCAAAGAATTGAAATAACAGTAGACTAAAACCATCCACTTTTTGAAATAATATAGTTTTCTACACAACTACTATACATAAACAGACTGCAACAGTTTGAAAATGTTCATCTTCGCGTTGACAGTTGCAGTTAAAATTATCTAAGAACCTGCAAATTATTTTTTAGAACAGAATAAAAGTAACAGTTGCAGGTTTGGACTGACACTGTGTGGTAGAGGGCTTTACGGGGTAGTTCCTGTAGTTCCATTATTCTGGAAAACAAAGAACAGTGGATGTTTAATGTAAGTTCTGAAAAAAAAATAGGTTTCATCTCAGATGGTATCAGACAAGAGATATTTTTGCTTTCTTATCTATGAAAGGAAGTAATTTACACTCTTAACCATTCTTATTTTGGAGCTGTGATCTCACTTTAACAAAAAGCAAGGTACAGATGTGCTGCTTGTCATTTATTGGAGGTTCCTGCACTGTTCCTGTAAATATGTCAGCTTGAGACCACGATAAACACTAACTGTACCTTCTCTGCCTCCATAGTTAATGATAGTATCTCTTTTTTTTTTTTTTTTTTTTTAAGGCCTTATTCCAAAGGGGAATTTTTTCAGGAACTATGAATGCTTATATTCATTTTAAGATAAAACTGTTACAATTGTAATGAATTAGACCAGTCTCTCATTTTTCAGAGTAAATAGAGCTTTATTTTTTAAGTGTAGTAGATGGCCTTAATCAGTCAAAAATGCTATTACTAAGATAATGGTAAAAAGAAGTTTTGGGAGATAAATACATGCCAGAGAAGAAGAAAAAAAAAAAAAAAGAAATGTCAAATATTTTCATGTTTGACTAATACCTTTGTAGTTCTCTTGGGAGTATAACCACTATTTCACTACAAAAGAAATTTACTTGACTGTTGTAGTATGGTTATGAATTACATTCAGACCAAAAGGTTCATTGGTCCTCTCTTCTCAACAGGAGTGAAATCTCATCTTTTGGGATGCTATTTATATTTGTTTTCTAGATTTTGTTAGCAACAGAATGCCACCTATACCAATCTGTGCATTCTAGACATGAAAACATGAAAAAAAGGGGCAGGTAAAGGGAAAAGCATTTTTTTCAAACGTTGTTTTCATGTTTATTCCCCGTAGCAATTAGAAATAAGTTGCTGTTATTTACCATTCCACATTTGATCTGTTTGTGAAAAAAGGGCGTACGTGAAATAAGGAACTTATATCTCCAAGAAGGGGAACTTCCTGTTTACATGAATCAACTGCAAAAATAGGGGATTCTCCTGCTTTGAGTGTTGTAAGGAAGCTGAGCAGCAAGTTAAAAAAGAGAAGTACTGACAGCAAAAGTTTGCGGCCTATGGAATCGATTCTGTAAGTTGCTGCAAGATGCAATTATTGATAGCCAGTAGGAGTCATGGGTACTCTGCGTGCAAAGAACAAGGCCTTGCTTCACTAAATCAGTAAGATAATGTAACAGATCAGGGATAAGTGCTGGGGCACTCAAACTTGTCTAAATGACAGAATTAAGAAACAGGCAGCTTCTGAAGGGGTTCAGTGTTTTCCATGTGTAATTCATGTACTGGCAAATGCCGCTTGCCAAGAAAGGCTATGATGCTATGGGAAGACCAAGAATACTTTGTGTTTGTTTAAGAAGATACTGAGCAGTATATAGTAGAGAAATCTGACTGACCTGACAGGATCAACCCTTCTTATTTTCCACATTTACTAAAAAGCTCTCAGCTTTTAACACAACAGAATCAGTCATTCTATTCTGAAAAAAATATGGACAAAAATGTCTCCCCTTTGTTTGCAACATTTAATCCTTCAGTGCATCACACTTCATGTCACATGAGTTGACTGGGGAGATGTATTTCCATTCTTCAGTTTCTATTACAAGTTTCTCTTGAACATTGGTTATTTCCTCACTTGACACATTTCTCATCGGTAGGTGACATCCAGAGAGAAGGACTTGAAGAATGCTGTGATCCCCTGTCATCATAGAAGTGGATCCCAAGGACAACCACGCTGGATATTCAGGTGCTTTATATCAATTATATCTTTTAGCACAGAATGCAAATGTTGTCTGGCAGATGACGCAGTTACTTTTCACTGAGAAATTAAGGGAATTATAAATGAGGGCAGACTAGGAAGCTTTTGGGGATTTATGATTTCTGGATACCTTGAGAACTTCCAAACTGTCAGAATTCAGTCAGGTGAACCAAGTTCATACCTAGCATAATCCTAATAAAGACACCATTGCTACAACCATGGCAACAACTTTTTTTGACAACAAGCTTTTTGTGCTGTCTTTAAGGTTGAGAATGAAAAGCTCAATGTCATTAAATACACAGTTGCCTCCTCCTATTTTGGGGTGATTATGCCTCATCAGGCTCTTTTCTCTATTTGTACCCTAAGCATTAGGCATGTTTGATGGAAATAGGCATACATTGCATTCCAGACACTGGGAGGAATTATGTGAAATGTGTACCTACTTCTCTTCACTGTGAAAGTCACAGTGAGAGTCACATAAGTCCTCTGTTATTAACACTAGCAGTTCCCTGGAGTCCAAAATGTGCTAGACATTTCAGAGAAACATAGAAATATAAGCAGTTTGGTTTGTAGCCTTCACAAGTCTGAAACCTGTAAGCTACAGCTTTTTACCCATTGCTGTCTGCATATTCCATAGTTTTTCCCGTGTAAATAACAGATGTTGGGATGCGATTTGACATGTGGCAAGAGTTTGTTAGGTGAGATCAAACACTGCATGGAGACTGTTAGGACTGTGTTTGGCACGAGCACTCCTGTGGTCAACGCTGCAACCTTTAGTAAGTCACTAGTGCAGAGATAAGGCCCTGAACCGGAGAATACACGTTAGTAATGTAGCTTCCCACAAAAAAGAAGGCTTTTAATCTGATTGTGGGCTAGACCACGATTTGGGAAACACTTTTTAACGCGGTCACACAACAGTGGGAGCCCGGTAGCGGTAAGTGACACACTAGAAGGGCACGGATCCAGAGCAGCGACTCGGCGGGCAGCGCTCCACGTCAGCAGCAGCCGCTGGGCCCCGCTCCCCCGGGCGGCGGCAGCGCGAAGGCCGAGGCCTCGCGGCGGGGCGGGCCGCACTACAAGTCCCGTGAGGCGGCGCGGGCCCCACCAGCTCGGGGCGAGGCGAAGGGAAGGGAGGCGAAGGGCGGCGAGGCGATGCCGGCGGCCGGCTCGGAGGCGGAGGAGGGCGGCGGGGAGGGCGCGGGGCCCGGCGCCGGCCCTCCGGGCGAGCAGCCGGGGCCGTGCTCCCCGAAGCTGTGCGGCTACCTGCAGAAGCTGTCGGGCAAGGGCCCCCTGCGCGGCTTCCGCAGCCGCTGGTTCGTCTTCGACCCCCGCCGCTGCTACCTCTACTACTTCAAGGGGCCGCAGGAGGCGCTGCCCCTGGGACACCTCGACATCGCCTCCGCCTGCTTCAGCTACCACCAGCCCGAGGCCGGCGCTGCCGCCGGGGACGAGGGGGCCGCCTTCGAGGTGCACGGCCCCAGCGGCGCCGTCGCCGTGCTCAAGGTAGGCCCCGGGGCGCCGTGCCCTGCTCGCCCGGCCCGGCCCTTCGACTTCCCGCTGCTGGCTTCGGTTTGTTGTTTTAAGGGAGAGAAGTAATCCTTCCCGAACCTGGGGTTGATAAGAGATGTCTGCCTGCCCCTAGTGCCCCCCTTCATCTTTGCCTTAATGAGTAGTTTTTTAAGTGCCCCTCTGAAGGAGGAAAGAATTGCCTCAGGTGAGCGCAGGGCTGCCTTGGTCGAGTGGGTTCTGTGGAAACGTCTCGGTGGAAAAGCGATTGCCAAGGAAATCTGATGGGCTGTGGGTTTGGAGGCTTTCATTGGCGTGTTTTTCACTTTTGGGGTGTTTATTTTGAAAACATAGATGGCAAAAGTCTTAATCTAGACTGTTTGGGGAGGAAGGAAGAGGAGGGAGAATTGTTTCCCGATAGTAGCAGAGGCTGCGGATCGTGCTGTCTGCAAGGACATAGACATTCACAGGATGAGACTAAACATCAGGCTTGTTTTTACACATCTTTCCTTTGTCGTCATGGCTGGGCGTGAGGGGGGACAAAGAAGGCATTTCCACTTGATAAATTAGGAATAAATTAATCTGAGTTTGTATTATTTTTGATTGCTATTAATGCATATATTTTGCTCAAGGAATGCTCTTTGTGTGAGCTTTCACACAAACTGCTTTCTTTTGCAGCAAGTTCCTTAATATTAGATTATAAAGAATCCATAAAGTTATTTAAGTGAAACAGCAGAACTTCATATTGAATATTGGAAGAGATCTTTCTTATGTGGTTACTTAACAGTGGGAATTTGAACAGTGATAAAAAATGTTGATACTGTAGAATGTGTTTGTATACATTTTTCAATACTCTGTAAACATTTGTCAAAATAAGGAATCATTAACATACTTTGCTAAAGAGTAAACAAGTTGTCTAACTGGAAAACTATTGTGGTAATAATTTAACTATATTTGTTTAAGGAAAAGCAATGTAATCAGCAATTTTGCATGTAATCACTTGTAAATATGACTCTTTTGTCCCTATAGTCATTAATATATGTTGTTATTACTTTCAATGAATCTGCCTTTATACCCTGAGTATTTATCTTACAGAAGTTAAAGCTGCAAACTGGGTGTAAGGGTTTGTTTTATTTTACGTTACTATTGAGTGTTTTTTTTATATATGGAAATCTTCAGGAAAGTACGTAATGCACATTTTGTTTTGGTGATGTTTTTGAACAGGCAGGCCTTTACTGGGAAACAAGTAGCTTATGATTTTGATTATAGTGGGAAATAACATGTTATCTGTGTAATAAATAACTAGTCTGTCAAACAGTAGTAGTGAAGCAGCAGCCACAGGTGCCTCTTGCACTCATGGAGATGGAATTGCTCAACAATGATGCACAAATGTAAGCGATAGGGGTGTTTCCTTTTTTGTGTTTCTGTTGGTATCTTTTTGTTGGTGATGTTATTATGGCCTTACTTTTCTCAGTCATTTTTTCCTGTACTCTCTAGGAAAGAACTTATGGTAGTTGGAGCTCTCTTCATGTTTCCATACGGCAGTTGAGAAAAGTCAAGGTCATTTCTGTAACTAGCAGAAAAAATAATTTTGTATCTTCTCATTGTTTTGAGGCTTGCCTTAAAGCAGCAAAGCGACTGTCCATAAAATGCTGTTACATTATAAGCATTTATATAATAAGGAATTAATGAAGATCTCAAGGGATATTGCAGGATCAGCCGGCCTCTTGCAGCTGTGTGATTCACCAGGGGTTAAGACTTTTGGAGATGGAATTAATTTTCTTCTAGCATGATGGCTCTTTAAGGCCTATAAAAATATCTTGCAGCTAAATTAGGTAGAGACAAGAATGAATTCAAGATGTTAAGTTAAAAAGGAAAACCAAAGGACTGACTGATCCAGCCTCTGTTGAAAACAAATGTGGTTGAATCTTTGAAGAAAACATTACACACAGAGCACGAGGATAAAAGTCAAATCAAATGTTGCCTTCCCCCTCTAACTCACATGCCTTATTTTCCTCAATTTGCTTCTTGTTCAAAATTTCCAGATCTCATCATCTGGTCTTTCTCATTCACTGTTATAGGCTGAGAAGAGCAGTAAGAAATGAGCAACTGGAATTCCAGATTGCAATGATGGCGCGGTTCAGGAATGCATTATTTCTTCATAATGCCTCAGTATTTTTGTTAATGTAATGATTTCATCATCTGGATTGCTCAGTCTTTGTATTTTGTGGGAACTGAGGATGGTATGATGTAGTTGGGGTTTGTTTCTCAGTTTGATAGCAGTCTGAGGAAAAAATATATACTGTAGCCTTCATAGCTAATAAAGCAAATCATTCATCATTTAGAAATGTAGACAATCAGGCTGACAATTACATGATCGTAGTTTTTCCTACGTATTTTGAGCAGTTAAATTACATTAGAAGAAGCAAAGTATATGTAAAAGTCTTTTTCCAACCCCTTTGTAAAAATACATAACAAGTACCATAATTTTAGGTGAAGAGTCAGAGAAAAGTATGCACTTTGGGAATTGTAGATGGAGAATTGTGTTTGAGAATATCACGGAAAGGGCCTGATCCTGCAAATACTTGCTGTGGTGTAGAATGCTGGTAATACAGTCAAGTGAACATTTGCTCATATTTGCACAGGGAGGTCTGTCATTAAGGGAGAAAAGAATTAGCATTATGAATATATAAACAAACAAAGAGGAGGTTTCTCATTTATTTTTAAAGCAGTGTATTTTGGCTAATGGCTCTGTTCCCTTGCTTTTGAAACAAAGCAACGCTGGCTGGTGATGATAGCCTGTGTGTCTGGTCACTTGTGGGTGGATAACTTCTGGGGGAATTGGGGTGGGGTGGAGAGAATTGCACAGACTTCTTTAAAACAAAAAACAAACACTCATTTTTCTGGTTATTGGCCAAGTAGTAT
This sequence comes from Anser cygnoides, assembly GCF_040182565.1. NCBI lineage: Eukaryota > Metazoa > Chordata > Aves > Anseriformes > Anatidae > Anser > Anser cygnoides. The sequence goes on from NC_089883.1 coordinate 14,539,795, forward strand.
GTGTTCCAGGCACTGCGGAGTTCGGAGCCCAGATCCTTGAAAGTATTGGACACCAAACTCAGTGAAATCAGAGCTATTTAGGAGCTTTTACTCCAATTTGTCAATAATCTTTAAGGCTGTGGCAGTGATTAACGGCATCCTTGTGAACCTCTCATGGTGCTGAGTTTAAGTAGTGTTGGTTTAGGACCCAGCTTAGTTAGGTCTTAACTCAGTTTAGAAGACAGCTCAGTCATGAAGGTGATTTGTTTCCTGAGTTGGTAAGACTTCTTGTTTTAACTTTGCTGATTAGTGGTTACAGTACTTGAACTGAATATTGGGCAGCCCTCCAAAAATAGACATCTGGTTTGCAATTTGCTGTTTGAGCACAGCAGGGTTAGAAAGTCTTAAGAAATACAGACTTTCTGGTGGTGATCCCCTTTTCAAAAATGCTTGTGTTATTGGCATACGTGTTCCACCATGGTCCAGGCAGAGGATGTCACTGTGCAGTTGTTTTTTCCAAAGAATTTTTCTGTTCACGTCACACATGCATCAGAAGCAGCTAGATCCTGCAGCATCCTTAGTAGAAGAACACAGGGAGGGTTTTAAGTAAATGATCTTGATTTTCCATCCTTTATGTTGAAAAGCAGTGGGGACTGCACGTCTCTTTACTTACATTGTCTTCTGCTGCTGCTGTTGCCTGCAGGTTTGCAATAGTAATTCCTTTTCTGGCATTAGTTCAGATGACATTATTTTAAGTGTGGCTTTTTACACCTCTAACACATGACTGCTCTTCTTTGTATTGTTGCAGAATTTGTTCTGTTGTGAAAATGTCATTTTGTCAAAACTAATGGGTGTAGTCATGCTGATACAGATTTGTTCTTATGGGCAAGTGTCATACAGAAAGGAAAATTATCCTACTGTGAAATCTGTAATTAATTTAATAAGTAACTAAGAAGGCAAGTAGACCATCTGCATTCTTTCTGCTATTCCATTGATGGTGGTTTTTCTTCTTGCAAGAATACCCTTGTTAAGTTGTCAGTGACTAGCTAAGGTTCTCTCTTACTGAAGAGCCACAAAATAGTTGAGTACAAATAAGGATTCTTTGCCAGGTCTGATCAGTGCTGTTCCTAGTTAAATGTTCTGTCTCTATCGGTGACCAGTAGCCAAATACTAGAAGAAACCATGAGAAATGGGGCAAGCGTGGGAGTGTCCCCTTCTGTGACAGTTCAAGTCTCACACACAGATTTTGCAGATTTGTCTTTGTTTGTTTAGGAGGAGGGGAAATGATAAACTTACATTCTGTGTGTGGTTTTAGAAAAAGCCATTTTCCAAGAACCAACTTTGATGAAGAAAAGTCATCATAACAGAAGGTCACTGCATATTCTTTTACATGTAAAGTAAATAATTTAGATACTTGTATAAACTCAGCCAAAAATGTTCAGAGGGAGTGGGAATCCTCTATAGAAAGAGAAGGAAGACCAATTACGTTGAGGAAGGAAGGCAAAATAACACACACGGTGCAGTGGCATAGTCGTAAGGACTTCTTGGGAAATGACTTAAAACAGGAAGAGAGAAACACCTACTGCTTTGCTATCCTGTTTGACACTGAAGGACCGTAACTGCTAACTGCCCCCCTGTGCCTCCGTGCCATCACATGTAAACCGAGGGCGTCTATCTGCTGCTCAACAGAGAACAGGTGCAGATGGGAATTTAAAAGCAATGGCAAGCAGCAACTCCGATAAAATCAGTTTATTGTTTTCTAAAGAGCTTTGGGAAGAGGACAATGGTACGAAATATTACAAGAGCTCATTAAGTTGCACTAGTCATGGGCAGAAGTTAATTGTAGGTATACCTTAGGTTGAGTCAGTGTGGATTGCCTCATTAGCTGTTGTGGCAGCAGAGAACCGCTTAAACGCTACATCCTGTGTTAGTGGAAGTTCTTTGAATACCGAGTGGTTTTCTATGTGAGCACAGTAAAACCTTGCTTGACAAGGCCCGTGTGCAAATCTCAAGGGAATGTAGATTCTGATATGTATTAGAAATGGACGCTTGTTGCTGAACAGAACTCCAAAGAACCCTTTGGCTCTGGGAACAGCAGGGGAGGCACTCGCTGCTGTGGTTGTTCCAAGAGTGCCAGCGGCAGCTGTGTGGATTGGTGTTTCACAGGGCCCAAGTTTTTGCTTTCTGAGAAACCTCATAGACATACTTAAACTAGTTCCTTCAAAAAAAGACATGGGAAGAAAATATTCCCCTTGCCCCAGTTTCCTGTGAGCAAGCAAGAATAAGTATATGAAACTTACTTCCAATACAGAATAGAAATACATTGCTTACATGCCTGTCTTAGCAAATGAGGAAGGTGAACCTACAGCATCCTCTTGTATCTGCTTGGTGTATTGCACTACTTGATTTGTTTTATGTGTGCTTACTTGATCAGATTCACGTATGTTGTGTTGCCTTGTGCATATGATGTGCTGAGAGGAACTGGAGCATCAGCTCCAGGAATTACTGTCTCGGTTTTCTCATTAGCTTGCTTGAACAGTGCTTTGGAGCCATCTGCCATAGAATGTTCTGGATGTTAAAGCTCATACAGGTACAGAAAGGCCAAATTGTAAAACAAAAATTTATCTTTGATTGCTAAACACCAATATCACACATTGCTGATCCAGAGAGAGCACCCTGGGGAGGAGTCAGTTGTTGTTTGCTATGTTGCTTTAGATTTGTCTTGTAATGAACCGCTCTGAGTTGAGATACGATGGTAAATGGATCTTTCATTTGACTAGACCAAAAGTTATCTTTTATCAGTAATGAAGACAAACCTGTGTCATTAATGTGCTTTATGCAGTACTTAGTTGTCTCTAAAGAGTAAAACAGTCATTTTCCCCAGTAGTGTGGGTTTTTCATTGGTAATGCCACCAAGCACTTTGAGAGAAGGCAGAAGGACTGACTAGTGACAGGACACTCTGCGTGCTTACTAAGGACTTAGGTGAGTGTCCTTTCACAAGTGTTAACATCTTATTCCTTAACATACCATGTTACTAGCACCGAATGTTTGCTCTAGGTTGGCTGCTGAGGATATGTTTTAATTAAAATGACTCTCTTCAGGGAAGCACCTTCAGTGTCTGTTACCTTTATTTGGTCTGTTGTTGGCATTTGTAGACTGTCATTTGCCACAATTTGGAAGGACTCGTATAGCTGTGATTCTGATTGAGGCTTACAGATGTTTGGCTTCTTGGACTCTTACTAGCTATTCATACTAATGACTGTAGGCCTGTAGGTTATGTATATACACGCATAATAGCACTGTATACAAGATAGCTGATGGGATTATCATGGAATTAGATGGCAGTACGATATATTATTAAATTGTTGGTTTCTGCTGATAATAAAGCAAATAAGTAATGAAAATGGGAATTTTTGTGTGTGGGTATGGGACGTCTAATAATAAAGATGTGCAGCTGTCACAGAATCACAGAATCATTTAGGTTGGAAGAGACCTCCAAGATCACCTAGTCCAACCTCTGATCTAACACTAACAAGTCCTCCACTAAACCGTATCACTAAGCTCTACATCTAAACGTCTCTTAAAGACCTCCAGAGATGGTGACTCCACCACCTCCCTGGGCAGCCTATTCCAGTGCCTAACAACCCTTTCCGTAAAGAAGTTCTTCCTAATATCCAACCTAAACCTCCCCTGGCACAACTTTCGCCCATTCCCCCTCGTCCTGTCACCAGGCACGTGGGAGAACAGACCAACCCCCACCTTGCTACAGCCTCCTTTCAAGTACCTTTAGAGAGTGATGAGGTCGCCCCTGAGCCTCCTCTTCTCCAGGCTGAACAAGCCCAGCTCCCTCAGCCACTCCTCGTAAGACTTGTTCTCCAGACCCCTCACCAGCTTCGTGGCCCTTCTCTCGACTCGCTCGAGCACCTCGATGTCCTTCTTGTAGCGAGGGGCCCAAAACTGAACACAGTACTCAAGGTGCGGCCTCACCAGAGCCAAGTACAGGGGCACAATCACCTCCCTAGCCCTGCTGGCCACACTGTTTCTTACACAAGCCAGGATGCTGTTGGCCTTCTTGGCCACCTGAGCACACTGCTGGCTCATATTCAGCCGACTATCAACCAGTACTCCCAGGTCCTTCTCTGCCAGGCAGCTTTCCAACCACTCATCTCCCAGCCTGTAGCTCTGCTTGGGGTTTTTGCGCCCCAGGTGCAGGACCCAGCACTTGGCCTTGTGTGTATCTAAACACTTTGTCTGTGAAATATAGGATGCTGCTGTGTTTTCTAGTGTTTGAGTTTAAAACTGGAGGAAAGAAATACTTGTATTTTAAGAGAAATGGATTCGGTATGGAAGTCAGGGATATGAATGCTTGCGCAACATGTGTTGTCTACATTAGTGGTTATTTCTTTTAAATCATAACTGGTTTGAGGTAATTATAATTAGCAGACCAGCAAAGGGATCTGGGTTGTTCCTTTTGGTTGCGCTTGGGTATTCAGATGCCTGAGAGATGCACCGGTCTCATTAGCACTCTGCTTCCTTGTGTTGCAGGCTGCAACTCGTCAGGATATGACCTACTGGCTTCAGGAGCTTCAACAGAAAAGGTGGGAATATTGTAACAACCTTGATGCAGCAAAAAGGGACAGTCGAACTTCTCCTACACCAAGTGACTTTTCCAAAGGTCTGGTTGCCAAAGACAATCCTGGTAGGTTGAAAATTTGAGTAAAAACCGTGTTTATTTTCAATATAAGTTAATGAGCACAAGGCATAACACAAAGGAAGAATAGTGACCATAGTCTTTGGAAGTTTTTTTGCTTCATCTTGTTATTAAGTAACTATTTAAACTTTGCATATTTTGATGATACTGAAGTAACATGACATAAATGTAGTTCTGTGTGTGATTTCATCTCTTTTTTGAAACCGATTGATTTCTTTAAAAACAGTTTTTTAAAAAATCAAGTAAAACAGAGTATTTCTATGACTAGGTTTCATGAAGAGGCAAAGTACAGTTGAGGCTACTTCTCTTTTTGTAGTTTTAGATTCCTAACAGTTAGTGTGTTCAGCATTCTGAATGTGAAGTGCAGGTTTTAATGGGAGCAGGTATATCTTGTCTTCTGAGTAACTAGACTTTGTTCTTGAAAATAACCGTACTTGGTTTTTGGTGTGATGGGTGTATCTGATTGTGATAAATATTCTTTGCTTTTTGCAGTTGGAAGACAGTTTGCGCAAAGACTACACACATGAAATTCAGTCTCCATAATAGCTTCAGCCAATCAAAATGTAATTTTAGACTTGCGTCAGAGATATAAAAATGTAGCAATGTATTGTACAAAATTATTCTGCGTTTTGACTACACTGCTTTGACACTTTTGAATTGTTTCATTTCAGGATGGTTACAAAAATGAGTTGCTTGCTTATTTCTGTGACTGATAAATAAGACTGCATTAAGAAATCCTGTTCTATGCCAAGTTAAACATGTTAGTAAAGCTCTTTGGATTTAAGCAGTGTCTTGAGGTCAGGCATACTTCATCAACAAACTTCATGTTTAGTTGTTTTCAATTTGCTCCTCCTGTAAACCCGGAAATGTTAAGCTGTCATCTTCCCCTCCCTCCTCTCCCCTCCCCCTGTTTGGATCCCATGCTGCAGCTTTGTCCTCTAACCCAGTTTACTGCTTTCATTTGAGAGCAGCCTGCTTGTGGCTGCTTGCTCAGCCACAGCTGGCTTTGGCGTCTGTTTCAGTAGGAGCTCAGCTTTGTGTCAGCTACACCAGTCGAATAGCCAGCCACGCTAAACAGATGCTCAGTTATCTCCCTTGGTCCAGCACTGGTGCTGGTCTCAACCTTCCTTACGGTAGTGCAGGGAGGGAAACTGGCAGGAAACATCTTTGTCTCCACGTTTGTTTTTGGTCAGTGTGGCTTCCTGTAGTGGTTTACAGCAGGGACAGATGAGTGCTGGGATCACTACAGGAGAATTGGTGGGAATATGAAGTGGGGTGGTTTGAGACAGCCTTTTTGTCAGCATACAATCTGGTTAGCAGCTTGTCAAAGCATATGCTGCAAAAATAGATGTGTTGCTGTGTAACAGCAATCTAACAGCTTGCAGGTGTTGGAAAGGGTAACAAGGTTTTCTTCTTTGAAATCTTTCTTGTTCTACTGTAAGCCTCTCACTCTCTTCTAGGTAGTCTCCCTTTTTGCATTGTTACGTGGTATTTGTCTGACCCTGTGCTGAGTTGGTTTAAGTCAAAGTTTAGCCAAAAGGGAAGGTTGTTTTTTGTTCTGTTTTCAGCTGGATTACTGAGTGGAATATATTTACTGTGCAATCAGGTGACTTGCAGAGCTGCTGGAAGGGAGGGGTCACGGGGCTTAGCAGCTAAGGATGGAAGTCAGTGTGCAGGAGACAGGAGTGCCCTCTTCTGGGAGCAGGCTGTTGGATCAGATAAACCATAATGTGTAATTTAACACCAAATCTGTGTTCTTTCTGGCTTCTACCTCAGAATTGAGGTACACCCTGAAACTCATCTGTTGTCTCTGCAGTCTGTGTAGATACAGTTCCCTCATTCCTGCTTTGCTTCAGATGCAGCAATAACAAGTGAAAAAGCGCCGTCACTTTAGATCACTCATCTGCTGTTTTCTTATAAGTTGTTGGTTTTTTCTGGATCAGCAAGATGAATCAATTTGTTATAGGACTGTGTTTTTTTTTAAATTTATTAAATCCAATGCAACTAATGACAGAAGGGAATGCATGGGCTGAGTAGACCCATCCCTTTTGTGGACAGCCGGCATTTAAACTCCATTATGTGTAATTTGAAACTGCATCTGTAGTATCTCATTTTTGGTACTGCTTATCGCAATAATGATTTTATCGTAACTGAATGGTTTAAGTAGGGATTCCTTCAGGGGAGAGTGGGAAGAGCCTGAATTATTATTTTTACTTTTCGAAGAAGTACTGCAAAAGTTTCTGGTAGGACTCTCTAAGGCGCTGGTTCCATGATGATGACTAACTTGTGTCTTTTAAAAAGCCCTTACTGTGTGTTCCAAGATGTGCGTTATACTGGAGCACAGAAATTGGTTTCTTTTGCTGAGGCTTTAATACAGGTGCTATCACTAATGTTTTAAGTGGGGAAATAGTCTGCTTTGGTCCAGAAGTGAAACTGCTCGCTGTAGTCTTGTCTATTTTGTGCCTCCCCCTTTTTACTCCTGTGTGTGTATATATATATATTTTTTTTTTTGGAGCTGTTTTTGAGTTCGGAAGTCTGGAGTAACTGGAACGTATGTAGGGTTTGGGGAAAGCTTCGTAGATCAAGTTTAGAAGTTTTTATAAGAATAATCAAAGGAAGTGGTAAAGATGTGGAAAAATGGTTTAAAACATTTTTCAAGAGGGCTGTGGGAAAGCTGTGTAACAAAAGATTCCGTAGGATTTGTAATGGAGCTGCTTTAGTACCATGTAAGTCAAATAAATGATTTATTCTTTTTAGGATTTGAATTTTTAATTGGTTGACTGTTAATGTAGTCTTCATTATTTCAGCACTAAAATTGGCCATTCTTAATTTCTCAACTCTTAATTTGCAGTAATGCAAAATGGTATGTCATGCATTTCTAAGATTGCTATGTTTTAAAATAAGTTCAAAAATGAGATTGGGGAAATGTTTGCAGTAACAGCCATGTTGCTGTGCTGTATCTGCCATGTAGTTCACACCTCCAATCAGTGTATTCAGAAAAAAGTCACAAAGAACTGGATACAGATGTAAAAATCAGATATTGACATTACTTTGTCTGCTGTCATGAATATTTCTCTTAGATGACAGGCCACTGTTAATTACTAGTTGTCTCAGTGTAATTGTACCATACTAATGTCAGGTGTTGGAGCTAGTTTGATATTTAGTCATCACTGGTCTGTTGCACGGGAAGGATTTAGTTGCTTTGTAGGAGGTATACCATTTGGCAGAACTATACCCCAGATGCACATGTGGAAGTTTGACGTGGATTTTTACTTTTCTGAACTGCTTTTGAACCCTGGAATCTCAAAATAGGATACATTATCTAGTCTGTTACAGGCTCTTCTGCAAAGAAAGACTCCAATTTATTAATTTCTCCTTTAACACCTGAAGTAAACTTTTGAAGTGCAGATATTACATTATCAATCTTACCTCCCAAACACCGATAACTGAGTTTTCATTTGTCTTTCAGCTATAGTTATTCATAAAAAATGTTTTAACAGGTTCACCAATAGGCAAGGTTATTAAAATACGACCTTACCCCTGCTCAGTGCAGGAGGTATGGGCATGAGTAATGTCAGCTAATGATTTAATACATAAATTGTCCCATAAAGAGTTCCTATGCATTCTACAACGCACAAATGGGGCTTTTGGGTGGGTATTTTCTCCTTGGCCTTCTCTGCATGTCCTTATTGGCAAGAAAGTTCCTTTGTCTAAGTCATAACAGATGCAGTAAGAACCATTGTCCAAAAACTAACTCCTGTTTTTCATTTTTTTTTTTCCTTGCTGCATAAGTGTTTTTGGCAGTGTGGAAGAGCAGGTGTGCTTTCTCAAGCTGCCTTACCCACTTAAGCTGTTGAACAACGGCTTTATATTCTGGGTCACCTTGACTGATGGATTCCTTCAACTGTGGAAGGCTCACTTTTCTTTACTCCCATTTCAACTGACTTTCAGTGCTACAGTTCAAGAACTCAGTTGATATTTTTCAAATCTTTTTTTTTCTACCAGCTCATATTATAGAGCAGAACCTGCTGTGTGTGTTAAATTAGCTGTAGATCGTAGAACATCCTGAGTTGGAAGGGACCCACAAGGACCATCAAGTCCAGCTCATGAATACTAATGTCAGAATTCTTACATTTTGTTTGAGGACAACTGAAGACTAGTCAAGTTCCTTCAGTTAGTTATGTTATGTGGCTTTTAAGAAGAAGAAATGACAAGACAGCAAATAAGTTAGCTACCCGTTTGGGCTCTATTGCATTCATTTTATCTTATGCATTTTATTATGCTAGTGATAGATTAAGTTGTTTTTGTATGCTTCAGCAAAGAAACATTGCAGAAATGTAATGTGGTTTTGGATTTTATTTCTTTATTCCCTTCTGGTGATACTATGATCATATCATGGGATTTCTGTTTTTCTTTCAAGTTAATAGACAGAATCAGTGCTCAGATAAGAACATTTTCTTAATCAACATTGAAACACCTTTACTATCTGGATTCATTAAATGGGTGGAGACCCTAGGAGTTATTACAAAAGGGCAATTATTTTTTCTTTTTTGTTGTATATTTTGCTTTCAGAGTGAGTTGTAATGACACATTCTTTCTTCCAGAGCATGTACTTGTGTAGGATACTTGTGTTAGGATAGCTGTGAGCATGAAGCACCAAAAAAAGCAAAACAACAACAACAAAAAACAAATAACCAACCAAAAAAAAGACAAAAAAAACCCACAAAACCAAACAAAAACTCAAGGAAGCTGAAAAGGATGAAGGGGAAGGTGCTACAGAGTTTCATGCTAGGGCCCGTATATGTTTTGTGCCAAAATGTATTCTTTTATAGCAGCTGAGAAATAATATAACCATTGCATACCTAAAGCATGCTCAGAGGGAACTGAATCTTAAGCTCATCTCATTTTATGCAGATGCTTGCTTTTCAGGTGATGCTCAGTGAAACATGGCAGGTTAAATGCAAGTAGATTTTATACTGAATTGCTGAAAATGTTAAAACTTTTTTGTTACTAGTAATATACAACTCCTTTGCATGGCACATGAGTTTCTTTTCAAACTGCAGAATTTTTATCTGAGTGGCGTAGTTTTAGTATGGCAGGGGTATATGTTAGCAGCCCACTTAAATATTTTGGATATATGCCTTATTGCTGGTTATGCTAACCATATTGCCAGGGGTCAGGAGCAGGGGGTATGGGTCACACAGTGTAACAGTACTGTGGTGATGCTGTTCCTGACTTAGGAGTTCTGATAGACCTGAGCTTGTTTTACAAGGGGTTTTATTGGTTAATATAATGAATCCACCTTAATTTGTATGGCTTCACAGCTGCTTAAACTAGATGAGTCAATATTGGCTAGTTGAGATTATGAGTTGGTCATGAAATAACACTGCGAGAGCGTTAACACGAGTCCTGTTATCAGAAGTATGTGGCTGCATTGAGAGCTTGCTGAGAAAGTGTCTTTTTTAAAGTTGAACAGAGTATTTTACAAAGTTAAGATAGAATTTAAGATAAAACCCTGACTACATTACTAACAGACCTAGTAATATATTGCTTTATATAACAGCTGCTCTTTTACTCACTGAAAGTTTTGCTTTTTTTCTTTTTTTCCTTTTTTTTTTTTTTAATAGATTTGAGTATCCTAAGCCAAAATGCTTCAGCAGAGAGAGCTAGAACTATTCTAGCTGTGGAGATTTCTCCTACAGAGCTGGTGGGGGAACAAGCAGCTTCCCAGCCTGCGCCAGTCCAACCAAGTGCCATCAATTTCTCACTTAAACAATGGAGCACTGAAATCAAGTAAGTTGGTGACGTGGGGGAATGATAGTTGCTGGCAGACAGAGTTTCCTACTGGAATCCTACAGATTTGAAATACATGTAGTTTGAATTCCTGAGCAAAAATGTGGTAGACACGTTCTGAACAACAGCGAAGCCACAGCCTGTCCCCTCACTCTTACTGAGTTTACTCTAAGTTGTTTTAAGGAAAGCAGCAATACTCTTTTTCAGCTCTCCTGTTTACAGTTTCCTTCTGATTTTTTTTTTTCTATTTTACTTTGCCAGTATAGATGAATCTTCCGCTTCTATTTGAAGGATATTGCAGTGCTATTACAGAGCAGTTCACAAAGCAGAGCTGTGGCTTGGGCAACTAGACCACATCCCTCTTGAGCTGTCAATAAAATGTCGTTTGGTTTCATCAGCAGTGCCATGCTGAGTTAAACATCCCTTTTAAAGCCTTCCTGTTAAGCACAGAGATCTGAGAGGTCACGAAGTATGCTACTTGGCTTTTTTTAATGGCTGTACAGACCATCATTTAAGTTCCAGTAAAGATGAGTTATGTCTGGAATAAGAAATACATAAATCCTGTTACTGCATGTCCTGCTTCATTACTTCAGTTGGTAGTCTTGTGTGGCTTCTTGGGTTTGCACAGCCACTTCGACTTGGCAGAATTTACATTTGGTCATAATAGAAGAAAAATTACATGAGACAAGATAGGTGAATTTGAGGATAATTTAAAGAATGTTGCTTGTGTTTTAAAACTTCCTTCTTGATTTTGTTTTTTTCTGAATTGCAGACAATGTGCTTTGGGGAAGTCTAGCTAGAAGGGCAGTGTCAGTGTAAGCTTCTCAGTGTTGCCTGGTTTGTGTGTTCCATTGTTTCCCTTAAACAGAGCAGAAAGGCTGGTGGTTGAGCTAGGGTTTGGGAATCCCTGTTGGTGAGAGAGAGTTGTTTCTGGTGGTCCAGCAGCTATTTTAGTGTAACATTGAAGAGCTGGCCTTTTTGTGTGTAGCTGTGATCCTAATGGTTTGGAGTCTGTGCAGATCTCTGCCAGTATGTAAGAAAGAAAACTTCACGCTCTGAAGCTCTTGCAGGGTGAATGTCTTCCTCCTCCATTCCACTCTTTCTGGACATGTTCAGCTGCAGTGGTTCATCTCTGAAAATGTTCATAGAAAAAATAAGATAATATCTACTAACAAGCTTTGTTTTTGAAAAACAAAGTTACAGATTTTTTTACATGGTGTGCTCTAGTGTCCCCTCTAAATTTTAAAGAAGGCATTCCTCCTTGCAAACTGGTAACAGTGGGAAATAGTTTTACTCTCAGGATTGTTTGTTATGCTCAAACATACTCTCCTGAGCTTTTCAAAAATCATTTTGCAGAGGATTTACTGAGCCAGCAGTGAGAATCTGAAGTGTATATGTGGACAGTTGCACACTCTTTGGCCATGTCTTTTGTCCCTGGGACAAGAGTGACAACCTTGTCAGAAGCCAGTTAGTTGCACAGTAACATGCCAAAACCTCTGACAGATGTGTTCACCTTAGCAGAGGCCTTGCAGTAACATGCCTTTAAAGCTATGGACTGGCATTACCCCTGCCTGTTTTGAGCTAGCAGGTCACAAGCACTTCAGTTCCTGTGTCTAGTAAGATAAATTTGCTTTGAGATTTTGATCTGTAGCAGTCATCTAATCTATGCTGTTTTCACAAGAAAGAGGGATTTTTTTCTCCAAAGGATTCATTACAGGCAATTCCTTCTAATGGCTGTTAACAGCTCCTCCAGAGAGGGCAAGGGCATTTATAACCTTAATTTGAACTTCTTCTGTGTTAAGTGTTTAAGTAAGCATAATTACATGCTTCCAATCCCCAAATCTTTCCCTCATTCAGTCCTACAATGAATGATGCCCAATTAATAAGCATGACTGTTCAGTAATAGTGCAGGTGTCCCTCAGGCAGCAGCCTTTCTCCTTGCACAGCTTTGGTTTATGCTTTGGCCATTTTAAATAGCATTCATGTGAAAAAGCATGAATTGATTATGTAGGTCTTACATGTTAACATGTGGAAGGAATTAGGCTGCATATACGATCTCATTTATCACTTCCAGATGGACATGTGATCTTTTACTGGACCGATGATCATTCATGTGTGTGCCACAAGAGGTCTGTTTAGTTGTATTGAACCTCTGTGTAGGGCAAGGTTGTGAATGTTTTCATAGTGGTGAAAGCGAATTATTAAACTTGAGAAAATTAATCACCTCTAGAAAATGTGTGCACTATCTAATATCCTATTGGATTGTGACTAGTTTTAACCCCAGTGTTAGAGAATCAGTCAAGGTGTCTCTAAAACTTCAGAGAATTTTCCACATTACTGGAGGATGTATTCAAGTACCTGTAATGTCTTAGTCACGGACTTACCTTTGATCCTGAACACATTTATGGTGTTTTTGCCAGAGAATGTGTTCCTATAGCAACTGCGTTTACATCCTAAGGAGCAGTGGTGAGTTAAGGTGGAAGAAATTGAAAAATGTGTCTTTGTGATAAGCTGTATGTATATTTACGGTAGCTAAAGCTGAAACATGGTTTTCGACTTCTTTAAAATCCATCTTCAAGCACTAGTGGCATTCAAGCCTGAGTTTTTTTGTCTCAGTGCTGTCACCTTCTTGCATCTCTTGTTTGTGTAGAATACACGTGTGAAAGTATACTGGACTAGGGTAATGTCAAATTATATAATCATAAAATAAGACTTATAATAAAAACATTTAGAAATAAGGAATCAGTAGATCATATGTTCAGATCTTAGTTTCTGTTATACTTGTTACACTTTGCTTAGGAAAATAAATGGTTTTGTTGTTTTTTCAAATTTTGTTTTGCTATAATCTAATAGAAAGCAATGAAGCTGTCCTAGTTCAGTGCACTTAACAATTCTGTGCAAGAGCTTTACAAAAATCAGCATCAGCTCTGATTATTCATGGGCCTAACAGCATTTTAAAAGGTTTTCTGGGAGTGATTTGACTTCTTGTTTCTTTTGAGTTGTGAAGCTTCAAAAGGTGGTGTTTGGACAGGCTCTAAATACTGACATTGACCAAGGCTAGAAAAGGCAGCTGGGGAGTGCATTCTAAGAGATGAGCCACTATTCAGAGAATAGCTGTAGAGATGCCAGCTGATGACAATTATGGGTGGCCTAGGAAATACACTGATCATCATCTAATTTGATCTGTTTGCTCTGAACATTAAAATGGGGCTTCTTCCCCCCAACAGAAATTGTGATCTTTCTTACTGAAAAGACTGGAAGGAGATTAAAGGTGTTGTGCAACTCAGTCTCTGTCACACTTGCAAATTGATTGTTAAAATAGTCTTATTAATCAGTTAATCAGTTAACCAGATTATAGGAATTTTGCACTACATAATGAATGATTAGCCTAGAGTTCATTCTCAGCCTGAGAAGATATTTGACATCTGATCGAAGACTGGATTGGATCATGAAATAATCATGAAGGTGTCATATGGCTTACTTTCTGTTTACAGTTTGCAGAGTAAGAAAAGAGAACGGGGCTGACTGAGTTGTAAGTGTTTCTGTGGGCTTCCATGTGCGAAGACTATGTAGGAAATGCTGAGATACTAAACGTATTTCTTTTCAACTTTGTATCTAAAACACTAAGCTGATTTGTGTGGATTGATGTGGAATTCCCTGTAATTGAACAAAAACTTGACAATACTGAGCTACATTAATATTCAGACTTTGGATCATACATAAGTGTGGACTTGAACATTTTTGGCAGCATTATAGTTGTGGGGGAAGCTGGGTAGGGGAATCTTACCTTGTTTGTGAAGTATATTGCTCTTTTATAGAATTATCTGTTTGGAATTTAGAGGTTGCCTCTGAAATGTTCTTGTAGGTAATTGGCGACATTCTACCTCAGGAAGGAAAAACTGCTAAGGAGTCAGTCAGCAGCAGCTACAGCAGGTCCCTTGGATGATCCCAAGTTTGATGTTAATCCAGAATGTGATAATATAACGTGTGTTTTGACTGCATGCTCTTCTGTTTAATGCTTGGTGATTATCCTAAAATTTAGAGCTAAAATAACCAATCAATACAGAGATGCTGCTTTTAAATCTTTAATTTATCTCTTTTTCCTTGCCAAAACAAGGATAAAACAGAGGATGATAGAAAAGACCATGAGGGTCTTGCAAAATATTCATTTATTGTTAGTGAAAGAATTCTTTTTTGAAACATACAGTAGTTGCTAGCTGGTGTTGTTTAATAGGATATGCTTTATTTCCTTCGAGATTTTGTTAGGTTTTGGTTATGCTTGTGTTTTTAGCTTATATTTTGTTTGCATTGTTTCAGCTACAGTGGTTGTCTTAAAAAATAATGATAAAATTAATACAAAATGGACAAATGTCGGTCTCTTTTTCTACTGTGCTTTTCACAGAAATTCAATGTCATCTTTAAGAAAAGGGAATAACGAAAATCGCAAGAGCATATTTTATACCAGTGAAGAGTGGGAATTGCTAGATCCAACCCCAAAAGACTTGGAGGACTCGATGGCCCTGGAAGAAAAGAGGAAAAACCTGGCAGAAGGAAATAAAGGTAGAAACGGGAGGAAGGAGGAGCTCTTGCCCTTCCTCCTTTATTGTAGTGCATTGTGATATTTGTATCTCTGGGAAATAAGTTAAAATTTATCATTTATTAACACACCACATCCAGAGCTCAGTAAACTCTTTCTAAAATTACTTGCTTGTGATGTGTTTGAGAGTATCGAGCTGTTCAAATGTTCCTAAGAGTCTAAATAGTATATTTTTAAAGGAAATTTGAATGCTTTGAAATATCTGTTAATTAAATGACATTTTATGCAGGACTGACTAGCTCAGCTTTTCCATTTGATTTTGGCCGCATTCCACAAAAACCGAGACGCCCTTTAAAAGACATGATTGGATCAAGCAAAAACCGGAACAGCAGTGACTCCTCTCCAACTGAGTGGTATTCTGGTAATGGCAACAAACTAGTGTCTGAACTGCAACTGAAATATCAAAGCCAGCAAGAAGAATTGGAAAAGCTGAAGAAAGATCTTCTGAGCCAAAAGGTAACTAAGCCTTCAGGCAAAGTGCACAAATGCAAATGGATGTGACAGGTGATTGTTTGTTTGCCCCATATGGACACCTAACTATATTAAGAGCTCATTGTTGGTAGAAAATAATGGTATGTAATGAACCTTCATTTACAACAAGTCTTGAAACAAAGACTTTCTATATGTGTATCTTACTCTTTGAAGCTAGGTTTCCCAGTGTCTGCAAAGATCTTGGCAGATAATGCAGAAGAAAAAAACCTCTGATTAGTACTGGTAATTCCTGAGGAACTTCTTGTTTCAAGTTTTTCTTCTTTGTTCTGTTCTTGTTGTTTCCTTTGCTACAAAAGAGGAGAGTGGCAGAGTGGTAACTGACACCTTCCCACTCCTATTGTATCACAGAGTATCAGCACAAAAAGATTTTGTGAATCATAGACCCTAAGCATAAATCTATGCACTTAGTATTGCCCTCATACAGTGTTCATACTTGTATACCCCCTGCTTGCTCAGATTTATTAAATAACTTGGTTTTACCTGAAGGAATTTCTACTAATTTTAAGAAGAAATAGAGTTTAGGTCACGCTTGGAGCTGCTAGCTTCACTATTTGTGTTTTCCAGTGTGTAAGATGATCAAAGGGAAAACAAGGTAATGAATGCCTTTACATGCTTTTTAGGTGTTCTCTCCAAGGAGTACATTTGTGCTTCTGAGACAGGTTTTGTGTGAAATCTCACTATGTTCTAATGAAACATAATTCACAGATTCACAGATTCACAGATTTCTCTAGGTTGGAAGAGACCTCAAGATCATCGAGTCCAACCTCCGACCTAACACTAAGTACTCCACTAAACCATATCCCTAAGCTCTACATCTAAACGTCTTTTAAAGACCTCCAGGGATGGTGACTCCACCACCTCCCTGGGCAGCCCGTTCCAATGCTTAATAACCCTTTTGGTAAAGAAGTACTTCCTAACATCCAACCTAAACCTCCCCTGTCGCAACTTTAGCCCATTCCCCCTCGTCCTGTCACTAGGCACGTGGGAGAATAGACCAACCCCCACCTCTCTACAGCCTCCTTTCAGGTAACTGTAGAGAGCGATGAGGTCGCCCCTGAGCCTCCTCTTCTCCAGGCTGAACAAGCCCAGCTCCCTCAGCCGCTCCTCGTAAGACTTGTTCTCCAGACCCCTCACCAGCTTGGTCGCCCTTCTCTGGACTCGCTCGAGCACCTCGATGTCCTTCCTGTAGCGAGGGGCCCAAAACTGAACACAGTACTCGAGGTGCGGCCTTTCAGCTCCTTCTGTCCTCATGAGAAGAAAAAGAGTACGTACGTCTCAAGTAGCTTGAGATTTTCTCACTGTTGATACTGGGCTGGATTTAGAACTGTGATAAATGGATGCAAGATAAAAGTAGGATGTTTTCCTTGGCAACATGAGTGACTAGACAGATCTTGTATTTTAGTTTACAATCTTTAGAGTAGTAGACAGGAATTGATAACTTATTATGTAGTCACTGTTTACAAGCAAGATCATCTATTACGTATGTTCCTGTTGAGTAGGATTCCCTGATAACTGAATGTCAATTGACATGTAAGTTGCCGGTCTGGATGCTGTTATTTTTGATAAATAGAACACTTGGGTATCACTGAACTACGTCCATGAAATCATCCAGCTATTTAGTAATTATTAGAAGTTCGGTCCAGTAGCATTAAGATAGTGAAAGTGTCAAATCACAATGGAAGAAGGAAGAAAATCTAGTTTCTCAAGATTTTCCTCAACAAATGATCCTTCACAGACCCCTCTAAAGACTGTAGCTTGATATTTGACTCTGTAGACCCAGGTCTTTACAGTTTACTCTTCGTTGTTGTGAGGAAAAGAAACCTAATCTGTTAGAGCTTTGCAACAGTCTCAAAATCAGTGGTTCATTCTAGGCATGTCTAAGACTTCCAAGTCTTTGTAAATTTTCTGATGTGTTTATTCAACTCAAGCTTTAGGAATTTCATAAGAACAAATTGCTATTTCTGTCCTTGTATTCTTAATGAGTGTTAGAATTATTATTTAAAAAACAATTGAAGTCCCAGTTTCACTGATAGGTGTTGCAGATAATTCTAGGCTAGAACTTACCCTCCCATGGTTCCACAGCGTTAGACCATTAACCAAAAATGGGAAACAGGAAAAGTAATAACGTATATTAGTGAAATGTGCCTGTCAGCAGTCTGTTCTTCCTTTCTTAGTGTGTTGATCTGGAATATCTTCTTGTTATATAGCTTTTACACTTAAGCTTTTGGAGAGCTTCTAGTAATAGCTAAAGCAGACTCTACCTTTTTTACAGTATGTCTTCTGTTTTAAAATTTCACTTTTTAACTTTGCATGTAACAAACTTCACTGGATATTGGCTGGTATTCTCATTCAGGAGCACTTCAAGACCTAGCCCAGATCTTGTTCACAGAAAACTTAAGTTCCTGAAAGTTGTAGTAGGATCTCATGCCAGCAAAGATGCAAGCAGGGTTTTACTTACAGTGTAACTGCCTTAAAAATCAGCTGCTTTTGTGCGTGTATACCTGTGAATTCCCAGGCATCTTTCATGCAAGTGAAATAAGTATTCTAATGTTGTAATGGTTCAGGGTTTGTGCATTCCCATGGACAAGGATACTGGTACTTTTTTTAAAATGGGGAAATAGAGGACAAAAATAGTAGAATCACTGGACAAATTTGTTGTTGCTTGAAAAATAAAAAATGTTCAGAGACTTCATTGTTTTTTGCAAAGACCACAGAAACTCCCTTTTCTCCTTTGTGGCAAGTCAGTTCATGACTTGGTTCTGTAGCAAGGCTTTTCTAAACAAGCCTGCAAAGACTTTCTTTTTACCAAAGCAGCATGTGTTTTTTTTTTTTTTTTCCTCCTTAGTATCTTTTTGCAACTGTTAGGGAAGAGGGCAGTTAGTTATCTTTCACTTCTCTGTGCTGTAACATTCTTTTTTTTTTTTTTGTTGTTGTTTAAACCCTTCTCATTTCTTAGAACAGGGCTTCTTACAAGTAAGTGGTTTTCAGCTTCCAAGTAAGTGCTTTGCTGTAGCTGTCAACAATTCTTCCTAAACTGGCTGTAGCCTTTCCAGGCAAGATCCTTAGCTCAGGGAAAGATACTTAAGACATCCACATAAACCAATCATTGTGAGGTGTTAGCCTGCTAGGAACCATGTCATGTATTTCCTTTTTTCCTTAAACACCATCAGAAGTTTGTTATAAATTAACTCAGATGCAATAAATAAATAAATAATAATTCCAAAGCTTACTTTTGTTTGACAGTATATTTCTAAGCTATAAATTCTCCAGCTTTGCTTTTTCAGCTCAATCTTTTTTCTTTTAAATTCTCAGGAACTTGTGCGACTTCTGCAGCAAACAGTCCGATCTTCCCAATATGATAAATACTTTGCAAGCCGTCTGTGTGAGGGGGTTCCCAAAGACAAATTAGAGCTGTTGCACCAAAAAGATGACCAGATTTTGGGTCTCAACAACCAGCTCGAAAAGTTAAATCTGGAAAAAGATAGTCTCCAGCAGGAAGTAAAGAATCTGAAATGTAAAGTCGGAGAACTCAATGAGCGGCTGGGTATGTTGATGGAAACTATTCAAGCTAAAGATGAAGTGATAATGAAACTGTCTCATCAGCTCAGCGAATGTGAAGACAATACATCCTCCCAAAGTGGCGCAGTAAATTCTCCCGTGGCCACCTGTATGAATAAGGAACTACAGGAACTGGACAGACTAAAAGTAAGAGCAATGTCTCTGTCTTGATGGATAGGGAAATCTCTGCTGCCTTTAAAAACTACTTTCTAGTCTGCTCTATTTTCTGGGGAGATCACTTCAGCATTTCTCCAAGATACTCATCACCTGAGGCTTTCTCTGCTTGGAATCTACACTTTGAACTGTTGTGTGAACAATTTAAACAGGACTCGTATACTTTGAACTGGTCTGTACAGCTGTAATACAGTATCTCATACATACAGTAATTTAATCTTTGGTGTGGAGGAAGAGTGATGTGAGAAGTAATCAAAGGAACAGGAAAAAAGTAAGGGTAAGAGGAAAATATAAGCATGGAGGAATACCAACAAAATGCTTGCTTTTTTATTTCTTTAATATCAAAAGTGAGGAAACAAAAAGCGTGAGGAAACAAAAAGCATGAGGAATGAACGGTAAAGGAGAAAAGGAAAGAGGAGTAGAAGAATTTCTATTAATAATGATGCTCCAGGTGTTACCAATGCATGTTATTCTTTTAACTGACCTCAGTGAATGTGTCAGGTTCTTACGGAGTTACTGAAGTTACCGACTTTGCTTTGAACATGCCTTTGTATAAATGTTGATTCCACACTGATTAAAGTTCCAAGCGATTTGGAATATGAGACACATAGAATGTATTAAAAGGTTCATAGCTTTATTTCTTGTATGTAAGCCTGGAAGTTTTAGGAAATAAAATTGAAACTAGAAATCAATAGTCTGGGCAGAAAGGAGAACAAAGCTTGCAGATGCTCATTGTGGGAAGTTGTAGTTGTTGAGAGTCCCTCATCTCACAGCCTCAACCTTCAGAAGTAGTATTTGTAGCCTGGAGCCGAGTAAATTTGGTGAGGAAGCTTTTGATAAGGATTTATATTTTTGTGTGGAGGCAGACATGACTGAGGACTGGTAGGGTAACCAAAACCCAGGACTCATTTGCCCCCGGTTCTTGTACTGCATGTGCTTCTGGCTGGTGCGCAGCACCACAACCCCTCTGGCATGTTCAGCATGCATATTTTGTTCTCCTCCAGGTACAGTGAGGGGCAGCTTTGCAGGGCTGGTCTTGCCTCATGCCTGCAAGCAGTGACCAACTGCCTTCTGCTGGGGGCATAGCACTGTGCAAGTGAGGCACAGCACCAGCCTGTATACCTCCGTGCTCATAGCTGTCTAGTCTCTGTGTTTGACTTGAGTGGACGCTAAAAATACTTGGTTTGATCCTAATTATTTTAGTAGCTATTAGTATACCTGTTAGTAGCTGCTTGGTCTCTGTTCTGAAGTATGCTTTCTCTGATAGGTATTCGCAATCTGTAAGATATCTTTATTAAAAATCCAGTTTGTTTTCTTTTATTAACAGGACAATCTTCAGGGTTATAAGACCCAGAACAAATTTTTAAACAAGGAGATTTTGGAACTTTCTGCTCTACGAAGAAATGCAGAAGTGAGAGAGAGAGAATGGCAGGCAAAGGTCAGATTAACACAGCATGTTTTCATTTTGGCTATGTCTAATGCAGTTTTCAAAAATTCACTTGTAAATCTACTCAAGGAATTTAACTATAACAGAACTGGAACAATTCAGAAGTATGAAATGTGATAGAGTCAGTTAAATGAAAAACACAGTTTTTACAGACCAATGTATCTGAATGGATTCTTGAAAAATGCGGTAGACTTTAGAATAGTGTTAAGTGCATTATTTCGTAATTCATGAACACAAGTATGTGTATTTCTGCAAGCACGTATCACTTGCTCAGCATTAAAACTGCAGTAGCTTAAAGTATACCAAAAACAGGCTGTGTATGAAAGGATGTGATAGTGTTTCATTTTGATGGTACGTCACAGAATAGGGCTTTACCCTCTTGAGCATGAAGGATGAGAAAATTATGGTGAATGTAACTTTGGAAATGTTTCTGTATAGATGAATTTGAGTGTAGAGAAGTTGCAGGTAAATGACAGATTTCCATTGCCTAGGGCAAATAGTGTGTGCACGCACTTGTAGCTAAGGCAAGATACCTGTAGCTAAGTTCTGTGGGGTGTGCCTATATTTTTTGGGAAGTGGTGTGCACAGCTGCCAAATCCAGACGCTGTATTTTTGGCATGGAAATTTGTTGACAACTGCTATGTGCTGTTACCTAACTACTTAATGTCTTTAAAATTCCATTTAAGTTCTTGGGGTTCAAATGTGCATAGAGTAAAACTATTTCTCTAGAAGCACGAAGTGATTGATTTGTACTTCATACAACATAATAATTAAAGTTTACTCAGGTTTTCCACATATAGATATACGTATGGTAGAAATACATGCAGGCTACTATTCTGCTTTTAAAGAATTATGTAAAAAAAAAAAAAAGTATGAGATCTTTCTCAAGTATTTTAGATGCAGAGTTTTATAATATCGTAATAAAAATGTATACATAACATGTATTTTCCACGTCAGAGTTGCTTTATGTTTCATGGTGCTACAAAACTGGGGAGTAAAGTTGACTATTCTTGAATTAAATGTTTTTAAGCAACTGAAATGAGTATCATTTCTGAATATTGAATCAGATTTGAAGAGATCTGTAATACAAACTAAATGTCTGAAGATGTGTCTTAAATATTGTATGTTGTTTTCTGCAGTATACTAGCTTGGAAGCTAAACTCTGTCAGATAGAAAGTAAATACTTGATCTTGCTTCAAGAAATGAAAACTCCTGTTTGTTCTGAGGAGCAGAGCCCTGCTCGTGAGGTTATCGCACAGTTACTAGAAGATGCCCTGAAAGCAGAAACCAGTGAACAACCAGAACAAGCGTTTTTCAAACCATACTTGGTCAGGTAATTTTGTGCAATTAAAATGTGTGTGTATATATAAAACATATGGGTATAAATTATGTTGTGGACATGCCTTCTGTAGTAATAAAGGAAGTACTATCATTGGCAGCTAGAGCACCTACCTCTCAGATGAATTGTATCACACCTCAGGAGTTTGTTGTGGGTATCTTGACCAGTGGGCCTGGTTCTAACGATGGAAAACAGATGGTGGGGTTATATATTTGCAGGATTTGGAGTTTTTAATATATTTCCCATCATGAATAATGGTATAGTGATGAAATTATTTTTGACATTTAAATAAATAAAGTACTTTATTTGAGATACAGCATGGAATTTAAACTCAAATGTTGCTATATAGCTGCTGAAGATGAGCAATTGAAGAGATGGGCCAACTTGGACTTGACCCTGTTCTTAAATAAATCACTTAATCTGTGCAGTGATGTATATATTGGTATATGGGCACAAAGTCTTTTTGAATATGTGATTTTAGAATATTAAATAAAATATATAGTTTAGAAAAATGTCTGAATAATAGTTCTGTTAAAACGTCTAGAAAACTATGGGGAGCAGCTTGAGGGGTACTGGAAATAACCTTAGGATGGGAACTTTCAGGATTGCTGAACACATCTTTAGGAGCACTTTTTTTTTCTCCTGTCCTTTCAGTGAATATGATATATATGGTTTCCAAACAGTCCCAGAAGATGATGAGGAAGAGAAACTAGTAGCAAAATCACGAGCTTTGGACCTGAGATCGCTTTCTCTCAGTGAAAATCGGGAGATCTCCACAGGGGTAAAATGGGAAAACTATCTTGCAAGTACGATGAATAGAGAGATGATGCGCTGTGTGGAACTAAAGAACCTTATTCGTTCTGGGATTCCACATGAACATCGTTCCAAGATATGGAAATGGTGTGTCAATCTCCACGTTAAAAAATTCAAGGACAGCACAGTTCCTGGGTACTTCCAGACCTTGCTTCAGAATGCCCTAGAAAAACAAAATCCTGCATCTAAACAGATAGAATTGGATCTCTTGAGAACTTTGCCAAACAACAAACATTATTCTTCCCCAACATCTGAAGGGATCCAAAAACTGCGAAATGTGCTGCTGGCGTTTTCATGGAGAAATCCAGATATAGGTTATTGCCAAGGGCTCAACAGGTAAGATTTTGTGAACTGTAAGTTATAACTACGCAGTGTAAGAAACAATGTGCACTTTCAAAACACTTATATAGCAACAGCCTTTTGGACAGCAGTTCTCCTCATGGGTTGTATGCAATTTGTAATGTAGTAATAAGCAGATAATTATCACGTTTTTAAACAATAAAAAGCAGAAGACTTGGATCACTTCTAAAAGTGACTTCTAAAGACTTCTAAAGACTTCTAAAAGCAGCTCTGCAAAATTGGAACTGGCATTAATTCGTAGTAAATGGGCTACTTAAATGTAGGTTTTATAAGGTCTTCTAGTCAATTCTAGGGGATCGTTTTGCTATTGTGTGCAAGAATTTGTTAGCAGGTTTTTTGTGTGCTTTTTAAAATAAGCAGAAATAAATGCTTGAAATCTTATTTTTGTGTGTGTGTTAAGGCCACAAAGTTCATCATTTCTTTCAGGATGTCCTCAACTGAAGTTGCAGTAATCGTTTTAAGGACTATTTTGGTGCTACAAGGCTAGGCAAAATTTGAAGTATAATGTCATGGCAATTGGCATTTGCTGAAATAGGTTTGGTAGTTTGAGATCTGTAGTGAAGGAAGGTGTTATCTGAAACAGCCATGTTAGTCTAATGTGCCATTGTTGTCCCCATGTTACAATTCCACAGATGTCAGGTTGTGTACTAGCTGATATACCAGAATAGGGTAGAAGACTTGAACTAGAGCAGCTGTATCATTTGAAATGTGCACTGAAGAAGGGTACAGATACAATAGAGAAGATCCATGGCAAGCATTTAAAAAGCTACTCGCCCTACCCAAATGCTTACGAAATATTTATTTATTTATTTAAGGAACTGTTTTCAAGTTAAATCATGGTGGTTTTAAGTCACTTCGGTCTGATTTCTTACTTAATATATAAACATTGCTCAAAAGTGGAGTACTCATGCAAACTGTAGAACAATGGATGCACCTGCTACCCCCGCTTTTTTAATTTCTGAATATTTCACAAAAGAGAACCTAAAAGAGAAATAAACAATCCTGCTGTTGAGTATACTTAAAGAAGTTAAAAGCAAGTTAAATATTTTTCCATGCCTTGATTCTTTTAAGCTTTCAAAGCATGATAATCTTGTTAAGCTGTGTAACGTCAAAAGCAGTACATGCTGCAGTTCCTCTTGCACACGGAAATAAAACAAGTTGAGGTAACCTTCCATATTCAAACAGCTGTCAATGACACAAAGCTATTCCTCTGCTTTTTCTTTCATAGTCCTCACTGGAAACAGGAAAACCAGGAATGCTGCTCTTGAATCCTTTTTTTCCTCCTACTTTAGGAAATTCTTAGAACAAGTTAGGTCTTTGAAAAACTATAGGTATTTTCTTAAAGACCATGGTATATGAAGATGAAAGTATTACTTAACTTTAGTGGATATAAAGTAAATTTGCTAGAAATTAGTTTTCTAAACTTAAAATGATTGTGTGTGAAATGCAGGAACCATCTTCTCTTTCTCTTTTTCAGTAAGGAAATACAAAAGTCTGGGGATCAGAGTAGTAGGTTTAAGACTTGCAAACTTCTAATTAGTTTGCCTTAGTTCCCGGAAAAGTGTGTTCTAGCAAATCACTTGGCTTTTGCCTGAGTGTTTCGTACTGAATTGAATAAAAAATATTTGGATTGGCTGAGAAGGTATCTCGTTGCCTCATTTGAAGCTACATTATCTCCTATTAATCTATTTATGTCTGCTGAACAGAAACAAAGGCTCTATTGTAATTCATCTTAATGCATTTTGTGGTATTTATTATAATGTTCTTCTTCAAATAAACCCTATTTTCAGATTGGTAGCAATTGCTCTTCTGTATTTGGAACAGGAAGATGCATTTTGGTGTCTAGTAACAATAGTGGAAGTTTTCATGCCTCGTGATTATTATACGAAGACACTGCTAGGATCTCAGGTATGTGCTGTGCCAAAATAAAGCCTGGTCCTGTAAACTGTAGCCTGTTGGAAACTTTTGTTCTAAAACTGTTTGGTATGCCTTTTGGGGTTGGGGGGGGGTAATATGTAATGAGCTGGTGGGAGTGAGTTCCAGGCACCAGGGAAAAGGACTCCGAGTATCGAGCTGAAATGAATGTTCAGTGACCTGCTTGGAGCTCCAGTTCCTAACCCCTCTTCAAACTATTAGTTTCACAATGTTGGTGGAACTGATTGATTGTTTCTTTCCTCAAAATCAGTGGGATGCGCTGTGGGCTGTCTTGGGGAGTAGGGGTTGGAATGCATTCTGCAGTAGTGTGAGCAGTATACACTTTAGGGCTCCTGCTTCCAGGCAGTGCTCTGCCGTGCTGCTTCCTCCCTTCTCCAGATCTCTCCGCAGCTCATTCTTTACTCTGGTGCTTGTTCACTGATGCAGCACAAGTGACCAGTAGCAGGAACACAACATCTATGTGTGAGGAGTCCTCTAAAATGGGGTGGATTATGAAGCAGAAGTTGTTTCAGCAAGGGAGGCGTGCTTTGAAGTAATGGTGTGTGGGTTGGGTGCATATAGCACAGAAATGTTGACTTGACAGTCCTGGGACTCCTAACGAGCTCTAGAAAAATCAGCCCTACTTCAAACCATGTGTACGGTGGAAAATATAGGATCAATAATATCATGTGTTTTCTTTTTAGGTTGATCAGCGAGTATTCAAAGATTTAATGAGTGAGAAACTTCCACGACTGCATGCTCATTTTGAACAGTACAAAGTCGACTATACTCTTATAACTTTCAACTGGTTTCTTGTGGTATTTGTGGACAGTGTCGTTAGTGACATCCTTTTTAAAATATGGGACTCATTCCTATATGAGGGACCAAAGGTGAACTGAATAAGCTAAGTTTTTTTTAGTAGTTATCTGGTAACAAGATACTGTGGTGTAACTGAGTTTCAGGGTGCAGGAAGTTGGTTTCACAGGAATCCTGTCAGTTAAACTTTGCATACCCACCGTTTTTTTACCATTATAAAGTAAAGCTATAGGCAGTGCTGTCAATCAATGTACAATAATGATATGAAAATTGGAGCTACTGTTATATAGAAGAAAACTTAAGTGAAGGAGAAGAAAGTTAGAAGTATTGAAAAGATGTAAAAATGAGTTGTAACCAAGTATTAATGACTTCTCTGCAGCGACTATTTGCTTTATTTTGCAGACATTTAAATTACAGTTGGCCAATAATGACTGTCTGGGCCCCTATCATAAAATGAGGGGGTGGGGACATAAGAACTTTCATGTTTCATACTTGTGAAATCATAGTGAAAAAAAATCACTGCAGGAAAATCATTGAATTTGAACCCAGTAATAGCATTAAAGCAGATGTTGGAGAGAATAGGAGATACGTAAAATAGACAAGGATTGCATGTTAGTTAAATTTGTCAACCTTATCTGAGCATTCTAACACAGTGGTATTTTGTGAAGGCAGCTCTGCATAGACAAGTTCAGAACTTCCTGAAGCATTTTCAGAATGAAGTAATCCTTTTTCCAGCTTATGACAAAGTTGGTTGACAAGCTGATATCAAAATCCTACCGCATCAGTCCCCCAACATGTTGGGAAAATGGCACTGGAAAACCACCTGTTAAATAATAAACAAGACTTAATTTTATCTCTGCAGTAATTTAGTAGTGTATTCAGCAGTCTTAACGACTTTGAACAAGGAAATCAAAACTTCAGAGTTTATATACTGTAAACCCAATATCGTATTCTGGATTGAACTGCAGAACACCTTGTATTGGTTACAGGCTGTAACAGAAGTTTTGGGCAGCTCTTGGAAATGAGGGATAGAGCAGGCAGGAGAGATGGAGGTATGATTAGATAGCTTAAATGCAGGCTGTAGGAGAAGTAATACTTCTCCTGTGAATGTATAATAGCTAAGAGCAGAGTGCATTGATTCTTATATTTATAAAGAATCAAACGTATTTTTTTTAATCAGGTAATATTCCGATTTGCCCTGGCACTCTTTAAGTACAAAGAAGAAGAAATCTTAAAACTGCAAGATTCTATGTCCATTTTCAAGTACCTTCGGTATTTTACACGTACCATACTTGATGCTAGGTGAGTAATTCACACATGCACTTAAAAGACCTGTAGTGAGGCATGGGAAAAGTTTTGTGGTTTTTTTTTTTGGTTTTGTTTTGTTCGGATGGTGGTTTTTAATCTAAACCTAAATTTTGATATAAAGCAACTGGAGATTGAACTAATTGCTAACACTTCTCATGAACAGTTGATCTTGCATCATCTTTAAACACTGTGTGAATGATTAGGTTTCATGATATAAAAAAGGAGAGGTGACAAAAACAGAAGTGAATGGGTAATTGTAGTTGTTTTGAGGGGGATGGTTGTGATTACTTAGCCAGGTTGGTATTGTTTAGCAGTTGTATGATGGTAGTAAAATTTAAGAAGTTCAGCCATGAGTAAAAAGTCTCACCCTGCATTGTGGATACAACTTAAGTTGTAAATGTTTTATAGTAAATCAAAGCACATCTTGGCTCAAGTATTAAAAACATGAACTGGGTCCCACTAGGATTAGATCTGTTATGTACTGCTAATGTATATGTTAATGCCATGCAACTCTGATTTTAAGAACATAGTTTGAAGGAGACATAAAATAACAGTTATATACTCTTCTGTTCCTCAATCCTTGCCTAGGAACTACGGTTCTCATCAATGATGGTACACTGTTTTAAGTTCCTGGTTTCAAGACTGCAGAGCAGCAGATTGAAATGAAAAAGAGGTCATGTTGGGATAGGTTTAATATTGGAAGAAAAAAAAATTTGCATAGATATTAAGACTCGCTGATTTTTAATTGAATATAAAATAATATATTGGAATCCAAGGCATTTGTTTTTACCACAATAAATTCCCAGCAGAATTATGCTTATATTTTGTCTCCTACTTTTAAGAGCAATTTACTATTTTTAATTCTTGACTTGCAGTTTTAACTGGAACAATTTAAAAACTGAATAATCTCATTCTACGCTTAAAAAGAATTGCTGGGACTGATGCAGGGAGAATGTTCTGCACCTGCTTTAGATGGTGAAAGTCTTGATAACAGCTGCTGCTTTCTCTGCTGAAACATCTGTGAAAACTCAAGGGAGAGTAGCATGGTGCTTTGTATTTTAGCATTCCCTCTTTGATTTGAAAAATGCTGAGCACTTGTTGTACTCAGCCATTTGTGACTGACGAAATGCTGACTGCACTTCCAAATCTTGAAGGGACAGAAAAGTATTTATTTGGTTTTGGGAAGAAGGGGCACATATTTTCAAAACAAAGCAGTAAATAAAACTTTTTAAAAAACAAATGAACTCAGATTTGTGGATATTTTAAGAATGTAACCTATAATCAAATATATAATGTGTATTCCAGCAGCACCATGAGTTACTAAAGGTTGGAAACTGTGATGGAGGAGTCAGAACTTTAGATTTGGTTTTCCTTTCTTCTTACTGTTATGTAAAGCATGTGATGATTTCTCTCTCCTGTATAAAATATATGGTACTGAGATATCTTTAAAGTATCTGTAGCATTGTTCAGGTAAGGCCAGAATTCAGTGCATCAAAAGTGTATATAGTACAAATATACGCTATGCTGGTCTGTAAATTCTTGTGTTTATGGGATTTTAAAAGTCAGAGTTACAAGGATGGTGTAGTGGCGTGTAGTGCCGCCTAGGGGCTATTAACTTCCATGTCAGAACTGATTTGTATGATCATACTATAAAATTATTCAAACCAGCTGGTCTCTTATTCTACCTTTTTTTTTCTACAAGTTTTACAACATCAAAATTTAAACAGTACAGAAACAGGTAGAATTATGTCTGATACTGATGTGGACAAAAAAAAATCCTGTAGAAGAAAAATTCCAGAAGGCTATTTTTATAGAATTCATGAACATCCTCAATGAGTTGGAAACAGTGCAAAATAATCTTGTAAGTTTAAGCTCTCTCATGGAGAAAAGTATATACCAAAATGCACATAAACATACTTCAGGTTATAGGGCATCATAGGCTGTGTATTTACCTAGCTTTTTAAAGGTGATAATTGTGTTCCGTATATGCACAGGTAGAGAGGCTGTTGGAGTATATTCTGTTCATAAATAGCAGGAAATGGTTGTTTCTTACCCAAAAATAAAAACCTATGGAGAGCTTACTCTTAAATAAACTGTGCAAATAAATTGTCTTAGTGTTAGGGTTCAGCTGATAATGAAACTAGACTAAGTTAAACTCCAGTTCCCCTTTTTCCTTCAGGAAGTAGTAAGAACTTGTTTAGGTGCAGATGAACAGTAATCATATAATTAACTGTATCTTTGGACGGACTAGGCAGATCAGTGACTAGTTTCATTGTGACTGTATGATGGGACAGCATAGCATGCCTCTGGAAGAGTTCTTGTGATGCTTTGCTGTGTGATCTGACTAGCTTGAGCTGACAGTAGCTCAGAGATCTTTGCTCCATCCAGCAAAACTCCTGAGCTTTATCGCTGTGTCAGAGTTTGTCTTTAACATGTTTGGTGATATCCTTGTTTTCACATGTACTATCCCAGGCTTTATCTGGTCTCTTGCACCACTTCATTATCCTGGTTAAGTTGAGAGCTGACTGTCCTGGGGTTGAATGAGCTTTCCAGTGTATAACTGGGTATCTGGACGTACTGTGTATTCAACCTAGCCAATGAAGATCTGGTTAGCCAAGCTTATGTCTTCTATTCAGTGTTGTCAAGAACTATAACTGTTATAGTTGTATATAGAGTTTGCAGGTGGCCTTGAGGACTGGTGAGCGTTTGAGAACATTTTACCACTTGAAGTAACTAAAACTGAGTACTTTATAGAACTTGTTTTCAATCCTGATAACATCTGAGATCTGTCGGGTACGTGAAGGAAAACAGAGATGTCAGTCACATGCTAGATACTGATACTACTGAGGTACAGAACTGATTTTAAAAGATTCTAGATGTGAATGATTATTGTGTTATGTTGTATAATCTTACAGGAAACTGACTGGTATTGCTTTTGGAGACCTGAATCCTTTTCCATTACGTCAGATCAGGAACCGAAGGACCTATCACCTGGAGAAAGTACGTCTTGAACTAACTGAACTTGAAGCCATTCGTGAGGATTTCCTGCGTGAACGAGAGACCTGCATAGAAAAAAGAGACCTTATTAGTGATGATGAGGAGGATAGCTGAAGCTACTCAACATAAACTTTTCTTTGGGATCGTGACCAAAGTGAGTTAACCTCCAAAACACTTTATTAATCCTATCAAACCGAATGTAAACCAGTTGCTTTTGGAAATATGCAGGACAAATTTCCAAACCCCAGCACTTTCAGATATATGGCATTGTATGGAGGCCAAACACTTTTGTTTACATGTATGTTCACGGAAATGTATGTAGGGCACTTAATATCTGTCTCAGTTTAGTCATACAGCTGAATAGTTGAAACAACAATTGACAGTTGTTTTTGTGCAGCACACTTAGTGTCTATATGTGAAACGGTAGTAACAAAAGTCTGCACTCTGTTTACTACATTCATTGCCAAGCTTCTGTATCTGTTTGATTGTAACCATGTTTCTTATAGAGCAGGTTCAATGTGGGTGGACATACTATTTTTCAGTTTTGAATCGGTTCAATAAATGGCTTTCATTGTGTTGTCCTTGGGGGGGGGGGGTGTAGGGAGGAACAAACAAACACTTCTTAGGTCACAACTAGAAAAGCATGGATTGAAGCACCATAAGAACTTTTACATTCCTTTATCTTTTACTGAAGTGACATGAAATGGATCGTCAAACAGAAGACTTATGTACTTCAAGTATAAAATAAGTCTCTATTTGTACCTGAATATCCAGTGTATACTAGTAGAGTGATAGCAAATACTTATGCTATTCTGGGTGGGTATGTTGATGATGATTCACATTAATACAAAAGGTTATATAGAGCAAATTCTGTTCAGTTAATTTTATTTCTATTCACTTTTTTTCTGATGGCTGTCTCAAAAAGGCCACACCTAAAACCCAGCTATTATGGAATAAGAATGGAGCTTGCTACAGGAGTACTATGTATTAGTTGTGTACCCATTGAAGGTATTTTTTTCCCATTATTTTGAATTGAAATCACTTTTCCTATTTAGGGCTTCAAGTCCTGATCTTTAAAAAGAAATATAGCATTTTTTCTGCATGATTCTATAGCTATTGTATAATAGTGATAGAGATTAAAGACAAATGAATATTTATCAGTCAATCAAAGGAGCCTAAAGGCCACAGCATGCATGTATAAATTTAAGTTACTTTTCCAGTGGAAAAATGCAAGATTCTCTTAATGTACTTGGGTTTGCTGTGAATATTAAGTGCACCTGCTTCAAGACATCTGTAAGGAAATGTTTGCAGCATTATGGAAATGTGAGTGGAGGCCATGCTTGCTTGTGACTACCAGTACTCTTAAATGGTTCTGAGGATGAAGAGGTTTTTTTGCTTTTCTTTGTTTGTTAGTTGGTTTTGTTTTGTTTTGCTGGTTATTCACTGAGCTCTTGCAATGTTCCTCCTTGAGTTGTTGGATCTTCATAATATTAGATTGACTTAGGTGTTGTCTCTGAGTAGATGATGATAAAACTAACGTACAAAATAGGTTAGCTCTTGGGGAGTGGTTAAGTAGCAAAAAATTAAACTTGTGGTCAGGAATGGTCCAAGTGCATGAAGCTTCTACTTCTCTGTTGGTTTTCTGAGAACAAGTAGGATTTGTATGACAGGTACACTCATGTAAATGTTTTAGAAAATTCAAGTGTGTGCGGGGAGAAATCCAGCTTCTTTTTCACAGCACTTTTGTAAAGGATGTATTTATAGCCTTCTCTAAGCATATTATTAATCAATTTATCTGAGAGATATACTTAGTGAGGTGAAAAGTAACTTACAGGACTTCTTTTGAAATACAATGTATGCCTTTTCCTGTATAATGTATAACTTCAAAGTAGCCAACAAATCCTTGCCAGTGAGGGACACGTGGTATGATCATCTTGATTTGTATGACATTTGTCATGTAAAATGTCCCCTACCTTGTCTTTTTTAAGTGGTAGTTTTTTGGTTCGTTTTCCTAGTTACTCTTGGCTGTTTACTTGAACTTGTTAGGCAGGTTTTTTTCATATTATTGCATGTACTGTATTCTTTTTTTTAATTACAATCAGTATTTGAATATAAAAATGGGACCAGCTTTTCTAATTTTCTAGTTATGCTGTCTTTGTTTGGAAAGAGCTGGTCTCTAAATGGGTCTGTAATGCCCATTTTTTTTCTTTTCATCTTGTTTTCAAGTGTTAAATGAAAACTTCTAACTTGAAGATCTTCCTTCCTGTGGCAACTGGTGAAATGCTAAGGTGAAGAATTTAGAAATATGTACCTTAGTCTCCTACAAGTCTACTATTCCAAGGTTTTGAGTCTTCAGTTAGAACTAGATCTGTGACTTTAGGAGATGTTTTCGTACAGAATACATCTAAGTCTTTAGGTTATGAAGCTAAAACTAACATCAGGGCAACAATTCGGGAAGATCTGTAGATGACAAAACATGACCTGCAATGTTACAAGACTTTCTTTTTTTACAGTTGTGCTGAAGGTTAAATTACCATGTGTATTATTGTCGTTCATTATAAAAGTTGTTACCTGATTGTACAGTAAAATTAAGTAGCTCTGTTTCTTATTCCATTATGTGAATCTAAAACATGAATAGCAGGAAATCATGCTGTCTCTGGGTATTTTGTTAGCTTCCAATTATGAAATGAGTTGGTGTTAATTTACTGAAGTTCCTAGCAAGATGTTGACTTCATTTTGTTAATAATTGTTGACGCCTTAGTTAAAAGGTCAAAAAATTTGAAGAGGCATCTAACCAGTGACTGCTAGAAATCCATGTAGAACAAAAATGAGACAAATGCAGCAGGAAGCAACTTCAAAGGAAGCTTTCCTCGCTGTTACAAATGTGTTTAGGCAAATACTAGTTTTCTAGTGGTGCTTAATCTGATGATTTTTGGGGAGCGGTAACTAGTTAGGGATACGCAGGATATACAACCAGTATTGAAACCAAATGAAATCAAACAAAAATACAGCGTGACTTGTCAGCCTTGCAAAAGCTCAACTGTGTAGATACCAGGTGCTCACGGTTCGGGGAAAACTTCCAAAACAGTATATGAGGATTTAACATTCATACCTGCCACTTAGTAGGAAATTGGCCTGTTAATGCAAATGAAGACTGCAAAGAGTTATCTTTTTTTAAACTTCAAGATCATGCACATGTGCGGAATTTCTTAGGCATGGTTCCCAGTATGTTATATAAACCAAACTGCTAATGTGCATATTGCAGAATGTTTCTCCATCTTTGTATGCTTATGCATGACTTTCAGTGAAACTTCTGGTTACATGGTTAAAAATGTTCTGTTACCTTTTATTAAATAGGCAGAAGTTTGGTGTACAATACCTCTAGCTATTAAGTCTTCGTAGTATTTCAGCTTTACCTGGACATGTATATAGGTAGTGTTATCATCAAGTGTTACCAGATTTTTTAACCAGCTATGTAATGAATAAAAATATTTCATTGTCCTTTAGGTGTTTTCTGTGACAGATTCGCACCTTGCCCTCAATCATTGTAAACGTGGTAAGATACTTCAGCAGAAAGGGAAAGATTTTTGTTCCTTAAGACAATGAGACTAATTGAATGGTTCTACACTTGGTAAACTGAGTTGTTTGTTCAGTCATGTTTAAGTGAGAAATGGAAAACGAGTCACTTTATTTCACTGAATTGTGTAGCTGTTTTGCTGAATCTTCCCTTAAGTGCCATGTTGGAAATAAGCAATATGTGGTACAAGAAATTTGGATCACAAAATGTAAGTGATGTTATTTTTGTAAAAAATGATGTAAGAAAAAAAAATAAATTGTTTACTTTGCATTACAGCTTGCTCTGGTTCTTTTTTCATAACAGATTGAATAACTGCAGGTGCCGTCAGAACAAATCCCTAGTAAAGTGGGTGTTTTTGTCTGATAATGTGATTTCAGAGAGTATAGAGGAACAAATATGCAAATTTGGCTTTGAAGCATGAAGATGTGAACTATAGACATTTTGCGTGCAGGTGATGCTGTCTGGGTAAACTTGTGATTGAGGTCCTTAGTTTGTGGGGGGGATGGGGGAGAAGATTAAATTTCCATGAGCGCTTACAGGGAACAGACTTCCTAAGAAACCTGAATATTTGTATAGTATCTCCTAACACAACCTCTTCAGCAGAATGTTTTTGTCCTCTAGCTCTGCTACAGGATGGCAAGCTGTTAAGAGTAGATGTTGGCACAGCTGGAAATCTGTTCGAAGGACTTGCACAACAAAGGATGGAGAGCAGCAACTGAGGCAAAGAATTACTCTGGCCTAAGGAGAACCTCCTGTCCTGTGTGCTGAAAGTTTTAAGTGTGAGGAATAAACAGAAAATTCTGGAAAGAGAATGCATGGGGAGCAAGGTCTGTCTTGGACACTTGGCATATTTAGCATGAGCAGGTTGTGTTGTCCCAGCAGCTGCTGGGGCCCGTTGAAGAACAGCTGAGGCTCCTGTTTCCTCCTTGGGAGTGAGCTCAAGACATTTGTTCTCAACAGAATTGCAACAAGAATGCAAGTGCAGTTGCTGATATATGTTAAGAGACTTATTCCTGAGAAATGCATTATTTTAGAGAGGATAAATAGAGCTGGTCTAGTCTGACCTGAGAGCAAATATCTGCAAAATCTTGCTCTCCATTCAGAATAACTCAGAGATGTGGAGAACACGCTCAAGTCTGTTGGTGCTGTATTATAGTATATCAGGTATTCACTCTACGGGATTTTCAGAAGTGCTAAACATAGCTTCCTTATCTGCAGCTCCTTGACCTCACTGGAAGCAGAATCCATGTAGTGCTGAGGCTTTAAGATTTCCCACACATAAAGGCCATGAAGTATATTCACTGAGATAATGCAAAGGAAGGGTGTGCTCTGCCTTGGAAGCTTTCTCCCTGGAAAAGAAGGTAAAAGGTTCAATCACAAAGAAGTTAGTAGAATGGTGTTTTTGTCATGATACTGTGCTGTAGAAGCCATACTCCTTTACAATTTTATATATCTGACAGCGATCTCTGCGCTGTCAACATGACTAGGTTTTCAGAGGAAGGACTAGACTGGTAAGCACAACTCAGGAATACATGCTGAATGTGAAAGACAAAAAAGCAAACAGTTACTGGAAAAGAAAACTGCCTGTTGTAGAGAAGTGAATAGGGTAATTAAAACTTTCAACATTAGAATATAGATGAGGAGATTACAAGACTTTGGCCTTAATTCAGTTGCACCTAGTCTTGAATGATTACATCGTGCCTGTGTGTTTCAAGTAAGGTGTACTTTATGCATGCACAAAGGTTATATATTTTTTGCAGTGAGATGCCCCTAAGACTTGATGTTTGAGCTGATGAACTGACTTGATGTCTTCAGGCACCATGATTGGTGATTAAACTGTGAAATAGGCTGTTTACCTGTTTTTGTAAATGCATGTGGTGTTTTTTCTGGTCTTTACACATGGGACATCCCCATGGAAAAAGTAAGGTATGGGCTTCATTCTTCATTACTTGCTAAAAGAGACTGGTAAATACATGGCTAGCAGACATTACAGCGTTTGTCTTCAGAATTCACTGGCTTACCATGTTGCTTGTGCTGCCTGCTTTGGAAGCTACTCAGGTTTGACTTTTCTGTCTTAATCTTGTCCTGTATGCACGTAAAGGCTTTTGCCCTGATTGCCAGAGATGATACAAAGAAATCTGAGTTAAAATGTTCTAAAGGAAACTGAATAACTAAACCAGGTGAGAGCAATTTCTTATTTATGCAGAACCTACATTTTTGCCTGTAAACCCTGTGGGTACAGTATTGGGGATGAGATTCCATCTACCCTTGTGTTTTGGGAGATCTTGTAGGGCTGGCCAGTAGAAACTAAATTGAATGAGGGTTATTCAGGGACTAGGGAGAGCTTGTCCTGATTTCAAAAGTGTCTGTGGCCTGTCAGGGCAAACTGTTGTTTTTTCCTCTTGTAGCTATGAGCAAACAAAAGAAGCGGCCTTCCTTGTGTGCCCTTTTCTCTGAGATTTTCGTAGGAGTATTGATGTGACTTGCATGTGATCATACCACGTTGTAGAACTAAAGGTGAGGAATGAAGTCTCTTTATTTCCTGTTTCAATTCATTCTGATGGCATTTGAAACCTTTACTATTGCTCCCATTTCCTGTCCTCCACCCTCTATAATATCAGATACAGCCACTTTCCTTTCTGATTTGGGAGAACTGGGTGGAACTACTGGGCTGTGGAGCAGGGGCACAGTTCAGTCCAGTTGACTTCAAGTCTGAAGCCAAGTTTCTAACTGATAATAAAAAGCACAGCATTTAGGCTCTTGCTTAATATAAAATTATTTTGAAATTCATTGTATCATCTTAGCAATGTTTTGCAATGGAAACAGGCCACCTGTTTATGCATAATTTGCCATAGCTTTGCTTTATCTTAACTGCATACAGAATTGTAAGTAAAGGCAGCCTTTGTATTAAAAGCATTTATGTTCAGTCTGTAAGGTGTGAAAAATACCACGATTGCTCATTAACAAATGTTGGATATTAACTTGCCTGGAATAAATTTAAGGAGACCATACAGTATTTATCACAATTACTGTCTGCTGAAAAGAGGGAGAAAATCCAGTTTTACAGGTCTGGGGAATGTCTTTAAGACAGGAGAATAAACAAATGAAGGATGTACTTCTCGGTAGTCAAAATTTCGTCTAGGGCAACTTGGAAAGCAGTATGGCAGCTGGTTGTTATAGTAGCACACTAATTCATTTTGAGTTGCACAGTGAAGACTGGCCACTCTTTGAATCCCAGTGTTTTCTTGAAACAACAGGAAAGTTCACTTGGCGACTTTGAATTTTAGACCACACAAAAAATAATGTAACCTTGTATTTAGGCTTGTATAGAATATAGGAGAAGGTTCCTCTCTCATTAGTCTCTCTCTAATGAATTCATCTCTTTGGCATTAATTCCTTGGTATTGTTTTCTTGTATTCTGAATCTACTTAAAGCAAAGGAAATCAGGTCCTACACCTGAAATATGCCCAAACCAGCTTGGGAGAACTATCATAGTCTGGAAAGTTATATAAGGACCTACATCTCAAGTGTGGGAATGCAAATACAAGGCTGTCAAATTCTGGGATTATGTGTGCTGCTTGCATGCAACATGTTCTTAACAAAATAGTCTTGTTTAAGCCATGTCAGGCACCCATTACGTTTTTTGCACATGTCCTTGGTTAAACTTTGTTATCACTGCAGAGTAACTCAGCTTGCCCACTGACGAAATGGAGCACAACTGAACAAACAAATGAGGACAATGTTTGTTTTTCAGATCCAGGGCTTGCTGATTTCTGAAGTAGCTTGCATTGTTGTGTAGTGCTGCTGAAAGCTGGAACAACATGAGCTATTTACTTAACCTTGGACCAATTGCTACCCCAATGGAGAAGGAGGGGGAGACACCTTGCAAGCAACTGGTGCCATTTCAGTGGTGATGCCTTGGAGTCTTGTGACTTCCTGGAGAAGAAACCCTTCTGGGCAGCACTCGCTTCGGGGACTCTGGTTCTGGCAGCCGCTATTCCTCTGTGTCAGGTGCGAGCTCTGCGTGTGCAGCGTGGGCTGTAAGAGCAGGGCCCTTACCTGGGGGCATATGGGGAAGGTGGGGCTCAGCTCCCTGCATAACAGCCTGCGTGGGGCTTATGGAGCCTCCCCACTCCGTTTCCTTCCTCCCTGCGGTACCCTGCACCCCCAGCCCCGGGGCTGATGAGCCTGGCGGGGTCCCAGCCACCCGCCCCGGGTCTCAAACCCGGCCTGGTGCCGTGAGGAGCCGGGGGAGCGGAGCGGGCCCCAAGCCGGCACCCCTCGTCCCCCTTCCGCTGCCCGAGGCGCTGCGCTGAGCCGGCGGCGCCCCCGGCCCCAGCTGGCCCTGTCTCGGCGGCTCCCGGCCGCAGCCCGGCTTCCCCGGGCCCGTGAGGGGGCGCCGCGGCTCCCCGCGGCGGGGTGTGAGGCCCGGCCCGGCCCGGCCCTCCCCTCCCTCACGCCCAGGGGCGGGCGCCCGGCACGGCCCCGGCGGCTTCTCCCGGTGAGCGGAGCCCGCGGCGCCCCTTCAGCCCCCTCAGCCCCGGCCCTGAGGAGCCCCGCGGAGGGGCCGCACCCGGCGGTAAGTGGGTGCCCGCAGCCCCCGGCGTCGTCCTTCCCTTCCCTTCCCCTCCCCGCCTCCCCAGCCGTCCCTTCCCTGGCAACTTGAGCGCTGTCCCCGCTCCGCGGCGGAGCTCGGAGGCTGAAGTGAGGCGACTGCGGAGCACGCCGGGGAGCTGCGCCCGTCGCCGCCGGCTCCTCCCCTGGCCCTGGGGTCTGCACGGGCGTCGGGGCTGCCCGCGGCTCGGGCTGCTGCTCGGCCATCCCCTCGGCGTCGGGTGCTTGGAGGGCTTCGGTGGTTTCCACCCGCGGCTGTCAGCACGGGGGCAGGCAGCTCCCCGCATCATCGCAGTGAGCAGAGGCTTTCGGTCGTCCCTCAGCAGGTCCCACAAAGGCTGGGGAGCGAAGCAGGTTCAGAAGTACCCCCTTCGTGTGACCAGCGTGGATGGCTGGTCACACGTCGGCTTATTGATGCCCTTGTGCAAATGCTGTGCAGCTCTCTCATGGTTATCTATAGATTCCATCCCATCTTTTCCCTCAGAAGGTTTCAGTCAGGATCTGCAGGGTTTCTGAAGCCGAGCCCCTCTGGGTAGTGCAAGCGCAGCGCAGTGCCTGGCCCGCATCCTTCTAGGGGACAGCGAAGAGTGAAGGTGTGAATGGGAGGGTGGAAGTGTGCGGCAGCTGCTGCTTTGGCTGATCAGTCAGGGTAGATAGAGCAAGGGGCCCTTAAGCCATGAGCACCAGCTGCAAAAGGCCCCAAAGTGGCATGCTCACCTACTTAATGCATGTAGGGAGAGAGGAGGGAAGCTCAACTATGATCCTCTGGGGGATCAGAACCTACTGAAACGGTCAGTAGGTCTCAAACTTTCCTATGCCCTTCGTCTGTGTGCTTAAGAAAAAGATGCAGGTAGCATGAGCCAGATCACAGCTTGGGGTCAGCGATGTTTCTGCTCTGCAGTCATAATCCTTGAAGGCGCCGCAGGGGCGGGGAGCAGGGGCCCTGATGCTGCGCCAGCATGCCGGGCATTGCGGGCTTTCCCTGTGTCCTGGCTGAGGCGTTCGCACCAAGCTCATCGCTCAAGCACGCGAGGGCCTTGGGATCAGTTACAGCGGTGGCCCTCGCAGCTAGCTGCCTGCTGCTGAGCTGTAATTAGCTGCAGAGCTAATGCATTTGGTGCGTACCCTTGAAATGGAGGTTTGGAAACAGTCTTTGGTCGTTCAGCACACAGATAATTACTGCAGGGTAAACCTGGGAGGTCAGAAAGGCATCCCTTGAGAGCTGGTGTCTACAGCAGCAATTCTATAATGAGACTGTGGCCAAACTGAATTGCTCAGATGTTTGCTCCGTTTTGTGTCTGTTATAGGCACACAGGTAATAACAGCTGCCTGAATTTTCCAACAGAAAAGAATTTGGACTACTGTTGCCTTCGACAGGAAGAATTTTAGGTGAAAATAAAGATTTGTTGAAATTAGTACCATTGTGTAATTGTGCCGTAAGTACTTTTATTTGAAAGCAGGGGATAAAAACGCCTTCTTTTATGCTGTTGGAATTGTGTAATCTTTTGCAAGATAAAAAAAAAAAGGGAAGAAAATTCAGTGGAGACAAGGGTGAAAGAGGAAAATACCTTAATGCTTGTAAGTATCTTGTTTAGTTTTAGCATAAAGCATCAAATAAGAAGACAGTATCAATTGATTTTTTTTTTTTTTAATCTTGATTTGGGTAGTTTTAGTTCTAAATTGTTGTAGTCATTTCTTGCTAGTAAAAAACAACTTAGAAGGGAAGATGTTTTACTATGGTCAGTTATAATGCATATTTTAGGTTTTGCTTGAGCGTAGCTATTATTTTGTAAAGAGAAAGCATGCCAGAGAGGATGCTTCTGAGTTTGGCCAAAGGGGGTTTAGTGATTCAGCTTGTGTCAGGTGTATTTGAGAAAATAAAATTATTCATCTCTTACCTCAGTCACTTGAAACTGGTTTCCCAAATAGCTACAGAAGATAGCTTGAGGAAAAAGCTTGTGACAAGCCAAATGATCCTACAGTTTTGTTCTCACCTCAGATTTCTATAGTCTTTCTCTTATTCAGTGGTGGGTGGATGTTTATTGTGGATTCAACATGTGCAGGCCTTGGACCATGCCTTGGATCGCACTGGAAAACAGTGATTTCTGAGGGTACATAAGATCTAGTTTTATGGTATGACAGAACTTAGGAGCGTGAAGTGATTAAGCAGTAAATGTTTCTGGTGCCAGAAACTGGAACCTGGGAGGTCTGTATTCTATTTCTGGTTTTGCTATGGCTTTGTTACATGGCTGTAGGAAAATAATTTGCATAGTGTTAATAATACTTTGACACCTTGTAATATTTGGGATGTGTAGAAAATGAAACTATTCTATGAGGTATGGTAATGAAAACACAACAAGTAATGTGAATGCTGAGTAGCAGCTGGCCTTTGTAGTAAAATGCTCAGCACTAGGAATCCTAGAGCAGCAAGACAGAAGAGATGGCCCCAGTGTGGGGCGGTTGAGGAAAAGACATGGCGTGTTCTGGGAAAGAGCACAGAAGGCAATGTCTTCTGCAGAGCTTGCTGCGGAGCTCTTTAAAGCTCTAGTCTGATCCAAAACGACCAAAGCTGATTTCCCCCCTTCTTCCAGTTCGAATGAATTCTGTTACAGACCCCAAGTGACTGCAATGGTCTAGTCTTCGCATGCGATAAAGGTGTTAGCATAAAAAGTGCATCAGAAAACAAAGTTGATTGTTGCTACTTTCTCTTATCATGAGTGTATGACAGGAATGTATGAATCAATGCGTATAAATACCTGAAGGGAGGGTGTCGAGGGAATGGAGCCAGACTCTTTTCAGTTGTGCCCAGGGACAGGACAAGAGACAGCGGGCACAAATTGAAGCACAGGAGGTTCCAACTCAGTATGAGGGGACACTTCTCTACTGTGAGGGTGATGGAGCACTGGGACAGGCTGCCTAGAGAGGCTGTGTAGTTGTCTTCTCTGGAGATATCCAAAGCCTGCCTGGGTGCCATCCTGCACAGTGTGCTCTGGGTGACACTGCTCGGCAGGGGGGTTGGACCAGATGATCTCCGGAGGTCCCTTCCAACCTCAGCCAGTCTGTGTTCCTGTGACTTCTTTGTCTGAATGTGCCAGAGATGAACAACCATCTCTAATTCAGCAGTCAGCTTTCACTGATCAGCCTAAGGGAATCATGATGTGACTAAAGGAAAAAAAAAAAAAAGGCTCTCATTCCCCCTTTAACACTTGTGCTCTGTGTTTGCAGATGGAGTCCAACAAAAACTGTAGTTTCAGTCTTCAACCATGAAGTTATCTTAGCTTCCTAAGATCAACGTGCAATGTCTGGGGAGGACTCTGTTTATGACTGAAAGGAATTTTTATTTCAGATGAATTTCAAGTGCATAAAGGTCATCTTTTATTATCTTATCCCCCTTGTGCAGTGTATTTGCTAACGACAATTGTCTGAGATCATCAAGTGTATGATCTATTTTGGATACCTGCTGACTGTGACTGCTGGGTGAAAGCCAGCAAGAGAAATCTGCAGAAGTAATGAGGGTGGAAGGCAGTGTTAGACACGGGAAACACCAGCACATCAGAAGTATGACTGGAGGCTGTGGACGCTTTGGAGCAGTTTTGTGTTCAACTTCAGAAAGGAGGCTCTAGTTTTGAGTCGGGTGAGTGAATGGTGTCTTGGGGTTGCAAGCTTGCTGCTTTGACCTTTGTGGAACAAGGTCAGTAAAAGGGATGAGAGTTTTCTGGTTATTTTTGAGAAAATACTATGTGGATTCTGTGCATCTGCAGAAGTAGGTGTGTTTGGAGAATGCTGGGAGATGAATAAACTTGTCAATCAAATGCAAAATCTCTGTGTTCCCAGAGGCATATTGGGTGGGTTCCCTGTTCTCAGAAAAATGTTTTAAAATTGTTTTCAAGGCAATATTTCTCTGTCTCTTAGGACAATGATTTTCTTCTTAGGTGTGTTTGTATATAATGTTATTTATAGCCGTGTACCTTGGATTCTGATGAAGTGAGTAGTCAATCTGAGA
This sequence comes from Anser cygnoides, assembly GCF_040182565.1. Classification (NCBI taxonomy): domain Eukaryota; kingdom Metazoa; phylum Chordata; class Aves; order Anseriformes; family Anatidae; genus Anser; species Anser cygnoides. The sequence goes on from NC_089883.1 coordinate 14,582,288, forward strand.
GATTTACAGTCTTTGGGCAAGTCTCAGCAACATCTCTTCGTATATGGCTGGTTTCCTTTGCTTGACTTTCTCATGGGCTCAGAACTTGATCTTGCAAATCAGGATGAGCAAAATGTTTGGGATTTTCGGCAAGGCTTGGCTTTGTCTTTTGTTTACTTCTTCTGAAGTCTGTGCGTGTTGAGCTAGGTTTGCTTCAACACTTCAGAAAATGCCGTTCTGAACAACTGCAAACAAAATTATGTAAACTTAATGTGAAGCCTATAGCTTAGAGGTACCCCAGTTATAAATGCTACTGAAGAGTTTATTTACCGTAGTTTCAAGGCCTAAGCAGAAGTGGTCAGTGAGCTTTCTCTGAGGATATGAAAGATTGCTTCAGAAATATGGTAGTTTAGTTACAAAGTAGATTTTTAGTTGTTCATTTTGATTGAGAGGAAAGGGACGTTTATATCCCAGGCATTAACAAGAAGAATGAAAATAATGAGCAAAGAAGCAGAACGGTTTCTGTGGCTGCACCTTGCAAAACCCTGCAAATACAGGAAAAGTAAGGATCACCTAGAAAATGTCTGAGAAAATATGGGGAATTAAAGTGGAAGTGACAAACACCATTGTAAAGCATCCAGCCTAGGCTCAGAAATGGAAGTGTTGATTTTCTGCAGTATGCTTCAGTAGTGATGTTGTTATTCTGGTCTTCAGTGTCACAACCTGTGCAGTTTCTATCATTTGCCTTAGGTAGCCAGGTGAGAGAGAGCATCATTAGAGCCAAGTTAAAGGAGGGTTTTGAAACTGGGGCTTGGACAGATTTGTTAATGAAAAAGCAACAGGCCTCCCAGAGTCTGTCACAGAGCCATCGCATCTGCAGTGGAGACCTCCAGCAAGGCTGCTGCTGAGGACGTGAAAGATTTTGCCAGGGGTGCTTTGCACCTCCCTCTCCTCCATGAGGTTACTGCAGATGTCTGTCATGCGAGACATGTTGGCTGGTCTGGGCCATTGGGAGCTCCCCGCCTAATGAATGCCTTGTGAAAGGGAAAGGAGTGAAGGGAAATGAACGGTCATAGAGCCCCCCTGTCTTCTTGTGCTGGGGAAATGGCAGTCCAGAAGGATGCACTGCACAGAAATACCGAGCGTATGGTGAGAGCCATCAGGAAACTGCACAAAGCTGTGCTGTGGGAGGGTGGAGGCAGGTACCGGTGCTGCATGCCTGGTAGAGGGATAGGCATTCTTCTTGATACCCCTTATTGCTACTGCTTTTTGAAAGAGTGAATGTTACTTCTAACCAATATCGGGGTAAGTGTTGGTGCAGTAGCCCCTCTGATTGAGATGAAGCAGTCAAAACGTTTGTGTTCTAACAAGTAATTTTTGTTAACACCAGCCAAAAAGCGTATGTGGAAGAATGAGGAGACTGTTTCCCTTCCTTTGAAGGACTATACTTGGAAAGGAATTTAATTGATACTCAACATGCCTCCAGTGTGTTAGAAGCCAAAGGCTTAAAGAAGGGAGAGAGAAAAGAAAGCAGCAAGTCTGTTCACTGAGGTGAGCGCATGACAAAAGCTGGGTGCATTTTGACAAATCTGTTAGATTTTCATGGCATATTTGCAGTTTATGATATATGCTTATAGAAATTGGGAAAAATCTTAACAACAAACAAACAACAACAACAAAAAAACCACGCGAATTTCAACTTTGCAGTAGCCCTGCAATTGCTTTTTGGTACTTTGTCCTATTTTTTAAGAAGTCTGATGGTTTATCAAAATAGCTGGCACTTCTTGCAACACTGAATTGAGTTTGTTTCTAAAAGATTAAAATAGATCTTTGTTTGCTGGTGAAATATGCTTCTCAGTGTGCCAAAGACTGCTATTTAAAAACAGGAGGGAGCTGTATAAAAAAATACAGAACCTGGAAGTCCCCAGTGCATGTGGAGCAAGAAGCATCTGGGATTCATAAGGAAGTAAGCATTACTTGGAGTACAAATATGTCGCTAAAGCCCGGAGGTGCATGACAACAGCTGCATGGCTCAATGCAGTTAGATTTTGTTACGATATGAGAGGCCTTACAGCTACTTTACTCAGTCTGATCTAAAGAGCGGATGCTGTTTGTGACATTGAGGATAATGCTAGTGTTTATCTACACAGGAAACACTAAATGTTGTAAACTGTTTGGTTGATTACTGTTAAAATACCTTCTGTAAGCTTAACATAGGTACCTGTGTGGGCATATCCCAAGAAATAATGTCTCTGATCTTCTCCTTTTCCAAAAGCAGCAGCTTCTGGATCACCTGCTCAAAAAAAGGTGGTGGGGGACAAGCAAGAAAAAATAATTAAAAAAACACACCCCAAAACATATGGAAAGATTGAGCTGATGAATGTTGGTATGGAGGGTGCCACACTTGGGCATAATTTTGAAAAATACACCATTTTTCTGTGATCCATGCTTGTATTTCTGGCCAGTTTGTAAAAGGAGTATAATTTGTTGGACTTTGCTTTGTGATCTGCATTGTAGGCTTCGTCATTTCTATTGTTATATCTTCTGTCAGCAGTCTAAATGTGGGACCAAACTTCTGTTACTCCTGAGAGTTTCCTCATGTCTAGCACTGTAATTCATGAGTATTTGAGTAGCACAGTAAAGGTGAGGACACGCGTATATCATAGTGTATTCTTTCTCAGTTTCTCTCTGCCCCCTGCATTTTGGAGCATCATTTTGGGAGCCAGGAATGAACTTTGCTGCCAGAACATAGCGGATTGAAATCCTGGAGGACTTTGGTATAAATAGAAAGTTTTTTTCCTTTTTCCACAGCTGCCTCATTCTCTGGGTAGCAAATCTAGTGAAGCTCTCTGCTATGCAGGCTAACTTTCTTTGTGGAAAAAGCACCCTTCGAAGAAAGTTCAGTTGTTGTTGGTTAGCATGGCCCAGCATAATGTATCCCCAGGTCCTCAAATGCACCAGTGTGAGGCTTGTTGTTCCAGACCTCACAGAGCTCATCAACTTAAAAGGTTATGTTTGGGAAATAAATTGCACTTTTACACAGGGTAATGCATACAATAAATGCTGCTGCTTCTCTTTTTCTTATTTCCAACATTTAGTGTGATGGGAGATGTTGTACTGAAAGCTCCCTAGATGGAATCACGGTGCCTTTTTGTAGCTGTGGTCTGTCTGCTGACGCTTCTAATGAAGAGTCCTGCAATGCTGATATTCATACAAGCTCTCTTTCATGTAGTGTGGATGCTTTATGTCTACACGTTTGTCACATCATTAATTGGATGTGTATGCTCTCAGTTACTTCAGTGAAGGGCACTTCACTTACAGGCGCTCACCTCTTTTTCGAATTGGGCCCTCACTGTTTGGCAGAGACTAATGAATGAATTCCTATAACTGGTCTACAGTATGTTCTGACATAAATAAGCTGCAATAGATCCAAAGTGACTATATCAGAAATATTTTTTACCTGTTCTTTGCCTGTTGAAAGATCATGATGAATGTCATACTTTCTTAATATTCTAGTGGCATCATCTTTGTGCATCAATGAAGAGTCCAAACATGGCTTTGTTCAAGCAACAGAAGGTGGAGGACGTTTATGAAATTGGGGAAGAGCTAGGAAGGTAAGTTTACAGGTGACGCCACACTGTTGTAAAAGCTGACACGTGGGGATGTTTGTAGCATCTTAAAACAATGACCTGATCAATGCACTGCATGACAGTCCAAAGCAGTTTCAATGTATTAGAGTAGAAACACATTCTTTTAGAAGAAATGCACTGTGGATATTTATTATTTTTAGGTTAAGTGTGCTAACTTTTTTTTCCTGTTTCCTTTCTTGCAACTGGGACAACAGAAGGTATGTTTACATTGTCTTTTGTGGATAAGTGTCATCTTTGTCTGTGCTTTAGACTGAGTTTACCTGTCTGTTCTCTGAATGAGCTGGGGAGCAGGAAGCCATGCTGCTGTAGTCACAGATGCAGCCCGTTTATTTGGCTTGTTGTTACGATCAGCGCTGCACAGCCTCCGGCTGGCTCAGAGCACTGACAACGTGTTCATATCTGCCTGCAAAGCACTGTCTATGTGTTCCTGAAAAGAATCGTCAATCAAAATTTCAGCAGGACAGACTAATGCCTTTATATAGCTTTTAATCTATAAAGGCTTATCCACAGGTATTAATTATAGGTGGAGTTAATGGGCTATTGCCATGCTTAAACACTATGCTGGATTGTGGGCTGGATGACACAGGGCTTCCTCAGTCACTTAGCAACTTACAGTGCTCTGAGTGAGGATGGCAGGTTCCCATGCAGAGTCCAGCCCTCCGATGCTTTTCTCTTTAATATGCAAATAGCTGAATTAGGGCTCTACACTTGGTGACTTCCTTCCCAACATCTGGCAGTTAGTTTTGATAAATGACTGTGTATGTGCAATTACCCTTTTTCAAGGTCTGACAATTTAGTGACATTAAAACACTTCACTTGAAGCTGTTTCCCAGACAATTTTTTTTTTCTGGCATTTGCAGCTATTTCATCTTTAGAGTTGTTCGGAACATTTCTTTATATGTGGGGTGTTTATATTCTTTTTCTGTTTTCTTCCATCTCAGGAAGACCTCAACTTGTAAATTTTCCATAGCTGTTTGCTTTTGAGTGCTGACTGGTTCCGAGACTATCATCCTGAAAGTGAAAATCTGACAGCAGCGAGCATTAAAGAAATGCAGTGCGAATGCAGCTTGTAAAAGTTGTGCTTTTTTAATATAGGAGGCCCTAGTATGTGGTGTTATGGTAAAATTAATAAAACTAGGAACTGGAAAATGAATAGTACATTTTTACCTTGGTTGGTGACTTGGTTTTAGAAATCTATTCTCTTTTGAGATGATGAGTCTCATTCCCCTCTTCAAGCTGATGGTAGATCTCTTGTAGTGAGAAATCCAAGTCGACTTGCTACTGAGGTGTGTAGGCAAAAATGTTCCCAGAAAGACCTGAAGGAAATGGACAAATTGTGAGACCTCTGCTTTTGTTTATGTATTTTTTTCAAGAGCCCTGTAAAGTGTGAGAAAAGGGCAGCAAGACTGGAGTAGCGCTCTAGTTTTGAACACTTTTGAGTTGTATACTTTATGCATTCACATGAATATCATGTCACACAATTTCTGCCAGCTTTATTTTCACTTTCAGATTTTGTGAGAAGTTCTGCAAACGTCTTGTTTCAGCTCTGTGTTAGACGTATAGTTTGACCAGGTTATCATGTCTGTCTCTGAGCAGTAACTACTGATAAGGGCTGGTGACAATTGATATCTTACTTTGTTGGAAGTAAAATAACAGACTAGAGAAGTTCTGGTGAATGAAACACTACAAGAATCTCTTTCCAGTGATGACTGATGCCCTTGGAGCCTGTAGATGCTTTTTATTACTTCAGTATGTAACAGTATTCAGTATTACTTCAGTATGTAACAAGCTGTTAGTGCTTGACAGGTACAGGGGGTTAAAAGGATTTGGTTACTGTGATTCTGGCAATGAAAGTCACTTACAAAACAAATATTTTTAAAGAAAAAGTCATTTACAGGACAAATATTTTTAAACAAACTCTGTGAAGTGTTTGTCCTGTTCATGTCCTCCTAACTGAGTTTGTGATTTCCTGGGAACAAAACTCATCATGAATAGAAGCTTAATGCTTGTTCCAGCTCTATTCAGTCAGAAGTTAAAATACAGGATCTCATTGACAGGGCCAGTCCCTGATTGTCTGAAAGCCTTTGCACAGCACTTAGGAAAGAGGGCTTCTGCTATATACTGTCAATGCTGCTTTGCAAGGCTTCAGTGTATCTGGTCTGGTGATGAAATAGGAAATTTTCTGACATTGTGCAGCATTTAAGGTAGCTGCAGCAAAGGCTGTTCAGATCCAGCTACATAATACCCTGCAAACAGCGTGTTTGTGGATTTCTGAACCAGACCGCTTTCAGAATCGTTGCAGAGCTAGAGGCAACTCAACAGTTGTTGGAAAAGACGTTTCTTGTGCCAAGGCACCCTGTGAGAGAAAAGTCTGCAGAAAGGGGGAGCAGGTTTTCCATAGCTGCAGCTGTACTGAAACTAGCTGCCTAACTTCAGCGTTCCCTCGATCTTTCAAATATTAATCTTAGGTTTACACCTCTGTTGCCCAACTTCTCCGGAGGGTACATGCAGGGAACAAGAAGTCAGGCATGTGGCACTGGGCAAAAGAAGTTGCTAATGGGCTTGCATAGTTCTGGCAGCTATGCTGGTGGGGAAGTTTAGCACAGGCTATGCTGAATGAGGGAAATACCTTATTATCATGCATGTATTTTTAACGTTACTTCCTGTTAGATAATATCAGTTGGTTTGTAAGTATGAAGTCTGTGGGGAACGAGGTTCTCTAGCTATAGCTAAAAGGGGGCCTAAAAAGATGAAGTGCCTAATGGGTAAATTTAGCAAATTTCAACATCTTAAAAAAAAGAAAAAACCCTTTTGAAATCTATAGTACAGCCTATTGTTAGAATATTGAAATATTTCTAAATGTTTTCTTTTGCAAAATTTATGGTTAGTGAGGGGGGAGTTTCACAATCTGAAAATGAAAATGTTACAGGAGGATTTATTTAAAGAATCCTCAGTAAAAATAGCTAGTCTAGAAGTCTGGGAAAGTTAGAATGCAATAGAATATAAGGTATTCAGAACCTGCAAAGGTAGTTGAAGATTTTCCTCTTTTTTCCCTTCTCCATAAGGCAGTGGATTATGCAGTTTGGGAGTACATTATGCAGTTCTCCCAGGCATTTAGTGTTATCTCTCCTTGAAGGCATCAAACTGTGATTTCTGGCAAATTCAGTTTTTTTTTTTTCTGTCTGAGCTGTTGATCAAAAATAGGTACTTCAAAAAAATATTTTCCACAGAATCTTAGCAAAATTCATCCCTCCTCAAATGTGGTTCTCTGTTTCTAAATCTCACTTTTATTCAAGTAACAGCAAACTGTGCCTTTCACCATCCGTTTCAATACACTTCTCTGTCAGAAACCTGTTAATGCTGTTTTGTGTGCTCTGAGGAGGATCCTGGCATAAGCTGCTTGCAGGAATGTTTGTTGGTAGCAGATCACTCTAACTGCATGTCTAAATGATGGAGATGCTTCTTAAAAAGTGAGAGAAAGTGAAGGCTAGCTTAACTGCCTTGGGCATATGCAGCTGTCAAATAGCCCTTGGTTCTTCAGCCAGGGAAAGTGGCAGGGAGAGGAGGCCAAGGGTGGAAAATTGTAAACTGAAGCCAAAATGAGCCAAGAGAGGGAAGAACTGGCCTGCTGGTCTAGGGAAGTGGCAGTAGCAGAGCTCACTAGGGAGCTTTTTAAGAAAAAATGTCTTGGGATGTGTTGTGATTTGTATAGATTGCTCTGTCTAGGTAGAGAAAAGCAGTTCTTGTCCAACCTCACAGGAGCATTTTCTGGCTGTGCTGGCAGACGCTGCCAGGGGTGGTAGGTACACGAAGAGTGCTAGAATTTCAGGGAGATGCAGGGCAATTCATGAAACGTTGTACCACAGAGTCATCAGTCTAAATGTGTCATCAGCTGGTCTGCAGAGGACTGTTGACATGTGTGCCTTCTGGGCAGTGTCACTGTTGCACGTCAAGTCTGGGCTAAAGGTAGGAAGTGTGGTGGAGCCTGGCTGGGAGCCTTTCGTGGCTGTGTCCGCTGAGAACTGTGTTCCTGCAGGACGGTGTGAGAATGGCACTGCCATGTCCTGAGACAGTGCCCTGCTCACCACAGCTCAGCTCTTTGCAGCACACAAGCATCATGCTTAACAGAGAAACCTCAGAGATGTCTGGGATGTTGTTTTGTTCATGGATAAACAAAAATCTGTATGTAATTGATCTAACAAGATGTATGCAACAGGATGCTTCCATTCTTTTTCATGGTGGTAACATTCGGGCCATTTCTGAGCAATTATATTTGTTTTCTGCATCAACAGGACAATGTTTCATGTTCTGTTGTACTTTTTAAATACGCGAAACTTTGACTTTCTGGACTTCAAAAGGATTGCTGGATGTTTTTTTCTCTTTGGGTAGGGTACTTCATTTCTTTGTATAATTGCAGTTCAGCAAAGTCATCTTGTATGTAGCTGCTCTGGTAGAGAGCAACAGAACAGGTGCACGCATAAGGTGTTTGCTTTGGGTGAAGTTGTTTCCTTCTACATTGTGGGCAGGCCGAGAAGAAATTCCAGACGATTCAGTCACTGCCTTAGTGTGAATGGTAATGACTGTGATTTCTGTTGATTAGTGTGGGCATAAACCAGCTTCTAGCGTCTCAGCCTCTGCTGACCTGGGGTGTGGTTAAAGCCAAGCTAAATCTTTAATCAATGGCTATTCATATCTCCCGAAGTTCCCCATCTCCAGCTACAAGTTCCTGCCTCCTCCCTGCCCTGTATGTGATCAGGTCAGCTTGCTGAGACAGTAGACTTTTTTTTTTTTTTTTTCCTGGGTGAAGCTTAAAGAACACCAGATGCAACATTTTATCAGTGCTAATGGGGCTTAGGGGCCTGGCACATAATCACTGTTCTGACAGTGTAACTAACAAATATTTATTTACCTAATGAAAACCAAAAGCACAGATAACTGAGGTATTTTTTGTAGGAGAAGAACTTGGAAATCCACGATAAAAAGTCATGTTGTCTAGCTAGATGGACTCTCCCTGGTAAACAGAAGGGTGTAATTAGAGCTAGGAAATTTACTCCTCACACACATCACACAGGATCTTCATAAAAGGATTTTTTTCCTTTCTGTAGAAGTCATACAGTATTGGGCTTTCTCAGACATGGAACTTAACTCTGTTCTTAGATTCACTTGTAATTTGAACTAGTTCTCTGAATCTGGAAGAGTAACCTTGGATTATTTTTTTCCTATAATACACACAGAACAAGTCTTTGCTTTCAATGCAAAATGTAACTTTAATTACTGAGCACTAACCAGTACCTATTAATATTTCTTGTTACAAAAATCTTCTGTGTCATTCATTTGTTTCTACAGAAGATTCAGTATACATTATGGCATGGGATACTTGATCACCATAACTAAGATTGTCATCAGCTCTCTAATACAGTCATTCGTTTTGGATTTTTATTCCTTCCAGCAGAGTGAGTGATTTTAGATTTCTCCTTTTTAAATGGTTTTCCCTGCTAGTTTTTAATGTCCTTTCAACTATTTCCGAAGTTTTTGTTTTGTCTCATGAAGCACGGAGAAAAATTGTTTTGTTTTGTAATTGGAGTAATTAGTCTCAGTATTGGAGTTTTGTGGATCCATAATCCTCACAGAGAATTTGTATTGGTGTGTCTGTTTCCTATGTAGGAAGAGTGGAGAGAACAAATAGCATAGCTTCTGTGCTGTCCTGCTGCTGGAGGAGATTGTTTTTTGTAGCAGAAACTAAAAAAGATGAGGAGGTAACTTCTTCCTCTTACTTTGGTGGACCAGAAGAATCCACAAAGAGCAGTGAAATGGGAGTTTCAGGAACCCTTTGTGGTTTTGGCCTTACAGATAGTTTCCTAAAAACTTGATTAAAATGCCAGCATGATTTCCATCCCTTTCGTTCATGGGGAAGGGAAAAAAAACATTTAACCATTAAACCATAGTACTGGTTCCCCCTTATAATTTATTGCTCTCATGTATAATACGATCTGTTTGCGTTCAGCTGGATTTGGACCTTTAAACACAGGGTACAGTGTGCTAACCTTCTGCATGCATGTTACGTATGCACTGGTGTTGCTCTACATAGCAGAAGGAACAGCTTATCAAATCAGCTATTCCTGCTGATGATCCTGCTGCTATGAGTCAGCTTTGACCTTCCCTAGGTCTCTGGACTCTGTTCATTCCCACTCCAAGAGTTGATAATCAATCTAAAACTAAAATGTGATAAGTGGGAAGAATTTCTATCATGCATATTTAATTCTTGAGCTTTAGATTAAATAATGCTTGCCAGGCTATCAGGAACTTGCCAGAATTGCTGGGTTAGTGCTATATCACTGCAGACTCTGCTTTTCCGTACTGAGGAGCTGATAGACTGCATTGCTTGTCACTCTGTCATTGGGAAGCTTCCAAAAAAAAAACACAACACATTTAACTGCTTTAGAAGATGCTGGTGACGATTAAATAGGTGGCACAGTTTCTTGTGTCATAGCTAATGACCCCAAATGGTGTCTAAGGCATTAATTGTCTTTATTGCAGATAACATGTTACTTAATTGATTGTTGATGTTATATAAGTTAATTGATAACATTACTTAATAGGCTATTAAGCCAATAATAAGTCACTGTTCAGGAACATGAGGTTTATTAAATGGTGATTTGAATTTCAAATGGTTTATTTGCTCCCTACTTACTCCAGTAAACTAGATCCTTTTGACTGAGACCATATTCTTCTACTGTTCTGATTCTTTTCTGACAATGAATACATTGTCTTTAGCCCAGAATATGTTGGTTACCTTTGAGCTGTAAAGAGATGTGGGTGAAAGGTGCTGGAGACGTTATCAGACACAGCATATGTTCAAAAGTGCTCAGCACTTTCCTGTTGTGAGTATTGAAACTTACCATGTAAAGTCACTGTGTTCTACTGCATTGTACAATCGGTTAGTAAAAACATGAGTAGCGGTGAAAATATCACTGTGTTTACAGTGGCAGCTGATTTTTTTTATTCTTTCTGTATAAAATAATACATCTTGTTAGGTTTAAAAAGTGGCATATTGTTATAGTAGTGGTACTGTGATACTTCCCTCTCTCTATGAACTGGTTTGGTTGGAAGTCACTGCCCAGCCACGAAGTTAACCCGAAGTGAAGTCAGGTTAGTCATGTCTCATAACATAAAGATTTTCTTCTGAACACTGTCACAGGGCTGGGTTAAGAACTAATGACATGTCTGTGATAATCTTGCATGATAGGTTGACAGCGTGGCCACAGAGTTGTGAATAGGATTTATTTGTGTATCCTTCACACGCTTGAAGGATTTATGTGCTTTTTAGGTGTCAAAATTCATGTGAAATGCTCTGTTAAGAAAATGTTTAAAGCATTCTGTTATAATCTGGCATCTGCTGCAGTCTAGGTAGTGTGTAGTTACTCTAGGAGAGGTAGCCACTTTGTTTGTATTTTGGTTTGGGTTTTTTGTTTTTAAACAAAATAAAACACTTAATTTGCATCTTAAGCACAGAAAGTACAGTGACATTTGTGACAGGTCTCAGCAGACAATTAAGCAAATAAATACTGTTTTGTTTTTTTTTGAGAGACAGTTCTGTTCCATAAAATCTTATGGAAACAAGAGGATACTTTCCCTTCGGTGACCTTGCTGTGCTGGGATTTCTGTTTTTGTTGTTTCAGCTATCATACTTTAGCTCCTCAACAAATACTGTGCTGCTGGACATACTATTTATTCACTACTTCATTTAAATTTCTGCCACTCCAAATACTGGTTTAGTTTACAAAAAATAAAAACATCTGTAAAAATAAAACATACTAAAGATCATTGCTGTAGTCCATTTACAGAAGGCTCCCAGTTCTTCATGTCTGTGACCACAGACTTTTCACAGAAAGCTTCCAGTAAAGTATTTTTATGCATATGGTTTGTGAACCTTGAATGGTTTTTGGTTCAGCTGTTTTGTAAGTGAGCTCTGAAAGCCCACAAATGGCTTGTAGAAGGAGTTAACAACAGATTGCTGTCTTCTTTGTTGGCAAGAGCGTAAGAGCATGCCAGTGCAATGACAACTAGCAGAATTTGTCTCTGAAGTATAAGGAAAGAGGGAAGAGAGTCTTTTGGGGAGAAAAACTGCTTTAAGGGCTTGAGGTTTTTAAGAAGCACGTTCAGCAAGAATTCTTAAGGGCTTTGCTTTGGAAATTACAACCATGAAATAAATAAATAAAAAAATTAGAACCTAATTTTCCCAAGGGGGGGAAAAAAAGTGTGGAAAAGAAATGAAATGCAGAATTTCAAAGGATGAGATGACCAGTTAAAAACAATCTGAATTTAATAGTGGCAAAAAGTCATCATTAACAGAAATGTTGACATAAAAACATCAGTTGTAACAGTGAATAAATGACCCTTCAGTGTTGAAACTAAGTAAGCCATGATACCTGGGTTCTATAGGCAGCCCCTTGAATGCAGAACTCTAACCTGTGTTAGCCTGACGTTATTGTTTGTGATTCTACTTTTGTATATTAACTTAAGAATGCAAAAGGAAAATAAAAATCACACAATTTCATAATGTATTTTTAGAATTTCTACTCTCCTCTTGATCTAGCTATAGATTATGTCAAACCAAAGCAAAGGGTTCTGTTGGCTCATGTACTGGAGAGCAGACAATGTGCTGCTGACATAAGGTGAAGCTGTTAGCAGCAGTTAATGACATACACTGTAAAGTAACTGATTGCTACTGTCTGTTGCTGTCAATAAACATAAATAAAATTGTTTTCAGGGTTAAATATATCATATTGCCTCATAGCTCAGAGAATATATGGCACTGGATAAGGTGTAACTTTTTTTTTCTTGCTGTCAAGGGACCAAATGTAATTTATCATCCAATTAGAGAGACAACAACTGGCAAACTTTGCAAAGTCTAGTAAACCTAAAATTAGATCTTCAAGCTGTATTTTGGCTTACTGCATGCAGTCAACCTCATGTATGAATTACGTCATTTTGTCTTTGTTTGGGGCAGTGTTTCTAATAGCAGATAAACCATAATAGGCTTGCATTCTCACAACTGAATGTCTTAAATGTGAAGTAAAAAGTACAGATCCAAAATTCACGGTTTTATTCAAACTGTGAACACCATATTATCTTTCCAAAGCTCTGTTTTGTTTTTTTTTTTCAGTTTTCCTGTAAGCTCCTTTCTATAACAGACTGTTTTTATGTTATGGCACCTGCTGTGTATTTTTATTTGTGCATTGTTCTGAACTGCAATCAGGCTTGAGTTTTGTTGTTTTTCTACCTGGTTTGTATGGCTTTGAGACTTGAACTTAAGAAGTGTCCTTCGAGGCCCTTTGTGTGGAACGTAATGGTACTGTTAGAACCACCTGGCTGGCAAAGTAACCGCAGTTACTTTAACTCAGCCTCAGTCTTGAGAGAAGTGCCAATCTGAGCAAGAACTGAAGTAGGCTAGGAAGCTTGATGTAAACGTGCTAAAACATAATAACAAAATGTGAGAGAGGAGAAAAGGAATGGAAGGTCATCTCCACTTCCCTTAAAAGCATTTGTTTGTGTCCAACGCAGTTTAACAGACTGTTCCATCTGGTGCAGCAACAGCAAATGTGTCAACGTTGTTATTACCATGCTTATACTGCTGTAGCTTGGTGTACTTTCGATAGCTGTTTTCCTCAAGTGGAAAGAGGAACCTGGAATTTTCACCTTTCTGCATCTGCTATAGGTCAAAAACATCATCAAAGGAGAGTAGTAGATATTTATGGCACCATGTAAGTGGAAAAAAACCAAAGGCTGTGCGAAAAATATCACCGTGTTTTTCTCTTGCAATGGGTTGAGGTTGCATTCTTCCACCAGCTTGAGCACATACTGCTGATATTGCTGAGCTGAGCGACTTTCCATTGAAAACTCCACCTCAAGTGAACACCTTCAAGTTTGGAAACCAAAGAAATCCCCGTTAAATAGTTGCTGAACTGAGTTTGCAGATCTTCTGTGAAAAGAAGGGTTAAACTGTTTTGCATTCCTGGTAGCCTACGTGTGCATATAGGCATTTAAGAGCATGGCTGAGATGCTGTTAGGCTGTTTTTTTTAGTTTCCCTTCTGGCAGTGCATTCTTGTGAGGATCTCCTAGTGGAAAAAATGTGAATGGTTATAACTGTAATTCTACTGATATCTAGAGACAGGAAGTTGAATGTAGGTCCAGCTGTATGCTTACCCCTTTAAGTTTTACTACATTCTTCCAGTAGCATTACCTGTATTTTACAGACTTTGGGAAATTAAATACAGAAAAACTGGGTTGCCAGTTTCTATCAAGTGTGTAGGAATCTAATTACTGTTAAAATTAATATCAGTGGGGGGTTGCTGCCTAAAATTCCTTGCAAATCTGTTCCAAAGTAAATTGTCCTCGCTCATTTTGGGATTGAGTATAGGCTCTTGACTGGCAGAATTCCAGAAAGCTATATTTCTTTTTCAGGTTCATTTACTTCACAAAGAACTTCTTGAAAATGTGTATCAGTGTCAAGTGTACCTGTCAACATGTTTTACCATAACATCTATCTTATGGGAATTTCAAGTTGTCACAACTACTGAAAAGTAATAAAAATAAATTCTTGTTTGATAGATTTTTTTGAATTAATTACATGAAGATGGTTTGGACAGAATGAAGAATAGACTGAACATGCAGAAAGGGAACATATGTTTCGTATTTGGGGGTGAAGTGGTTTGCTCTTCTCAAATACAGATAGAATCAGCTTCCTGACTTCTCCCCACACTAGCCTCAATGCCAGACTGGAGTCAGGTAACCTGTGCCGTCATCTCAGTATTTTGTTTACATATTTTTAGCTTTCCATGACAGCTACTGAGCAATGTGGTGTTTCTGGAATATCAGAGGAAGACCCATATAAACCCGTGCATATACATAGAGTAGCTTAAAGGCTCTTTTTATTGTAATGCACTATAGCAATACAACTGTTTCCCAGTGAGGCGTACAAAGCTGGCAGGCTGCACCTCTGTCAGTCACTCAAGTCAAATTCTGCCCCAGAGCATTAGCCTCCCAAACCACTATTAAAAATAAACTTAGAAAAAAGCAAGAAGTTATCCAGTTATTCTGGATTGTGTAGTTTCCTCTCACTGCCCCCATATCCTCTTCTGAACTGCACAATAACATAAGCTGAACTGCTCATATAAAGCATGCTTCTGAAAATAGACTCTAATGCCACTTGGTAATATTGTCTGTGCTCTTCTTCAGTGACAGATCTCCTAGATGATATTAGCAATCCAAATAATAGGTTGTCTTCATTGCTAGGATAAATTCCTGCCTTAATGATGGACAAATTTCATGTTGTACCTAATTATATTGTAACTGACAGGTTGCAGCTGCTATTGTTTATACTCTTGATGTGCTAGCACAGTTGAGGACAGCCTAGATTGAATCTCTGACAAGGCTGTTGTACAGCTGTCCAAAACATTTCTGAAAGGGAGCAAACTTCTCTTCTTAAAAAAATAAAAAGTAGGAATTATCAGCCTATGAGCTTATCTAGAGTGTGTTGTAAATACTGCTCTGTAGGATCCAAGTCAACTTCATTTCAGTGATGTATTAAGAACATGCGTTTTGGCAAAGATGTTTAGTTGAAATTTGGACATCTGAGCTGTGAAAATTGTTTTAGACTCCAATATCTGCCACAGACTCTCCATGTAAAATTAAATAAGTAGCTTAATTTCTCAATGCTGTCAACTCTTCAGTCAAAGAGAAGACACACTTTTTTTTTTTTTTTGCTACCCTTTGCCTTATCTGGATTGCAAGGTTTGGAAAGTTGACACTGATTCTTACCCACTGAGTGCAAATGCATTATGAGGCACAGAAACGCTGTAGTCTTGGTCCTTGATTTTAAGAGCTCTGTTGTTAATGTTAACCTGGAGCGTGTCTGACTGATTGTTAAACACCAGTGAGACCCCCACTTCTTCATAGCTGTACGGATATCCACAGAAACTACTCATTTTAACACGTCTGATAGAAAAGTACAGCAATATGCCACCCCTCTAACATCTGTTCAAAGACCTTTCCCCCTTCTTATCCCTTCCCCAGCCTTCAGCTTTTCTCTTAGAGGTCTTCAGTGCATCAGTGCCTGGGAGAGCATCAGGCTACTTGTGCTGAAAGATCCATCAGCTGCTACTTTGTGGTGGCTGGCTTTAAGGTGGTCTAGAAATAGCATTCTCCTGTGATGCTTTAATAAGCAGCAAATAGGGAGTGGGGTACGCTTGGTTATGGACAGTATCATGGCTAATTGCGTTGTAACCGTCTTTAATCTCTTAGGCTAAGAAATTGTGCATTTTTCTGTCTTTTTCCTTTTGGCTTGCAACATTATCTGTTTGGTCACAAAATGTCTCAGTAAAGACTGTCCACAAAAGCCTGTTTTTAAGGGGTAAAGGCAATGGCATGAAGGCTATGAAAGGAACAGGTAGATGTGTGACTGTGGGTAGACATGCAGGGGGAAATAGATTACAGAGGAAGGGGTAATGGGATGAACAATTGCCCCAGACTATAACTGTCTAAGAAGAAAATGGGAATTCCTGTGCTGTGTCTGTTACTTTTGTAAGCTTTTAAGTAAACTAAAATGTACAAAACCTACAGTATCATCGGGCTTTCTGAACATGACTCCGTTCACTCCCATAATCAATAGTTATAAAGAGATAATTTTTCACTAAACTTTGCTGGCAAAACTCGTCCTCAGAGTGAAGTCAAGGAAGCTAGTATAGTGACACTGGTACCATGTCTCTTTAGAAAATCTGGACCAAACAGGACATGAGTTCTGCAAAACAATCAAACAAGCCCTTTCCCCAAGCCCCCATAATAATTAAAAAAACAAACAAACAAACAAACATGAAGCCTATGATGTTTTACGTAAATAGCTCTTAGGACTACAGATCCAACTCTTTTAGCATAATGTTTCAGACAAATTTGCTGCTTTTGTAACAGCAATTTCATTCTCTGAAGTTCTCTAGAGTTTTCATGTAATGATAAAATCAGGAAGCAGAAATATGAATTAATTAATGGATTTGACAAGTACCTGCACTCCTGATTCCATCTGTGATTGAATCCTAAAGGGATAACTACAATTGTCCTACTTGTCCCGACTGTTCCTGCCTCTCACCTGAGAAGTGCCTAGGTTATGTCTGAAAATGAAAACCAAAAAGCAGTACTTCAGGCTGTCTGTCATTGTTTGAACCCTCTGAAATGAGAGGCTGCTTCTGGTCTGGACTGTTAGCTTTTGAGAGCAAGCAAGGGCCAAGTGACAGCCTTAATCTTTGATTTCTTTGCCTTTCTAGGTTAAAGACAGACTCTAATCAGCCGTTTGTGTTAATGAAGTACCAAGTGCATGGCATAATTATAAGGTTCTGAGTATTACTGCTGTGTATGTTTCATACTTTGAGTTCCAGCTGTAGTTGCATCTCTTGCTTACCAAGCCAGTGAAGGATATAATAATATTGAAAACAATAACAGCTCAGTGCTTCTGTAGTGTTGCCGTGGGGGGCTGCACTTAAGGAGATTGTTTGATTGTTACAAAGGGATCCTGGCTGATGAAATCACAGTAGGTAAAGGTTGTCTGTAAGATGAATCTTGTCCTTGCAACCCTGGCTATAATGCCCTGACTAAGGAAATATCTGATACTAAACATATGTCCTGGGACTGCAGACCTGCCAAGTCTTGCAGAGTGAGGTCTCAGTGATACAGTGCATTGTGGCAGGAGAGACTGGGTGTCTTTTCAAGCATAGTGCCTGTTTGTTTTTTTTCTGTTTGAGAAGTAATTGGCCATCAACAGAGACTTCTTATGAATGACAGCTTAGGTAAGATGGCTCTTTCGGTGGCAGGACCTTGGATACCTGTTACGGTTTACACATTCCAGCCAAGGGTAATGATTTGACTTACGTATTAGTTGACTGTGGCTTACCAGAGCAACACAAAAGAAGAGTTCTACTTCTTCCTAGAGCTTGAAAGTTCTTTCTGCACCACAGTGGAAAAAAAGATGAAATATTTTGCATGTTTTTAGCTAAAGTATGAATTTTTCAAATATTAATTGGTGGGATATGGGGTGCACATGGTAGACTTGAAGCTTCCTTGCTTTTCATTCTAATTATTGTGAAAAGGGCAAAGCATGGATTTTTAGCTAGGATTAGTGTCCTAACAAAAAGATGTCGTCAACCTTTCCTTCCATTCAAACTCTTGTAGGTTGTGGTGAAGAGAGATTGCTGCAAGATTTGTCTTGTCAGCAGCAGTTTGCCATCAGGCTCATCAAACACAATCTCCAAATGCTGCTGTTAGAGTAATTTTCCATGACAGTTTTACTGGCCACTACACTTCCACACTAGCTCTTTGTTTTCCACCAGCTCAAATTCAACCTCCCCTTTTGTTTTTTACTTTACACATTGTTATGTCCACAGCTACACCAGTAACTTGTTGGTTGTGAAAAGGTAGAGTAATGGACAATCCTGAAGTACCATTAGGTCCAAGAGGGCTTGTCAAAAGCATGTAACTGTTTAAAAATTAGTATAGTTTTTTTAATCCTTGTGGATGAAAGGTAGATTACTGAATCCACTGAATCAGGGAAAATACTGGGCTGCTTATTGACCAATGAGAGTGAGCAGTAAGTGAATGAAACTCCTTCTGAGTGGAATAGGCTGACCTTGTTTGAACTGACTGAAGTTGATATTGAGACCAAATGTCCGTACTCCTCAATGTTGGTTGAGCTGGAAGCACTTGATCTAGGAGAGCACTGATTCTGCATTGGTTTTGTTTGAAAGAACAAACATCGATGCTTTTTGTGCTTCAACCTAGGTTTTCTTTTCTTCAAACCTAGTTTTTGAGTTTAAGTTTTTTAACATTTGAAGAAAACTAGGGAATTTGAGAGTTTGTGTCCAACCATGGCAATTTTCCATGAATTCTGTGAAAAAATATTTCTTAACTTGATATTAGTAAATTCTACTTGTAATTTAGAGTTTGTGATGAAACCTCAAGCTATACAAGTTTAACATAATTTCAGACTGATGAGTTTTTTAGTATCTTCGTTAACCAACCTGGTTAATATATCTACCAACCTGGTAGATATTTAAATCTATATGCACACTACTCTTTGCTTAATTTCAGTATCGTACATTTAAATTGAGCATAAAAAATACAGATGTGTTTAATTAAACCTGCAGAGTGATCCATCATGAAAAGAAATTCATTTATGTTTTAAATGAGACTTGTTTGCTTTTCAGAATCAGCTGGGACAAGTGCCTGTTAGGTTGCATGTTACATAACTAGTTGTCCTCAACATTTCTCTTACAGCAGCAGGAGACTGAGATAGTCACCTTTATGTTTAGTAGGGTACAAGAACACATAGGCATACTGCATGGAAGTCTTGTTGTGGTTTTGCTGATGGGACAGAAGTGGGTTGCTAAAGAATATACAATACATTTATGGAAGAATGCAGGTCTATCAAATCTCTCCAGTCCTTTAGCTACAGACACTCCCTTTCCCTTAATTTTCGTGAGGTGATGTAGAAGTGGTTCTCCTGTATGTCCTGGGTAGCCTAAATGCAAACTCAGAGTGATAGCTTGTGATTTTATTTCCTTGTTTGTATGTCTGTGATGACCTTTTTGTGATTAAACGTTCCTAAGATAAAACACAGCTGTCCTTGTCTGGAAGAAGCTATTGATTCCAAATGGGATGGGCAAAAGGATCCTCTGAATAATCACAGTTTCATGCCATATTCTTGCCTTACAGAGAATGTATATTGTTTAAATCCTTCTTTAGCTACACACCACCTTTCTTTCTTAATTTTGGTAAGATTTATCACAGCTTGATTACAGTTACTTTTCAGAAAGACAAATGAGAAGGAGGGAGCATAAGCTTTGTGGAGATGGTGCTTCTGAGTTTAAAAAGTGCCTCTCAAGGGCATAGTGAAGGGAGAAAAGTTCACACAAATGAGAACAAAGCAGGGTCCCCTACTTTACTATTGAAGAGCCAGTAACAACTGTCTCATCTTGAGAAATTCACATTACTGACCTAAGGCTGCAACCTGCAGGGTTACTATTGTCTGAGTCAGTCATCTGACCTCCAAGTGTTTCCCTCTTAAGAGATAAGAGGGAAATATTACAATTGGAATGAAATGTCTTATTTTGGAGCCACAGTCAGGAAAATGTTATTAGCAAATAGCAGCCATATGTCTTTGAAACTTTAATGCAGCCACTTTGCCATTTAATACAATGAGGAATTCTCTGTCCTTGAAGTGCAGTGAGAAACCTGTGGTTATTCCAGTTACATTTACAGCTAAATTATCAGTGAAGTGCAGAAATGTGAATAAGCCATTATTTTCTTTGAAAACTGGTTACTGGAGGCCAATTCTGTATTTCTGAAGGGTCATCAATCCTTTGAGTTTGTTTCTGAGAGATTATTCTGAAGGGAAACACTTCAGCGCATGCATGTCCTTTCAAAGCATCCAGTGGTGTGTCACAAACTTGGCTGCCTTAAGCATCATCCAGCGAAGGACTGATAATTTGAACCTTTTGAGCTAGTTCTTACTCATTTAAACATGAACTGCTTTTTAGAGATTGTAACTTCTACCCTCCTGTAGTCAGACATTGCTTGTGTTTTCTAGGTTTTGGACACAGCAGGAGGCTAGCCATCTTGTTATGCTCTGGCAACTTTAACTGTGGAGCTCTGACAGTCCCCAGTATCGTACGGAGAACAAGTCTGTATGACTTTAACAGTGTTGCTCAGGAGGGCTTGTAGGATCAAGCTTTGTATGTGAATGGCTTATTCAGAAAGCTGTGAGGTACTACGAGAGGATTATATGAAAGGTTCACCAGAGCTTTTATCATCATCTTGTTCTTTCAGTGGCCAGTTTGCGATTGTGAAGAAATGTAGAGAAAGGAGCACTGGTTTGGAGTACGCTGCTAAGTTCATTAAAAAGCGTCAGAGTCGGGCCAGCCGTCGTGGAGTGAGGCGTGAGGAAATTGAACGGGAGGTGACTATTCTGCAGCAGACCCTGCATGCCAACATCATCAAGTTGCATGACATCTATGAGAACAAGACGGATGTGGTCCTCATCCTTGAGCTGTGAGTAAGGGGACTTCCTATCCTCTGGGGCAGGATGAGGTAAATCGGAACAGGAAAGGACTGCAGAGGCTGCCAGAGCACAGAGGCACTGCTGAAATGGAGCTGTTGTGTTCTCAGGCCTCACAAATCTTGGCAGAAGAACTGAATGAGGTCTCTGGTAAACAGGCGCCCTGGTCCACCCTTGTGTCCTGGGGATACAGGTGCACCTTAAATCAGCTGAGGCCATTGTTACTGAGCCAGGGACTGTTGTCCACTTAAAAACAGTTTGCTAGCAGAGGGATTACCTCATGTCTGCCCAGTGCTGCTCTGATGTGAACCTTGGAAGACCTTGGAGAAACTACAAATGGCTACTGAAACTCATCTCATTTTTCTTCCTGCATTTTTTCCTTCCAGTGCACGTGAAGCTATCAAGCCCTTTGCAACATTTCCAGTCATTCTCACTACACCCATATTTTCCTCACTTACAGGACCTGAAGGGAAAGGGGGAGGGAGGGGAGAAGGTGAGCAGGGGAAGAGTTTTTTGAATTCCCAAACTTTGACTACTAAGCATGAACAGCAGCAGGGTGGGAATGAAGGAGAGTTGTTTTTCCATCATGTTTTGCCATGCGATGGGGGAAAACCCTTGTAATTTAGGACCCGCAAACAAGTGAACCTTCCAACCAGGGCATCTGTGCACTGCTCTGCCTCACCCCTGCTTTGTGACCCATTGGGTTGCCAGACTGCTGGTTTAGGATCATTATTATGCATATTTGGCTAAATATCATAGACTGGTTTGTGCTATTTAAGGAGAGATTTAAAACCAGCAGCTTCTCTGCCTGGGCTGAGGGAACACAGGCTTGTTCTGCATAACCTGTGCATGTCCCTGCCTGGAAGAATAAACGCACATCCCAGAGAAGCTGAAGGTGAGGTCAGGAATCACCTTAAAGTCTTGGCTAAGGAGCCTTTGCTTAGTTAGAATGTGAGCTTGCATTTCAGGGAGTCACCTTTGGTTCTTTTGTATATATTTAATCTCACTGACTGTAAGGAAGTAAGAAAACCTGACTAATAGGTGTTCACAATGTAGAGAAATGCTAGTTATTAAAATCTGAAACAGTATCAGAATTGTCAATCTCTTTCCCAGTCAATTGTTGAGTAAAAACTAGCCATGATAAAAATTATTTCACTTTTTAAAGAAATGAGAATGGAGGAGGCACCAAGTGACTGGGTCTCCTTATATCCAAACTTAGACTGTTGAAATGAATTTGGATGGAACTTGGAATTTGACTTGTTGCCGTTCTGGATGTTTCATTGTAGAGGATCAGGTCTGTAGCAGAAGTGAGTGTGCACAGGTAATCATCCAGAGCTATGTCCAAAGCATTTTCTGTACAGTTCATAGTGTGTGCTGTTGAAAGGGAAGTAAATTATTTTACTGCATGTGCAAATATATTTCTGTGTTTTTGTGGCTTGGCTTTCTGAATCACCTGATAACTGAGAGCCAGGAGAAACCTGAATACATGCAAACCAGAGGCCAGAATTGTGTACTTGTACTCATCAGAGCCAGGAATGGAAGTAGCTCTTCTAAACAACGGAGCTTTGTTGGTAATGGTGTACGATCGTGGCTTAAGGGGAGGAAATTTGCCATGTAGTGAAAGAAGAAAAACACCAATTTAAGCCCTTCTGATCTATGTCCTGCTCTTTGTGGAGTCAGTATCACCTAGTTTACAAAGCCCTGAGTTTTAGAGGAGCTGTGAAGCAGGGGACATAGCATTTATCTGTCAGTTCATGGCCCTGAAATAAAGCTGTGGACAGGGAGGAGACACTCTGAGGTGGTCTATTTACTGCGATGTTTAGATACTTAGTAAATGGTGCAGTTTTTCTGTGTGTATGAGGAAGGAAATAGAGACAGCGTAGCTGAAGTTACATAGATCATTAGCTCCCCAGGGCACTGCCCTGACCTTGTGTATGGAATCCAAACAATGAAGTTTTGATCCCTGAGTGAGACGAAGTAACCAGTAGCTTTCCAGGGGAGTCAGCATTTAAGCTGGGGAGCGTTCCTGGAGATTAATGTGACTGCTGGCAGATGGCATATGAGTGATGATGAACATATGCTAATTTTTAAGTATATGTCTATAGCTAAATGTTGATCTGTCACTGGAAGTCTCTGCTTTAGAAGACAGAAAAGGATCTTGTTTTTTTTTTCTGAAAGACTGGCAGCTACTTTGTGTTGAAACAACCTCCCATTTCATGAATTTCTACTTTTTCCTGTCCTTACGTGGACTGACATGTTTTGTGTGTCTTATTGTTAAGCTGTAGCTTATTGCACTTTTGGGGGGCTGGGTGAAATGGAGCTTAGACCTGATCAAGGCCACTGCATTCAGCTGCTGTACACAAATTGAGGATGATAACTGCTAATAAAGACAACTAAATTCTCTCCATAAGCAGATGATTTCTATTCCTGCCACACTGATATCAGAGTCTTATACTCCCTGCAATTTATCAAAAGAAACATTTCAGCACCTGGTCAAGTAATCTTATGACAAGCTACAGTGGACCTTAGCTTCAAAAGAATGTTCCCAGTATTCCTGCTTAATTGAAGAAGCTGTCCAGGTGTTTAAATCATGCTTTGGCTTAACTTCTCTCCCAATTCAGACCGCTGGCACAGACAAGAGTATCTTCCCTTTATATAGGGATGATTCTACAGTTGCTGTTTCTTCTATTGTGGAGCAGAAAAGCATTGCCAAGTTCACTGTTGTTACACGCACTTTGGCAGGTCCACAGTTTGCCCTTTCATGTGCACGTTGTTCAGGGTATGCCTTTTTATGACCTTGCTGCTCTTTGTTTCATGGGCCCTGCCGTGAGGCTGCTTTGCCTTCTTACTCATAGTCCTGACTAAACAGCCTGCCATGAGGAACTGTCACCAAGGAGCCTTCACAGAAAGAGACAGAGGGAGTAGTGTGCCTGCACGGTTAAATTCCAGAAGAGTACAAGAAAGTATCCCAGTGCAGCTTGCTTCCTGGTGACAGGGCCAGAGCGCCTGCCGAGGTGGTTGCTGAAGTGTAGTTTGAATAGCAATCATCAAGGAAATGGGACTTGCCTGCTCTTTGTGCACAGATTTCACTGAGAGATTAGCAGATTTTACTTACGGATTTCTTTAATGACATGTCAGCTAGCTCTAATCATTTTTTAGCTTACTAACAAAGGCCCCTAAACCTATTACCATTCGGAACACCGTGTTCTCTGGCTCCTGAAATGCACAGAGTAAAACAAAAACCGTCCAGCAAGGTTGATGGTAGTGCTTGACACCCTTGGTATGTGTAACCTAAAAACAAACAAACAAACAAAAAAAAAAGCAGAGACCAAATGAGAGTCTCATGGGCTGAATAGCTGACAGCCAGAGACAGCAGTTGTACTGTATTCCTGGGTCATTTATTTTTGTTTGGTAGCCATTAAGTAGTAAAGATTAAAACATCAAGTGACTTCTGCAGGTGAAGTCTCCTGCCTTATGTTGTGTAGAAAGTTTCTGACAACATAGGAGCTGTGAAAAAATATCCATTAATCGATACACAATTCATCAGGCGCTGTGTAAATCTCTACCTTGTAACAGCACCCACAGCAGTATGGAAACTAAGAAATCAGCCCAAGGTCTGTGGAATTTGACACAGGGTTCTTGTTTGCAGTTGACGTCTCTGCAGTTTTGGAGCTATTCACAACAGTTGCTCTGAAAGAGGCAAAGTAGGGAATCAACAGCTTGTCACCACCAGTGTTGTAAAGGACCCCGGGGTCAGAGGAAACTGTCTAAAAATCCTCTGCAGTGCACAGGCAATGTAATCTAACTTATCTGGAAGTCACAACACTTAATTAACTCAGACCATTTGAA
Source organism: Anser cygnoides (assembly GCF_040182565.1). Taxonomy (NCBI): domain Eukaryota; kingdom Metazoa; phylum Chordata; class Aves; order Anseriformes; family Anatidae; genus Anser; species Anser cygnoides. The sequence continues at coordinate 14,606,865 of NC_089883.1, forward strand.
CCTCCCTGTTCTTTTACTGGTATTTCGTCAGACAACAGGGCCGAAAGCTTGTTTTCCAAATTGACTGTTGGATCACTCAAGTCTTGTGCTTGGATTCTTAACGGTGAGCACAGGTAGGTGGGACATCTCAGCCCATTGAACCATTTTGTTAAACCCAGTTAAACCATTTTGTGTGCATCTCCAACAGTAAAATTGAATGAGAATAAATTTATAGTATCAATAACAGTGTGAGCTGGAAACAATAAATGCGAGTGTAATTATGAATAACAACTGCAAATAACACCCAGTTCAGTATCTAGATAATGCTGTTTCATTATATATGGAAAAACAGCACTGGAACTCTCAATACAGGACATAAAAATGAAAATAGAAGACTTATGTAATAAATACATATGGAATATATTTCATTTTTCGTGTGAAAACTCATAGTAACTAGTAGCACTTCCCTGATTTGAGAAAACAAATTTTAGGTACCTTCCAAGTGGCTGAAATCTACTTTGTTTTAAAAAAATTCAGCACAAAATAAATGCTTTCCGGTCAGTTGTATCTGTCAGGCCAGAATCTGTATTGGCTGTTCTGGAAAGATCTGTTGGCAGATCTCATTGCCTTGTGTTACTGATGGCAACTGATAAGAGAAGTAATTCTTTAACAGTTGTTGACTATTACAACTTGCTCTTTCGTGTCTTGTCCTGAGTGAAAATGTTGAAAAAAAGCAGTTGAAGTCATTAACAGCAAAGCCTACGTACTGAAGTGTGTGTATGTCTGTAGATTTATCAGAAAATGCACCCCTTTTTGGTCGTTCAGGATGCTTGATGAATCAAACCTTGCAGCATCTATGAATTCGAGAAAGATAATCCTTAATTTAGAGGGGAGGAAGCTGGAACCAAAAGGAGGTTTTGTCATTCCTGGGACCACAACACAAAGCACTCTAGATTGTCTGTAAGGGTGGCCTTTTTCTAACTGCATAGAGGTTTTTTACTTCAGTTTTCTGTGCTTATACTCATTTTATGTCCTACAATGCAGAAGATAACGGGAAGTTTTCTGGTGCATTTTGTAGTGTGTCTGGTGGAGAACTTTTTGACTTCCTAGCACAGAAGGAGTCTTTGAGTGAAGAGGAAGCAACCAGATTCATCAAGCAGATTTTGGATGGTGTGAACTACCTTCACTCTCAGAAAATAGCTCACTTTGATTTAAAGGTAAAGATGCTGATTTAGAGTTAACATTACTGCTGTTTTAATGACTGACTGTAATTTGTACAATTTGATGTACACCTGTATCTGATAACATGCCTAAAATAACACGCCCACTATGTCTAGAATAACATGAGGAGTATGAGTCATTCGGTGCAGTCTGGTTAACAGAGAGACTTCTTGCTTTCTTAACCACTTAGGGCCTTCAAAGTACACCACACAGAGGCCTCTACCTGCCGTGTCAGGTGACATGCATAGCTTTGGTCCTGGCCTAATCAATACAGAAGAGACTCTCTCTCTCCTTTTGATTGTGCCCTGCCTAGGTGGGCATGCTTATCTGAAGCTAGAAGTCTGTCATCCTTGGAGATTAAACCCTTGAGACTAGAATAAAGTGCTTTCTCGGTTGCAGACGCACAGCTATAGAACTGGCTCCTCAAACATTGCTGCTTCCAGAAGTACGGTCAAAATACACTTCCTCCATAGGAGACGGTAGAATGAAAACAGGAAATTAAGGGAACTCTTTTAAAAGAGTCCTTCAGGAAAATGGAGGAAACTTTACTGCTACATTACATGTTCCTTGTCCTGACTTTAAATCCAGGTTAGCGTAGTGCTAATTACTGCACTGATGTGTGTGCTATAGACAGACTCCTTCTAGAATCTCAAGACATATATGCTGATTCCTTGTGCTAAATGTATGCCTAAGGCTGTCTCTGTCTTAAAGTTCTTGATATCCTGAGTCAGTGTTCATGGCATTTATGCAGTCTTTGTGAATGCTGAAAATTACATCTAGCCTAACAGATTAGTTAGCAAACTACCATAGAAATCTTCACTTCAGGAGGCATGTAAAAAAGCATTTGAGATGTATGAAGCTATAAAGGGATGTACACTTCATTTTGGAATTGCTATGTGAATCCAGAAGCCAAAGACTGAAGGTTTTCACATTGTATCAGGAAACAGCATAATACCTAGTGGTATGAAATTATTGACCTAGTGATATGAAATTATTTTTTGAATATAGGTTTGATTTTTTCTATACTGATCTCTAGCAACTAATTTGATATTTAATACCAGTGATATCAAGCGGTCAATAGAGATGTTTCAAGAAGTGCAAAATAGAAATGAGAAAGGATAAGTAGAGAATCATTTCACTGACAGAAAATATCAAATGACCTAATAAAACATATTCATAGAATAACTCTCCTGGGACTGTTTTTGGAGATTCACTAGCATTAAATGAGACACATATTTTAAGGCAGTGATCTGATTAGATGGAAGATAATGCATATTTACCTCATCACTTGACAGGGCTCCAATGATTGCAGTGGAGCTGCAGGGTCTTCACACTACCTAAGGAATAAAACAGTCCAGGAGGTAGTGACGGTGACTTTTTGCCATTTCAGTCTGTTCTGTGCGCTCCAAACAAGCTTACATCCTGTACCGGCAGTGAACACACATGCCCTAGATCCATGGAAGAAGACCGGACTTGTTAGCCAGAGGCTAAAATATGCTTGGTCCAATGGCTATGACATTAAATTATTCATATGCTTTCTTTCCCAGTGCAGCTCTGAATGAATGTGTGCGTTACCAGGAGATGTTAGGATCTGTTTTGAAAAGGCCAGGCAGCTGTCAGCAGTGAATCAAATTGTCTCACTGTCACTCTTGAGCTTATGATTAAGTTATGAAAAATTAATGCATTGAAGCTCTTCATCAGACATAAATTGAAACCACAGTTAGTTCTGAAACCTGTGATACAGGGGGTGGCAGGGAGTAACTAAGGCTGAGAAATTTAGTTGGGAGAAAAAAAAAAAAGAAATCCATTGCATCTTGGGAAGAGTAAGGAATCAAAATCTATATTTTAGAAATAGCTAGCTCTAATTTCAAAGTTGTTCTAGCTTTGGTTCAGGGCTTTGCCCTACAAATCTGTAAGAAATGCTATGTATTCTTCTAATGGCTTGCTGTTATACATGAACTAGGACCTCTAATCCCAACGCTTGCCACTTTCAGAACTATTCATATAGCAAATCCTGGATCTTTCTGGGTCTTCTTGTTGCAGGTATGAACTTAGTGCCATAGAAAAGAGTATTTTCCCTCCCTACGTAGGTTCAGATGTGTCTAGAATTTCTTAAAAACCACTTGCAAAGGCATTATCCAGTGGGTTCTGGTTCAGTAGGAGCAGCTGGACAGAAATACTGAAGTTTCTCAGTGTAAATTCCTGTAACAGATCTGCCTAAATGCTTCCAGCCAAATTTCTCAGTTGTGCAGCTCTCCTTCAGGATCAAGCAAGAGTGCTCTGTCCCAGCTTTGGGTGGCTACACGATTTCAGCTACCTGCTAACTGTTACATCTGCACTGGTGGTTGTAACTGAGGTAAATACATGGGGTTCAGGGTATGGCATCTTCCAAGGGGGCCTTGCAGGCCAAGTGTATATTTTATAATCTAAGAGGGGACAAGACATATCACGCTCTCACTTCATGTTATATCACTGTGCTGCTGGGATAATAACCTACTGACATATTTTATCAGATGAGTGAACTAAATACAGTAGTGTGGAAAAACTTCTGTCTCAGTGTGAAAACAAGGATATGTTGTTTACATCCTGGCAACAGCCAGCATAAGGAGAAGCTTGGAAGTGCTAGTGGGAAGGTGAGAGAAAGGAAGATTTTGTCTGAGATGAGAATACAGACTGTAAAAGGAGGAAGGTATTACTTGTATCAGCTTCATTTCGCCATTGTGAAGTTCTGGTCCATTTGTTGATGTCAAATTTCACAAGTTGTCATCTCTTTATCAAAAGAGTGAATTGTATATGGGTAGGCACAGGTATGCATTTCTTGTTCTATGGTGCTGTGTATGTGAAGGAAAAAAACATTTGAGAACTCTTAAGTGTAGATCTGCTACTTTCCCAAGATGATATAATAACAAACATCTATCTTTTGTTATTTTTAGCCTGAAAACATTATGCTTCTAGACAAAAATGTCCCTATTCCACACATCAAACTCATTGACTTTGGCCTGGCTCACAAAATAGAAGACGGAGTTGAATTTAAAAACATTTTTGGAACTCCAGAATTTGTAGGTGAGTGACCAGTTGCTTTGTCTCGAATTGCAAGTCCTGAGTAAGTTGTTGACATCATTTTGAAGTTAAGAATCAATGAGTAGAAGTAGTTTTCGTATTGTTTGTATCAAGGTGACCTAAATCTGGAGATTTACTTTATTTTTCTGGAATAGGCAAAAGGTGCTTTCACTCAATGTGCTACCCCTGTGAGAGTGGGATGTTGCCAAATAAATATTTAGAGACAAAAATTCAGGATTGAGGTTGTGAAACACTGCAAAACGAATTATCATTTTCTACTTGTTGCCTGGGGCAAGTAAGCTATCTCTGTTAGATACACAATTACACAGATTTCTTTATGATTTCTTACTAGATAAAATTACTTCCCTTATATTTTCCCACCTGATTTTCTTTTTGTAGCTTCCTGATCGTAATTCTAATTTGTCTCTCTCCTTTCTTTTGGTTTTCGTTTGGAGGTTCTGCGGGTTGTGCTGGGAAGGGGAGAGACCTGTAATTCATATTCCAGTTAAGCACAATTGTTGCTTGACCTGAGATCATTTCAGTGCTGTTATAGACTCCTGTTTTCATCTCAGTACCTTGCCTTTTCTCTTGCACTCAGTCTTACATGGGGATGATTTCCAATAAGGAAATATTTTTATAAAGATAACAGGTTTTCACATGGCTAGCAGTTTACTCTAGCCTGTAATTTTAATCTCTTCCACAAGAGCTACTTCTGGTTAACCATAAGAAGCTAGCTTAAATGACACCAGTTAAATGTCGTTCTGAAAACAAAACAAAGCTCAGATTTTTAAGGAAAGTGGTATCCTTTTTGAGATGAAATAATTTGCTATTGAAGGCATGATTTACACTGTAACTAGCATATGGTATCTGCCTGACCCTTACTGAGTTGCCTTATACTTCAGGTTACTCAGTATGATGTCTTCTGGACACTTGTGAAGAATTCCTATCAGAACTATTGAAGTATAAACAGTGTATCCTATAACTACCTTTCCTTTTTGCTCTCACTTTCCCTTTCCACCCACATTCTTGTGTTAAATATCTTTTACAGCTCCAGAAATAGTAAATTATGAGCCACTGGGACTAGCTGCAGATATGTGGTAAGTTCTTAACTTCTTTTCCAGGTTGCTCTACTAGTAATTTTTCCCAATTTGTTCTGAAGAGAATCCATTCTACTGCAAACAGAACAAAACGTAGTTACTAGTTCACTGTTCCGTCTTTCAATTTTTAGGGATTCTTTTTAATAAAAAAGATGAGCATTTAACTTCTGCAAAATTACATTGGAAAATTTTAATAATGGCAGTTAGAGAGTTAACAGGTTGACACTGTCCACTGCAATGGAGCAATCTTAAAAGAAAACATGTTCTTGCAGTGCCTGTGACAGCTTTATTTATAAGAGCACTGCATGCAGAGAAGACCTGTGTACTAATCTGATCTGCTGAGAAGGAAGTCAAAAGAAGTCACCCCGCACAAAACATCCTTGCTTCTGTTTCTTTTTAGTTCTGGTGTGTACTGTAGTAAATTCCACTACAGTAAAACATTACTGTAGTAAATATAATCAGCATTAATATTGATGTTTCAGTGAAAAAGTGAACTTTACGTTGTTCTTTTTTTTAAAGAAAGATAGTAGCAGTTATCTAAGACAATGATAGCCTTCCTGCCTGCATAGCAGCAACTATTGACATCTTGGTATTGTGTACATTGAAAAATATATAGATCGTATAGAAACCCTGCAATTAATCTCCTTTGTTTTACAGGAGCATAGGAGTCATCACCTACATACTGTAAGTACAACAATAGATTAATTCCTGTAAATGTGTTCCTAAAGCACTATTGCACTAGTATGAAATAGCTTTTCCCTTCAGTCAAGCAAGAAAGGAGCTGCACACACAGGATGGACAGTCTAAAGGGAAATGTTATCCTGAAGCCTTTCCAAATTTAAAATAAAAAAAAAAGGTAAAAGAAGTTAGGAAGGTCATTATGAGCAGATGAAGAACAAATGGCTCTGGCATTGCTAGGCATTTAAGCGTCTTATGAGATCTCATTAGCACAAAATGATGTAGAGGATAGAAAAGCATATTGTTTGGCCAAAGGATGGTTGAGTTACTAGTGTGCAGAAAGAGTAGAAATAGAAAATGTAATAGCAGCATTTGTAAGCTGAGTTATTTCTGGTGAAAACAGGGAAGTTTGAATAGATAGGGGTACTGGTTAAGCCAAAGCTCAGGTTAAAAGGTCTAAAATTGTCCCAGACACTTGCTTTTTATCAGCATTTTGTCTTCAGTGACAGGTGTACTTGACAGGACATGGAACTTGATAAACTGCTTTTTATGTGTCTTCACGAATGATGAGGAGAAAACTTTGGAGTTGAAGAAAAGCAGTTTGGAATACTTACTGTGTGATTACAGGGATGCACAAGTGCCTAGAAGCTCTGAAGAGTTTTTTTCCATTGCATTAAGAGTTCTGGAGGGAGAATACTGAAGTGAATGGGTCTGTGCTGTATCCAGTAGTTGATCAGTTTTATCCGGTTGGCTAGTTATGATTGCCACAGTAATTAAGTTTGAAAGTTACCTCCCTACAAAAGATCAGAAAAAAAGAATGTGCTTTTTGTGACAGAAGGAGTCAACTTCTGTGATATGCCAGATAACAGAAATTAGTATGCCTTTAACTAGTGTTACCTGTTAATGTTAAAGCTTTTTGTTCTGAAGAATTCTGAATAATTGGGAGTGTGTTTAATGATACTGTGTACTTTAGAAAATATGGCAGCAATCAAATGGATGCCATCATCAGGGGTAGAGGTCAAAATGCACACAAGTCCTCAGTTCAGTAACTGGTGGAGTGATTCACTGAGTTGTAAATGCAAAGCCTTTATCACCGAGGTCTGCTGTTAGGTGTTCACAGGCACTGAGTCAGGATATGTCAAAAGTCACTAGGTGTTAGGATTTGAGAATCCTTCCATTTTACAGACCTCAAAACTAAGTCCTAAAGAGGAAAAAGTTGCCGGAGAAGCATGGAACATCAAAGATCACTCTGACACTCGGATTTTATGGAGCAAAGGTAAATAGTTATCAAAGACAAAAGTCATCAGTCACAGTTGAGAGAGAGAGAGGCAAAGTAAGCAAATCAAGATGAAAGTATTTTCTGTCTAAATAAAGACTGCTGAATTCCATTTTATTGCAATGTTGTCTCTGTTACATCCATGCAGTTGGAAGAGAGAGCCAACAATGAAATCTTGCATTGTTTGGAAATGGTTGGATTCTATTGCAACCTAGGTCCCCTTGTGGATTCCTTTTAATGAGCAGTGTGCCCACACCTCTCCTGTGGAGTTGGCCTCCAGGCAAGGCCACGCACCTGATTTCTGGTCATACATTGTATTGTGGTTCCAACTGAGAAACATCTGGCTGAACCTACTGTGCAGAGAACTTGTCAGTGGCTTTGAAGGCAGAAAATTGCAGGCAGGGTTTTTCCTGCCTGAAAAAAAAATCAATATAAATACAACTTCATCTGCTTGACTTGATGGAAGTTTCTGCCTGGTGTAGTGTTTGTGAGGTTCAGAGGGACAGAGACTCTCCTTAGCTGAAGCTTTTTCTGCTTTGACTAGCAATGACTTAAATGAGACTCAGAATGGGAGAATCTCTGCATTTCTGTCTGAGCACACAGTGCTGTTCTAGAGAATTTCAGGATGACTCAGAACCACAGATGTAGCAAACCAAAGCTGGACCTGTCATTTCCCAAGTGGCATGGCTGCTACAACACAGAGATCCACAAATGTCCCAAATGTACATGACACAGCCACTGTCATTGAATTAGAGGACCCCTGCTGTTTATTTTTCCAATTGGTTCTTCTTTCTGGCTTATCTAGGCTTAGCGGTGCATCGCCTTTCCTTGGAGAAACTAAGCAAGAAACACTTGCTAACATCACAGCTGTGAATTATGAGTTTGATGAAGAATTTTTCAGCAATACCAGTGACCTGGCAAAAGATTTTATTCAGAAACTCCTGGTGAAAGATACACGGTAAGTGAAAATTCAGAAACATCCACCCCTCTCTTAGAGAAACTTGGTGAAATAGCTTGCAGAGTAATCTGCAAAGCTTTCCCTGCAATGTGTTCCCTGCTATTTAAGAGCAAGACAGCAGGCAAAGTTCTGCTGCTGTGCCTATAGTGAATTACTGCAGCTAGAAACCCTAACAAAAGGGACCAATATCTCCTTGGTTAAATTTCAATTTCAGGACTGCATTCTCTCCCAGGTCAAACTGGTACAACTGTGTGTAGGTGAAGGACTGAAAATGGTGTGCAAGATCTTTAGTTCTAGGTAATTACCACTCCAATATTTCAGTCTATTATGAACTACTTGCAAGGAGATAACGTGATCCCATGATACATCCTCAGAGGTTCAAGGACAGAAGAATCGCTACACATGCTCCTACAGGAATTGTTCTTTAAGTCTCTGTGCATCTGCTACAGTCACCTAGAGTGTGTATGATAGTTTTGTTCCTAGTTGTATTCCCAGTCATTGGGGACACTAGACTTTAGTTCATTTCTTTCTTTTAATAAACTGCATATAGAAGTAGCATCTCATTCTCATTCAGGGTTAAGGAACCCTGTTTGTCCCAGGGGGGAGTCAGGCCACTTGCAGTTCTTTTTAATGGCTTCATTAGGAGAGAAGAACAATATTAAAAAGGGGCAAGCTGTTGTGTCAAGACTTCTGCAAATCCTCAGGCTTTAGTATTAGAGTAGGTAGGGTTTGAGAGGTTTGCAAAGGTCTAGCAACCTCCTTATAAGCAAGGGAAAGTCAGGGATATTGGTATCGGTCACATGTCCGGAGGCAGTCCTTGTGCAATGCTGTTGATTCTGCCTTTGCTGTTCAGTGGCAATAGGGTGCTGTTCACTGAACTGCCATGATGCAGGAATGAATGATCATGTTTGATTAGGTTTGAAGTATTTCTCTCAGAAATGATATTTTCAGGAAACAGCAGCTCCATGAATGATGTAATATTATGCTCTACCGGATGCTTTCAATATAATTAATGATGTGTACCGTGATGTAGTCATACTAAAGGTGAATAGAAAGAATTTATTCTCTAAGCATGTAGGTCGAATATAAGTAATGTTTTGTCACTTTTTACAGGAGGGTACAGAAAAGTACAGATAGATTTTGGTCAAGTAGGAATTAAAATTATGTGGAGTGAGGACAGCTCCTTACTGAAACTTCGAATATTTACCAGTCTACACACAAACCAGATGCCATGTGGAAAAACATAACCCAGAAATTTGATTATTAGTCCTGGAATTATCTTGATGCGTGCTTTATTGGTTATACAAAGCCCAGGAGAAGGTCAACGGACTTGTATGCAAGGTATTTCTTACTTAAATCTGTATTTTTTGTTTTTTTTTTTTTTCTTTTTTTTTTTTCTTTAGGAAACGGCTTACCATTCAGGAAGCTCTATCTCATCCATGGATAACGGTAAGACAGAGTAAAAAGACAGATCTTGTGTGTTTTTTTTTTTTTTTTTTTCCCCTGTGAGCAAAGCAGAAACAATGTTCTCTCTCTTATTGATGTGATAAATGGAAATCTGACCTCTAAGTCATTAGAGGTGGTATGCATCTCAAAGAGATGCACTGGAAAGAAGCTGTTTGGATCTGACTAAATCTTAGGATTTCTGCAAACCTTAATCATGACCTGTTATTATCATAGCTTTCAAAAAGAGGGAGACATAAAAGCTTTGATGTTTGTTGCACATAGTGTCCTACATTAGACTGTGCTTTGCATCTCTCCATCCTTCTTTATTTGCATGGATATACACTGCATCTTGTGTTTAGTGCTTTCTTGAGTTGAGAGTTGACCATAACCAATGTGAAAATATAACTTCCCCCGGAATATAACTGCTTGCACCATGTGTGTTGATTTGCTTACGTTCATGTCTGTATGTATTTTTTTTCATCATAAATGTTGCTTGTTTGTGGATAAATCTTTCATTGAAAATACATTTGGCTAATCTCAGCATGACTAATGATGTTCGAAATCCATTTTTTGCTCTGCATTGTATGAAGCATTAAGTGGAGTGTTTTCAGGATTGTTGTTCTTCCTTCTACAAATATTGATGTTTTTGAGACTGATTTAAAAAAAAAAATAAGAAAATAAACTGGGGCCCTGGTACTTACACTTACTGCATTGGAATGAATGCACAATGCTCATCACACTAGCTTTTTTTTTTCCCCTTTTAATCAAATGCATGAAGGAAAATCTGTGGGAGCAAAGAATCTCCCAGAATTGTGGAAATTCAGGCTGCATCCTTTGTGTAGAGTTTGTATTACTGCACTGCCTTGTAAATGTTCAGTAATACTGCTTCCTCTATCTGAAGACTCACCAGCTGAAGGAAGAAACAAAAGTCGAAGAAAACAAGAAGGTTGAGAACACACAGCTGAAGACAAAACGGCTGAGAGAGTACACCATAAAATGCCATTCGAGTATGCCTCCCAACAATACCTACATCAACTTTGAACGCTTTGCGCGGGTAGTGGAAGACATTTCACTTATGGAACGAAATTTCAGCACTTTGGCTGCATCCCATGATTCTTTGCAGGAGGACATTGATGCTCTGGTTTCCATTTATAATGAGAAAGAAGCTTGGTATAAAGAAGAGAATGAAAGTGTGAGGCACAAGCTCTCTCAACTGAAGTATGAATACCGTAAAATTGAATCCCTGAAGAGGCATCTACAAGACGATATCAAGACTGTAGGTGCTAGTCTCAAAGGCATAACTGGGAAATATGCTGATCTGCAGAGTCAGTATGAATCTCTCAGTCAAGAACTTTCTGAAGATCTTAAGTGGATACAGGATTTAATGAGTAGTTTTCAACCAGAAAATGGAAATGAAGCCTGTGTGAATGGAAACTTTGACTCTGTTTTCAGCAAAGACATTAATGAATCACTAATGGACCTGTTAAACAGATCTTGCTGTGAAGAATTCCTCGCAGGGTTAAATCTTGATGTAGCAGAATCAAATCAGTAATGTTACAGGTCAGATTAGATGCGGGCTTTGCTGCCTCTGTCTATGTACAGCAGTTTAAAAAAAATAAAAAGCAGTTCATAATCTTGATACAAAAAGCATCACCTAGAACTGAAATAGAAATTCTGATGTATTGCACAAGCTGCAAAACCGTAAATCCCAGTACTAAAGTTTGTAGCGTTGAAGTTATTTTCCGATGTTTGGTGTCTGAACTTAGAGGAGGTAGATTATCATTGCGGTATGGACCACATCTAACCCTGTGGCCTTTTGCACTGCTTATAGTTTATGGTTCCTTAAGTGTACCAAGTAACGAATGTGGAAAAGCGAGTAGTTCAGCCTGTACTTACTAAAGGCTGGGTGCCTGGAAACCAATAAAGAATTTGTGGTAACATCTTTGGCTGGATGAAGGAAATAGTCATGTAGACCTGCTGTGGGCAGAACAGAAGGGAGAAATATTTGCAAAGGTTAAATCTGTGCTGCAGCACAAAGTAAATGATGTAGTAATTTAACATTTAGTACTGTGGGAATTCGCTGTGAAATGTCTGCCAATGAAGAACGGTTACGATTTTTTTTTTAGGCCTGTTATTCGGGTTGGGATCTTTTACCATGAAAAGATATTAGCTAATGATTAATCCTTCAGGTTAAAATTCAGATAAGTTTCCTGTCCCATACCAAAGAGATTCATTTGAAAGACAGAGCTGGGAATTTAATGAACTGATCAAATTACTGTGTATGTAATTTTGCAGTGCAAATATTAATGTGAGTGATAATAAGCATAGACATTTGATTTGCTTTCTACAGTAATGCTGATGTCACTTAGCTACAATTGATTTGAGACTAGTGTTCTTGCTACGATTTTCTTAAGTTTTAGAATGTAAAAGAAAAGTTGGCCCAAACTTGAATCCTGCCCTGCTGTCTTGTATTTCAAAGAAGTCACTTGATTATGCAATATAATGTTCACAGATGTACCTCTCATTTTTGGACACAATAAATTGTTCGTTACATAGGATGCAATTCTTCCTTAATGATGTAGTTAGTGACTGAAAAAGAGATGTTGGGCTTCTGCATACTGGGAAGGTTTACAGGCTAGGTTCTGCAGCTAGTTTGCAGCCCCTTTGCTTAACTGCATGAATTTGCTGGGAGGTGACTGTTACACAGCTACAAGAACTAGAGGGGTAGTAGCCAAGCATCCCTGCATCAAAACTGAGGTCTTTTTTTTTTTTTAAATAAGGAAGAGAGTTTTAATCTTTAAAAATCACTTACAGCCCAGTGAGGGTTGATATCTTCAGAGAAGACTCTCAAGAAAGAGTCTGCCTTCCCTCAGCTGTAATCTCACGTCATCTGTTCATGTAGATTTTCTTTATGAACAAATGCCCTGGCATGATGAGAAAGAACATGAAATGAGGCCATTCTGTTCCCAAGTGTGATTGGCTGAGGTTAATATTTCTGTGATTCAGTCCCTGAGGCTCGTGCTCACAGAGCCAAAGGAGGTAACTAACATACTGCTTTTGCAAAGGTATTCTAATGATTGAGAAAATGTCAGGGTCATTGCTTTGCAGGCTACTTAGAAACTGATAGGTAGTTATTAACAGTCAGGAGTAGTGTAAAGTGGGCTATTTTGATTTGCTGATGGCTGTACTGCCAAAAGGTCACTCAGAAATTTTTCATGATGATTACACAGCCAACATTTAGCCAGTGACATTTTTTCCACTTCAAATTGATTTCTGCTTAAGGTTTTTGTTGTACCATGCTAGCCACTTGCAGCACGAGGAAATGATATTTAGTGTTTATATGCCCCAGTTCTGCAGTGCACAAATGGTGTATACATCTAGATGCGAAGGAGATCTAGCCCACAACTCAGCATTTGTACAAATCAGAACTGTACCCACAGCATTTGAGGAGATAAGTGTCGTTTGTTGTCTCATGAACACCATTACTTTGCTTGAAAAAATGTTTAATCCTCACTGATGTGTTTTTCGTTCTCCTTTAGTACTCTTTCTTTGGTTGTCTGCTTTGGTTGCATTCTAGTCCAGTTCAGTACAAATATTTCTGAGTTGTCCACCTCCTGCATAAGCAAATTCCAGATGAGCTGAAATGGTTGTCACTCCATAATCTTTGAAGGGTTGTCTCCCAGCCTTTTTCTTTCACTTATACCAGATCTGATATTGAGCTTTTATTATGTCATTCCCAGTTGAATACAGGGGTCTGGTCTATGCATACATTGATGTGGATTTGGAGTTCAAAAGTACTTCATTTTCAGAAGAGCTGTGTAAGGATTTGCAGAATATCTGTTCTTTAAGTCCGGGTTGGCATCCCAAAATTTTAAGCATGTGTCTGAATTCTGATGTATATGCTCTTTTTCTTTCTTTTTTTTCCCCATTATTAGATATTATAATTCTTTTCTCATATATTTACTGCCAGGGTATCGGTGTCTCGTGCTCTCAGTTTGGGTATGGTTAAAAGCCAAAGTCTGAATTTCCTTCAAATATACTGTAGCATATATCCTGCTAACTAATATTCAATTACAGCTAACCTTTTCCCATTTTATTGTGATGCTTTCAGCAAAACATGCTGGAGTGAGTTTGATGAAGTGCTGCTAAGGTGATGAAGGGATTGGAGCATCTGATAAATGGGGAGAGGCTGAGAGAGGTGGGATTGTTCAGTATCAAAAGGAGAAGGCTTGGTGGGGAACTTAGTTTATAAAAACACCTGGTCAACAGGAGTACAGAAAACTAGCTATGCTGTCCTTATGCACCAAAGGAAGCTGAGCAATAAAATTGCCATCTTTATCTTCCAGCCAGTGGACAAGCAGCAAGCTTTGGTACGGCGAGAATCTGTTGTTAACTTGGAAAACTTCAAAAGGCAATATGCCAGAAGGCGATGGAAGGTATGACAGCAAGCTTTTAATCCTCCTTGTGTAAGGCTTCTTGCACCTGATAGGGATCAGAGGGCAAGACAGAGCTTGTAAATGTAACATTGTAAGATCTGATAGAAAAATGAAATTTCTTTGGATGTGTCTGCAGCGCATCAGTGTTGTAAAATACTCATTCTTCCCTTTCTTCATAGCTTTCTTACAGCATTGTCTCATTGTGCAACCACTTATCTCGTTCGCTGGTGAAAAAGGTCCTAACACAGGATGAAAGTTTGGTAGGTATATTTTTCAAAGAGGAAGAAGAGAAGGATATTTTAATATGAATTGAATTTTACTATGCTTGCATGGATGCACAGGCCAATAGGATGGGCATGGTTTTGAGTGGGAAACCAGACAAGACCATGATATCCTTTGTGCACTGTTAATGCCCCTGTAATTGCGTTGTTATGACAGAAACGTTGGACAAAGAGAAATGGTGACTCTGCATAGCCTATAGGTGCTTGCCACGTTTATTCTATAAAGGAGCAGCATGGAGGCTGCAGATTATGTCCCATGTACCATATGACAGCAATACCATGGTGACAACTATTTCATATACCAGAGCAGTAACTGTCCTGTCTGAGCAATGAGTGGTTGTGGGGAGTCTGCACAGCTATTCTTGTGACCAGCTGTGTGATGGAGGGTGGTGGACCCGTCACTGCATGTGACCTGGAATGAAACTCTGGGATATTTCTGTTATCTCTACTCTTCTCTATAAATGATACGCTAATAATATCAGAGTATCATATTTAGCAGTGTGGTATTTCATTTATGTGACTGAAACAATATGCATTTTTATTTCAGAGAAACTGTGAAAGTGACAATGAGGATCTTCAGCAAAGAAAAGCCACTCTTCAGAGGAGAAGCAGCATATCCTAGTGTCATTAGAATTCCACGGGCAGGGAACGGAGGAAAGTTTCATCCTTGCTGAAAAAGCAGTCCTGACAGCAGACCTTAACTTTAGTCTGAATCCTTGGTATGATGCTTCCCACTTCTCAAACAACACCAACAACTGGATAATGTTGTTGAACATCTACTGAGCATTTTAGAATATTGTGGGGATGCAGATTTCCAGGGAAATGCTGCAGCACAGGCACCACATTTTTGCTTTTGTATGTTGGGCTTTTTGGGATACTTCAGTCTATTTGTGATATCAACTGCACTCAGGATGTGGGGTTTCTACTGATATTCTTTTACTGCAGAATAATTCACATTTTGCACAATGACTAAGTCTATGTGAATTATTTCAGTCAGGGAATTTGTTACTGAGTCTTAAAGAAAATTTTATATGATTTTTATATTTGCTTATAGCATATCTGATAACAGATATCTGACAGGTGTTATTGGCTGTGTGCAGTACTCACTCTGCTATTGCTGTCATTGAGGAGAAAATCATAGTGCCATTATAACCTTGATTTCATCAACCTAGCAGTAAACAGTTCTCTATTCCAATAAGAATTGTGCTGTGGCTGTCATCTGTGGCTGGTGAATAGAAGACTAACACAGCTGCCATTGATCAGTTGAGTAAAACTGATTCTTGCCACCGAGAGGATGAGATGTGTCAGGGCATTTTTTGTATGTGGAAAGATAAAAAAAAAAAAAATAAAAAAAAGTCTGTAGAGGCTTAGAGGTTGTCATGTACCCAAATAAAACATTTTTACAGAGTGATGGGGGGATGCCTCACAAAACAGGGCACTTAAAAAAGCCAAAGTATATATTAAAAAAGAGTCTTTAGTCTTTATTAGACTTTTTTATTTTTTATTTTACTTTGTCAGCAAATTGGAGATTCATTAACACCTATTTACGTAGGTGCCATTCAAATGTAACCCAAACTGCACACACCTGTATTTTATTCAAGGGGGTTGTATTGAAAACTGAGTAAACTAGCACTTTAAGATAACTCCTTTGTGCTAGGAAGTTGTATCAGTCTAACTATCAATCTATATAATATAAACCAGTGTTGTTCAATTGGTACAAAAAATGCACGTAGACAAGGCTATTTTTTGTATTGAATATACTGGTTGTTAAAAAATTCATATTTATTTTGCCATTTAATAAATTAAAAGTCACAAAGCAAACCTACTAGAAAGAGGAATAGATTGACAGGGAAAATGATTTTGTTTGGCTTTACGGTGATCACTTCCAGCTTCAGGTTTTAGAGCTGAAGGTGTGAACTAGGTTTTGAAAACTAGGATTAGGTTAATTTTGCCTGTAATCCAGTTTCTGAGAAAGAAAAATGTGCTACTTTTATTTATACTTTTGCATCCTTTCTTAGGCAAAGGCTAAAATGCAGTTGACAAGGAAGTATTTCTGTGAAAGGAAGGAAACGTACAAGAAGCATTGCAGAAGAGAGGCAGAAAGTATAAGTTGAGGGAAGAATAATAACTTAAATTGAAGGAAGTGGGGAGGGAGCAAAAGCAGTGGGGAAGCAAGTGGGTAAAAGAGGTGATGTGTAGGGAGCAGAAGTGAACATGGACTGGGAACGTTGAAGGAAGGGTAAGAGAAAGCAGGTATAGAAAATGTGAAAGCAGAAGAATGAATGTTTTGGCAAATATGACACTGCATTTTGATACTATTGCTTTCATTTCCTTTTTTTCATCTCTTGTGTTGCCATGGCCCGTGATATGTGTCTGGACAAGTGGTAAGGAGAGGGAGCATGGACTTCGCATTTGATTGAAAGGTGTTCTCTTAGCTTTCTGTTTAATTTTTAACGTAGAATACTAGTGAAACCCAGAGAATGGTAGATATTGCACAAGTATTACAATATCAGGCTAAGGTTTCTAGGTCAGTTAATCGTTCATTTGTATTAGCTAATTTGTATTAAAACAGGAAACTGCCTCTGCTTGTTAGGGTTTTAGTTCAAATCTGCTCCTTGGGCTAGCAATGTTGGAAACAGAGTTGTCTTGTTGTTTTGTTTTTGTTTTGGTCCCCCAAGTGAAGATGAGGTCATTTTGGTCAACCAGGGAAAGTTAGAACTGTGCAGCTACAGATTCTTTGGCCATCTGTTTATTTATTTTTTTTCCTAGTAGTTTTAGTTGTTCTAGTAAGCCTTACCTCACCACAGCCAGCTGGATACTAGAAGTTTGAGATGGATCCTTGGCCAGCCTGGTGTTGTTTTAAACTCCATTTCAAATCAAGGATGGTGTGGCAATTTAACACCAGTGCTCTCATGCCTTTTCCTCTTCTCTTACCAAATTTTGAGGGGCTCTTCCCACAAAGAACCAGATAAGTTTGAATCCAGCCTTTCCAGCTCCAAAGCTGAGAGGTGTGATGTTTTAAGTGACTATTTTATCACTTCATCAAACTGGGGCTATATTGGTAGTTCATTCGGCTGACCCGTACTCTAGATTGAGCACTAGGAGATTTATTAAACAATACAGGGGGGAGGAAGGGGGCACAGTGAGTTCGTTTGCATGTCTGTTTCCTTTTTTTTTTTTTTTTTTTCCAAACTCACTTAATTCTGCTTTGATCAGTAAAGCTCTGAGATATTTGTCAGTGAAGCTAACCCCTTTCAGCCAGACCAAGTATGGTGGCAGCCACTCGTGCCATGTTCCAGCGTGGCCATGCAAGGAGCACTGGGTTTGGATTGTGCAGCAACGTTAACTGTAGAACAATGTTCCTGCCATTTTTTTTTCCTCTTTGCTTGCTTTCAACACAGTTCTCTTCTACTACGATGCTAAATAAGCTTTCAAGTAGTTTAATAATTGTTTTTTTTATTTAAGTCACTAAATGTTTGTGTTTATTTCAGCACGTAGGTAATCTGACCCTGTATACCTGTCTGTTAAACTCTTGGCCATATGTGCTTAAAGCTGTTCCGAACTGCCTGTGCACTGTTAGCAGAGCTTTTGGGGTTGTGGGATTCTTCCCACCTTCTGAAATCCCGTCCTCCGCTCCCTTTTCATCTGAGGCGTTTGGACATACGTTGCTGGACATGGAGTTCTTTTGCACTGTGAAGCAGTATCACAGGGACCAATTAAATAATCTGTTTGGCTTCTGTGTAGTTTATTACATCGTAATGGACAGAGACGGACAACCTTTCTCATCAGTGGAACAATCC
This sequence comes from Anser cygnoides, assembly GCF_040182565.1. Lineage (NCBI taxonomy): Eukaryota > Metazoa > Chordata > Aves > Anseriformes > Anatidae > Anser > Anser cygnoides. The sequence continues at coordinate 14,625,097 of NC_089883.1, forward strand.
TGATGAAAACCAAGGTTTTCATGAGTTATGTACAGTCTTGTTAAAGGTTTTAAATGCTCTCACTGTTGTTCAGAACATTTTTGGGATGGAATAGGCTCTATACTTGTTGCCATATTCATACTTTAATTAATATTGTGGAAATTACCCTGTCACAATTTGAGCTTTACTTGTTTTTATCATTCATCCTGTAGAAGCTGAGAACAGATCCTCGTTATATTGTTCACCTAGCTGATTTTGTATGTATCTTATAAATGTATTTTGTATATCTATTAACAAGAAAAAAAAAAAAGATGAACAATCGATTATTCTTAAATGCACTGTGCTGTGTTTGTCCATGATGAACCTGGAGAGAGATGAAAGCCTGAAACAAAGGAACTGTTTTATTTAAATAAGTTATGACTTATTGTATGTTACTGGCGTTTTTTAAATCCCTGTGCCTATGTTTTTGTTAAGAGAAACGGTAACGTGTATGTGCCTGGAGTAGCGCAGGCCGTCGGAAGCAATAAAGCCGGTTTACTCAGAACGCCGCGCGGCGCCTCCCGCCTTTCTGTCAGGGCGCGAGCGCGGCGCTGCCCCGTTCCCGCCTTTTCCCCGGAGCCTCTTCCCGCCGCTGCCGTGCACCCCGCGCGCCCGCTGCTGCACCGGCCGCGTTCCCGCCCGCGGCGGCGGTGCGAAGGGCGGTGGCGCGAAGGCAGCGGCGGGCCCGGGCCGCTCCCCTTACGGCGGCGGCAGGTGGGTGTCCCTATGCCCTGCCCTCCCTCCCTCCCGCGGGGCTGGGCCGTCGAGGAGAAAGCCGGGGCGGGGCGGTGGGAAGCGGGCTCGGGGCCGTGGCTGTGGCTGTGGCCGTTGGGGCGCTGAGGAGGAAACGGAGGTGCCGCCGCGAGGCGCCCTCCGCGTGCAGGGCGCGTGCTGCCCGCCTCGCGCCGCCCCGGCCCTGAGGAGAGCTCGGCGGGGCCGAGCCGCGGCCGCTACCGCCTGAGGCGCCGGGGGCTGCGGGAGCCGCCCGCAGACAAAAGGCCCCTTCGGGACGGGACGGCGCCTCGGCAGCAGCCCGGCGGAGGGGACGAGCAGCCGCGGCTTGCTGCTGGACCGCCGTGGATGGGGCCCCCTCGGCAAGACCGCTGCGCCCTGCCGCCTCCAGGAGCTAGGTGAGGCCGGATCCTCCTGCCCCCGAGGGTGTCGTACGCTGCTTTGGTGCCAGCTGTGCTCTGTGCTGCCTGGTTTTATTCACAGCGTGCCTGGTAAGTGACTGTTGTGATAAAAGGTACTGTTCCTGTCTATGTCTCCGTGTAGGTTAGGAAAGCTCCTTAAATATGAGTATGTGGCAGAGAGAGAAAGGCTAAGTACATGTTTAGCAGTGGTAAATGGTCGAGAACTCAAGAAGCTTTTTATTTTTAGAATCATAGAATCATAGAATATCCTGAGTTGGAAGGGACCCTTAAGGATCATCAAGTCCAACTCTTGATACCGCACAGGTCTACCCAAAAGTTCAGACCATGTGACTAAGTGCACAGTCCACAGTGCACAGTTTTACCTGTTTTCCATATGATGACTCTGTGAATTGTCTGACATTCTCCAAACTTTTTGCTTAAAGGTCTTTTTTGCCTTCACATAAACCTTTCACTACAGTAACTTCAAGGCCTGACTATAAGGTAGTGTGTGTGCTTCAGTGAGGAGTTAGAAGTTGGGGTGGATCAGATGCACCTTACAGCTGGGCAGGGATGGCAGGGGACCATCACCTGGGGAAGATCACGAGCCTGACGAGGTGAGATTACAGCAGGACTCAGCAGCTGGGATGGAAAAGCTGGAGTGCTCGTGGGGGATGGCCAAAGCTGTGCCACAACTGGGGCAATCAGGTGGGTTGTTGAGGCTTGGAGGCAGAAGTTTGGTCCAGAAGCAATGGCAGGTTGTTCATTGCACACAGCTGAAGCAGCTCTGTACCTTCGGTTTGAGTGGTGCTTTTAAGGAAGGCAAAGTTTCAATGCCCCCTAGAAGGGTAGGCCATGTATGCTATGTTTAAGAGGAAGCAGCTGACAAGGTTGCATAGCAGTACATTTCTTTGCATATTACAGCCAGTGAAGGCTGCTAATAGGCAACTATCAGATGCATACTCTTCTGAGGCTGTGGTGGATGTTAAAATTTCTTCTCCTGCTTCTGCAAAATCTAGCCTGGAAGAAGTGAGTGATAGAACTCGTCACTCGGAACAACACTCTCTTCTGACAGGAGGCCTCCAGCTGCAGGGTTTTCAGTTCAACCAGGTAATGGGTCTGACTGTGTATGAGGGAATTCTTCAGGCTCCAGAAGAGTAGCTAAAGACAGGTATTGCTGAATGGTCCCCAGCAGGATTTGGACTATCTTCCTGACTCTAATGTTTTGGAAGCGCAGAGAAAGGTGTTCCCAGGGAACATCTGTGAAAAGCATTAGACCGCAGTGGAGGAATTGGTGAAAAATCCACCTCTGAGGCTGGGGCAAACAAACTTTCCTTAAGAAGTTGTCTTATATGGGATCAAAAACCACCTTCCAAAACAGGTAGTTGATTGTTTATGTCTCCTACTTTAAAATAAAACAAGCTTAGGGAGGCTTTCTTGGAAAACCGATAGAATACATGGCCTTAAACGACTGTATATCAATCTGATTCTGCTTCACTCTGCTTGTGAGTAACACAGATGGTACCAACTCAAGTAAATACATATCATATAGCAGTACTTGTCACACTGCATGTTATACCTGTACAAAAACCTGACAGTGAATTTTTCTCTACTGGCTTTCAGCATCTTAATTGAATAATGATAAAACAGTGCAGTAGTTAACAAAACTTCAATTTTCTGTTGTATTGTGTGTGTGTGGGAGGAGCGTTGGTTTACAAAATTGCCTAATTATTACCAAGAGGCAGCTTAAAATGTTCCTTTAGAGTCAGGCTTTCTTTGGACCTGATATAGTATTGGTGTTTTTCCTGGTCTACCTTTAAGTTAATTAAGCCTACATAAGATGATGTGCATTAATGAAAACACGTATATCAACGCTTAGGGCTATAACATGCCAAACGACAGAAGATCTGCAGTATGCAGTCATTCTGGCACTGTGCTGAAGAAAGAGCACCTGATCAAAAATAAGATCAACAAAAATAGCGGCTCTTTATGTTAAATGTGCATCTAAAACTCAGGTCCAGGGAAGGCAGGCACTGTGACTGTCCAGAATTGTGGTTGTGGAGAGGGAGTCTTTGCTGACCATGGAAAAAGCCTGAGAAGTACATGAGCTACATGAGTGATTTGCTCTAATTGAAAAGTAATTTCTTAGAAAATGAATATATAGTCATGTAGGGATTGGTCTGAGTAAGTAATTAGTGGTAATTAAAAAATAATAATATATCAGTGTGATTAGGAACAAAACAGCTCTTTCATAGGAAAATAAGAGACTGAATCTCAAAGCCTTCAGTTATAGAAACAATGAGCCTAATTTCGTATCGAGGTATGGGAAGGGCTAGTTCACATAGACATGATTGTGAAATCCTCTTTCAAATACGTTGTGCATTTAAGTTTGTGAAAACCTATTCTGGTAGTTTCTTTGGTGAAAAGTTCAGGCTTTAGATGTAATTCTGGTATAAACTTGGTGGATTCCATATTCCTTACAATTGTTTTATCTGCATTTGGAAACACTAAACAGGACTGTGTAGCAGCAAGCCAAGACTCTTGAGAGGTGATAGATAAATGAATGCTGGCCAGCCAGCATTATGGGAATGACTTAGATATTTCTGAATTTGAATGGCTTTCAACTCACTGGAACAAGTTTGTTAGTTGTTTTTTTTTGTCTTCTAAATGTAGTGCTAGAATTAGCAGAGTAGGAGGCAGAAAGCCGTAAGAAGGTTAATTGTGTACAGCTGAAATCCATGTCCTAGATTAATGTTTTTGGGGTTGTCATTTTGTTGTAGCCGTGGTCATTTTTTTCCTAATGCCAAGTCTGGTAAAACTGAATTGCCCACAATGCATTTTGCATCACTTACAGATGATGAGATGCTTGTTAGGTTCTGTAACTTTAGTTCCTACAATAGATGTCAGCAAATAAATGGAAAATTAACTTTTGAGTACTATGAACACGTTGATTCAGTTGCCACCTTTGCATAAAATGGGAATAAGTGCATCTAGACTGGAGTTCCCTCTTTATGCTGAGCGTTTTATAATCGTACAGCAATTTACATGTTTTTAAAGGGCTGCATAAGAATTAAGTTAGAGGGAAATTCAGTCTGTTACACCTCACTGAATAGAAGAGGGATAATGGTCTGACTTATGTTTATTGAAAGGTTTTTTGTTATCACAATCTTCACGTTAGTACAACTCAGTGTGTGCATTTGGGTATATTGAATGGTCCGCATCTGTAAGAAGATGCGACTGAGTGCTCTGCTTGCTTACACTTGTATGCTTGCGGATGTATGACCAAAAGAAAAGTGGTTTTAGTCTCTGTGTAATGCACAATATTAGAAAAGGCCCTCGTGAATTGCTCATAAAATTCAAAGCCAGTATCAGTAGGTGAGTTCTCATTTTGTGAAGGTGTCAGCGAAGGTTTTGTTTAGAATGTTTGTTTTGAATTCTCAAAATCATTGCTTTTGTAGTGGTCCCTAACACCAGGAGAAACTTACTCCACAATTTCAAGCTTCCTTTCTGCTTGGGAATCAAAATATGTGAAATGCTCATTCTGAAGGAAAAAGTGAGTGAAAATAAGATTAGGAGCAATTAGTCTCACACTGTGTACGCACAGGTGCTCATTTTATTACAGTGAAAGCTAAACTACCTGTTTCTCAGGTGTGACATTGTATTGATACTTCTGCGTTGTTCTTGGGCAAAACACATGAAACTTGCTCTAACTCTTCAGGATACAGGATAAAATTTCTCAGAAGAAATGGAAATTGTTATGAAACAGAGCAACACAAGCTTTCAGCATTCCCATGGGATGCTTAGAATCGGTTTGAGTCAGTTTTCCATGTTGAATGAACATAAATGTTGCCAGTCCAGAGAAAGGTTATGTTGTTGCCTTAGTGCCGCTGTAATTGGATGAATCAGAGGTTTGTCTCCTTACCCATGTTTCTTTCTGACGACTACAGGAACTGCCGTATGCTGTGTTGAAATAGTCTGCTATTTAAACTTTTCTTAGGTATTGCACATCACGCCAGGTGTGTGTGGTTTGCACCCGACTACATGCTAATCCCCAAGTACCTGGGAAGTGACACAATGTTTACTTTTGATTTTTGCTCAGTAAAAATGTAAATAAGTCTGTGATCTCAAGGGCAGTTATTTCAGAGTAAGTGGGCAGCTACAAAATGTTAATCAAGATCTGACCAAATGCTAACGATCAGTGGAACACAGATAAAACATAATGAAAATGAGTATGGTCTTCCCATGCCTTACCTAATTAAAATACAAAGGAATGTAGCAAGTCTGTTAGAGTATTCTATTTAAGATATCATAGCATGTCTGTAACCATGGTATCTGAGCACCTTCTAGTCACGGACAGCTTTCATAATGATGTGAAATCCCCTCTAAGGATTAGCAAGGAACTGTTAAACTTGACTTTTTTTTTTTTGTCACCTAGGTTCTTGCTTATAAAAGGACTGCTATTCGTGAAAAGACTTGCTTTCATGCTTTTCTTTAAATGTAAGCTTAAAATCTTCTCATTGCTGAACTGTAGCTTTAGGAGAAGTTAGATATCTAGTCAGTTCACAGCCAAGATACAGAATTCACTGCTGTGGGAAGCTGCTGGTGATTTCCTGGGTGTGTTTTTGCTGTAGTTGATTCAGTATCCTACAGTGTTAAGTGATACTGTGTAGCTGGAGGTGCACCATCTCTGAAATGATATAAAGCTGCAGCCCTGTGGCCATTTCCTAAGGGTAGTTGTGGGCTGCAGTAGGCTGGCCAGGTTCCCACTTCAGTGATTGCTTCTGGCATGCCTGAGGTGTGTCCTGCTGCTTCAATGGGATGCAATGTCCTTCTTTCGCTTCCTGCTCTATATTGGCATTTAGTCATGCTCCTGTGTCACGATGGTATGTGAAACTACTGTTATTCTTAATGCTGTAAAAAATAGTATGCATCTTTAGATAGAGAAGAACATTTAGAATTGAACTAAAAGCCTGACCTTTGAGGTCTCCGAAAGATGTGATCATCCATCTATTTTAGATGCTCTTCTGAAGGGTCTTTGACCTATGCTGCTCTGCTTCTCTGTTTAGATCTAAGCATCCCTGGCCTTCCTTGCAAAGCCTGAAACTCTTCCTCAGCAGCCTGCTTCAAGGGAAGAGCCCCTGTCTGGGCTCTTTCCATTGCTGGACACTTTCAGTCTGTCTTGCATGAGTTCAGGCAAGGTGGTTGATCGATCTGAGCTATGTTACAACAGCCAGGATTGGGGTATTCACTTGTTTGGAACTTGGATGGTCCCATGCTGGGGCCTGGAAAGATGGACAGACAGAGCCCATCCCTTCTGACCTCCTATCGTTTCACTGTCGTTTCACCTAATCATATCCCTGTTCCATGTGTGTGATGCCCTAATCTGGTCCCCAGTGTTCATCTCCCTGGAACTGTTTCATCCCAGTAATTCCCTAGGAGGGGATGGGACTACTGGGGACTGTGAGGTCTGGGTGAGCAAAATGGTGTGTACTGGCAGAGGAGTGCTCTGTAGCAGTCCCCATTGTGTCACAAAGATTCTGTCCCAAGGCTTACCAATAATGGAGAAAAGATAATTGGATAATACTCCTTGGTTGAAGTGTGCATTATGTCAGGGAGCTTCCTCTGTGCCCAGGCCACTGTATCTGTATTTCTGCTTTTAGACTACTTCTTTCACTACTGGAATTTTTATAAAAATTGGTCGACGTTGCAGTATCACGTGTTAGGTGTTTAGTTTTTATACCTTGGCCTTTGAAATCTTGGGGGCAAGGTCATCTACAGGAATCTTCTTCAGGCTACCATCTCATTTGTAGGTTGCAGTTTCCCTTTCTGCTAATGCTTTGAAGTCACAGATAGGAATCGAGGGGCAGCAGCTGTACGCTTTTACATTTCTTTAATCATGAAATTCTAGTCATCTTTCCAGCATCACATGAGCAATAGTATTACTCTTGTATTGTTTTATTCAATGGCTGTGTGAAAGGGTAACATCAGTTACGACTTGAATTCCTTAAGTTTGTGGTGTATATTTCTTAAGAGACCTGTTAGACAGAAGATAGATCTAGGTGCATTTCTTGGAGTGGCATCTCTTAGTTAAAATAGTTTGCTCTCTGTTCTGTATGGTTATACATGCTATACACAGGCGGCTTGTACTTCGGGCATTGAAAATATTGCTGACAAAACACCAGGCTAACTCATTCCTGTGTTTCCCCTTCTTCTCCCTTGTACCCAGTTGATGCTAGAGCCTCACCTCTGCTCGAGGCTAACATTAACTAGCATTAAATTGGGACACGCTGCATTTTTAAGCAGCTGGATCACGCAGTGTTCCACTGGACTTCCTCCGTGCTGGGCCTCGACAGCAGGTGTCCCCCCACCAAGCGCAAGGCGGTGGCTGCCAGCCAGTGCTGCTGAGGGTGCTGAGCAGAGGCCAGCTGGCAGGGCTCTGGTGGGAGGCTGGCTGGCCTTGCAGTGCTTTGCATATGGGCTGGCTCTGATGTTGGTGGGCAGGAGAGGAAACTGGACTATGTCCATCAAAAAGGGGAGAAAGGGTGAGAGGAGACTGGACTATGTCCATCAAAAAGGGGAGAAAGGCTTGTGGGTTATGGAGGCAGGGGATGTTGGTGGGTGGCTGGGGTTGTTGGGGAAGGGTCAGTGTGTCATGTAGTGGAAACAAAGTTGAGGGAGATGAAGGTGGTTGCAGTGAGTGTGGGCTCGTCCATCCTCCTGAGGCACGTTCCTGGTTTGTATCTTCTAATATTATAGTTGTTTTTTTTTGTTATTATTTCTCAGTGACACCCCACAGCAACAGAAATGAGATGTCTTCTGTCATTCCCATGTCACCATGTTTCAACTTAGCATGTCTTGGTGCTTGTCTTGGTGGTATGTTTTATTTCATAGTTTGGACTTTGATTTTAGCACCCATATTCAGTACTGCACAACCTCACTCCTATTTAAAACTATGAATGTTTTCCATATTTAATTCCAGGCTACATTATCATGCGCTAAAGGACAGACTTTTATTCGCCTGTCTTGGTGATAGTTTGCTTATTTCTTGGAGTCCATGTTAAATTTTGTAGGTTTTTTTTGTAGCTTCTAAGATACTGTATGCTTCATCATAATCTTCCTTCTCTTCCTATACTCTGCCTGAAAGAATGGTTTCATTGCTGCTATGCTGTGCCTATTGAACCTCTCTCAAATTTTGCGATGTTATGTACTCTTTCGCTTGCCTGTGTTGCAGCTTTATGAAAACATATGACTTTTTATACTTTACCTGCTCATTTTCCTAGTGTTGACCATTGCATCCACACTTGATGTTGTCATATTTCCTCTTCTTGTTGTATATTTCCCTTATAAAGCTGGTGTGCCTGTCCTTTTCTGTGTGTTTGGTGACATCTGTTTGTTTTACTGGACATATGTTTATCTGTATTGCTAACAGTGAAGGCTTGTATTTGTTTTTGAGGATTTCTCCAGTGCTCTAACTCCTAATATTGTTCTTTCTCCAATATCAAAGCTTATTTGGTAGATTTTTTTTTTTACTTTCCTTTTACTGCCTGCTAAGAATTTGTCCTTTTGTAGGCCTTTTACGGCCATGAAATAACAAGATCTTATGTTCTTGTTCTGTTCCAGTTGAATTACCTATTTATCCACGGTCCTTATAGCTATCTGATTTTTTTTTTTATAGTTAGCTTCAAGCAGTTCAAACAGCCTGTCTGGGTGTATATAGATTTTTTTTCTTATCTACTCATAGAATTTACCTAATCCTGCATTTTGATTGTATTTGAAAGTAAGCAGCTAAGAATACGTATGGGCTTCAGGTCAGCTACAATACCTGTTTAATGCTTGTTTTTGTAATACTTCTGATGTCCAACTTGTAAGAGGACACGATTCTCAGGTATTGTGTAGAAGAGTTATAATTTTTATTTGTTTCTGGTAGTTTGTGCTGTGAACAGCCAAGTCAGCATCAGTCAAGAATCACAAGTATAGGATAAGCTAAACAGGATTTTTACAAGCTAATATACCTTAATGTATGCTTTTATCTCAGCATCCCAACTCAGATCACACAAAGCATGACCAAAAATGATCTTAAAGCATCTGCATCTGCTTCTCTTCAAAGACAGGTACACCAGATGTCTAATTATATATCAATGTGACAAACTCTACATGTGATAACGGAGTATGAACTTGCTGAGATCTTCAGCTGGACAAGATATTTGACCTAGTGAATTTCTACTTTCACTCAAAAAAGTCTCCTTTCTAAATCTTTCTTTTCCTTTTGGCACCTCCTTCACCTTCTCATGTTTCCTTTTTTGTCATGCTGGCTGGTTATTTAAATAACAGGGGGGGAAAAAAAATCATCAGTCAGTACTGTATTGTTATTTTGTCTTTTGATTTATCTTCTCTGGGCTTATTAATCATTTCTGTGACTGCTTATGTTGCATGTAAACAGGGCTCTATTTTAGAAATGAAGACAGCCTTAAAGTAATAAAATGAAGCAACCTAACACTGGAAGATTTTGTAAGAAGCCTGAGCAAAACTGCTGACTCACAACATATTCTGACCAAATTAAATTGCACTGTCAGCTACTTCCTTTGGAAGGAAAGAGAAAAAGAGAATTTTGACTATTATCCACATTATTGAACCAATTGAGTTTAACTGGGGATCATGGATTCTCCCAAGCACTTTGCCTGAATTGATTATTATTTTAGTCACTTCTGTTATCTGTAGTTGACAACACACCGTGTAAAGGATAGACACATCTTGGCTAGGCCAAAACCAGCCGCTCTTGCTACTAAATTGGAAGTGTTCTCATAAGTACCATGCTGATTAATTTTAAACAAACAAACAAAACCCTCACTTCTATCTAAATACAGTACCAAAGGTAGCTGTTCTATATTTGTGGTAGCTCATTAGGATTTTCCATGGATAGATGAGAAGATGCTATGGCCATTTATCAATTAGCATTAAAAAATGTTTCAAGGCCGCATTCAGCTGTTCCAACTAATTGTGTATCTTTATTCTTTTTTTTTTTTAAGGACAGAGAAACTTGGAGTGAGAGACAGTGTAACTTCCCTAAGACATTATTTAATTTTACCTTGGGCAGTTGGGCAATGATGGACCTTGTTTAAAATTCCAGTGATTAATATCTGTATTTAATAAAACTTTGTTACTGAATTTTGGAGAGTGCTCCATAATACAAACTGCATTCTCAGGTGTTCAGGGATATTCTGTACTGAGTTCATAACAATAAACTAGTCCACAGGAATTACAGGCTGCTCTTCACTTGGCACTGAAAAAATCAAGAATTGTAGTTTATCTAATACTCATTTAAATTAAAGAATTTTAGGAATAGGAATATGAGAGGGAAAAAAAAAGGAAGGTATACAGAGAATGAAAAATGAGATTTTATTATAGAACGTCTTGTTATACTAGCAGCTGTCTTCTGCTATGTGTGTCTCAAGATAATGGTGTTCAGTGTTCTGTAACAGGGAGCAGAGAAATTAACTTCTGTTGAATTTACTGCCAACAGTCATCATCTGGTAGAATTTCACATTCCTTCTCACACTTGGGATTTTTTGAATATTTCTGTTATGTTTATTACAACTTTTTTTTTCAGTGACTGATCAAAACTGCAATTTTAGCTGGCAGAACTCTTCAGGTTTGAATGTAAAAGGCAGTATAGCCAGTTCTTATATCATGCCGACTTCCTCAAGGTCGAGGGCTTGAGAATGCCTACACGTTTCTTCAGGTGATGCCATTTAAGGGAAACTTCAAAATGGTGTTTTGAACTGTTGGTACACTGGAGGAACCACATCTTGAAGACTGACGCTTATTTGTTAGGGAAATCTCACCTTAGGAAAAGGTATACCAAATGTTCTAGGGAAATGGGTTGAAGGGAGATTTCTGTTTTTCATCAAGTTATTCAAATTTGGAAAAAAAAAAAATAAATCCACACCTATGAGTTAATACACCAGAATTTTTATTATTGATTTGTTAATATTCCGTGTATGAGAATGGTGTCCTGGGTGTTCAGATGGAGGTAACTTACATCCCATGCTAAATGTGTAGATTATCTGGACTGTATTGATAGACTGTTCCTCAGGACCCTGCCTTACTGAACTAGGCGCCCTTTGAAGCCCTTTCTGTTCAGTGGGCAGAACTTTCTGTTCATCTAGCCAAACACCTCTGTATAGTAGACCTACTTTTAATTTTGAAGCAGAACTGGTTTCTTTTGCTCTTTCTTTCTTTGTTTTGTTAGAGTAATTCCAAGGTTTTGTTAAAAAACAAAACAAAAAACCACTAGGAAACTACTAAAAGTAACATTTGTGCAGTAGTTCAATTCTGTTTCTGGGAAGAGGAGTGTAAGGTTTTTAATTCTATTTTCTGTGTGATCAGATAAATAAATTGATTTAACGCTACCTATCTAGAGATATCGCATTTGGAGAAAATTCAGAAGGAAATGTAGGATGGGATTTGACTGAATTTGTGTACTCCTGGTGTTTACATTTTTGCTATTTCAGTAATAAGTCTTTCGTTTTACAGGCTTGGAAGTTGGAGGGGACAAAATGCATGGGATAATTCTTCTTGGCTACATTTTCTTTCTTTGTGAATGTCTTGCTCTTTTCTTTCTTAGCTTTTTGATAATATTTCAAACAGTTTTACCAGCTCCTGTCTGTTTTTGTGTTTTTCATTGTGGAATATGTACATTCTTTTTATTTTTTATTGTAATTGCTTTTACATTTATAGCAATATTTAAAACCAAACATCACATAAAATTTAGATCCTATTCTACTCACGTTCAGTTTGTATTGAATCAGTTGTATTGAATCCACTGTAGCTGTACTGGTCTGATGGAAGCTATTGACCTGCATTGACCAAATGTACATTGTTGTAGCTGCTGGTGAGATCTGATAAAAGGAGACTGGCAATGAAGATAAACCAGCAGCTCTGGTTTTAGGACTGATCCTGCCAGTGTTTTCTCTGAGATTTCAGTCTGAACTGAAGTGGGGAAACTTAAGAGTAGCTGAAACGCCCTGAAATGAGCAGCTTGTCTCCATGAATCAAAGGACAAATTGGTATGAGAAATAGTTCCCTTTAGACCTTACATATTTTTCAGAAATGTGACTCTGAAACCTCCTGGAAGTGGAAGAAGTGGGTGAGAAGTAGGGCCAGTGACCAGTATGCAGCTAGCCCATGGAATGGCATGTAGGCATGTTCGACTGGACACTTAGGCTGTGCGGATGGGCTGGGTCTGGCCTGCCTGCTTTACAGTCTGCTGCCTGGTGGGCAGGCTCTGGTGCCTGGGCCTGGGCATGGTGCTGTGCACCTTTCCCCACGTGGTGACAGGACAGCACCTTCTGGACCTGCATCCTGGCCAGCAGCATCCAGCAGCTATTTAAGACCTTTCAGGAGCTAAATGACTCCTGCTGCTTGGCAAGGAAGAAAAATAGACAGCTTGAGGGAATTAAAAATAACAGCAAGAAAAACCTGTTCAGTAATCAGCTGCTGCTTACCGGTGGGTTTGAGGGAGGCAAGGAGGAGGATGAAATGGAGCGTAGCCAGCCACATGCTTGCCCCTCAGTGCAGCGTTTGGGCATGGGGATTCGTTACACCACATCCTGAATGTGAGACCAGGAAAGCACATCTCCTTACAAGAGAAGATACAATTAAAGAAAAAAAAAAATCTCCTGTTGCTTGGTATATCTACTTCAAAATGTTTGATAGGATTTTACTGGCTTTTTCACTTTAAGATGAATTGGGGAAAAATTATCTTGGCCATCAACTAGACTGCCTGCAGGAGTTTGACGCTATTCATTGCCTTCTCTCCTCTTCCTCGTTGTACTTACTGCTCTCCCATAGCCATGCAGACTGTCTGCTCTCTGGTTGTATCCTTCAAAAAGTGCTGCTCATCATGATGAGGTAGTGCAATTTAGCATCTCCAGCTAAGTGGACAGAACATGTCTTTCAGAGCATGTATTCTTCTCTTCCAAAGCACATCCACAGAAAATTGCACTTTTGGCCTTTTCTGTCCTGGACCCGTCACTATGAACCATCCAAACATGCATTTGTTTTTCATCCATAACACACAGAAGACCAGAAACGCTTTATTAAAATAAATACATAAAAAGCTCTTTATCTCATTTTTGAGAAGCAATAGACAGGTTTCCATCTCAGTTCCTGACCTTTCTCAGCTGGATGATTGTTCAGGCTTGAGTTAATTCTTTAATTCACATCATACAAGACAAATTAGAAATCGTTGCTGGTAGCTCTATCACTGATTTCAGAAAAGCAGAGTGTTTTGTTTTTTTTTTTTATGTTTAAACAGACCAAGCGAACTTGTGTCCTCAAGTTGTACACACTGTTTGTCTTGACTTCAGATTGTTGTCTGATTCTAGGGTTGGTTGGGTTTTGGGTGGTGTTTTTTTTTTTTGCGTGTGTGTGAGCAGAAGCACAGGGGTGTTGTAAGTAAATGCAGTTGTAAAGAGAGCAATGTGTTTTTAACCAGCTGTACAAGAACAGATGATAGAAAGAAGTGCCTCTACTAATGCAAATTGCATCAATCCTAGTCATTTAACAGCATAAGTAAATTGTGACAGACAAGGTTACCCCTAATCAGCAGACCTGTATTAGTCTTTCACTAACTTGTTAATTGGATGAACAGTTTATTAGTGTTGTACAATGTAACTGTTTTGATTTATCTCTTTTCTGGATGGTGTAGGGCCCAGTCAACCATGGCAAAGAGGAAAATGTCTGTGGATTGCTCCTGTAAAGTCCAGGACTTTATGGCACATACCAATTCAGGCACATGTGAGAAGCACCTCTGGGCTTTTGGGTTAAAGCCTGGTATTGAGTTGTGGAGATGGGAGTTGTGCTGGCTTTGCTCTGAGTTAAACCCTGAAACTCTAGAGTAGTCTCGGAAAAGTTGTTTCATCTGACTCGGGCTCTTTTTTTGATTTTCTGAAATGCGCATATTGACAGTGCTCCATGCGAAAGATTTCTTTCCACTCTTCGTTGTGAAGGTGACCTTTATATCTCCATGTCTGCTTTCTATGAGCAGGCACTTTCTTTGCCCAGCAACAACATGATATTGTGGTAGCAGCAGCTAGGGAAGCCATGTGGAACAGAAAAAAAGCAGTGCTTGAACCAATCTTATTCTAAAAAGACCAGCATAAACAGGGTTTTTCTTGTAAAAGCAGAGTATTGGGTAATGTGCTGAGGTGAAAGGCAGGCTATGTTAAACATGCTGGAAAGAGAGAATGATTTTCTTTATACCTTGTGTTTTCCCCATGTATAGGAAAGATGATTCCTTCTTGGAAAATGTTTTCATATCTCAAAATGAAAAGTTTGGGAGGGTATTACATGTGCTTGTGGTGCTTCCTGGAAAAAAAATGAATGAGAACAATGGAATGAGAGGAAACATGAAAACAACGGGAAGAGAAAAACTGCTTTTAGCCTTACACAGTGGTCATTCATTCATGACAGCAGAAAGATGAAAATTCCTCATTGTGCAGCTTCCAGACAGCAGTTAGAATATTTACTTCCCATTAAACACTAGAAAAATACATATGAACTGACAGAAACCAAAGAAGAGTCAAAAAATAAAAAAGTTAGGGAACTGAGTGAATTACTGTTAGGAAAAGAAAAATAAATATGGTTTAGTGAATTGGTGGAATGGAGCATGAGTGAGGAAATGACATCTGTCAGCTTCAAAAGATGATAAACAGGTAAAAATGAATTGGTTTTGTTGCTCAAGTTCGGAAGGGATTTTTGGAAGGAAAGTAAAGTAATATTTGGAACATTTTTTTTTTGTTAATATGAGAAATGATCTAAAGAAAATACATTGTCATTTTTAAGAATGGTAACCAATGTTATAGAATATGATGTTTGGACAAGATATATTAAAGTATCTTTCAGGTGTTCAGGTTTCATGTGGTTTGATTACCCAGGTGTTGACAAAACTAACCTTTGAATGTTTGTACTTTTGAGGATAGATTTACCACCTGTATGCACGAGTATTCTGAGAAGAAGGACAAAACAGTCACAAGTATAAGTAGTACTTCTTTTCCTGGGGTTAATATTATTTTTATAAAAAATAATGCTATATTCTCACAAAAACTATATGACCTCTTGCTGAAAGAAATCATGCACAGGACCTTGCATGAAAGAATTATGGTAAAGCATAATAATATTTTGCATTTGTTGGAAAAAGGTGATTTTTAAGGCAAATTATACATCCAAGTAGGGACATTTTACCCATTTCAAGGAGGAATAAATTGGTAGGAGACTTAATCAAGGTTAGATGGGTCAGATGGCCTTCAGGTGTGTGTGTGGGGAGCTTTCTGCCTAACCCAAACCCTGTGGATAGACTAGTTAAGGTACTACTCTTTCTTTCCTCCTTATGAGCATGGACACTGGATTGGTGCTGTGGTTATGACTATGTAAAGTTTAACTCTTCCTTACATTTTTCACCCTCTAGGATTTTCTTGAAACAAAACTGAATTCTAGTGCTGGCTAAGGACAGTTTGAATTTTATTTTGCTACTGATTCCAGTTTTGTGTGATGCAAGTCTTAGTAAATATTAACTTGTGAAATGCTGCGGCTATTCCTTTTTGGAACAGCCATCAGTTTACTGTGCATTAAGTTAATGTGTACAGGCACACATCTCTTGCGTACTATATTTGGCAGTCTTCCAGTACACCCGCAGCGTCCTGCCAAGACTAACCAGTTTGTTTGCTTCTGTTGCTCCAGGGCCATGATAGCTGGATAACCTCTCTGCTTTAAATGCAAAGGGACAAGAAGTCTGTCTGTTTGCATCTGCGTGACTCCAGTAGTAAGCACAAAGGTGACATTAGAGCTCATTTCTATTTTGCCTCCTTTCCATCCAGAGGTCTCAGTTTGCCTTGGTCACTTGAGCAGGAAAGACAACAGGAAGAGGAGGGGAGGGGAAGCAATTGTAACAAGTGCTGTTCTTTTTCTTAACTGTATTGCTAAAGGGATATGAAGTTGAGACAATTGTAGTGTTGTGCAACAGTGGTTCTTAAAAAGAAAGAGAAACAAAACTCATTTATAAGGCCCTAGAGACATTGTGAACAACTGGTAAGAACACAGCTGGGGAGAGGCAATCCTATGCATGGTACTTTGACCATGAGTCATTTACTGTTTAACTCTTTTCTAGTGTCTTTATGCATAGAATTATTATCACATAGTATTTAAGCTACGTTTTGGCTGTGCACTGGATGCTGTCATATGGAGCTGATTTGAGCTACTAACCTGTTTAAAATTCTAATAAAACTTCTGCTACCTATACTGAAAATGCTGTGTACACGTGCGTAGATTAGCTTGGAATTTGTCTTGTGTACAAATTTTAATATCACTCAGTTGTTCAGGTATAATCCTTTTATTTCCCTCTTTACATCCTCATCCATTATCTTCCAGTGCAAACTCCTCCTTTTTCCTATGTGTTTTTTCCATATGTTCTGATAAGTTTCTTATTGTGGCCTGGTGGAGACGTTTTTGAGGTGCAGAACAGTGTTTCCCAAAGACTGGCTTGTAACAGTTTGAAAAACGTGCCAACTAAGTAAAGAAGGGAAGAGATGGTGTTAGATGGGATTGGATCCGAAACCTGAGGTTACTTCAGACTGGCTCCTACTCTGTATTTCACAGTGTGTTAGGATCCACGGGATAATAAGGGAAGTGACACAGCCGCCTGCAACCCTGAGCTCTGAAAAGTGCTGACTGTGTGGCAGCGATGGATTTGTGTTGGGGTAAGCGCCAGCTGGCCACGAGGATGTGGCTGTAGATTACTTTCTAACAAATAGCAGTTCGTATGGCTCAGCTTGGAATGAACAGGAAGTGCCGTGCAGAAGAACTGCCACTCCAAAATATGAGTCAGATGAAATTACTGAGTGACGCAGATGCATATATATCAATGCCTCCACATTTGGCATGCCCACACAGGCTAAGTGTTCTAATAACAGCCTCCCTCATATATCTTGGATCCACAGGAAAAGAGCAAGCATTGCGATGAGTAACATATAGAAGACATAGGTGACTGGTATTTTTAGTTTAGTCAGTTTTTCTGGACACTTGATAGATTGGTGTAGGCTGGCTTTAGTCATGTTTCTTATTCTTTTCATATTTCATGTTCTTTGTAACTGCTTCTTCCACACCTGATCAGTGACTGACATCTTCCTCCCCTTGCCTTCTGATTGGTAAACTCAACTGTAATTTTATTTTCTTTTGCCTTGTGCGAGTTGTGAATTCAATGGCCAAGAAATGTCTGTCTTGTCTGCAAATGAGCCCTCACAGAGAAATGATTGTTTCATGACCTTCCCTTATTGAGATGAGTCTATAATAGAAGACTCTTCTTGTGCATTTCTGAACAATAAGAGCAACATTTATTTGGACAAATCTCGGTCCTGCTCTTGTTACATAACTGCACAGGCAAATCACTGATTTCAGTAATGCTTTAGACTGACAAAGTTCTACCCACACAGACTTAATTGCAAGATGGGGTCACAAGTAGCAGTTTGATGTCCTGTGTCTAATCAAGGAGAATATGTTCAGTGTCTTATATTGTTGGTTTGGACTCTTTCCCTTTTTTTGCCCCCTTAAACCATTGTTTCAGTGCCACCAGTGAACAAACCAGTATTTGTTCTTCTAATTGTTGGCCTGTTTCTGTATAAAATGATTTGACTCACATCCAGAAACATATAGACTCCTTTCATTGCCATGACAACAGAAAGACATGCCAATGTTAGCAATGTCTGCTGGAAAAAAAAGCAGTTAAAGCAAAACACAGTTAAGTGACATGTTTCATATATAAATCCAATTTTATGTAATGATCCCTAGTTATCCTGTATTGTGGAGAAGTGGTTAAGAACAATCCCTAGATACATACCATAGTATAATACTGAGTGTTAGGTCTTGTCCTAGGCACTGCATTCCAAAACAAGATAATGCAAAAATAGTGTCAGGGAAATTGGTCATAGTCCTGGTATAATGTCTGGACTGGAAGAGAATAAAGAGTTAAATGTGGTTGCTAAAAATAAGGGAGCATTAGTAACAGTTTTAGAAAAAGACTAGATAGCATAGATAGAAGTGTAGATGTTTTTTTCATTATCATACCTTTCTCATTATTGCCCAAGATTAAAAGTGCATTTGATGGGAGTACCAAGTGATGCATTTAAAACTGATAAATAATGTAATAATAGGGAATCATTGATGGAAAAATGGGTCTTGTGGAGCTGAACACTAGAAATCTGCCTTAGTCCAAGCAAAGCTTAGAAGCAGGAAAGCCAGGGGACTGGGACTTGAGAGACATACAGTTGTAGGGAGGGATTGCTTCCCTTTTAACAGAGGTGGTAGCACAGAGCTAACAGAGGTACTGTGTATGGTCTCCTGTCCCTTGAAATTTCCATGATCTTAGGGGCTTTCTTGGGGTCTCCTTCTATACTTTGAAGCTAAGGTTGAGACTGCCTTGGAAATGAAAATCCTTTAATCAGGGGAATTATCTGCTTAACTCTAGAAATCCATAGGATTTGAAGGTTTCTGCTTAATCTCCCTGGGCAAGGTGGGGGGACAGGACAAATAATGTTGCCCACTGAGGGGCTGTGATTCAAGTTTTCTTATTCTGTGTCTCGAGTTCTCCCATGAAGGAACCTTACCGGCTTTTTTGTTATTTTTTCCCTGTTAATATATAGCTGCAGATGTCTGGTGGGCTGTCTTTCCTCTGGTGTGTCCTCAGGGTGCCCAAAAGAGTTTTGGGAACCTCTTCAATTTCCAAAGGATGGAATTGCTACATTTTCTTTCCATTTAATGATAGCTTGATTCTCAGATGAGGTGACTGATTTCTAGTGACATCCATAGGCAATGTCAGGGAAAATGTAGAGCTTGTTCCTCTTTTTTTATATCCTTCGACATTAGACGTTTTAAGACATACTCAACTTGTTGAACGGGTTCATCATGTACAGAAAGAGGGGAGTATTTTTACTGTATTTTTACACAACAGGGGAGAATATATAGACAAGTTTTCACAGATGTTTTTAGCAGAGGGTTATCATCAATCATTGTCACATGGTATTCTGAGATTGAACCAGCCTAGAAGGTCTGAAATGTGAAAACTTCACAGGCATATTGTGTCTATTGAAGGTACGTCTTAGCTGTCTATTTCTGTATTTTAGTACTGGTTTAGCATTCAGCTAACCTTGAGAAACACCTGGTTTGGTAGGGGAAAAACTACGCTGTTAAAAAGTCAAAATGTGCTAGTGACATGAAGTGGAATGTCAAGTCCTGAATTTGAAATAAGAAAATGATGAGTAGAAATATAATAAACCTTTAAGGCGGTGCAACACATTTTCTATCAAGATTATTTTAACAGTTGCTACCTAATAAACTATCTAAATATGAGAATTCAGAAATAGGAATTGCAATGATCCTTTGGGACATTGGCAGTGCTCTGTGGGATGAAACCTTTATGAAGGCTGGGTATCCTTCTCTCTTGTTGCTTCTCTTACTCCCCACCCCCTTTAGTTGGCAGCATGCTATTTCAACAGAAATGATTACAAGTTACATGGCAAAGGGTTTTCAAAGCATCGTAGGGAATTAGGTACTTTGATTACAAGAGTCTGTATTATAGTCATCATTTAAACTTAAATATACATTCTGAAATGGTAGGAAGGTTGTTAATTTAGAACACCCTACTACTAATTTGTTTCCTTGATTCTTGTCATGTTCCTAGCACCTGAGGTCCCAGTCTGGAGACTGACTGCATAATGTCTCTCTTGTGTTGTCTTAGATTCTGGTATCTGTGAGCCTCTGTGGAAAAGGATGGATATGTCTGCATGTAGGCAAACTGCAAGGCTAGACTGTCCATATTGCAAGATGGTTGGTGGGCTCCGTTAGGACTGGACAAAAAACCAAGAAAACCTTGTGGTTTTATGAACTTAATATTGAAGTATACATAACTTTAATATTTTAAACATTTGCAAACCTAAGAAATTCCTTGAGAGTTGTACAGCCCTTGGTTGCTGGTGGAGCCTGCAAGCCATAAAAAACGTGCAGTTAATGATAAGGTTTGTGTTCATGCTGTGGTTAACATAAGTATGTGGGTGTGGGGCATGTTAGCATGTTGAGGAGTGCTGCTTAGTGTCTGTTTTTTTCTCCTCCTGTCGTACGGAATGGCAGATCTGCTTAGGAGTAGTTAAAGGACGTTTCTGAATTGAGTGTATTCTGAGGTATCTGATCAACTTATTTCTTACACAGCATTCTGTAGCTAGCATGTTTTACATGTTTAAAGAATGCTTGAAAATATGTTTATAGTTTATCCTTCTCCTGGTGACGTTTATTTGCAAAGGTGGTCTTGTTGACAAAGAAACTGCTGATTCATAGCAGAGTTTGACTGTGGTTTTAGGCAAAAGATTAGCCAGTGCATTTACGGGTACGAAAGCAGAGAAACTTCAGACTTCATGGGTAAAAATGCATTTTCTTTACTATTACTCTGTGGGGCAATATTACAGGGGTAAGCTAGTAATAGACTTTTTTTTGGGTCTGGGTTTTTAGCTTCGGTGGGTCACAGACTGTATTTTCACAGCAGAACATGTGGGTTTTCTGCTGCAAAGAGTTCTGAATCTGTAAGTAGCCTTTTAGGGGGACAGAGAGCCATGAATATCTAGGATCTACCTCCAAGGCTGCCAGTGTCATTTATCTAAATTTGGTTGGGATTTGTGTCACGGAGTGCAACAGCCCCTCCAAGGAGCTGAGCTCTACCCTTAGTAAATCCCCTCACTGCTTTAGACCTCAGAATGAACAATTAAGGTTGTGTCCTTGGGACCGAGAGGGGAGCTTATACTGAGCGGTGCAGAACAGATGGTATGCTGGGGGAGGACATAACGATGGGAACACTGGTCCCTGAGCACCACGTGTCTAAGGAAGATGCCTGGGGAAGAAAAGACAAGACTAAGCACACAATAACATTTCCTCTCATCATCTACGGCCTTCAGTGGCCTGTGGGTCAAGGCATTTTTTTGAACCAGAGTGGATGTCTTTGTGTTTGGTAATTTGCGATGGACTTGTTTTCTTTCTTATTTTTCTCCAGTACCATTTTGATCCCACAAACTTCTGTTACGTAAGTGTTCTGCAGCACAGTGCTCTACAGCTTAATGGTGTGTGTGAAGAAATAATCGCTCTTGCTTGTTTGGAAGTTGACATGTCTGAGTTGCAGTCCCACTTGTTAGCCTCTAGCTCCTTTAGTGGAAGAGACAGTACAGGATTGTCCCCTGTTCACCTAGTTCATGTCACCTGTATTTTTGCCAGCTTCCCTCCTATTCTTGCCGTGGTCTGATGTAGCCAGACTTACGCAATTTCTCTTTGAACATAAGGTTTTTCTGTTGCTTTTCTTGTTGTTTTTTTCTGCTTTTTAAAAGTCATTAACAGTACTTCATGACATCATACCACTGATGGACCATAACCAATTTCCAAGGGTATATATAAAATTTATTAATATTTCTTGCCAGTCTGGCCTTACCAATCTGACTTGATATGTTAACTCCGCCTCACTAATCTACTTCTCACTGTTTCAGACCCAAAATTTCAACTGCAGTGCCACTCTTACTCTGTTACCCTGTTCATGTTAAGCTGAAGCTTTTTTTTTTGGATGCTCCTGCTCCTCTCCAGCTATGCCCCATTTTGCCTTTCCTGCACCCCTGGCACACACCATCCCTTTCTCTTCTTTCCACTACCTGTGTTAGACTCGCCTCCTCAGTTCCATGTCTGTGCTCCGTTCCCCTAACGCGTTCTCAGCCTGACGGCCGGTACGCAGAAGCAGCTCTCAGCGCCCCCTCCCCCCGAGCACCCCACCGCCTCTCCTGCCCCTCTTCACAGCCCCGGCACCAGCAGCCGGGGGCGAGACCCCTCCGCGCACAGGCGTTAGGTGGGGGTCCCGGCTCCCCTTCCCCTTGCTTCCCGCCGGGGCTCCCTGGGCCGCCCGCGGTCCCCTTCGCCTCAGCTCGGGCCGGGCCGGGCCCAGCCGCCCTCCCGCCCCCCGCCCCTTTCCCTCCCCGCCGCGAGCTCCTTGCGTTCTGCCGGCGGCGGCTCGCGGCCCTGCGCGCGGAGGCTGGGAAGCCGGCGGCGTCTCGCGAGACGTGCGCCGCGTCCCCGCGAGATCTGGCGGGCCCCCTCCCCCTCCCCGCCCGCGTCATGTTTTCTCTTTGACAAGCCGCCGCCGCTGCCGCAGAGAGGACGCGGCTCCGAGCGGGGACTCGCCCCCGGCCCGTGTCCCGGCCCCGCGGAAAGCCCCGGCCGAGGTGTGCCTCCCCCCGCGCTGCCTGGTGAGCCTTCGGCTGGGGGGCGGCTGGCGGGCGCGCTCCTTGGCGGGGCCAGGGGCGGGAGGCCTGAGGGAGCGCGGCGGGGGGGGGGGGGGCGCTTCTTAGCGCCGCTCCGGCCCCCAATGGCCGCCTCGCGGGGTGCGCCCGGGGGCAACCGCGGCCCGGCGGGGGGCGCCTGGAGGCCGTAGCTCCGGCCGCGGTCGTCGGGGAGGGGGCGGCGCGCAGGCGGGGATGGAGAGAAGGGAGAGGCAGGCGGGGCCGGCCCGGGGTCGCTGCTCCCCTGCCGAGGGCGAGAGAGCGGCGGGCGTCTGGCACCTCTCCATCCTTTGTGGGAAATGGAGGGGAGCGCTCTTCGTGCTCCTTCGAGCCCGTATAAGCCGTACAGAGTCTGTGTGCTGCTTCGGTGGAGAGCCTCGGAGCGCCCACTGTTTCCCCTTGAGCTCCGTGAATGCGGTTGTAGCGTGGCTGTGCGTTACGTGCATCTCTGGCTGCGTGTCCTAGGTGTATCTGGTTGGCCTTGCAAAATACTGCCTGAAATTTGTCACGTGGGCCTCTGTCAACGGCATGACCTTAGGTGTTCTGTGCATCTCCTGACCTGTCATCTGAACTGCATTGTCTCCACATGGCTTATTTGCTGGCTCCCGTTTGCCATACTGAAAAATTATGCGGTTGCTTTTACTTAGAGATGACTTATTTTGTATTATAAAGTGATGTTCTAGCAGATGGATTTTTTAAAACCGCATATGTTTATTTTCTTTTAGTAGGTAGAGTATTTTCTATACAATCAGCTTTTCGTGGGGCATTCATTAGGGGCAAAACCCTATTGTTACAGTCTCTCCCTTTCACAAGCTGCATAGGAGAGGCTTATGTGGACTTGATAAAAGCATCTTCATGTTCTGTAGTTTCAGACCTGTTCTTCATGTTATATATTTAAGCTGATTGTTGCTTCATGGACTGTTTAATTTGCTTTAGCTGGGACCGTATGATGTATGCATGTATGTACATAACGTGTTGTGATCTTGATCAAATTTGTAGTCTAGCTAAGTGTTCTGTTAACTTATTACAAAATCTGAAGCTATACATTTACACATTGTGAATTTAGTGCTACTTCTTTGAGGTACCATATAAACTAGATCATGTTTAAGGTTCCTTTCAGTCCAAACCATTCTATGATTCTATGATCATCTCCATTGCTTAGGAATGGGGGATTACAGGGACTTGGAAATCAGGATGGAGTCTCCAATAATCATGTGAACAATCTAATAGGCATTTAATCTGGAAAGGTAGATTGTATACTTGGTCAGCCTGCTACTGTTTTCCAGTATCTTAAGAGGAATCTGTTCATTTTGAATGAGAGATTCAAAGCTGCACAACATTGAAGTGCCATAGGACACACGAAGGGCATGGCCAGTTTCCTCTGTCCTTGCACTTGGAAGGAATTTGTTAGGTGGCTTTACACACAGTGTTTGTTTCTCCCTTAGAATGAACCATCTCGAGGCTCCTTTTCTCCAAGCATAAACAGACCTGTATACATTTGAGACTTTCCTCTTACATTCTTGTTTAAATGTATTATGTATATTTTATTCATTGCCTTAATATTAAGGATAATCACGTATTTTTGGTTGGAAGTCAAAGGGGAGCGAGTATGAAATTTTGCTCTGCAATTTGTGTAAAGGAGGTACTGGAAGGTTTATGTGGTTGTTTTTAAAGAATAATAGGGTTATGAAGTCTTTGACTTACTTTTGGTGGAGAATCACACATTTTTAAAATCGTTTTGTCCTTGAACTGAACAGTAGTTTACGAGTGAAAGCTTTTCCTTCTTCTATTTCAGAAATTAAATAAATGGGTATTGGTTAATTAGGAAAGGCTTTTAAGCACCCTGACAAAAAATCTCAATTGTTTTTTGTCTTTCATAATTTCAGGTAGATAATTTTGTTCTGTTTTGAAGGAAACAGCACAGTGGTGCCTTGCATGGTTTAAAGTACTAATGATAGTGGGAGTGTTTTTACACATGGGGAAAACCCATATGTGAAATTAGTTGTGATATTTTGGTAGTAAAATTAAAAAATATACATTTGAATACTTTTTTAGGGCTCGTTTTCAATATTCTTATCTTTCTTGCAGTTTGACTAACATAATTCTTGTAATTGTCATGGGGTGGGAGAGCACTCTTATTCCTGTTCTACTTACAAGGGATGGAGCCAGGTTGTATGGATTTTGAGAAGACTTTGGTGGAGCAGACATTTGAGTTCCGATTGTAGGTTGTTATGAAGCCATTATCGGTTCAATAAAATTGACTTCATCTAGATACCATAGAGATACTTATCTTCACAGGTTTTTTTTTTTTTTAAATCTTGCACTAGTATATTTTAGCTAAATATAGGGTGCATATGTTTACTATGGGTTTAACTTCCTGTTGTCAAAGTAATGATAGTGAATGGTAAATACTCTGTTGCTTACGTTTCTTTCTCATGATTAGTTCTCAGAAGTACTCAAACCCTGAAATTGCTGGCAGGTTTTTTTCCCTTCTGTCTCCATAGTGGTGACATTCATATGGAAAATTCAAATCTGTTAGGCGTTTTCTCCCTTGAAACATCTGAATTAGCCCTTAGAAAATGGAGCTCTCCTTTCCTACGGCTGCTGAAGTAGCTGGTAGTGTGCTGCAGGTGCTTACTATGCAGCCTAGTAACTTCCCAGTAATCCATGTAACTTCTGAAGATGAAAAAAAAAAAGTTTAGCCAGGAACCCAGTGGCTATGGAATTTGCCAGTCAACAGCAAGTGTAATTGTGGCCTGGGAACTGGCCAGGTATATTCCGTGGCCATGACTGCCTGTTGTGATTGACCTTATGTCATCAAGTAAGTTGGGACTGTGTTTAGGTGGCTCAAGCAGTCGTGTTCTCTCTGGGAGCTGGAATTAATTTACTGTTTAAAGAACAGCCAACAGTTCTGAGTCTTCATGAAGAGTGATATTATCGTTATTATTATTGCTGTCAGCAGTGCATGATATAGAAATGTCATCCTCAAACATCAAACACTTCCTTATAAATGCACAAATTTATACAACAAAAGTTTGGTTTTGAGTTACTTATGCCAGGAGTACTCTGGGTCAAGAAACGAAAATATTAACGCAAAGTGAAAAATTTGCTCATTTTGCGTGTAAGTTCAGTCTAGCTTTGAGTACGTTTTTTACTCTCTTGAATGTGTTATTTATGTGTATGGAAGTAAAAATGGTCTCCATTCTATTATAAAATAGAATAACCTCTCTCTGTATTCCAGAGATAGAAGTGACTGAAAAACATAAGACGACCATCAGATAGTTGAGGTTGTAAGTCACTTCTGGAGGTCATACAGTTCACCTCTCTGCTTTAAGTCATAGCCATATGCTGTGAGAGAATTGTTAGTGCAAAGAGTGTTCTTCCTTTCAGGGTTTTTAAAAGAAATAAAATATGCATTATTTTATCCATTCTTTTTGTTTTTGTTTTTGAGGTTATAAGAAGCAAACTTTGCCATAAAAATATTCTTCATTAAAGAGTTTTAAACAGTAGCTGGAAAAATAACTCACCAATTTTCTCAGAAGTTTAGCAGGCTGATTCAAGCAAAAATTTTCTTTTGCTTAGAAGAATCATGATGTGATTGTGCCTTGGGGAAGACTGGTAGTGGTAAGACCTCACCAGGGTTTTCAGGCCTTTCCCAGTGCAAGATCATGGTCCTTTCTTTCCTCAAACTGGTGCCATGTGTTTTATGCGTGGATGGGGGTGTCTGCTTCTCAGCTCCACAGCTTACTACCTGCTTTTGATGATGATTTTGATGATGTTGACCCTCTCATATTTTCTCAGCTTGTGGTTTAATATACTGTTATACCTCTGATGAAGTAATGAGTTAAACCGATTTTTGTAGGCTTTTCCACTGAGTACTAAATAATAAATTTCTTCTCTTTTGTATGGGTACGTTTTGTACGGCACCCAAAGTTTTAGTATGACTTATATTCAAGGAACATGATTATTAGGGGTTTGTGTCATTTTCTGTATAAAAATAAGGACAAAAAAGCAAATAGATTTAATGTCTCATCAACTTAAAAATAAGTTTGTCCTCCTGTCTGTCTCCCAGAAAGTTTTTTGGACTGACCAGCTAAAAGCATAGGATTTTATTAGTTTCAAAAGTAGGAATGATGCGGAAGGAATAAACAGTCTTAGAACAACTGAAAATCATGCAGGAGGAAAGACCAAAGTTGAAGGAGTATCATTAGAACTTCAGCGTGTCTTAGCTGGCAAATATTATGAAGCTAGTTAGAATTTAGTGTTTAGAAACAAAAGGTGGTATCTGGTTGCAGAAATAATCCAAATTAGAGTATCAGTAACTTGGTTTCCATCTGCTGAGCAGAAGGCTAATACAAGAAAGGAAGAAAGATGGTGGATATTGTGACCAGTAGAGAGACATCCACCAAATCATTTAATTAGTACGTATTTCATTGTCACATTGTCAGATTTTTTTTTTCTCTTTAATGAATGAAAACCAACTTGCTTTAACAGCTTTTCTTTCTGGCTTTTCGTGGTTTGCTTGCTTGTGCTTTTTGTCTTGCTGCTCCAGATTTGTAAGAGACCATGTCTTTTTTTTTTTCTTTTCATTGTTTTACTGTCCATCCCATATTATCTTGCATCTCTCCCTTTTTCTTTTTTTCTACTTTTAAGGTTTATTTTTGTCTATTTAGTTTAAAATCTTTATTCCTATGTAGTAATTTCTCTTCAGTGTCAGTATTTTGTAGTTTATCATTTTCTCCTTTTCGTTCCCGTGACTGTTACATGTAGATTCCCATTCACCTCACATCTGGCATGACAATGAGCATAGATAGTTTTGTCCAAAAAGAACATTTCAGGAGCATTGTCTCGTACAGTGGTCTACAGTACTTTTTGGTGTGACTAAAATACAAGGGCCTGTAGTGATAGGACAAGGGGTAATGGCTTTAAATTAAAAGAGGGTAGGCTTAGATTAGATTTTTGGAAGAAAATCTTTACTCTGGTGGTGGTGAGGCCCTAGCACAGGCTGCCCAGGGAAGCTGTGGCCGCCCCATCCCTGGCAGTGCTCAAGGCCAGGCTGGATGGGGCTTTGGGTAGCCTGGGCTGGCAGGGGGCTGGAGCTAGGTGATCTTTAGGGTCCCTTCCAACCCAACCCATTCTGTGATGGTAAAATACTGAAAAAATAACTCTTTAGGCAACCTTTTGTTCTGTTAGTATTGGTTTGAACAATCACTTTTCACCCTGGCTATGAGCAGTATTGAGGATCTCGTAGGTTTTGTGTTTGAAGGTTTTACATAGTTGGCCTACAATAAAAGATAGATGAACTCTGTCCTTGTGGTAATTGCTGAGGAATCTGCAAGTGTCTGTGTCTACAGTGCACTTCACGGTGTATAAGGAAGTCATGGTCTTCATCTTGGAACTGTATGATGCCATTGATGCACGCTGTAGGTCGTTCAAATGATTTGAGAGAATTCAGATGTGGGGGTCCACCAAGTTAAGCAGAGCTACAAAATAGTCATTTGGATTAACTTCTCGTGTCTCGCAGTACCTCCTCAGTAGTTGTAGTTATCTCCTGCTAAGCTGAAGTCTTCAGAAATCTCTGTAGCTTTCTTCAGAAACCACTGGTGTGAAGTTGGCCTGTGTTAGTTTCATTTCTGTCCTCTGAATCAATGAGTTGGGAAATCTTTGTCTAGTAGCTGTATTGTTTTATGCTTTCAGAAAACACATTGCATTTGTTGAGATTTTCATGTCTAGATTCTTACTTTCAGAGCCATAGAAACTAGGTACTTCAAGGAAAGTTCAGTACTTGTAAGAATTTGTAGGGGTTCTGTTGAGTTAGTTAAGTTTATGCTGCTTTTCGCATGAAAGCAAAACGTGCCTGGGAAAGATTCCTGCTTGAAATCATGTATTTAATTTATTCTTGAAGGCAGGATTTTAATTAATTTTATATATTCCTGGTTTCTGAATAAGTCTTTCAAGAAAAAAATGTGGTTTGGAGCCCTGGTATCTGCTGCTAAGGAATGTAATACATGTATGTGTGTATTATTATATATATATATATATATATATAAAACGTGAAGTAATATATTTGTGTGTGTATATAAATGAATAAAACCATATAAATGTAAAAATAATGTGTGTAATACATGCAAATATATACCTTATCTATGTTATAAAATAAAATAAAAATATGCCTTTATTAATAAAGAAATGAAAATCAAACTTTTATTTGTACAATCAAACTATAAAACTTCAGTTAAGAATTGCAAAAATTGCAGCATCGTAACAGTTGGTAACATGAAGCATGGTTCTTACAGGGACTTTGTGTGCCTCTTAAGTAAGAAGCATGAAAGAGAGGAATTTGAGGTGATACGGCATTCTGTGAAATGTTAGGAACTGTTAGGACAGGAACTCAGCAAAACCAGTAAACAGCCTTTCAGCTGTATAAATTCAAGATACATCAGTAGCTTGCATTCCACATTCAGTTCTGGAGATGTCATGCAGATGGACATAGAGACATGCATCTTTAAGTCATTGTGTCAGTGCAGATGATTATACAGCAATAGAGGGAGCAGGAGAAGGATGGATGAAACTGATGATCAGAGGTATGCGTTGCCTCTGTGCAAAGAGAGAGTCTTTGGTTTCAGCTGATGGTGCAGGGAAGAAATAAAAATAACCACATTCTTTTGTGCATCATAGCCTTGTTAGGAATTGCTCAGAACATTGAGATAATAATTTAGTAGATTCAGGTAAAGACTTAGGTTTAGTGACAAGAGTGTTACATTCATTTGAATGAATATAAAATAGTATATAAGGGTTCTAAGTGCTCACGCTACAAAACTAGTATGTTGCAAGTTTGAAGAGATTCCACTTCTGTAATTGAAGTATATTACCATCACAGTGAGGCAGTAAATGGAAGCCTATTGCATCAGTTTTTCAGTTATATTTAAAATAAATTAACTGGTCCAGACCTGTGATCAGCTATCTATACGGGACTTCTGCTTTCTTCAGAACTTACCTAAAATAACATTGGAGAAAAAGGAAGTTTTTAACAATATAAACGTGTTACCATTGAACAGTCAGTATTAACTTTCAGAGAATGAACTGGATTATTTTCTTAATGGGCTAGTAGAATTACCTGATTATTCTGATTGTGAATTTGTTTTTGAGTTTTGTGTAAGGCACAAAAAGCTTGATTTTTCTATCCTGTCCAGGGAAATTATTTCTCACAGTTGCAAACACAGATTAAACTTCTATTACCAAGACTAAGAGCTGTAGTGCACCCTGACTGCCATCTGTTTAAACACTAAATTTTCTAATCCTTGTCAGAAACCACCCAGGTGACATCATGCTTAAAATACCTCTAGCACAGTTTACTCTAGCACTACTCATGCTGAAAATAGTAAATGAAAGTGCTGCAAACTTGAGAAAGATTATGTCAGTGAACACACACTGAGGAGCTGTATCCTTCAGAAAAACACAAATTTGCATATTTGTTAAAGCCTTGCTTTTCTTGGACTCAATTTAGAAAATATATTTACCAATCCATTGGAGAAAGGTAGTATATCATTACAGTGAGGCAGTAAACAGAATCCAGGCATGTGAATGTCACAGTGAGTTCCTTGTGTGTGCTCTTTAGTTTTGGTGGTTGCTGCCTTTTATTTGATGGTGCAGACTTCTAGCTTCTAGTGTTGCATGCCTTTGTAGGTAGGTTCCTGTAAAATAAAGTTAAATGCCATCAGCATCTTGCAGAGTTCGCTGAAATTGTTAATTACAGAAAGGAGAGTGAGCACTTGTGAAACTCTGTGAGAACTTCTGATTTTTAGGAGGTCTAAGGGTTGAAACCTTGTAGCTACAGGCAGTTTTTCAAGAGCTCTGCAGAAAATAAAAGCTTTCAACTGTTTTTGTAGCAGTTCTAAGAGTCTGAGCACTTAGCTTCTGCCAGAGTAGTTGTTTTTGTCTGTGCTCGATTCCCCCTGTAGTCAGACCAAGTTTAAAAAAAAAAAAAAAAGTAACATTTGGCTTTGTTAAATTCTGACCATATTAGTATCTTCAGTGCATGTCCTAGATTCATTGGTTTAAGAAAAGGTATTTTCTTCACACTGAATGAAGACACTGTGTCTTAATTTATGCATATTGATTCTCAGATTGTGGTTGATCAGGTGGTGCTGTCTTTGTCTTTCCAGAATGTAGAAGCTTCTGGATCATAATTAGATGTTTGTTTGTTTTTGTTACCTTGTTTTTGTTACCTTAATCCTGTTTTTGACAGGCGGTATTATAACTTAGCCCTTCATAAATCCTAAAATAACTTTCCAGCTCTGCCTATCTTCTAGCCTTTGGGGATAGACTGTTGAAGCATTTTTTTAATTGTGTTATATGTAATACATTATTTATACAGGAAGTGAATAGTAATACATTTTATTCATTTGATACTGTAGGGAGAAATATAATTAGCTAATGTAAAATTTGGATAGAATGTTAAATTTCATTCTTCTACCATTATAAGCATTGCTCAAATCCCTTTGTAATTACAAATAATAATATCTATCTTTTTTCTCTCCAGAAACATTGTACTAAGTTACTGGTGAGCCATAATATTGCTGCCTACAACACACAATTCTTTTTTTATTTCTCTGGCTGGCATGCCATGATTTTTCTGAGCAGAAGAATATGACATTTTCCAAATCTTCAAGTAAGAAGAGGCTTCTGTGCTTTATATGCATTTAAAATTGTAAAAGTTTACGATGGTAACCTGATAGTCAAACCTTCCTTCAGTTGTGTAACTTACACTGAGATGCCAGTGGGAAAGAGATTGATCTTGTACAGGCTATAATGTTTCTAGTGTTTTTGATTGCCAAAGAAATATTTGCAAAATCTCTTAAATCTACTTGGAATTTTGAAAATATTTGGGCTCTGAGTTCTGTTTGCATGCAGGCTTGCAAAAATGCAATCCAAGTGTGCTTATCGGAAAGTCTTACTACTATTTAAAAGAAAAGTAAGGGGAGGGATAGGCTTTCATGAGCTGTAGAAAGCTTTGAAAGTTGCAAGTGTGTTAGTTGAAGCATCATTTTTACAAGTTTGAAAATCTCCATGGACTGGACAAGTGATATCTTGATATCTACAGACTAGGTTAAAATATATTCTAACTGTTTATCATGTCCATTTGACAACACTTTATGTACAGTCCGTTTTGCTTTTTTATTCCTGTATTATGATGTTTATTTATTCAGGTCTTGTAAGCAGGGAGGAAAGCACAAAGCTGTAAAACAACAACTGAGCAGGAAGATTCAGGTATACACAAACATCAGGAAATCACTGTATATTTGATTTAGCTACATTGATTTAACTACATTTCTGAGTTGGTCATGTGTATTTTCAGTTTTTCCTTTTAGTAATCTGGGCACAGTTATACTTTCTTCCTTCCTCTATCTGTAGGCTTTTATTATTGTCAAAATTTTTGATAGAATACGATGAGTGCCCACATTTGGCAATGAGGTAGAAGCACTGAGTTGGAGATAATAATATATATATAAAAAAAAAAAAAGCCCTAAAATTAGTTCCTCCCCTCCGCATTTTTTAGGTGGTTTCTGTTCATTGATGAATTGCATATGTTTGCTAAGGACTGGAAAAACAAATTGTATGGGGAAATTGTTCTGTTACCCTCTTTGCTTTCTAAACCAGTAAAATAATATTCCTGTCTTCCACTTATTAACAATCTTTTGCAAAACCTTCTTTAAAAATAAAAATACCACTTTTTCTTTCCTCAGCTGTCATACCTGCAGGAAATTAGAGTTCTCTCTCTGGTGTTCCCTAGCTAGAGTGGTTCCTTGTCCTGTTTCTCCCTCAAAAAGAAGCTACAGTGCGTGTTGTAAGCAGTTCCTGTGGCTTCTGTGCAATCTCCATCTTTCTTTTATTTTTCACATTAATCTTTCTCTTAGATCTATACACAACAACACCTTCTTAGTAATCTTTTTAAAACCTAAATCCTAGAAGGGAACTTCCTGTTTACTTATATTAGGATAAATTTGCTCAGCTGCATGGAAGCAGTTCTTTGATGACAAAGTCAAGTATCTCCTATAATTTCCAAGCTGAATTGGAAAGGTGAGACTATGGAAATTCCTTTTGAGAGGTTGTGTATACACTCTGTCCAGGAGCAGTCTTTCCCACTAAGCTCAGCTTTGACCTTCAACCTCATGCAGAAGTCCTCTTTTTTTTTAATACATATATATATATAAAAATATCCACCCTCTCTTCCTGTATTGGAATAAAGGAATATTTACATGCTTTTTGCACATTCAGAAGTCCTTTGACTGTGTTGAAATTGAGAATTTCTATTAATAATCTATGTTGTAATTTTTTTTTTTGCCTTTAGTGAGTGGTTCTTATACATGTATTTGAAGTTGATCAAAGCTGTCCCACTTACCTCAAAGTGAGAAAAAACAAAAACTTCTTAGGTTTTTACAGCAGCGTTTGGGAACTTAAAAAAAAATATATTAAGGATTTGACAGTCATCTGAGCTAACTAAGAACTTTTAATTGTTTGCTTTGTTCACATTCTAGTAATTTAGGAGACGGTAATATTTGGCTGGAAAACTTACTTTATAGTCCCATTTTAACTTTTGTATGGCACATTGTATAGATACATACTCAAAAACACATTTTACATACTTTTCCCTTAATTTCATTTTGATATTAACTGCGACATTTTGAAAGAATTACTTCTCTTTGGAAAGAAAGAAAGAAATATTAACCAAAACTTACTTCTGCTTCAGATGCATATACATGAAATACTGTAACATTTATAGTATTTACTATAAATATATACAAAAAAATGTATCTCTGTTCATGTATTTGTTGTGAAATACTTGTTATATCTGCTACGTCAATTTTCCATCAGAGTATTGTTCATACATTGATGCAGTCATTGGCATGGTGCTGTGTAAAATAAACTGTACTGTATGAAATAAACAAGCTGGGATTAATTGCAAGGTCAAGTTCTAGTGTCTGAATGTTTAAATTACTGTGGTGATGAAGAGTTGAACATTATTTACATCTTAAGATACAGGTATAGTTCTTATTTAGGTAGAAAAAATACATTTTTTCCTATGTAAAAGTATTTACTGTTTGGCCTACATTATTAGTGATATAAACTGAATCTTAAAGCTGATTTTTTTAAATCTGTTGTTCTTAATGAAGGCAACAGGCCTTCCACATTATAATGCAAGTGGTTTATTAGTTCATGTAGGCACACTTAGATCTCAAAAAATGAATATTTTAAGAGAGCTGTTATAGATGTCTGATTTCAGGCTGAATCATTTCCAGTTTAAGAAAACAAAGCCTTGTAATAACACTGAATATTTTAAATTCTCTAGGCTTACTAGGGCACTGCAGGCTGCTTTTTTTTTTTTCCCCAGAAATACGGTACCTTTCCTCTTTTTCTCTATATTTTAACTCAAAGGGGAAAATGATAAATGTATTAAATATTATTAGCATTTACTCTGTTTTGCTGCTAAATACGTGCAGGCTTATGTGTTTTGTTTTTTTTTTTCCCCCTAGACGTAGCACTGTCTAAAAATGAAGCTCTTTAAATCATCATGTAAGTAAATAGATGAACAGAAATATATAGCAAAAGGAGAAATTACATTAATGGTGAACTTTCATTCTCTGAGTTCTTGGCCATGTGAAAATGCATGCTGGCCATTTATTTATATAATTTCATAACATTCAAAATTCGTATTAACTCGATCTAATTGAATTTGAAATACAGCCTTTTATCTACTTTTTTTGCTTACTAATTATTGCAAGTAGTCAAAACTTCATCCTGAGCTTACAGTTTGAGTGGTATAGCATGTGGTAATTTGTATGTATGTTTGGTTATAGTTAATACTTGGTTTATAGAATCAAAGAATGGTTTGGGTTGGAAGGGACCTTAAGGATCACTCGGTTCCAGCCCCTTGCCACGGGCAGGGACACCTCCCACCAGCCCAGGCTGACCAAAGCCCCATCCAGCCTGGTCTCGAACATTTCCAGGGATGGGGCATCCACAGCTGGGCAACCTGTGCCAATGCCTCACCACCCTGATAGGGAAGAATTTCTTCCTCATATCTAATCTAAATCTACCCCCCTTTCAGTTTAAAGCTGTTACCCCCTGTCCTATCACTGCACTCCCTGACAAAGAATCCTTCCCCAGCTTTCCTGTAGGCCCCCTTTAGGTGCTGGAAGCCTGCTCTAAGGTCTCAGCGGAGCGTTCTCTTCTCCAGGCTGAACAACCCCAACTCGCTCAGCTTGTTTTCATGGGAGAGGTGCTCCAGCCCTCTGAGCATCCCCGTGGTCTCCTCTGGACTCGTTCCAGCAGGTCCATGTCCTTTTTACGTGGGGGGCCCCAGAACTGAACGCAGTGCTGCAGGTGGGGTCTCACCAGTTACGATGGGGAAAGCTCTGAACAGGCTATGGAGGTAGATGGTTTGTACTTCTGTGCTTCTAAACACAAACCTGAAACATGGGGATGACCCATGCTTCATGGTACAGCTTCGCAAGTTGTGGACTCCTCTTTGGTGTGTGTGTATTTTAAATGGTGGACTGATGCAGAGGAAAAAAAATCCACCTTTGCTTATGCTCTAGTTAAGTTCCATGTTTCATGAAATATTGAAGAGAGCTCTCTTAAGCATATTTTCTTTTGTTATTTAAATATCCTACTCTCCTTTTAGCTCAGGGGAAAAAAGCCACCTTGATTATATTTCGCTTCTTTTCACAGGTTTCATTTTAAGGTTCTTTTCTTTTCACTCTCTTTCATGTGACCTAAAAGGAAACAAAAATAGCATTTAGTGTCTCAGTTGAAGTGAAGGGTAATTAACAGCTTTGTTCTTCATCCTGCAAATATTCTAGTAGAGTATTTGATAAATCTAAGCTTTTGAATCAGTTTAGTTGTAGAGTCTACAGCACTGCCTGTGACTCACAAAGCTATTCAGCATCATTTCCCCCCAACCTTAGCAGTAGTGTGTAAGAGGGTAGCGGGCAAATCCCTTTTCCTTCATCTTCTGCTTGGCAGCAGTTCTTTCTTTTTATTTTTGAACTGCCAGTAGTATTCGTAGGTTTTTGAGTCTTCCTCCTAGCACTTGTTAGGGAAAACTGTTTTCTTGGCAGCTGTTAAATTGGATACGAAATACGTGAATTCTTTCCTCAATATAATATTTATGAGAAACGTAGATGACCTTTGACCTTACCACAGGTTTTACTGAAGGTGGTTTTATACTTACGTTTTTGCTTTGCCATCTTCAGTGTTACTTGTTTGCTCTTCGTGTAACAAAGCTTCCTTCATCAGTTACACATAATTAGTGTTTCCAATTACTTAGACGTGTTCCTGGAATAATTTTTTTAATCGTTGAATCAG
The DNA here is from genome assembly GCF_040182565.1 of Anser cygnoides. NCBI lineage: Eukaryota > Metazoa > Chordata > Aves > Anseriformes > Anatidae > Anser > Anser cygnoides. Next base: position 14,660,963 of record NC_089883.1, read on the forward strand.
CTCTTACACGGAGGTTTTCTAGATTGGTTTCTGACTATATACCAAAAATTTTGGAATTGAGAGCTATTAGACAGGATATAAAGGCAGTTTTAGTTACCTTCAGATTTATTCCACTGCATTTCATACGTTTTCTCAGTCTTAGAAGAACCTTAGACTCAGTGGTTGCTATCGGTGTGCCTTCTTGTATGGGAGTTTTTCAAGCTCAGCTTTCGTTTTCAGAATGAGAAGTTTTCTGTCACGTTATCAATGCTTTTACCTTGGCAGCAATGGACTGTTGTATAAACAATAACTAAGGAACTCTGGTGTTTTTAATGGCTTCATTGTTACTTCCCATGCATGTAGTTCTCCTGGGTTAGGTTTTTGCTGCTGGGTTCAAAAGCTGTCTACTGAAAATTCTGTGTTTATGGAAGTGTAAAAAATATTAAGCAAGCAAGACAACACAAAAATACCCATTTAATTGCAATATATCCACTAAAGTCAGAAAAAGAAATCCTAAATCCATTTGCAAAGCACTAAATAAAATGCCTCTAGATTGCAAAAGAACACTAAAAATAGTAAGACAAAAGTAGACAGTTTTTGAACTATACGGGGTGCGTATAAAAATGGCATGCTGAGTGCAAACTGCACTTACATTCTTCTATAGATTTCTCCTGCTTAATGCCAGGGTTGGGATCCAGAACAATGGATAAGATCTGGAAATGAAGCCGTTCCTTAATTTGTAATTAAGTGGATATTCTGAAAACTAGTTACTCCAAAACCATATGGCTTTCATTTTTTTAGTCTTAAGTGTTCATTGAACAGCCTGAAATCGTGAGATGAAAGGAAATAATGGAACAGAATGAACTGAAAAGTTTTATTGTACATGCTGCTGCAGAAGTTGTGAACTAGCTTGGAACTTGGAAACTGCATGACTGCATCAACGTGGTGCTGGGCTTGGGCTAGTAACCCTGTTAAGAAGCTCTCCTAGTGCAGGCTTTGCTTGTATTTTGGTTGAGTTTCACATAAGCCAACACTTTCAGACAGTGCAAACTGCTCTCTGCGGCAGCTTGGCTCTGGGTACCAGTGGCATACATTCATGGGGTTGGTTGGAATAATTTTTTGGAAAATACTCATAACTTTCATTTCTGAGCTCTAAATCATATGCATGGGAGTTCTAGATGTCACTTTGTTTTTTTGGGGAGATTACTGTTAGTTTTATTTCCCTGTTTTTTGTTTGTTTGTTTTTCTGTAGAATTTCTTCATACTATATGAGAGGTGTGAGCTGCTCAGCAGTTCACATTTTGGTCAGAAAAGCTATTCTGTGGTATAGGATAAAGTATCCTCCTTTATCCTAGAGGAGAAGAATACTACTATGCAGGAGCATGATCACCTACTGCATGATTCAGCGCAGGCTAAATCATTGTAATGTTGATACTTAACAATTCTGCAGCATTTTATTTCTCTACATCTGAACCTTGAATTACCTGTCTTCCAAGTAAATGCTAGTTGTATGTATTTTGAAAACTGTAACCAGGTCAAATAAAAATGTTAATGTTAAAATACAATTCTGTAATACTTGGAAGAAGTGAATTATGGTGAGATGCTGTGTGTCATGACAAAAAAGGGCTTTGCATTGCTACATTGATATCAGTGTTTCCCCATACATCCTCATCTGTCTGTCAGAAAGCAGTCAGTAGGACAGCACTAGGCACTTTCTAAATAATTAAGATATATATATAACTCTCAATATAGCAAAACTGGAACAAATTTGACTTCGTGTTCTTGTTACAGATTACTTAGGATTTGGTTTTGTAATAGAAAGCTTGTCAGGGAAGATCATCTTGTTATCCTGAAATAAATGTTTCTGTAGCAGAATGAAAATATGAGACTAGGAAAATTCTTTGAGTTGTATACCAGAATTTATTATACTCCATTTTGAAAGTGTTGCCTACTTATATTAAAGAGTCATTGCAGAACTTAACTGGGAACAGATTTACGAGGCTTTCAGATTTAATTCATTTTGTGATTCCTTCACACCCTTTTGTTCTTATGCCTGTATTTTCCTTTTGCTTACTTAGTCACTCCCCTCACCCTCTTTTTTTTTTCTCTGCCAAATTTGTAGACCAATTTTGTTGTTGTAGTAGTTTTTGTGAGCTTTTTTTGTTTGTTTATTTTTTGATTTGCTATGCTAAAAGGTCACAATCCTAGTCTTCTCTTCAGGCTAGATCAGAAGAATAGTCTTTTTCTCTGCATGATCCAGTGTCAGTCTTTTTTGCAGTCAGGATATAGGTGACAGAAATCATTTCCAGAATTCCAGCTGGCATCCAACTGATTAGCATTTTGTAACATTGTGTAAAAATGCTTCCCTTACCCTATCCTTCCCAAACCATTCTGGAAATACTCATTAATGCCACTCAGGCATGTATTTGGTCTCTTTCATGACTCATAATCATTTTGTGAGTCACTAGATTTTTCCTACTTTTTATGTTTTTGAATGATAGGTTCTCTACTTATGGGAGAATTTTTTTTATTCCACAATTGTGTAAGCTTGCATGTTTTACTATTAAATTTCAAGCTGTTAATCTTATTACTTCTCACATGCATACAGTTCTCTCCATGCGATATACTTGTCTACAGTGATGAGGTGCCTCTGTACTTTGCGTTGTCGCTGTTTTGCCAACTAGTTCATCAAAATATTAAATTGTTGGTTTCAAGATAAAGAATGATTTCTGCGAAACTTAACTAGATACCAACTTGATTTTTTTCTTTTTCCTCCAAATTTTGTCTTCTCTATGTAGCTTCTTTTAGAACGTACAGTTCCTCTATACACTTTTGACACCTTAATTTTTAAAACTAGCTTATTACAGCATTATTTGTCTAATGATACTGTATGTTTTTGACCATAAAAGACACCTTTCTGAGCATTTTTAATGGTTACAATTCCACTTCGAGTGGTATGGTTAAGATTTACTGTTACTGAGCTTTGGGGGACTTACAAGACTCTATGTCATCCTAAGAGAAGGACTGTGTACAGAAAATAGTCTGCTATGCCAACACTGTATACTCTCTTCTAAAGGTTTTACACGTTTTAAACGTGTTGCCATGTTCAGTTTGAAAGTTGATGCACTCAGATTAAGTTTCAAAAAGGTCTGAGTTTCTGTAAGATGGTTAAGTGTAATTTTTCCATTTGGTCATTTATTTTAGAACTGGAATTTTAAAACAGTGAACAGAAGATGCAGTCCCTTCTAATTAAGTGTTAGCCTTAAAACTACCTTTCACTTAAGGTGGGTTGTAAGTGGGTTGATATCAAAGCATTTGAGTTTCACACAAGGATTTTCTAACTGAGGTTTTGACTGTTTATGTAGAACTCAGACCCTATTCTGTCTCTTGAGGGAATTTAAAGGAAAAAGGTATCTTTCCACTTAGCTACATAGGTTGACTTGGGTTCAGGTGGTGCAACAAGCAGAAGAGAGGTGTATTTTAAGGGCTAGTGCTAGCCAAAAAAAAAAAGCATTGTGGTATGTGGCAAGGAATTGCATTTTTAACTGTCAGAATCACAGGAATTTTGTAGCAATTCGTTTATAATACTTCATTGAGTTTGAATCTACATAAAAGGGTGTAATACGTTTCTCTTTTTTTTGTCAGCAGAAAAAGATTTCTTAAATTCACTGACGTGTTTGATTTGAAAGAATGGTGGAAGCTGTCAAGTTGGTTTGGTAACCAACTTAGAACTGTCCTGGAAAAGTGTTTCATTGTGAAATTTGTTCTTTACCTCTATGTTGTTTGTGATCCCTTCCTTAAAATCCTTCCTAAAAGCTTTGAATACTCTCAGAGTCACACATTATGAAATATATTAACATAATGTAATACATAATATTTGATACTTTAAATTTACTTGGAGTAGCTGTAATGTGTATTTGGCTCTGAAGAGCCTATTCACCGAATGAATCGGATCTTCCTAATGTGCTACCCTTGTGTGGCTTAAAATCATCTGTCCTGGTTTCGTTTTAACATTCTGACCTGAGTTTTAAGGAGATCTCTAGCTTGCTGTAGGAAGTGGAGAGAATGGCTTGTGACAGCAGGACTTAGAGTATGCTTGACAGGTTGAGCATTTAGCTATGGCCTGAATTAGTAGTCTTGTTTGTTGTCAAGTTTTACACTGGTACTCCATTCACTTGTGCACAGTTGTGTATGATCTTGTGCATTTGTTGAGGTCTTTGTCCTGTCTGCAAAGAGAATATTTATTTTCCCCAAGAAGTTTAGAAGTGTACTTTCATTGAATTATAGCAGAATTAAATTTGCTTTGTGTTAATTTTTATGCATATGGATTTAGAAAATATGTAGACGCTTACTACAGTTCTTACAGCATGTTAAGGAAATTGCATGTCTATGTACTTGCTTAAAACAAAGCTCAAAATTAATCTGCAAAATGTTGTTTTTACAGTACTCCTGAACTATTAGTATTGGCTCTGAATTCCAGATTCTTGCAATATGGGCAAAATGGTGCAACTTTGATCTTTGGTGATTAAACTTTTTTGCTGCTTGCTTTATTGAAGAACTATTAGGATTTGTCCTACTGTGTGATTAGTAAGTTTAGTAGATAATAATGCACACCTATTTATGTGTTTTTTTGTGGTTTTTTTTTTTTCATCTTTAGGCCTAATGGCAAAAGAGTAAACCAACATGGCAGCTATGGTCCCACCTGTGAAGCTGAAATGGCTTGAACATCTAAACAGCTCTTGGATCACAGAAGACAGTGAATCTATTGCAACAAGGGAGGGAGTTTCTGTCTTGTACGCTAAGTTAGTTAGCAATAAAGAAGTAGTGCCATTGCCCCAGCAGGTTCTGTGCCTCAAAGGACCTCAGCTTCCGGATTTTGAGCGGGAATCTCTATCTAGCGATGAACAGGACCACTATTTGGATGCTCTTCTTAGCAGCCAGCTGGCACTGGCGAAGATGGTGTGCTCAGACTCTCCGTTTGCTGGAGCACTTCGAAAACGTCTCCTTGTATTGCAGCGTGTCTTCTATGCACTTTCTAACAAATACCATGATAAGGGTAAGGTGAAACAACAGCAGCATTCACCAGAAAGCAGTTCTGGATCAACAGATGTGCATTCTGTCAGTGAACGTCCTCGGTCAAGTACAGATGCACTTATAGAAATGGGGGTACGGACTGGATTAAGCTTGTTGTTTGCACTGCTGAGACAAAGCTGGATGATGCCAGCATCGGGACCTGGCCTCAGTCTCTGCAATGATGTTATCCATACTGCGATAGAAGTTGTGAGCTCTTTACCACCTTTATCTTTAGCAAATGAAAGCAAAATTCCACCGATGGGGTTGGACTGTTTATCACAAGTAACAACATTTCTTAAAGGAGTAACAATTCCAAACTCTGGGGCAGATACTTTAGGTCGTAGGTTAGCTTCTGAATTGCTTCTTGGCTTGGCTGCCCAGCGAGGTTCCCTGCGATACCTTCTGGAATGGATAGAAATGGCATTAAGTGCTTCAGCTGTAGTAAACAGCATGGAGAAGACCAAGATGCTGCAAAGCCCAGAAGGGATGATCAGCTTTGATTGCTTTATGAGTATATTGATGCAGATGCGACGGTCTTTGGTAGGTATAGCAGCTTTAATTTTTCTACCTAGCAAATACAGATGCATTCTTAACTTAAACAGTTACTCAACACTGAATGCTGTATGTGGCAGTTCTTAATTGAATAAGTTGCTTTAACATGTTTAAAAAAAAAAAAAAGTTTTTTTCACTTGAAATATTTTTTGCAGTAATTCTTTTGTTATCCACCATGTTTTTCTTCCTCTCTTCCCACCCATTTCTTCATAGGTACAGGAGATGAAACAGTAATTCCTGTCTTGTGACTTCTAATGTTACATTTAACTTTAGGAAAAAATCAGGGACATCCTCCAATCCACTTGCATTTTATATTTAAGATGACAACAAAAGAGTTAGAAAGTATGAAATTGTTTCTAAGGCTTGCTTTGTTGAATTTGTTCACAATGCAAAGTTTTGCAATACACCTTTTCAAAGTTTCACCTCTCTGTTTATACAGTTTTAGAGAATCAGTAAGATTTGAGATGTTTAGCATTTCTCCTACTGCTCGGAAACTTATACCCTAAGAAAATGGACTAAATTGTTTGTAAATAAGGCATATGGCTTGCTTTGTCTGTTGAATGCTTACTTTTGATCCTAGATGAATATTCTTTTTAAAGGTATGAAGTCATTGCACAGTGCGCAATTGAAAGCTGTAGTAAGCTTCTGCCTCATGTGCTCACTGAAACAGGGAATGACTTTTTCCCTGAAGCGGTTATTTTTCTTTCTCCTCTCAACTTTCTAATATTTACTAATAAATGTAATTTTTTTAAAAAATAAAAATTTAAAGAAATACAAAATTCTGTTTCTAGAGTGGTTGATGGGCAGCCCTAGTTTCCTTTGTGCAGACTATTGAAATCCTATTATTAAACTATAGGAAAAAAAATCACGAATTCTAGCCATACAGTGACGCAAGTTAGTAATATACTGTTTATGTTTCAGTTTATGTTCATGTTTGTAGGAAGGAGTAGAGCTATTTGTAGTTTTATTACTGCTATTCAGGATTTTAATGGAGGACTTGTGTCAAATTCTAGATTGGACCAACTCTTTAAAGCGTTGCTTTGGTTCTAATAGGGCTTTTAAAATTCTGAACGTAATCTGTTCTCTTTTCACATTAGCCAGTAGCGGAGTATCCTTTCTTCACACAGGTTCTGTTGTTAAAATATGCTTTCTTTAGGAATGTAAGCCCGCTGTGTTAGGTAAGTTTTATTCTTTTGACTGAGGAATGATGTATAGCATCTATATGATAGCAGTGAAGGAGTCTGGTGTACAGTTCACAAACTCATAGCATGCTAGGATATGTCTTTTGCAAGATGGAAGGGAGAGAGAGTGGATTGCCAGAACAAATTGTTTGTTCGGTTCCGTATTTTTGCAGTCTAAGGGTGACCATGAGAGAAGTGTGGCAGTAGCAGGATTGAACTTTATTTGTTGTTTTTGTGTGTGTGTTTTCTTTTTTTTATCTAGATATAAAATTACAAACCAAAATGTAGAGGTAATGTGAACATAAAAATAATGATGGTTACTGATTTATAATTTAACTAATAATCACTTTAAAATGAACAAATGCATTTAAGAACAAAACTGTATTAGGAAAAATTAACTCTAAACCCAAGTATTTTCACAAAAATGAATAAATAAGAATGTTTAACCAACACTTGTCACATTTTTGTTACCCTGAAATGTATGGAGATGTCATACATACTCTAAGAACAAATCCCTACTGTATTTTGTACTGTAGCACTGTTGCCGTATGGAAGCATTTTTCTCACAATAACATTTAAAAATTGTAGGGATCATCTGCTGACCGGAGTCAATGGAGAGAGCCAACTAGAACGTCTGATGGCTTATGTTCTCTTTATGAGGCGGCTCTGTGTTTATTTGAAGAGGTATGTCTTGAATTTAAGGTCATTGTACTTTACATATGATTGATGTGTGTGTTTGGATGGGGTTGAGTCTCTACTGAGTTATCCTGGAGCAGAAGAGGAAGGCCAAAACAAGGTGAAAAGCTAAGATGCAGAAAAACAAAGTAATTTGGACAAGTTACTGATGGTAAGGTGCTGATTTGTGTTTTAGGCAGAGTTGAACCAAGAGTAAATTTAGGTTGCATCAAACACTGTTATTATAGGGAGATAAACGAAAATATACTGTGTAAAAAATATTTCTTTTTAATAGGTTTGTCGAATGGCATCAGACTACTCAAGAACATGTGCCAGCCCTGACAGCATTCAAACGGGTGATGCTCCCATTGTTTCTGAGACCTGTGAAGTTTACGTTTGGGGTAGCAACAGCAGTCATCAACTGGTAGAAGGAACTCAAGAGAAAATACTTCAACCCAAGCTTGCTCCAAGTTTTTCTGATGCACAGACTGTGAGTGACATTTGTAGCAGTACATAGTGTGAAACTTAACAGCTTTGTAGTTATAGCATGAAACTGGAAAATAATGCTTAATTTCTAAGTGCCAAAGTTGTAATGAAGGTACAAGAACTAACCACATAAGTTACTTTACAGAAAATATCTCACTACTTTTATTGATGCCTGGAAAAAGGATTCTGTTTCTTTTTTAATGATGCGCACACATCAATGTCAATGTAAGAAGAAAGATTGAATTATCTAATTTACAATGAAATGCATTTCTAGAGAGGAATTAGCTTGCCTGTACGTTTTTTTCACTGTTGTTTAAAAGATAGCTTAAGTACTTAATCATCTTTTCCATTGGTGTTTTTCACATCAAGTATGTCTCATTTAAAAGTCCAAACAGGGCTAACTGCTGGCACAGAAACCTTAATTAGCTTTCTGAAAATCAATATACAGTATGCTCTTTCTGCTCTCAGTCACAGATTGTGCAGTTGCAGCTTAGCACTTCTATTGATGCGTGACACAGAATAGTTTGCTTTTCTGTTGCTGTATTGGCTTTGCACTGTTGACTTAAGTAAAAGCATTTTTCAGGGTCACTAGACAATTTAGGTACATTTTCTGAAATTGTTTTTGTTGACTTCTCTGATTCATTGTATATGCCAGTGAACTGCAGGACCAGGAATCATATAGCAAGCTTATGCATTTAAAAAAAAAAAAGGGGGGGGGGGGGGGGGGGGGGGGGGGGGGACCAAAACCTAAGCTAAAACAAAACAGGAGTGGAATGAGTTACTTTGTCTTTTTAATCATAATAAATTAATGTATCTTCAAAGACTGTCCATTTCATGAGTCTAGGAGATCTGAAAGCAGCCTGAGTTCTGCAGTGTATAGAAGAGATGCAAATAAGAAACGTTTAATCACTATTTATGTCCTTCACATAAAGAAAATAATTTCATCAAGTATTTTTCAAGGATTTGAATTTTATTGCTTGCTGAAGTCTTAACTCTCCTTAATTTTTATGTTATACTATATGAAAGGGATATAGAAAGAAACATGACATTCTGTTCAAAAATACACGCTTTAAGACCTACAGATGGTTTCTACATTTATCTAATCTTTCTTTTCTTTTCTCTTTCTTTTTTTTTTTTTAATATTTTACCTTTCTTGTTTATAGATTGAAGCTGGACAATATTGTACTTTTGTAATTTCTACAGATGGTTCTGTTAGAGCCTGTGGTAAAGGCAGTTACGGGAGACTAGGACTGGGTGATTCCAATAACCAGTCTACGTTGAAAAAATTGACTTTTGAGCCTCATAGATCTATTAAGAAAGTGTCATCCTCAAAAGGATCTGATGGGCACACTCTAGCATTTACAACAGAAGGGGAAGTCTTCAGCTGGGGTGATGGTGACTACGGAAAACTGGGTCATGGAAATAGTTCAACTCAGAAATATCCCAAGCTTATTCAGGGTCCTCTGCAAGGGAAGGTATGTTTTGTATAGAAGCACACCTATGTTTGTTCTATTTAAAAATTGAAATATACAAAATCTTAAGATTCTGTTTTATCTGAACTTTTCTTTGAAGTTAGATCTGTTTCAGCAAAGCACTTTAACTTGTTTGTTGCCTTTAGGCATGTGATTTGGACAATGGCTTAGTTGGTAAACCTTCTCGCACTCATAGAACTTGCCTACGTGATTTTGTTGAAGTGCAGTGATGTTCCAGAAGAACATTGCTTTTGTTAGCTGTAACATCATGACTTTTCATATGCAACTTTTTAGTGGTTTCATTTGTATTGTCAAAAAAGGCCTTATTTTCCGTATCTGTTGATGTCTTGGCCAATGTTTTAAACATCTGCTTTTGCTTCTTTCAGCTACTGTGTAAGGTTATGATATTGTTATGTTAAATAAATCATGACCCATTTACAGATAAATTTGTCTCTGTGTGTACTGATTTCCACTTACCAAATCCTAAGCCGTAAACTTTGCAAAAATTAATTTGGATGTGTACTTGCTCTACACAAGCGTAGATGTATAATGACTCTGTCCAAAAGTTGACTTTCATAAGCTTTCAAAATTCCTATTCGTTAAAAAATGTAATTTTTATTTTCGCATGTGTCTTAGGTTGTTGTATGTGTATCAGCTGGATACAGACACAGTGCTGCTGTTACAGAAGATGGAGAGCTATACACATGGGGGGAAGGAGACTTTGGAAGATTAGGTAATTTTCAATGCTTTTGGAAGAATTCCTGTGTCTAGTAATGATGCTATAGATATTTGCTTTTTTCTCTTATTGTCCCTCCTAAATATAAATACATATTCACACGTGTACGTAGGTGTGCGTATGTACAGATGAATATAAATACTAGTGTAAAGGCTATTAAAAAATTTCCGTGCAGTTAATTTTATAAATATTCTATTATTATTTTCCAGGAAAACTTACTTCATTCCTTATAAGACTATATATGATAGCCATTGCTGCTTAAATGTAAACAACAGGTATTTAAAATAAACCAGAGCTCTAGATGAGCATAATATAGTGATGATAGGATGGTTCTTTGAGCAGTCATGAATAACTGGCAAGTAATATCAAGGGTCTGATTCTAATGCAATATTAATAAAGAAACTTGACATTGAGTTTGCCAAAATGGCTTTGTCATTTTGCCTTAATACATCTAAAAAAATAAATTTAACTGAAATGATAAACACAGCATTTCTATCTTTTTTAGTTTCACTTTTGTCTATTTCATCATCTTTATTGTACAGCTTTCCTGCCTAGTATAAAACTACCCTTCTCGAGCAGGATCTGTTGAAATACCAGATTTTGCACAGAAAATTGCTCTAAGTTGGGCTTTAGTTTCCTTCTATTGCCTTTGATTTGAATGTCATGATCTCCCAAGTAGAGTGGTGAAAGCAAGCAACTTGCAGAGACAAAACATGAGGAGGGTGTTGTTTTACAACTTAGTCTGTCAGAGATGTTCAAGGGAATCACAGAATTGCTGAGCTGTAGCCCCACTGTTAGGAGACACACTAGGTTACAGGTTTAACCTATTATTTTTGGAGGAACTTATGAGAAAAGTTCTTACTGAATTTTGGGTTAATGTGGTCTTTTTACATGCTTAGGGTAGCTTGAACTGTAGTGGTGTGTTCTGGTCTGTAGCTAAAAAGTAGCATTTATTTAGGCCTTAGTAATTTGTTCGCATTCAGTCCCTTATGGATACCATACAATATTCTTTTCTCTCAAGGTAGGTGATACTGTAATGTGTTAGGTTTCTGCAGAGAGCACTATATAGAAAGGCCTACTTTGCTAATTTCATTCATCTGTGCACAACGTGTGCTTTTATTGACAATAGTAAGAATTTGCCCGTATTTTAGTTTCCTTATGCTGTTCAGCCTATGTGCTGCCCAGTATTAGGAAGGATAGCTACCTTGTCAACTAGTATTAATGGCAGTTAATACTAGTAATTCTTTTTATTTCTTATAAACTAGGTAAAAAATTCAGTGGTAGTAAGTTATGAAGAAGTGTTCTGCAGTCGTCTTATAAAAACAAAATGTTTATTAACCTTACTGCAGATATCTTCTAGACACTACTAAAAATCTTTCCAAAAAGTGGGCAGAAATTTTAATTCGCAATGATTACAATTTATATGGGTTTTGTTAAATTTTACTGGAATGACAAACCATGATAGGATCTTAAATCTTCACAAAAAGAAAATAAATGTTTCTGTTTTTCTTAGGTCACGGTGACAGCAACAGTCGCAACATTCCTACTTTAGTAAAAGATATTAGCAATGTAGGAGAGGTTTCCTGTGGCAGTTCACACACAATAGCTCTGTCCAAAGATGGCAGAACAGTATGGTCATTTGGAGGAGGAGATAATGGTAGGTAAAACTAATGTTTTGTAGTAGTTTTCACCGTATTCCAGTTACTGTACGGTCTAAATACTCTTTGCAGGTTTGGTCAGTGTTTTGTTCGTGTTTTTTTTTTTTGCCCTTGGGTTCAAGAAGCTGTTCAAGGCAAGATTTTAGTAAAATCTGAATACAGTATTTAAAGCTTAATTGCAAGATTATAGACTTTAAGAATGGATTTTCAAGTATCTGAAGGGAAAAGAAGAAACCTCAAATCATGTGTAAATGATTTTGGAAGAAATGCTTTGCGTGCTGATAACTTTCAAATAAGCCTGCTTACTTGATATGGCCAAAACTGTATTTGTTCATGTTGTTGATTTACCCCCAGTGGGCAGCGAAGCACCACAAAGCCACTTTACAAAGCCACTCTAACAACAGTCTTTGTTTTAAGGTCATTGATTAGAAGTGGTGAATGTGTAGAGAAGATCTGTTTTCAAAAGAAAGTTAAGGGGAAGTAAAGGGGAATTGAACTATTAATGTTTAAGATACAAGTGCGCACAGCTGCTAGAAAAAATGTAGAAAAGCGTGTTGGCTTTTTTTTTTTTTTCCGAGTGATTTTATAAACAAGGAGAGAGAACTTTTTTAATCTTGGACAAATATGGTAGGTTTAGTGCTTTGGAAGGCTTCAGTAATTAAGTAGCAGGAAATGAATAGTGCAGTTATATGGAATTGATATTTCCATTTATAAGGACACTACAATAAATATTCATTTCCTGAAGTCTGTAATTATTGTATTTGAAAGAGAGTATGTTTTACAAAAATAATAATGTGCTAATTTTAAAAGCATGCCTTGACATTTCTGGAAATCTGAAAATAATTCTTTTGGGGTACTTCGGATAGTTGTAATACTCCGAAAATACTTCCCATTTGTATTTCTTCCTTTTGTAGGCAAACTTGGTCATGGAGATACAAACAGAGTATATAAACCTAAAGTAATAGAAGCCTTGCAAGGAATGTTTATTCGTAAAGTTTGTGCTGGAAGCCAGTCTTCGCTTGCCTTAACATCAACAGGACAGGTAGGCAAAAATAAATTTTCATTCAAATGATGAGATTTGGTATTTAAGAAGAAGACAGCATGGGTTTATTTCAGCATTCATTATTTTGGCTGTTGAGAAAATGTACAGCTAGTTCTTAAATATCAGTAAAGTTCCCAATTAGATATTAATTAAAAGTACTGAGATCCTAATAGGCTAGATTAATTCATAATGTGCTGAAGAGTCATGTAAAAGTACACATTCCAAGAGTCTTGGTTAGCCACAGAAAAATTAATTCTTAAAGTTAATAAACATAAAACCAAATCAAAAGTGCAAAACCAAATCAAATTCAGTAAGCAAAGTGGTTTCAGGAAGCAAAAAGCAATGAAATGCACTTCATGTTTCATCCATTAAACGATTCAGGTGCTTATTTAAGCACCAGCTTTTAAATAAATTTAGTTTTTAAAGAAATTTAATAGTTTTTAAAAATACATGTTTTAGAATATAAGTGTTAACTGTTGTATTTCTAATCTAAAGTATCTCAGGAGAGCCTGGAAATAAATGTTAGTTGGTAAATGAGGGCCCTTACTGGCACGATGTATTTACATGTAATACAACAAACATTTCCAGACACGTAACCTAACTGAACCTGACCTCAGCATGATTCAAAGACAGTGTGTTTTTGAAGTGTGGATCAAGAATGCTGAAGTTTACTGTAGTGGTTTCGTTTCTTGAAACAGCCTCCCAGCTTATATGCTCTGTATCCAGTGAGTGGATGGGGGGAATAAATGTAGATTATGTGAAATGTATTTTAGTGATGAAAGTAGTATGTATGTTTTGATGAAAATGTAATTATAGTTACTGTGAAAGTGGTTATCCAGTGTTTTGTTGATGGTCACCAATAATACTGATTTGATACTAATATTTTGTGGTTTTGTTTGCTCTAGGTTTATGCATGGGGCTGTGGCGCATGTCTTGGCTGTGGCTCGTCCGAGGCAACTGCTCTCAGACCAAAGCTTATCGAAGAGCTCGCTGCTACAAGAATAGTTGATATTTCAATTGGTGACAGTCACTGTTTGGCACTTTCTCATGGTAAGATAGTAAAGTGTAAAAATCTGTAATCTTCCTTTTCAGTCAGAAGCAGTTGTATCTCACATTCTGTTTTCTACTTTATTTACTTTATAGATAATGAAGTTTATGCTTGGGGTAACAATTCAATGGGACAGTGTGGTCAGGGAAACTCTACTGGTCCCATTACTAAACCAAAGAAAGTAAGTGGTTTAGATGGAGTTGCAATTCAACAGATTTCAGCAGGAACCTCCCATAGCCTCGCCTGGACAGCTCTTCCAAGAGACAGGTAACAGTGACACTTGGGGACAAGTATAAATTTTTTTTTTAAACAGATACCCTTTGGGATACATGTAATACCGTCCTGAAGGTGCTAATCACATCATGCATTTGAAGTATTCTGCTTGTAATGTTTTGGACTTCAGTGTCTTTTTAATCTCTCCCCTCTTCTCCTCAACTGTTAGAAATGACAAGAAGCGATAACACAGCAGCACCACTAATTTGGATACTAGGACTTTTATATGAAGATTTCTTATCTGTTATTTGGCAAAAATAAGCTCTCTTTTTGAAAAATCAAAAAGTTAGGCTGTGTGAGGACAAACAACTCAGTAGATCTTTATTCTGTGCTTCTGACAGCATTTCCTGTAGTTTATGTAGTTTCCTTCAGTATAACGAAGAGGAAACTAAGCATAAGACTTTAGGAAATGGGGAAGCTCAGATAAATTACTAGATGTGGACTTGAACATCTTAATAAATTTCTGAACAGTTATATGTTAAGCTGGACTAAAACCAGTCACCTAAATAAATAGTTTGGTTATTAATGTACAGTACCTGAAATAATGCTTCGTTACACCACAGGCATGATCAAATGATTAAATTGAGCTGATAAACTTCAGACTTACATATGGACTACCACAAAGGAATAGAAGAATTCTTTTACTGTTTGGAAGATAATTCAGACAGTATTTCAAGGTGCCCTGTTTTAAAGGGAGCTATCTTAGAAAAGTCACTAACACTCAAATAGTACTAGGTGGTAATACCCCTTTTGAATTCTACCTATATTGTATTAAAATCTCTTTATAATCTGGAATTTATACTAAAGCAGCTTTGTGAGTATTTGTCAGCTTTTGCACAGAGCAGATGTTTTTATATTTGTGGCACTGTAGATGTTTTTGTTTATAAATGAACAGTGTTTGTTTTGTGAAGGCTTTTACGGAAAAAAGTAGAAAATGCCTGCAAGGGTCAGGAAGTTAGTCTTCCTACATCATATTAGTTTGTTGTAAGAAAAAAATTGGTTAGCTCAAGCATGTACTCACTTAACCTGCTTAAACTGCTAATTTGTTACAGTAATTAAAATATTTTTAATAGTTAACTTATTTTGGTGTTTGATTCTAGGCAAGTTGTGGCATGGCACAGACCCTATTGTGTAGACCTTGAAGAAAGTACCTTTTCGCATCTTCGTTCTTTTCTTGAGCACTACTGTGACAAAATTAACAGTGAAATCCCCCCTCTTCCTTTTCCTTCATCAAGGTATATACACACATGTAATGTTTTTGTTTTGTAATTTCTTTAATCCACAGCAGCGGTGTGTGGTTTAGTCTTAGTCAGTCTTTAACAAACAAAAGTCTGGTTTACCAGTTTAGCTCTTTCAGGTGCCTTTTGTTTGTTTGTATAACATAAGAACTTTGCAGTACCTCAAGTGTAGCAGGATCTTTTGTCTGGAATTTATTTTAATTTTGAACATATCTTTTAAACTGAACTTTTCTTTCAGAGTTATCCTTTAAAACACATTTTTCTATATAATTTAAGTGCGTTTACGGTTTCTGTGCATTGTGTCTGCTTTCCAGTTCTTTTCCCTCTAGCCAGTTTCAGTGGATGCCTGATGCCTAACTTACTGATAAACTTAGACAAAAAAAAAACAACCTGTTAAAGTGGTAACCCATCAGTCCATACATTGAGTTACTGACTAACACATGTGATGCACAAGCCACATCATGTACTGTTGTATGTGTAGGAGATGTATAGTTGCCATTGCATTTTGAGGTGGAATCAGTACTCTTCACATATCATCAGTAATCATTATTGTAGCTTTCCAAATTTGAATCTTTTAAACCAACAATGATGTTTTAAATGTATTGCTATAAAATACAAAAGCATGTATATTTCCTCACTGATGCCTATAAAGAGCACTGCAAGTATCAAAGTTTGATGACACTAAACTTGGAGGAGTTGTGGACTCTGTTGAGGGTGGAAGGGCCTTGCAGAGAGATCTGGACAGATTGGAGAGCTGGGCAATCACCAACTGCATGAAGTTTAGCAAGAGAAAGTGCTGAGTCCTGCACCTGGGATAGGGCAACCCTGGCTACATGTTACAGACTGGGCGACAAGACGCTGGAGAGCAGCCCAGCACAGAGGGATCTGGGGGTTGTAGTTGACAGCAAGTTGAATATGAACCAGCAGCGTGCCCTGGCAGCCAGGAGCGCCAACTGTATTCTGGGGTGCATCAAGCAAGGCATTGCTAGTCGGTCGAGGGAAGTGATTGTTCCGCTCTACTCTGCGCTGGTGCGGCCTCACCTCAAGTACTGTGTGCAGTTCTGGGCACCACAGTACAAAAAGGATGTAAAACTGTTGGAGAGTGTCCAGAGGAGGGCTACGAAGATGGTGAGGGGCCTAGAGGGGAAGACGTATGAGGAGCGGCTGAGGTCACTTGGCCTGTTCAGCCTGGAGAAGAGGAGGCTGAGGGGAGACCTCATTGCTCTACAGCTCTACAGCTTCCTCACGAGAGGGAGTGGAGGGGAAGGTGCCGACCTATTCTCCTTAATCACCAGTGATAGGACCCGCAGGAATGGTGTCAAGCTGAGGCAGGGGAGGTTTAGGCTAGACATCAGGAAGATGTTCCTCACTGAGAGGGTGGTTGCGCACTGGAACAGGCTCCCCAGGGAAGTAGTCACTGCACCAAGCCTGTCTGAATTTAAGAAGCAATTGGACTGTGCACTTAGTCACGTGGTCTAAAATTTTGGGTAGACTTTTGTGATGCCAGGAGTTGGACTTGATGATCCTTATGGGTCCCTTCCAACTTGGGATATTCTATGATTCTAAGTTTCTTATGAAAATTTTCTCTTTATTAAAAAAACAAAACAACAAAAAAAGACTTTTTAAGGAAGACCAGAAATTAATATCCAGTCTTTTTGTTTTTAATGATTGTTTTATTGCTAAATCTTCTGAGAGAAGAATACATTTATTACTTCTTAAACAGTTGATCTTTTTCTTTATGTGAGGAATGTATTTGTTTGTCTATCTGTTTATGTATTTTGGAAAGATTTTGCCTTTTAATTCATGGGACTATTTTTCTAAACTGAATGCTCCTTGGAACCACTGCCTGCAAAGACACTTTTCTGTGCAGATTAACAGCAGGTTTTCAGAGGAATTTATGTAAAGTCCTAGTTATAGTTTACTTACCTTTCTGGTCTGCAACATAAAATGTTAGTGTGAAAAGCTTAGTGCACAAAAAAATAAGAAGGAGCAATGCTAACAATAACAAAGATGATCAGTGATGTATTTCTTTTTACAGGGAACATCACAGTTTTCTTAAATTGTGCCTGAAGCTGCTTTCTAATCATCTTGCACTTGCACTGGCTGGAGGTGTAGCTACTAGCATTCTTGGTCGGCAAGCTGGTCCACTTAGAAATTTATTGTTTAGACTGATGGACTCTTCTGTCCCTGATGAAATTCAAGAAGTAAGTAATACTTGTTTACATGTAAAAAGTCTACTTTTTCCTTCTTTCTTACTTTCTTTGAAGGTGTAATTAGAAATTTTGTACTTGGATTTTCTAAAATTGGCACTCTGAACACAATTCTGATTTAACAATTTTACATGTTAAAGTTTTTTTTTTATTATTTTTTAATTAATCACCATCAGGTTTTATAATCTGAAAGCAGAGGAGAACATGTGCTTGAGAATTTTAAGGAGCTGCTTTTTTCCCCCTAACATTTTAATTATTATGTAATTGTAATAAAGAACCTAAAACCTTTTAGGTTGTGGGATAATTAACGTAAGTAAGAAATAAACATAAAATGGATCATGGAAACCTGTAGTTTCCATGTAGAGCTTTAAAAAGTCAGGCTTCAGCTTCATTGTAACTTTTTGCCAGCTTTGAAGAAATGGTGCTGTGTAGTTTGCTTGTGAACAAAAGTAATTAATGGTCAAATAGCTTTTGCAGTGTGTTTAAATGAAACAGAACCTCACACTTTATTATATGGAGTATATACCAAAAATAGCAAGAGTATAAGTTTAATATTTTGGTGGCCCCAGTAAAGGAATAGCTTATACTATCAGCATGCATTTGTGGTTTAAAAAAAAAATACACGGGACTGAAGTTTTTAGAACAGAGCACTTAATTTCACAAGTCCATAGCAATATGGAAAATTGCTGAAAAGCACTGTGAAGATTGTTTTACATGTACTGAAAATTCACAGTTCTCATATAGAAACAGTTTTTCAGCTATCAATTAGGAAGTTTTACCTCTTCATATTGCCTTTAAAACGGGATGAACTTGTGTAGCTATGAAGTTTAATTTAATTTTATATTCAGAGAAACTTTGCTATGTTTATGATTTCATCTGAAAGTGATCAGTATACACTCAATTGATAGAGATACATTTGTGTATTAGACAACCTTTAATTGTTAATAGGAGCAGGACATGGTTTATCTTGAAATTTTACTAAAAAATATTAATCTTGTGGACTGATTAAACTAAACTGCCGTTTCTTAAGATTGCAGTCTTTGAGGAAACAGCAAAGCGCACAGAATTTTTTGTTTTGCCAATATGTTGGTCTTATTTCCCTCCTTCAGTGTACTGGGTATCTTTTCATCTTGTAATGAAAGATTGATTTGCTATTTTGTGTTAGAAATCTGATGTAAAGTGGATGTTTTGGATACCTTGTGTGTGATGTTCTGTAAGTTGATTTTTTTTTTTTTTTTTTTTTAACCCCCCCACCAAAGAAGTATTTTCTGTTACTTTAATTTTAGGTCGTAATTGAAACTCTCTCAGTAGGAGCAACTATGCTACTTCCTCCATTGCGAGAAAGAATGGAATTGCTACACTCACTTCTACCCCAGGGTCCTGATAGATGGGAAAGCTTATCAAAAGGACAGGTAGGGTCAAGGAAAAATAGGCTGTGCTTTGGGAGCAATGGGGGGGTGTTGAAGAGTGAGGTGAGCCTCATTTGTAAAGTGCATGAAAAGTTGTGTATGCATGTTGTTGATGGAACGTTCTGCGAAGCCCAACTTAAATTATGTAGCCTGGCTGAATCAAAATCTAGCAAGGTAAGGAGCACTACATGTTTTCTCATGAGAAGCTTGACTACAAAAAAAAGTTAGGAATTTCTATGTTAATGTGTCTAGACAAGTTTGAAGGTTAGATATTGTTGAATAAAAGCCTGATCTAACAAGTCATGGAAACTGAAGATTAACTATTTCCTTCGAAGAGTACTTGTAAAATGTTTTTCCTTACATAGATTTCACCCTACTTGGCAAAGTTGACTGGGATGTTAATTTTTTTCTTTTTCTCTCTTGATGAATGTGAAGACCAGGAATTTATGCAGGTTAGGAGGCTTACCAAGTACCCACCAAACAGAAGGAAATAAGGAGCCTCAGTTCCTGTCCTTGGTGGCTGAAGCTCCATCAGTAGTCTCAGATTAAAAAAGAAGAGTAACTATTATTCAATTCTGTACACAGAAGAACATCTTGGTGAAGTCTTCTGTTTTATACACTGTGGAATAGACTGGTACATGAAGTTTAGTTCTGACTAGGTTATTTAGTTTAACTGTATAGTTTATTGAACTATCAAGAAGAATCTTGTGATTCTAATTTCCTAAAGATTTCTGAAGATTAATACTGGTACAAACAACAACAACAGAAAACAACTGAAAATTACTAGGTTAGAACAAGTTTAGTTTTTTCTGGACAAGTTTAGTTTTTCTTGGTAACAGTGGGGGACGTTACTCTGTATCTGCTACCTCTCTTCATCTAATCTATGCCTGTTCTGCTTTTTACGCCTTTCCTTCTTCCTATGTATAAATCAGAATAATAAGGAAAAAAAAAAAACAACTGAAGAAAGCATTGGTCCAGTGTCTTGATTTCTCTTTTTCAATCTCGGATTTTTTACTAGGTATGGTTATCAAATTCAATTTATTTATCTGTTTTCTATTACTAATTTTTATTTTTATTTTAGAGAATGCAATTGGATATTATTTTGACAAGCTTGCAAGATCACACCCATGTAGCTTCTCTGCTTGGATATAGCTCACCATCTGATGCCACCGAAACTTCCTCATTATGCATCAGCTATGGAAATCTCTCCGATCAAACATACACTGTCCAGAGCAGTCATCCAGATACTCATCTAGCAGAAATCTTAATGAAGACTCTTCTAAGGAATTTGGGGTTTTATACTGTATGTATAGGCCTTGTGTTTAATTTTTTTTTAAGTGGTAATGAATTCTGAATATTTGGAAGGGTTAAAAGTTTTTTCCCACTTTCAGAAAACGTTACTCTTTTTGTTTGTGTAAAGCAGCAGTGCCATATATATTTGTCTCTGGAAATAGACTAAAATTAGTTTGCCACCTCTGACATTATGGATCTAATGTTCTTGTAGTGGTGTTTTTTGTTTAACTTGGCTTACATGAATGTAGTTGATTTTATATCAGACTGAAGAATTTACTGCTGTTACTTTGGCTGCACTTTTTTTTTTTTTTGGAAGGTAGAATGTAGCACATGTAGTAAGTAGATTGTTGTATGATACCCTTTATGTCAGTATAATCTCAGCAACCAGAGAAAAGACAGCAGGAATGTGAGTCTGTTTAATTAACTTGACACTGGGGAAACTTCCTTGCCAGTAGTTCATCAAGTACAGGTCAGCCATCTTATTATAGCATGTCAAACAGATTATTGTTCCTAGCTGTAGAATAGCATAGGCTGATGAGAAGTTCAAGGGAGCATAAGTGCAAATGACTGACTGTTGCACTTTTTAAATTCAACTGGCTGGTTAAATATAACAGATCTCTTTTAAGACCTGAGATATTTAATTCCCCAGCACAGTATCTCTGTCCACTGAGGGTGAGGGTCAGTAGTTTTAGTTCTTTTCTGTAGACACTCACCAGTCACATAAATTCATCTACTTTCAATTTTCTACTTGAAGCTAACTCCATTTTTTGCTATAGAATTCAGAAAATAGTCGAGCAGCCGTCTACCTTCTGCTCCTTTTACTGCTGTCCTAGATTAAGCAAGGAAGGATTCTGATCTGAAACATTTCTATGTATCAGCCCACAACAAATTCTGAAGGGATATTACTTATTTCAAAATACTGTGATTTGGAAGTCAGAGTGTGGGGAGAGTTACACTATCCAGTCTTCCTTTGCAATGAAATAGAAATACTTCTGAGAATAACCCTGTTTAGAACAGAAATACTCTCTTGATAGCTGTCACAATCACTACTGTGACATTTAAAATGACTGTAATTTTGTTTATCTCATGATTCAGTTAACTTTATCTGATTTCTTCAGTAATCAGAGGTGCATATGCTAACGGTAAAAAAGTTGTTTTTTTAAGATGGTAGTAAAGTATTACAGCATTTGAAGACTTTTTTTCTTCTATTTTTTTTCTTTTTGTGTAAATAGGATCAAGCCTTTGGAGAACTGGAAAAAAACAGTGACAAATTTTTACTGGGTACATCATCATCAGAAAACAGCCAACCTGCTCATCTTCATGAGCTTTTATGTTCACTGCAGAAACAGTTGCTGGCTTTTTGTCACATCAACAGTGTTAGTGAGGTATGTGCCCTTACTTTTGTTTTAAAAGGGGAAAATTTGCTTCAATGTGTGTGAACACCAGAATGTTGTAACAGTATTTGGAAATTGAACTGATATAGGTAATGAACCCGTAAAAATCATGTACGTGATTATGATGTTTGGTGATTGTTTCCTTCCAGAATTCCAGTAGTGTGGCACTGCTTCACAAACACCTTCAGCTTTTATTGCCTCATGCTACAGATATCTATTCGCGTTCTGCAACGCTGCTTAAGGAAAGCTCTTGGAATGGTAGTGTTGGGGAAAAACTGAGAGGTAAATGTGCATGGAAAAATCGGTAATGGAGGTATCGTCAGCTTAGGGCGGTTCTTGTTTGTTTAGATTTGAGTAATAGAACACCTTATTTTCCCTACACATGCATATCACAAGCCTCTTCTCCAAAGGAAGAGATGAATCATCTACCCAAGCATAGCATCTAGTTCATGTTTTTGGTAGGATATTTTGCATATAGAAAAACTACAAAATAAAGAGGATGTTGTCTCTGTTATTGTCTCAGTACAGTTAGTTCTAGATTATTCTTTTTAAAAGTATGTTTTTTTGGAGATTACTGAAAAGCGTAGAAGGGAAATTTGGAATGTATTTATGTTTATTAAACAAACGCAACTCAAAATGTGCTTTTGATACATGTTGAGACAGCTGCAGTATTTTTATGCAGTTCTTTGTGACTTGTTAAGCTGTGCATAGAATATAAATATATTCCGAAATATAACTATTATTTTTTTCCTCTCTCTGTAGATGTAATTTATGTATCTGCAGCTGGTAGTATGTTATCTCAGATTGTCAACTCGTTATTGTTACTGCCAGTGTCAGTAGCTCGTCCTTTGTTGAGTTACCTACTGGATCTGTTGCCACCTTTAGATCGTCTTAATAGACTCTTACCTGCTGCAGCACTTCTAGAAGATCAAGAGTTACAGTGGCCACTTCATGGTAAGTGTAATAACACCCAATCTGAAAAAGAAAGCATGGCATACCACTTTTTATAGAGGAAGTTTTACTTTCCCCTGAGAAAGGACTTTATTTGTAAGCTAAGTGTCTTGCTACATCTTGGTTTTAAATTCTTAAATGTATTAACATCCCTTGCTATGAAATATTTTGAGCTGTGGGCAAACCTCTTTACTGTGTCAGCCCAGAATGTATGTTAGCTTGGCTGGGAATGCAAGAGCAGTATGGGAAACACATATATTGAACTGAAGATACTAAGCTTGTAATACATGAAAATAACTGTTCTTTACTTGTAAATGGAACAGAAATTCTTGCATGATCTATTTACTTTCATGTGCAAATTTAATTTTGCTTTCTGTTATGTACTGCAATTAAATGTTAATTACCTACTACCAGATCCTTCTAATGAAATAGAAAAATGGAGATGAAGCGACAGAAATTTGTGATAGGTGATGTTATATTTATTTGCTATTTGTTGAGGTTTTCATTAATATTTCTGTCATAGTTTTCTGCTTTTGAGTACTGTTCCCAGTGTGCAATGAAGAGCATTCTTGCTATGAGCTATCTAAATCAAAAATAAAAAATAAAGATGTAATTCATTAATACCAGCAAGTTTTGTGCTACAGTTCCTTCTCAATGATCCCTTAATGAAAAGTAAATAAAACCCAACAAGATTTTTGGAATAGTAATGGCTTAAAGTTTATATCTGTTATTTCAGAATAAACATGCACAGGTAGTTCACAGAGGAATACTTCATAGAATCATAGAATATCCCGAGTTGGAAGGGACCCATAAGGATCATCTAGTCCAACTCTTGGCACTGCACAGGTCTGCCCAAAGTTTAGACCATGTGCTTTTTCAGGTAAACAGACTAACTGAAACGAAGAACAGAAAAAAATTGTTTTATTTGGTCATAATTGAACTGTTTTCTCATATGGTTCTGAGAAGATGTTGCGAAATTGTAGAATATTCTTTATTAAAAAAATCAGTGATAAGGAGGTAATTGGATATATACTAAGATGACAAAATCCCAAATGAGATGTTAGTTTAGTCAATAAACTCTCATGGTGAGGTAAGAAGGTAAACAATAGAAATTCTCAGGAACCATCTGGTAAGAGAGCACTGCTATAGTCCTTTTTGATCAAGAAATCGAAGACTAGAAAATCTTGCTTGTATCATTTATCTGTGCAAGTTTAGCAGAACCTAAATAAGTTTGTATTGGGCAAAATAGATGTTTGGGCAAAGTTTAAAAGGGCATTTAAACGTTGAGGTTGAATAGTTGTACCGTCAATGATCATGGCTTTTGCTGCTGATGAAACTGAAATGCTAACTGAACAATTCGTCCTAACTGTTCTTTCTTCAAGTTGTTGGCAGATAGGCCAGTCAGCTGTTTACTGGGAAACGTTACCAAGATCTGCAATTAAATTTATTAATTTTATTTATTTATTTATTTTTAAATATGGGTAACAGTGACTAATTTGGTGATTCATTGCTAATACTTGTAGGTGGACCTGAACTAATAGATCCTGCTGGAGTGCCCTTACCACAGCCTGCCCAGTCTTGGGTATGGCTTGTTGATCTAGAGAGAACTGTAGCTCTACTTATTGGGCGGTGTCTTGGTGGCATGCTTCAAGGACCTCCAGTGTCCCCTGAGGAGCAAGATACAGCCTACTGGCTGAAAACTCCCCTTCTCAGTGATGGAGTTGAAATGGATATTCCTCATTTAGGTAAGCTGTTAAATACATGAGTCTAGCTGTCATTGTAAATATTTGTGTTCAGTTTTGAAATTTTCAGATCACATTTGAGTAAGCTTGTGTACATAGGGTTCATCTTTCAGCTCTCTTGTCTATTTACATAGAAATACCAGAAGATGGAAAATGGCTGTGTAAGTATATATTGTACAAAGGGTGTTGGAAATGCATAAAGAAATTAAAAAAATAAATGCAATTTCTCAGTGCAAGAAGTAGCAGAAATTTCACTGAGTTAATTTTTAAATTTTGTTTTACTGTTAGATGTTCAGCATTATCAGACAAACCAGGGGCTCCATTGTTCATATTTATCATCAAAAAATATCATCTTAAATTGTATTCTGCTTACAAAGTGGAATTTTTATTAATTGTAATTAGATTATTAAAAAAAAAAAAATTAAGTCCTTCTGATTTACCAGAATTGTTGACAGCACTCAGCACGACTAATTCTAGCCAACCTTTCCTATATGAGTAATGTACTTGCTTCTGATTCTGTGGCAAGTTCCTCTTAATTCACATCTCCTCCTTCCTCTGATTCTGAGTAGATTGCTTCAAGACTTAATTACAAAACATGATAGTTTGAAAGGGATCCATGCCTGAAGATGCAATAATCGCAAGCATATGACTACAGGTCAGGTAGAATCAACAATACAGATTTATGATTTTGAAACAGATTGGCTAATGCTTCCAAGTCTCCATACATTTTACACAAATGGTAACTCTGAGTCACTTTTATTCCTTGTCTCATGAGAGTTTGCAGTCAGACAATGAGGTGTATTGATTTTCAATTTTTTTTCCTTTTTTCTGGAATAGAGTGGAGCGTGAAATATGCTTATGCACTTGTAAAGGTAGATGCATGTAATCTTCAAAATTTGCAGAGATTAATTCCTTAAGTATTTCCCTTCTGTTAGATAAATGTATGAGCTCCTTATTAGAAGTGGCCTTATCTGGAAATGAGGAACAGAAGCCATTTGATTATAAGCTGAGACCTGAGATTACTGTCTATGTTGATTTGGCCTTGGGTTGTACAAAAGAGCCAGCAAGGAGCCTGTGGATCAGTATGCAAGACTATGCTGTTAGTAAAGGTAAGATGTTGAGAAGTATGTATATGTTAAAAGTATATTACGTGCTTCAGCTACTTGCCTAGTAAAGTCCTGTATTTTCTTTGGCAATGACTTTTAATTCTACAACATGATAAATTTATTTTATTGTCATGTTCACTCGTCCTTCTTTTGTTTTTTCTGCTACTTATTTTTGATACCGATTCCAGTATTTGTCAAGCGTGTAGTTCAATGTTCTTTCCCCCTCCAAACAAGGAAAAAAAGAGTCTTGTTTCCTTATTCAGGTGTTTATGTTTGTTTTCATAGTAGAGCAAGGTGAAACTCGCAATTAAACTGAAAATTTAATGGGGAGGAGGGAGATGGGGGGGAAAGTGGAGTAACTTGTAAAATATGCTAAGAATGGGATGAAGGGGTAACTCCTCTTGTGTTTTTTAAGTCTCCAGGAGGCTGGCATTACAGTATTAATGGTTCTTCATGCTTATTGCACGTAGTCTGCGTTCATGCTCAGGCTTTCCAGGTCTCCTTTTAATGAGATCCACTGAACATTGCTGCTGTGCTGTAACTTTTGCAGGAGCCAGAGATGATTTTCTGTAGCTTTGGCCAAGATAGGCCAGATGAAGAAGACAGAAAATGGTATTGTGTTCCTGTTGAGAGCAATACAGAGAATTCTGTTCTAAAATTCCATGGAATTAGGAATTCCAGTTAAAAAAAAAAAGCTAGTTGTCTAGTTGAAAAAATCTGAGATGAATGGGCTAATATGTATTATTTGTGTTTTGGAATTGGGTGTTCTAAAAGTTGTTGTGGTTCTGCTCAGTTTAAATTGCAAGTTGATTGAGAGTTGTATGGTGACAGCTAGTGTAGCATCAAATGCAAGATGATGGAACTCACTGAGGAACAGGTATGTTAGACTAAACTTTATACTTAAATCACCAGATAGTTTTTTATGATTTCTAAAGCAGTTTTCAAGGATTCATAAATAACACTTAAGAAAAATAGTGTTATGAAGATATTTTCCCCTGCAGGAAAAAGTATGGAGCCTTGTGGAGTTTTGCTTGGGAGTTCTGTTATTTTATAATGGAACAATATTATTTTCCTATGGTCCTTTTTTAAAGTGGGGAAAAATTACTTTGAAATCAGAATGTTAGTTTCTGAAAATACTGAAGGAACCTTAAATTGGAGACCTGAAAATATCTCTTGTTGATATCAGCAGTGAAGCTTGTGCTTAAGGTCTGTTAAAGTATCTACTTATGGTGATACAGCATTTTCATCATAAGTGAGTCTGCAAAATAATTTTTGAATCTGAATTCAACAGTTTCTAAGAGAGCAGATCATCTCAAATACTGCATGTTTCTAAAGGTGCTCCTTGCAACTCAGTGGCTGGATAAAGGAAAGAGCTCCAGTTGTGTAACCTTGGTGAAACAGAAGTTCAGGTCTTCTGAGCTGAGTTCCTGGCTGGCCAGTCTGTGTGCCCTCACTTGGCTGACTGCTAGACATGACCATCTTGACCAGATCAAAACACGTTTGTCTCTGAAGCATTGTATTTATGAATTGTTGATGCTAAACTTACTTCTTAAACATTAAATCTACTTGTAAATCAGAAGTTTTAAACTGGTGAATATTTTTACATGTTGTCATTGAAAACTTATTTGTTGAAAACAGTAGCTGGTTTTGATAAATCTTTTCTATTTTCAGATTGGGATACTGCAACTTTAAGTAATGAATCACTCCTGGATACTGTGTCCAGATTTGTTCTTGCAGCTCTTCTGAAACATACAAGTTTACTTAGTCAAGCCTGTGGGGAGAGCAGGCAAGTAACTTAAAGCTGCCTTTAAAAGCTCAATTTCAAATTTTCAAAGAAAATTTGTGCAATTTTTTTCAGTTTTGGGTCTTTTTAGTAGGTACCAGCCTGGCAAAGCCTTGGCAGAAGTGTACCGTTGTGTTTATAAAGTTCGGAGTCGCTTGCTTGCCTGCAAGAACATGGAACTTATTCAGACTAGATCATCGTCAAGAGACAGATGGGTAAGACTGGAAATCTCTTGTCAGTTATTCAGGCTATACCTGTGTGTTAAGAAAATACTACCTAATACCTCAGTAGCAGATGAATTCAGTAGATAGGTGAAGATGTTCAAATATTAGTTTCATTTGTTGCAGGATTTTTTGTTCTACCTTGTTTAAAAAAAACTTTCAGGATTTTTCAAATTAAATATACAATGCCTGGTATGATGGCAACTTCTGAATCACTTCACTAAGCCTGGTCAGAACTGATGCTGGAAGTGTTCATTGAATTACTCTATGCTGGGGACGATTAGGCATTACAAGATGGAGAAACCTAATCCTAGTTTAAGGACTGTTAGGATTTTTAATTGCTATTTACAATTTACAAGTGGGATGCTTTTGATCAAGGAGGTTCTTATGTGGCATCAAGATTATGAGGCTTTTTAGCTGTTTTATAAAGCATTACTGAAACTTTTTAAAATAACATAGGTCCATTTCTTTCCTTCAGTTCTGAGAGGGCATTTGTATCTTCATCTGACCTTTCATGGTACGGGTCTAACATGTTTGCAATAGATTCAGCACTTCTAAAAGTATTGGGTGTAGGGAGGGTACACAGGATAGTATGCATACATTAAGTTTGGTGGTTTTCTAGCTCTGCAAGCATACACAGGGTGGTCGTTTTACACAGGTAGTAAATATGCTGCTTCATGCTCATGCTGTAGCTGTTGTGTATGCTCACAGTAAAGTACTGTGCATGTGTGGTAAGTTCCATTCCTCTTAGAAATCCTCAAGCTTGTTGTGCAAATGCAGCAGAGTAAATCTAAAGGTATGCAGTAGGTGAGTTGCATCAGGAAGATCTCATATTTAATACTTCTGTGAAAAATAGCTGTTTTGCATTTGTATGATACACTCTTAATTACAGAATGACTTTAGCAAATCAGAGGCCCTAATAAAATTGTAACAATGGTCTGCTGCTACCAAGACCTTCTGTTCTTTGGGAAAGGGTAAATTCCAGGAGAGGGTCGATGAGTTTTGCTGGTAGGATGTGTGGCCCAAGATTTGTAGGCTGAATTACCTTCTAAAATATTCTAACACCACTAATGTAATTATGTTTTATATTTAAACCTTTGCCATTTTTGGTTTGTCTGCAGTTGTTTTCTGCATTGAAAACTGTCTGTTAGGTACTAAGTACTCTGCTGGTCAGTAGTTATATCGCCAAATTATCTCTTAGGGCTTTTGTAGGAAAATGTAATTTTAAAGCAGTTGCGTCTGGGCTGCTTGTCTCTTTTATATGTGGGATAGTTGGCTGGAGCAGTAGTTTGGCTTTAAATTGCTAGCTTGGCTATCTCTCTTAAAACAAAAAGATTTTTTTTAAATTCCAGTTCTAAGACTACTGCCTTTCTATTGCATTCTATCTTGGGGTGTTGCATCTTTTTAATTTTATTGAAGTAAAAGGGAGGATTCTGTGAATTCAGGACATAAGAATAAAAATGGGAACATACTGGGTATTAATTTAAATAAAAAATGTTATTTATAACAGTGTTGGCCATCAAAGTAAGTTTTATCATACTTGTCCTTTTTAAAGGGAGAGTATTTTATGAGGTAACAGCATATGGTTGCTAACGCTTTTAAATGTTGAAGTGTCAAAGTTTGACAGTCAAGTCCAAGTAAGCCTTAAAAGGAGAGATTTTTTTCCAAAGAGTCTGAATACATGTCATTAGAGGAAATTTAGATTTCCCAACTTAAGTATTTACAGTTTTGAATATAAACAGCTGTTCACATAGTAGCACAAATATCTTTTTGGCAGTAGTTTTTTTCCTATGTACTTTGATGTTCAGCTTTTATTTTGGTGAGAATTAATTCACTGTAGATTTTTATTTTTTTATCAAGATGTTAGATAACCAAGAATCTGCTGACATTGATACTCAGGAGCATTCTTTTACTCGTACAATTGATGAAGAAGCAGAAATGGAGGAGCAGGCAGAACGTGACAGAGAAGAAGGACACCCAGAACAGGAAGACGAAGAAGAGGAAAGAGAACATGAAGTTATGACAGCTGGTAGTAAGTACTAGTTGTGTATATCAAGACTGTAATGTGCTTTGGAAGGACAATATATTTTTATCTCAAAGTAGAATGGGGAAAAAAGGATTGAAAAGATAGTGAAATGTTTTTCTTCCTAAACATTGTTAGAAGTTTTTATAAAATGATGTAGTGCTTTTATTGTGTCAGAGTAGTCTTTAGGTCAGTATTTATATATAGGATTTATTGCTGCATTTGTATGTGTTAATCTTGCATGTCATAAACTTTGAAGAGTAATATTCTGAAGTTTGGAAAAAAATTGCTGTTCATTACAGTGGACGACTGACTGGATGGAATTCATTTGTATCCTTTAGTATCTTGAATTTATTAAAAACATTGAGGTTTTAGTCAAAGTTTAATAGCTGTAACATTTGCAATACTTTCCCATGGGTTTTCTAAAAAAAAAATTTAAAAAAAAAGCTCAATTCTTCAGAAAAAAGACCAAAAAAGGTGAACTTTACAAACTGTTGTTGTTATGCTGACTTGGACTTGTAATTGGAGTCCGTGGGTTAGTTAATTCTTCCAGTTTTAGTGAGGCAGCAGCCAGTCACACTCAGCTGTTTTTCTGTTGTTGCCTTAGTATTCTCAAAGACAGAAGTTGTGTTAGTATTGGAAGATTAAAATGGAATGTATATTTAACCTATAAAAATGGCTGTCTTGGAATATTTTCCATAATTTTTTTTTCTCTTCCAAACACTGTTCCTCTAGATACTGTTAGAATGTAGATCTCTTGCTGGCCTTTTTTGTCACTGCCTATTTTGTTGGCAGTGCTTATATTCCTTGTTAGGACTCCCATATTCCCATTGGGGATCTTTTTGCACCAAAATATGTAACACCTTTAGTTTCTTTATCATGTGTCGTCATATCCACAATGCAGTAGACTTTCCTGAAAGTGCACAATGTGGTTGAAGGGCATGGCATCGTATCGTTTATGATTTTAAAAAGTGTACACGTTACCTGCTCAGCAGATCCAATATGTTTTTGCTGCTTTTTTCTTGAGGGAAGCTGATCCTGATATGCAGAGTTCTATTCCTGTCCTTGATGTCTTGCTTTTTCTAACTGTTAACACCAATTGAGAAAGTGTTTGGATTTATCCTTAGCTTTCCAAAGGGAAGCTGAATGTTTAAAATTAAAATGATTAAATCAAGAGAACTTTAGTTCTTTGGACAGAGATGATGCAATCTCTCACTTCTGTTGAAGAATCTGTGTAAGACGACAACAGAATTAAAGAAGAATTAAGTGAAGGCTGACAATTTTGGTAGCATCTTCATTGTACTAACCAAAGCTAATAACAGCATTCAACTGTTTCAGTATTGAATTACAGATGTGCAGTTCTCTGGTTTACAGATGCATTGCTTTATATGTCTGCTAAAAGGCTAGCATGAAATAATCTCTTTCTCTTTGATAATATCCACATAGCAGTTGGATTGCAGTAAGACATGAAAAGCGTGTTTATTGTTCTGTCAAATTGTATTGTCCCCTTCATTTTAAGCTTAACATTGGGTAAATGCTTTATTTAAGCTGTTTGTGTGACTTCTCTTATAGCTTTGTATTATTGCATTCTTTTAATGTTGGAAAAATAGCTGTTGCTTTTCATAATGGGACATTTTTAGCTTGAGCTATAGATGAACATTTTGTTCTGTGTAGCTTTGTCTAGAAGTTAAGACCTTCTTTTTGTGTTGCATGTTACAGAAATATTTCAATGTTTCCTATCAGCCCGTGAAGTAGCTCGCAGTCGGGATCGAGATAGGATGAACGCTGGGACAGGGACTAGACTTGATGATCAACCTCCTCAGTCTCAACAGGAACGAAGAATCAGCACTGATCTGACTGAAGGTCAAGATGTGTATACTGCTGCATGCAACTCTGTGATCCACAGATGTGCCTTGTTGATCCTAGGAGTGAGCCCTGTTATTGAGGAACTCCAGAAACGGAGGGAGGATGGACAGTTACAGCAGCCTCCCTCTACTGCTCCTGAGAGTATCGGACTCATGACGAGGTGCGGTTCACTGAATACATAAATATTTAACTCTTCTGTTTCCTTTTCAGTTGATTAAAATAACCTCAGTTTTCCTTTGAGGATTCTTAGAAAAAATCCTCTGAGGATTCTTAGAAAAAAATGGAGCAGTGCTTATGGTTTGGTTTCAGGTTTTTGCTGGTGGTGGTGGTGGTGGTTTTGAGATCAGTGGCTTTTTCTCAGTTTTCTTTGTCCACATTTACTCGATTAAGAGTTTTATTTTTTGTGGCCCATATTATTTTTCAAAGTTGAGCTTACTGATGAATAGTAATTAAGTCCAGATCATCTGGTGTACAGATAATTTTATGTAATTGGGAAAATTCATTATTTTTCCTAAAAATTATTCGTGCGTTTAGGTATTTTATTACCAGGTTTGTATTTTCCTGAACCATAAGCAATGTCTTGTATTGTAATGTCCAAAAACACTGTATATGCTTAAAAAGAAAAGAGTCAAAGTTTATTATGAAAAAATTGTCATTTGTGATTAATTTTAGAAGTATTCCTGATATCTTGGCATGTGCAAGACAGTGTTGTTAGGTGTGGAAGAGTAACAAAATAAAGCCTGACAGCTCATTAAATTTGAGAAGTGTTTAGTTCAGAGAGTATAAATACACCATAAACCAAGATCTTCTTGGTAACAGAACTTTGTTCTAAACTCGGTCCATGTAAACTTCTTATTTCACAAATCGGTGTGTGTGTGTGTTAGAATATAACATGGAAATTATTAAATTTGGATACAGTCCTTGGTAGCTAGTGCTTCTAGTGAACTTCTCAGTCTACTTAAACTTTTAGTGTAGGGAAACTTTGTTGCTGTGACAGTTCCTATTTATTTAATATGAAGGTAGTGATGGGGAGTTCAGAGCAAGATTGTATCTATTCAGTACCCTTTTATTCTTTTTGCCTCCTTTGGGAAGTCTGGTCCCTGAAGCATAAATGTCTGTCTCTCTCATTGTCAAAGTGGCTTTCATCTGGCATATCAACTTTAGGATGCATTTTGTCAGTGTTTTTTTTTTTTTTTTAAATATAAGTTTGGTGCTTTTTCACCCACTTTCTCTCTGTTTTCTTGTCCTCTTAGTTCAGAAATGTTTATGTATACTGTATGTAATGATCAGTCATTTGAAGTTGCCATTCATTCAGTTGACCGATAAGGGTGGCAAGAAGTAACAAAATTTATTAATACCCTTTATAAGCATAATAACCGAAACCATCAGACCATTTTTTTCCTCTTTGATGTAGTCTTGTATTGCTCCATGATAGTGTTCTCTCAAATAAAACTGTGGTATCTGCTGAATTTGCCTATCAACTCTTACTTTTGGCTAATACAAGTATTTTCTTTGTGTTTTTTTCATTGGTACATCTGAGGCAGGAGTGAAAGTCTTACTGCAGAGAGTCGCTCAATCCATGCAAACTCAAACTATAGACTGATTAAGTCAAGAAGTGAATCTGATTTGTCTCAGCCAGAATCAGATGAAGAAGGTTATTCACTGGTGAGTAAAATAGCATTATATGCCTTGGAGTTTATTGGTACATTTTCTAGGAGGGAAATATATCTTAAACATTTGTCATTTGTTCAGTATTATTAGTGTTATGTTTCAGTACAGGGGTCTCTGCCAATAACTATTAACTAGTAACTGCTATTAAGAGAAAGTAAAGGTGGTAAAACAGCAATTTAAATTACTACAGCTCTGTTCATTTTCTTATTTTTGAGGGGGATTTGTATTTTAAACACTCTAATATTATGCACCACATATGTCCACTTAAGGAAATGAGGTTTTTATTACTCTTTTACTCTAGAGTGGAAGACGAAATGTTGATTTGGATTTGGTGTCATCACACAGAAAGAGGGGTAAGTTTTATCAATATCAATTTACCTAAAGAATATTGATCAGAGTAAATACATTAATATTTCTTAAGTTAAAATATGTTTGCAGTTAAATGCGCTAAATTAATGACAGGACATTAAAACTGAGTATTTAAAAATGATGATGTATGTAATTATTACCTTTTATTTGTTGTGCTAACATTAACTGTTTTGTAGCTTGGTTGTAATGTTTCCTAGGTTACAACCATTTCTTCTAGTTTCTAGAATTGCAGCTCTCTTCTGAAGCAAGTGAGGATTTCCGTGATTTCAAGTGAATTTAGAATTCTCACTGTTTTCACTCTCTTAACTTTAAGAAGAAAAAAATGGCAGAGAAGTTCATTATCAAGTTGAATGATCTATTCTTATGCTAACGTTGATAATTTACCTTAAAATGTGCTTTAACATTGAGAACTCTTATCTAGAAAGCACTGCATAATTTGTACATCATCTCAACACCAGCACACCTACAGAACCAAGCAACCACTTCTCCCATTACTCCCATTTAAATCAGATTTTTAACCTTCATTTTGGGGAATCTACATTAGCTGCTTCTCAGGTGGCAATAGACAGAACAAAGGATGCGTGTTTACACAGGAACCAAAAAGTCCTGCTTCACTCTGGATGATGCAGAGTCATTGCTAGAATGACAGATTATGTTTGTTCCATGGTATTTGTTACATTCTTTGTAAAAGGTTAACAGGAATTAGGTCGAGTTAGGGTGTGCTTTAATTATGTAAGCCTGAATGCTGTTAGGTAATTTAAGAGTTCTGGTTTAATGGCCTTCATCATCAAGCAGAGTACTGAGAGGTAGCTTTCTTCTAAAAGTCTTTTGGAATTCTAAGTCACACTATCAGTGGCAACACTCATTATGCTTTAATTTAGTAATGTGGAAAGGAATTCCTTGTACACATATACTCAATTGAACCCATTCAACAAACAAAGAAATTTCCTAGAGCTGTTCATAGTGTGACAGCACGATGTATGTTAGCATTCTCAGTGTTAGGAGATCTGGTAGAGTCTCTGTCAGCAGCACCCTGCTCTCCAACGTACTCTTTGAAGCCACCATTTTTAGCTTTGCTGTTAGAGAACTGATACAGACTCTGTACTCTCTTTACTCTATATCCTAAAAGTAATCCGGGAAATAATCTTGAGTTAGGTCTGAGACGTGGTGTATCGTACAGGTTATGGTTCCTGAACTGTTGGTTAGACTGATGAGGTTGTTGGGTCACAGGTTCCAGGAGCTAAGGAGCAATGCAAGAATAGACTTTATCAGCAAACCAGTGTATGGAAGCTTCTTATAACACAGGAAGGTTCTGTACCAAGTTTGCAATGCAGAGGAGAGAAATGGGGGTAAGTGCAGTTGGTCTATCCAGAATTTAAAGAAGCTCAAATAGCATGCTTCGAAACTGAATATGTACTGCTACCTGTTGTCTTCTTCTGGAGGACTTACTTTGTTGTCCCATCATACTTAAAGGTTTTTAGTCTGGCTTTAACAACTGGAGGTTTGTCAACATACAACAGTGAAAACTTTTCACTCACCCTGGAATGTATATGTGCCCATTTTGGTTGATACCCAGTACCAGACTCATCTAGTGAACACAGGTTCCATTTACTGGAAAACTTTCCTGATACTTACATTAAGGTCAGAAAAAGATCTTCAAAGATCTGTTTGATCAAGCAGAAAAACTATTCAGTGTTGTGCTATTTAAGGCCCTTCATTTCTTATCAGATGTTTGGTTTTGGGAATCCTAGTTGGTCTTCTACAGTTCGAGCATGTCCTGGTGCTTGTTCAAGGCGTAACTTGAAGACATTTTGTATTGTCCACTCGTTACTCCTTATAATATAGCCAGCACTCTGAAGTTCTAGAGGTTCTGCAGTGCATATCAAGGATGTTCTGATTGGTAAAACCCCTCCAGTTTCATCTTTATTCTTGTGATATGCTTCTATATACACTGACAAAGGGGACATTATATTTGCTGTCGCCTCAGCTTGAGGAATGGGGGAAATGTAAATTCTCACAGCATGTTGTCTTTATGCTGTGCTCCATCCCAGTTTGCTGGCAAAAGAGTTCCATAAGACTGAGCCATTTGAATTCGCTGTATTTTTTAAGCATTGAAATATTAAAAGAAGCCTAGTTTTCCATTTATTGTAGGTAAACCACTGTAGGAGTGACCCACAGAAGGCTGTCACTTTGTTCATCAAGATGCTCTCCAGCTTTTAGACATTTATACATTTTAAACATTTTTGTGAGAAACAAGTGCTTTTTAAAAAAATTTTTTAGATGTTCTTTCCATTTGCATTTTTGTGTCT
This sequence comes from Anser cygnoides, assembly GCF_040182565.1. Taxonomy (NCBI): domain Eukaryota; kingdom Metazoa; phylum Chordata; class Aves; order Anseriformes; family Anatidae; genus Anser; species Anser cygnoides. The sequence continues at coordinate 14,696,723 of NC_089883.1, forward strand.
TGTGCTCATTGTGCATATGATCTGCTTTTGAATGGAGGATGTGGAAGGTGTTTATGCTAATAAATCCTAATGAGGAAAATGGGAGAAGGGAAACATGCTAGCCATATGGATGGTAGAGGAGATGTCTAATTTGGATGCAGAAGATAATCATGAATTGCAGCAGAAGTACATATGGGAAATGCTTCTCAAATTACAATTAACATAAAGCAAAGCCTCCCGTGTTTTCTCATCTCTCTTTCTACAAAACAGAAGTAACCATTGTTGCTTTAAGGAACTTAAGGCTGAAGTTTTCGAACTGTTGTTGGAATGAATGTTGAGTTGGCACAGTTAGGTGGGAAAGAATTGGCATCTTAAAGAACCACGGGAAACACTTCTTATTTTTTTCAAATTAAATTTATGAAGTAATTCAAAGGGAAACAAAGTCAATTATGTTTCCTTTTACATCTGGTTTTGAGAATAAATCTGATTGTAGCAGTCCTTTGAAATATATTTATTCCTTCTAAGTATGTATCCACAAACTGTGCGAAGGAGGTTGACAAGCAGAGCTAATTGGATAGGAAGTTTTTTTCTGGAGAAATTTCCTTCTATCACCATTAAATGGTGAATACATTTTCCTGTAAGCTGTGCTATTCTGGAGACTTTAAAGGTGATTTTTCCTAAAATGAATTTCTTCAGTGTATGGGCACTTCTTAACAAGTTTACTAGAATTTAACCACACTGCTTGCTACATAATGGTGTAAGTAGGAAGAAGACCATAGAATTTCCAAGATCCAACTGCTTTTGTTCTCCGGGGTTCATCAGCCTGCTGTAGGGTCCTTTTCATCTGAGTACTAGCTACTGATCACTGTGAACCTAGCCAAGTGTGCAAGGAGCTGTAGATACCCATGCTGCTTTTAAAGGTTAATTGTGAAAGCACTGCCTTGCCCTGTTGGTGCTATTGACACCTGTTTGACATCAAACAATATACTATCTTCAGGAAAATTCCCTCTTGATACCTGCCAAAGTAGACAAGAAGAAATCATGACACGTACTTGGAATATTAAACAACTTTCAGTTGAAATGCTAGAAAATTGTTCAAAGGGATAGGAATCGATGATTACTTTGCCAGTTCCAGTTGGGAGTAGTCATGTCCCAAGTATATTCAGGCCAATCATATCTTAAAAGGGAGACTTGAGATAGTCATTACGTTTGTTTTCCTCTAGGAGGAAGTCAATCCCATGTGTAACCATTAGAGAATGAATTGTTGCTATCAATCAGCTTTGATATTCTTATTTTGTTACAGTATGTGGCAATTTTAGTGAGTTACTAAGGTATTGATGGACTAGATGGATCAAATTTTTCAGCTCTCAGAAAAGCTGAGTGTGTGAATGGGTATTTCTCCGTCTTCCCTTTCCTACTTTCCTGCAATGCAATCAGCAGTCTCTGCAGAGTACATCCTTGCAAAGTGTGCAAAAAAATGCACTGTGTGTAGGATACTGGTGAATGTTTTTGGTTGTTTTTTCTTTTTTTTTTTTGTACAGGTGGGAAAGTAATTTCCTCTGGAGTGGGTTGACTTACTTTATAATTTGTTTATTGAATTCAGCAACTTGTTATTCAAAATTCAGATCACTTTTCCTTAGTAACCTAATCTCACTGTTGGTCTGATTTTTTTTATGGTATAAAAGCTGTTCATATTCATAAATTACGATATAGAAAACCAACATTAGAAAAAGTACTTTAAGTTTTTCCTGTGGTCTTGCAGCTGTGTGAAAGGAAAGCATGGTCTTTAGGTCTTTTTACTCTATTAACATATTAGCCACTCAGTCCAATCTTTACTCTAATTGCTTTCTCCATTTATTGTATCTGTTCAGAAGTGAGATTGTTATTTCTACTTCAGCCTGATGATCCTTTGAGTACCTTATTCTTTGCTGCTATTCAGTTAGTTCCAAATCAGTAAACTTTTCTTTCTATTCCTGCAGAATAAAAATCTCTTTTTCAAAACTTTTGCCATATGGGGTGATGAGCACATTAATATTTTTCCCTGATATGTAAGCCCTTTTGTTTTTTTTTCCTTGCCCAGATTTATCTTTTTCAGTTTTGCAGACCCAGAGAGCATGCCTCAAAATGTTCCACCTAGAGGATACTGTACACTGCATTAAATATCTAGTAGTAAAGAATGCACTTTCAGCAGCGCAATCACAAACTTATTTACAGACAGATATTTGCTAGTCGTCCAGTCTTCATTTAAATGTTAATTCAGTGAATTCCAGTGTGCCTGTGTGTACTGTTGTACTTTACTAACACAACAGAGCGACTCTTAAAAAAGCAGCAACTTAGATTATATCTAAATTAAATTGAAATAAAATGGCGTACCTGTATTGATTTGAGTTCTGTGTTTTGAAGTTGAAACTGAAGATCATTTTGAGTAAGGCACGTAAATGTATTGGTGTATGTGTGTACCTGTGTTAAAAGGAATGCTTTTTTTTCCCTGCAGAGATGGCAGAAAATTTAGAAAGTCTGTTACTTAGGGTATACTAGTTAAAAACGGGAATAAATCTTTTTTTTTTTCTAACTTTGCTGCTTGATGTATAGAGGTATTGATTGAGATGAGAATGATCATTTAAGTCTAAGTCAGTATAAAACGAGGAAGAGATATGAATATATTGTCTTCTGTTTCAAATGTCTGCTTTTGTCTTCTGATTCTTGTGTGGTGTAGTGTATTTACTCCTTTTTGGCCAGTTGAGCCCCAGAAAAAAGAAGAGCTTCAAGCAAGTACCTGATGGCATGTTTATTTTTTTTCTCTATAGCTTCCCTACATGTTTTATGTTTTATGAAGTATGTATTGCAGCTGTGCCACATTCATTTAGAAAACTCATTTTTACAAGCTGGCTTATAAGGACAAGTAGACTTTTTTGGTTTGTTTTGTTTTTACTGTAAGCTTAAAGATTATTCTTATATGTAACTCTGTTCATGTGATCGTAAAGGCTTATAGAAGTCCTAAGCTGCAATCAATTCTGTGTAATGGATATTGCACAGAATCTAGCTAAGCTAATACACAAGCATACTTTGATTCTTCTGTTGATACTTAACATCTTCAGGAAAAAAAAAGTTTGTTTTAGATTTGCCCTAATTCTTAAATGTTTTAATTCTGAAGTGTAAGCATATACTTTGTCTTCTGACATTCTTTGTTTTTAATCTTTAAATTTTCAGTTATCACTTCACTTGTTTTACATTTAGTCTGTAACTCTTAATTCTTGGACTTTTCTCCTAATTTGAAACGATTTAAAATTGTTTTTACATCTAAATATTTTTGCAATTAGTACTAAAAGTGATTTGCTAAGATCTAATCCTTTTTCAAATGTGAAATAGTTTAGTTTTCTATTAATATATAGATGGGTGATCTTATTAGTTCTTTTGTTGACTATCAAAACTAAATTGTCTTCTGATGTTCTGTTAATACTTGAAAGGGTATCTCCTGAAGTTTATGGTTTAAGGCATCAGAATTGTTTTGTGCAATTTATTACAAATCCTTGGATTCTGTGCTGTGCTTACTAGTGGCATGATACAGCATAGGACAGGTTGAGGAGAAGGAAGCTAACATCACTTTGGAAGACTTTAACCTTTCCTGCTGTGGAAGAAAGACTGAAGAGCTTAGACTGAAGACTTTTGAAATAGTTGTTGGTATATAGGCAGCATTTTGGATACTTGGTACTGATTTGGATTATGCTTACTGTAGGAAAGCTGAGGTTTCAATTTTTCTCTCCCCTGGGCCCTCTTCACCATGCATATGCTAGGAAACTCGTTCTCAGGTGAAACCGAGTTATTTAGTACCCATTTATGATGTCCTTTATATTTCATGTTTCTCAGCTGCCACTTCAGCATATAACTTAGCTTTTAATAGAGAGTTTTAAAACAAGTACTATAAGAATTAAAATTAGGGTAAGGCCATATTTATCTTTACTTACGTTTTAAATATAGATACCAGGTATAAGTTGTAAAACTGAGTAACAGAGTTTCTGTAAATTCTCTCATATTAAACAAGACAAAGTAGATTGTCCTTTTTAAGCCAGGTAATATTACTGTGTTGAATAAACCAGCAGAAATTCAGAAGTTACGTTCAACTTTGAAAAAATAGTGTTTAAAATTAATGTTTTAATATCTCTACATTATTCAAAATAATTTTTTGTCCCTGTATTTTTGTCAAATATATTATTTGGTCATATTTGACCTAAGTACTGTGATGGTTCTTTCTGAAGCCATTGCAATCTGCTTAGTAGCAAGTGTAAGGAATGCCATACAAATGCACATAAACACTATTCACAGAAAAGGTAATGGGATATGAAAAGGTTTTCGTAATTCATAGCCCTGCCAGCTAATTTTTTTGTTAGCTTCATGGAGGTCAGCTAACTAATTTACAAAGGAAAAGCAAAATTTCACAGTATTTTGGATGTGTAAATTGTGGGAAAATGCAGATTGTGATACAGAAGAGTGGCCTTTTGGCTTGCCTCAGGAAAAAAATGGTGGGGAATGGTTGGTAGGAATGTTGTCCTAAGTTTGTGTGAGTCCTGTGAATGGATTGTGATTCTCCAGACAATATCTGTAGTTCCTTGGGCACAAGAGACACTAATAGTGCAAAATTCTATGTAGATTATTTAAGATAATTCAAAATAGACTTTTAAAGTGAATTTAAACATTCTTAAGGTTTCTCTATAGGTCTCCAGACACTCCTTATCTGTACAAATGGAAAGTTCTTTTGAGCCAGGGCCTGACCTCTTGTAGGTCAGACCAACTAGATCCAACTCAGCTAACCTCATTTACAGAAATAATAAAATACCAACTTTTGTGATGATACATATATATATTTAACTGGTACACATCAGTTAATTGTTGGTGAAGGTGTGACTTCAATGGCATTACGCTCATTTGTGCCAGAGATGCAGTTCTAGCTGAATGCTTCTGGAGGTGAGATGAAGTATACGATACTAAATAAGTTCCAGTGCCACAGACTGATGACTGATGGTCATTTGAAGAAGTACATTAATTAGTGAAAGTAAAGTTTCAGGTAGTGTAATGACATGCTGGTGTAACAGGAAATACTTGAAAATAGATATATGAAATTGGCAAATGACTAAGATACAGTTTAATACATGCCACAGAGAGCAATTTAATATACATGAATCTATTTATCATGAATCATAAGAAAGTAAATGTTCTGTTAGTCTAAAATGAAAGTTTTTGTTGATTTACTTGCCCTTCTGCACTCATGAATTCTGCAAATATTTAATCCAAAAGAAACATTATGCTTTTTCAGATCTATAAAATATATAATGACTTGATTAAAACAAAACAAAACAAAAACACTCATTTTAGGATTAGATTTTAAAATACATCTACAAAGTGCACAACTTCTTTTGTAGCAGATCTTTTCTTTACTGTTTTCTCATTTAGCCGCAAAGCATTTTTATTCCTTGTTCTAGCTTTAAGCTGAGCAGTTCGAGTGGCTTCTGTCTTTTTGTTTTCTCACTCGGCAGTGTGTTGCAATACTGCTTAACTTAATTAAAAGAAATACAGCTTTTCCTTTAGGGCAATTGCTGTAAATTTAAAACAAGTGTTTTGCTCTAAGTTGCTTAATGCATGGTATAATTAATCATGAATATCCATTTTTCACCTGTATGAATAGCAGCAGTTCAGTCTTTACCTACTGTCAAAATTGTTCCTTGTTACTTACTGATTTGAAATTTATGAGACTTCATTGTGTATATGTTTAGGAGCGATACACAGTCAAGTGGAACCTTTAAGTGACTCATGGGCTCGACTAAAACACAGCAGAGATTGGTTGTACACTTCATCCTACTCATTTGTTGAGTCCGATTTTGATCTCTCAAGATCTCTTGGAGTTCATACTTTGATTGAAAATGTTGTCAGCTTTGTAAGTGGAGATGTGGGAAACTCTCCAGGATTTAAGGAACCAGAGGAAAGTATGTCCACCAGTCCACAGGCATCAATAATTGCAATGGAGCAGCAGCAGCTGAGGGCTGAGGTAAGTTTCAATTTAATATCGTTTCTTATTTTTCCATACATTACAGATTTTATGGATTTCTTTTAACTTTGACCAAATTCTGTCTATTAAGGAGTTTTTTCCTCCCTTTATCTTTTGAAATATTTTAACTGGAACTGAAAACTTAACAAAAAGCTGTAAAAAATTAAAGAATCCTCTTAAAAACAAAAAAAAAGCGCTTTAAGAGTAAACAGAAAAATGTAGTTGTCTGTCTTTTAACATAACATTTTCTTTATGTACTGTTCTTTAAATCTCAGACTTGAATTTCAGAGGAGTAGAGAGATTATCCTATACGTGCTGCATGCAGCATCAATATGGTTAGAACTTCCAGTGTAGGCTTTGGAATTACACCTTTAATTGCATGTTAACTACTTGATTTATATGAAGCTTTTCCATGTAGCTTATTTGTGCTGACTAGATTAAGCCAACTTCGCTGTTAGTCAGAAACCGAATGGCAAGCTGACAAGAAGAATTTTCTTTGAAAATGTAAAAATGTGCTTTTAGTCTTAAGATTTATCAAACTCATGGATACTGTCAGAGAAAACAGCTACATCGTTCACTCTTGCTCATAGTTGAAGATTATCAGATTTCTAAGGATGCTTCCTATTTAATACTGCCTTTTGACTGCCTTCACTTTCAGCTTCGTCTAGAAGCACTTCATCAGATCTTAGTGCTTCTATCAGGGATGGAGGAAAAAGGGAGTGTGCCATTAATGGGAAGTCATCAAGGGCCAGGATTTCAGTCGTCTTCATTGCTTACTTCTGTTAGACTACAGTTTCTTGCTGGTTGCTTCGGTTTGGGTACTGTAGGACATGCAGGTGCCAAAGGAGAGAGTGTAAGACTGCATCACTACCAGGTATGTATTTTGATAGATTTTTGCTGTTTCAATGGGTGATAAAAATGTTATGAGTGCTTACAGTATTTATTTGTTTGACTCAGGATGGTATCAGAGCAGCTAAGAGAAGTATTCAGATTGAAATCCAGGTGGCTGTACACAAAATTTACCAGCAATTGTCTGCTACATTAGAAAGAGCACTGCAAGCTAATAAGCATCACATAGGTAAGTGAAAACCAGATTTGTAAAATATGTCCTCTAATATACAGTACAACAGCTTATAAGTTTAACAAAGAAGACTTTGATATGAGTGGCCAGAACTCATGGATGAAGTATCTGGCCGATAGCTTCTTTTCTGAAGAGGGAGGGGCGTTTCAACCTCTTTTATTGTCTTACCTTTATTCAAGTGTCAGCCTTTTTTAAGGGTTTAAATTGTTATAAACCTTTCTATTCCTGTAAGCCACATACTACATTTTTCCAGTCGCCTGTTTCTTTGGCACTTTACAGTGTTTTTTTTGTGTTTGTTTGTTTGTTTGTTTGTTTTGTTGTTGTTTTGTTTTTTTTAGGTTTTCCAGGCATAAGCAGTTTTGAGAAGAGATTAAACTCTCCAAACCTTTATCCTTCATTCGGGTGCACTTTCTTTAAGCCAAAAACAAATGAACAGAGCACGTTGCATGTTTTGAAAGCCCCTTCTGTCCTCCTTTACCACGATATTGCTGTGCATTTCTGTTCTTGAGAGAAAGCTGGAATTCTGCAACTCTTTGTGCATTTGTTTTGTCTGAGAGCTTCAGTACAGAATAGTTTGATGATAGAGCCTGATGGTCATGCTTACCTGAATTATTTCATTGGTTTCACTTACAATTAAATGGAATCAAAAGAAATTTCTTGAGAATCTACCTGAAGTGCAAGCAGCAAATTGCATATTTCACCAAAGTTATCCTTACCTTGGAGAGAAGAATCTGGTCTCTTTTGAGATTTAGCATTAGAACGTTTATATCACAAACTAGATCTGTACAATATTTTTCTTTGGACAACCATGGCAGAGAGTGCATTGAGTTAAAGGAGGGGATATGGTGGTACATAAGAAAGACTACCTCAAAGTGTGTGATAATGGCAGCTCTGTCCTGTCTTAGTATTCTTACTCTAAAAAGTTTATCAATTAAAAACAATTTTTTTGTTTAATCTTAGAAGCACAACAGCGTCTTCTGCTGGTAACAGTCTTTGCTCTGAGTGTACACTATCAGCCCGTTGATGTCTCCTTGGCCATTTCCACTGGTTTGCTAAATGTGCTATCACAGTTGTGTGGCACAGACACCATGCTAGGACAACCACTCCAGTTGCTGCCCAAAACTGGTATTTCTCAACTCAGCACAGCCTTGAAAGTAGCCAGTACAAGACTACTTCAGATCCTTGCAATCACCACAGGGTGAGTATTGAATGCTCCCTTGCTTTCAAAAAATGTAATCTTCTGTCTTACCAACATCCTTTAAAAGCAACTCTTCTTTTGTGTGTGTTTTCTTTAGGATAGAAAGTGGTGTTCAGAAACATAGAAGTGAAGGGAAAAAAAAAAGTGTAGTTGCATTATTCATAAGGAAGATGAAGATTAGACTGATAAGTATTTTTAAATTGTAGGTGACAAGTTTGGGCCAGAATAATTAGAACTTTGAGAGCTTTATGGTCTCTAAGCATTGCATTGTGGTATTCCCCCTTTTTTAAGTATGACTTTGTATAGGTCCATTCAGTTGATAATATTAGGCTTTCTGTTGCTGTGTAATATTCATTTATGTAAAAAGTAATACCAACAATAATCTGGTAGGTGTTCTTCAGAACAGTACATTGTGTTTCTTTTCAGAACACAAAGGAATATTCTGAGAAATACTGGCCTCTGTTAGACCAGGGAAAAAGATCCAAAATTCTATCAACAGTTAAATACTTGAAGTCTGTTTGGAGCATGACTCTGATTTAATATAGGATAGATGCACCTTAATTTCAATGTTCATACAAAGCTGTGAATTTACCTGTCACATCTGTAATATAAGACAAACAGAAAAAAATCACCCTCAATTTTGGAAGTTGGAATGGGATTCCACATTTAATGAACTAATTTTTTTTTTCTTTTGGAAAAACTGGAAAGGTGTCTTTTGACTCTAAGTTTAACCCTACAGGTTGAAAGTGCCTTAAAAGCAAGGTTCAAATAAGAGTAATCTGCAAAACTTGTGGCAAAATAACCTGCTGCAATAGAATGAATTAGAATTAGCGCGGGGTTAACCCCAGTTTTCATTTGCACTGAGTTTGTAGTTGTGTCTTTATATTATTGTTCCTCTAATCAACTCTTAAATACTCTTATTTTTATTTATTGTGTGTGTATAGAACCTATGCTGACAAACTGAGCCCAAAGGTGGTCCAATCTTTGCTGGATTTATTATGCAGTCAGCTGAAGAACTTGTTATCACAAGCTGGTGTGATGCTTATGGCTTCTTTTGGAGAAGGGGAAGGTGAGGAACGTGAAGTAGAATCAAAGAAGACAGATTCAAATGGGGAGAATGAAAAGAGAGACTTCAGAGGTAATTATTTTGCATCATTTCTTTTACAGTTTTGAAATACCAGACAACATAATAAACCACTGAATGCTGAGGCCCTCACACACTCTACTGTATTGTTTATTGTTGGGTCATTCTTAACTCTGTAAATTAGATGAAAAATCATCAAATAATTTTGTGCTCAGATTAGATTTATATGCACATCATATATAAATCAGTTTGAAGATAGGAGTAAGTAGAGAATAAGAACTACTCCATCTAATTTGTAATTAGAAGAATACCATTTTCCTCCAAAAATGATAGTACTGTTCTTCAAAGTACAGTCATAGGAATTCAATTATCTAAGTTTTAAACTAGAAAGAAGTATAATGTAATTCAGGAAGTGGCCGCATTTGCAGTGCATTGTGAAGAGTTTTGTGCTTTGAGTTGATGGGAAAAGGTTGACCGTACCCTGTCATATTCAAAAGTTTGCAAGAAGAGATCTGAAATCTGGAAGTCCTCCCATAATTTGCAGTCCTTTAATTTCCACAGAAATTCAAAATGTTCATTATATGAAAGAAGAAATTTTTAAGCATACTTTAGTTTTAGGTATATGTATGCTTTTGGTTGTGCTTACAGCTGTCTTTGCTTCTAAATAATCAGGTGACTGATAAATTTGTAAGATAATTAATTCATAAGAAATTAGTTCACTAAGAAGCTAGAGTATAAGGTCTTCTCTTTCCACAAACATCTGCTTATTAAGATAACTCCCTTAGAATACGAATTGGGGCATGAGGAAGTATTGTTTTGCATCAAAACCCCCACAGGAAACAAAAAACATAGAATCATTGATAGATAGGATGGTTTGGGTTGGAAGGGACCATAAAGATCACCTAGCTCCAACCCCCTGCCACGGGCAGGGACACCTCCCACCAGCCCAGGCTGACCAAAGCCCCATCCAGCCTGGTCTCGAACATTTCCAGGGATGGGGCATCCACAGCTGGGCAACCTGTGCCAATGCCTCACCACCCTGATAGGGAAGAATTTCTTCCTCATATCTAATCTAAATCTACCCCCCTTTCAGTTTAAAGCTGTTACCCCCTGTCCTATCACTGCACTCCCTGACAAAGAATCCTTCCCCAGCTTTCCTGTAGGCCCCCTTTAGGTGCTGGAAGCCTGCTCTAAGGTCTCAGCGGAGCGTTCTCTTCTCCAGGCTGAACAACCCCAACTCGCTCAGCTTGTTTTCATGGGAGAGGTGCTCCAGCCCTCTGAGCATCCCCGTGGTCTCCTCTGGACTCGTTCCAGCAGGTCCATGTCCTTTTTACGTGGGGGGCCCCAGAACTGAACGCAGTGCTGCAGGTGGGGTCTCACCAGAGCAGAGTAGAAGGGGAGAATCACTACCCTCAACCTGCTGGCTGTGGGTCTTTTGATGCATGCAGTCCAGGGTACAGTAAAACTTAGAAGGCAGTAGTTATGTTTCATGCTGCAGAGTTACTTATAAATAAAAATGCAGTAAGTGATCATTACATTTTTACTTATGGATCAGTTTGTTGCACATAACAAGGACTGCTAATATTTTTGTCATCTTCTGTTCAAGTCTCTGGTAGGCTTCAGATGGCTACATTTAAAACATAGCCAAGCAACTTAAACATACATTAAATATATAGAGCTTGCAAATACTGGAGTATAGTTCTATAACCGCATACTTTTGGTGAGATACATACAGTAATTTCCAGTATAGTTGTTTATAATCTTAGTTTACTAAAGTACCTGTGTTCTTAGTGCACCATGTGATATTTGAGTAACTGTATTTTTCCAAATGCTTGTTAGTCCACATAGTGTAGCCTACCAATATCAATTGTATCTATTCTGTTCTGTTCTACCCTACTCACAAAAAAAATGAAAATTTCCCAAAACTCAACTGCGAATGTCTGCTTTAATTTTTTTTTTTCTATTTTGACTTTAAAAATAGGCTATTCGCAGATACTGTAGAAGTAAGAGTGTAAATGAAACTTTTAATTAATTTCCTAGCTGCCCTCCGAAAGCAACATGCAGCTGAATTGCACTTGGGAGACTTTCTTGTTTTCCTACGTCGAGTTGTGTCTTCAAAAGCAATTCAGTCAAAAATGGCATCTCCAAAGTGGACAGAAGTACTTCTTAATATTGCTTCTCAGAAGTGTTGCTCAGGTATGATCTTTTCAAAATGTGCTGAGTAGTTATCCGCTTTCCTCTAGTGCGGTTCCTAAAACAGGTCCTGTTAGAACATCTACATTACACAGTAAACACCTAAAACTAAATCCTGTAGATGTACACAAGTCACACTTCGGAAAATTGCATTGGTGTCATGCAGATCATTCCATAGGTGCGTGCCTGATGCCAAAGTCAGTTCTAGATTATTAACATACTGTTCTATCTTCAGGAGTTCCCTTGGTTGGCAATTTGAGGACTAGACTTCTTGCACTTCATGTACTAGAAGCTGTATTACCTGCTTGTGAATCTGGCGTTGAAGATGATCAAATGGCTCAGGTCTTTATAATTTGCTATTAACTTTTACACGTGTTTCTTCAGAAAGTCTTGTTAAAGTTTTAAATGTTTCATAGATTTGCTTAGAATCCAAATCAGATGAGAATTGGTGTAGATGTTTGTTTTTCTAAGAACACTAAATATTTTTACATTCATACCTACAAAGCAAAATAAAACAATATCATTCTATTTGTTATCCTCATCTTGGGTTTACAATGATCTGATTTATATTCTAATATGCCAGGTTGTTGAACGATTATTCTTGCTTCTGTCTGACTGCATGTGGGAGACACCAATAGCTCAGGCTAAACATGCAATTCAAATAAAGGAGAAAGAACAAGAAATGAAACTACAGGTAATGATGCTTTTACCTTCTCTTTTGACTGAATGTAACCGCGTTACATTTACTCTAGATATTTTGTCCTATTTCTGATAGAAGCAAGGAGAGTCTGAAGATGAAGATGAGAATCTTCCCATACAGGAGGTGTCCTTTGACCCTGAGAAAGCTCAATGCTGCATAGTGGAGAATGGGCAGATTCTGACTCATGGAAGTGGAGGTAAAGGATATGGATTAGCATCCACTGGAGTCACTTCTGGGTGTTACCAGTGGAAGGTAGGTTGCCTAAAAGTTTATTTCTTCTCTTCTCTTACTTCTCTTCTTATTTTGGAAATATACTGTAATTTATAAACAATAGCTAACTATGATTTTTCTCTTGTGAAAACATTCTTGAATAAGTGACATTTTCAGTCCAAAGAGAGGGGTTTGAGGCTGCTTTTGAGCATTGCTGTTGGGAGCAAGTTTTCAGCTGATATTTCACTATGCAGATTGGAGGCTGTGAATATGCACTGAATATTTGTAGAGGTGTTGGTACATGTTCCTCAGATCTATAGTTAGTACGGATAAGATTGCCTTGCAATAGTTAATCTGCTCAATTATGTAGATTTTGATTATTTTTTTTTCTTTAGGGAAATAATTTAGAAAATATTCTGTCTTTCAAAAAGGCACATCAGCCTGTCTGACAAGACCCGCCTTTAATTACAGCATTTGAAGTGATTTATTCAGAAATACAGATAAATACACAGTTGTAGTCCAAGTTAGTAGCATCTCTGAGCGTAACACTTTTTCTTTTACCTGGATCTATGTAAACCACTTGCTGTGAATGTGAGGAGTGAAGCTGGTTTATTTCCATAATGCGTTTATTGCTGCCATGCCAGCTTCTAGGTGTGAGTTTTGAGTCAGAAAAATCATAAATTCTTGTGTGTATTTACGTACAGTTTTCTTCATTACTACTAGGTTAAATTTTAATGACTAACTAATGACTAATCTTATACACTGTGTCCTTTTAAAGATGGAATATGATTTTTAGCTTATTAAAATTTTTCATTTATTAAATGCTTGTGAGTAAAATGGTTAAAAGTATACATAAATACATACAAAGTAAATTTCCATTGCTTTGTTCTGTTACAATGTATATTCTGACTTTTCTTTTTAATTACCTTCTAGTTCTACATTGTGAAAGAAAATCGAGGCAATGAAGGCACATGTGTAGGAGTTTCTCGTTGGCCAGTACATGATTTTAACCATCGCACTACCTCAGATATGTGGCTATACAGAGCCTATAGTGGTAACCTTTATCACAATGGAGAACAAACTTTGACTCTGTCCAGCTTTACACAAGGGGATTTCATCACATGTGTATTAGATATGGAAGCAAGAACTATTTCTTTTGGTAAAAATGGAGAGGTATTTAACATTAATTGTTTCTTTTTTTTTTCTTTTTCCAACAGTAATTTGTCACAGATATTTTATATAAAGCTAAGCATGGTGGTTAAGACAAGTGATAGTTTCAGTACTTAAAAGTATAACTTTGTCATGTTTTCACTTGTTAAGGCGTTGTAAGTTTGTTTTTGTTTGTTTTATCTAGGAGCCAAAACTAGCTTTTGAAGATGTAGATGCAGCAGAGTTATACCCTTGTGTTATGTTCTATAGCAGTAATCCAGGAGAAAAGGTAATATAAATGTTCATCTGCACTGGTTGTAAGTTTGTGCTTTCCCTAGACTGTGTCATGTGGATGTTGAAGATTTTTTGGGGATAAATGGGAATTGTTGGTAGTTGAGAAGTACTGAGAATGTAACTGATGATTCATTTTGTTTTAACACATATATAACACTACATTACTTGCGCACTACCTAGACTCTTCATGAATTCCTACATTGTGCAATCTGTTGTCAAATTAGAACATATGTTACTACTCCAAATTGATTTAGAGACTTAAAGTTCTACGCATAAAATTGCAATCCCCAGAAACCAGAGTTAATATAGTATTAGGAATTTAATGTGGGAAAGCATGAAATGTTGGAGTTTCAGAATCTTTATAGAGTTTATAGGGGTGCAGGTTTTGATCGCTGTTAAGGTGAAATTCCTGGAGAGCCTCAGAAAAAAAAGCCTCAGCTGGTAACTTTTTGTATTGATCAGGAGACTCACATGTTAAAATAGCTTCCTGTGTAGGTAAGTTGAGAAGATAACTTTTAAACTGCTCTCTTTAAACACTTAGGTGAAAATCTGTGATATGCAGATGCGTGGTACACCGAGAGATTTGCTACCTGGTGACCCGATCTGCAGTCCTGTTGCTGCAGTGCTGGCAGAAGCCACTATCCAACTCATCCGTATCCTTCATCGCACAGACCGTTGGACACACTGCATCAATAAAAAAATGATGGAAAGACTGAATAAAATCAAAACATGTCTTAAAGAAGCAGGTCAAAAACTGAAGAAAAGTCGCTCGATTCAAAGTCGAGAAGAGAATGAGGTGAGAGAGGAGAAAGAAAATAAAGAGGAGGAGAAAAGCAAGCATAGTAGGCATGGTTTAGCTGACCTTTCAGAACTTCAGCTGAAGATGCTGTGTGTGGAAGTGTGGCCTGTTCTAGCAGTAATTGGCGGAGTTGATGCTGGTCTTAGAGTTGGAGGTCGATGTGTACACAAGCAAACGGGACGTCATGCTACTTTACTTGGAGTAGTGAAGGAAGGCAGTACATCTGCCAAGGTCCAATGGGATGAAGCAGAGATTACTATCAGGTATAGTATGCTCACTTCCTGTACTTCTCAGAGTCTAGTTTATCTTAACAAATAATATGCATCTTACATTAGAGTCATGTCGATAAGTTATTTTAAGCTTAAACTTTAAAATAATGCAGCCAAAGTTGGCTGTTCAAAACTAATATGAGTTATATTTCAATAGTATCTAGTAATAAAATGCATGTCAAATATGCATTTGATAATTTGGAATTGATCGGCATCATTAGAATTCTTAGGTTGTAGGGTTTTCTTGTAGATTTTTTGTAGAATTCATAGGCTGTAGGTTTTCAGAGTTGGAATGTGACCAGCTTGCCAGTTTTCTTAAATTTGGAGTGAGTGTTGCTTGCTTTAAAATTTGCATTCCTGTCCTAATTTACTGTAGCTTCTTGTTCATGGGTATAAAGAAGGTCTTTACTGGGGGACAGTGCACACTTCTGTTGTAAATGGTGAACCTGCTTCTGAAGAGTCCTGATTTGATTTATCAGAGTTGAGAACAGGTGTCTTTGCTGTATTGTCATTTCATTCTTAGAGGACTGGAAGTTGCTCTGTGGGGCTTAAAGAGAGGGTCAAAGTCAGGAGGATTCTGTCTTCTTAATGGTGGCTGGATGGTACTATTGAAATTAATGCTGCCTCAACGCAGCATTTATTTGTTTTTTTTTTTTTTTTGACCTGCCTTAATGAGCTAAAGGAATGAGATATACTTGATGTTGACACTCTGGAGCTGTTCTGCAGGTACAGCTGATAATAAGAACTGGGGAGGACGCTTGAAGGAGATACTTCTTTTTTTTCCCCTTTCTTGCAGGAAACTCTGAAATGAAGCTAGTGGTGTCTCTTGGCTCAGTGGTGCTCTTGCAGGAATTGCCTGTGGTTTTTGTGTGGAAAAATTTGATTCACTTAACCTCTTAAACTCCTCCTGGCTGTAGTTAAACTTTAATCCTGTAGAGAAATTGAGCAGTATTTTTTTTATTATTTTTTGCAACTAGTTGTTATTATATTCCAAAACAGCTGAAGTCAGATCACCTCTTAGAACTGTTGCAACATTATGCCTCTTTTGTCTTTATGCAAAGGCTGTTGTCACTTTAACTAAATATGCTGAAGTACAATTGATTATCAAATTTAGTTCCAGATATAAAATCTTTCAAGTATGCCTATGTGGAAGTATGGCCTTACAGTAAGCATGCCCTTAAAATAATTTTAAATACTACTTGAGTGAAGTGGTGTGCGTTTGAGCATAGACAAGCTCATTGAATTAAGTTCAGAATGTACCTCTGTAACTAAAATGAGATTAAAGCTTGCCTTCAAGTTTTAAGTAGAATTTTACATTATAAGAGGGGAAACATTTTGGGGGTAATGAAAGGAAAATTTTGAAATCCCTTATGCAATAGGTGGATAAGAAAACGTATTGGAAAATATGGGCTGGCAAATTTTTGTCCTGCTTACAGTGAAAAGTAGTCAAGTATAACTCCTAAATATAACAAAAATTTACCACTATGTACAGCTGGACAGATAGATAGACATCCATTATTCCCCTGTGGGGTTTTCTGACCTGTGTTTTAAAAAGTTGCTGTCTTTAGGGAGTCTGTCCTGGTATAAACAGAGCTATTAGTTGTGTGTTCCTTGTGATAAACAGTTGAACAAGAATGTGTAGTCAATCAAAGCTTTTACTTAGTGCTAAAAAAAAGTTAGGATTGTTTTCTATCTAATATTCTATTCCTATTCACAAATTCCTTTTAGGTATAATGATAAAATTTGGCTTAAGCTACATTATCTTAGAAGTCTGTTGTCTGTTTCTAAACATCTGTCAGTGCCTAATTGATAGCTTCTGTGATGCTTCTGGATTTTTTAATGGTTGTTGAAAACCTGCGCATGCTTTGTTGGCTTTGCTCTGATATCATATCTCCTCATTTTCTGATCATTGCCTCATTTTCCCATTTACATTTAATTTTTAGAATTGATCCATTTATTTCATTAAATATATTTTACATCTTACTTTGCCTACATTATTTCCTGTACTTTCCTCCTGTCTCTCCCTCACTTGCTTTTTCCTGTGTCATTCTGATCTTTATTAAAGCTTCCCAACTTTTTGGTCGCCTAGTGATACTCCCCTGTATAATCTGGAGCCCTGTGAACCACTGCCTTTTGATGTTGCAAGATTTCGTGGGCTGACAGCTGCTGTGTTGCTGGACCTTACTTATCTGACTGGTATTCACGAGGATATGGGAAAACAAAGCACTAAGAGACATGAGAAAAAACACAGACATGAATCCGAAGACAAAGGGGAAGCGGACCAGAAAATGGAGGGGGATGGTGGATCAGATACGCGATTAGCACAAAGTGCTGATGATAACAAAGGACATAGTACTACAAGCTCGAAGTCAGAAAATGAAATCGCTTCCTTTTCTCTAGAGCCATCAACACTAGGTATGGAATCCCAGCACCAACCTGCTGAAGGAAGAAAAAAGAATCATGAGCATGCTCCAAGAAATCATGATATAGTGCAGTCAGAAATCAGAGCAGTACAGCTATCTTACCTTTATCTTGGTGCTATGAAATCACTTAGTGTTCTTCTTAGTTGTAGTAAATATGCTGAACTACTGTTAATACCGAAAGTCCTGGCAGAAAATGGTCACAACTCTGATTGTGCTAGTTCTCCAGTTGTTCACGAAGATGTTGAAATGCGTGCTGCCTTGCAGTTCCTGATGCGACACATGGTGAAACGGGCAGTCATGCGCTCACCGATTAAAAGAGCTCTAGGACTGGCAGATTTAGAACGAGCACAAGCCATGATCTACAAATTAGTGGTTCATGGGCTGCTGGAGGATCAGTTTGGTGGCAGACTTAAGCAAGGTATGTTTTCAAAATTATGAAAGTACAGTACTAAGTTATTTTTTACTCCTATTGAAATTATGTAGGAACAATGATGATATAAATGACATGACCTTGTAATTTTGTAGTGGCAGTACTTTGAGTCTTGATTGGACAGAGAAATTTTAGAGGCATACTGCTTTGTAGATATAATGCTGATTTTTTTCTTTTGCATTTTCCTTAGTTCCTTATTTTAATAAAATGTGAGTGTCTATCAATCAGAAATGTAAGAGTTTCTAATTTTTCTTTGTGCTTTTAAAAAATTAGTAGTTCTGTATATATTTGTCAGAAGGATTTCTATATGGCACGAGTATCACGAAGTTTGCTGTTGTTAAACATGGTTGCTTGCAGTCATGTTAACAAGTAATAATGAAAGTGCGTATGTTCATGCTGTAAGTAACCTCTATTACTCTCTGCGAAAATCTTGAATCAGTTGTAGGGTTTGGGGTTTTGTTTGTTTGTTTTCCTGAGATATTTGGCATTGCAGTAACAAGATGTTGAAGAGAGAATGCATACCATTTCTTCTGTTCATCTTAAAAATATGTATATTACAGGAAACCATTTAAATTAATATAAACAGAGAAGAAATATCTAAAATATTTTTTAAAACTATCTAAAATATCAAAGCTAACTCCTGTGCTGTTTGCTTCTTTACCATCTTATGGATTTCTTAGAAACCAACCAAAAAAACCTTCAAAGATCTGTTATTTAGGCTGGTAAGTTAAAAATAGCTTTATTAATTAAACAGCTAAGAGAATAAGAACTGTAGCTATAAGAACAGTAAGTATCATAAGATCTAACCAAATAAATGGCTTCTGTTATCATCCAGAAAGATTTACTTACTGTTCACCTTGTATCAGTATGACAACAACGATAGACCAATCTATTTACTTAAGTCCATGAGTTACTGGAATAGGTATTTGTATTGTGTGCATTTCTGCACACCCCTTTTTTAGGGGAGAATTTTAAACGCTGATAGTTTTAAACCCTGATAGTCACAGGTACTATTTTTCAATACTCAATTACATTAATGTCCTTTTTCTGTTGCAGAAGTAGATCAGCACGTAGAAGAAGGTGATCAGTCTCAGCAAGCCCAAACACCAGTTACAACCAGCCCTTCTGCTTCTAGCACAACATCTTTCATGAGCAGCTCTCTGGAGGATACCACCACTGCTACTACTCCAGTAACTGATACTGAAACTGTCCCAGCTTCAGAGTCACCTGGTGTTATGCCTCTCAGTCTTCTTAGGTAAAATATCTTTATTTTCAACAAATTTGATTTTGTGGGTGTAGGGAACTGGTTTTGTAATTTAGGTATGTCTTCAGCTCTCTAAGGCTTTGAAAATGTTTATGTTTTTATTTGCTGTCAAGAACTGCCTCCTCAGAAGACAGAGTTCAGTTTGTTGCTTTATCTGTAAGTCGTGCATTTCTAGAAATAAAAAGCAGCTAAGCTTTTTATATATAGTATATGTATACATAGCATCTTAATTCTTCAGGACAGGAGAAAATACCTTTCTTCTATTGTTTTCAGTTTCTGTTAAGTTTTCTATTGTCTTCTTTAGTTTCCATTTTTATTTGATGTGGTTTAAAATACAAGTCTGCGAAATTCTGTATTTTAATGAGTCGTTCTTGATTTTCAAACTAAAGTAGGTCTTAGTTTGCAGGTAGCACTTCAGTCCTGTTTGTTTGATCTTACCCTAACATACTGAAATGGAAGTAAGATAAAGCTAGTTAATCTGCAGAGGTTACTTGTGATGTGGAAAGAAATCTGCTTTACATTGAATACAGTCCTGTTGTAAGTTTATTACTTTTGTTGATGTGTCTGACCTCTTAGAGGCTTGGCAGATACAATCGGACAAAAGCTAGGACAAAGTCCTATCACCAGGACAGAGAAAGTATCTTAAAAGGAATGATTAGTTGGACTGAGTTCAGAACAAAGTGGGGAAATGGGAAAATAATTACTTTTCTTTTATCTCCTAGGACAGCCCTTGGTTTCTGAGGTATTTTTAGGTGCATGTTTGAGAACTGAGTTGTCTAGGCAAAACGTTAAGAATGAGCTGTTCCTACCGCGTTCCTCTCCCAACTCCCCAAATTTACATACCGCACCTTACCCCTAGAAAACTCATTTCCTGTAAGGTGCACTTGGCAAGTCATACTCTAATTTGATGCTTTTCTGTTAAGTGTCAGACCTTTTTCAGGGTAGATCTTTTTCATATAAATGTATTTTGTTTTTCGTTATAGGCAGATGTTCTCTAGCTACCCTACTACAACTGTACTTCCAGCACGACGTGCTCAGACTCCTCCTATATCTTCTTTACCAACATCTCCTTCAGATGAAGTTGGAAGGAGGCAAAGTTTGACTTCTCCTGATTCCCAGTCTGCAAGGCCTTCAAACCGTACAGGTATAGTTGTAGTCAATATAAATAGAAATACGGACAGTTAGTAAGTTCACAGTTGTTCAGTAAGAATCTCAAGACCCTAAAGAACACAGTAGTGTGATCCAGAGGCGATAGTAATAAAAATAAACATACAAATCCATATCTATGTTTTATATTAAATGAATAGAAGAGACTGAGTTAAAGTATATTCTTCGGATTTTATAGGCAACGCTGAGAAACAAAGTCTGTACTTCAAAATTCTTGACTGTTACAACTTATTATTCTTGTTCTTATATCCATGCTATAAGTTGGCTCTTTTTGATGTCACTGTTGCATAGCAACTTGTCTTTGCAGTTTCACCTCATTTTTTTGATGAGATGTCTTGCTTCTGGATCATAATACAGTGTTTACAACAGTGTTTGTCAGTACATTTAATGTCTTTGTTGATCAGAAGAAATTGTGTTTTCTGTAAAACTTTTTGGGCAGTAACTGAACTTTTTAGAGTCTCGCGAGAGACACTTTGCACAAAAGGATAGACGTAATCTGCAAAGAGATTTTCAGGTATCTGTCTTCAGCGTATAAGAGGCCTCTTTCTGCATCTTAAGAGGAATGTGTGAGATCTCACAATATTTGTGAATCTTGATATTTCAGGCAAGGATAACTTTTACCTAGTCTACCTAAATGTAAATCAAGTGATAATTTGATAGAGTTTTAAAAGTAAATTTTAAAAGGTATTAGAAATACCTTAATACAAATAGTCCTTTAAATATTATGAGTGCCATATTTGATTAAACATAGGCTGACATAATATATATGTTACCAGTAAGAATAAGCACTGTCAGATTTTGTTATAGAAAGTATCTTACCTTGTGTTAGAAAGTAATATAGACGAAAGATGTTAAAGACAGCTATTCCTTTATCTGAAGCTAACGTATCTTTGCTAAATCAGAAGAAGGTTTCCTAAAGTGTAAGACAATAAAGATTTACACACTTTACATTCAATATTTTCTGTCTTTTAAGCTTTGTCTGATCCAAGCAGTCGACTTTCAACATCCCCTCCTCCTCCTGCCATTGCTGTTCCGTTGTTAGAGATGGGATTCTCCCTCAGGCAGATTGCAAAAGCCATGGAAGCCACAGGTAATCTGTAACTATATCAATTTAAACTGAAAAATAAGATAAATATTCCATTGGAAAAAAAGTGTGTTTCATACTTTTTTAATTTCTACAACTGTTTGTGGGGAAAAAAAAAAGGGGGGTTTTCACCATCAAGGACGTAGTACAATTTCCAAGTATGATGTTCTTCTTTTCAGGTGCCAGAGGAGAAGCAGATGCACAGAATATCACAGTGCTGGCCATGTGGATGATAGAGCATCCTGGAAATGAAGATGATGAAGAGCCCCAGTCAGAAGTGACTGTAGATTCACGACATGGGACAATAGTCTCTGGAAGCGGTGGAAAATCTGGTGATCATTGTTATTTGCAGTCACCAGGTGATATCCCATCTGCTGATGCCACTGAAATGGAGGAAGGCTTTAGTGAAAGGTAAACTGTAGTTTTCTCCTAATAGCTTGAAATCTCTTGCTGAAACTGAAAGGCTCACATGTTCATTGTTGCTGACAGAAAGCTTTGTAATGACACTTCTGAATTTTGTTACAATGTTAGTATAAGCAAAGATGCAATTAAAATAGGTCTACACTATGCGTTTACTTTCCAGTACTGTTTATGCACAGAACTGGGGAAGAACATAATTGAACATCCTTCCTTCAAAAAAGGAGGATGTGTAAACAAAAGAAGGCATATAGCTTACTTTTTACCAGGAAGACTAGTAATAATAAAGCAGAAATTCATTGGAGAGTGTTTTTTTTTTCCCTTCAGTATATTTGTGAACAGATATTTTCTTACATTTTTCTTTTTAAAGAAATTCTTGGTTTGTTCAGAGAGGATGAAACTGAACTTACGTTCTTGGCCACCTTCACAACGTTAGATTTAAAGTCTGTATTAATCAAGGAAGAAATAAATTATTTATTGTTTTAATCCTAAAAATAGTAGTTATATTGTTAAGTGACACCTGCTAGGAATCATACCAGCCTTTTATTAATAAGGAAGGTGAGAATTGTTAACGTGTATTTTGAAAACACTTTTGTTGAGATTGCTCAATCCTAATGAGAGAAACAATTATAGATTTCCTGAATTACATTGACCAAGGTAAACTGTCATTTCACAGAGAACTCATGGATTTCATGTGGGGAAAAATAAACTTACTAACAAGTGTTACTTAGTAACTTAAATTCATTTTTTTGCAAAAAATGTTGAGCGAAAGGGGAAATGACTGGTGCAGGGACAGAAGCGTTGATTTTATTTCTTTAAAAAAGGAGAAGAAACTTAGGCCAGCATATAGTTAACATAGCATAAAAACAGTGCTCTCCCAACATTTCCGCAGTGCTCAGCCACTTTGGAAACATTGCTGCATGTCACTTCTTAAAGTAAATTTCATGGTCAAAAAAGACAGTAAATATGTGCTGCAGTAGAAAAGAAAATGCTTGAATTCCAAAATTCCTTTTTTTTCCTTCTGTGAAAGAAAGGGAAAACCAAATAAATACAATTTTATATATTTTAAAATATGATAGTATTTTTCCATAGCTACTATATGTAGCTCTTTAAAACTTATTTTGATTTACCTGTTAATTCTACAAATTCTTTTAGCCCTGAGAATATGGATCATGCAGATAATGCAGCTTCTGCAAGTGGACCTCCTTCTAGAAGTCGGTCAGCTGTAACAAGAAGACACAAATTAGATTTAGCTGCCCGAACATTGCTAGCACGTGCTGGTAAGTGTACTAAAAGACTTCCACGGTCTTTGCATATCCAATAAATGAAGAGGAGGGAGTTTGGTACCTAACATGAAAGTTACAACAAGTCTCCTTTGCGTATGTATATCAACGTATATTTAGTTTAAGTGTCATAGGTAGGTTAAGTTTATATGAGTTTAAAAAGAAAGCAGAAGGAAGTTGAAAGTGTATTTATGTTTATTACATGCAAAATAAAAGTACTACTTTCCTTTTTACTTGAGCGGGATTATACCGCTCTGTACAGGCCCACGGGAATCAGAATCGAAGAGGAGCGATATGTTTGCAGCCAGATCCAGGGGCTCTTTATGACTTCAACTTGGATGAGGAGTTGGAAATTGACCTTGATGATGAAGCAATGGAAGCTATGTTTGGTCAAGACCTGGCTAGCGATAATGATATTCTGGGAATGTGGATCCCAGAGGTATTGGATTGGCCTACCTGGGTGTGTGTGACTGCAGCGGGGGCTGCTTTAACTTACTGCTTTTTGCACGTTTGCATTTTGTAATTTAACACGCATAAGTTTATATCCTTTTTGAAAATATCTTACTTAAAGCTAGCGACGCTGAAATCTTTCTTGTATTCCATAGCTTCACTTTTAGATTAAGAATGGTGCTCTCTTGGGTTTCTTGTTCTGCTCTAAGTAAATAGTTTTAAATATATGCTCTATGTAAATAGTATTGAAAGATGGCAACAGAACTAGTGTAGTTGTTTTGATATTACTTAGAAATCAAGTAGGCATTTCAGATTGTTTGTCTGTGTATTTACAAACGCAGTTGTAAATTTATGTTCTATTTAAAATAACAATAATAAAAGAATAAATTAGATCTGTAGCAACGTAATTTACACTTAAATCAGTTTTGCTATCTTAATTTAGTAATGTTGGGTATCAGGCTCTAAGAAGGATATAGTGACAATCCTCACTCAGTTGTTGGTTAGCCCACTCAAAGTACATTTGATTTGAAAGAGAATTACATGAACTGTAGTTTGTTAATCATTGTATTATCCATCTCAACTTGACAAGCAACCTACGAGACTAAACTTTCATCTCCTAATTATAATGTTACGTGACTGCTGTGTAACATGAAGCAGGTTTCAGTAGGCATGTATAATCTTCAGAGGGCGTGTTTCATTGGAGCATCTTGATGAAATTAAGTAGGATAGAGATGTAATTCTAGAAGAATGAGCTCTAAATCCAGGCAACACCTCAGAATGTATTGACACAAATTATTAATGTTGTTCAGTAAATATAAAGGCTGATTGTCTGGAAACAGTGAATTCTTTCTTCTTTTTTACGTCTAGTCTCAGTCAAGTTGTAAGAAGATAACTTAAATACAGTGTTAAACGTAAACTAGCAAAGTTATATGTGAAAACTAATACTCGTCCTCTGATTTACATCCCAGTGTTTTTCCTGTTCTCAGATGATCTGCTCTTCATTGTGTCATAAGTTGCCCATTTCTGCTTTACTTTTGTGGAAGTTAACCTTACAAGTACTGATATATGTAATAGAACTGGGCAGGAACATCCACTTAACAATATTGGCATATTTTTGTATCTAATATGAAGGTAATTATGCTCTACAACTAACATGAAAATCTTATTTTGCAGCATGTTTGTGAATCTGAAGACAGAGAAGAAGTAGTAGTTTGTGAACTGTGTGAATCGAGTGTTGTCAGCTTCAATCAACATATGAAAAGAAACCATCCAGGCTGCGGTCGCAGTGCAAATCGTCAGGGCTACCGTAGCAATGGTTCTTACGTAGATGGATGGTTTGGTGGTGAATGTGGAAGCGGAAATCCCTACTATTTATTGTGTGGCATCTGCAGAGAGAAGTACTTAGCCCTGAAGAGTAAATCTAAAACATCAGCTTCAGAAAGGTACAGGAATGAAAGAGTTGGAATAGTGTGTGTGAAGAAAGAAAATAACTTAAAAAAAAAAAAAAATGCTTACTAGTATATGGATTTTAAGAATTTGATTGAAGAAATTAAAATTTCTAGTGGAACTGTTGTCCATATTAATTTTAACTGAGGCTTGAAATCTTTCTCTATATTAACAAAGGCATATTTAGAAAAAAGCCTGTCTTGTTTTTTTTAATGAAAAAAAAAAGGAATTATTTCTTCAAATGTTGCCTATTCTTGTTGAAAAACTTTTTAGTTTTGTCTGAAAATTCCAGTATTTTTATGGGCCTTTGCTACATTCATACTGCAAAATGCTTCCCCCCTCCACACACACTTTTAGAAGCTGTTTTATTCATTTCTCTGTCGCTAGTCATTTCCACAAGTCATATATATGTTGACCTAACAGTAAAGTAACCTTACAGTAAACAGAATTTTAAACTGGTATGCATATTATGTAAAATATTGGAGTCATTTAGTTACTTCCTTTGTTCTTTTTTCCATATAGGTACAAAGGCCAGGCTCCCGATTTAATAGGTAAACAAGACAGTGTCTATGAAGGTATGTTTTAAAATTTTTGAATATACTGAATACTTCACACTTACACAGTATTTTTATTTTTCCATAAACAAAAATGCAAATAAATATGGAATGAAACTGTACTTGAAGATATACTTTTAAATCTTCGTACTAGACTTATTTATTTGTTTAAGTTCAAATGGAAATCAATCAGTGACATTTTCCCCTTGTATTTCATCTAATGGCTAATATTCAGCTTTGTTTGATGAGGTGTTGTAAGTTGATGTTATATCCAGAATTGCACGTGCAAAATTTTATTTTGAAATGGATTTCATTAGCTGCCATTTTAGGAGAGGTTAATTAGCATAAGTTAGAGTCTTGAAAGTCTGCCATTAGGCTTATTTTTACTCTTTCTACCTTTTTACTAGCTGAGAATGCATTGAGAATGTCTTTCACACTTGAGCAGGCTATTTCTAGCGACTCTGGTCATTCTCTGATTCTGGGCCTTTCTGTAGCTTGTATGCTCACAGTTACATGAGTTGCCACGTTTGTATATCTAAGAGTAAATGAGTGCTCCAGAACTTAAGGGCAAGTTTGTTTTCCAGCAGGTAAAAGCTGTTGAGATTCTATTGTATGGGGAGTGAGATAGAGAGGGAGAGGTAACTAAATATAAGTTGGCTTCTCTGTAAATGGCTGGGAAGTGAATGTACTAGTGGAGTACATAACTGAATTACAATTATAGTGTTTGGTGGGGGAGGGAGAGGCTGGGAGCTGATGTGGGGGAAGGAAAGGCAAAAACCTGGATGTACAAATATGACCTCAGAACTCGTGCATACTTTTTGATAAATATGAAGACTAGAAATTTCTAGTAGCTTTCTTTATTGTTTGGTCCTTTGGAATACACACCTGTTGTCATGATTTAAAGCTCAACTGTATGTCCACACTTCTCAAGGTATTCCAGGTTGTGGAGTTGTCTAGTGCTAGATACAATGACTTCTTGTTTCTTTGTTTTAAAAAAATGGTTATTCAGAGAATCTTCTATGAAAGTTCTCTGCAGCAGAAATAAAGACCAGATTTAATGGAGATGGGAAAGGGGACAGGGTCCTGATTCACTGTGTTGTGCCTATGGCAACATCTAAAGATGGGAATTAAGGCTACTAAGTTGCAGATTGCAATTCATGGTTTATACTCTGTATTTACTTATTTATTTTAATTTATTAAAATTGTTTACTACTTTCAGATTTTGTAACCAAGTTCAATTGTATTTCTCCAATTGTAGAAGACTGGGATATGTTAGATGTAGATGAAGATGAAAAGCTGACAGGAGAAGAGGAGTTTGAATTACTGGCTGGACCTCTCGGGTTAAATGATCGACGTATTGTACCTGAACCTGTACAGTTCCCTGATAGTGACCCTCTGGGTGCGTCAGTTGCAATGGTGACAGCCACCAACAGTATGGAAGAAACATTGATGCAAATAGGTAAATTTGGTACTAGTTGCATTTACAGAATGAATATGTCCCCTTTGGTGTACTTTTATAGGAGTGATGCAGAAGTATTTTGTCAGTCTTTCCTGTTCCATGAAGAAACAAAGACAGATCCTAAATTTTCCTTTTAATATAAGGGAGTTCTTGAGGAGTGTGAGGCATTTTATTGACAGAGGTCTTGAAACTTTGATTTACTGATAAAGTTGCGACCATATTTCTACAAGAAATGCCAGTAGCATGTTTTGCACAATTTAAAGATTCATAGATTTAAGTTGTGATTTGCTATCCTACTAAAATGCAGGATCAATAATTAACTTCGTAGACCCCTCTAGTGGACAAGGGAAACAGAAGAATTATTTAACTTCAGTAATATCAAGTTGTTGATTATCTAGCTTTGAAAGTAAGTAGTAATTAAGTTATGTAAAATTTCAGGAGTGTATTTTTCACTTGCTATAGTTCTGTACATATGAAATGTTGAAAACTTAAGTTTTTTTAAGCAAGTCTATGCCGAATTTCCTTCTGTGCATGTTACCATATGATAATGTTCTGGTTTTCTTGAACACTAACACAGATTGTTATTTCCAAGGCTGTCACGGCTCTATAGAAAAAAGTTCTTCTGGCAGGATAACCTTAGGAGAACAGGCAGCTGCCCTAGTAAATCCACATGACCGTGTTATGGCCCTAAGAAGAGTGACAGCTGCTGCACAAGTCCTCCTTGCAAGAACTATGGTTATGAGAGCGCTCTCACTTCTGTCTGTCAGGTTTGTGGCATCCTTGGCAACATTTCTGCCTTTTCATTTGGAATCAGTTATGAAATTATGTTTCATAAGGATGCAGTTTTAAGTTATTTGGGAAAGTTGATTCATACTTTAAATACTTAAATCATACTGTTAAGAAAGCAGGTTTTGTTGATTTTGTTCTTTTGAGCCCTATCTTCAAGCTTTATGAAAGAGACTTCTACACTGTCTATAGAAGGCAGACTCCAGTAATATTAACCACTTGAAACATAATGATTCTATGTTTGCCAGTTGGTTTTTGTTCAAGACAAGTATTAGAACATAAAGGTAAACATTACAGGAAAGAAGAGGTATTGCAGGAGTTAATGGGATATGAGGATTTAAATGTGGGTTTTGTACAAGACTGTGCAGCTGTGAAGAAGTCAAAGACATCTGGCATATGTGTATTGCCATAGCATAATTCTAAAAGTGAACTATTCATGTAACTTTGTTTATGAGTGATTTCAGGTAAACACATGGATTTTTGCTAGGGCAAGGCTGTAATAGTTTTTGTCTTCACTCTCAGCTTAAAAGAAGAGGAGTGGAAGGGTCTGCAGCTTCGTTTCTCTCTATTCTCCTTCCCCCTGAATGTTAGCAATATCCAGCTAATCAAACAGGCAATGCTCACTAATGGTTTGGGAATAGTTTTGGCCAAATAAAACTTTCTTTATGAGTATACTAGCAAAACCAAGAGCATTTGTTTTCATTTTTCACAGTGGCTCCAGTTGTAGTCTGGCAGCTGGTCTCGAATCCTTGGGATTAACAGATATCAGAACTTTGGTTCGTTTAATGTGCCTCGCTGCAGCAGGGAGAGCAGGACTCTCCACAAGTCCATCCACTGTGTCAAGTTCAGCAGAGCGATCTAGAGGAATACACAGCAAAACAAGCAAGCCTATATCTTGTCTTGCCTACCTGAGTACAGCAGTAGGCTGTTTGGCATCAAACACTCCTAGTGCTGCTAAACTGCTGGTTCAGTTATGTACGCAGGTATGACTGTTATATATTAAATTAATATATATTAAATATTTATATTAAACTGCTTACACGAGATGAAGCAATCCATTGTGCACATAGTTTGTGATAGTTTATTAATTTATTGTTATTAGTAGTATTATTAAATGTGATAATTTTGCTTGTTCTGGTTATTTATTTTATTTGTTTATTTTTAGAATTTGATTTCTGCAGCAACTGGTGTAAACTTAACTACAGTTGATGATCCAATTCAACGAAAATTTTTGCCAAGCTTTCTAAGAGGAATTGCTGAAGAAAACAAACTTGTAACATCTCCGAATTTTGTGGTTACTCAGGCACTTGTAGCGTTGTTGGCAGACAAAGGGGCCAAACTGAGGCCAAATTATGATAAAGCAGAAATTGAAAAGAAAGGTATGAGAAGACTTCTATTTATTCTGAACATTAATTATTAAATCTTCAATTTGTCATTTCTATTTAAGGAGGGTTGCTAGAATAATTACAAATAAATACGCTCTCAAAAATGTACAGAACTTGTTATCACTGAAGTGGTCTTATAGTTCAGTACACAAATTTTATTTAGAAATATGGTTTTATTGCATACCTGTATCTTCTATCACTTGAAAAGAAATCTAAGCGTTTTTCTGTATTCAAATAGGTATAGCATTTGGCCTCAGTTGTGCCACATGATAAAATTAAAGGGAAAAACAGTTGATTCCTGCCACCCAAGTACTTTTCTGTCTCTCACAGAAAAGTTTGTCGCCTCTGCTGTGAGAAGTCAGGGAAACAAAAAGCAACTTTTGTGCCTTCACAGCAGACTGTTGCTGTATTCAGGGGAGGAAAGGACATAATGGTGACAGCAGCTTATCTCTGTCAGAGGAGGCATTTTGCTGTTTAGACAGCACTTTATGCTTTGAATAACCATTTTCCATATGGTGGGAATAAGACTACTCATAATTCTCTTGTTTAGTTTTCATGTAAATTTAAAGGAGGTTATTTTTCTCTTGGTATCAGAAGATATTTTTTTTTCCTAATAGTTACTGTTAGTTGCAACATTCTTATAAAAAGGTTGTTAATCTTTTTATTTTTTTCTGGAAATTATAGCTAATGCTGTGTTCGTTTGTGTACTTCTGTTTGGTACTCATCTAGGCATCATCTCATTGTTTTGTTTAAGCAGGTTTAATTGCCCATTTGTATGCCCATCCTTCCTATGATCCTTCTGCTGTAGGCCCTCTGGAGCTGGCTAATGCACTAGCAGCTTGCTGCCTTTCTTCAAGGTTGTCTTCGCAACACAGGCAGTGGGCTGCTCAGCAGCTGGTGCGAACTCTTGCAGCTCATGATCGAGATAATCAAACTATTCCTCAGACCCTTGCTGATATGGGGGGAGACTTACGAAAATGTTCCTTCATAAAATTAGAGGCTCATCAGAACAGGGTAAGCATGATTTCTACCAAAATTGCATGAATTTTAATAGTCTACTTCTTTTGCAGAATACAGAAAAAATAAAATAGTTTTATTTTACACATACACTGACTGAAATGATTTACCACAAAAAGTAATTTTTGGTGATAAACTATATTACTGCTTGAGGGTACTTCTGATACAGAAAAATGCCTAGGTTCTTTGAAGCTTCTATTAAAGGAGACATGAAACTGTTCTCAGCGCATTAAGTTAGTATAATCACCGTAAGTTTTTTTAGACTAGATCATAATTTGAAGAGGTTTTTCTGTCGTAGTAGTTACCATCTACTCTGTGCAATAGTGGCCTGTGGAGCAGTGGGTCTGAACAAATAGCAGCATTCTTATAAAATATGCTTAGTGACAGTACATCGTACTGCAAATGTAGAAAACTGTATTGGGTTTGGTGGTTATAGTGTATTTCAGTAATGTAGCTAATGCTGTGTCCTGGTGGTTAAAGTTTGCATTAATATTAGTGAACAAATATACCTTAGCTTTAGGTTTAAACTCAATTTTGCCGTGATTGCTTTGACATTTGTAGGTCATGACATGTGTTTGGTGCAATAAAAAGGGACTTCTGGCAACTAGTGGAAATGATGGTACCATAAGAGTGTGGAATGTTACCAAGAAGCAGTATTCATTGCAACAAACATGTGTGCTCAACAAATTGTAAGTTCATTCTTTGTAATAATCAGATACTTCATATAAGTTGTAACTGTGCAAGATAATGAAAGGAGCCAATTATGCAATTTCTCCTGCATGGACATTATTTCATCTTTTTTGTTCTTGGAACTGTTGCTGTGTTTATGGTAGGCAATGTAAATTAAGTGTCTTAAAACAGAAAACAACTTAAATATCAAGCTGATAAGAGTCAGTATAAGGAGATCATGTTAAAACTGTTTAAAAATAGTCTTAATAATTTCATCTAATGATGAATGAGTAAAATAAAAACTGTAAGGGTCTGTCATACATAAGGAAAAAAAAAAGGTAAAATATTCCTTCATTGTGTTTCAGTGAACAGGTAAAATGTATAACAAGATAATAATGAATGTAGTGGTTTCAGTCAATCGTCAGAAAAGAATTTGTGATTTCTGGGCTTCAGGAACTTAGAGTAATACTCCTTCAGCAGAGTGTCTGGAAAGTACATTTGTGTCATTTGGATGTGTCCAAAAAAGAAGAAAGATTACAATCTGGCAATTTCTTAGTACAGTTTATGCGATTTTAAATCGGGGAGAATGAAGAAGCAGTAGTGAACTAAAAGGTTGTTTCATGATGATTTCTTAGCAGTCTTTATTAGTTTGCTTGCTTGCTACTGTTAGATGCTGCCTTAAAAGTAACAAACAGAATGACATGCAGCTTGACTTCAGAAGATTGAAATGAGACCAGCTTCTTTCTTTACCAGATGTCTGTTATCCAGGTGGCAGAGAAGTGTGTTTCCTGTAAAGTAGATCAAGAGTTCAGTACTTTCTTGGGCTTCATTGCTAACAATTCAACAATGGCTTTAAATACAAACACAGCATAGTTCTATTTATATTCATTATTGTGGTGGATGTGTCAATCTTTAAAGGTGGAATTTTTTTTTGTTTTTTAGCCCCTAGAGATGATCATAAGAAAAGGCATTATCCCTTCTTTGTGATAGAATTATCTCCTCTTTGTGAGGATGCTTTTTGTTTTTTGAGTTTGGAGGAGTATTGTTTAAATGTTACTAGATGACTATTCTATGATACAATATTACTATCTATTCTGTTACTTTTTAATGTTAATATGTTCCATGTGTTATGTTAATGTGTTAATGTTATTTATAATAGTTAAAAAATCACATTGCCTGTTGTATTCACAAACAAACTGTCTCCTGCTTGAGCAAGAAGACACTAGGATGCTCTTGCTGCATCTCCAAAAGTACAGGGGTGATACAGTATTTGGGCTGTAATAAGCATCCTGACTAATGTTAAAACCTTCATTTTCCTGTAACTAAAATCAGTAAAACTTCACCTGTCCTGTATGTCATTAGGGGAAATAAAACATAACATAGGTTCTGTTACAGTTAGTCAAACAAACTTTAAAGTAGATTTTTTGTTCTAACAGGAGGAAGAGTTTAGGCTAGAACTGAAAGCAAGATGTACATCTTTTCTTTCTTTTGTTCAGCCTATTCTGTTTCATTTCATGACTTCCTGGAAAGCTTTGTCCTCACCAAAGATGTTAAATTTGAGATATGAGTAGGTGTCACCCAGTGCTACAGGGACAGGCAGGTTCTTTTAGGGATCCTGGGTAGAATGAGGACTGGCCACAGGGTTGTGGTTATTATTAGAGCTTTATCATCACATAAAAATTATAGCAATCAGTGCAGCTTATTGTTATTTAGAATCTTCAACAGTTAGCGTAGCTTATCATTAAAAAGAATTTCTAGCAATTGGCATAGCTTATTGTTAGATATAATTTTTAGAAATTAGGGTAGCTTTCACATTATCTAGAATTTTTAGTCACCTAAACTCTTTAGTTACATGGACCCTCTGCAGATCAGGTCAAATTCTTAATAATCAGCATGCGATACAATAATCATAATCTAGTCTGCTTAAAGGAAATGCCCTTTTTCAATTACTTTATTTTATCCTGTTACAGAGAAGGCGATTCTGAAGAAAGTCTGGGGTCACCCAGTGACCTTAGTTTGTCTCTTGTCTGTTGGAGCATCAGTGGCAAGTATCTGGCTGGAGCTACGGAAAAGATGGTGAACATATGGCAAGTAAATGGTATGCTCTAACTACCGGTGAACACTTTACCATACAATGTATTTCTAGGGAAGCTGCTAAAGCATTGAATCTTTGTTTACCTAACTATTTGTGTGTGCTTTCCAATTTAAATACCTGCCATCTTCCGTAATATCTTGTCAACTTGTTCAATTAGAGGAAGGCACTAACCACAAATTGATGCGTGCCTTATAATTAATTCAGTAGAAAACTGAGCACCAGTTATGAGTTCTTGTTGTATGTGATGTTTAGGTTTGAGGCTTGATCACTCCGGGTGTTTTGTTTGCAAATAAGGTATCTTCCCATAGTCCACAGGACTTAGTTTTCTACAAAAGGCATGGAGAATGGCAAAATTGGCTGAAACAGATGCAGGGGTGGATTACAGTGGAAGAGATGGAAAACCTGCTGAGAGCACAATGACTGAGCTTGGTTTATGTAGCTGACCAAAAGAGTCTCAGAGGAATAAGATTATAAATCAATACATTAGGAAGGTGACCGCTAAAAGCCCAGAGAGAAAAAGCACCTGTTTAAGCAAAAATGAATAGTGTTACCACTAGAAGAAATGGAAATAAGTAGTCCATGAATAACTTCAAGAATGTTTCTGGTGTTAAAAAGATTGTGATATCAAATAGTTTATAAGGAAGGATGACGACTGAGGAAGAAATACTTTAAAATGTATTAGATGAATTTATAAGATTGCATTGTGATAGGGAGGACTGAGCCTGATACAGAAAGGTCCTTGCTAATTCCTTGATTTGGTTTGCAAGTGTCTCTAAATGGATTTTCTTGCATCTTTCCTGTCATTTTTGCTGTGTTTAACCAGTCCAGAATAGTACCTTTAGAACTCCTGTGAGAGGAAGACGGTTAGTCACTTTGTTGCTTTTAATCTCTGAAGAAACATTATTCTGCAGTTCTGCACTTAGGAAAATCACTGTTGACGCTGTCCACGTTAAGAGGCAGTCCACAGGAAAAGTATAAATGGTCTGAGTACTGAAGAATTTAGCTTCCTCCTTTAATGAAACTACTTAACTTGACTGAAAATTGAGATTTGTTAGCTAGATTTTGAGTCTGTGGAGATTAGTGGTCCACTGCTTCATAGTCTTGTAATTTATGTGAATTTGTAGCGTGTCCTAGCTGTAAATAGGGTCTTTTGATATTTTCCCATGGAAAGTATTTCTGTTGCATTATTTTCTTTATGAAGATGAAGCAGTTTAAAAGATTTTTTGGGGTTCCTAGGAGGAAAAGGATTATTAGATCTTCAGCCTCACTGGGTATCTGCATTAGCTTGGCCGGAAGAAGGGCCAGCGGCAGCATGGAAAGGAGAATTGCTATTAATTGGTCGTATGGATGGATCTCTTGGACTTATTGAAGTTGTGGATATTTCAACCATGCACCGGATAGAATTGGAACACTGCTACAGAAAGGATGGTAGGTGGCTGTTTTAATATTTAAACAGAGCTTAAAAGTAAAAATGTCATTCCCCCCTCCCTTTTTTTTTAATAATTTAACAAGTATATAATCCCTATTTTTATTATTGTTCATGGGGATACAACTTCTGATACTTTGCTCGCAAGCATCATTCACTTGTGTTCATGGGAGTAGGAAAGTGTGGAATCTCAGTCTTGCACCTAGGTTCCTTTTACAGCAAAGACCAACAGTTTGTAGTGGCCTAGTCAAATCGTGACATTCCTTGTCATCTTAAAAAAAAAAAATAAATGAATATAGATTCTCTGCAGTGTCTGCTCTCTCTAAAAAGGTCAGGTAGACAGTATCATCTGAATTCCATAATTATTGCTATTTTTCTTTTATAGTTCCAGTCCCAGGGGACATCAAATAGCACATCTTAGGTAGCGTTTTGTGGTTTTGCATATTGTTTCTCCAAGAAGTATGATTTTATTTTTTTTGGCAGAATCAAGTGAGGTGCTATCTAGCTACTAACAAAGGTTGAAGTGGCTTTCAGTGGTTTTCTTAGAAGCATCTCAATATCAGACACGTGTATAGGATTTTGTCTACTTTTTTCTTTTCCTTAGCATAGGTAATTTTCACCATGTCAGGAATATAAATCCAGTTATTTTAATGAAGAAGAGTGGAAAAAAAAAATCTAACAGGGATCTCAACATCTGTGATTACAGGGGCACTTGCTTCTCTCTTTACTGTACAAATTCAAGAAAATTCTCAGACAAAAAGTATGTCAGGTAACCTTGGTGGGGAGGGGAAGTTTTCATGCACTTAATATTTTAGACAATTACACTTGCACACCTTTTGGCAGGAGTGATTAATTAAGTTTGTGTTACCTGTTTACATAGTTTCCGTCACATGCCTTGCCTGGTTCAGTGAAGACAGACCATTTGCAGTTGGCTATTCAGATGGAAAGTTGCTAATAGGAACAAAGGAACCACTTGAAAAAGGAGAAATTGTTCTAGTTGATGCACACAAGGTAGAGTTACTCATTTGAAAACTAATCTATAATTTCTGCAGGTCACAGTCTGTTTGTTTTCTGTATTTGGAAATTATTTATAAAATCAAGCACATATTCGTAATATCTATTGCTGACATACTAAATACAATAGAGTTAAGAGGAACAGTCTACCAAATTAAAAAAAAAAAAAAAAAGAGAGAATTACAGCCTTTTTTGCTATTGGAGATTGTGAAGTGTATGTGCATACAGCAATGGGTATGTATTATGGGCATCTGGATTTAAAAAGACTTCATTTGTAAAAGCACTTAACAAATATTAAAAATATTAATTTTGGTCATGCCACGTGTTTTTGTAAAGCTTAAGTTACTGTGCAAAGCGAAAGATCTTTTTCTAAATACGCAGCTGTAAAGGTTTTGATCCTTTGCTTTGGTGTACATAATAAGTCATGAATAACTTGACTAATGAGTTATTAGGCTAAGAAGAGAATTTCCCAAAGGAAAATTTATTAAAAACATCTTGAATGCTTCCTTGAATTTGTCTTAAATATTTGAAGTGTGGTAGTTAGTCACAGAAGTGAGCAAGCTGTGGCGATAAAACTATACTTGGCTTTTCCACTATGGGCTCTTCTTTCCTACATTGGTTAGACTCAGTACGTCATCGGTCCCATTGCCTAATAGGCTTATGAAGCCAACACCTTTAAGGTAATTCCTGCTGCAATTAAAAAATATAAAAAATGTGAGTGTTCTGAAAAGTATCATTCATATTATCTTTACTTGTTATGATTTGAGAATAAAATGTTCTTTGTTATTAGTAATTAAACATCGGATTAGCTCTGGCAGTTAAATTTCCTCTGTTCTTACTGTGTTACTTTACACTAACATTCAATTTTTAACATCTAATAGGATATGATTGTTAGTATGAAGTGGGATCCAACTGGTAAGATTCTCCTGACATGTGCCAAAGAAGAAACAGTGAAACTCTGGGGATATATGGGAGGGTCTTGGAGACGTCTGCATTCACTGCCCCATCCAGCTCTTGTGAATGGCATTGCCTGGTGTGCTCTTCCAGGGAAAGGACCCAAGTTACAGCTTTTACTAGCTACGTATGTAATTTTTTTTGTTTGTTTTAGCTCTTTTGCAGTTGGGTGTTTTTTTTTTATGATGATCTTTTTTTTTTTTTAATTCTACTGGTCATTAATGTCTAGAGCAAACATAAGTGTTGTGTTTTTTCAAATAATGTTTACTCAGTAAGCCAGTTTTCATGAGATCCATAAAGCATCCAAATTTAAATGGAAAGTGTGGGTCTGGTCATGTTTACTGTTTTCTCTGTCATAAGACTTGTGCATGGTGAACCTGTGCTTGAAATCTGTTGTTTTCCTGCAAGTATATTTTTCTTTTTTTTTTTTTGAGATTATGGCGTTAGAAAAAAATTCAAAAGCGTTGGCATGAGGGTTGGGAATTTAGGGAGTGGAATAGGAGGAGGAATGCATTTATCCATGGATAACACTCCTTTCCACTTTAGATGATTTGATCAATATAGTTTTCTAGAAAGGTGGTGCCAACTGATATTTACAGGACGTTTTGTTAGTTAATACTTTATATTAATACTTTTTATTTTGTTTTTCTGCCTGACTTCCTTCAGAGGATGCCACAATGGTTTGGTGTGTGTCTGGACTGTTCCCCAGGACATAGTAACCGCATTGCAGTCCAGCTCAACATACTCAGAAGGATGGTGGGACCAAGAAACAAGTGCCAAGGTAGAAGGAGTAGTGTTGAAGAAATTCCCTTTGCTTGTTCTGAAACTGGGGAGGAGGGAAATGTAAACAAATTACTCAAATCTCAAATTTACTAAGAGAAGGTGTTTGCTGGAAAAAAAAAATAATATATATATATATTACATTTGTAGGCATTTTTAGAACAGGAAATGAAAAATCACAGGTTTAAGTGAATTTTATTTAGCTAAAGAGTATATTTTGAACTGTTTCCATTTTTTAAAGTTGTTAAATTTATACTAAAATTCACTAAGTGTTTTAAATTCTTTCTAGGTAAAATTAAGTCACAATAAATTTAATCAATATAAAATTAAATTGTAATTCAGTCTTTAATGTTGATGTCATTTTGTACAGGGAGAAAAGATGATAACATGACAAAGATATTTATAATTTTGGACTTCATTATCCTGTGGAAATTACTACATCTCTACAAATTATCAGTGTTTATTACAGAATATAGAAGTTAAATTATGCTATTCCTTTTTCTGTAACAAGTTCCATAACTATGAAATGATTTGCAGGATGGATACAGAAAACCAGTAGAAGTCAAGTGTGTATTTCAGCTGAGAGGCCATATTACTCCTGTTCGGACTGTTGCATTCAGTCCTGATGGACTGGCATTAGTATCTGGTGGACTTGGAGGTCTCATGAATATTTGGTCTTTACGGGTAAGATTATCTTAGAGGAGGCATGATTATTTTTTTAGTGTAAGTATCTCAAATGGTCAAGTCATCAGACTCTTTTTGTTTTCCCCCAGTATGTTACAAATGAGAGAAAGTGTAGTATAATATAATGGTATGATGTTATACTTAATAAAAGATAAATTGAAATTATACTTAACATTCAAGTAATTTGTATTTTAGGGTTCTACTACTTATTCACTCTTTAGTCTTGGTCACGTTAGTCAGGCCTTGCAGAAGCAGCTGCTCTTGTTACAGATGGGAACAATATATTCATTTACTACAAGAACTTGTCCAAGAATCAGACAATGTTTAGTATTAAACACTTCTAAATCCTTTGTTACGTTATGTCCTTTGTATGATAAAATTGCTAGATGGATTTTTGCTTTTAGTATAGACATTTCATTTTTTAAGAAGTTATTGAACAGCTTGGGAGTATATCATCCCTTAGGAATATACTTTGTATTTAAATAGAAAAGTAGCTCTATACACACTGACACAAAACACTTCTTTCCTTAGGATGGTTCGGTATTACAGAGTGTTGTAATAGGTTCTGGAGCTATTCAGACTGCGGTATGGATACCCGAAGTTGGAGTAGCTGCGTGTTCTAACAGATCAAAGGTGATACTGTGTGTTAAAGTAATCTTTTAAATTTTTGTACTGAGAATTATCTTATTAAAATAAAACCTTTGTCTTTTTCAAATAAGTATGCAGGCAGGACCCATCTCTCTCTGTTTATTGGCTTATGTTATCCAAACGTACTTGTGTACAAATCTGCTTGGGTAACTGACAGTCTGTCTAAACCTGTTATATTTGCAAGCTACGTGGCTTTGACTTTCAACTATCACTTGACCATAAAAAGATTTTTTTTTGAAGTATCCCATGTTGAGTTTTGGGCAGTGGAGGTGGAGGAGGGAGAAAACCTTCTGAGCTGGGGGTTATAAAGGATGCTGCACACTGGTTATATCAACTTTTCTGTTTAACAGTGGCAGCTGTAAATGGGACACAAAAATAGGATAAAGACACTTAATTTTTTGTTTATGCAGCATGAAGAGATGTTTCATTTCCCAAAACAAATAAAACTCCTTAGTGATTTAATTTAGTCTCAACCAGCCTCAACTTCAGATTTTTTTTAAGGAGCAGCAGAATTTACTTCAATGTTTTCTGTGTCAAGAACTTCTGGTATCTGAACAGAAGCTTCATAAGTGCCAATATTTAGAAGCCTGCATGTGTCCTGCACTTCCTCAAGTAATTAAAAAAAATACAAAAGAACAACAAAAACCCCCCCACAGCTGATTATTCCAAAAGATGGAATTTTTCGTGACCGAAGTTAAACATGGCACAAGATACGGTTTCTGTTATTAGAGTCATGGTGCATTTGATTCTAAATATTTGGGGATTTTTTGAAAGTCTTCTCTGAATTCGGCCCAGATGTTGAAGATCATATTGCAGAGCTAATACTTAAGGTTACAACAACAGTCACTGAAATGAACTCTGCTTATTAACATCTGTCTGCATTCTTCCTTGGAATGATAATCCTAATGTTGCCTTGAGAATGTGATGTTAACATATGAGGAAGTGGCATATGAACAGAGCTACTCCACGGTGCTTGTCAGCAGATTATTCACCAGCAGACATAAAAAATACTGAAGTTTATGTATTTCCTGGTCCCTTTGGAAACTAAGATAATTGGTGATAAATCAGTGGAGCTGAGCAATCCTGTTCTATGATTTTAAAATTTCTAATGTGTCTTGTGGCTGCTGTTATACAGGATGTGTTGGTAGTGAACTGTACATCAGAGTGGATATCTTCCAATCACATCCTTGCAACGTGTAGGACTGCACTGAAACAGCAAGGAGTTCTAGGATTAAATATGGCTCCTTGCATGCGAGCTTTCTTGGAACGTTTGCCAATAATGCTTCAGGAACAGTATGCTTATGAAAAGGTAAGAAAAGTTAATGAGAATACTTAAAATTCATGTCTGACTTAAGATAACTTTGAATCTCAGCAGGTTGCTGTGTTTCAAGACTGAAAATCCAAGACTTCCGTACATCCTTTTTGGAAGTATCTTTCAGTATTCTCAAAACTAGCAGCCTTTTAGTTTGAGAGTATTTAAAATCCTAGAAAAAATTTAAGTGTGGAAGAAAGTATTTGTCTACAGGACTAGCTTTGAAGGACTCCTGTTTCCGAATTGATGAATATATACTCCTAACTTTGCATGTTTGATTTCTCTCTCCCATCCCCCTCACCTTTAGCCCCATGTTGTTTGTGGAGACCAGCTTGTTCATAGTCCTTATATGCAATGCTTAGCATCACTCGCTGTGGGCCTTCACCTAGATCAGCTGTTGTGCAATCCTCCAGTACCACCTCATCACCAGAACTGCCTCCCTGATCCTTCAGCCTGGAGTCCCACAGAATGGGCCTGGCTAGAGTGTTTCTCAACTACCATAAAAGCTGCTGAAGCCCTGGCCAAGGGAGCACAGTTCCCAGAATCTTTTACTGTTCCAGACCTTGAGCCTGTTCCAGAGGATGAACTTACTCTCCTAATGGTAAAATGTGCTATACTGCCTTGACAACAAAGCATGTTAGTGTTAAGCATATGCTATGATGCAGTTAACATCTCTGAACTGCAAATATTTATAATGTATATTTATATATACACATAAGTACCAGCAATAAGTATACTTTTAATTAACTGTTACAGAGTGTACTGTAAAGATTGCTCCCTGTGTGTGTAGTCATGAATGCAAGTCAGTTGCATATTGAGGGGAAAAAAACACCAGTAATTTTCTGATATGATAGAAGCAAGAAATCTAGAGCTCAACTATACCGATTTCAGAGTAACTTTCTGGCACATTCCTACACTGAATTATTTTGGCAGAGGTAATTGTCTTTATAACTTGTTACAATATGTCAACCAAAATAAGAATGTAAGATTAAGAAAATTTTATCAGCAAGGTATGACATCTTCAGACAATGTTTGCGTTTAAAGCTTCAAAAAGCCCTAATAAGTATCTGTAAAAGGGAAAAGATTATTCCATCACAATTTTTTATTTTATTTTTTGATTGCAAGCCATGGATAATTGTGCCATTGATAGATCGGCATAGTAAGGAAATAAGCTTGGTCTATAGACAAAATTCAAGTATTTTAGTCTGCATACATTCATTTTTATTTTTGTATTTTTTAGAATAGTTTGAATTAGCATATTGTTATTAGTCAAAAAATAAATGTGTTACATAACAGCTAAATAATGTGCATCTCTTGAACTGAATGTCTTAACTGTGCCTTTTGTTGCATAGGATAACAGTAAATGGATCAATGGTATGGATGAACAGATAATGTCTTGGGCAACATCAAGGCCAGAGGTTAGTAAAATTGAATTTTATTTATGTTTCAACATGGCAAGCTTTTGAAAGTACTCTTTTTCTAAAGCATCCTTTCATGCTATGCCATAGGATTGGCACTTGGGAGGCAAATGTGATGTGTATCTGTGGGGAGCAGGAAGACACGGACAGTTAGCAGAAGCTGGTAGAAATGTCATGATACCAGTAGCAGCACCTTCATTCTCTCAGGCTCAGCAGGTGATCACTTAAACATATGTTTTTATTTTTATTGATTTATAACATGTATTATTGTTTGTTTGTCAAAATCTCTATCTAAATGTCTTCAATTTGTTGTTTGAATTTACCACGAAGTACACTCAAACATGTATTTTCACTAAAGAAGTCTTTAATTATTTGACAATTTCAAATTAAGCCATTGAAATCTGACAAAACAAAATTGCTTGATAGGAGCATGACTTGAAAATACCCAAACAGCTCTAGCATAATTCACGTGCCCATTTTGTTTTCTGGGTTAAAATTAACATTTAGGATGGAAATGTCAAGATAAATCTCACATAGGAGCATATTGTGATTTCTCTCACTGGAAGATCTTCAAGGTCCCTTCCAACCTAAGCCATTCTATGATTTTATGGTTCTGTAAGAAGGTTTGCCAAAACTAGTAGCAAGAATCAATGAAATAATTTGTATTAAGATGTGATTAGGTACT
Source organism: Anser cygnoides (assembly GCF_040182565.1). Classification (NCBI taxonomy): domain Eukaryota; kingdom Metazoa; phylum Chordata; class Aves; order Anseriformes; family Anatidae; genus Anser; species Anser cygnoides. The sequence continues at coordinate 14,738,569 of NC_089883.1, forward strand.
AAAACTCCATTAAACATGGGATGAGTGATGCTAATAGGGTTGTTGTGAAGGTATTTCTAATGTGACAGAATCTGTGGCCTTGACAAAAAAAAAAAAAATGGTACATTTTATCACAGGACTTACAACATTGCTGCATCTAAAACAAAAATAACACCTGTGTATTCTTCTCGACTAGGTTGTTTGTGGTCAGAATTGTACTTTTGTCATTCAAGCTAATGGCACAGTTTTGGCTTGTGGAGAAGGGAGCTATGGGCGACTGGGACAAGGAAATTCAGATGATCTTCATGTGTTAACGGTCATTTCAGCACTGCAGGGTAAGACTGTTTGGTTTGAAATTACTCGATTGATAGAGAACAAATAAGCATTTTGGCAGTTAATATAATTATTTGTCTAGACACTTTTCACAGATTGACATATTGAACTATTGTAGTCAGTAAATAAAAAATTGAACAAATAAACTAGCTTTTTATTTCTTCTCATGATTTAAGTAGTGACATATTAAAATTCCTTAATTTTCAGAAGGCTTTGAGGAAAAGTGTTTGCCCAAGATAGCAACGTTTCATTTCAAAGCTAACAGCAGGTCAGAAGCATAGGTTGCACATGAGAAGATGAAGAGTTCCTTCAAAATAAAAATAAAGCAATTGCTATAAGAAAAAACTATACTCATGGTTGCTTCCTTTCCCTGGCCTTAATGTGCTACCACTAGGGGCACTTGGTGGATGCATATGAAGAGTTCATTATAATTTACTGTAAGCGCTGTTTTCTCACTTTTCTTTAACAGGCTTTGTTGTAACACAGCTGGTGACCTCTTGTGGATCTGATGGACATTCCATGGCTTTAACGGAAAGTGGGGAAGTCTTTAGCTGGGGTGATGGAGATTATGGCAAACTGGGACATGGGAACAGCGACAGACAGCGCAGGCCTAGACAAATAGAGGCTCTGCAAGGAGAAGAAGTGGTGCAGGTTCCACAGCATTTTTTATTCCTCTTATGAACTGCAGATATTGTAACTTAGTGCTAGGAATACTGGCTTGGGGTAACCAGTACAGATAGCGATAGAGATGTTCCAGAGCCTTTGTCAGTCTTGCCAATTTGAATTCAGATACTGAATGAAAACAGGCAACTTCTGACTTCTTTCTGAGCATTATGAAGCGAGTTGATAATTCCCACTTGAAGAATGTTACGATCACAAGACTCACTGGTGGTATGTGATGTTACTTGACACTTGTTATTTGAGAAGACTAAAAATTTGAAAGAGCCTGGAAGTAAGGGATGATCCAAAAGGCTGTCAAAACACAGACACAACTTAGCAGTTTCCCTTGGTCTTTGTCAGATAGATATCTTTGACCTTTAAAACAAGTCACCAGTCCTCCTCCTCCTTACTAAGTCTGCTTTATAACAGTCCAAAAAAAGTTACCTGGCTTTGTCTGAAAGCCTTTATTCACACAGGTATCCACCTGTCTTCCTCCTAACTTTACTGTGATGGAAAACAAAAAGAGGTAGAATGTTGAGTCATTAATACTACAATACAATATCTGTACTTTACATCTTTATGAAGTAAATATGTTGTGTGTGAAAAGGATATTACATATTTATGTGTGTAATATTTTTTCCCTAAAATATAAATTACATGTATAAATTACAATTATTTTATTTCTAGATGTCATGTGGCTTCAAACACTCAGCTGTAGTGACAGCGGATGGCAAACTTTTTACATTTGGAAATGGTGATTATGGTCGATTAGGACTTGGAAATACTTCCAATAAGAAACTTCCAGAAAGAGTGACAGCACTGGAGGGTTACCAGATTGGACAGGCATGGTTTATTTAAAACTGTAATCATATATTTGTTTAAAGCTGATATTTTCAATATATTTTAGTGTTCTTTTTTTTAATTTTGGCTTTTATTTTGATTGTAATAGCGGAATTTGAGTATGTGTATTTTTTCAGATTTCTTTCCTGGCTTTTGATCCTCTTTGTACAAAACTGCAACCCGTCCCCCACATTTTTTAAAACATTGTAAAGTTTCAATATGTAGGCATTAAGTATGAATTCATGAGCTAAAAAAAACAACACAACTAATGTGGTCCTAAATGTCTTGAAAACACTATATGAAGCAATGCAAGTTTCAGTGTCTTTAAAGGGATAGTTATTTTCTAAAATGTGTTTTTTTTTTTTTCTAGAAGGTATTTGGGTTGTGCAAGTTTGTAGTAAGTTGGCAAAAACTGTAGTAATAACATATTTCTTTGAACCAGGTGGCTTGTGGACTCAATCATACTGTAGCTGTGTCAACTGATGGCTCAATGGTTTGGGCTTTTGGAGATGGAGATTATGGTAAACTTGGTTTGGGAAATTCCACTGCAAAATCCTCACCACAGGTTAGAATTCACAGGGGAAATCCCTCTTTCAATAAGTTTTCAGCATTGCTAAATGTATTGCGCAGAATTCAGAATGTAGTTTTCAGAATTTAACTTAGTAATTCCAGAGGCTATACTATTCTAATAAAATCTAGCAAAAATAATTCTGATCATATGTTATGCTAAGCATGACACTCTAAAGCATCTCATGTAAACCAGTCTCACCTTATGTCAGAGATAATACGAACAGTGACAGTCATAGGATTCGTTTAAAGCAGAGAGGTTCCTTATTTTGGAATTTGTGGGGAAGGTTGTTTCCACACTGATGGGCTTCCTCTGATGCCACCCCCACCAATCACCAGTAATTTAAAGGTCTTTTGAATCATTGCACATAGAATAAGATGTTAGTTCTGTTAAAGAAAAAGAGAAAACTGTGTCTCAGTTTCTTGTATTCATGTACAGGCATTAATCAGAGTAATGCTGTATTGTATGCATTGCATTGTGGGAATTATAAATTTTATCTTTGGAAGCAGAAGATATATATGTAATTCATATTTGCTTTCTGTTTGTACCCTCATAACATCATAGCTCTTTGTCCTCTCATTTACCCCCTTAGAAAGTGGATATTCTTTGTGGAATTGGAATAAAAAAAGTTGCCTGTGGAACCCAGTTTTCTGTTGCATTGACAAAAGATGGTCATGTATATACTTTTGGACAAGGTAGGGCAATCTGGTATTTAGATCTTTCCATCTATATGTTTCTGTGTATTGAAAGTGAAAATGAAGAATATTAAGACGCATTTATAAGAGTGACCCAATGTGGATTTTGGAAGTACAGCAATGCAGTATTAACATAGGCCTAAAATCCAGACTTGTGGCTGTATCTAGTTTGATCTCACAAAAACTATCTTTCAAAATATTCTAATTTAGCTTTTGAAGAGTGTTTTCCTTAATCTTCATCAAATTTCACCCATCCAAATGCAGTGGGTTACTTGAATGTTCACTTTGCCTCATAAATCCTATACCTACACAAATCGTTCAAAACTCTGGACAGGCAAGTTGCCAGCTACACTGAAATAAACATATTTGCTCTTAAGTCAGTTAACTCCTGTGTGTTGGAAAATTATATGCTTAGATCTAGAAGTCTTGTTTTAATAGATTTTGGTTTTGTTTCAGATTTACAGTGAAAATAACAATTTTGGCAATATTAATGAGCACATGTAAGATTTTGTAGGAAATGTACACTAAATTTCTCTATTTAGTCCCAGTTCTAAGAGTACCTAAGAGTTGCTTTTTGTCCCTCCCTGACTTTGCCTGCAAGTAAAATTCATTTTTTGATGTTCTTTACATACGTGGATATTTCCTTGCAATTTCAGATCGCCTTATAGGTTTACCAGAGGGCCGAGCTCGAAATCACAACAGACCCCAGCAAGTTCCAGTACTGTCAGGAGTCTTTATTGAAGACATAGCTGTAGGAGCAGAGCATACGCTTGCTTTATCATCTACAGGGGATGTATATGCATGGGGTAGCAACTCTGAAGGACAGGTATATACTATTTCCTGTTTATTTCTAACCTTTATAAGGCTAATTACACTTTATAGATGTCGTTGTAATGTATACCTTTTGGTGGAAAATCAAACTCTCCCCTGCCCCTCAGATGGCTGCTCTAAGAGAAGGGCAAAGTTGCTCCTCTGATATTTCAGGATTGAGTATTTGAGAATGCTTGTTGAGCAAGTTGTTTAGAATAGTTTCTGAAAGAAGTCTGTCTAATTTTAGAATGATGCTTACTTTGTATTTTTGAAAGAGAAATGTTAGTGTAAAAAGAAAAAAAATAGAGAAACTTGGTTCTGAAAGCCTATTTTATGTTTTCCCTTGCAGTTTAAAAAGCTTGGTTTATATGGTGTAGGAATAATTTTTTATACTTTTATGATACAAAGTTACCACTTTTAGAAATGAAATTCAAAGCTATCAGTAAAAAGTCAGAATAGGTTTAGTAGACATTCTCTTTACACAGATTGTGTTTTCATAAACTATTGTAAGAGCTTCTATGCTACAGCAGAAGTGGTATTTAAATGGTACAGAAGAGGCATGAGCTGTGTTGACTATGCATGAGAGGTTGTGCATAGATGAATTTCTCAGTGTACAAAACATCTTGCAAAAAATCTGTAGCTGTTTTAAGGTTTCTTTGCCACCTAAATTTGCTACTCCCATTAAGGGTGGATGTAATGTTTTATCCAAAATAAAAGGTAAATGATAGCATAATAAAAGATTAAAAGCTAAATATTTTAACCCAGTATATGTTGTCAATAAGAATCGCTCTTTACTGTTTGCTCTGAATCTTTGCTGAGAGTGTTTTAGAAGTATTTCCATAGTTGTTGATTCTTCCTTGTGCCTTTTCCATCTGTTACAAATTGTCAGCTTGGACTTGGCCATACCAACCATGTCAGAGAACCAACCCTAATAACAGTCCTGCAAGGAAAAAATATTCGACAGATTTCAGCAGGACGTTGCCACAGTGCTGCCTGGACAGCACCGCCTGTTCCACCAAGAGCTCCAGGTAAAAAACAGATGGTTTGTATGGTTGTTTGATTTAGTCTTTTTGTTTCCCGAGGGATGAATGCAACTGGAGCCTTGGAACGTTTGGACAAATTCGTTTCACATTCATTCAGTTTTCAAATTATCTTAGTCTCTGAATTTTGCTACCCTTTATGACGAAATAATGCATTCTTTCTTTTACTGTGGTAGGCGTTTCAGTGCCTTTACAGCTTGGTTTACCTGATGCCATTCCACCACAGTATGGGGCACTGAAAGAAGTGAGCATTCATACAGTAAGAGCAAGGCTCAGACTGCTGTACCATTTTTCTGACCTCATGTACTCTTCATGGAGATTACTTAACCTCAGTCCCAATAACCAGGTAAAATTCCATTTGAAAAATACAGCTTAGCTGTGTTGTGTTGTGCCATGTCACTGGAAAGTTTCTCACCAGATAAAGACAGACCTTATTGGTAGGTTCTGTAGTTTTTGTTTGTATGTTTTTTATTTATTTAATAAACAAATATACAGATCTGGATTAAGCCAGACATTTTCAAATATCATTGTGTATTTTCATTTACGCTAATATTGACATGTCAGTGTTTTAGTTTCCAAAAACTTAGTAGCCTCAAAGCTATAAACAAAAAGTGCTAACCTGTTTCTTGAAATATTGAAGTGCTAGTGATTAATTATGAAGGTTTTTACTCTGTAAGGAATTGAATTAATGACCTTTATTAATGTTTATTCTCATACTGCCTTATTGCAGAACAGTACATCTCATTACAATGCTGGAACGTGGGGAATAGTTCAAGGACAGCTAAGACCCTTGCTAGCACCACGAGTGTACACACTCCCCATGGTACGCTCTATAGGAAAAACTATGGTTCAGGGAAAAAACTATGGGCCTCTGATTACTGTAAAAAGAATATCAACCAGGTCAGTATTGTTTTCACAGGGAATGTATTTGATATCAAATACTGATATTCATACATTTTCCATAACTTCTAGTATACCATTCTCTCTATACAGCTTTATTATGACCAAGTAACTTCACTAGCCTTTACATTTTTATGAGTTACATTGTATGGCTGTTCCTCTCTTCTCTTTTTCAAAAGAGGTCGGAAATGCAAGCCCATTTTTGTACAGATAGCAAGACAAGTGGTAAAGCTGAATGCATCAGACCTTCGCCTACCTTCCCGTGCCTGGAAAGTGAAACTGGTTGGAGAAGGAGCCGATGATGCAGGGGGAGTGTTTGATGACACTATTACAGAAATGTGTCAGGTATGAAGAGTCTATTACTTCAAAATGCCTGGTAGAGTTTTTGTTGTATCTGGTGTTTGTTTGTATTTGTCAGATTTCCTTATGCAGCATGCTAAATTCTTATTCTTCAGTCCTGAGTCATAGTACTAGAACTGTCTACTTATGGATGTCTCCGAGGAAAAATAAACCTTCTTCAAATTGTGGCAATGAGATGCAAAAAAGCCACACTGTAACTTAGTGTTACAATAGGCCACCTTGAAGTTCCACAATAGCCCCTACTCGTTATGGGAACATTTTGCAGACCCCCTTTCTGTCCAGCCAATATGTTCTATAAGATTGTAGGCATAAAATACAGTAACACCTCTGTCAGGGGTTTCTAACATATGTGAAAATCTGTTGCCTGTTGGGTTCAGTGCTGGAAAGGAGTTCAGTGGCAGAAAGTATTTTTACTATGACCGTAGCCAGAATATTGTTGCTATACAGATTCATCTGGAAACTGAGGGCTATGGGCTAGGACTAAGATAGATCTGGTTGCTTTTAAGGCACGACTATGATTGTAGCCAGGAGAAGGATTGAAAACTATACTGGCTGGAGAACTTTGGTTGTTCCTTTACTCTTCCAGGAGTATTACATCCCAAAGAATGAGAATTAATGCTGTCAAAAGAGGATAATTAATAGGCCTGCTTAGTCTGGGACAGGGGAACAGCCATAGTTAGTGCTGGAGCTGGAATTGGAGTTACAGTTAGGATACAGGATGAAAGGAACTAAAGAACTGTTTATTAATGATATTTCTAATACCGGTTAGACCAGAGAGGGTTGATTCAGATAAGGACTTGAGGCCTAACTTACAGATTCTTTCCTAGGCAGTTTACATTCACTGTGAGGTGTAATGAGGGCTCAGAAAATAATTCATTGAAAAATTTGGTACATTGGTAGTTCATGCAAAAAGTGCACTTGGTAGGGTGTATAGCTTAGGGCTTTTGATCATTTCTAGAACAGGTACCAGGAATATATCACAGAGTAGTCACAGCGAAAGAATGATTATAGTCTGACATACAGGCAGGCCTTCAAATAAACTTGATTTTATTAAGGAAAACCAGCCCTACCATTGTTGCTTTCTCTTAAGTATTCAAAAGAATTTTTAATAAGTAATAATCTCTGTCGTAGACTATTCTGTCTTGTAATGCTATAATGTCAAAATATTTCTGTAATAGGTTTCTTGTCCCTGTGTCTAAGAATGCTTTTTTTTGTTGTTGTTGATTTTTAAGGAACTGGAAACTGGAGTAGTAGACCTGCTTATTCCTTCTCCAAATGCTACTGCTGAAGTAGGCTACAATAGGGATAGGTAAGTTGTCCAGGATTTCTTTTTATTGCAGATGTAAGTTGGTGAAAATTAACTTCTGTTAACTACTTTATACCAAATGGTAAGACTTCACGATTGTCCCTAGTACATTCTTTTCCTTCAGGCTGTGATGTTACTTTGACATGAAGGAGAAGGTGTGGTTTAAATGTGAACTTTCTGGATTGCTGATACAGAATTTAGTGTAACATTAAGAATTTCAGTATTTGTGGTCAGGGTTAAATTTGCCCATCTTGGCCTCCTTTATTTCAACAGTCAAAAATAACAATAATCTACTTATTTGGACACCTCTTGCTGATAATTGTGTTGACAATTACTATGCTGTGCCTAGAAATATTTCTTCTTTTGCCTCTAATGAAGTAGCACAGAAATTATACTATAGTCTTTTGACCGTCTTTTCTTCCAGGTTTCTCTTTAACCCTTCAGCATGTTTAGATGAACATCTGATGCAGTTTAAATTCTTGGGTATTCTCATGGGTGTAGCTATTCGTACAAAAAAGCCATTAGATCTTCATTTGGCTCCAATGGTTTGGAAGCAACTTTGTTGTATCCCACTCATCTTGGAGGATTTGGAGGAGGTAGATCTGCTCTATGTGCAGACCCTCAACAGCATTCTTCACATTGAAGACAGTGGGATTACTGAAGAAAATTTCCATGAGGTAAGATGCAAAAGTTGGAGCTTTTGAGTTTATTCTGAAAGTGGTCACTTCTATCAGATTAACCTTAATCTCAGTATTAATTTTATTATATGATTAAATATTTCCATTACTGGGATAACAAGGCCTTGATAAGCATTTGGAATAGTTCATGACCTAAATATATTTCTAGGTGACTGATAGTAAAATATTAAACCTAGATCACTTGATTGACTTACACTAAACATATTTTTTCTGTTTTGCCTAACAGATGATTCCTTTAGATTCTTTTGTTGGTCAAAGTGCTGATGGTAAAATGGTTCCCATAATCCCTGGAGGGAACAGTATCCCACTTACCTTTTCAAACAGGAAAGAATATGTGGAGAGGGCAATTGAGTACAGACTTCATGAAATGGACCGTCAGGTAAGAATCTCATCATGATCCTCTCCACATTGTTAACATGAACAGCATTTTTGATTCGTGTAAGTTTCCATTACAGTTTATTAGGGAATATGAAAAGTTTGGTTTTCTGCTGTATCCCCAAGGATTTTTTTCCCCACAAGCTCTTATAGTTCTTTTTAGTTGTTGTTTTTTTGTTGTTGTTGTTCTAAGTCAGTTCTATTTTTCTTAGCAACTGCTCAGTTGACAAAAGAGTACTGGAAATGAGAATTTCTTTTTCATCAGAGCAGTTCCATTGCAACTGTCAATTCTTGAGAAACTTTGCCACAATTGTGTGCACTATGCACTGTTACTAGACATGATAGCAACATAGAGTCTAGCTGAAGTAAGTATTGTGGACAGACATTAGTTTAACTGAAAACTGTTTCTCTTCTGCTTTAGCAAAGAAACTACAAATATAAATGTTCTGAGAAGTATTAATTACCTATTTGCAAATTTCTGTGTGTTTTGTCACTCATGTAGTGAAGTTTGAAAAAGCACTATGATAATTAGATGTTAGGAATATTCTTTTCCTTTTTCTCAAGACATAGCTGCATGCAGAATTGCAGAGTTCTAACCTGTGTTAGAAAAATAAGCTACTAACTTGTACTTTAAGTTCTGCTGTATTGTGGCAGAATCTTTTATGTGTAATTACTTTTAAAAATAGCTTTATTTTAATAATATTTTTAATATTCTCCAGAATTTTGCGAGGTTGTTGACCATGCAGGGTATGCATGTGTGGGAGGTTGTATTTGGCAGATATTCTCTCTCCTTACCCTGTTCATTAGCAGATACATTGCCTTTGCATTTATTTGGATGGTACAATAAGTGGCAGAAGTACGACAATTGCATTTCCAATGTCTCTTCTTTTTTTTTGGCAATAGGTGGCTGCTGTAAGAGAAGGAATGTCTTGGATTGTTCCAGTTCCCTTGTTGTCTCTTCTGACTGCTAAGCAGTTGGAACAAATGGTCTGTGGAATGCCAGAAATATCAGTTGAAGTTCTGAAGAAAGTTGTGCGTTACAGAGAAGTTGATGAACAGCATCAGCTAGTACAATGGTTCTGGCATACCCTTGAAGAATTTTCAAATGAGGAGAGAGTGCTTTTTATGAGGTTTGTGTCAGGAAGATCTCGATTGCCAGCCAACACAGCTGATATCTCTCAGCGATTCCAAATAATGAAGGTTGATAGGGTAAGATGCTGGTTTTATTTTTATTATTATTATTATTATTCCTGTCTAGTTTAATCTGTCCTTTGGCAATAGCAGCTAGGTTTCCATAACTGCAAATTTACAGAGAAAGTCAGGGATAGGATATGCCCTGAGCTATTAAAGCCAAAGATTTTATTTGTGCAGGAGCATTGAATACTGCATGAATTGCATATTAATTCAGTTGGTATATTTACTATGATTCTGTGATTGGAGGTCAACACAAGCCCTTGCACAAGAAACAAAACCTCTTCTGTTGTAACTTGTCCACAGTCATTTTCTGTTCCAATTCCTTTCTTCATTCGATAGTTTTCACTCCTTTAAGTTTGTATTAAGCAGCAACATATGACCACTAGTGAGCTCTAAGTCCTAAAACCACTGTAATGAATTTACAATATATTACTTTACATACAGGTTGCATACATTTTGCATTGTGTTTGGGGTTTGTGCAGTGAAAGGATATTGTCTGAACAATATGAATCAAAAACTTGGGCAAATATAAGATAACAGTGTTTTGACTGTCATCTTTGGTGAGGTGTCTCAGGTTGCTTCATGTTAAGGCACAGTATGGTATGTAATTTGAATGTTGCTTGGTATCTTCAGGTGGGCTTCTAAATAGTAGTGTGGTCAAATAGTTGCATTTCATTAGTGAGTGGAATAACTCACACAGCAGGTGATATAGCAGTAGTTTTGCACATACTGAAGGATAAAACAATTGATGTAATAAACAAGAGAGGCTAGTCTGCTTCTCAGAAGAAATATTGAGATACAATGAGAAAATGCTGAATGATAGAGGCAGGGAAGAAGGGATCAATGAAATATGGATATGTTGCATTTTTTTTAACTTTATTCACAAACTTAACAGTGTCCCACCTTTTATCCATTTCCACAGCCTTACGACAGCTTGCCTACCTCACAGACTTGTTTCTTTCAACTGAGGCTCCCACCTTACTCCAGTCAACTAATCATGGCAGAGCGTTTGCGCTATGCAATCAATAATTGCAGGTCTATAGATATGGACAATTATATGCTCTCACGGAATGTGGACAATGCAGAGGGCTCAGACACAGATTATTGACATTCTGTGAACAAAATCATCTTCCTTTTACTACGAATAGTGCCCTAAGTCCAATTTGTTGTTGACATAATTTTATGGTAACCATAGATGTTTTAGGAGCATAAAAACAGATGTTAATAAACAGTGGCCACAGTTTAGTTACTCTAAATGTAACAAAAAATTAGATGTTTTTATTTTTTGTGATTGTAAAAAAAAAAAAAAAAGAAAAAGAAAACAAAAAAGTATGATAAGTAATTTTTTTCTCCTTTTTTGGGTCACTTTTGATAAGTTTGCATGGAGACATTTTGGTGCATTTTTGTTGGGAATAGTACATTTGTAAGCCCTCCCAGTGAACATGAAGAGTTGTACATTGTGTATAATTGTTCATTAGCAAGGACAGTTTTACATGAATATTCACATATTTATTTTGTTTTAATTTGAATTGCCTGTGCAGGGTTCCTTATGCAGAGAAAAATAAAGCAAATTCAAGAATTGTTTGCTTGTATGCATTTGTGAATTGTGTATTGATATACTTAGTCTTCATACTTTTTCGTTTTGTCTCAGGAAATTGTAGTATTGCAGTATTTAGACAGGACATGACTTTTGAAGCATCTTAAAATGTTTATTTTCAAGTAATCTGATAGGTAGGACCGTGCCCTGCTTTCTTAATATCTTTGAGGCTTTTTCAGGTATACCATTAGCTTATGCTTTGTACTTCAATATGAGTTAAAGTTGTACTTGATTCCTTCTTGATTTTCACTTAAACATTTTTCTTTTGCAGAGTAGTAATTGCTGACAATAATAATATACAGCCATCTTGACTTGGAAATCTTAAACCTTTTGTCCAAAAAACACCCCATCCTCTTTGATATACAGGAATTGATGTAACTGATCCTAATCAGAGTACAAATAAATTAAAATGAAGGTGACAGGCTAGTTGTTGAAGCTGTGGGTTTTATATACGTTCTGAGTATACGACTTTGATTTTAGTAAACTGCATGCGTTTGGTCTCTGTCACAGCTGTAATTGTGTTATAGTCAGCAGTGCCTGGCTTATGCTGTAATGTTCATATCTGGTTAGGACGGTGATGTACTATTACCAAGAAATTTTTATTCTATGTCTTAGGGAAGTGCTGATGACAATTCCTTTCAGTCTCTATATCTGAACTATAATTTGTGTCAAACTGCAAATGCTGTTTTATGTTCAGGAACCCAGTTCAACCAGGCTGAGAAGGGTAGTGTCTTTCCCCAGGTGAGTCGCTGCTGCTCTGGCTTGATGTTCCTCCTCATTCTCACTGGAATCCTTGGTAGGATGCTGTGGGGCCTGAGGGCTGTGGAGAAAATTTATGAACCTAAACTCACTTGGTACACCACTAGTTTGTCTGAGTCTGGAGAACACAGGCATTCCTGTTTTATGTTAGCAGGGATTATTAGGGAAGCTTCCCAGTTGTCCAAGATGGAACCTGATGTATTGCTGCTGGCTAATGTTGGTCAAAGGGCTGAGCAAAGAGCTTCCAGATCCAGGTTTTATCTTGTTTATTCAGTTAGGACTCACTGTTGGCTCATGAAAAAGGCAAATGGTTCTTGAGCTATGACCAAGAACCAGACTGCAGCATGAAACATCTAGAGGGGGACTTCCAATTGTTTGGGGAGAAGGAGGGACTCAGGGCTCTGAAATCATGCAGTTCAGTTTCCTGCCTCATCGTGTACTATGGTTCCAAATTGGACTGAGATTTCCCCATCCTGTCACTATGTTGTGAGGAAGTATATTCACATTGTGGCTTAAATTTGTAGGTGTTGTACATATATAAATATATATATATATATAAGGCTACAAATAAGAATGGAAACTGCTATAGAATGTAGTGTATGATTGTATACTAGACCTCATTGATGTGACTCAAATCAGTGCTACCAGTTTGCCAGTCTGTTTCTATCAGATGGAGAAGATAGTAATACTGTGCCTGAAAAATTGGAGTTTAGTATGGACTATGCACTTTGTTTTTTGGAAAATTAGGATATTTTTGGAGGCAGTTTACAGTTAGGTAAGAGGATAACAATGTTTACAAATACTAATGTTCATTAAAAGTTTTGAGTGTGATTCCTTTAATTGAGCCATTTTGTTAATTGTGCTTGTCCTTTAGATATTCTATCTTAGCATGATTAAATCTATCAAGTGCTTAATTATTTTTATTTTATTCTACCGTTTGTTTTTACTGTAATTACATTGTGCATGCATTCCTTTTAATCTGCTGATTGTCTTATTTCTGTTGCTTAGGCATCTAAGTGAGACTGGAATCACGTTCAAGTTTCCTGCATAATGCCTCTTCTTATACCTAATTGCATATGGAGATAAAGAATGTACAGCGCTGACTCTGTTGTACTGTTCATTGGAGACCATCTGAGAAAGTTCTAACTTTATGTCAGTTTAAGTGTATTTTTGGTATGCAAACCTCTCCCTGTGGAAAAAGAGTAAATATTACCAGTGTATGTCAGCATTCCATAGGATAAGTAAGTCATATATGCCGTTCTTTAAAGGCAAAAAATGTGTGCAGCTCAGTCTTGCAACAAGCCTACTGATGACAGGGTTGTAGCACTAGGCCACAGCAAGGTAGGCTGTGAGCTATTTCAAAGTGTCATGCCCCATTCCCCTTCCGTTTTTCAGCATTGGATGGGACAGGTGTAAGACTGCAGCAGGGAATATCAGTGATAACAAATGCATATCAGAGGTAAGAACAGGTGTGTGACTGTGTTTATTTAGACCCTTTTCAAATTAATGAGGTACGGAGCACACTATGCTTAGAAATGTTAAATTCCAAATCCAGCTAGAGAAAAGAAAGCTTGAAAAGCTTTTCGCCACGTGTATTGTGCTGGGTAGGTTATGTATAGGAAAGCACTTCATTGCCAAAAGCCTCTTTCTCTTGTTACACGTGACTACTGTTTGCTGCTGTTTTTTACTGTACGTGTGGAATACCTAACCTTTTCCTCACACCTCAGTTCTCAAGAAACAATTGCTCTCTCTGATTTTATAAGTCTGTCACTTCTTGAAACCCTAATTTATGTTGTTTTATCCTGTTTCTAACCTGGGATTAAATAATTTCTTCTCTTACACCTCTGGTTATTTCCAATCACTTTTTCCTTTTTTTTTTTGTACACCTAGGAAGTATATCACTAGCCTTTTGGGCTGTCAGATACCTGGTTAGCCCTTTGAAACAGGCAGGCAGACTACAGCAGAGAGAAGATGAGCAACCAGTCCCCAAGACTAGAGGTAGGCAAGTTGCTCTAACCTGATGAAGCCTTATTCTTAGTGGAGGTAGCAGTAGAAGAGTTGGCTCATCCAACAGCCTTGGAATGTAGTGGTAGGTAGTATGTACATCTGTCATGCTTAGAGGGGAACTAGTAAGAGCAGAATGTATTACTGAACAGCAGTATTCTCCAAAGAGGTTAACGAATGATCAGCTCAGGTCTGGAAATTTGATCTATATCTGGCATTTAGCTAGGTGATGAAGTTGAACTGAAAAAACTACCACTGCTTGTAAGTAAACAGTTTTACCATGCTGCAGGTCTTTGTTCCTCTTCTGTTTTATTGCCAATATGATCTGTGTTTCACAGTGAAAATTTGAAGTGTCACCTGGATGTTGCTTTTCCCCTATTTTGTGGGAAAAGGCATGAACTTTTACAACTAAAGTCGTCTTTGCTACTTACATCTGATAACATAGGTGCAGCTTCTGAGCAGGCATTGTTTTTTTTATACTGCTTTTCTTTTGGTATTTTTATGAAATATATATAACAAGCCCTCCTCCCTCCGTACCTGGTAAGTTAGATTTAGAATGTGTGATGATTAAAAAATGTTTCAACAACGTTAAGAGAACTTTGACAGAGCTCAAATGGCTTGGGACTGAGGAAAACTTTAAACATGCTTCCATCTTTGCATCATAGCCTAAGTAAAATGTACCAATGTATACTTACTTGGGAAAACAATTTGGAAATTAAGAAAATTGATTATTGATGCTAAAAATAAATTATCAGCACAACTGTGTTCAAATTTTACCATGTCACAAAAGAAATATCCATAATCAAGGAGAACAGCAAAGTAATATAACTTTGAGCATTTGTATAGAAATAAACCAAAAAATCAAGTAAAAGAGTGTTCTGAGGCCCTCTTTTAACACTATAAATAAAATCAGAAACAGTTCTGAGAGAAAATTGGCAAAAAGGTATAAAAAAAAATACGTACAGCTGCAGACCCACGTTCATATTTTATAGATACTTAAAAATCTGTTAGATCTGCAGAGGTGTAGCTTTCATCACAGAGGGCTCAGAGAGAGCTAGCATCACAGGAGGGTCTTTGGTTATTAATGTGACTTAAAGAGTTCATAGCTTCTGGCTCATCAATATATGAAATTGGTATTTTCTCCATGCATAAATTGTGTACTCAAGGTAAGGATTCTGTCGGCTTCCCAATTTACACATCATAATTGGTTTATTCAGACCACCAATCTTCTTTCCAACTTACAAATGCTGTTTTAGGATTGATGGTTTTTCTTCCCTTCTGTGCTTCCAGTTTTGTTCTGTGCTTTCGTAGTGCATAAGGATCCTACTTTTAGTTTTAGGATCCTACTTTTTAGTTTTAGGACTGAGTTAATGAAATAGCAGAATATTATAGTGTCATGCTATTAAGTATTTCTAAGTTGTGCAAATAAAATTACTAAATTACTTTGTCTTCTAAGTGAGTGATACTTCTGGACGCTCCTACTGATAAAGTATTTCTCTAGGATTTCTTATCTAGTTGACTAAGTATCTGCAATGCTGTGATTTATTTCTTAGTTCAGCCAAATTAGAGAGTTCCAAAGGATATCTGTGGATCAGTAAGCCAGGATGGTAAAGGAGGAGTAAGTATATTAATTTGTGTTGAAAGCTGTAAAATCCTTTCTATTTTTCATGAAAAATGATGAAAATAGCACATAGTGTTTTCAGGAGTCCATAGCTAGCTCACCATTTCTAGCAGAAGAAGGAATAAGCCTTAGGAATGTAGGCTATAAAAATATTTCTGCTGAGATTGTTTGAAACTTATCTTCCTAAAAAAACTGATTGGAAATACAATTTTACAGTACCACTCTTCCAATAAAAAATGTCTTCCAGTGGAATTTGATAGCGTATTTCCTTTCTGTTCAAATATGAACAAAAGATGAGCTATTAGATGAAGTAAACATTTATTTCAGGACTATCTGAAGCATCACAGCTAAATTTGACATTACAATACCCAAAGCATTTTTCTCCCTGTAGCTTTAATAAAAGGAACAGCAGTACTGTAAAAAGAGTACAGTGAGAAATAGGAAAATCAAGCCAGCTGTTCCTAATTAATCAAGGCCTAACTTCAGAACTTGTTTCTACATTTTGGATGACAGTGAGAGGGGGAAAAAAAATCTTTACTTCATTTCACACATTCTTTTTAGAGAGGTCTTTCTAAATTTTAAAGAAGCAGCAGCAGCTTTCTAGGTATTTGTGACAACCTGTAATAATTTTCTAGATAGCAATTTAAGAAGTCACAAATTCTGTTCGTTAGAGAAAAAGTTAGCTTATATTTCAGTTATATAGAAGATTAAAGTGCAGACTAGCAGTAGGCCTGCAAAGTTATAATTGTTGATACATCTACAGCTGTTAAAATGCAACAAAGCTATAAAATTATTTTAAACTGTGGTAGTCTTGATACACTTGAATTCCAGCAATGGAATTTCCAGTTTATTAGCAAGTTTCATTAATGTTGTGTTTCCAGTGTAGTGAGATTATCAACAGTTTCAAGGTCATTATGTTCATAATGTCAATGAAAACCAGAATACTATGATGCATGCACTTAAATTGCTGCAATTAAGAAGTTTTGAATAGTTGTTATGTCATGGAACAGAAATGTTGACTCTCTTAATGGGACAGAGCAGTATTTCCATATGTTAGTATTTCTAAATTTGCCTTAAGGACACATACACTGAGGTATTCTTACTCTGGGTAAGATTTTAATTGCAAATGAAATCTTAACTGCTGTACACTTCATTGTGAATTAAGCTGGAATTGTTCAGGATCCATTGAGCTTGTCAAACTGGTCTGTATGCAGCCTTTTGTTTGACACCTGAGCTGTACTGACATCTGGTATTCTAGAAAAAAAAATAAGTTATCAATAGCCAGATATAACCATCTGTAATTTTTGTAAGCATAACGTTCTATACTGGATCATGTTGAATGGGAGAGAAATTTAAAGTAGATATAAGTTAAGACACGAAGTCCACAAAAATGGACGGGATTATCTTTATGGTTTGCTTCAGGAGTCAGTGCTGGGTGTTTCCTAATTGCTGAACAAATTGGAATATAATGGAAAGCAAAATTTGAGGGCTTGCCCCACACAGAGGAAAGCACAGCATTTGAGACAGGGTGCCTTTTAAAAAGGCACACTGTAGTTCAAACAAAAATCTGAGCTATTCAGGCTAGACCATCTGTGTGATTCCTCTGAATTGGTATAGATACTGAGACAGGTTCAACAGGTAATGCTTTTACTGGGGAACAGCAGTAGGGCTGACACAGTAAGGTGGCACTCAGAACTGTTTACCTTTCCTCAGGCGAAAATCTGTACCTAAGTGCTTTAAGAGCCTTGGAACCTGTTGTTGCCAGACCTGGTTACTCAATACCATGACCAAGTCCCTGTGTGTTGTATCATCCAGGCAGATCTTATACAGCAAAGTGAAACTCTGTCAACCTTTGGAGTCATGCTTTGGTGTAGATGATGCTGTAGCAACTCTGCATAAACAGTGTTTCACTTCCCTGTGGCTGAGGAGCATGCAGGCAATTGACAGCCCTGTAGTTTGGGATGAAAACAGCTGTTTGCCGTTTTTTTTCTTTCCTTTTGCTTTGCACTGAGACCACAAGTGTTTATACAGATCCCTGGTGTAGTGTGTTGCTAATTTAGCATTTAAAGCTGTGTAATTTACAGCTTTATAATTGTACATCACTGTCTTTTCCTACACGTTCGTTCTGTAAACCAGCATTTTTTCACATCAGAATTCCTTTAATGTCAACTTAAAAAAAAAAAACAAAAACTTGATTGCTTGGTTATTTTGTCCAAGTATATTGTGCACAGGGTCAAACTGGTTTGCACACATTGCCATGCATACCCTCTGTTAATAAATACACCTGACAAATCAGCCACAAATATTAATCACTGAGGAAGTGATAGTTGTCAGGTATGCTGATCTGCTTGCTAGAAGGGACCTTAGATGTCACGGTTATCACTCTTCACTGGTATAATGTGTCATATGTGTTATAAAGCCTTTAACAGAAATTGATTAATCACTCTTTCCCTGAAATTTTTGTAAATCATACAGTATTTGCTGCAGCTTTACGCCTTTCCCTGTTACAAGAAGGTAACAGAACCAAAGATTTTAGACTTAAGTACTGCATTATATGACATAAGCACATGATTTTTCCAGTTTGAGGAAAAACAGAAAACAAAGGGTGTTTTTTCTTTAGATGGTCCTGGTGAAAATTCACACCTTTTCCCAATGCAGGCTTTACAAAACATACCAACCACTTGTTTGGACTTAAACCAGAATGCATTAAAGTAGCCACAGTTAGTTGAAGCAATGCTACTCCAGAGGTAAGTAGAAATAAACTGTCCACATTGACTGAGTTTTTACAGTTCGTTGCACTTAAAGCTGAACCAGTTTTCTTGATGATTTTTCAAGTGTGAACTTTTTTTCTGGTTTACTGTCTGGAATCATGTTAGCACTTCTCTCTGCTCTCAGCATTACTGAAGGACACTTTTCCCTGACTTTCTCTAGACCAGTTTGTGTTATGTTCCGGCAGAAATCCACATGGAGTGTTTGCAGTGATCTCCCATAGAGGGTCACTGCTTCCAGTGTTTGGTCAGTGATCCGCACGCAGTTTTCTAGTTTGAGTGTCTTGAGGCTTGGGCAGTTCCTGAGAAGAAGCAAGAGGCAATCATCCGTAACATGGCCGCATCCAGAGAGGGTCAGAGATAGCAGGTTTGGACATCTGAAAACATAATCATTACAGGTGAGACTAGGGAAGAATAAATAATATACAAAGCTTGGAAAAGCCAGTGTCTTCAAGAATAAATCTTAAAGTTAGCAAAATATTTCCTTTTTCACCAGGAGGGTAAGAAAGCATGAGAAGGTAGGGGGTTTATGTCGGTCTTAAAGCTCAGCTTTACTAATCACAAAACTTACCTTCCTTGCTTTTTCTGTTGGTGGCTACGTCTGTAGCTCAGTCAGTGCAGTGGGGAAGGGGAAGTGGAGGCCTATATAGGCTGCAGCTGCATTGTTTTTTTTCCTAAGGAGTTGCATGGTGCTGCCTTTCTCCGAGTTCAGAGAATGAAGACCCAGCAGAGATCATGGGTTCAAGTCAGAATGGATTTGAGGACAATTGAGTGAAGAGGCTGCTTTATAGACATGCTGAGCATGGGCAAGTAAGACACTCCCACTCTCTTGATTTTATGGAGATTTTTGTTTGTTATTGCAACTCCTTGGTTTTGCTGAGTAAGTGCCAGCTACTACCTACCTAGCTGAGCGCTGATGTTGCATCGCCACACAACTCTTAAGCTTCCATTCACATTAGTGAAAATGGTAGTAACTCTACTGTTAAATGACACAGAAAATTTAAAAAGCTTGCTTTATTCTTTTGCTTGGGTAGATCCAGGAAACTACAGAAAAGACCTGTTCCAAGTCAGTGTGGTGATGACTTACACTGTCCCTGTGTATGCAACTGGAGCAGACTGGTTATTACTTGCTGTTGTGCTGACCAGGCACTTTAGCAAAGGCCCTTGTGCCCCGACCTGCAAATCCTTCTGTACAGTGTTTGCTTTCTCGCTTACAGCTCTCTCCAAGGAGCAGCAGTTTAGCTGCGTGTCTATTTAGGTACATAAACCTTAATGTTTCTGCATTAACATAGGACTTCTTTAGTTCTATTGTTGAGGGTAAAAATGATTACAGCAATGCTAATGCTGATCTTGTGATAGTCTTGCCCAGAGGTATTAGCTTGCCTTTAGCCTGCAGGAACTGTAAAAAGGTATCCATAAGCGCTTCCATAAACAGATCAGTGTAATGCTTATGAACAGTTAGAAAAGCAAGTGACTAAAACAGGAAAGGTTAAAAAAGGATCCGAACCACAGTGTCATCAACAGAACAAAAGTACTCAAAACTCAGAAAGCAAAGCTGAAAATTCATTTGATTTTTTTCTTTGCACAGAATGCTAGGAATTCTGTTGTGATAGAAGTGCTTTAGGAGGGTTGCTGCAAAAAGGCAGGAATTAGACTTGGGAAGGCTAAAATGGATGACGCTGTCAGTGTTAATATACACAGACATTTTTAAGAGTGAAGATTTAACTTTTGGAAATTAATCTCCTTAATGCTGAGGGGCCCTTGCTGAACTTTGATGGACTTTGAGGTTGCTTGCTACCTCACAGGGTCTGCTTTGCATTTTGTCCAGCAAACAATGTGAGTTTACATATTCTGCAAAGGAAGGCACTTAAGTGTTAAACTGTTTCTACTGAGCTGTGGTCTTGTGTTCTCCTTCTGAATCGTAATTTGTGATGGCAAAAAAATGGAAATAGTTAAGCGTGGCATCTTGGTAGTAGACATTTCAGGGACAAAATTAGAGTATTTCCTTACATGTACTCTTTACTCAGCACTGATGTGTTTCCTAATGGTATTTGGCTAATTAAGCTGAAGTTTTTATCAGTTGTTCTGGAACAATTACTTTTGAACTGTTGAACTTAAAATCCACATTCTTTTCTGAACCCATATTTCAGTCCTTGGTTTGAGATTGCACTGTTGCTGATTCTCACCAACACCCTGCATTCTGTTAATATCCTGTAATTTGTTGTGTTTTTGTTTTTTTTTAATTGTTAGGTCCAAATTGAACATTTTGCCTTCCCTGCCATGGCACTAACCTGAAGGCTGGCTGCAGCACAAATGTGTACCATTTCAGCTCTAATCTATGACCACAGCCATCCTTGGTGTTGAACTAAAATGCACTGGGATTGGTGTTAACCTGTTTGCTCCTCCTAATGTAGTTTAACACTTTTTCTTAGAGCTGCGCTGTAGCACTAAAGCTGTTAAAAGAAATGATGTGCATTGAGAGCTATTTTTTCTTAGTGGTACTTACTTCCTTTTACTGTAGTTTATAAAAAACATAGATACAGTTAAATTTCAGTATAAAATCAGTATTTTCTTGAATGGAACAAATTTTCTGTTAGTAATGTGTTTAATGCATTTTCTTTTTAAAATGAAATGTATTCACTATGTGAAATCATGCCTTTCCTCTAGGGGTTCCCCCTAGACAATCCTTCACAATGACAGAATGGTACATTTTAAGTTAAGCAGCAACATAGTAGGCAGTATTGCACTTTCCTATATTAATTAATCTTTATTCCAAAAAGAGGGAAGAATAGGCTTAAAGAAAGTCATTGAGAAGATATGCTATTGCCACTATAAAACCAACTTAACACTATATTAAAACTGCACAGTGAAAGCACTCATGTACTTACTGCTCCATTTCAGGTAGGCTGTATGGAGGAGAATTAACAGTTCTCAATGCTGTCATTTAAAGGCAGCTAGCTTTACAGGAGTGTAGAATTTCACACCCAAAGAACATACCTGTTGCCAACTTCTAGCAAAAAATCAGTGACAGTGTTTTCATGCCTGTTACAGAAGTCTTTCTGGAAATTGTTTTTCATCCAGTCTTCAATATTACACACCTTGACTCTCTCTGAATGCCAGCAGATGGATAAGTATTTTAAGGCAGGTCCCAGGAGAAAGTTGTGCTTCTTTAGTTCCGCTGGAGAATTAAAATTCAATAAAGACCAAAGTATAGGATCTTGAAACACTTCTAGCAATTTGTGACATGTTTTTGCTAAATTTTTCCTGCTGTTTTTGTCCAGAAAAGAAAATAGATGTAAAAGGCATTCCCGATTCAGCTGGGTTATATGCATAGCCCTTCACAGAGTATTAGGAAGCAGACAGTCTCCTGGCCTTGTGGAATAACGGCAGTGCTGGAGAGGGGCTGAGAATCACTAGAAGGCTGTTGCACATATATGGTTGTGGAATGGTGTTTATTTTTGGCCAACAACTGGTGCAGAAGTTAAGAGCAGGGAAAGGATAAGGACAATGCATGAAACTGCTGTGCTGTTCCTTCAAGGGAATGGAATGGGCATGCAGAACAGCAGGACTTCTCTTTCATGAAATGCTTCCTTAAAAGGGATTTTTCTTTTAAATCATTATTATTATTTTCCTTTTAGGCAATCCTGATAGTTAGCAAAGAGCTTGTGCTGTGTTAATGAATGGGAAGGGGCAGACGGTAGGTACAGCTGCAAGATGTAGCTTTGCCAGCCTCTCAAGTTTGGAGGATTGGACTTTCAGAGTGGAAGCTTGTACAGTGTGCAACAATTTTAGCCTTTATTTTTCATTAATTATGCTAAGGCTGCACTTTCTTGTCTCATGTTCAAGGACTGTTATACTGAGATTTAAAAGGAGGCTAGTTGAACAATCTTTCATTAACAGCTTTTAAAATGAGTTTACATGTTCCCTGGGTGCAAATAAGCGCATACAAAGAAGTCCACAGTTTCTTTTTACAAGCCTCAGCCTTATGGGCATTTTCCTGCCTGCTCTTATTTAAATGAAGGGCGCTAGCTGTTTCCCCCACCTTTTGCATGAGGAAAGTAATGCTACACAGGAAGACATGCATGTGAGCAGCCATAGCGATGTTCAACTGCTGAAGACTTGTGCTTTTTTAGTAGATGTCTTATGTTAGCCTGCGTTTTACAACTTTTCTTGTGTCTATGTTTTTGTAGATGTAGTTCTGTTACCATGGACCTGGAAATTTTGGTGGCAAAAGGATATATAGTGGGTTTTAGGAATAGGTGTCCATTTTCCAGTAATGGATGAGAAAGCGTAGCAGAAGTTCTTGCCGCAGAAGAAAAACAAATGTACAGCAAATGGTGGGTCAGAATTAAAAGCAGTAATAACCAGCCCTGTGACTTTTTCATGTTTGAGACAATACAAGAATTTAAGGTAGTTCACGCCCATCTTCTCTTTGGTGTTAATATAGGGAAATAGTATGTGTAACTATTATTACTATAATAGTTGTATAACTAACTAATTAGTAAGTATTAGGAGCAAAACACGTCCTGAAGGACTTTTCAAATGGCTTGCACATTTTTAGTACCTGGGAGTTTTTATGTACCTATGCATTTTAATAGGGTTTGTTTCGATACATGACAGGGTTGAATGCAACCAAAGGTTATCTTCTTTTTCTGAGACTGCAGTTTGAAATTGACCTCTGAAAAAGCAAGAGAAGAATTTTTTTGCAGTCTGCACCGATTGTTTTGGCTTCTTATCTGTGCATGAGTAATGTGTATGCTTACCCACAGTAGCTCAAAGAAAATGACAGATATGGATCTGTACAGTTCTTTAAAGTTAGTAATTTTCCTCTGCAAATGGTAAGCTGTGCTTAATGAGTGCTAGTTCTTCCGGTTTCGTATCCTTTGTCATCAAATATTTGCCCTGAAATGAGGATATTCTTGCTTCCCTCCCATGCTTAGAAACAGGCTATGAACAGTAGCATGAATACTTTATGAAGCCACTGAAGAGACAAGAGTAGATGATTTCACATACCAGGTAAGCCAGTCACTGGAAAATAGCAGTTTAAATGGTGTGCCAGGAGTTTACTTAGTTCGCATACTTTTTTTAAACTCTCACTCTGTCCCTTCCTCATTCTCAGAACTTACCTTCACCGTTGAACAAGTTTAAATAGTTGAGACTACTCAGAATTGTAATAAACACAGGAATGTTATTTTAAGGAAAAACATAAAAACAAACTTATATGATAAGGTTATCGTTGCTGGGAGGGACTCTTAAACCACACAGAGAATGTACACCATGATCTAACAAAAATTAACAGCCCTTGTGTGACAAGGCGCTTTAAAATTGTGTCCTCTTTGGGTTTAAATGCTATGTTCTGATACACTTAAGTTTGCTTTATTTTTTTTTTCCCATAGAAGTTCAAATACTCTGTCACCCTGCTCAAATGATCAATGCTAATACTTGCAAAACTGTAGAAAGACATGCGGAGTTTCATTTCCTAAGGAAAAGAGACACTTTAATGGCACATTTTCCATAAACACATTGTGTGAATAAGATATAATTCACATTCATCCTGGAAATGCTCCAAAAACACACACGATGAGCACAGTCAGTGATCCTCACTGAAAATTACACACAATTTTAATGGTAAACAATTACAACTATGGCACTACAGTACTTGAGGATATCCTAAAGCACATTGGAATCAATTTTTCAAGGTGCTGATTACCTCATCAGTAAGACACAGACACATCAGTAATGAAACGTTGGGGAAAATTTTGAACACCAAGTGTTATGCTTTCCACTGATTTAGCAAAATTCTTATAAATGGCCTCCTGCTTTTGAACCAAGTCCATTGTACCTGCCTCTCTGAAAGTTTTCAGCTTTAAATCTCACACAGCTAGTATTACCTAGAAGAGCCTCTTCTGACTACGCAGTGAGAAGGAGCTCTCTTTGTAAACGCTGTAGAGGTTTGCATAATGCCATACTTAACAGCTCACTATACAATATATTAAAGCAGAAGTGTTCTAAGAGCTGGACATTCTGCAGTTTTGTTTTACATAAATCATGTCTCCAGTTGTATATATGGCTAAACAATGACTAACAAAAAAGGACAACCTTCAATCAGACAAAATTGGGTGAAAAATATGCAAGTCTCTGAACTGTAGAGAGCAGTTGCTGCTTGCAGAGCAGTCACAAGCAAGACAAAATTCTTGCCAGTTAGTGTGTACTATGATCAGCAGTAAGTAGAAAGAAACATTTGGCTTAAATGAAATGAGATATCCCTCCCCTCCCACAAGCTAGTAGATAAATATAGGATATACAAGTAAGGTTAAAAATGTAATACTAGGCCAGGTGCAGTATATGTTACTGGTTCAGTGCTCAGTTACTTTTTTTTTTACTTTTTTTTTTTTTTTGACACCACACTGAGTAGAATACAGTGGATAAGCAAAGTTCTCCACCAGGAAGAGAAATACTTGTGTTGCCACAACAAACTGTTCATACTGTCCATCTGGGTTTGCAGTGGGAGAAAGTTAAATTAGGAAAGGATTTACGATGTACTTGTTCCAGCAAAGCGTAAGGCTGAGTCTGTATTATCTACCACCTGCTGCAAGAACAAGACTGACATGATTGCATTATGTTCCCATGGCCATATCTCAAATGGACCATGTTGGATACCGTTGCCCAAGACCTCAAATGTTACAGAGACAATATCGCTAAAAGGAAATCCTGAAATGGGAAAATAAATCTGACCCAAGAAATTAACAGAAGTAGAAGCTGCTTAAAATAAGTGAATGTTGCTGAAGATTACAAATTTTAAGTAAGTTCTTAAAAACTACAGAAAGGCACATTTACATCACTAGTTTGCAAGAACACTGCATACACCTGACTCCTGCAAATTAAACTGTTTCTGGCCCAGAGCTAGTTGTACATTTTTAAGATTTGCATTCCCAGAACTAAGATGCTAAAGGAATCCAATCCAAGTAGCATGCAGACAAAATGTAGATATAGATGGAATTGATTTAACTCCCCAGCTGTGAGCAGTAGGGCTGCACTTCAGGTTATAAATGTCATAAAAATTTACGTCATAAAATTTATGTCATAAAATATTTTACGTGTCCCACACAACAATGAAGTCTGTCGAATGTCAACACCTATCTCTTCTTCTTAGAACAGCAGCTATGGCTGAATTAAACTGAGAAATGGTAGGTGACATGCTATCTACAATTTAAAACAGTGATTAGTTCTAGTTATTGTTCAACTTTAAAAAAAAAAAAAGACATCCGTGTGTGTGCGTGGCCCTTGGTGTACCAAATAATAATCACAGTAAGTTTAACTAGTGTACAGTTTACATACACACACTTAGCAATGTGGAACGTTTTCTGCAGCTTTTATATTAAGCCAACCTCTCTCTCTCTTTCTCTCTCTCTCCTGGTTCAATGTGACCTGAAAAGGCCATAAGACTGTCATTTAAAAAAAAGAAAAATCTCATTGTGATTTCTGTTTATGCTTGTCAATTTACAGCTAGCAGGTAACCGACAGCAAGGAAAATGAAGTTCACCCACGTACACCATGAGCTATAATAGTACTTTGTACAATAGTAATTTGTAGGGATTTTTTTTTTCTGCATACTATGCCTTTTAGAAGCATTAACTAAAAAGAGTACTCATATTTTACTTGTGTTCTTGTGTGTTTTCAGGCTAGTATATTTTTCTGTTATTGCAACTAAAAGGTGCAATTTGGCTGTGGTACATGAGGTAAAACCCCATTCTTACTAAGAAGCTTTTGCGATTGCAGGAGTGTCCGGTTACTTGCTAGGCACATCAAGGGTAACTAGAAAGGGTGGAATGGGGGAAAGCACCAAAATGTAGCATGCCAAATTTCAGATTTGTCTGGATTCCTGGATTTTGCAATATAGGTTTTTCCTGTCCTTTTCTAAATTTCACAAGCAGAGAGGATCTGACCTCCACTATCTGGAACTGTAGCACAGCTAAAAATACCAGTTTAAACAGATGTCTTTCTCTATTAGATAGTCAAGTCATAGAAATTGTATCATGTCTCCAGTGTATATCTCGAGACTGAAAATAAAGATCCCACAGTGGACTTATGAGTAAATACTAAAGCTACCAGAATCTGCTCCAGTCAACAAGCAGTTTGGGGTCAATCTTCACCCCTCAGGCTATGCTGAGAAAGTGAGTATCTCCCTTTAGTTTGTATTTGATCTGATAAAAACAACTGCCATGCTAAGCATCTTGAACTCTATTCACTTCCTTTCAGTCTTTAATTAATTAATTTAATTCAGGCATTAAAGTAGACAGGGGCTATATAGTTAGACCTATGGCTGTTCCCACAACCCCCAAACTTAGGAGCTGTGATCCCAGTTTCCACATGGAAGGAAGGTTGGGGTCCCACTGCCAGGAAATCTCCAAGTTTTAAAGTAAGAGTTTATGATCAAATGTCAGGTTTACTGTTTAAAACAGAGATGGTTCTGGCAAATCACATCTGGTTTAAAAAAGAATAATACATCTCAACACAATTTAGACGTATATATTTTAAGATTTAAAAAAAAAAATGAGGGGAGGGAGGGAAGAGCATATGCGAGGAATATTTGAATTAATCTGCAGTATAGATACAATTGAACCAACTGTTTATTTACAATGATTCCTGAAAGTCAGCAGCCTGAATACACACCAATATAGCAGCAATTACCTGGTCTATTTAATGATGCCACATCTCATCTCTTCTTCAGACAAAGAATGATTGTTCAGAGGTCACGGCTTAGTTTCTTGCACGAGGGAAAATAGTACGTGCAAACAATTCCTTGATTTAAAGAGATTAAATATCTATATAACAGCTGTAAGAGCAGCTTGAAGTTGTATTGCTCTTTGTAATCAGAAGCACATTTCTCTTGCTTGTAAGGAGGACAGAAAGCTTCTCTGATGTAAATGTGCCTTTAGAAAGTGAGAACTGAAAACATTAATATAAAAAAAGTCAAATAACTAAGTATTTCTTGAAACTATATATATAAAAATTGAGTTATCACAACTAAAGCAGCAAATCAAAATCTGCTGAGGTTTTCTGGTATAACTAAAAAAAGTTAGTTTGTGTCCAAGTTCAGTAAGTCAAATGCTACCACTGACACAACAAAACTAAAACCCACAAGAGGAAATTGAAAAGTGCACAATGAAATTAATAGTCTTGGATCAAGTATTTATGGAAAAATGGAAATGTTTTGTCCGGTGGACTTGATAAGTGAGAATTAAAAGGAGGTATTAAAGTTTATCTGATCCAGATTTGGCTTGCCGTTCCACATAGAAGAGGATGTAGGCCTTCGCCTTTACCACAGTCTCCTCGTCGGTCAGAGTTACAGTACTGTCGTTGAAATGGAACCAACGACCTTCGTGAGCTGCATACGCGGTGTAATGTCCAGAGCCAACGCTGTCAGCAAGGCAGGGGTGGGGGGAAGAGAAAAAGGACAATCAGAAGGAGACAGACCACCTCCTTCTCTGATGCATTTTCTATTAGGCAATAATGGACTAAGAGACTTCCAGGAACCAAAGCAAGAAAGGAACTGACAGCCCTCTACAATAGTTGGTAAGCTTTTTCTCGTCTTAATCAGTGGCACTTGAAGTTCTCCAAAGTAAAGTTTCATGTTAAGTAAAATAACCACTTACTTGCAGGGATGAGTTGAATTTATTTTATTTTTAATATGAACCTAATAGCATCCTATTGTTTTTATGCAAGCAAGGCTTTTTGCAACACAGAACAACTTCCAGGTTTGCCTCCATGGAGTCAAGCCCATTATCTGTTGCTTAAATGTTAGCTATAGAAGTTGTACTGTGCTTTATTTTTATACATCTTACCTATTTAGGTCTAGAGAAACTCAAGTAGTCTAAATTTAAACCAAAAGGACACACAACAAAACAAATCTTTCATGTATGTTAAAACAGATCAAAGTTTTGGAGCCCTATGTATTGACTCTAAAATATCAGAACTATGCACCCACCTATTTTCATACCCTGCCACCCCCAATATAAGGCCTGCTTTCACTTATGTGTTGTAGCATGCTTTCAGTGGTTCCAACCATCTAATTCTGTTCTGTGACCTGCTCTCACTTGCTGTCTGTACAGTTTTCCTAGGACTTCAAAGCACCAGACAGATGCACTGTGGTGCTACAAAGGCTGCATTTAGCAGTCAAATTGTTTAGACAGTCCAACTCATACTTTTAGGTAGAACAAAAAAAGAGTGGCCTTCTAGACAAAAAACTTCCTGTAATATCTTCAGATTACATTCAGATATAAATACGGTTTTGATCAATGGGATTTAGCTTTTTTAGAAAGGGGCGATTTCCTATTAACTACATGATCAACAGTTGTCGCTACTACAGTTATTCTCAACAGATCCACCCAGGGCTAAGTAATGGAAAAAAACAAAACAAAAAGCAACCCCTATCCAGCAACTTTATTTCAAAATATGAACACTGTCCAGCTTTGTGGCATGCCTATTAGTATTCCCTTTGAAGTATCACTCCTGTAGGAGAGAAGGTAAATGCAGCGTAATTGCTTCTACTGTGCCAATCTTAAATCTACACTTGTATCAAACACATACACTCTGGCATAAATTCATACCTGCCTTTCAAACTGAACAGAAGAGGAAAAAATCTCTCTGCCTTGTAGTAAGAATTTCAAAATGAAGCGTTAACTTCTGGAAGGCCCTTTTATCAGCCCTGTTGGTTTTAGTGTTTTCCATTCCTGAGGAACTAGAACAGTTCCATGTTGTCTCTCACTCCTACTCACTACTCCCAAAGACTGTCAACTGGAAATCACAGGAATTATTACATGAATCTATCTGAAGTTACTTCAGCTTA
This sequence comes from Anser cygnoides, assembly GCF_040182565.1. Taxonomy (NCBI): domain Eukaryota; kingdom Metazoa; phylum Chordata; class Aves; order Anseriformes; family Anatidae; genus Anser; species Anser cygnoides. Next base: position 14,767,925 of record NC_089883.1, read on the forward strand.
GTTCCGTATAAATTTGTGAATTACTGCTTATTTCCACCAGTAAAATACACAGATGTTCACTACAGGCAGAAAAACCTTAAATAAGAAGTCAGCATATACTTCAGTGGGAAGAAGTTCTCTGCTCAGAAGCCAGCTAATACCATGTACTCACCCTGAGCCATGATGCACAACAACAGCTGCAAGGTCATAGAGGCAGCTTTCTGGGCCACTGTTTTCAGGCTGCGGTTAAAAAGAAAAAAACTCTTCAGTGATGCCTACTTTAATTTGTAATGAAGACATACATGTGATGGAACAGATTTCTCTAGGAGGTATCCATGAGGTTCCGTACCTCTAACAAGTAGCATTTCATGTCTAGGCCTCTTAAGGGAAACTCAACGTATGTATCAACCTTGTTTCTCAGATATGCTGTCCAGTGAAATCGTTTCAAGTGTAAGCATAGCACCTAAGGGATTAACAAAATAAAATAAAATGGATGCGTTAGCGGAACATGCTGAACTTACTACCGCTAGATATCTGCTATAGCCTATGGGAGGGTTATGTGTAGGTCTAGTAATAGCTGAGCAGTTATTTCCAGTACCACATTGCCATGCTGTTACTTTTAATGTTTCGACAAACCTTTGGTAGTTTCTGAATCCAGAATTTTTTGGTGGACTTCTGTTTCTTTTTGCATTTATGACACATATACAGCTCTGTCTCATCAAGTTCTTCCAGGTCTGTAAAACTGCGAAGACAATCTAAAAACAAAGACCACACACGCAAACTCTAATTCAAGATGATAGCAAATGATATTTCTAACATGAAATGCAACAAATTCAACAACATAGAGAAGGTGTACATCTGTTGCAGTCCTTCTAGTTAATCTACAGTTGTGCAGCAAAAAGCTGCAGCTATGTGATGTATTAGCATGTTGCAACCTGCAATGTTTCTTGGTCCTTTAAACAAATACAGCTATAAGCAGTTCCAGAGAGAAAATTAATTCAAGAAATCTCTCTCTTGAAAACAATATTCCTTCCAACATTCAGCACAACTGTTTATTTTCAAAAGAAATCGTATGACTTTCTAACTAAGACTGTTCAATTTTAAAAGAGATTTGATTTTAGGTACAACATGAACCGTAGTAAAAATTTTTTTTTGATTAGTATTTTGCGATTTGCAATGAGTGCATTTACAGATGTGTAAAAATTGACATCCTTTAAAATAAGATCAGTAACAGCACCACTGCCCAACTTCAGTTGGCTTCAAAAAAGGTGCCAACAGCACCAACTGCAGGATTTTATTTATGATGTTTAAAAAGCAGATACACAAGAGCCAACCAGCATGTTTTCAAACACGCTTGTAAGCACAGAGCCTTAGCAAATGCCATTATGTGCAGTGCACATAAACGTTGGTTGGAAAGACTGGCCTAGATTAGAACTGTTCTGACCACAAAGAATGCACTCTGCTGGTGTTTTCCTCGTTATTTATTTAGCTGACCTGCAGACTTAAAGCACATCTCAGCCACAGTTCATTGCAGTTGTACGTCAATACACAGTGACAGGTAAAACCTGTATGGAAAATTCTTTTGGCACCCTCTTCTACTGCAGCAGCTCATAAAAGCAGATAGCATGTGGCATCAAGTCATACCCTAGATAAAAGCCTGGCTCCTCTGCAATTAGTGAGTATATGCTCTGATTTCTGTTAATGATTTCATTATCCAGAGACTCTTACCTCGTAGTGTGCACATTGGTCCATTTTCTTGATTCTTAGTACGTTTGTTTCTGAACTGACTTGGAATATCTAGCGAAAGGTCTAGAAAAACCAAGTATTAAAAAAAATTTAGGGCTGAATAAAACAATGCTTTATCTTCCCATGCTAAAATTTCAGTTCAGTCATATGCCATCTAAACTGATCAAGCGTCAGATTTGTTTTTTTGCCTTATGTCAACCACTTTTTTTTGACAACAAGAGGCACCTTACCTAGGAACGGGTCAAACTTTCTAGATTCAGTCCCACATATTAAACAGTTTACTTCATTTTGAAGAATGCCTCCAAAAATCGCTGTGACCACAGTAGATGCTCCATTTCTAGAGAAACCACATTAGAGAGGTAAAGTCAGAATGTCTGGTCTGGGCTTTATATTCAGTACCTCCTAGATGTTTACTGGTTACCACTCATTGCTACTAGGCAGTGCAGTTTGGTCCACATGTAACAGACTGAATTCATTTACAGGGCTTTCATTCTTCCCAGAATTGCACAGTGCATTAATTCTGTAATATTTTTGCTTTATCTTGTACCAGTACAAATTGTGAACTTCATATTCCCTACACAGATGCTGAGAATTTTAATGCTGAAAGTGTTCTGCTTGACTGCATTTTTTTCAATAATAGAGAGCCAATGTTCACAGGGTACAGTATTTCAACACTGTAATTAAGGCTGTTTCTGAACAGCAATTTTTAAAGAAAAATGCTTCCCTCTTTGGTAGGCCAAACGTTTCGAATCTACACCCTACTTTGCTATGAGTAATTTTGACTCCTTTAAAGCATATTTCTGCACTTCTACCATTTATTTGCTTCCAAAGACAGCTTAACTTGCATTAAGAGATACTAAGCAATATGTACCAGCATCTTTATTCTCTATGCTTTCATTAGTCTGTTACTTAATCTTTTCATCACATTATATAATGGCCTTGTAGTCCAATGAGAACAAAACATTTTAAGTTACATTACACAACTTCTAAATAACATGCTAGTTTGTGCTTGCAGTTCTGACAATACAAGCTTGCAGAAACCTGTGTTCCACGTTTGCACTCTACCTACATCTTTACAGTTAATCCGAACTCTGCTTGTTAAGCAGATGGAAATGGCTACCCAAAAATAAACAGGTGCTCAAGGAGAGAACATTCACAGCATCTTTATTACTTTACTGTAACCATTTCAGTTAACTTTATAACCTCATAACTTTTAACTGTTTGTCAAGTGATCAAGAAATGTAGAGAAAGGGTCTGCAGGAAAATTTCCGTAGTCAAACAGCAACTGCCCTGCTCACGCTCTATTCTAGACGGTCTGCTGACAATTTAAATCTACAAGTACTTGCCATTTTTGCCTCTGTATTATTCAGGCTATCTATTGCCCTAAGACTGAATAGAAGCAAGGTGTATATGGGTACAAAATAGGAAAAAGTGCGTGGGGTTTTTTTTCCTGAAAGACTGATGAATTAAGATGTGTTTACAGTTTACTCTATTTGTTCATACCTATTACAAATGCTAGTCTAAGAGCCATACTTGCTTTTCAAGGATGCACATCCCATAGGATCATAATCCATTACTGTGCAGCTTTGTAATTTGCCCTCTTAACATGCATGCTAAAGAAATCTTAAACAAGGACCCATGAACTTGAAATTTCAATCCACGACACAGACCTATACAAAGCACTGAGGTATTGAAGAAAGTAATTAATAAACAAGTCTTACATGCAACATTTGCTGCTTGCAGTCAGGCTAGAATTTTCTTGCAAAATTACTGAACGTGAAACACCATTAAAGCCACCCTGGAGTTCCAGGTGTAGATGGTCCAGAAGGTAACGCATGAACTCATGAGCATCCTGCTGCTGGTATCCCCTTAAGTGAAAAAGAAACAACAAAATCATCAAACATGCAGATTGCTTTATTGGCAGTACACACAGATAAAGAACATGTCACATGGAAGAATGTATGTTTGTTTAATAACACAGAGCAGACTTTACAGCAGTACCAAAATGTACCAAATGTATCAAGTTAGCCTCTGGAAAGATAAAGTGATATCTACACAAACTGCACGATTTTTTTTGGTCCCTCACAGCACCCTTGCTATGCAGGGCTCTTCTTAAGGCCAGAGAAATGTTTAAGGTAAAGTTTCATATCAGAAGAGCTCTTTTAAATGCAATAGAGAGCAGCAGAGACAAAATTTCCCCACATATTCTTTAACTGTAGCTGCCATGTTAATTTGCCTCATCAAATTTCATCCATGGTAGTAACATCCTACATCTCATATACATGCTAACTAAAAATGCACAATGGTCACAGTAATTTCCCCTCACTTGTGCAAAAGCTTGCCTCCTTTTTCTTCTTTATTTGCTACTGACTGTATTTGATTAGTACCTCTGCTTAGGTATTGTTAGTTATTGGGTTCTGCCAGCACACTGTGCATCCCTACTTTGAAACTAAGTCTCAAAACTGGTTCATAGTGTTTCATGTGTGATGTCAGAATTACTGCACCGTTTTCATTCAGTCACTGAGCCCACACATCACTTTGGCAGTTTCAGTTTGCTTGCCTGCTTGGTCCACACCAAAATAGGGAATTTATTCTTAGTGTTTGTTTTCCACATGCATCTTTAAATGATGCTACAAACTCTGAAATGATGAGGATAAAAGAGTGGTTTCTTTCCTCTTCTCTTAACACGAGAGCAGTAGACATGCTTAGAACTGCACACCTTCCTTTGCATAACCTACACACTACTTGTTGGGAAAGGAAGGCAGTGGTGGAAGATACAGAGCATCATTTGAGGATTTGGATTTGCCAGGACAAGGTTCCAATCTCAGCTGTGTTATGCTATCAGCAGCAGCACTGCTCAAAGAGTTGTCTTTTTTTTTTTTTTTTAAGCCACTAACAAACCTAATGAAAGGTAATGGAGAAACCATGAGGGTAAATAAACCTTTAATGTTATTTAAGCTAAATCATGCATCGAACATAAAAAGTATTTCTTTGCCGTACGATGTATACTTATATGAAGGAGGAGACACACATGTAGGTAAACAGTGAAAGCTTTGTGCAACACTGATGTAATTATGTACAAGTTGTTCTAGGTCGAGTTACAAAAATCCCCGAGTATAAGAGCTGGCTTTTCTTCTTTTTCCTTTCCAATCATGTAACCTGCTTTGTTATGCCTCCCTTACCTATTGTTATCCTCCTTATTTCACCTAAGTATCAGCAATAACTGTCAAGATAAGATATGTCTGGGAAGAAACAATGGAGAGATGTTCTGTGCTACTACAAAAAGAAGGGAAAATATCCATGAGAATCATGCCACAACACTCAATGTATTACTGATATGCTTAGTGAGGAACGTAGGTGTATCCCAGGAAAGTATTGCTAGGAGGCAGCAAAATAAAAAGAAAGTAAAGCCTTTTCATCTGTAGAATAACAGTAATGTTTGCTTCCAAACTCCCACTTTTAAAAGCTATCACTGAGAAATTATATACAGCTTAAATTTTTAGAATTTACTTTGCTTCAGATACCATTCCAACATTAACTTCCTCATAGAAAAGCTCTAAGCTTGATCTGCAGCAAATAGCACGTTTGATCTGCATCAAATTTGATGAAATAACCTTTGGAATCATTACACATTACTGGTTGTGTTCCTGATGCATGTGTTTACATTTGTTACAAGTTAATTGCAGGTGAAAGATTCTTTGAATTTGATAAAAAAAGCTAAAGTACAGATGCAGATCTTTAAAAAAAATATGATATGGACAAAGACCCATCAGCTAGAAAGCGTAGTTTCTCTGAGTCAGCTTGTGCAATAAAACTGCTCTCCATCCACCTGACCAATTCAACTCAAGCCCACCTCTGTTGTTCCTTTTTCTACTGGGAACAAGATATAAAGAAACAGTTACTAAGAAAATAGAAGATACTATTTATACAGCAGCAAACAAGCAAAGTACAAATCTTGCAACTCAGCAAGAGGCACAGAACTGTTTTGCCATGCAGCAGAATGAAAGCAACAGATTTAGGACAACAGTCAAGGAGCGGGACTTCCACAGCAGCATTAGAGCTCACAGACACTTCAGCTGTGCTTGTAATACACAAGTCTTAACAACTAAGCAATAGTCTCTACTGCCTACATACACATGAAACAGGGCCATGGAGCACCTCAGCAATAGTTTCTCTCTTTAACCATCTGTAAGAATGCATTTAACCTGAAAAAAACAGCACTTGCAGTCCTGGAGGCAGGCACATAACTTTCAACAACTGAAACAACTTCTTAGGCTAAACGTATTATGGTGAGTTTCCAAACACACTTCCTCTCCCTGCCCCTGTCCTTAGGCTTCATAACGATGTGATTTAATGAGTTCTCTTATCAGTTAATCATGGACATGTTCCCAGCTAAATGGGAATAAAGGGAAAAAATAATAAAAATAAATAAATAAATAAATAAACTCTTTTAAAAACTGTGATAGAATCCACAGTGCTGAAAATTTGCTTGAGGAACTTAATGAACTCATTTCTTGCTTAGCCTAACAAGAATTATAGTGAAGACTGTAGCAGGGAAACTGGTCAAGGACAGATATTAAGGATGATGTTTTGGTCGCTGCTTGAAACTACTGGTATTAAACTTCCTTGATTCTCTTAAGCCAAGTGAAACATATTAGGCAGTGTGAAGAATAGAATAAAAATATTTTTTGTGATTTGGGTTGCTCAGATGTGTTCACAGCATCTTTTCAGCACTGCTGGAGATGTAACATAACAGTATCTTTACTACCTGAGAACATGGAGCAACTTACCTCATCACAATATATCCTAACAGGTTTCAGTGCTCCTTTGAAAGAGGTTCAGGGGCCAGGACAGGGAGACCTTGGAGAGGAATGATACTTCGATTTACTTGGGTAACCTTTTCCCCTTTTGTCTTTTCTGTCAGCATGGGCACAAAATGCCTTTTAGTTACACACGATTTTTTATTATAGCCCTCATTTCATGTCCTACTGACAATGACTGGAGTACTTTGAGAGAATCAAGGAAGTTTTACCGAGTGTTCTCATTTAGACCTGCACATTTTTAATCTGACTACATAAATTTCTTATTGCAGCAAGCTTGTTCTTGGTTCTGTCAACACCATGCACTTGGACTAAGACTCTGAACTAAACGCAATTTGGCTTCCTTGCCATAAAGCACAATTTGTCTTTCTGAATTCTGCCTACCTGCAAGATTTTGTCTTCTTGATTCTGCTACCCCTCGGAGCACTGGCTCAAAGGTAAAACTACTACTGTTTTAGTATTTGAAATGTTTGACCTCTCTCCGATAATGCTACATGTAGCATGTGGTCAAAGGACAGGGAAAAAAAAAAGCACTGCTAATAAACGCGAAACTGTAAATCAAAGTAAGGATCCTTTCTAAGGCCTATCTATGGGCATACAGGAAAGCTGCATAGAGTCCATACCCCATATTCAGCAAATTTTAGATTACAACACCAGCACTGTAAGGTTACAATCAAGGATACTGTTTGTATTTCACAAAACTTACCTAAAATTTGGCATGATTTTCCAAACAACATAAAATAAAGACTCCGGACTAAATGCAGTTTGGCTTCCTTGCCATAAAGCACAAAGTGTCTTTCTGAATTCCTCCACCAGTGAACTAGAAAGAATAAAAGGTGGTGATGAATATGAGCTTGCGTTATAACTCCACGGGTTTACTAGCTCAATGGTACGAGTATCAGACATCACCTTGCTTAAAATTGTAATGGCTGGGTATTATCCATTCTAGTACTTCCCACAGTTTATGTCTTAAAATCCTACCCACAACAGACAGGTTTGTAAAATTACATTTCAAATATTGAGGACTCACTTGGATACCTATTCACTTTTCACCATTATAGTGTAAACTCTGCTAATGTGGTCACTTTAACGCTTGCTTAAACAGGTTACAGACTCTGAATGTCATATCCACATGGCCATATTTTAGCTGGAATTAAATAATGTAATATTTGGACTAGATATAACCAGCACTTCTTAAGCTTACTTTAAATGCACACACTGGTGCTTTCTGGTGTTTTTGACTGCTTCTCCCTGCAGCACTAGGGCTACATGAGCACACTGCAAATGACAGAAGTTTCTTCTTCTAGTACAACAAACTATTCTTCTATGAATGAGTCCCTCTAGGAATCATTTTTCTGTAACTCTTAACACTGAAAGTATATAGTGGTTCTACTACTCAAGCATTTGCTGTTTCATGAAAGTTCAGTGCTAACAAGGAACACCCAGCTTACACATTGTTATCTCCCTGGCTCCTGGTATGGTAAGTTCGCCTGCCTGCTGTCTTTCCATTCCTCAGCTCCACAGCAGGCAACTCTTTGAAGTAACAGCAGAACTGCTGAATGTTACTGGAGAAAAAGGAAAAACGAATGAAAACCTTAATGGGCAGAGAATAAAGCGATTATGTATTCTGGAGTCTGTTCTTTGAAATACATAAACAGAACTTCATGTGGTGCTAAATGATGGCAACCAGGAACAGTTTTTTTTTTCCATGTATTTTCATCCAAAATACAAGAAGTACTGTAACAAATGCTTCTGTAAATGAATGGTGGATCTATAAATATAATCATAATCCAAATACCTGAAATAATTACATTTTGGCTCTGCTTTGACTAAGAGATACTGTGATAGACCAAGGTGTCAGAAGGCGTTCCATGAAACAACGGGCTGCAGCTGCTGAGGAGGTTAACTCAAGGTCCACTTCCACCTATCAATTCTAAGCTCTGCCACAGCAGTCCCAGTAATGGGACACAAGCATGTGCTTTGACTCCTGCAAGGTCAACCCTGACTGACAGAAAAGAAGATACCTGAGCGACTGCAGGATTGCGTTCATGAAACACGTATTCCCCAGGTTCCGAAGGCCTGTGGCACAAAGGGCAGTGGTGCTTCCCTGGAAGTGAGGATGGTTAGGTTAAAGAAAGATATATCACTGCTCCCCCACTTTCTTCACACAGAGCTGTTACTGTTAAGTAACATAAATTTTAACAATAATTAACTACACTTTGTGAAAAAAGCAGTTTCAATGCCAAAGTAATCACATGACCAGCCTTGCTGACTGAAGCTCCAACTTGACATGAAACCAATTTCTTACTCGCTATTATCAAAAGAAAGCTATACAACCTTTTTTTCCCCCCCTTCAAAAAAGTCTAGAACAGGACGGTACAATGTCAATCACAGACTTGTATTTCAACGTATTTGTGTGCATTTACGGTAGTAAATATTCTCACTCCAATAATGTTCAGTGAGAACTGGACGATAATTTCCCTTAAGTGTCTGAAAAATGAAGATGCCACTCCTTATCCATCTAGCTCTGTATCTAGTAAGTGTAGTGTGGCAGCCTGCAGGTTTTTAAGTCACTAGCACTGGCCTGTTTGTTGTCTTTATGGGGTTTTTGTGGTGGTAAGGAAGGTTTTTCAAAGGCAGACAGGTCTTTTTAAAGACAGTTTATCTGGGAAAGATATAGTCAAGTTAGACTGTGCAAAGAACAAGCAACATGTTGAAGCGACAGAAAATATATACCATTTTCAGCCTAGGAGCTTCAACAGGTTAGAGCGATGGTACACAGATGAGCTTGCTTTTTGCCAATGATATAAGGCTGGGAGCAGAAGCAAGAGAAATGTGGACAGTATTGGCATTTACTGTTTCTGCAATCCACAGTACTTAGAAACATTTCTTCAAGTTCATCATGTCTTGGGGTAGTCTTCATTGTTCTAACAGAATTTAAAAGCTAAACTATCTTTCAGTAGTAGTATCTCAGAATGAACCTATAACTTGACACCAAAAACTGCATGCAAATTTAGGTTACCAAATACATGTATTCAAATGGTTCCAATAAAACACTTTCCCTTCAAATTTACCACAAAAACAACATCCCTGGTGAAGAACTAATGTCATCAGGGTATTTGTGAATGTTGTCAAAAAATGTTATTTACATACACAATTTAGCAATTTGGTAACTACTTCTTAAAGAGAGAACTATTTTCCAGTAAATGAAGAAAACTAAGTACAAGTACCGATACATTGTCCTTAGCGTATTCCCCTCTAATTCTTATCCAGGTTGAGACAGCATAGCATTAATGCTATCTTTTCTACATAACAATCCAATGTGCCAAGAATAGAAGGATCATCTGTTGCCACAGGCAATATTCAAGTATTAAGAAAACTGAGAAAACAGCAGTCTAAGAAGAATAAAAGCAGCATTAAGTTTATGCTTTTCTCATGGTCTTCTCAATATCTAGATGTTGCCTAGGATTTTCCCTCTCATTTTTAGTAGCATTGAGTTCTTCAGACAATGACACTATGAGTTTCCATAGCAGAAAAAGCAGAAAAGCACTCTCTCTCCAAGACTTCTTCAATCCTCTCTAGATTGGGACAGTACAAGAAACATACACAGCACATTCAAAGGACCCTACATCAACTGTAGGCAGCGCACTTTCAAAGTAACTAAACCCACAGACTTGGCAAAGCAGCAATTGACTGCTTTGCTCTCACCCCCACCCTCTTATTTCCATTCATACTCCTCTCAAGAACATCTCCCCGTCCCAGTCAGGCAATTATTTCTCATAGCTGGAGACAGCCATTACTTCAGCTCTCCTGGACTACACTGCTTGTCCCCAGGACTAAGGAGAAATGGCCCTCTTCTACCTTTCCTGATGGCCAGGGGTGAAGAGGAAGCAGATGCGTACAGCTGAGTCACTGTCTCCCCCTCTCCCTACTTGAAATCTGGGTGAAATGATGAGCATTACAAATTCCCTCACCTCAAACCACAGAAAACAGAGGCATTTGGGTCAGGGCATTCTTTGACTGGAAGAAACTATGTAGCCTTTCAGCTAGGGCTGGACTGTGCTCTCCTGAGTGCTATTCTGCAGATGTGAAGTTAAAACATCAGGAAGATGAAATATGAGACTGAGTATAGTTTTCAGAATACTCCACAGCTGCTTTTGGAAACAAGTTTTACCAACTGCTTGTTAAAAGCATTAAAGCTTTTTACTATTTCCTAATAACTATTCTCTTATCCCCCTCTAGAAAAGGGGTGCACCTGCTTCTCTGCCTTCTTTCTACACTATAAAAGGAACAAAACAAAAAAAAACCTTCTTTGCTTAAAAAAAATACAAATTTTATTTCTATCTCTGTTTCAATCCCAATGGGTACTATCTAATTCCAGTTTCCCTGATCTCACCAAACACAGCAAAGCTCAAAGTCAAGGCCAACAGAAATGCAGCAGAGTATCAAAAACTTTTGTGAGAAGGGGCTCTTCTAGGTGTGTGGTTAGGAGATGAGAAAGACAAAGTATATGCCAAGTAGGATTTGGGTAACTGATGTGTTTTTAAATCTAGGCCAACTATAAACCTCAAGAAGTTTAGCAAAACTCACTGTACTGGATCTGTTATACTTACATTTACTTTTAATAACTTGCTGTTCATAGATGAGTTTTCCAATAATTTTCTTTTCCTATGTCTGTCTGATGTAAAGGCTGAACTGTTGGAAAACAATTAAAATATGTTACTATAAAAACAAAATGTTGTATGAAATGGACAAGAGGTGATCACTGCATTAGACATTAGGATGATTACATCTGCCATCAATTGTCATTAAGACAGCAGAGAGCTTCCTGATTGCAACACATGCTTTTCATAGTCTTAAAATAGACTGCATTTCTCTCGGAGTACAGACTCACACCCTATTTTCAACACTAATGTCTCAGTTAATTGCATTAAGTTATGCATGCTACAATGCGTGCCCTGAAGCATGGCCTTATTAGCATGCTATTCCTGATCTGAAATATACCTGATCTATTCCCCTAATCAAAGGAATGCTTATTGTAGCTTTCCATAAAATACTTCTATCAGAAAAGTCATCCTAAACCTTGAGAAAGACAACTTCAAAAAGCAGGATGAAGTAAAGTTACCAAAGATAAAAGTATTTTAAGTGCTATCACTTCCACCTTATAGCTGACTTGTCTTAGTTAAAAATACATCAGGTTATAACATTTGTGTAAGACTAATACAAAGTTACAAGGACAGCAAGTTACTCTTTTCCACATCACTGGAAATTACTGGGTCCTCAAGTTCCAGACTTCTCACCAATCTAATAGCAAGATTGTAACTTGTTCCAGCTTTCAGGCTTTGTTTCATTTTTATCATTACTTACAATGGAATCCTCCACAGTGTCATTTACCTTCAAAAGAGCTAGATCTCCCGGACACTTCCAAAATATTAATGTGTACTTCTCATTATGCTTACACATCTTTACATCTTACTACATACCTGAGAAACCCATCAAAAGAAGAATGGAAAAGATTGAAAATGTTAATACTATTTTCTGAGTAACTAACACACTTACTCGGGAAGGATCCAGAACTTTCCAACCTCACAGCAATTTCTTAGCAGGAGTGGGATTTGAATTCTGGGAAGCACTGTATTAACATGTACTTCTTAGTATTATGGAAGATTTGCAAGCAAACTATGAAAAGACTATTTGCTATCTAGCAGTGGCCACAGCATCTGCATCACTAAGATTATAGTATTTACTCTTCAGTGGAAGAGTGCCAGAAAAAGCCACACAAAAAAACTTTTTTGTACTTTTCAGTACAATTTTAAGTTCACAAACCTTTCTTAATCTTTCTGTTTGGAAACCAAACTGCAATTAACATGAAAACTACTTCCACTTGCATTTCAGTTGCAGTTTGTCTGCTCCAGAAACTTTTCCTGTTTTTGATAAAACTGAGATTCTGTTCTAAAAATTCAGTCCCTTTTCTAAGGAAAAAGACGCTAATTATTCTTGAGTTAGCAAGAAAGCTAATGGATATCTAAATTCCTGCATACACAGCCCATACAAGATTCAGAATGTAAGAAACAAAACATACAAGATCAGCAAAAAAAAAACCAAAACTCTTTGTTCTGCACCTCTGCTTCTCACTGATGAAAAGGCATTTTTAAACATGCACTCTATCACAATCATACAGGCACCAAAACATATATATTAAATACATATACAGATATAAAACAGAAGTACCATTTAAATGATGCAATAATGTAAGTCCACCCAAAGCAGTCTGGATGTAAACACACTACTTACTTTTCCAAGTTCTGTAGGTGCTCTCTGACCTTCTGTACCAGTCCCAGTTTAGTATCATTGACTACAAAATCATCACAGCGATAACTGCAAGAAAAATATTTATCGGAATGTACAAAGGAAGTACTCTAAAACACTCATGCAAACCTATGCGCTGGAAGCACTGAAGTGATTCAGTGGAAAACTATAAGGAGAAGAGGGGAGCACAACACCTACATACTGAACTTGGTTCCCTCTGAAAATTGCCCTATAACAAGAGGGGGTACATGCAATATTTCATTACATGTTTTGTCTTCCAGCTTACTTCTTTGTTAGAAATCAGAAGTAATATCTACCACTCATCCCAGTGCAGAATTAAAATTCAATAAAAATTCAAACATGCTGTGTAACCAAAAGCAGTATTGGCAGACAACCCACTGAAGATTTATCAAAAAAGATGAATAAACATCAGTAAAGAGAATACAACTTTTTATTTATGAATAGTATAAATCAATTTATTTGAATACTGTAAAACTATCACTAAAAACCGATAGGTTTCCTTTCAAGAGATGCTGAACAGATACACAATGCAAAAGTTTCAGTTATGGAAAAAGAACAGGGAAGACGAACAAAGAGATGACATGGCTCGTCCACTGTCACACGAGGAGTCTGTGGCAATTCACAACCCATGCTCCAGCCAAAAATATGACTTAATTCTCTCACAGTTTTTATATATACAGCAACACTTATAAAACTTGTGGTTTTGTGTGTGCAAACGTAACTGAGCTGAAAGAAGACAGAAACTGAGCCTCCACTACATACAAGTGAATGTAAAGTGAAGCCAAATCAAAATGGCCTCTCAGCAGAAGTGACATTTTAAAGAACCAAGCCACATGCATTTCTAACAAATGTGTTTTCATCACTGGCATACCAAGGATCTCAACTAAATACACAAATACAGTTGTTGGTTTTTTCCTGCAAAAACAGAATGTAGCAGCTCCAGAGCTGCTAGCTACACTGCTTAAAACTAGAAGGCCAGAAAAAGGCCAGATTTCTTCTCTGTGCAACTCATACTTTCCACACATATATGGAAAACATGCACATATACATACAGAAAAAAAAAATCACCACCAAATTTCACTGGAAAAAATATTTACAGATGCAAGCTGGAAGTAAAAATACCAAATTAATGTTAGAGGTAACATTCACAATTACTAAGTAAAAAACAGTTAAGAAAAAGTTGACAGAAGTCAACGCTCTGATTCTATGATGTTCTACAAAGACCTCAAGCTTTCCAAGAAGTAAAGATGGCAGGCAACTGAACTCTGTCTGTGAAGAAAATTAGCTTACATTGGTTATGTTTAATATCACAGCTTGAGCTATTTCTCTTATTTTCCTATGGCAAAGGACTGACTCAAATATGAAATACATCCTCATCATCTCAGGTTACTCCTCCGCTGGAGCAGATCACACTTCGTAAGTTAATGAAGCTATCTTAACTTCAGGCACAACTGGAATTTACAATATTCTTTGCTGCAGAAATCTGTGATGTAGTTCAAAAGCAACAGTATTACTGGTGTTAACTCAAACACTGAATTCTTCAAGAGACTACAGAGTTAAGAAAGTAAAAGCCCTTTCCACTAAAAGGAGTCTGCAGGAACAGTCTGCTCAGGATCTCTGTTTTTTCCTCTGAAAAGAGAAACTTAATACAGCTCTCCAAACACTGAACACAGCAGTTATAACCTTCTAGATCTTACATAAGAATCCATAAAATAGCCATTGCAAATAAAGATATATATTTTTTTAAAGCTCACCACAGATCCAGTTAGTTGGGGGTGGGGTGGGGGGGGGGAAGAAGTTTGTAAACTTATTTTGCAGACATGTTTTATGCAGACTTGTTCAGCTTTATCAGCTGTTTACATTTATAAACACATAACAAAAGCAGATGCAAGCTCACTGAAAGCCTCTAAGCCTCCTTATTGCTACAAGTACAAAATATGATTTAATATTTGCTCCTGTTCCCTGAATATGTTAGCCCTGTGTTTAATCTGACCTCGTGTAACAATTGCATCTCTACATAAAATTGCAAGTTAGCACTTTCCCTGAGACAGAAGAATAAAACGAAATATATCATTAAACATTCCTTCATCTTAGGGTCCTTGCAGGAGTGGAAAAGTAATTTTAAGATTCACTTAAAAATAAGACAAACCTCTTTTATTTCTTTTTTATGGGCAGGTTTTTAAAATCACATACCTTATAGCACTGAGGATTCAGCACTACCAATAGAAATAAAACAGCCAATCTATTCTGGATAAACAAAGTCAACAGCATAGGAAGGAGTTTAGACTTTTTTACACACCCTAAAGGTAAACTGCTGAGAGATTGCTTCCTATATGCAAAGCTGACTTTCAAAAGAGATGTTGAATTTGTGATCCTCAGGATTATCACAAATTAACAACACATCTTTTGGCATTCAGTAGTTCTACAATATGCTTTTAAGGGTGATCGTACAGAACTAATTCTATCCTTTGCAGAGGGTCCCTTATATGTATTAGCGCAGTGTTTTCTTCTCTATACACTGTCTATTTTTAGCACCTCTGCTAACTCTAAGGCCTGGTCTTTTCTGGCCGCCTTTGCTGCTTAAAAGGCAGCAAGCCAGTGAATGTATGCATTGCTCTGGGGAACATTTATGCACAATGTTGGCAATTTCAGCAGGTCACAGAACTTCACAGTACGTTTGAAAAGCCTGATTAGACTTGAGGAATCATAGGACAAGAATAATATAAAAAAAATAATCTATGTTTCCTTAGCTGTGTTAACACCTGATATGATTAAATTAAGAGCTCAAGTTTCACTGTCTTCATAATTGTCATTTACCTTCTTTAATTCCCACTGACTGCAGAACATAAAATTATGGTTTAAGTAATCTCATTTTCTGTCACTCATGTGCTAGCACAGTAAGTCTTTTTTTAAAATAGAACCATTACAAAAAGAGTAAGTAAAAAGAAAATTTTAAAGACCGTGGCACTTACATATTTTTACATCGGCTCTTGGGGGAAGAACATTAATAACAAGGAGGCTAATAGGTCCGAAATCTGACCTACAAATTGTGTCTGGGATTAAATGAACACGGGAAACATATGCAAATACATAAACAGGGCAGCCTTTCTCCTTCTGTGCTAACCAACTGTCTGTTCGCTAGCACAGGGAAAAATTTACAAGAGTCCTCTTTCAGTAAATGTATTTCTGAAAGCAGGTTTCTTATACCTATCACTTTACTCACATACACAGATTACCAGCAGCTAGCACAGCAGAAGAAAGCATCATACAATAGCCTCAAGAGAAAAAAGACCTGTACTCCTTGTAAGCTCTTCGTACTTAGTAATTTAGAACTAAGTGAAAGGCTGGTTACCAGCCAAACAATGCAATTCAAGAGTCTTTCTCAGTGGTTAGGGTCTCAAACGTGACCAAAGAATCAAGAAAAGCACCCTCTTCTCATAATAAATTAAAGATTAATGCTTTCTCAATTTTTCTACTGTGAAGATTGAAAAGGCAAATAGGAGGATATAGAAGAAAGATCAAAACCCTCTGGAAAGCAAATCCTTATTTTGCCCAATACTTGCTGATCCCTCAAGCATGTCTGTGTTTCTCAAAACCTAACAAAATTCATAAATACAATAAAAACCTCACCTCGTATTAAAAATAAAAAATAATTACTATCATATTGGAATTGACATGTTTTCCTTTCAAAGCTATGTTGAAAGCCTGTGATCATATACAAGAAAACATACACACTTAGACTTCCACACTGAAATGCAATTACAGGAGACTGTTCTGCTTTTGGTTTACAGTGAGAATGCATGTGAGCTAGATACAAAATTCAATAAACCATATTAGTTTGAACAGTCACATGGCGTTTTCTCCCTTTGGACTGACAAGGATAGCTAATACAAACCCTAGACTGTGCTCTCATGACTGCTAGAGAAAAAGGTGGGATTAAATTACATGCCTTCTTATTCTAACAGAGCCCATACAGACTTGCTTGCTGTTACTATCACAAGAGCAAATTAGAATCCATAGGATAAAAATGGAACAAGTTTTCTACTCAGATCTGTGTTTTAAACAAATCTCTGCATCTAAAAATATAAAAGCAGTGCAACAAAGTATCTCCATTATTTTTACACTAGAAGTAAAATTTAATTAAGTCTTAAGATTGTGTTTCCTTGACTTTCAAATTACTGAGGTTACCCTTATTACTTTGTATAAAATGCTGATCTTAAATAAAAGTTCCCTTGAAAGCAACATCATTGCATAAACATACCACTGTCTACTGGATTTGCGTCTGCATTGAAAAAACTAACAACATTTTAAAATTCAATCTCCACAGTAACTATTTATGACTGGAATTCACCCAACTATTTACTTCAACTGGTGAGCATTATTTGATAGCAACCCTTACAGGACTGCCTGAAATAAAGCGGCAGAAATTGGTCTAAACGTTCTTTGCTTCATCTTTTTACATCTAAGCTTATTTCCACTGAAAAATAAAATAAAATAAATAATTGGGTGTAATATCAAATCCAGGTATCTTTTTCTACCAGGTGGATTAAACTGAAATGTCCTAATGAAAACAAAGATGTACTGTTTTTGAAACTTGCTCAGCTTCGCATTAGCACAGGAGATTTGTAATTTGCTAGTGAACTATATGCAACAGGAACTGCCCAAGGCAAAGCTCTCTACAATCAGTTCCAGTTCAGCCAGAGATGACTCAGGCTTCTACTTTGATTACAGCAGAAAAGACAACATATGCTAAACTACTTATCTGTCCTACTACAAATATGCTGTGAAACACCAGTGAGCTTCCTAAGTGTATGCCTACTTACTCCTCACAAATGTATTTTATTTCAGTAATAAATCTCATAGTCCTCAGTTTGAATATTATTATTTGTAATGCCCATATTGGGTTTGAGATGAGGTCAGCAGAGAGCTCTGACACACTAGTGTAACTCATCAAGCCTCAGCAAGTTTTGGCAGATTGGGCATATGTACTATTAGTCACTGTAAATGGAGATATAATCAAGATTTCAAAAACGCCACTAAAATTCCTGCATACATTACTACCTCCAACGTGACTAAAAGATTATATTTAAAAAACAAAAGCCACAAAATAACAACATAGAACTTGAGTTGTTAATAGCATTAATTGGGAAACTGGAATTTCCCACAACTGTTTCAATGCTGGTAACACATGCATATGTTATTACTTAGAGAAAAAAAAATGTTTTCATACAGGAGCAGGCAAAATTGGTGGTCATTTAAATAAAACGTAAGTAGAAGCAAAATCCCCATACATCATAAAGTTACTCCCACGTTCTCTTAATACTCTTACTTCTGTACAGCTTTTGTAATTGCTACACACGTTGTTTGAATAATTTCTGAGTTGTTGCAAGTAAAATTTCTTCAGGCGAGACAAGTACAATTTTACTTGCAAGAGATAAAAATATTTGTTACAGAAGTATTCCTCATAAAACTGGATAGCCAAACTGCAGCTAATAGATTGTTCCCCAATAAAGTACACAAAGACGTGATTTTTTTTAAACAAAATAACACTCATGAGTGGAGCTGTATACTACATAATTTTACAGGACCATAACACCAATTTCCCTAAGATTTGCACTGTTTAAAACCTGCTCTGCCATACCCCACAAGTATGGACATACATGGAAAACCATAAAGATAATCGGAAAAGGAGAAGCAGCTGTCAACAGTTTTGCTCAGATGTGAAGAGGATGGAAGATGCTGAATGCACAAAAGCATTCCTTTCAGAAGGCTTCCAGTCTTTGCTCTCTGGATGACAGAGAACCTGGTATTACCAGCATAACTATTAAACCTCCCTGAACAGTGCTCTTTTCTTTCTCTAAGAAACTGATAGCATTTATCAACCCAGGCCATTCTTCTGTTAAAAGAATCACTTCTGTGATTCTGCTATTTAATCTTGAGAAAGAAGTTGATGCTGCTTCCAAACAGGATCCATCGCTCTCCCAAACTCAAACAGGTTATACCAAATCACCAACAGAAACAGGCCTTTCTTTCAGAGTGAAGAAAAGAAACATTGGGAAAAAATAATAATAATAATAAACAAACAAAAAACCACACACATTTACACATCTCAAATTGACATCTCTGAGGAAGGATCTATAGTATATTTCCTTTTTGATATTCTGACAAAGAAAGGATCTGCGGAAAGCTAACCAGCTTGAACAAAGGAGTAACTACAGCCGAACAGTAGTCTTTGCAATGAAATGATAGGTTCTCAACATACTCCAAAGCAAACTCTAATCTATGTAAGTAATATTTATGTCAAAAGTTTGCGCTTAGTCATTTGAAATGGAGGAGAGCAATCCATGCTACAATACACATGCAAAAGCAGAGTTATTTCATAGCGGCTTGTAAGCAGCCAAGAGATTTAGTGCTTAAAAGTGTGCAATATAATGCTTCACAGGAGTTTACAGTTTGCACCCTCCAGTATGCAAAAAGTTGTCAACTTAGAGTGTTGAAATCCTTACCAGTATGTACTGTAACTACTGCAATCCATACACACAGTATGCTGAACTTTCTCTTGTTTTTCTGTTTTCTTATGGTTGGTCATAGGAATCTGTGCATCTTCATAATGCTTTTTTGCATGGCCATTCACATATCTAAAATAAACATAAAACAGAAAAAAGTCTTTTATATATATATATATATATCGTATACAGGTACTTAACCAACATTCAATGAAAAAAGGAAAACAAACAAGCAAGCACACATTAACCTAATACATATCCAGTATCACACAAGCATTAAAATTGGCAATTTACCTATGCAAAAAGGTTGTCTAAGTTTTTCAAGTTTTCACCCCTTTACTCTCCCACTTTATCCAAATCAATTTTTCCATTTTCTTCATAGAAACCAAAAACTGGCATTCTTGTATCACAGCCCAGTATCTGGGCCTTGACCAGACTGATGGACCTTCATGACTAAGAGAAACATTAGCTCCCATTTTCCAAACCTGTAACATGGTTAGTTCTCCACGCTGTTTTCCCACACACTTTTCTTACAAGTCTACTTTGTTTTTCTACCCAGCACTCTTCATTTATGTGATTAACAGTATGCTAGCTCCCATATGAAAGCACATTCATTTTAAGCCCTCCCATTCTGGGACAATGATTTAATATTACAGCATTCTATGCTTCATGAAGTTCATAAATTTGAAACACTCTAGGGCGTGGGGTCACATAACTGGAAAAGAAATTAAAATCCTACAGCTCTTTTGCTGATACAGTGGGCATTTTCACACTTGAAATTTAAGGCATATCTAGAAATGTATGCATCTTTGATTAAAAAAAGTGTCATTACAAATGTAAGAGCCCTAAATATCAACTGAAAAGTCACTAACCCTTAGAAGCACTTGGCTGAGGTGACTTTTAGTCGTGTGTTCCCTCCCTCCCCCTCCCCCCCCTTACTTCTTGCCTGTTGAAATCAGCGATGCTAACTATTAGGAACTCTGCATGTGCTCCACATGAAGGTCTCCCTATTCCACACTTGTTCTCACATGCAGGTATAAACAATTCTGCTAATGTGCTGTGCTAGTTACAGCAATGAAGCCGTGTGGCTACGGACACTGCTGTGCTGGCAGAATCCAAACTAGACAGTCGTGCTTACAGGAGCTGCCTTTCTGCTTAACAGTGCAAATGACAGGTTTATAAAGCTACTTCCACCAGAAATGCTCTGGTACTGTAACATGGTTGGTAACGTTCCCAGTGACTCTAACCTGGAGGATGTACTTCAAGTGAAGACCTGAAAAGCTTCCTTTGATTTCAAACATTATCTGAACAGAAGGATATGCTGTGTGCCTGCATTCAAGCGCCTGCAAGATCAAAAGTGCTCCCATTACAAGGTATATCACATTCTTCTCATTCAGTTATTTTCAGTTCTAAGGATGGAGCAGTTTGAAGAGTCAAAACAAACTGCATATGTAACTGACTCAATGCCAAGTAACTGCACACAAAGAAGTGTCAGAGGTGGACAGTAATAACACAGACTGGTAACAAAATCAGTAAAATAGTCCAAACCACTTATTTTACACCTTCACATACTATGAAATAGCTCCACTCTCTTGCCTCTCACCAAGTGTAAATTTGTAAAAGAAATAAAGAGATAGAGGGGGAAAAAAAGGTTTTTGTACTAAAAAAAACTCTGAATAAGAGAGAGAAATGATTAAAATTGTTGCACTTACTCATTGCTATCCTGATCAAAGCAACAAAACCTGAGCTTTACTGAATCCACTTTTAAAGACAAGCTAAGTTTAATGATGATTTTCCAGAATAAAAGCACACCTGCACAGGTGCTACCCTGCAGATGAAAACATGCTCACATCTCAGACTGTCTAAATGTAAACACTGCCTGTATCCTCAATAGTTTGTGCATCTCATTTATAGAGTAGCAACAAATTCTCTGACATATAAACAACAGCATTGGCTGTATCGTTCCTGTACGAATTCTTTTGGTGGAATTCAACTGATAGACATATCAGCTGTACTCTGAAGGAATTGCAATAGTACAATGGTAGACGGTCCTTATATGCTAGGATAATTATTTTGTTCAAAGTAACACTGCAGTACATTTACAGTATTTTCTGTCTAAGCTGAACAGTTGCTATTTTACTCAAAGTAAGCTATACCCAATTTGGATTTGTGGTTTCCAAGAATTCTTATTGTTTTTATCTTATTACAATAGAAACATCTTTTACTGAATTGAGCTAACAACAGTCCATGGAATTAGCTGTTCTCTTGGCACTCTCTGAGCTGATCAATCACATTCATCACAAGCTTTTATTTCGTAAAAAAATTATGTTGAGTATATTCTCTGGACTCTCACAAGGTAGCAAAGAAGTGTGTTTAGTATAAGCATATAATGTTAAATAATATCATGAAGGTTTCTTTCAGGAATTACAAGGCATTCAAGAATTTTTTGAAAAAAATGCCTCATCCAAGCAACAAGGGAAGAAAGTAGAGGTCTGATTAAACGTTTTTCAAACTAACACTTAGTACCCACCTTCCACAATGGACACTCGAGCACGTCAGACAGACCCATGGACTTTTATTTGACCGGCACACTACAAAAGACATGAAAAAAGTGTCAAGTGAATTGGCTCTGATATTACAGTTATCTAACACATCCTGAGTGCTAGCAGTAGGTCTGCCCTGACTCCACCTTACAGCACAGTTACATAAAATAGCTAGTCACGTTTATTAACCCATATTAGGGACTAACAGACTAAAGACTGAAGAGCTACTGACACTAAAGCACATTGACCTTCTGTTTTGAGTCTTAGCCACAGGCTATTCATTTGCCTCTTTCTTTACAAGAAAAAATTACATTTTTTGTTTGTATTCCATCTACGCGAAGTTTACTTCATTTTGAGATACAATACAGAAGTATCAGAAGCACAAGTTGCAAAAACATTAGGAATGTTTAAAACATTTATTTTCATTTTTAATAAGGCAGTCCACTGAACACAGAAAAAAAATAGCCACAGCTCTTCACTTCTGTTTCATAAAACGTATTCAAGAAGCCATTTTAAAGAAGAGACTGTGAGAAAGCCTGTTGATCTGTTAAGAAGCACACAGAATAAATAATTGTGTAACACATGATAATCCACACCATTTATACAATATTCCTATGCTGCAGTGCTGGTAAAGGCCGTATCCACAAGGATTTCACCATTTCAGTCACACACACAAAGCTGAATGATTAAAATGTAATACAGTGCTATGCTTTGCAATCCATTTAAGACATCAGAAAATAACTGTAATGTTATCTCAGTTCTCAGTTAAGTCTTCTAAGTAGTCTAGAAAAATTAACTTTGAAATTAAACACGGATGTTTTTAAGCAAAAGGTCTGGGGAAAAAAAGGCAGATACTAGAAAATGATGAAGCACCATCCCAGGGTGGAGTCATAAGAACTGGATATTCTGACTCCCACCCCAACGGAGCAGCAAAGTCTCTAAAATTCAGATTAGAAACAAAACAAACACAATAAATAATCTGTGTAGGCAGAATACAGAGAAACAGTCAGGGAGATTAACATTTCCATTAGTCAACTCAAGATGAAGTACATACATCTTTATAGACAATAGCAATTTTGGAACTACAATTAAATCAATACTGATTCCTCGATTTCTAGAGGAATTCCAATTTGGATCATGTCAGTGAAGGAGGGATGCTGTGATATATAATGCTTAGATTTGAATGAAGTAAAATTGTTAACGACTATCCATTACCACAAAATTTACAGAAATCTCATTGCACTTTCAAATACCCAGCTAATATGAAGAGGAAAGAAAAATGCTAAGTGCACTTCTGCAAAGCCAAAAAACAACAATAAAAAGACAACTTCGATTGTCCCCAAAATATTAAGAGGGTACAATGCCACCTGATTTGTCTACACATATATGTAAGTGCCAATCAAAAGAGTCACAGAGGAAGAATAAAACATCAGAAGCACCAGGGTCTGTAAGGCCAGGATGAGGAAGGAACAGAAAGAAGAGGATTAAGTCCTAGCATACATGCAAATTATTTGCACTGTTATTTAGTGCAGAAAAGCTTGAGAAGAGACCAGCCTTCCCTGTCTGCAGGCATGCTTCAGAGAAATGAACTGCGGAAACTGAGGCATGCACAGGAGCTGCTTTGGGGCAGCATCACCTGACCAGGTCAACTTGGGACGGCTAGTGAAACTCAGAAGTCGATTCACCATGCTACAAACCATGGTACCCATGAAACCGGTAAGATCAAAGACTATCAGAGAAAATTAAGCTAACAAAACCAAGAAAAGTTTCTTTACCAAATTACCTGCTAATAAAAAGTAAGAAGCAAGAGTGTCAATTTTTAAACAGGAGAAAGCTTACTACCGCAGGTATTTAAAAGAGCTAATATACTTTTTTAGACATTTTTATTTAAATCAGATGGAAAAATAAACTAGCTAACATTGCTTCTTAGAGAATTATTTTCTGGTTTCTATTTATTATGACAAATTGTTGTTGTATTTCACTTCACAGCCCCAATCCATGGAAGAAGAGTTTTACTATGTTCACTGGAAAAAAGCACAAATATTTCTGCACTGTAAACCAGCAGTATTTCCACATAAGTGTTATTTGAAGCAGATACTTTAAACCCTTTGGTGAAAACTCCAGAACGGTTTAATTGCTGCAGTTATTTTACTTGAGAAACACATTTGCTCGCACTGCCTCCATCTTCTATTGCTCTTTTTTCAGCAATAAGCTTTCCCATTTCTAAAGCTGATCATTCCCACAACTGTGATGGTAGTCTTGCAATACACAGCAGAGTTACATGTGTTGCACTTCGAGTTAGAAAAGAGGAAGAAGTTTGTCAAATTTGACCAAAAGTTTATTCAGAAAACCAACATTCTACACTGGCAAACAGAAGACAAAGGGAAAGGGAAGACATTAAATGGCCATCATCAGGTATACATGGGCAAAATGGATCACTAGTCTGGCTTGACTAGTAATTTATTTCCGTGAATTACAGAAACTGAAATGTAAAAAATTAACCAGAAGGAAACAGAAGCCAAAACCATTCATGCACTTAAATATAGAGTGATATTTAAGAGTTGCTTAAGTGCTGCATGAAGAAAACACTACTATTATTCAACATTTTCCTTGCCAGGAAAAAAGAGACAGCCTTCCTAGGACTAAAATTCCAGCAGAAATCTCCCATCTTGCAAATAATATCTTTGCTTTCACTATGTTATCATCTGTGGTTGGAACCATTTCTCAACCAGTAAGCCAAAGAATCGGGATGCAAACTATTACATTTAATTTCCACTATATAGCAGGCATTTATCATTTCACATTTGCATATTTTAATTTTAACACTGATTGCTTATTAAGCGTTAAATTACACTTAGGTAGCATTCATTCTGCAGAGTTCACACCAGGTTTAAGTGCTCTGCACAAGGCCAGCAAACAAGCTCACAGACTCTGCACACTGCCAAATAATATTGTTCACTAAAGTTTTCCATCTCTGTATCAGAGAAAAGGAAAAGACGGTTCATTTGTTTGTTTTAGCTTTTAGGAGGAACTTTACTCCAATTGCATCACATTAGAACTGTGTAGTTTATCTTCTGCACAAACATCTCCTCCCACAAAGGACTCAAATAACATGGAAGCGACTCCCACCAAGATTAAACACAGAAGCCACTGTTAAATTGGTGACCTACGGTTGCTCTGCTCTGTGAGGATTACACAATTCCATTTTTTAAGGTTTCTGAAGATTGCATTCTGTATTTCTCTGAGGCTGGCTCAGTAGATACCTGCATTACAGCTCAGCTCTCTAGGTATTCCTCAATCCAGATTCTAAAGCAGTTACTGTCTGTTCCTTATTATTAATAAACTAAATTAGGCTGGCAGCTTTAGCCATTCCTCAGGACCCTAACAAGACAGGCCCTGTGGAAAGCACAGCAAAAGGACAGTCACTGCCCTGAACTGCTTATAATCTAAATTAGGCTTCATGTGTAAAGAAAGTGCAGGTTATTCTTTTCAAATGTAGTGCTGACATGAAGACATAGGCTTAAGAGTAGATCAGAAACAAGATGCATATTGACATCAAACCCCTTCTCAATTCAAAGCACATCACACAGCCCTGGAACTTCGCCCTTAAAACAGACTTGCACATTTGGGGCTTTCAGGTTAGGCAATTACAAAGGATTATGAGGAAGGACTCTCAAAACTATTTGTACAGGTCCTTATATCTTTACTTCCCTCAGACATCAGTATTTAAAGTAGGATGTGGGGGGTCATTTTTTGTAGTACTATTTAAAAAAGAGGCCTGCATTACATTAGCAACCCCAAATTTTCAATACTGTTATGTCTGACAAACATCTTAACCACATTAAAAAAGTTCTGCATCCGTTACACCTTATTTAGTACTCTACAAGCCAAGGTACATCAGGTGCTTTCTGTGCTGAAGCTGAAGTGCTGCTGCAATGGTTACCAACTGTCCCACATTACTGTATTTTTAGAATAGCTTCAAGTGGTTAGGCAAAGATAATACTAACATGTCAAAAGAAAAGAGAAAACAAATCTGCAGTGCCACAATGCTGTCTGAAACAGTGAGTCATTTGCCACTTTACATCAATATCAGGCTATTCAGAAGTGTAAAAACATTTTTCCTCATCTAATAGCAAGGCAAAATACCATCTTTTACAGAATGATCCAAGTGAAATCTGAATACTCATTTGTTATACAGCCTACAAACCCCTCTGCAATGAAGAGTATCAGTCCATCATCCCCAAGAGAGCCAGAGATCAAACACCGCTACACAGACTGATATGTAACTATGGAGCATTACAGATCTCCCTCCCTCCCTGTCCCTTCAGCTTTCACTTCCTGCAAACCATCCTAACAAATAATGTCCATGCCGTTGTATCAAGCAGAATGACTAAGACATAGCTAATCAGTTTGGCCCTCTCGTAACAGGGCCCCCCACCCCATCTTACCCTCATGATCCCTCAAGTATGTACTTCTGAATCTTGACTTTTTCTTTCCTTATTGAAAACAGACTCCAAGCACAGGCTCGTGAAGCAAGAACACTCCTGGCAAACGCTGTATTCCTTACAGAACAAGGCTGCACATTTCCACTGTGAGAAAGCTGCAAGTACGTAGAAGTATACAAACAACCCATGAAACTAAGTTTTGTTTAAAGAGCACACTGCATAATTTAGAAACTTGCAAAAGAAAAACGAAGCAGGAAGAGCAGACAAACAGGAAGCCGTTTCAGTAAGGCAGCCAAGTTAAGAAACCTGCAAGATGCAGTGTCCACCGAGAACCTGGCAGCAGAGCAGCCATGCGATCACTGCAAACCTACTACTTGCCAGTCACGGCAGCAGAACTGACCCAAGGCCATCGCTACTACAGGCCTGTGCTCACATCCAAGGTTTAAAATAGCCCTTTATTACATCTCTAAGGAAAAGACCACAGAATATCAGCACAGTAAGAACAGTATTCTGGTCCTTCTGTTAAGAGCATGCTGAATGGAAACGAGATTAGGGGCATTAAACTATTTCCACTACTCTCTGCATCCTTTACAAAATAGCCTGGACTTTGTTCTCCAAAGGAGCTGTACAAACACTAAAATCTTACTTGTATAATCATATGGTTACATTACACTAACATAATGACTGCCCAGAAACATCTTTAGTCTAAGTGACCTTTCTTCAGTTCAGTTTATATTGACAGAAAATAGGTCAGATATGCTGATATGAACTAAACAGAAAAAGGCCGCTGATACTCCAGTCAGCATCTGCAGAAGGAGCAATATTTACATAGTTGTGGTTGCACTGGTATACTGTTGTTAAGCTAAACAAATTGTCCCAGAAACATATGCGCTTGGTCACATATATATGTTATATACAGCTACACACCCTGTGTGTATGGATGCATGTATGTGCATCTCCCCCCAAAAAACAAGAATACTTTTCAGTATTCTAGAAACACAGACTTGCTTTTCCTTCTCCATGCTTTTAACTCCATTCTCACTGCCCTAATTAAGATTTTATAGCAAGACTTTATTGTTCTGTTTTGCTCCTGAAACAAGCTGACAAATACTGCAAAAAAGAGCTGGGTAGCCTCCATTAACAACATCTGAAGAAAAAAGAAGCAACAATTCACACACCAAAGAGTGAAAGCCCTACTTTGTGAAACATGATGCTTCTGTCTGTGACACATCAGGCCTAAGAAATCACGCTAAAAAGCTTCCAAAAATCCTGGGAAATTACTGCAAGAGGAGGCAATACAAACTGCACAAAAGTTTAACCAAAATAATGCAAGCTACTTCAGTAATAACATCTCAAATAGGAAGTTTTTCAGTCACAGGATTCAGAGCATTTCTCAACGAACTCACTTCCATTTTAAAGACGAAAAATGGAGAAAGTGATATCAAATAATTTGCCAAAAGAATTTTAGCAGCCCAGGTCAGCATTGAGCCCACTAGACCTAACACTTTAGGCATCTGTGTCATTCCACTTAAAGCAAGGGTAAGCCATCCCGACACTCAGCCCCCTACACAGAACTTTTAGGGTGACTTGCCAAAATGGCTCTGAATTACTTCTAACTTCCCCTGTGCAATACATAAGTATGAGGCATCTGAGAGAGGAAACAATGAAAGCCAGTATTCTAACTAAGGAAGCGCTCAAGTTATCAGCCCATGGGAAACATCGAGGAGACAAGGGTGTTGGGTGGTGCTCCTTAAGGCTTACATGCTGGAGTCTCAGCAAGGCTCTGCCCACCCCTGGAACTGAGTGGAATTCCCTCTGGATGCAGCCATGATGACTTTCCAAGGAGTGATTGAATCACACGAGTTTCCTATGCACAATCCCCTTTCATTCAAGATGTGAATGCCTATGTTTAATAAGCACACCTCCTGCCCCTGGAAGATTTTCCCTCCAGATTGCTCCTAAGCACTAAGGGAACACCGACAATTTCTCCCGTTGAAGATGGCATTTAGCATGAGTAAGCAGTTATTCAGCAGTCTGGGGAGACAATGGAAGAGAGAGAGCATGAGTTTTGCCAGCCTAGCACCTACTGCTTTAACCTAGGCTGCAGGCTCTGCAGCAATGAGTACCTGTGCATTCTACATTCAAAATCCACCAGATGAAACATTCAGTCATTCAAATTGAGACTGGAACCAAAGATTTTCCACTTAAAATGAACTGTTCAAATCACAGCATTACAGAGCCATGTGTACCCTTGCTCTCTGACCCCTCAGCTCTATTATAAACCAGCATACAAAATAAAACAGCTTCTCAGAGCAAAAGTTAGAAGGCCTACTCATCCCAGAACATCAGTGAAGACCACAGCCAATCTGGATATGTGCGTAATAGGACTCTTTGGCACTGACAAAAATCACGTTGTCAGCAGAAGCAAAGAAGCCTTAAAAAATGCAGGTGGCCTCCAAGGTAAGCCAGTACTTTAACAGGCAGCACATAAAAATATCCATTACGGGTAATGTAAGTTATAAGTAATAAAGTAATATAAGTTACTTACTACCAAGTACACATTTACTAACACAGCTGATTGTGTTCCCATTTTTTTGACTTTGCATTCTTTTGAAAGCAGCGTGTACTTAAAAGGGCAGCTACTAGGAACATATACGCAAGCCTTACTATGCGACACTAGTGTCTGTTTACATTCAGAAGGGTTCCATAACACCAAAATCAGTATACATATTGGTAAAATCGTAGGACAAGACAGGCACTAATGTACACAGAAGCACAGAGCCCCAGCAGAATGCTAACATTATTGTATAATCTATATGTAGGTTACAGAAATTAAATGCTGAGTTAAATGACGATGGTTGTTGGTTTTGTGGGGTGCCTGGGGAGGGTTAAGCTGCATACACATCTGGTAGAAGTATCTGCTCCACATTTTAAGAACTTATGGCTAGTCACTTCCAGATGAGTAACAGTAATGAAAACCAAGCAACTGAAAAAGGAAAGTGTTACAAGAGTACTTTTCAAATGTCCGAGTAGGATAAAGCCCCATTCTAGACAAGAAAAAGCATAAAAAAGGAACATTATAGACTTTGAAAACAAGAAACATACTAGAACTTACAAGCCAGCTGGTTTTACTGTTTAGGTTTTAAAAAATATTCCTATTTGTTTTCAAACTTAATTTCACATAAAACTCTTCTTTCTATCCTACCTGCCCCATTACAAGAAGCTCATATATGGATTGATCGTATTTTAAACTATTTAGTACTAAGAAAGTAACTCTTCTGTTCAACAATCTTTTAGGTAAGGTTCGTTTGATAGACACCATTGCCTGTTTTAGGAAAAAAAAAGGATTTAGTCAAAATGAAACCAGACAGAAGGGGAGATTATTTTTAATTGGACTATTTAAAACAATGTTTTTAAATCAGCTAACACCCACATGCTTGAGGAAAAAAACAAGAAAAGATTAAATTTAAATTACATTTAAATCAAAGCAAGAGAATTTACAAGGAAACAAGATTTCTGGTAGGCATTGCTAACAATATAAAAATGTTAACCATTCTTTCAGCATTGCATACCCTTGTAACAAAGAGATGCATAATGAATAGAAGTCATAACTGTATCAAGACAGCCTAAGTAAAATCACATCCAAATGTACAAGAATTCAAACAAGCTCAGAAGATGACAGAAGGTTGCTAGCCTCACCTTAAAGATATGGTGGGAAAATGAAACTGTTTCTTCTGCCATTGTCTTCTAGCCAAAACCAGAAAGATTACGTTTTTAGAGAGAAAACAAATGAGTCATTTTGTGACAATCCGTGAACTTACAAAATCAACTAATACTTGTGCTCATGCATAATGACACGTGGTATTTCTACTCCTTGTCACTAAATAAAAGCATTACTCAGTCTCATGTAAGAAATTTCACAGATGGTTACAGTGAACCACTTTGATACAATGGAAAAACATACCTAATTCAAACATACTGAACAGCAGCTGAATGAGAATACAAAACATAGGTAGGTAAACAATTTTTCACAGGAAAAGCAGGTCACTGAAGTCCCCAACACATTTCTAACATTGAGGAATGTTTGTCAGAGAACAAGGTGATTAGTTTTTTCTGCGTTTAATTCAACTCTCAACTTCCACTCAAACACACTGACTTACAGTTCAGAGTTTTCATTATGTAACCAGAATTTCACATTGAAAAACTTGCAAGTGGAAAAATGTATGCTTTTTGATTTGCCCGTATGCTTAAGTCAGTACTGGAGAAGCATACGGGTAAGTAAGGAAAACTTTTTTCAATCAGTGTAAACAGACACGTCACTTCCCGAGGAAGTGGTTAAACGAACTCAAGAAAAAAAAAAAATTCAGATCATGTACAGCAGCAAGACACAGAGCATGCTGTGCTTCCTCTGTTACGGTAAAATAAAATAAAAAATAGGTCCCTCAGCACTCCCAATCATATGCATAGAGGCTTTCTCAATAAAACAGGACCAAGTTAGTGCTCAGGCTACAGTAATGCAGTATATTTAATGCAGTATATTTAATGCAGTATATTATTCCATATGTCGAGTCAAATGTCAACACTTGATTTATCTGCCTATACCATATAAATCACATCCTAGCTGAAAGCAACAGTAAGAAAATGTGCGTTATGAAAAAAAGAAAAAAGGAAAAAAAAAGTAACACACCAGTAGCATGTTTATTTTACCTTAACAATCATAACCAAAAGAGTTTTTATGAGAACTATTACCTCTACTTTTCCCTAATAGTCTAAAACCAATTTTTAGTGGATCAGCTACTTTGATAACTAATTGGCATCCACATTTAAATACAGACACACATGTATACGTATATATTTAAAAATTTAATGCTAGCTCTCACAGGAAAACAGATGTTGTTCTACATTATAGTAGTAATGCAAAAAAAAACGTTATTCCATCTTTATGCTAGAGCAAGACAGAAATGAATTACGCATTTTCAGACAGCTGTCAGAAAAGGCAGAGCAGAGCCAGCAGTGTAATACAATTTTCAAACCCTTAAGGAAAAGAATCTTCTTGAATCGTTTAGCAATCAATCTCAGGCCAAAAAAAATCAAGATGGAAGTAGGAGGGAAAAGAAGGGAAAGACATCAAGAATGCTTCTTGCTTTCTTTATATATCCTAGTTATTAATCTACTCATTTGTAGCACCAATATTTGATGCCTATTTCTGCAGTACAACGCAAAAGACTCATTATTGATCATCCCTTTGAGCAAAAGAAAAAAAAAAAGGAAGTCAAATGCGCAGTGGACAAAACTAAAACTACTGTCAACTGAAAAACTTATGAACCAAACGTTTAAAAAAAAATCCAGAAGGGCCACAGCTATTTTGGGAACATGCACCTGTACCCTAACACAGACAAGTGGACACCTGCGTTCACACAGCATCCACATAACGTACATATGAATGACCTTGAAAAATCAGTATCCACCTGTTTGGATTTGGTGAGGACCCCCACCCCCCAGCCAGACAGCATTACGTTGCTTTCACATTAAACAGCTGTCTACTGGCGGTATTTTGAGGGGGAAAAAGCTAACTTGCAGAAGAATCACCTTATTTGGCCAGGTTGCCTGTGGTTATTGTGATTAGATCCAAATGGGTAATAATCTGTCAAAACAATTTCACAGCTACATCTACAATATCCAAAATTAGATAGATAATCCAAAGGGGGAAAAAAAGAGCATTGCCTTGACATACCAGTTAAGACTGCTGAATGCTAAGTACATTCAAATAGTGTCAGCAACATTTTTAAAGCCTTCGCATAATCAAGGAAATTAAGGACTTAAAATCTTATGCTGCCCCCTTAACAAGGATACCATAAAGCAACGAATGTTTTATCAGTTATTATTCTAATCCACCCTACAGTAAAAATTGTTTCCTCCAATAATCTCAAAATACATATCTGAAAAGCCTTAACTACTTTTCAGATCTAAATTTCTGAGGAAGTTGCATTTTCAAACCTCCATGGATTATCGTAATTGTGCGTGGCCTTCAACTGCTCTTCACCTAAGTGATGAACATCTATTAAAAACAGGACAGAAAGCAACACAGGAACAGGTTACTAAATAAAGTGAGCAGCACTGACCGAGTTAGAAATGCCTCAAAGCTTTATTTCCTTCCAAATACCACATCTGAAACTTTCACTCTAAGAACCTCAGACACAAATGCAACAAAAATCTCACTACTCCAACACTGTCGGCCGTAGCGCCTTACAACCATGCACGTAGTTATCAAAAAAAAAACAGAGTAAGAATAATATATTGATTTTTTGTTAAACACCTGCACATCTTGAAGGGCTTGGCAAGGCAGGTGAAAATTATTACCCTGATTACATTTAAACCAGCTGTGATGAGATTTGAACTAACCTGTGGTAAGTCAAGAGTTTGCCACACAGAAGCCTCCGTCCTGCGTATGTGTGTGTGCCGTATATATCCCACTTCCAAAACACCTCAGACCACCCTGTCTCCTTACCATATGGTGCACTCTGAAGAGTCATTTCAAAATACTGGCGTTTAGTTAGATCATGAAATAATATGGAATACTCAGAAGTAAATTTATCCTTCAAAATACGCATGAAGATTAGAGACTGGGTTTCTAAAGAAAAGCAACATATTAGATGTTTGACTGCTACCTCCCTCTGAAGCAGTCTCTTTCATCAGCTGACATTCATGTTTTGTGATGAAGTGTGACTTTTTTGAGTATAATAGAATTTTTTCAAAAGAAAACTTGAAAATATTAACCACCATCAATTTAACGTTTTTTGACTCAAATATGCCTTTAAACATGCCAAGTATTTGAAATCAAAGACTCCTCTTTTCTATAGTGAAAAGGAAAATTAGGTCTAGCTTATGCGACTGAAATTGAGATTCCTATCCCACCTCAATAAACATCCATCTTCTGACAAAACATGTTCCAAAGCACTATGCTCTATCACATAGGCTACGATAGTTATTGCCTCCATGGTTAGTTAGTTCATATGTCAGTAACAGATTCAAATAGGAAAAAAAAATTTCACAGTTTTAATGAAAACAAGACCAAATCTAAAACAATACAAACCAACTCAACAAACTTTACTTAAAAAAAAAAGTATGAATTTGAGGAGATAAAACAGCCTGTGAAGTCTGTAGAGTTAATAACTGCATTGCATTGACCCTGAGAAATAGATGAAATGCCACTTAAATTTAAAATTTGACTTGAGAAAAAAAAAGTTAACTTTTACACAGTTATTTTATCCTTAAATTTCATAATAAATCTGGTAATTTCCTGGTCGAATTGATTTTTCAGGTATGGGAAAAAATGAGAAATAACCCTCACAAACAGAGTATTATGTCTACACACTGCCCACGAGCTTACCCTGAGTCTACACTCTGCAAACTGAAAATAACTTGTCACAGGAAGAAGGTCCTACCTACCCCTCTCCACCTTCAGCGAGTTCTCTATCCTCCCATGTTCTACTAAAAATAGAAAGAAAGACAAAGCGAGGATCTCTAGTAATTAAAATGAAAAAGGAAAAGTATAAACACTCGTGGAGATGGAGGAGAAACACTAACAAGGAGCTGAGACGGAAAGGAAAGTCGAGATGGTTAAAGGCTGTGTACCTGTGCTTTTGCAGCATGTTTGTTTTGGCGCTGATAGCAGCCGTCCAACAGCCCGCCAGAATGCTGGGCCTGCCCCAAGAAAAAGAAAGCAGGGCACCCGATTTACGTGGGGGACATCAAACGCAGTCTGACCCAGAACAGTCACGTTCTCAGAAGTTCTCCCACTCGGCCCAAACCATTTGCTCTCATGTATACATAAAGCATTCAGTGACATTTTAGGTTATTCTGAACTAACAATGCCTTTTTGTAAATTACTTTAAAAACAGAAAAAATGTTCTAATTCACCATGCAGATATCTACCATAATCGTTGTTCACTAGGCCAGCTTCCTAGTGCTTGCTTTCTTCTGTATTTTTTATAGTCCCAGTGACATTTGCAAATGCCACAATGTATGCTTCTGACCAACTGTGAAATTACAGTTCTTATTCAACAGAAATTAGAATCCAAGAAACAGATGTCAGGCAAATATATTTAGCTTTAGCAGGAAATACCGCTCTACAGCCAGAATTGCTCTTTGATATCTAACAAAATTTGCTACTTATGAAATAAAAGGTATTCGACGGACAGTGATCTGAAACAATCATTATAAGCGTATTTCAAAAGCACAATTCCCCTGGAAAAATAATTCACTGGATCTCTGTTTCAGCAGACATAAACCTATGTCTGCAGTTGTTCTTCTAAAGAAGTACCTTGAAATTCTCCATCAAACAATCAGCGAGTTCACCTCGACCACGCAGGAAAAGAGTTGGCAAAATTCTCTAGACTTGCACAAGTGTGCTTAGAAGATTGCAATCTTACTTAGGTGAGGCCTACCTCCCTGTGGTTTCACGAGTCTATGAAAAGTTGTTGAGAAATACCACATCTGAGCTGTTCCAGAGTACTTTTCATAATTACACCATTTGCACAACAGCACCAAAGGTGTGGCGCATCAGACAAATTCTGTGACACTCTACAGTCTTGCCAACGCCTCCAGCTACTCTGCTTCCAACTTCAGCAGAAATTTCAGAAATTAAAGTGCATGGAAAGACTGCACTGCAATTGGAATTAGCAGACATCTGCATGCAGTATTACATGTGACAACACTGATTAAAAGCAATTTTCAGTTTCTGTACAATTTCTATGTTATACATTCATCTCCTCTCCTCTTAAATGTCCAATTATGAGGACAACAACAAAGGATTTGCCTCTGCATCTCCAAAAAGGCATTCTGTGCTCCTTTTTGACAGCCTTGAAGCTCTTCAGAGCAAATGCATGCTTCTTTCTGTATTGCTTACTGTACAGAGCACTGTTGACGGGATTAAATACTCAGGGGAAAATATGCCATCCTCCAAAGAGAGGTGCTTAAACTTCCTAAGTATATACTAGTAACATCATAGAAGTTCTAAGATGAATTAAAATGAGCAATTGACCATTACTCTTTAATCTGGAGCAAAACCATTCATACTCAGATCAGCACACTTGTGATTGGTGCTTCCTCTTATTGTTCTCCAAGAGTCTTCTTTCATCACAAAACCTCCGTAACAACTCCACCAGGTAGCTTCTAGGAGAGCTGATTTAGGCTGAAAGAGCAATTCAGGTAGGCGCACATGCTCCTCTACTCAATTCCCTAACTTCAGTAAAGCTAACATCAGAATACCAGCTTCAAATGCAACACCCTTCCATTGTACAACAGTGCATCTCCACAACATTCAACAGTGTGTCCAAATTGAAGTTACTGTTGCCATCAAGCTTTTGAAGAGGAAAGGAAATGGTAATTCACCAGCACGTGTCACTCAGTCAGTGTGACGATTCCAGGTCCTCAAACCACAGATAGCCAAGATAATGACAAAAATAGCCACTGGCAGTCTGAACTACGACCTCGCTCTCCAACCTGTTCTTCTGTAATGTTTTGCTATCACTGGCAGGTCACGTGGCTGCCAGAAAGCTTCCTGTATCAGTACCCTTGCTCGCTCTCCTTTTCTGGAAAGGTCAGCCGTAACTCCAAACAGGACTGACTACAGGTTCTGAGTCATTTTAAGACAATGCAGCAGATGATAGATGCCTTATAATTACATACTGCAGAAAATTACCTTTAAATATTTTTCTCCAACGGAGGCAACAACACCAACAGAAAGAACCAAGTTCACAGAATCTTAGAAAACAGCATCAAAGGCAATAGGAAATGCACTAAATTTTGACAAGATACTAATTTGTATGTCACTTTCTTTATATAATTGTATGTTACCAAGTTGCAGCAAAACCAGCAAATGAGAAATTGTACATATTGTGAACTGACAGAAACCAGTATTACACACCTTTAGAAGTTTATCTCACTAAAATAAGCACAGGCAACAAAGACTGTACTCTACACACCATCAGGAAGCTAACGTAACAGTAAGCATGCGTTAGTACTGTAACTGAGAAGGAATGCATTACATTGTACTAGACTAAGAGGAACACAAAATTCATTTTTAATAACATTTTTCATTCACTTTACGTTGTCGACAGCCTGCTGTTTGCTCATTGGAATGTCTTAAATGCAACATACCTACATTTTCCTTACCCAATAGTTAGCTATGCAAACACTGTTTGACTGACTTAATTTTATTAAAAAGCATAGCAAGTGGAGACACTCCCCTAAATACTGCATCATTATTAATCCCTTTGGTTCCCCAAAGTGTCCATCACCTCTCCTTCCTGCCTCCCAACTGTAATAAATCAACTGAAACACCTCTGACTGACAACGAAAAATTTGCTTTAATTGCTTCACTTAGAAGCATGCCTAACAGGATCCTGTAGCTGTACACTGGCTCATTTTTGAAGCTGAAAAGTTATATTAATACCTGAACCTATATTTTTAGTTTTTGTAAGTTTATCTAGCTTGTTTTTAGGGTGGTTCCTTACTACCATATGTTTCTGGATGACAACTTTGCTTACCCATGATAGCCTAAAGATAACAGATGGACTTAGAGAGTTACACTGCTAGCCAAGAATTTTTTTCAGTAACCAAACATTACAAAAACCAACTTTTCCTGTACTCCTTCTTTCCCTCTAATCATTTCTTCATATTATTCCACTGTAAAGCTTACTCCCTCTAAAATCAAAAGCATTACAGAGTAAAATAACTGGTTCTGCCAAAGGAAGCAGCAGCGCTACCACACCTTGGCTCCAGGAAACTGCAATTAGGGAAGAACTCCAGTAAGCAGCACTTTTCCCACACTAAAGCATTGATACGGCTAGACAAAGGACAACTATCTTCTCTTTAAAAATAGGAACACCTTAAAACGTAACCAACGTTTCAGTGTTCCTTTGTGTGTTGCTCCCAAAAGAGAGTTTCTGTGCAATGCCCGCAGACACACCAGGTCATGCTGCTCGGAATGGGGCCTACTGGCCACGTTAAGCACTTGGTTGCGTGCACTCGCCTGCACGTACTTCAGCGCTGAGCGTAACTACGCACGACACAGTTAAAACAGACCAAAACGTACCGACCATGACAGCTAACATCGCGGGTTACATGTGTGCAACGATCTATTTGAAGGCCAAACTGGAAACACCTCGGAAGCGGCTACTTTGCAGGGAGCAGACAGCACGACGCGCCCGGCAGCGCTTAAGAGCGAGGCACGGCCGCGGCGGCTGCCGGCACCGCTACTGCGCCAGGGACCGGCCCGGCCCGCCGAGGGGCTCCGGCCCGCTGCCCCGCTGCCGACGCTCGGCCGCCGGGGAGGGCGCAGCGCGCCGCCTGCCAGCCCCGACCCCGCTCCACACACACGTCCAGCCCCCGCAGCCCGGGGTCGGTTTATCGGCCGCACCGACCCCGCGGCGGCCGCCGGCCCCCCTTCCCGCGGCCGGGCTGCCCCCGGGCCGGGCAGCGAACAAAGGGGCGGAGGGGCCGCGCTCCGCATTCCTCCGCGCCGGGGGGAGGCGGCCCCGAGCGGGCTGCCCGGCCCCGATCCCGGCCCCGATCCCGGCCCCCGCGGCCGAGACACGCGGCAGCCGCCCGGGGGGGCTCGGGGCCGGGCCCGCGGGGAACAAAGGGGCGGCGGGGCCGGGCCGGGCCGGGCCGCGCTGAGGGCGCTCGGCCGCCGCGTGAGGGCCCGGGGCCGCCTCGGGCCGGGCCGGGCCGGGCCGGGCGCACTCACCGCTGCAGCACCAGGAGGAGGGCGAGCCCTGCGGGAACTTGGCCGAGTCGGGCGCGATGCAGACGCTGGAGCCGAGGTGCGGGCACTCCATGGCGGCGAGGCGCGGCGGGCGGCTCCTCGCGGCGCTACAGCGGCGGCGCCCCGCGCACAACAGCCATCTTAGGGACGAGGCCGCGATCCGCGCGCCGGGCTTTGCGGGCAGCCAGCCTCCCGTCCGCGAAGCCCGGCGGCTCCCTCTCCCCGCCTCCCGCCGGGCTTTCCGAGGAGCCGAGCTCCCGTCCGCGGCTCCGCCCGCCGGGCTTTCCGCGCCGCCGGGCGGGGCGGGGCCGCGCCCTTCTCCTCCTCCCGCTGCTCCCGAGGGGGGTGCGCGCGTGCACGGGGCCCGCGGCTGCTGCTGGTGCGCGCCTCCCGCCCGCGCAGCCCGCGGTGCCGCGCAGCCCGCGCTTTTTGCAGCGCTGCCCGGCCCCGCCGCCACGGGACTGCCTGCAAGGGGTAGCGGGAGCGCGGGCGGTGCCGCTTTCTCCGGCCCTGCTCGGTAACAGCTCTGGGGCTCGGCCAGGGGCGTGCTGTCGCTGGGCCAGCACTGAGATAGCCGGCTCCTTTGCAAACGGAGCAAGCATAATCCTCCCCTGCAACACCTCAAGCAGCAGGGATGTTTTAATCTCCGTTGTGACTGCTGCACCTTGGCTTTGCTCCTCTTCTCTTGCCATAACCAAGGTGAAAAATAAAGTTCTGCCCTGCATACACAAGGGAGAAGCTCAGATCAGGGAAGATCCGATTTTCCACGGCAAAGGAAACCGCTCAGCATTCACTAACTGCAGTTAGTTTGTTTCTCTAGCTGAGCATTCAGAAGCAGAATTAGTTCAGAGACAGCAAACTGAATTAGGCAGCAGCAAATGTTACCTTTACACAAAACCCCAGAGCTTCCTTAATGTGCCCCTGTCCTTCAAAATTGCCCCGTTTGATCAGTCAGTCAATACCAGTCCCAACATATGTTTTGCAGGTTCTACAAAAAGCATGTATTTGTATATTTTCCTAATAAATAAGGCATGAGTAGAGCAAAAAAAGAAGTGGGAGAAGGACAGATTTAAAAATGCATATAACACAACTTTGATATACATCTGAATTACTTATACAAGCTCAAAGACCAAGAAATGGTTAGCATATTTATGTACCTTTCGATTCTTTTCTGCCCTCTGTTTTTTTCTCCAGTCTGTATAAAGAAGACACGTGTTAAATTAAAGCAGATTGCCCGTAGTTGCTTTCTGCCTTTCCCAAACAAGGCGTGTGTTGAATGCTCTTGTCGTGTCCCACCCCTCCCCACACACAAACCAAGAGAAAAACCTCAGCTGGATCTGGCCTGATCATTTTTCCCTCGGTAGCAGCCGGACTTGGCCTTCTGTCAGTAGTATTGTGCAAGCGGAGTTTAACCAAAACAGGCGGTTCTTATCTCACTGCGTGGATTATGTTAGCAGGGTATTTAGTCTTCCAGAAGTAAGGCCCTGGTTAACAAGGATTAAATATGGTAAAATAAACATAGTTAAATACTTGTAATGATCTACTTCCAGTTTAGCACTCCCCTTCATGTTTTTAGGGTTGATACACTATACCTGGAAAGGAGAACCTACTCCTTGCGTAAGTAAACAGAAGCAGGGTCTGGCGCAATGGAACAGTACAGCCTTGCGTGGGCACTGGAGTTGGACCCCTGCCTGCAGGAATTATTGATAGCTCCACAAAAGTCAGTGTATTAAAATCAGTAGAGCTACAACACATTGTATTACAACAGTTCTTGTTAGCGTAGCCATGTTGGAAATATCTTCTGGCAAGGCATAATAGATCCTCTTTTCCTGCCCCTCCTGAATATAAGAAGGCCAAGTTTTCCTTTTCCTGGGGCTTCATTTTTTGCAGGTATCTCCCTAGACACCTGGTGCCTTGCACTGCTGTATTGTGCCGTCATAAAAGATCCAGCAAGCATACACTTTTGACATGAAGTGGCAATAACGTTAGTCATGTTCTCTAAGCCAGGTAGAAAACTGCTCCCTTCTATTGTCCTGAGGAAAGGGAACTACATTTCCACATTGCCCATCGCTTGTTCTGCGCCACGACAAAGAAAGAGTTAAGAGTCAAGAGGAAGGGGCCCCTGTGTGGCCTTATGTTTCATCTTGTTTCCCCAAGGACCCAGTGGACTTAGAGTAACAGACTGAATGGGGTAGTGGCTGTGCAAGAATGTTACCATTTCTGAAAAAGCAGCTAGTAGGATCTTTCAGAAAAGATGAAGATGAAAAGCCGTGATCCACTGTAGCAAAACCAACAAACACGGGGGACTATGGAAGAGAAACATTCTCAAAAATGTCTAGAGATTCAGGCACAACAGACTGCTTGCTCTAACAATTCCTCTTTTACTCCAAAAAGCTGCAAACTTCTCAAAGAAAAAAAACATGGCTTCGGTTTAATTTAAGAGGTCTTTCACCATCTCTATTACATTTACTGTAAGATGTGACTATTCAGCTTGCAATATTATGCACAAAGAAAAATCTCCTTTCTCCCCTGCCATGGAATTATTAAGATCCCTGTAACAAAAGAACAAAAGGTGCTTGGAACTGCAGGGAGGTCAGCAAGGGCTGCATAGCTCTGCTAAGCACAGCGTTTCCTGGAATGAAAGACACCTAAGTTATAACTTCTCTAAATAAGAAGGTGTCAACTTAGCAAGATAGGCCCTTCATCTTCTAAGTCTATGATCCACACTTAGGAGCCAAAACCATACACGCTGTGACACCTCGTTCCTTTGCAAGACAATAATGGAGTTTTATTCCTCCTTTCATTTGCTGGTTGACAACCTTACAGTGAAGCACCTTAAACAGTGTAATTTTGCCCAAACATTTGCATGTTTCTTCATTTTAGTTGCCATGCCTATGGCAAATGGGGGAGCCCACATTTTTCCGATGCCAAGGAAAACTTAAGTAGAAGCTCCGGGTATAATTTTCCTTTTCAGTTTGCCTTTTCAATGAGAGGCCTTGAGAACAAACCACTTAATTTGGAACTGGAGTCCCATCTCTTGCTCCCATCCTTCCTCAGAGCAGTCTAATTTAGACGATAGTTAAGATTACAGGCATGCTCATAATGGGTGCAAATCACTGCATAACAGGGGTCTGTGAATCAGCATTATGAATTAGAAATTTACATTATCAATTCTACTGCTAGAGAGAAATTCCACACGGTCTCCTCTTGTGGGTTGTATGTAGACATCCACCTATGCTATAGGCTCCATCTGAGAGCAACTGAGAAATTTGGCCCTAAATTGTATCCTGTGTGTATACCTACTATTTACAGTGGGTAAGTTTGCCTGGAGTGTTCTTTAATTCTGCAGTACTTCTCAGGAACAAAATCTTTCGTCTTAAA
This sequence comes from Anser cygnoides, assembly GCF_040182565.1. Taxonomy (NCBI): domain Eukaryota; kingdom Metazoa; phylum Chordata; class Aves; order Anseriformes; family Anatidae; genus Anser; species Anser cygnoides. The sequence goes on from NC_089883.1 coordinate 14,809,445, forward strand.
TATTTGAAAATATTAACCTGCGTATATACTATGATATGGTCTAATGATGCAATAGCATAAATTTCCATGTGAGCTTGTCTTCTTTCAAGATCACTAGATGGACATCACACAGTGAATCAAGTGAAGCAGATTGTTGCCTTGGACGACTTCCTTGTTTGCTGTAGAAACTGGAGTGTATGGAATGGGGAAAGGAGGACACAGGAGGAGTGGAATGAATGCTAACATGAAGAACTACAATTTGTCTTTGCCGGAAAATTCTTGTGTGACACTGTACAAGTTAGTCTTCCTAACTCCAAGGCTACACATCCAGCTAAAATTTCTAGATTAAATTCATAAAGGTAGAAATAATATCCTGTCCCCCAGCATGCTGCTTCTTTTCTAAGTGGTAAACTGAGCACATATGGAATGAGATTGGCAGGTGCACTGAACTCTCATAGCTGAAAAAGATATTAGCAGACCTCTGGCTCTGAACATATAAAGCCGTAAGCACTCTGAAAACACTAAGTGCCCATCCAGACCTAGTAGAACCATGATAGATTGCACTTGCACCTCTCTGTGTATCAGATCCAATTAGCATATAGTTCCCTATATTCCCCAAGGTGTACAAGTGAAACATTCAGATACGGTGACAGCAATGGGGACAATACAGAAACCTACAAGGAAATGAATTCTTTACTCAGTGTGGCTGCAACTCTAAGGCAGACAAATGGCCTGGAAAAGATCAGTAGAAAGCATCAGGATATGGGGAGGTCATAATACTGGGTCTCAGTTTAATAAAACGTTTATTAAAGGCTGGCCTAGCAGCACTAAGAGATGTATGCCATCTGTGCGGTGGACAGAAGCTTAGCTGCATCTGTAAACCACAGCACAAGAAATACCACAAACACATTTCTGGCAGCATGTTGTTGCATTAACAGATCTATTTCCATTGCCTACACATGCAATGAAAAAAACTGAAAATAAAGGTCATGCACTTTTTCAGTATTTGATCGTAACACCACAAGTGAATCCCTTTACACAGTTAAGGATTTTTCTCAAAAAGGCAGGGCTGCCATAGATGAAAGACAAAATGTTAAAACTAGGCAAATATCCAGAGTAAGCATCTGTAACAATATTTGGAACATAACATTAAAGCATAAAGAGACAGGGATGACTCCCTTTGAAGCATGTCCACACCACTTCTGCGCACATACCTTGAGGGGGCAGTGTGGCACAAAATATTGTGAAAAAGTACCAGGTCTTGCTACAGAACGGAAAGGATCTTCATTCAGCACCATCACTGGAAGAAATTACCTGAACTTCTGCTTCCATAGGATTAATGGTTCTTCCCAGTGCTGAGGAGGGAACCCTCATTTCTGAATGAGTCGTTTCTTGTGGGGAATAACGTTTACTATAGCAGTATGATTGAATTAGGCTGATACAGATTGCATTGGAGCAGAAGATTGTTTTTCTCTCAAGTCCAGATGAAGTACGTATACCTACAGAGCAGTTATGTTTCCTAAAACGCACAGAAAAGAAAGAAACTTGCCAAAGAAACTGCATACTATCAACAGGATCCATGTGGTCTGGACTGTGTAGGCACATACACATACATATATGTATATTCATGCATACATTGTACATGTACACATGTTTCTCCAGAAGGATGTTCCTTCAGACAAGCAGAACTACTGGTCAGATTCCCCAGACAGCATACACTGGAGCAATTCTACTGACTTGAACTGGGGCTAGCCTACAATCTGCGTTTATGTGTTTCTTTCAAATGACATTAAAAGGTTGCTTTCCTCTCCATTAAGCAAATGAGTCCAAGTGGGCCAAAGGGGCAGTTTGTTAATGTGCTACAACAATCAGGACAAAAAAAAAAAAAGTGTCCTTTTCCATGGTTTGTGTTTGCCCAAAGAGATGAAGCACTTTCTGAGCCTTGACAACAATGTGGTAACCCACGAGACCTGGTGTAAGAGATTTAATTTTCCCATTGCTGAACATGCCTGCAAAATCCAGTCGCTAGTGGACATTTTGGAAAGGGTACTTTGAGATGATAGAGTCCTCCAGAATGGACGCTCTTCTGCAGGAGGCAAACAGTGCCTCCAACATAATCTTGCGGCTTACAACAGTGAACGCTAAGTGTGAAAGCAAAAAGTGGGAAGCCTGTTACAACTTCATCTCTCAGATGATGGGGTTGAAATCCTTAGAATATGGCTCTAGTTCATTGTGTTCTGGGAGCTGTAGCTCCAGAAGAGAGAGTGGTAGTAGGAGGAAAAGAGAGCAGTGCAACAAACAAGCAAAGAGATGTAGTCTTTTTACCAGAATAAAAATAACTGATATTCAGATGATCTTCTAGTGCTTTGATTTCTGAGAGCTTATGTTAATTTCACATCATTTTCCAAGGACTCCAGAGGCATCCTATTGAACAAAGGCAATGCTTTACCTTTGATCCAAACTTAGCTTTGTCTGCACTGGCATGGCTTGAGCCCACTGCAAGGTATAAATAAAGGTGAATGTGATTAATCTGTGTGGTGGGTTTGAGGTGGTGTTTTTTTTTGAACAAATCAAGAAAGATGTAAAAAAAAATATGACATGAATGAACTTAATTGCTTTAAAATTCTCCACAGTGTTTCTTAACTTTTGTATAGAAAAGGGGTTATTTTCAATTCATGCCTTAAACAAATGCATGGAAGTTCTCATGCCTGGCAGCTTTCAACACCAGCTTCATTAATTGTCCTCCAGAGTCTGTTCAATAATGCAAGTCCATTCTGGTGGCATCCCGCTTCTTTGATATCACTGGCCTTCAGATTTCCTAGCTTCTACTGTAATCAGTTATGTAAATTTTATATTATATTATTTCCAAATGCAGTCTCGAAAATAATCTTATGATTCTCTACTCATCTTAAGCTATTTTTAAGATCATCAGGTTTTATTTCATCCTATCTTAATCAAAACATAATACTTCACAGACTATACAGCTAATTTCCCTTTATCACAACTGAGCAAGGCTTACACACTAATTTTAGGCAAATGAGATAACTATGGGTATATCTAAAAAAATACACAACTCATTTTACACTGTGTGTCAGAGAAAAAAAAAGCGTAGAGAAGAACTCAGAGTTCTCCCAAACATCCTTTTGAAAGAAAACCTATTTGACAGGAAAATGTGGTAGCTAGGACCAGCCGATCCATTTGATCAAGGAAGAGAAAACTGTTCAAAAGCACTTGAATAATTCCAGAACCTAAAACTCACTGGTACTGTTTTTTATGTCACATGGGGCAAAACCATAGAAGTTTCTATGCCACAATCACTAAGCGTGAAGATAACGTACGCGTTTTGAATTTCACTACCAAGATTAGCTTGCTAACAGATATAAGGAAAATAGACTAAAATGAAACCACAAAATTAAAAGAAGCATTTCTCTGATGATCACGGCAGGGTTGGGAAGGGAATGGGATGGTGCAGAATGATACTACTTTAGATAAATCTCAGGAAACAATGTAAAATCTATTTGTCTGTGAAAAGAACTTCTAAAGAAAGTGTTGTAAAAGAAGTAATTTCTCAAGTCCCATCCCAAACACTTAAAAATGGTCTGATGGGAAAGTCCCATGATAAACTGGATGAACTAATATGACTTTTTTCACCTCTAACATCTGTTTTTTCCATGTAGAACATTACTACAGTAAAAGTATCATATGTCTGTGAACTGTAACTGTACACAAACCATACTACTTTTCATTCTACATTAAACAAGATTGTTGACAGTCAAAATAGTCCACAAGCTATTTTTGCTTCTCTGTTTGCTGTAAGCTACAAGGGCATTCCATCTCTCTGTTGCACAGACATGATTCTAGTTCTGTTCAAAGAATTTTGCAGCCCACTGTTGCTTGTACTGTACTGGGCATGTACTGGATTTTAGTTTTACTTCATTGTCTACAAAATGCTGTAAATATTAACACAGAAGGTATCAGTGGCTCAGAGCATTTAGATTCTGAAGCAATATGACTCAAAAGCAAAATATCCCTGGCAACACCTTGCCATTGTACACAAAGACAGTGCATACACATCACTGGTAATTGGGATGAATGAGACTTGTGTTAGTCCCCGAATGGCAGCATTTTATCCTGTTTGGGATAAAATTAGACCAGGGAAATGGGAATTTTCTTGCCATGTCACTAGGAATATATAATTTTTTTATCATGTTATCAGGATCAGTTACTCACAATGTTGAACAGCAATCCGAATCATGAAAAGGAGACCATTGGTTCAGATTTCCTGTCCTCACTCCCTTTGCTTGAAATCTGCTAACTCAGGGACTGAACAAGGCTCTCCAAAATTTTTCTGCTCTAGCTGGAGCTTGAAACTGAGATGGTAAAATACAGTGGGAGGGAGATATCCAGCTTGCGCTGAAACAAGAAGCCACTGAGATCCCCTACAAGCAATATTAGATCTTTAAAAGCAGTCTCGCTCAGCAACAAACACTAAGCTGATTTTCTCAGTATAGCAAAATGTGAATATGCTGTTCAGTGCTGTAACCAAAGGGATTTTATGAACTGCTGACACTGATAGCCCTGAACTTTGAAGAACAGAGATGCAGCTAAGTTATAGAGTAGATCCAGACCTTCTTTTTACCATATTAAACAGTCTTCCTTTCCTGGGATTTTGACTTGTTTCACACTAAACAAAGTCAAGACCCAATATATTTTTAATCATTTAAAATCATGGCATTTTGCAGGAGGATCAGGAAGTTACTTTGGTGATACAAATCACATTCAAGAAAACTGTTTGAAGACCTTTTAAAGAGTTTTAAATCTGCAATGCCTATTATTTCGTTCACTCAAAGCCCTATACAATTCAATATAGCTACAGCAATTATTTAAGAATAGCTGTAAGTCTGTATTACTTTGCCTCTACCTGCTAGACTCTCAAATTTACCAAGACTGATTTCTGCAGTGCCTCTGTGGTCAAGAATTTATGATGCACCATGAAAAAAGATTTGTTTGCACTCCCCCAGGAAGTGCTTGGCAACTCATCCATGCTCACATAATACAAGCATCCCCAATTCATTGTGACACTGTACCAAGTTATTGTGCATTTCTGTATGTTCTGAGATCTGTGTGTCTAAAAGAATCTAAGGTGACACATAACTGCAGTTAAACCTTTCATTAGTACGATTTCCTTTTGTTAAAAGTGTGCTTTCATAGCAGTGACCAGAATGGATGTTCCAGCCAGTAAATGAGTAAGCTTGGTAAGACTTGCTGCATTTTGTGGTCCCTCGTTGCCCCATCTCTAGTCACAAAAGGATAGTTAAACAGCATCTACATAACTACATTTCAATGTCTTCACGGATTCACGTATCCCTATCAATATCGTTCCATATTTCATTTGAATGACTTCTCATAGTTCAAACATGTAAGCAACGTATAACAGGCTAAAAATAGACAATTATCTATCACTACATGTTAGCATAGTGTTGTGAAGTAGCAAACAGCTAGAAAAAAAATGATTCAGGGATCTCATCATAGTGACCCTTTCATTAAATTGTTATTGTTTCAGCAGAAAATCATTTTGAACTCTCCATCGTTTCCTAAAAGTTACTGAAGTTTCAGCAATGCAAACCTTGGTTGCTGTACTGTCTCTACCCTAAGCATGGTACTTAAGGTAGGTAGAGGCTTGTATTTGGAGGATAATGGTAGGCCTGTATTTAGAGCATGAGATTTTACTGTTGTAAACATGACTATCCAAGCCCAAGAAATGATTGTGTGGTTGTGTGGTGTGTAGTGTAGTTCAAAAAAGGGGTTTTAGTTCAGGACACCCAGTTCTTCTTTGTCTTACTTAGCTCCATTTCAAGCAAGCCCAAAGGAGAATAGCGAGCTCTACATCTTTCAGGTACAGAAAGGCCAGAGCTTTGAAGTACAGAATAACCAAGACATGCTTGCCAAAGTAAGCTATTTTTCTTTTGGTGGGTAAGTGTAGCAGCTGTAGTAAATCAAAACGCTGATCTAAATAGCCACAGCATTTAGGTTCTCATAAGCATGGCAAGTAATCATCGATTGTGTTCCCAGATGGAAGGCTTAAACTTTACATCATTGCTGTCAGTATTTCTGCATGAAGGTAAAGCTCCTCATTACAGCCTTTCCATAAGGAAACAGAGGCTAACAAGCCCAACTTCTCATTACAGCTTCTCATTTGCACAGGCTGCATTCCTAGGATATCCATTCCTAGGATAAAAGGTTGGGATGAAGTCATTCCACCCAAGAAGACAGAAAGGGAAGAAAAAAATAAAAACAGCAACTTCAGTTGCTGTGCTGCTGATCAATCTGACTCCAAATCTTGCCATACCCATCCCGGTCCCTTCTCCCTGAAAGCCAACGATAGTCACAACCAGATTCCTTGCCTAGGGTTGTGCCACAGGCATTTCTGCTGCCAGCAGGCTGCTATTGCATGTAGCCCTGAAATTTCAAGTAGAAGAGAAATGGTACACCACCTTGAAATGTGGGAAAATGAACAGATATGGTTGATGGCCCTGTAAAATCATTAGGAATATGAAACCACAATGTACCAATGTACAAGGACAGTAAAACTCAGGACTATCTGCAGACTTGACTTTTTCCTGCAAGTGCGTGCACTGACTGTGTTGTTTGCACATGCTGCTTATATTTTTTGCAAATGGTTCTAAGCCCAGAGACCGACAAGCATTTCAGAGTTCTAGCAGTTAGAGGTTATATTTACTTAGCTGGCTGCAAGTTTTCTGGGATTGTGAAGATGCATCACTAAGGGCTGAAATTAAGGGATGAAGTTAAAAGTGAAATTAAAAATCAATCTAATTTACCAGCATCTGGAAAGACTTGTGCAGCTAATGTGGAAAAACTCTGTGGAAAACTTCTGTGGAAAAACTGACAGTGCCTGTCAGTCATTCCCATTCCCAGCAGCACCTCTGTAAGCAAAGAGTTTGCAGCAGTCCACAGTTTTGTAATAACAGAGGCTATTCAGGAATGCTTACAATCTGCAGTGCTGGGTTATGCTGGTCCTCCCATAGCAAATAAGGTACTATTTGCTATGATAATCTGTTTATCACCGTGCTTGAAATAGTGTGTTGCAGCTCTGGACACAAGATGGCTGCAGTAAGCAAGCTGGTGGGAGAACTCCAACAGCCTCATGTCTGAGGGACTGCATAAAAAAATCCCCTTGTAGGGAGGCTTCAAGCCCCAGCTGCACTGCTGGTGCACTGACTTCCCCAAGAGAGTAAGGGCCAGAAGAAGTGGAATCCTGACATTGCTGGAGGACAGTTAATACTTTTTAAAGATTATGGAACACATTATTAAAATATAAGCAGTGTAAACTTAATTTAAAACACACCCACTTTTCATGCCCTCATGCAAAGAACTGGCCCAAACTCCTTCCACCACCCCTAACTCCCTGGCCTGTGCAGCCATTATTAAGAGATTTACATTTCTGGAAAACTGCAACACTGGCTTCTTTCACACTGGCTTTTAAGGCCCACACATGACTGGCAAAGTGTTTACCAGCAAGACAAACCAAGAAAGCTTTTTATGTCTCCAAAGCTAATAAAATACTGCTTGGAGCAGAGCCTGCTTTGAGTGTCTGCACCAGCAGAGATGACTCTGCAAGCCCAACATGAGGAGACGGCTATTTTAATCATCCTGTAGTAGCTTAAGCATAGGTTCTCCTGTTGATTTAGAACAGTCTCAACTCAGAACACTAAGCCATAAATACATTTGGAGCTGAGGCTGAGAAGAGTTAATATTCATCTTGCTAGTTTTATTTTAAAATATACCTTTAGATCTCTTGATGTGTAGCAGACGTCAGTGAGTCACTCTAGACAGCTTAAAGATATTTTGGAAAAAGCTGTAAATTGAGTTTTGGGGTTTGTTTTTCTTTCTTTTTTTTTTTTTTCTCCAGTCACAAGCCGACTTGGCAAAGTTATTTGTTTTTGTTTTCTAACAGAAGGAGAACTAGAGAGTTGCTTGGAAGTTAATGAGCATATAACATCTCTCAACCACACAGACACTCCAAAAGAAATTTAAGGACTTGCAGTCCAACTCTCGCCAGCCATTTTGTGTTGGTGAAGGTAGGGAAGTGGCAACATTGGACGTTTGCATTCACCCTGTGTGCAGCACCATCAGCTACGGTGAGCCCCTATGCTTAGAACAAAGTGCACAATTGCACCAGTGGAAGGAGGCAACAGAGCAGTGAGGCCATTTTTTCCAAACCTCCCTGTTCGTATTGCTATATTAGTCTGACTGTCTGCCATGTGGAAAGTATGCAGCATCTACAGATGTTTACTAAGGTGCAGAGACAGAAATTAAGCACAGGGAAGTCAGTCATATAGTCAGAAACTGAAATCCATCATGGAGGCTCCTGGTCCCCCAGTCCAGCTCCCTCCCTTCTCCCACCCTGCTAGCACAGCAACTAAGCAAGGCCAGAACTGATGATACATATTCAAATGCCTCTGCCTTCCCTACAGCAAGACATTTGTCCAGCTCCTCTGTGTCTCACATTTAATTTGATCAGCTCTTGAACCAACACCATGACCACGTGTGGTGAATGATGCAGACAGAGCAGAGACACTGATGGTGTGGCCAGCACCAGAAATGATCCTGCTGTCCTGAGGAGTATTTCTGGCAGAATCCAGGAGCATGAAGCCAGGAGAATGCTGTGTTCCAGCTTTAGTAGAATGCCTCACTTTGCTGTACTCTGCTTCTGCTCATGCAAACAAGTGTGAGTCTTTTTTTAACCAGACCTTTGGGCTTCCAGTGTGTGCAGACAGGACAAATATAGTGACTCATAAGTGTATACCTATTATTTAGTTGTTATATAAAGCCCACCTGAGAGGACCATGAATTCATATTTTGGGTTTGCTGGAACCTTTCACTGGAAATTGTTTCTGGTCTGTTGCCACCTTGCAGGGACCATTTCTCAACCCCCACACACAATCAAATCCTCAGCATGATTTTAGAAGAGTACAGAGAAACCCTGTTAGTCACAGCAGTGACCACAGAAGAGGGTTTGCCTTTGAGATTCTTTTATTATTTCACACAACTTTACTAGGTAACCTGTCATAATGTAGGATACCATTTGCGCTTTTCATGTGGTATCAGAGGTCACCATCCTGGCAGGTGACAAGGAACTTTGTCAGAGCCTATTTTAGACACAAATTTGTGTTACATATCATTCATATAGTCATTACTTCTTCTCCATTTCCCCATTCAATGACAGGTCCTCACTGCTCCACTCTAATAATGGGAAAAGACCTGAGTCCTTGATAAAGCAGAACCCACAACAAGCTGACAAATCAAAGATAATTAATGCCATTATCTGTATAAAATCATTAGATGAAGAGGCATACATTTAATGTATCCCCTCTATCTGCCTTGCAAACCCATTTTTTATGATTCAGAACAAAATCACAAAGAAATATTCTCCTTTTTATGCCCAAACATTACGGCTCAGTCAATATCACAATATACTATCTCAGGGGATACAGTGCTTTGAGCCTAAGACCAAAACAAGATGCCTCTGCTTTACAGAGGGCTGTACAAATTCATGCATCTCCACTCATCAGGCTGGAAAAACAGAGGAGAGGTACAGTGGGGTGTGCTCCCTTCCCATCTGCCCCCAGCCATAAGGTAAAGATGAGTTGCATAATGTAAAAGAGTATCTCTGCATTTTTCTTTTTCTTTTCTTTTTTTCCAAAAGGGAAACTAAACGGTCATGCCCAGCCTCTCACTCCTCTGAAAATTATCATATTATTTTCCAGAAATTCTGCAAAGCATCTGGTATCCCACTGCAGCATGCTGGAGGGGGGAAAGTGAGAGCCTGGAGAATGCACTGATGCTGGCAATGGGAAGAAGGAAGGTGGGCACATGGCACCCCAGTCCTTTAGCTACTGTGATTCAACAGCTGGCATTACAATGACTAGCTCGAGCTCATTGAAGAAGTTTCTCCTTGAATTACTAGCAGAGAAGCAGGCAAGGCTGCTGTGCAGAGGGCTGACTCCCTGGCCCTGTCTTCACCGCCCAGGATCCTCAGCAGGCTGGCTGTCCTGTTAGGGATGGGCTGCAGCTGGGTTTAAGCTGACTAAAGAAAGGGACCTAGTTCTGTCCGCAGCACTCCCCATCTACACGATCTAGACCTTCAGCAATTTTCACATCTTTCTGCCTTTCAGCCAACCATATTTGGACTTTTGACTCACATACATGCCAAGATTAGACATATTTCTAACTGGTTATAGTTACAGCCACTGTAAATACAGCATTCAGTCTGTGTCTTTTACGGGTGCTGCTTAATCTATTCTAAGCATCATAGTTTAGTGTACTGTTTAAACACAAGTTAAGTTTTCCCAACAGCTGGGACCTGAGACCAAGCTACTTAGCAGTGATGTTTTACTGTAATAGGATGAATTCAACCCAGCAATTCATGAGAAATGAATCCTTCTGAAAATGTACTCTGAACAAACCAATATATGCACTCAGACGGAGTTTTAGTACCGTGCTTGACATGATCTTACATGCTCTTTTAAATCTGTTTGAGACCTGACTTCAGGGAAGACAGGCTCTAAATCTGAACCCATAGAAGTACATTTTTGAATTATGGCATTCCAGTCAGTTGTCCTGTTCTGTGGTGAAACACCTAAGACTCAGCAAGTTTGGAAGCTCCCATTTTCTTCAAGAAACATTTTGCATGACTTCTCAATCCAGTGTGTTTTCAGGTGAGGAAATGGCAAGTCTTAGATTGTGGATGAAGATCTCAACTTATGAGGAGATTTAACTTCATTAAAGAAAAATGTAGCCACACGATAAAAAAGTGCAATAAAAAAAACAACATATAGTGAAATCCTGCAATTTGAGAGAACAGTTTGCTAAAGTTGAGATCCAAAGCTGGGCAGTAAAGGACTCTGCTGTGGTTCACCAAGAGGATACATTTCTACAGCCTTTCCTCTCTAGTGGACTGCACTTTTTTGCCAGTTAGGAGCTTTCAGACTGGTCTTCTGTTTGAAATTCAAGTTGCTGCCAATCCAAGAGCCCTATTCTGTCCTGCTAGCAAGGTTAGATCCTGTTCAACCAATTGCTCAGTGTGTGTGGTTCCACAGTGGGTACCACAAGGAGCCTGAACAGTATTTGCTGTGCTGGAGGACTATTGACATGAAGAAGATTGAAAAATAGGTAGATATGAGAAGTGGTTAATTGCTGCCCTGACAGCTGTGACCTGAATGGACTGCCATACAAACAGAAACTTGAAGAGTTTCGTATTGTTTAGAAATCAAAACGAAGGATAGAGCTGTACTCTTACATCTTCAGAGAGGCTAATATGGGAAGCCTGATTGAAAGAGAAACACAGCCAAGCAGCTAATGGGACATACTGCAGCTGAGGAGATGGACATAACACAAAGTCAAGAATCACATGCAAAGCAGCAAAAAGTGACCTCATATAAAACCTGGAACTTTTTTCTCAGTTGTGCAAACATCAGGATGCCACTGTGTATGCAAGAAAAAGCCTGGGATAAAAGTTATGTTAAAAGAAATCTTCTCTGATGTGTAGCTTTTGTTGCAGAGCAAGACAATGGTAATAGCCTTGTTCTGAGCACAGCTTATGAAAATGGAAATCAACATAAGCAATTTGTGGTAAGCACAGTATCGTATACTGCCCAGTAGTTTCTACTCCAGGCCACAAGCTGAAGAACTGACTAGCCTCCATTCTCACATATTATGCCTACACACCTATATAAAGCTTGATGCAGTAATACCCTCCTCTCAGCCAAGTTTGCCCAGTTTGCAGCTTTTCTTACACTGGAACAATCCCCCTTCGGCCAGTTTTGCCAGATCACAGTACAACCCTAAGACATTACATCCCAGCAAGCCAAATCCCCACTTCAGGCCTACAATAAGCTGTGTATCTATTCCCTCTGATCTGAGGAAAGAAACCTAAAAGGGAACATTCTAATCCCCTAGTTGGCCAGCAATTTGTTATTCATACAGCACAGAGTAATAATAATCAGAGGAAAAAATGGACAGTACAAATGACCTCACTGTAAAATGCAAGGGTGTATAGAATGGCAAGAACCTAAGTATGTTTTTAATACTTCTCTTGTGCAGTGAATTCCAGAAGTAAATTAAGATTTAATACCTTCCAGCAGGCTCCACTTCATGGACTATGTCCTTCGAAATACAAAATCATCCATTGCTACTGAGCTAGACAGTCTCAGTAATTTATCTTTATTCCTACACAAGCTCATGTTTGCATGCCCCATCAAATTGTTGCTGATGTTTGCATGCCTCATCGAATTCACCTTTATGTCTAGTTAACATAATGAAAACTAAGTGAGTGGTTAACACCCAGGAAAGATGTCAGACTGCCCTGGAAACTGGAATAAACAGAGAGAGCAACCTGGCAGGCATCGCTTGTGATCATGTTGCCTGAATCCTCCTGGAGTGGGAAAGATCATGCTGAAAGGAATCTAGGAGAGAAACTGTCAGCAAAAGGGAGATTAATCTTGCCTGCAGCAATTTGAAGAATTCATCAAAGCAATATATCTATTATACATACGTGTGACATTTTCCCTTACTTGGCTTTTGGTTCATCTTGCTTTCCCCCTCCTGTCACTCCCTGTTACTTTTCTGCCTTGCCTTTTAACTACTTTGTCAGCTATTCCATAGTAGGTCCTGGACCATCACCATCACCTGCACTTGGGGAGGAAAATGAACCAAGACAATCATGAGCAAATGTTCTGGTTTGCAGGAATATCCTCTCAGACTGTTTAAGTGTTCACACAAGTCAGTTCTGTAGTGTGTCAGAGCCCCAGGGAAGAACCCTGTGCCTGCTTAGCATTTTTTTCCTCCTGAACGAGGTGACCAAAGATACTGTTTAATGCCTGTTACTGCTTCATTGATGTAAACTCCTGCCCATTAGGAACTGTGCAGAAGCCACCTTGTATTCTGCCAAGGCATCAGAGCAGCAACAGCTTGATTTCACATGTCCATATCTAAGTTAAACCTAGCAACCTAGGGGTGAAAGATTTCATCAATGACTGTGCCAGTCAATGCCCTAACACAACCTAAGAGGTTAAGTTTAGTGAAGTGAATAAATCAGAATAATAGTTTGAAAAGAAAAACGGCTGGGGGAAATTGATCAGAGTTTGTGCAAGTGGCTACCCACAGTGTTGCTTGACATTCTCATACACAAAATCCTGGAGTGTTGCCCTGCTTCATCTGACAGTTCACAGCACATTTAGCAGATACTTCAATAAAAGCAAGAAACCTTGACCTTGACTTCACTAGGCTAGTCTGCCATAGCAGACATTTATTCCATAAGGACTAATATTTTTGGGAGGGTTGAAGGAAAACAACTAACATATAGAGAATTTTAGAGAGGTACGATATTATTCAGAGGGTTGGGCATTGGATTTATGAATTCCTGCCTTAACTCTGTGGCTTGTAGTAACCGGTGTCTTGATCAGTGTCTTTGTTTTGTGCATCATCCACAATATGAAGGATTTTTAGAAGATTAGTTCTTACCTTCAAGGCTTGCTGATGTAATGAAAATGAAACCACAGCTGAAAAAAATCTACCTTTACTCACTGTGCCTCAGGATACACATTCAGTGCCTTTGCCAAGAAAAAGAAGGTTATCTTGTGTCCCCTCAGTTTATCTGGTAAGGCAAGGTTCACTTCAAAGCTTGATCTCTGCCAATCAGGAATTACTCTGTATTTATATTTAATAGTTAGCTACCTAGTAACAATTTTAGCTTTTAATATCTGTATACATCCTTTCCAAAACAATTAAATGGACACGTCCATCACCTCTGAGTTGTTTGTCTTATTACATATTTATTATCTATTCTTACTCTGAGACACCCAAAATATTATTAATGAGTTGTTTTTTTTAAGGCTCCCTCTCACGTACAAGTTTTCTGGGATCTCTTTGTCCTCAACTAGTGATTCCTAAGGTATGAGTGCTAGCTGCACAGCCAAGAAGACTAAATACTCAATTCCAGAGACCCCATTGCAACTACCCCCAGATTCCACTTCCCAAATGCCTTTAGAAGAGTCGTCTGATGCCAGTAAGACCAAAGGTTTGGAACACAGCAACACATCTGCTGGTTTTGCAGGATGGAAAACAGATGCAAAACTCAAAATGAATTTCTGGAACTTTTCTGGAACTTTTCTGGAACTTCCACTAAAATTCCTTTTTGTTCCCACTGGAATGTTTTTAGGCTTCATTTTTAAGAGTGACAATGAAACGCATAGAGATACGTGCATGCCTGTGCAATGCTGGGCCATAGGATTCAAGCCATACAAGTCCAACAGTGGAAACTAAGGCACTTAAACTTAAAAGGTAGAAAACAGGCCTATGATTTAATCTGAGTAAACTATGGCTTTCCAAGAGAGCTTATTCCACAGCTGTCCTGTGTCTCCAGCTCCTTCCTTTCTAGCTGGTTGTGCCCCACCAACCAAGACCAGAATTCAGTTCCGGAAGACTAGAGGTACCATGATTCCAGGGCTTTGGAATCATTCCGCTCATCAATTTACGTGTTGACACTGCCTGAAGAATATCTGGAAGCCCACGTTCCCAGTCTGATTTCCTGCTAAAACTGATGACTCTTCAGTTGATTCCTGCATAACTGGAATGACATGACCTTTTCCCATGCTGGAAGGCACTTTAGGAGTTAATTTGCAAAAAAAAAAAAAAAAACCCTTAAGATATAATATGTTATTTATAGTAATGACTTTACAATATTTATTCCATGGGAAAACCACAATTTTAGACAGTGAAGATAAGAAAAAATAAATTAAATTTTGTCTAAATATGTGTTGGATGATGCTATCAAAGATATGCCAGCAAGGCCAAAGCAATTGCCTTTATTTCTTTTTCCAAAATTCTCAAGTCCATCATTATGAAATGTGTCTGTTTGCCAATAGCACAGTTGGCTTAATAAACAAATTAAGTAGTTCACGTCAGAAATATGGCTATTCCTGGTGGCCTCAAATCTCAACAAACAACAAAAAGAGTAAATGTTCTAACTAAATCAGTATTTTGCTAACCCAATTTTACTCAGGAAGATGAACTGCAGTGAGATCACTTCATACACTGTATTTTCACCAAGGCATATGAAAAATGTAGCTCTTGAACAAACATAATAGGGGGCTGATTTGGTTGTGGTTTACATTGCCACGTCACAGACTGGCAGGGCTCATGAGAAGGTGTAGATCCAAATCTACAACTTCTCATGAGCCTCACCAATCTGTGACAGCCCTGCTCTGTCTCCACCTTGGAATGATGCTGAGATGAAAGCCAACTGCTAGCAACCTAAAATTTCATAAAGATAGAATCAAATGGCAAGCCCTGTGTGGTTTGCATAGAATACAAGCAGGAAACTCTGTCAACTGTTTCAGGGATGTGTTGGAGTTTGTTTGTTTGCTTGTTTGGGGGGGGGGGGGGGGCGCTTGTATTTTGCAAGCAAAACATTTTCTACCCAGCTAGCCTCAAAAGCATGAGCACTGCCCAGAATTCCTCCTGATGATGTCAAGCCAAATTACAGCAGAAACTGGGCCAGGAGAGGTGTAGAATGTAGAGATGTAAAAAAAAAAGAGCTGAGGGAAAAGGTAAGATTCAGAGCATACTTCAGCGTAGCGGACTTTTCAAGAACATGGGCAGAAAATAGGAAGAAGGGGATGTATGTCTGGCAGATAGCTCAGTCCACACCCTACTACACAAGAGAGTCATTTTGCAGAGGACATCATCTTCAGCTGTTACTGATACCAGCCTTAGCAGCTCGTCGAACAGGTTGCCAGTTATGTTAAGGCTGGTGACAAAACAATTTCTTCTACAGAAACCTCAACAGACTCAGCATGCTCCTCTATACAAACACGGTAGACAGATTACATCCCTCTCTTTTGGGCAATGGCAATTAAAAAACTGTGTTAAAAACATTTTTACTATAGCTCACACCCTCTCCCTCTAGATTACATCTGGCTGAAACAGAGCAGGCAGAATCAGCTATTACAATCTAGATTTACAAAATACTAAGAGTAAGTATGAGAGAGGACCCGTACTCAAAGACAGCTACTATCTAGAAGAGCACAAGCCATTCATCATTTGCTGCTGCAGTCTGCAGCCTGCCTCTGCATGGCTGGGTTGGGTAGGGCTACAGATAAATAGCCCCAATATGCCAGAATCATGCTCTTCAACAGGTACCTACCTAGGATCTAGATAGAATTGAGCCATGCTCCAGGCAGCTTTCCTTTCCCTGTATCAGCCTCATGAATGATGGTAGGAAAAAATGAGTAAGTCTAAGAATACTAAGCATTTAAACAGCAGTTGATAAATCAAAATGCTGAAAATTGAGTTTGACCAATCAAAACTAATACATGCTGTATGGTTGCTACTAGGACATTGTAAGTAGTTAATAACAGTTATAAATAATAATGTATTTAACTGAAACTAGTGAGAGTCTCTCCAATCCCTTCTTCTCCTCCTCAGCTATCCATGGTGCATTCAGTTTAAGAGGTTATTCCTCAATCACCTTCAGAAGAGGACATCACCTATACCCTGTTCTCCTCTCTACCCCTCTCCATATATGTCCTGAACATAACATCAGCCTCTGGGGTTGTTTCTTCCTGAATTTTCATTTCTCCCTGTTTCATGTGCTCTCTCAGTTCCAAGAGCTTTCAGCTTAAAAAAAAAAAAAAAAAAAATCCCTTCCTGACAAGCTGAATGTTTTCTCCTGGGAAGTGTCCATGGTCCATCTGAGGTATTAACAGTCCCCCACACAGCCTCACCTCTCTTTCCCTCCATTAGCTTCCCCTCCTTCGAGTTCTCACAGTGGCCCTTTATGCTAAAATCACACCGATCCAAAAATGGGAGTTGAGGGAGCCACTCTGAAATAGGCTAAAAAAACTCTACTGTGGTCTGGTCCCTAAAAGCAAAGGACATGTCTTGTAAGCATTTGTGTCTCTGCTAAATAACTTCTGCAGTTCCACATTTAAATTTCCTTTCTAAGTGCTGGAGTCTGTCCTCTCAGAAGTTCAGTAAAATTGGGGTAATCAAGGATGTGATCAGTTTTCTGAGGGTGCTGTGACCTAGAGGCAGGTCTGATTACATCATTTGTTTTGGGATGAGGCTGAGGAGCTTTATAAAAAGGAGACCTAAAAGGAGGGAGAGAGAGAAGGAAAAAGAAGGGCATTAAGTCACTAGCAGAAGCTTTTTATATGTGCTTTCTGCAGTTTACCAGATATTTACAAGGGATTCTCTTCAGAGTACAGAGAAATCTGTGAACTGTTGGAATATTATAAGTCTTTCCTTGAGATGTCAGCCAAGAGCTTCAGTAGAGTCGTACTCACTACGGTGCTTATTCTCTTCCTGAAGATACAACTCTCAGTACCAGCGCCGTTGAATGGTAAAGTCTTTTGGCTTTCTATTTTATTGTCACTCTTAACTTTGGGCAGCTAAAGTATGCAGAAAATTAAGGCTTTAAAAATTATTATTTCAGTAGCATGCTCAAACTTGTATATTGTTGCACTCTGCAGTTTGGAGTTAGTATCCTTATTTTATATATCAGAACACCTATTCTGAGAAATTAAAGAAAAAAGAAATCTGTCTTCTGATTTAGTCTGTGTTACAGACTTATCAAGTGCTCAGTATGTCTTGCATTGTGATCTTTTTTTTCTCATAAAATGAAGGCTGGCCTTTCCCTGAGTTAGTGGAAGCATGGCATCTTTCGCTCTGCCTCATTTATTTTTAAACCAGACAAAAAGAATGCAATCCCTATGAAGTGCCCCATTTCTCACATACTAGACCTCATTGTCTTATATTTAAACAAACCAGGAGGTCAGCGCTCCTCGCTCTCTTTTTAGGAGTTAATTTTCATCCATTCAAGCTGATTATAATCCCCCTAGTGTAATTATAGGATATGAGGGAGAATCATAATATAGGGCTGTGTGAGAGGACTTACTCAGCACGTATATTCATGAAAGGAAAATCCTGAAGGCTCAAATGTAATCCAGAGCAGTCAAGATTTTACAGAGCTCTGCATTTTGCCAGGTTTTCAGCATGAGCTACTCAGAGGGGGGGAATTTCAAACTTTTCAGGTCGGCTTGTTATTTCAGGCATATTTCCTCTGAAAAAAATGCTATATTCTTTAGCAGAATCTCCCCGTTGAAGGGCTTAGGTTTCTGGAGCTTGGTGCTTTCCAGAATGATGCCTCTGACAATAGAGAAGGCTTGGAAGTGAAAGGATGTGTTGAAAAGATATGTTTGATGATTTATCCTGAAGGGAAATCTGGAGAACTCCTAGTTTAGCATTAGACACCCAGTACCAACAAATGGTAAGAGCTACAGCATCTGCCTGTTTTTGACATCCTCCCAGGTCAGAGACACAATTAAGATACAGATTATCACAACTAACACCTTTCCCAGCTTCCACAAATCACTCAAAATGTATTTCTTTCCTGGATATTGATCAGTGAAACACAGATACATAGGCTCTAGGAATCTTCTCTGCCATGCACGGGCATGTAACTGTTACTATTCATCAGCACTCATCCCAGCATGAACAGGAGAGCCCCCACAGGTATGGAGCTGTTTATAGTTAGTACCCTTCTAGATGTGAATCAGTCTTCTGTCCAAATTTGGGAGACTGTGTGACACTCTGCCTCATTCTAATTTTATTATCAACCTTGCTCTCAGTCTGAGGATGGCAGCAAACTCCTTTTGCAGCTCTGACATGTTCATTCAGACAAAACCAAAGATTCTGCCCTCTGGGATCTGTTCATCTCCTGACCTAAGTTAGATGAAGTAAGTGCAAAACGTTCCTTAGCCCTGCCTATACTAGTTGCTATTATTGTGCTCATCAGTAAAGGCAAAATTGTAGTGAATTACAGATCAAAGACACTCACAGGCTGAGGAAAATTCCATTTGGTGAAAGATTTGAAGTTTTATTTATTTTATTTTGCATAAAAGCCCAAAATATCGAATATCTTTGAAATGTATTGCTTAAGGTTGTTCTAGACTATAATATATATATATGGAGCGAAAGAGTTTTGACATTTCATACACATTTTAGCGTGAAATAGGATCAGGAGTGGAGACTAGCTGTTTTAGTTAAACTGATATTTATTCAAACCCTGCTCAGATGAGGATGTGGGGATTTCTAAAATGTGTTGACAGTTTGTTACTATCTTCATGCAAGTGGTACCTACAGAACGTGCTGACCACAGGACACAAGCACCCCCAAAAACGTAGGTAAGAGGTAATCCCCTGCAGATATAAGGGGAGAAGAGAATGAGGTTTCTCGTACTGTAATCTAAGACAGGGAACGAATTCTCCTCCACAAGGAACCTGGGGACTTCAGCCTGGATGATTACACAGACCTCGTTTTGAAAATTCCAGCATAAAAGAACAAGCCCAATGGTCTGACAAACTGGAACCACAGAGCTCAGTGCTTCCAGCACACACTGATACAAAAGAGCTATGAGCAGCTGTTTTGCACATCCCAACAAATTAATCCCAAACGTTTCACACTATGTTCTTTGGTAAAGAGCTGTGTCTGTGAGTACACTGTAGAGTACAACAAATGCAGCCAAGATTCACGTACCAAGCAGATGTGCATCTAAGAATAAATATTTGCCTGCCTGCGTGTGCACACACAGAAGCACTTTGTTTGCAAAACTCATAATTCAGACCTGTTTACTAAGCAGAATAAAGTTACATTTTCAGTGAGTAAGGATCTGCATTGCCTGATAACCACAATTGTTCAGGTCTGTCAGGACAAGCTCCTGTAATTACATAGCAAGCTGAATGACCGTAAGGAGGTTTCAGGACAAAAAATAGAATAAAATTTAAAAGAGCATTTAAATAAGTGAAATTTTCACATTTCAAAAGGCATGCAAAGACACTGTTCCAAGTTCAGCTCCTTAAGGAGTGGATGAATATTGATCGTTGATCATTTTAGTACTCACTGGACACCCCAGGATCTCCTGAGTTATGTTTCATTTATCATATCCCCTTTTTTCAAAGTCCATCCTGTATGTTTCAGTTGGCATATCCCAGAGCAGCTGTGCAGAAAGGACTGTCCATGATATCTCAGTGCAGCACCTGGCAAACCCCTGATGTGTTTCAAACTTCTCAGCTAGGCATGGGGGTTTGATGATAACTACACATCACTTATATTCCTTAACTACACATCACTTATATTCCTTATTTACCTAACCAGAAAAAAAAAAAAAAGGGATGCCTACATATAGTCTGTGGCTATTCAAAAAAGGAAAGGGTGACAAGAGTTTGGGTCCAGGATTTACGTGACTGCAAGAAAGTTAAACCCTATGGGTAGGATCACAGGAATAATTCTAGTCATAATTTCAGTGAGTTGAGTTCATAACCTTTGAAAACTTTTATGTTTTGCTCAACATCTGGAACTAGAAAAACATATAAAAGTACTGCGGATTTCAGTACATGGGTTTAAGCGGCAATTTCTTTATTTAATTTACAGAGTAACCCCAATTTTAAATATTCACACTAATATTTTGTTTGTTTTTAAACAGGGTCAAAATGGTCTTATATTGGTAAGTATTAACTAATTTTTGCATGCTAAGTCATGGCTTTGTTCCCTATTTTAAGGAGAAAGTGCCGAATTTATTCTGGTGAGAACCTACTAGGTTCACTATCTTTACCCAAGTTTGGATCTGCCTTATCCGTCCATCAGGCTTAGTGTTTGGGTGACTGAGAGTCAGTTACTGGGTTCTGCATTGCCTTGCTGAATGATGGGAATCTCAGCAGGCTAAGACAGGCCAGGCAACTGCAGAGGTTGCCCAGAGCCCTCTGTTTTCCCATCTGCCACAGAGCAGCAGCATGTTTCAGCCCAGCTCTGCAAAGAGTGTACCTCTCCCTGCCCTCAAGTGAATAGAGTAGAATAAATACTATTTGGGAAAGCAGTGCTGGTTTGTACACTAGTCCTTTAAGTCAGATACTAAATCTGAAGGGTCTGATGGCTGCTCAGGAAGAATTTCCTAGAGATTTAAGAGAACAAATCCTCTGACCAGTATTTCCCTATTCAGTGCTGTGTTTTATACACCACATACTCACAGAGAAGCTTTTGGTGCTGCCCAAAGACAACCCCAAGATTTAACTTGCTGTTTCCAACTACTCCCTTTGGCTGTGCTCCAGTTTACCTGGCTCACTTCACATAAGCAAAACAAAAATTGTCAGTTGCACGTCTACAGGTATTAATCTAACCACTAGTACATGTACATAGATTTCACATTCTCCTTTAGCAAAAAGGCTTAGCATACTTTGATTAACAAATGCCTGGGTTTTCCACCTTGCCAGCAGCAAGCAGAGGAAACTAACCCTGCCAGTTAGTAGGGAAAGCAACACTTCTTTTACTACCAGCAAAGTAGTTCTGCCCTTCTTCCCAGGGTAATGCAGGTTTAAATTAGTTACTTCTCCCTTTCTGGGAATTTTGGTACCGGTGTATTTTTCAGAGTATGTTATTCTCAGTGCCCAAATTCATGAGTTCCTGCTAAGCACTTCCACATCGCAGTTTGTTTTCTCACATGTACTGCAGGATAGAGAGATGGTTCACAAAAGAGATTCTTATTTTTTCCCTTCAACTACTGCTTTTTAAATCTATCTAGAAAAATATATAGCAGCAACTTCAAAAAATCAAAACGGCAATTTAAATGTACAGAATTCTTCTTTTCATATATCTGGAAAAAAACAGAGGTAGAACATTGCTCTGCATGGAGAAAAATAGACTGCAGTCAAAGCCAGAAAGAAGCCTCTCCTTCATACTCTCCCACTGACCTTGTTTCTTTATGGCAGCCTTCACCTTCCACTATTTACTTTTATCCTTGCAACACTTTGCAATGCCTCCCACTAAAATTAAGTCAACAGGAACAGAAAGGAAGTCAAGCCATTACAGTCAGTGCAGGCTGATCTCAAGATGAGGGTCAAGGTACAAGGTAAAGGGCAGAGGAGAAATTCAGGTGCCAATTTCTAGAATTAGAGAGCTGAGCTTCAATTCTTTGGATTCTGGCTTTCTCCCTTAATATTAGCAGAGTGGAACGAAATCAAAGAACCGTAATCACTCCTTAGGAGTGCACAAGCAGCTAGAAGGGAGGAAACTAGTTTTACAGTGAAGTTTTAAAGAATAGTACCAGCAGAATTACTCATGGGCTTTAGCATGGGAGCAGACAACCTCATGCTACAGCACAGACACAAGAACTATTGTTAACAGACATTAGGCTAATTAAACTTACAAACTCTCTGGTTTTGTTGTTGCCAAATATTCTAACTTAAATTCTTTGAGGTGCTGAGAACCTGTGCTAAGACACGTCCCTCTTCCCTTGAGAAATGCCAGTGTTTGTGAATGCAGTAGAACATTCACAGATTTTCTCATATAGCACTCATATAGCACTCACATAGGAGGACTAGCAGAGACAGCTACAGCTCTTGGCAATCCCTTTACCTCACAAGCTTCCCTCTAGACACGCATGTGGAAGATCTACACATACTAGCTATGTACAGAATGGTATGACTGAGCTCTGCCTGTGCTCCAAGTGAAATGGAAGCCATGTGGTCATGTTACTGTGGCACAGAGCCCAGACTCTCAGACTTCACTACTAACACAGCCCTGGGCCAACGGCAGCTGTACAGCTTCCAGCTGGCAGAAAACAGGGGCAGAGTGCTTTGCATAGCTGCAAAATAGCGAAGACATTCCCTGTGTTACTGACCCAATGCATTTTACTACTTAATTCACTGCAGATTATGAGAACTTGGATCGCCCATGAGAAGCTTGAGCAACATGAGTATTAACTGATCATCAGAGCAAAAACCCTGCTGGTAACACTGGTGTCTCATAGACCCATTTTCTTCTTTTTTCTGGTCAGCTAATGTGCAAATCCCATGAGCACTGTTGTCCCTAAAGGACCATCTGTCCTGCATCACTTACCAGCGCTAGGGCTGTGGAGCTGGCTAAAGGCTTACTAAGCATGCAGAAAGCTAGCAGTTGTCAAAGGGTATGATAAAATGGATGCCTGCAGTGTGGGTACTGAGGGTATTTCACCCAGCTCACTGTACAGCTGGGCACCATGTCTATCCAGAGACTTACTACTGTTTTATTTACAGCCATCTTCTATAAAATAGCCATGAGGATACAGCCAGGCTCAGGGTAATTTACAGTGTGGTAAGGGAACGTGGCCCTGGAAACTTATGTAAAAGGAGGCAGTGCACAAGCTGGATTTGAACAACCTGAGTGTGCAAGTACCCTACAGCAGGGAGCATTCATAGCTGCACCAGGAGCAGTGGGAGCAGGAGGGGTCCTACTTCCACCCATACCGACATCTCCGTACTTTAATTTGCTCACTCCAACAGCTACATACTAGCATTAGTTGGATTGGACAGGCCCATGGCACAATTACCACTCTGCTGGCACAGTGCTGACAGGATCCTCAGGGCAGCAAACATCATCTGAGGTGCCTGGGTCGTCCCCTTGGTCGTAACTGTTGTCACAAAAGTGGGAAATTGAATACTAAGATATGTTTGCAATGCTTCTTATGTTAATACCTTATGAAACTTGTAGTACAGACCAATCTTACCACATCCACATACTATTCTTTATTCAGTAGTGATCAGAACCTCTATAAACACAGAGTGATTTCCGCTGAATTTTTCTAAATATGCTGGCACAGAACAAGGAAAATATATTTCACAATCAAACATTCGTTTTCAACAGAGCTAGCTGAGAAATGTCTTCCAGCTGTGGGGTTTATCTACCATGGAAATCGCAATTTCATATATGCAAAACCAAGCTACAGTGAGCTCAGCTCTTTAAGACAGGAGTTTTGAAGCACTAAAATTAGAAAGACCATGTGACAAAAAGTCAGAATTTCTAAAACAAATGGTTTTGTACCAGAAAAAGTTTTGTTTTGTTTTTAATTGAGCAGAAGTGTGAAACAAGCAAAAAACTGCTGAAGCTTAGAGGCTTGCAGGTAGATTTGCAGATTTATGTCAAGGAAAGGATAACAGGTAGTAAAGATGAAGGTACATAAAGACTGCAGTAACTACAGCATTTTATAGGAAAGACTGTTTCCCTTCTGAACTGCTAATGTTGGTGTGGAAATTCCCATACACTGCTGCCAATTCTTAAAGGCATTTGATTCATCCAAACATAGTACAGAAAATGCAGTTGGTACTTCACGACGTGGTTTCCACTGGCTGGGACTAGGGTTCTATGTTATGCATAAATTAAAAATCAATTTAAAATTATTAATTTAATTATCAAGTCTCCAAAACTATGTTTTGTATTATATTAAAGTCTTCTTGGATACCCACTACCTTATCAATGCACGGAAAACCCAAGCCTTTTAAAATTACTGGAGTCTTATTACAACAGAGGCTTCTCACAATTTTTTCTGACATTGCTGTAGTTTTAGTTTTCTGGAAAGTGTTAGATTTCAGTGTCACTGTCTGGCACGTCAAGTTCCAACCTCAAGAAACTATCATTTCACAGTATGTTCTGATACATACTTTACTGGGAAAAGTCCTTGAGTACATATATCCCATAGTATGGAATCTATGCTCATCTTGATGGATCAGTGAACTGCCAAAACACATCTAAAGGACAGTATCCAGTTTTCTATAGTGTCAGTATAACATTTATTAGCTTTTAAAAAGATTTGCAAATAACTTTAAGATAATATCACACAGATTAAAGAGGAAAGAAATTAAAGTAATTGACAGTGGAGTCAAAGATGTAAGTTACAGCAACATCAAAGCCTGTTTATACTGAAAAGTACTGACTGAGTCTGAGTATCCACACTGCAAACAACGTCATGTGCTAACCTATGCCTTGATTAAAGAGCTCTAAGGAGGAAGTAAGTCGTTCTTTGAGCACCAGAACTTCAAATTCACCTCCACTATCAATATCCTTGGAAGCATCTCTCTCTCTCTTTTTTTTTTTTTTTTTAAGATAAAAGGACCCTCTGTTCTCCTGACAGTTGATTTTCCTTCAGAGAAGATCTGAACTAGATTTACCACTGATGACCTGATCTAACATTAGATTCTGGCATCCACATTTCAGGGAAGATATTAACATATTGGAGAGACTTCAAAAAAGTAACAATAAATATTCCAGGTTTGGAAAAGAAGCCCTCTTACAAAATAGATAAATAAATAAATAAATAATCAAGGAACTATTTAGTTTAAGAGAAGAGAGAACCTGTGTCCTCTGTGTTATAAGTACTTCCACAATGAACACAAGTATACTAACAGAAGTCTCTTCAATTTCTAAAATAAGTCAAAGCTAGACAAACACACAGTGATGAGCAAGCTGCCAGGAAGAGTTAATGCCCATTGGACATTAATGAGTTATCTTTACCTGCAATGTTTCAAGAAAGACTGTCCTTTTCTTTCAGAAAGATATGACCTCATTAAAGTAGTAATTAATCCAAGGAGATCCAATAGCCTGTGTTACACAGATCAGGCTGGGTGATCCCAAAAGATCTTCCTGCCTTAGAAAGAATTGCAATGAATCTTCAGTATTAGGGAGAAACACAAGCTGTGAGTACATCTTCTGGAATTTAAATCCAAACAGTCCCAGCTTACAGCTTGTGAACAGCTGCTAGCTACTAATAAGCAATTAAATAAAAGGTACAACTAAAAATCTCCTGATATTATCAATTCCTTGTAGAAATTGCCTAGGGCAAAAGGCTGTGATGAAAGAAGTTTTGCAAGAGTTTGAACAAGTTATTACAGGTCAAATTACCGTAACACTTTCCATTTTTGCAAGTTAGCTTCTTACTGTGGGTTATGCAGTATTGCTAGATAGAGCCTAGCAGTTTGTATGATAAGGAAAAGTTCATAGAAGTCCGGTTTTCTGTGTATTGGAAAGTATGGAAACTTCCCTCTGCAAACATGAAGTCACTTTCAGAAATTCTCTTCAGAAAACAGGAATTGCCACATTAGCATGCATATGCCTGTAACTTTTACAGGGAAAAGTCATTCACGTCAGTAAATAATCTTAATGCTGTCATAGATACAAACTCTACTTGTCATTCTTCTGGACTTTGAAGGGAGACAATACCAGCGTTAGAGGGTCGGAGGCACCGTGGCTGGCTAATGATGGCGTTGCCTGTAGGTTTAACCTGGTGAGCTACCACACTTGCAGCTCTCCACTGGGGTACAGAGTTACATACAATGGCAGCTGAGAATGTCAAAAATCAAGATTAAAGTGTCTCTACATGAGACTTTTACTGATACTTCCTCTGCCAGCAAATGCATCTTCCTGTGGTTATTTGGCCCTTTTCTATCAAGTGGTGTACTGGAAACATGGAATTGAGAAAAGTTAAAGAAAAAAGAACTTTCAAAATTCAGCAAAGGCTCCTTTTCTAAATGTTGGATCAGAGCTGAATCAGGAGGGGGGTGAGGGGGGATAATAACTGGATAGCTAAGGCTTGACAAATATGTCTCTGTTAACTTACGCAGGTCCTGATGGAGAGAAGACCTGGCCAAAGAAATATCCATTCTGTGGGGGAGTATTTCAATCACCAATAGATTTTCACAGAGATATTCTCCAGTATGATTCTAATCTCTCACCTTTAGAATTCATAGGCTATAATGTGCCCTCCACCAACCAGTTTACACTGACCAATAACGGTCATTCAGGTAAGGGATCTCAATGACAGTCAGCAATTATGAAGGAAAGAGTTGCTGGAGTTTGTAATTTTTCATTTCATGGATAAACTACTTTGATTATCAGTTGAAATTAAGCTGTGACTATGAAACCTAATCACAAACACAAATCTAGAGAACAGGTTAAGGAAACTTGCAAATGTACTAAGTACAAATGGATTTGCTATAAGCAGAATCAAAAAAATGTGTTTTTTTTCAATCAACTCTAGGCATGTCAAAATTAATTTCATGCTTTTGAAAGCTTTACTTCCTACTTTGGTTGAAGTGCTCCAAAACAGACTGTGATTCTATTAGAAAGAGATAAACTGATAAAAAATGGGTGCAATGGGTCTTTGATATTCTAATCAAAGCAGCTTAGTTGAGTTACATGAAAAAAAAAGGCATCATTCTGTTCCTCTGACTTGAGGTAGAAACTTCCTTTAGTGTAGGATAAGACAAATATATTAAAAGACTGAAAAATAATTAGAAAAAGTTTACAAACATGCCCTGCACCACAGTAGTAAAAGTGTCTGTACAGGAGGTAAAAGCAGAGAAGAGACAGTCTCATGAAGGTCTGCAATATCTACCATATCAACGCAGTATTTCACGTCATGTCAATATGAACAGGTATAAGGGCCTTCTTCTTTATATCCTCCTCTATTGCGTAAGTACCAAAAGAATCTGTGTTTAAAAATGGCCTCTGCCTCAGCTCTTCTCTGGCATGCTTTGTTAAAAGATGCTTGAAATGCACACTTCTCTTTTTCCTCATTCTTTCAGTGGGGTAAACCTGCTCTGTACAACATCATATGCCTGTTCTTCAGGTAAGGACCAATCTCCTAGGGCACAGGTCACGTTTTCCCCCTGCATAGTTTCTCCCTCTAGAAACCAAGTCTAAAGCAGCTTGTTTTAGACTAGGAATGGCTGGAACACATTTTCCTTGCAAACCTTTTTTTAAGAAGCTTTCTCAGTCCTGAATGAAAGATTGTACTGTCACAGTTGAATGTCTTAGGCCAATCTAAATGATCAATAGATAGACAAGAAAACATGATCATTGTGTATTTTAACAGTGCCAGAGAGCAGGTAGAGACAAGAGAGCAGGTACACACAAAAGAGCAACACTGGCAGCCTGTCCCTCATGTAAAAGTCACACAGTAAAATGCAAGTTCCTAGTACAGCCTATGCCACCAAAATTTTCAGAACTAGGCCCAAAAACACATCTAATCACTGCCTAATAAAAGTCAAGACAAAAAATAAATAAAAATAATAATAAAATAAATCCCCCTCAGTAAAATCATCTTCCTAAAACAGGAATTGATTCTAAGGTAAGTGCTCTCCTAGAAGGCAGGGGACATGTGACCCACTCTCTCTAGAAACTTCACTGATACAAACCTTAATTGCTGTGAGTAATGAAAAATTAGTTCTTTGTTAGAGCGTTCATTACACCATCTGCTGTTACCTTCTCTTCTGGCTAGAGAAGAAATCGGTAGGATACTTAGTATTGTCATATCAGTCATTTCTGCACAAAACTAATCTGTTTCACTGCCAGCCAATCCAGATACAATTACCTACTTCAGCTAGACTGAAAACAACAGACCTCCAGAAAAGCTTTTTAGCTAGCAGAAAAATACATAGGTTTGCAGCTGCTCCTTCATTAAGGTTTTTAGCCCTGTTTTCCCTGAAAAACACGCCTGGGATGTTTCAGAGACAAACTGCATTCACATTGAAAAACAAGAAAATTGCTTTGCAATTGATCTTTTCTTTATACAAACCATTGCTTTATGAAGTACCAAACTTCTCAACTAAACAATGACAACAAAGAATGTCTCCGTTTCTTCTCTACTCTAATTCTACACAGTAAATAACCCAGGTTGTGTTCCACACTGGACAGCATTAGCAAGCAGAAAGAAGGCTTGTTTTTCAGCACAACAAAGCCTCACTCCACCACGTTGAGAGAGGAAATGCTAATTATTTATGTCTATGATCACCTTGCTGCTTGGCAGCAATACTCTGGGTTTGATTGGGGAAGGGGGAGGGAAGGAGAGATAGTAGTTTATTTGTTTTTGCCACATGCTCCTGAGAGAACATTAATAGACAGACGAGTTCAATATAACAACAGTTTAAAAATATCATGAGAAATTTTAATTTATTAAGCCATTTTTAACCTCCATATGAGGACTGAAAGAAGACACATGAGCCTAAGTTTTGCTTCAATAACTTGCTTTTTAATAAAGCTGAGATAATTTTGCATTTGAAGAAGGAGGGAGGAGAAAGATTTCTATTAACAACAATTTTCACACTCAACTCCTTTAGTTCAAGAAAATGGGAAAAAGGAATATTCTAAATTTTCCTAAATTGCCTAGAAAGGATTAAAGACAACTTAAGTGTTTAGTTCCTACCTACAGACTGAGAGGGATTCAGAGTTAAGAATCTAATAGTTATTCTGCTTCATTCATTCTCTATGTAATATGTTTGGACATAGTAGTTTTACTTGCCGTGTGCTTAAAAGCTGTGTTATCATTTCATCCCATCTGGTTTTGATCTGCTTACAGTGAAAATGTATCTGTCGCCTACTATGCACATCAGAAACCTCCCTTTTGAATACACTGCATCTCAACTTCACCTACACTGGGGAAACAGAAACAAGTCAGAAGGCTCAGAGCACACAGTCAGTGGGAAGCATTTTGCAGCAGAGGTAAGACAAGCTGAATTCAGGGAAAGAAACAAACAAAGCTGTGTAAGTCCCACTGTTTTCTGTGTAAGTCCCACTGTTTTAGTTCCTTCACCTGTGGTATTACAGTGTTCTTACACTGTTTCTCTACCTTTGCTATATGAATGGAAAAGGCTGAAAGGTTTTGATCCAAGAATTTATGGTCTGGGTGTATACTAAAATGTTATGTGTACTGTAAGTAAGATAGGCTTCCATGAACTTTCATGAATATGCCACAAGTCAAGGAATTATATTCTAAACTGAGGACTGGCACTGGGTCTCCTAAATAATTTCAAGCAAATTGTTGCATATTTGACACCTAGGTTCTTTTCTGTAAAACAGATACATCTTTTAGCCGCACAACACTGCTTGGCTGGGTTTAAACAACATTTTGAAATGTTCCTCCTCTAACTTAACTCACCTTCTTCAATCCGGTGAAGAACTATTTATTATCTTTCCTAATACTAAATTATGGATTTGGGAATAGATTTTGAAAAGCAGTACCAATTGGATATTTACCTCAAAATGATTAAATGAAATACTACTTTTTCAGAAAAAATTACTAGTGCTAGTACTAAAATCAGGATGCCTTGAAGACGAAGCAATCAATCTTTCCTCCCCATCCCCCCAGTCATGTAGACAAGATGGGTAATAGCCAAAGAGGGTCTGAGAGTGGGAGCGCAGGAAATTTTGCTTTTCTCTAAAAGACCTTAACACTATACCCAGAAACCACTGAAGAATGCCATTGTAATGTCTTAGCCTGAGATGTCTGCACTGGTCTTTTCCAGTTGTAAAATAACTATGTTACCATGACCCACACATTCCCATAACATTGTCTCTCCTTCTTTGTAGCTGCATATTGTACATTATAACTCTGAGAAATATCCAGATGTAACAGCAGCAATGGACAAAGCAGACGGACTGGCAGTTTTGGCCATCCTTCTTGAGGTAGGATACAAGGTTGTGGGTTTTTATTTTTTAACAATCTTTCAGTCATTAAGTCGCCAGAGAGCTTTAAAGTAAAAAAATACCTAGATTATTTAACAGCTCTGCAGCTGAATAGGTGTTCCTCTTTTTCTGTTTAAAAAAAAAAGGGGGGGGGGGGCAGATTCCATTAGCACATAGATAATAGGTACAAATTTTAAGACAAATTTTAAGATTGTGACAATTCTTAATGCTTTCCAGTAAATTAACTTCAGATGTTGAAGCCATTTTTGCATTCATTTACAAACTACGAATTATTAGAGCTTATCAAACAGCAGACAACTGTGAATTTCAAACCCACTTACTCAAAAAAACTGCCTAGTGTAGCATGCAGCAGTTTTAGCCCCGCTGAGAGGCACAGGCAGACACAACCCTGGCTTTGGCAAGCACATGGAATTAGGATGTGACCATTGTTTTCAGGATGCAAGCTTCCTAGATTCTTTGAATGACAGATTACAGTAGCAATACAAAATTATAAACAAGCAAATCCAGTGCCTTTTTTAAGATGACAGGACAAGTTTCCAATTTTCCACTCTAAAGCTCCACAAATAGGCAATTAAAGGCAATAATGATCTTAAGGGAAATTTTTGACAAGCTTGTACATATTTAATTCTCTATTTTCTTGATAATTAAGAGTCTTAATTAAAAGAATAAGCTTAACTATAAAGATGATTTTTAAATGTGTGGATTTTCTCCAGCATAAAAAATACTTTACTCAAAGCCTGAAAATGCCCACGTTTTCACACTTCTATTGAAAAAAGTGAAAATATTCTAGTTAGCAGACAAAGCTCTAATTCTAATGAATGTTACCCAAGCTCACTTCCTAGCAGTTATGACTTCGAAAATAATTTAGTGTTGAATTTCAGTTCATTTGGAATTTGCAGCTGTGAAAAGTGAAAAGTTGCAGAGAACTGCATATTATACTGGGGATTCTGTTTGTTTGTTTTCCTTTTCCTAAGTAGCGGTATTTAAAATCAAATAAGGGAATGTTGTTAATTCTGCACATTAGGTCTTTGAAAAATGTTCAGGCAGCTGGTGGCTTTTACAGTTGATCTAAGGACACCAGTTCACTATGTCTGCTTGTTAGAGGAGTTGTTAAGTACCAAAGAATTCATAAAAAAGGCATTGCTTATTAGACAAAAAAGCTGCCAGGAGCAGTTGAAAAACACAGTCTTGCTTGACCGTTGAGCTACTGCCCTTGCCTGTGGCCCTGCAGTACCAACACTGTCATTCTTTATCTTCTTGGCCTGTGAGGAGCAGCAGACTAAAAAACGTTTGTGGGTGGAAAAATGTGGCTTTGACTAGAAACCAGCAGATGATCTGAGAAGCCTACCAGTTGAGAATTTCTGTCTACAATGTTCTCAAAGGAAACGGTTACTCTTCCTTTGCGCTGCACACTGAACAGGCAATCATGTCTTTCATGCGCACACTAGAGGTCTACACCATAGCTGTTAAGACATGAGTGTAACAGAGCAGCTCAGTCTCTCAGAGCACTGATAGACTACAAGCATTATTAGTAAAAAGAGTAATTCTAGTAAATGAATATCCAGGCAGTGTACACGCTTCCCTTATGAAAGAATTCTTCAGATACTGCTAGCTGCTGTGTGCAGAAGCAAAGATTCATATTCAGACCACAATGATTTGCACAGCTGTTAACCGTCTGCTCATTACAGATTGGACCCTTCAACCCATCATATGAAAAGATCTTCAGGCACTTCCAGAACGTGAAATACAAAGGTGAGTGTCTATATTGGATTGAGATATCAGATTACTCTGAGAGGGACATAATCAGCTGAAAAAACAGACCAGGAATCCCAGGCAAACCAGTCATAAACTATACGACTTAAAAAAAATATCAATGCATTTCTCTGAAGAGAGTATGGCTAGCATGATGCAGGCATCCACTACACCATGTAAGCCTTACTTTCTGCACACGGTGTTGTTTGGTTAACATGGCCACAGGTCATGTTACAAAATTCTGATTTGGTATCCGAGATGATTTGTATATAGGAAACCTAAAAAACTGTATTTCCTATTTAAACTGGAATCATCTCTATTAAAATGGATTTTTCTTAGTGACATGACTGAAAGCACTCTGCTTATTGAAAAGCAAAATTGTTTCACTGGAGTGTCCTGGTTTCAGTTAGGACAGAGTTAATTTTCCTCCTAGTAGCTGGTAGGGTGCTATGTTTTGGATTAGGATGAGAAGAGCGCTGATAACATGCTGATGTTTTAATTGTTACAGAGCAGTGCTTACACCAAGCCAAGGACTTTTCAGCTTCTCGCTCTGTCATGCCAGCGAGCAGGCTGGGGGTGCAGCAGGAGCTGGGAGGGGACAGACCCAGGACAGCTGACCCAAACTGGCCAAAGGGGTATTCCATACCTTATGGCGTCATGCTGAACAATATATAGGGGTGGCTGGCCGGGGTGGGGGGCCGGCTGCTCGGGGATAGGCTGGGCATCGGTCAGCGGGTGGTGAGCAATTGCATTGTGCATCACTTGTTTCGTACACATTATTATTATTAATACTATTATCATTATTATTATTATTATTGTTATTATTATTTTCCTGTCTTAATAAACTGTCTTTATCTCAACTCACCGGCTTCACTTTCCCGTTTCTCTCCCCCATCCCAGAGAGGGAGGGGGGAGGGTGAGCGAACGGCTGTGTGGTGTTTAGCTGCCGGCCGGGTTAAACCACAACACTGGAGGCAGTCCACATAGCAATGATTCAGCATTTAATACAAATCCTCTATTTTAGATCAGATGGTCCAAGTCCCTGGTTTCAATATTCAAGAACTGCTTCCTGACAGACCAGATGAGTACTATCGCTATGAAGGATCCCTGACAACTCCTCCTTGCTACCCTAGCGTTCTCTGGACAGTCTTCCGACACCCTGTTAAAATTTCACAAGAGCAGGCAAGTTTAAATACAACATGTATTTTCCTGATTGATGTTTGCTAGGGCACAGTAATGCATATTTTAAATCCTGGATTTCTCTTACTGTCCTATAAAAATTGGAAAGTGACCATTGCTAAAATCCTTTAGGTGGGAAGCACATCATATCACAGAACTGACTTAAACGAATATCCTATTCTCTGTGTAGCTAGCACATTTTCAGTTGACCAAAATAAATAAATGACAGCCAACTGCTATTGGTAATAGTATCAGCCTGAAAAATCAGAGTAAAGCGAGATTTATTTCTGTTTTCATTATGTACTTGCTCCCTGCCTTGAGTTTTCCCTCAAGTCACTACCAAATCATTTTTGTCAAGGTATCATGTCTGAACCCTAAACCCTAGACCCTAGGTTTTTCAGTGCTGACTACCTTAGGTATGATAAGTTGGGTAGATGTTAAGTTTCCAAAAAGCATGTGATGTATTATTTGTCAAGCCTGAATTCCCTGACTTTTCTCCAACTTAACTTTTTTATGCTCACCTAATTAACTTTTTTTTTGTTTTCAGGTGGACAGTGATTTATATAAACTCCAAATTGCTATCTTCCAGTTTACCTGGCACAAGGAAAAAAAATGTTAATATCAGATTTAATATGAGATTTAATTACTGTGTGCTCCCTGTGATGAAAGTCCATTCTTAACTTTGTCCACTCAGATAATTTGTTTCACAAAGTAAAGAGTTCTTTCATGAAATAGCTTTTAGTATTGCTTAGGATTTAGACTGTTCTAAGGAGAAGAAGATGCAAAAGGCCACCATGTTTACACCCATCCAATTTTCCTGTCAGCTAATTACTAAGCAGGGGTTAATTTTATCAGAATGTGGGGAAAAAGGAAAAAAAAAACACAGGTAGGGGTTTCTGGGGTGTCACACTGTTTACACATTATTCTCTATTTAGCTCACAGGCCATGAAAGACTTTCAAGTATTATTTAATGTATCCTTTTCCCTTTGACTAGCTCTACAATTTCAAACACACACTCTCAGTGAGTTTGATTCCTTTATAGTTGCTGGCACTGGAAACAGCCATGTACTGCACAGAGAGTGATGACCCAGAACCCCTCGAAATGGTCGATAACTTCCGCAATGTTCAGGAGTTTCGTGAAAGACTAGTTTTTATTTCTTTCCGTGAAGGTAAGCTGTACAAATGCTTCTATGCAAAGAAACTGCACAGTGACTTGTGTAAATCTGAAATACTGATGTGGTGGTCCTGTTGCCTGAACCACTACAAAAATATGGGGGTTTCATTCTCCTGTGGTTCACTTTGTTCCCTTTTCTTCCATTTCTGCATTGTTGCATGGGCAACTGTATGAGAGTAAGGTATTTGGAGAGCATACAAAAAGTTTTGTTTCACAACAGGTATCGTACAAGCCAATACCAAGCAACTCTTCTGATCAAAGGGAAGGAGATAAAAGAAGGAAGACATGTTCAGCCTTGTCATGCTTAGCAGAGCTATTTGCTGTCACTCCAAACACTAAATAGCTCTCTACAGCTGAACGCTTTCAGTCAGCTTAGCTACTTGAGCTGGCGTTGTCTCACGAGTCACATTTGCAGGCTCTCAGTAATATCAGGTCTGCTTTTGTGCAGACAGCGAGTTTAAAAGGAATCACAGCTTTGCATTTCTGGGAGACTGTTTGGGGGAAGTTACAGAGAATCAGAAGAGGTCCTTGAGAAACTCAAACTTGGCAAGTAAAAATAACTCATTACACTGTATTGTATGATCTAGTATTACAAGTGAAAAAAATAGCCATCTTACAAAGAAGGACTGATTCAAAAGATTAATTGTGCAGTGTTACACTATGACAATACATAATACAATATATATATATGTATTGGAATAATTGCGTGTAACTTAATAATTATTTAAATAAGTATGTTAATCTTTCTGTCCTTGCTACCTAAGCACATTTCTCTCATTGATTTCTAATGACTTAGATCTTAGTTTCTCTGTATTTTTACTTGAGTAAAAAACATTTACAGTCCTGAGCAGTCTGACTATGGCTTGAACCACAAGCTATAACTTCACTATTTAATTATATTCTCTAGCTTGGCACTAAATCTCTACATTTCATCATCTTTAGAGCTCCAGAGCAAGAAAGGCTACATCTCCATAACTGTTGCAGCTCCTGACTTTTATTTTATTAACCACTCTATCTGCAGAATACAATATAGTATTGTATCAAAAAAAAATAGTATTGTATCAAAAAAAGCTTTATGGACCAGGTGTACGAAGGGCAAGCTTGAGTGCTAAAGGCAATGCAGAGTTTTCAGTATGGTTCAGAGATCCAGACTGCCTCAGGTTCTCCTAGGCCTCACTTCTGCACACCCTAGAGAAAGCTACTGACTAGAAAAACATCTGTTTTAACTTGCAGCACTGAAGAAGGGGCAGTAATTTAAGAAGAGATGGGATATTTCCCAATATTGAGGTGCAGAGAAACAGCATAACATACTCTTTTGTTTAACATATGATAAAGGAGCTGAAGAAGCTAAATTCAGTCAGTGGAGTCATAACTACGTGACTTCAGACTTTTTATCAAGCACCTTTCAGTTTAGGTTCAGTGACCCTACTTGTCTACACAAGTCTTACAGTTTGCAAATAAAGGTGTACAAAAGTGAGTTTCCCCAAGGTTTCCATGATGTTAACTACTGAGTGGAATGGAGCCCAAACTGAAACACTAGTGGGTCTGTACCCCGGCAAGCCAGCTTTATTTTTCAGTAACAAAAGAGAAGCCCATGACATCGCTTCTGATGTCACATAGAGCCTATCTATGAAGCATGACTGGAAATATCTCTAGCACAAAAGGTAAAGCAAAACGCATTACATGACGCAAACATATACAACAGAAATCTCAAAAATAAGTGGCCTCTGCTTTTTTGAAATTCTCTAAGGACAGAAAGTCCCAAACTGCTAGAGCTTTAATTCCCAAAGTTTTGGGAAAAAACAAAACCAAGTAAACTTGCATAATAAGGAACTTATAATAAATTAATGGAAATGCTGTACTAAGTGAATACAAAAAGTAGACTGAAGAGTCTCAGCCAACAGTAAGTGGGCAGCTTTGGAAACAACATTCATTTTAACAATCTCAAGATACCGATTTTTTACCAGCATTACTGAATTCCAACGAAATATAGACATTGTAGAGGCTCTAAAAAGCCGGAAACAGACTTAGCAAACCTGAAATATTTAAGATAATGCTTTCATTTTACTGGGTAGCGAACACTTAGCTTTACATTTCAAAAACAACTGGATTTAAGAAGACAGATTTAAACATTCCCAAAACCACGAAGGCAAGCTTAACACTGAAGTCAACACATTTACACTGACTCTGGTCAGATGAAAAATCAGGCCGCATGCTCTATCATTCCATAGAATTTATAAAAAGTTAAGATGGCCAATCTTACTTCTAAGGCAAAATTTATAATCCACTTAACAGAAAACTCAGTGGGGCCTTTGACTACTTTAAGATAGTTAAGGCACTAAGTATCATACTTATATATTAAGTTTTTGCAATTAGTCAAAATATATAAACAGAGGTTTAAGCAATAATTTGAGTGCTATGTTTTGCTTACATTAGGAAAAAGAGGAGCTCCAAAGCCATCTCTATGTTAAACTCATAATACTCCATATGGGGGAAAATATCCTTAAGCCTATAAATGGTAGGAGGATAGATCTTTATCATTCTTAGGCTATCCTGCTGAATGTCTGAATTTAACCTAATTTTAAAATGAGAATTACACCGGTAGTTCTCTGTCTAACCAAAATAGATATAAATTTGCCAGTAAGTTTACCAAATTATCAACAACCCTTAATAATCCCAAGAGTAAAACATAAACCAGTATTTGTTGCACTAAAAATACTTTGAGTAAACTAAATGATGACTAAATAGTGGAAAAGGGAAAGAGCTAGAGTATGTCAGTCCTTTCTCTGCTTTTGTGGTTTGGACAACTAGAAATATTCTTCCCCCACAGTATTCTTACACGATCAGGAAAAGGTCTGTAACTTTCTTCCCAAACCTCAAATCTCAATCACCAGCTACAGAATTAGCTTTGTTCAGAATGGCTATTTTAGTGATCCCCTTCAAATCTCTGCTCAAGTAAGAGTGTATACAATGATTTTAAGCAGCAGAATCAGAATTTCATAGAATCATAGAGTGGTTTGGGTTGGAAGGGACCTTAAAGATTATCTAGTTCCAACCCCTCTGCCATAGGCAGGAATACCACCCACTAGATCAGGTTGCCCAGGGCCTCGAACACCTCCAGGGATGGGGCAACCACATCATCGCTGGGCAACCTGTTCCAGTGCCTCACCACCCTCTGAGTTAAGAAAATTTACAATAAGGCTACCAGGTTTCTGAGACAGTAAGACTTCCTCTGCAGGATCTGTCCTAAATTCAAGCACAATTTACTATAGCAATGTCAATGTAGAAACACTTACTGAAGCAACAGAAGTTCTGGAGTGAGCAGCTACCCCATGTTTAAGATATGGAATCCTAGTGATCCAACTTCCACTTTTTCTTTCCTCTCAATTCATCAAGATTCAATACCTGGTGGACTGAGCAAGGGCATAGCGCTGGTTTGCTAATGGCATCTGTGCACCAGTGAGTTTTTGATTCAGACTGGTCAGGCAGAAATGAGAAATGAAGTTTTCAGTCTGGGTCTTAAACTGACCGTTCAGCACCTGTGTACTCCCTCTCTGTAAAGCACACTTAACTCTTAAAGTAAAAGGTACTGAGTTACAATCCATGATCCCAATAACTTAAAATCAGACACTGTAATTTTCATACACTTCACAGAAATAGGATATTACTGTATCCATCTATGGGGTCAAATTTGACTGAGATGTGACATTCTTAAAATAGCTGCAGTGAACCAGTGCCAAACCCAAGAATAGCATTTGGCTCTTCCTCTATTAAGCTACATTATTCACCTCCCCTGCAGAGGTAATACTAACTATAAAAGCATTTTCAACACATCCTTAAAGTTGGCATGACTTACCAGGGCTGAATTGTACGGGTTATTGCCCATCCTGCTGTTCTCACCCAAAAGCCGGTCTCTATGGCTACAGAAGGCATCGCTCAGTGCTACTTTAATAGAAACCCCATTCAGTCTAAGTACATTTAATTACAAAAGCTCATTGACTATCGGTGAACCATAGCAAAATGTTCTATCCATTGCAAAAAAAGGTATTCATCATCCCTGTAATCTCACATTCCACCTACTACAGACACAAAAGCTCCCTTGCAGGTGCAGCCTCTCACCTCAAAAAAAAAAAAAAAAAAAAAGCACAATTGTGCTTTCCTGCCAAAGCACAATTGAAGTGCACCTGGATGCTGGCTGCAAGTGCCCTGCCTGATGCTGCCAGATGTACCACAGGCAGGAACAGAGAACGCTTGCTGAGAAGGGGAGGCCAAACACTGAACCATGGGATGGGACAGGCAACTACACGTGTGAAAGAAATCCTGTTATGCATGCCCCAAAGGTTGTGCCTCTACCAAAAAACACGTGTTCAGAGCAACGTTTCTGGTTTTTCAGTATCGAGACTCAGGGCTGCAACCTTCAGCTGAGCCCAAAAGCCACAAGATGGTGCCCTTGAGCTGTATTTTGTGTCAAGAATGCAAATAACTGAAGTATTAGGTCATCCATGTTTGGATGCCAATAATTAAAATCTAAATTCATGCTCACTATTAACAAGTACTACAGTTTAAAATGTCTCAACTGTTAAAGGATTAGTCAGCAAAACTCAAACATGTTTATAATGTATTTTGTCAGCAACCTATTCCGATAAAATTAGCTTCACATACATGCAGCTGAAACTTATTACAATGTTGAAACCTTCCAGTGCCCTCAAGTTAAGTGGGAACTGGTCTCCAGTGTTGATTATAGCACTAAGCTGAAGTACTTTCTAACTGAATTTCCCAAGATGTTTTCATCATATAGAAATATAAAACATGAACTTTAACCTCCTTCTCCCTCTCCTCTTTAAATGACAAGCTTTTGTTCCACAATTTTCTATTTGGTGTTATGTTTTGCAGTCCGTATGATGCACTTTACCGTAGCAAAACTCACCTTTTCTAAAATACATTTCTTCTTCAGTTCCATTGATCGCGTTTCTTCTATTCAGTTAGACTTAACATTAATAAAGCATCCAATGGGATAAGTGGGGTAAGGTTAAGCGCCATTCTGCTTTCTCAAAAGTCTATTTAATAACAGAAAACTTTTAGATGGAATGCATGAAACCTGCCAGCTTCACTCGGAAAAAGTTCTGATATTGCTTAGATTCAAATAGCCATTTGAAAAAAAATATGAAAAAGTGTAAATGAATTATGACAATGCAATTAAGAAAAAAGTACTCACCTTCATGATCTTAGGGTAGGCCAAAATAACTAAAAATACTTTAACGGCTAAAATTATATATGG
This sequence comes from Anser cygnoides, assembly GCF_040182565.1. Lineage (NCBI taxonomy): Eukaryota > Metazoa > Chordata > Aves > Anseriformes > Anatidae > Anser > Anser cygnoides. The sequence goes on from NC_089883.1 coordinate 14,849,173, forward strand.
AGGTCTTTATCAAGAATGGCATTATAATGATAATGTTTAATATCTCAATGCAAATGTGAGATCACTCAGTTGTTTATACTATTATCCTGAGTTCATTCTTACCTTCCTAGATGCCTTTATGCAACATTTTCACTGACAAAGCACATCACTCTTCTGCTGCCCATCTTCAATGGTGTCCATCTGCTATGAAAAAACAACAGGCATCAAATCTAAAATCCCTAGTTGCCTGGGTTTAGTTCTTCATTTTTGCTTATGCTCTCGTATACATTATAAATCAGAAACTCTTTGGACTTCAGTGCTTCTATGCCTTTGCCTGCATGTCGGTTTTGTGACTTTGGCAGGTGTCTAAATTGACAATGATGTAAACTGTGGATTTAGTTGTGAGATTAGGACCTTCTGGTATACATCTATGCAAAATTATCCATTCCATGACTGCAAAGGGACGTGAGCAGACTGTAGGAAAGCTGAGGATGCAAAACGAAAACATTATGACAGATTAAAGACCAACCCTCTGCAGTCAAGTAAATTAAATCAACTGATTTGCACTGTTTTCCCTATTCTAGGTGTTGTTTCTGTTGTGATAACCTGCATTTTGGGAGTTCTCATCATTCTTGCGGTAGCCTGTTGGCTATTCAAGAGGAAAAGGTAAGACGTCCTGCTGCCATATTACAGGAAAAGAAGTCAAACCATTTTTTTGTTCTGATACAAAGAAGTGCTCATGTACCTGAAACCTAGAACAGTGATAACAGTTTTTACAGTGGTAACATTTGATCTTTAGGAGATATGATCTCTTCCTACAAGCTTTGATTTTTTTTCGTATCACAGTAGGTGTTATTCCTCCTGTATCATATACTCCAAAGTAGTTCTATTTTACTGCCAGCAAAATGTTTATATTGCTAAGACTTACTTGCTGCAAGTTTTGTGACATAGTGGCCACCTTTCTGCTACTGTAGGAATGGCTGTTTTTTATGAAAAACAGCACAATAGTTATTTACTCTAACAGTGCTTATATAAATACTTAAAAGATACAGGGACAAGAAATACGGAGTTTTATGTGAGTACCTGGGAGAAGGCAAAAACACATCACACTTTGGCTACTCCCACAAGCAGTTAGGAAATGAGACTCCCTTTCCAGACTAAACAGGACAAGCACATAGGCTAAATAACTGACATACGCAGTTTTTCTGTCTTTCCAATTGTCTTTTCTTCTTTTTCTTGTTCTTTTTGCTAGAGTTGCTGCTCCTAGTTGCTCTTTCAATCTTTTCATATTTTTCCTGGAACACTAAAAGAAACAAGAAGGGAATAGTTTTAGAGAAAATCTCTCCCAAAGGTCACATTATTTAAGGGGAAGAAATCCACACTGACAAGAGATCATTTAGCCAGACTGTTTTGCCACCAAAGCTGAATTCTGGAAAAAATACTAACATTACAAACTTTTCTACAGCCTGCTTACGTCCCTTTGTGATCAGCATTGACTTTGCCAGACAGAATGTTTTCTCCTGAAATACATGTAACAATAAGTTGCTCTGACATTTGCACTAGTAAAGAGAAAAATAATCTCATGTATGCATAATAGCACATATTAAATATCCAATGGTGCTCTTCCTTCATTGCAATTACAATTATTTAATACAATTGTCTTGTTTTAGTTGCAAAAAGGGAGGAGAAGACAACAGAGGAGTCATCTACACACAAGGAACGCAGAAAGACGAAGAAGATATCTCCAAACTATGATGCCCTGCTCTGTCACAAATGTCCCTTTTCATTCATAGCACTGATTTATTTTGCATTGGTGGAACATGTCTCTCACTCTCGGCTAATGATTAGCCTCAAGAGTGTTCTTAAAATGTACCAGCCAAAACTTTTCTGTAGCCCTTTTTCTCTTGTTTTGCAGGGAGATACGATCAGTGAATGTTCTTGAGAGCTAAATTCCTCACCACATTCTTTTCATGTTGGCTGCTTAGTGAGTCTGGGTCTTTTAATTGATTTTACAGTTAATCCTAAACTCCAATTTTATGGTTTGTTTAGCACAGATTTTCCCACAGGTATTCCCACATGAAGACATTCATCAAGGTATAAGCACTCTTCCCTGCTAAATCGATGTATTAGTCTTAGGGTAATCCAAGAACAGCATCATGAATGTTAACAAGATAAAGGGCAATGCATATTTGAGATCAGGATTTGAATGAGGCTGACTGCAAATGATGCTAGTACATTAACCAGTGACTCTAACAGTCAGAAACATTACACAAAAAGACAAATGTAAATGCTATGGGATTTACATGGATTATTAATGGGGTTCAAACCCAAGGATTCAGTACTAAAAAACACTACTGCTTGAGGAACAGCTTGTGTTCCAGTTATTATACAACCTCACAAATCTGTCACAAAGGCATCCTGTCTTACTATCCTAATCTTATTTATAGTGTGTATGAATAATGGGGGGGAATAATGTAGTTGCTGCTGCTTTTAAGCACGTTACTTCCTATTTGATCATGAAATCTTGATTGATTTTAGAGCATATATTACAAATGCAATTATACAGTCGACAGTTTTGCTGATTTAGCTCTCTGAATCTAATAATTTAATTAAAAGAAGGTAATTAAAAATATTTTTTCAAATTTCATAAGCTAGATGCTTTTGAGTCTCATGCATTTTTTAAAGTGAGAAGCATTCTTCCATTTAAGATGATATGAAATTTTATTGACTTCAGAAAGAATAGGGTTTAGCCAGTCTAGCACCAGATGTATACAGAATTCCTCTTGAATTTGACACGTGAAGTGAAGGGTCTGAAATGCTTGTACTTTAGGAGACAGGCAGGAAATGATTCAGCACAGGGACATGCCTAAAATAATTCCATGTCTGAATGCCATTAAACACTAATTACTGGGGAAATGCCAAACTGAATTTTACACTTAGATCCATTCTACATTCGTATTTATGTGTTTGCTCAGTAGCACCACCGTCACATTTGTGATTTTAAATAAATTAATAAACAGTTACTGACACGTGTTTTCTCCTTTAAAGATAGTAGAGGGATGCTTATGTTTTGGACTCTTTCCACCCCAAAGAAAGTTTAATGACAAAAGCAAGCTGCTCAGTGAAAGGAGAAATAACTTATTAATTCTTACTCTGCATGAAATTTAGGAGCATACTTTCACAACTAAGTATTTTGCATTTGTCAGCATTTTCGCCTCACACAAACAAGCACATAGAGATCATCTTGTTGAAATGTCTGTAATTACTTCGAAAGTAGCATTTGTCTGTCAAGGGGAGTATTACTTACTCTCTACACACAGGTTTCTAAAGACAAGAACAGATAATATTTTAAGATGTTTCTTCAGTTTCTCTTATTTCTTTTTTAATCTTTATCTCAGCTAATTACAAATGTTGATCAATCACTGTCTTTTGCATGCAACATCCTTGGCATCTGTTAAGAAAAATAAAAACAAAACATAAAAACCTCAGCCAAGTAATATATGCTGACTGTGAGAAAAACTCTCACATTACCAGCACAGAAAACATGTTACACATTAGGCAAAAAATGTGTCCTTTAGAACTATTTCTTTAGAAAGAACAAACCGAAGAGGGACTATCACAAATCATATTGCTGCTACTCCTACTTGCAAGGTTCTCTAATTTATAGAGTCTTCCTAAGAAATCCATGCTGCTTTGAAAACACAAGCACACTTGAATTTGTGGATTTGAAGTCACATTGTATTACCAGTTTACACTGCCAGTGGTTCCTGAGCTGAAGCAGTCTCAAACTGCGCTGTCTGGTCTCGTTAGCTGCTATCATTTAACAAACCTATTAAAGTATGTTTTAAATATGTTTCAGGACATTTTTGTCATTCTCACATGGACAACATTTCATGTCTTTAAAATCAAACATGATCACAAAAACAGGTGTAGTTAACACACCACCACAATAAATTTAAAACAATTCACTCTTTTCTTTTAAATGGAAGTACCCACTTTCAAGACTATAATAGCAGAAATGAAGTCTAAGTAACTTAAGCTAGAAAAAGAAATGAAAGTGTTAGATGCCACAAAGGGTGTAGAGCTCCCTTCCATTTCCTTGTGATATAGGGAAACCCATTCCTTCACGTAACAATGCACCTACAGAGCAACTACACAGTCTCATGTCCAAACTCAAGAGCATTCACTTCTTGTAAGCAAACACGGATATCATCACAGAAGTGCCTTATGGACTGTCTTTATTCTGAGTTTAGTCAGGCATTTAACCTCTCAGGATGAGGTTACCAAAATAGAAGTTACCTGTTTTGATCTTATTTTCTTCCCCTTCAGAAAGAACTTAGTTTATGACATCCTATCATAGCATATATAACAAGGTCAACTTCTAACAAGTTTGTTTCAATTGGTAGATCAGTCTTAAGACTATTCTACTAAAAGGTATTATATACTGGGATCATGACAAACATCTTATTTTTACATTTTCTCTAGTGTGAGCAGTGTCATGGTACAACACATCTTGCACAACTAAATATTTCAAAATCTGCTCATAAAGCATTAAGTCACAAAAAGTTCTGTATGTATTATATGTTATGCTTGAAAATAAATCCTGAAGGATTACTTCAAGGAAAGTAGAATTTAATTTCTGACAAAGCCTGTGAAATATAGAAGCTTAAAAAGAATTCTTCAGCGAAAATGCTGGAAGTCAATGGAGTTTGTTTGCTAGTGAAAAGCTTACTGCGTTAAAGTAAAATATTATTTTTATTAACGCTGTAGCAAGATCAACATTAATTCTCATCTAAATTTAACACACAGTCCTCAACTTTAAATCTGTCACTAAATATGTAAGTTTAATATTTAATCATTTATTTTATTATTTTAGGAAGCTGCAACTAAGCTGAGATGTGTGGTATCCATGAGGTTTCAGTTGTGCATTTGCTTTATAAAAGCCAAGTTATGAAGTAAACAAATATTGATTTTTTTTCCCTAAATTCAAGAAGGCACCAGTTATTCTCTCTAAATGTGTAGAGAGATGAGAGATGATATTAGACATTACTTGGAATGCTGATGGGCTAAAAGGAAGACATTGTTTCTGCATAACAAGGAGTATTTTGTATTTTTAAGGGATCTACTTGCAGCGAAGAAAGTCCAAGTCCCCATGAGGACCAGACAACAACGGGTATTACTGTACTACCTTCACAGCAAGGACACAAGAAGATTTGCCAAGAAAATACAGAGATATTTCAACTAAGTAGTAGGAACATAAATAACAACTGGAGTTCTTCACATGAGAAGAGAGAGTTGGGGTGAAACAGCTAGTGGGGAGTGAAATGAAAGGCATGACATTTGAAAGAAATTAAAGCTTTTCAAAAATCCCAGAATCCTGTAACATGCAGTGTGTTAGCCGCAGCTGGCTGACCCAGAGGTTTTATCCATTGCAGCGCTCGTGGTCAGCACACCCAATAACCCCAAACAGAAGGGGCACAGTGAACTACATAAGGAAATTACTTTCCATCTCACAGCTGAGTAGCTGGATACCTGGAATCAGACAACTAATGGGTAGAATATTCTCCTTTCATAGTACATATAAATCATCAGTTTGTATCTCTGCTCATTTTCTAGTGGCCTGATCATCCAACTGCCCCACCTTCCTCTTCTCCTACTGTTGAGACATTAAGAAAATGAAACTGGTTGGTGAACCCACCAGATCCAATATCATCAAGTGGCTGAGACCAACCAACATCACTGTCAACCATTTATTTTTTTTCCTTTTTATTTTTTTTGCATGCATCAAAACCTAAAACACCCCAGAAAATATGCACTAAATAATGGCCAGAGTCATGAATGCCAAAAGAAAGTGTATCATTGGACTCCACAGTCAGCAAGGCATCAGCTGCACAAACTCTAAAGGTTATCTCCATTCATTCTGCACAACCTTCTGCCCAAATCCATATCCCATTACCATACTGTGATTTGCACCTCTTAAGGGCCTGCTTCAATGGACAGAGAATCCCATTCACCTGTGCATCTGCACAAATGCAGACTCCAGAAACACTGCAAACTGGCTGCCACACACACACTTTCACCTAAATAATTGTCCTTTTGTGCCTATCCCAAGATTTATTCTTTCCATTCCTACAGGATTTGAATAGCTTGTTCTAACTTGAATCTGTATGCCCCAACAGGGGTAACTCCAGCTCCCACTCCCACTTTCCATCCCTTAACTCTGCCAGCTTCTCTACCACAGCACTTCAAGTCTCAACATTTTCTTCCAAAACTATATTAACTCTCACTTCATCACCATCTTCCACAGGGGATTTCAGGATTTCACTGCAACAGCTCATTTCCTTCCGTGTCTCCTATATTTTCCGCCTCCTGAGTGGGTAAGGCAGCAGAAGACGTCGCCAGTCTGGTTCTATATACTTCTTCATGAGCTGGTCGATGCATGTGGGCTAAATTCCCCGTCAGCCAGACAAGGCAATGCTTTTCCCTCAGTGGGGACTACCTACTGGAGCTCTTCTGTCCTAGAAGAAACTTGTAATGATTCAACCATTTGCCTGATTTTGTGGAAATTGGCCAAAGGGTTTCAAAGATTTTTGGGCATAAACTGAGAGTAGTATGATAAATAAAGCATAATCTGAGAGGAAAAAAAAAAAAAAAAAGACAACAGGCTACAAATAGATAATGCTTTCCCTGCCTTCCTTTTTTTTTTTTTCCCCGAAGATATCACATGCAGCCAGAGAACCTTGTCATTAGTGGACACCACCTGTGTTTTAAAACAGGCAGTGGGGAAATGCCATTCCTTCTACAAGCTCCAAGACAGCCAAAGTTCTCTTTGCAGTGGGGCTGGATGATGGTTTTGGTGACTGTTACCTGCAGCAGAAAATTGGTAACAGCAGGTTTTTTACCATTAATATAGTTCGGGACATAAAAATTCAGAAAGACACTGTGAGGGTTCCATTATTAACCTGCAAAGCCTATCTTAATAGTGCTTTCACTTTGTTTTATTTTTCCTTGGTTTTCCTTCTACTTTAAAAAAGACCAACATTTTTCTTCATTACTAGAAAATGTAAACGGGAGCATAACCTAGCCCACAGACCTCTTTAAAAGAAGGCAGTATTTACATGTTCAACATTTCAAAAATGCCACATAATCAGATACATTAAACAAAAGTAAAATCTGACACCCTGTTTCAGTTTTGGCAGCCTATTCAACAAGTAAACATTTACAGATAGACTTGAAATTCCCTCTACTTTAATTAAGCCCAGTAAAAGCAGACTGAAGACTTCGTAACACATACAAATTTCCCATCATGTTCAGCTTTCAGATTCCATGAGAAAACATCACTGACTGCTGGATGGCCTTACATGGCTGTAGAGCACATCAAGTGGATGTGTCTGACTGCCAGGAATAGTGTAGGCTGACACGAGCAAGTATCAAGCACCAACAGATGCTTTCCATTTCTTTAACATGAATGTTTATTACATGCCTTGCCCTTAACAAAATAAGTAAGAAGTAACAAAGACATCATGGCTTGAAAGCCTCAGGGAACCAAGCAGCTAACACCGCCAGTTAATTTTTTTGGTGGTGGCAGTTTCAGATAATTTGATTAGAAGCCTTTCTTGACCTTCCATGAGGCTCCAGGTCTGCACACATTTTAACCTACAACCATAACTGACTTACCCTGTAGCTTTAGAAAACTTATTTATTCAAGACTTTTTCTGAAACCCACAAAATTGTTCTATACTTAGCCTAACTTATTTCTTCTTGGCCACTCATTAAAGAAAAAAATGAAGAAAAAAAAAATTTCTGTCCCAATATGGCAGCTACAGTTCTGTAACACTGCTTCTCACCTAGAGATGACTTTTGACCAGCAAATCATCAGCTGATACTAGGATCACTCAAAATAAATTTATTAATAAAAAGCATTCCCATGAATGTTATGTTCTACTTCGCCTTTCTCTCCATTTAAGCTACTAAAAAATAAGTGTCAAAAACATTTTGCAAAAATGATTTTGTAATCCTTCCTATTTTTGACCAGTTAAACAGAAGTCAGCGGTTAAAGTTGGAAATAATACCCACAACTAGGACCTACCTAGCTCTTAATTAGCACACCAGTTGTGACAACTCACTAAATTACCATGTAGTTTCCAAAATGAAATTGTGATGCAAAAGTTCCCTGTACAACTTTCAGCCTGTTACCCTATGCTGCGCAAAACTGCTTCTGTGGTATCCAAGGTCTACAGCAAGAAAAGTAAATGTGTCGCTGTTAACTGTTAACCTCTTCTCAAATCTTATTACAGTCACAGAAAACTACAAAGCAACTGTCTGTGAACAAGAACTGCTATAACTCAACTGAAGTAATCCATATCCTAATTCACATTAGCTGAGGGTATATAACCCTCAGGAAGAAAAGGAAAAAATCTCATTCTAAATTTAAGATTGGCATTTTTATCAAATTGGATCTCATCATCAAAGTCAGCAAAATATACGTAAACTAAAAGCTTATGACAATTTAAAAGAACAGAACTTAGAAATTTTGCACATTTTCACTAAAACAGTATCTTTGTACAAAATATGTGTATTTTGCATAGGCCCAAAAAATAGTCTCAAAAAAGAAACCCAAAGTACAATTATTTTACTTCCTCTTCAAAATATTATTATCAACTGTTATTAAAAACAATATGCAAGACAGTTTGTGATTCCAGAGAAGTGAAATGGCACCATCTAGTGACTTATAGATCAGAAAGTTGAGTCAGAAAAGTTGTTACGTCTTGTACTTCCTCTCAACACCATGCATTTGAGTTTGGAAACAATAGCAAAAGGAAATGTAAAAATAAACATGAATGCTGGAACACTTACTATGGAACAAGGAATTAAAAGCCAAGTGGAATTACTCAAGGATTATTTTTCTACTGAACTATGTACTTATAGTCTTCAGTATATTAAAATGTTTTTGGAGGCATGTACAATATAAATTTAACAGTCCCCGACCCATATGTCTCCCTAGGGAAGCCAAAGGCTTTTTAAGCTATGACAACAACAGATTATTAAGGTGTTTTCTATCAATTATTGCTAACACACATAGCCGTCAAAATTTATGAATAAAAATTGAGTAACTTTGCATAGATCTAACTCACTCCTGATTTAACCAAGTAAAGCTGTAGCCCTTTCTCTTCAACTAATAACAAACCATATTTTCACAGACACCTCGATCCTAAGTATTTATGTTCACTGATTCATGTTTCCAGAAGACTGCTTAGAAGCTGAATCATTTTTTTCCTCAACAAGAAGTGATACGCTCTCTGTGGGACTATCAAAGAGGGCCTTTCCTTTAGAAATTGCTACACAAAAAATGGAAGGGTGAAGGAGGCTGTGCAGTGGAGATTTTTTTACTCTTCAGACATTTTTCAACAGTTTCCTCTCATTCTTTTTTTCCCTGTGTGTATTTAGTAAATACAAAGAATAAACTTTCTAGCAAAGAAAGAAACTAAGTTTCCAGTAACACACACACAAAAAAAAACACATCAAAAACACCACCACCCATCCAAAAACAAAAAAAAAGCAACCCACCACCAGAACAACGACAAAAACACAACTGAACTGTCAGGGTGTCCCACCCTACCACCCTAAAAAGTGGGAAAGGTTGAAATTATAACATCAGAGAATCATATGTTTTTACAAACGGAGAGACTGAAAATACCTTGTGAAGAACATTGCTGTGATCTCTAGCTCTGCTGGCTTCTTGTTTATCCATAGCTCTATGACAAGGCAAAGAATTCTATCTATTCCTAATAAAAATGAAGAAAAGTAAGAATAATTGCTTATTGGGACAAAGTCAAAAGCTGTTAAGAAAAGCAACAGACAGGAGAGCTGGCATCGCTCCATACTGCTGCAATCTTCAGCAACAGAAAGTAAAATAGCTCATGTTCTGGGAAATCACGTAACAGCAAGCTACTACAAGCTACTACAGGTAAGGACCATATTCCAAGACCTTCAGGATAAATCCCTACTGGTTAGTACAGCACTGGGTCAAACTACTTAATTGGATCCACTACCTTCAACATACGCAGCTGGCCTACAAAAAATCATTTCTCTATTTCTCTGAAGCACTTCACCACACAGATACCAAGTAAAGCACAGAAATACATATTTGAATAGACTGCCTTTCCTCTTTTGAAACTGATTTCAATTCAAGCTGAAAGTTCTGCCTGCAAGAATGGTTTCCAGCTGACAAACAGTAAAAACATGACTATTGTAATCAGTCTTCCCAGCAGAGCTCACCATAACCTTTACAGAAAAACTGTATGATTTTCAAAATGTGATTTTTGAAAACTTTATTTGCAAATAAGTGGGGGTATTATTCATAAAATATTATTGTCAGCTGTTTTAACCATCATGGAAATATCAGCAGAAGTCCACAGAATCCCATTTGGAGCAAATATGTACCTTCTACCTTCCAACTTTAAAAGACATTAAAAATACATTGTTATATAGGGTAGATCCAACTTTATAAAAAAGGCAGACGGTATTATGGCCACATCTCTTCATAGAAAGGAGAACATTTCTCAGCCAGCAACAACTACTAATTCAAGGCTATTTTTATAGAGTACAGTAGAACAGTAAATCCATCCAAAAGTCATATCACTTTCACAGAAATAAATATGTAGGTTTGGAATAACACTTCAGAGCAATGTATTAAAATGTACTTATACTGCCAGACATTTCACCACAAAATGGGTTATTCATGCATAGGTGTAATGAGCAACAAAAATTGAGTTTTAAGTAATTTTTAGTAATATTTACTAACTAATTTACTAAATTACCCCCCGCTTTCTTTCTTTTTTTTTTTTACAGTTCCTATGGAGATGACCTTCAGAATGGTGTTTTATATACTTTATTCAGAAAGGTATCTACATATTGTCTATCCTTATTGAAGTACAAATGACAATACCTAATAACCACAGTGTTATTTACAAGAATTAATCAATTATTGTAAAACAATTTGAAAAAGATAACCCTAGCAATTAGTGTTTTCATTAACAACTTGAGTTAATACCAGCAAAAATAACTTTTGTCTTATAGAAACAACCATCTGATGTCTTACACGCCATTAAATGTCTAACATTTATGCAAAAAAATGAAATTTGGTTCATTTGAACATTTGTTAAATGGCTTAGACTCCATTCAACTTACCGTAGGACGACTGTGCAACATGGACAAATACAGTTTCTTCTTGGCTTAGAGTCATGAAGCCTTTGCTGGCTTTTCTGAAATAAGTAATTAAAATTAATTTTAAAAAATAGAGAAGACCTGAGGCAAACTAGTCTTTTTTTTTTTTTTTTTAATTTTATCAGCAACAAGGAAGCCACTTAGCAGCAACCATACATGACATACTTACATCATATTTTCTGGGACTTTATAACAAACAATTAATTTTAATGTTATTATTAAGAGGGGGTCAGTTTTTGTCAACACTTCACAACAGGCAAAAAAACTGACCACAACCTAGTGATCTGGAGGAAAGAGGAAATTCTGACTCCAGTATATACTGGTAGCCAGAGCTTTAAAACATTTCACATTTTCAATAATTAAATTCAAATTCCAACTTTAGGGATGATAAGTTCTGTTCAGAATGCAACCCTGTGACAATCGCCGTCTCACAACATCCAGGTGAAGTTTTCAAAAGAACCAGAATCATTTTTTCAGAAAAGACTGATAATAAGTGAGTTCAGAGTCCAGTATTCACTCAGCTGCTGCTAAAAAACATTACTGGAGATGAACGATTTCCAGCCATTTCAGGAAGACCTCACTCAGGTCACCTCCTCACACCATCCACATGATGCCAGGTAATTAGACTCATTAACTCTTAGCCTCCTGCCCCAGGAGAAGCCTGGAACCCAGCCTTTTTCAGGACATCTTGCTGCTGACCAGAGGAGAGGAAACGAAGATGAGTGAGTTCAAGTGTAGGCGAGAGAAGGTTTCTGTGGCTACATTTCGCCTTCCCCAGCTGCCTGCTGCCGCTTCCTTGTGGCACTGCGGGTTCCCTGAAATATCAGCTCCAGAGGGACACCCACGTCACGTCACACATTCTTTTATTGCTTGCACATTAAGTCTCACTTGTGATGTTGATGTACCTCTGCAAGGACGCTGACATCACTTGTTGGAAACCACTGCTCTAGATCAAGAATGACAAACTTGTCTTGGAGATTTGGCACTGGAACACCTGACGTCTTTAAAAATAGAAAGCTCGTGAACCTTTAGGTCTTGAGTTAGTGAAGCAAGTGATTGTGGCAGTATGTTATCAGGGTAGGGGGGCTGTTTAGAGCTTTGCTGACCAGCTGAAAATCAGAAATATTAAGCAATGTTGTTAATAGATAGTATCACTTAAAATTTTCCCCTAAGCAAGGAGATTCTGGAAAGATTTGCTGGAGCATGTCAAAGTTTTCACTTGGTATTTGGAAACTGAGCATTAAAAAAATAAAATAAAAATAGAAAAAAAAGTCTTGGTTTAGTATCGAAAATTAACTGGCAGAAACAACCTCACTATTGTTTTGCACATATACCTGAATCATAGAAAGCTACCCATAAAAGACAACTACATTTATGTCAAGACAATGATGACTGTATGGTCAGACAGGTACCACTGAGTGCTGGATGCCTAAGCTGTGTGTGCAAACACAGGTCAGCACAGTGAGCATTTGCTCGCAACCATATTCACTGATCTGACATTTCATACGCCTGTCACAAGGCAGTGTATCATGATATAATACTATCTGACGCTGCAACCCACTTCCCAGAAAACCTACCTGACTGCATTAGTTTTGTGTTCTCATTTAGATGGAGTTCAAATAAAGGGGAAAATATTATTAAAGTTCAAATTAAATACTTGATTCTGTATCTTTCAGCAAAATAGAGTTTGGTAAGTGTATTGTCTTTAATCGCTTTGATCTTTACATAGTAAAGAACTATAGCATCACAAATTGCAAAAAATTCACAGGCAGTTATAACAATGACTCATGCAAACTTCCAAATATATAGCTGAAATGGAGTTCGTTCTGACTTTAATGAAGAGCCATGATAAATGCAATACAACATACTTTTAAATTCTTTCTTTCCAAGAGGTAGCCCTTACTATGGAAGAAAGTTTGAGGGTTAATTATTCTGTTAACTCTATAAGCTGTAATTGATCTCCAATTTGCATCATAGACCCCAATTTAAAAATTACAGTTCTTAAGTTTCATTAGTTGCTTTAAGACTGCAATTATTTTATTTTCTATTATTCAACCTAACTCTTGAGCAAGTTTGTTGCCACAAGAGAACTGCTGATTCTTAGCTGTCTGCCCAATATTATTCCACATTTAAGGAATCTCCAGCAAATGGGAGATGTCAAGGGGCTTACTTTGAAACTCTGTAGTAGGTAAAGTGGAACAGATCTGTGGCAAAACAGAAAACACCGCTGGAAAGGGCCAGTTTTTCTGTAGTGATGCATAATGGCTACCGTGAATTTGCCCAGTAAGAAACCACAAAAGGGAAGGCAGCAGCAGGGACACCAGCCAAACAAATTCCCTTGAATCAAAGAGGAACAAACAAACAAACAAACCCACCCCACAACTATAATTCATATCGCGTTTCTAACTAGCATTTGAAAATTCTACCAGAAATCTGACTAAGGATGTCCATGAGGCAAATACATTGGTTAGGGAGTTGCAGAGTGAATACCACAAAAGAAATGCATTCTAAATAAAAGTATGTTTCCCATAAGCAAAAAGTGTTTTGTTTTTTTTTTTTCCTTCAAAATTAAACTTGCAATTTCATCTCTGATGGGGACAGGGTGGTTAAAACCAGTGAAATTACACTAGAGATTTATGCAAAGTACATCTCTCCAAAGGAGGAACAAATACCCTGATTATACCATGTGAGAAAAAACAGAAGACCAGTGCCTGAAAGCGTTTTCTGTGAAGTCTGTTCCCTACAGTGGCTCCAGGAACACCCGCCAGGCCCCCAGACCGAAACCACGGCTCTGAAGGGTTACACGAAACCTCAGGGCAAAGCCAGAGCCCGCGGGGCGCGGGCGGCCTCCGGGGCCAGGCCTGCAGGTGCCCCCAGTACCTTCCCCCTCCTCCCCCCCGCCCTTTTTTGTTTTTCTTTGTTTTGTTTTGTCCTGTTTTGTTTAACCCCCGAGCAGCAGTTCGGTTTGACGACAAAGCATCCAAGCGGTGCAGCGTATACCTTGCATCCCCAGCGCTTGGCCCAGGGAGGACACCTCGGGGCGTTTAGAGCCGAGGCACAGCTCTGCAAAGCGCTGTGAGGAGCTGCCTGGGGGCCTCGCTCCGGCGCCACGGAAGCTGCTGCACCCCGGGGCCGCGCGGGGAGGCCGGCAGCGGCACCTCGGGCCGGCGGGCGGATGTGCCCCGAGGCGTGTCGTCTGAGGAGAGGCGGGGGAAGAGGCGGGTAACGAGCTGCAGTCGGCACCGCAGGCGAAAAGCGCCCTGCCCTGCCCTGCCCACGGGGCCGGCCGGAGCGGAGCCGGGCTCCGTGAGAGAGGCCGGGGGGGCCTCGTGCCTCGCGGGGGCCGCGCCCAGCGCTGAGGAGAAAGGGCGGGAAAGAGGCGGTGCTGCAGCCGCGCCTTGGGGCTTGCCGGGAGCCCGGTGCCGGAGCCCGGCCCGGCCCGGCCCGGCCCGGCCCTGCCCAGCGGCGCGGCCGGCCCTCACGGTCGCCGTGCAGGCCCCTAGCGCAGCCAGGTCCTCGCCCCTGTGAGGGACAGAGCCCGGGAGCGGGTGGGGCCCGGTGCAACAGATTCGGAATGGAAATGCTTTCATAGGGGAGCTGCGGCCCCTGTTTTGCACAGTTGTTTAGCCAGGACCTGAGTTCAATTAGTTACCATGCAAAACGACTTACAAACTATTTAAGACACACACTTGACTCTTCCTTGTATTTTATTGGTTCAAAGCATAAATGTGGGTTTTACAAAGTCAGTGCGTTGCAGGTGAAGAAGCGTAGAAGTAGTACGCAGTAGCATGAGACTTTAAACTCATGGATAAAAGGTGCTTAGGCTTCTGGAGAACGTGCCGTCCTTCATCTAGAATACATATCAGAACTAGTTAGTTGCTCTGGTGCCTGGAGGGGGAAAAAAAAGGAGAAGTAACCCTAGAGATTTGAAAACAGTCTTGGAAATAAACATTCAACTTTTCCTTTTAAAAAATGTATTAACATAACTACAAGTAAACCATAAATAATTGGCTAAATACTGTTTTGTTTAGAGATGAGCTTCAAGATGAGCACATTGCCAGTGGTACACAAAATGGTGCTGAAAAATGTCTCCAATCATGAACGTAGCAGTTGAGAAAGGTGCCAGCATGGCAGTTCTTGAGTTTGACATTTTCTGTCACAAGGTAAGTACATTTACAGCAGTGTAATCTTTTCTATGCTGTTTCACAAAAGGTGTCTAATCAAGTCAGAAAAGTTGGTGGCCACAGTGGTACTTTCCCCAAAAAAATCAAAATCAATTTTGAAACACGTTTATCTATCACTAACATCTTTTACTACCTCAGTCTCAGAGACCACTGCCTAACACACGGCCTTGGGATTCCAGTTATTGCTGTGTATTATGGACATTCCTTTGGAGCAATGCCACAAGTTGTAACTGCAGAAAGTCATCTCAAGCAAGATGTTTAGGACTAAGTAAGAGTGAAATGCCGAACAATTACTGAATTTGTACATAATTTTTACAGAATTGAAGTCAATGCAACATATCCAATATTAGTGTTTTTTGCATATGCCTTCCACGATTCATTAAACGTGTTAATTCCTCGGATGAGGGAGATGCTTATATCCTGCTTAAAAATTTAAAACTATTTTTTCAGACTGAAGGAATAATATGCACCAAGCATTTGCTCAGAGGATATTTTAAAAACTCTTGTTCACACCAGAAGTTTAATGCTCATGTGCTCTGAAGATAGAGTAAAAAATAAGAATAAAAATGAAGAAACAATGAAATATCCTAGAACATTAAAAATTCTGTACATACTTCCATGACCTTTCTTTAAACCACTAGACGGCAAGAACATTATGCAACATAAAAGCTTTATGTATGCATCTCAATGATTATAAATAATTTCTTTAGAAAGAACTCTAATCTTCCATTGTGTTGATGACCTTGATATAGCTCAAGAAATCTAAAGAGCCACTAGCCAACTAAGTTAGAAAAAAAACAATTTACTAAATTATAAAAACTGGATAGGTTCTACATGTATACCAACAACTTGCCCCTAGTCTGTAAGTGTGCTAGAACTACTTTTATGGTAACTCCTAGTCTACAATCAAAAGAGATATAGGAACTGTAATAAATCACCGGTTTTGTGCAGTGTAAGTATGCTTGCTATTTCCTTTTAACAAATGGAGAACGCAAATCTATTTAAAATGTTATTGATAAGTAGATGCATGCCACTGATTTCTGTGAAAACCGAAGGACTCACAAAAGTAATTTTAGGACTGCTGAGTATCTAGAACCAGTTCAGATGAAGAGGATCTGCAAGACAGTGTTTGAACAGTTTGTCCTAAAGAAGCAAACTTGCCTACCAGAAGCAGTCTGATTAAAGAAAACGAACACTAAGAGTAGGCATCTACAGCTTGCTCTTGCTGGGGGTAAAAAGACATGATGCATCCTTTCAGCTAAATGCAGTTTACTACAGGAACATGTAAAAAGCACAGATTTTAGAAGCTACTTGTCATCCATGGTGAAGTACTACTCCTATATATTCCTTGGAATGCCCAATTGGGCATCTCAACCATTAATCTACTTTGGTATTGAGTAGACAAAACCGTTCTTTCCTTAGCTTCTCTAAATTTTCCATGCCAATTGCGACTTCCTTCCAAACCACACTAATTTAAAAGTTAAGAACTGTTGTGAATATAATAGCAAACATATTTCTGTTAAATCCCTCTCTACATGGTTTTGAATGAAACTGGACAAACAATATTTAACGTATTAATGACATTTGCACCTCAGGTTACTTAAAAGTAAGATCTTACCTTTTACAAAGAAAAAAAAGGTTTAACAGCTTAAGTGACTACATAATTCTTAGTCAAATTGGAGACTGTTTCTCAAGGTATCTTTGTTGGTGCTGCTCAGAAGGTACTTGGGAAGTACCTTTACATGACACACTGGAAAAAATGGTTCCGTATGAAGCATGCATAAGGTCATTGAAATAATGTACTTAGATTTAATTTCTATGAAAAGCCATCACTACAGTAATAAGGGACATTTCAGATACACCTGAAGAACAGAAGTTTAGGTGTAAGGAAAGCCATATAAAAGATGCCTATGGTTTGACACTGAAGTTCAGCACAGCTTTACATTTGCAACTCAGCTGGACACCTTTCCACAACAGATATATTGAAAATAGAGTGGGAATGAGAACCATCTAAAAACTATGTGGAATATTTCATACAAAATACTCCAAATACTTTTAATTATTTAACTTTTATTTGAGACACATTATTGTAAAAAAAAAGTTCACATGGAATAATAAAACCATTGGAATTTGAAGTGTTTTTTTTTTTGGAGAGGGAAGGATTTTTTTTTTTTGTCTATACACATCAAAACACAATTAATGATTAGGCTTACAGGTTAATCACATGACAAGATCACTTTATCTGCAGGAGCTTTTCACATTACACCTTTGACCAAAGATAAAAATGTGCTTAAACACACACAGTAGAACAATTCTATTTCAAAATTAAGCATTTTCTCAAGGGCTATACTTTCTAGGCTGAATTTAGTAGCTACATTGCATTAAAATAACTGTAATTGAAGTTTTATTTGCAAAAATGTTTGTAAGGCCATAGGAATGCACTAAAACACTTATTTCACCAGAAACAAGAAAAATCAATGGAAATCCTGCTTTTGTGGAAGAGAGAAATACAAATTTTATTTATAAGAATGAGAATGGCATAAGCAGTTCAGTGAATGGAGAAAAAGATCTATTTATCACCTACAAACCAATCAATCCTTAAGTTTAATGTTGCAAAATTTCAGTTACATTAATATATAACCAAATAACAGATGTATTTCCACAAATAACATTTATGCATTTTATATATTATTCATGTACTTTCAAATCATTATCCATTCACAATATTTTAATGCAGTATGTATATCCATGACTCCTTTCACTTGTGAAAATGACTTAATTCAACTTCAGCAGACTAGAATGGGAAATGTACTTAGAATGGAAAATACTTTCTGAAAAAAAAGAAAACAACCCTACAAGTCTGAAAAGTCAATTAGCATTTTTGAGACTGTCCCCCAAATAGAAAAGTTAGCTATGTTAGGTTTTATGAGTGGTTTAAGCTTTAACAATAATAGAACTTCCAGACAGTAATTCAAATATTCTATATACAATCAACAAAAACTTCTTGTGCATGTTTTGCTGAGCAGACTGAAAGCTAAAATTGCAAAACACTGACACCGGGTTTTCTTTTCTTTTTAAACCACTTTGAAAAATATTGGTCAAGACATAGTGCACAGGCATGGGGCAAAGAAATATTTAAAAAAACTCAACAGCATAAACAGCAGTTTTGTTTATCAAAATCCATCAAAAACACCTGCCTTTCCTAAAAAGTTAATGGCAATTTATGGATCAAAACAGAAATACATTTCCTGCTTAATGAATAATTCTATGACTTTCACTCTAATGAACATGAAAATACTAACTAGTTGACTGAGGTATAGTTGAGTCCTTCAAAATTTAGGTTATATAGACTTGAGCAAAGTAGCAACAGAGACTGCACAAAACAATCATACTGATATTAGAAAAGCCTGTAGTACCCAGCATCTGATGCCTAGGCAAAACATACCATTTATCATCACCTGCTTGTCTAAAGCAAAACACAGCTAAAAAAAATTCCCAGTAAAACATACAGCTGATTTGCACGCTAAGATACAGCACAGTTTTCTGTCTGACAAGGCAGACTGTACACAGAAATAGGTCTACGCTGACCAAAAGTTAGCACACTGATAAAGTGCAGCCACTCAGCCATTTAATACTGCTGGAGAACAGGGGTGGGGGCAAAACAGAGAGAAATCTGCGTTTTACCTTATCCATAAGACCACATGAAATTAGAATTCTTCAGTTTCAGCAGGGGACAACAAAATTGCACTAAATTCTTCTACAAATAGAAAAAGATGAACTTTACATGAACATTAAGCAAAGTGAAATATTTACTGCATCATTTTATCATGCATAAAGTGAATTTCCTATGGTCTTACCTCACATTTATGTACAGTTTAGCACAGCTAAATGTAAGAAAATAGCAAGTTCCCCCCCCAACCCCAATACAGAACAGATACCCCAATTCGCTGCTGCTTCAAGAAGCACTTCATAGACTCTACTACTTACAGGCTCTTTCAAAGGGAAGTTCATGGAGACTAATATTGAACATACATTTAACCACACAGCGAAGACAGGAAAAACAACACAAAGCATTCTGTAAACGGTGCCAAACACAGAACATGTCAGTTTTGGTTTGCAGACAACCCCTGAGATAAAAATCAAAGTATTACGACACCAACTAAGTCAGAGGTAAATTACTGAAAATAAACAACATTCATAATTGGTGTCACAACACTTTCTGTATAGAAGCACTTTTTTTTTAAACCATACAGAAAGCATAACTGCTTTAGCCTGTCCAAGAAAAACATCAAGGGTAGACAACAGAGCAGTTAGGGTTGCTTTGTTTTTCCACTAAACCTTGTTGCCATGATGATTTTTTTCGTTATTTTTTATTTATTTATTCATTTTAAGCGCAGCAACCGAAGGTTGAGATTCACCATCTAATTACAGTAACTATTTCCATGAAACTACACATGGGGACAGGTTGTTAACCACCCAAAACTTTATGGAACCAGCTACTAATATTAAATCTTTTCAAATCAAAAGTCTTCACATCTAACGCTATTGGCCTCTTCACTTTCAAAGTATTTCTAACAGACCCAAGATGACAAATTCAGCATCTGACACCACAAACGAAGCAGTTATCTGCAGTAATAACCAATTCACTGTTTGCAACTTGAGACAATGTAGTGAAGCAAAAGCAAACACATCAGAGACATGACTTGGACAATGACAGTCTACCTATCCCCTAATAACAAACATACTGGACACAAACTTGTAGTTAAAGCTTACAATGGTCCAAGTTTGGCACATGAACAGAACTAAAGCACCTGTTTTAATCACTCATTGAGGAAATTTTTCAGAAGACAATAAAAAAGTAGTAGAACAATGACTAGGTTATACAATGCTCAGTTGAGTAGAAAAGGCAACCAAGTTTCAACTCTGCTTCTAACAGTCCAGGTCACTGTACCAGTTCTTGATGAAAAAAGTTTAACTGCTTGAGCAGACCAAAGAGGGCTTCATACATTCAGAATTAACTACATAACTAATATTACGTTATAGCCCTAGTGTGACATTTTCCACAGTGCCAGAACTTGAAAAACTTTAGTAACTGCACAGGAAGCTAGCTTTTGGATACCTCTGTTGTCAAGAGTAATGCTTACAGACATTAATGGACTATCCTTAGTATTACATTAGAAATCAAAGTCACCTTTAGAGCAGTCATTTCTGAGCAAATGAATCCACAAAGCAATTACTCAAAACTCATGCATTCAGGTTCCACAAGCCACTTAAGCGATAGTGATGAGGCCAATTTGTGATGATGACTTCAACTCCAGAGTGTACTTCCTCATCAGAAACAAAAAAGGTGCAGACAGTTTGAGCTACCAAAGGAAGTTAAGTGAGGAAAGACACTGTGTTTATTAAAATAACTGAAAGGTGCATATGTGAAATCAGACAGTGGCAATTCAGAACACAACTTTGCTAAGTCTGGTAAAGAAAGAAAAGCAACATACTACATTCAGAATACAAGCCATGGCTTCTGCATGAACAGATTTGTGCATCTAAGAGACAAAACCCATACAAATTATTAAATGTCAATTGTTGGAGTAATTCTCATCATTAAGAGTGTCAACATCCGTACTGCAGTCATGGCCGTAAATATACAGCAAAGAAAATAATGGAAATGAGACTTTGTCCCATGGCTGTTCTGCTTTAAAATAATAAATTTGTTTAAAAAAATAAAGGAAAAACCTGCACAAATCTGTTAAGAATCTTACTTACAAGTCAAACTGTGCAAATACAAATGTAAGATTGTGCTGTAACAGGCAGTAAGAGGCTAATATGGATGTGCAAAGTTAAAAGAAACATAGCAGCTTTTGCAACAGGCAGTAAAACAGAAAGTAAAAAAGGAAAACAAGTTAACTCTTGCATTTGTGTCTCCACTTCATAGCTTCCATATCTGAGAAAGAGGAGCCTGACAGGTCAATAGGCTTAGTGAGCAAAATCCACTTGGTATTTTGTGTATCGCAGTCTACGTTCAATGGAGCTCTCAGCAGCAGCTTGGTGGTATTATTTCTGAGGCTTTGTGACCCTGTGCTTTCAAAGAAGCAGAAAAGGTTCTAAGTGTGCTGCAGTCTATCATTAGAAGTTCATCAAAGTAGCGTGCATCGAAAGAAGCTGCTCTTCTTAGATCGATTTTCTGTTATTTTTACTGGCCCACCTGCCCCTGATGAACTGTTGTCATTCTGAAAAAGAAAAAAGTATCATAAAATGCAGGAAAAAAATAACTTCAGCTTTCCTAGTTTCCCTCCACACTTCCCCCCAACACACACACAAACAATAACCTGGAGCAGTGGTTTGTTACAGCCTGAGCTCAATTATCCAGACTCTGTTAATAACTTGATAAAACTGCCTATTTTTACAAGAAACATTTATCTAGCAATCCAAATCTCAATCATTAGCTCAGGGAGTGACTACAGTTTGACATTTAATAAAGTAAGGATCATACTGTTACACTGACAAAGAACACAAGAGTTTCAGGCTGCTCAATAAAGAAACAATTTCACACAAGTGCACAATCCCCAGGAACTTTTTGGTAGGACTTCAAACAAGCCAGTTATTTTAACTGTAATTTCAGTATATCTAATTTGTGTGATAGTTGGAAATACAAACCATTTTTCTGTTGAGCTTTGTCATAATGTCCCGTGCAAGCGTGAAAAAAGCCTGGTGACAGAAATAAAAAAAAATAGGAATCAGTCACAGGACACATTAAAAGACAAGATATATTTTGAGTAGTCTGGCATACAAACAATAGAGTATTCGGTAGGCCACTTAGCACTTGGAGTTGCAAGGCACTGTGTTTAACACTGACTGCAATAAGCATGCTTTAAAAGAGAAAAAAATAATCTCCATCTTTCTCAGCTTTGAAGCAAGTGAACAGACTTTTCCCATTGCCTACTTAATGGGCAAAAAACTATCGGCTGAATAGAAGGCTGCATACATTTTTTTTTTTTTTTGGCTAAACTGTACTGTACATCACAACTAGAAACCTACATAGAGTTTTGAGGCTGGCATGCCTGGGAATTCATATCGAAGTCAGCTTTCTTTCTGTCCTCCAAAAGCTTTACTCATGGGTTACCTATAGCCTTTTCTTTATGCTTCTAACATTCCTTAAGGAGGGAACATAAAAAAAAAAAAAAGAAATCACTCTGGCAAACCTCAGCATCTTAGACTTCAACATACAAAGGAGCAGGGAAACTTCTATAGCAGGAAAATGCTGCAATTCTCCCAGAATCAGTAAAAAGGCAGATTTTAGGATTTTTTTTACCTGGAGATATCAATACCCCAAAGACAGTTCCATAATGGAGAAAATGTAAATGTTTACCCTCTCATTGTAAGTTCTGAATACACCCAAAGACACACGCTCATTTAATGCAAATGAGTAACAATAAAGTAATTTATTTGATCACAACAGTATCACAATTTCATCATTCCCCACAAGTTAAACATTTGGTGGAAACAAAAATAAATTGTTACTTGCTAAATGTCTATACCAGCCCCATTTATGTTTTCTTCACAATTCATGCAACAATTTCCAAAAATACTCAGGTAGCCAAGTCATTTGGAGTAGTCACAAATTAATTTAACTCAACTCCTACGGGAGTCAAAATGAAATTGCAGGGCATGCCATGAAACAGCAAGTCAGCCATCTGGAAGAACTAATGAAGAAGATATGTACTTTTATTAGGAGGCTTGCTATCCACCATTGGTATTATTTGCTAATGTTCACACTTCTACTGTCTGCTATAAGAATCATAATGACACTGTGACCATCAGGTCAAGCACTATTTCTGATGCAGAACACTGCCACTAAGTCCATTCTAAAAAATATTGTATTGCAACCTTCCTGCAATTAGAAAAAAGGTTTTGCTGGCACAGTACTGATCATGTTAGTATACAGTAACAATCTCTTTTGTTAATGTCAGCTGGACAATCTGAATTAAGTACATGTTTGGAGGACTTTTAAAATGTATTCCATCAATACAAACTGAAAGGCTTTTATACCACTGGGAATGACTTTCAAAAACGTCTGCCTAATCTGAATGAATACATCTTTATGTATCTTCTTCCTTTTCATATCATACCATTTACTTGTCCACTTTTTTCACAGTTAACATCCTCCCTCAACCCTCCCAGAGATGAGGATAGTTGTTCATGGTAAAATAGATTTGAGTTGAGCTACTTTTCCTTCCAATTCTATTTCTTTATGCTCTCATAAATAGGAAGATGGTGTTTTTAGCACAGAATTTATTTGCAGGAAAACAGATTGTGTCTATAGACCAAGTATTACTAGCTTTCTTCCTCCTCCAACATCAACTTATGACAGTCTATGCTGATGTTCCAGGTTTACATACAAATCTTCAGTCTCATCTGCACAACATATTTAGTAGTAACCTGAAGGCTCCTTGACGCAGTAGCATATTATTCTGGAAGTAAAGAAACTTGAATCTGATTTCCTGCACAAAGCTTTGTTCTAAAATTACACCTATTCCCTGTCCAAAGGCACTTGTAATTGAAATCTAAAAGAACTGTTTGTTACAATAATAGCAGTGTTATCAGCCATTTAAAAACAATTCTGGGTATTACCAGAAAACAAGAAATGCTAGGTTTTAAAATAGCTTTCTAAATAGAACAAGATTGGTGACCCAGGAGCACAGTTGTGATTTCAGGTCAGTAAGCCCAGTAGTTACAGACCATAACATGCCTCTACACTAATAGTTCATAAGCATATAAACAGCCATCTCTTACCTCTTCCACATTTATGCTGGATTTTGCACTTGTCTCCAAAAATTTGATTCCATAATCAATTGCTAACTGGAAGAGAGGTTAACATTTTTCAGTGATTCTGAAGCTCCTTTGCAAAAGGAATGTTTTACATAAGCTCATAATAGAACAGGTATTGTAGACTGCAGCAAGCTTTAAAAAACAAACAGAGCTTCATTTCTGCTTTTCTCTTACAAAAAGATTAAAGTTACTGGACAATTAGAGAAAATATTAAAACATTCCATATCCTAATGTAAATTCAAAACCTACAAAAATATTGATTTGTCACAAAGACTTATTTAGAACCCAAAAGCTCATTGAGACAGAATCTTCATTGATATGGATATGTTGACCAGGTGACTACATGCAACCACCCCTTAAGCAGTGTTACTAGCAACTATACTATTTCAGCTGCATATGTGATGATGTTTATTGTATAGTAATCTTATTCATTTGCTCTGCAGAGCAACTGATTACATTAGCTTTAATAACAGTACCTATGAGAAGGGTATGACCATGGTGAATTGGGTACAATCTGATCAAACTACATACAAAACTTTATATTGAGACTTACAATACTTTATGCTATGGCAAAGGTCGGCATTCGTTACAGGTTCTTCCCCGCAAGACAAGAATAATGTTAACGTTATTAAACTGTTAACATTATTAACTGTTAAACAGTTAAGTGCAATTTAAAAAAAAAGTCTGCATCTTACAATATATAAAAAAAAATCTTAAATGGAGGTGTGAGGCTCATTCTCTCTCATATACATAAAGAGAGCAAATACCCAGTAGCAGGAATCCTAACAACAGTTCACTTCCAAGTAAATTAAGTCAACATAAAACTTACCTTCTCTCCCTTTTCTTTTGAGACTTGTCTTTTTTCATTCATATCACATTTGTTACCCAGGATCATTCTTTCTACATCTGAAGAGGCATGCTGAAGAGGGGAAAAGGTAATCTTTTAGAAAAAATTAAATAATGATTTACAAGAAATGCTTGTATGTCGACCTCATCCACAAATGAGTATTTTCTTTTCCAAAAATTATCTAATGTAAAGGTATTACTGAGAAAGGGACTGACTTTTGAAAGAGGCAATCTAATATTCAACTATTAAAATACATTGGATAAAGATTCCCACATTCAATTTGCCTATCATCACAAATCAACTACAGTGCCACAAACTCTGCACAAGTTTGTACACATACACAGGCATTTGGATATTCTGGAAGTGTCTATGCACCACTTGGAAATAAAGTGTGTACCATTACATCTGGGGTATTTGGTTAAAGTATCATTACACAACATATTTGCATTTTTAAAATAGATTATTAATAAATGTCTAAGTAGTAATCTCAAAGAGAACTTCAAGAACACCTTTCTAGCCCAGTCTCTATTGGGTCAAACTGGTCGCTTAGCCAATACTCTTGCTTAGCTAAAGAACAATACTAAAAAAAAGCCTATGGAATTTAGATTGGGATGGGGGGACATACACAGGAAAAACAACAACAAAAAAGAAATGAGAAAACAGTAAGATTCTGTTACCTAACTACAGCTTCACTAAAATTAGGGCTTCTCCTCTAACTTCATAATGACCTCATGACCCCTCCCTACTCGACAGCATGTCCTGTTAAATAATTTACAATAGGGCTAGCAGGAAGGAAGGTTACCCAAGACCAAATGAAGAGGACAAAAATCTTTAATTCGACAAACACACAACACAATAGCAACTGAAAATACACATATCTGTCATCACCTTAGTGCAAGGCTGACACCTTAAAATCTAGCTCCTTCCCATTCCTTAGACAAATTCAAAAGCAAGAAAGAACAATAAAATCCCTAGGAAGAGCAGTTTTGAAAAATTTTATGCAATTCCTTTCACTGTATAGTCTAACTTGGCCATGTATGTTGGCTGCTATTGTGAAAGTAAATTATTTGATTATTATTTTTCCCAGGGAATTCATAAGATGGAACGAGTAAGAAGTACTTTCCAAAGTACCTACCTCCTCAATGTTTCTTATCCAGTTTTTTATGTTGTCAAAAGACTTTTCATTTGTTATGTCATACACCAGCATAATTCCCTAAATAAAGAAAATCTTGTTAGATGAGGTAGCAATGTTAGCTGACTTTGATGTATGCTGTTAGTTTGATTATACTTGAAAAAAATTTGACACAGGACTTACACACCTCCAAGCAATAACCATTTCTTAAAGCTTTATGCATTTGCTGCAGATTCACCCAAAATGTTACTATTTAACATCTCTTGGCACTGCTAGATAGATTAAACACACTAATAGAAAGCTTTAAATTACTAGCCTATAATCAGGAAGAGTTCACAAACTCTACTACAACAGTAAGCAGGACTTCAATGCTCACATCAAGTTCAGAAGCAGCAGCCCCAAGCAGTCAAAGGATAACAAAACCTGTGAGATTCAACCTGCTGGGGCCAGTGTTACCTTTTCTGAAAGAATCTACCAAGTGCTCTCGCTGAAGCTATAGCTCTTTCAGAGAAATGTAATGTATGTGAACTAGCATGGGCTTTCAACAAGCAACATACCATAAGGGACCACACAATAGCTGTATTAAGGACAGATTGCCAGGTTCACCTTCATTTCTTATTGTCTGTCCAATCATTCCTCAAAAGACAAAGTAGTCCTTGGCCATGAATGCTCTACTAGAGCCGCAACCACTACTGTTTTTCCCACCTACATTCCTTACTAGTGGGTTTATCTGGACACACAGCCAGCCTATGAATGGATCTGTTCATAAAAGGAGATGAGAACACATAGTAGCAGCAGAGCTAGTCAACTGCAAGTTTAAATTAACAGTGTCTCCACCTGAAGCATCTCAAATCATGGTATTAAGAGTGATTACATGTAGGTGTACCACAAAGAGTTCAGGCTCTGAGTGAGGTATTTGACTTCAAGTCATTATTAATGAAGGAAAAAGTAACATTAGCTTTTGTAGGTGATCGCATTTCTAATCCAGATTTTGCATTCTCTACCAGCTGAAGGTAATGAAGAGCAGAAGGAAAAGCAGCTCAGTGAAATACATTCTTGGTATTAAAATATTTTTTTTTTTTTTTACCTATTTTTCAAACACTTCAAATGTATAAAGGGTTGATTTTATTTAAAAATTATCTATATTAAACCATGACTACTTAGCTTCTTACTACACTCTGCAGAAATTGTGATCACATTAAAAAAGACTTCAAGTTTCACCACAAAAAACATGACTAGATAAAGTACCAGCAGGTTTAAAAAAAAATAACAATTTATTCCCCATGGTCCAAGCAACAATTATCCAATTCTCCAGCTGAAGACTTACATGATGTAATCTAAAGAGCAGTGAACCAGTTACACTAGTCGTACATACGCTTTTTCAAATGAGAGCACTCACCATGGCTCCTCTGTAGTAAGCTGTTGTGATCGTGCGGAATCTCTCCTGGCCTGCTGTATCCCTAAAATTCAGTGAAAACAAACATTTGATTGAGGTGGTCTTTACACTTTTGGGTACTTGGAAAAGTCTTTTTAAAACAGAACAACAATGTATTGATACTGACTCATTAAATACAATTTAGAAGCTATTTGCACAAGTTTCTTCAGGCCTCACTTCAGCATCCTCACTTCCAAGCTATCATACTTCTATCAGTGATTATAGTAGCACCATAAATATGGCATAAAAAACATTTAAATGAAAATGTAAATGTTACACAGCCTTTCCTAGAATTAACAAAGGCAGTTCTGATGCATCCGAGTCCTGCATTTAATAAAATTTAAAACACGCAGTAGTAAAATATTTTGGGTTAATGCATTTTCACATACTGTTATCTATTAAAACCAGCCACTATAACTTAGTGTGCCTTTTTTTTTTTAATATCCTAGATAAGTTCAAAGCAGTATCTGTCTGCAAGTGAACAACAGGACCAACATGTTTGGATACTAGTCAGACCTAGGGGATGTTAGATCCCAAAGGGCTGGGAAAAAAAAAAGAAAAAAAAACACCTTTTTGACTTACATCACCAATACAAAATTCATACCAACAACTTCTGGCACTTCACTTCCTCAGTCACAAGAACTTTGGCTTGCATGCAAGTATCACAGTTATCTTTGCCAGAACTTCAGATATCAGCAAGAGCCCTACATTCACCAGTAGCATTTTAAGAGTCTGGCATGTGTAGCAATGCTACTCTAAGTACCCGTCTACTGCTATCAGCAGTCTCAGCCTCTGCTAAGCCACCATGCAAGGAATGGGAGCTTTATCATTCACCTGTGCCTTTATGAGTTCAACTAGGTATTAAAGTATCAAAGAATTCAGATTATATTTTATTAGGTCTCATTTTCTGGTTTACAATTATGTAATTAATACTTCTCTTCTATGCGGAATAACTAAAACTGCATTTAAGAGGACAGCTTTTGATAAAATGGGAAGTTGCTATAACACTAGCATGTGAACAGGCTATTTCCTGTGCTAATGAAACACAGCCACTCAAAGAACAAGCTAGAAAAAATCACAAGACTTAAAGGCAACGAATAAAAGGTATGAAACTTCTGGTACAACCATGCTCAAAAGTTACCAAGTATTCCTGCTCAAAGTATTCAATACTAGTAAATACAAAGCATTCAATACTCACTGAAAACTTAAATTACTTTGGAGTACTTACCATATTTGTAGCTTGATTTTCTTTCCATCTAATTCTATTGTTCTGATCTTAAAGTCAATACCTGCCAGAGAAAAAGACACTCTGAATTTTGCAATAAATGAAAAGGAAGCATTCAATTTCCTCTGGACAATTTGGTAAGTGCAAACGTAGGAAAAAGAATTATTTCTGAAATGGTCATTTCTTCCACACAGTAGGAAATGTGAGGTATACGTCTTTGGCAATATCCAAAGTATCAAGGATAAATTATTCTGCATAATGAAAATGTACCAAACTCAGAATCGCTGATAAAATTGGTCAGGATCATGTGAATCTCCAAACTTTTCCATTTTCCTCCAACAAAATCATTAGTTTGAAATTGTGTTTTTCTCAACTTTTGACTAGTCCCCACAATTAAATTAGAATCCCTCGGACATCTGCTAGCTCTGAGAAAAAATAACATACTATGGCTCTTTAGTTGCTTTTCTTGCAACACTTCATGTAAGCCAGCCAGACATCACAGTCAAGTGTGAAGGATCACAGGAAATAAAAGCTATACAGATAGTTACTGAAGATGACCAAAGCAAGCATATCAAGGATACCAGTGTAGGAGTAACTCAGATTTTCTAGACAGCTTCAGAAATGATCAAGAAAGCATTTCTCTCCTTTGCCCCCTTTCTCTTCCACATGGTACCCATCAGTTCTATGGCTGATTCGGACAGCAGATTTTAAATGGTGGGGAGCAGGGAGAAGGAATTAATTCAGAAGAGCTTAATATCTCTTAAGGCTTAGAGGGATCATCAAATGAATTTATGAACCAAAGACAAGATTTCCAAACAGACTAGCATTTTAACTACATTATTTTAACTTTCGCATATCTAAACCTTTACTGTAATACAACTCAAACTGAGATCGCTCAAATTCCGCTGTCTGACTGATTCTTGAATCCCAGGGCAGTCTCCTCCCCCAGTTAATCTGATTTGAAGTTAATGGCCCATTTTTCTTTCATTGGATCTTAAACAACTACTTGATATTTAGACAATCTGTAGAAGATGCTTTTTTTTTTCCCCCCTTCTCCTTTCTCCTCTTTTCTGAGGTGTAATCTAAGTGACAATTATCAAGAGTATCTTAACTGGGAGAACGCTCTTTCTAGCTTCAAGAATTTATCCACAGCTTAAACAGGAAGCACTGGAAATAAGCTACAAGATTTTTATTTTAATTTACTATAATAGCATTTGAACACGAAATAAAGACATTCATTAACTACTTGACTTTCGTTCTTCTTGCATGTGATATTAATATTTTAATATCCTGAAAATACTAAGTTTCAGCTGCTTAATATTGATGTGCTATGGATACACAGTTTGGCCCATTAGTTAGAATGCACATTATCAGCAGAAACAGAACATCAGCACTTTTAAAACCATATGAAATTAATTGCATTGATTTAAAATGCTAAGACTATTGCTACAATCATAATTTCCAAAGATTCACTAGTGGTTGTACAGGCAGAAAGATCTTTTCATTAACCTGCATTCTTCCAAAAAATAACATAAGAATGATGCCTATTCACAAAAAAAGAAACCTTACAGTATGTAACAGAAGTTTGGAAAGAGCTTCCATTCTATGTTTAATAGAATTTTGTGTCTTGCTGTAAAGATTTTTCTAACTAGGTGCAACACCTGCTGAAATCACACTTAATTGTATTTATGTCTGAAAATGAATGACCTTGACTTTCTTTTTGGCCTTAATGGTGATAAAAGCACAAATACAAGTGTTGTTTTTTGTTGTTGTTGTTTTGTTTTTTCTGTAAAGAGTATCGTATCATGGACAGCAAGTTAAATCAGTTTAAAAGGGCTCATTTATGTCTGGGCCTGAAGTCTTAGCACTGAGTGTAACAACAGTCGGGAAAACTAGGTTCAGAGACTATCATGGTTTGAAGATAATTCTGCACGTACTGTAAACTATTGAAACTCAGACACATCAGTGTAAAGAGTAAGAGACTCCTACAGGGATGGTTTTCTGAGAAAGTGAGCTTACACTGCAGTTAGGTATCTATGTGCACCAGTCCATGCCTCGCACTGAGTGGTTTCTTGTGGTTAGTCATTTCCCTTACAGCACCAACAAGATTTATACAACCACTCCTTTGATCACTTCTATAATTCAGGATATGCCCAAAAAATAGCTTCTCAGAACTTAAGACTTCTAGTAGGAACGTCACCAAAATTCTTCCTGAATAAAGACGAATTTCAAAGCTAAAAGAAAAACAAAGCAGAAAGCCATAAATATCTGTCACAATACAAAGAAGTTTAACAAATGTAACTGCAACTTTTTAAGAGGCTAAAATGAACTAGAAACTGAAGTTTCTTTTGTTCTTTCCCTTCAGTAACAGGAAGTGGTGAGCTGCACACATTCATAGAGCAAGCCTAGTGACATGTGCTACCACTTCCTGCTAAGGACACTTGCATGGCCGAGTATGAACAACATTTTGGTTACAGAGTTAAATTTAAGTTATGCCACATAAAACATTTGAATTGCATTTCAAAAGTAATTATTGACAGAGAAGAATTTCCTTTATCAAACAATTCTTACTTTGCACATAATCACACAGTGGGACACAAAACCTTGAAATGATACTTGGGTCTAATAAATAATAATTCATTTGATTGCAAAAGATCACAGAACTCCCAGTTTTAAAATGCAATACCCAATTTTAAAATGCAATACCCAATGGTCTTCTATCCAAAAGCATGAAAAAGCCCATAAGCATTTGGATGTTCATCTGAAATTATGTTTCATAAGTTTCTACAAAATGCAGACCTAGACTCATTCTTTGGATGCAAAGGCAAACAGGAAAATTCCCTTTAATGGCCAAAGTAGAGCTGCCACACAGAACAGCCCGATACCAGTATTTCCACCTAGCAAGTCCATAGATATTAGACATGCACAGAAGAACATCTATTGCAGGAATCACAAGCTTCCAGTTGGCATAGATGTCTGAGTTGAGAGCTGAATCATGTTTTAGTTTGGACTATAATTACTTGCATTTCCACTGTAGGGTGGGTTTAGAGTAGGTTTTACTGTTCTTCCAAATCATTTTCAGATCCTTGCTCACTACAGACCAGGGATGCATCTTCTCACTTTACTGAAGATGAACTTATTTTCTTCCACATCTTCCAACAAAACTGTCAAGAATACGTTCATACAACAAGAAACTTGCGCACTACAGAGTGTCATTAGTGCCATACAAAGACTTGCACACAAAAACAGGAGAGTTGCTTGTTGCCGTATTTACCTTGAATCACTATGCAAAGCTCATAATGGTACCAGTGGTTTTCTACTGCAAACCTGTATGATGCAATTCTTGCAAGACTTTGAGAATGGTCTGAGCAGAAGCGCTGAAACAGGTTATTATGCTACTTTAGTTTCTGGAGCAGCAGCTTACTCTCAAGGCATAACTGTTACTCTTGCTCTCCCCTCAACTGACTTTAACCCTTCAGTAAGAGCTAACATTTCAGGTTTTTCAGTGCTACAGGAGCAGTTTGAGCTGGGTCCACACTACAACTTTTCCCTGCATTGCACCACTGTTTGGGCTTACAGATTTTGTTTTGTTTCTTCTGTTAAAAAAAAAAAAAGAAAGTCTGTTGCAGAAAATGCTCCAACATAATGAAACCAAAACAAAGTATTCTGGCTGGAGCAAGTTAACTATTAAAACAGTACCAACAAATAATTTCTGCAGGTAAAGGCTTCTTTGGTCTTCAGTCTGCTTACAAAGAAGGCAGTGGAAGGGTCATATTCTTGAAGTATACAGGCCATTAAAAGACAGGGAAAAAAAAGAATAAACAAGCACACACAAATTACTGTGAAAAAAAAAACTTAGTAGCCACTAGCAGACTCATACTAGAATCCTTCCTTTTATCTGTATTACATAGTTATCCAATATTTTAACTTAATTTGTCATGTAGCTCAACGTCAGTTTGCAGTGCTGGACCTCACACATCAGAAAGCTGCATCATTTGACAATTCTTATTGATTTGAACTCAAATTAATAGGTTTCCTATCTCACTCAGTCCATAGAGTCTGAGTATTTATGACAACTAACTTATTTTGGATGCAGTTGTAGTAACAAATTAGCCAGGAAATTAAACCATTCAGGATGCAAATAAATGTCAATCTGTGATAACATACAGCAGACTGTATATCTACCACAGTACAGTATTTCTCCACCTCTGACAAAGCAAGATACAACTTATAAAAAAAAAACCACAAGTATTAGCACTCAAAGTATAGCATTTTAAAAAGTTTTTTTTTTTTAAATATCCAAGCAAAGGGAATTTTAAAAAAGGTGATTTAAAGAGGTGAAGGTCTTCTTTTACCAAGAATTGGCAAAGCAGCAGTGAAAAAATTAATACGTGGCTTGTTTGCTAGAAAGAGTCTCATTTTAGACTGTCAAAGAGTGTACCACACTAACAAATCTTATTTACCCCACCAAAGACCGAGAGATCTATCTTGCATGACGAGCACATAATACTCTCTTAAATAAGTTACCTTCCTACTTAACTAAATCTTGTCTTACTCTTCTGAAGTAAGAGCAGAAGTAGTAAAAAACATAAAAATCTAAAAGGAAATTAAAGATTTCTCCTATGGCTGTGACACTTATCACCATTGGACATAGGTCACAATCAAAATGAGTTCATTGTAAAACAGCAAAAGGAGTCAAGGTACAAAGCCTCCTTATCCTTTCTGAGCATCAGAGTGACTGGAATTTACGCATCAACTTTCAAGTTGAGCTTTCTCCAACTACACAGTATTAGTCCTTCCAATCAGACTGTACTTATTTGTAGGGTTGGGGGCTTTTGATCCCCCTTCCCCCCCCCCCCCCCCAATGGGCAAGGAGAGGATGAAAGCTTTGCAACTTAACTGTAAGAAACAACACATAAGTCTTCAAGATATACAAAAGGAAAAAAAAGTATTTTCTTTCAGTCACTCAGAATAAGGCTAAATTAAAAACAACTTCCAAATGATCAACCTACCTTCAGAAAAAGGAAGTGAGACCAGGCACATGACTGAAAATCAATATGCTTAACCTTCAGTTTGTTGCATTCTGGGAGAGAATTACTTATTTATCCCCACAGGCTTTGCTTCATGTGAACAGCAAGTGATTATGTTACATAGATGAACATCCAAACCAGTTAGCTGTAGGAAGTACTTGCAGGGATTGCTATTTTCTGTTCCCAGCAGTAGGTGTTACAGGTTTGGGATTAAATGCACAATTTTTTTTTAGTGGTGTTTTCAAGGGAATGTTTGAATGTTTTATTGTAATACATCAGTATACTCTTTAAGTCTATAAAGGCAGATGAATAAAGCCTCAGAAAGTTGCTTTTGTATTAGATATTTCTTGAAGGATTTCAGTAAACCTAAGAAATGACCAAGTGAGAAATAAGATCAGAGTATAAAAGGCAGGGTGGGGAACGCTTGCAACATACTAATGTGTCATAGAGCCTAATGCAAAAGAACAAAGTCTAATCATTTTGAACTTGAGCATTTGGCTTTAGTCCCTAGTAACATCTGCAAGGCATTTTCAGATGATCTCAGCAATGTCTGTATCGCTATGTAAATTAAAGATGCAGTAGTCTTTTATCACAACCATTGAAAAATACAGCAGACTGACCTTCACCCTGGTGCATTGCTGATTGTTAATGTTTTTGAGAAGTTGTAAGATTATTTTAGAATTACACACAAATGCAACCAGTTTTGCTCATCCTTCCACAATTTAAGAGGACAATCTGTATTTAATTCCTTCTAGACAGCCCATAAGAATCCAGAAAATACTACCAAATTCAGAGAAGGCAGAATAGGTTCCTTCGGGTTAGTTGGCATTTCTTAATCTCATTCTTCACCTCTAGAAAGAATCTAATACTGGTTTCCTACCCAATGATTACAGAAGTGTCTAACATCTTTAAATATATTACTACAGTAAGGTTCTTAAAGTAAACTTTAACCACTACACTGGTAAAATAAATATATACAAATGGCTCAAGGAGGTAAGGCAATGAAGAATGGAGGTGCCACGCATGCATAGCATATAGTGGTTTGTTGCTTATAGGCACCTGAAACTTATTACCTAAATCTGACTGATTCCCATAGTATGAAGCAAACTGCAGCTTCCTTCAGCATGCACCTCTTCAGCTGCAACACAGCTACCGCACAGCTTCATTTAAGATAAATTACTTGTTATTAAAAAAAGCAAAAGGACATTCAGAATACAACTTTTAATTATCAAAATTAGGCCAACCTACACTTTGGAACTTTTTTTTTTTTTTTTTGACAGCTCAGCAACCAACAGCATAAACTGCTTATCATACCAAGAATTGAATCCAGTGCTCTTCAGCCACTGGTTTGTAACAGTGCTCCTATGAGCTCAGCCACCACAACAGTGCATTCAAATGCTTCAGGGCGAACGCTAGAAGATCCTGCAAAGTCAAATTCTGAATTCAAAATTCTGAAAAGAGAACATATAGACTGCTTTGAGCAGCCTTTGAATTGCATGATTTTAAACACCAAGAATACTTGGTCCATCTTTAAAGACCATAAAATAACACAGCAGAAATAAACTTATTACTGCTGTATACAAGAAAAATGAACAAACTTCCACAACAGCTTTAAAAGGGCTGGGTCTATGAAGCATATAAAATCTAGTCTATATCTACTACTTATTCAATGTAAAATAAACTACACTTGGTGATAACTCAGTTTCATCTAAAATTGTTCTGACAGATTAAAATTGTCCTATGATACAGACAGCAAAGTTTGTTTATCTTAAGGATTATTTATAGACTGACTCTAAGAGGAATCCACTAACTGAGCTGCTTCGAAAACATATTCCTTTCAAGCCAATATGCAACTGGAGAACAGCAAATATTTAAAATCTACCAAGAGACTCGAGACGAGGCTAAAGTTTTACAGCTAGTTGAAACTAGGGTAGGTGCTGCCACTGAAGAGCGATGACCAAATCCTTTCCTATTGTGGTCAGGTTTCTTTTTATCTGGGTGAATTCCGTAATTCAGCTTACCACCATCTATAATTGCAACTGGTGGCATACATTAAGAGAACAGGTTTCATGCAGTCACAGCTCTCCTCTTCTGAGCACCAGATCACAGATACCACTGAATCAATCACGGAATTAAATCCCTTGTTAATACAGACCAAAAGGTGGACATCAAGTAGCTTCCAAGCAGCTCCAGTGGATCCCACACCAGGATATCACCTGATGAGCAGCAGCTCCATGCTTGCACAGGAATTGCTCTGAAGTCCACTCTCCAGCTATGGCTAGCTACAGAACAGAAATGGCTGCAGTGATCTGCCAAGGACTCTGCCCCACAGTGACTTAACCTGTAATGCAGCAATGGGAGATTTATTTCAAATTGGAAAGAAAAATCCCCTCAAAACAGGAAAAAGATGATCCCAAATCTCCTGCCAGTAAGTCAGGTAAGTTTGTAAATGTAGAAATCATACAAAATGCCTTCTTGAACCAAGACAACTCTAACTAAATAATAATAACAAAAAGCTCTTTTCATCCAAAAGTTGGCATCTTAAGCATCCCAGAGATTCAATAAACTCCTTATTGAAAAAAAAAATTAAGGCAATCTAATAGTATCCTTGCCACCGTGATTTAAAATTCTTTATTCACTATTCATACACTGTTTCAGTTGTGATAAGAACAGGCTGAGAAGGCGAGGTTTGGTTTTTTTCCAGTAATTTTTGGTCTAGGTGAATCTATATGACTGTCCACGGAGAAATGGAGAAGCTGCTTCTTTTTGGAAAAAAAAAAAACTCTTCAAGATTTAGGACTCCCGCTTGATCCAAATATCTACTACTATGATCTGACTATTTTGAGCAAAGACAACACCTGTGACCATACCAATACATAACATACGGGTATCACCAGCAACATAAACAGCTAATAACGAAGCTTCCTAATGTAGGAAAAGGAGATAGGAAAAGGAAGCTTCCTAATGAAGCAACACAAATCAGGCCAAAAGACAAAGCAGAAGGTTTAAAGTTACCAAAGTTATTTTTATAAAGACGGCCCTCTTAACAGACTTGGGAACCTTTTATTTTTATTCTTTTTTAATAAGATGTTTTCTTAAACCCCTGTTTTTATGCGGGGTAACTGCATGAGGATTTTTTTGTTGTTGTTAGAGAAGCAAAAGACATGGGGGAAAGAAGGGCTGCTTTATTTCCTTATTCATGTAGGCAGTTAAATAGACCTTTTTTGAAAGGCTCTTACTACCTAAATTAACTGGCAAAACCATCTAACTTATTAATGAAGGCCATACTTGTCTTTCTAGCCCATTACAGTCTGCTTTCTGTACATTATGCGAGGTTCCTTTAATGGCCACTTCACCTCCTTTTCCCACATTGGATATTCTAAGTACTCCTCTATAGTCACTTCTGCTAAGCCAGAGAAGTTCTCCCAGCCAGCAGTTACTCTGACTTACCCCTTCCTTCCATGCTTGGGTTGACACAGACACCTTACTTCATCTTTGATCCCTTAAGAAGTCCCACCATACAGACAAGAAATTCACTTTCATTAAATGAAAGCGATTTCTCTCTGGCAGATGAAAGAAAGGAGGATTTTTTTACCATGTGTGTGTAGGGGGTGGTGGTAGTATATGTGTTCCTTGGCTGGTAGCCAGCTTAGCTTTGCCTAATTTCTTAGACTAAACTTGTTCTTCCTAAGGTGCAGATTTGGTGCCCGACTGCTACTAGTGACCACTCTGCTTCACACATTCTTAGATACTGCCATACATACACAAGAATGCAACTAACACTCTGCATCAGTTCTGTTGTTTGTTTTTTTCCCTGTGGTGCAAAGGAGTAGGGTTTGTACAACAGCAGGACAAGTAATACAGATCATCTTAAGCTTGCTTGACTGTTTGTTCTCCTGAGCAGAGGAGAAGTCTTCTAAGCATGCAGTACTTCAGTTTTATTAGATTGTACATAGTTTAAAAGCAAAGTGTCACAGCTTACATTTCAGAGGAAAGCTCACTATAAACCACAAGATTAAACTGATATTAGATGCAATTGCTGGTCAAAAAATGTTAAAGAGGTACTAAATTACCTCCCACTGCAACCCCAGCTGGAACAGGAAGTTGCTATCTCAAGTTTTGAGTTGCAAGTCAGGCAACTAAAAACCTCTGTACCAACCCTGCTCATAGAAAATCTTTATATAGAGCAACTCTATTGAAGTTAGTATTATTCACAGCTCATTCACATTAGAAAAGGATCAGATCCATTTTATAGATATACTGTCACCTTGATGAACCGGACATTCAAGATACCACAACATCTTATTAAAGATGAAAAAACAGAATATCATTGGAAATCACATTTGTTTGCAATTCAATCATAAAACATGAAATAAAGCATCGTTACAAAAACTGCATGTATTCTTCATCACCTGTTATGATTTCAGTTAAATTCTGAAAGAAGCCAGTTCAAGACTTATTTCTCATAAAGGATGCCCTGTTGCAAGACTAGGAAGTCCTTGAAAAAACATCTCCCAAACAAAAGCTAGGTGCCTTCAATACCTCTCTCAAAGCCTGTATCAAACAATACATTTGTTCCTATAGTCCTTCCACATTAGTCTGTATTCTTAACTTTGCATTCAAACCAAGTCACAAAAGCGGCTCTAAGCTGCCCTCCTGTCACTCAAATAACCAGATAACACATAACCAAGACAGAGCTCCATCTGCCCAGTAAGTACACGCAGAAAACAGTTAGACATCTGTCACACTGTTTCACAGTAACATGCAGCAAGAATGCTGCAACAGTATTTTTAATAAAAGCAAAATGATTCCACTCATATTGGCCTGTTGCAGAATACAAAAGGGCAGGCAAGGCAATCTCACCGGCAGATGAAAATCAAAGTCTAAGATGCTTTTTGTTACCAACTGGGTGTTACTATCAGATTTACAGTCAAAAAAGACACAAACTTTAAGGTTTTTAACCTGAGGTATCTCCGACTGTAATGCTGTCTGATCAACATCAGGCTAACATCTTGCTGATCACCCATCACCTACCTTGAAAACTGAATCATACTTCCAGTTTCATATTTACCTCCACAACGCTGTCTGCCCATATTCCACTGCAAGCTCTTGACCACCTCACACGGTGTTCCAAGGATACCGAGGTCTCAAGTCCTAGGCACACACTTCCATTCTGTAGAGCTAAATCACAGCACCACCTGAGACACACTAGTCTCACTCACTTCAATTCCCTTATTATAATTACTATTAATAAAGTACCACTGACAACTCCTTCCTGACTTACCCTTCTCTTTGCTTGTCTATCACTGATGTTTGATGTTTGTTTTCTTCCAGAGCTCCTACCATCTGGAGAAGCCCAAAAAGAGAAGGAATGGGGATGGGAATACGGAAGCTTAATGGGGGTGGAGGGCACCACCACAAAAAAACAAACAACAACAAAAAAAAACACACCACCACAACCTCTCTCTCTCTTCAGTTATTTTTTGTCTATCACACAAGTAACTACAGGGAAGAGTAGAAATACTCAGAGACATAATTTGACTAGAGTACATGAGAACAATTTCCATTACACATTACAGACATGGAAATTTCATTGCAAAAGGGAAGTTGATAATTTTGCTTGTCAAAGGATTTTCATCAAAGTGTTATAAGGTCAGCATACACGTGCTTGATTGCTGGAGTAGTGTCCTATTTTGCAAGATGAAGGCTATGGAAAAGTTACTTCTGTGAAATCAACAAGTTATTTCAACTCTCAGATATAGTACTATCTCATGTGGGCAACTTCCTGCCAAACACTCATATTATCTTGGATTAAAAAATAAATACAAGTTTTGTTTCAGAGGCAGCAAGGCTTTGTACTAGTCAGAACAACTATCAGCTGAAGGTACAACTTCACTCTTACAGAAAACTGCTCAAACAAGAAGTCGAAAGGAATGCAAAGAATAAACCTTATTAGAGTGATAAACCCAATCCGGATAGCACTGCTCAAATGGTAAGTTAAGATGCACAAAGACTTCCAAATTAATGCTTCTTTTTGTCATACACCCCACTGAAAATACCAACAAAATGCACGTGAGATACTCCAAGATAGATTTTCTGCTTTAGGAGCTGTTAAGTATGAAAATTAGCTGACACAATTGCATTTTACTTTCCATGTAGAACTGTGCAAAAGCAGAAGTTTCCACTCAGGAAGCAAGCTAAATAACATAACCTTGCATAGCATATTTCCACTGTATAAGAAGTTTTATCCAGGGATTTGGCCAACCTCTTTTCAGTGGTTTGTGGGGACAGGACAAGGGGCAATGGCCACAAAATGGAGCACAGGAAGTTCTGCACCAACATAAGAACTTCTTCACAGTGAGGGTGACGGAGCACTGGAACAGGCCGCCCAGGGAGGTTGTGGAGTCTCCTTCTCTGGAGATACTCAAGACCCCTCTGGACACTTACCTGGGCAGCCTGCTCTAGGGAACCTGCTTTGGCAGGGAGGGTTGGACCCGATGATCTCTTGAGGTCCCTTCCAACCCCTACAATTCTGTGATCCCATGTTAACAGTGAAAAGCTGATCCCCAGTAGGGAGCACAGCAGTATCATGACTCGTCAACCCTTACAGAAGTCTCCCTTATGCCGTATATAAAAATTGTGTAGTTGCTGAAGGTCAAGGACCTGCAAACCACAGACTTAAAGCAGATCTTTTAGAATAACCGAAAGGATCACCTGAGAGAGAGACAGCTGGTTCACTTCTCTTACTGGATGGCAAAGTTTGCTGATGGTACTAGTTATTCCAGGTACTCAAAACAAAGACAGACACTCTTGAGCCATAAGGAACTTCAAAACAAAGTAACCGGTAAATTATAGGTACATGTACATTGCTCTTGTATCCTATTCCTCATGCAACTGTTAGCCACAGGATAGGAGTATAGAAAGCCTTACTGTTCATGCTATAATGATGGCCACACTGCTTCAGACAGTCTTGAGCAGTGAAGTCAAGAGACCCTTTGCAAGACTCCAAGCAACCTACAAGGACTGAGCCTTAAAATTGTGCGTACATGACAGCAGAAGAGCAGGGAATCTGCAGAACACATTGTTCAGTGCAACAACAGAAGCACGCCATGCAAGAAGACAGCAACTACAGTTCATTTCTACAGTATGAACACTGAGCCTAAGTAATTTGAGTATTCTACAGTAAGCCAATATTCCCGTATTTCTCTCCAAATGGAAAGAGGTTCCATTGCTCTGGTAACTGAAACCAATAAGTAACAGTAAGAGTGGGAAACGGTAAGAAAGGTATTTGGTGCTTAGACATTTTGCAGGCCCTTTTATCATGGCAATAAAGTTTGCTTTAATTTCTAGACATAAACTTTCTTCAGTCTTCTTTCTTACATTTTATCACCATATAGTTAAGAAAAGCCTCTAAATGCTTCACCTCACCTCACTCACAAATACTATTTCAACAGAAGATTAAACAAACAAACAAAAAATTGTCATCAGCCCACCTCAAGCATATGCTTTCTCAGGACTCTAGAAAGAAAGCAACTCCAGTCCTGTTAGGAGCAAGACAGGCACCTCTAAGAGCACGTAACATAGCGGGTACTAATTAAAATCACCACGAACTGATTATGCATCTTTACAGGAAGCATCATCATATTGTAGAACCCACTTCTGGGGTTACTTATTTGGAGACCTTAAAGCTACAACTGGCAGGGGCACAATTGGGAAAAGCATCATATCCCTGTCTCCCTTCACACCACAGTTGCCAGTGCTTTACCCACCGAGGAATAAATTCAGAACTGTTAAAAACGGAATTCCCCTAAGCACAGCAGTTATATTAGTTATGACTGTACAACTGACTAGCATGGACCAGCCAGCACGCACTCACTGCACTCACTCTTTAAAAAGAAAAAGAGAAAGAGCATCTACAAGAACATACAAAGGAGATCTACATGACTGATCTGAAAGCAATACAACCAACAAGGGGAACACTGAAAAAAATGAGTGCTTTTATTTAAGCATGTCAGCACTTTGTATGAGCAGTTTCACTGTTTCCTGACTTGTCAACTTTCCTCTTTGTAGGTCCTTTGCTAAAGAGGAAAGAAATGGAAAGAAATTACAAGAATAGGAAAATGCAACTGAAATGAAATCACAATCACTACCTATGGAATCGTAAGTATGTCTCAATTATCAACATCTTTCTTAAAATGAACAGTGTTGACAATAGGACCCTCGTAAAAGCAAACATAAAGGAAGGAAACAAGAGAACAAACCCCATATTACTGAATAAGTTTAAAAAAAAATAAATAATATTTGCAGTCCTTGAGGCTTCAAAGTGAATCAAGTGACACAGAAAAAGAAACATCAAGAGGCTACGCAGTTCAAGTAATGATAAGATCACTGAAAGCAAGATGCAGCCGTTTATGCTAACCAT
Source organism: Anser cygnoides (assembly GCF_040182565.1). Lineage (NCBI taxonomy): Eukaryota > Metazoa > Chordata > Aves > Anseriformes > Anatidae > Anser > Anser cygnoides. Next base: position 14,891,479 of record NC_089883.1, read on the forward strand.
CTCTTTCCAAGTAAGAGTCATTTTATATTTTGTATAGTACCACTGTAGGCTTTTTTGGAAAACTATATTGCATTTATTAAGGCTTAAACCTTTTAATCGACCACATGTAGAGCAAAGTACCTTTTTTCGGTAAACTGCTACTCAGGCCCTGATTAGCTGTTGTTATTAACACAACACGTTGAAAATGGTTGCAGAGAGAAGGCAGAGAGAAAAGTAGATTTTTTTGTTTGTTTTGGAAATGTAGAAATTCTGTTCTTGAAGCTCTAGAAATGCCAGCCAAATCTCATGTAGTCAGTCACATCTGCCTGAATAAAAGTTCACTTCTTTCCTACGCATCAGGTACTCAGTGCAGTCAAACGTCTAGAGAGGATATAGTAGCACATGGGCAACGTGAAACAAGTGACACGTTGCTCTAACTCATCTTTAAATCAATTTCCTTATGTCAAAGTCTATTCCTTCTCTTAGCACTATTCTTCCAAGCCACCATTAGTTTTGCTCTCTTAAATACCAGCAGCCTCCACTGCATTTTATCCCTTCACCCCCAAAACAGTATACTTCGTTTTAAAGAGCAAACTGAACTACGTGTAGTTACCCAGAGATCTCAAGTTTTGCCAGACTGAAATTTCAATTGAGGATTGGCTCCGAAAAGAATTTTAAAATGTTGCCTCTGTTTATCAGCAGGAAGACCGACGAACCTTACAGAAACACACACCGCGGCAGCCTGTTTTAGAAGTATTGGGTATCACCGAAAGAGATCAGACAGCTTCAGACCGCTTTTCCCCATCAGATGTGAAACCCGACTCCATTTTTGGCGAGGAGGTGCCCCTACGCAGCGGCCGGGGAGGCCGTGGGCCGGCAGCACCCCCGCGGCGCCGAGCGGGACCGGCGCAGCCCCGGCCGCCAGCCCGAGGCGCGGCCCCCCCCCCGCGCCCGCCGCTCAGCCCGCTCACGGCTCGGCCCCGCAGCAACAGTTCCCTCACCCCGCGGCCCGGGGCTGCTGCCATTTTCTGGCCGCCCGCACGGAAACGCCAAGCGGCCGGCGCAGGCCCCGCGAGGAGGGCGGCGGGACCGCGCCGCGACGGAGCGGGCACGGGCACGGCCCCGGCTCCCCGCAACGGCCGCGGGGCTGCCCCGGCCCCGCCGCCCCCGCGAGCCCCCCCCGCCGCCGGGCGGGCCCCTCACCGATGGTGGAGATGAAGGTGGTGTTGAAGGCGTCCTCGGAGAAGCGGAAGAGCAGGCACGTCTTGCCCACGCCCGAGTCGCCGATGAGCAGCAGCTTGAACAGATAGTCGTACGTCTTCGCCATCTTCCCGCGGCGCCGCTCCGCTCGGCTCGGCTCGGCTCGGCTGGGCTCGGCGCGGCTCGGCCGGGGCAGCCAGGGGAGGGGCGGGCAGCGCAGCGCGGCCCCGCCCCGCCCGGCGCCCACGCAGGGCGGGCAGCGCCGGGAACGCCGCGGGGGCCGGCGGGAGATGTAGTCCGGGCGCGGGTCGCTGCTGAGACGCGGCGCGAGCGGAGCAGCGCCAGAGAAACGCCGTTGGTAATGCAGTGGTGCCAGGGAAACGTCGTGTGCGTGGGTAGCTGCCAACGCCGAGCGGTCAGGTGGTCTCGTCCCACACGGTGCTGAGCTCTTGGGAAACCATCTCAATCTGTAAATGGGGTCAGTTTGTCTGTTCAAGTGGCACAACAGATACTGGCGTAACACTGCACTTCGGTCAAATGCCATCGTAAGCGCAGGTGGAAAGGTGAGCACACGTGGCCTCGACTATTTAGGTGTATTTACTTCCTTTACTTTAGCAAGTACGGAAGAAGCTCGTTCACACAAAAGGAAAATTATTTTCACAAAGTCTCGCGTAGCACTAGAAGCATGGTATCCTTCCTACATGTGACTACTTTACAGCAGTTGAATAAGCGCTTTTTCCCATTTTTTTCCACTGACAATTCTCTCTCGGTGTGAGGCAGCCTCATTATGTATTTATTACAATGTGTTTCTCACAGGGTGTCACAAGACACGATAAAAATAAATAACATCACTGAAATGCTTTAAAATAGCAGCAAAGAGCTATTGCTTTAATTTCATTTAAAAACTGCAGCCTCCAGACAAGCTCTAAACACAAACGTCTAACACTATAAATCCCCGTAACGGTTCTCACTTCCCTATCAGGGACACAAAGGAAGAAGGGCAGTTTGCCCCACATCATTCCCCAATGGGACTGGCACCGTGGAGGCCCAACGTGCCAGCGCTCCATCCCAGCTCCCGGGAGGCTCGGCCTCCCACCACGCAGGCGGGCTCCTGGCACCGTCGCTGGGCCCAGCGGGCAGCAGCCGGCTCAGCAGAGGCCAGGGAGCCAGGCCAGAGTGAGGTGTAAAATATCTCAGATTTTTTCATTAATTTGGCAAACATATATGCTGAGTCCAGAATCAAATGGAACTAGTTTTGAATATTAAAATTCTCATACACACTCAGGTAGCCTCCATATTCCAAGAACACAACCTAGAATTTGATGGGGTAAAGTAGGGCGAACTATCCTAACACCTGGCCACTGCTGTACTTATGCAAAATGTTCTGAAGAGTCACTCCAAATAAATTATGTCAGTCATGATAAACCTTGAAAAAGCAAAAGCTATTAAATTCCTGATTATGAACCAAATCTTCCTTATTAAGTGTCTCAGTTTGGTGATGTTCCTGGCCCATATGTTTGTGATAACAAACCTTAAAAAATAGTAATCCCATGACGGATCTGATGTAAAACTCTGTACAAGGTGAATTGATTTACAGCTTGGCATAACTGCTAATGTAACTTCCAGTTAACTGTATTGAAATCTAACTTTATAACAGAGATTCCATGTTGCAATTCAAGTAAAAATGTCACTCCTTGATTAAGACCACTGGGAGACACTGATATCATCTGATAGGGCAGAACCAAGGCAGCAATACGAACACTTTTTTTACTGCATGATTTGGAGTTGGGCTGTTTACACATTACGGTGGGCTGTTACTATACTTAACCTAATATTTAAGTTTATAAATGATAATGACAACCTGGCACAGAGGCAGTCAAATCAAATTTATCAATTGTTTCAGACTAGCATGAATAATTGGATTATAGGAAACTGCAAATGAAAAACTAATCTCTGACACATTTCCATATATCTATATTTTCAGAGACACGAATTGCTCATGAGTACTGTAATTAGGGCCGTACTGGAGATTACTACATTGTATTTCAGCAATGAAGAGAGTAATTTTGGGGTTAATATTCACTCTTGAGTTTTGTGGAACAAATAGGTTTCCATATGTCTCTGAAGCAATATGTTTGTGATCGCCATCTGTTACTCAAGAGTAGTTTTATAGAAAAATAATGCAAATTACTTCCCTCTTTAATTACACTGGTGCTTTGCAATATTGTGTTCTGTTGTGATTTGGAAAAGTGCCAGTTTGCCAGATTCAAGGGACAGATGTTTATTTAACCATGAACTTTAAAATTGCATTAAAAAATGAGATATAAAATCTGAAAGTTTTTTTCTGATTTTATAAGATGCACAAAAAAATTTAACTGTACAATTGTACACCTTCCAGTATATGTATCTAAGCCTTTAGGCTCAATAACCAATACGCTATGATACCTGTCCATGAAAATACTTTGAAATCTAATCTTTGTTAGAGCACTGAACTAGAAAAGACAACATTTGTATTATGCTACATTGAAGTCAAATAGATCAGCTACAATTAAACTTTTTTTTTTTTTTATGACATGGAACAACCACTACGGGGAACACTGAGCATGTAGTAAGTAGAAAACGGTTGACATTATAGTTTAGCTTTTGGCACTATGAAAAAGTGTAAAGCACCATAGTGTTGACTAGATGTTGATGATGATGTTGATTTCCAGATTTCAAAAAAGCAAGATTTTAAAAACTTTTACAAGCACTAAGTAACAGCCATAACAGTTTTGCCAGAACATCACTGTTGAAACTCATCCAGAAAATACACACCAAGTCCCAACCAAGGAATGGCAGAATTCCATTAGTCACTAACGTGTATGTAAAGTGCATCTAGTAAAGCACTCAGTTTGAGAAAGGCATCAAAATGAATAGCAAAATATATTTACTCCTGCTATTTGTATGCAATAAATACAATCTTTACCTACACCTTAAAAAAAAAAGCAAACAAACAAAAAACACAACAGAAAATCCTTGTTTCTATTTAACCAACACATACATTTTAGGAGAGTGCCAAATTACAAACTTGCTCCTTCATTCCTACTCTCATTTTACTTTCTCAAATGATACACTAACTTTCAAAAATCATTTTTTCCTCTCTGCTTAAAGGTGAGACCAGCTAGGTACAGAGAGAACTGTGTGAAAATTTTCCTCTATTCAATCTCTTCTGTTCAATGCATATAAAATTGTAGGAAATTCTAGATCTTAATTGTGTAAGTACAAGGTTTCATAAAACAAAAGAGTTTGAAACTTTGGTAGAACCAAGATCCTGGCACTAATTAGAATCTACAGGTTCAAGTCCTACAAAAGATAAGCTTATGAGGCAGTCCTTCCCAGAATGCCACGTAACTACAAATCATTAACATGAACTTTGCTCCTTAGCTATGGGACTCTGATAGTTAATATGATAATATTTTTGAAATATACTTTTAACAACTGTGGTTTTGGCAGATGTCCCTGCAATTTATTACCATTTGATGACTATCACATGACATTCCTTTACAAAAATGTCACTTATTCCCCAGTTACAGTAAATATGTCTCTCTCTGCAGGTAGATACTTCTGTGCTCATCCTACCCTTTGCTTAGTGCATTTGATACGTTGTTATGTTCCACTTTTTAGATGTGGTTTTAACAAGATTGGTTTAATTTTGGGAGTCTTCAGAAAGAACAGTACTTTACACTAGTGATCTAAATGTTTGACTTTTCCACATTTATATGTTGCACAACTGTATATAGCATATAACTATATAGCAGAGGTTAAATCAAGTCATTACTTAGAGTATGCTCTGTAAGACTCTTATCTGTAAGTTCCATCAATTTTAAGGTTTGCCATTAAGATAATGCTAAACGTGGACCTTCTTCAAATTCCAGTGTTAAACTAAACTACCACAGCATAAGCGTATTTAAACCGACTATGTACACCATGGATTATAACATTAATTTATAACCAATTAAAAGTTATTATACTTAATTCTGCAGTACAGGCAAAACTGCAGGCAGTCTGTGTTCCAAATCAAACATACCACTTGAAGTGAACCTTGTTTTGGGTGCAGCTTAGACCTGGTTAGTGTGTGGAAATCTAAATGGTCTTAATGATAATACTACAGAGAGAGCAATCCACATTTTAGTACACTAGACGAACCACTAGAAGCATTATTCAAGTGAATTTGTTTTTTCACAAATCCATCAATATTCACTTCCTCAGTGACCACAGTCAGTTTAAACAATGTTTTGTAGTAAAAACACGAAAAAGCTTGTATTCTTGCAACATCAGAGGGCAAATCGCAACGAACCCCAAGATGCAGCTGCAGAAGGCCATAAATGGAACAGAACAAGGTGGCATGGGTGCGAACAGGTGCACCAGTGCTACCTCCCTGACACAAGGAAGGCCTCCACGCACAGCCCAGCAGAACACCACAAGACGTGTCATCAGAGATGCAGATCCAGCTTTTAAACACCAAAGACTGCCACTCACTATGCAGAAAAAAAAAATTAACTGTCATTATGTTGGTTTTAAACACCTTCAGAACAGCTTCTGGAAATTTTCTGTCATTGTTATAGTGGACAGGTAATGTTTCTTGATTTTTTTTCCCTCTAAAATGAGATTAAAGTCTTCATTTGCTAGAAAAAGGCTCTGAAGAAGTCATTCTCTTGGACCTGAATCTCTCTCTATCTTTGTAGGCCATGCCATTGTGGTACAAACCCACCAGAGACGGACTGCATTTCTCTCGTGGTTAACTTGCAACCTAAACTTAGTGCTGTGTTTCTGTTTTCCAAATAGTATACTTTAATAGTATACTTTAAAAAAAAAACTTTTAAAACCTTTTTTTTTTAAAAAAAAAAACCCAACTTTTTATCATAAGACTGAAGGTAATGCATTATAACTGAGTCATTTAGCAGGTCACTTTGAACTACAAACAGCTATGAAAAGGAAATGAATCTCCCAGTAAAACCAAAATAGAGAACCAAACAGAGGGATGTGTCCAAAACACATCCTGTTTTCAGATCATCCTGTGTGCCCCTCCTTCCACAGAAACCAATCTTTCATGTAAACTGTGAATCTAAAGTTGTCCTCAAGCACTACAGGGTCCTTGCAGGAAAGACATTTAAGGAGGGAGAGTTAGAAGGAAGAGGTGCAGGAGGACCACACTTCAGAAGTTCTACTTTTTTGTTGTTGGTGGTGGTGTTTTATATGTGGTGAAGTTATTTTGATAACCAAAGAAAATCGTAATTCTCCTTCAGACTCTAACTCAACCTCTCCTCTCCAGCTGTGCTGTTAACTGGGTTAGGCTCCTAGCTTCACAGAACAGCGTGCACAGGACAGCATGAGTTACAGCTTTTCATATTAAAGGCCCCATGATAAAGCAAAACAGACTTGCGAAATACCTCCCCGTGTCATCATCGCTCAAGAGCGTAACAAAATAACGCTAACATAACATTAGTGTTACAAGACCATAGTTGTGATGGCGAGAATAGGAGCCAATGAAATGCCTTGAAGCACTACAATGCATGGCTCTATTCTTGCAGAATAATGCAGGATTTGGGGCATGGGAGGAGGTACTCTGAAAGTGTACAGCGGCAGCACTGGAGAGGCCATGCCAGCTTTGAGAATACTGTTGTGAGAAAGGTATGCCTCTATGAAATTCACATCTTCACTTGTGCACATGGCAAACTTCTAAAACAAATTTTGTTAAATGTGTGAGTTCTCTTCAAAAGGGACGTGGCTCTACATGCTGCCTGTTGTATGTTTTCAGAAGACTTTTCACACTAAGCAATTTTTACAAGGTCTATTTCTGCCACTTACTGGGCTTCTAATGAATTACACTTCTAACTGTTCAGGATTTGATTCAATTAAATCCAGCAGTCTTTACGGATTATATCTATGATTGTTTTTACTGACGTGGGAAAAAAAATCCTCAAGTAACAGAATATATGAAAAAATGTTTCTGCATTCCCACTGTGATTTATTCATGTCTCATAGGTTCTCTAAATGCAGTTAAACACAGAAATTCTTCTGTATTTTTCTTTTTGACTGGGGTGGGAAACTGCAAAAGAATATACAGGTTCAAGTAACACATCATTTAGCACACTAAATGACAATTTAGCATCACACTGCATGACAATTTAGTCAACATGTAAAATAAAAGCATATGGGACTTCTAGATTTATTACCTAAAAATTAGAATTAAGAGCTCGATCTCTTCACCAACAAAGATATGAAGATGCCTTGCAAAAAGAGAACTACCTGAATGCTGATGTTGTTTCTAGCACTTATATTCGACTATATAAAAACCCTATTTTAGAATTTCTAGCAACTACACGTGACTACATGAGAATGCTATTTTAGATGTTTTCCCTATGCGCCACATTCGTCTGTAAAAGGGAAAACGAGCAGATTTGTTGATGAGAGAACTGGCACCATATTGCGGCTTTTGCCTTCCTCTGTGCTTCCTCGGCTTCCAGTTGAATCCCAAGGCGCTGCTGCCTGGGGGAAAGCAGCAGACCCGTCCCCGGGAGCCCGTGCGAACCCCCAGCACGGGGTTACCCACGCAGCACCCGTAACCCGCCGCACTCCCAGCGCCTCCCGGGGCAATGGCGGCCCAGGCCCGTCACGGCGGCCGCCCCGCGCCCCGCCCGCCCGCCGCCAACCACCGAGCCGGGTCCGCCGAGCGCCCAGAGCGGCCCGAGCCCCGCGCCCGGCGGAAGCGCGGCGGGCAAGGGGCGGCGGCGCGGCAGCCATGCCCGTGAGTGGCGCTCCGGGCCCGGGCGGGGGGATCGGGTCCGCGTCCCTCGCGCCCTTTCTAAGGGCGGCTGGGGGCTGGCGGGGAGCGGGGTTTGACGGCGGGTGCGTTTTCTGCTCTTGCCCTCCGCAGCTGGCCAAGGACCTGGTGCATCCCTCCTTAGAGGACGAGAAGAGGAAGCACAAGAAGAAGCGGCTGGTGCAGAGCCCCAACTCCTACTTCATGGACGTCAAGTGCCCAGGTAAAGGGCTACGCGCTCGCAGAAGGACGGAGAGGGGTTTTCTTGGGGGTCTGCATCACCAAAGAGGGGATGCTTGTTCTGTAAAGGTGGTTTACGTGTTCTGTGGGGGAAAAAATGTACTTTTCTTTCTTTAGACTAAAAGTGTTCTCAACATTTTTTTAGAAATTAACTGAAATGATCCATTTAGCTATTTTTCTAGAGGTCTAAAACAGGAAAAACAACATAATATTTTATGAAAAGCTGGCACGGGGGGTGGGAGACAACCCCTCAGATCTGCACCTCTGAGAAGTGAGATGACATGGGTGGTTTAAATCACCCATGGCCCAAGTTTCAAATAAAAACTAACACTTCACAAGGACACATAGAGCTGCAGTGTACACATACAACCATGCTAAGGTGCAGAAATCAAATGTTGTAACTTACCTCCTAGACAGTACTGCAACATTAGAAAGTGATAACAGTAAGAAAACAATAGAAAAATGCATAGATTGACTTACAGTAGTGATCATCTTGACTAGAAGGAATTTTTCCTCCATTCATTTTTTTCTTATTATCTTATTTTTAGTAGTTTAGATTTCTAAGAAGCTCTCAGACATTGTTTTCCATCTAAAAGTGAGGTAAAGTCATTAAAACTGTTTGGAAATAAACTGTTTACTTTAAAAAAACTCTAATTGAAGAGCTTTCTGAGGACCTTCCTTGTGACATGTGTACTTTTATCCTATCTTTCTGGGCCAGACATGCTGAAAACGGCATCTACGCTCACCCTTATTTATTTCTTATATCTGCATCTGGATTAAATCCATTACAAGTTGTCTCTCCTATTCCTCCTAATTAAAATTACTTTTCAGGGCAAATAATGAAGGGCACACAAATTCTTTTGCATAAGAAATTTATGAGATTGATCTCATGTTTTCCAAAAGTTGTAGAATTTAGAAGTTAAAGTTTTCCTGATGCTTGTCTTGAATCTGGAATGCACTGAAGTTATTCTATGCACGTCTTTTGGTGTAAACATGGCACTAGCCTTACAAAATACAACTGAGCATGTGCCTTATGTGCACTAATTATTAAACAGAAAGCAAACAGTTTTGAACAGCAGTGCACACATTCACAGCTGACAGACTTGATCAACGCTCAGCAATGTTCTACTACAACAAATAATTATTTATTTATCTAGAAGGTTCTTTTATTCAGCACAGAAGGCTAGTCTAGGATGAAGATAAGGTACCCAGCTCCTACTTTTTACAGGACACATACTGCAGGTAAATTAGGGCTTGTCAGCCCTCAGGCTCTGTTGATGATTTTTCACATGGGGAGGTGTAACAGTTTCATTCAGTTAACTAATTTGCTTTTCTATGCATATCAATAAAAACAAATAAGTGTTTCAGACTACAGTAACAATGTTTTACTTGGTATGCTTTGTAACAAAATACTAAATTGAAACAAGTATATTTAGGGTATCTGGTTCAATTACACATACATTTATAAACATGCTAGAAACACTCATTGGAAAGTTTAATAATGCTGTTTTCCAGGGTGCTACAAGATCACCACTGTATTCAGCCATGCTCAGACAGTAGTTCTGTGTGTAGGCTGCTCAACTGTCCTGTGTCAGCCTACTGGGGGAAAGGCTAGGCTCACAGAAGGTAAGTAGCACTGTTTAAGCAATCCCGATACTCCAATTAAGACTGTGCGTTTATGTAGTGATAGTCCGCAAATCTTTTAGCTTTGATTTATGAAAACTGATACCGGAAAGCTTATTTTTCAAGATGCTTAGTTAACTAGTAAAAACATTGTTACTGGGCCCTAGCCTGCAAGTTTTTCTGCGCTTTTTGTTTTTTTAATAGCTATGCAGATAGATATGCCAGGGAACTTGGCAGCTACATTTCGATCAAGCATGCTTGATATTTGATGCTTTCATTTGTATCTTCTTTCAGGCTAACACTAGACTAAAGGTTATTTATTTCTGAACTAATTTTAAAGGGTTAAAAAAGTTACCATTAAAGGAGTAGGGTACTTGGGCTAGGTTAATATGATTCCATGCCACTGCTAGTCAGTGGTGGCTTGCCTGTTTATTTTTAAACAGTGGTGCTGTAAAGCAGTTCACATTACTTAATTGAAATTTATATAAATTTTAAGGGAACAAATAACCACTGTTAATTACATGCAGATAACTGGTTATAACACTGATGTCTTGATCCATAATCTAATAGCTAGTATATATGAAAAGCACTGGAAACACATAAAGGTTTCAAGAAATTTGAAGAATGAATCCAGACTTCACTCACCTTACATTTAAAGGACAAAGTTTAGTATACATATATATAGTACTGCTTGTACCACGTAATACTATACAGCAGTAGTTTATATGAGGATAGAATACCTGAAATGAGGCCGTTGAGCAGTTGAAAAGGTACCAACACTCCTAGCTGCTGTTCCAGTTTAGGATTTGTACCACTAAGAGACAGAACAGTAGACTGGAACTTTAAAAGACATCTCAAAAAAAAAAAAAAAGTAGTACACCTGAGCCTTAGCATAAAATGAGTTCAAGACGACCATGTTGGGTTAGAGTAAACTTGATGTGCTAGGTAGTTACCTCTTACGGTACACAAAGTTTAAATTTACTATGCAGTTTCCCAACTTCAGTTGGGTGAACAATTTTTCAATGTCATCTAGCAATTTAAGACTATTCATATTTCTACTTGTGATTTCTTTGCAGGCTGCTCCTTTAGAAGAAAGCAACACTAAGTATTCTTTTCAGCATAGGGCTCTGGATATGTGTTCCTGAAAGCCTTAGTTGTTTAAGAAAATGTCTGTTAATATAACAATGTAATTATGATTGATTTTGTAAAAATGACATGGTACTGGTGACTGATGAGCTGGAATCTTTTTCAATAAACAGATTGAAGTGCAAGTTTGTGGACAACTGAGCTCTATTTCTATAGTTTTAAACAGTGTACTATAATTGGGTGTTGTCATTTAATATAAAAATCTGAACCTTGGACTTGCTGCATCCTTCCCTACATTAATCATCAGCAGTGTTTACCATATGGTGACAGACTGCTGCAAGAGTACATTGGGTATATTTTATCACTGTAGCAGCTCTGATTGCACAGATTACAAAGGCTAGACAGATTTAAGAAGGACATGCAGCTTACTTCCTTTCACCACTGATTTAGTCCCTTTACCATGTCGTGGAACATGGTGATAGTTAATCTCAAATATGAAATTACTCACTTATGTTCAGATGTTTTTCTGGAATGCATGGCTTTCCCTTCCTCTAATCTGGTCTAGAAACTGCATTCTATACTGAGATTCCTACACACACACAAAAAAAGAAAGCGTTTTGCAAAATACTGAAAGCATTCAGGATAGAGAAGGCATATGGCATACAAGCAACAGTAAGTCAACAAACTACACTAACAGCTGTGAATGACTAGGACAGTAAAACCACGCTTATTTTCAGTATTAAGCATGGAAATAATTACCTTTTTGCAATAAGGAAGCAGGTTTTTAGTTAGCTCTTAAAATCAATCCCTGTCTAAATGGCTATTCAAAAATGGAAATTTCTTTTTAAAACCATTATAAACACGTCAAGCATGCTACCTTACATTTATCTCATTTTACTACATAAAGTCTTGAGTTACACGTCAACATCTTTCAGAATATCACCTGTCTTGGTGGCCTTATTATTGGGAATTTCTAATCAACTTGTGTTCTTTTCATAAAAAAAAGCGGTAAATTTCTAGTCAATTAAAAAAAACTGATACTGTAATTCAGTGCATTTGAAACATTTTATTTCAGTTAATTCACACAGCGAATACTGATAATTACTGATGCAAAAAGTAGGTGTTTGATACAGAAATAGATGCACCAATTTTGTACACATGCCTTTAAAAGAAGTACACTTTTATGTCAGCACCACACTGTTTTCACAATAAAAGTTAATTTAAGAGCATGTGAGTCACCTAAGTTGCTCTTAATTTACCAGTTTCCCCCGTTTCATGCCAGTTTATCAAATAACTGGTTTCAGAACAAAGATGACAGTAGCAATATTAAATCACTTGTGACCTGACTACATGTGCTAACAGTCAGACTGATTTCTAGTCACCCATACCTGCTTTCTCTTCCCACCCTGACCCCAACATAAGAACTTAAGATTTATGATTAAGTACCACATCAGAGAAAGTTACTGACCCATTTTGCTACAGGTGCTGGAAGATGAACTGTAGAGTCCATAACATTTCCAGTACTGTACATATGATAACAGACTTTTAAAGCCTTAAGTTACAGGAGATAAAAATAATGTGGTCTTCGCATATAAGAAGGTGGTGGCTAAACATATTCTATGGTGGGAACAAGAGGCTTGTTAATATCTTAGTGTTAAAAGTATCTTACGAAACTTCTTAGCATTATTCACTTTCTTACATACTTCAAACATTTGCATTTATTACTGTTCAGTCATATGTAGGCAAGCATAATAATAGACCTACACCTTCTACACGCTCAATTTTTGTCTAAACCCAGTCACAATGGTCAGTAAGTTAAATTTGTTGCTTCTGAAGTACACAAAGTTGTTTCTGAGAATAACTACTATTTGCAAAATAAATGCGTCATACAAGAAAAGTCTGCTAAAGTACAACGGATCCTAAAGTAGCAGCGTTACTTTTCAGAGTTTCTATATTTAAAATATTGTATTTGGTCAACTTCTGTTCAGGTATTCTTGAACATGGGGACAACTCAGAACTACTTACTCTTGTTCCCTGTGTAAAATGGGCAATGACTTCTGCTGCTGCATGTTTACGCAGCTAGTTGGTGCTCGAGACTGGAAAAAAATGCTGCCTTTGAAGATGAGTATCTCCAGTATTGAATTGTCAAACAATATTAAAGATTCAAATGGGAGTAAGTGAATACATTGCATCACCAAAGGTAAGTTTGTTCAGAAAGGTTTACCTAGCTTGCCTTTACTGATTTGATATTCTTGAGATACCAAGACAACCAATAATTCATAAATACAAAAGCAAAATTTTCGTGGGCTAGAAAAAACAAATAGTTCAGGTGTAACTTTTTACTGTTTTAAGGCACAAGAACAATTAAAATTATGAAGAGTAGTAAAACAGCCCTATTGTCAATTAAAAATGCAGGTAGAGCACTGACACCTCAAAATAATACATTTCTTGGTTTGTCTGTCTTAGCCAAAAAAAAAATCACAGGGAACAGAGCTGACAACATGGTGTTTCATCACATAGCAGGCATCAACTACAAAGTTAATGCCAAAGAATAGTCATACCTGCATCTTTCCCAAGCTATCTTACCTCAACTGTTATTCAAGACATACTGCTCTTTATATTCAGCAAAGCAGAGCTGCTAAATGGTGCAGAGATGTAAGTATTCAAACCTTTTCTGAAGGATATTTTTTTTTGTCTCAATCTGGAAATGATGTCTGATATAACTACAAGGGAAGTAGAGTGAGCACAAAAGAGCTTCGGAGATCATGGAGATCTTCCATGCCATTATGGAATATATAAAATTAATATAATCAGCTATTATTTTATTTCTCTCAAAAAAAAAAAAAAGAGATAATACTTATCTGGAAGTCTACCACAATTTCTTGTTTGGCTTTGTACAAAAGTAACTCCTTGAGGCAGGTCTTCAAAACGGAGAAAAGGATGGTTTGGGGAAAAAAAAAAAAAAAATCTCCAAGTCTTCAAGACTTCTACTACTGGCTTCAAATTTTACTGATTTCAGTTCCTTATTCCTGTATCTTAAAGAACATCTACGTTCTAGAATACAGTGCCATTTCCAGCTACAAGCTACTATTTCTACTACTGAAGTAATCATGTCTATCATCCAGTAACAATGAGACCGACAGCTCATCATATCATGCTATTTGGGAATATTGACCTGTGAAATAATACCCTTATTTCCACGGTACAGTAATCTCATGTTCTCTGTGTAATAAAAATGGAAGTGAAAACATATAAATAACGAATGATTTACACACATTCTAGGCTCATTTCCTAATTCTTTGCAATCTGTAACTCTGACAAAAAGTGTACTTCTGGTACTTCTTCATTCTGGAGGTAGCTTTGTTTTATGCTTTTCAGACAAATAAGAAAAGCTGTATGTAAAAGTACAAAAGTCAACACTAAAACCATTTTGAAGTAATGGTGAACGGTTCTGGCAGACCTCCAAATCAAGATGTGCAAGTTGTTTGAAAGCTTAATATTTAAGGTAGATAACTTTTTGTTGTACTCAGCACAAGAAACCAATGCTTTTTTTTTTCTTTTTCTTTTTTAATCTTTGTCAAGTACTTAACTAGATGAGGAAAGAAAACCTGCTTCTAAAGGGATAATTTGCACAGGTAACGCAGGAAGTCAAATTTGACTGTTACATTTTTCTTTTCTATAGGTTAGAAACTTCCCTGAGAGATGAATTCCAGCCACGCTTAAGTTCTGCTAGTGGTGCCACACTTAAGTGTACTGTTGATACTTTTTCCTCATGTATTCTTACATATCTCAGAGTCTAATTTGATCTCCTTCTCCATTTTCTATGTTTCAGTACAGTGAGTTCAGTTACACCTCTCTCTCTCTTTTTTTTTTTTAATCTATGTATTGTGCCCGTTTTTCTTTATCAAATTCCCTTGCAATCTTTAAGGCAGTGCTGTTGAGGGAAACTGATTGCATATTACAAATAATACTAACAATTACTCCTCTAGGTGGTGCCACTAGCGCAGTGTCTATGGCTTTGGAGTCCAGATCTTCAGGAAGAATCAGGAGGACACTACTTGCCCCCACTGCACCACCTGTATGAGATGCATAGTGTCTCTGCTGTCTGCAAAATCCATATTGTTGCTTTTTCTCTACTACAGCCCAAGCCATTGCATATTTACCATCCCTGTCCCATGACACTTCAGTTTTTGGCACTGGGGTCCACATCATTGCGACTGTGTCTGGTTTGAGGTACCCAGGAAGAAGTTTGCCACTACTGTTTTTAAATTGTCCAGCTTGGTAACTGTACAACAAGACATTTCCAAATTTCAGAAGGTCACCTACTGATGACAGAAAGCCTCCACCAGCCCATTTGTAAGAGTTGTCCACATACGGTGCGTTTACCAGACGTCCTTTTTTGTTGTAAACGTAACACCTAGAATTCAAGGAAACTCGTCATCTCAGATACTATGTAATACAACCTTAAAAGGGCAAACTGAGCGTGTATTACCTTTGTCTCATGAAACTTTGTCTTTAAAACATTTTCCTTAAGTGTATTTCATTTGTAGAAAAATTAACAAAAAATTCAGATGGGAAAAACAAAAATTAAGCTTAGAAGCTTAGTTTCAATGTAAGTACTAATCCTTCTACTTCTCATTAGGATACAGTAAGAATGAAGGCAATATACAAGTAAGAGACCGGATAGAAACCTGTAGATCAGCCAGCACAGGACTTCTCTCAAATGCCTGTACTAGATTTAAAGTGTTTCAAGGAAGAGGAATCTTATTACTACACTGTGATTATCACACACAAAACCGAAACTTCAGCAAGTCGTACATGGACTGTTCTGAGACAGTAGTTTTCATTTGTGATTGGTTTCTCCCCTCACCTCGTTACAGTTACTATATACAACTGAACATTCTGAAACTACTAACAACAGCGAGGGTAAAAAGAGAGTCTTGCAAAACCTTCCATTAAAATTCAAATTGGAAAACTACCAACTATAAATGCAGAATGAACAGCGCAACAGCAGTACAGAACCTCTGAAAATTTGCAAGCAAAATAAACACCAGCTCAAAGCATCTTAGAATACAGCAGTAAAACTATCCCTAAAAGATTACCAACTGCTGTTGTAAAGTGTCACTTTTATAACAGTTAACAACACTTAAATATAAGTACTACTATAAACCTTGAATCCAATATGTTCATAACTTCTACCCTGTTAGAGCACTTTAAAATCCAAACTTTTATGAGGTTTGAACCTCATTTTCATATTTTTTCTTCTATAACCTGCTTTTTTGATTGTTAGAATCTTCCTCCAGCAACAAAATTTAACAAATCAGGTGTCAACAAATCAGAGTGGCTCAGTAAAATAAGGCTCCAGACAGATGAGAAACTCAATCCTTATTACTCCATTTTCATCTATTTACACTTACCTGCTTAATTGTAACCAAACTAAATGCAAACTTCCAAGTCACCTCTGCCACTTGCCTGCCCCATATATGCCCTTATAATAGGAAAAACTTATTTCCCATTCCATAATTTCACATTAATTGCAGAACTAATACCATAATACTAACATAAAATCAGTTAGTTACACTACTAACTTTGAAATAACATAAGCCACTTCTTTAAAGACCTGACCAAAAAGAAATTGCATGTTCTCAATTCAGTTTGCTCAAAGATAGAAAGAACAATCACTGTAGAAAGAAGAGTAAAAATTCATCCTTGTTTACCTTGCTCTGTTATATATCATTGCTTCATTGTCATCTAGTACAGTTGACAGCATATCCAAGTCACGAAACATTTTTAGCATATAATCTGTAAATTTTTGTCCCGAAACTCTCTCTACAACAGCACTTAAGAGGGTGAAGCCGTATGTTGAATACAAGAACTGACTACCTTAAAGAAAAAGGGAAAAAGGTTAGTTTCATGATGCTTATGTTTTATACCATAGGCATCCCATTTAAGTAATCACATGTGCAAATAAAGCTATGTATAGCAATAAATAATCAATTTAAAGACCCCACCCCCAATTTTAATTGGATGTAAAACACTTGCTTATGATACTGGGTCCTAGCAATTGCTGTGTGGCAGCAGACAGACGGTTGCTAAGTGCAGGTAGCTCTAAGAGCAGCACTAATTTTTTTTTTCAGGAATCTGCATGTACAGCCAGGTTTCATGCTGAAATATAAAGACTGACATTTAACATTCTTTACACGCAATTTGCCATATTAGTTCTAACAATTATATCTGGATTTGGAGAGCTGAAGCAAACCACGAAATTACTTAAGAGTTGCTGAACTACCTAACTTGTTAGCATCTGTACTATAAAGACAGAAAGACAACAGTATACTCACTCAAGGTTTCCCAAGGCCTTACTCACTTTTATCACTATGTCTATAGTTCTATGTTTCTAGTTCTGGAATATTATATGAACAGTAATGTGTATTATTTTAGATGATGTTTCCTGTTTTTAATCTTAACTGGTGCTAACACCTTTTATGAAACATCCATATATCAAGCAACAGTTTTCATCGAAGTGTCCAGAGTCAAGACAGATCCCTTACTTGATATGATTCCTAGAACCCCCAAGATGGTATGTTAGCTTCTCAGCCTTCCAATCCCTCGCCCCATAAACACACATTATTTACTGTTTATCAGCAATGGGTATCATTTGTCTATTAACCTAACTCATTTAGAACTTACACCTGAAACTCTTCAAAGTTCTCTCTACAACTGAATTATATAATTCCAATAATAACAAACCTCGGTAGTTCTATGACTCCATGGTCTTTCAATATAATTATTTAGCTCTGATCTGTTGCCTCAATAATGTTGTTTTTGGTTCAAATCTAGAAGGTCTCCAGAACATGCACACAACAAGCTGGTATCTGCTTACAAAATACTTTGTAGACATAAAGTTGTTAAAACATACTTTGAAATGATATTTTCATAGCACTTAACTGCATTACTCAGAACTCCTAAGAGAAGTTTTATTTCTACCTGAGGTCCCACCTTTGCACTATCTTAGACTCTCTGTATTACTTTTTACCTTTTAAGACTAACCTACATCCTTTTTTGAACCTGCTTGATACTGCAGATACACCATTAGAAGGTACCCATATAAGCATAATTTTTTAAGTCAGCATATTGTTTAAGATACCTATACAAGATAGATATCCATAATTGAACTAGTGAAGTCCTGATCAGTTCAGTCATCAAAAAAGTTGTCAGCTGAAGGACAATTACATGACTATACAGTCTGTATAGATCAGCCCAAATATTTCTCCACTGAGCTTTTAACAGGGCACAGGAAAAAAAATTAAGCAAAACACACAAACACTGGTTCTGTTAAGTTCTATTTATCGGGCCCTACTAACCTCACTGCATATAAAAACAACTTGAAACAAACAAACAAACAAAAAATCACCAGAAAAGTATATTTTGGTCTAAAGGAGTAGTAACTCACCTGGTTTGAAGAATAAAGGATCATTTTTAAATATTTTCAGTGACTCGATCACACTTTCAAATTTTTCCTTCAAATAATACTCCTCCTGTTCAAATTCCTTGTCTCTCTTGCCAGGTTTTGAATTTCGGCTTTTTACTTCACCTTCGTGTGCTTTCTTTGGTTTGACAGAATCAGTTTTTTCAATGCCTTTACCATCCTTATCTTTTTGTTCTTTATCCTGATTGGGTTTTGTTGGTTTCAATGATCTGTTTGCCTTTTCCTTTTCTTCCTTTACTTTTGCAATATCTTTTTCATAGTGACGAATCCCACTCAGGTGTGAAACTAACAGTCTTGTAGTAATAGTGACCTAGGTAGAATGAACAACATGAGCTCTGTGATTAAACACACAATGCAAACTGATTCACCAGAAAGTAAAACTCAACATGAGGAAGGGACAGAGACATAAGAGCTTTTAAGCATCGTGTATTAAAAGGAGTTAAAATAAATAAATAAGTATATGCACACCACACACTATAAAACTGAAGATCCAAATTTCCAGCGTTTCTTTTTCAAGCAGCAAATATCAGTACTTTTCTATATGATTTCTGGTGTTTTACAGGAAGAGGTAATACAGCACTTGTACACATATGGCTGTGCAATGGCAGGAACAAAATCCAAACAAACAACTATGTACCTTTTCACCCTCGTAGACCTTTTCTGGAAATTCAGGGACGTATTTCTGCACTGGAGCATCTAGGTCCAGTTTCCCCTCTTCCCACAGTTTAGCAATGGCCATCATGGTAAGACACTTGCTAATACTAGCAATTCGCATGATCGTCTCTGGCTTACATAAAACACGATTCTCTACATCAGCATAACCCAAACCTTTAAGACAATAAAAACAGCGGTAAACATTTTTACATAGAGACATGCTGAATTATTTGCAAATTACTAGATTTATTGGCACCTCAAAATATATTTCTTCTAGCTGAACTGAGAAATGAAGCATTGTAAGCATGCTCCTGCTTTAATTAAATGAACAACAGTATTTAGTAGGATAGGTTAATCAGAGCCCATGGTATTAACCAACATCAACCCAAATTAATGATTAAGCACACAAAACAAACATAACCCTAAACAAGGTTGAAGATTAAGTCAAAATTTATCCTCCTGAGGTCAAATATTTAATGTAGGAAAACTAAAGACGACAAAACATAGATTGTAAAATAATTCTCCAACAGTCCTAAATACTCTTTTATTTCTCTAAAATAAAGGTTAAAAACCACTAAAAGGTCTTATTTTATCAATATAGAAATTAAGAAATTACTCAAAAACCTCACAGCAATTACCTAAGCTGTAAAGATCACAAAACAGTCTGTTTCACCACCTTCTAGCCTGACTTCAATGAAAAGACAACTTAAGAATCCCCATATCAGTGTTTTCCCTATAAAACCAATGCATGAGTAGCACTAACTGGAATTAATGAAGCATTACCAGACGCCCAAAGTAGTCTTCATTTTGAGCTGGGTTTGAAGAAAACGTGTAAGTGATGTTTCAGCAGAAAAAGCTATGAAGTACAGTGATGATACACTTGCAGCTTTCAGTACAAACACATTTGTAAAGCCTGCAAGCAATGCATTGTCTGGCTATATAACACAGTAGCCTAATAGTAAACTACTCAGCAACAAAACTTGCCAAAATACAAGAAATAAAATCAATTATATCAGTTGCCTAAGATGTTTTCTTTCATTCCTTTTATGTAAAATTACTACTTGAGCGTTTGCACTGTCTGTGAATGCAAACGCCATACTGCTAAGGAAAATACCTTCTGAAACTCAAATTGCTCTCACCAAATTAGCAAGAAAACAGGTTTGATACCAGTCACAACATACATTTGACTTATACCTGATCCTGTTTTTCCCCCCATGAAGTACGGAGGAGGAAAACAAAATGAGCTAGAAACCTACTAAAACAATGTTATCCACGTCCCAGCTGCCTTTCTCAAGGCAATGCTGTTTTCTGTATCCACACACAGCACTGTACAGAAACCTCCATCATAGCTTATGCTTCCCCACGTAGTTGCCTTGCTATGGGATATGGCAGTCAGGGTGATAAACCACAACCCAGGCACAAGTTCCCTCAAGCACCTTCCTGAATGTCAAGGAAGGGATTCCACAGGAGTCTTAGAAAAACCTCTGCTTTCGTTACATATAAGCTGAGACAAGAAAAAACTATCCTATTTGAAAGATTTTGTGATTGAGTTTGTAGTACAGTTGTCTTTATCAGGCCAGGTACCAGAAATTCTGCTATTCACTTCTGTCACAATAAGAAAAATGGAGAACTATAATCAGCTTTACAGTTATAAAAATATTCATTAATTAAAACACTGTCAGAATAAAGTTAGTTAAAATCTTAGATTTTTTTTCAAATTCTTTAACACCTTCATGAAATACATTTCTTTTTATTACCATTACCTTATTTGTCCAAAAAAGGAAAAAACAAAAACACAACTGATTATGGAAACATTTCTAAAAACAGACATTGTATTTTTTATAATGAACATCAAATGTCTACGATGAGCAAAACTGCAGACTATTTAAAACTAACCTGTATAACCAGAACAATCACTTGCAACTTCTGAAAGGATGACAGTTGTTAAATCTCAGTACCTTCCTAGTAACAATCTACACCTCAGCCAAGAAACAGCAGAGAGATCACCAAATGCAAGTCATTATTACTTTGACTGTCAAGTAAATTCCTAGGGAGAAAACAGGTTTTTAACCTCCCATCACACTTCCACCAGACAACACTACAGGTGTATGCCTGGAGTGCATATACAGTCAAAGACTGATCTGACAAATTAATGAAAGAAACGTTATTAAACATAAACACTGATATATACTAGCATACTCGTGAAGTTGGTATGTTATTGACTCCTGGATGTTAACAGAGTTTACCAAGGAAAGTACCACTTCATGCTCCCTAGGCACCTGTTTCTGACCACTTTCGTGAGACAAGACATCAAGTGGATGAAATCCTGGCCTGAACGGTGTGTCTGAATTGTTCATCACTTCCCAGGAATACACACAACCAGTAACCCCACATACTGACCTTCTGACCAGACTTCCTTTCCATCTACAGAGACTCCAACTAGTATACCTGGGATTCCTGCTTCATCCTGTCAAAAAAGAAAAAAAAAAAAGTAGTGAAAACAAAGAATCTTTACAGTTAATAAAGACCTTCTCCCAAGCTCTAAAGATACAAAAGCAATCCTATAATTAGAAATATGCTTGCACATTGTTGCCACATTATAACTGAAATTATATTAAACACTAGATGGTCCAAACAGGTATAAATTGTTTTCAAGAAACAAAGACTTCAACTCAGCAACTCTGAAAAATACATTTAGCATCGTAATAACAACTTAATGAAAATAACTTATTTCATAATTTAATGAACTTAACGAGCCAGACGCACAAAACTCAGACAAGAGTCCACAGGCAGGCTGTGACCAGCACCACCTCCTAAGTGCACGCACTCCTTCCAGGGGCTGCGTTTCCTTTTTCAGAAGGGCAGCACGCCTTCAGAGCACCCCTTCTGCAGCCCTCACGGCCCCCCCCGCCTTCTTGCCCCCCTCAAGAACTGCTCTCTGGCGCCCGGCCCCCTGGCGGCCATCTTACCGCCCGTGCCCCTCCTCAGCCCGTCCTGAGCGACCCCCCAGCACCTTGATCCTCCGCAGCAGGTCCCGGCTCCTCTCGATGGCCGCGCCGAAGCCCCGAGAGGACGACGCCGGGGTCGCCTCCTCCTCCTCCTGCCCGCCGCCGGCCTCGCAGCCCGCCGGCACCTTCACCCCCAGCGCCAGCCCCAGCGCCAGCCCCCAGCCCCAGGGCCGTCCCCCGGCGCCGCCGCCCCCTCGCCGGGCCGCCGCCAGCCGCCCGGGGGTCGCCGCCTGCCGCAGGGCCCGCACCAGCCCGTACATGGCAGCGCCTCCCCGCCCCGGCCCGCCCCGGCCCGCCCCGGCCCAGGCGGCTCCAGCCGCTCCCGAACGCTCGCTCGGCCGCGCTCCGAACGCGTCGAGCCCCGGCAGGGCCGCACCGCCCGCCCTGCCCCTCACGGCGGCTCCCCAGCCCGACCCCGCCGCCGGAGTACGGGCAGGAAAGCGGGCGGAGAAAGGGCGGGAAGAGGGCGGCCCCGCTGCCCGCCTCATGGAGCTGCGGGGAGCCGGCAGTCCCCCTCAGCCTCCTCTTGGCCAGGCTGGGCAGCCCAGGGGTCCTCAGCCCCTCCTCAGAGGGCATAACACCAAGACAACCAAACCAAGAAACACCAAACGTTTTAACTGCTAGATGAGCGTATTTAATCTAAATTAATAAGAAATTATTAACAAAGGTAGAATTTCCAAATGCCAGGTTTAGAGTCAAGTTTCAGCCTACAACAGTGCTAACAGCATTGAGCGTTGGCTCACTGAAGGTTTTCCATGTAGTTGCTCAAAGACCAGAGAGACATGCCAAGTGCCCTCCAAATTACACTTTTAAGTATCTCAGACAGGTTTTAAAGTATCTCAGACAAGTTTCCTTTAAACTTTCCCCATACTGGTTGCCAATAAACTTTTAATAGCTCTCTTTCTAATGATCTGAATGTTGACTTAATAGCTAATTGGACCGAAGGGTGACCAAATCATAATATTTATTACTCAAGAAAGCAGGAGAATTTTCAGTGTATCAACAGCTTGTGATCGATATGCTGTACATCATATCAGCTAGATGCAAGACCCGTCCAATAACCAGGACTCTTGTGAGCTTTGCCAAGTGGATAAATCTGCAGACTTGGGATCCTCAGAGGAGCCCTTCATTAGCAATTAAGGGGATTTTAAGTGCCTACTGCAAAGGCAAATCCAGAGCCACTCAACAGTGTTTGTGGAATTGTTAGTCCATGTGTCTAACCGGGTCATCAAAACATCTTTGTTAGCATTAAGATACTCAGTCATAAACCTTCCTATTCAACAGTGCTGTGAAATTGCTAATTACAGCAGATGATGATCTTAGGTTCCCTCCTTCCATTAACAGTTCATTTCAGTCTTTTTTTTTTTTTAAAATCACTTATTACTGCTGCTCTTTATGATTGCAGACTACCTAGATCAAGAGTCAAATGCAATAGGGAAGGACAGTGAGGGACTGATTTATATGATATGGTCCCAAATGTCCATGATGTTATATGATATGGTCCATGATGTGTAGAAAATCCTAGGGCTGATACTGAAAGTAGCTGAGCCCCTGACATACTTTGGAAAATGCAGTGGTGTACAAGCAGTTGAGAAATGATCAGAGTGACCTTTGTTTTCAGCTGTTTGAAGTAAGTCCTTTTAAGAGAATGCCTTTAACTAGACTGTTCTGAAGACCTTAAACCTTGCAAATACAAAGTAGATTGACCAGGATTACCATTACATAGCAATGCAGAAAGGTCCTTGTGCTGCAAACCCAGCATCCAGTTTGATGGATTGTGCATTGCTTTGCCATTTCTTTCGTGGAGCTTTTCTGGGGTATCAAGACAATAACAGACACATATACCCATTACAGGATTGTTGAACAACAGCTAAGAATCTTTAATAGGACCACTCCCTGAATGTTATAAATGTTGACAAAGAATAAAAGTGCTTATAAATGGAAAAAAAAAATGAAAAAAGGAGCTGTATTTGTAAGCAAAAGTGGGTAACCTGTCCTTCTAGAACTCTGCATATGCTATGAGAAATTTCTGAGATGCTAACCTAAGGCATATGATGTCCTTCTTCATGTCTGCTGATCTCAAAAACTGCAGAATTTTGCAAGAAGTCAGGCTAAATAGCTTTCATGTGTGAAGTCAAATGTACACCAGATGATCCACACTTCACTGCAGGCATTTATTCTCATTACTGTTTCTCAGTAAAACACAGTTGTTTGTCATGGTACCAATTCATACTCAAATGGTCCAAGATGCTGTATTTGCTTTCTAGTAACTCATTGTTGCTGCACTGAACTGTCCCAGATAGCATTTTGCAGCAGGACGATTCTCTTAATTCTTAATTAACCTGCTTAGCAGGAAAACTTTGACACCACACTTTTGAATATGCCTAAGCCAGAAATAGATTGTGTCATTATTCTCTGATTGCTTTAGCGAAGAGTTTTGCATTAAATCCAGAAGCACAAGATGGCCTGCCCTTATCTGTTGCATCTTGGTAAAGTTCTAAGGTGTTGAGAAGTCTCTACACTCACTAATAGCAATAGAAAATTTTCATTAATCTCCTGAGATTTTAAGTTTTGTAAAGACTTAAACAACTAACTTCTAGATCTAAAAATGTTGAATCACATGGAAAATAGCAGGTAAAAGCTAAAATTGTCAAAAAATGAATCTGCATTTGTGCCAGATAAAATGAAGAAAAACAGGAAAGCAGCAATTAAATAAGTCATCTACGTATATGTACACAGATATAGGTGAAGCTGATGTTGATGGAAGATACAGAGTAAAGGGATAATGATTCCCTTGATCACACAATGTTTCTAAAGATTATTTTAAAAAAATCTAATTTTGTAAAGATGACAAGAGGAACATTAGGCATAGACAGAAATCAAGCTCTGATTTCTCTCTTTTTCAGAAGCATTTTCATTTATTTGAGAACCACGACAATTTTTATTTCCGTCTGGTTTGACACATTCATACAGCAGATGGCAGTAAGAAACTTTAGTTTAACCACTTAGCAAAAAGGACAGTTCCACTACAGCTGGATCTCTTGTGGTTGTCACGGTCTTACAGAATGGAGTTGCTCTTATAGACTCCTCACCCATTTACATTATTTGCTTGCTCTTGGTCAGTAAGCAGTTCTCGGGATATTTATAAAGTAAGGTAACACCTGCCTGCCTACAGTACATGTACCATTACATTAACACTAAAACAGTTAGACCCAGCCAAAAACCAGGTATCTCTTCCTGAACAGATATGTAAATAGGTGTGTACTTACAGTTTGATGCTAAGATTAAAGTCTTCTCTGAGCTTTTTTTTTTTTTTTTTTGAACTAAGATCATGAGTTGGTGAATTCTCCAACTTAGCCCACAAACATTAATCAGGAACAAATCTTGAAACATGCAAAAGATGTCTGAAGCAAGAGAAAAAATAGCATTAAAAACATTGGATTTTTAGACAGAGACCAATGTGCTTATCTTCAGCTGTGTTTGACCTATGATTCAGACATTTGTTTATCTTTATTCCTTGAGGAGTTCAGTTAGCAGCACTGATCCTGCTGTCGTCAGACCAGCAGCACAGTTCTGCCATACCTAATGTCCCCATCACAAATAAACAAACAAAGCAGCAGCAGTGGTGGTCCCCAAGCCCAACCAGGAGCCCAGCAGGACCGGTGGCTGGTCCTGCCTTCTAAGCAGCAGCTCATACCTGGACTTATATACAGCACTACAGGTTGGCCAATGCTTTGTTGTTGTTGTTTGCTTTTTACACACACCATAAAAGAAATGTAACTCTCCCTAATTTACTCATTTTTTCTGTGTGCTGAGGATGTGTCACTTGGGAATTATTTACTTTCAATAAAATAGAAAACGAAAGTTTCATAGTGCCACATTGCTACTTCCTTTGTTTTATGAGTTGCATGCAGTCTGACAGAGATCCTAGAAACAGGATGGAGCCTGGGAAATAGTTTGCATGTCAGGGAAAGGAATGCTGAAAAGACTGTGCTGGAATTACAGACCATCCAAAGGGCACGCACATTTCTTTTTCTTTCTTCTTTGCAGAAACATTAGTTTTGAAACTCCAGTTTCTCAGGGGTGATTTCCTCATACTTGTAATTCAAAGCCTGCTTTAAACCTCTTGGGACTCATGAAAAAAAATTGTCATCAGCTGAAAATAAGCAATGAAGGAACATTTGGGAAAAATATCAGTGTAAAAAAACAATGACAACAGCAACAACAACAACAAAAAAAACAACACAAGAAACCACACAGAATTGTTTCCTGTTTTTCCTGAAGTTCTCCTCCAGAGAGGGATAAAAAATTTCATCCCTGAGAATGACTTCATATTTATCATTAAAAATTCAGTTGCTGTGTATAATCTTTTAACCCTCTCCAGCTTTTCTCTCCACTCTGTGGGTAGATGTACAATATACCATGGAAAATGTTGTCTTTCATGACCACTATCCACATGAATGCAATAGGTACCAGACAGCATCATTGCCTTCAACTTTTCCAGGCATATCTTTTCAGACTGAAATAGGTTGCTAAAAAAAACAAACAAACAACAACAACAACAAAAAACACACCCACAGAAGGTGTAAAACACCTGAAGAATTAAGCATATTAACCCTAAAGTATCATTCTGATGCTCATATGCCCAAATAAACAATTATAAAGTTCATGCATTTAGGAAAGCTTTCCAGCTTGCTCTAAGAGGAGCTCCTCACAACTGGGTAGTAAGTACTTCTCTCCACTCCTCCACAAAATAAAAACCTCAATAAAATGAAGAAGTCCCAGACAACTATGCATGAAGAAGCATGGCAGTGAGAACTGTGACTGCCTTACATTGCCTGACTTACTGGGGAGAACAGCTGACCATTCAGTCATGCTCAACTGCTAAGTTTGAGTGCCACCTCCACAGCACGTATCTACAAGTAAGGAAGAACAACAGGCACAATTGCTTTGTCAAACAGAGCAGCAGGAGGAAAAAATGTTTCCAGATCTACATGAATTGTCACACACATCCCAGTGTGAACAACACAGTCCTGACTTGCACTTACCATCTTTATCTGTCCTTCTAGATGGAAGACTTGATTTTTCTCAGTAACTATTCTAGCAATTTTTCCAAACCCTCCATTATTTGAAGATACAGCATGTCTTTTTACTGGTACCTATTGTCACAAGCAAATGCTTTTCTGCAGTTCACACAAAATACTCATCTAGCTATATGTGCATGCTGGCTTCTATCCCATTTTCCACACATTCACTGCTATGACTATCATTTTTTTTGGTGGTTTCACCTACCTGTGCTGCAATTACACCTTCATTTTGCTCTTTGCTCTGCAGACATCTCCTGTGCCACTAAAAACACTCTTCGTGAGAACTGAGCACAGATAACTCAAACTGCACAGGCTAGTCAAAAACAGGAAAAAGCCTCTTATCAAATTAGTAACATCTAAGATATTTGGGTGGAGGCATTTGGCACTGGCCTTGCATATTCTTATGGGAATGAGTCCATGCATACCATACAGACTCCATTCTTTTGCTTCATATCATTGTTCCCAAGCTGAGACATGTTTTGAAAGAGCTTCTCTGTAGATCTGTAAATGCACAATTACCAAACGCTACACAGATCAGTAAGAAGGTATTTTATTCTACTCCTTTCTATACACGTAATATAACTGTACATCAAGTCAATTGATTTTGCACAGATTTGTGCTGCATCAGGATCATTGCAAAAACTCAAGTAGGTATTTTTGTACCCTTGCATGCAGAGCTATGAGAAACAGCTAAGACTATTTTAGAAACTTCACTACTGAGGGAAGGCAACTACCTGGGATGACTGACTTCTGCAGTAAGCACCAAGTGGGGGATAGTTTGGCCCTCCTGCCACTTGGAAAAACTGATCAACTGCTTGAGTTGGAAATACTATCATTTATTTCTTTGACCTTGAACCAAACCAGAACATGCCGTCAGCACAGAACAGTTCCCTGTTTTAGGTGTTATATATACCATCTGGCATATAGTAGTGTATGCCACGCTCACCTGCACACACACATACTTAACTTACAGTTGTACTTTAAAGTGTGATTAACAATAAAAAAAAGAACAGTTTTACTACCTGCACCCTCATCTTAATATCTGCCAGTCAGCTGGATTTGTTTCATCACATTGTCTCTAACAATAATCTTGTAGTGGGAAGGTTTCAAGATATTGATGAAAGCATCAGAAGAGGATCAAGCTTAGTACTGAGGCTGAAGGGGAAGCTGTGCTCTACTTGATAACATTTTTTTCCAAGTGGTGTAATGAGAGCTAACAAGCTTCTACATGACTTGGTGCCTGTCAAATTTAAAAAACAGGTGTGAGTAAAAAACATTTCATATATGCACAGCTGGTGTTTTTGTAAATTCTCAAACAGGAAAACAAAATAGAAACTAAGGGAAATCCCCACTTTATTTGAGAAATATATTCGTAACTGAAACAAAGGGACACACTTAAGTTTTGCTGTTTGACTGAAGTAGAGAGAGTAATTCCTTCATTATTGCCTCAAAGGCAAAACAGACATAGGGAAAAGAGGAACCGGGACAACAGATGTCAGAGCTTACTGGGTTTACTGTATTTTAAATAGGGATTTGAAATCTTTCACCTTTAATACAGCATCTGGGTGTCCTACTGAGACCAACATAAACTGCTACATGCTCAGCACCTTTGAGCATCAGTCTCCTTCTGTAGAAACTGAAGTACAGCATTGCAATCCTAGCTGGGGACAGCTGTTTATTTTTTAAACCTACATACTAAATGGTCACAGCAGCTAATGACCCAGCAATTTTGACTCTAGAGAGAACTTCCTATTGTGCAATGACTCTATAAAGCTCAATCCTACAAGAGCGAGACTTTGCTCTAATGGAACTGTTTGATTAAGGTTTAGTCAAACGGGCAGGCCTTAGTTGTATATATA
This sequence comes from Anser cygnoides, assembly GCF_040182565.1. Lineage (NCBI taxonomy): Eukaryota > Metazoa > Chordata > Aves > Anseriformes > Anatidae > Anser > Anser cygnoides. The sequence continues at coordinate 14,920,506 of NC_089883.1, forward strand.
CACCATGTATGCGTATGGCCACAGTTGTATATGCACTTGTCTGGTTTGGTAAAGGGAACTTCTTTGAAACAACTTAGCTAAAATGGCACAAACCCCTGTATCACAGCATCATCTAGGTTGGAAGAGACCTCCAAGGTCATCAAGTCCAAACTCTGACCTAACACTAACAAGTCCTCCACTAAACCATATCACTAAGCTCTACATCTAAACGTCTCTTAAAGACCTCCAGGGGTGGTGACTCCACCACTTCCCTGGGCAGCCCATTCCAGTGCCTAACAACCCTTTCTGTAAAGAAGTTCTTCCTAACATCCAACCTAAACCTCCCCTGGCGCAACTTTAGCCCATTCCCCCTCGTCCTGTCACCAGGCACGTGGGAGAATAAGCCAACCCCCACCTCTCTACAGCCTCCTTTAAGGTACCTGTAGAGAGCAATAAGGTTGCCCCTGAGCCTCCTCTTCTCCAGGCTGAACAAGCCCAGCTCCCTCAGCCGCTCCTCATAAGACTTGTTCTCCAGACCCCTCACCAGCTTGGTCGCCCTTCTCTGGACTCGCTCGAGCACCTCCATGTCCTTCTTGTAGCGAGGGGCCCAAAACTGAACACAGTACTCGAGGTGCGGCCTCACCAGAGCTGAGTACAGGGGCACAATCACTTCCCTAGACCTGCTGGCCACACTGTTTCTTATACAGGCCAGGATGCTGTTGGCCTTCTTGGCCACCTGAGCACACTGCTGGCTCATATTCAGCCGACTATCCACCAATACTCCCAGGTCCTTCTCTGCCAGGCAGCTTTCTAACCACTCATCTCCCAGCCTGTAGCTCTGCTTGGGGTTGTTGTGCCCCAGGTGCAGGACCCGGCACTTGGCCTTGTTGAACTTCATACAGTTGGCCTCAGCCCATCGTTCCAGCCTATCCAGATCCTCCTGCAGAGCCTTCCTGCCCTCGAGCAGATCGACACACGCACCTAAGTTGGTGTCGTCTGCAAACTTACTGAGGGTGCACTCGATCCCCTCCATCCAGACCATCGATAAAGATATTGAAGAGGACTGGCCCCAGCACTGAGCCCTGGGGGACTCCACTATTGACCGGCCTCCAACTGGATTTGACTCCATTCACCACAACTCTCTGGGCCCGGCTACCCAGCCAGTTTCTAACCCAACGAAGCGTACACCAGTCCAAGCCAAGAGCAGCCAGTTTCTCAAGGAGAATGCTGTGGGAAACAGTGTCAAAAGCCTTACTGAAGTCAAGGTAGACCACATCCACAGAGTGATTGTATAAACCATCTGCACTCAATTTAAACTTGGATTTCATAGTTTTTCTTTATTTCAGTCCAAATTGTTAATAGCAAATAATTGACAAAAATAATGGATTCAGAATAAACCCTTCCAACTGATCCTTTTGCTAGCTGTGGAATTCCTAATGCCTGCAATAGATAAACTGATAGGGAAGCAGAGGGAGGAATCAGTAACTTAATTGCTCAAAATGGCAACATTTGCTCCTACTCCTCCAGATACAAAGACATACAGGCCTGTGTGCTTTTTATTGTTAACCTACAACAATAACAGTTAATTTCAGAGCAGAGCACCTCCCATGGATTAACAACCCATTTGGGTCCCCTAGGCTGCATCTTGTACCTACAAACCTTTCCATTCAGTCATTAATCTCCAGGAAATGCTCCACACTCAGACACATCTGTGTGCAAGTAATAAAAGCACAGACACCTTTGCTAAATGCTGAAAAGCAGCAACTAAGGACAGCATTTGTTGTTGTTTTTTTCAAGTCGTCATGATTTCCCTGTTAAGATAATTGATAATGAAGTCCTAACTTACAGAAACTTAACCTAGATTTTGCTGATGTAGCAGGAATCACTGTCAGAAAAGATTTTGTACTTATTTGTATGGGAAGAGCTCCTATATATTGTGCTTTAAAACCAGAGGAGGGGTAACAAAAAACGTAACATTCTCATGCCACCTTCCTCGTCAGGGGAATGCTGTACATGCAGGAACAAGAGGGTGCTATTGGAACAGGACAAGGCATAACTATATGGAAGCATTTGGAAAGGAGGATTCACTCTTCCATAAATCAGCTTCGTGCTGTCCACCTTCCTGACTGGCCTTTGGCCCCCTGTGCACAATTCTGTCTTATCATTCCCCTTTTAGCTGCTTTCTCACCTAGTTCATTTTCTAGTTTTTTTTTCATAGATAGCCTGCATAAATTACATCATCCCTTTATCCTATTTTATACTGTGCACGTGTACAATACTTTCCTTTTTACAATAAACAATCACAGAATCCTGTATGTTGGAAAAGACCCTTAAGATCATGAAGTCTGCTCAATCTTTTTAAAGGAGATGCTGTTTAACCTGTATGCAGCCATTCCTCAAACCAGCCAAGAGAGGGAAAAAGCAGTACTCAGGTGCCCTGAAAGGCCAGAATATTCATATCCAAAAAACTATGTGATGTCCCTTCAGTTCATCACACTGTGAGTCAAGAAATAACTGTGAAGAAAGCATTTTCTGTGCATCTAAGACTTCTGTCTGCTTCTGTCTCACATGGTTTCTGCTCTCATATAAATTAACTGGGATATCTAGTTGCTCACTGAGTTCCCCTCATTATTAGAGGTAACCTGCATTTATTCCATTAAAAAATATGTAACAGTTTTCTCTACATCTCAGACTTGCCAGTTTGTAAACTATGGAGGTTTGCAACTGAAGCCAAGAAACTTAAGCAAACTTGTCTGGATTTTTCCATACCATACTCTTGGAAAGCACACAACCCACTATGAAGAAAGAACATTACACAGCTTTCCACCGCTAAAAGGAACTAATCCTGTATACATCACATATATATTTAAAGCACTATTTTTTCAACTATTCAACTATATTTTCAACTATTTTTTCAACAACTTTGCCCCTTTTGCTGTAATTCCCACATAATCTTTCAGCTCTTGTTTTATTATTAAACAAGCCAGAAATATGGAAAAAAATAAGCATCTAAAAGAAGTATTTTCCCAAGGACTGATCCAGGTAGAATTTTTTCCCCTTTTTCTTTTTTTTTAGCTTCTTCGCTGGCTAGTTACTTTCTCCTTTTGCTGCCACTAATAGGATATCGCAGCAGTCATATGCAGCCCAGCAAAACATATTCCAACAACATTGACAGTATAGTGAAGTTTGCCAATTTAATCCCAATTTTGAACACCATCAGTGATGGCAGAAATCTGTCAGTATGCACAATACCTTTTACAGAGTCAGATTTCTCAGTCAGGTGCTAGAGCTCTGACAGACAGAGCTCTATAGGTGCAGGCTACTGTTTTAACTTCACTTCTTAAAGACATGGGCTTAGATGTCACTCTTACCTCTGTCTCTCCTATTTAACAACTCACATTTCTGTGAAAGTAAGGAACCATTAATAAGCTAGAAACAGAATGCCTGTGAGTGTCCCGGTGGAAGGAAAGGCACACCCTGCAGCAGGCCTTGCTTTTTCCTACGTATCAGAGAAATCCCACGAGGAAAGCCAAGAGAACTCAAACGCATCAGTATCTGAAAAAAAAAAAAACTTCACTGTGTGTTTAAAATCAACCACAAGACATGAAACTGCAAGAAGGCAGGTTCTGCCAGTTCCAGTGCTCTCAGTACTGCTTATCTAGCTGGAAGAAAACTCACAAAACAACCAAGACAATTACAGAGCATGGCTGCACAACAATGGTAGATTTCAGTCTGTCAAATGTTTCCGCATTGAAGAAAAGGGCGAGTCACACTCCAAATTAAGACACACATACTGGGGAATGCTCAATGAGGCAGGGTTTTGCCATTTAACAAATTTTAGAGTTAACATTTCTGACAAAGTAGCTTCAAGAGAAATTCCTATTTGTTTGGCATAGAGTTAAATCAGAACCTGACTTACGTATTTTACAAGCCAGCACTTTCTAGTTTCACGAGTTCTGTCTGATCAGGCATTGCAGGCAAACAATCCACAACGGCTAGTGGCTTACGAGGTACGGTGGAAACAGATTTTTCATATTCCAGCAAATACATATATGTATCCATTTATGTGTCTGTTGGTAGTCAGCCAAAAATGCCACTCAGGGTGATTCACCTACATATCCACTGTTCCCCTCTGCTCTCCTTGGAAACAGAGAGCTTTTATTCGCTTGTTACAATGGTTTACGCCATTACCTACAACAATACGCTTTGGGGAAGTCTATTCTAGAAATATTTTTTTAGATTAATTCCTATCTCCTTGCTTGCAAATTCTTGCCCTTTTGATGGGACACGATCTCACTAAGGCATTAAAACCACAGCCTCCCCCCTACCTTTGCACACAGTAAGAGGTGATTTCAGGCTTTCTAAACCACAGAACAGTTTGTGGTCTCCTAGAAAGCAAACAGTTTTAAGCAGCAGTCTGACCTTACTCAGGCACATGGTTTAGGTCCCACGCACGGACCATGGGACCATAAAAGCAATCCAGTGGAGCACGCAGCACACTGCTCTGGAAGACTCATGGCCAAGAGCCATGAACTCCTCTGATCAGTTCTCAGCTCTACCTAGCATAGCACTTCCTACTGCAAACAGCCCTACTGTGCCACAAGGCTTGAACTCTTAGAGCCCAGTTATCTGACACTGTATCTTTGTACTACGGTACAAGAAAGATTAGTTTAACTTACCTCTGCACATCTTATATATGGAGCTTTACACTGTCAGCCTCCAGTAAAAGCTTAAGATACTGCCAGAGCTTTGTAAGACGTATTTTGCTTCCCAAAATCACTTACATGAGAATGTGAAGCCACAGATCTCCTTTCCATTCAGGATGACTTGGTAGCAGCCAATGAATCATGCAGAGGTGTGCCATGTTGCAAAGTTCTCCCTTTCATAACACAATCAAAACAAAAGCTAAGGCCAAAGAGACTAAGATCAGCAGATCCTCCTTTTCTGACTCCCACTTAACCTGACACCATCATGTAATACTTCATCCTTTCACCACTACACAAGCTCCTGAGAAAGTCACCTGGTTTCAGTTACTTGCTAAGGAGATTCTTTGATGATCTGGAGGGCTACCTCTACCTGCCTCCTACCAAGCTCCTTACTGCTAGAAAGATGGACAGCATCAGCTTTCAGCAACATACTACAGGAAAAGAAGGGATGAGAATTATTTCTGAAGTTTCTCATTGACATACCTTGTAATTCAAATAAAAATGCCTAGACATGCTGAAATTAGCAACCAGTAGAGACAAGTTAGGTGAAAGGATCTCTCATGAACTTGGCACATCATTTTGAAAAGTTTATCACCATTGTCAAAGTAAATTAACACATTAACAGTTAAGATGTACAAGTACATGGTAGCATTTCGAAGAACACAGCTGTAAGGGCTCACTTCCCACAGAAGCCTATGTCATACAGAAGTCATACAGTGCTTCTACTGAAAACAGTTTTGATCAATAAGTAATAATTTTTGAAATTCTTGTCTTCCCTTGAGTGGTGGTTGCTGTCTGCACCCATCTGGGAATACAATCAAGTGGTTGGGATAGATTCCTGCAGTACAGTTCTCAAATGGCCCTTTTAAGCAGCTGCAGGTCCACGTAAGTCCAAACCACTGCATTTCTTTGCATTTTTATACTTTTATACATTAACTTGATAGCAAAGGAGAAACTGAAAGCCGACGTGGTAATGATGCATCTCAATGACATACAGCACACGTGTGCATACTTTACACAGCAATACACAGACAGGTAACTAAATGATGAAAAACAAATCACAGTAGAGTAAAATTTAAAAAATGTCCTAAAATGTGCATTTTATTCCATATCATTATACAATGTTTACATACAGGTATACTTTTTAAACTGCTCAAAAGAAAGTGTGAAAAATAAAGTGAGGCGAATATCGATTTATAAATTCCACCCCCTCCCCAAGCTCCACACAAATAAAATACATTTTAAAACAATCTCTTCCAAATTTGTTTTGTCCTGAATTTATTGAATCTTTCATTTCAACATGAAAAATACAATCGAACGAATACTCAAGGTGAAATGTTGACCTACACTTCTGTAATGAGTTGGAAGTACATAATTTAAAACCTTCATAAGCCTTTGCTTTTTGCTGCTGCTTACATAACCTTTGTTTTATTGAATTAGAAGGCACAGAAAGTCCAAATCCTCACAGATGAGTAAAATTCTGATAAAAATAAATTACTATGCTGGACTACTCCTGACTTATCTGGTATCACACAAAAGAAGTTAGTAAAACCTTTTGTTGAAAATAGCACCATTTCCACTTAATCTCTTTTGAATATGTATCATCATTCTTGTTAAAAGTTGTGGTGGCACTTGAGGTGGGACACTTTCAGACAGCCAGGGTCCTTCAAAAGACCAAGCACATCAAATTACTGAACTCTCTACAAAGTGTAGGTAACATTTTGTTGGGAAATGGCACATTTAAACCGTAACTTATTAGCTTAACCCGCATATGGCTTGCCCATTTTGGTGTTTCCCTGACCCCTGCCTGATAATTTAGCTGATGTTCTTGTGACTGTGGTGAAACTAAAATAACGACATGTTTATGGGGCTTCGCGGCAAGCAGGTGTAAAAATAACAAATAATGTGGTTGCTGCTAAGAAGGTTTTCACATGTTGTTTAACTCCAGTAAAGTTTGATCCAGCATCTGATGCATATTAAGGTTTTCTTCTTTGGCATGCGCCACTTTCTCTGTTGTGGGATTAGAAAATCAAAACATGAATAGTAGTTCTTCAGAGGCACTGATTCTCAGAATATGAAGGCATGCAATGATCATTTCTAATCAAGGGTTTATAAGGTAAGAAATGTGCATGCTCATAAATACTGATATCTCCAGACAACTCATCTAGACATAATTCCAAATTAATAGAACAAATGGCAAGCAATGCAAGTTTAGAACTGTTTGCAGGTACATTTGTTAATAAAATGCACTGCCAACAGAAATGAGGTTCTTGCGTGTTCTAGAAGCTCTTTGCTATAGGAAACTGAGACAGTGAATGGATTTTATTTTTTTTAATTAGGGCAAGAAGAAAATGATAGAGTTCTTCGCAGACCCATAACTAAGGTTAATTTATTTCAAAACTTGCAAAGAACAAACAAGAAATTAAAACCAATCTCCCCTTCAGTCAAGTGACTTTTAATAAATGTATTTTTTTCTACAGCCTAAAAAGTTAGTAGTTTTATGTTGCATGCACATTTTTATAGGACTGTCATTTTAACACACTTATATGATACAATAAACAAGCACAGTGTTTTAGAACTGCATCATACCAGAATCCAATAACAGTAACTTCATACTAATGCAAGCATACCTTTAAACTGACCAGGTATTTTCAGGTAGAGCTCTCATTCCTAGCATTTTTTTTCCTTTTTTTTTTTTTTAATCAATAGCTTTTTTATTTTTGAAATTAAATGCAAGACCATTTCATAGTAATGCAAAATTAATGCATTAAAGTCTCCAGATAACAAAACAGCTGTAATTATACTTTGTGTTGGTTCTGAAACATGAATCCTGGTGAACATTTTTCTCTCATCCACTTTCTAGTAAAACTCCCAGGGCCAACTCATGACATCAACAAAGCAGCGGGTCTCTCCACAAGAAAGGCTGCTACTTTCTGGACACTTAGCTAAGTGCTGTTAAGTGTTCACTGAAGTGGAAAGGAGCTATTGCACAACCAAAGTAACAGCATACTGCTCGTCTGAAGGAGGCGTGAATACAGATATACAAAAGCCGCCTCAGAAGGAGCATTTGTGTATTTTTCCAAAATAAGATTAGAATTTAATCCATTAATATACCACAGAATCAACAATCTGAAAAATCAATGTCTATGTTTCTTGCTTATTTCTACATTTACTGATTCATTCTTGAGGAACTTTTGGAAGAAGCCGTTTTTAAATAAGTTAACAACATAGTCACAACAAAGTTTAATCCTCATTCAGTGCCAGCTTTAGTTCATTAGTTAGGCGACTGTTTTGCTCAAGTTGCTGGTAGAGTTGGTCTGTACAGGCAGCAAGCAGGTTAGAAGGAAAAAGGCAGAATGAAGACAGATTAGACAGAGAAAACAGGTAAGTAAGTTAATAAAGAAACTGGTCACACCACAGACAGTTCAGTAACAGAAACATTTTACCTTTGTTTCCTAGAACTCTGGTAATTAAATAGCTACTCCAAGGAACAGCTACTATAACCTGCAAAGGACTTGCTAAAACTCCTATGCAGAGAACAGCTGTGAGACAGGCAAATGGGAATACAAATGGAAGAACAGCAGCTATATTCCTAGAAGAATGAAGTCCTGCTTTAACCTTCATGAACAATGCATGGAAGATTTGTTTTATGAGTGCCAATTTTCTTTGTGCATTTTTCACGATGTGGTGGAACCTCATCCATCAGCTATCAGAATGCAACTGTGTCATAACCAGTTTAACCAACAGCAGGAGAGATGCTGAGAGCATGAACTGCCTGCCCCTAGGTTTGACTCTCATTGTATGCCTTTACTGTGGAATCTGAGAGCCCAAATGGTATTTTTGATGGGTAAACTTATTGTTATCACTGATATTAACACACTTCAATATCTGTAAATTGTCCAGTGGTACTTTATAAAGAGACAACCCCAAAACACTTGGTGAACGTGAAATGGAAGTGGGAAAATCTGCACAGCTTGAATACAGCAAATTGACAAGATGGTTCACTTCCATGGTCAAACAGAACACCCACAGCTATGATGCAACAGTGAATTTAGTGAGTTCTGCAGAAAGAAGTTCTCTGATGGTTTTTGATGATTGTTTTTTCTCTAATTGTCTATATTGGTCTCAATAGTCTAGATTCAAACAGTACTCCTGACCTCTTGATCCCAGATTATTCCACTACGGGAAAAGACTGGTTCTTTTCCACAAGATTCTTAACAGCTTTCACAGAAATCCTCTTCCCCTGTGGGGTTTGGACATAACAGCCCACAGCAATAGCAAAGCTGTTTTTTTGTTCTGTTTTGTTTTTTAAAGCAGTGAGTTACTCCATACAACACACTTGCACTGAGTGGCAGCTCCTGACAACTTCTCCCCACAGCCTAAACTCTGACAGCCAGCTCAGTAAAAGAAGGACACATTTCACAATTCTGTTCTTGGTCCAGTAACAATTGGGTTTTTGTCTCTACTATGAGGATAACATTTGACACTAAGACACACATGGAAAAAACATCGAGACATCATAATAATAAAAATTCTACTTTGGCAAAATGTATTTAGTTGTTATTCAAATACGACAACAGAATTTGAATCACAAACTTGATGCTTACCTTCATCACAGAGAATTAATTAATCTCTTGGTTTGAGGCAGAGACTTCCAGTGTTTCTCAACATCCAAAATGAGACTAAAACCCCAGGTCAAGTGTGGAAATGTTGTGAGCATAAAGTCAGCTCTTGATTACCTGTACACAAGTCTGGCTAGGTTGCAATTTATCACGCAGATAGAGCCAAAGGTCCTGGCTCTGTATGGAGCCACCTTGGGCCAAGCAGTGTGTTTGACTTCTGGTGCACAACCCCTGAAGTTCAGCCTCAGCAGAGCTACCTTTGCACATCACATAGCCCAGGCAAATGAAATGTCAGAGCCAGCTTTGCACTTCTGTCAACCACTTGCGTATGCTACTACCTACACATGGCCAGACCTTGTGGGATGTACGGTCTACTGTACAGGTCAGGTCCAAGGGTGACAGCATGCTGAAGTACAGTGCACTGAGAAACCTGAACAGCTCCATGGAGTTAACATCAGTGTAGCACAGCCAGCTACAGATTCTGTGGGCAGCTACCTGGATATACGCACTTTGCTACCCATTTCTAATCCTCTGTCCAGGCACTCATCACCCCACGGTGCAGATGACTGATGATGCATGTTTGAACAGAAGTTTTTAATTAAATACTGACATTCAGAACAACTGTGAACTTTCCATCTTTTTTTTTTTTTTTTTAATATTACTAGGTTTCTACATTGCGTTTTTCTTTTGTTACTTCTTTAGAAACAACAGTATTGCAAGGAAAAAACATTACTGACAATAAATGAAATTCAACAGATTAAGGGGTTGGAGTTGCTGTAGCACAACATACACTGGTTAAGCTGATAAATGACAGGGCCATGTTCTCCGTGACATTTGCATATGTGAAGTTAACCACATTAGCTTCAGTCATTTTACAAATGCTCATCCAATTATAATTGGTTAACCTTCACACTGAACATTTTATTTTTCAGTTGCAATACACCAAGTGTATTCACTTACTGTATCTTAACTGGTAAGTAATAAGTTATTGAACTCAAGTAACTGTACAACCTGTGATTGCTGATAGGTATCCCAAGAAAGCCACATTTACAAGATAAACTAGAACTCAGCTGTGCTACGTTTGGAGATTACTTAGCCACTGCAACTTAGGAACTTTAGCAATATATGCAGTAACAGGTGTAATCAGAAATCAATTTAGTTTAAACTGATTCACCTGAATGTGAACTGAAAAATAACTTCTCATTGTGAAGAAAATGAAATTAAAATAAATAGGTTAAACTTCCTAGTGGCAAACAGCTACAAAAAACAAGGTGTCGCTATTTAATGTTTCATACTCAACTAGGCACTACCAAATCAACTGAAAGTCAACGTTTAAGCTTTCAAACCTGAAATCAGTGTAGCATTGTACCAGAATCATCACATTATTACGTTAATAATGAGAAGTTTCCTGTTCCAATTTTAAGACATTTCTCATGAGTCTAGAATTCAAACTCTCAAATCTGAGCTAAGTACAAGAGTGAAAATCTACTGAAATCTCTACTGAATTTTCAATCACATCCTGCCACTCAAGAAAAGTCTAATGAAAAAGTAAGCACACAGTATCTTCACTGACCAATCAAGGTGCAAAAGAGGGGAAAACTTTTTGCAGAGTATTTTGAATTTTTGGTATTGCCCCTTTAAATCTCTCAGATTTAAGCTCAAGATCAAACATATTGACATAAAAACGGGAAATCTTCAGCATCAAGCTTGCAGAAAATTTTGGGCTTTAAAGTGAAAAATCTAATGTCAAGGGCTTAACTGCTCTCAGCTACGCTCCCACGACCAAGTGACCTTAAGGCAGTAGTGTTTTTGTAGATTTTGGCCCAACAATAACAACTGAAAAAATTCACATTAAATTTGTCATTTTATCTGCATCATAGTTAGGAAAAGAGTGAGACCATAACTGGTCAGTATTAACCCCAGAATATCACGAATGGTATCCTCATCCCATAGACTCCTGTCGCTGGCTTTGCATTGTCAACAGGCAGGCAAAATTGTTTGTAGAAGAAAAATGGATGCATCAACAAAAATTAAATCCCTAATGGCAAAAAAGTATATTCTTTTTTATTAATAACTGAAATGGCTCTTTAAATAAATAAAAGGCAAGGGGATAGCAACAGGGATACAGCTGGGATGTTTATTTTACATTGAGAGATGTAGAGTTTCTGTACAATAGAGCACAAAAAGCATATTCCGAGACAGGTGCTAGAAGGACAGAGTCAAGTATGCTAGCAGACAGGACAGTGAACCATGAAACATCCAAAAGCTTGGAAAGATGTTTTATCCAACCTGATGAAGATGTCTTTGGAGAAGTGAAGCAAAGAAAATTATCTGCATGAAAAGAAAAAGTGAGATAAGATAGGAAATAAAAAAGCCCAGGAATAAAAAGTCCAAAAAAAGCAGCACACAACAGAATCCAGCATGCCAGGATGACTGCTAGTGAAACACCACACCATGCTGGGATTGGAATGCTACAGCAATTTCCTCATGTACCAGTAGAGGACTGCATTTTAAAGCCTGTTTTCTATATGGAAATATCCCAAATGGATGAAATACTGTAATCTCTGTATACACGGGAGGAAGAAAAAAAGAATCCATTTGTTTGATAAGCCACTGACTAAACTGATGTGCTTGTACATAACAATCAAAGCACAGAAAGCAGTCAATATTAGACCCCTAATAAGTTGCAGAAGACAGGGAGGAAAGTAATGTAGAAATGTGGGGATTAAAAAAAAAAAAGGAATAAATATTTAAAATATGCGTGCACGCAAAATACATATTAAGCCCTGCTCAGAGCTAATGTCTTGCTGGAAGTGCTAGCTTCCAAAAGAAGTTCTAGGACTGGACATCACACCTCACAAGCACTTGAGAAAGCCACAACTCTTCCCATGTCAATTTTACAGGGTTCATGCAAATGAAAGGTATGAGCATGGGAAGGTGGATTTAGCACAGCTGACCTCTGTTCAGAGTTTTACATCAATGCAGGAAGACTCAGTGTGTATGAATCACTGCATGGACTAGTCACAACTTACAAGTGATTGTTTTGTTTTTCTCCCACCTAAAATGATTGTTCTTTTTCTCCTTATAACTAAAGTTGGTTTTACCACAATTTTGGTATTTATAAATTAATTACTACTACTCTCCACAAAATATGCAGAAACAACCTACACTTCAACTGTCACTTTTATGGGTCTAAATCATAAAGTGTTCTTATTTTTCAAACTTGTAACTTAGTGCTATCAGCAGAAAATTTCAGAGCAGTCTAGGATATTTAAGATACACACATTCCACTATTATTAACAGAGCTAAGTCTAAATTCCTTTGAAACTCTTCTAAGAGCTTTACCAGAGCAAAACCGTGAAGGCAAAACACACTCGATGCAACATGTATACTGAGATTATCATCTTTTGGCAAATTCAAAATGATGGGCCTGGTAGGAAATACTTGAACAGAGGTGAACTGAAAGGATAAGTGCAGAGCTACAAAGGGCAACTGCAAGACACAAGGATTGCAGATACATACTGAAAGAGTAAACACAAGCTCATTAGCTCATTGATTAGCTTACAAAATCACCATGAGTATTTACCAGGCTAGGCACAACACTCACCCACACTTTGCCACGGTAAAGAAATTGTTCATGGTATTTTGTACACCTAGTCTCGCTAAAGAAATGCATCTCCCGCTACAGAGGGAGTATGATTTCACAAAGCCGGAACCGCGCAATCAATGAGGGCAGGAAAGCAGGTGCAGGCACAAGCTGGGAAGACATTTACATGGAAGTCATATCGTTGAGAGCGTGGTCGAGCTCCTCGCTGATGGCTTTGTACTTCAGTTTCTGAGCATATAGCTCATCTAACATTCCCCCCAGGGAAAGAAGAGGTGCACGAGGAAATGGAGTGTGATCATGGGATGGAAGATGAAGGCAATGGCATGGGATACCATCCAGAAGCAGGAGAAAAGGGTAAGAATGCACAGAAAGAAGTGTTGCGGCAGACAGGACAACAAAAAAAGAAAATAAAATATTAGGGAAGAGTAAAAAAAAACAACAGTGAGTAGTTTTATATGACAAGTTCATTAACCGCACTGCCAGTGGGACAACCTGTGATATAAACAAGATGAAGGAAACAAAGTGTATATGGGAAGCTAAATCTGTTTCCCTGCCCTAAATTTTTGTTCTAATGCACATTAGGAGGGCACACAGGAATTACAGAAGTCAGTATCAGGGACAGGAGATCTGAAAATGGGTCTCCAGAAAGATGCTAATTTTTCGTTTTTTAGAAAAAAACACACAAAAAAACCTCTGGTTTGGGTGATCTGTCAAGCACTTTTTAAACAGAGAATTTTTGTTCTAAAGACTTAGCTTTTTTTCTCTGCTTCCTGAGTCAGCGACCATAAACTTGCAGCAGCTCCCCAGCTATATTTCATACCCTTTACACCTAAGTCTGACATGCCAAGCAATCAAGCTTATTAAAATCCTAGACTCTATGTAACATCTAAGTAGTGAACTCCATACAACTTTTTATTACCAAACACTGCTGAATTATTTTCTCTGGAGGGAGAAAGCACATTCTACTGCAGTTCTGAAAGATTTATCAAAACCTTAAACCAAACTCCATGAATTTAAATAAGCTGTCCTCCCAAGTATCTATACAATCCATAAGATTTACTGAAAACCAGCAACTGTTCTATGTCACATTCTTAATGTCCTGTGTCATATTCTATGCTACATTCTTAACTATTAGAAACCTAACTCTTCACCACCTTTATAATAAGCTAATGCTACTTATCTAATCATTTACCCTATACATTTATAAAACTCCAAGTAGACGAGTGTGAAGCAGAAAATGAAAGGAGTCTTGAGAACATCAGAGAAAAGGAACAGGCAAGAGCAAAACACTGTTCACCTGAAACATTTAAGTCATCAATATATTTCAACTAGAAAACATTTTAACTTTTTTTTTTTTAAAAAAAAAACCTTTTAAACTAACCATATTTATGTAAGCAGGACAAGTTAGGCAAGTAGAATTGTGTACTAGATAAAACCAGGAGAATAAAAGATCTGTATTTCTTTAGCAAGTAAGGAAAACAAAGACCCATACCTTCTAGATCATCAATGCTCTTCTCCAGCTTGGTTACTGACCTCTCAGCAAATTCAGCACGGGTCTCAGCCTGAAGTCAAGACCAGTACAAACGATTGTAGGGAATACGTATTACTTACAAATAGAAGAAGAACGATTTATATGAGGGAAAAAAGGACAATGAAAGGAATAAGACTAAAAATAATTAAAACAATAAGGCAATGCTCCTTTTTAGGAAAGACATCCAACACCATACCCCAAAATGACATGTTCATCCTTAAAGAATCAAAGTAGTTTTTATATTAAAAGAATCAAAATTTTAGTCAAAGATCCGTTGTAAAGAACAGCTCTAGTTTTACCTCCTTCAGTTTGTCAGTCAGGACTTTAATCTCCTCCTCATATTTGTCTTCTTTCTGTGAGTACTGTAATTAGAAAGAAGATCACTGATATTAGATCAAGCACTCTATGTATATAAAAAATACCACTCTTCTAATAGATCAACTGTGTAAAAGAAATTAATGCGGGTATAACTAAATTCCTCTTACCAGACTGTGGTCATATACAACTTACTTCAAGAGAAAAATTTCCCTGAGTTGTATTCTAGCAGGATACAGCAGAAACTCTGAGTAGAAATTAGTATTACAGTTTAAAGATGAATGGCACTTGGAGAAATTAAAGATTAGCACACAAATGCCATTTTGAGTCATATTATATAAATAATACTAAACCCTGTTAGACTATTTAACAGTAGATATGTTCAAATAATACTAATCTATGTGGAACCTGAAGGAATACAAAGTTCTGATAATAGCCAGATATGAACTGAGTATTAAGTCCAAATGCTTCTACTAACAAATCACAGAATTGTAGGGGTTGGAAGGGACCTCAAGAGATCATCGGGTCCAACCCCTCTGCCAAAAACAGGTTCCCTAGAGCAGGCTGCCTAGGTAGGTGTCCAGACAGGCTTTGAGTATCTCCAGAGAAGGAGACTCCACAACCTCCCTGGGCAGCCTGTAAATGGTCCTGCTGAAGTGCTGCAAAGTGATCACAAAAAAAAGCCAAAGGCCAATCTAAGGGATAGCATAATGAGCACATTCTCACGCAAGTCTCTAGCCTACCTTCTCGGCCTGAGCCTCCAGCGACTTCAGGTTGTTGGTCACAGTTTTCAACTCCTCTTCAAGCTCAGCACATTTGCTGTTATTTCGGAAGGAAGGCAGGAAAGGGGTGGATGGAAGATTCAGTCAAGCAAAGGAAACAGGAGAAAAAAAAGGGGGGAAAGATAGAGAAAAATGAAAACAATTACAGAGCAAAAGAACGGCCTCAAAAGCAGCTGAATCTATCACAGACTGAAAGCAACATTTTACAATGCCAAATTCCATTTTAAGTGTGCATTAAGACGACAACCAGACACAAATTATCTACAGCCTTTGGCTTACACAGAAATATTTACAAAGCATTTACATGTGAGATAGTTCAGCTTCTTTTTGGCTGCATAAGAGATCAGTTTTAAAGGCAAAAATGAACAAATAAACAAAAAAGAGACCAAAGAAAAACACCAAAGCAAGATGCAAAGGGAGCAAAGAGCATAGTGAAGATCTGTTTGTTACTGAGTGAGCTAACTGGCTATGGAAGCTGAAAGACTCGGGTTGCAGTTAAACCTAAAAACTGTTTATTAGTATCAGTACCTTATCCTCTGCAGCCATTAATGCTTTCAAGGTTTGATCCATTATTCTTAACTGTTCTTCCAGCTGTCGGACTTGGCTGTTAGTGAACACATGAAATGCACAAAAGCCATTCACAAAATCAGTGTGCAGGTACAGCATGCAGTGACAAAACACACGCGCACACACATACAAACACATTTACTTTGGTGCTGACCATTTATTTCAACCATTAGAGTAAATGAGCAAAACATAGCTTTGAGCTGAACACAGGGTGTACTGCCAATGTTTCATGCTGTTACAGTTACTGTCTTGTGGCACCTCACAGGCATCTCAGGGACAGTTGAACACTTACCTTTCCGATAGTTCAGCACGTTCCTCAGCTCGCTCCAGGTCACTCTCAATGATCACAAGCTTACGAGCTACCTACAGACAAAAGCAAGTGACATTCATGGATATCCCATTGCTGCAGCCAACAACATCTGTCCGTAGAATCCACAAAGCACGCAGTTGGACCTCTTCCCGTTTTCTGGTTAACATGTGGGTGTCATCATGCGACATCTTCAGCGTTCACTTGGGTCTTTGTTACCTGACCTTTTTCAAGACCTCTTTTTTCTATTCACTGAAAGGCAGCTTTAAAATATTTTTTCTCCCTGTGAGAGAGTCCTTAAGAAACCAGGGAATACTCTCAACCATTTTAGCACAAAGATCTGAGCACAGATGTCCTGCTACCTTGTCCCTGAAGGCATCCAGGTGCCTGCTTTTGTTTCTGCAGCTGCAAACAGTGGTGTTTGCAATCTTTTGCACTTTAATCAGGAAACAAAAACAAAAAGGAATTACAAGAACAGCCTAAAGTGTCTTAGAAACAGATGATCTGTGCCCAAAAACTAACCTCTTCATACTTGCGGTCAGCCTCTTCAGCAATGTGCTTAGCTTCTTTAAGCTGGATCTCTTGGATTTCCATCTTTTCTTCATCCTTCTGGGCTCTATTTTCAATAACTTTCATTCCTCTGAAAGACATGAAAAACAGGAAATGTAAGGTTCAGGGTTTGCCAGTTCATCTCCAGTTCTACTACTACCGGAGTGTGACTTTCAGACAGATGCATTAAGATGAACGAAGCATATCAGATACTTGACTTATCACACCAGAGGTCTAGTCCTGTATATCCACACTTTTGAAGTTTAAAGCAAAAGCAGCATGATTTAGGAAGAAAGAAAAGTTTGTTTGTTTAGCTCTTTCCACACTTTAGCTCTACGCAGAAACTCAATCACTTCACTATCCTTTTTTATTTAAAATTCCAGGACAACTGTTCTCAAGAAAGGTAAATAAGGGATCTTGCTACTGAAGACCTAATATGACTAAAGACATCCGTGTTTCTACACTCACTGTGAGATAGCATGCTCCAACCCCTGCAGGATTGACAGACATCATGTTTACGGAAAAACAGATTCAGATTCCCATGAGCTTTCCTACATCAGAGTCCTAAAGCACTGAAGTTCACTGTGCTCTGCACAAGCAAATTTTAATGCCTCCATAATAGGAAATATTGTGTTACCCCTTCCATACATGTTTGACCCAAATTTTCTTAACTATTTCACAATGCACAGTATGCATTTTCTTTTCAACAGGCTGTGCTGTTAGCAAGGTAGAAACAAATATGCAGAATACTTGGGATTCCTTCCCAAAAGGTACTATCACAGTTATAAAATGTAATTTGCATTAGTGAAAGATGGGCTCTACCAAAGCCAACAAATCTTGAGTTCCTAACTCATATTAGGAACATCTGGAAATCCGAGCCTAAATGTGACAGAATTAATGGGATCTCTCTCTACTTTTTTCACCTACGTGTATAAATCCTAACAACAGGAGAATCAAAGCCTCTTCCAGCACTTTGCTATTTCCCTGTGGGATTTTCTATCCACAATGAAATTAAGAATCACATAGCAGCACAAGAGTAATGTTATCTTTACAACTGAAACACAAGTAAGAATTCAAGCCCATACATTTCAGACATCCTTACAGACAAACTGTGACTGAAGTCCACGTGACTGTAGTCCAAAGACAGAGTGGATTACATGTGTGCAGAGACATAGGAGTGGTTTAATGTATTTCCCTAGCCCACACCCTGTCAACTACCACCTTCGTCATAAGGGTAATCCAGCTAATAGGAGTGGATCCACCCACCTTTCACTCTCATCTGCAGCCTTCTCAGCCTCCTCAAGCTTCTGCAGGGCAGTAGCCAAGCGCTCCTGAGCCCGATCCAACTCTTCCTCAACCAGCTGGATGCGTCTGTTCAGAGAAGCTACTTCGCTCTCAGCCTAAGCACAGAAAGAACAGAAATTAGTTCATGATAAGACACACATCACCTTTTTCAAAAGATTACACCACGTACCTGCTAGTGCCATTTAACAGCGCTTTTGTAATTTCTGACTTCATCCACTAAAAAGCCCATGTAACGATGTATATGCCCTCATTGAATTATGAAGTTATTGCTTCCTTTACACAAGGCACATTAAGGACCATACAACGTGTACTAGAAAGAACAGGACTAGAAGAATTATGCATTGTTCCCTAAACATGTTACCTTATTTGCAGATGTGAACCAATTGCCTTTCTTCCCTTCTAGGAGATCAACACAAACTATCACAATCCTTCCATGTTATCCCAAATCTTTTACCTATGCCCTTTTGCCATATTTTGCAATAAATATTGCCCCAATGTTTCCTTCAATTCCATAAAAAGAGCTCAAAGTAAACATGCAAAAATACACCTGGATCAATATCTGCAATGAGACAGCTCCTACAGAGATGGGATGAGAACATTTAAGTGCTTGAATATTCACAAGTTTTGCTTATAGGCAAGCTATTCAAGAGCTGACAAAGAAGGCAACGGCAAAGGTTACATTTTGTAAGGACCCAGATACAGGCAACAATTGCTTAAAATATTATTTTTCCCCTCCAAACTGTCATCCTCAGATTTCCCCCAGATTTGCCTCTCTTCCATTACCTATTTGCTTAATCTTATGTACAACACAATTTATCTGCCTCCTATCATTACAAGCTTTTACTTCTAACATATTGAAACCCAAACTTGTATAAGTTGTAGAATAAGTTCTATAACAACCTTCCCATAATAACCTCATTATTAAACTCAATTTCTTTCAAAATAAACAAAACATACAAGGTCACCATTATTCCAATAAGTTAATTACTTCCAAGAACAGCAGTTACTCTTAACTAGTACTGAAAATATTCTTGCCATACGTGACGACAAACAAATTTTAATTTCTAGCAGGGAAAAAAAGAAAAGAAAGCTATCATACCAAAAGTACCAGTGCTTTTTCTTTAACTAAAAATTTAAGAACTGTTGTTTGTTGCTTTTACTACTCTGAGGCAGTTAGATACAGCTGGCCACAGCCTGAATTTTGTTGTGAGTAACACAAGAACAACTTATACAACAGCCAAGTAAACGGCATCTGACATAACAGTAACACTGCTACTTGAAACACTGGAAGTAACGCAAACATCTGGGAAGCAAATCTGTATTTGAACATTAATGAGTGTTGGCAGTGAGTATACCGTACCAGGAGTAGAAGAGACTAGATCCTTACATTTCCACATTAGCCCCCCCTCAGAAATCTTCACCTAGCTATGTAACCAACAGTGGGACTCCAAACCTGCAATTTGCCAACTTTGAACAGTAAAAAATTGAACTTTTTTAGAAACAAAGCAGCTTTGGGAGTGGTGGAAATACACGTTCTTTCAGAAACATCACCCTTGGGAAATCTGTAATGCTACAAGTTAATTATTATCATGTCAAGACTCCTCATCCTGATAAGAGCGTATAATACGCTTAGAAAACAGAGAGTGACTAAAGTTCAAGTTTTTACTTCCTGCTCCACCACCAGCAACTCAATGAGGTTTCACCAACGTTGCAGCCTTATATGGCCCAAGTCACGCAGCGGAGCAGGACTTCTCCCTTATATGGTGAGGAAGGAAAAACCCCAGTGACATTAGGGGCACTCCCACGGCAAACAGGCAAACACAACCTTCTGCATTTTTGACGCTGCACTTAGACACCGCATATTTTCACAATGAGAGATGCCATGGATAGGTTACAACTGAGCGTTAATTATCACTGCCGTAAGAAAGACTTTTCCAGCTAATCATATAATTGAAGAAGGAAAACTGCATTATGAAAATGCAGTTACTAACAGCCCCACGAGATGCACGCACACAACCAAAGGGACTCTTTCTAAAGGCAATGCCTGCTTGTCACAGACTCCAAACTTTTAACAATCTGGTTTAACAGTCAAAAGCTGTAAGCTGCAATACGCTTTGGCCACTGCTTTAGCTTTTTCATTGTTTGCGTATCTGTACCTTGCACAGGAAAAGAAAAAAAAAAACAAAACCTTGAGCTGGTCACATGCTATACACATAAGGCAATACACTAAGCGAAGGGTCAAGTTCACACCTCAGCTTGCTTGCTGCAGCATTCTCAAAGCTTCCCTCCTCAATCATGCAGCAAAAATTAGAAAAAAAAAAACTGTGCCTGGTTGGCATTAGGGAAGAGGCACAGGTCTTTGTGTGCCTGGGAGTTCAGTTTTCTGGGTTTATTCACCAAAACGCTGATCCCCTCCAAACAAAAACGTAAGTACCAGGCAAACACGCTCTGCACAATTCCACATTATCTCCAGGAAACAGACAAACACTACCCTTTCGGATGGTAACTCTAAGCCTTGCCCTGTGGCCAAGCTCTAATGGCACGACTTAACCAGCAGGCTCTAATTGCTCCTCCAGTGCTCTTCCTTCCGCCACCAAAGGTATCACCAAAACTTCCCATTTTTAGTGACACTGTAACTAACTTTAATATCCTTGTTTAGAACTGTGTGTGTTGTTGAGTAGGAAAATGGGTGGCCTTTACCCAGAGGAAATAAAAGCTTAGAAAACAAATGCAATCGTTTTTAAAACAGAAACCCTTAGAAGACAAGTTACTGACTGTGACATGATCTCTCTCTCAAAAAAAAAAAACAAACACCAGGTATGTGAAATGACTTGCAAGAATGAAGCAGCCACCCACCTGTAAGGAGCCGTACTGAACTCCTTTGGAAGGCCAGCTTGAAGGGATCAGAAGGCTTACTACCGCTACCTATCTTATAAGTTTGCTGCCCAGAATGTGCAGAAAGCCCCACATTAGATGCAAATACAATAATCACCGCTTTTACACTGCGATAAACTATGTGTGTAAAAAAATCTTATTTTGCATCACTTTCAAGCAACCAGCAGACACTGCCAGAAATGACGCTCTACGTTTTACAAAAAGAAAAAATAAGTTACAGCTGCTAGGAGCTCCCAAGGTCAGTAGCAAGGCAAACAACAGCACTATCAGTTTTTTGCTGCAACTACCACCCATAACCACATCTCCCTGCTACACAAATCTGTGCTGCTTACACCTGACCTTGTCCCTGCCTAAAACCGTGCAGACCACTCCCTTCCACTCTCAGCTATTGTTTTTGGTGTGCTAAACATACTGCAGATGCTCTAGTGCAGATGCATAGTGACAGGGACCAGCTAATCACATCGTTGGGGTGTTTTCACATACTGTGGCTAAGCAGTCAGCTGCTGCCACCTCCGCTTTGCTCCCAGGTTCGTGAGCCCTTCGCAGCCAAGACGCTTACCTCCCCGGTGAGTTAAGCTGGATGGGATGCACAGCCAACGAGCAGCTGCAAAAACCCAAAAGCTTGCTTGGAACCTAGTGTGGATCACCCGATCTCAGATCTCTCCCCTAAATTCGACCTCGTTCTACCTCGACATCTTGTGACGTGCCCGCAGCGGTCCCCTCGGACGCTGCAGCCTCCCCCGCCGAGCCGCAGGCCGGAGCGGGGCCGCCCGGGAGCGCAGCGCCCCGCCGCCCACCTGCAGCCTCGGGGAGGGCCGGCCTCAGCCCCAGGTGACCATTTTGTCGGCGGCGAGGCGAGCGGCCGAGGCCGGGCTGGGGGGGAGGACGCGCACCCCCCCGACCCCTACCTCCTCCCGCAGGGCCCGCTCCTGGTCCACCTCCCGCTGCAGCCGCCCCGCCCGCTCCTCGGCGGCGTCCGCCTGCTCCTGCAGGCTCCGGATCTTTCTCCGCACGGCCTCAAGCGAGCTCATCGCCGCCATGCCCGGCCTCGCCTCGCCGCGCCGCGCCGCCTCCCTCCCTGCAGCCTCCGCCCCAGCCCCGGAAGTCTCCCGGTGCGCAGCGCAACGCAGCGAGCACCGGGGCGGGGCTGGGGGCGGTGGAGCCCCGCGCGGAGGCCCTGAGGCTGAGGCCGAGGCCACCGCGGCGAAGGCTCCGCGTCCAGGTGGGCGCCCCGGGGCTGCGCGGGGCGGCGGCGCCCCCTGGCGGTGCGGGGCGAGACCGCTCCCTTCCCCCTGCCTGGCCTCGGGGCTGGGGCCTCGCCGCCCGCACGGGCTCCCCTGCTGCTGCGCGGCATGCGGCGGCTCTCCGCAGGGAGGCACGGAGGCACGCCGGGGAGGCTTCCTCGCCCCCGCTGTGTTTCCACTGCAGGCAGCCGGCGCTCCCTCCCCTGCCCTGTCTTTTTCCTCTCTCTCCACACTTGTCGAGTGAATACTGGACCAGCTGCCGTGCCCCGAAGTACTCCGCATCGCCGAAAAAGCAAGACATCCTTAAACTGTCAGGCGTATTCCACGCATACCATTAAACACGGCATTCATCTCGATGAAAACAAGCCAGACGCTCTACCTACCCTCCGCCCGAGGGATGACTGCAAATACAATTGCCCTCAACGAGCTTCCAAACGCTGTTTTCCTGCGAAGGCAAATAGCCCTGGGATTGGTTAGGGAGATACTCTTTTCCAAGAGGGAATCTAGTAGCATTTCTCTTGCCTTCATCCTAGGCGAGCTATTTCCAAATAGTCTGCATACTTTTCCTTATAAGGAATATCTCCCCTGGATCTATATGCGGTTCCTTTGAACAAGTTAAATAAACGTCCTGCTAGGAAGCTGCCTCTCATCTATGCAGCCATACACAGAAGAAGAAAGACATCTGATCCCCATTACACGCAAAATCCCTCTCCCCCATTCCTATGCACACTTATGTTTGTCGAGTTCTCTGTCAAAGCTACACAACTTAATTGCTGTACTGAAATTAAACCTTTCTTTGTGGTCTCTTCTTTTTAAAAGTAAAATAGCATAAAAGCATGTTGCCTTTCATGTAAAGTCGGCTTGAGTAACATTTCCCTTTCTAAAAGTATCCTTCCACCACTATGCTTGCTTCATCTGTGGCAACTTGTCTTCTTATTATGGCTTTGAGGTTAATTTTAAAAGCTGTGTTATAGGAAAAGGATGGTCATCGCTTTGGAAGTACTATGCTTTTGCCTAATCCTGTAATTCAGACCCAAGGTGTACTCAGAGAGAACTGGATTGTACAGCAGCAGCCATAGTGATCTGGACCGTAGCTGCAGAAACAGTAAATGCACAGTTCCGTGCATGTAATACATTAAATGCATGTCAGGGGCAGACAGGTGGGTGGGATGAGGGCCTGGGAGGGCCATGCGCTCTTGCATTATTACCATATAAAGTGCTGAGCTATATATATCCCCCAGCTTGCTCCCAGGATCCCTGTCCTCTGAACTGCAAACCTTGCAAGTATCATCTTCCAGGGAGTTTTCACTCTTGCAGGACTGAACTTTTCTTTGACAAGTAAAATCATCTCAGGGATTTCCAGGAAGAAAAACTAGGAGAAGACCTTTTATCTCAGGGATCAGTGAGTGAGCCAACTAGTATCTAGCACCAGCTCTAACGCAAGGGTGCCTAGGAACAGCTCTCTTGCAGACAGAACTAGCAGCCCTTGCTCTTCTGCATCTGTGGGGTCTGTATGATGTGCTCTTCTTGGATGTCCCTCTCCCAGATCTAGTGGCTATTAGCTCTCAGATTCTGTTCCACTTACTACCAAGGTAACGTCGTTCGAACTCAAGCCATTTTCCCCAACATCTCAATTGACAATCCACAGGATATGGAACAGCAAATACACATGAAAAGCACGTGCTGAGTGAGCAGCAACCCAACCAAATGCCTCTGAGAGTGTGCAAACCTCATGCAAGGAGGCAGTGCTGTGACTCCCACCTCCCTACCCAGGAGGTGCTTGGACCCTGCCTTCAGCAAGGCTTCAGAGCACTGCCTGGTAGGAGTCCTGGCCAGCCTGTGCAGCGGGGCTGTGTGGTCTCTGTATCTGGGTGGTGGTGAAAGGGATGGGGGTAACTTACATCTGTGGCCTTTTTGTCAGCCAGTTCCAACTTTTCCTGTGCATCTTTAAGGGACTCGGAGTATTTGTCGAGCTCATCCTCAGTGCCCTTCAGCTTCTTTTGCAGAGCCACCAGCTCGTCCTCCAGCTGTGATTTGGGTGGAAAGTGGTGGAGAGGGGAGGGCGGGCAGGAAAAGGTGCAGCAGGCAACGTGATCGTGCAAAGGGAGAAGTGCGAGTGCAGAAGAGACAGAAAAGGACAGACGGACAGAGAGAGAGAGAAGGAGAAACAGTTAGATTCTCTTTGCTTACGGCAAGGGCACAATACCTTGGCAGCATTCTCCTCTGCGGAGAGGAGGCTATCCTCAGACTTGTGTAGCTCTTCCAGCACTTGGTCCCTCGTATCCTCCGTCACACGCAATTGCTTTTCCAATTGCACAATGTCATCCTCTAACTAGGTGCACAAGAGAAATACAATGCACAAATACATTTTTCCCTGGGCTCTGAAAAGGAGGAAGGTCATTTTAAAATCCCTTTCCTCTCCTCTGGCCTCCTTCAGGATCTCCAAGAAACTTACAACCACCATGCCCCCCCCTCTCTCAAACTAATAAAGCCCCATGTGTGAAGGAGGGGGTTTGGAGCGGGCCAGGAAAATGGGGCACACAGCCGGAGATGGGGGGAGCAGCCGAAATTGGACAAGTCTGCTGGGTGGTACGGGGGGGGGGATACAAACCCAGCTTTAACGTCTCCTTCATCACGTTGCAGCACGTCTGTCCCTTGCTAACCCGCTGCTCAAGGCAGCGGCTCCCAGCCAAGCCACTGTGACAAAAGCACAGAGGCCATGCAGCTGTCCCAGGGTGTGGGGACACCACCTCCTTCCTGCTGGGCCCCCAGAAACCTCCAGCCATGGGGAAAAACCCTCTTTAAGAGGGCTTCATTAGTTCAACCAGTTCTGCAGGGAAGGAGATGGGGGGAAGGGGGGGGGGGGGGTCAGCAAGGTACTTATAAATAAGAAATCAGAGAGAAATAGTCTGGAAAAACTTGTGCCCCGGCGCCAGCCACGCCAGGGCCCTCGGTGCAGACCTGCTTGCTCCTCTCCTCTGCTGCCTTCTTGTCCGCTTCGGCTTGCTCGGCTCTGTCCAAGGCATTCTCCTTGTCCAGTTTAAGCATCTGCATCTTCTTCTTGATGGCATCCATGGTGGCGGTGGGCTAGGGCGCGTCCCCGCGTGAAGTGCACCCGAAAGGAAAGCTGGAGCAGCACCGGGACGGGTGGGAGCCGAGCGGGAGCCCGAGGCCGAGCAGTGCCAGACGCGGCCCCGCGGAGCTGCCGGCGGGCGGCGGGGCCGGGCGGTGCGGGCCGGGGCGGCGGCAGAGTGCGAGCGGCGGGCAGGGAGCGCCTCCCAGATATGTACTTTCCCAGGGGGCCGACTGCATTCCTCAAGACATCCAATACTTTTTTGGAAAGGGCTTTTTTTTTTTTCCCCTCCCTCCTTCCCTCCCTCCCTCCCTCCCCCGCCCGTCCCTACCCCTTTCCCTCGGCCCGCTCCCCCCGGCCGGGCGCGGAGGCTGGCCGCTCCCACTCGCTGCCGCCGGCCCCTTGGCCCTGGATGTGCCTATATTTGGGGCGAGGGAAGGCGGGGAGCCGTCCCTTCCCTTTCTAAATAGGCAGCACGGGCCGCTTCGAGGCTGCTCCTGGCAGGGAAGGGAAAAAAAAAAAAGGGGAAAAAAAAGAGCAGCAGCTCGGGGAACGGGGTGAGAGCCGGCTGCTGAGGGCCGGGCAGAGCAGCTGGGTGCCAGCGCTGGGGACGAGGCTGGTTTGCGCTCAGCTGCGCAGTAAGGGGCAGGGGGGCGAGGCCCCTATGCTGGGGCACAGCGGGGGCCCGGCTGCCCCCCCGGGGGAGGCAGAGCTGCAACGACGGGGAGCCCACGGAAAGCTGGGACAGGGAAACCGGCTGGTGAGGCTGCTACGGCTCGCACCCTGCGCCTGCAACGCCAGCGAGCGATCGAGGCAGCAGAGAGGCTCGAGCAACCCAGAGAACAATTAACAAAACCTATAATTAAGTAGAAACCTATTTTCGCTTGTGGCAAGTCTCTGTCTCATTAGCACAGCGAGCAAGACACAACACGCTCTGTCACCACTACGCACGCTCCTTCCCATAGTGCAGAAAGTACACAGCCATGCACGAGCCCCACGGGATGGGGTTGCAAAAAGGGAAAATTAAGCAGCCTCTTTGTCTGAGCTCTGTACTTACACTAGAAAATTCCTCCCTGGTGCTGTCACCAATCTGCTGAACCGACGTTACTTTGCAGCAGGAGAGAACATCCTATGGCTTCTGGCCTGCTGTACTTGCCAGGGCAAATAAGGGCCGTGAGCTGCGAAGCAGGCTTAGAGCCCAGCTTCCTACAGCCTCAACAAGTCACGCCATGAAGCTTCAGCTTGCCCGCAACAAGACAGTAAAGCCCCGAGTTCGGATGAGAGACTGGTTCTCTTCCTCTGCTCCCGAGAAGGCCAGAATCTGGATCCAGCCGTGAGCCACACAAAGTTCGGAGCGGCTCACATCAGGCTCAGGGCTCAGTGTGTTGCTGCTCGAGAGGGCATAATGCCGCTGGCAAAGCAGCAGCTTTCCCTATGACTACCTAAAGATGATTTCTTGCATTCCCTTTTAATAACCAAACTCCTCTGAGAGTAATAGTAAAATAACAGCAATGATAGTAAAAAACAGTAAGCAAAATCTTTCTAGAGAGTGAAATCCTCTCTTTTCTACACAATAATGTGCGTTAATCCATATCTATTGGTTTGAAAAACCATCTATGTAAAACCATCAAAATAAAAACAGCAGTGCACTGCCGCAGACTATTTAAAAATGCCAGACAATAAAGTATTCAAAAAGTTTGCAGATTTGCAGCTAACTCGTAAGCACAGATTTTCTTTGTGCTTATCTTGCTTTCACTAGATAGCCACTTAGCCTTTCTTAAGTATAGTGAATATATAAGAGACATCTAGTTACACATTGTTCAACAACTTGACTGTATTAAGAAATGCATCAGTATGTTTTGTTCCTAGTTGAGGAGAACTAATTCCTCTGCCACAAAAAATTCCTTTAAAAGCATATTGTGGCTGGGAATTCAGTGAGGTAGCTCTTTCGCCTTTGGGTGAAGCACATGTCTTGCGAAATTAAACAAACAGTATCCTGTCTGGCTAATTTGGGAGTGGTGCTGATAGGCTCTTAAAGAATTCCTGTGCAGACCCATTTTTCTAAAAGAATGTTAATGATGACATGGGAGCCTCTGGGAAACATGAGAAAGTATGATATGGAGAAAAGGAAAGGAACTAAAAGCTTTTTAAAAAAGACACCTGGAGGATGCCACCGCTTTCACAGAAAAATAATAATAATTAAAAAAAAAAATCCTGAGATCCCATGTGCATGAAAATGTCCAAATGATAAGCTTTCTTTAAATCAAAGACTGCATCCATGGGGCTGAACTGGCTGATTTTTTTTTATTTTTTTTTCCTTCCTCTGGTATAGAGAATACAGAAAGTATAGACACATGTAAATGTGCCTACTTTACCTGTAATTAACAATTTCAATTGCCTGGAAATTTCCAGCTGGCTAAAAAAGATAGGCTTGGAAAGCAAGCAGCTTGTATAGTCACTCCCTTTTTAATTGGTATGTGAAGAAAGACTGTATACAAATTAATTTTGTATTCTGAAAAAAGAAGGCAGCACAAACTCTGTTGCTCTGACATAACACTAATTCTACAATGTTACTTGGTATTCCCCCTGCACCCCCCTACCACCACAGGGACTGTCTCACCTCTCTCTCCTTGACAAATGGTGCAGGAACTCCCTAGCAGCAGTTTTACTTAATTCTGGGGAATACCTACTGTACTGGTTTTCAGTTCTGCTATTTTAATCAGGCTCTTCAGAAAACCAAGCCAGCCAACACAAAGAACTGGTGAAGTGTAATCTTTTTTTAAAAAGAAACATCACTGCTTCTCCTGTGAGTACGTGATGTGGCACTTCAGGCTTACCGACAAGATGATATTGTTTTCCCAGGGCAAGGCTAGAATCCATTTATATCACGATGTTCCTGTCATGTCGTAAGTCCCTTGACACAGGCAGCATTTGCCTTGCGAAGGACCTGCTCTTCTGTGCATGGATTGGGCTGGTCAAAGGCAGTTCTCACTAGTGATGCTGATGACATGCAAAAAGGCAGGTGGATATATTTATTTGGAAACAACTTCAAATATACCCATTCCTAACAAAGTTGGAATTGCTTTTTTTTTTTTTTTTTTTTTAAGGAATATGCAGGAAATGACATCTAACTTCATACTACAACTGGTTCTTCCAGTTCTATGAAAACATGCCTCTTAAAAGATGATTAAGGATTCGAATTAGGTCAGTCAGAGTGAACTCATAGGCTTGTATGTGTCATTGGAAAAGTGAAGTGTTCCTTCGGAGGGAGGCAAATGTAAATAAAATACAAACTCATTTTGCAAAGTCTTTGAGACATCTGCAGCCCTTCTAAAACTGGAAGGTTTATTTTAGACAAAGGGAGCAACATGGCTATGGCATGTCATTACAGATGTGAAATAGAAATCACAGAATCATAGAATGGCTCGGGTTGGAAGGGACCTTAAAGATCATCTAGTTCTAACCCCCTTGCCATGGGCAGGGATGCCAGCCACTAGAGAGATCAGGTTGCCCAGGGCCTCGCCCATCCTAGTCTTGAACACCTCCAGAAATGGGGCATCCACAGCTTCTCTGGGCAACCTGTTTCAGTGCCTCACCACCCTCTGAAGAATTTCCCTGTATTCACCTAGAAAACAAAACAATAGGTACTGATTATATTAGGGAGGTTTTACTACCCACAGTAGTGTATTTCATACTGTAAGGATCTCAGAGAGCTTTGCAAAAGGCAGCCGAGGGACAGTATTTCTAAGAGAAGCGTAGAAATCGCAAAATTTCCCCTAAGGGAAGCAGTCGTATATGCTCCAGCCATAAGGCAACAGGACTTAAAATAGAGGTAGGAATCCTGACAATCAGTTCTCTGCACAGCCCAGTGGGCAGCAAATGAGTACACAAATACCCCCAGAACATGCCATTCATGCTTGACAAATGCATGCTATAACCTTAAAAAGGTTTTCCATAATACTTCTAATGTAACTGCAAAGAACACTTTAGCTTTTGAAATTGTAGAACTGGAAGACTGTTGGAAAATGAACCTCTTCTAAAATTATTTTGATAATTTTCCCCTTCAGAACTAACTTGTTTCTGTCTGGTTTGTCATTCAAGAGGGCAACTCTATGAAATCTGTGAACTCCTTAAGGGTGAAAGTATTTATAGTACAGTCTTCTGCACCTGCCCTGATCTATAATCTGAGGGTCTACTCAGATGCCACACCAAATGCTAAGGAACTCATGATCTAACTCATGACCTAAGGTCTTAAAATATCTCTGAGGTCTTTTTTTGCACTACCCTCTTTACCCTAATTTCACTATTTTTCAGCTGAGCAAAGTTATGTCTCCCAAGGTTCTGTACTGCATTTCATT
Source organism: Anser cygnoides (assembly GCF_040182565.1). Taxonomy (NCBI): domain Eukaryota; kingdom Metazoa; phylum Chordata; class Aves; order Anseriformes; family Anatidae; genus Anser; species Anser cygnoides. The sequence goes on from NC_089883.1 coordinate 14,950,346, forward strand.
TTTAAAGATCAAGAGATGTGCTTTCATTGGTAGTTTTCAAAACCTACTTTAAGTATCTGAAAATAAACAAGAGCCAAGTAATAGACCAAAAAAGACCACTTTTGGTAAGATGTCTTCCCACATCCTTCTTTTTATAGTGACAGAGCTTTAGACAAAAAAAAAAAAGATAAGCAGTTAATCTTCTAAAACTGATCGTTTGTACTCATACATTATTGTATTTATGCTCTACCCTGCAAAGTCTCTGTTGAAGTCACTTAATTGAAAGTGGCTACAGCCATCCAGTACTTAAAAAACAGTCTTGCAAAAAGGAAGAAAATTCAGTCCACTTCAATTTAAAGCGTGAGAGTGTGAAAGAGAAAAGAAGAATCTAAAAAGGTTAAGTAAAAACAGAGGGCAAATAATATATTATGGGGACAGGGGGACAAAGACTAAAATCAGGTGTACCCAGGCACCCAACTGAAAAGCACTGTGGATCATCAAACCCAAAAGGAAGCAACTCACCCCTTGTGAAAGGGCCTAGTCAAAACTTTACATTGGCAGAGAAATGGCATGAAATTCAGTGGATTTATTCCTGACTTACACTGTACTAAGTGATACCAGACTCGGTTCTGCTGAGTGTAAGGTAAGAAAAAAGTTGTTGAAGTATCTACTGACCTGGACAATAAGAAAGGCTAGCTATGCCTTCAGAAGGCATAACTCTATCCTTATTAAGCAGTCCCTTTGCCAGTGCTCTGAGCTATATATAGATAAATACACTATCGTTGTAGCATCTACTGCCACAACTACATGATTATAAGCTGTATCAAACTATAGCTTTGCAGTTGTGCTAGTGATTCTTTCTTTTCTGGCAGAACAAAGAACAGTTACCACTATTTACGTGTTACTGATCTGTACAGCAACATATGATGACAGTAAGTAGTGAAGCAGAGTAGGAACGGTAAAAGCAGCCAAGAAACCGTATAATTTTTCTGATGTCCACCCCTTGATACAGAGGAATACAAAAGGAGATGCTGTAGAGACATACCAGGGCAAACAGCTACCTCCCTTCTTTCAGCTGCGAGAACACAAAGTGTTTCAGAAATGTCCTCTAACAACCTGAGTTCACAGCAGAGAATATACAGCAGTAGAAACTCCTGCAGCACAGAAAGCCAGAAAAGAAAAAGCAGCTCCCATAAGTGAATCAGCAGAAGCCTCTAGGCTGTACGTGTGAACGCTCCTTTCCAGACACGAACTAGTTTTGTTTTGTGGAGGTTCATGCAATCATCAGTCTGAATGTCTGAGTGTGGACAGCACGAAGGCAAATACATCCATGTTCATGCAGCCTAAATTCAAGTTACCTGCTCATGACCACTGACCTAGGAATTTAAACAGAAGGCTTCAGAGATTCCTAGCCAAGAAGAAACACCAGCACAGGGAATTTAGGCTGTGTGAATCTGGCTCTGGGAAAACCAAATTTGCTGAGGCAACTAGAGATATCACAACACTTAATCTTCACCACTTACTCCATTTCAATCACAGCACAGATATAACTCAAGAAAATAAGCGAGTAATTAAATTGTCAAAATGTATTAGATGAGCCTAAAAGGTAAAGAGATTACTTCTGAAAGACAGTAAACTTCCTTATCTGATCTCAATATTCACCTTTCTAGCGGGAAGATCCTGAAAACCTGGCTGTACCTTGAATTTATTCATTTTTGTTTTCCCTGACAGCTAACCTACCAGATCTGGTCAAAATTTTCTTAATACCAGAGACTACAAGACTACACCCCCAGAGAAGGGAGAAAAAAAGCAGGGGGGTAGGGGGTGTTGGGCTTGAGGAGGATCAAACTCATTCCCAGTCACTAACAGTTCCAGGATGTTTTTGGAGCAAATATATGAAAAACGCTTAGTTGAGTTTTATGCTTAGTGAGCTTTAGCCTCCCTGTTGACACTTGGCCGTGCTAGTGAATGTGAAAGGTAGTGATTTCTGTGAAGAGGTCTCCTGCCCGCTTACCAGACAGAAATCAGCTAATTTTAACAGTGTTCAGCCAATACTAGCAGGGGCCAACTGGCATTGAGGCCTTAGATATAGTTGCTCATCCTTACTGTCATTCATTCTGTTCTTTCATGCATTTAAATACTTAATCTAGGCAAAGAAAAAATCTCAACTGAAACTTAGAGGGTTTTTTCTTCTGATCCAAGTTTTTTTTTTTTTTTAAGGGAAAAAAGTCAGTGAAGAAAGATGCATTCAGCCTTATTTTATAAACAATCATTCACCATGTTGCAGAACAAATAGTATTTTACCCCCTTCACATCAGGCCTTTTATTTGTACAGCCTGAAACTTGCTGCCACAGCAAAATAACTGTGAAAGTGCTTAGTCTCAGTTCAGATGATAGTCTGTAGGCCAGGTACTACCTCTACCCTTTCAACATCTGTCTTCACATATCCCACAATCTCTGCTTGTTCTTTCCTACCCTCGCCAATAGCAAACATGCATTTTATATCACTGAGATCTTTGAGCTGGCAACTTGACATGTTGTTATTTAAACGTGACAGATGAGATTCAGCACTAATAAACACAGTAAAACCAGTCCACTGCAATAACAAATATACATAAATCTGTCCTCTCCTTAGTTCCTTATCCTTTCTCTTTGTATCTCTGAAACTCTTCAATAATTTCTTGGCAGTTAATGTTCTTCCAGTTAAAGAACTTACTTATGTTCCCATTAGTCTTCAAGATATTTTTGCTATGGAAAGCTGTTTGGGCAGAAGTCACGGGTCTGCATTATTTATATTTACACACTTGCTCCCCAACATGAAATAGAAAAAAATAAATTGCCTTATCACTTTCCTGGAATAAATTCTGATTTTATATTGAATGTGCTTCCCCAAACCTCAGAGGACAAATTTGCTATCACAATGTAAGACTCAAATTAGCAGATCCAAAGGGAAGGTGTGAAAGGAGTTGTCAAAGTTCACCAAGAATTGCATCTTTCTCCAGAAAAATGATCTTTCTGTGAGCCAGTTAAAATCCTCTTACATGCCATGATGCCAAAGTGAATGACTTGGGAAAGCTGCACAAGAATACTGGATACAAGACTACCCTGGGAATGCTGTACAAGAGCAGAGAGAAGAACCTCTGTAGGCCCTTTGTAAAGGTACTGTAATAGTTGATTCAGTATAACACAACATTTATATTTCAACATTCAGATGGCAGTTTCAAGCATTAACATCACTGTATGGTGTTTGGAGCTTACAGCTTCTTCTATTCTGACAGTAAAATGGCCTCTTCATTTCAAATTTCCAGATCAATTTTACTGAGCACTGTTTTGAACTGTGTCTGGGGCCTCATGGTATTCTGTGATTGTCATACTTCTCAGCTAATCGCTGGTGTTGTAACAACACTTATCAAAACAGCAGCTTGCAGGTGCCAACAATAAAAACGTCTGAAGAGGTAATCCTCTGCATGTCAATGTGTTTAACATCCATTTCAACCATCCCATGGTCTGAATGAATTGTTAATCAAGTAGAATTGAAAACTGGCACGCAAATGGCATAACTGTTACAGCTGGATTTCAGGCTAGGAGCCAGCCAGAAGCTAAAGTTTCATTAGAAGCTATTTTAACATTCATTGGTCTGTGGGGACAACAAGCTTAGCACACAATTGGACTTTTGCTATAGCCCTCTGCCAGAGTGATTCTTCAAAGTTCATGGCTGAAGTTAACATTTTACCAAGAATCAACTGCACACTCTTTCTGTGCAGCCAACAGCAGGTTTAACCAGAGACAGAATTCTCCAGTGGCATTTTTGCAACAGTTTAACATGGTTGATTACAATTTCACTTCAGCTGTTTATGAGAAAGAATGACAATTTCTAACACAGGCTGCACAACTTTATATTTTACTTCTGACACCAGCATATCAGACACAAATCCTTATGAAGCTGAAGCCTGCTCACAGCTTTTCTTCTTTAGCATTGCAGCTCTGCAGCAACGGGCTTCAAAAACACACAACCGCCAAGAGTTAGGGAGATTTAGATGTTCTGGACTCATTCATCTGGGCTATGGAGATGAGTAGGATTGCACATTCTGCCTTATTTCATCACTGACCGAATAAGGTTCTGCATGCCAACAGCGATTCATTCTAGGGACCTTGTTGAAAACTGACAACTGCTACAAGCCCAGGGTGTATAAAATAGGCTGTTTGGGGATTTCTGTCAAGTTGCCAATTCAGCTTTTAGATTTTGTTACTGCCCCTGATAGTCTGAATGGTTTTCAAGACAAGATTTGGCCAGTGTTTGCTGTCTGCTTCATCAATGAAACATCTGGTAACATACAGCAGATCTGTAACAAGTACATGCTGACACTAAATAAACACTAGGAAAAAAAAGGATATATTTTTCACATTCTACTAATATATTTGACTTTGAGTGTATAACATGTAAGTTGTATTTAAACATATATTGGTTTGCTGAAATAAATCCTGTGTCAAAAGTTGGGATTTATGCTAAGCAGCTAAACTTTATTTGCATTAGACAAGCAATCTGCCATGCTTTTGTCAAGTCTGTTGCACAAAACATAGTTGTTTTGCATGTTATTTTCCCTGTGAAAGCAAGTCATGAATTTCATTGTGTTGTTCTCCACAAGCCCGCAAATCAGAACAGTAGATCATATACATCACACACGAGACCTTCGCTTTCACACTAAGTACTTTCCATAGTACTTAGCTGTGAAGAAAGATACAGGTGTCTGTATACTCCAGGGTATAAATGTAATTCCTGTACTTAAGGCAATGGTATCTTTTAAATTTACTGTTATTATCATTATTATTATATTTCCCTTCCCACAGCATCACTTATTACCAGGTTCATTTTACAAGTCCTTTGGGCATGTACATATCATGTAATGAACACCCTGTAAAAATCCCCAAGCAAGTGTTAAACAAGTTAGTATCAGAACTGAAAGAAGTTTAGCTGCTTGAACACAGAAAGGTAGAGAGCTAATTAGCACTCACAGCACTGCAGCACCCAAACTCTGCTTAGTATCTCTGCGTGATACTATGCTGCCCAATGAAAAAATCAACATCTAGCTTGGAGCCAAACTTGGAATCTCTAATATGGATCTCTTTTCTGCAGAGTAGACCTGGCCTTTGTTTGCTCCAGTTAAGCAAGCTATCTGCAAGACCTCCTCTATTCTGCAAAATACAACCTCAGCATATATAGGAAAAACAGCTAGTGCTGGCTGCTGAGTGCTCTAAAGACAAGAAAGATAATGCACTCCTGTACCATATGTTAAAAATAGAAATAATAAAATATATTTTGGTCCAAAATGTTATGCATGGCATATTTCATTGTAATGAAAACTATATTTTAAATCAAAAACAATGGGATCCTTCTGCCACCAATCCGAGGGGAATTAATTCTCAATATTGGTGTAGGAGCTTGGTGTTGAGAATAAGCTCTTTGTGTTTCTTTTAATCCTTTTTGAACTTTGGAAAACCTTACATTTCTCTCCTCTCTATGCAGTTTATTTTGTTTAACAACTGGTTTTCAAAGCGTGAAGACCTTAAGCTCTTGAGGATTCTAACAAAATGGTTGGGTGGGGGAATGCATTTTTTTCCTAAATAAGTAGTTTATTCATAAATGAAAACACCGACTTCCACCAGAGCTTTGAATCTCATGTTTAAATTTAAACAAATACTGTAAACTAAAGAGAAATTTAACTGTCTTCACAGACTGGATTCCAGAAATAATTATTCATGTCATAATTATTTCTAGCAGTCTATGCAGCACATCTTAGCATCAGTATGAAGGGAAGAGGGGCTTATTGGAGAAAATTTTTCTAACAAATTAAAAACATCAACATGAAGCATTATTAAAATGCTAAATTAAATGCTGGAACTAAAAGACATAGGGAATCACACCAATTCCTTTAACAGTATTGTCTTCAAGATATTACAGCTGGCGACAATGAAAGTTCTAAGGATTTAATTCAGCAAAGTATTTCAGAGCTAGCTTAACTTACGCACATGCTTTAATGCAAACTCACTAGCTAGAATTAGCACCCAACTGGAATTATCAGCCTTAAAACAAAAGGAAATGCTTTTTCATACAAAACATAATTAAACCATGGAACTCATCACCACAGGATGCTTTGGAGGCCAGCAGTATAAATAGGTTCAAAAAACCATTACAAAATTACATGAATACATAGACTATTAACCTACTGAAGACTGTTAAATTTGATTGGTTAGATGCAAACATGGTTCATGAAGTCCCTAACCTGTTGCTGGAAGGAGGCAGAGACCAGACAGTGCACTTGGGAAAGGAACATCTCAGAGTGCTGCTTTTTTTTTCAATTATTATTATTATTATTATTTTTATTTGCCCTTAAGAATTTGCTAGTAAATATCCTTGGATTCTCATGTTTCTTTTACCCAGTACCCATATTGATTTCTTGTTCTGCCAAAACACCTCTCTATCTGAGAAGCTACAGAAGACGACAAACCTGGAATGCATGACTTTCCTGCAAAAGAATAAATTCAGCAGATAAATGGGCAAGAACCTACAAAACCTACAAAATCAGTCCAACTGCTTTAAAAATACAAAACAAGATGAGAAAAGTGCTAGAAATATGATTTTCACAAGCATGCATACAAGTGAAAAAAAGAATTTAGAAACGTCTTTAGAATCTGATGTTGTTGAGGTTGAGTTTGTTGGGTGAGGTTGTATGGTATTTCTGAGCACATCTTGTAGCTCCCTGTCACTGAAAGAGGCAGGTCTGATCCAGGCAGTAGGATCTTTTCCTTCCTTGGAATCAGATTCAATGCTTGTCTAACCTTTGGTGAGCTGAACCTGGCTCACTAAATCTGCACAAAATAACCCAATAACTTACAACAAATCAGTAGTTTTTTGGTGTTGTTTTTTGCTATTTTCCAGTTCAGTGATCTGAATCAGCTCACTAAGTGGTCAGATAAGGCCCTGATCTGGCACAAGGGAACAAATGGCCAACAGTGGAGCCACCCCTTTTGGCTGCACTGAGTTGTATCAGTCAAGGTATCTCATGGAGCTTTGCTCTAAGTAGTCTGGATAACTGTTTCTGCAATCTGATGGGTCAATGATTTTCGATTAGAATACACGCAGAATTATTTCAACTAAGAAGTCATGCCTGTAAAGTTCATTTTAGTCTATGGTACTTGATTTTCTTCATTACCTTGCAACAGATATTTACCTTCAACTCCTGGAGAACCACATACTACAGAATGGGATCTTCTACAGAAGAGACTGGCACAGAGAGCATGTCCAAACATATGGTGATAATCTGACTGACATATAGTGTTATAGATGTGCAGACATGGGAAGTGACAGATATTAGGAGCACCAAAGATTAATGTACATCCTTGCGTTCCCCCTGGGTTACTTATAAACAAGAACAAATTTGCTGCCATTTTACTGATGAAACCCTTATCCCTTCTCATGCATTTATATAAAGTAAACTATTTTGTCAGTGAAAAACTACCTTGTCATTCTCATAACTCCAACCTTGTGTTTCTAAGATTCTAAGATAACCCCAACCTGAAGCTCATGTTCTGGACAGGAAGTCTTAACAACAGCTGAATTCTCGTGGCACCACATAGGCACTCCTTTGCACGGATCTGCCCAGAGGAAAAAATTTAAGAGCTTGACATTTGTCCCTCACCTTTCACCTCTGCTCCCCAGTTTGTCTACTCCCTCCTCCACCCTCCCTTGGGGGGGGGGGGGGGGGGGGGGCACAGATGGAGCAGCAGGGGGCAACTACCAACATGTATATTACATTAAGTATCAAGGATTCCTCACTAACTGCTGTTTAACTCAAAAGATGCTGCCTTTGAAGCTTTACATCTTGTTTCAGAGTGTCAGACCTTGCCTGTGGCACCTGTAGCTGAAGCCAGTGTGGGGCTTGTAGTATATCACAGACCTGAGAAATGCAGCATTGCTGCCTGGAGGTTCTATATGTTAGTATAGCATTTACAGGTTTTAATAAAACATCTCAATTTGTCTAAATCTTTGCAAGGCTAAACAAATACTATATGTAACTTGAAATTTCCTCTATCTTCCCTGCTGTAGAACACATAACACATGGGTTTTCTAACACGTGCAAATTATATCTGCTAACAGAGCATGTGTGCTGAGGCAGAAGGGCAGCTCAACATCATTCAGCCAACAAGGCAGTTATCTTTCCTGAGCAAACTCATGAGGACTCTAAAATGGCCTTCTAAAGCACAATTCAAACATGACTTTAACTGGTTGTTAAATATTTGCAGAAAAAAATAACTAATTCTATTGCTCTGATCAGCAAGACAGACTTAGACTACCAAGGCATTAGACTACCAGGCCAGACTCTGGCCAGCTTTGCCAAAGGCTGACCCACGCAGTCTCAGGCAAAGCAATCCTATTCACGTTTGGTCTCAGTAAAACATGTACTACAGTACTGTTCTTTCTCATGATTCAAATATGAGCACCCACCTCTCAGTGCATTCGTTTTCTCAAATCTTAGGGCAACAGGACGTCATCTTGCATCACAGATACCAGAGTAGCAGAACTAATACTGGTTCACAGGTAATGTACAAAACAAAACTCAGATTGAGAACAGTGGATTCTTTGTTAACCTCACAGCACATTTGTTTGAACTTAGAAAAATCTCGGGGTTTATGTTATTTGGTACTGGAATTCCGCATCACACCTACACGGCTTATTTTAAAAGCAAAACTAGACATCTTAGATAAAAAGAAAAATGAACAAGTCACTCACTGAGTGATTTTCTCTGCCAGCACATCTTGCAGCTCACAAAATTCAGGGAATACTCCATTGGGGCCACAGCTGCTGCATTTTCTACAGATCCTTTTCTTAAGCCTCAATGTTTTCCTTAATTTAGAACTAAGAAAATTTCCTAATTTTTTCTTAATCTCTCACTAAATTAAAAACATATTTTCTTAATGTTCTAATTCTTAATCTAAACATTCTCTCTCTCTCTCTCCCCCTGAGTTCCCTGATCACGGTTTAATTGCTGAAGTCATGAGGTAATAGCCATGTAGAAGCTAAATTTTTCTTTCCCAGACCAGCAGAAATTTGGCAGTAGAAACGTGACTGCAAGCACCAGGCCTAGAGCACCGGGACTAGAGAAACTTCTGCTACTACTGTCTTCACAACAGGCCATTTATTCCAGAAATAGCTGAAAATCTATCTGTTGGAAGAGAGTTACAATGACTGCGGGGAAAAAATGGCTTTCAGTATGTCTTGGGGCGCTTAATTTATATTACATGTGGGTATAGAAAGCACTCACTGTGGACAGAATACATAACTAAAATGAAATTTTCCAGAAGTTCTCAGAGAAAACCTTAACTGCCATCAAAAGGCAACAGGCATCATTAGTTACAGGCTTTTGTGAATGCCTTAATTGAGTGAAAGAGAAAAATGAGGCAGAATAAGCATATAGCTATGCTTTTATCTGTCCCTGTCATAGGCTCTGATAAAGTGGAAAAACATAACTTATAATAGGCTTGCCGAAGAGAGGCCCTATGGGGGCAACGTAGGAGGAAGAGTCCTGTGGCCCCTGTCAGTTCCCTAAATATTCACTCTGAAACCAGAACTATGTCAGGAATCCCTATCTTTCCAAAAAAATAAAAAATAGAAAACCACAACCGCAAGTTTTTTCCTACTTAAAAATGGCCAACAAGATTAAATTCAAATTCAAGGAAAAAAATTCCTGGACTGCATCTTTTAATGCCAAGTTTCTGCCTGGAACAAATTTTTGTGGTTGCATATTAATCCCCTAAAAACAGCATAGAAATGTTGACAGCTGTTGTAGAAGTTATTCACGTTGGTCCTTTACTTCCACAAAGTTGCTAAGATCTTGTATTTAATTATCTATGCCTAATTATCATGCCAATGTTTAAAAAGAAATCTATCCCCACTACATTGATTTTCAAGAATAGGAGCCGGTATCTGTTTGTAACATCAACATGGGTTACCATTGGCCAGGGAACTCCCAAGCTCTTCATCAGTACCATGCAAAAGCCAACCAACCAAAACAACAAAACAGGACTTGCTGAAGCCCTTGTGGTTCGGGAACACTGGTGACACAGAGACATCTTACTCCACTGGGAGCCAGCTGCTGGGAAAAGGGGCTTCACTGCTCTATTACTGCCTTTGAAAATCTGCTTGAGAGCTAATTCAGCATCCTGCATTTACAGATAGTGACTACATCTCCTATAGAAGCTTGCTGTGTAAGAATTAGCCAAGAATACTGCTGAAAACATTTCAGCAGAATAAAGGACCCAAAGGCACTACGAACTTTTAATTAAAAACAGAAACAAAACAAAACAAAAAGCAAAACAACAGAAGTTAATTTTAGCCTATAGCTGGTAGGAAAACATGACATTTGATTATTATCATGGAATTTTCCAAGCTTGCTGATAATTCCCTTGGAAACAGCTGTATCAGAGTTCTTTTTAGATGAGATTTTGTTGTACATCACTAGAACTGCTTTAACATACAGCAAGTTACCTACTATTTGGTTTTGTTGTTGTTGTTTGTTTTTGTTTTTTTTTCAACACCATCACCAGTTGGTAAAACAAGGTATTTCTTCACTTACATATTGTATGTGCCATAAGATTGGAAACAGAATAATGAAACACAGCATTAAAGCCATCATGTAAGCAAGTTTAATAAAACAATGACAAGAGCCAAGAGTCTTTTCCTTTTCATTATTAGCTCGTTTCAAAGCAGACCCATAGGAGGAGGAGATGCAGAGCTTGCAGAGAGAAATTACAGCCTTGTCCATTACTCACGGGGGTAGGAATTTCCAGATTTCTAGCTAAACTGATAAGAGGAAGCAGGACCAGGACCAGGCAAGGATACACTGAAGGCAGATTTTGAGTGGAAACTGGCTGCAATTTCAATGGACAGTTTGACCAAATTGTGTTAAATTATTTCCAGCAGGACCCCAAAAACTATACCCTGATTTTTATGAACATAAGCTATAGATGACGCAATGAGGGTTAGAGATGCAATTGCTTAGATGTTATAATTCCTAACTGTAGAGTGCCATAGAATGTACACTATTTGAATTTTTGCTAGCAGACAGCAGTTAGGATGTAAAAAAAAAAAAGAAAGAAAGAAAGAAAATTAAGCACCCCTCTCTTGGTGGAGTTGAAACTGAAACTTTTGGCAGGAGTTTACCACAAGATAGTACAATTAACACCCAAAAGTTTTGCAGGGATATATTTATTTCTACCAAAATACTTGTTTCTACAAAAATATAAATGTTTGAGTTAAACTGTTGTCTTCTTGTTTTGGATTGCTATTTTAAGACTATCAATATTTTACAATATCATGTAAAAACCTCACTGTTATTGTTTTCAATTTGCAGAAACTTTCAGAATCTGTATTCTTGGGTCCAATTTGTGTTTCTGTTTGTTTTTTCCTCCTTCCGAACAAGAAATTCTGGAATGGAGTTCCCGTTGACAAACAAACGGATGATGATGACATTGTATTTCAGTTTGATTGTGAAGGAAGAAATCATATTAAACCACAGATTTTAAAAAATTGTATTCAAAAATGAGGAAGCATGTCAAAAGAATATTGGTTCTAATTAATTTATTGTAAAATTATTGTGATTCATAATCCTAAGTTTGAAATGTATGATTAAAAGCCCTTAGATTCAGCTACTTGACCAGTGATTATATTCATAAAAATCATCAGAAATTGAGAGGGATTTACCAGTTACATGCTCTCTCCTGTAATTTTAACTCTGTAGAAGTGAGTAAAACGGGCACATTAACATCCAGCAAATTCTTTACTTTTTAGAGTGAAGTAATGTACCTTGCAAAGAATGTTCTGAATTTCAGCTATTCATAACTGAGTATAACTGCTCATGAGCAAGAGGTGAGCTAATTGCAGGCAGCTCTGTTAAGTCTCTATTCATTCAGCTGATAAGGTCAAAAAGGTTAACACTCAAGTGGAAAAAAAATAATTATAAAATTAAAATGCTATTCTAAAGTGAAAGGACTACCTTCGCCTGTGTTACTGGCTTCAGTTCTAGGCAGCAAGTAGGCAAAAGCAAAGTTGAGGGAGACTAGTGAAGGAAATGGCTGAAGGAAAGACTTCTCTTTGAAAAAAAGCATGGATGAAAGGAACATAAATGTTTATTTTAGAAAGGAGATTAACAACAATCAGACTCTACAAAAACAATAAATGCTGCAGGAAAAAGACAAATTTATTTTTGGCTATTCTCACTTTAAAAGAAAAATGAGATATTCCATAGGGAGTTGGTGGACAGAATTCCTAAAATGGATGAACAGAAATCTTTGATGAAATATGTTTAATCCATGAAATGTACTGTTGCAGGTATAATTAAGGCTAAGACTTCAGCAGATACAAATTAGGACTGAATGGCTATGAAATCACCAGGCATCCAAAACACCAAGGGAATTTTGCACGGCACATGTTTGCAGCCTTCTACATTGCCCCCATCCCTCCTTCTAAGAAACAAATGCAAAACAAAGACTAAAACAGAATATAAAGCTCCATGGTTCAGGGAGGAAGTCAGCAATTAAAAAGAAATCTAAACCATGGGCAGGTTATGTCAGAATTGTACTTCACAGATTTTCGGCATTCTCTTCAAAACATCTGGCTCAGACTATCAGAGATAGACTTCTGGACTACATAAATCACTGTTCTGAGCTTGCATGTCAGGTTTAGATTTTGCCTTTATATTGTGGGTATTTTGCTTTTCTATCTCCCTATCTGTTAGAGACACAGTCAAAGCTTCCTGTGTTTATGGAATGTCTGCAAAAACCACTAGCTTTTTGGTGGGGAGAACTGACCACAAGTGCTGAATGTTCAGAGATTGTCACAATAGTAATCTGATGATTAAAAACAGGCTTTGGGAACCAGAATACCCCTCTCTTCCTTCCCCAAAATCAGAGTACTGATTTAAACGCATGCACTTTTAAAAAGGAAGATGAAGGATATTTTTTTTCAGTTAAGGAAAAAATAAAGGAACTTTTTTTTCCTAGCAGCAAGAACTTGGGATTGTGTCAGTTTTGAACTTTGCAAGTTTTTTCATCTGTGCTTGCATCTCAGTTGGGCATTTTCTCCTACTGTGCACACATATGTAAGTAATCTCTAGTATTTTCTGTGGAGGAGGGGGAATAAAAAGCAACAAACAAACAAACAAAAACACCCCACCACTGTGCGCAAAATGCTCACTAACTCCTTCATTAGTTTGTTGATAAAACTACCAAAGCAATGGCTTTGGTCTCCCCCTCTCAACAGGTGAGAGTTCATTGAGTGAAGCTTGGAACAAAGTGGCATAGCTTTTGCTAGAACCACAGTCCAATGCCCTAAAGCAATACTAATGAAGCACCAGGACTGCAAATATTCCCACCCAATGGATATACTCTTCAGACCACAGTGAGCTGGTATACGGTACAGCACTGCCTCGCTACACCTTACTACTAGCCTTACTGTAGAACTGAGGAGCTGAAATGCAGAAAGGTGAAAACACCTACCTACTGTAGGAATGCTCCTGAGATAATGGACTTCTACTCTGGTCTCCCAAATATGAAAACAGTGATACACAATTGCTGGAACATCTCTTCCTATAGGTACTATTTATTCCCTACCTTGCTTTCCTGACTTCCTTATTTAGATGAAGACACCAGCCACATATAGAAAAAAATCATGTTAAAATGAAAAATAAACATTTTTGATGTAGTGAAGAAAAAAAAAAAACAAAACTTTTCTTTGCTAGGACTTGAGAGTACAAAGCTCATGCAAGTGGAGCTCAGGACAAAAAAAACCACACACACAAAACCAAACCAAAACAAACAAACAAAAAACTATAAAACTGCTGTATGACAAATTCTGATGAGACCCTAGGTCCAGTAACTTTCTTTTCTCATGACAAGCGATCATGTGACAATCACTGTATTTTTTTCTCACTGCAATGAAGATGCGTCTTGGGCTTTATTCAGAACTGTGCAGAACAGCCCTGCAAACTAAATTTCCAGGAACAAACATTCACTCTCTCCTCACCCCTTCAACCCCCTTCCTCCAAGACAGTTGGTCATCTGAAACAGCGTAAGAGTGGACACTTGCCATTTGGTAACTCATAGTCTGCACAGTGTAACTGAGGACATGAAGAACATGTTCAGTTGAAACTGTAGATGAATTTTAGGTAGGAAGAATACAGTTACTCACACTGGACTTTAGTCAGAAGACAGGAGTTATCAGCACTTGCAAAAAAGAGCAGGTAGCTTAGACTTCTGCTTATCACATCCAGTATCTCTTGTAGTATCTTAGAGCCCCCAATAATGGCACATCAAGGAAGGAAGCCAGGACAGCCATATTTGCTGTCAAGCTGACATTTTCCAACCGCTGCTAGTACTGCCTTTGTTTCTGTAAAAAACAGGAAAAAAAAAACACATTAGAAGTGGAGAATAAGCAAAAAAGCACACAAAATCAGCAGCAACATTAAAAACTACGAACCATAGCAGTATAGATCAATTGCTTGTAAGTGAAAGAAGGCATTATTAGCATGTAGATCTATCCATGATGGGAATTTGTTCAGGGCTCTCCTGCTAGGATGGTCCAATATTCCCTTTAACAGTCTTGCAAAAAAGGTTTCAGAAACGAAAACTATCATTTGTTAGGAGCTAAGATGAAAGCAACCTTGATTTCTGGTGTGGGCAGAGGGTTGATCAATCCTTCTGTTCTTTAAGTACTGCCTTTTAAAAACCCAGTTTTACTAAATTCCAGCACTGCTTGCTCCCTTAGTAGGCTGCTTGTGGTGTCATTCACTCAACCAAGTGTATTTTGGAGCAGCCAGTTTCCTTTAGAATGTGCATTTATAAGAAGTTGGTGTTACTCCCTGCCTTTCGCACTCAGACACCTCTTTGAGCTATCCTCAAGTGCCTCGGCCAACTTAATTAGTCCAGTCAGGCCAGGCTCATTTCTTGGGCACCAGAATTTGACAGCTCTGGTCAGCAGACAGATATCTGGGGCTAGGTTTTTTATGTTTTAATTTTGAAATAATAAGGAAGGAAAGGAAAAAAATAGGACTGCTAGCCTATGGAGGTGGTGCCATCCATCCACTTGAGATGCAAGTACAAAAAATAATATGATCCCATACTTCACAACTTTCACTCCTGCAAGGTTCGAAATAATGCGACAACGGACAGTGATAAGGACTGTTGTTTGTTTGTGGTTTTTTTGCAATAACAAACTGCAAAGCAGAAGTTTAGTCAGAGATGTGAAGAGAGGCAACAGTTAAAGAACACTGTTCCTTGACTAAGGCATGATAGTTGATGCAATGAATTATTTTTGTTTGTTTGTTTTAAGGCATAAGCCTAATACAGTAATTCTTCAACTGCATAAGCTACTAATTTATTATATGAATTATATTTCCCATTGGTAATTATGTGAAGAGAAGAGAGAGAATACTCCCTAGAAAACAAACGCCAGATACTCTGCAATGGCCAAACTATTCTACATGGAGTATGTTCACATTCTGTGGTGATGGGCAGCAGCATAGGCCTCTAATAAGATGTTGGGTTTTTTAAACACCTTTTCAACTTTGTTCTTAAAGATGTATGTTTTTGAACACAAGTATTCTTTCAATGCATTACTGTGCAGTACATTTTGGAATGCATACGGAAAGAATAACAGAATTAGATATTTAAACTGATAGACCTTCACAATGGGAAGATGGATGATAAAGTTTGAGACAATTTTTCTGGAACAATCATTAAGGATAAGAAAGAGAAGCCCATGAAAGAAGCATTAATGAACGATTAGGAAACCAGCAATAGGGTATATTTAAGGTGATAGATTTTTGAGAGACTTTAATTAGATTATTCCCAAAGAAAAAACACCAGGTAATCAAAATTATGCATAATTAGATTATCTCATGGTAAATTCCCATTGAAAGAATCCGTTCTATTCAATTCAATTATCAATGGAAAGACGAGAATGATCCTCCTGCCTGAAAATTAGGTCTCCAATGAATTTGTCTTCCAAACACACAAATGTTTCCTTTTAGCTGTTCTGAGAGCGAGGCTATGTTTTCAAGCAATACAATTAATTTCTGGAAATATCAATGCGATTTTGTGCCAAACATCTTTTAGTAACTGTTGGCTTGAGCAATACAAGGTGTGAGATTATGACGCCACAATATAGTGAAGAACTAATGAGAACATTTCATCAAATGTTCAAGGGCAAAATTCTCTTTTGGGATCCAGAAATTCTTCTGCTGCACTGTTGTCCTTAAACACAGAAGTTAGCCTGCAGAATTAATTCAAAAGATTTCTCATTACTCTTAGAGCATGTAAGTCTACTGCAGAGCAAACGTGAGCAAAATTCTTTGCTTTGACGCTGACTGCAGTACTATAGACCCCTGGGAGACATAACAGGTAAATCGAGCAGAAGTTAGAAAACAGATGGAATGTAACAACAGAAGATTTTGCTAGTAATCTCAAAGCACCTGGAGACTGTCAGGCTCAGAAGTCTCTGTACAAACTAACTGGGTATTCCATCTAAAGCAGAAACTATAGAAACGTGCATATTTAAAACCCTGCTAGAATTGTTGAATGGTTTTACCCTTGGTGTCTTTTGGATATGGACTGTGTGATACAGTGTTTTATCAAAACATAATTCAGTTCAGATCTTGGAAGCAAGAAACTTGCATTGTCCTGCAATCACTGGCTAATAAACTGTGTTTCTCACTACAGCTAACATGCTGGGAGGAGCGCAGACTTCCTGGGGCTATATTGCATCACGCTGTGGGCGTGTGTCCTTTGCATTGGACAGGCTGAATTTAGCAAGAGAGAACAGAGTTTTGCACCCAGCTGACAGTACACAGTGAACAATACCAGAGTCTGGGCTCAGAGCTGTGCCCCAGGAGAATCTTCTGTTTTCCTTGCATTGATTTTCCTCATGCCAAAACCATACTTGGGTATCACGTTTTAACTCCAGTAGGTTGAGTGAAGTGACTTTTAAGCACATGCTTGTGGTAAGCAGTTAGTTAAGGCAGGTTTTGGAACTGATAGTGATTTACATGGCAAGCTACGTTCCTCTAAATACTGTGATCCAGAGGGACATAAATGAAGTTTCATGTGAGCAAAAAGAACTGTGAGCAAGACTTGGGACACTTAAATTTTTTTGCAGTGTAAAATTAAGATTATAGAAGAAATCACCTGAAAAAATATGGCAAATATGGCAATTCTCTATGAATTAGATGTCTTAAATAAGTATGTTGTAAAACGGCATCTCCCGTAGAAACAAAAAAAAGATATATCTTGCCAGAGGCTCCTTCTGGCTTAAAACTCTCTAGCAATCCCAGCACTTGATGCAGTGATCCTATGAATTTCCCACAGCAGGCAGTGGGAATGACAAACATTCTTTTCAAGGCTATCCCCAGTAGTGGACCCCTTGCACAGACTGCTAAAAACAATCCCTTAATCCCCTCCACTCAGCGCTGACCTAAAGGAGCAGAGGATCAAAACACAACCCATAGAATGACCTCAGCTTGCTCTGTAACACCTCACCAAGGGTCAGAGGTGTCAATAAGCTCCCCGTGGGCCTTTGCTCTGCTCTAAGGAATGTGCTCTGTATCAGACAAACAGGAAAGCTCCTTTAGAAGTATGTAACATATATACAGGGACTATTGGCCGCCTTCCTTATGAGATCTATATGCAAAGCAGAAAGCAAAAATTAAATGTATCCAATCAGCTTATCCAGGCCACATTTCTCAATGCTTATCGTCTACTTTTCACTTTCCAAATAATTTCTCAGTTTCTCAAAATGTAGCAGAGGACACTAATGGCACAACAATTAACAGTAATTACACAAATCCCGAACTGAAAAATAAGAACATCTCAAGCAGTCCGCAGCTGTTGTCAACTTGTTAAATGCACTGTTTTCCATTTTAAGCCTTAAGGCCAGGAACAAAACTGCACAGTGAAGACCACAATCCAGATTCTCTCCTATTCCTTCACATACAGGGTCAGAAGAGAGGTAGAGAGTTTAGATAGATCTGTAAATCTAATTAAAATGGCTCTGACAGAAGCCTCTGTTCAAATTTGTCTCAAAGCTACAAAAGGTTCGATCGTTCACTCTTTGGAAAGCTATGAATTAGCTGCTTGTTATCCTATTAATTACATCTCTCCCTCTAAATTCAGTGACAGCAATACAGAAACATGAATGTGGTGGCAAATGTTGCCCCTTTGACATACTGAAGTCAACTTACAAGCTATTCATGGCTTTGAGGATAATCACTTATCTTTTGGCATATTTACTCTGCTACTCTGTTGGGATTCCCTAGCTATCCGCTTACCTAGACATGAGATCTTTCTCTGAAGAGATAAGCTAGAAAACCTGGATCTTTTGGACAGTTATCAAGATTTTCCTCAGTATCAGTTTATAATATTTGCTGCCTGTGACAAAACTCGGCTAAATGAGCAAATAATGTATTAAAAAAGATATCCCATACCTGCATGTTGAAGACTCCTCAGCATTCAGACTCCATTCCAAAATAGAATTCATAGGTTGCTAGAGGGACTCAGGGATCACAGCATCACAGAGATGTGTCAGTTAATTCTGAAAAAATAAAAGGAACAGAAATCACAACACTACATCTTGGGAGCATATCACTTTTCTATTGCTTAGCACGTTAGCAAAGAGGCACACTTTTTACATCAGTCTTTTCACCAGTACTCCTCTGACCAATTGCAGTCTGGAGGAAGCAGAAAACAAAGTAAGCCAAACACAAAACAGAACATGCATTTGCACACTCCTGTGCACTTCCTTGCAGGAGACACTAAGTAAAATGGAAAATACTACAAATTACAGAAGAACAGTTTGCATATATTCTCATATTTGTCATGGTGACAATGTGTGTGATGATCTTCCTGTTGTTTTCCATATAACTTGGTGGTCCTTGGACAAACACAAAAACCTACCCTAGGGCACCAATACATTTTATTATTTGTCAGCATGCTGGGCAGATCCAGTTCAGCATACCATGCACCCATAGCACATGGTGTATGTGATGGCCCAGTACATAGCTTTCTTTGTCAGTTGAGCATAGCCTGAATGAATCCAAAAACTGGTGACTTCTTTCTCTCCTGCTCAGTCCACTTGCAGCTAAGCCATACAAAGAACATCTCACATACTAAATGTTTGGATCCCTGGATCTCTATCCAAAAGATGGGAGATTCGCTTAGTAGAAAGGGCAGACAAGCTGTACTGGACACTTACAGCTGTAAAAGGATCAAGGGAGTTTCTGCCTGGAGGATTTTATTGCTCTTCTGCTGGGGTTTCTACCAAGAGAAGCCAGTTGCAAAGCCCCCAGCAAAGCTGACAGCCTAGGACTTGTTCCATGCACTTGGTATCCCTACACTGTTTTCTAGAATAAAACTAGGTGAGATGAACTATATAAAAGCAAGGGTAGCATGAGGGTTGTGTCTCTGCTCTGGCACATTCTATCCTCTTTCCACTATGGATACATTGGGAACTACAAGTCCAAGGAATGCTAACTCAGATCCTAGAGAACTTAGATGCTTCCAGAGCACTTCCCTTTTCTATCACAGTTTGGTGTGAAGCAACTTAAAAATAGATTGCCATGTCAACTAGACCTTGGATTTCCACTGGCAGAGTAGCAAAGAGCATTGTCTACCTCCAAAATCAAGTTCTGGATCAGCTGACAGAAGCAACAAGGGAGATGCTGCTTTAGACAATGTCATTTCTGGAGATTACGCAAGGTTCTGCAGATGGCCAGACCTGCACATCTGAAGCATTTGATAGAATCAAGGTCCAGATGGGTAAGACAAGGAAATTTTCAAGCGCAGTATCAACTTACTAATCACAAAACTTAGCAATCTGAGATGAAACCTTACTGCTTATCATAAGCCTGCTAGAATATAAAGATTTGTTTGTCTCTTTCCTACCTGAATATATGCCAGCTTGGATTTAATGGAATTCCTAATTTAAGATCACACTTGCATCACAGCACTTATCTCAAGTCAGGTTACTTGCTTCCTAAAGAGGAAGTTATCACTATAGTCAACGGATGCTACTTTCTGCATTTAGTCTTCCTGACTCACAAGAAATTAAAACATTCTTCTTCTTCAGCAGCTCCCACATGCCAGACCTTTCTGATACCCATCTAAGTCCCAACCCAGCTCACTTATTCACTCACAGACTTTTTTAAAGTGCTAAGGGGCCTTAGAAATTATCAGGCCATTTCTTACGATGTCGTTTGTTGCATTGAAAGGTCACCGCCTCTGGGCTATGCTGCCATCATTCCGATGGCATCTGTTTCCACAAACACATCTGAGCTAGCTTGGTAGCACTGTTGGCACAGAGGTACAGAGCTAGCTTAACACTGCATCTTATGTATTCAGCCAGCTTCTTAAATAGATTTTACAGCCTATTTTTCCTTAACTGTAACTACACTTAGTGGTGAAATAGCCTGTTTAAGGACAGAGGTATTAAATCTTCGGTCAGAGCCTTCCATTCTAATTTTATCTTCTGCTCTAGTCTAGTCTTTTGAAGGAAATGTCTCCAATAAAGGCATTTTCTAAGCATTTTCTTTTTAAAATAGAAAAAGCAGAGATGTAGAGGCAGAATCATGCTTAAAACAGCTTGGAAGGAAATGCTGTGATCCCCAGGGGGGTTGAGAAACATGTGGGTTTGGGATGAAAAGAACCAAGCCAAGAGCTAGCTGGCCACTTCCAGCTTTCACACCATAAATCGTTACATTCCTTAATAGTCAGCCAGCTTTCACATACAGAAAGAAACTGAATACAGTAGGATGTAGCAGACAAGATACGGCTTAGTCAAGGGCACACTGTGTCAGGGATCCTTTCATACTCATAGCTGCAGTGCAAAGACACAAATGGCACAAGGCCCAGCATCTCTGTAAATCAATACAGCTGTTTATTCAAACCAAATGGCTGGCGAGAATATCAAGCTTTGATTGTTGTAGCCATTTCCAAAAGGAAATTAATAACACTTTAGGAGATGACAGCTAACCCATGTGAGAACAAAAGAATTCTTTCCAAGTAAGTTTTTATTCATTTATAGGGCATGCTTTCAGTTCACTGCTTCAAGGCAGTAATAGACAGTACCCATTATGATCAGAATTGATTGTCATAAAACCCAACAGATTAGCAGACAGATATTCCTCCCCAAGTGTTCCTGACAGTAGAAACCTCCAAAATCTATTTGCAGTTATGAATGGCATGTGTTTAAGCTTCTTGGCAATGTGTGGTAATCAAATCCCAAGATTCACGTTTAACTGCCGGGTGTGCTGAAGAGTGGCATGGACATGTGCTGCCGCAGTGACACATCATCCCCTGGGTGAGAAGCCAGACTTGGCACGACTCTGCATACAGGTTCTGCCTGGGTACAGGAGTAAGTGCAGCAAGAACACTAATTTTCTGCCATGTGATATCTCACTCTAATCCATTTTTTCCCTTTGTGGTTATGACAGCAGATACATAAATCTCTGTTACAATAAAGTAGGAAAAAACAAGAGAGAAGGACAATGTGCATCGTGAACCTCCTTTTCCACCCTATCCTGGATCATACAAATGTTGGTAGTATTTTTTTAATAAATAAATTGCTTTTCATTGTACAATTGCTCCCTCTCCACTTTCAAGGTTATTATTAATTTTATTAATAACCTCCCAAGAGATGGAAATTGATACTCTTAAAAAAGCACTATGACCTTTGACATTTTTAGGCTATGTTGTCAGATCTTATTGGAAAGAATTTAAGATGACAGGACAGGATAAATGAGACAACTTCAAGTGAGCACTGGGAACAAGGCTAAAGCCTGTTCTTTTTACACCGACTACCAATATTTTTTCACCATGCGTGAGACTTGCAGTTGGTGCAAGAGGGTAGCCCAGACACCAGTCTGGCCCAGGGTCATAATAATAACAAACTTCTTGTTTGAACGTTACTGATTAGGGTGCAAGGGGACACCTGGTCAGAGCAGCACTA
Organism: Anser cygnoides; assembly: GCF_040182565.1. Taxonomy (NCBI): domain Eukaryota; kingdom Metazoa; phylum Chordata; class Aves; order Anseriformes; family Anatidae; genus Anser; species Anser cygnoides. The sequence continues at coordinate 14,972,373 of NC_089883.1, forward strand.
GATATCAAGAGTGAGAAAGCTAGAGATTTAGCAACTGTAGATTATTCTTTAGCCTGCATGTTTGTCATACCTATTGCAGGAGTTAGGGATTCCAGAATATTCTTTTTTTTTTTTTCCTCAAAATCTGTAGTTACTGACAAACAAGAAGCTTCACCTATGAATAAAGTAGAAAAATTGAGCTAATTTCAAAAGAGACCTACCAAGCTGAAAGTAGGCAACAACAGAACGTTAAGAACCACAATAATAGCAAGGGCCAATAATCTGCTCTGTAGAGACGGGATTTCCCTCAGGTTGTGCTAATGCACCCAATTAAGAAGCACAAAGACCATCCTGATATTCTTAGTCTGTATTTGAAAAGAAAAAAAAAAACAAACTGTGTCCCTGGGGATCACAGACTGTTAAAATGGCAGAAGAAAAGTTCAAGCTCTGTTACTGTGTTGTGGAAGAGATTTGTAAGACATGACAGCCGAGGACACCATTAGGAATTCAAGTGGCTGGTGGAACATTCACTCCTGAGCTGACACAAGTTGTTGGAGCCTCCTGGACACAGTGATTATCCTGAAATTGATGCAAGGCCATTTTGTATACAGTTCTTTAACTGGCCATAGAATATACCTATCCCTCTCAGAAAGCTTGGAGACTCACACCGAGGTGTCAGAGAAGCAGTATTTTGTTCTGCATTTTTTCTGTTATTATGTTATTGATAGAAATTTTGGACAACCATTACAAACATTTTCCTTCAGCATTTTAATCCTGATCACAGCCATGATAATCTAAGAGAGAAGGAGCACTGAAGACTCTCAGGTATGGGTGCTCCAGACGACAGCCTGCAGGATTTCCTCTAACCTATCCCTTTCTCTTGCAGGAACTCTTGCATCCACGTTGACTAGATGCCCTATTGCACCTGTACAAAGCCAAGAACATTGAACCATCAACCACCGCCTCGCACAGGCTGTAATTGAGGTCTGAACTGCAGTATTAAATGATTGTTCTGCCCTACTTAACACACAGCCTGCAAACACAGGCACTCTGTTCCACAAACATAACCTAACATTACATCTTGCCTTCTCCCCTAGCTAATGCTTCTGCCCTGGATTAATCTTCATCTGTTTCAGGAACAGAAGATGGAACAGGAAATAAAACTTACATTGCTCCAAGCACTACCTGAACAAGGACTCAAAATCAGTGATATAAGATTAAAGACTTAGCAATGTAAAGACAAAGCAATATCAAAAACCAAAGAGATTAGAACATTAAGCAATTCAGAACAGAGATTCTGAATCTGTTCTCCTATACCACATCAATCTGGAAACGAGTGAGATTATTCCCTTACTCGACCCAAAATAATAGTAAAGCTAGTCAGTGTATTGCCCCACACAGTAGTGCATTAATTAAGTACAGCAGTGCATTAGTATGCCCTATGTTACAGACAGGAGCGCAGTCTATACCTCTCTTTAGAAGTTCTGTCCTGAAGAATCTGATGACTACTTTCACAAGTCTACTCCCTCAGGAAAAATGTGCTTGTTCTGGTCTTTGGTGGTCTGTTGCAATATTCCCAACCCTGTAATCAACAATGAAGTACAGACATAACCTTACTGCCGGCTGAAGACATGGACCTCGCGATACTGTACATATGACCAAGCACACACACAAAACCTGCTTCTTAACATCCTGAAAAGCACTTATAATTAACAAGAACAAAAATGGTATATATGGTATCAAGAATACTGAGTGATCTAAAACACATTAAAACACTGAGTAGGTCCTTACATTTTACTTTTTCAATTCCTTTCTTTACACTAATTTTCAGAACCCAGATGTCACATCTGCTACAGAAGGACACTTATATTTCAAATAGTGACAGGGGCATGGTGCAACTCAGAAAAAGATCACAACCCTCCCGTCACTTCAGTCTCTCCAGTCCAAATCTCATCTTGTTTTTGACCACGCTGATCAGATCTTATGACTAGTGATCATTAGCATGAGGATCTTCATTTATAGATGGAACACATCCATATTTCACAGAATCATAGAATATGATTCAGTGTTTACACAATGCAGTAGGATACATGGTAGGAAATATGTTACCCTCTCTTCTCTACATTGAGCCAAGCATATTGCTGTCATTCAAACAAACAGAAGAGAAAAAGCAGAGGCCCAGAACATTTAATATACAGATCCTTCAACTACAGCACCAGAGGAAATTTTAGCCTGGCTCTTCAGAAATACAGTTCTAAAAGTAGCACTTAGTGGGTAAAAGTGTATAAAATCACTACCACCACCATTCAGGAAACTAAGAGTTACACCCAGCCTAAACCACAAAATATCAAGTTAGTGTTATATTCCAAAGTAGTTATCTAGCTGCAGAAGAAGGCTGTGACAGTGTGGTTAGAAGATGAATGCCTGTGTATTTGACTGTTTGATTGGTGATGGTACCCTCCTTGCTATACAGGTAAAAAGACTCTTCCCGAAACGTGCCACATCTCCGAACAGTGGCCACTGACTTCAGATAACCCTTTCACCAACATTGACTTGACATTCAGAAAATGAGGACTTTAGAATAGACCTTTCCTATACAAACAAGATCGATTACTCCCTGCCAGATGAGGGATGCTCAGGTGGGAATACTGAGGAAAGGATTTGCCAGTGACTGAAGAGAATCATGCTGACACCTTGCAGGGTCTGCAAGAGAATGTTAGCGTGGACCTCTTGACCCTGCTTAAACTGTAAGAAATGCTAAGGTATGTTATTTTACCCCTCCTCCCCTGAATATATTTCTATAGATAGCAAAAACAGAACTACAAAGGCCTACAAAGGATGCACGATGCCAGGTTATCCGGAAAAGGTCTCTCTGGATCAGATTGCTAGCCTGCAAGCAAGACCCATGGGTTCTGCTTGGAAGTCAATCATGCTGCTTTAAAGACACCCAGGAAAAAGCAGAGGTGGATCTTCAAGGCAGCTGGTTCTGTAACTGTGGTATATCTTTTCATCTAAAACACTTAGAATTTATTCACAGGTGCTGATACAACAGGTGTAAAAGGTAATGGTTGCCCAGGAAGCAAGGGTTGTAGGAAAGAAAGGCCGTTTAGCAATATATCATCATACATGCTTGGCCACAGCTATCGCTGAAAAGTATTCCATTTGATGATTTGGGAATGGAACATGCAGAGTTCATGTAATGAGTGTAAGTGATAGATTTAAATTTACCGTTGTAGGATTTTTTTATGGTCTAGCCATAAAAATGAAGCCTAATTATTCAAGCCTTTTCTTGAGCATATACATATCTATACATACATATATAGATGCAGTATTTAATCTAGTTTCTTTTGCTTCATTTCCAGCAATTTTTCCAACTGTCTAGAAGAACAAGCTTACCAAAAGACACAAACTTCAACCATGCTCTGATAGCAATTCTAAAAAGACAAACGTAATACTGGTGCCTGCAGACTCCCAGCTGCCCAGCTATGCTGTCCTTCATTTCTGTGCCTGTACCTCTGATCACAGCTCTGCCAAGCCCACAAATGGAGGTATGGTTCTTTTTCTTTTGATAGAGCAAGCTCTGCAAGGATGTTGTTAGTAGGTTTTTTAATATTCAGTTAAAAACCTCTCCTAGTCAACAGTTCATATGGCTAAGCATCTAACCTTTGACTTAGTTCAATTTAAATATATTTTCAATGGAAACAAGCTCATCCCTACACTCACTAGGAAGCTATAGTACATACCATAGCAAAGAGCAAGAGGACGTTAGCAGCTTTTTAACCACACACAAATACTGCAGAATTCGGCAAGCTTGCTGTTCCCATTTCTATCACACCTCTACATGCTTTCGCAGTCTTTCATCACTCCAAAGCTAAATGTGAACAGTTACACATGTGAAACTCAGATGTCAAGAAAGATGAGAATTCAGTGGCACAGGCTGTGCACACTATGCAAATTGTTATTTTCATAAGAAACATTAAGTAGCACCTCGTCTCCGAGACAGCATTTGCAAAGGCAACAGGTGGAAATTTGGTTTTTGACAGCATATTTTTTTCACCTAATATGAAACACGTAGAAGACTTGTAACGGGATGTAAGTTGCTCAGTCTTCAGGAAATTCCACTGGTGCTCTCTGGAGCACTGGTTTAGGAAAAGAAAAAGGAAAAAGAGAAAGTAGGAACTGGAGCTGGCTAAGCAGAATATTACTTCTGGATTCTACGCTAACAGATGCATTAGAATGACACAACCTCCAGAGCAGAAGTGTGGAGACCTGAACATTTGTATATATACTCTCTTGCTCAAGAGAGAACATATGGAAATAGAGTTGAACAAAAATTGTAAAGATTAATTTTGAAAAAATGGAAAAATCAGCTTGTCGTATTTGCTTAGTATAAAAAAAATAACATCTCACATTACTGTCTATACAGAAGGTCATTTAGATTTCCTAAACTTTAGTAAGAGGGACTTCAGTAAAAAACTGATTTTAAGTATGAAAAACACATTTCCTTGCTTATGTAACTAGTATTTCTCAGCAGGAACATTTTCAAATCTGGAGTTAGTTCTTGCACTGGCAACTTCGCTTTATTTTTATATTTTCTGTAGCTGAAAGAAGAAAGCAGACTTCTCTGGCCCAAGGCATTTCTATCTCAATTGTCATGCACTGCTGTGCTAGGGCAATGCTTTTTGCAAAAGCAGATTTATTTTTTGATTTTTAATTAAACAGACTATTGTAATGTTCTTCTTAAAAAAATAATCTGATTTTCTTTAAAAGCACAACAACAAGAACACTTATAAGCCACTATTGCTTTATCTCCTACCCAGCCCCTTTCACACTGGTCTACTTCCTAGGTTGTTTATTTACAGTTCCCTTCACAAACACATGAAACAGAAACACATTGAGCTAATCAACTGATGTCGATCCACCAAACTCTCTTACAGTTGATCAGTGATGAATACAAGTGGTTGGTTGCACAGTTAACCAGTTAGTAACCCCCCCCCCAACCATCCCCAAAAAGGGGCTTAAGATTCTGTCAGATTCAGCCCTCCAGCCCATTCCTGAATCTGTTATGCACAAAATAGGCAGTTCTCCCATCTACAGTGCAACACAGCTCATAGAACAGTTTGGATCTCAAAGAAACATCTGTGGAAATGTATTGTGACTTCTATTGTCCTTTGATAGGTGTTGTATCAAACTCTGCACAGTTATCTCGGTGCTTTGGCATCTCGGCTCTAATGTTTGGGGGGGTTTCCTCAACTTCTTCCTCCCACTGTTATCATCTTTATCTTTCTAGATGTAATCTGCTGCTTCTTCCATCAATGCATCCAACTCAGTCTTCAAACAAAGACATCAAGAATATGGTACTTGGAAGTGTCAGTCAAAGACAGAAAACAGAACTCTTTATATTTGTTGGCAGTATCTATGTTCATGCTGTGTTATAATCTCTAATAGGGGCAGCCACAAGAATAAAACCTAAGTCCATGGAAGTGGAACTGTAAATTCCACACTAACTAGTTTGAACTGAAAGGATATTGGCAGCTTAGGCATGTGTATAGTTACCGTCTTACTCACAGGTGAAATCACTGGAAAGCTTTTTGGCTGAACATCCATCTGGCCACTTTTAGAGAGCAATAAAGACATAGGCACCAGCAAACAGCAAGGGGGATTACAGAATTTGGTAGCACGTGTTAACATTTTATAATTTGTGGATGCAGCAACCAGTGATCCAGGCAAAGCTGATGAAAGTAATGATGTCCTGCCTCATCCACTGCTCCAGGTATAGTACTGCAACCTTTCCAGTGCTTGCAAAAGTTAATGGAGTCTCCGTTTGCTAACTGGAAGTATGTATAGCCTAAGAAACCTCATTTCATATGGCACAGCTAGGTACAGATTACAGGACTCCACTGAGATGAAGTGTGAAACTACATTTGTGAGCAGCACTGAGAGCAACCGATAAAACACAGACACAATCTAGATTTTACACTGTGTAGTGTTAAAGGCATTTCCTTTTACCCACAGTGAACAACAGTCTACAAGTCTTTATCACCCCTGGATATGAAATACGAGGAGGCTTCTAGCTCTGGAGGCCGAAAAACCTACAACAGCCTAACCACCCATGTATCCATCAAGGAGGTCATTAGAAGTATGTGAGCAGTTTTCCATCAAACTGTCCAGTAAGAGCTGAACATTTTAATCCCCTCTGTGGACACTCATGTATGTGGCAAGGAACCAAATACTTCTTAAGTGACCAAGATGCTGCAAAAGAGTGACAAAGAAAGGAGAAAAAAAGAAGCGAAAAGAAGAGAAAAGAAGTGAAAGACTGTCCTTGGAGATGAAAAGGAGAAAGCATCAGCTAACAGAAATCTTCTGAGTTACTGCCAGACTGGCTTTGAGCTGCAGCAAAGGAGGACTTTTTAAGACCTCAAGCCCCAACTCCTTTCTTTCAAGAAAGTCATGCTATTTGTAAAAATATTACGTATGCCATATCTTAGGCAGTTGAGAGGACTGATTTTTTCATTCAAAAGTTTTGCATATGTACAGTTACACAACAGCTTTTCAATTTCAGGGCTATTAACTCAATTTCTGATTCTTCTTCCTCTTAACAAAGAGCCAGTCCTTGTTGTAAGCAAATACCTATAAAGAGTCTTTTGTGTAATCTAACTTGCTGAATTTATCAAATTACTTTCACTCTAATAATATGGACTATTGCAGAAGGTATACAAAATTTCCTAGGGAAACGCTGAAACACAAAGCTGGAAATGTGGTAGAAGATGTATTGTGAATTAAAGGAAGCACCTGTGAGCCAGTGGTGGATAGGTCCTCACCTGGAGGATCCTGGAAGTGGCATCCACATTATCTTGAGAAAAGCTGGAGGGAAAACATAGTAGGGAAAAGACAGGGATAAGTCTATCATGCATCCTGCTCTATGGACACATCCTCCTCCTTTTCTGCATAGGCAGGAGGCCACTCTCATGCTTTTTGTTTCTGTCAGGGAGGTCACATTGCTGGCAGTCTTAATATTGAACCTGGAGTCTCCCAAGCTAAAAGCATGAGCTGACACAACCTGAAATAATGAGCTAACACTTTCTGGCTAGGGCAACAGCTAACTGGTAACTTTCTGGGGGTTGCACACAGAGGGAGATGTACATCAGGCTCACTGAGAAGTTTCAGTTGTCCAATTTTGGAGTTTAATGCTAGTAAGCCTACATAAAAAGAACATGCAGAGGACAATTTCTGCCAAGTTGCTGTCAATTTGGGTAAAATCAGAGCCCTTGCAATAAAAGCTGAAATCAGAGCGGACAATGTATGTTCGAGTCTGAAAGCCCAGTGACTTTTCTTTCATCTGTCCAGCCCAGCCATACCACAGGCATTTGTTTTAACAAGCAGCTTGAGATACACATTTAAAACACTTACTTCCCTCACTCAAAAATGTTCAGATGAAGGCTTTTCATTTAATGCTGGGGAATGACTAGTAGTACCTTAAAGGTTTGAGCTGTTGAAGCATTACTTGCCAGAGATTTGTGACTTGTAACACTAAATAAATACACTTATCAATTATAAGAGCTTTTTGCTCTGCAAATGCAGGGAGGTGCCTCAGATTTCCAGTAATTCCTCTTCACCCAGTTCTACATGCTCACCAGGTCTTTTTATTACAGCTCTAGGGATTCCACACATTCAGGCACTGATAGTAAGAAGATTGGTTAGTGATGTGACCAAAGGGAACTGGAAGCCAGGGTTACAACATACTTCTCTGCTTGAGGCTAACATTAATTTTCAGACTTCTTGCTATCAATCCAATCATGTTTTTAAACAATATAGCTCTCAGCTAACTAATACATAGGTACCAACATGCTAGTGACTTCCCTTTGGAAGGCTCTTCTCCAGTCTGTGTGCTAGTCACAAACACATTGATTGACAGGCAGCATTTTTGTCTCTGATGCTTTTTTTTTTTTGATACCACTGGAGAACTCTGGGTCTAAGAAGGGGACACTGTACCTGCACCATCGGGAAGCTGCTCTCCTTTAATGGTTCATTACACCTTCAGCCTGAGAAGTTTCTAAACACAAAGCAAAGCTTGTTTTTAAAGGGTTGAATCAACTGATTAATATTTGCCATGGGCTCTGTCAAAGTGGCATGTATGGCAGGGAATCTGTCATTCATTTTGCTCTCTGGGAAGATCTCCTGATGCCAAGGCTATAGATAACAGTAGTAAGGCTTTCAGACAAGGATCTTCCCCTTGATTATCAATCTGTCCTTACAGAAGGCCAGGATCAACCTGAACAATTTACACTGGCAGTCTGACAATGTTTGCACAATGCCTATTTGCATTACACCTTGCTCATACCAACACAATGAGCTACTGGCTTTCATTATCACTAAATATATTACCAAGCTTGAAAGAATGTGGCTGTTTGAAATCAAGGAGGATCCCATAGCAATCCTCTGCTGAGCACAACTAATATTCCTTCTGCAAAGTAGCTGCACTTGTTTTAAAACCTCAAAACCAGAGTCAGCCTGAACTGTGATAGGAAAAATGGGACTGAGATACAGCATGGAACCACTACAATTACGCGTTAGCAAACACCAGTTCACACAGGGCTCTGAACCGGAAGGCTGACGTTCATTTTACTTGCTTACGCAGCTTCTTAGCTTGCTTCTACAAGAACAACACTCATCTGCCAAAAATCTTCTATATTTAAGGGCTATGTCATTTCTATCCAAACATCATCAATTTCTTATAACGAGCTTATAAAATATCAAGAATACCTGAACATTTTAAAGAAATATTCAATGCAATATTCAATGCAAATAATTAATGAAATTATAGGTTCTAGGTAATTAATTTGAGTTATGAATGCAATCTATTATGTAATCAGTGACTCCCCATTAATGAGTGGCCTATGGTTTTCTTGGTCCTCAAAACATTTAAAAGGTTTGCCCACAAAAATCCTAAGTGAAGGCAACATATCAGTCTGTGACATGTTTTTAACAAACACTTATTTGTTATAGGCATAAATATGTTCTGATGTCTGATGAAGTCAGAAAACATACTGTATTTCTGAGTCTGGAAATGGAGAAAGAGTACATGATACTGTTTCTATTGTAGCTGGCATTGAACCTGGGCTGCTGAAGATCTGCACTCCCTGTGTTGACTACCTGCTTACTAACAGCTCTTTTGACTGTAAAAAAAAAAAAAGTTAATTTTATTGGTGTATGCATAAGCTCCTTGAGGCAGACCCTCTCTCCCCAGTACTTCTACAGCTCTAAAGTAGGGGTTCTCTCCTTTGATGTAATTGAGGTCTCCGCAGATAATTGTAAATAAATTATGACTAGTGACCTGCAAAACAAATCAAGGCAAGATATGTACAGTGTATTTCTTCCTTTCATCTGTTTTTGAAGGGCTTTACATACCTGAAGAACAGATTCAGTGATGCACATACATTTCTAACACTTCCACATGACTGGGAGTGAACTCTGTCCTGATCTTCTAGATTATGTACTAGCTATGCACATTACCTCCCCTTTCTGCATCAGTCTTACGGCACATTTAATTCAATTGCTATGTTTTGCATTTTCTGTGTTTTCATTTGTATGAACCTACCCTATATGCCTCCTAAATAAGAACTAGCTGGATATGTAAAACAAAAATTAAAAATTAACCACGTGAGATTATGGGAATATTGCTGATCTCCCTAAATCCTGAGATAAACTCTTCCAAAGAAATGAATGTTCGAATGTCTTCATTTCAACAGTTTCACAGGAAATATACCTTGATGTCAGGTTTCTTTCTGGATTTTGAATTCACATGACACTTCCAGGCTTTTCTTCATGCATAGTAATTTAAACAAACAACCTTACCCTACCCCGCCAAAGCTGAGATTCTCATTCGCTCATGTTGCTCTAGAAGCTGGGTCTCACTGAAAATCATTCTGTAACACATGACAAATGCTCAAACTGAGCAAGCTGGCAGAACTGGCACAATAAGGTGAAACAGACAGTGTTTCAACCATGTGCATTATTGCTTAACAGTCACAACAATAAACCTTTATTGAGAGATTCATAGTCTTTCACATAGAAAAAAATAAGAGTGTTGCGCTGCTGGGCCCACTGACTGTGAACAGAACCTAGACACAGAACTGGCATCCCCAAACCAACAGATGGTACATTTCCATGTCAGGGAGGGGACCTCTGATAATTCACAGCATGCAAGTTACCCGGTTTATTTCCTGCACTGTAACTGTTTCAGCATTTTTGGCCATGGGAATTTTGCAGTTTGTCATTCTAGGCAAGAAGAATTATTAAACCAAGCAACCACCTGACCAATCAGAATGAGCTATGAAATCCAAGACGCTTTATCATATCAGGACAACATATCACTGCGCTTATCTCTCCCAGTAAGAACACAAGTTTGTCTGTGAATGTTCCAGGTGAAACACCGGTGGAGATTAACTTTTAAAAATTCTTAGGCAGAGATCTGATATGAACATTTCAATCTGTTATATTTATTAGTTTTATTTGTTATTCAAATCTTTTTTTTTCAGATGGTGCTATGGGATTTTACCTTTTGCTCATTCTTCACTGAGGTCATAGCCTAAAACACTATGCTTAGGTTTCAGAAGCCATAACAGGGTAATGACTATTTCCTTTGCTCATGTCTGGAAATAAATGGGGCAATTCCATTTTTCTCTGTGGATGTGAACACTTGCAATTTTGCTATTCTGAACAAAACACAGTTCACCTCACCACTACCCAATGCTCACATGAATTTAAATACAGCAGAGAGAATGAGCTGTAGCATTTTATCCTCCACTGACACTACGAGCTCAATTTCATTGACACGTGGCTCAATTTCTTACTCTACCAGATACCCTTAGTGCTATGGAACTTAAAGACCCAAAGCCTCAGCTGGAAACTAAGTTGCTGCAAGGTGCTTCATCGTTCTGGTCTTCTACAGAACTTCTGTGAATGGCATTTAAACTGAAAATGTTTCTAGTGTCTTCTCTCATGTAACAATAAATAAATAAAAAATAATAAAAAACAAAAACACACCACACAAACAAAAGCAAAGCAATAAAAACATGCCAACACAAAAAGTCACCCAAAACCAAAACCCACAAACTGTCAAACACAAAAACCTCAAAAAAGCTTTGTCAGAGTATCTGAGAAAGCCATATTTATTCTAATAACTGCCACGTTGAATCAGAGTTCGTATTACTGCATCTAACCAGTGCTAACTGTCCCTCCACGTTCAGAGAAGCATCTCCAATAACCAACCAACTGAGGCGACGTCTGGAGGCACTGGGCAGCAGCAGCACACAACTTCCTCTCTGAATCTCTATGGAAGAGACCTGTGAAAGGCAGAGCTCTTCAGCACATTTTTTTTTTTTTTTTTAAGGGTAAAAACAGGGAAGCCTCAAATCCAGCTGCTTAAAATCTGGAGCTGGTTTCCAACTTCCAAAGAACATTTCACACAGCTTTATTTTGCCTCTCTGTAAAGACCTTTAAGGACTGTTTCTACAACAACAACCAAAATGACAGAAACTTCATAGCCCCAGCTCACCTGTTTGGAAGGGAGTCTCAAACCCACCCCCCGCTATTGTATGATCATCAAATCTGACCATAACTGGCTTCCAACTTTGACCTCATCAGCTACTCAGAAACCCCTGTCCGAACACTTTCCGGCTGGTTTTCATGCATGCAGATGTCTTCATTTCCTGTTAAGTATACCAGAGAATGTGACTCTTTCTCATCTCTGATTATTCAGATAGTTCCATGCTTGACCACAAAACAAGTAAAAAAACGAGTACAAGTAATACTACAAGTAATACATCTTTAATACTAGCCTGTTCACCACTCCCTATACACAGCTGTGCTAACTGGATTTAAAAATGTCTGAGATTTAAAAATACTTACTTCCTTTGTCATAGTTTGTTTAAAGATTGCTGCCATCTGCAATTCATAAATGCCAAAAGCCCCATGTCAAGTTCCTCTTGCTTCTAACCTGCCCTCAGGCACTGAAATTGGCTCCTGATGCTTTTAAAGAGAGGGAAACTCCCAAAAAAGTCACTCAAACCCAGGGAGATGTGTCTCATTGACCCCTTCTCCTGTTCCCCATCTCAGAGAGAATCAAAGACTATCCCGAGTTGGAAGGAACCCACAAGGATTGCTGCGTCCAGCTCCTGGCTCCTTTTATTACAACAGTTCAAGGACCAAAATGCCAAAGCACACAGAAGACTTACTTCTAGAGAAGGAAGTTACTATGCCAGAATGAAAAACATTCCTTACTCCATACCTGGATACAAAGCCAATCCATAGCTGAACACTGGGGATACAGGAAACACAACATGACTCGAAAAACTCCTGTTTTTAAAGCTGAAAAAAGGGGAACAAATTCGGCCAAATGCTATAAGGCTTTGAAATTCACCATGATATACAAATTTCTGCATCTTTTCCAGGAGAAAAGCAAGAAAAAAGAACACTTCTAACTTTTTCCAAGCTACTCCTGCCTTTTGAGCCTTTTAAACTTTGCTGATGCAGGAGCTGTGAAAAGTCAGAGTTTCTTCTGGGAACATGTGCCTGCTGCTTTATGTTGACACTAGGAGATAAAAATAGCTGTGAGCTGTATCAATAGCTATTTTCAGAATGGATGGAGTCAGGCATGGTGGTATTAATTCCTGAAAGCAGGAAAGGGAGGCAGCATAATTAGCCCAAATGAAATATGAGAAATCCTTCATGTAAGAAAGGCTGTACAATGTCTAGAAAGGAAAAGCTAGCCTATGCAACTTCTCATAGCGAGGTAAGGTCAACAATTCTGTCTGGATTTCCAGCTCTCTGACATCACCAGCTCTTTAAATCACAGTGAGCTGAGAGAAAGGAAAATGTTGATAATCCTTTGATGTCATCCCTGAACATGGCCTCCTCTTTTGACTTGCTTTATCCAGAGGATAAAAAACACTCCACATTCTTCATTTTTGCCACTAACACCGATGTTAACCCACCAGGCTGTTCATTGCTCCGCTGTGCTTCTACTTGTTTTATTGAGAAAGGCAATGGGATGGAGACGGCAGGGAGACAAGAAAAAAATCTCAATCTTAAAACCAGTTTTATATCAACCTCAGCAGCCATAAGAGCAGTCTGATGGTGCTAACTCCCCAGTAGCTGTAATTACAGAGGTAATGAGAATAAAGATGCTCTGTCAGCCTCTCCCTCCTGTTTCTGCCCAAGACAGCAAATAGCACTGCATAGGGCCAACTATGCTGACTCTATGTCCAGCAGTAAGTATCTCTAGCACATGGTAAGCTTCTACTTCTTGATATTTTGAAAATACACAGCTGGTCTACATATCTTCTGTGCCAACAGATATTGGACAAAAGAAATTCAATCTTGTTTACCCACCTCTGTTAATGTAACTCCTGGATTTTCTACAGATGCCTCTACTTTTGTATCCACCATGCACATTCTACTTTGCTCCAGGCTTGAACACTGAAAAATCTGTTCTGTAGCTGCCTGTGTATTCCATGGGCATGCTCTTTAATCTGCAAAAGCAACAAACAATACATTATATTTTCCTCTAAGGTCATCCCCTGAAAGCTGGAATGATTATACAGCCATCTCTTCAGTCTACATTTTTTGAACTTCTAGCACTATAAAGAAGTTCTATCTAGCCCCACTCATATAAATTAAGAAATAACTCCGGGAAAGCTTAAAAATGTGGGATGCATTCTATGCAGTCTCCAGACAGAAAATAGATACAGTATTTATGAAGCCTTTTGTGTCCACACAAACCTAACAAAAGGACACAGAACAGCTTAATTTTTTATTGTACATGAATTTTCCTGTGTATCTGTGACTATCTTCTGCTTGAGGAGTATCATAAATAAACTCCTTAAAAGATAAGTACAGACAGAGGAAAAAAAAAAAAAGGCAGTATAACTGAGAGAAAAAAAATCAGCAGCATCTTAGATCAGTACTTTTAGGGACAGCAAATCAGTGTCCACCACCAGCCTAAAAAGGAACCTCAAAAGAGCTGTCTGAGAGCAAAACAGCAGAAGGCTATGCAAGTTAGGCCTTTCAACGTCTTGAAAAATGACAAAGAACTGTTACAAATGCCATTGCTACTGACTTTGTCTGGTTTTGTGTTTCTCACTGCAATGACGAGGAACTCCCCGTGAGTTCCTGAAGATTTATGCTCTTCCTGGGACAAAGCAAGCAAATTGCTTGAATTACCAAACTCAAATAGTAACTTGTGCACTCAGAAAATGGCTGGAAGACAGGTGTGAATTGGGAATATCTGGAGGTCTGTGATGGTACAAGGAAAACAGTTCAAAGAAAAACAAATTTCTAAAACGTACTCACCATGGAGACACAGGAAAATCATGCAAAATACCATAAATGATTATTCTGATACCAATTTACAGACAATCTTACAGGACACTGTCTTTACTTGAGCAACATGTACTGCTTCCCTGTGTTTCCTTTCCCATTATTGTTACCCTGTACCTATTACAGAGGTCAATGTATTGACCCTGTTCATGCCGACAAATAAATCACACGTGGTTCCTCTCTGACGATCCGCATTGTAAAGGGCAACAAAGTTATACCACACTCCAGATATATACAGAGACAACAAAAACTTCAAGAATCAAAACTGACTTTGAGGCTAGAAGTCACTCCACATTATCTGTCTTGTTACATGCTACCCATTTAGCTCTACCAAAGGTTCCTTCCTTTCACAGTAGTAAAGGAAAAGCAGAATAGAATCCGTCATCTTCTCAATGAACTTACAGCTTAGTCATACAAATTGGAACCTTTATTCTATTCTACACCAATGATACAGAATACTCCACATACAGAATATTCTATCCTATACCATATTCACTGCCAGTAGTCTGGCAAAACTCCCAGTTCAGTTCCCTCACTGCCTCGCAGCTGAGCTCAGGGAACCCTCTCACTTCCACATGCAGTCGTAACTTGGAAAGATATGCCAAAGAGGCCATTCCAAATGTTCACTAGCCAGGGCAGAAAAAAGAAAAATCCTAACTGCAAACCATTTCCCACCCCTTCCCTCAGGGGCTACTTCCAAAACCTACATGCGAATCTTAAGCCAGTTCAGAGGACAGAGTAACAAAACCCCTTGTCTGCCCTTCCTGCCTGGAAAGCTGGAAGGGAAGGGAACACCCTTCTCCTGATAAACTCAGCCCCAGCTTCCCCTCGGCTCCCAGCTGACCAAGATCTGCAAGGCCATCAGCAGGAATGGTAACTCCTTACTCCCCACAACACCTGTAACTCAGCTGTGTTACTACACAAAGCACACATAAGGCTATTGACTGTAAAGCCACTGGCTCAAATTCTGAGCAGGAAAACAAATGTGTAATACCTAGAATTTTTTGCATAATCGCTCAGCTATGTAGACATGGTACCCTTACAACCAAACCACTGTGGACAGAGGAGAAATGGTAGAGCCAGTACTGTTCTCTCCTGAAAACACAACTAGAGATGTTTCCTGTAGGGGAAAAAGAAAAAAAAAAAAAAAAAAAGGCATTCTTGCACCACTGGAACTTAATAACTTAATACAGTCCTTTCTTATTTTTGAAAGGAATTCACATAGTCCAGCTATAGCTTTGAACAGAAACCTCATCCATATAAAATTAGGAAAAATGTGTGAAACAATCTGAGAACTTTTAACGTAGTAAAAGCTAGATCAAAGAGAGATTTTTCCAGGACAGAAATAGCCTGTGAGGAAACAGTGGTCACCCATGAAGCAGCTTAATTTGATTCAGTGTGTATAGATCATAACAACACTTTGCACTTCTAACACAAGGATGAAATGACATTTTGCACATTCTGACTAATCAGTTTAAAAACACTTCAAGACAACACAGGCATTTTATAAACTGGGATTTTTTTCATATATTTCTTAAATTAAAAAAAATAAAACAAATAAACTTCCACAAACTAACTAAGAAATCTTTAGAAGGTAACTCAGGAGATCCGCTTTTCAGGCCACTATTTCATATGGCCAGCATGCCACATGAGGTAAGGTTCACCTGAAGAAAACAGGGGAGAAGTGAGAGAACTGCTTAATTATAAGATAAGATGAAAGAGCTCATTACATAGCCCTGAAGAAACTCCAGCATCATTACCATCTTAATTTATGGATGCATCTCAATATATGATCCAAAACAAAGCATGAATAACCAAATAAAAGTATTCCAAGCAAAAGACTGAAAACAACTCAAGTTCTTATAGCCAGAGCATAGAATTGTCTCTGGAATTTCAGGTTTAAATTACCAGTCTAGTATCATGCTATGAATTATTGCGTTCACCTCCTGAACAGAGGACAGACCTGTTACATCCCTAGTGATTGGATTTAGAAGCAGAGCAGATTAGTAATTATTCAAATAGGCACTTGTCATGAACTACACACAAACAGAAGCAGTTAATCTAACACCGACACACCTTCAGAAAAATCTGTCCTCACTGATTCACAGATGAACTATGATGCAACCCCAGCTGCTCTGCTCCCAATTCGTAATGACAGCATTAGGTATATTGCACAAAAAGTCTAGTACCTTGTTCCACTGCTACTTTTCCAATTCAGGATGGGTTTGAAGGTAGTCTTAGCCTCAGGACCAGGGAAGAACAAGCTCTTACAGATGATATTCTCTGCTATCATAGCTCTAAGATTTATAATAATTTTGATTTGTCTATCTGGGGATATCAGCTGCAATGGACACTTGAGAAAAGCAGTACCCTACATAGGCATCAAAATAACTCAATTATCTTAACCTAGGACTTAAAGGACAAGAAGAATATTAGTCCAAGAAAGAGCTAGAGAAGGTTAGCTAAGCGTATGAAATTGGCAAAGGGTATTAATAATTTTTACCGTGTGGCTTTTTGTCCAACAGTTTTCACTTGAGATTCTTTTTCTAAGAAAATCAGAACACACATGCCTTACCTCCTCTAGAAGCATAAACAACTGGAGTTATTGGCACAGTTGAGTGATTTCTGAAAGCCTTCCCACTTATCCTTCACAACTTCCACGGTATCATATTGATGTGGTTTGAACTGGACATTCCTGATAGCATTTAGAGATCTCTTTGAAGCAGAGCATATCTTGCTGATTACATTTGAAAAACGTCTTGCAATTTCTCCAAGCAGCATAATTACATTTTAATCCAACTACTTGTTTATTGGAGTTTCACCCAGAAACTTGGGTTACCAGATGAAAACTTCCGTATCAAAACAGGATAAAGCTGGAGGAAAGCCCTATGCAATTATTTTTCAGAACAAGAAATGCACAGCAAGAAACTGCATGACTATTAAAGGACATGCATGCTTGATCTGCAGATACGAAATTTCTAAAAATGAGAGCATAGGAGAAATAGGAGAAATCTTTAAAGTTTGTGAAAAAAAATCAGCTGTCTAAAGCCTCCCCTTATTCAGCCCTTTCTCACAGCTAATCTTTCAAATTGATAAATCTCCTTTGTACTTTGACAACTTGCATGTTAAGAGACATTCCTGTGCTTTTCATCACACTGCATCGATTGCTACGTAGCAAAATGCAGCATGTTTGGCAGGACTGTGGGAAAGAGTGTCATTTTACTGAGGCGCTTGGACATACTTCAGATATGGCATTCTATAAAGCTTGAAGTTGTTTTGGAGATGGGATAAAAAAAGAATTCACCTCTTTGTGCAACTGTTTGTCCTCCAAGTAGATATCTAATAGGGAAAGGCTGTTCAAACAGTGGCCAGAAGAAATAAAGTCCAGGTTTTCTGGTACTGCAGACCAGTTCTCTGGTTCCACCTATCTCTTGTTAAACAGGTACAGGCTTTTAGTGCGCTGGCTTATACTTAGGGAGCCACTCATATAGTAAAGGAAAGTAAAAGCTTGATAGGATTTGATTTCAAGGCTCCCCCAAAACAAACACTTTGTAAAGAACAAGACCCAGGGTAGAATGCTATTTAGTACTGACTCAGGAATATTTTTTCTCTCTTCTAGTCACATTCCAAGATAACTGAAGTCATCCCAAGCTAGAGGGAGCAATGCAAACTAGAGAAGCCTAATCAGTCCAAATCAACGTTTGGAGAGTCCATTAACAAAGGGCATACAGAAATGCTCTCCTATGAGTTCTACATAATATTCAATTTTTATCCTCAATGCCCACCATTGATAGACACCCTAAAGCACTAAAACAGCTTGAACTGGCACATCAGCAGCAGGCTGAGCTCCAGACCACTGTATTACCTAATAGCCCTAATATCACAGAGAGAACACCATCGTTACAGTATCAATGTTTTCTTTTTTGCGATTCTAAAATTGTAATTTTGAATTTGCTAGTGCATACATTGAGAATCACAGTACTGATGTGGTGTTACCACCATGACTGTTAATCCAAACAAAACTGTGAAGCAGATAATCTGACTTAAATTTTCTCCATACAGTTAAACTACATCTCCCTATCTCTTCCTTACAAAAAGCACGTTCCAGTGCATAGTGAAATCTGCAAAAGTCTTTACAGTGGCTTGAAAGGTTTCTTCAACATTTTGAAGCTTCTCAGGAAACCTGTATTAGGCATATTTTAACAGAAATAGAATCTGAGATTAAGCTTCAAAGCTCAAATTAAATTCTTAAAAAACTCAGTGCTAAGAAATGTTAAGAATTGGGCTATTTGTTTGGGGTCAGTTTGGATAAGAGTATGTTTGTCAAGGGAGAAAAGAGATCAGAAGATAGCTTGTGCTTGGTTGAGATTCAGGGTTAGTTTAGATGCAATCCTGGTTTCAGCACTTTCCTACTCCCTCCTCAAAAATGTAAATGAATATACCAAAGCCAGGGTGGCACTTCTGAAAAATTCACATTTTAAATATAATACTGGTGGTGCTTCAACTGAATGATAGAATGAAAACACCATTTCTACCTGCAAAAACTGCCAGTGCAAGCTGCTGCTCTAAATCCAAACCAGACACTTTATTTGGCATGAAATCACTAATGCATGTAATTCTTTCACTTGCATAAAACTGCATTTTATTTGGAGTATGACATTATGGTGAATCACATTGTTTTAATGGTATGATTTCCTTAATGGGAAGAAGGCATTTGATCGGTACAGGAACCCCTCTCCATTACTGGCCCTTACTGAATGCAGAGGGCACATGTTTCAAACATAGTAAACACACATTGCTAAAATGCTGTGAGGCGAACACTACTGTATTTTCCTCCATTAAAGTTTCCATCTTCCTACAGGCTTGATATGGTCACAAACGAATATAATGAGCACAAAAGGTGTCTCAGGTTTTTCTCTTCTAGGTTTTCTCTTTCTGAGAAACTCTGTATCTTTTGCCTTCTGAAAACCACTCCTTTTTCTTGTGTAACTACTGTGTAATAATTAATGAGACATCTGCCTCAGTAAGGACTCAGCAAAATGCATTAAACTATTCCTTCCTCAACTAGATCAACACTTATTAGGAGGGTGGAGAACTTCCAGTAGCCATCGCCAGCCTGTTACAGCTTGTTAGATGCTGGTCCAGAGGCAACAATCAAAGAGCCACCAGTTCCCTTCTGCGACAATTTCTGTTACAGGACAAACCCTGGCCTGCTCCCTCCTGAAGCCTGCTTGTGCCCTGGAAGTCCTGGGACAGCACGGGTCAGCGGCCCTCCGGCAGCTGGGGCAAGTATGCAAGGAATTGCTCTGACCTACAAATAACAGAACAAATCATAGCAGAGGAAATTAAAAAAAAAAAACACAAACAACAAACAAACAAACAAAAACACTAAACCTCCAACAGCAGAACTTGTGGCAGAAAAGCGCACCAAGACTCCCACTTTTGAATGGCACGCTAGGCAGCAATAAACAGCTCAGCACCTCAGACAGGCTCCTTTTTTCCTCACCTTCTATATTCTGCCACTTCAGTGCCTTCTGTACTCCTTCCTCAGGGGCTGGCTCTTGCCATGCGCCGAACACCAACTGACCGGAGGCCAGCAGCCCCCTCCGGTGCCACACCGACCGGTGAGGGGCAGCGCCGCCGACCCCGGCCCTCAGCGCGTGCCGCTAACGGCGGCCGCAGAAGGCGGGAGCGGCGCGGCCGGGCCCTGAGGCGCGGGGGAGCGTCGACGCAGGGGGCGGCCGCCATGTCCCGGTCCCCCCTGCTGGCAGCCACAGACGGCAACGAACGCGGGGGGACAGGTAGCTGGTGGGGGCCAGGCAGCTGGGGGCTCTCCCGATGAGCCGCCTTTGTTCTGTCGTTGTTTCTGCCCGTCCTCAGAAAAGGGCGGGAAAAGCTCTGGGTCCATCAAGCAAGGATACAAAAGACTGGAGAAAAGTGTGGCCTGACAAATTTTTTACCTCAGTGAAGAGATAAAAAGTATGTGAAATGCTAGTCCTGCTTTAATTAAAGCTAGAAAAGGGAAGAGACCAGCAACTGCTTCCAAATTTCCTTCCCCACATCAGCAAAATAAACAGTGCATTTGACTGATGAACCAGTGGGGGGAGGGGGGTACGCAGGGAACCCCCCTGCGCTGTCTCATGCCCCACACTAGTGGAGGCAGCCCTGCGTGTACGTGCACACCCCATACTCCATGGACTGTGAGCAAACACCACGGCGTTTAGTTGCCTGCCTGCATTGTGGAGTACGAAAAGTTTATAAAGAAAAATCTGAGTGCCAAAACCTATATGCGAGAGGGCCATGAAAGCGCCATTTTGCTCAACAACATGTGGGTTGTATTATATGGGAATGGCCACAAAAAGCTTTCTAATGTGTACAGATAAAGCAAACTACTGCACTGTTGTAAAGATCAGAGATCATCAATCAGCGGCACAGGTAGATTATGAAGCCTCAAAGGCTCTGACTACACTCCAGAGACTCTCACTACAGTAGTTTGAAGCATTACTGGTCCCGTGCAATCATCCTGCCTCCAAGCGAGAGCTGATATCCCTCACAGTACAGAGAGCAGAAGAGACATGTTCCTGCACTTCAGCTGCTGCAATATGTAGTCCATCTTAAGAGGAAAACAAAAGTTGATAGAGCAAAGATACCAACCAGTGCAAGGGAAGGGCTCAAGCACAGACTCTGCCATGAGGCAAGTAAGCTTTGGCAGATGGGCAGAGTGGACAGCAGGAGCCATTATGGCTTATGTGGCTTTACTGAGGTGCATCCTTACCTTGCTTTAGTGAGACGAGTCGGTGCTTGTCTGTCAAAGCCCCCAGTTTGGTAAAATACACAAGGCCTTGCAAGGAGTAGAGCCCAGAACCAAGCTCATCTGGAACCACCTCTGAGACGCTTCCCTGGGGAAATAACAGCTGAGGTAAGATTTTGAATACCAGCCATAAAAATCCAACAATTTGTTCTGTATAAATTTGAGATGGTAGCTATCGTCCAGCTTTCATCCCTTTCTTTACTCTGGAGTAACTTATTTGACTGTAGCTGTTTTCTGTTAGATAAGATAAACACACTTCAAGCTTCCTGAACTTGCAGAGAGTTTTGAACTCATGTGGCAGCTCAGTGTTGCACTTAAATCACCTGCTCATATCAGAGCAGTATGATGACCCATGAGCTCCTGAGTGGAGACACATATGCAGCCATACACCTTGTTTGCCTGTACAGTTTCAGTAGTCACAGCGAGGGCAGTGTTGGAGTCGTGCCTAATGGAATACCTCAAACTGTCCCTCTGTGGAGGAGCTGGAAGACAGCACAGTCCAGAAGAGAAAGGTAAGTTATATTACAGTGTTCTTAGGAAGCTATTTCTAGAGAAGCACCAAGATTACTATTATGCTAGCAATAAGGAGTGGAATTTAAACTGCAAGTTATTTTCACCTGGTTGGCTAGCTTAGGAAGAACAGAAACTGCTTATCAGAGTTGTTAGAAAAGTCAGTGGAATTACGTCCAGTATTATCTGTTGCCCATAGTGCAAATCTGAGTAAGGACTTGTCTAATGTCTGGACCAACAAAAAATGTTTTCGTATAGTATAAAGTGGTTACTAAAAACAGTATCTCTGCAAGAAGAATGTGCTTTCTGGTATCTGTAGAATTACAGTATATATAACCTTCTGCAAATATAGGGTAGGCTAGAGTTTTAACACCAAAATACAGTAATTTTTTGTTCATTATTAAATACAACGTTATGAACAGTTGTGCCTAAAACATCCCCCACACAACTGACTGACTGAAGTAGGAGAGATAGTATGACTTAGGGAGTCTTCAAGAAAAATTGTTAAGAGTATCATATGAAAACAATACACTCACAGGTTTCTCAAGCGAGGCAGGCAAATATCTAGGTAAGTACCCATCAGCCTTCCATGTTCTCTCTTTTAGCAGCCTCAAAAGCAGCACTACAATAGTATGTTCAAGTCCCTTGCTTCATGCGAACCATGCGGTCCAGTGGTATGTGTACTTCTTCACTGTCACCACAGCATTGGTGCTCAGAACCTCTGTCCCAAAGTTTGCATGGGGAGACAGGTCAGCTCAGATGTTAAAACCCCTTGTGTAGCCTTCTGTCTTACAGAAGCCTTAGGGCCAGATTCAGCAAAACACTGAACAACCTCTGGAAGGACGACACCCTATGCAGATGAGAGAGATAACAGATCAGGTGCCAGCAGATGGCACCCAAGAATGTGAGCAGCACTCCTGAGCTCAGATGAGTTGCAATGCCCCTGGTTGTGTGAGGCTCTGCCAAGTACCTGCTTGCAGGCTTTACACACCCAGTATGTTCCTAGACTGAACTCAAGCAGAGTAACAAATAGCACTTTCACTGTTTCTCATCTTCAATCAGGGCTCTAATTCCTCTCTCCAGTTTGGGAGGTCTTTGCATGTGTGTTGCATGTGACCAAAGCACTCTATGAAATAGCCTCTTTCTGGATTTAAGGCTTTTTTTTTTTTTTTTTTTTCTGCATTATAGATAAACTGAGCTGATTCTTTTTTCCCCCACATTTTAGAAGTTTTCTTGCCTCTTTCTTGGGCTGTGGCAGTTGGGTTGAGGAAATTAAACTTCAATGGTTTACAGCTTAAGAGCTGTTTTTAAAAGGATAGCTTTGATATCTAGCTCACTACTCTTTACTAAGATCACTGCAGAAATTTATTTCTGCTAGTCATATGAAATAAGTTAATCACTTTTTTTTTTTAATTTAATTAATGACACTAAACAGGTTTGTCTGATGGAATTTTACTGTTGGAATCTAGGAAGTGTTTGGAAAGAAAAATCAGGCTTTGCCTGTTTATGGCACTGATCTCCAACCCCCTCAGGTCTACAAGCTAACCTGCCTACTTGCAGGAGGTCATGACTTGAGTTGATGTGGCTGACAAAGTTACAACTTAGAAGGGAGATGTTAACTAAGGAAGGGAGTCTTGTTACTCGAATTAATGAAGTTAGCCCCTCAGTTTGCTGACAAGAACTTTATTCTATGATTTATACCTAGACTAGAGAATTTGAGAGTTTTTTTTTCTTCTTCCTTTTTACACCGTAATAAGGGTGAATATATCCAGCATTCTTACACTCTAGAGTTTTCAGAGTGCCTGAGTCATACTTTTGCTTGTGTTTCTTTGGTCTAATATGGGTAGGTAAAAAAGAAGTCTGTCAATGCCAAAAGCTTTTACCAGAACTCTCCCTGTAAGGCTTCAGACTGAATATTAAAGTCTGGGCTAAAGTCCAGCACACTGAATCCACAGAGGTTTTATAAGCTAAATAGAAGAATTAAAAAACATTTGTGCAGTTTCAAGTCTATCCAAAGCACTATGGGACTGAATGTGGCATGGATCTGAAGCTCTTTGAAAGGGTTCATATGCAATTTCCAGTATAAATATAGCTGTACAGTGGTTAAAATCTTAGCATTTAAATTTTATCTGTTGAAAGCTTGGTATACAAGTTAAAATGACAGGATTTTTCTTTTGGTCTCAAAAAAAAATGGTTTAAATTGGTAAAACCATTTCAAAATAAGTTTGTGGTTTATACTGTGGTGGTTTTTTTGTTTGCTGTTGTTTAATAACCCATGAAAATAGGGCTTAATTAGAAAGCTGACATTTTTGTACTGATCGGTTCCTCCCTGAGAAATACAAAGAAGCGAGCTAGCCACACACACATGCAAGCAGCAGCTCTGGTTTCCAGCCCACTGAGAGATGAGCCTGCAGAAAAACTCATTGTCAGTTTCCTGAGATTTCATGAGCCAGTCACAAATGTCTTGATTATTTGGATTTAGTTACCACAGCTCCAGTTGGGATACAATTGTGGACGGCTTTTCATCCAAACTGTGCAGTCATCCTGATCGAGGGAAGAGTTGGTTAAAAAAAGGGGACTGAACTGGTTAAAAGAAAATAAAAAATACTTAGTTGAGAAGGACACATCTCTGTTTATACCAAGGGTAACAGGTAAGATAGTAGCCTGGAATCATGCTTTGAGATTCAACTCCAAATCCAGCTGTTTGTTTAATGTTCTGACTTTGAGCAAGACCTTGTGTACTGAGTTTTCTTTCCCTCATCTCAGTTTTGGCTGAAAGTTCTAGTTGGATCTACTAGGGCTCTTCTCTAAACATTTGTTAGTGTAGTAGACCTGCTTGCATTCTGGTCCTTGCTATGAGGCTCCAAGGTACCTTGCAGTGAGATGGAAAGTTAAAATACTCTCTGTACTGAAGACCTGACCTGTCTTGCAGACAGCTCATCACTGTGGAGCCTGTAGGACCACTGGAATGCTAACAATAACTTTAAATCAACATTGCAGAGTGGCAATGTTGAATTGCAATGCCCGAAGCTGGTCGGGCTCTCTGGCTACTATCCCTTGCTCTTACTCCACATGGGTGCAAATGATACCACTAGGGGAAACCTGAACAGTATCAGAAGGGACTACAGAGCTCTGGGGGTGGTAGTCAAGGGCATGGGATCCCAAGCAGTGTTCTCAGTCCTGCTGGTGAAGTGAAAGGATATGAGGAAGAGGGCACTTGGTTGCAGAACTGGTGTTGGCAACAGGGTTTTGGGTTCTGTGACCATGGGACCCCGTTTGAGAATCAGCATCTGCTTGGGAAAGGCAGGATTCACCTCACTAAATTGGGCAAAGACAGCTTTGCTAGGAGGATGGCTGAGGAGACATAAGAGGGGATGGAGTGAGATACAGCCAGCACAACTGGAGATACCAACAAGGCCAATTAAGAGGCATGAAAAATGAAGCTGAAGCAATAGAAAGCAAGCAGAGAGGGGTGGATGAAACAGTGGAAATAAAAAGCAAGCAGAGAGGACTGGATGCTGCTCCTAGAAGGGTGACCACTTCTCGGCATGTGCAACAACCACAATTAAAGGAATTCAGCACAAGCTTGCTGAAAATGAGCAAAAGGTTAAGTCATAGTGGATTTTGAAGAAGAGGAACAATACATAGAAATGGAATGCAAGCTATAAACTGCAGGAAAGGTGACCTGCAAAGCAATTGTATGCACATTTTTCCAAGTGCAAGTTCCTTGTATAGTCAATAGTCACATGTAGACCATGGATTGATCTTTAAGCCTCTAGCCAAAATTCCACATAAGGCAAATGGTGATTTGACTGGAACTTGTAGTGGAAAGGAGGAGTTCAACGCTTGATTCAGAAGCTGGCTTGCACTGGTCTAAATTTGAAGTAAGCTCATTGTTTCCTAAGGTAGCGGAAGAAATTCAAGTCTTCTGGGATGTTTGCATGAGGCAGACTTTTGCCCTTACTTTTGTTTTATTTCCCTTCTTGTCAGAAGAAGCTTCAGTTAGAATGCCTTAACAACAAGAGGAAAGTCTTGATTCTGATCACACAAACCATTTCACACCAGGATGACTTCACAGACTTCATCTGAATTACTTCCAAATATGCTAGGGTAAATGTCTTCAGAATTAGGCCCAGGGTACTCATGACATCACACTTCTTCACACTTCTTTTTTATGATTGGCACAGGCACGTGGAGAACTTGGAGATCACTCCCACTTCAAAATAATATAGCTATGGTGGAGAAAGTTTACAAATAGCAGTGGCTCATTCCACCTGTGCATTCTCCCCTCTCTGAATGCTAGAATATTGCCTGCCTACATTAAAGCTGCTGTCAGCTGTATACCTAATTCAATTTTCATAATTCATTTTAACACAAATGAAACAGCTACCACAAATGGCAATTCACAATCATCAAAGCAAGCAAATGGCAAACATGCGTAAATAAGAGAACAGCATAGTTTGATGGAATTTAGTCTTAATGAGATAGCCAAGAGTCACACAGCCCGTCTCGCCTGTAGGATACCAGTGCAAGTAATAGGTCTTGGCAGACAGCTTCTGAAGAGAGGCAAAAGCATCATACTGAGCTCACAGCTGCAGTCAGTCCTGGCAGATACGATTTCATAGCCATACTTGGGATTTCTCACTGGGTCGAGGTTCCAGCTGCTCTCTCAAGCTGAATAAGGAAGTGTGAGTGAACACTGTCTCATGTTGCCCTTCTCATATTGGGAGTATTTGAAATCTCATCCTAGACAATGACAGGACAAGATAAAACTGCGGCAAAACAGTATCATGGAAATTTTCATTTTGAACCCTTCCCCTCTCTTCCTGCCTGAAATTACTTTTTTGAAGGTATTTCTCCACAGTAGTCTGAGTGGAAAAGCTATAAATATCAAAGCATATTTCTTTCAGTGCTGCAGCTAGTTTCCAACTGAGCTAAACAGATTATATCTGGAGTTAAATAGGCATCCCTGAAACCTACTGTTGTGGAAAATTTCAGGTAAGGCAAGGCTGGTCTCTTGACATTAACCTCATTTATAAGTTTCACACCTTCCCATATTTCCTTTTTCAATATTAATGTCCATTTTAAAGGCCAGTGAACATGCTCTTGTTCATGTAACTTGACAGTAATGACAAATATTAACTTATCTAACATTCCATTTAGTGGGCTTTATTTTTAATATATCTCAATGTGGAAATTTTTTTATTCATTCTGAAGGTTCATCGGGTAGTCCTTTGACAGAGTTTAATCTTGGCACTCATTTTTTTCATGTAGTTAATCCATTTAATGGGTATTTTTATGAGAGCTTGAAGAAACATTGTTTCTACCCATTTCAATTCATATGGAAACATCAGCTAGAAAATCTGCTGGTCATGTCAAACTGCAGGGCAAAGAAGCAAACAGAACACACAATTCTCTGCTGGCCATGTTCTTTGAATTTAGGGTTCCTCAGCTTTGGGACTGGGAATCCTGCTACTGAGAACAGCTCCAGTTATCTGTGCTTGGGCTTGCTGCAGCTCATATTTTACAGAACAGGGGACAGTAGCTGTCTATAAAGCTACAGTAATATTTAGGACAGACTATTTACTGATAATATCTGCTTTCAGTGACATTGTGCTGACTCATGCTAGCTAGATGTCCAACCCAATAAATCTAAAGTGTGACAGAGGGGAGCTCTTTATATACATACACCTATGCACTGATAGGCAGGTCCTATTGTAACTACATTAGGAAGAAGCGTGTAGAAGTGACAAATTTGTAGGGCAAATCTGTTGTTACTAAAGACCATGGTTTGCCCTACGTACACTTCAAGGAGTTTTATTTCAGATTTTCTCTATTTTTAGGGGGGACTGAATGTCTGTTTGTGGTCTGGCCACAGCTTCTGGGTTCATCTAAAAAGCTGCCCAGTCTGTGCACCCCAAGTCCATCCAACAGTACAAACAACAGCACAGTAAAAGAGGCTAACAGAGATCTGCATTAAAATGACAATCCTGATCTGAATTAAAATGCTAATGAAGATACATGATACGTCCCCAGTAGCAGCGCATAACTTAAGTGGGCGAAGCAGTGCAGTACTGCTCTTCTGATAACAGTTTGCAGAGAAACCTTCAGCACTATTAGATGTAAACGATATTTGTATAAATCTTAAGTAACTTCTCTTAAGTACATGCAGCCTGACTTTTCCCTTGTGCTTAAATGCCATTTCGAGTTCATTTCTTCTTGGGCTTTAAATCACTTTTAAATTTTTTGTGGCACCTGAAGCTTATAATACCACACCATAAACGTACTGTGCTTCCCATTGTCTTTACAGCTGAGAAACTGTTTCCTTTCCAGTCCTTTTTTTTTTTTATTAAATATATATACATATATATGAACAATCTTTATGTTGTTAACTTGGTCAATCTCTATTTTCCACTGGCCTGTAATTTAGAAGGGAAAATAAAATATGCTAAGCTGATGCTAAAATACCATGACATACTTCATTGATTTACTAGGGAATAAACAAAGGACAGATCTTGCCTTTTATAGATGGAAGCTGCTCTGTGCCAGAATCGTATAATCTGCCTTTGCCAAAGTTTCGTTACACACAACACAGCATTTACAGGCGTTTAGAATCACAACCTCAGTTAACTTCCATAGGAAAAATAAATCTGTGTTTAAGTACCTCACCAGAAGACATTTTCCATCATGGGCAGACTGTCATAAAGGAATCAACAGCGAAAAAAATATATTGCTCTTGAATGCAGATTCTCTGCCTCCTCCCAGGAGACAGTATGTATTAATATGTAGATAATTCTGATCTATCATAGCAAATACCTTGCTTCATCAATGCCAAGGATGGTAAAATAAGTTCTGATGCCCAGGGCTGGCGGGAATATTTAAAAAAGAACAGTAAAATCCCAGATCTCAAAACAGCCTGAATGCTGCAACAGTGAAGAGCCACAGCAGTCAGGAGTTGGAAGAGAGGGGCCATCTGAAGTTGCTTACATTTTAAGCTCAGAGCTCCACAAACCCAACAGTTTAGTCCTGTCATCATTCCTACTGAGCATCCTAATCTCATGTACTCAGGTCAACTCCACGCACCAGGATCCCTGGTATAGGTAGAATATCATAAACCGTATTTTTATTATTGCAATAATTCCTGTGAATATTTTTTAAAAGTGAAAAGAAGAACTGATTCGATCACCTTTTGGCTAAATATATTCACCAAAGAGACTCCTCCAGCTGTACATAGTCACTTGGATTTAATTTTTCTTTGCTCCATTTGGCAAACATTTCTTCTCCTTCCTATCACCATCCTGCTTCAGTTGCAGATAGAACTGAGGTTTCAGCTATCCAAGCTTCCCAAACACAACACAGGAATTGCCAAAACCTTCAGCTGGCAATGTTTTCCAGGACATGCAGAGAATTTTCAGGCAATCTGAGTAGCTTTTTTCTCAAACGTCTCTTTCCCAGTTCCCCATATAGTCATTTAGTGGCTACCACCAGCTGCCTAAGAGTACTGAGGTTTGATGGTTCAGGAGGCAAACGGCAACAGTAAGCAAGATCTGGCAGGCAGCAAGATGATGATGCACGTTTTGGAGCATTTCTTACTGACCACTGGAATGAGCTAGAGAACAGAGCTTTAATCAAATGCCCCTAGGCTGGAGATATTTTAGAGCTGACTCAAGCGTCTTACCTGGCAACAGCTTTCCACAGATGCCTTATTAGTGCAAAATTTATGCTACTGTGCAGTGATTGTATCCACAAAATTGTGGTGGTAACTATCACTGTTGGATTTCTGCTGCTGAGGCATGAGCACAACATGTATGCCAGCTGCAGAGGTATTAATGAGACACAATATTTGGGTGTATGTTACTTGAGCTACAAAAAAAGGTTATGTAATTTATAGAACTCCAAGATATTCCTGAATCTGGATGAATTTAGTTCTCCAAACTACAGTTTTAAAATCTACAGGTCCTGTTACTTACAGTGAAAGTCCTGGCCACAGTACTAGTAAAGCTGAACAGTGAACTTTTAATGCATATTTAAGTTTCCACATCTGTGATTTAACCAAACTTTGTGCTCACTTGCTATAGGTATTTTACCCCCTGAGAAGTTGCCCACTGTCCATTGTTCACATCAATTCCAGTAAAGTTTAAGGATATTGGATTTACATGCATAGTAGAAGCCAAACATTACAGGAACATGTATAGCAACAGATGGTGGTACAGACTGGATGATTAGGGTAGCCCCAAGCTGTCTGGCCTATGGATGTGAAAGAGGAGCAGAGGTGCTCTTGCAGGTTATTTCTTGAAAGATAGCACTGCATTGCTGAGATCATGGTTTATATTTACATGTCTGTTTCTGAGATCAGACGTTCATATTTACCCAGGAATACCCACTGACTTCTGACATAGGCAATGCAGTTTCAAGT
The DNA here is from genome assembly GCF_040182565.1 of Anser cygnoides. Taxonomy (NCBI): domain Eukaryota; kingdom Metazoa; phylum Chordata; class Aves; order Anseriformes; family Anatidae; genus Anser; species Anser cygnoides. The sequence goes on from NC_089883.1 coordinate 15,002,468, forward strand.
CCCTGCACTATAGGAATCAGCCAGGAACTTACAGCAATGTCTCCCACATCTGAAATGAAGGCCCTAAATGCAGTGATATTGAGTGTATCATTTAATTGTAACTTTGTGGTGTCAGGGAAGTCAAAATAGTCACTAGCTACAAAGAAAGACTCAACCCAGAAGATGACAGCATATGAGAAGGAGCAGAGGGCAACTGGAAGGAAATGGTGGTAAGCGTAACTGTTATTAAGCAATGTCACAGCAAACCAGCTGCTAGGGAGAAAAAAAACTCTGTAGGTTTCAAGGCTTTTCCAAATCCAAAGGCATCAGCTGTGCTAAGCAAGGGGTTTTCAGCACATTTGTTCAGTGCAGGAGGGCCTGGGGTATGAACGTTGTGCTGTACCATAGGCTTGCAAGGCCATGTTTTCTCTGTTTCTGAAACTACTTCTGCCAGTCAAAGAACTGCCAGATTTGGCCAGTGTTCCTGTACTTTTTGTCTGAATCCCACTAATGACATGGGGGCTTGAGCTGATGTCATCTTTATATTTTCCAAAATCTGTTCTACATTCTCCTTTTCTCTTTCAAGAGCAAGTACTAAAGGACTGATTCAGTGGGTCAGATCTCCAGGTGACATTAACTAGCATGACCTATGTTAAATTAATTCTAACGAAGCCATTTCAGTTTACACTGGTTGAGTATCTGGCCCAAAACTCCAACCCCAGAATGCCCATTATTGTATTTTGGCACATTTGCTCTACTGTGCTCTTCCAGCAGACTAATGGTGTGAGGACCTGGGGAAAGGAAGAAAAAACATCTGGCCACTTGCATTCAAAATCAGACATTCCCAACTTATTTACATTCCTAAATCATCCTTTTTTTGGAGGGGGGGAGGGGCATTTTCCTTGTGGTCCTGAATATTTTGTCTGAGAGTTAAATAGCAGGGAATCAGGTATGACACGGCTTGTTGGTTCTGGGCCACCTAGATCCTTTAGTCCTAGCAGGAGGCAGGTATGCTTCAATGGAGGAGACATCTAGCAGATTAGGCAGCTGCTGTCCCCGGTAACCCCTGCAAAGCACTTGGCACCAGCGAGTGCCAGGCTGAGTGCATTACTGAGCCGTGGACGATAAGCATATCTCCAACAGCAATAACGGCTGTAACTTACCCAGCACATTCCCCGACCAATTAACATCTTAACTGCACACACGCTGCCTAAAGGATATAGGGAATTTGACAAGGGATTAGACTAGATAACTTGGCATTATTTTTACCGTGATCCTACCAGTGATCTATCTTGTTTCCATAAAGATATTCTTCACAGCATTACTGGTAGGGAACAAGCTTCAGTTTCTTACTACTGCTTCCAGGTTAAGTTTTAGTTTTTAAATCCTGGCAAGTACAAATAGGGACACTCCCAAGTAATACTAAAGCAGCAGACTATTCCCTCTTTCCTACTAACCTGGTAAACATCTAGCGTGCTATAGAAAGGCTTCCAGTATCGTTGCCTAAGTAGAATGGCACTGGCCCGGGATGTCCTTTACAATCCTGTTTATCTGCAACTATCTGTAGAGATAAAACATGGGTACAAATTAGAGGCTGCTTTGAAGTCCTACAGAACACATGGACAAACATATTAAATAAAAAGGCAATCAGTCGACTGTCCAGTGTGGTCAATTGGGACTCCTCTTTTCCAGGAGAACTGGTTGCTGTCATTCTAAGTTAGAGTAATATTCACGCCTCTGCAAAGCTCTCTAGGAATGAAGTTAGCATAAGATCAAAACACTCCTCAAGTCTTCAGTACGTTTAATCTTGCCATCTATCTCTGTGAGGTTTGTGTGCAATTATTCCATTTTACAAATGGGGTCGAAAGTATAGAGGACAAAACTTGTGACTAAGATCATACAGGAAGTCTGTGGGAGGATGAGGTATCAAACAGGCCAACATCCTCGCTTTTGAGAGACACCATCTCCAGCATGGCACTGGAGGCTAGCCTTTGTCACTGCAGCGGACTCAGAGGAGACAAGGAGTGCTCCAGCTGACAGTGCCACAGCCTTCATTGTTTTGTTTCTGAATACTCTCCAGTATACATACAGGGTGGGGATGAAGAGAATTGCCTGGGAGGGTTTACAGCTTTGACCAGTTTGTGTATGGTACTGTGACTAGATGTTAGTTTGGAAGAGTGAGTTTCTGCTCTGGAAAACCTAAAGAATACAGCTCCTTGCCCTCCCCATGGGGTCTCTGAAAGTCCTTGGGATGAACAGTCTTGGTGGACATCCAACAGGCTGTAAGGGATTTCTTGACTAAAAATAATAGCTGATGCTTTTTCAATGCTTTTGATTCCAACACTTCACATGCTTGAACTGCTGTACTAGAAGTCATAACATTACCCATTGCTGACACTTGAAGAGCTCCAAGCAGAGCAGCACACCATGCCACTGTTGCTGAGGGAAGGAAAAATGGTGAGAATTAAGAACACGGTTATTTAGCTTGGAATTTTACCAGAATACAGAAAACAATATGCAGCTTCTTAGTAAAAACAAACAAACAACAATAAAACTAGATCTTCAGTTATAAAACATGGAAAGACTGAAAAAACTAACTTGAGCTTTTCACGCTTCAAGGCAAGGACTGTGAATTTTCTTTGAACGCCACAGCTATTATCAAGACTCATTCCAAGTTTGTAGCTGTACTTTCAGAAGTGCTGTGCTACAACACCCCTGGGCCAAGATACAGCTTATCCCTCAGTCAGAGGGACTACCTCTTTGTTACTGCTGAAGAAAGAATGATCCCCATGTCTTATGTATAACAGGCACTCTGCCTCTGCCCTCCTCCTCTTCAAAGCCTGCAGGCACGTCCATGTCCCTCAGCACAGCTGCATGGAGCCAGGGAGCAAGTACACCCTGGAGCATCGGAGTAGGCAGCACAGGGCAGACCAGACTGCTCGCAGCTCTGTCACCCGCTCTGCCTTCTTTCTGGGGACTGTGTGTTTGAAATCAAAGACTTCCACACTGTGCAGCATGTCACTGGACATTGCCCAACTCTGCTGGCATTTCTATATAAAGAGCCGTAACCTGGTTTCAGATTATCTGCATCTATCCATGTAAATAATGAGGCGGGCTTAAAATTGTTTCATTGAAGTGGCAGGTTAAAACTCACAGATGGCCACAGAGCTGCACTTTGCTATGAGATGACAGGATAACATGCCTCACCTTTTCTCTGGGGAAGAATCCCTCTTTCCATGGTCAGCCTTTCCCCGTGCCCAAGAGGCCTCTGTCTGTTTTTTGGTTTGTTTAAAGGAAATCAAACCAACGAAGTGACACCCTCCCCACCCTTTTATTTATTTATTATAAATAGGCCCAGTGCATCTTTTTTAAACTTGTTTTTAGGAGTGCAGAATCTTCTTAAAATGCTGCTTCCTAGCATCAGACCACATGGTTAACCAGTCTTGGAAGCAGGAGGCTTTCAACAAACACTGTGGTAGAAAGGCAAAGCAATTCATTAGCCTTTTCATGTGCATGTCCCTTATGAGGGACAAAAGTCTTCAGGCATAACGCTGAAATTACCAAGGCCTTCTTGTCATTTCACCTCAGCCAAGGGAACTCCTGGTACAGAAGATTAACAGTGCCAATGGGAATAATTTTGAATTGCTGTTCTCCTCTGTTAATCACAGATGGTACCACAGGATGCACCCCAAAACAAGGAAGGGAGTCAAAGTTGCTTACTTATGATGCTTAGCTCACTGAGAAATCACCAAAAGATTTCTTTGCCCTTCCTCTAAAACATATGGAACTGGCTGCTGCCCCAGGTGCAACACCAGCCTGCACTGGCCTCAGGCCTCAGTGGGGCATGCGGTTCCAGAGGGCTGAGAAGGGTTTGCACCCTGCGCCCTGCAGCAAGAGAAATAAGACACAACCCTTCATGGTCAAAAGCTCTCCCATTCTTTCAAGAAAATCACTGTACAAAATAGAGGTTTTATTTCTTTCTCCACTGAAAAAAAAGCCAACCCCAGGGTCCCTAGGAACTACAGAAAGCAATAAATAGCAAAGAGTTTCTAGAAATATGACTGGTACTGATAAAGGCAAGTAGACGCATATTTAAAAGTGATGCTTGACTTTAGAAAGAGACACTTCATAAAATTACCATGGGTTTGGTCTATTAAGCACAAAACAAACAAACAAAAAAACTGTGAGACCAGGTGTCCAGTTTTTAGGGGCAGAGAAGCAGATTTATATACACTTGCTACTTACTTTTCTCCAACCCATCTCCATCACTTACCAACTTCAGCATGAAAAGCATGAAAACCTTGAAGGCTGCTGGAGCTGGATTCTGAATTCCCTGCCTTCTTTATTGAGCACTTTAGGTCCACAATATGATGTTCTGTTCTGTAGCACATACACTAACTTCCTCAGGGACTTAGTGATCCCAATTGTTTGCTAAAGATGTTTACTCAAAACCATCAAACGTGATATACTGCTACTCCAAACAAGCTGCTCTTGTTGTGTGACTCCCTCTTTCTCTTACATACCGAAGTTTCTGTAGGAAGTCAGTCTAAACATCCTGACTGATGGAAGAAAATTACAAATCTTAGACAGTTTAGCTACACAAACTGCAAGTATCTCCTGACTTGGATCACTCAGATTACTATGCAATACTGTCATTTGGAGCAGCCACTAAAAATGTTATGTATGCAAGCAAATACAATACAAGTTCAAAGCTGAAAACTGAGAGAACAAAATTATTTCTTGAGTGGGGGAAAAGTACACAGGGACTATCTTATATTGTACTGAGAGTCTTTCTTTTATTTATTATTTAAACAGTCAGCATCTCTTTAAAGTTGTGTGACAGCTTTGATGACAGAAAGCAGATCTCTCTAATGCACATCTAGCAGCAGTGCCAGGAATGCCAGCAGATGCATAAGCCTTTTCTACAACTAGACAGGGACTGCGAAGAGAACTGGCCAAATATGGTGCTGCTTCAGCATCCCAAAATGCCTTGAGAGTTACACGTGCCTGAGTAGCAGTAAATTCACCTCACCATGCTCAAAACCTAGATTATTAGAGAACATTTTCTATTGCAACTGCATTTTGTGCTGCATTTTTACCATTAAAACTACAGATTGGTGTACCCTCCCCCATCCCTTCATCCTTTTTATAAAAGTGAAGATAGTAGCTCAGAAAGCCCCAGTGTGATAGCTAGAGGTGGTGCCGTCAGCACTACAGCAACTGAGATCCTGCCAGGGGCTCGGTCTGTTGGCACATGCAAAGAAGCGTATCTGCACAGCCCTGCTTTTGAAAGGGTTTCACAGCTTTCACAGAGCAACCTGGTGCTGCAAGATGACAATTGCTGGCTTCCAACTTTACAGTTAAATGCTATTTGAACAGTCAGTGCTTCAATGTGGACACAGCAGATAAGTTAGACTAAGGACAGAGGAGGTGTATTGTGTGGGACTGCCACCCAGACCATTTTGACAAAGAAGGAAAGGGTTAACAGTATCATTTCTGTGTACAAAATGGATCTCTGCCTGCCTTATCACAACAATTTGTACCTCAAAGAAGAGTTACTCCTGGTAAGAAAGAATGCGTAGACTTAGCGTTGCTTCCTCCATTTATACAGTTGCATTTCTCACAGCAACGTAGTCCAGAGGTACCCAAATAAGTCCTAAATGGGAGACTGGACACCAGATGTAGTTATACGAAAAGTAAAATGCTTCTGAGGAAGACCTTCCTTTCTCTTTGCTGTGGTTAATGCTGCTGGTTACCACAACTGAGAAACTTCCCCTCTTTTATTTCCTCCTCGTGATAAGAGCAGTTGATTCTAAGCTGAGCAGCAGGAATAAGGAAAACCGTAACACTTTTATTCTAATTTGGAGGATGGGAAAAGGGAAGAAGCTATCTATTGTTTCATTTCCTGGATCTCATGCCTCTGTGTAATACTGTTCTGAATAGATTTTAAGATAAACTGTTTAAACAGAGCTGTCTGCAACAATTGGAAAACTAAATGAGGAGAAATTATTATATTGACCATTCCTACAGTGAAGTTCAGTGTTTTGTGGCAAACTGTATTTCAGAGTGATGCTGGACATAAAGACCTAAAGAACTAGAAAACAGGAGTCTTCAAAATAGTGCAAAGCTTTAGAGCCAGTTCATGAAACAGTTGATTTCTCCCAAACCCTCTTACCTTAGGGTCCTGATGAAAAATGCCTTTTTTTTTTTTTCCCCTTCAACATCCCTTAAACAGGTTATAGGAAAAGTTCTCCACAGGTATATGACAAACTTTCACATGCCTAATGTGTGCTACATGTGTAGCATTTGTAGGAAGCATCACTCTTGTGCTTCTGTGGATTTTACAGGTGTGGGTACAAGGAAGGGAGAGGAATGGTACACAGCTGTGTTGCTGAGCAGTATTGACAAGCATTGTGCTGGGCCATTCCAAGGTAAGGTTTAAGGAAGGTAAAGTTAATTAGTTGATCTACTTCACCCAAATATCTTTAGGGGATGTAAATAAAGAGGAAGCAACAGAAGTTAAAATATAATCTAGCCAGAGCCAAAAATAGCATTGACATTTATCCCGTTTCAAATGATTATGTAATCATTTTTATTTAAAAATAGTTAAAAAGTGATGCCAAATTTACTCTATGCCCTAAATGCATCTCTCTACTGAGAAAAATGAGCGCCATTGTCTACACTCAGTAAGAAAACAGATAAAATTGCCAAGAACCATGTAAGCTCGAAGGTAAAAACTGAGCTCTCAGGTTTGAGGGCTGTAGGTTATTCATGGAAGTTTTGCACAATGAAATTGTGCAAGGACAATTTCTGCTTAGCACTAGTGACAAGTAGTGGGGCAAGCTTGGCATATGAAGGCAGAGGCATAAATTCCACCTAACTCTTCATTCTTTTGTTCCCCAGCATTTGTTGAATTCTTCCCACTTTCCATGATTTAAGAGCTCTTGCAGATGTTTTAGATTTCTTCTAATCACATTTAAGCACTACTTACATTGGTTTTTAAACAACATGCAATATATAATTTTTTTATATTAAGCTCCAGTTTTCCAAAGCCTATGTTGCCCTGCACTTTTTTGTTCTCATATGTTATGCATTATAAAGTGGGCGTGTTAGCCAGAAATTATTCCACAAGTATTTTCAAGTTTTGCCTATTCTGTGTCTGTACACATTTCTATCTGTCATAGCACAAAGGCACTAAATGGAATTGTGGTCACTAGTATATTTGACATTTCACACTTGGCCTGGAAAAAAAAACAAACTGTGATACAGTTCAGCATTGCTTGCTGAAGAAGTAATGAACAGTAATCATACTGCAGGATCAGGTGATAGAGCACAAGCAGCAGCTCTTCTAGCACAGGACCAGCTCACACTGCAAGACAGGAATGGGAGAAGTCAGAATCATTCCTTGGAAAAAAGGAATAGTCTTTCTGCTTTCCACTGCATATCTGTACAGCTGAACAGTGCAAACAGCATCTGTGGCCATGAGTCAGCTATGCGGGAGCATTGTTTGTCTCTGCTCTCTATCCAGGAAGAAGTCCCAGACTGTGTGCTCTGCTGAAACCCAAACCCTGCCTGGAAGACTCTGAAGGTTTCAGACCACCTTGCTGCCCACAGAGAGGTGCTAACAAGTCAGAACAGCTCTGATAGGAAGCAGGAACCTGGAGCGACATGAACAAATCTAATTGGGCTTGTGAAGCTTAGTTGGAGTGGGAGAAAAATCCTCTGGGAATATATCATATGAGGAAGTTTTTCATTTTCTTCCTTCTTTTTTCACTTTCTTCCTTCTTCTTACTCTTCAGTCTTTCAATTCCTTTCAAGCAAAGTAAGTGGTCTCAAGTACCAGTATACCAGAAACATGGTTAGGACTGATCGAGTTCGCATTTGCTTTTCTCTTGTGTTCAGTCCACAGGCAAGGAACAAATAGGAAAAAAAAAAAAAAAGCAAGCTTCACCCAAAATAACTTCCTGAAACAATCACTTCCTCAACGGTTCACCTCTCTCCTGTGGGCAAAGAGAGAGTGTCAACAGATCAATGTGGGCAGGAAAGGCTTTTAAGTAAAACACTTCCACAGTGATCAAATGCAAAAGACAACAGAAGTGGGTCATTCACTCAGGCATATAGGAACTGTCAGCACTAGTAGGCATGGCTGAGTGGAAAGGGGCTCTGTAAAGGCGCTTAGGGCGAGCCTCCAAGTTCACAGTCGAATCATCACCAGAGTAAGTGGAAAGAGAGTCTGAGATAGCACAGTAAAATATATTTGGGTTTTTACACTGACAGCACTTTTCAGACACCAGTAAGTTGAACACCAGCAAGATCCAATTCCCATAGGATCCTACTGGACAAAATGTCCAGCATACAACTAAACAAAAACATCATACGATGGGTGAGCAATTGGCTGACGGACAGGGCTCAAAGGGTTGTGGTAAATGGGGTCACATCACGCTGGCAGATGATCATTAGTGGGGTCCCTCAAGGCTCCATTTTAGGGCCAGTCCTCTTCAATGTTTTTATAAACGATTTGGATGTAGGACTAGAAGGTGTTTTGAGCAAATTTGCTGACGACACCAAACTTGGAGGAGTTGTAGACTCGGCTGAGGGTGGAAAGGCCTTGCAGAGAGATCTGGACAGATTGGAGAGAGGGGCGATCACCAACCACATGAAGTTTAACAAAAGCAAGTGCCGGGTCCTGCACCTGGGGCGGGGCAACCCTGGCTATACGTACAGACTGGACGACGAGACGCTGGGGAGCAGCCCCGCAGAGAGGGACCTGGGGGTTGTGGTTGACAGCAAGTTGAATATGAGCCAGCAGTGTGCCCTGGCAGCCAGGAGGGCCAACCGTATGCTGGGGTGCATCAAGCACGGCATTGCTAGTTGGTTGAGGGAAGTGATTGTCCCACTCTACTCTGCGCTGGTGTGGCCTCACCTCGAGTACTGTGTGCAGTTCTGGGCACCACAGTACAAAAAGGACATTAAACTGTTGGAGAGTGTCCAGAGGAGGGTGACAAAGATGGTGAGGGGCCTAGAGGGGAAGAGGTATGAGGAGCGGCTGAGGTCACTGGGCCTGTTCAGCCTGGAGAAGAGGAGGCTGAGGGGGGACCTCATCGCAGTCTACAACTTCCTTGCGAGGGGGAGTGGAGAGGCCTATTCTCCGTAATCACCAGTGACAGGACCCACAGGAACAGTGTTCAGCTGAGGCAGGGGAGGTTTAGGCTGGACATCAGGAAGAGGTTCTTCACCGAAAGGGTGGTTGCACACTGGAACAGGCTCCCCAGGGAAGTAGTCACTGCACCAAGCCTGCCTGAATTTAAGAAGCGATTGGACTGTGCACTTAGTCACATGGTCTAAAATTTTGGGTAGACCTGTGTGGTGCCAGGAGTTGGACTTCATGATCCTTATGGGTCCCTTCCAACTCGGGATATTCTATGATTCTACGAATCTTATCTGCTAATGCATTTGCCCAGCAGGTGGGAGACTGCCTTTAATCCTAGACTATATTCCATGATGAAATGGTGCAGTCCATTGGAGAACAAAGCCATTGAATTGTCCTTTACCATCTGTTAAACAATCCATAGAAAACAGTTCTTTTCCTCAGAAGGAAAGAGTTATATACAGCACATGCAGAGAATATACAGCGTTTTCAAGGGAAGAGGCAGTCTGGTTTTGCGTGACAGTTCAGTCATACCTGCACTCCAAGGTGCAGTTTGCATGTAGAGAGAGAGGCTGTGTATGAGAAGTTTGATTGACATATCCTGGAGGCAAATAGGGTCAAGAAAACCTTGACACAAATTCTTCTCCATGTAGGACAGGCCCATACATTAAGAAAATTACTAAACTACTAGCAAAGTCATCCAGACTCTCCCTCAGCTATTTCTCTCCATAGTTCCTATAAGCAGCTGTTCTAAGTGTTGTTTGTAGAGGGGTGCGTGCTGCTAACTCATCCAAACAGTAGGCCTCCTGCAAACTTTTAAGAGCTCTCTGCTTGTAGCAGGCATCATTTTCCAGACCTTGTAAAATGTTATTCTGGGCACTGGTCTATACCCTAGGGAAATTCCTTACTGAGCAATTACAAGGACAGCCAGTGACCCAATAACCTTCATTTTCTTGGGATGACGCAATGGCCAGTTCACGCTCAGGAAGTACAGCAGGCTGAGCAGAAGGTGAAATGAGCTGCTGAAATTCCCACATCAGCATTTTGTTTCCATTCCATCAAGGGCAAGATTTCAAAGTGTGGAATGGTCCTTTAAGTTCTGTCTTTTATGAGGTCAGGCTAAATGCTTCCCTTTTATATATGAAGAGAGGGTGATCTTTGCCAGAGTCCACACTGGATTTGCTCTTGTTTTGATTTGCGTTTCGGTTGAGAGCTCTGTGTAGCAGGAAATGCAACTTTCAAAAGCAGTTCAGGCTTTGCTGGAAAGTGGACCCTGTAAGAAACAGTGGGCTGCAGAAGCATTGCTGCAGCAGCAGCAGCAAAGATGTTCTGCTGTGACCCCACTCTGTCTACAGACTGTAACTCAATCTTCCTTTCTACCCAGTCCTCATCTTCAAGACTATGCTCGATTTGGGGCAGTAAATAACATACATGAAAGAATAAGACAGGAAAAAAAGCTCATAAGAGTTGGCTAGGTTGTGTGAGAAGGGCAAAGAATTCAACATAAACCTGACTGTGAAGAAGTGAAAGGCGGCTTATAAAATTCAGGATTGCATGAGAGGGATCCTGTAAGACATTGCACGCTGTAATTTCCATCTTCTTCATTTAGTCAACTACAGTTGACTAGACAAGAAAAAACAACTCCCAGCACAGCCTGTAGAGACCTCAAGGAAAGCATTAGAAAGTCTATTAAAATAGTTAAATTGGATGAAAGCACCTGAAAATGTTCTGTGGTGGGTAGTACTTGCAATGGCAGAAAGATGAACTGGATGCACTGACACAATTGTGTATGGTTTGGCTTGACTGCAGGCACAATGAGTATCCTGAAGTCTGTACCGCTTTTAAGATTACAGCAGTCAGCAGAAGTAGCTTGAACATTAACTTCAGCCATGTACAGCTAAAATTGCACCTGATCTTACATAATGTGTCTCACTCACATGATACATGTGTGAGAAGCATATCATATCACCGTGAATTACACTGAAGAAAGCACAGCATTGTGCTGGGACACAGTTCCCCAAAGGCTCAGATAAGTCTTCACAGCCCACAGTGATCCAGGAAATTATTTAGATTTCAGGCTGATAAACCTGTAGAACTAGCACTGCGTTCCCATCATACATTTCAGTGACAATTTGTAAGGGACAAAAGCAGGAGGGCCCAAAGGCCAAATCCTTTGTGACTGTATAAGCCTGTTTCTCAGTCTTGATGTCACAAGCAGGTTGATTGCTACTCCCCTCTAGCCATACTTAAAGACAAGTCCAGAACTTCCTTTCTCTCATGGCCATGAATTCTCTTCCTGCCTAAACTTATTCAGGACCAGTACATACCAATTGTTCTTATGGTAACAGTGTTCTGAATTTAAATAGCTCCGCATGTCCCAACTCTGCACTTACCTTCTTGCTGTTTTTATGCAGTCATATCCTCTATGAGACTCTGAAGCTTAAACATGTCTCCCCTTCACTCCCACAGCAGACTTTTCTTCCCCTTCGATTTCAGAATTTACGCCCTTAGAAATGCTGTGCTTTGCCAGCTCAATATTTCTATTCACCGAAGGGTTTCTGCAGGAAAAAAAAACATCAGGGCATTCAGCACTGGCACCTGGAATGAGTTCCGGGGGAGCTAGCTTCATTACAGAGCTACTGGAGCTCTGTGGAAGTAGTTGGCCTGAAGAGTTGCCAAGAGGGCTTCAAGCAAATATATGTCTTTTTCTTAAAAAAACAAATAAAACAACAGGAACTCGCTGCTGATGGAATGGGTTGCACATGAGACTGGACAAATATTGCTAAATCAGTAGAGTTCCAGGGACTGTATACCAGGTGTGGAAACAAACCTTCAACAGGATGCAGGATTACTCTTTAGGACTGCAACATTAAGATTAGTCTGTTCTCAGTCTAGAAGGGAACAAAATCAGAGGAATTTGATGCCAAATACTAAAAAAAAAAAAAAAAAAAAGCCAGACATTTTCTGGATGTCTGTGTTATTTGAGGGACCAGCCAGGGATGAGTTATTTGTCTTTGAGCTATACAGCTGTTAAAGTTCCAAGAAATGAAGTCATGGCTTTCAACAGGCCTCGGTTATAGCATGTGTTTCTGTTTGAACTTTGAAGGTGGCCTTGACTCTCAGAAATGCATGGAAGTCTCAAAAGCCACCACCTACTTGCCTGCAAGATCAAAAGGGACCAAAACAACATCTGAGCTTACCTTATTTTAAACATGATCCTGTAATTCAGCAAACGAGTGCCCTTTCACCATCAATAGTGTCACTGCAGGTCTGACTTACCCCTTCAACACTTAGGGAAACTTGTTACCAGAACAAAGCCATCACAGCATCGCACAACACTAGCACTCAGCAGACAGCAACATTTGCTGTATGAATTCCATGGTTAATTTTGACCAGCAGGGAACAACTACAGATAGTAGTCCCTGCTTGGAAGCAAAAATCTGAAAAAAAACATGAAATACTTTGTTTTCTGTCTCAATTTATGTATTTTCAGAGTTTCTCTAGGAATATAAAGGTATCACAGCACTTCCTGGCCCTGAGATTTGTGTCAGCATCTACCTTTTACAGGAAAATCCAAGTATATTCCCCCCAATCCTTATCCTGTTTCCTTTTTGCAGAACAGCACAGATGCAGCAATATCTTTTATAGTGTTGATAAAAGGGTGCAAAGCTGTTATCTCATGCTTTCACCTTGCTCTTGCTCATGGTGAAGTTCTTTTCTCCAGCACAGAAGTTAGACTTGTCTGTGGTCTGATGTTTGGCTCCTCTTCAGCCACATTTGCAGAACACCTTTGGACACATCCAAAGCTGTGCTGGCACCTCAATTCCACTGTATTAAGATGACCCACCAGACCTATAGAGACCTCTCTATAAAATCCAAAGCTTCTTCTTAACCTATGCCTGCTTTACAACCCCCAAAGAACGTAATATGCAACTTCTTATTCTTTATTCAATATTTCTCCCTCCACTCAAAAGGTTATTAGTACATTAGAAACCATCCAAACTGCTAAGCAAGGAGGAACAAGAACATGAAACAACAAAATGCAAAGGAATACCTCTTATCTTCATCTACTGACATTATGAATTTACTCATAAATCTACTTGGGGACCAGTGTGAACTCTGCTGCTAGCAAATACATTTGAAAAGGGACTATAGATTGAAGGTTCTCTGTCTAGTGGCTGTTACCTTTACGATAGTGAAGAAGATCTGAATAGAGTCTGACCTCTTCTGGAATGAGTGCACTGGCAGCCTGGGTTGTTTCACAAATCATTTAGTCTAGGAGATGCTCTGCATATTCCAGTGGAACAGGAAACTCCTAGAGAAATTTTTGCATCTAGCCTCTTTCCAAGATCTTGGACAAACCAAAATATGACTGAGCTGGACATGTAATAAAGAGCCACTCACATGATTTCGAAGAGATCAGAGATGACTCCTGAACAATCGAAGACGTTAACCAGAAAATTCTCTGTGGCCTGTGGCTTGAATTGATGGGTCACAGGATCAGGAAGCATCACAGACATGTCACAGAAGTGGTTGGGCTAGAAAATTACCCTAAATAGCCTTTACTATCACCAAATGATACAGGATGATAATGGCACTGTAAGCCAAACACAACGGGCAATGAAATGATCTATGAAGCTGTTCTTTTGAGGTCTTCTGTTTGAACTTGTTTGCTTTTTCCCCCCACAATTTTGGTATGTGAAATAATGTCTCATTAACACAGTCCTGGGGCAGAAAAGATCAGCAAAATACGTAAAATCTCAACACATTCATACTGAAGTTCTCATTTACTTTAATTTTTCTAAGGCAAAAAGAAACATGCTCAAACTTAGGCTGGCACTCAAACATTTAGCTGAAATCACTATTGATTTCATAAAGCAAAATTTTGGGCTTGGTTTGACGAATATATTCAATTTGTTTCCTAACACTCCTCATAACTGATACTCCTACAATGTGTGGGTTGCTTGAACCCACCTCATTTCAAATCTATTAATAAGAACATGATTATTCATGTTCATGACCATAAAAGAGGGGACAAATTCTGTTCCTATAACGCAGTTTTGTGAATTTAGGGATTGAGTGTCCTGTCAATAATGGCAGTTAATAAACACCACTGAAGGATTTGTTCTTAATTCAGAAAATATATTGGTTCTGATTTTGATAATAAATCTCTAAGCTAAGAGCCCTAGTTCCTCCCCAGATAGACACAACTGTGACTAAAGCTCCACATACTAAAACATACTGACTTTCAGGGAGAAAAGCCAACCACAAGTAGATGTGAGCAGGCAAAAACAGATGCAGGCAAAAACAATTGCAAGAAAAAAAAAAACAGAAATAAACATTTAGCTGAAGTCTCCAATGATTTCATGAGACAAAAGTTCAGTCTAGGCTTGAAGAACAAACCCATTTTGTTTCCTAATATGCCTGTCTTAGATCATAACCCAAATATTCCCAGAGTGACTGTATTGCTTTAACTCTCTACATTTAAAATCTAGTAATCTTTGAATTGTTAAGTAAAGCAATGAACTTCCTCCCCCCAGTAAAATATACAAAACTGTCACAAGTACAAGCATTTAATACGTGCTTGAGCAGCTACTAGATGTCTCACACCAGCTTTGCCACATATGCCTTTTTTCCCTTTTTTTTTTTTTTTAAAGTACAGGCAACAATTTATATAGAAGTATAACTAAATATAATCCTCAGACTGAATCTAGAGAAAGTGTGCTATTTTAGAAATATAGTGTCATTTCAACTCCCTTACTGTTAAAAATGAAAACAAAAGATGGATCTTTAGATGAGAAAATTCTCATCCTTATATAGCCGAAGGCAAAAAGTAACTGCAGACAGACAGGAGTCATTAGTGTGGTGCTGTTAATGTCTCTCACATGGATGAGAGCTGCAGATGACTAAAGGCATTTGTGAGTAAACTTCAAAACTGGTTCAATGGATAAAGTGTCACAATAAAAGGCTTCAGTGCCTCAGGATTTTCATATTTTGCAGGCAGCTTTGGTAAAGCAAGAGGCTGATTTAAATAACCTGCAAGAGCTTTGGGCCAAAGTCCTAAAGCTGTCACTTCTCTTGTAGAAAAAGACAAAAAATGAAGCATTGAGTAAAAGCTGGAGGAGAACGGAGGCTAATGCCTTACTAGAAGCCTTTGCATGGGGCAAAGCCAAGGCACTGAGCACAAATTCTTGCAGATTAATTTCAACTCTGGAAGACAGGATGTTTGTCTAAAGCATTGGCAGTGAAAGACAGGGTTGTTCTTGGCACCAATCACAATCACTGTTTTAGTCCCTCTGCTATACAGTTACAGGAAAAGAATGCATTTGATTTCTCTGGAGCTGACAGAATACAAAAACTTTAATGTAAAAAATAATGTAGACCAGTTAGTGACTAAATGGGAATATAAATATTAACCCTTTCCTGGATATGTCCACTACTGATCTATTTAGTTCCTGGCTAACCAGTCCTATTCTTAATCAAGTCAACAGTTTGCTTACTTATGTTCAAGTAAACATTTTATTCAATAAATTAAAATACACAATGCAATTGGAATCAAAAGGTCATCAACTATAATACTGGAACAAACCTCTGTTTTAATCTTCATACTTGATCAATTGCACCTTACAAAATGCCACCAAAAAGATTGATTGTGAACCATATTCAGAGTAGACAAAACATGCTACAGATAATTATTTCAGAACAAAAGGATTATACTAACAGCTCAGAAAGTACTGAATATTGATCTGTGTGGAGTTGCAAATTCCAACTGATATTATTAAATCCAGCAGTTTAAAAGTAAGAACTGTATTAAAGAAATAGCCAACTTTTTCTGACTGTCTTCATGCAATCTTCTTCACAGACTTCAAAACAATTCTGAGACTGCTAAATCAGCAATTGACTGTACTGTGAGGGAATTTTCATGTTCAGTAGTTCTGAAGTTATGAACTTCATGTTCCACCTAACATTTTTAATAAAAAGATTTTGACTTTATAGGCATAGCAGTTACGGGTAACAGGAGAAAAGAAAACCACTTCACCTGAGATAAACTCTCATGGTGGACACTTCAGGACACCGAGTAGTCACCAGCCCATACTATCCATTTTTAAAATAAGTAAATATACTTATATGAAATAATTAGTAGGGAAACAAAATCAGATCTGATACATAAGACTTCCATTATCCAAACTAAGAGTGGATAAATCCAACATATTAGTATTTGTCCTAAGCAATGCTAGAAAGAGCTGATCGGTGGAAAACTTGGTATATATATTGTTAAGGGATGATTGAGAATGAAAGACCAGCTCTCATAAATGCTTGGAACAAAAGGGAAAAGGAAAAAAACAAAGTAACTTGTAAAAAACGTTAAGGACAAAAGGGATTGAAGCACGTAAAAAAAAAAAACACATTTTAGTCTTAAAGTCTTCAGGCATTACTGGGCAAGCACAAAAAATTAACTTCCGTAGAGTCTCTAAAGTTGTGGCTAGGATGTTTTCAACACATACTAAAATGATGCTACACTGAAAACAAGGACAGCAAATACCAAGCAGCTTACAGACTACATTCTGCCCAGAAGTATCGGAACTACCAGCTACTGAAGAAATGAATGCTGTTATGCCTCAGTACCAGGTCCTCCAAAGCAGAGTAAGTTCGGAGGTGCATCTGTCCCCATGACCATCCTGATGAAAGCTGTGATGATGCTTCTTAGTTGGAAATACCCCAATGTGGCTTGACCCTGTGCTGCATGCACTTAGTGACATTGCTCTCCACTGAATGATGCTTGGTGCGCAAGGACAGAGTTCACACGTTAACAGTAAAGTAGCTCATGAGCCTGATCCACTCTGTGCACCTGTCACCTCTGAGCTTACTGATCAGACTTCACCACAGATACTAAGGTCAAACAAAATAGCCATCTGTAACAGACTAGCATCTCAAACAACCTAAGTTTCTTCATGTGGCATCAAACTTTGTATCACAGAAATGTGTTGTTCCATTAACAGGTACAACTACGATGTGTTTAACTTACACTACTGTGAGTACTGAAAAGCAGGTTCCAGGAATCATGTCAAATATGGGCAGATAAATTGTTAATTGTTATGCACTTATGTAAGGACAAAATTGCAGTGCAAGTCAAAAAACTATCCAAAACTATAGATTAAAAAAACTAAGTGGAGGGGGATAAATTTAATGATGATGGATGCCATACTCCTGAGGTAAATATCTTATCAGTTTGGTCTGATTAAGAGCCAAAAAATTGCTCATGAGCTAAACACATTTAGAGTGAGAAAGTTTCTACAACAATTATCCATTCCTTCACTAGGAATTAGGTAATGAAGATGCAGAAAGTCAAAGGGGAAGGGAAAGACAAAACAAGAGTCTAGCCTTCAATTTTTGTTTTAAACCTTTTCTTACTTTGAAGCTTCTGATGTAGAAAAGGAAAAACTTAAGACATGATAAAATGTTCCATTTGAGTTATTTTCTGGACAGTTAGGGAAAACAACACTAGACTATTTGTACACAAACAACTTTGAGGCATTTTGCTTTTAATTTGCATACAATTCCTTAAAGTGAAATCCACATGAAGAAGGGTGAGATACAACAGAGCCAATTTACCATTTCACAAGTTAACAGCACAAAGTAAACATCTGTCCTCCCTATTAACTAACTTCCATCCCTTACCCCAACTTGTCACTTACTGCTGCAAGTTTCCATGACAAATAAATGCATGGACTAGTTCCAAACTCTACAGATGTTCACATGTGGACTTCAGTGGTACTGCAGATTATAACATCAAGAACAAATTGAAATAGAAAACCTTGAATGTGCTTATATTCTCTGAATGTTTCCCAAATCAAGTCCTAAAGTTCACAGTAAAAAAAAAAAAATACTCCTTGAATTGTTCTATTCAGTTACTTAGCTGACTGTGGTTCCTCTGTGGAGCACATAGCTGAGGAGAAAAAGAACAATACTTTCTGTCAAATGAGAGAGAGCATTAAATCAGGAATAGAGAGGTGTCAAAATAACTATGCTGAAATGGACTTCCCAAGCAACTTTATCTGGAACACAATTTGAGCAGGCTCTTTCCACCTATGAACTCATAAAATTTTCTAGCTATGCAATTTCTGCATAAAGTTGAACTTGACCAGGCTTGCGGCTTCTTTCACACCGGCAAATACCATTTTGACCAAAATATATTAAAACATTATTATATATACCTAAGGTAGAATAATGGCAAGGTACTAAGGACAGCATCATCTTTCTTCGTGTTTTAATGAGATTAAATAATAGGATAAAAATAGGCTGAAAGGAGAACAACAACAAATCTGTCTTGTAATCTTTCCAAAAAAAGATAGGAACATAAGAGAGAGAGATTGCAGAGAAGCTTGGCCTACCATCATCATCAGAAAATCTCTATCATTTAGAGCTGTCTGTATTTAGGTCTTACAAGAGTAACACTGATATACCTTTCTACCTAAAACTTTACATGAAGGCTTTTTACGTGTGTAGGAATTCTTAACATGGAGATTCTGTGAAACTACATCACTCACTGAATTCACTGTTTAAAAGTTGAGTGGAAAAAAACCACAATTGTGCTGAATTGTATATTACAGAACTCAGAATTGCGTCTCTGACAATAAGGGTTGTGCATGCACAAAAGCTTACACATCACAGCACATCTGTCAATAACCAATGATTCTATCTGGCATTTCCCTTTTTTCCCCTCTCATCAGTATGGATTCTCCAAAAATTCTATTGTCTGAAATATTTCAGTACCAGAGAAGAGACTAACAACAACAAAAAATCTTTGTACACGTTAATATTTATTATTTTTGTAATCATTTTTCCTATATATTTAACACTAGTGTGACAAAATTCCTGTTAATTATATGCCATGCAAGTAACTTAAATGAGTTAGCACTATCTAAACTGGTAAACCTACCACTAGGGGTTACTTCTGAGTCTACAAGATATTTCTGCAACAATGTTGACTAGATGAGTCTGCATATAACATAATAGGCTCAGTTGGAGGTACTTTACAGGTATCTAAATGACAGCACAGCCTTCAGAAGCACTGTAGTGGCATCATCCTTTGACCTAAGTAGACTTGACATTATTAAGAGGGCTTGAGTGGAGGTGTAGGTATGTTGGAAATTGCTGTTAAGAAGGATGGTGTTTCTGCAGTTAGTCAGTTTATCTTTTGCTAGTTAAAGTTGCTGTGGTTCATGTTCCTTCTTTGACAGGATAAAAGGTAGAGATTTTACTCACTCTACCCATGTTGCTGTTGTTTAGGTCACAACAGAGATATTGAGAACATACAGTACCTTTCTGCAGCTGAAGACAAAGATTGCTGCTCAGACTGCTGCTATTCCTTCTCTGCAATTCTTTGGTGAGTACATTTTCATCAATACCAAGTATGAAAATAAACTCCCTAGAGTCCAGATCTTTATTATTTACATTACAGGAAAGGTCTACTTGTAAATCACTTATTCTTTTCTCCTACGACACCCACAGGTTTCAAAACAAAATAATTACAAGTGAAATTATTAAAAGAATAGCAAGAGTTGTGATAGTCTTTTGTTGTACTGGGTATTTCCCTTTTTAACTAACATACATTCTAACAGAAATCCCACAGTACAAACCAGATAATTTCAATTACAAAACAGAACACTAACTATTCAGTCCAATGTGAGAGCATGTGTATGTGTGTATAATACTGTAAAAGTAGTCACACATTAGAGGTATATAATTCGAACAGCATCTTCCTTCATGAACCTGCTATGATTGAGGCAGTGACAAGGTTTCCATTTCTTTGTTTTCTGCGCTCTCTAAAGAATGGCTATTGCCACATTTTGTGAACCATAATACTGTACAAGCAGAAGCTTGTTGGTATCAGGTAAGGACTAATAACACTAGTGCAAACAGGTGCAGAGAGAATTCCTCCAGTTTTGGGATGAACCAGCTATATAACACTGAAAGAGGCCAGGCATCTTCTTCAAACCCACATACGTGCATCTTTCCCACTCAAGACATACCTTTTTCTGACTTGATCTTCTCATTACAAGGGTAAGGGGGAGAACCACCAGCTCATGTGATATTTATCACGTGCATGATTTCTTGACTGTTTTCCTATTAATACTATGAATGTTTTATAACAAGTTTTTATAACAAGTCAAGGAACAATAACTATGTCAAGCATCAGGAAAGTGACAATAATACTGATTTAGAATCTTCAATAAAAAGTAAAACATTTTGTCCTGAGATGCAAGTCCAGGAAGGAACAGGAATGAACTTAATACTGTACCATTATTTGATCATCATGCACCTCAGCTGACCAGATGACAAAGAACAAGTGTTTATTGCCCTCTGCTCATCCAAAGATATGATAAGCAGTTTATTTAGATAAGTGCTTGGCATACCAGAATGTTGTCAGACCAGTTCTCACTGTACTGTCCCCCTTTAGCTTATTTCTTCAAAAGAAAAAAAAAAAAAAAGAGAGAAAAAGGAAAGAAGAACATCTCAGCAGGTTAACCCTCATCTTCTCTCAGCTCTGTGGGTAGAAATTTGTATTGCTGTTGGCGGATCTGAGCTAGTTTTTTCCTTGCCTCTTCCAGCTCTCTTTCCTTCTTTAGCATTTCTTCTTGGGCTGCAATGATCTAGAAAAAAAGAAGCATGAATTAGGATAGCAAAGAATACTGTCTGTAAAGCCATTCTTCTTTTTCTATGGCACCAGTCACAGAAAGGGTTCCCAGCATTATCCACAGAAGTTTCAATGACCTCAGCAGGAATTGCTCAAATGTTTCCCAGATTCCATCAAGAATAGTACTTTATTCCCACTTGTTACATATAGAGGATAAAAAGAAAAAAAAGTATCTTCTAGCACAGTTTTACCATACATCCATGTTGGATTTTAGAATGCTGTGCTCTTCCAATATTCACTGTCCAATTAGCAAAAATTAGACAAACACCATGTCTTAACATATTGTTTGTGTGACAGTAGAATTGCATACTCATTGCTGCATGTAACCAAAATATTTTCCTGCATCTTGAAATGCCAAAGGAGAAATGACAGTACTACAGAAATTGACAAGTTACAGTATGTAACCTCAGTATGGTATGTACAGTACAGTATGTAACCACAGTATGGTAACCTCAGTTGATGCTGTTTCTTCTTATTCATAACAGTGAATCCAGAATTTGGTATAACATCAGAGCCTTGAAATCTTCGTTATTATTTCACCATATTTAGTAAGGTCAGTGTAATGAAATGTCATCAGTTCTTATCTCTCACGCTTCGTCTTTGATGATGTACACAGAAAACTGGTGTTCCATTAAGACTTGGGGATATTTAAAGTGCATAATAGAAGTTTGAAAAGAACCATTAATTTAATCAGGACAAAAATTGACAAGATATTGGACAACTGTAACTGCTCTTATGGTAACCACTCAATGAAGAAGTGTAGTCATGCTAGAGCATTTCATGTTGCTGTTATGTCAGCGGTTACTTAACTGAGGGAAGTGATTTATCATAGATCTCTATGTAGCTTTGTCCAGTCAGAATTACAACATGTGAACATTGTAATGCTATGCTACATTTCCATGACAGTTTTTCTCCACCTTAGCTATTGGTGATTGTACCAACCTGAGCAATTCCACCCACAAACTTTGTTTTGACTACAACGTCGTCATCCTCTGCTTTTCCAAATGCTGCTTTTTGAGCCGCCCTGACAAGATTGTCTGATGCTCGCTTGACAGCATTTCCTGCGGCCTTGGGAAAAGACAGAAGAAATTCAGTAATAACAAAAATGCATAATTGTAGCATTGATTCTTCTGAGCACCAAAACTAAAACATTTTTGCTTACCTTCACAGGAAGGCATCCTTTTTTGTTTGTTTCCAGTGAAAAGAAAAGTAATCCTTCCAAAAATCTAAGCTTTGATCAAAATCAATCTCTTTTACTAGAGCTAAAAGGTGGAGCGGGCACCTTGTTTTGGAGCACTCAGGTCTTGAAGACCATTGACTAGGAAATACCCTGTGCAGACAGCTGACTAGCATAGTGCTCAGCATCATATGATCTGGCACTGAATTTGCTCTACTGTACTAATAACTGGTGAAAATCATGGAAAGCTGACTCTAAAAGAGTAGCCCATGGTTTAAGGGGTACTGCACATGGAGGTGTAAATGAGATTTTTGATAAATCACTGGCAGTTCTTAAAATTTGTCCCAGATAAGGCACGCATCTGATATTTTGTATTTCAACTTGGTTGATACACCAAAGATTTGACCTACGCCTCCTATTTGGCTCTTACTGGAATCCTCCTCCTTCCCACCTCTCTATCTAATCATCAATGTCAGAACAGAGGCAAGAAAAGAAACTTCTGGGCTGCTGCGGACTTAGAGCCAAGAGGTGTCATAGGTCACTCAATCTGAGAGACTGACTGGGAGACTTATCTATTTATGTGCTACTCAGTTGTACATACAAATACTGAAATACATTTGGGGACCCACCTTTCAAGTGCTTTATCAAAGAAAAAACTTTACGAAATGGGACAGAACACCAAAGATATTTCTACCTCCTGTGCAAGAGAAACACCTGTGAAGAATTTAGTAGAGATACCAGAAGGAACATCTTATCAAATTGACGTGACTTTATCACTACTCAAACTTGCTTCTGCTATCCTGTACAGCATTACTTTGTATCAAGTACTCTTAAGAGTAATTGAATACTTCATGAAGGGAAGGATGTGAATGGTTAAATCTCCTATTCCCTTACTCGAACCCCTGGACTGGGAAGATGTTTATCCTGCAAACTAAATTTTACACCTTTGAGCTACAGGAGTGGATTTGCATGTCACTGAGATATTCCTGATGCATGGAATGATATTATAGCTGGAGGAGGTTGGGACAGACGTAAGTAAAGCTTAATCTATTGACCAACAAGACTCTAAAAGTTTACATAGGGTTAATGAACTTTTGATCTTATCCAGTAGCGTAACATCTCACACTAAGTCCTGCTCATACAGCAGATCAGTCAACGACATCAACACACAACATTGATGTTATCACAGACTGTAGAGAAAAGGCAGATACTTGCAGTGTTGTGACAGGAAGAAAGAGAGAATAGGAAGACCATTCTCTGTTCCATGGCTCCCAATGTCCCCGGGGTGTTATGTGCTGAGAACACTTGTTCTCACAGAGGCCACTGGCCAAGACAGCCTGCACTGACATGCTGGAGGCACACAGGCAGCAGGAAGGCAAGCCACAAGGACCAGCTCTTAAACCCCCTCTGTCCTATTCCATATCTCAAATATCACCTCCCTTTCAACTTAACTCTTTTTCCACCTGAAATGACCCAAAAAACAAGTCATTTGAAATTTGCTTTGCCTAGTCTGGACCTGATCCAAAGCAAATGGAAACATTTCCACTTATTTCCTTAAGTTTTGGAAAAGATTCCCTAACAGTACATTCCAAGCCACCATTCATGGGAAATGCAGTTCAAATACCTTCTCCCAAAGCTTGCAGCTGTTTGTGGGGCTAGAAAAGAGAAAAATAATATACTCGAACTCCTGTACCTAAACTACTGATTAAAGCTATATAAAATCATTTGTGCTGGGGGCAAAGCTAGCTGAAAAACCACGGTAGATTTGGCAAATCTACCAGTAAAAATATTTGGTAGACATCAACTCACTGTTTTTGCTATGATAAAGGACATTACTTCCAAGCGCAAACTGCTTTTCCCTTCATTATTCATTTTGGGACTAATGTAAAGCTTAGTAAAGTGGCAAAGTTCACTTTCAACCCATGCTTAGACTTGTCTCCTTTTCACATTCCCTTCCAACTTTTCACATTCCATGGCTATTTAATAATATTTGCCTACAGTGACTGAGTACCCTGAATTTCCTGGCAGAGCTGAGAAAATACAGCCTCAAGTACATGATTTTGTTCCTGTTTCTATTCTTTGTTCTGCATTTAAAATTCATTGAAACCCATCCGGGCATTTGGATATGAAAGTAAAGGTTGAGTTACAGTTGGAACTATCTTGCAGTTACTGATACCTCCCCCACAGTCCCACGACAAAGCCAGTCCATATGAATCCACATTAAAGCACTAAAGCCATCTCATCCCTAGGGATAACATTAACATGCCACTGCTTTCTGTGGAAACAAACACATTTCATCCCCTCATACATTTATTTTTTCTTCCTAAATACTTAACCCATTTTTCTATGTTGAAAAAATGACAATATCAGTTCCTCTTGCTCAGACAGCTACTCAGTCATGTATTTCTGCTAGACTTGACCTATCAAGACCTATCTATACGCCAGTTGTTATATTGGACAGCTTATATATAAGCATCCACTAGCAGTATCTGTGGTAAAAATTGAAAAAGAGGAAATTCCACTGTCACCAAAGATACTAGATATTGGCGTGAAAAAAAGGAGCTGAAATAGTTCTCGCATTCCAGGCTGAGCCTGCAGGATTGGAAGTCAGAAAAGGCTGTAGCCGTTTTTAAATGAACACCCTCAAAACAAAGCTCCAGGAAACAGTAGACTTTATCCATCATAACACAGTGCTAAATTCAGTAGCAGTTCAAACAAGCTAAATGTGAAATAGATATGTAATGTGAAAATGAACCAGTTTCATTTAAAAACGTTAAAATGGACTTAGGTTGAGGTGTTGCATCCAATTCTGGTTGCGGGTTTCTGGTTGTTGTTGTGTTGTGTTTTTTTTTTTGGTCTGACAATGACTCTCCATTTCAGAAAATTTCTGTTCACAACTGGGGTCTTTTGACACCTAGAAACAAAGGAAATCTGAAACTGACTACATCCCCGGCTGGCAAATGCTTCATTGAACATATACATAATCTTGCACAGGTCAGAAGGATACTCATGTGCAACCAAGTTAAGCCTTCTTAACAGTCTGCAAGCTCATGCAACACTACAGGCTAGGGGAAGAGTGGCTAGAAAGCCGCCTGGCAGAAAAGGATCTGAGGGTATTGGTTGATAGCTGGCTGAATATGAGCTAGCAGCGTGCTCAGGTGTCTAAGAAGGCCAACAACATCCTGGCTTGCAACAACATCAAGGTGCTGGGGTGTGTCCAAGGAAGGGCAACAAAGCTGGTGAAGGGTCTAGAGAACAAGTCTTAGGCAGAACGGCTGAAGGAACTGGGATTGTTGAGCCTAGAGAAAAAAAAAGTGCAGGGGAGACCTTATCACTCTCTACAACTAGTTCAAAGGAGGTTGTAGCATGGTGGGGGTTGGTCTCTTATCCCAAGCAACAAGCGATAGGACAAGAGCAAACAGCCTCAAGTTGCAACAGGGGAGGTTTAGGTTGGATATTAGTAACAATTTCTTCACTGAAAGGGTTGTACCAGCACTGGAACAGGCTGCCCGGGGAAGTAGCTGAGTCACCATCCCTGGAGGAATTTAAAAGATGTGTGGATGTGGTGCTTAGAGACATGGTTTAGTGGTGGATTTGGCAGTGCTAGGTTAATGGTTGGACTTGATGATCTGAGAGGTCTTTTCCAACCTAAATGATTCCATGATTGATTTTCACTGGAGGCCTAACTGAATACAGAATAATTGCAGAGAAACTCACTAAACGCAGTTGCTGTAAAAACGCACACAAACTTTCTCAGCTCATGTATTCCTGTAATTGATCAAAAGTATACACCTATGAATATTGCATCTAAACCAGGCTAGGCAAAGACTAGTCAATGTTTGCATCTCTCAACATCTTTCAAAAATGAAGAATAAAACAAACATTGAAGTGAGCTTTAGCTACTGCTGAGTAATGAGAAATGCACCACTACTTCATCCTTAATGAACTGAAGTCCCCCAGAATCCCACAAGGAAAAGTGAGTGTAAGTCCAGAAATTCAAGAAACATCCAGAAATTCTGGATTTGTTCAGCAGTGCTAAAACAGTGTTGACGTAGCACTACTGTGGGTTTTCAGTAATGAAGAAAACAAGTACCTGTAGCCTCCTCATGGCTTCAGAGTCATGATCAGCCTTTACTTTGCAAGCCACAAGAAGTTGTGCTGTAGAAGCTGCAACTTGTTTTGCAGATGAGATGAGCTTCTCCTCACTAGCGTGGCCTTGTACTGAGGCATTAGCTGCTTCACAGAGATTGCTGGTTGCAGCTGCCACCATTCGGGCCTAGGAGTCAGTAAAGAAAGTCACTGTGTGTTCTCACAGGATATTATTTCTGCAGAGAAAGTACTCGTTTGCCTGATATGTTAAGGACCAACAAAAAAGAGAAGTAGTTACTCACAGCGGAAATAAGTCCCTGAGACCACTGTCCATCATCAGCTGCATTTGCAGGGATTGCTCCAACCTGAAAAAACAGTTCAGAGATGGCTTACAGTGCAACAGAAAATACAGCTGTTTTGTCTTTGATTTGGATAAGCAGTGATCAGTGAAAAAGGACAACACCTGCAGCTGTTACTGAGCACAACACATAGATAAAGGAGCACAAAATCCACTTGAAAGTTAGTTATCACGAAGTGTGCTTCCAGCACACATCTGCCTGCTCTGGTGGTGTCCAACTTGCTATGCTGCTTGAATTGCCCCACCCTTGAAACACATTTAGAAATCCCACAGTAATACCCGTTACAGCTGAGACTTTGGCCTAAACAACACTAAGCAGTAGATCATTAACTCCGGGCCTTTCAAACAAGTTATTTCTGTCTCCACAACACACTTGGATTTACATGATTTCTGAATTTGTTCTGATTCTGGCATTATGGAAAGGTACAAAACAGAAAGCTCCCCAGGGATGTCCCCTAACTGCCTTCGACTCTAGTAATAGCATTTGAGGAAAGCATCCCATTTTTCTGCGTGGTTCACTGCTGCTGCTGAGTCCATAGAATCAGCGGTACTGGCAACAACCAAGAAAGAGTTTTCTTCCAATTTCAAATGAAAAACCAGGAAATAAAAGCTTACAGTTGGTCACCAACCCCCAGTTTGCCTGGGTTTGGGAGGTTTAGGGAGAATAGCTGAAAGATGTGAAATGTAAACATGGTCCAGAACCTTTGTATGTTTTAAAAGAAATGGAAACAGGGATTTGTGCATAATGAGGATCCCAGGGATCACAACTGAATCCTCATGCATGGCATCAACATAAACAGGATATGGTGACACTATTGTAACATTATGAGAGAATTCAGTTATACACCAGAATATGCTACAGTTCCTGAATTTGTAAGGTTTCAAAGTTTTCTTGCCTAAGCACTCCCAGAAAAATCATTTGAAGTAGTCCATAAATAAAAAAGTATAGGCACTGGTGTCGAGAGAGAGAGAGAGAGAGAGAGAGAGAGAAAATATACAGCCAGGTGTGGTAAAAGAAGATAGATCAGATCCGACTTCCCAGACTTCATCTGTTCTGCAGAAATTGCTATAAAAGAATTAATTTCAAGTAAAATTTCTTTAACAAACTCTTCAACTGCAATATTGTGCAAGTTTGCCCTTTAAGTTACTTTCACAGCTTTTACCATGTAATGTGGGAAATTTAAGTGGGACAAGAATGTGCCTGGTTCACATATATCCATGCAGTTGTCTCAGTATTTCCCACTGCCTCCGGACCAATTAAAAGGTCAGTGAGAAATCTAAGCCAGTAGTCATTACTCTTCAGTACTGAAGAGATGGATGTGGAGCAGATCAAACTTGTCCTTCCTTCCTATGTACCAGGGTCCATATCACACGCCTCAGAAGGTTTCTTGCAAAAGCAGAACGCTTCCTCCAGCATCAACAACTAAATCCTCCCAGCAGGCAGGTTGGAGCCATTCAATATGTGCAAGAATTCCGTCAATCACTTTAGGAGCCAGCTTCCCATATTTCTGACTAATCTGGAGGTACAGGTGCACACACGTCTGTGGATAACCTGAAGTGACAATTATCTAAAAACTAGTAATTAGTAAAGACAGAAAGGAGAGAAGGAGAAAGGGTTTTCGCTTCTGTGTATCAGAAATATCTTATGGCCTTATTTATTTGTGTATCATGAGAGGAACTTGCATAAACAATTCTAAAGGTATTTTTCATTACATTTTCATTTTGACTGGGATTAATTTCTTTCCTTAAAGATCACTGCATTGTCTGCTGGCTCAAGAGAAGAAATCCAAGCAGGCAAGCAATTATCAGTAAAAGCCATTCAATGCAAAAACTTGATGATCTTACAGCAAGTAACCATAGAATAATGAAAGATAAAGCAAAACGGCTAAATTCAGTAAAGCAGGCTGAACAAATCTGCTGTTATGGCACTATATTTGACAGGTGTGCTTCTATTAGAATAGTAGACTATGGCTTTCCTTCAACAGACAGATTAAAGTGGTTTTTAGCGATTTTCTGAGCTTGGATAGAAAGCATGCATGTGACCTTAGCCTCAGTCTGAAAGATTCAAATGGAAACATATTTGAGAGAGCAAAGAATCCATAACTACCAGACAGATATGCAGGGCTCACACCTGTACACAATGTATAACCCTACAGTGGCGGTGGTGAGAAACGTAAAGCAAGCTGTATATATGTAATGAAACTAAGAACAGGTCTTATCACATAAAAGCAGACTGCACAATAGTCTAAATGAAGCAGTAAGGTAGGTCAAACCTGTCATCAGGGGGACTGTTTCCACAGTCAATTTCAAAAGGAATTAATAGCTTTTATGTGTTATCGAAAAGTTCAATAGCTACAGCTTATAGAGGGTCTTTTCAAACAATTGCATTACTATTGTTCCAAAACAAGTGTGTTGTACTCCTGCTGGAACTAAAGCAAAAAGTTCCACAGGAATCACAGTTTAAGTAGACAGACTCTCTTTTGTAACAGGATCCATGATGCAGTCTGCTCAGAATAAAGACTTAGATGAAATTAGAAACCATAACTATACAACAAAAATGATCCTATAAACAAATGGTTCTCACAAGCAACATACCCATTCAAATTTTACATTTCAAATTATATTAACAGGAAAAAAAAGACAGTGATGGATATGAAATGGATTACAAAGAGTTCAGTTCTAACAAGACCAAAAGGATAATGGCATGTTATTAGCACTGCTTCATTGGTATTTACAAGCATGTCCACTTAAATGTACCCAATTTACATGCAGGCCTGTGTCCCCATTGGATTAGACAAGAAAACACTGAGGGCACAACTAGTGAGGCCCTTTGCTATTCCTGTCCACAATGGTATTGTATACTGTGACATTTGGGTTTGGACACCCAGGCTGTGACAAAGGGACTCTACATTACTTGCTTGAATCACATCTCTTCATGAAATGAAAAAAAACCCACAACCTCTCTGCAACTGAAACCTTTGAAGAAGCTAACTACGTGATTACAATTGCTAGACTTAAATTAGAAGCATTATTTTGAACAGATCCAGGCCTGGGCCATGTATTCTGGACGAAGAATGAAAAGATTTACTTTTTCACTAGTCCATTCCCAAGCTTCTTTTTTACTCTTTTAACACAGAACAGTTAGGAGACTAGATTCAGTTTCAATGCTTCCCCTCAACACTGTTGATACTTTTCCTGTTTACCCACCTTTCCCTGTGCCACGAGTTCTCTCTGTGCTGCTGAAGCTGACTTCACAAGGGCACTGGTAGCAGCGGCAATGGATTTAGCTGCTTCCAGGATCTGTTCTTCAAAATCCAGAGTCTCATCTGCTTGCTATAACCAAGAAAGAACAATGCCACACATTATTCACCAGAAAGCAGTTGCATTTTGAAGATCAACAACATATGTAAGCTGAGACAAGATCTTGAAACCAACAAGCATATTAAAAAAGAGGTGCAACATGGTTTTCTGCAAAGGAGTTTCACGTGGTCTACAGCTAAAAATCAACATAAATGAACTTAAATATTAAAACACTCTTGTGGCTGATCATATGTGAAGTTGAATATCACATGAGATATTTCAAGAACTGCCTTTAACTTTCTAATACATTACACTCCACCAGGGATACTCAAAACTACATTCAGAAACCTACAAGTCTGAAAAGAAATTCTTGCCTTTACATATCAAAATCATCTCTGTAGTGCTACAATACTGACTTCCCAGAAGCACTAAATGAGATGGGAGGGTTTTCTAAATACTTAAATACATACGGCATTAAAAAAGGAACAGTGGTAGCCATATAATATGCCATTCACCTGTACTAGGAAGTGTAATAGAAACTAAGCAAACACATAGATTTAGCATCTTTTGGTAAGAGCTGGCATTCCATAGAGAGCAGCGCTGTGCAGTAGTCCAGTTTAGTCATCTGGGAGATACAAAGGTCCAAAGGTCTGTCTGGAACAATTCAATCATCCAGACATGTCTTTCAACAGGCATGTGTGAATAGACAAATCAACTATTCCTAATGAGGTTTCCTGCTATTTAAAAGGCAAATCTGTTGTGCCATAAAAAAATAAAAAACCTTCCTTGACTTGCTAATCATTTAGACATGTACTAAAAAAGCTTATTTAAGCATCTTACTAGTTTCCTGAATGTTTAACAAAATCAATAGATAAATGGTTATGATTGATTTACATATATATATATACACATACAAAAAAAATAAACCAATACGATTTCTTTTGATTGTGATTAAATCACAAACCTACCAGAATCCAACACAGTATGACCAGTAGGACTAGTGGATACAATACCACAACAGACCACTTTGTGAGAGATGAAGCTTTTGAAATACGGGTTTCGTCCAACTTATGCAACCATCGCATTGTTGTGTAAAATAACTAGGAACACAAGCTATGTGAACTTAGAGTGAAGCCCTGCAGATCAAATGCTCAGTTTTTTTAAGTGCATCCATCTAAATTTAACGCAGGTTTTGTTCTGCTGTTACTACTATCTGATGTAATATTAGTCAATCATTGTCACTACCTATTTAGTATTTAATTAATTATAAAATTGCACATCAAGCAGTGACTCAATCCTACAACATTTCACGTAACTGCCACCATATAAAACTAAAATAAAGTCCAAAAGATGAAACTGCATTGTCCATGGAGAGCAGAAAAACTTAATGACCTGAAAAATAAAAACTGATGTGCAGATGAAGTTGTTTGGCACCTAAAATTCTTTCTTAACCATTAGGAAGAGCCACCTAATGCAAAGAAAAATATTTGTCTTGTGTTGCTATTGGGCTAATGCCATCAACTGAAGTGTATGTCTTTGTAATAGAAATATGATAAGAAATGTCTTCGTAAAGTGAGTAACTCATGTTCCACCTGTATTTTTGACTATGCTTGCAATGTAAAATCATGACCAATTTTATATCTAAATGGTAATTACACTGAGTTTCTCAAACTTCCAAATCCTACATTTCCTGTCATCTCACAACTCCTTTGAAGGAAGGGAGTTATTTATGGGGAAAATAATAATCTATTGACTGTAGATCCCCTCTGTGAAGAAATTATTTTTGAACTGGCCTTACACAGCACTCAAACTATAGAAATTCTGTCGAGTTTTCATCTTCTCTAACAACTTTTTTTTCTAGTAACTCCCTGTAATTTTCCTTCAGCATTCTCAGGTATTACATCTAAGGGCTGGATGCTTATCTCTGAAATGGAGTAGACACAATGCCTAATCAGCACTGTGGGTATGTTTACCTGCCTGTACCCACCTAAAAGCATTCCTTGGCAATAAGGACATGCCAAAGTCCAAGACTGAGCACAGAAGAAAGCCCTACAAGAGCAGTTATTATTGTCCTCATTCCCGTTATTGAAGACTGTGTCATGGTAGGTTCACACTCATCAACAGTGCTCTCAAAACCTGTGTCTGTTCACAGCCTTCATGAACAAAGTTAGCAACAATGGCGTGATATTTGGCAGAAAATTTCACATTGTAAGATTTTAGTTACTTCAGAGGGCTATTTATATTTTTTTAAAAAAGCAAATCTGAGACAAGTGATTAGCTTCTCCTTCCTCAATTTGCCACCATAAAGACCAGCACCACTTTCTTCATAACCTTAAACTAATAAGCTACTAATTACTGTCTATGTATGGGAAAGGTCAGTTGGAAGACAAGGTCACCAGAACAGAAAAGCCAAAATTATTAGGCTAGCTACACATTCTGTAATATAAAATATCCTGAATAAGTTGATTGTGCCATTGATAAAAAAAATCCTTGTTTTTGTACTGTCTTTTAGCCAGTTTTCTGTAGAATCTCCATTATGAGGGGTAGCATAAAGTCATGATTAATAGGAGAACAAATAAACCCCCAGTGAGATTGCTAAACATTAAAAAGAATTACAAAAGACAAACCATTTTCTTTTGAAGCATCTCTCATCTTCTATTTCATAAAGAGAAAACCAATATGGGTAATGTTAGCGCACTGAGCATGGAAAACACAACCATTTCAGTGAAAGTCAATCCGTGGCATAGCTGCTGCTTGCTATCATAAAAAGACCTACACAACTTACAAGTCCCTCCATGAGCACATCTACTGATAGAGGAACACTTCATGTATATATT
Organism: Anser cygnoides; assembly: GCF_040182565.1. Classification (NCBI taxonomy): domain Eukaryota; kingdom Metazoa; phylum Chordata; class Aves; order Anseriformes; family Anatidae; genus Anser; species Anser cygnoides. The sequence continues at coordinate 15,035,054 of NC_089883.1, forward strand.
TAAAGTTGGATTAGATCAGGAGTCTGCAGGAAGTCTTCTAAACCTGCTTGAGAGTGAATGTACTCCTTCATATTGCATTCTACTATGTTAAAACCCCCGGAGACAGGGCAGGACACTGTAGGAATATGTTTGATATATAGTTGGATTAAATAACAACCTAATATATCAAACATATCACACAGAGTCCTGCAGAAAAAGACATCCAGAATTGATTCATCTTGGGGAAAAAAAGGACAAACTGCTGAAAGCTAACAGCAGGGAACTCTTATTGACTGCTAAAGACACTTATGTTTGAAGGCACGTGCCTGCAAAGAAGCATGAAGAACATACCAACAGAATAGTGCGGGTACAGCAATGCTCTCTGTTGCTGTACTTCATCTACAGCACCATTTTCCTTAAAGTGTTCTTTCCAGTATTACTGAAACATGTAGTTTTTATTAGCTAAAGTGATTTTCTTGTTCAAAAACGAATTTGGGAGGTTGTTATTTTACAGTCAGTGGCATATTTACAGAACAAGGGTCAACAGGTGACTGCACTGCAAGACACAACTGCCCAGAGAAGGAAAACAAAAAAATTCCAAGCTCTGAAAAAAAAAAAAAAAGTAACTGTATTTAAAGGAAATATGACAGCCAAAACTTGCTTAATAAAAAATAAAGATCTCATTGCTTCACCAATGATTCCCTGCCTTGAACACTGCAATGAAAATATTGATCAGGTTTCCAGTTTTCATGTTATGGGGAGGAGTAGCAAAGCCTATTTAGGAGAGTCCTCAAAGTGCTTGCAAGATACAAGCTCAGAAGACAGATATTAACAGGATATCACTGGGGCAATGAACTAGCAGCAGTCTAAACATCTTAGGATGTTTAGATATTCACCTGCAGCCAAACTACCAGGCTTCAAAGCTAACAAAACACGCACACACCATACAATAAAATCTGGGCAGCAGTTAGCAGGGCCGTGTCTTTCTAGAGACTGTTCTTCTAAAGAAAGAATGATTCTCCAGTAGTGGAAAGTGAAAAAGCCTCATACTATTGCTCTTAGACTAAGACATCATGAGGATATGATGACTGCAAAAATATGAAGAGAAAACAAGCAAAACGAAAGAATTAAAAAGTAGAAAAGGACCAAAAAATTTCAGGTGGAACAAATGAGAAACAACCCTACCTTCAACAACTGATTTTTTCTTTAGAGATAACAGACAAACTGGAAAACAAAGATGAAAATTTCAAGTCTAAAAGAGGCTCACCCAGAAATAGACAATCAGCCACCAATTAATAAGGAAGAAGATGGTGGTTTCTTGCAGGCAAATTATTCTAAAATTACCAGAGAATTTATCTGCAGGCTCACTTAATGATGATTACTATTAACCGAAGCAAGATACTGGTGTAGCTGGACCAGCAGTCTGTTCCATTGTAGAAAATCACTACTATCGGTGCATTTCGTAGACAAAGCATAAGAAAAATCAACTGTATCAACCCTGTTACCTAGCCGAGGCATTCACTCTGCAACACCACGTATGTTGTCAAAGACTTGAGCATCAGAAAGTCAGAGCCTGTTAAATGCAGGGAATCCTACTCTGGGAAGACACTAGAGAACATCGGTCTTTTCCAAACTAACTCTTCAAGAGAAAAAGTGTTATTTGAACCACTCTGCGATCTTCCCTGTACCTTTGATGTGCATTACAATCCGTACTGAAAAAGGGATTAAACATCTAAAGAAAACGTTGTAAGGGGCTGTTTAATTCCCAAATTAAACAAAGAGTTGAATATGAATTTTACTTTCAGAAAGTGACAAATAAGCTGACCAATAAATCACACAGACTGGATACTCAAATTAACATGTTAAATGAAGAGCAGGTGTGGGATCTGTATTCACTAGAAAATTACAATGACCCTGGAGTGGCTTCGATGTTGGAAGGAAACTGCTCTGCAGTTACTAGGCAACGCACATATGTTATTGTGCAATGATTGTATAGAAAAGGTGATGGAGGACTCTTCTCCTCCAACTCAGCCTGTGTCCTTTGCTCTGTAGAATCTCATTATAAGGGACCATTTTTTCTTTATAAACAAAACGGATGCACTTGTTAAAAAAAAATACGCAGTACAAAGAGCATTTCTTTTCCATGAGCTAATTTATTCCTGTCACTAAAGGGGGAAAAAAGTCCTGAAACTGTGAAGTTACCAAGAACTATTTCATCTGATGTTCCTGAATGGCAGAATACCGCTATGCACTGAAAACAAGAATCCAACACTGAATGTTCTTGAGGCCCTGCTTTTTGGAAAGACTTTTCATTAGCTTTACTGTTAGCTTTAGTTAGAAAACAATTCTGTACCTACAAAGCAGCTTAAGCAAGGAAAGAGATACATAGTCCTTCCTGAATTCAATTACAAAGCTAAAGCGCAATTTTGTTTTGAAGAAATAAAATTTGTAGGCAGCATGGCAATTTCTTCTAAAACCTGACTGTTATTCCACACTAGGCAAAAGGTAGCAATTCTGGGTGATCCAAGTCATGCATACAGCCAGAAGTAACAGCGGTGTCATACATTCCCTCTGTACCACTCATGAAAATAGTTGGTTTTATTTTATATAACATATTCAGACACATTTGAAATGACCTGGCAACATACAGCACTACCTGCTTTCACAGTGAACTGTAATTTATTTTCCTTCAGGAAAATTGAAGAAAAAGGGTCATACCACATACCTGATCTGATACCAAAGTAGTTACTCTTTTATCATAGAATAAAATACTATTTTTATCTTACAAAATCCTGAAGGTCTTTCGCATTCTGCTCAATCTTTTCTGTTTTGCTGCTGCTTTCTCCCACTATACTACACACATTCAGATGAGAACAGAGGGTCTTCAAAGGAGAGCAAGTAAGAATGACTTTTCACATCAATAAAGTATGTTTGGAAACAGTAAGGTACATAATCAACAGTAATGATACTGTGACACTTACAAGCATTTCTAATATTAGGCTTTTCTTCCTTTGCTCATGACTTGTGCTTGATTTGCTCCCTGAAAAGCATCTTTTTAACCTCTTCCTTCAGGGGTGAGTTCCACCCAGTGCAGCATCTAGTGGCACTGAGACTGATGCAAATGTTTGATTGTTTATACCATTAACATGGATGGTAACAAACACTAAGCCAACATATGGGTTATTTGCATCATCTGCTTTATTCAAAGAAACAATTGGGATAGACACTCACCTTTGGCTTGGCTCTTGGTTTCAGCTGCTCTAACTTCTTTGCTGCAGCCTCAATTGATGCTGCAGCCCCTAGTAGCTCTGTCTCTGCAATGACCGTTGGATCTTCTGGATCCACCCACTCTGTCCCTGAAATTAACAAAGACAATAACTTCAGTGCCACTGCGAGCTGCCATTCAAACAGGGTGATTTACAATCACACTTGAAGTGTCAAATACAGCATGTGTGTTGTAAAAAAAACCTCATTTTAGTAACATAATGGGATAAAATATTGTAATTTATGCCAGTGAGAGCAAAATAATAATAAAAAGTATTCAGCAGGCAAATCTGTTATGAAAGTAACTTAATTAACAACTGCATAATTAAAGCATCTTCAAAAAGGAACACTGTCCACACAGGAAACAAAACTAGCTCTCACTCAACTTTCAGTTATCTGGGCTCTTACTAAAACCTTGATCAAATTGTAAGGTACAGTGAGAAATCTAACATTGCTGAAGATGACAAGTTATAGACAACAGATAATCGTCCACAGGACGCTTTTCAGAGTCTCTTTTTTTGGCACTGGTTAGAGATGAAACTAGCACTGAATGAAGAAAGCATGGTTTTCAGCAGTGTGTTTCTAATGAGTTTTAGAAAAGGCCAATAGCAGTTTCTGTAACATATCCAAAGGTCAGGTTTTTTGTTGTTGAGTTTTTGGCATTACTCTTGACTCAAAGAAATGTTGTAGGTCCACGAAGTGAATACTTGGGTAGAGATCATCTCCAATTTATTAAGTTCATAGTGCATCCTTATTTTCAATTTCATAACATTATTCTCTGGGTGACAAGATTTAGAAACCATCCATGTTTTGAATTGAGGGAAGCAATGAAACAGACAAAAGAACAATCAGCTTCTGGGGAGAGACGGAAAGGAAAAAGGAAACTTCTGAGTTCATAAAAGGCAAAAGGAGAAAGTAGCATCACAGATGGAAACAGAAAAGGATGGGCAGCAGTGTACACCGACAAAGGAAGACTAAGTTAAAATTGAAAAATAAAGAAAACAATCTCTTTGCGCCTTGTTAAACTTAGTGAGACTTGATTAGGAAGTTTATGTAAACTTAATAAAATATCAACTAAAACAGTAATCATCATTAAGGACAAAGGGGTAGAAGGATACTGGCACTTTGCATCAAGAGTAGTATAACCCATTTCTGATTCATCAAACACCAAACAAAAGAACCTTGAATGCTTATGGATTCACACCAGCTATATAATGAGGCACTTTCTGCTATGGATGACCAAATCACAGGAGAATACAAAATGACTTGCTCCTATTTATGATGTGCTGGAAAAAAGCTGAAGTTCATGGTGTTCTAGTGAGGTACATCTCATACACACATATATATAAAAAACCAAAACATTACCAGAAACAATTTCTCAGCCTAATTGGTGTACAAGACAGAGGAATTCTTTATTAAACGCTAGCCTCATCCAAATAAGCAGGGAAAAAATAATGGCTTTTTTGTTAGAGGCAGCATACAGAAACACAATCAAATCCAAACTTTTAAAATGTAGGATTTCCTCTTCAAAAAAAAAGGCATTTTGCAAAGGTGAAAACATTCACAATCTAAATCAGTTAGGAGACAGAATTTTACCATGTATCAATAAAAGATAACTGTAAATGGTTAAAAAAATTTACTTTGCACGAAGAAACTTCTGAAGAAAAAAGTGCCGGCAGGCAGTAAGTAAAAAAGGAATTCAAAAAGGAGAAAGCGTAATTTAATTTTAATGTATATGAATTAAAATCCTGAAATTACTGGAAGTAAGTAAATGTCTCTGAAGATGAGGATAGCAACAAGATTTCTTAAAAAGCATTTAGGGAATACAAAATCTCTGATATTGGCTTGGCTTCTTAGTAAACGAAGAGAGAAATTTCAAAACATCCTAAAGACTGCAGAAAAGGCTAGAGTATTCAATTTATTTACTTGGAGAGGAACATTTGTTCCTTGCTACACATGTACAAAAAGCGAAGAGTTACTGCCATCTAAGTGTAAGCTTACTTACATGGAAGTGTCATGACTAAGATCATGATAATGGCGTTAGTAACTTGTACACAAGTGAATGCTGGGAGAGAAATTAAAGTTATTAAATTAGATGGTACCAAGATGCCTCAAACATAGTAAAATGGTCTTTGTTAGTTTTTGTTTAAAGTACAAAAATCATGGATCATTGTCTCTAAAACGTCTTAATGGCAGTAACCAGGCTACCCAACTCACCTTTCATTGCTTCTGCTGATTGGATGAGCTCTGTAACAGCACCAGCAACCCGCTTGGAGAAAGCTGACAACTGATGCTTTAGCTCTGGAGTTGGTTTTTGAAGGATCTAGAAAAAAGTACAATTGTCAATGAATCACTAGGAGCAAGGCTTATACTGCAATGGCTGGTGCATACTAGAAAAGAGGCAGGGCTGGCCATTTCTACAGGAACTACCAATGTTGTCTGGAAGTTCTCAATACTAAAACTAGGACAAAATCCTTCAAACCTGGGGCATGTGGGAGTACGTGGGAGGAATACACAGCTTGGGCACTCCATTCTCAGATATTACAGTCATTATATTTAGGCATCAAGCTTAGTCTTTCTAAACTGTGGGAGAAGAGACAATTTGCTAGTGTTATCAACTTGGCTGAACACTGTAATTTCCTTTCTTAGAAACACAGTTGTGTAAACTTGTGCTAGTTGCCTGTCCTGGAAAGAGTCAACGATTGTGCCTATCCTGGAAAAAGTCAGCAATGGTGAACACAATGGAAATGCCAACCTTGGCAAGACCCTTAAACTGATGGGAAAGAAAGAAACCTCTGAAATGAATTTGCATCAAGTACTACACTGTCCTTCTTCAAATGGAAGACAATCCATAGACAGTGAATTTGACTTCTAAAGATATCTGGCTTCCCCTAAACAGAAACAACATTTGCATTTTTAATTACCACATTGTAAGGAGAAAGAAGATTAAGTTCTGGAAATGAATTTATACTTAAAAACTGCTTCTGAGAATTACAGATATATGGAGAGATTTAGGAGAAAAACAAGATGTTGAGTCTCCAAAGTCACATTCAGTTGTGTGTTTTCTTAACATTTGCAACCGCCCCCCCCCAAAGCAGCTTGGAAAACTAGGCACACATTGAAAATACATTTGTACATTTGATGTTTTTGTAAGCCTGTTTCCCATTTTGCAGTGAAATGCCTAGCCCCTTACTCCGAGAGAATAAACTAAACCTAATTGTTTCCTTAATTTTGCCTGATGAAAGTTCTGACACGAGGAATTTGATCTCTTTGGAACTGCTGTGTCCACATATGGGTACACTGGTCTGCTTCCTCAGGATGATCCTTAGTCAACTAGTTTCCATAGTAAACAGAAGCACATGAATCCTCAATAGCTAAACAATCTGCAGTATTATCAAAATGAATGCCTCCTGTAACAACAAGGTTATAACTAGGATTTATTCATTGCATAATTCTTTAGAACAGCAGAAATTGAGCATCTCAAAGGTAATTTTTCACAAAGCAAATATGTCCAAAAATGCTTAAGTGCAGTCAGGCCCTACAGCAAGGAATAACATTTTCTGCTCCAGCAACTGTGACACTAGTGCCACCTATATGATTGCTGTGACAGTGTTGGAATTGAACAAGTGGATGCAAACGTTAAAACTGAAAGGTTTATAAACTACATTGTTCTAAAGGCAATTTACAACTCGCAACAGACCCTCATCCCCTGCAGACCCATGTACTGATATGACATGAGAATAACAATGAAAGCTTCAAAGTTCCACTCGACTCAGCACACATCAATACTGAGATGAAGGAAGCACTGGCATACACGTAGGAGAGCAGATCAGTCCTCAGCCTTCCCAAAAACACAGCTTACAAGTTGTTTTAGACTAATTTGTACATGCCCAGGAAAGCCATGGCACAGATGGAACCGAACTTGGAAAGGGATGCAAAGAATAACAAGGGATTCTATAGGTACATTGATCACGAAAGAAAGAACAAGGAGAATGTACCCCCTCTGATAAATGAGAAGGAAGAACTGGTAACAACAGACATGGAAAAGGCTGAAGTGCTCAAATTCTTGGCCTCAGTGGTATCCATCGGGGTCCAACTTGGGACCGGTGCTGTTTAACATCTTTAGCAATGACAGTGGGATCAAGTGCACCCTCAGAAAGCTTGCAGACGCCACTAAGCTGCAGTATCAGTGCAGCTGATACAACAGAAGGAAGGGATGCCATCCAAAGAGACCCGGGCAAAGCTTGAGAAGTGGGCCCACGTGAACCTAATTCTTCACTCAGAGGGAGGTGAAGCCCTGGCACAGGCTGCCCAGAGAAGCCCCATCCCTAGAGGTGTTCAAGGCCAGGTTGGACAGGGGGCCTGGGCAACCTGGTCTAGTGGGCGGCATCCCTGCCCATGGCAAGGATGGAAGTAGACAATTTTTAAAGACCCCTTCCAACCCAAGCTATTCTATGGCTCTATGAAATACAGCTGCTGAATACTACTCCTTGGCATCTCAGTGTTGAGACACCCACACAGTCAACTCTAGTCCAACTATCAAGGGCATTACTGAACTGATTAATAATTGTATTACAGAACACCACCTAGACTAATTACAGATTTCTAATCTGTGATGTCTCTTATGAGGTTAAAAATTAAATGCAATTGTAGACCTAGGGGTGCTGAAATACCAGAGTAACGCAGAGCAGGAAGCAAAAGAATTTCTGACTCTGAAACCATCTTGCTGTCATTTCCCTTAATCTGAGGAAAACAAACCTGAGGTAGGATGTGAATGGCAAGAATGTGTATGGCAAGAGAACAGCTCAGGTAAACACAGAACAAGCAAAGAAATCATTTGCATCACATCCAGACTGCATCTCTCAAATCCAAACAGAACTCAGGAGAAAGAGTCACAAGATCAAAAAGCTGTTAATCTCCTTGGTTCAGTGCTCCTCCAGAAGAGATCTTTTTTCATGTACTTTCCAGATCCTGTTTGTATTTATGGAACATATTATGGATGTATTACATACATGACTAGCTCTACACAGCCTTCTGCAAACAGTCAAGATGAAGTTATCATTCCACCCATCTTTTTTTCAATAAAGTCATTATCCTCTTCAATTTTGGTTGGAATCTGGGTCAGGGTGAGTTTTCTAAGACAGCAAGTATTCGGGGGTGGAGAATATTCTCAGGGCTTTAGGGTAAAAAAAGAAAAGAGGCTTAAGATAAGAAACGCCTGTTTGACTTATAGAACAGAACAGAATGTGGAAGGTAAGCAAAGAGGGAAGAATAAAATGAACAAAAATTGACAGGTTCTGGTGTATAGTTTGAAATCTGTTCTCGTGTACAGTTTGAAACAAGTACTGTGACTGAGTATAGGAGACCAAATCTAAAAAAATACCCAGCTTTCTTTTAAACAAAGGAAAACATTTACACATCTAATGTGAAAATTTTGCAAGGGATACAAAGATGGTGAAGGGCCTAGAGGGGAAGAGGTATGAGGAGCGGCTGAGGTCACTGGGCCTGTTCAGCCTGGAGAAGAGGAGGCTGAGGGGGGACCTCATCGCGGTCTCCAGCTTCCTCACGAGAGGGAGTGGAGGTGAAGACGCCGATCTATTCTCCTTAGTCACCAGTGACAGAACCCGCGGGAATGGTGTCGAGCTGAGGCAGGGGAGGTTTAGGCTAGACATCAAGAAGAGGTTCTTCACTGAAAGGGTTGTCGCACACTGGAACAGGCTCCCCAGGGAAGTAGTCACTGCACCAAGCCTGTCTGAATTTAAGAAGCGATTGGACTGTGCACTTAGTCACATGGTCTGAAACTTTGGGTAGACCTGTGTGGTGCCAGGAGCTGGATTCAATGATCCTTATGGGTCCCTTCCAACTCGGGATATTCTGATTCTATGATTCTATTGCTACCTAGCTCTAGGAATTACATTAAGAAACTCAAACTTTCTTCAACTACTTTCCTTACTAGTGGCAAGCATAAACATAACTGTGACTTTATGTCTATGTTCTGTATTCTTAAACAAACAAGTTGATGTAATTGATTAGACATGCTGTATTCTCATCAGTAAATGAGGCATAGACTTGCTAATCTGTAGTTGGTGGCTCCAAATTTCAGTTTCAGATACTTTAATATGTCCACTTAAAGCCACTTAAAAGAAATCTCTAGGAGTCTATGAATGTAGCTGCCGATTCAAATCATCTCCAGAAGCTTGAATATTTCAGAAATCTTTGTTCTAACACACATTATTGCTTCCTGCAGTTATAATAGCAGCAGAAGAGCAATATATTACTTGTTAATTATCCGTGGTCAAGAAAAGACACCTGAATATAGGATTCTGAGTACGGATTTCACAGGAGAATTTTATTCAGAGCTTTCAGGGTGTCATGAGTTGGAAAGCTCTTCGTGATATGGTGCTAACTTGGGGTTTGGGGATGACGTTAGTAGGTGCCTCGTCTTTTTCTGGAATCAGAACTGCAAAAGGCATGTCTAAGTGTTTTCATGAAGTTTTCACAACCTCTTTGGTGTGGGGAACAGGAGTGTGCCTAATACATCTAGAGCTTACAGTAGGTTTAAAAAAAATACTGAAATGCCTTATTTTAATTTATTTGCTGGGGACCATTTTTAGGTCAGCACCCTTACTACCTCCATATCTGCTCCAGAATGCTATCCAATTTAGGTACTTCCAGTCTTCCTTATGTCCTACAGTTTGAGCTGAAGTACTGAGTTTGCTCTAGCTTGTTTTTCCTGAGTAACAAAACTGTTCATAAAGTATGTCACTAACAGCCACTATTATAAAAAGTTCAGAGACGTAATTTCCATCGGAAGGGACCCAGCATGTGCATGGAGGCCCCTGCTTACCAGGAGAACGTGTTCCAGGAGTTCCAGATATCCCAGCGTACATTCTGTTCCAAAGCGCAGGGCTCTCTCTCGAACTTCTTCGCTCACCTCTTGGTGATACGATGCTTGCTGTGGAGGCAAAACAACATTAGTATCCCCCAACTGCTCCCAGTTGAGGAGGTCAACGCAAAGAGGACAGAGGAAGGAGAGGGGAAGAGATTTCTCACAACAGACAGAAGACATTAGAGCTTGAGAGCCAGCTATTTCTATTGTAAAATAGGTGAGCAAACTGGGCTTCAAAAGTAGCAGGGTTCCAGTTTTCAGAAAAGCATTAATACATTCCCTTTTATTAGCACATCTTCCTCTCTGGCTATCCTTCATCAGTCTTTCTCAGCATACTTCCTTAGGTATTGTCAGCAGTAGTACTACTTTCTACCAGTTAAAGCCAAATACAGAATCCCCTGAAGAACACTCTGAAAATAGAGGAATATTTATTATTTCTTTTAATGAAAAAGTATCACTTGGAAAACATCTTGGGGCTGGAATTGGCTCTTGGGTTGCACACAATGTTCTACAGTGCAAGGTTTATGCCACTGTGGCTCTTCCTGTTTACTAATATCAACAAAAATAAAAATTGTAAGAGTAGTTTTGCAACGCACAAATGGGCATATACATGTTTCAGGTCACAGAAGTGCTAAAACCCTATTTTGCAGTAAGCCTGGGCAGTCAGTCTTGAAGGAATCAATACAGAAATGGTCATCTGGTTTAGAAGCCAAAGCACAGGGCTGGACACAGAAAGCACTGTACCAGAGTTCAAGCACCAGCCTAGTGCTTTTCCTTTTCTCACTTTTCCTTCTCCCTTCCACAAAACAAAGACAAGGGTTTGTTCCTTGTAGAAAGCTTTGCAAACAACAGATGAAAAGTGCTCTAGAAGCACCAGGATGTTGTTATTCTACATGAGAGGGGAAAAAAGCAAACCAACCAACACCAAAAAACACTTAGCTGCTTTTTGTTATCTTAAGACATTGTAAGTAAAAACTTATTAATGGCTTGAGCTTGAAATAGGGATTTCATACAGCAATAGACAGCGTGAGAACCATCTCTTTAAATACAGACAAGCAGCAGCAGCAGCAGCTTTTGACTTCTTAAGGATTTCCACTAAGTATAATGTCTGACATAAGCCTGAATAATTCAATCATTTAATCCATAATAAAAAGTGAAAACTGCAGCCTATTCAAGCCTTGTATTTTCTAAAATAAATGTCTGTTTCATTGGGAACTTCTAAATTGAACATAAGTGCTGGTTGTAAACAAGTAAAACTTCATAAATAACTTAAAAAATAGCATTTTCTCTCACTGAACAGCCCCATTCACCCCTGCAGCCTCCTGCCTTCGATTAGGACTAGAGATTATTGCTATACGTGTATTTGGGGTGCTTCCCGCAACCCTCCACACCCAGAGCAAGTCCTGTTTTCGGCTGGGCCTGGAGCTGGTCTACGGGCTCCCTCTGCTGGTAAATTCAGGATCAGCACAGCACAGAAACCATCCAACCCTTCATCCTGCAATAAATAAATAATCTGAAGGGAAATGAGAATTGAGAAACAGGATAGGTTTTTCCCCACCTTCAGCATACTTCAAATAAGTTCTAGAGGTTCTGAAAATGCAGTACTGCTTATCTTCCTTTTTCAAATCGAGCAAAAGGCTTCCCCAGTGTTCCATATGAATATATTGCATAACACCATAAAATGCCTCTTGTGTACTTAAGTATTATTTTTACACATGCAATTAGAACAAACATCTGTAGGAGAGAAATATAAACTTCCTCTGTGCTTTGCACACATGACCAAGACTGATATATGAATACTTACGAAGTATTTCTGAGGTTTGATAAATCTTAAAACATTTACTTCACAGCAGACTAAAGTAGTGATAAACTCATTTTAAAAAGACATTTTTGTAATCTAGAAATATACAAACATAAATCTCACTACATCAGTTAGGACTTGTAACAGAAATTTTTACCTTCCCTGATGTGCAAACAAAGCCTGACAACGCTTCTCAAACAAACATGTTTCCAAAGAACCAAAATAGAGATTTCCTCACACCAAGGCTTCTTCTCTTTGCTATCAAACCTCATTTTCTCCCTGTGCTTTCAAAAGCATTGAGGCAGCACTACCTGACTCTCACTCTACAAATCCTAGCCCGTCAGCACTTGTGGGCATAAAATATACTAAAACAGTGTTAGAATCAAAAAAAAAAAAAAAAAAAATCACTGCTGTTTGAAGGAACCTTGAGAATTCATGTAGTCCAACCTCCTGCTTAAAGCAGGCTCAACATTGCTTTCAGACCAGACAGCTTAGGTCTTTGCCCAGTAGGGTCTTGAAAATCTCCAAAGATGGAAATTTCGTATTCTTCTCAGGTCCCTGTCCCAATGCTTAATCATCCCCAGAGTGAAACACATGGAACTTTTAATGTTTCCATCTTGGACTGTTGTGTTTTGTTCTTGTGCCATGCACCTTAAGTAAACGGCCTGACTCCATCTCTTCTCAGTAATTTCCCGTTAGATTTCAGAGGGCTGCCGCTGGGTCCTGCCAAAGCCATCTCTTCTCCAGGCTGAACGAGCCCCACTTCTTCAGCTTCTCCTCACAAGAACTGTGCTCCAGCCCCAACTGTCTGGGTGGCTTCTGATGAACTCGGTCCAGTGTAATCAATGCCTTTCTTGTCCTGGGGAGCCCAAAACCGTACTTCTAGATGCAGTCTAATGAGTGCTGAGGAAAGTGAATAATCCCCTCCTTCAATCTCCTGGCTAAGTAACAATCTAAGTGATTACTTACTTCAATTATTTACTATGCTTTTGACACACCTTTCGTACTTTTTTTTTCTTGTTGTTGTTTTTTTTTCCCCAAAAGCAACCATAAGAATATTGATATTCTGCACTGGTTACTTACTGCAGAGTCATTATTTTATACAAGACAAAAATTATTAACAAGCATAGGTATATATAAATATAGCTACTAAAAAGTCAAATCCCTTATACTATTTCGTTTAGGCAGCTGACAATGAAATACATCTTTAAATTAATTTAAATTACTGACACTGGTGAAATCTGTGCAATGTTTTACACAGTTCTATAACTCACATACATGCACATTTGTTGTAGCCCAAAGAACCTCAAATTTTGGTTACTTGTCAGTGGTTATTTTACAGATGAGCTATATCATGCTGAAAAAGGAAATAGTATTTTTCAAAAAGAACAAATTGCACATCACTGCACAGTTCCCACTCTAAAAGTTCAAGGGATATCACTTATCATGGAAATGCCATGTACAGTTCGTAAAAATTAATGGCATAAGGTATCTAAATCTCTGGGCAAAAATTTTAGAAACAGGATTTTCTAAATAAAGTCTGATATAAGCTGTTTATTTAAAAGCTTTGTTAAATGACATGACAATTTTGTCCCACATTTTAGGTTGTTCATCAAATAAGCACTCCTGTGGACTCATTCCTGTTTCCCAATAATCTCTCTTGATTTTATGAAAGCTAGAGAAGATAAAACTAGATTATTAGCCTTTACCTTAACTGTTCTAAACTATACTATAGCTAATTGGTTATTATTTTGAATTTTTCTTACTAAGTTAGGGAGCCTAATTCAAAGAATTCATAATTGGCTGAGAAGGCCTCCATGTCAGTGTATTATTATAGCTAAGTAAAATGATTTCCAGACATTTTCCTTCTGCACCTTGCTTGCTTTGTGAAACTAATTCCCTGAGAAGTCGTGAATGCTTTTCTAGCATTCCTTAGTACATTATTCAATTTGCAAAAAAAATCATCCTGTAGGCCACCAGCTACAAACTACGGAACCATTAAATTAACTGGGAGCAAAAATGAACATGAGAAGATGAATACTTTCAAAGCAAATGTTCAAAACTACATACCAAGCTTTGCACTGTGCATATAACATTTTTAGAAACAGATGACTTCCTGAGAATTTGTTGCTTGTTTGGAGAGAGATCCAAACAAAAATGTGTCTACACTAGCCAATTCCAAATGACAAAGGATGTTTAGTGCATTTCAGCATCTGAATTGATGCCTTTTGTCATAACATTGCACAATTACAAATTGTTCTACCCTCTCCTAGAAGTGTCAATTAACTGGATTCTGCCTAAGACATGATATGGAATAGTTCTCGTGTAATTAGCATGGTTGCTTACTTTTCCTGTGCAAATTATACCTGTTTCATTTTGTTATGCTTCTGAGATTAGCAAGTAGAGACGGTAGAATCAAAATGTGAAGTATGCAAAGTATTCAAGAACTGTCAGACACTAAAAACGCTCTAAGAAAATGAAGTCAAAATAAAAAGTTTAATTCAACAGTTTGTATAAATCCAGCTTTATGTTATATTAGACCTTCCACTTTGGTTTTTAAAATGATCATTAATCAAAAATTATTCCTCCAATTTGGTCAGTATTAAGCTAAAAGTAATCTGGGACAGACTTTGGCAGGAATGCAATGAAATAACGCAATTCACAAGTCACAGAGAACACCATTTTCCTGTCATCTTCCATGCATGTAAAGACATAATAAATACAATTTACAGACAAAGATCAACAGGAATGAGTTAGTTCATATGGTCTTTACAGTCCCAACATTTTTATTTATGCCTAGATCCTTTTTATCATCAGAAAAAAAGACAAATGATTCTTCAGTCACTTATACAACATACCCATGCCTGCCCCAAGTTTTGTACATCTGCTTTTAAAAGTTGTCTAGCTCAAGCAAGTTTAGAAAAGAAGGTATCACTATTTTCAGTGCAAATATCAAACACATTTTTGTAAAGCAAAAAAGAAGCTGATCAAACCAACACGTTTGCCTAAGGAGAAAAGAAAGGACTACTAAAACAGACCTAAATGACTACCTTAAACAGGGGATTCCTAGAAATACTGCAATCATATTTCTGACCATAGCATTATTCTTATACTCTACTGCTTGTGCAGATTTCTTGTCTTCCAGTTTAGTAAGATACTGAAAACATGAAAATTAGGTCAATTAAAACTTCATTTTCACAAAAATAAAGCAGTGAGCATTAGTGTTGGTTTGGTTTTTTGTTTATTTAACACAGAAAATTCTGATAGGGATGTTACTACATTACCTTAGAATTATCATAACCATTAACTTCCTCATCTGAAAAGTAAAACCTTAATAAAAAGAAAACTGAACAGGATCTATAACATTCAAGGGATTTAGAGAGAGAGGAAAAAAATCAGTCTTAGGCAAGGAAGTGAATCTTTACCTTACAAGCTGTTAGCATGTCAGCTACTGCTTTGCGGCTCAGATTTGCTGTAGCAATCACATCCTCCTGTCTGCATGAGTTCCCAGCTGCAACAGCTTTGGCTGTTGCCATGGTGATTCCTTTCGTCATCCGGATTGATTCTTCAGGTGATGATGTCTTTTCTGGAACCTCATTTGACTGAAACACCTGTAAGTGGAAGCAGAAGGAAAGCCTGACACCCTTCAAGTCAAACCAGAACAACTTAAACCACGAAAAAGAGACAACTGGAAGCAGCCTTCAAATAGCAGGAAATTAGAAACACATTCAGAGTACTTCAATATCATTTTCATTGGTCATCAGCCTGGTTCTGATAAGCCTGCTCACCTACAGACAGAGAGAAACAATAAGCTGAAGAAAGGATACAAGAAAAGCTTAACCCACTCATCTCAAAGGACAACTCATCTAAGTACCTAGATCACAGTTTTACAGACAGCTGTTTAGAGTGTTACAATATCAAAAGAATTAATATTCTTTCAGTTAGATGTATTTTTTCATCCTGACTGCTGCCTACGCTGCTCTACTCAAATAAAGAGATCCTTCCTTCGCAAAGGCTATGGGCTACCAAGTGATTGCTGCCGAAACCAGCACAGTGCAGGGTAGACTGAGAACATCACCAAAATATTCAAATGCCTCTTAAAAAAACGGAGGTGGAGAAGGGATAAAAAAAATGTAGAGCATTTTCTTTTTCTCTACACTTGGTGTCCCTTAAAAGCCTAAAGATATAATTTTCCATGGAGAATTGTCTGAAAACAGTTCAAACTATCTGACAGTACATACCACTTACGGATAGAGGAATACATTAACTGTCATAAGAGATAGATAAGAGCTGGGTAACTTTAGATTTAGCTCATATTTCCCGTTCTCAAGCTTTAATCTATTTGCTTGCCAATCTTTTTTTCTCTGCAGTAGCAATTCCAAGTGTACAATTAATCAAGTTTTCTCTAATACACACAGTGCAAGCAATGCTTTGGGAGTATTTCAATCTTACACATGCTAGTGGTTACAGAATCCAAATGTCTTGACAAACATTAGCCTGATTTACCCCATGCTCCTGGTTCATCAGTGTTTTAACTTTCCAGAAATGGAAGTGATGTTAAAAATCAAGCCTAATCAAGTATGCGAATAACATTCCTTGGTGTTGCTCAGCTTCAATCCATGGAGTTCCAGGTCAAATTTGAAACATTTTCCTGAGCACGTGTACCATTCTTGCTTCCTCTCTGTGCCCTCCCAGCACTCTGCTTTTCTTCCCACATCCTCCTAGAATTCCACTTTTCTCCCCATGAAAAAAAATGACATCACCACCACCACAGGCCTGTTCCTTACCAAGTCCCATCACTAAACTATGTCCCTTAGTGCCATGTCCACATGTTTCTTGAATATCTCCAACTTTCCAACCACTCTTCCCCAAGCTTATAGCGCTGCATGGGGTTGTTATGACCCAAGAGCGGCACCTGGTGTACGTCATATGATTGGACTTGTCCCATTGATCCCTCTGCAAAGCCTTCCTAACTTCAACCAGATTGACCGTTTCATCTAACTTGGTGCTGTCTGCAGACTTACTGAGGGCGCACTGAGCTCCCTCATCTGGATTATTGATAAATAATGTTAAACAAAACTGGCCCCAGTACTGAACCCTGGGGAACACCACTGCAGACCAGCCGCCAACTGGATTTAACTCTATTCACTAGGACTCTTTGAGTGCAGCCGTCCAACCCAGCAAACTAAAGACCTGTCCATGCAATGAGCAGCCAGTTTCTCCAGAATACTGTGGGAAACAGCAAACACTTCATTAAAATACTATGAAGTATTTTTCGAAGAAAATGCCTATATTTTTCAAAAATGGATTTTAACCAAAACGGGAACAAAACAGGCTTCTTCACAAACACACAAGTTTTGATTTATGTCACTGACCAGTCTACTAGTAAAAGAGTAACTGAAAAGTGCAGTTGTAGGTTGTACTATTGTATCTTAAAGAGGAAGAAAAAAAAAACCTGTCATGGTCTAACACCTAATTTGGGAGAAAATTCTATTCTATTGTTAATTCCTACTTAGACAAAATATTGGATATCAGGCTATTTAGCGCTTCTAATATCATGTCATAATAAAGGAAAAAGAAACAAGATTAAACTGTAACTGTAATACAGCTTTGATAGTAAAGAGACATTTTGAAAGCTAGGGTCAATAAAAAAGCAAAGAACATTTGACTCAAAATAATATCTGCAGTGAATGCTTT
Source organism: Anser cygnoides (assembly GCF_040182565.1). NCBI lineage: Eukaryota > Metazoa > Chordata > Aves > Anseriformes > Anatidae > Anser > Anser cygnoides. Next base: position 15,052,684 of record NC_089883.1, read on the forward strand.
GTGTCTAAAGAACAAAGAACCAGTTGCTTCCAGATTTTTACATGACAGTAGCATCTCAAATCCTGCAGTGGGGACTTGTAACATCTGAAAGTACATAGGCTGAAGTGGTATGTAATTGTACTTTCAGAGATGATTTATAACAGATGGAGGGAGCCAAATTGCATCTAAGTCATTGCAGGGCAGTAAAGCATAGCTTGAGGAGTCCCTGGGCTTCCTGGCTTGATGTTAAGAGTTTATTTACAAAAGCTGCCATGTATGGCTATTCTATTCTTTACCGTGAGTTCCTGTTTGATATACTCAATTGTGGCCTCAAGAGCTCTTGTCCCTCGAGTAGCTTCATCTTCTACTGCTTTAACTGTCTTCAAAAGTGATGTGACATTTGTTACCATCACCTGAAAAAGAGAGAGGTAGAGAAAAGGATGCATGATTCCTTCTTCGCATTTTTCAGAGCATGGTATGAATCATCAAGGCAGATTGATCTAAGTAGTCTTATTATTTCTAATAGGGCCTAAAAAGCTTCACAAATTGTATTTGTTACAGGAACAAATATCAACTCTCCTGTTTGCCAGCTTATAAATGTTCCCTGTAAGTTGCAGAAGCGTAGCACAACTTACTGCAGAGTGATACTGCAGTTATTGTTCCCATTACAAACAGTTCTAATGCAGCGTAACCTGTCATTCTCTTTCCTATACCCCAATGTGTTGACATACAAACAATACCTAGTCACACTTGAAGTCTTGGGAATTAAGAGACAGAAAGGTCAGCTTGTTGACAGTTTAGGAATTACAACACAGATAGCTCTTCAGAGCAGAAAGAGCCAAGAAACCGCTTTTCTTGGCTAGACAGGTCATTTTTAAGTAGCGCCTCTACAGTATGCAGTTCTCATCTGCTCTGAAAGAAACAGAGGTGCAGGTCTTACAGGTAAGGAAGAGACATGAGTAAGAACTTGTAGACAAAATGCTATCATTACACTCCCATAATGTGAAAGCAGAAGTAATACTGCCTAAGTCTCCACATCTGGAAATATTTTGTAGACACAAAGTTGAAAGATCTTTCTGAGGCACTGTCATAATATATCGCAGATGCAAGGAAAATATAGCACAAAAACAGCATAGATGTGGTGGAATCTACATGACTTTTGAGCTTTGACACTTATGTACTACCTCCTGGAAACATCTAGGAGAAAAGGACTGGACATGCACAACATCTTACTGTGGAGTTCTTGGTGGTGTTGTTCCCCCTCCAGCCTGCAAGGTCTAAATAAGGAGTATAACATGCTTATCTTCAGCATTATTCAGATTCCAGGATGTAGGTAACACTTTTTTATAGGATACAATTTAGTCTATAACATTATTAGATGAGAACTTGCCCTCAGACATGCAAAAGATGCAAGTTTCTCTCTAGAAAGACTACAGTTCTTCCATCAAAAACCCAAAAGTTACCTGACAGCCTACAAAAACTGATAGCTTCAGGGAAACCCAATAGTATCTTACTATTTTCCTGTATCATCCCAGAATGCTAATGAAACAAAGAAAGAGATGAGATCTCAGTGAACCAGAAACTGCTGAAATCCAAGCTTCAGCTGCCTAGGAAGTGTGATTGTACCTAATACTTTCAGATAAAAAATAAGTTTTCACCTTGGCAGCCCCCTTCAGCTGGTACATGGATGGGTCATCTGCTGGTTTGCTGGCAGCTCCTTTGGTAGCACCAATGAGATCAGAAAGGGCCTTTGCAACATCCTTGATAGCATTAATCAGGACAACCTATAGGAATGAGCAATAGCCATGAGGCTCAGCCAAGAAATGTCAGCCTGGATGAACGCATGATTTTTAGAGAACTGCTAAACAAAGCCTAGTAGTGATAGGTAAAGACACAAATATACACAAATATAACCACCCTCTCTCTCTCTACCCCAATAAAACATATAACATTCTAGAAAAGGAAAAACTGTGTTTATAGCTACAGTATTTCATACAATCAGTCAGTTTGTAAAAATGATTATTTCTTGTGAAGAAACTGAAATGCTGATTGCAAGTAGGCTGTTGTTCCTCTGAACTTCTGTAAGAGGTTTACTTTTCCCTATGTTCTTGTTGATGTTCTTCAGATGACAGCAATTAAACAGACTGATTATACGGTTACAAACTACCACTACATACCAACTGTGAAATTCGCTACTAAAAAAGCTAGTGTACTTGCTTCAGCTAGATGTTAGAGGGAGACATTACTTTAGGGAAAAGAATGTTGAGTCTCCTTAAGTGGCCTTACAGAATTAAGTGCCATATGACTTAGCTGTCATTAAGGTCAGGAAAAGTCAAATCTAGAGATATTGCTTCCTAAAACCAAGCTCAAGTAGAGAACTCCCAGACAACATACAGACACTACAAGAAGTTATATACAGACACTAAAGCCTTATTAGATAATATAGGGTACTATTGAAATAACTTCTCCAAAGCCTTCTCCCTTGTGCTTTCCACTTACAGAAAATGTGCTAAGTATTTTTCCTAGGTTTCAGAGCATTTGTTCATCTTAAGAAAAAATATTAACACATGCAAGAAAAATAAAGCTCAGGGGAAAAAAAGGCACAGTCAGTTATCAATAACTGCATTTCTATAGCATTATATAACTGCAACTTCCTTCCAAAGCTGTGATTCTATAAATGCTAGTGGGCCCAGCATCTGAAATGCAACATGTAGATGCTGAGCTTAGTGACATGGTTTAATGGTGGGCTTGGCCGTGCTATGTTAAAGATAGTACCAGATAATCTTAGAGGTCTTTTCCAACCTAAATGATTCTATGATCTTTTACGCCTCTTTTTAGTTCATTGTAACTTTTATAGAAGTAAAGTCCTTGCCACTGTAAGACATCTGAAACTCTATCACTTCAGTTAAAGTCAGTTTTGCTTCCACAGAAAAATGCTGTGATGGTATTGTGTGCTAAAGCTATTAGAAATGCTCCATTTAGGACAAATGATGCACTTAAAATTTTCAACTGGCAATATAAAATTGCTCCCTCAAATACCTACTTTTGTACAATAGCTTTTATTCTAGATACTACATTCTCAGCTTTTACATAGAGAGTAAAACAATGATAAATCTTTTAAATTTGCAAATATGTTACTAGTTTAAGGAAATCCTCTGTTAAAAACAAGAAAATATTTCCAGCAGTGTGTTTTCCAGAGAGGAACATCTTGGAAGTTTACTCCATCACGGAAATCATGCAAAAGCAGAACACACATCCCTTTCAGAGCCCTAAGCAAACAAGCAGACTTTTTCAAACCAATTTGCCACCACAGGCACATCTGCAACAATTGTCAATCTCCATTTCACCAAGATCCCAAGAAACAACTGAAGAAATATTTGAGATAACCTACACTGAAAGCTTAAGTTACTGCATTAAATTAAAAAACTCAGATATAGCTATAGAACGCTGAGAATTTAGCCTATGCAAGTAACACAGTGCCTAGCTCAGCTGTAAGCTCAATAAATAGCTTTAAAGTGATGCAATGTATTTACAACAAAGTGGTAACTCGGGAGTCCCATCATAACATAGCAAAAACAATACTTTGCCAAAAGCATCCAAGCCGTAACACACTCGTGAAATAAAACCAGAAGTCTTATATAAAGGCTTGTCTATTTCCACTCGGTGTTCTAGACTCGTGATTGTATATTTAAAAATGAGCTATGTCTCACCCAGAAGAGCCCCAAGAGAGATAAATCCTACTGTCTTGCTTTAAAGCACAAGGCCTGTAAGGTCTTATCAAACAAAAAGGTCCTTTAGCCTCTTTTTCAATTTCTGTAAACCCCTTTGGTCTATTTCAGAGTATCAGAAAAACCTTAAGACATCTCACCTGCGTTTCAGGATCATCTGATCCCAGGCTAGCTGCTCCCAATTTTACAACCTCTGCAAGTTGAGTGATGGTGTTAGCTGATGACTGAGCTGCTTGAGCCAATTTGTCCTGACTTGAGGCAGCACCAGAAACCAACAATTTTGTATCTTCAACTAGGGCTTTTGCTGTTTTCAGAATATTTTCCCTAAAGGAGAAAAAAAAAAAAAAAAAGCAGGGAAGTGAGTAAAAAGGAGAAGAGGAAAAAAACGTCTTTTTCAATGTTATGCTGACTAACATCTTCATAAAAGAGCTGACGTAAGTCATCACACCAGTCATGACAATGTATCACAAGCCAGCTTGCTATTTAAAAACAAATAAATAAAATAACAAGACAATTAAAACGGCAGCATTGTATTTATATAATATTATATACAAGGCAGTTCACTGAAGTTACCTTGTCTTGAAAAGAAATGAGATAGGGAAATCTTGGAACAAAACGTTGCATTTTAACACTGAAGAAAATCAAGCCATGCTGTGAACAAACTAACAGGTGTCAAACGTCCACCTTAACCAGCATACCATATGGAAATGAAAACAGTCATTCTGACAGAGGGAGGCAGCAGCAAGAATGGCCAAAGGAACAAACAACATGACCTTATCAGGGCTCCCCTTCACCACAAACTAAGTTTTGGCACATCAGGCAAACAAACCCACAGCAACATTCAGATTAAAAAAAAAAAACAAAACATTTTGAGTATACACTTCACAAATGACACAAGTTAACTCAGAACTATAATTGTAGCCATATAAAATGTCTACCTGGAAATTATTGGCACCTGCAGAAAAAACCAACAACTTATTTTCTAACTCACTCACTGTAACAAACGGAGAGACTCTCATTCTAGGGTTGTGCTTCAGGTAAGCTTTAAGTTCCAGTATTTGCACCATAAGTAACACACATTATGAAACTAAAAGACTGGTATAGTACAACCATTTAGCCTTCATTTACCTTCAGTAATCTAAACTAACAAATATCCTTATAATTCATAGCTTCAAGGAGAAAACTGTTTGAGGCCAGTCTTCAATATCTACCCATAAAGCAACAAAGAAAACATTAGCCTGGTGAAGTTAAAGAGAACAAGCCCGGACTTTCACTCTGTAGAACAGCAACAAGTAACACACCATCATATCTTGCCTCTTTCTTGAGCAACTAGTAGCGAGTCGGGAAATAAATACAGGCTATCTAACTGCTGTGTTGGCCAGCTAGGTTGCTAAGCAAAAATTCGGTATTGTGTCTGTGAAGCCCTGAGTTTTACTGCAAAGGTAGTCAAGTCAGATGGCATAAATCTCTTAATGTGTTGAAAGACACTGAGATTGTTATATTCCAGTTGCTACTAGAAGGAAAAACTGGCTTCTCTCCCAAAGGAGAAAACATGTGGCATAGCTGTGCCATTTCATTAACTGCTGCTTACATCAGCATTAACCATATGCAGTGTTGAGCAAGAAAAACTAGCAGACAGTCATAAACAGCTGTTGGAAAAAAAAAACATATAGACAAGATTTGTCTTCAATGTCATGGACTGTGATTCTCCCTACTGGGATGACAGTGCATGGTAGTCTATACAATGAAACAGTTTAATCAAAAACAAAAAAAAAGCCAAAATAGTGCTACAGATGTGGTTGTCTGTTGGAAGAGCTCTTGGCAGATGTTCTCCAACTGTTAAAAATACTTTCCTCACAGAAATAACCGAAGTGAGGTTTGCTGTCCTCTACCCATAATCTAATTTTCCTATTTCTCTTCTCACTCCACTGCTTCATTTGACTGCATTCCTGGGAATCTAGAAAGGTAGAAAATTTATCTCCACGTGCCTTTTGCTTCTGCCAGTTCCATTGTTCCCCTGTGCTCGCACTCTTCTGTCTTTTTCAGTTACACTGACCTGTGGTCTGCAAATGATTCGTTGTTTTCAGCATTAAGGGTTCCAGCAGTAGCAAACATGATAGTCGTGTCTAGATCTGCAATTATCCCAGACACAGCACTGGCTGCAGTAATACAGGCTTGCGTGCCTTTGTTTCCTGCTTGAAGGGCAGACAAAACTAAAGAGACCTGGAAATGACAATAAAGGAACAAGGTGGTCAATGAAACGAATCGTTTTTGTCTGATAGGAGTTAACAAACCCTTTTTGTATGATAGGAGTTAAGTTTGCTCTTCAAAATGACTGCAATCAACATTTGAAACTGATCCTGCACAGTTATTTTGCAAACTTTAACAAAACTCTCCTTTTCCTTTCTTGCTTTATGTGTGCATTAGTCACATAGGTTATGTTTTCCACCATAGGAAGCCTGTTACTAGCCTTTGTCATTCATGCTAAGACAGGCTGTCTCTTGATCAGGCATAATACGCAATGAACAAGCAGATCATGAAGGTCTTATCTACATCTGCTCTGAGTATAAACAATGACATTTGGCTATCAATACTATAAGCAGTCGTCTTCCTTATTATCTAAAAGAAGAGAAAAGCTGCCCCTGCTACAATAAATAAGAATTCCGATTATCTTGCAATACTTTGTATTGTCAATAAAGGGCCTGGCTACATTTACTTCAGGGTCACTTTTCCATCTCTCTGGTACTGCTCGGTAATATGATCACGAGGATAAAAAAAATCTCATTGTGATTCAATGTTGTCATACAGACAATAGTAAAGGAGGTGAATTTCTGCTGGCTGATGTTACACAACTGCTGCTGAGCTGAGATCCCTCCTATCCCTTTTTGGTAAATCAACATTTGGCAGAAAACCTGTGAAGAAAATAATGGCTCCATGTCTTGTACTGTAGTCACAGTGCAGTCCTACAGTGCTAAGACATCACTGCCACTCCAGTTCAAACAGTCACTTGAAAACAATCACCATCTGGTAACAAACATCTACATCCAAACGATACTTCAGTCCAAACAAGTGCAACCTACATATGCAAGCTACGCAAGGCATCTGCAGCATGTATTTCCAAAGACCAAGAAAACCCAGGCAAGCTGAAAATGCTAAATGCATGAGAACAGCCCAGTTTTAAAAGCAGAGGACACCGATGAACGAAGAACACGTCCTCAACCAACCTCATCATAACAATTGTTACTACCTACATGGACTTACTGTTTCCAGGGAAGTATCTTGTAAGACACAAGTGGCATCTCATGTCTTGGGGACCAGATTTGGACCACACTCCCTCCAGTATGAGGTTAATGTTTTATTATAAGTTAGAAACAGGACTGAGACTTATCTACTACATGAACTGTACCGAACACTTGAAAGAAAAGAAGGAAAGTAAGAACCTCCAGCAATTCAGTCAATATCATAGTATAATGGGAAGTTTAAAAAAAAATATTTCCTGAACATACACACAACTTGACTGATTTACTCCCTGGTGAAGTCTAGTAGACAAACTCTGGGGCAATACAGATGGATGCCTTACCTTTTCAGTCACAGCACGAGCGCATTCTATCAGCTCCCTTTTGGTGTAACTGTCTGTAGGACAAATCTGGAGAGCACCAGCTTTTTGCACAAGAAAAATACAGCCATGACCAAGTTCTTGCACCCGAGTCTTGATCTGGAACCCTATCTACATGATAAAGGAGGTACAGGGTAGAAGGGAGCAAGAGCAAAGTAAGTAAATGTCATGCTGGTACACTGTGTCAACACAAATGGAAACATGTTCACTCTGGTGATTCCTTATTACCAAACTTCTGCCCATCACTATATTTTTGGCAGAGATTGGACTGATTTATTGTCATCTACTCACATAGCCCCTACAAAAGGCTTACTGATAAAACTGGAGAGCTAGTGAACCAGACCCTGGGAAAGAGAACACATCTGTAAACCTAAATTGGTGAGCATAAGACATTTATCCAAGCCAAGAGTATTTAACTCAAGCACACAAAACTTCACCAAGAAGTCTGCATGCATTTGAGTAATGCTATTTAATCTCCCAAAATCAAAAAGCAAAAAGAAGTTGTTGTCAGCAGGAGCTGTCTTAAACGTATTTATGATGGGTAAAAAGTAAACATTTGCTCTACACTGTTGAAATTGGGTTGAAGAATACATGACTTGATTCATTCGTTTTTGAATCTCGCACAGATTCTCATCTCTCCAGAAGTAACTATGTCCATATGCGATATTGAAAACTGAGATACTTCTGATTTATTAATAATTATATAGCATAAGGTGTGGTGTCCCTGACTGGAAATGTGTGCTAGTTCTAGCACCTGCAAGTACTGAGGCATATAATTTTGTATTTGGATTAATATGTAAGCAGGACTCACAGCCATTAGTATCACAAATGAAATTATTTCTACTTCAGGCAAAAAGTAACGTGCAATGGTCATTCAATTTAACAATATAAAGCTGAATGCAAGACATTGCTTTTCATTTAGCCACTGATCATGAAGCACTCAAGTAGTCTCTCAGTGGTGAAACCTAATTACAAAGTCAAAATCTCTGTGGAGATCTTTTATCTAGATAACCTGATACATCTCATGATGCTAAGATACCCTCTTACCCCATCTCAACCAAGTTCTTCTATGCTCCATAACCAGAGGAATTCAATGAAAAGAAGAGAAAAATTTATTTTTGCTCACAGAATATGCAGCACCTACTATAGCTGGTTAATCCAATTGAGGCAAATAGTAAGCGTGAGGAGCTTAATACCATGTAAGGAAGCCAATCCTCCAACATTGTTTTCTGATTCTAAGGTACGAAAGATGCCTGGCAGTAAAAGACAACTGTGCTCCTACTGTGTCCACACCCTGCTGTCAAGATGCTATACTTGAAAATAAGTACAGGAAGTACATTTTTCCAAGTATAACAGGAAGTTATATTTGAAATCTCTTACAGGCAAGATAAATAAACATATTTGTAATTCATCAGATCCTATGAGATAAAGAAAAACTGTATAGTAAATAAGAGCTTTCTCTGTGTTTGCAAGTTGTCTGTAAGTGATATCCTCAAGTGATTTGGAGAATTCTGACCTGATCTACAGGATTGTTAACTATAATCACAAGCTGTTGATTTTTGAAGCTGGATAGAGGTTTTCACTGAAGATTTCTATTCTTGCATCTTACACCACTTTCTTACAACAAATTGAAATGTTATTCCTTTTGCATAATCCCTAATGCTTGTTAAACATCTGCTGATTCATAGCTCTACTAATAGAAAACTTATTCCCTACAGTAAAAGAATACCCATGTTGACGCCACTGTGTGCACAGAATAGAGAGGTCTAAAAGCTGCAGACCTCCTCTGGTTCAGCTGTAGCTGCAGCCATTCGGCCCTGGAGAGCCAAATGCCCATAGTCATTGGTCATTTGTGATGCAAGTCCTCCCAACTCTTCCGGGTTAGTAACCGACTTAGTCATCTGAAAAAAGAACACAAGCAAGAGAGAAAGAAAAATGACAGGCATGAGAATAATTTGTTAATACACTCCAGTTTAGAAGCACACTCATTTGTTTGGCCACACTGATGAAACAGGGAAAAATGCTTGAAGTATAAGGGAGTTGTCTTCCAGCAATAATTCCGTGAGGAAACCCAAGCGAGCATGCTTTATTAGAGTCACAGTAACCAGGCACTCGCAGAACATCCGGAGTAATCAAAGAGCAGCAGTTAGATCTGGTAATTCACCCTTTGACATAGCAGGGCAATAGGCCAGCTACACAGTTATTCACACTGAATAGTGATGTGGGTTTTGCCTTTCAGAGCCACCTTATGTTGGCAAAAGTGAAGTAGCCTATATCAGCCTCAGCCCGTGTGGCATAGGAGCATAAAAATGGAGAAAGTCCCAGAATCAATGCAAAACGTGTCTAAGACAGGAGAAAGAGTACAAAGAAATAGCCGCATATGCAGAATGCCATGGTACAGCATCAGTATAAAAGATGGAGCATCTCTCTAGAAAAAAACCTACCTTTTAACAAAACTATTTCTTCTTTCTCCAATTTATGTTAGCAAAAGCCATGAAATTCCATCCTTGGGGCAAAACTAGTTTTAGACAAATTCCTACTATTAACAAATAAGCTGTCACGTCATAGAGAGCAGTAATATCAACATTTCTGGACTGCAAAACCAAACAATTTCTTAAAAATCATCTCCACAGGAAATTCTTGCAAACATACACTAATAATCCGCCATCTCTCTTAAAAACAAACGAGGTATTCTTCAAAACTAAAAACATTTTATCATAAACAGTATAGTGAAACAAACAGTTTCAAATAAAGTTTTTTTTGTTCTGTTTTTAAACCCAGATAAATCTCACAAATGAATGAAAAAACAATTTAACATCTTGAACTGCATTCATAAGTATTACAGTGATCTGAAAAAACTGATGTTATTTCATGGGCTAAGTTAAATTACAGCACACACTGTGAAAGGGTAACCTGCAGTCATCAATAAACCTAGGGCTGTATTTCAGTAACAAATAATCAGACTGACTAAAATGAATATAAAAATATTTTCCCTGTATTTCTAATAGAAAACAAACTAAATAGAAGTATCTTTGTACAACAGCTGCAACACAATACAGAGACCCAACACTCCTCTTCTAAAGAGCAACCTTACCAGTACACCAGTAAGGTCCACAAGTGGATTTAACAAAATCATGGCTTCTTTTATAGAATTATTGCTAAATAGACAAGATTATTGGGAAACAGCATTACACAGAGTTACTCAACAGCATGTAAAGAGTTCCATGATGTTTATGTACACAAAAGAGCTTTTACTCAGGTCTAGCCAAATTTCTTACCATTTCCTGTGCTGTAACAGCAATGGCTTTAGAGTATTTCACCACAGTGGTCTGATAATCAACAAATGTTCCCTTGGGATCCACAGGTGTGCCTTCATCCAGCTGCAGGAATGTGGAAGTTATGGAAAAAGTAAAAACCTCATAATAGATAGCAACTTCCTATATAATATTGAAATTATCTATGTATTTTTAACAATCTCGCTCTTTCCAAATATGCAAATAAAGACAATGCACCAGGGAGATATATATATATATATATATATATATATATATATGGAAATTTAGAAAATGCTTTATCCTATTTTGTGGAAATGAAATAGAGCCTGGTTAAAGGAGTTTTCAAGTGGAAGGCCAACTTTCCATGCAAGTTCATACCAACTTTTGTTGTTCTCCACTAATGCAGAAATGAATGTGTGAAGGCTAGATTTATTCATGAGAAAAAAATATTTTAGATTCCCAGTTCTGCACCCCTTTAGAACAAAAAAAGAAAAAAAGCTCACTTTTTTGGTTCAGCTTATTTACATGTTACAATTGCAATGTTCCAGTATGACACCTTTCAAAAGACAGCAAGACACCTCAGGCTTTGCCACTTTTCCCCACAGGCACTAGTCTGCTTCAAGGCTGGACGCTAATCATTTAAAACACTAACTTAAAAGATAAATAAGAAAAGGAGGACAATTAGAAATATAGCTGACCTATACTTATGACCTTTTTTTTCACTATCAGCATAGTGCTAGACAAAAGCATTCCAAAACAATTCTAGTAATCAATTACTACCTAGTTCAGTAACGTGAACACCATCCCACATCTCAGTTTGAAAAATAGCACGTATCGTGAAGTCAAACAACCACTGAATTGTTTGTTGTTGCATATCAGTTACCACATAACACTGAGATGAATTAGCTGTAACTTCTCCAAAACCCTACATTGTGGATCTGCTTTAAGTGCCAGGGAAAAAAGGGTGCTCTTTACTTCTCTCCTCACCTTGCTCATTGCCTCTGCTATTGAGTCTACCATGCCTCCAACCATGCCTACTTCGCTAGCAGCTTCATTTAAGGTAACCATAATATCATCCACAGCCTCTTTCATCAGTTGAGCTGCCTCAGTGATTGCATCATGTGTATGTGATGCCTGTAACAAAGAGAACAAGATAAAAATCAACATTCTGTAAGAGAAAGACAACAAAAAAGCCTGTATGATTTAAAAATAAACAAAACTTGAAATATGTGAAAATCTTATCTTAATACAAAGACTCTAATAAAATAAGTTGGTAGAACCTGTTGTATAAGGGTCGCACTGATCGCACCAGGTGTCTTGGAAACACATGCTCTACTGGGGGAATGTGCCCACTTTATAAAAGGTGGGCTGCACATACCATATGTCTTGGAAGCACACACTACACCTAATTTGTAAGTATCCTAAGGCGCGTATAATTTATTAGTATCATAAGGCACACTGTGTGTGGCTGCTCTATAAGGGACTGCACGCAGTGCTCCCAGTATCTTGGAGGCACCTGCTGAGCCTGCTGTATTAGAGTCATGCGCTGAGCGCCTAGTCTCTTGAGGCACAGTGCGCACACCCACTCTATTAGGGGCATACACAGTGCCCTGGAGGTGGTGTGCTGCACCCACTCTAACAGAGGCATGTACAATGCACCCATTGTCTTGGAGTCATGGGCTGCACCCACTTTGGAAGGGGTGGGTGCAGCATGCCCACTGTCTGCCCCCAATAAAGCAGGCATATGTGGCCCTTACAATTCAGGCACATGTAGGCCTAAAGACACTGGACACTCTTCACATGCCCCTTACAGAGTAGGTGCACACACCCATTTCAAGGACACCTGCCTGCTGCGCACAACCCTAATACAGTAGATGTGCTGTGCCCACCCCTTACTGAGCAGGTGCACAAGTGCCTCAAGACACAGGGCACACTGTGCCTGACCCTTAGTGAGCAGGTACACACTTGCTTCAAAGCACTTGGTGGGCGGATCTTTTCATTTATCCCATCTCTGTCCAAGTGTATTCCAAACCCCATTTTTAACATCCCTACCATCCATGACTGTACCACAGTCTATGTCTCCATAGTAGTATTACAGCACCAACTTATTGACAATTTCACCTTGTCATGCCCACTTCTTTGGCTGCATCACTGCAGGATGCATTTCACCCTTCTTCCTCTCGTGATTTGCTTGTTACGCACAGTGACTATACCTTGGGATTTCCTCCTCCTTCCTTAGCTGCATACAACATCTGTAAGGCAGATTCTGCAAGTGTCTTGCTCTGGTCCAACACTGTCATCTGTTGCTGATGATCGAGAGTTTTGGATGCCACACCAACTGCAGCTAAAACCAGGGGTTCAAAGTAACTTGCCAGCTGTGTAACCTAGGAAAGCCAAAATAATCTTTTAACTCCATTTCAAAACTAAGATGAAGAATGGTACTCTTTAACTAACATACATTTATAAAATGTAGGACTGTACCTTGTGCCCAAGCTGAGCTGCTTCTCCCCGTGCTGCGGTAGCTATAGGATCAATTAGGTGGCCAATTTCCTGAACAACTGATGTTAGCTGCTCCTGTAGAGCCTAATACAAAGAGAAGTTGTCAGTTACTGTTACAGTTGTTCACTTATCAAGTCATACTGTACCATAACAATCAGACTGACCAACTGAAATATTTCCAACTGTTAAATGACCAACTACACCACAACACAGAAATCCACGCTGTCCATTTGATTTCCATGATCATTTCTTCTCCTTTATCCTTCAAAATATGAAAACACTGAGATAGGCCATGCTGCTCTTTAGATTGCTACGGCAGGTCTAGGGAGGGAAGGGAAAGATGGCTGCCTCCTACTCCAGCTGATAGTAGCAAAACATCTGCCATTTATCATTGCAATGTGACCGCCCCCCCCCCCCCCCCCCCAAACAAGCAAAGCAAACAAATAAAACACCTATTCTTGCCCTGCAAAGGGTTAATACTGCTGCAGTAATCAGGAAAAAACAGCAGGAGCTCCCATTTAAATATGGAGACATTTTTCAAAGCAAACAATACAGCACAAGAGCTCTGCTGTAGACTTTGAAACCAGCAGCTGAAATTCATCAGTAGTGAAAGACAAAGGTGACATCTCAGAGATGTGGACTGATCCCCGAATACACTCTGTGGGACAGAATTCTAAGCACATACTAGTGGGTTCCCTAAGACAAACACTGGCTTTCAAAGTTTCAAAAGCGGATCGTGTCTTGGCAGCCAGGATTTAGCTCATTCTCATGCAAGGCAGGAGAAAAATACTATTTTTCCATTTAGTTATATTTCTATATTACTTTGTAATTAACTTGCTATTCTAAGTACTATTTCCATTCAAAATGACAGCTGAGATGACTTGATTATTTCAATTAAAAATATACCTATGAAATATTTCCTGTAATAGCTTATTTTATACAGCTTCATTTAGTCTGAAAGGTTTCTAGTATGCAGCATTACAGCCCAAAAAGACCACTGGAAAACACAAACAGATGTAATTTCAGGAAGCAACAGTACAATATGACACCTTGAGGGGAAAAATCTTTTCAATGAGAACATATCAACATTGGTTAAGGAATTCAGTTACTTAATGACAAAACACACATTAATAAGAAGGACATTGAAATTTAAATCACTGCACTTCTAGCAATAGATTCATTTCATAAACATCCTGACTTCCACAAAGCCAGACACCATAGAAACATTAACTAGCGCTCATATCACCAATGGAAACGAAAGCAATACACGGGTGGTTCTTAAAAATAACTACTTTCACCAGTACTGGTGATTCTGTTACCTTCCCAGAAGCAAAGCACTTCAGCTAGCATGTGATTTTACCTAGAAAGATTCTACTAAGAAAAATCCTTCGCTCAGGCTCATTCAGCTCATTCTGCTGAGTGCTCAGCTTTATATGTTCAAACGCAAAGGAAAGAAGCAGGGTGAGCGAGGCTGCTCAGTGCTCCTCCGTTACTGTGCTATCTCCCTTACCTCCACTGATATGTCATCTCTGGTGGCCAGACTCTGACTGACAGCTGCAAGTGAGGCCTGCTCAATGTCTCTGATGCACCTGTTGATCCCATCAATAGAGTAATCACATTCGCGCTGGCCTGGGGCCTTATCCCTGAAAGACAGCAATAGTAATTTGAGCAGGATGGGAAGGAGGCAGGCTCTACCATGAATGCACACCAGCACACTTCATTAACTGATGATACATAAAGCACATGGGAGGAGGACAACAAGGACCTAAGTGAGCTTTGTAGAACTGACAAGATTTGATTTATGTACCAAGTACTCCAAACGCTTTGCAAAAATCAGTACAAGGGCTGGAGACACAAGGGAGCATGGAAGGAAATATTCCTCGTTACACAGAAATAAGTGAGCTGCCTCAGAAGAGAAGGGAAAGCTCAACCTCCTCACTATGATCAGAGGATTAGCCCAATCAGGTCAACATGAAAACGCAACAGACACTTGGGAACAGGCAAATGGAAAAAATATTCCAATTTCTGCACAGTGCAACTGTCTCAGAAAATAATTCCTTGGTCATTATCTTTTAAACTCAGTCCCAAGTATCTCTTAATGAAAATTAGTTTTGAAGTACTTTGTCCTGATGTGCAGTTTGCTATATCAGTATAATCATTACCAGAAAATAATTCAACCGTAACACTCCCTAGTGCACTACATTCATGCAATTTAGACTTGATATTGAGAGGTTGAGGACAGAGTACGCTCCTAATGAGTTCAAAATTTGTCTGCAATAAATGGATAGAAAGGTTTAGTTCAAATATTAAAAGATGTTCACACTTGGTGATGACATTCTTACAACTAAACCAAAAAGACTATAGTAAAGAATAGATAGAAGAGAGAATTTATTTACTATCTGACCTGCCCACAAAAACTAGTTTTCCACACGGCCCATGTAGGTAAGCAGTCTGGATGGAAATAATACTAGCTAAATTTGTTACTCCACAGCATTTCCTCTTACATTTGATTTACACTGAATCAGAGCTGGAACTGGAGAAGGAGAACAGAATAGAAACAAAATATCAACCCCATGCTGCACAGTGCTGCAGTCATCAGTTACGATTAAACAGCCAGCATGACTGGAGAGATTTCATGCACCGCAGAACAAGTAATTTCCATTAGCGAAGAATACCACAGCACCATGGGCTGTACAGTGTTAGTTTATTTTCCCTTTATTGGAACAGCTGAATTAGCATGGATCTGGACACAAATGTACTTACTACAGAAGACATACCTGATAGAGGTGATAAGACTCTTAATAGAATCTGAGACAGTATGGGAATGACCAGCTAGTACAGACCACGTAGGGGGGTCTTTTGGATTGATAGCTAAAGAACGAGCAGTCTTGATCAACAAAGATGAGCTCTCCAACATCGTTTTAGCAGAAATTAGAATTGGCTCCTGTGCCCGTGATCCCTGTGGTCAGAAAGGTGCAAGATAAAGAACATTTATATCACTATTTGAGTTTGTACACGCATTCTGCTACTAAAAATAGGTTTAATTAAAAGCAGTGAAATGACATTATTGTTTCTTGTATAGTACTACAATATTTACTAATAATCAATATGCAAATTGTAGTAAAGTCACTGCCATTTAATTGTTTTCTCTGTAACATAATTCAGAAAACAGTGTATAAGTTTGTAAAGGCACCATCCGGCTGATAAACAGGACAAAACAGACACTTGTAAACTACAGATTTAACAAACCTTTTGTCACAAAAAGTGTAAGATCCAAACAAGTGTGCTCTTTTCAAAGGAATTACTCTGACTACAACACTTATTGGATCATCATTTTCATATCTATTTTAACTCCAGTAACCTGGTAAACCCAAGGACCACAGACCTGGGAGGTAGGCTTAAATTTCAGTTACAGCCCCACAATTTTGAAGATGCAACAGCTACTGCATCATCTAATATTGCCAGCTAGAACTGAGCTTGCCAAAAGCAGGAAGCAGCAGTTGTAAAGGCAGTAACAATACTTGATCTCTACACTTCTAAGCTTTTATGAAGCTGGATGGATTTTTCCCCCCTTAAACTTTTATTAGTTACTTTAAATACTAATCTGTTGTAGTTACACGGATTGACGACAAAACTGGGGAAAAATACAGGTGACCTGTGAAAAGTTATTCTTTGCAAAGAAACTTCTTGTCATCATAACTCTGCATCATGTTTGGAGGGGAGAAAGCACAGTGACATCCATTCAGTCCTTTTCAGGACGAATTAGACGCTGTGTGTTAAAGCTGTTCTTGAGGGAAAAAGGGAGATTTATTACTTTCTCACATGCAAGAATCCAGCTAACAAGATAAGCAAGTCACTTGTACCATATAACTTTACTAACAGGAGATAGCCAGTGCTTGCTGGAGCATAACTAGTATTATCTTACTGGTAGAAAAGTCAAGATCAGAGGATAAGTGAAAGACTGCAGAATGTCTTATGAACACTCAGGAGCACAGCCACATTCCACGGCCAAGTCTCTACACCCGCTTCATGTCTCCCACCAGAGGATTAATTCAACGTTTTCAACTTTTTCAGGACTGAAGTGCAAAATCCTGCCTACCTCAGTGCTGATCTGTGCTGGTATGCTGACAAATTCTGGATTTGAAGCAAACGCTGTCAGATTTTCCACAGCCTCTATCAAAGGTGCAGTAGCAATTCTGCACTTGTTGCGATTCTCTTCAGAGAAATCACCATCCAGGGCCTGGAAATTAAATCACGATTGAGCTCTATGTGAAAGGGTTTCCTTGTGAAATTGAATGAAGATGGTTTAATTCCTCAGAGGTTTAAACTGTTGTGTTTATGACATCTGAAAACTGAAACTTCTTCCAGAAACAAAACTGAGGCAAAGAATGTGATTCTTTAAACTTTTTTTTTCAAACTTAGCTGATTATTGACCCTAAACTTGACACAGCTGCTTTACTTCACAAGACTGAATAAATGCTTTAAATCATTGCACTCAGATGACTCTCACAAATCATGTCTCAGTACACCTCATGCTCCAACAGGTAGAAATGGCTAACAAGTTAGTACTCTAGTACAGCTTTTCTTTTTTAAAGCAAACTATGAATTTATTGCTCTCATTTTCACATGAATGAACTAACCTCTTTCATAATCCCACAGAAATATTTCAAAACGAAGGACCTTCTGTGTAACTTTCCAGTCTTAAGAAGATAGCTATTTTTATAAGAATTTCAGTAGTGTACCAGCTAATGGCTTCCAGAGGAAGGACTAAGATTCATTAGTCCTCTATGCCTTAACAAGTATTATTTTTGCTTATAAAAAGTAAAGCTACTCCCTGCCAAAACGCAGGCAACTATCTGCAAAACACAATATTACCATTAACAAAAGACTATTAAACAGCAGCAACATAAACTGCTTCTGTTCGGTTCCAAGTACTACTATTATGTTACTTTTTGTTTGTTTAATTAATGATACAGCTGTCAAATACCTCCAAAAGGCTCTGGATATCGAGTAATTTAACACCATTAAAAACCTTCACATTCACTTGTTCACAAACTATTCTGATGGTGCAAGCTCATTCAGTATATCAATACAGAGGCATCACATCTCATAGTGAATGAGCCAGCCGCCTTTTCTAACATTAACGTCGTCTAGATCTATCTATTTTGACTATGGCACAGTTATACCACTGGTCATATTTTGCAGGCCAGACCTTCAAAAATGTAATTAATAATTTCTTAAAGCACACATATCACAGAAGTTTAAGCGATACCACTGTTCTGATTCAGGGGGAAAAATGCAGCATGATTAAGCAGCACATGTACCTTGATAGTCTTAACCAGGTTAGCTGTGCTGTTTGCAACTTCCTTGGCAGACTGCACAAAGTGTCTCTTGGCAACAGGATTTGCTGTCTTTGATGAAGCAATGCGACAGGCATTGCACAGAGCAGAAGTATGTTTGGCCACAATTGTGGCAGCTGACAATACCTGTAAAAACACACAGCACAGAAGAAGGAGACTGTCAGAGCACCAGGACGGTTACTACATCCTAGCTCTGCAAAGTTGTGGTCAAAGCCAGGCAACAATTTTAAAACAGAACTCCTTTGCTTGGTCACAAATTGAACTCATGTGTCCTAGCAATGCTAGGCTCAATGCAATCCTTCAGTTACCTGCGATGGGCTGCTTGCTGGATCAACTAAGTTCTGGCAAGCCATTTGGATCGCTTGATTGGCTCTGGCAAACTGAATTGGGTCAACAAGACCCTGCTGACCTGCCTGACTGTTGGGATCTGAAATGCCAACCAAGTAAGCAGCCTAGAAATGGAGAAAGAAAGAAAAGACAAACGATGAAACATGGCTAAATCCACCTTGTTCTTTTCTGATAAGCTTGCCAAATGTCATTGCATTTGGTAGTCAGCAATCATCCAGAAATCATACTGTGAAGTATTAGTAACATTATTTTTAGTAATACATCTCCACAAACCTCTGAAACCAAGACACCTCAGCCATTGCACTTCTGAAATTTAATTAGCCAAAACAAAATCATCCCGTTTGCTTAGGCAACTAGTCTTCCTGTAAAGCAAACAAATGCCTCTCCTAACTCCTCCTTACTGACGTCAGATCACCACAGCAAATGAACTACTACTACTAAGTAGCTGACTGTCACATCTGCAGGTGAGCGTCTTGAGCTTCAGTGAGACCATCATATCTGCAGGTGATGGTCTCACTGCAGCTCAAGACGTCTTCTGGCCAAACTTATTTTCTTTCTTCCACAATATAAGATTGTTTCATGCCTCTGAACAAAGACCTTTTGTCTGGATTGGCAAAACAGTGTTGGAAGACTGCTTGATGAATTTCCATTACAGATACAGTATTTGTCAGCTCCACATGCTGGTAAGGCAACCCAGGGTTAGATTTGGAGAAGATTAAGTTCAGAATGAGATTCTGTACTGGGGAAATCAAAAAGCAGTTTCCAGATGCAAAGCATAATCTTCCACAGCCAGATGCTTCACTGAAAAGGTTGTATGGGCTTGAAGCACAAGTGAGAGAATCTCATGAGTACAAGTCAACCAGTTACCAGATCAAACCACAGTGACCTTGTCTTGACTCTAATTGTTGTGATAGCTTAAGATATTTGGTTATTGAGAAAGTAAAGAGCTAGAAGGCAGATTGCTTATTATCTGAAATGCAGTCTCAAATTAGGAGTGTAAACTAAAACAAAGCTGTATCATTTATTTTTACTGCAGCTTGATTTTGTGTGCTTCTCTATGATGTAATATGAGCTGCAAACATGTATTCTATAGACTGCAGCTTTGACATTTGCTTTACCCTCAGGAAAACTTACCTTCTTGATGTCACTTCCTTTCTTTATAAAAATTTGCATGTTATTGTACTCTGTTACTCCTGCAACATACAGCAGCATATTCACAATTTATGTGTATCCTACACAGAGCGCACTGCGTAGTACAAGGTCATTATTTGGCCCAAATGAAAAAAAAACTCAGAATTACACAGGTATAACGTAATATTTTTTAAAAAAATACATACATTTGCTTCACAGACTTCAATAGCTTACCTGAGCTGCTGCCTCTGTGAGGCCACAAAGAGCCTTGGATGCAACTCCAACACATTCTCCAAAGACTAAAAGATCCCCAGTTTTTGCATTCTGGGAAATGCCTGCCATTGATTCTCCAAGAACCTTGGAAATTAAAAAAACAATGTAAACTTCCAATATGCTTCCCTACCAGTAAAAGGCAAGTGATTTCTGGCCATGAACCTGTTCAGGCTCATGAAAGTGCTTGACCTGGCTTCCAGAAATTTTAGCTAGTTAACAAGCTCGTAGATTTGAGCACATTCCTTTGTGTGGCATGAGGGATAAGACATACAGATCAGCACTGGATTTACAGGGCCAAGAACTAACACTATTATAGCTCAATTGACTATGAGGGTACAGAAATAACACGCATTACTTTTTCTACCATACAGTATTTGTCACAGGTAGCCTGGCTCTAGGTATGTTTCATGGATTTCAGAACATGGCAACCAAACCAGCAACTGCTTTCATACATCTTGGATCTTCTTTGCCCCCAAACTCACTGAAGTTCACTGGAGATCAAGTTGTATCTAATCTGCTGGAACCATCCAGATATCAGAACGCACATTAACTCTCAAAGAATCTCTCACCAAATTCAGCTTATGTTCGTTTTAAAATTCAAAGTAAGTTCTGACTACAGTAGAGCACTAGAACAAGATGACGTGCACATTCCCAACCCCTTAAGCATTCTGTTTTTCTTTTACAGAGCAAAGAATTTGAGAAAATCCCAACACATCAAGTAATAAGGACACCAAAGCAAAGCTTCAAAGCAAGATGTATGACATGGTATGCTCAAAAAGAACTTCAGAGATTTCATACAGATCTTCTTGTGTGCTGGAATATCTGGACTGCTCAGACATTTCACTAAGCTGTTTCACACAGAACAATACCATGGTATTTCATTGCCAAGGCTCCCATTTACACTTTGGGCATTTCTAACATAGCTGCAGTCAAAACATATCATCGTGCATGATAGACATCTTGTAAATTGTCTAATAAACCAGAGGAGAAGGGAGAGAGGCGAAAGCTTAACCAGCATTGCATGCCAGTCACATAATAAAAAATACTACCAAGGCAAAAAAAAAAAAAAAAAAGACTTCAAAGTGACCAAAAAAATGCACTGACCTCTAAGAGACTGATCTCAGGCTAAGTCTTACCAAGGAATGCAACACACACTTTAGAAATACTGTGCTGTGTTTCTAACATGTTTGATATACTTGTGGAAATCTATGACAACCAAAATGTACTTCACAATTGGCAGAGAGGTAGCAAAAGGAAGTTACCTTTGAGTTTTCCATTACACCCTCAATGCAATCAAAATATGAGAGGTCGCTCACAGGCTCATTGGGGTTATCCAGCATTCCCTTAACTGTCTGAAAGAAGGAAAGAAACTTGGCTTACTGACAGAGCCAAAGACTGAGCTGAGAAAAATGTACACTATCACAACTGTTCTGCTTATCCCAATGTAGTTGTAACTGTCTCCAGCCAGCACAGAAAACTACAGTCACTGAGGGTTCACATACAGATATATGGACTACACATTAAATGCTACCCCACATCAACTGAACTACAGTAACTATTCATTTCTGCACTACCCATCTGTTGGAAGTATGGGTTAATGTGGTTTACCCTGCATTTGTTATGGCTGGCCTACGGTCAGTTAGTAATGCTTGGCTCACATGAGGCAACCTGTTTTTGCATCAGTTCTGAGTAGTCTAACGTTTTCAGTAATATTTTAACATTTTATAACTGGAATTAAAAGACTAGGTGATAGGAGAACAAGCTACCATTTAAGTACTGTCTAGAGATAAAAAGGGCTACCAAACTAAATGCTAGTAACCATCTGCCTGCTTCCTCCTACTGTCAACAGAACCCACCAATATAGCTCCCTCTGCCAAAAAAACTACAAGCACAAATGGGATTTAATTTTTCTGAGGTGAAACTGATTCCTGGAAATGAAGAAGTTCATCAGATATTCATTTAGAAGATTTAATGCATTTAGATGAAGAAACTTGTAAAACGCTGCAAAATACTGTAGACAATAATTCTCTTATGCTTAAAATATTTGTAAGGTGCCTTTTTCCAAGTTTGGAAGAACCACCTCACTAAATATCAGGCAGAAAAGAGTTGAACTTTCTGAAGAAAAACTAGGTAAGTACAGAAAGATACTAGTATCTTTATCTGACCTTTGCCTTGCACCTGAAGGAAGTCTGGGCATGAATGTAAACTATTAGACTTGCTACAGAAATAAACTCCTAACATTAAGGCATACCTACAGTATTTGTAAAGGCTTTTTTTTTTTTTAATCTTTACATCCTTACAGCCATTAAGAAACTGTGACAACAATGTGATGTGACGAAAAGGTTGTATTTAGAACACAGTTTCCAGTGTCTTCCCATCTCTTTCCCAGTTCTCACAGCAACTGCAGCAATTCCTCATTGTTATGCTTGATCCTTAAATAACACCCTTGTAAAATACGCCATGTTCCTGCGAAGTTTATACTACTATGGAGACAGAAGTCCTCAGAATATAAAGAAACAACAGCATAACACAAGCCAGCACAACTTCATACTAACAGCTAACATGTATTTGCTATTGTTATAACATCTTTGTGTATTCTATAACCCTTTCCGTTGAAATACTGTGAAAGTTTAGCCGTCTCTCTGGAGGCCATACAGGAAGGTCCTCCCAAAACACAGTCGTCCAGAATCTCCGGGAAAGACTACAGAGCATCCTAACAAAGTCCTGGCTGAAACACACTAAGTGGTTAAGTAACACCATAAATAACAACCTTCTAAGAACAGAAAATCAAGGAATTACAACTCCCTTCAGTACACTGCTGGCACTGGGGATGTCCAGCCCACTGAGACTCCTTTTTAATCCACAGTAATTATGAATAATACTGACTGAACTGTACTTTATGGGGAGCAAGGAAGAGAAGGGGACAGTAGGGCAAATTTCACTCCAGCCAAAACTACAAGATGTTCAGAGAGGTTCTGTGCTTATCTGGTATGCAATTAAAACCCCTGCCATATATCTAAGTGAGAAGACAGTGACAGAAGCTAATCAAAGACAAAGGAAAATCAAATATTTTGGTCCCGGTGCTCTTCAGAAGACCTTTCTGGAATGCAGTAATACCTCCAGTTCTCTGAGTGCATTGTCACATTCCTTCTGACCAGGAGCTTGCTGGGTGCACAGTGTGATGAGCTGGTTTATACTCTCAGTCACAGCTCTAGGGAAAGTAGAAGAAACAAGGTACATTTTTAACTTGAACTATTCATTGAGTTAAAGCTTCTGTTTCACTAAGTGCATACTACCAAGTTTTCAAGCTTTGATGTTCTATTACTTTCCTTCCACTGTTTCGGGAATAACTCTGCTGTAAAGTAATTGGCCTAAAGACCCTTTCCTTAATAAGCTTCCTAGAATCAGAAAAAAATTAAAGCATTTAATAGTGATCAACATCAGAGACAATTGCAAACAATTAAGAAGTTAGTCCAGAGGCAACAGCTTTATTTCACAGTGACATGTGCATTAGGTGTGCATGGCAAGGTCTTGGTGGGGAGGGCTGCAGGGGTGGCCTCTGAGTTCAAGGCCAGGGGCTGCCCTGTGCTGAGTGCAGCTGGTTCCAGCTGACTTCACAATGGACCTACTACAGGACACAGCTGAGCCCAGCAAACAAGCTGGAGGTGCTTCTGGGAATGCACAGTTTAGAAAGAGCACGTGGACTCCTCACCACATGGCAGTGAAGGCTAGGAGGGAGAAGTGCAACAACCCTGCAAACACCAGTGCCAGAAGAAGGATGGGAAGGTGCTGGAGCAGAGGTTCCTCTGCAGCCTGCGGGAGAGACCATGCCAGAGCAGATATCCGACAATGCAGCAAGTGGACATTCCCTGAAGGAAACTACAGCCTGTGGAGAGCCCACAATGGAGCAGGGTCTCCCTCCAGGAACTGCAGGCCCATGGAGGTCCCACAGTGGAACAGGTTTATCCTGTCACAACCAGTCTGTGAAGGACACACTCTGGAGCAGCTGGTCCTGATAGGAACTGTGCTTCATGGAGAACCCATGCTGGGGCAGGTTTATTCTGAAGGACAGTGGTTTGCAGAGAGAGCCCATGCTAGAGTAGTTTGTAAAGGACCGCAGCCTATTCCAAGAACCCACACTGTAGCAGGGGAAAATGTGAGGAGGAAGGAGCAGCAGAGGAGCTGTCATAGACCAACTGCAACCCCCCCATTCCCCAACCCCTGTACTGCTCGGGGCAGAGAAGGAGGCACAGTAGTCAGAAATTGAATGAAATTGAGTCTAGAAAAAAAATGGAGTAGGGCTGAAGGGAAGATGGTTTAAACTGGTCTTTGTTTCTCACCATCTATACTTTAATTGGCTATACATTTTTCTCAAGTGTTTTTCTTTTTTCTTTTTTTTTTTTTAAACTGTGATTGTAATCACAGTCTCCTCATGTCAACCCATGAGCTTTTTCATGTTATTTTCTTCTGTTGAGGAGGGGTGTGAGAGAGCAGCTGTCTGGGCATGAGGCAGCCAGCCAAAGTCAACCCACTCCACTAGCACAATGACATAACTCAGTTGCTAAAAGGCATTTATGACATTACCAATATCTTTTCCTGGTCTGATATTAGCTGAAGAATTTCTGAAATAGCACCCCAGACATCTTAAAATACACAGAAACAAGTGGCCATTATGTCCAAAATGTTTACATGTAGAGGAGTACTACACCTTTTGCTAGCAGTCTTCCATCCCGACATACTGTATTACACACACACACACGTGGTCCTGCTATATAAAGTCAGTTATCTTTTTTCTTCAGCTGATCATTGATATTTTGAGTCAACATATCTCACTTAAGTTAAAATCAGCAGAGATCAAGGTATTCATTGCATTGAGTTTCTCCAAGAGTTCACAGTGCTTGTGCTGTTGAACACAGCCTGTGCCTGACATACCATCTAGTCACTATTTGTGCTTCCACTGCAATATTCATTATCCCTAGCAACACACCAGACTAGTGGCTAATTAGTCAGGGAAGCAGCTTCTAGAAGAGGCTTTGCAGAAGGAGGAACAAGTCTGCCTTTCATTGTTACTAGTCAAAAATCATTTTCTATAGCTAGGCATGCTAGGCAACTTGCAAAACCTTGACTTACATTGTGACATAGGGGAATGCAAGTTCGCGTTGTATCTCATGGCAAATTAGAAAAAGGGTGAAGGAAGAGTGCATGGAGAACATGCTTTCCTCTGACCTTGAGAAAACTAGATGGTGTATGGATAGTTTTCTCTTTAGAATACTGGCACTGGATAAAAATGACTGACAACTTCAATAGCATGATTACTTAGATGGATGCTATCGTACTGTTACAAAAGGAAAAAGGACCTACTTTAAAAATAAAACTGACATATTATATTTCAGGGCAACAAGAATTGAAACAAAGGAGGTTGAAGGGTAAACTTGTTCTCTACAACTTCCCGAAGAGGGGAAGTAGAGAGGGAAGTGCTCATCCTTTCTCGCTAGTAACTAATGACAGGATGCATGGGAATGGCTCAAAGCTGTATCAGCAGAGACTCAAACCAGACAGTAGGAAGAACTTAATTACCAAGAGAACAGACACTGGAACAAGCTTCCTAAAGAGGTGGTTGATAGCCCATGCTTAAGAGGCATTTGGATAGTGTTCTTAATGATGTGTGTTAACTTTGAGTCACCCCCAAAATAGCCTGACAGTTCGACTCAGTGATTTTTGCTGGTCCCTTCCAGCTGGAACTGCTCTATACCTATTTGTTTAATTGAGAAACCTACCCTTTTTGGTACGCTTTGGTGTCCTTGTGGAGTCATTTTTCCAGGCTTGACCAACATACCATCAATACAATGGATTCTTTCTTAAAACCTCTTGAATGTCACAGTGATTTCTACAAATCGGAAAAACTTCATTGCATTCAGACATATAAGCAGATGACAAAAAAGAATGGTTCTGTTAACTCCCAGAGAAATTTCATGTACAAATATTTCATTCTCTGTTGATTGTAACCTAAGGGAGATGAGTTGACTTGGAGAATATCAAAGATTAAAGAAAAAACTTGATGGCAGACTCATAGTTTGCTTTGTAGAGGATGCAGTATGGTCTCACTAACATTAATACTATACACCACAGAAAGAAAATACAAGATGAATCATAGCACTATAAAAGATGAGAGAAAAAATTAGAAGGTAAGCCAGTGAGAAGCAAAGAAGTTGTGCCTTTTTATTTCCTCATTTCCTCAGAGAAGATAAAGTAGAAATATTTGACCTGACCACATCATAGCAGCAAAGTGAACGGAGCCCTGGCAAGCCACAGAAGATTAAAGAAGGGAAATATGATGGTCCCTTGTGTCTCAAACACAAACCTGGAATTGACGAAATATTTACTTTTTGTTGCTATCTAATGTCTGTGCACAGTCTTAGTCATGCAGACATGCCTTCACACAAACACCATGGCAAAACAGACCATCTCTGATGACTCTATACTTTATACGCTGCTTGTGTCTCCCTTTTTATTAAATGTTTCTACAGAGAGAATACCAGCCTGGTATTCTCTCTGTAGAGAAGAGAAACAACCAACCAACTGGCTTTCACTGGAGATATTAACTTGCTCTACACTCTAAATAAACGGCAATGTTCCAAGTCTAAAGCAGAAATCCATAGCAGTCTGGTGCTGTGGCAGTAACACAAACACATGCGACTCCTTCATTTGTATTCAGTGTACCTTTGATTACCTACAACTTCTCTACAAGTCTAGATATTTCTGGGGAGACAAGGTAAATGTCAGAGTATTTTTGTCAAGAACACAACAAAAAGTAGCATACCTTACTTATTTAAGTAGTCCTTTATTAAGAGTGGATTTTACTTTTTTAAATCAAGTTATTTGACATTAAAGGAGTGATGATTCCAGGGTCCAGGACAAACATCAACTGCATTATCCTCAAAGAAGTAAGTCTTAAATTACTCACTTGCACTCCAGGCTAATCTTTGTGGGAGTAAACATTTTGGAAGACAGTATTGAGAGTAACATCCGAACTTTATTTCAGACTTTCACATGATAATATTGACATTTCTAGGTCTGAGTGCCTAGCTGTCCTTCAGCAGTCCCCTTCTAGTTTGATAGTTGAACATTCAATGTAAAGACATAAATGAGTTCACTTGAGAAAAAAACATGAAAAGGGTTTGGGAAAATGAACAAGAGGTGATTATCCAAACACCAAAAGGTGTGCAGTTTTCAAATAAACACTGAGCACTGAGGCTGAGAAACAGAGTCCAAACAATGAAATTCAGGGCATGGTTAAAAATCCTTGAAGTAAGAGAGTATCTTCCATCAAATAAGCATACCCTATCAGGTAACCCTTTGAAGTCTTCTTGATCATACATGCTGTTGTTGATAGGTAGCCACAACATGATTTTTACAAACAGCCTATATAAGGACGTTATTCAATTTCTTGTCTTCGTTAAGGATTGAGACTTACTATTACCTAGCAAGTTGTCAGAACATAGATGGAAAGAGGAGCAGGTAGAGCACACTAGTCCCTTTCAAAAAACAGGCCAACTCTTCAACTGTAGTTCATATTTCAACCAACGGTAACAAGTTATGTCAGATAAAGGACTCCTCTGAAATAAGCAATTTGCATGGGACCTACATTCATTTAAATAGAACTGTAGGTTCCAACCACTCAGTTAACTGTATCAGTAAGAATACCTAAGCACATTTTAAGTAGTGCTGAGGAAAGCAGACAACTTAAGTAAAACAAAACAAGCAATACATCCTTACCTTGCTGCTGCTGCTAAGAGATTTTTGGCATTAGGAGCTCCAGGATCAACAGACAGAGACTTGGCAGCCAGTAACAGTTTGCTTGAAGCCATAGAGATGCTCTTGAGGTTACCTATTACTTGAATCTGATCTTCTTTAGTCTGAAAGACCATACCCACATAACATTAAGCGCCTAGTTTGCAATAAAGCGTGTGCTAAAACAGCATCTGGAAACATAGTCTGTTATCCACCTGAAACCACTGACATGCAAGGGAATTCTGTCCAAAGGAGGACGTGGACCAAAGCCTCTGTTCACCCAGACAGGTGCCTCTAGCTCCATTCACATAACCGAACAAGAAACCCATATAACAAATAGCTTTATTTTTAACAATAGCAGTATTCATAAACAAGCAAGGGAGAAACTTTACTACTTGTTGAACAATGCTTTCATTGTCAAGATTCTCATACATCTCTGCCTGGCACAACTGATCCACATTACTCCATCAGTGTGTACTGTCTATTCTATCATCCTGCATAACCCACAAGCTCTCTTGCATTTAACTGGGATTACTCCCACAAAGATATCTCCAGAAAGTCCTCTGCCTCAAGAAAATAAATTTTTATAATCTTACTTCAGAACATCCAAATCAGAATGCTTACTATTCTTCACTAACTTTAAGCCATTGCTTGAAAAGGATAACCTTCATGTGTGCACAATTACAGGGAAGCACTGCAAATAGCTAGAACAATATTCTTCTTTCAGTTATCGGTAGAAGTTAATTTGTTCTTTCTAATGGGCTGTTTAGGGTTTTAAATTTAGAGGTTGTATATTACTTAGATGATGTGAATAGCTTTTAATCTGTATTTACATTCTGCTCTCCTCCCTACCCTCTTCTGCCCATTTGCAAAGCATCCGAAACATCTGATACTGCTTCTGTTCAGGCCAAATAACTAGACACAGACAAAAGGTATTCTCTACTGAAAGATGAGCCAGTATTAGCTAAGGTGGTTTTAATTCACTATGACAGCAGGAGAATCAAATCTTCACAGTCCACAAGGTCATCAGCACCTGGAATTTTCAAGTAACTGTTTGCACCAGCTCATATAATTCCTACCCTTGCCTGCACTCAACTGTTTTATTCAGACAGTTTTATACAAATAAAATGTTTTACAAGTTAATGAGGCCCATGGCTGAAGAGATAGATATCGAACTCCTATTTAATTTCAGAAAATCAGCTGATATTTGGTGCCTACTTCACTTCATGGATCTGAACCTGAATGATTAAAGTTTAATGAAGAATAATCAACAGTTATTGCCTGATCTCTCTGTTCTGCATTATCTACAAAGCATTTGCTTTATAGAGATACTTCATAAGTGACTTTGAAGGACTAGTGTACTCCTTAGATTTCCTTCCTATTTCTTCTGGCAGGAATTCTTAGGTTTAAAAGCTCCTTTTACTAAGACAATACAGTCCAAAAATTCTTTTTTCTCCATCCTCCTAGATCACCTGGTATGTGACCCTTCTTTATATGCTGGCATTTACTATGTTAAATCATCTCTAATTGACCAACTTCCTTAAATCTGTACACCTAAACCCAGTAAGCTAATGAATGAGATAGCTCCAACTTGAAATGAGCACCCAGAATACTAGGAATAAACTAGGTAATGTGACAACGCTCCTGAATGTTACTGAGTTTGTCAGAATAGATCTAGGCCAGATTGTAAATCACCAAACAGATTTGCAAGTGCTACTGAAATAGAAGCAACTCTTGCCATAACCTGTGAGAGGTTCAGCAGGCCTTTTTACTTTCAGATATACAGCTTATAAATTAGTTAGCTAACAGCCCAAACCAGACAGAAGAGCATGAAATCACATTTCTGACTGGCCACAGAAACGAAGACACAAATGCTAAGCTCACTTCACTCCAGATGACTGCTTCATAACATACATCCCCTGTTATATTTGGATACACTTACACTAGTAAATTATACTGTATTCCCAAATTAACCTTGGTCTCAGTTAGCAAGATAAAAAAAAAAAGCACACACGCTTACTTGGGCTTGGCCAGCCATTTCAATCCCAGCATCAAGAAATTCATCAAAATCGTCACTGAATTTTCCAGATGCTGCAGCCAGTTCCCCACTTTGGCCCCGTGTAGCATGGACAACTTCTCCTGCTGACTGGTTCAGATCTGCTGCTGCCTGGTTCAGTTCGCTCTGAGCTTCTTGAAATGACTTTGAACTTGGAGGTAGCTGTAAGAGACCAATAACTATTTTATTGTCTACCATGTCACACCAACCCTTTGTGACGATAGAGTTCAACACAATTCAAGAACACTAAATTCAAGACAGCAGTAGGCCCCACATACAAGCTAAAATGGAGTACTGCATCTGAACTGCTAGTTAATCAGTCCTAAAAAGCAGAATAGTCCAACTATGGGATAGTTATCAAGCAGAAATCTACACAGCAAGCTTTGTCTTGCTGTTTCTTTCAATGGACAGACAATCAAGCAAGCCTTTCTAGGGACAGAGAAGATAACAGCTATTTTATGGTCCAACTGTGAAACTCGAAGTGATGAACTCAGTGGAGAAAGTGGGAGAAATTTATTCTCCAAGTCATTGTTCACTTCCACAAACAAGCCTTCCAGAACAACCTACAAGTATCAGCAGTTCTTCAATGACTGCATTTAGTCCTGACCTGATTCAACCAAGTAGCATTGCAGTAATATTAAAATATAATCCCTCCTTCATTCACAGGGTAGCAGGATCACCAGTAGATGAGACAGAGTTGTTCAAGTCATGCAACCTTCCAGCAAGTTAGCAGTGCTCACAGTTGTTTTTTTTTGTCCCCCCTCCACCCCTCCCTGACATGGATGCAGATAAATATAACAATTCATCTCTTCACACTTAACGGTTCTAGATGCACTAAAACTTCTAAAGGACCATTCTCCTTCAACTGAATTGGTCACCTAGGTGGGAGATGGATTATAATTTATAATTCTCATTTTCATATTCAATTTGTGAAGTCACAGTTAGCATTCTCAAAAACAAAACAAAACCCTAATGGTGATACAAGACAGCAATTTTAATACTGCTTTCATAAGCCCTAGGTACATTTCAACTTTCCCATGAACTAGAAGAACAGCATTTTAGCCAAGTAATTAATTTCTTAAACCTGCAAAACAAATAAAACATACTTGAAGTATACTTCAGGCACACTTGCTACATAATTTGATATGTGGAAAACCCAGATCAGCTCTTCAATTCTCTGAATTTATTTGTATGGTAAAAGACATCTCACCAAATCAACAAGGAGCTTCTTGCTAGACTCTCCAATACTCTTTAAAGCCACATCAACATCCTTTTGTCCAGGTAGACAATTCACACAGTTATTCAGCGAATGAGACACTGCTTTTGCCACCTACAACACAGAAGTAAACACACAGACACTGAGAAGGACTTAAGCAATCATTTAGCTAACAAACAGGAGGAACAATCTAGAGCCAGCAATTTTTACAATTCTGACTCCAACAAAGCCATATTTGAAGCCTGGGATAAAGGCTGTACCACCCTAGCTATGGAAATGCACCAGAAGTTAACTATATACTAAACAGAAAAATCCTTTGTGTACCACTTATTTCAGATAAAGTCCAGATACTTATTTAAATCAAATCTCACCTCCTAAGAAATTATTTGAAATACAGGCCAAATAAAGATCTCTTCAAACCGGTTAAAGAACCTACTATTCCTTACAATCTTCAAAAGCAGTTGTGCTACTCATGGAGAAAAAAGCATGCTCACATTTTGAAGATAACATGAATACTAAGCCTTCTTTTGGCAATGAGTTTAACAGGTGTTTCATCTTGCAATCAAGCAGCCCACTCTAAATATGTTGTGGGTAAAAGCACCTAATTTCATCTTTGCATAAGTTGATTTCTCTGAAAGAGTATTAAAATGCACTAAGTGCCATCTACATTCTTTGACACAAGCATAATGTTACAATTTGAGAGCTACTGGCAGTAATAGGCAGCTCTCTGATATTTCTTGAGACCTGATCTGTTGTATTCTTTTACTGTTTAGGGCTGTGTTCTATGCAATTTCAGTGGGTTTTCCATAATTCACATCGCCGCAACTTACCTGGGCTAATCTCTGCTGACTGTCCGCATCCCCCGGTGCAGCCAGGGCCTGCTTTGCCTCCTGGATAAGCATAGCAGAGCCTTCCATGACATCCCTTGCTGAATCCAACATCGCATGCGCCGCTACAGGGTCAGTAGTTGATGCTGCAACCCCTCGTGCTGCCTGAGCCAAAGTCTTCAAAGCCTGAGCAGTTTCTCTTGCAGCAACTCCTATGTTCAGATTTCAACAAGGAATCTATTAGCACTCTTAAAGATAATTTCTGTATTTTATGACTGCTGAATTTGCAGGTTATGATCACATTGCAACACAACATTTCAAATGCAGTTTAAAAGATAACCTCGAAACATGACTAGATTTGAAATACACAGCATCATTTACCAAGAGAAATGCCTGTAGTGAAGCCATAAAGTAAATCTTATACCCCAAAGAGGACATTCCAGAGCAGCTATAGACCAGTGACTAAATCTCAGTGAAGCAGGGGTAAAGAAGGAAAGCTAAAAATTGGAAATAAGATAAAAACCGCAGGGAAAAGTGATTGTCTCCAAGAACTGTGTACATGACTTCAAAGGGGGAAAACGATTGTCTGCAAGAACTGTGTATATGACTTCAAAGCCAGAGCATCTGTCATTTCTGAAAATGTGGCTTTGGGGTTTTATAGAATCAGAGAAATAGCTTAAGTTCAAGCAATTAAAAATTAAATAAAAAGAAAACACTAAGGATGAGGTATCTTGATATAACTTCACCCCACTGTGAGTACAAGCAGATAAAAATAAAGTCAGAGAACATGTCATGAAATTGCTTTTAAATACACAGTGAAAAGAAACTTACTATTGCAGCTTCAGACAAGGGGGAATGATTAATTAGTGAAGATAAGCTGTAAAGACCTTTCATCACTGAGAACAGCAGAATATGCCATAATACCTGCAAACATTCAGCACTTGCTCAAGCAAAAAAAATCTTGCATAACAAAATACCATGATAGAAAATAGCTACATGAGCTCTGAAAAGGAACTCATTGCAAAACTTCCCAAATGAACAGCTTTTATAGCTTGATGTTAAGAGAACTAGATTCAATTATTAGATACCAGCTGCAAGTACCTGTATTCCTTCACCAGATATCCAGTGCTAACTTCTGCATAACTATGTAATAGAAACACAAGCCTTATTAATCCAATTACATCTGCTTCAAATGAAAGCAACTGTAAGTTACTTAGCCATGATGCAGTTATATCTAATGAAGTGGTAATTGCCGTAACGGATTTTATCAGTAATATAAAGAAAATTCTACTGTAGCATTTGCATCAACAGCTTCCATTTTTTACATAAAGGAGGGAATGGAACATTTTATCATTTATATGTAAACCTTCCCCAGCAACCCCCTGCAAGGAGCTTTCTCCTTATTAAGTGCTTCAGTCCCTAAAAGCACAGGTACAAAAACTGGGGCAATGTATAAAAAGAATCAATCACAGAATGCGCATGTCAATATTCCCTGTTGGCTTTACCCCAAACTATGCAAATTTGATTAATGAGCCAGAGAAGATAGTTGCGTTATACATGGGAAACGGTGAAACATCTAGTAAGAGATGCAATGTTTTAAACATTACCAAATCATCCCAAGTATGTTTGAATCTTGTGTTTCAAAACATACCCAAAGACCCTTTCAAGACTTGTGAAAGGACACAGCAACATTTCAGTGGCACTGGCCTTTGAATTGCTTTACATTTTAGTTCTGTCCAAAAAGAGTTTGTGACACTTTCAAAAACAGCAGATGTCTCAATCTGGTTATGTACATAGAGCAGATTGGAACACTATTCTTTCATGAAGCACATTATTTACATTAGCAATTCCTACTAACTTGCCAAAATTCACTGTCAGCATAGAAATAAAGAAGTGAACAATTACTTGACTTCAGCACTCTGTGGTAAGAGAGCCTTCTAACAAACATCATCTGGGAAGCAGAGTTCTCACAGACATTATGAATAAAATGGTACCTGTGTAGTGCTCATTGCCTTGAGCAGCGCAAGTTAGCAGCTGGGCCATTGATGAACCAACTGCTTTGGAAGTACTTCCCAGATCCTGAGCACATTTCTCAAGCTGTGAAAAGTTGCAAAGGACAGAATTCTTCACTTAAACTTAACTAAAACACACTTGCCTTTTAAACAGTATTAAGAAAACTCCTCTCCTACCAAAAACAAGCTTTTATCTCAGCAACTGAACACAGAGTTTCTCTGAAGCCTTATTAGCATGTTTTCCCTGCCCCAATTGAAATAAATTTACATATTAGGTCATAAGAACAACAACATTAGAATTACAACATTTAATAATTAGCAATGGAAATCACTACTTTAAACTGTGGTGAGAAGGAAGTTTTTACCAAATAAAATATTTCTAAGAATACCAACTTTTGAGTTCTCATCTTTGTCCTCTATGAAAAAAAATTATCTTTTTGGAAAGACTGAAACATTACTACTACTAAATAATATTTTGTTCAATATAGAAGGAGGCCTTACAGTCCTGTGAGTACTTCTGCTAAAAAACATTCCTCTTGTGTAGTAGGAACATATAATCTTTTTAAGAGAATCAGCGCAAAATCCCAACAGCATGATCCCACCAGCATGATAATTATCCAAAGCCTCACGACTTATTTTGCCTCAAACACTTAATTTTTTTTTAACAGATAAGTTTGTTTATAAATGAAGGACACCCTTCATTAATTACAGTTTCTCCTGGGAGAGGTTTTAGCTGTCCATCCACAGCTGCCATCTTTGCATCTTGCAGTTCATTTTTGAGTGTCTGGACTGTATTCAAAGCAGAATCGATCTCCACTGGGCCACACGCTTCATGAGCCTATTCAGAAATCAGATCAGTAACACTGTTAGCACCTGTAAGACACTATTAGAAATAGTAAATGCTTCAGATACAATCCCTCCAAAATATCTATTGGTCTCATGACTTCAGTAGCCCCTGTGGGCACTCTACACATCATGGCTTCCAAGCTACTGGGCAATACTCTTAGCTTGTGAATAGAATAACACTGGTAAGAGCCACCACAGGAATGAGATGCACTTACCTTGTGTATACACATCTTCACATTAGGTAGTCCAGGTACTGAGAAAGTAACTAATGCAGTTTGGACTTCACCTTTGACAAATAGTGTAACATAATTCAAGTCACATTGAACCCTCTAATCTGGCAGCCCGCAATAACCAATAACTTGGCTGAAAATTTTGCAGATTGCTGAGGTGCAATTTGAGGTGTAATTTTTGCTACAATCCTCGTTTGGGGCTTCAGCATTCACAAGAAGATAAGGCTTTCCGCTAAGACTTTTTTAAAAAAAAACAAAACATCAAGTTTAGAAGTCTGTGTGTCAAACACAGACACCCTCTACCCCTCATATTTAAAGGGAACAGTTCCAGGCTAACTCTGTGCATACCTCCCTGCCATGTTTCTGGTACGTCAATAGTACCACAAGCTTTTCAGTTTTCTTGTCAGTTATTCTTCCCTTGTCCATTACAACACAGAAGCCACATGGGACTCTGAGCAAACCATGCATGAAGGCAACACTGAAGCAAACACTGCCTGAGCATGAACCATTCCCTTTGGGTGGAAGGGGGTGAAGACAGTAGAGCCAAGGAGTGAACCTGTGACCACCATTTGGGCCATCTTGCTTTAGCTAATTAAAACTACTATCCTACCTTCTGAGAGGCAGTTCGTAGCTCAGCTAAGCTGGTTGCAAGGTTCTTCGCGCACTGACTTAGCTGCATTGCTGCTGCTTGATCAGTCACAGTGGGTACTGCAGCTTTAGCAGATGCCACCATTTTACTTCCAGGCTGTCCAAAGAAGAACCAGGAAAACAATTATATGAGTTCATTTTCTTTAAGTAAGACTTAGGATTTAATGTACACGTTGGTTCCCCCATTCACACAACCATGAGCTTTTTACATCTTCTGCAATGACCACTTCATGCACTTGCCTGCTCCTTATCCATGAACCTCCTAGACTGCAACCTTTTTATTCATATGCTACACCCAATTATAATTCCAAATTGCAGTGTCCTCTGCAGCAGAGAACATTTGTTCTTTACTACTACACCAGTCACTTTGTAGGCAACAATGGAAGCCAAGAGGCCTTAAAGTATTTGTACAGACTGCTTAAAATTATTTAAATTTGCAGTTCAACTATTCAGCATCTAGGTGGTACAATCAGGTCCAGATGGTATCAACGGGAAATTTCTTTCAGCACTTCCAAATATTAAATTCTTTCAAAATTCTGTACACTGAAAAAATTAATACAAGCAATGACTCTTCACAGGGTTCGTTTCCTGCTAATGCAGTTAAGCTGCTTTCCTGATTCACACCACCGCTTTGGTACACACATACAGCCAGAGAGGAGGCAGATTATTTTAATGACTACAGAGGGAATCATACAGCAAAATAGTGACAGAACTGTATGTGATGCTTCTACTACATGAAACCATAAAGAACCTGCTAACAGCATCTAATGAAAGAGTTCGCTTCCACTTCATATTGAAGGCATAACTGAAGCTTATTAATGATAGTGTCATTACACAGACAATTAATTTCTTCAGTTTGTTTCTTGTCAAGAGTAAACCCAATAGCATTATCAACACTCTTGATTTTATCTTTTTTCCTTCCCCCCCCCCCCCCCCCCCCCGGATGTTTTGGAAGAAGCAGACTCAAGATTTGTTTTGAACAGAAGCCAAATCAAGATCTATAACATCTGTAGATTAATATCTAAAAATCATCGTAATGTTCCCTTTTATTCGTGAAGAATTCTCAAGATTGTTGCTGCAGCACTGCGACTCTACCTTCACTACAAATGGTTACAACAACATCTCTTATATTCAAGATCCCCGTTTAGAAAGATGCTGAATTGTCACCACCTTGTTCATTAAACTCTTTCCAAGAAAGCAAATGCCACTACAACAAATGTTTTTTTCTCCATATATTTCAGTTTTCCTGTTTCTTATATCCAAAATTTTGACAGCTTTCACTCTCCACAGGTTCAACATGTTTCAGCCACCTGACCTGAGGAGCTAAGTTCTCCTTAGCCATGGCAAAATCCCAGTCTGCAATGAACTTCTTTACATTGTTTGTAACAGTTTACTGCTTATTTGTCACAAACAAAAACATAATTAAGAAGTGCCTTTTCTTCTGATGGAATCTACTACAATGATTGATTTACTTCACCTGAAGGAAGTTTTGGCTGGAATTTATTAGAGCAAGCTGAGCACTGAGGTCTTCTGCCTGAGCTTGACTTCCTCGTACACCCTGCACCAACTGAGGAATGTGGTCTGCAACATTCTATAGTAAACAAAAGGAGAAGTTTTCAGCGTATAAATATGAACCCTCTGACATTAAAACAAGCCCCTTCCCTGTCCCTCTCAAATACAGCTGGTAAAACTCACAGGTATAATACTCTTCTGACTTCAAAGAATTTGTTTAGGAGTCCATGGAACTCAATTAATACATGATTGGATTTCTCAGAGACATTCTGTTTTTACTTAGAAAAGTTTATTTCCGCTACTCATTAGTTGAAAGACCCTACTATACAATCAAGATTCTTGTGAAAAATTAGGTATTTATACAGCATTTTGAATGACTTCCTTTGTATGCATACATGCCAGTAGCGGAGATCAGCAACAGATTTTCAAGAGTGTCTTGTTTTCAGAAAAGCAAAATTAAGTACCTCATGCTGCTTTTCCTTGACATCTAATACTAAGTTTATACTATAACTATAGAATTCTGAAGTGTAGATTGTCAAAACAATATTCTTGGACTGCCCAAATTCAAGCTCATATAACTCTTTCACTTCACATTAATCTTACCTCAGCAGTGCAATACTGTTTTTAATCCCCAAAGTACAAAAATAGGTATTGATCTTCTCTACTATCTAATAAATCATCAAGATCAAATGAGAATAGACTGTAATGTATGCAGCAAATCAGCTTTTTATTATTATTATTCACAATAAAACAGCAGCTGTCTACAACACAATCCTGATATGTACTGCATTATTTATTTCCCAAATTTCTTCAGAATACCACCATAACAAGAAATAATTGCTGCATATTAACGTGGTTTTTAAAAGATGCTTTCTTTCATGGTTTGGTTCTCATTCCCTGCATAACTGTTCTCTCTGCAAGAATACACTTTTGCCTTCTATTATCCTTTTAATTATTTTTTTTAATGTAATTTCTTTTAGAATTGTGAAGAAACATCTGTCTAACATTCGTTAGAAATTAAGCTGTCAAAGGTAGCTCAAGAACAAAGCAGAACAGCTTCTCACCACCAGGACTCTTAATTCTAGCTTGGAGCTATAAAAACATACTTGACTTTAGGCATACCTTGAAATCTGTGGTCTTAGCAGCTTAAATTGCAAGCTAAGAATCATGTAAACCGAAGTTATGGTCTACACCTTAGTTCTGAGTGACATTTAAGGCCCCAGCTGCTTGTAGACTGAACAACAGAATAGGATGATCAGTGTTGTTAATTATATAACCAATATATTAAATAAAGATTTCACTGCATTATCCTATAAGTGACTATTGCTACTCCATCCTTCGTTTTGGAAAATTCCAAAGCTACTTTTATTCCACAGCAGACTTCGGTACCATTTCACTGCTTTCATCATTCAACAGCCTGTTTTTATGACCATGGAGGTACTCAGTTGCCAAAGAGCATAACCATGCACAGAACTGATGGCCAAGACTTCTTGCCAGTGTACAAATTTGAGCAACCAGACTCATATACACAGTGCTTTCAGCATAGCTCTGCATACACACTACTGCTGACTGTTTTAGAACAAAAATTCCACTTAAAACACTTGCTTAAGGTGACCTGTTTATTACTCGGATACATGCTGAGTTATATAAACCTGCAATTCTTTCTAGTAAGATGTTTTCAGGGGTACTGTAGTAAGCAATTCTTTGCACCTACAGTAGCTCAGCTTTCTAAGGCTCTCCATATATTAGAACATATAAACCAGGGGAAAAAACAACGAATGATGGTTCTGCCGAACCCATATTGATGAATGTGGAGATACATATATTTCATTTTTCAGTCTCTGTTGAGGTTAAAACAATATGACTAGAGAGGTCTGTCTTCATCTTGCCATAAATCTGGGTTTGAGAGTTATTTGTCAATAGGCAGTGATAGGTTTACCTTACAGCTCTGCACAAGTTGCTGGTGGGCTGCAGTGTTCTTATTTGAAACAGCTGCATTCTGAGAAGCTGCAATAGTCTGAGTAGCAGCAGCTGCAGCTTGTTTAGCTGCAATCTTAGGAGAAAAAGAAATAGATAAAAACACTTAATGATTATAGTAATTCAGAGGATGAAATACACACTCTAACTAACTTTGAAGCTAACAACTTTGATAGATTAAGACACTATCCCTTGATTAATTTGATTTGCCTTAAAGGAAATAGGCCTCAAGATGAAGATGAGCTGAACACTGTTATACAGATGTTTACCTGATTTGTTATTTGATTTGAAGGTCGATTCTGACCCAAACCATTCAGCTTGTATGATCCATCTTGCCAAAAAAGCAAATGGTGAAAACAAGCTCCTGCCTTGGGTGAAAGGGTGGTTGTCAGCTCCTACCATTTGTATCTTAGTCTGCAATATTACCAAAAGATCTCACTTATAGAAATGCTCTAATCAGTTAGATGCTTAGAAAGAAACCCACAGAAAGCAAGCAAAGTAGATAGAATATTGCTACATTAACATCTCTGACAAAAGACTGAAGGGAGCCCATGCTTTCTTCTACTGAGATGGCTCTTCGGCAGAAGTGAAGACACTAAACTGATGCAGAGGTACAAATTATTCTGGTATTAATGAGTCTAGATGCACTGAGAAGGTCTTCAAATACTTAGGACTTTTATTATTTATTTTATTACTCTCCCTCTCACAAAATTAAAAATTCAACAAGTTATCCAAGACATTCCAAAATGTTGTGCAATGCTCTTCTTTAACTGGCCCACTAAACACAACCAAGCATAAAGTTCATCCTCATCATTACACACTTCATTCCTTTAAGGCATTATGTATTATCAGAGCAATATAAAAAAATGATTTTTCTATAAAGTTTTCCTGCATTCAGTTAGAAAACTGAGGCATGATTCATTTCCTAAAATACACCTAATTTTTGTTCTATACAGGTAGAGGAGCTTAAATGAACTTCTGGAATATGGTTATTGACTAAGGTCTTCTTGTTTGTCTAATCTAATTGTACCTGAAACATTTTCAGATTACCAAAAATAACATTTGGAAACCAGAGATTAGTGATGGGTGTTTTTTTTTTTTTTTATTGTTTCTACATTCTACCTGAAAACAGGAAGATCAAGCCCTGCCTGCATGACAAACTTCAGATAAATTTCACCTTTACTGCACAGTGAACCTTTAGTTCAATGCCTTCTGAATCAAATGCTTACACCAGTTGACTACATCAGTGATAGAAGTTATTTAAATTTCCTGTATCTGACAACTATGGTATTCTACGCTACCATCATAAATTTCAAGCCCTGTACTCTGGAACTGATCTTACAGCACTTAGAACTTCTCCTGAAGCATGCATTTCTAATTGTTCCAGCTAGAGATTTATCAAAATATAGTAAACTGAAAATTAAACAGTATCTGGTTCCAACCTCTAATCTGTTGACGATTTTCTTCTTGATGGCATTCTGTGCAGCAGCATTTGTGGCAACACGCAATCCCTCTGCTGCTTCTCGCAGACGCTGTTGTTGATCCTCATTTTCAGGATTGGCTGCAGCTCCCTGCACAAAATTTCAGAGCAAAAACCATCAGCCTCAGAAGCTGTTCCTGGAGAGAATGTAGATGAATATTAAACCTTTAGTTACAGACAGTATACTACATCAGCCTGTATTTTCTATATATTACCTTAGCCAAAGTTAGAAGAACATTTGACTACTAGAAAAATATTAAACCATTAAAAGCATATGCAGAAAACTTAATGCTAGTGCAAGATCGTTTCTGTTCTTACTGATTGTTAAGTGCTTTCAGGATAGATTTATTTATTTATTTGTATACAATTTTTTGCTTTACATACTAGTTCAGCTGGAGAAGAAATTGTTTTGTTAAATGCTTCTGTTGTGATCTGTGGAAATATACTTTGATTATATGAATGTTGGTTTTGAAAAAAAACACACATTTCAAAATTCCTAATTTAATATGCATTTCAGTAACTGTAGTCCAAACCCTGAGATTTAACACAGTGCGTTTTCTCCATTTGAAGTCTGAGAAGGCTGAGAAAGTACTGGAAAGTCAAGGATATGCTTGTAGCCAGGGACATGGCTCTCTTTTAGAGGCCTAGGACAATTGCTCGCCCTGATCTATAAAAGTCTTTTTGAGTATATGATCTGGGACTCAACTCAAAGAATCTAGGCCTAACTTAGTGGATTTAAATAGTTTTCCAGCACAGAAAGGAAAGAGAAGTTCAGATATTTGCCTTTTGTGAGAACAAACATGGAGCAGGAAGGTGGGGAGGTGTACATGGTATACAATACACCAAACATTCCCCAACCGTAGGAAACTGTTCGCAAAAGAAACAGAGGCAGAGCAGACTAACCCATTACATTCAAAACACTTACAGGATAAGAAAAAATGTCTACTGTCAGCCAAACCTAATCTATAATATACCACATACTATTTCTACTTCATGTATAACTACACAGTTTTAAGCCGACAGTTACTTCAGTTACCCAGTACCTTTGCAGCTTCAACCATGCGGGCTGTAGAATCTGCCAGGAGCTTTGCAGCAGCTAGGAGCTTCTTTGAGTTGTCCATATCAATTTCTGCTTCAGCATCCGACCTCATAGCATTGACAAGATCTGAGGTAGCTTGAGCCAGTACCCTGGCCTGTCGTACCATTTCACCTATGATATACAATTATGTTTTTACTGTCCCCATCTTTACATTTCAGCTTTGATTTAAAAAGTCAACAAGATAAAAATAGAGTCACATTTGCTGAAGTACTCATTTTATTTGACAAGGATATATAAGTAGTTCATAGCACAGTAGCTTCACAAAGTCTTGGATGACAATAATAAATGGAAAATAAATGTCATACAAGATTATCTTTTACTAAATCCTTCTGTACAGAAGCCAAATGATTTATAATTGACAGTTGAACATAAGACTTAATATACTTTATTGTATATACATATATACACACACACACATACACACTAATTAAACCCCTTTGAGTAGCAGAGTATTAGCTTTTTTTTTTTTTTGGCAGCTTTCAACTGGAAGGTTTAGAAGGGTTTAGCAAACAATGCTCCTGTATGTCTTGTAAAAATCTTGATCATTCATTTCTCAGAGAAGCTGCTTTTAGGGCCAAAATACCCCCAAGAATTCATATTACTTTCCCACACAAGTTCCTCTAGAAGATCACCGCACAGCTGAAATGACAGTTCCTTGAAAAAATAAATATCTGAAAGAATCTGAACCTACAAGAAAAGATTAGTTGGTTCATATTGGCTGTACTGTGAATACAGCTGTGACAGTGATATATTTAATTTCCTGTCCTTGTGTTCAGGTAACACAAAAGAGGGAGGAGATCAAAACCATATAATCCCCAAGAGGTACCACAACCACGTTTTAAAATTGGTGCCATTTTAAAAGTTTATATGAATTGTCTTGTTATCAAATAGACATTGCCTCTTCACGCCGTTGATAATTCATCCCATTTTTAACCATTGAAATATCACTACTCTATTTAATTTCCTGTGGGGTTTTGGTTTATTTTGTTTCTGAAAGTTCACATTGGGTCATTTCACAATATTAGGTATCTCAAGTCTGCCTGGTTCTAGAATTTGCACATTTTAGAAATGTCACAAGCAGCAAAATAATTTTTAAAACCTACAACAAAATCTAAGCACAAAGAAATCCATCATTGGCAAGTGTTCACTTAGGTACCTGTCCTCCTATTCAGAGATGAGGACTTACTGCACAATTTTGTGAAGTGAAGCAGTAAAAGAAAAAACACTGAATACTACAGTGATCCTTTAGCATGGTATTCATTGTTTTCATAGAATATTCATTCTATCTAGCATGCAGCTATGTATATTTCACTGATTGAACATTATGGGTTGAATGACCATGAGCGTGCGCTAGCAGAGTACCCTACAGAGCTTTTAAACTTTATTCATTCGAAATGTGCAAATTTCCAAATCATGAAAAGCTATTATCCATTAGAGAGACTTACCAGCATCCCCCATTGAACTGAAAATACTCTCCGTGACACACATGATGGTATCTGTGGCCTGATCATAGCGACCAATAGGTTCTCCCCTGCTTGCAAACTGGCGGACATGCTGCAAGAGGTCATTCAGGGCTTGGCTGACAATGCTGGCAGCTGCACCAACCTGCTTCAGTAACTCAGTATCATCTGTGGCAGCCTGGCAGGCCCTCACGCAGTTCTCCACTGAACGGTCCACCAGTTTCCCTGCCTCAATCAGCTGTTCCTGGCACACCGGGGAGCTGATGGTGGGACTCACAACCTGCATGGAGAAGACAGACAAAACATTCAGAAAATGGCTTATTTGCAAATTTTCCAATTACCAGTAAGCAAAACATCTGCTGTATTAGAGGTTTTAATCCTTAACATATCTGTTTTCCCTAGACAGAAAGCCCTGTAGTGAGTATTCAGATAGGTAGCTTCACACATTTAAGTTAGGAATCTGGGCTGTGGATGTCATTAATCTTCACTTAGATGCAAGAACACAAGCCACCACCTTGTTTCATGCTTCTTCAGCAGCTGCTGACCTGAGCAATCACTTAACAGTGGTTCTGTAAGACAGGCATTCACCAAACTCCTCAAAAAAACCTAAGTACACTTAGCACACTTGTGTACTCTAGAGTTCCAAGTAAAATTAAATCTTAATTGGAATTGGTATTTTGTATAGCCTTCTCATACCAGCCTTCTGTTTGTTTAAATAAGTTACTCATCAAAAGCCACACAACACTATTTCTGAAGCTACAAGTAATAAACTCA
This sequence comes from Anser cygnoides, assembly GCF_040182565.1. NCBI lineage: Eukaryota > Metazoa > Chordata > Aves > Anseriformes > Anatidae > Anser > Anser cygnoides. Next base: position 15,096,821 of record NC_089883.1, read on the forward strand.
GTAATCTACAGATTAGAAACAACCCTTCCCCATTTTGACCAGGCCTATCCAGACAGTTTTTAGCAATGGGAAAACTGTGCATATCTTATAAGGAAAAAAAGGATGCCACTGGTCATCTAATTCTGTACTGAAGAAATTCACAGGCAGTAAGAACATCAAGTCGAGATAATGAAAATTCATACATATTCATTACAAAAAGCCCTTACAGCCAAAGATATAAGGTGAAAATATTGAAAATGTAATAGCTAAAATTGGCTATTAGTTTTATTTTAAGCCTCCTGGATGTTTCCGAATAGTTGAATACACATTCTCCAATCACAAGTAACCTTATGAAAACTGAATCTGCAGACTGAAAGCAGTTGCCAAAGTCAGTAGTGTGAATTGCTTTCATTAAATCAAAAAAGGCTACAAACAACGTAATGTTCCAAGTGTAGACTTGAGACTTTGCAATCTGATCAACTCTTTTGTACTTTTCTTATACTGAGAAACAATACTTGGCCAAAAGCAATGGACCCTATTAAAACAATTGGGCTACTATGAAACAATGCAAATATATTTAATATCAATGATTACTACGTTGATTTTAACTTCAGCATGAATACTAACTTTTAATTATTTGAATTTTAGATTAGGTGAATTCAGTGTAATTCTAGTCTTCATCAGAAAACTTGCACAGTTCCCCAGGCATGCTGTATTTCTAGGGTTTTTTTTTCTTAAAGTTACTATTTTGATCATTATCATCAGATGATCGATATTTTCTACAGAATCTCCCCTGGGGATTACAGCAGTACCTCACATCCTCTGGGCCGATATTCGATTGCCACTCTTCCGGGTGAGAATTTATTAATCATCAAGTTTGATATTGCACAAGCCTCCAACTACGATATTATGACAGTATATTGCCTGAACTACTGGAAACACACAGAAGCAATCTCATGAACACTGCTAGCCTCACCTTGGCACAAGCCACGAGCTGGGAAGTAGAGAGTGCACATTGTGTAGCAGCAGCAATGACCCTGTTCTGCAGGACTGTATCCTCAGCGACCTGTGCTACGTTCTTGGCCTTCAGCACTAACATGGCAGCAGCATTTGCAACAGCTTTGGCCAGACTCATTAGAACATCCTGATAAAATAAACAGAAAAAAATCAGTATTATAAGCTAATAGTATATACTTTGTTTATACAAGATCAAGTCTTCTCAAGGTAATTATATATATATATTATATATATATAAAACCCATGCATCAAAACATTTAAAAAAGTAAGCAAGGCAGCAAACATAGATACTACTGAGAAAACTTGACAATTTTCTACTCTCAGTAAAAATAATCTGATATGTGCTATGGAGCGTTGGAGAAACCAGGTAAGGAAGAGGGATGGTTTATCATGCCTTCACGTCTTAAAAATACAATGAAAACCTGGTGTTTTCAGTTTCTGAAATTCAAATTTTCTGCCACAAAATTAAAAGTTACACATAAGTATACGGAATGTAGCATTTTAAGTGGTAAAACAGGAAGCTTTTTTTGTACTATTTAATTGCAGGAATTAATTCATGAGTGTTTTAACTTTTCACTTCCAAGGAATGTTTAGGTTCTTTCCTTTACCAAGGAAGAAAGCAGAGGGCTGCAATACATATATTAAACTAGGAATACAAACAGTAACTGATGAAACTTGCAGACAGGTTTACTAGTGAATAAAGTGTTAAAATGGCCTTTATTCCTACGAGTAGACATTTTTCATGACATGTCCTCCAGATTTCTACCTTCTGCTGTAGATTACTTCCCCTTGTTTCTGAGGGGAACCTTATCTTGGCACTGAGTGAAAAAGATGCATTTATAACAGAGCATTTAAGGACAACAGTTTTAAACTGCTAATAGGTTATTATGTGATTAAGCCAAACAGGCATTATGCTTTGACATCTGATAATACTAATCACCTTAAAGAATTTACTTTTGTAATACGAAAATTTTCTCCTCATCAGTTTGCCAGAAAGTTTTGTACACATGCATACATATACACACAGTAAACATATACATTTAATGAGAAGAAATACTCATTGTTTATTAATCTTCATAAATACATAAATTCAATAGGTTTAGTAGTTTGCAAAAACAGGGAAACACAAGGAAGGGCAAGAACTGAAGTTGCCTGCATGCAAGTGCAAATTTTAATCCCATAAAATCCCTGTGTCTTACAGGGCAAGCAAGGATCTGACTAGTACGTATATACTATGAGCCATGCATTCTCAACACAGGGGGAGTATAGCACAAACAGCTTTCCATGGAGCAAGAAACCATCTGTATGATGTATAGAATGAAGGAGTTTCTACAAAAACGGCATTCTATGATCATATAATTAAAATAGTTTCACAATGGATTAACCTCAATTACCATTGAGCAATCTCAAATCTAACATTTCCAAATCACACTTGGCAAAGCCTGGTTTGATGCAATGGCCTCCTCATTATTAATCTACACAGCTCTGGCAAAGACAAGCAACCCCCTCATTACCTGGAACCTTTCATCTGTTTCATTCTCTCCAATCTGTCTCAGTAGCTCCCCACTTGCTTGCCCAATGCTTCCAGCTGCAGTCAAAACTGTCTGTCGAGGCTGGAAAAATAATTGTGGAAAATAAATTCAAAGACAACATGCTTTATTTAAACATCGGATTTCTTCAAGAAGCCTCTGCATTAGCATGCAGTCAAAATGATTAAAAAATTAAACCAAAAATACTTTGGAAAAATCTTTTCTATATACACAGCTGGATTATTTTGCAAGTTTCATCTGTAGTGCTCCCTGAGAATGTGTGAAGAACTTTGAAGAATCTGAATAGACATTATTGCAGTAACTCCAAGGAAAATTAACGATGGACAGCCAATAGGCCAACTGATCTGAAACAGCAGCAGATTTCAGTCGTCTTCTTCAAAACAAATATCTCCTTTATGCTGAGTCTGTTTCGTCTGTGGCAGTAATTTGTGAGTGAACTTCCTTGTCCTTCTCTCGACCCATGAACATTTTCCCCCCATCATATTTTCTCAGAATGTCCTTTTGAGGAGAGGGAGTAAGACAGCAGCATGGTGGTGCTTAGCTGCCCATCAGTGTTAAATCACCACACTCACCTCCCCTGAGGTAGGTTGCACAGCCTTCAGCAAGTCTGAGACAGCACTGGCTAATGTTCGAGCAGCTTTCAGGAGGTCCTCTCCACTTCCGACTTCATCATCCATGAGAGCAGCAAGCAGTTTTACACCTTTAGACATCTCAGTGAGGTTGGAGGAGATGGTTGTAATTGCACATCCCACAGCAGTATAGTCTGTGTCAACTGGGTCACCTGCAGAACAAATGTTTTTTCTGAGCAGAATGCTTCAGTGGTTAAAAGGGAAAATGAGGTAGCCACCACAGGCTACACTCTGGTGAGAGATAACAGATACATTTAAGGATGGCCAAGAAATGTCTACTAAGTAATTTCAGTGTCATTTAAAAATTAAGGTCAGCTATCACTTTTCCATTCTCCACATTTCTCTTCTAATAGAATTTCTCTTCATCCAATGCAATTTGCTGACAAGTCCACAGTTTGAGCTATTTTCCCAGTTTCAACCTTGAAAGAACCCAAGGTCACATGGTATTAACCCCTTTAGGTCACTCACAGCTCCTTCAACCTGTAATTTGCCAAAGCAAAACCACTGTCAATAAACATCTGTAACCTCTAACAACTGTCAAACAATTAATGCTTTTCAGGGTAACCTTGCAGAGACTGCTTTGTTGAATAAGCAAGCTATACTTTTCATCAACAGTAGTAACTTTAATGTTAGAGATGATAAATTGAATATAAGAAAATTGTGTTGAGAGGGACATAAAGCTTCTTTTGCATGCCAATGCACTCAACTATTGGACTATTTTGAAGAAAATTTCTCCCCAGCCCCCTCATAATCTGTCCCTATGATACCTGAATTAGACTGATAAATAATTAGGAAACTGCAAGAAAGTCCTTCCTTTTGAAATTTACCTGCCGTAAGGTTAACAACAGATGCAGTTCCTGCAGTGATAGCATCAACCTGAGAGTGTATTTCATGTTTTGATTCATCAACCTTGTTCTGAACCCATACTCTTGATGCCTAAAGAGCAACAACAAAAACAAGAATGAAGGACTGCAGCAAGGTTCTGTAAGACGAAATCCTGTATTAATCTCTCGTTCCTTCATCAATCTTTTAAAATGAAACAGAGGACAACTACTAAGCCTTTAAAGAGAAAAAAATAAAGCAAACATTCTCTTTTGCTGAGTCTCTCACTACAGAATTGCTGTTAGTCCAACAGCTGCCCTTTTAAGGTGAATACCATAACCAGTGCATCATCAAGGATGATGATTCTTGACTGACAGTCCCGCATGAACAGTAGTTTATTGATCTGTCCTTCTACCTCAGCCTGGATCAGATGCGACAGAATCATATTTTGTTCTTTTTTCATTTGTTCATATTTTTCAGGTGTCTGGGAGACAGTCACTCTCATCACAAATATTGCTTACAGTTTGCTTTTACTTGTACATACGCACATGAAATAAATAGAATTATGGACACAGTTATGCAAGGAAGTTTGCTGTAACTAATCTCAGAAGATTGATGAAAGTGAGATGGAGCAGCGTATATGAATTCCTTACAGCAAGCACAAACATTGTTTTTTTAATCTAATTTAGGAAGCTTTACGGATACCACTTCACCTCCAGGGACAATTATTAAACTGATCTGCAAACACCCCAAAATATTAAGATTCATTTCTATGGGGACTAGAAAAACTCACCATGTCCTGCCCTAGAGGTGGAAGGTTATCAACTTCACTGAGGTCGGCTTGCGCTTGTTGAACAGCATGCATGCTCGTGTTAATAGTTCCCATCAAGGCCTGCTGAGCTGAGGTCTGAAAGTCAGAACAAGGAAACGGCTGTGTGTTGTGTTCCAGATGGCAATTCCAGCAGGTGTTGTTACTTAGGCATTAAAAGATGGTGAGTGACAACAATTACACCCGGCCATTTCAGACAGCTAGCATTTCCCTCGTGCAGTCAGGAAAGCAGCTTAAGCTCACTGAAACTCCTCTCTCATAGTCTTGATTCTGCCCAAGCCACTTTACACTCCTCTATACTTACACACGTGTAAGATGTTGAACATTCACAGATCAAACAGTGCCCAACAGACACTCACAAATCACCGAGCTGTCTTACTGACTTGCAACCTGCATACTGAACTGTACAGGACTGACTTCCTGGAACAGCCTACAAATGTTACAAAGAAAAATTCTAAAACTAAATTACCATCAATATGCATAAGCTAATGAAAAATTGAAGAGTTTTAAGTGAGACAGGAGAGCCATCTCCATAGAGCGCCCATGGCAAGGTCTTGGCAGGGAAAGCTACAGGGGTGGCCTCTGAGTTCAAGGCCAGGGGCTGCCCTGTGCTGAGTGCAGCTGGTTCCAGCTGACTCCACAATGGACCTACTACAGGACACAGCTGAGCCCAGCAAACAAGCTGGAGGTGCTTCTGGGAGTGCACAGTTTAGAAAGAGCACGTGGACTCCTCACCACATGGCAGTGAAGGCTAGGAGGGAGAAGTGCAACAACCCTGCAAACACCAGTGCCAGAAGAAGGATGGGAAGGTGCTGGAGCAGAGGTTCCTCTGCAGCCTGCGGGAGAGACCATGCCAGAGCAGATATCCGACAATGCAGCAAGTGGACATTCCCTGAAGGAAACTACAGCCTGTGGAGAGCCCACAATGGAGCAGGGTCTCCCTCCAGGAACTGCAGGCCCATGGAGGTCCCACGCTGGAGCACCTAGCTTTAGCTGATCCCACCTTTAGCTGGAGCTGAAGGACTGCAGCCCATGGGGGAAAACCCATGCTGTATCAGGGGAAAAGTGTGAGAAAGAAGCAGCAGCAGAGAGGAATTACTATGGAGTGACCACTTGTGGGTGGGAGGAGGAGGTAGAGTAGTCAGGAATGAAGAAATGAAGTTGAGTTTGTGGGGAAAAAAAGGAGGTATCAGTGTGGTAAAGGTGTTTTAGTTTTTGGTCTTCGTTTCTTACCATCCAACTCTATTTTAACCAGTATTAAATTAATTTTCACCAAGTAAAGTCCATTTTGCTCATGATGGTAAATTGTTATCTCCATGCTTTTATCTCAACCCACATTGAAATAAAAAGCTTTGTCTTATTTTCTCCTCCTGTCTGGTTGAGGAGGGGTAATCAAAGAATCTGGCAGCCACTAAAGTCAACCCACTAGACATACCACACTTCTAGTGATATTTCATGAGCTTAAGCACTGAGTATACTCTCTATAGCCTATTTAGGCCTTTTGGTAGTGTTAAATTTAAATGAGAAAACTCAGCACCAGGTTTAAGCCGTCTAGAAACATCTAAATTGTAGACTAGTGACAAGCTAAAAATGAGCTTTTTCCCTAAAATTGCTTACTTTTGCCAATCTTCAACATGCTTTTTTTCCCCTAACCCTTGAATACTGGTTTAACTACTTAGAAGCAAAGGAAAGGGTGGAAGAGCTGTTGTTAAGACAAATGAGCAAGTCATTGAAAATGTGATAACCTAAGTATTTCAGCTCAAAAAGTGTTCAGTAAGACAGCCAGGACACCACACTCTACACTTAGCAACATGGAAAACATCCTGTTTCTGACAACTTGCAGCACCAATAAGTTTCAAATGCTATTACAAAACAAGGAGGTTCCTCACAAGCGGGGGCATATGTCCTCTGTGCATCTGACCAATGGTGACCTGTTGCTGGGGAGAAGGCATGATGCCGATGTTGAAAGTTTCTGGGCCACTGGACCCTGAACGCATAACAGCTGGTAGTGCCACAGAGCCATGCTCTACCTTCCCTGTTCGGTTGAACTGCTGCTGCAAGATGGTGGACCTAAAAAAAAATATATTTTTTATATGTATATATAATAAAATAGAAAAATGCAATACAAAACTAGTCATCTCCTGCAAGTCCTGCCAGATGTTCTTCCTTTAGGATTTTAAACTGCATTTCATAATATTTGGAGAAGCTGGAGAAGTTTTAACAGTCTTTTCTACCAAGCATTTTCTAACATTCTAGAGAAAATGTACGTGCCACTTTTGACAGATCAAATATTAATAGCACTAACAAGCAGGCAGCAAGGAAAGAAGGTACAGTTTTGGTATATGTGGTACAATAGATTTACCCCTCTAACATGCCTTACAGACCGAACAGGGTTTATGACATAACAGGCTGCTTTGTTTCAGCTGTGATATAGGCTGATGAATAGAAAATAGAAGCATCAACCCTCTGAAGATATTTTTTGCAAGCAAGCCCGATGTTTGGGATAAAAACTAAATTTTTTTTCTCTCCTCTTTATACACATATACACACAAAATGCTTGCTAATAATCTGGAAGCCTGTAATATTACAGACTGGGAGGTAGGATGCTTTCAAGAATAATGAAGTCATTGTCATCCATAGTCACTATCTCCTTTGCCAGATGTAACACTCTTATTTAAATAGGATTCCAGCTTTAACAGCTAGAGGTATTGACAGGACTTCTAGCTTTAGCAGCAGCAATCTGCTGGAGAAAAAAGTAGTTTTAATTATGGAGAATCTTGTAATCATTTATTACAATCTTTGGGCTTCGCTGCACAGCACTTAACTAATACAGTATATTCTGGAAGTAACTTGGAAAGGGCAATGTTGAAAGCAAACATCTGAACATGCGTGTCTCATCAATAGTTGAAATTTCACATGAGGCCAAATGAAGTATCTAACCCGTTCATATCCACTGAACCACATGTTGAACAATAAATCAGACTTTTACATATATAATGCAGACGCTGTCATCCTTAAAGTACAAACACGAGACTTGAGGGGCTCATTACAGCTTAAAATATCAAACCTGCTTCTATTTCTTCACAGCAAGGAAAGACTGAATATTTGTTTCCAAGAGTATGTCCATCTCTGCAGTTGTACTTTTTGCTATGTTCAATTACTTTCCCATCAGAACCATCGCCTGACCTACTAGAGCCAAAACCTTACCTTGAACCACACCACACATCTGACTGGTTTGTCTAAAGTGGTTTGGTGTAATAAGCCAGTTCTGTTAATGACACAGTGTACAATTAAACTGCCAGGAGTCAAATTCTGCAGGAAACCATGGACCTAGAAAGACAAGTAACTAAGATCTTGCAAATCCTAGGTGTTTGTATGAAGATCAAAAAACTAATACAATATTTTCAGCTTTTTTTTTTTTTTTTTTTCATCTTATTGACTTACAGCCTGAACTCCATTGTTAAAGAGTCAAGTTACCACAAATTGGTACCACTGCTGGTTGCCCTAACCAGCACTCTTAAGACAGAAAAGCCTGCTCTGCAATCCTAGGATGAAGCTGGAAGTCTACAGAACTGTCTCTTGAGATAGTGCTTCCTTCTGTTAAACTACCCTGTAGAAAATCATTTTTAAAAAGTAATAACTATACTTTTTATAGTTATTACTATATTTAATAATAACCATACTTTGAGGGATGAAGAAACTGCCATAGCTAAAAGGTAACTTAAATAAAAAGCATTTCCACTCACTTCTTTGGTGAAACAGATTCTTCCAACATTGTTGATTCCTCATCGCCTTCAAGACCAAATCTATCTTTACTTTGTTTCTAGAGAAAAAACAAACAAAGTTGAATATCTGGCTTTTTGCTTTCTCTCCAGCATTTTCTTGCCATTTATCAGAAATCTAGTCAAAAAAGTCTTGTCCAGTACTCAACACCATGGCTACTTTTTTTTTCTTTTTTTTTTTTGGGGGGGGGGGGGGGGGGGGGGGCGGGGGGGGGATGTTTTTGGCAGAGTGTAACAATATAGTCTCAGCTGTGGAAGAGGAGCTGTTGCTCTTCAGCATCTAACAGACCAAGTTCTATGCCTTGGAAAATTCAGTGCATAAAAGAAGAAAGCCTATCACAACTGGCAATGAAAGCAAACTTGAGGCTTTTTTTGAACAAACGGGTATAAATAAAGTGCTGAGATTAACGTCTTTACCTCTCAGGAGAAACTGTCTCCTCACTGGAGACAGTGATATGCAACAACAGCAAACTACAGCACAGACAGGACACATGCCAACCACTAAAACCCCCTACTCTTCTGACTCAGGAACAGCAGACTAACTCAGCCAACTAGAACTCAGCTACAAGCCATCTTTAGCATCCTAAAATGTCACTATAAGGTGCTACCTACCTTTAGGAAACACATATCCATAAGAAAGAGAGTATGTTTAACATGGTACCAAGCCCTTTTACCATATATTTCATATATCTGGACAGTCTGTGCATCTGCCTTTGAGACTTTTTTTTTTTTTATAATAACATAAAGGAGGCAAATGTACACAAGGGAACTACAATGAGAAAAAAACAGGAAACTACAAGCAGTTATAAAAGCAGAGCCTTGTAAAAGCAGTCCATTGCCTCCAGTGACCAAGTGCAGTTTGCTTTCCACCTTGTTACGTGACTTGAATACTCAGCAGACAACAAGAGGGAAACACCCACTATGATCTTAGGTACATTTAACAGGAACTTTTCATGCATGTCCATACATACACGTACCCCAGCTTTCTCTGCACAAGTCCTTACCGTAATAATTTGAGTTTAAGCATGACCCACTTATTTCTAGTTAAGATTGTGTCTTACTTCCAGATTAGTGTGAAGTAAAAAGTAAATAAAAAAACAAGTAAAAGCTACTCAGGTTCAGGATTCCCTGTCAACTGTTTAACAACTTATTACTAAAACTGCAGGACTGCAGGACAAGAGTTTGTGTGGTTTTTTTTCATTTTTTTTTTGGTGCATGGGTGTGCGCTTTTTTAATTTAATACTTTAATAATACTTCAGCAGGGGAAAAAATGTATCCCTAATCCACACCAGAGCAAATGAGTTGAAATAGTCCAAAACACATCAAAAATAACATTAAGCAACTGAGAGGGATGACCCATACTTTTGAGTCATGCATCAATGAGCAAAGTTGAGCTCAACAACCGGAAACTGTGTGCTTTTCACATGCATCATGAAGCATCATGGGTGTTTATTACTTAACCTGTTCGTATTTCATCCATTTTACAATCTGCTGACACAACCAGCTTAAAAGAAGAAATCGAACGGAAAGGGGTGGAAATACGCACATCTATACTATCAAGGTGGAAAAGCTGCTTTTGTTTTGAATTAGAAAGCAAAGCTAATTGTGAAGCTTGAGAGCTAGAATCAAGTTTTAAACCATCTATAGAAGGCTGTCATTTCTTTAACACATTAAGTGAGATCAACAGCCTCAGAGAAAAAGGCAAGTACTTTGATGAATTCTGGCAATCCTCTTCAACCTCTGATTTCACAACAGTTGATGTTACACCCCACACTGTTTGCATGAACAAAGGCCAAAAATTCTCCTGAGCTGCTTAGCTTTCTGTCTTTCTTTAATAGTAAAGATCTGTTAGAGCAAATTATTGAGATTCAAACAAACTGCATCAAGTATAATCTTGTCAAGAAGCAAAAAGTGCTATTTGAAAAACTTGGCTTTTGTACACAACATGCTCAGAATAAAATCTTTCAGCTTCATATTTGTTGGCAAAATAGGTCTTTTTTGCTGTTGTGTTCATTTACTTTTAAATATTTTTTTCTGCAGGTGCTTATCAGCCTCTACTCTCTTAATATTTTGCTAAAAAGCGTTTCTAATAGTCTGGCGCCTTTACAAACACCAGTTTCCTCCCTCTCTCTCTGCAGAAGTGAAATATAAATCTTTGCTTTACTGACCACAGTATTTATTAAGCAATATGCCAAAAATTACTTTTTTCTTTACTTTTGCCAAAATACCACCTTGGCTTTGATGCAGTGTATGCAGCAGACAGAAGACAACTACTACATAGTCTTTAACGTAGTTTTGAAGGCTGCTACCATGTGATCATTTCCTCCCATCTAACTCACCATTTTGATCCATAGCTTAAAGCCCACAGTTGAAAAGACAACTTTTGTCTGTTCTATGGATATACACTCATAACCAGCTGTTCATCTTCCAGATGGACAAGCAAAGCCCAAGCATTCTGTATTGAGCCTAACTACTGTAGTTAACAGCCTTGATATTTTTCAGAAACAATCACTGAGGTTGAACTGAAAGAGCTTACGATACTTAAAAGTAAATAACATCAAGACACTAGATAATACTGACTTTATGAGAGGAAAAAACTGCAGCTTGCACATATTCAAGCTTTTGCACTGCTGTACAGTCATTTTACTGCATTTTTACTAGATGTCATCCCAATATTATACCTTCTTCAGGATGATATCAATATAACCTGCAATTAACTGAGAGATCTGCTCTCCTTCAGTGGTCTGTACTGAGTAATAGCTTTCCTGATATTCACCAAAATCCTGAAAGAAAAAAAAAAAGAAAAATTAACTCTTGGCAAATGAAAGATAAACAAGCAGCGTCAAATGTGGGATTAATTCTCATTTTAAAGTTGTTTGTATAGGCATATTTTTTTATATCCAACAATAATTGAAACTACTCCAAGATTCTAAACCACAGTATATAGGGGGGTAAGGAAGGAGAGAGGAAGGATACTTTTTATGTCTGCTTCACAGAAGAATCACAAACTGAAATACCAGAGGACCAACAAATATTTAGTCTGACTTCATCAAACTTAGTCACCAAATAATGGAGAAAATTCTAAAGAATTGTATTCTAAAGCATAATCAACTATATCAATGGAAATTAAATGCATATTATTAAAGTGAATATCAGCTGCTAGTCACTGCCTCTTACTCTAGCACATTAAACAACCTTTTTTATATCCAGGATACTCTTTTTGCAGTGGATTCCTACGGATCAATTAACAACACACATCATATTCATGAGAGTTCTTTAAATTCATAATTATCAAATGTTTTCATGACAATATAACTTTGCTTATGTTCATATCCTGCGAGTCACAACTTGCATTTTGAATGAAACCCTGTGATTGATTAAGCAGGTTTTAATGGTATTTTTCATAACAGCACCAGTTCCAAGGTACATAAGGGATTTAAACACTGCTTTTGGGAAAATGGTCTGTCTAGAAACATCAGAATACAGACTGACCATAGACACCAAGATAAGCCAATTTAACACTTTAGGACTTCGCAGCTCTACTTAATTCTAGAGAATTCCAGATAGAAGAGGTTGTATTAAAAAAAATGGTGAGACTACAAGTCCATCTTCCTTTCTCCACATCACATGGATTCCTCTTCCTTCTCAAGATGTACAGAAAGATTACCAGAGTAAAGCTTTTAGGTGAGGCAGCCCAGCGTTTCACAGTTGTCAGTGGCCATTCTTGTAACACTTCCTTGGTCTTCTCATCCACACGCATCACTGAGTCTTTGGTGACCCCCAGTAAGCGAGGAACCAGCTTGTTTTTGCCTTTCATTTTTTCCTGTAACGGGGTGTGAAAGTTTGTTTTTCATTAAAGCGCAGCATGCCAGAGGAGAAAGGGGAAAAAAAGTCATGATACACTGAAAAAGGGTAAAAATAGCATGCAGATGAGGACAATTTAAGCCTCAAGGCTCAGTTTTTCTGGTCATATCAAGTCATTTTCAAGCAATGCATTAACATCAAGTTTTTGTCTTTACATGATTTTTACTACGCAGTTCATAAGACGCTCCCTTTTCTCCCTCCCCCAGCAAATAGGAGCATTTTAGGGAAAGAATTGTTGGAAGTAACTTTAAAAAACAAAAACACAAGAAGACAGTCTTTCCAGAGACAAGCCTTTAAAGTAACACCATATTAGAGAAGCAGAACAGGAAATTGGCATCAGAAGGACTGAAAACTTGCCATCAGTTTTTGCACTCAGACTCACCACTTCTCCAAAAAATTTCTGGAGAGGGAAAAAAAGAAAAGAAAGGACTGTTGGGGTTCACTTGGGCTGTAAATTAAGCAAGATCAGCCATAATTTGTCCCGTATTCTGGATTTGAAATTTTAGTTACTTTCAATCCACAAGAGCAGTCTAATCAAGGGGTAAGGAGAGGGTCAGTCTGCATGCTGTGAACTGCTCTGTCATAATTTGTTGGGCATTCCACCTCTTCATTTTTCTAAGGTTGCAGAGCACAAGCCCAAACTACTAATCTGCTACATAAACTATCATAAATAGAAATGAATCCACATCTCCCATTTCCCTCAATTTATGTAGACTGTAACGAATCAGTTCCTAGTTACAGTTGGCCATTTGATAGGCTTCAAAACAGACCAATTTGTCCTTTCAAACCAAGTTTCATGACAAAGTTAATTGTTTCAGTTACTGCTTGCTTTAAGTTATGACCAAAAAAAGCAAGATATTAATGAAAAATATAAAGATAGCCACGTTACTTTTTACCATACATGTTGCCTAGATTGTGTTAACAAATCCCTCCAAATTAATGGTTCTAAACATACATGCTTTTTAGTTTTAACATTTTAGTTACTGAACATGGCACACCATAACTTTAGTATAGTTTCCGAGATGAAACTTAATATATTAGCTGACAAAGTCAAGTTGAAATGTTTATTGCTTATGGTGCTTTATCTTATTCCAACTGTTTGCATTTTAAGGATTTACGCCCACAGCAAATTTTTTTTAAAAAAGTTTTCCAGAATATTTAGCTTTGTATTCCTAAATAACTGGATTAGAAGCTCCATAATTCAGATGTAGTAATGACAACTAATAAGCTTTTTTGTAATTCTTTATTACACTAATTTAATGATTGATACTATTTCAAGATGTCTATGAGCTACATACATTCTGTACAGTTGACACGAGCCTGTAACACTGAAAATAAATGTAGCTTCAGATGAAGTTGAAAACGTTTTTCTCAGTCAGGATGCTAGCTCAACAGCTCCTCTAGAGAGCTGAGACTGCTTTCTTCATTAAAGATGCTAATAAAACATTTTCCCTTAAAAGAAGGAAAAATAAAAGGTAATTATTTCAAAGGCTACTGTATGAATAGTATTAAGCTCTGCATGTTTTTTTCCTTTTATTTTCACCTATCTGCTTCACTAGAATTTCTCAGTGACTAAGTACTTTAGGAAAAGGCAACCTATTGATAAACAAAATTCAGAACTGTAACTGTGGCAAACTAAAAACCTTTGCCAAAATTTAGCCTTCTTTTAATTATGTGGTAACTAAATACTGAGGCACTAGTGCTTCAGTCCAGTTTTCGCAGCAGAACATCAGTATCTTGGTATCAAATTGTTTCAACGCCTTTAGATCACAGCCTTATGGTAAGGATTAAGAGAAATTAATCATGCAACTGATGAAGTTCTAGGTCGGATGCTGGCTTCAGCATGCAATTCATATTATCATTAAACTTTGAACAGAAGCAGCTTCAGAGCTTTTTTGTGAATGTTTTTATGAAGAAAGTACTTCGATGGTAATCAAAATTAAAAAAGAGAAGTGTCAATTTAAAGAAGTCAAATCAAGACTAAACTGTCTTTCTGGAATTCAGCATGAAAAGTATCAAAACTCAGATCACAATTCTCTCTTAGGTAGTCATTTCAACTGTTTTTCCTCCAGATGTTGCTTTCAGAAAAAAAAGCTTAAAAACAACTCTGACCTTTGATTAGTGGAAAACCTGTGGTAATACATAACCAACCATACAATATGGTCAGCAAGATCTGCATTACCTTAACAAGAAAAAAGGACACTCCATAGGTCCGCAGGGAGCGGGCTAACTTCACGTATTTCACTTTGGCTTCTATTTCAGTCATCTCACCACAGTTTTTGTGCTCCTGTAATGAGAGTTCAGTATCACTTAGACAGAAATAATACTCTTTCTGGAAACAAACAAAAATGGGGTGTTAGCTTTTCTCTGTTTAAGAATGTTTAGTTAATAATCATTCCAATTAAGACATTTGAAACAATACTGTGTAGAAATGTTAGTATGACTATATCCCTTAATTCCTCATCAAAAAATATAAACAACATGTGCAAATGAAACATTTTTCTTTGACCATCATCCATCTATTTGTGCCTCAGTCAAGCAGATTTAAACCATTTATGAAACAGTTTTAAATTATTGGTATTGCTGCTATGTGACACCATTATGTTTCACACAGTCAATGTCTACTTACTTGACTTAAATCATTTAAAACTCTCAGCACACACAATTTTTTCCAGGAAAAGAATATTTCTGCTTTGTACCCTAAACCTCCAACTCACTAAAGCCTCATGCTTTGTAATTGACCATTTGTCATCTCTTAAATGGATTTCCTGTAGCTTATTTATTTATTCATTTTGCCAGTTGCACCTTTATCCACATTTTTGCCATAAGCTGAAAAGAATTCTACAGGTGAGAAAGGAGCAATTATTTTTTTCTAGTAGTTCATTCTGAAATGTTCATCTAGGTGTACTAAAACTCCATTTTTATTATTTGAACAATTTACTCATTAGTAAATTTTCATACCTCTAACTAATGAGAATTACAAATACTACCTATTCAAACTTCATTTCAACATCTGCTCTCCTACTCTGCTGAAAACCCTGTCCTGAAGTCCTCCTGTTTAAATACTGTCTGTGGGTTTCTGTAGCACCCCTTATCTTCTCTTCACCATTGTCTTGTGAACTGCTGGTTACCACCTCCTTCGTGCTAATTAATGGCAGCAGGGGGAGCACCAGTAACATGGGAAACACTTGCCTACTACAGTTCACTCTTGTCAACACTCCACAGAGGAGCACTGGGAGAAGCAAGTGCAACTCCAAAAACCTTTTTGCATCCCAAGGACACAGACTAATCAGACCTCTCAAATTCAGTACAGAACAGAGTCAGGATCGCTGAAGAGCAAGAAGCCCGAACAGTCATTGCAGATGGAATATTTGGAGAAAGTCAGCTACCAAACTCAAGATGTAAGTTTTTCAAAGCATCAGTTTGCATATTCTGCCTTGCTGTTGTGTTATCCCCCATCATCTAGAGCCCTCAGTGATTAACTTCTCATCCATGCACTGAAGTATGTCAGGAACTGAAACTACTCAGATCACATTTGACGTAGGCAAATCATTTGCTATGAATCCCACAATGAATGAATCTTTTTTTGCTTGAAGTGCAATATCACTGCCACCAACTAAAGGTATACACGGGAAAGTGTTACACATCCTCTTTCATAAGATGTATTACAAGCTCTGGATAGAATAGGATTTACTGAGCTACAGAATTCCTACATTAGGAATGTAACAGACATAGAAAAGGATGTGACTTCACATGATTTCAAAATCACAGGTCACTGGTATGTCTTTCCAGAAACTGTACTATTTCAGCTGTTGACCTCAGATTTTTTCAGTTTAGATTACATTGCCAAATACACATATTAATCAGCACAGACATTTAGTGCATTTATAGTGCTTCAGCTTGGAGAACATTTCCAACAGTATCAGTACATTGGAGACTCAGCTGCTTTACATCTTTTACAACTGCATGACTCCCAGGCACACCACTGAATTCAAGCATTCGTTAGTAGAACTACATATTACTTGAAGTTCATGCCTGAATAATGAATGCATGAAAGGCCATGTGGAAGAAGTTAAAATGATTTTCCTAAATGTGCTTCTATTTTAGTACAAACACACATCCTTACATTTCAATGCAACTGAGAAAACGGACTTAAGAATATTAAATACTTTCTTTGTCCCCTTCAACAAAGTACACTGAATAGTCATCAGTGAAGAAAAAAGGATCAGGACAATAAATCTGCCGAAGAAAGGAAAAGGAAAAAAGGGGTGAAAAAGGGGGGGGGGGGGGGGAAAGAAAAAAAGGAAAACTGTCAGATTCTTCAAACCTGATTTTCTGGTAGTGATACAAGTCAAATATATAGAGATCACACACCTGTGAAAGAGAGATCATTTCTATTATAACAGAAATGAAACTGTAGTAAGTTTTTCAGCCTCACAATTACCTGAAATATTCTCTTTTCAGCCCCTCTTTGCTTGGTATATTCTTTAGGCAGGAATTCTTTTAGGCTAGAAAAAAAGAAAAGCAATACTACAGGTTAGTGGTGCCTTCTTGAGGACAGACTCTTTCCACACTCTATTGTTGGCATTATGTTCCCCAACATTCCCAAAGTGGGCATAAAATCTCTCTACAATCACTAAGTAGGGTAAGGTTAAGAGGATAATTGGCATAACAAAATAAAAAAACCACACTTAGCTATGTCCTCACATAATACCCTCTTCATGTTTTGAAAAGTCAGAAGTAAACAAAGTTGGGACACTTTCTATTGTTCATCTATATAATGTCTATTATTATATAGCTGCATTATAATGTCTATTAGCAGCTCAAAGGGGTTCACATTTAATCCACATACATTTGCTATAGTCTGAGAAATCAAAGCTT
This sequence comes from Anser cygnoides, assembly GCF_040182565.1. NCBI lineage: Eukaryota > Metazoa > Chordata > Aves > Anseriformes > Anatidae > Anser > Anser cygnoides. The sequence continues at coordinate 15,114,174 of NC_089883.1, forward strand.
AAGCCACTTAGGTGTCTGAGTCCAGACACTACTATTACTGTCCCGAAGCACTTTGATTCACTGACATGTGGGACACGGTTCTTCCTCTGCATGTTCCAAGAGGAGTTAAAACAAGTATTTTATTGAAAAACTGCAAAGCCTTTAAGTGGACACTTAATATCAGCCATTATGTCAAAAACAAAGTCACAAATAACTAGCCTTAATTTTTTATTTATTTTTTGCAGTACTCAAATACTAAGGTTTCAGAATATAAAGTAAACAAAACAAGTTCAGCCTCCCTGTTAAGTTCAGTGAAAGAATCTTTAAACACCTCACAAGACTGTCTAGCTGTATGTACCTCTTTTTCTTTGCAATTAAATTAGACTTTTATCTCAGCCAAACATCAACCCAACCTGAAGACTTATCAGCATCATGCATTAAAAAATGGCAGTTTTCTGGATTTTATCTTCCTATCTGCAACACTGAACTCTGATGAAATTATGCCATATATTCAGCAGTTCACCTTCAGTCTGAAGAAAATTCTGCCCTTCAAGAGAAGTTTTGGGTTTCTAACCTAAATTCAACATAAAAAAAAAAAAAACAGCACTTCCACAGATATATAAAAAAAATAAAATAATAAAAAAGAGGTTTCTAAGGATCCAGTATGACTGGAGGATTTTATCCTCATTTTGGTCTATTGAGTTTGAGTATACAAGCCCACTATTAACACAGAAACTACTAACATCACGAAAAGGTGCAGGTTTTGAGGAGGACATCTATTCCAGATTTCCTAAACAAGATTGGCAAAAAAATTGTCCCATCATTCCTCCCCCCCTGACTCCCTTCAAAGGAAGCCTGCCACTGCAGACAACAAACAAAAGAACTTCAAGACTGTCATGACTTTGTCACTCCTCAAAACCACTATCTAGTAGTTAAAATTTTCATTGTTATTGCCATAAAGCTCTAGCAATTCCAACCCAAGTAAGAGCAATTGCGCTTGCTAATCTGCCTTCCAGTGTTTCCGTAGTTGTGTCTCAACTGATTACATCTTAATTAAATCTCTTCTACAAAATGAATTCTATAGATAAAGTCTGAATACAGCTTATTATCCTAAAAAGCTAGCACATCTATTCTAAAAATAAAAAGCAAAACAAACAAACTAAACAGTGTTTTTACGCAGAATTTCATAGGTTCAAACCAGTTTGGTTACATTCACTTCTAAGAAAAACAAAAATAACTGAGTTGAATGCACTCTCATTCTAGCAGTGGATTTATACAGAAAAGGGATAATCATGCACTTCCAATTCTCATCTTTTATTAACTAAGTTAATTTTCTCAACTATTCTTAAGCAGACAAGCTATCGAGAACATCAGATTTTCAAGCATGTCTACTTATCTTGTTAGATAACATACACTTTAAGAAGCGATTGCTGAATAAACATTATTTGGAGCTTCTTGAGAAAAAGTTACATCTGCCAAGTGCCAATTGGCATACTTTTGTACGTGCAGCTGGCAGTTAGTTATGAGCTTTTTCCTTGTATGACCCTCCATTTTTCGATCAATAGAGAAGCAATCACCACAACTGAAAGGGTGAAATACTAGCTGCAGACAAATTATTTTGATGCTGCCCATAATATTTTCTTTATTTATGTTGCAACAAACAATGGCTTTACTTTATTTAACAGTTTGTGTAATAAGTTCACAAAACCACATGAAATATATTATTCATTTAGCCTTCTTTAAAATCTTTAATTACACATTGTAACAATGTGCAATGAACTCAGTTAATAAACATCTAATAGCAAGCTGTGTATATCTAACTTCATCTAATTTGAGTTACTCCTACAGTTCTTCAAAAATGATTATACCAAGTGCCAGCATATTGTTTTTCATTAGCATAAAGGTATATAGCACATCCTTGCAGAAGTTTTAGACAGTAAAATAGGCTATATTGTAAAAGTGAACTTAGTGGTCACCAAGCATGCTTAGAAATAAATGGCAGAGGCGAGCAAGTTTTAGCTGCTCCTTTCTTACCTACATACAAATTGTAAGATTTCTTTAATAGATATTCTCCATCAAATTTAAATGCGGAGTGCCTCTAGATGCAATGCAGAACTTTAGCTGTATGAGGAAGGGCTATTTAAGAGCTTTCACAATTTACTTTGGCATGAGCTCTAAGGAAATTCCAACAGTCAATATCAAAGGGTTAAGAAGACACAGGCAGTAATCTTCACCTGTGCCAAGAATGACTTATCAATGGCAAAAAAAGGATAAAAAGTAGCTCTGCACACAAACATACTGCAGACATAGCAAAGTAAGCCAAGCTGCTTTAAAATAATACTAAAATACGCTAGTACTATTCTGCTATATGCTGTTTTCTATATGAGCAGAGACTTTCATTTAAGGGAACCTGTAGGCATGTTCAGGGGCCAGCAGCTAGTGAATAAACACTTCAACAACAAGAAGTGTTTCCTGAAATGACAGGAGATGCACTCTTCAGTCAGCATTCATCTATACTATTTTTATATATTGCTCATAACAAGATAGGAGAGCTTGGCTTGATTAGACTCAACACAGAAGCATGAGATTTCACAAAAATACTGTCATGAAGGCTTAGTACAGCCAAACACATGTAAAGCTAAATCATAAGCATCTATACTTTAAAACAAAAAGCAATGACTAGGACCTTATGGTTCTCAAGTAGGCTTCTCCACAGAGAACAAAAAGGCAACAAGAATTACTTGTAAATCAGAAATGCGTAATTTCATGAAACTAGTTATATACGTGGACAGCAAGAGACTAGACTTGGTGGCCTGCAAGGCTCAATCCTCATGCAGTCAAAACCCATTTAAATTAAAATTATACGTTAAGTAGAAAAAACACCCTGCAGGAAAAAAAAAAAAAAAAAAAAAGAAAGCCAAGGTTATAGAATTTGAAATTCCAGTTCTATATTATTTCCACTGGACTAATGTTCCCTTTTCTAACATGCAGTTTGGTTATTTATACTTCTCACTCACATTAGCATATAAAGATACTGCACTTTCTGTGTAACATTTTATTCTGTGATGGACTTCCAACTAGCCAGCATTCTGTATAAAGCATAAACGTCATCCAACCAGCAGTTCTTGCTGAACATAAAATACAGTTATGATAGAGGATCGTAAAAAATAACTTTAAATTTAGAAGATCAAGAAGAATGCCTAAATAATGCCTGCCATCCTTGTTCTGTTAATTCTGTTAATTCTACTGCAGGCAAAACAATCAAAATTTGTAGAGAAATGGAACCTCTAAACGTCAGCCAAACTAAGTTTGCCCATCTGACAACAGGAAAGTAAAGCATGACAATCAAGGTTAAAGGATGGGTCTCCAGGCCAGGACTGATACAAAGAGCACAATACTAGATCTCCATTCATACAATGCCATGAGAGGGTGAATCCACACAACTAATTAACATCATTAAAAAGGTTAGAAAAATTCAATATCTACACACAACAGTATTAACTTCAGTAAAATGATTAAGTATCTTTCCATTCATGTGCTTTCCTATCAAATCAAACATCTGATATATACTAACATATACTTACTTCACAAATGGCATTACTAAATGCAGGCAGAAGATGACATCTGAGCAAGAACAAAGCTCCAGTTCTCCCTAACTCAATAACTCAGGAATAACAAAACTTCCAGTACGCTCAGTCTAATCAAGGATGCATATGACATGAGGATGGATACATTAAAGGAGAGGAGACTATTGGGTAACATGAACCTTGGCTTCCAGAGAAAGCAGAAAGGGCTTCCATGGACAACATTACCATGTGGTTGGAAAATCCAGTTGCATACCTAACTGGCACCCTAGGGGAAGCTGGCACCCTGTGTTGCCTAATAAGTCACTGTCAAATGTCCCCTCACAGCAGCTGGAATTGCTGATTTACGCAGTAAGACTCCTGGTTACAGAAAACACACAGGATCTGGCTACCACTAACTGGAATACTAATATGCTTTTAGGCTATGAAAACCTAACACTAGTTATACTTTAGGTCACCTGAATTTATAAGTTAACGTAAGTATTTACTCTAAAAATCCAGGTTTGTGTTTATGTTCTACATGAGGTCCAAACTGTATCTGCGCTTGAAAGCCTCCAAACTCGCAGGCCTTCTCAAAGGAGACAGGATGGGAGCCATTCAGAATGTCATCACGAGCCTATAAGAAATAAGCAAAGACATATCAGGGACATCCAAAAGAATTACTCCATCCCTGAAATTCATCAAGAGCTAAAACACAGGCCAAGAATCCAGCAACACACTTCTCTGTCTGAATGTCTTCATTATTCCATTGTGCATGTGTCTATGACTAATAAAATAAACAAAGGGATAGATTCTTCTCTGGTGAGTATCTACAGAGACATGCTAAAATCATGATTGTAACAACTGTTGTCAAAAAGACGATTTGATATACATTTCCTGTGGCATGTATATATCAAATACAACTTATATACATGTACACACACGTGTATGCATTCACACCCAACATAACTCTTATCTTACCACCTTGTAATAGCAGGGAAAACGATCTAACTTGCAAGTAAAAAAAAAAATTATTGTTACAGAAATAGTAAGAGGTGAAGGCAAACAGCATTTTCCTTCTTTTTGTTTACATTTTGTAGTCATAGAAGATGATGGATTTTATAGTTCTGGCATGGAAAGACTCATCTATCCATACAGAAAACAAGATAGTATCAGTGCATACTGTTGTAACAGTAATCTGGAAGAAGTATCTAATGGACATGAGAACAGCAGAGCGTGATAATCTTTTAAAACTCCTGAAAATTTAGTGCAGTCCCACAACCAATACCTTCTTATAATCATCTTAAAACCATTTTATAATTTGCCTCAGACCTTTAAAATGCAATTTAGAACAATCCTACTTGAATCAGCTTCAAGTATAACAACTGAGCATCCCGTTAAACATTCAATGGATTTTTTTCAACTAATAAAATCAACCCTAATGATTTCAAACTGAATTACAGCCAGCTACACTGGAGACTACAGTTAGAAACTATCTTCTGCAGAAAAACTCAAGTTTCCTAAGGTATAAGCATCTCTAACAATTCGGGGAACCTGCCTGGCTGGGCTCCCACTGTGTTAAATGATATGGTCCATCTCAAACAGGAAGCCCACCTGCTCTGTGCTGTTTATGTTGAATATTGTAAAGAAGGTGCAGAAGCAGCTCAGGCAGAAAGAGATAAGTGGAAAGCCAGCTGCAAGATTGAAATGAGATTCGACATTACAGAGAAAGCATCACCCATATTACAGAATGGGGAGGACTATACCTGATACCTGAAAACAATGATCTAAAGACAAGGCATTAGTGAACACATTTATTTATGTATTTAAGGAAACAAGAACAACATAAAAATCACTGTATTTTTGAATGTCCATTATTCGGTTGGAAGTATTGATTTTGAGCATCAAAGCCTCTACACTATCAAGAGTGCTAAACCAAAACCAAAACAAAACAAACACACACAATCCACATTCAGAACAAGAAGTTTAGAAGATCGAATACCTGAGCAACAACGGAGTCAGTTATTTAACACTTGTTTTTTTAATATTTTTCTTCTAATTAACCTATACAGGTTTCCTCAGGCAAGCTAGAACTGGTACTCCTGGTTCACATACTGTACCTGAACATAAAGCAAATTCAGTTGAACAGGATCTCTTGAATCTACATTCTGGTCTGAATAGAAGAACTTTCGTCTCAACAGTAACGTTTCATTTTCATCAACTCCTTGTTCTCTAAATGTTCGGCTATGATCTAGCCAATTTACTGCAACAGAACCAGACAGACAGAGTGTTTAATCTGCAGCATTGCCAGCGTTAATAGTTATTGAGAAAATCATACGACAACTGGCCTTCCCCTTGGAGGGGGACACCTAGCAAAAAAAAATTATTTTTCTTTATGTTTCTAGTCAGTGCTGATGGTTGCTACAAATGAGAATTTAATAACAGAACAGCACTGCTGAAGAAAAAGAGGAATTTACCCCATGGTGTAAAACACCATGAATACCATTGAAGCAGCAACCACAGCAAAAATAGTATTTCAATACTATATTCAGACCTTCAAAGCTGCATTGCAGTATTACTCGAAAGATTACCAAAACACCACCACCGAAACCAATTGCTTTGCTCACTTTTTTTATCCCTTAATACACTTTAAAACATCTTCCTTCCAGTAAAAGTTCATCTTAGTCCCCTGATGTTAAAACAAAGTAATTTTCATCATTTTGCATATAAAACAGATCAAATATTGTCTTAGTTCTTTGGCACACTCCATTTACACTTCAAAGACATAACCAGACACAACTTTAAACGGCTTTCAGTAGGCATCAGTAGTTAAATATCCAACTTGAATGAAGGGATAAAAAGGGTCATTATGGAAATAATCTTCCCTTCCCACTTTAAGTTATAACTCCACCACAAAAAAAAAAACAACAATATAAACACTTCAAAAGACATGCTATCTCTCATAGCTAGAGGCAACAATTTGTCTACTTAACTAAACTCAAAAATGCACAGTAGTAGATGACACCATATATGAACAGATGCAATACAGGTAGGGAACAAGTGAGTCATACTGAAGAAGCTAAAAATGCATTCCTGTATGGTTTTCTTGCCCTGTTCTGCAGAAAGGTAGTAGTGAAAGAATCATCCTGGAATTCACTACTCACAATCATCATCAGTATGAAGCTTTGCCTTCAATTTTTCCATTTTTCTTTCATCACGCAACAACGTCCTATCTTTCTTAAGTGTTCCTGTACTCTCTTCTTTCTTTTCTTCAATGCTCTCCTGGATTAAGGAATATTCCTCATAATTGGTTATTCCTGGAATTAGAAATAGATCCAGTGTTTGTAATAACAAAAATTTTATACGTTTAATACACAGATAAAATTATTTTCCATATATTAAAACACCAATGCTTCGTTACAAGTATAATGAAGATATTCCAGATGAAATGCAAACCAAAGCATGGGGAAAGGGATCCCAAGAATAATCTACAAGTTCTGCATTGAAGATGTTTCTCTAATGTTTGGCATTATTCTTCAAATATATCATATTTGAAGGTGCATTTCCCTTCGCGGATGCCTACAATTGCTTCCTGAGAACTGGGTGATTTCAGCTTGCCCACAATGTGCAGAAGAAACATGGCACAGCAGACTGAGGAATAAAAAACACGTGAGTAGAGTTCCAGAACTCTCAACTCTTCCTATGAATTTTGCATGAAACTGAATTGAAAAAAAATCAGTTCACAGGATTTAGTATATATGCTATGCCATTCTTATTTCTCTGTTCTCATCATCTTCCTCCACAGCATATTTATGTTATACAAGAAAGCAAATTAAATAAATGCTTGACCACATTCATGAAAATTAGTCAAACTAATTTTTAGAGCAAATTAATTGCAGCACATTGGAATCCAGCATAGAAGCATGCACACAGTTAAAATACACATTTTAATCTACCTTGAAAGTGAATTAAGCTAAATCTATCTCAGTCAAATTAAGATAATTAATTCTAAATGAGAATGAAGCAAGAGCTTAAGATCTTTTAAAGTAATCCATGTTGAATGCATGTTTATAGGTAAATTTGAGTTAGTTTCCTAAAATGTCTTTATTTAGATAAATATAAAAATAGACTATAACCAAAACGATACATTTTAGGCCAGCTGCTCTGGATGGTTTCCATATGTAGTTACACAAGTAACATGATATTGTGACTAAACCTAAATCGTAACATAGAAACCTAAGTTTAGGTGTATTTCAAGGTCAACAACTTCTATGTCATTAATATTTAGCGAAAATTTAGTTCTATTTTTCTACCACCTAGCAGGAAAGCTTGTATAAGAAGTAACACACACTGAAGAATTTAAAACAGTACTGTCAGATACCTGTGCCTTCAAATGTTAAATACTGAAGCTTAAGGATATAGATAATTCTTTACTGACTTTCAGAAGAAAGCATGGACAACAGCTTTCAAAAAAATGTTTGGTCACTGTTAATTGATAACATAATTTCAACAGTTTTCAACATGTGTCAACTTCTATCCAATAACACGCATGGCATCCTAAATTTCAAGATGTCAATACGGGAATAAACAAATAAATGTTCTTGAATATGTAGGTCCCAAAATCTTACCTATCCTGCTGCAAATGGTAACCAGCAATTCACCAACTGTTTTAGAATCATCCACCATGACTGTTTTCACTGAACCATCCAACATACGTATTTTCTGAGGTCTCTGTTTCTTTTTGTACTCCAATATATCCTATGAAGTAAACAATACTGTTTCTAAACGTTTAGGGAAACCACCACAAAACCAACTCTATAGGGTAGATTCCTGAAGCAAGATGCTCCCCCCCACATTTTTTTTTTTTTAGATGCATATATGCATCTTTGAAATGGATCAGTTTCAAGAAAAGACTCAAATTTCTCCTACCCCTCCAAACACTAAATATTGTTCCTGCTACTTGGGAAACAAGTTTTCTGAAAACATGTTGATGAACAAAGCAACAGACTTGTACCATACCCCATTTCTCAGCATGTAATAATCCAGCGTTCTTCCAGACTCCAACCATATACCTTTACGAGGATCTTCATCTGACAAGAACAATCCGTAGTCAGAGGCTGTGTAACAGAAAAGATGTTTCATTGAAAAATATAAAACCTCAAAAATCATCGTTTTATTCAAGATTATTCAGGTTCATGGTTAAGCTTCCATTATGTTTACCCCCCATTCTTAATGAACTAGTATGCCTTTATTTTTTTCTGTGCTTCAGAGAAATATTTAATTTAGCAGCAGATAGCAGGGTAGATCAGGCATTACAGAAGACTTGAACAAAAGCTTCACTAAATATGCACATTTCACATCCATTATGGATCATCTGTACTATATTTGTAATTAGTTCTCTCTAATAAGACCTTTTTAAAACGCTCATAGGTCCTGCTTAAAGACCTATATCCTTAGAGATCCAAAAATACAACCAGTTTGGATTTAATCATAGTATACCATTTTAAGCAGTAGTTGTATTTCAAAACATTGTTTTCAACCCTTAACATACTGAGCCTATGCTAAACATACAAATCTTTTTTTTGGTAGATGTTTCAGGTTTATAACTTGAAAAAGATAAGAGGTTTTCAGAATTATATTTGTAGTAACAATCTCAGAAAAAAAAAAAACGCATCTATTGAAGGCTAAGCAGAATCTATTGATTCCTTCGGAAACACAAGTAAACGGTAAAACTCTCGTGGCCACGGAAGAACAAATTCAGGCTTAAGCTTCAAAGCCTAGACTCCAGGTACACTAAATGAATACCATGACTGTCAGCTGAAGGACTACTAAAGCATGAAGAATTGATACACAGTACATGCTTAGACAAATCCACTATCACAAACAGAAAAGGCTACCTTTCTTCCGTTGCGCCTGCTCTAACTGTGGTCTTAAAGTTGAAGCTAATGCTTGTTTCCATAAAAGCTGGTCACCTGTGTGCACACAGTCTGTTACAACAGCCCAGTGAAGGGACAGTGCCCTCTTAATTTCAGCCATGTGATCACACCCTCTGATTAGAACCTCAAGTAAACATAGCCACAACTTTGGGACAGTGTTTCATCTTTAAGCGTATAATTCACATTTATTCAACAACATTTACATTAAACACAGTGTTATTTATGCAAAGATATAAAAACATAACTGAAAGATACCAACTTTTAAAGGAAAAACCCTTCCAAGAAACTGAGTAAGAACAACTTTTCCTACAGACCATACTTAAAAACTCTGCTGAAAAGGCAAGTGATCCATACAGAGATGTTTATGGACACAAATTCAGTACAGAATCAATTATATGAAATTTTAGAATCTGTGCCTATAAATAGCTTGTGACCTTTACAAGCACACAAAGGGCCTTTGCGCTGAGAGCAGAATTACCAAGGAAGCGTTGACTGCTCTACATTTCACTTCTGGGGAGCGCACCCTAGTAATGAAGTAACAGTAGCTGTGCAGCTTGCACATGAATATCACAGTCGCCTCTGTCCCAGCATGCAAGCTTGTTGGAGAAGTCAAAATTACATGGTTGATAGTAGAACTACAAGACAACATTTTCTGTTGTGCAGGAACTGGTTAGATCACTCTGTACTGCACCACTATGAGTTTTCCTAACGAACAGGCAAACAAATGTTTTAACAGCCACAAGGAAGGGGAAAGGATAAGTTGTTTTATATATATATTGTTATGCATTGCAACTTCAGAAAGGTGTTTAAAGTTTGCAATTGCACTGCAATCACATAAAAAAAAAACAACTTAAAAAACCTCAAGACAGTTCCCAGGCTTTTCTGAGATTTATGATATTCAGCGCTATTTATTACTTGGCTTCACTGAATACAACAGCTGTTCAAAATAACTGCCTTAGGAGATCAGTATATCAAGAACGCACAAGTTATATATCTGAAAAATAGAAGCTCTGTAACTAGACTTCCTAAGGGCTTCTGCAAAGGAGAAGCATTACTAAATAATACCAATATCATACATTACTGGATTTTATTTTTTTAAACAGTTGAGACAAGGTTTTCAGGAGACCTCTAATATTGGAAAGCTGTGCATAAAACTGTTCTAACAATTACATTCCAATGGCATTATACACAGTAGAGAACCAAATGATTCTGAAGAATCTGGATTTTTGAACAACTTTGGCTAAATTTAAAACAGATTTTCTGCCTGAGTGAACAAATATTTCAGTGTTTTCACATCTAATTTGCTCAATATGTACTGAGAGATTTGATTAATGAATAGCACCATTTTGAATATGGTGGGGTTTTTTTGTTTGTTTGTTTTTGCTCTTGTTGTTTGTTTTTAAACTTAAACAGTTTAAAGCATTTCCCTTTCTGCGTTTTGGAGATGTCCAACATTCTTTGGTAATCCACATTGTCCCTTTCTTTGCTGAGGCATCAAACAAGGTTACCCAGACCTTCCTAGAAAGCACAGCCACAAGCTTTGCTTTAAGATGATACCACAAAATCTGTTCTCCAATAACTTGGCCTTTCAGAGAACAGAGCAAGATTCAAAAAGGCTGGTGAATGTGTGCACACAGGGAAAACAATCCTTCAGCCAAACAAGCAGCTTACATAGAAAGTGAGAGTTTCAACAAAAAATGTTCCCATTGTAGAAAAAAATCTGTCTCACCACAAGAAGAAAGAATTCAGCTAACTTCAGCAACTTAAAAATCTGTTTCAACTCTGTGTCTTTTACTCCAGAGTCTTCTTTAAATTAAAACACAAGCCCTACAACCGTAAAGATAAATGAAGGAACACAACAGACCGTAAAAACAGCGTGGGTCTGTTTATTTTCAGTTCAGCCAGTGAATCGACTAAGGATAAATACAGGAACTCACCTTGTCCCATTTGAGCCTCTGGAACTCGTTCACGAATAACTCTGCAGGCATCATACACTGCAGTGGATGGTTCAAACTGCATCGTCTTCACTACATTGCATTGGCGGACACAGATCTTCAAGGAAAGTGCTACCATGGTGTTCAAAATCTTGCAAGTTTCTACTGAATTGTCTGAAAAAACAGTGATACATTATTGCTCAGAATTTTCCACTTAACTCTTTCATATGCTCAAACTGTTCATTGAAAAAAATTGAATGACTTTAAAAAAATGATACATTTTCAATAGCTCTATATACAGTCCCACTAGCATCCTCAAGCTAGAAACCATCCTCAAACAGATATTATTCTTGGCATACTGGAAATTCATTTTCAGAAGAGGTGTGTACACATTCCTAAAGGTTAATATTTTGTCTGAGATAAGACAAGATGCTGCATAAGAAAACAATATACTTATTGGGTATATCACCAACAGTAAGTATTTAGTAGTAACAGAAAAGCAACTGCATAATTTCCACTAAATCCATATTTCACTCTTCGATATGACAGATTTAATAACAAATACAAATTAGAGGTCAAATTTTCAATATGCAAAACTCAAATCAAAATGGTTATTTTTTCCTCCTCCTTTTTAAATCCTGACACATGGGAATCAGCGGGTACAGGAAGGAGTAGGTTGCTTTCCAAAGACAAAGGCTACATATTTTCAGATGAGGAAATTAACTGGTTCCCCCTAACGATGAACATGACTCTCACCATCCCTTTTTGTTAGAACATTTAGATTAGCTGGTAATAAACTGCTTAGAAAAACTACATTAAACAAAGCAGATTCTGAAGTATGCAATACTGTGTGTTCTTTTCAAGCCTGCATAAATCTACTAGATTTTTTTCTATCCTGTTATGCACCTACCCAGAGCTCCAAGAACAAGTTATTTTTCATTCCAGTTCTATTTCAGAAATGTCGTTGAATTTGACAATATTTGTCTACAAAAACAGGAAGATACAAATGATTTTTGTTTCATTTTGTAAATTGTCTGGGGTTTGTCTCAAGTGTCCTTCCTCACTGTCCTGACATTCCAAATCACACCTCCATCACTGGACTTTCCTTAGGGATCTTCAAAAATTCTTCAGAACTAAAACCCTTTCTGCATAAATGCAGAATCAACAAAATCTTAAAATGCTTTCTGCATAAACGCATGTGCATGTTTTTAAATAGGAGGGTGTGAGATGCTAAGGACTCAAATTAACTGCTGCTGATAATTTGAGGACACATTCCATTAGCTAAAAATTTAAAGGCCAGTTGTGCATCTTTTTACAGCCCAGATACTCAATTTGGCAAACTCACTTGAAGCAATAGGAAGGAACCACCATTTATATCTCAAGAGTGTTAAGAAAACAACACCAAAGCACCGAGCTTTATGACTGCACCCTTCTCCAAGGCACAGACAAATCATCTCTCTACTGATGCCATTTACGAGTAACTCTAGCTCTAAAATGTCACACTCCCACATATTACTGGGGCAGCCCACCCAGCTGCCTCTCAACAAGCTAAATCATTCTACTTTGTGTTTTTGTTTTTTTTTTTTATTACTTCCAGAACCACTTATTACCACCAGTATAAATTCTAGACAGTGCCAGATTTTCAGATTGACAATGGAAAAGAGGTCAGTGAGAGGAAAAATGTACAGGGAACATCGATGTATATACCTCAATGCTTTCTGAATCTATGAGTGCCTGATAAAAATCTGGATTTGAACCATTCTAGGCAAAGATATACATTTATTGACCTGACCTACTACCAAACACTCTTCTTTATTCTTATCCAAAAGGTCCTTACTTTCAGAAGTAATCATTCAGTACAGCAGCAGGTCAAAATAAATGCAGAAGGAAAAAGAAAACTCTGCAGTATTTCCACAGAGAATCACCGAAGTCAGGATTAGCTTAGTACTTAATCATTCATAAATAAGCAAACCCCAGAGCATCACGAAAACAAAAATATCCTAAGAAACCACAGGTTGGAGCAGTGTTCACCAGAAGGGTCCCTGGGAGAATTGTGTGTTCATGTGTATGTACATACACTGTTAAAAACAACTGGCACACTAACAGCTGGAAAATAGACACATCAGCTTGAAAAACAGCCTGAGCAAGTTGCTCAGAAAGCAACCCTAACTCACAAGCCACCTTTAAAACCTGGCTGTTGGCTCTGGTGCAGTACAGTGAGCCACAATTCCTGCTCCCTTCTCTGTCTGGAGAATGTGTTAGGGCAGGGACATTAAATGCAACCCTCTGGACTCTCCCTCTCTCATCATTGCTACTCCTCTTAAAAAGATTAAGAGAGAAAGTGACACCAGTGAGTACAAGTTCTAGAAAACATTTTCCAGAAAAAGCTGTCCTCTCCCCTTTGCTTTTTTATTGAGCCAAAGGTGAGGCTTGCAAGCCACTCACATTAAATAGAATATCCTGAGTTGGAAGGGACCTACAAGTATCATCTTAAAACTTGAGCTGTCTTGTCCATTAGAAAGTAACATGGATGTTGACCTTTTCCTGGATTTTTCAACTTTTCCATGAACGAGATGCAGTCTAGCTTTTGGTATGAATGCCTTTGGTTGAAGGGAAATATTCAGAAAAAAAATATAAATGCATTCAACAATCATCTTTTTAAAAAAAAGAGTAGAAACATGTAAAGATGTCTCCTCTCTTCTGCTAACATACACATTCAACTGAATCTGTATACTCAAATATTATAGCTAAATGAATATAATACAGTTGCACAGGCACATGGCACCACCTTCTCCAAGATCCATCTAGCCACCTTCTTTTAAGGTTAAAGTGAAACATCACCATGTCTAATGAAGTGATTCATGTTTCCTGGTAAGAAATACTAGACCAATGACTTAATAGTCATAAATTAGCACTTAGGTTGAAAGTTTCCTGACATACATAGAAATCCTTTATTATCAGCCCTGACAGTAGTCAGTGGGTCCTTGTGTAAGTTATGATGATGTATTATTATGCTTCTTAATTCTGAATCTTTATATCATGTCAGAAAACAAAATTTTCTTTTAAGGTGAAGGGTCACAAAGTAATGGCATGAAAATAGACACATTTACTTCCAACAGATAAGTTTTAAAAGTTTAATTAACCCTTTCATATGGATCACTCAAAAATGGATTTTTAAAAGGGCACGCTATGAGGAAACATTTAAATTCAGTGCAGTGCCTAATCTCCCTCTATGAATGGAGAAAAGGGGACAGAGAAAAGCCAAATGGTAAAGCTAGGCTATGAAATTTCAATAGGAAAGGTAAATATCTATGATAAAAGATATTCTGCTAAACTTGTTGTGATTTTGCAGTTTGTACTATTTCTTTTGTTAGGTTAGTATAAAATTAGCAAAACACAGCTTTTGGGCAGGATCTCACCAGTAAGATACAGAACACAGTAAGTTAGAACTTGGAAACAGCTTCACCAGTATGATCTCATCACATACTTGATAAGTTTAAAAACAAGGTGATGACCCATCGCTTCATATTTACACCAAAAAGCCCCTTCAAAATGCATTACATTGTTTCCTAGCTTGATAATATTTTCACTTTGTGGTTGTCCATTAGAAGAACCACCATAAAAACAACTTGTCCAAAGGAACCTCCAGAGGCAGTCTAGTTTAGTCCCTTTTACTGAAAAATGGTGCATCCCTATGGTGTCCCCGGCAGGTGCTTATTTTATCTATTCTTACAAAGCTCTGTTGAAATGGAGTCCACAACATCCACAGGGAAGCTACTCAATTGTTATTTTTACTAGTTTTTACATTTTACCACCACCTCACCTTGCAAGTTTTCAAACTAGGTCTTCCATGCTGCAAAAGAACCTTTCCCCCCCCCCCGCTCTACATACACAGACATGGCAAATTAATCCCTGTAGTCTTTAATACAATTTTACAAGTTATGAACCTGTTACCATGGCCTCCCAATGCCTTCTTGTTATTTTTTTTCCCTCTAGGTTCAAACACTACTCCTTAAAGAAGGAAGGACCTAAATATGCAATGGTCTAATCTCCCTTAAACTCAATGCTCCTGTTTTCAGAGATGCCAAAATATACTTTATTCCGAAAAGAGCTTACTAAAAGAGTCTATGAGTTATCAGCTTCCTTCAGCACTGTGTTCTCAAAAATCAGACGTGGGTATTCATGTGTCTACTTCAGATTAGCCTCAAACTAAACCTCCCCACCTGGCTTTCAGCAGTAACTGGGACAGGCAGTTTCCATCTCCTGGGTAACAGCCAAAATAAGAGAGCTGTTTTTCCTCAAAAGAAAAATGAACGTGGTTAAGAAAAAGGGCTGACACCATGGAGAAAAACAATGGAAAAAATCCTTCCATGTTCCCTTTAGCTTCTATACACTGATTCACACCACATTCAAGTATTTTTCTGTGCAACTAACAGACACTTTGTTTCTCTTCCCCAATATCACTTACTCTCTGGAGCAGGTGATCAAAAATCAAAGGATTCCTGGAAATCAAAAGTATTTTGGAAGCAATGTTTCACCTCGTACTAAATCTAATGCCCTGGAAGCACTGGAGTAGGCAATTTCTAAATCAGACTGTAACTGATCCGTGCTTGCAAGGCTGGAGATCGAAATAATAAGTTACAGTCCAGACAGCATGGGAAAGAGAGCAGCAGCTCGAAGTTCTTAAACAAGAGAATCATCACTGAGAGAACCCAGTACTGACAGGTATGTACCCACGTTCTGGGAAATCCCAACAAAACAAGAGTATAACCAGTGGTTGAATAAAGATGAGCAAGTGCCTATGCACCCACAGATATACCTTTGATAGATCATGACAATAAGAAAAAATATTTCCAACATACTAGAAAAGATAATACTGAAAAGTATGAGCTGAGAACGAGACAATATTAAGTTTCTTTGGAGTGAAGTAACATCAGGCTGTGGGGATGCCTGCCATTCCAGCCACAGTCCAGCACTGGTGTAACCACTACAACAGCCAGCTACCTTCCAGCTGCAGACATTAACAGCCCCTCTCAGAACTGCCAACATTTGTCTGCACAATCATGTTCACCCAGTTCTGATGCTTTTTTTCATGTGTTGGTCATCATGTTTTGAAGAGAATCTTCTCCTTAGTTTTGACAGAACTGGGTTATGGAGTGATTATATAAACGATATGCCAGATCATCCAAGACAGTAGTGATCTTCAGTAGAGGAAGAGAAGCACCATGTGGTAAAGTGATGATCACTGTCCCATTTGGGTCACCGAGAGACCAGCATGTCACCATAGCTGGCAGTCACTAACCTGGGAGGATAAAACTTGCAGCAGACACTGTACTTCCGTATGCAAAGCCTTACTTCAACTTTCAGCAGATATTATTTTATCCTTCCTCAAAGCCCCTTGCATAGACATGCATTCACACAACCACAGCTAGAACTAGGATGCTGGTACTGTTAAGCTACAATAGGTCTGGGTTTAGATGCAGATACATACTCAGTGAACAAGTAATCTCAGTGAACAAGTAATCTATTTTTCTTTTACATTTTTTTCCCACTAGAAGAATTTTTCTGAAATTCCCTAGAGAAAAATATATTTATATTATATATATACACACATATGCATGCATACACACAGTAAACATCCCTTCATCTCTTGAATTTTTTTTCAGTGAAAGTTTGAACATCAAATACATTTTCTATACTGAAAAAAAATGTAAGTATCTGTAGATCTGAACATTCTATTTTCCCTGAAGTAAGTTTGTAAAATGCTTTTCTATTGATTTACTTGTTTGATACAAAATAAGCAAGAAAAGTACAAAGTTAATGATGGACAACAAGTCACAAGATAGTAAGTCAAGCAAATGTTTGTTAACATTCCTTGAGAAATGTCTCCAAAGTAATAACAAGAAAGCTGAGTGTCAAAGCATACTCACCTTTTACTTCCACTGGCAATTCATTTCAAATTGCTTTCCCTCCTGGTGTCACATGACAAATACAGAAATTTCACATCACATTCCCTGAGAAGCTAAATGGTAACAGAGCCCAGCTCTGCTAGACTGAGAAGGTGGCACTGACACGAAAACTACCTCATCAGCTGCTGTGCAAAGAGATAGAGGGGGGAAGCATAATTATCTCAAGAAGCATTTTACAAGGACTCTCAAGAGACATATAACCCAAGATAAAAGGCTGTGCTTCTGAATATTAACAAGAACAGGAGTTTGCATCCTGTAATTCAAGCAAGAATTAACTATCATCAAGCTAAAAGCATACAACAAAACAGCAGAAGCATAGCTTATGAGAGCCACAAGAAGTGAGATTTACAGGGGTGATCATTTAGCAAACACTGATCTCCTTGAGCATTCACATACTTACCTGGCTTAATTTCTACCATTCCTACCCCAATGCTTGGGGTGTCTGACTGCTGATGAGGCAAGGACATGGTTTTTATATTTTGAGCTACACTGCTAAGCAAACAGAGAATGCAGACTTTTTTTTTTTTTAAACTATCTCAGCTTAATGCTATGATGAAATGAACATGACTTTGCTTCCATTTCACATCCTTGCCAATAGAATGCTTGAAGTAAAACAAGCCAAAACATCTGCATTTTTAAACCAAGCAAACATGGAACAGCTAACACTGATTATGGACATAGTCCATATTTGACACGTCAAAGTTGCCACTGCCAGTGCTATTGGTGAAAAACAACGCTCTGCTATGATTTAGCAGAAGTCGGTCTCCCCAGAGATGTGCCTTAACTTGTTCATTTAGGCTTGAGAAAATACAAATCTAGATTATGGGAGTATCAAAGTCTAAAAGCCTACATGTATACATGATAGTATAAGGCAAAGTTATGTATTTTTATATTAGACTAACTTAGTAAGACAACCCAGTGGGTCAGAAGGTCTCTATTCATCGCAGTACGCACCACCCTACTGCTGGCCCATGGCACGAGCAATACAGCACATGCTATATTTTCTACTAATCACAACAGTTGAACATCTAATTCTCCTGGAACATACCAAGCACTTCTTCAGTGGACTGCTACCTGCTAAAACCTTCTTAAGCAAAAGGTAATCAAAAACACAAACTGAGTTGTCCTTCTAGTTACATTTCTTATTTCCCAAATTATGAATGCAAATTGAAGTGTCATCTTTCACAATCAGTAACGACGGCACCACACGGCAGGCAGACAACTGTGCAGGCATTAAGATCAACAAAATATGTTTTACTACAAACTCACAGTGGCACTTAAACCAGTCGTTCGCCGTTGCCACCTTATGTAATTATCCTGTAAAAGCTCACACTTTCCAAAGAAGTCCACCCTCTCTATAGTGCTCCATTGCTGTCTGTTTGTAACTCATTTGTACCAGGCTGCTCTCAAAAGTGCTTAAGAGGTGCTATTTATATTTTTTCTTAGAACACTAGGCTGATTCTCCACCAGCTCATTGCAGAGCAGCTGACTAACCTGTGGGTTGCATGCCTGAAACATGGTCATATGGCACAGCAAGGCCTTTATCAAACTCCTTGATGGACAAGACACTGAAGATGCCATCACTGACCGGTTGCTTTCCCATTCCCCTGAGAACACTGTAGAGAGGTGCTTCAGGGAGAATTATCACTGATGTCCAAATATCACACACACGAATGCTGAACTAGAAGTTGTGTTTCATCAACAACTTTAGAAGGGAGCAGCATGCACTCTTCTGGCAGCCAGAAACAGAACAACAACAACAAAACAAAAGCAAAAAAAAAACCACTCTGTTTTGATCAAATAAGCTTAAAGGTGAAGGCAACAGCAGTAAACAAACTGCCCATTTCAAGTATTAACTTCTAGTCTCTGAGTACAAAGATATCAGCTTAGGGGTGTCCAAAAGAAAACAAAGTCTCAAGTACTACATGCTGTCTGGGGTGGCTAGTCAGAACTGTTTAAGCGTGAACAAGCAAACAAGAACTATAAGCCTTCCATCACTTATAATACAAGACACTTAACACTATTCCAAAGAACATTCTTTATTCTGTGTGTAAAATGTGCATTGACAGTTAAATGCAAGACCTTAAACATACCGTGCCCTAAGAAAAGCCCTACTCAGCCACAAGGCCTATATATACATACCACACATTCTGATAAAATAATAAAAAAAAAAGCTTACACTTATATGCTGTGAATTTTTGCTGAGATTTTTTTTTTTTAAAGATATCATCTAGTGTCCAAAACCAAGTCTTAAAAATAAGCCATTTGAAAACCAGTAAAATGAAGGTGAACTAGGACCACCTTTGGAATCATTAATAAGCATCAATCATGCTATTTGCGGTTCACACAGTCATACAGGAACATCATCTATTTTGTTCCGTATCCAGCAAGCAAGCACCTTCAAGCAAAATTATGTAAGAAACCAAAATATTCGACTCTAAGATTTGTTTATAGGACAGTCAGTTTATTAGCAATTCAACTAGTTTGCTTTCCAAGTCAAAAGGCATATTTGCTAACTCGCATGAATGTACCTTCAAGATGAAATATGAATTACAATGATATGGGAATATCACTGTTCTGAACAGAACCAGGGCAGCTTTTGGGCAACAGAAGCAAAGAGCTCGACTGAAACTAGTTATAACGTGGAAGTCATTAGCCTCAGGAGTAACAGCCTCTGACACAGCAGTCAACAACTCAACGCTTTGAAGAGGCCTTCCAGGCGCTTGCTCCTTTTTGGCAAGAACACCACAGAACAAAGTTGAAAACAGGGAATATGAGTTTCTGTTGAAGCCAGAAGAGGTGAAGCAACATGTCAATGTGACGCCCATCTATAAGAAGGGCCGGAGGGCAGACCCGGGGAACTATAGGCCTGTCAGTTTGACCTCAGTGCCGGGGAAGCTCATGGAGCAGATTATCTTGAGGGTCATCACGCGGCACTTGCAGGGCAAGCAGGCGATCAGGCCCAGTCAGCATGGGTTTATGAAAGGCAGGTCCTGCTTGACGAACCTGATCTCCTTCTATGACCAAGTGACGCGCTTGGTGGATGAGGGAAAGGCTGTGGACGTGGTCTACCTTGACCTCAGTAAGGCTTTTGACACCGTTCCCCACAACATTCTCCTTGAGAAACTGGCTGCTCGGGGCTTGGACTGGCGTACGCTTCGCTGGGTTAGAAACTGGCTGGATGGCCGGGCCCAGAGAGTTGTGGTGAATGGAGTCAAATCTGGTTGGAGGCCGGTCACTAGTGGAGTCCCCCAGGGCTCGGTACTGGGGCCAGTCCTCTTTAATATCTTTATTGATGATCTGGATGAGGGCGTCCAGTGCACCCTCAGTAAGTTTGCAGATGACACCAAGCTAAGTGCGTGTGTCGATCTGCTCGAGGGCAGGAAGGCTCTGCAGGAGGATCTGGATAGGCTGGAGCGATGGGCTGAGGTCAACTGCATGAAGTTCAACAAGGCCAAGTGCCGGGTCCTGCACCTGGGCTGCAACAACCCCAAGCAGAGCTACAGGCTGGGAGATGAGTGGCTGGAAAGCTGCCTGGCAGAGAAGGACCTGGGAGTATTGGTGGATAGTCGGCTGAATATGAGCCAGCAGTGTGCTCAGGTGGCCAAGAAGGCCAACGGCATCCTGGCCTGTATAAGAAGCAGTGTGGCCAGCAGGTCGAGGGAAGTGATTGTGCCCCTGTACTCGGCTCTGGTGAGGCCGCACCTCGAGTACTGTGTTCAGTTTTGGGCCCCTCGCTACAGGAAGGACATGGACGTGCTCGAGAGAGTCCAGAGAAGGGCGACCAAGCTTGTGCGGGGTCTGGAGAACAAGTCTTACGAGGAGCGGCTGAGGGAGCTGGGCTTGTTTAGCCTGGAGAAGAGGAGGCTCAGAGGCGACCTTATCGCACTCTACAGGTACCTTAAAGGAGGCTGTAGAGAGGTGGGGGTTGGTCTATTCTCCCACGTGCCTAGTGACAGGACGAGGGGGAATGGGCGAAAGTTGCGACAGGGGAGGTTTAGGTTGGATGTTAGGAAGTACTTCTTTACCGAAAGGGTTATTAAGCATTGGAACGGGCTGCCCAGGGAGGTGGTGGAGTCACCATCCCTGGAGGTCTTTAAAAGACGTTTAGATGTAGAGCTTAGGGATATGGTTTAGTGGAGTACTTAGTGTTAGGTCGGAGGTTGGACTCGATGATCTTGAGGTCTCTTCCAACCTAGAGAAATCTGTGAATCTGTGAATCTGTAAACATCCTTTTGCTAGGTTCCTCTCTAAATCAAGTGCTTCCATTGTAGAGATAAGCCCTTTTAAGAGGGTCCCTTGGGAGGATAGCAATAAACATCTTCACAGGCGTCAAGAGCAAAATTTACACAATACCTGAGATACAGATGTATTTTATTTATTTAAGCAAAACGTAACTGCTTGAAAGGATTATCTATATCCATCAAAAGAGCAGAAAGTTGCTTACACTCAGACAGTTAAACAGTTTTGAATATATTTCTGGTAATTTAAGAGCATGCATGTAAATTAAATAGCATAGAGAGAATAAATGAAGATAAAAATAGCTTTTCTGTGGAAGAGTTAAGCCAATATAAGACTGATTTTTCCAAAGCAGCAGATTATTTTAAGCATTTCATCCAGATTCGAAATCACACTGGCAACAATAATAGGTCAAACTACCAACTAGGCTGTTTAATCCAGGCTTGCAGACTTCTGCATATTCGCTCCGTTTTCAAACAGTGAAATGATATCATATTTTGAAGGACAATTTTTTTTTTTAAATATTTTTATGCCCGAGTTTACAACCTTTAAGAGCATACTTGCTTTAAAGCATTGCTTCATTAATTCAAAGCAGCTACTCAAAGTTCCGGCTACGTCTGTCACTTCTTGGCAGCAACCCCCATGTAGGATGTGATAAACAACTTGACAGAGCTGTTAATTTAGTCATTAAGTGACACAGCTAGGATATGACCTACTGGGTTCATCTACTGTGGTCTAAGTATTACTCAGCATTTCCTTATTCTTTTTCAAGTGGCATATAGACACAGTATAGAACACGTCACTCATTTTACACCGCAATATATTCTGCCCATTCAAATGGAAAAAAAGGAATTGTTTTCTTTAGGCAGTGTATTGGCATTACATTGCTAATATCACCAAGTGGGTCTTTAGAATACTCTTTTTTTTTGCCTTATAATATTTAGTGGAAAATTCAATGCTTAGCCTATCACTACTTGAATCTACTTTCTTAATTCAGTTACGTTTCTACCTCTTAAGTGCTCTGTTCTTGATCCCACCTACTGTAATAATACCCCGACAATTTTTTCTCATGAGCAAACACAATTTGGAATCATGAGATTACCATCATTTCTGTATAAATTATCCTTCTTTATCAATGTTTGTGTCATGGAGATAAAGTTTACAGAAAAAAAGATTAATAAATAAATGAATAAATAAATAAATAAAATGGTGAGGACAGCAATAATAATCCAACATATATCCCTCCCTACAAAGGTAGTCCCACAGAACTGTGATACTTCCATTATATCCAAATAAATGCTAGATGAGTGTATACAAC
This sequence comes from Anser cygnoides, assembly GCF_040182565.1. Lineage (NCBI taxonomy): Eukaryota > Metazoa > Chordata > Aves > Anseriformes > Anatidae > Anser > Anser cygnoides. The sequence continues at coordinate 15,137,112 of NC_089883.1, forward strand.
AATTTACACACTACCTACGAGTCAAACGATGCCTTCATAAAACATGTCAAATTGAAAAACAGCAGATCATGTCACCTCCTCCCAACATACTTCAATAGCTAATAAAATAAGATGTTCATGCTCTTCCAACCTCCATCACCCGCTTAAAATTTATTGTGAATACACGTACCAACCATAGTTTCCAATATCTAGAATACCAAAGGATTTTCGAATGCTGTTGCAGCAACCTTGAATGAGCTTAGTGCAAGCTCCTTTAAGTTACTGAGAGCAGCAACTGAATAGGGAGGAAGGAGAAAGGAAGGAAAAACGATGTCTTGACACTTAACCATTTCATGTCATCACAAAAGTTTAATGTTCCTTGTAATAATTTTTTTTTTTAACATCAAGGTTTCTGGTAGACCCAACAGGCTCCTGTGTTTTTATAACAATATAGATTAAAAAAAAAAAAAAAAACCTACTTTTTCAACATGAGAAAAACAACAAATGACTAACAAGAAGAACTCCAGGTAAGAAATGTAGAGTACCAGAAAGAGTAACAGTAAAGGAAAGAGACAAAGTAATAGCAAACAGAAGGCTCAGTTGCTATCAGAAACATCAACGCTGATGAAAGCAGAAAAGCTAAGCAAGGATAGTGTTCTTGCACCTATCAAGCCAACATTTCTGAGGTGTTCAGAATTTCTGTATGCCAGCTGGGTTCACACTGGCAGAGTTGGGAGTTCTACCCAGCCATGTGTTACTCCAGCAAGCCTTCATCACAGCCCTCTCACATTTCAGCTCTAACTAATTTGGAAGGATTCAAATACATTCACAGAAGTGTTACACATGAAAAGACAATGGATACATGCTGAAAATGAAAGTTGTTAAGACTGATCAAGATCTGACTACTTCACTCTATGAGGGAAGTAACCTGAAAATCTAGGAAAAATGATTCCTCAATGCCAGTTCTCTCTCTCTCTGTCTAATGGAGTAGCATCATAACAAAACAGCCACGAAATACGAGAGCAGAGAAACTGAGACAAGAAAAAGCTAACATTCATCAGCCATTGGTTCAAGCAAACATCACAATGTTCATGTATTTTAAGCTTTAAGACTATTTCCATTCCCCCACAATAAATGCTCACAACTACTGGATAAGGAGGGGAGGACATTATAGAATGGTGTAATCCCCATGACAATTCCTGAAACTGATTTAAGCTTGAGAAAAGCCTCAGTCTCTGAAGATACCAGGATAAAAGCGCAGAGCAGCTACTACTATAGAGATAAAAAGGATAAGATCATAAAATGCTGCCGGACTTTTATAGGGCTTAACAGGATGCACACACATTGCAAGTCAATTATAAGATAATTAGTCTAGTACATTGCCAACTGTGTGCTAATCTCAGGTCAAACCTGTGCAAACCTTTATGAGCAAATATGCTTGTTAAGAGACGCTGGTGATGATCTTACTTAAAAGCTCATAGTCAAATCAGCAGACTCCTCAGTTGGTTAAGCTCCAATTCACATGTTTTATTATTTTTCTTAGCAGAGCCTATTTCAAAATGCACCTAAAACACTGGATCTTATGGCTCATAACCACAGTCTTATGGCTCATAACCATCTGCTCACATCTTCAAATGGGTTACTCACACAGATGAGGAAAATACTACATATGCCCTAAGTGTGGAAGAACACGTACTCTGCACCTACATACCTAAGTATATACGAGCAGATGTATATGGAACACACACTTGCACATAAAACTGAAAAAATATTGGGCTAGTATTTGTGACAGAAGTATGAATTCACAAGAAAAGATGTGTTGAACTCATGCTACCACTTTAATTTTAAGTTCACTATCCAGAAGAGGATTACCAAGTACATTTTCTACAGAAACCATCCCTCCAGAAAACTGTTTCTTAGTCCAGAATAAAGTGCCCTACCAAGACCTCCCTCACCTCAGCTCATGGACAAAAGCATTCAAGGAGAAAGCAGGTCAGCAAGGAAGTTCACTATATTTTAGATACTAGATTCAGCCTCCAAGAAGACTTAAGCCACCACACTTTGCAATGTACACAAAAATATCAGAGGGCAATAAAAACGTTACTGCATAAAAAAAGCAATGAGGTTATTTTCCAAGTGCAAGTGGGAAAAACAGTCTGTTATTGTTACTGCTTCTATTGATTATATCCAGCAACAAATGGGAAATGAACCTGAGATCCAATTTACAACTACAGGTATCATTTCCTACCAAAGCACGTATGACTCTAGCTTGGGCTTCCACTTGTTTCAGCTGGTATCAACCTTCAACAACTACCAGTTTGGCCACCTCAGAGACACTTACCAGGCAGACCTGCTTTTCTAAGATGAAAAACATCTTCCTTTAACGTTTTCTTAATTGGAAAGCAAGGGAATATGTAAAATGGGGATAGTCAGAATATTTGAAGTATACGTGCAAATCAAGCAGCTAAGCTCCAAATTGGGGACACGCTCTGACTTATTTCCCTGTAGGGTTTCTACCTACAAAAACTGTCCATTAAAAAAGAGCCTGCCAAGGCAGGCTGCAGGAAGCAGGACAACAAGATTTCGCAAATTTCACGTTCACCAATGATTCCAAATACACAGTCCGAAAATACCTTCTTCTCTGACCCCACCTTTAATGGAAAAAAAAAAGCACAACAAAATGATTTGATAGCAAGTTATGAAGCAATCATCCAACAGCCTTTTGAACATTTGCATCTTTTGCCCATGTGTAACCAGCACTAAAATTGTGCCTATCAGCTGGTGCTTGCTCTCTGAAAGTCCACAAAAACTTCTTTGAGAATTTTGTCAAGAGAACAGAAGAAAAGCAAATTAAAAACTTGGAACATTCAACACACATCCAGTATTTGAAAATCCCTTTACCAATCCAATGATTGAGAACTGGGACTTAAAACCAGTTCACCATTAACAATAACACTGTTTACAAAGACTACAGTTATTGCACAATAAAATAAAAAAGAGGGGTGACTAATTTATACACACAACAAAAAATCCACAAAGAAAACTCAGAATGGAGGGAGCAACACTCAAGAATTCTTGCAGCGCAAGACCTATTTCTGATCTGCTTGCCCTGTAAGACTAACGGCTGCAACCAAAGTTACATGCTGACCCAGTATTTATATTTGAATTGGGTTCACAATTGTTGCATGCATCAAGGTACAGTGTTGCTTTTAAAAAACACTATTCAACTATCACCACACCAAATACTATTTACCTTGTTCACTGTCTGATGCAAACATGTCTGCCTCTGCTGTTTTACAAACTGATAAAACTTTTAATGAAATTAAGAAAGGTTAAGATTTTATTTCTGGAGAACTGCTAGCCAATTTATTCAAGTGCAGTAGAATACGTAGCTTTTTAAAATTCATACATTATTGATAAGCAAATCACCCTCTCAAAGCCATACAATGGCAAATTTTCTCTAACATCAAACTTCTCGTTTTAGTATCTTGAACTGTCTGATACAGAAAAAACTCTGAGTCACGGCTGGAAATATCAGCTTCCTTGGACACTTTTGTATTAGTAAATTCCAAGGAACCACATTCCCATTAACTCTCAAAAAGTATTATATTGAGTTAGATTTCTGCAAAACAACCACAACATTAAACGTACCCAGGAAAACTTTCAGAGATAAGCTTCCGTTTTCCTTACATCCAGCATATGCATGCCAAGAAGAACTTGAAGCATTCCTTACTATTCATATTCTTCTCTGGCAGTGATTCCACTAGTGGTTACTTTCTCCTATTATTGGGTATTATTTTAGCTCATAATTGTACACAATAACTTCAGTTCAATTTCCAGTCCCCACATGCACTCTTCATTAATCTCCATATACTGAAAGAGACACAGCCTAGGCAAGCTTTAGATTCAGATTTACATTTTCCATGACTAGTTCAGTATGAAGCTTTTTCAGAAAGATCTTAAGTTAACCTCAGATACTAAAGCAGGTCTTACTGCCATCAGTGAACCAAGATCCCATGTGAAGAGGTCAGTGAATTTAAGCACAGTTTGTTCTCCCACCATTTGCTTACATTTTTGCTCACATTTGGAACTGCCAGAAGCACTGACATATTACTGACAGAGAAGAGGGAAATGATTGCAGACTGAGCAATACATTCAAGAAACAGGTCAACATGAATGAACTGAAAAAATTTCCTTGGGGAAATCTCCTTTCACAGCTAGGCATTCAGGAATATTCCCAATAGCATCTGTTATGTCTGATATGTAAGGAGTTACCAATCCAGTTCAATCAGTTGCACAGCCAGACACAATTAGCTTGACTGATATAAGATATGATACTTTTTAAGAATGAATTTCTCAAATCAAAACCTAATTAATATCTTTAGCTATACTATTTGATATCACACTTGATAACAGTGATTTGATACAAGTATCACTAAAGTGAGGAAATGGTGGCATTGCAAAAGAGGACCTAATACAGTTTTAATTCATAAAATTACACTAGTTACAACGTTCTTTCTGTTACGCTTGATTGTAAGAATTCCCTATACTTAGCTCTACCTATAAAACAATACGAATTAAAGAGTTGCTAACCATTGAGCCTTAAGACTTGCAACTATAATCAAGTAACTATTTACTCTTTAACAATTTTACATCATTTAATCTTGTCCTCAGACATGCTGATTTAATTATAGGCCGTTTTCAAGCTCACTAAAGACATTTTTCAAAGATTTTGGAGAGTAACAGGACAAAATTCCATTAGCAACCTTTTAGTATTATAAGCACTACTTCCAGATGAGAAGTCAGAGCCAGAGACACACTTAAAACAGTAATGTGTACAAGGTCAAAATAACTCCGACAAATTAAGAATCTAGAGCAGGATTTATCAACATTTTGTCTAAGGCCAGTCTTACCACTTTCAAAATGACATTCACTTATCAAAACATTACGGTATAGAAATAATATATCTGTTTAGTCTAGTAATGACTTTCCTTTGTTCTTTCTGCCACTTTTCTTACATGTATTAAGATGGAACAAAGTAATCTTCTCAACTATTTGTTCTCATACCAGTGAAAGGCACAGCCCTTTTTTCCTAAGGCTTAGAGAACTCATTTATTTTATGATATTATCCTCCAGTATCTAGGTTTCCTCCCTGGAAACTGTTTAAAAATAGTCAATAGCTGTAATGGTCAAGTTAGTCTCCTGGCTGTTAATTGCAGTGTTTACTTGGAGCTTTAATATTCATGCATTGCATTTAATTTTCACCTTGATTTCTCTTTTCACAAACACGGCAGAAGATATATGTATTCATATGGATTATCTAAAGAAAATACTATACTAATAAGTACAGGCAGCAGATAAAGGTTTTAAATTTCTGTAATTTCTTATCCTACATCATATTGCATAAAGAAAGGTAAAAGTAAACTGAACCTTACCTCAAGATTAAACTTCATTTCATAGAAAATAAGCCTGTCAGAGAGTATTGCTTGACCAAGAAGAATGTTTCCAGTAGCCAGGTCTGTAACACAGGAAACAAACAAGTTACTTTCTTATCCCCAGTCCATTCATTTCTAGTTTTAAAGTACTTTCTGCCAACAAACTGAAAAGGAAGCAACTCAGGAAGTTATGAATTTCCTCTTCTCTTTGAGAGTTGGAATTAGCATTGCAGAAAAAAAATAAAAAAATCTTAAGACAATCAAATTCAACCCAGGCTTCCAAATAATTCACACTTAAAAGTTCATAATAAATTAACTCTGAGTTTATAGAGTTAAATACCTTGAAATTGTCTAGTCTCTGGACAAAAAGCTTGTCAACATAAATAAAACAGCTACAGTGATCTACGACAGACTACTATTTTGCAATAACACTGCTTTTCTGTGGTTTAAGGTATCTTCATCAACTACCTTAGTGTAGAAAACAGCCCAGCAAAAGACTCTCTGGGCTATTTCCCTTCACAGTGACCTCCATTCACTGCAGAGTATCACTGCAGAAAAAATAAAAGTAAGTTAAAGGTGCTGTTTGTTTTTTTAAAAAAGAAGAAAAAATATTTCACTGTTTTAGTTGTTTTGAGGAGATGAGCTTTGTTACTGAGCTGGTTTTAGACGGTGCATTCCTTCTGCTTTGAGGGGTTTGCAGATCTGTTGCTTGTTTTTACTTCAAGCAAAAGCCAATTTAGTATGCAAACTTAATACTCATCTCATGCAGATGACCAAATCAGTTGGAACATCAAAATAAATTGCAATTTATCATTTTTTCCCTGCAGTGCTATGCAATGAACAACATCTTCCAAGTATGTCAGTGATTACAAGATTGACTGGTCACTCTTCCAGGCATAGAAATAGATCTGGACAAACAGAAGATGGCCTAAAGCTTGCTGCTACGAATCGCCTGTGTATGTTCCATGTGTGCAGACTATAGTCATAGCTGTTCGTCCTCGCTTTTAGATCTCTTGGAGTAGTCTCTTACTGCAACTAAAGAGAAAGTTCTGATCCACAACAGATATCCAAATTTGAAGATGGTTTACATATCAATTTAGAAAGACCAGGAAGTTAGAGAACAAAGTTATATGTGTATACACTTACACGATACAGAATGCCTTAACTGCCCCCAGCAACAGAAGAATCCCTATAATTTTTAAACAACAAAAAGCTGGCAAGTACATTGCTATAAGAATTAGTTAATCGTATTTCTCTTGCCTAGGCTGGTTAGAAAAGTGAAACTTTTTTTAAAAAAAACGGGACCTTTAATTAACATGCCAACTTTGCCAACACAGCTTTTAACTGGAGGTCAACAGATTTATTGCACGTCAGAGTAAGAGAAGCCTATATTAACTATTTCAGCATCCAATGGATCATCTGCACTGAAGGTGGCATTACAATAGTTTACTACTTTTCAAATCAGACATCTAAGCCACACATTCCATTTCTCAATGCAGACCAAGTCTCCGGTAATGTGCTAAGAATCTACAATTAAGCTTAATTATAACACACACCACTAGTCTGCACTACATGGATTTCCTGCTAAGATTTAAGGTCAGGATAAAAGCAAGTTCAGTGCACAGAATGTCTGCATATCTAATGCATGCATATCTAATCCCTTAATGTGGTTATATCAGTGTACAAAGAATTTCTCTGGAATGCAAATATTTGTATTACTGTAACATGTCAGAGTCCTGTTCTGTACAGACCATCAATTTGCCAGCCACTCTATTTCCTGGAAACCACTATTTACTTTTCCATATTTGCACATGCTTTAAATTTCTAAAATACATTTTAAACACAATTGTAAAGTATTTCCATCACTTTCAACATTTATACCTTTCTTCATCGTTAGTTATCTGTTGACAAAGGCATCATAATCCCTTTCAAATGTGAAGTTGTGAGAGCATCAAACACTAGGCTGGAAGCACCTTCCCTACTCAGAGCCTTCATCAATTGAGGCTGATACTTACCAGGCTTGCATCAAAAATCAATGTCTAAAGAACACCACATCTACAGGACTCTACCTGATGTAGCAGAGAAAACAGATAACCATCTCAATATTGCTGCTTTCTAGTTATGCCTGACAAAGTCCTCCAAACAAATTTTCAAATTCAATACAAACTGATTCATTCATCATTGTTGCGATAGTTGGGAAACTGCTTTGAAATCTGCCCTTTTCAGACGCAATTCTATAACAGAATTTAGTTCTGTTGCAAAGGAAAAATGAACTCGTTTTCAAGCTAGAAACTAAACATGATGTTAAAGTTTTCCTGCTCTGACAGAACTCAAAATAGATTCTTCTCTAGTGTATCAGAAGGGTCTATCTACTCACGCAGGTGTTAACCCGAAACTTAACTACATAGGACTGAGGTGAATAAACTGCCCTCTTATGTTTTACATCGACAGAAGCAACAAAACAATGCATTTGCACATACTGCCAGAGCAACCTAATGAGTAGAATATCATATTTCATAATTAAAACTCCTTTTAAAACACTACATTCAGTCATCTGCATATTTAATAGAAGAAAAATGAACGCATCATCTGGAGTCTTACGAAAAACCTGCTTACACTATGGTCTATTTTTAGGTTAGCTTGAAAAAGTATGACAGTGGGAAGAACGTTAATTTTTCAAGTGGGTTAGTTACTGCTGAAGTAGCCATACACTTTTCCTTTTCATTAAACTTACCAAGTGGCAATCAGAGCTAAAAAGAGTCTAAAAATGATTAATCACTGTTTATTTATTCTAGTGTCCTCACTTCTTGGAATGTAACCAGAGATGAAACTGAACTGCCCAAAAGCCCTGTCAGCAAATTAGCTGCCCTGAAACCTGGATTTACTCACAGTATGAGCCTATTTAGTAGCACTCAACCTACAGTGGGGTGAGGACGACGACTGCATAAAGCACCTCACTCTGCGAGTTTCCACAAAAAGCAACAGGGCTGAACATTTCAAATATTTCACTGTTGTTTTTTTTTAAACCATAAGTAGTATTGTCCATTGTGTACCCCTGCCCTTCAATTCCTACCCCCCCCCCCCCAACTTAGCTGCAGCTACATATCTGTGAAGGGGTTTTAGTTCAAATGCTAGTGATATTATTTACAGAAAAAGAAGGTTGAGTGAAAAAGAAAAACACTGAACTGGCACGCTTTCTGAAGTCCACTGCAGAATCCTACGCTGTGAATTACAGGTAAACTACAATTTTGCCCTTCATAGATACTTCCCAGGTAGTCTTCATTCTCAAAATTCATCGTGTTACTATAATTTACTTCAGTAGTATTTGCATTAGAGGCTCACTGAGACTGTAAGGATAAATTCCAGTATCCTGTTATACTGTTATTTCTGCCCACATATTTCCTTTGGGTTTATATGGGTTTTGCTATATTGTGTGCTTTTTGGTTTTGTTATTGATAGCCAAGCACTGCTGCAGACACCAAAAGGAAATCAAAATACATGGTCTATTAGACAAAGCATGGATTCCAGTGTTTTAGTCCTGTTGGCATTCATCACCATATTACATGAAGCTGATAATAGCTTAATATTTTTGAGCTATAAGTGGGGAAATAGCTCCTTCCCCCCACCCCTCTCACAACATTGAGAAGTTTAATCCTCTGATTGGAGATTTAATGCCTCAAAATTTTGCTCTGTGAAAAGAAGAACAGCACAGAATGACCATTTTAAGCTTGTAGTTCCTCCAACTTCCTTCAAAACCACTCTCACTAACTTGATTCCTTGGCATCCTGCATATTGATTTGAGCTCCAAACCCTAAAAATACGCACGCGAATATAGCTCCTATCCTCTTTTCAAGTGTTTCCTCTTTTTTCTTCTTCTAACTTGGTTCTAATCCTTAACCACAACAAACAAGTTGCATTCTGTAAAACAACATTCTGAAAACATGCTCACGCCACTACATGCACTCCTGGAGAGGGTCTGCAACATGCTGAGGTAGGACATGCACAGTTCAATGAGTTTTCAATAACATTGCAGAGTTTACAAGGGAACAAGAGAGCTATTGCTCTTAGTCAGCACTGTACAACAAAAAGATAGCCTGGACAGCAAAGCAGAAACTGTCCTCACTAGGCAAAGATGACCTACTGACCAGTATATATCAGTTCCTATATTCTAATTCAGCTACAGCACAGAAGAGATTGTACTAGCACACTCTGAAGCAAACACAATTTAAGTAGGACATATGAATGTAGCAGTGTTATCTGTAAAATTCAATTCTGTTTTAAAAGTTCCTTTTTGATGTAATGCTTGATATCTTTTCCACCTTCACTGACAAGGATCTCCATCCATTTCTATAAAAAAAAAAAAAACACAAACAAATGAACCCTAAAGAAGAATCACTCAAAAGTTTGCCTTGCAATGAAAGCTATGACCAGGCTTCTAGGCCTCTATTTCTCATTCTTTTTCACATACCAATGCTGAGTTAACTTCTACTGGTAAATGTAGCATTCACACATCAGGTCTACTTATAACAAGATTATAAAACAAAGAAAAGAAAAATTATTACAAACTTAAGTTAGTTTGCTATTAGAAAATACCAAGTAGCTGGCATTTCAGTTTTGAAACTGGGAGGAGTTCAGTCAGAACTGGGAGGCATCCCCATCATGTGACACTTGAAAGCTGTAGTAACTTTCAAGCTATCTGTTCTATTAAAGATCTGGAAGTACTGGAAACAGCCACACATCTCAGTAAAGCTGAGCTGTCATACAACTTAACTAATCAAACTGACATTACAATGTACCAGCAACACTTTGGTGCTGTGGATTCATACATGATTTTTCAACAATCAAAGCAATTTGGCATTTATGACATTAAATATTCTTGTAACCACTCACATCTCTGTACGTTACCACCATAGTTTTGCAAATGATTTCCCAGAAGTGATACGCTACCTGTTCCTATTACCTGGAAGTAGTATGGCAACAACTGCCAAAGATCTGGGGTATCCAGTGGGTCATTCTGAGACAAAGAATGTGGATAAGTGCACACCAAGCCAGGACAGGTACACAAAGAGTCTACTGCAGAAACACTCTCAGAGAACCACAGTTGTACTCTTCAATTCGCTTATACTAAAAACAACTGGAGTCCAACAAAGAGCTAATACAAAAACTTAGGCTGGTACTATTTGAAGAAGCTTGCATTTTAAAAAATTCCTAAGTGGTTTGTGTTCAGTTTTAATCTGGGTTCATTACCAAAAAGCCATTACCGAAAGCCATTAAGATAAAGCTTTAAATATTTTATATAATGTTCCTCTAGAGTACCATAATGACAGTAAGTGTGAAAGGTTGAGCAATCATAGCACAACCATTATAGTATTCTTCTTGGTTAATACAGAGAAGTTATTAAATTATAAGGCTGAACTTTCCTTTATGCCTAAAGCCACCTTTCAATTAGTGATTTTCTTCAAGTTTTAGGTGTTGGGACTACTTTGAAACCAGAAAGAAGTTCTAGCTACAAAAGGTAAACAGAAGAACACTGTGTATAAATCTAGCAATCCTACATTTAGTTTCATCACATTACTTCCTCAACGACACAAAACACTCACATGCTTTGGCACTATGCTTACTATTCATGAGAAATAAATCAGGCAACAAATGGGGAAAAGTGACCAATAAGCAACCTATACCCCAAAGTAGCTACTGCAGATAAGTCAGTTTTTAATAGTATGAACAGAAACATGAAAGGTACCTTTGAATATGAGAACAGTTTTAATTAACCTCACCACCACCCCCCAAGCAAAACATTACAGGAGACTTTATAGTCAGAAATCCATGTGTGCCAACACAAACCAATATGCTGTGTCAATTCTTGCTCTTCCACCCACCCCAAAACACATGGTCTATCATTTACACTTCAGATTTGAGAAACTATTTATCATGCAAGTAAAGATTGCCCCATCTCCCTAGCCAGACTCCTCAGATCATGTCATCCCCCCTGCCCCGCCCTTCACAGTTTTTACATAATAAACTGCTACTGGTTGAGAAACAAGTTAATAGGATGAAAGGTGGCATTTCTTCTTTCAACAACAAGCTTTTCTCTGTAATTTTCTGCCAGTAAACACTGAGAATCATTTCAAACTTGACATACAGAAGAGATTAAAAGTTGTCATAAACACAGCATCTGAAGAGCAAAATCAAATACTTAGAAAAGGTTATTATTTTGTAATAGGGACTTATCTTACGGAGCTAGTCTGAAACAAGTATGAAAACTGTCACAAAGAATTAAATTACAGTTTGGAATTTTTTATTCTTTTTACGTTCCTGAACAAGTCGGACATACCTAAGTCATCACTGAAGAAAAGCAACCAAGACTGAGGTGGGACATGCTCAGATATTTACACGGACACCCAACAACGGAAGTTAAAAGGAGACAACCCCAAGATCTTCAAGAATCTGAGGTTGTACCTACCAATGCAGGCAAAACTAGTTAATCCCAGATTAGTAGGGAAATTCAAAAGCTCATCTACTCCCATCCCTACCTTGAAATTGGGAGTTTGATTCGCCTGACTGAATTTCAGGCACATTAACTGCTTGTGCACTGCTTTTCATAAGTCAAGTGGTGCTATTAAATATTTCTGTGTCTTTTTTGTCTAACATCTGTAACTTCAATCTTATCTGTTCAAAACAACCATTACAAACATGTTCTTTACTGATAACACATAACCTACAGCTGTGTCAGGTATTTCATAAACAGAAATCACCTACTGGAACAATGTATTCAGCATGTAGGCAAATTTGACTATCCTGCAGCTGAAACTGTACTCTCAAATACAATTCTTCACATACACTTGGAACTAAGCATTATTCCTTTAAAAATGTAAAGCATATGAAAATAGTGCTTCAGGTATGAGCTGAAGTATTTAAACTAGCCTTTTTTCCTTTATACTTCACAGGTGGTGGCTGCTCAGTCCTACACTGATCTGCTAAAACCCAGTCTCAGCCTCTTAGGATCTACTATGCTTCTTAATTATTTGCAGCTTTGAAGATTCATCATCTTCATTGCATCCTACACATGTGGGATGACAGCTTTGAAGAGATCTGAAAAGGCACAATGGGTAAGTTTTTCAACATAAGAGGCAAGTATGCCATTAATTTCGTCTTAAGGCTGCATGTTTGTATACAGGTCAAAAGAGTGCATGTTGTGACCATTTAAAGCCAACTATACTCTGCTGCATTTTCAAGGTAATGTAAATCTCATCTCTTACATGATGAAGCTGAACTAACCTTCTGAAATAAATATCAGAGATAACTCTCTTTGTGTTTTCACAAACTCTTTGTTAGGCAAACGCTACTTTCCTGCTGTTCACAAATCTTCAGGAGTGGTAGGAAGTTCTCCATAAAGCAGCAACTACTCAAACTTTACTCAGAATTGTACAATGAACTCCAAGCTTACTCTCCAAGTAAATTAGAAAAACAAGTTCTAACTTTGTTGTCGGATAGGAAGAGAAAATCTTGTTTAACGTGTATAATTGTTCCTCTTAAGGGGGAAAAATGAGGTTTACCAAACATGAAATAGTAACTTACTTCAACTTAATTATTGTTATTACAGTAAAAGCTACAGCAAATACTCACATTCAGTCACACTTATTAAGTTCTTTGAAAGGCATTTGCCCGGAACAGTATGTCATCCTGGCATCACATTGCAATGCCTTTCCTTTGATGACAGAAAGCTAGTTTGACTGATTTACCAGTGTAATCTGAAGTACAAGGCAGTCATGCTTTACCACCCTCCTGCGAAACCAAGCACTAAAAATGTGTCACGAGTCAAACTCATCTATTCTTCTGTCATGATGTGAATGATATTTACCCTCCAAAATGTCCAGAGACTCTCAAGTATCAACTGCTTAGGCATGCCAGACTCACAGTCTCTGCAAGGAGTTCACTACAGTTATCATCAATGGTTCTTCATTTAATGTAACATGTCTGGCTCTAGACTTAAGCCTAGAAATAGGCTTTTAAAAATGGAACTAAACATTTTTCCAAATAAGGGGATACAAAACATAGTAATTGAAAATGACAGCTGATGATGTGAAATAACATACCTTTGAACTATGAGTACACGGCAGTTTCTACAACAACGTACCATTCACGCTAACTGTAACTTCTCACCTTTCTTGATTTGGAATCTGCACTGAAGTTATCCTTTATTCACATCTGGACAAACTTTAAGCTGTTGAACAACTGTGAACAAGACATTAACCTTATTTGTCCCGGAAACAGAAAGAGCAGCTTGCCTTAGAACAGTTGCATGCTGTTTCTCTTCTGGCTACTGACACCTCAGCAGCGAACAACCCCATAATATTAAAGAAACTTCTCAGTACAGGGTTTATTTTGTTCCCACCTTGTGATGCCATACACTCAGAATATCCAAATATTTACTTGCATTCAAATCAGAATTCATTGGATTTCTTACCCATTTATGCTACAGCAACATTTATTCAGCAATCCTTTACAAAGGCTCACTGGTTCCGTGGAAGCTAGTTAGCCTCAGCAACTCTATGGCAATATATTTGTGTTGTTTTCATTAAAAAAAAAGCATGAATTCAGATGTCATAAGTAATCACTATCAAAAAAACATACAGGAGCTTCTACTTTTTCTGTACTATTAAGTCATGAATTACTCTGGCTGCAAACATTTCTTCTGAATAAGCATCCTTTAAAGGAGGTTCATGTTTCCCCTTCAAGATCCTCATCCAAGAAAAGTCTATCAGTACACGATAACACTAGTCCTGCTCCCAATCCCCATTCCTCTTCACAAAAACATATTTAACCTCCACTTATTAACAAGTCGATTTTCATATTTCTTCTCAAAAAAGTTAAGTCAAAATATTTATTTTCTTGTTAATGTACTATGTGCACAGTAGATTTTAGCCCCGTACAAAAAAACAAACAAACAAAAATACCTATCACCAGATCCAAGCCTTATATTAAATTCATCTTAAAGTTTTGACTAATGCTGCAAAAAGGCAAGCACACCAAGTGAGCCTAGAAAGCTGTCCAGAATATTGCCTGTTGCAGCACATGTCCTAAACACGCTGGTGACTATGCATTTTCAGAAGTATGCTCACCTTTCAAAGTTACAGGTACAGCCTTTGAAGCAGTTATTTAAGTGCAAAAATGTTCAGCACTGATCACCAAGAATGAGCATATATACATTTTAGAGACCATAACAATTCATAACATATGTGCACTACAGAAAGATTTTAAATCCCAGTTAGTTATATAAAAACAAAAAATAATTGAAGATATAAGAAGGCTTAGCTGAATCTGAGGTTTTATACTAGTAATCCACCTATGTCTGCTGCTGAGCAGGTCTGGAAGAATCATGTGTTTGAAGGCAGATGAAATTAGTAGGTAATTATGTGAAAACAGGAGCAATTTACATGGCCAGCCTCTGCCTTCACAACAAGCACTAAAAAGCATAGTAAAAACAAAGAATAATATGCATTTCTAAAATCAAACTCAGCACTGAAGTGCAAGCTATTATTTTACTAGAACAAATAATATATACGTATGAGTAGCCACAAGTTCTAAGATGAGGTATCTGCTCTAAGTCCATTGTTTGTATTAGGCTTATTGTTTCTATTAGGCTTCGTGGGTAGCAGTACTCTTGGAGACTAGATACAGCTCCAAAAGAAAAACAAAAAGGGCAGAACTTGCAAATTTATGCCAATGCAAAGCACTATTTCTACATTCTAAGTCTAGACAGTTGTACATTTAAATCAGTCTGGTTGAAACAGATCTCTATCTATATTTTACATTAGAAGCTATAAAGGCCTTTTAGCTGATTCAGTTTGCAGGTTTCATGTAATAAGGATTTCCACCATTCATTTCCCATACACAAACTGACAATTTAATTCATGCAAGATAGTCAGGACCCTAAGATGCATGTGTACTAAAGCGCAACTAAAAATGCACTTTCCTTTATTGTCTTTTTTTTTTTTTTTTGAGTTAAAAGGTGATTTTTTTGTTGTTGTTGTTAAGCACTGACAACATGCATGGATAACAAGCATATATGAAAAAGAGGAATCACTTCTTACCTTGAAAACACTTAATATAAAGGAGGGAGTTAAAAGTCACACTGCATATAATGCAAAATATCCTAACAGTATTATAATCTCGTATTTATACAATTTAAATATTTCTGGAACAAACATTCAATAACTTCAGTTCTTAGTAGAATACTGTAAGTATATAAGTATTTTGTGCCTAGAAAATACAACAGAGAATTTCATGAATGTAATTCTAGTTATCATTCAGCTGTTAAAACTACATATATTTCTGAAAAGCAGCCAGTACGGAGACCTATGCTGCCAAATTTGGAGTGCTGAAAGGGAAGAATGTGGAGTCAAACACAATATAGGATTTTGTAGTACTGCAGAAATGTTATACCAGGATATACCAGCCTACTAAGGAACTCCCGAGAGGGGCCCAAATTCAATTAGTACCCTGAAATCGACACATTCCTCTATTGCATTCTTGCACTCCAGAAAATTATTCCAAAAAACACAATACCTTTTCAGAAAATAAAAATTGGCATAACATCTCTGATCTTCAGACTAAACAGCTTGAGATAAAATTCTCCTCAAAAAAATAGATATTTATTCCAGTGAAAAGTCATTAATTTATCAAGACACCTCAAAAGTAATCTTACAATTTGCCTTCAAACTACACAAATTAAAAGTGTCTACTTACAAACAACACGTGCAGAAGGCTGTCCAGACCAATAAGGTACCAAAATGCTGTTCCGGAAAGAAAGCAAGCTATAGCTCTGTATGTATGTTTCATCATAGCTCTCTAATTCACAGTATGGCATCTTAACACAATTTGTTTGCAATTTTTCTGGCTACTTAAGACTTAAAATTGAAGGTATTCAACTTATAACAAAAGGTTTATTTCTTCCTTAAAATTTCTCCCTACAACAACAGCCTTCGTAGATCAAATTATCTACTTCTAAACATCAAAATACTCTGGACTGTTAGGAAGCATGCTATTGTATCATTTATTTATCTTCACTTTCACATCACTTAAGAATTAGAAGAGCTAAAATGCCAGGAAGTCTCCACACTGACTACTGCTACAGAAGCTATGCAATCATATACACATAACGTTACACATTTTTTCCCCTCTATGCATTTTGTCTAATGACATACAGAAGCAAAAATCAAACTTTCAGCGCCAGGAAATTATTTCCACAAGTATATTCTGGTAAGATGAAGAGAGAAAGAAATGTTCTGCACTTGAAAATTAATTTGTTTTAGGCTGCTACTTCCTCAGTAAACAGTAATGAAGAAAAAAAAAAAAAAACCTTTTTTACAAACAGGAACTGCTGATGCAACTAGTGTGTGCTTTTAACAGCCATCAGCAGCTCAGGAGTTCAAAATGAGATCACAAGCAGCCACCTGAGGACTATGGCCACTTTCTGTCAAGGAAAGTTACCACTCCAGTCAAGCTCTTAAGATGGTAGAAATCAAGATCAAAAACAACTGGCATTACAAATTGACCAGAGTGAATGTCGTTGACTAGCACAAATGCAAAGCACTTCTTGACCCACAAACACTAGTCTCCTAGATCAAAGCAAGCCCACTGGCATCAACAACTGTTCTAAGTCTTTCCAGAGGAAGAAAAGTGCTCTTTAGAGCAGATTGCCAGTAATAAAATTTTGTGAGATTTCCTAAGACAGTACTTTTTCATCCTCTTGTATGCTTGAAGGTCATCTTCACAGCACAATCATTTGGTAACCAAGCTTGCTGTACAGTACTGTAACCCCAGCAATCTATGGTTTTTAAATTACTTGCAATGTGCCTCCTTCTCCAAATAACATCCATTTATACAAGTAAGCAAAGTCACACCAAACGGGTTAAGACCACTAGTGGCTATTTCATGGATTAGTAATTTACTTTTTTGCAGGAGGTACCAGTCTTTTGATACCACTCGAAAACAAGAGCAAATTAAAAAAAACAAAAGCGAATTAAAAGGCAGCTTTTTCACTACTAGTTATTAGAGCTCTTCAGTGACTGAAAATTTCATAGTTCCAGGAAGCATATATATGATTGTTGTACGCTATACCAGATAGCATAAATCTGTTCTCTTTCTGCCTGCTATATCTTAGAGGACAGGACGTTCACTTTTCAGAAAAAAACAGTACATCTTCAGGTCCTGACATCATCACATTTTTACGTCTATTACTTTAACTATGCAGCTGCCAAATCAATTCTGATTAGAATACACTTTAAATTTCATAAAGTCTTCCCACAGACATATATCTTTCAGTCTCAAGCACTTCATGTCATTTTAATTGCTTCACTTCAAGTACCCCTAGGAAAAAAAAAAAAAAAAAAAAACAACTGATGCTTTGCAGTATTCACAGGCAGTTTGAACAGCACTCACACTGTCCCATGGGAGAACACTGTCTGGAATCACCATTTAAATAGGGGAAGAAGGAGAGAGAATGCTGAAAACACATACATAAGAAATGCATGCTGCTTATACTCTTCATTAAAATCAAACATAAGACCAGCTCAACTCTCCCCCACCCCCACGTGCCTTCAATAAAAAGAAGAGAGATGTCTTCTCTTGACAGAACTAAGCTTTCCAAGCATGTGTTTTGAGGCTGAGGCAGTGTCTGAGCTATGTAGGAAAACATGAAATAATCCTTTTCAGGATGCCTTATCTACATAGTCTCAGACTAAGGCTTTTTTGTTTGTCTGTTTTTACACATATTTTATATTTACCCAATAACATAAAGAGCAGGTAGGACGCCATCACACTTGTCTTCGTCAAATCCTTGAACTAAATCAACCCTCCAGTTGTGTGCATGTAGGCATCTAACCCCAAGCACTAACCCTTTCAATCGCTCCCCATACTGGGACTGTTTCAAGTTCAAGTCTCCCTACCATTTCACTGAGGTTCATCTTTGAGAGGAAAAAGCAAAATCATTGCATCCTCAGCCTCCTGTATGCCATAGCATTTACGCATCTTTAGAAGATCGTACAGTTGATATCCAAAGTTAACTCCAAAGTTTTTTCTCATACGCTATCTGCCCAAGGGACTGATTCCTCTGCATTCTGAAAGCACATCGGAAGTGTTTATTGCTTCCAGATTTTGAAAAGAGAAATTACTGTTATAACTCAGCTGGGTTGTCTTAAGAGCTCTGCTAAAGCCTCTCTGGTTTTCATCACAGAGTCTCACTTCAGAATAAACACATTTCCTGTGTGTTAATTTTCTCCAACTATACAAAACTCACACTCAAGTCTTGGGCAGAACAATCCATTTACCAAGGAAGAAGAACACAGCAGCATTTACATTGCAATGTGCTTGAAACACTTGCAAAATATTTAGAAACTTCAGTTGCTGCACATAATACTTTTGCCCTAACCTTTTTGCCACTCTCTGCCAAGAATCTGACGCACTACATTCAGAATTCGCACTAAACACAAAATTTGATAATCATGACTTGTGTCCAATTCTGCACTTAGTTTTATTGAATTAAGCTAGCACATAGGTGAAAACTGACCTCACTGTCCCAGGTACACAGCTTATGTCAGACAACAAGAGCAACCGTTAACACACAGGTCTACCCAAGTTAATGATAAATGAATCTAATGTATAACCTCCAGATCTGAAAGTCAACCAACGTAACAGCCCAGCTACCAGCTTGACTCTAGCGATCAGAGTACAGACACTAGTCAAGGCTGCAAAAATACACAAACTTACCCAGAGAGCTTTTTCTCTCAGAAGTCACAAACAATAAAATTAAAACACAGCCATCAACTGAACAGGTAATTTGACAGCTGTATTGTTTGAAGCCACAGTTTAACCACTTCTAACCAAAGACTCCAGTATGGTTTGATTTGCCCAGTTTCAGACTAAGCATCATGTCTTTGAGGTCAGGAAAAGCCAGTCACTCCTAAGCAACCATCAGCACAATTCAGCAAGGCTGATGTTCGTGCTCATCTCTTACCACTACACTGAGCCAGTATTTAAGCTGCTTTTTAGGATGTGCTGGAAAAACACAGTTTCTATACACATATACTCTCCCTGCTGTCTTAAAAAGCAAAACAACTCCCCCACACTCTAGAAAGCTTTTGTATTTAACCATAAAGTCAGGCATCAAAAATCACCATTGTTTTACACCTCTTAACATTCAATTTGCACACAACAGAAACTGCTCCATTACACAGCAAATCACCTCAGGCCACAACACTCTTGTGGCCTTTCTACAAAGACATAGAAACAGAAGTGGACATTTCTAGCCTACCTGATAAACAACCTCAACTGCAAATAGCAGTATTTGAAACACTTTCATTACTGAGTGGAAAACCAAAACCGACTTACACAAATGTCATAAGAATCAGGCATCCTATTCCCTTCCTATTGCTGTCTCACAGAGATGAGGACACTTCTTATGCTGGCCCATTACTTGCTAGAAACATCTCTAACTTTGCTAGAACTGTCTGGGGGGGAAAAAAAAAAAGGCCTGACATGCGTGTCCATTTGCAGATGTTGGTTTGCAACGTACATACATTAGAATAGAATAGTACAGATGGACCTTCAGAGACTGAGTCCAACTGCCTGAACACCTCAGGGCTAACCAAAAGTTAAAACTTATTCATGAGGGCATTGTCCAAACACCTCTTGATTGCTGACAGGCACGGGGCACCAGTCACCTCTCTAGGAAGCCTGTTCAGTGTTTCACCACCTCCTGGTAAAGAACTTATTCCTCATATCTAGCACACCTGCAATATAGAAAATCCCAATAAGACGTCAAGTTTGCTACCTAACTACCTAAAGACATTAATGCTAGTGATATGCTCTTAGAAGCCTCACTTGCAAAGTTCAGTCTGCAAAACTTCCTTGCTTTCTGGCTCTCTCTCTCTCCTCGGTACAACGCTTAACATGCTCAGCGTCATTCAGGAGAATCCTACATGAAAACTGATATGGTTTAAAATCCAAGCGCAATCCAGCTGCCAGGGAATCGGGTAATTATTGTACTTCTGGAATATGATACCAGCTCAAGTGTTAAAAAATCAGCACCATTTCTCTCTATAACACTGTAAAAGCCACAATACTCAATCGCGACTACTCAAGCTTCGTTAAGAGATGACTTGATCCCCCCCATTTCACATTTCTTACAACTAAACAAAATTGAACTACTTAATTAGCAGGTAACATTTTATGCAATAATTATACGGAAATCCACACTGACCGTGCATTCCCATATTACCATTCAACTAACACATTTCTCTATGGAAGATTCAATACAACTTCAGCCATTTCTGTCATCAAATGGAATAGATCTTCTCAACTGGTGTGTTTGTCTTAATGCCACTAGAAACATCAGCCACCTACAACCATTTATATTCACTCTGACACCTTATTACTTAAACACTTGCTTACCCACTGCAGTCTAACCGTTACCATTTAGTCTATATTGATTTGCTTTGCATTAATGTTATTATACTGATACCTATGCACCTAATATTGTCTCAGCCAAGCATATTAATAAATTGAAACTAAGTAATATGACCACATAAAAGATGACTGCTTTCTTGCTGTAGCTGTAAAAAGATCAAAATCCTCCTTATTTGCCAAATTTAATTTCTGAATGCTGGACTTCTCAGCTATGCTGCAAGGATATATTTAGCTGCTGTACTACAGCTCTCATCTCAGATTACACTGCTATTTAAATCTAAAAGCAATGCATGTGTTCATGAAAGCTGTTAGAGTAAACATTCAAGTCCAAATGTGAAGTCTTTGTGGACTACGTTAAGACATATGTACATATCAAATTTAGACATTACAGGGAAGGACTTCGGTGTCTTGTTTATCACAGCTTTCAAAAGGTACCTGTAACTAATTCCTCAATTTAAGATGGGAAGAGATGAATACTTCTCATTAGTGGCGAAAAGCCTTTCCAAAGCAAGTTGAGAATATAGAAATAGACACACCATAACCTCCACTCACAGGCCACAGCTAAGCTTTCTTTCCCAGCCTTTCACCCTTGAAAGGGCAAAAAACACACAAGCCATGTAAGATCAGAACTGAGTACTCATTTTCTGTGCCCAAACTAAGGAATCTTTAGCAGCCCAACAGAGCAGAGCTCAAGAGTCTGAGGGTGGTTCAGGATTATTCTCTGGATACGGAAGGCATAACAGTACTGCTCCCAAAGGAAACACACAGCCTTTACAAGGACCAGTAACACACATGGAACCTGAAAGCCAAAGGGGAGAAAACAGTAGGCTAAAGGGAAAAGACACTGGAAAGAGTTTGGCAGCAATTTCTCCTTCTGTACAGTGCTTTTGAAAAGACAGTCAGTAGCATTCCCACATGGTGATATGAAGCTTGAGAACAGTAGCTCAACCACAGGAGGCTGAACTAGCAAACCACAATTTGTTGGCTGTTGGTGCAATTGCCTTACACAAGTCAATCCACTACAGAGCAACACCTTTCGCTATTGTAGCACCAGAGCCTCCATCCAGCTCTTGAATACTCCTGCACAGTCACTAATTTTGTGATCTATGCTTGGAGCCCAGATACTTGGTTGTACCAACTTCATTTTGATGTGACAAGAAGAAATAGACCCTGGTCGTAGGTAAATGAATGTTAACAGTAATAAGAAAATGCTAGCTATGCTTAGTTGTTGGCAGAACAACTGACTATACACATGTGCCGAATACCTTTAATTAATTAATACAAACTCCAAGTAACAACAGGAAAAAATATTCTGAGGATGGAAAAAAGCTTACAAGATTTGAAGATGGAGGGAAGAAATAAAGTAATTAAAAAATTAGAATTGTCATAGTAAGGAAATTCAAGATTGATAAAGTTGTCCCTCAGAAGCCTTGTTGTAGCAAGCAGGCAAAAAGCCAAGTCAGGCCATTCAGGCTGCCAAGAAGACAAAGCTGACAGCATGCAGGTGACAAGCCAATTCTGCTACACGTGGAAGCTGCAGTGGACACTGAAGACAAGATCCAAGATCACTGCACATTTTCACAACAGTTAAAGTGGTTTGTAAAGCAAAAGGTTGCACAGGGCTCTGCAGCGTTACCAGAATGAAAGCATCAATTCATACCTGATACATGTCAGCATCTCACTCTAGTTAACCCCATTAGTCCCACACAACTTCTTGTTCAAATACAGTATGCATATGGACTTGAATCATTATAACAAGGAATAACAGCCCTCTTTAAATTTGGATAGACTCAAAAGAAATGTCAGGCTCTCCTACTTATAAAAATAGGAAGAACTAAGAGGTTCAAAGAATGTGACCGGAAGTGCACAAAGTTGAATTAAAACACATGATATTCAATACTTGTTTAAACAGTATTGTTTTGTTTTTGAGTAATTCCAATGCCTTGAAGTTCAGGCTATATCTGAGGGGTCTTTCCCCACTGCCGGAAAAAAAAAAAGCATAGGAATACCCATTTAACTTTACAGCAATCTACACAATTTCTCACAAGCTTTACATTTCCTCAAATTTATATATATATAAATTGATGCCACTTCCTAAAATTTGACCATAATATTTAATTTTTCTTCATTATGCTGTATAAACTGGCTCTGCATCTCAGAGTGCAGTTCAGAGCAGTTCTGAAAGGTTCAATATTCCTCATAAAAAACCTCTAGAATTAACTTCGAGCTACAGGCTCCGTTTAATCCACTTGGTTAGGATAGTCAGCACAAAAAATATTAAACCAAAAATCACACATTTTGTAATCACAACATCCAGCCAACTGTGATACTTGCAACAAATAATACTTGCCAGCAGTATACAAATACATAACATGACACTGTAGTAAGTCTCTGAAGAAGCTGAACTACAAACTGTTGGCAATCATCCTAGAACTTATTTTGAAAAGAAGTCGAGGACACTGCCACCACTGCTGGACTAGTAGTATAACAAAAACCCTACGTATAACCGAGCATGCTTACAGTTACGACAAACTTCACTCATGTTTAGCATACACAAATGAACAAATTAAAAAAAGGTAGCCTGGAAAGCTCTGCTTAAACAGCAGCTTTATCACTGGATTGGTGCTGGCTGTCTAGTATTTGGGTATGTCAGGAGGATAATGCCCTCCTCAGTAGGATTGGCCACTTTATAACTCTTGCCTCCTCCCTAAAGTTTCAAAAAAAAAAAAAAAAAAAAAAAAAAAAAGTAAAGACACACGAAAGTTAGCCTATCTTACAAATAGAAGAATCTATTTGCATTCTTTGTGGTATTTTCATTGTTTTAAAATCTAGAAAATTTCAGTACCTTTCTGTTCAGAATATCTAGGAGTCAAGAGTTTTAAGCCATGGTTTCAACTTATTTTCAAAACAAACTGTCCAAGTTATTTCCTATTTGCACAATAAACATCAACACCTGAAGATATTTTAGCATCCAACTGCAAAATGAACTACAGAGCAGTTCAAGCAAATAATTCATTCTTGACTTTGTAGCTCTGTAGGAAGAAGAGGCAGAGTTCTGAGTCCATACATGTGCATGAGACACAGATATTCATCCAAACTTAAAGGATAACATTGCAACTATAAACTTCATTACAAGCAAGATCCAGTCAAAATTCACTATTTGTTTTTAACTTTCACCATCCAACATGAAACTCTTTTAAGCGTTTGCTCACATTCTCTGGAATAAAACAGTCAAATCTTCCTTGCAATAGCTGTGATCAACAACATATCAATGGTCACAGCCCAGAAAATGAGAAATAAGTGTCAGTATGGTAGTATGTACGTGTAGCAATATTTAGGGGATGAAATTCCAAACAAAGTTGAGTGGTCATACTTCATAATCAAGTTAGTAACTCAAACTGAACCTAGTACTCAAACAAATAAGCAAAGCTAATGAAGAATTAACCGTATTGACACAGTTACATCAATGGAGACAGGAGTGACAATGGGGGAAAAATTGATAGTTTTATTTATACCTAAGAATTCTTGTGCCTGGAAATAGTCTCAAACAAAACACTTTGAAAGATGAGTTATCATGCCACTCTTCATTAATGAAATTCAAAACACTGCTACATGATGAAGCAATGTCATTTTCAGAGTAGTGTAACTGATAAAGACAGATTCTCTCAAAGAGACTACGTTCTGCAAGTGCCAGGAAAACAACTGCAGTTTCCAGTCACATGTAAACCACATCTTGACTGAAGTGTTTTCATATTCCTTCCTGAAGTCAGGATTGATGATAAATATAATCCAGTATTTCCTATTTCTGAACTGCCACGGTATAAAATACTTGCAACAACACTTTTTTCTTGTTTAAAGGTTTCTCTAGAATCCAACTATTACACGATGGCAGTTGCTTGAAACACCATGTATTGGTTAGTATGGCATTCCCAGTAACAAAGAGCTGACAAATCTCTCTCGAGACGTACTTTTTTCTTTTCCAGTATTCCTGCTAAACCGTAACAGCAACTGTTATCTTCATTCTCCATTTCTCTGTGGGTAATGCCACTTCTTCCAGAATATGTGTTCAAATATGGTAGTCACAGTCCTTTTTGCAGTATTACTTTGCAACAACACATCAATCAATACAGCAAAGGCTGTGTTATAAGGATCCAACTATCCCCTGTAACCTAAAATTCCTAGTAGGTAACTCCAGATTATCAAATTAAATACCCACCATATTCGGTTATTTTAAAGTTAACGTGCTTCCCTATAGTCTTCTTCCTCCTATTTTAGCTTTGCCTAAGATTGTAAGACACCTAAGAAAGATTTTGTTAACAGAATTTTCTCCTTTTTCCGTCTAATATTTTCATTAAATGCTAAAAATACAAAATGGAGTTTTAATAAAGCAATACCCGATCTTTGCTTATTGATCAACCGCACGCACTAAATCAGAGAGGACTACATGGTATAAAACAAATGCTGCCATTCACCACTTACTTTACAAGGTTTTATAAACAACATCACACTATCTTTATAGGATGCATACCTTTAAGTGGCAGCAAAGTATTCCCCCATACCACTGTACTTACAGATTCCTTCGTGTCAGTCTGTGGTCTCAGAATATTGGAACAGGTCAACAGAACAGTCCAGCAGCAAGACAGACCTTGATGTTATCCCACAATGCAGTACTGCTGGAAAAAAAAAGAGGGGTAGGGAGGATGAAAAATAATTTTAATATTCTAAGTGAAAAGGTTAGCAAAAGAAATATCAAGTTATGACAGCACTCTTCAAGATGACAGGCACACCAAACCCAATGATAAAGAAAAAGCTTGAAATATGGCAGTAAAATGACCCATACACCAGTCCTTCAAAGTGAAGTTATTAACAAACCAGCACAGTTTATATTGCAGAATTTAGGCAGAGTGACCTGACAGCAGCAACTGCTATCCAAACCTATACCAGGAATTGGAAAACTACAGGGATTGGTCAACACTCCTGAGAATGTGCATAGTGGAGATGTGAATAGAAAAAAGAAACTCTTGATAGATAACTTCAACATCTGCAGCATCACTACTTTGTATCACCCAACGCTTGTTTGTAGGAAAATGATCGTTGTTTTCAAGATGACTGTGATAAAATACTACAGCAAACCTGCAAGTCGTCATGCACCCAGAAGTTGTTTGTGAATCCAGTTCCCCTTAAATGCCAGTCATTTGTCCTCACTGACATCTATGAGTCTGAAGGCCACACAGACTGAAATAGTCAAAAACTATGGTGTTTTGTCCAAATTATAACAAAGTACCTTTAAGAAATGCCATATTTTACAGGACTTTGAAAAAGGCTGTATTTTATTTTCATGCAACTCAAACATTTGACATGAACATTTTTAGGCTTAAACTTAACATAAGCAAACTAAGTAAAGAAGTTACACTAGAGCCAGTAAAGGAATAAACACTGCAATCAAAGGAAATACTTTCCATCTACGTGAACATTAGAACATCGGTGCTAAAGCATTAATT
This sequence comes from Anser cygnoides, assembly GCF_040182565.1. NCBI lineage: Eukaryota > Metazoa > Chordata > Aves > Anseriformes > Anatidae > Anser > Anser cygnoides. The sequence continues at coordinate 15,163,495 of NC_089883.1, forward strand.
TGAGGAGAAATGCACTGTGTAAAACTGAGGTGCTATTTCCAGGACCTCATCTCCCTTTCAAGTAGCTGACCTCCAGATTACATAGGTCTAACAAAGAACTTTACTGATTTTAGTGCCTGCCTTTGGAACTTGCAACATGCTCATTAATTTAAAAAATATATATATAACTTGCAGTATTCAAATACAACTTCGAAGCTACTGACAGTGTTATTCAGGAATGCAAATATACATGCAACCACATATATGCATGCAGATACACGATACACAGTGTACCTTTTACTCCTCATTGGTTTCATTTCTCCCAGTTTCAGTAATGAACATGCTGAACTACTACATGCTGTTTGAGGCCTCAAGGATTATCATACAAGGGGTTAGCTTTTCACAAAAAGAGATCTAGGAAATGAAGTCATTTGTTTGTCTTGAAACTATAGCAGCTGTCATTACTATTCAGTCTAGCTCTGCTGCTCATCTGTATAGTAAAGCTGGCCATTTCAGAAGACATCAGTCATTCACAGCATGACTGCCCAACTGCTTCCCCTCCAATACAGAAGGGGATCAGATTCAACTATTCTCAAATTACTCCGGGTAATCACAAAACTAAGAAAGTAATGTAAGATATTAGCCTCTCCCCTTTAATTAAAAAATCTTAAGTTTATTCGTAGCTTTTCTTCAGTTTTAAGGCTCAGCAGAAGAAGGTACTTCACGGACAAGGACAGATGAACTTAAGGTCATTTCCTCTCAGAGGTTTACAAATAAGGGAAATAATAATTTTATCTAACAAAGCTGAAGGCACTCCAGAAATAATTGAGAATTCAAAGCAAACCTACATTGCAGTCTACTTTTAGTTACCTAGTTTCCCTTTAGTCCTTACTAAAACTATCATATGCTTGCCAACCTGAGACTGTAACCTTACCTTATTTCCTTCTACAAATTTGTTGACTGCGTGGTTTAGCAACAGAAATATAGGGTGACACAGAGAAAGCCTAAACTAATCCTAAAACCTTGACTTGTATATTAATTAAATATCTGCAGTTGTAACTGAAAATTGCATGCGCCTTGTCTGCTAGAGTAACACTAACAAGAGATTAACATACAGATCATTTGAGTTGACATTTGGTCTTATTTCCTCATGCAGCAAAAAAGACAGGCAGGATCCTTCCTCACATCCATACTCAACTCATGCAAATAATGAGACAAATAATGCTCCTTCTCTGCCACCAAGCTGACTGTGTACATCAGCAAAAGCATATCTCCTAGAAGCAGTGTCACTTCCTTTAATCAATGAACTTGTGATATGCCATCAGTCAGTCAACTTGTATAAAGATACGTATTGAAATTCTGACACTGGTCACAAAAGCCTTCTGCCTGGCAGCACTGAAAATGATCTGAAAGAAATATCATTATGTGTGGAAAGCTATTCAGCAGACACCTTTCAACAAGGTGATAGCTGTTCACATTCAACAATTTCCTCAACATCATGACAGATGTTTCCTATATTCCTATATTCTATGATTCCTTATTCTATGATTTCCTTATTCTGTAGTTTGTCTTGGCTGCTTTGTAATACCAATACTACCTGCCTGGAAGCCAGGCAGTCCTGGTACATGGGCAATACCACTACTTGGGCACTGCATTCATTATAATCTAACTGCCTGCTCATACCACTTGACCAGATGGCAGCACTTTTGAAAGCCTCACATTTTTGAGAGCAGATCTAAAGTTCAGGCACCTGAACTCCCACAAGCACTGTCCTGCAGCACTACATACACAGGCTACTTGTGAAATATTCTCCCACCAAACCTACAGTGTCTGGAAATACTTAGAGCATGGCACTGAGGGGCTGCTCACATGAGTGAAAACACCAAACAAGAACAAGCAGGCTTTTCTTTCACCTTACTTTCCTAAACACATGAAGTGCTGTACACAAACCAGCAACACCAACGAAGTCTTTTTTCACATCATCCACTTAATGTACTCTCTAGAGAGATACATATATACAATCTACAGAACAATGTACAAACCAAAAAAAAAACAAGTTAGATTTCTGCTGTTAAATACTCAACAAAAGGAGATGTTCTCCAGTGAATACAGGACTAGTTAAAAGCTTACCTTTGGGGAAAAATTTCTATCTACTTGAAAAAGTTTTTCTAAAAGACTTCAACACAAATCCTAATATCCCACGCTTAATATTCAGAAGGCTACTGGAAATACATTGTTTAAAATATGAAATTTTATAGGTGTATGACTACAGGTATAAATAGTCTTGCCCTTTACCACTTCAGCACTTATTAAGGAAAGAACTGAGTATCTCCCTTACAACCAATCTTCTCACCATATTAAATATTAATGAAAAGTGTACATGTTTAATCTAAGAAAAATCCTTAACCCTCACATTACTTGCTTGTCATATGACTAGATAAGTCATTATCGATATCATCTCACTGTTTTATCACAACCAAACACGTTATACATTTGTTTCCCCTTAGCTTTCTCAGAACTGTCTTGAAGTTGTTTCATAACTCATGAGAATTATTCAAGCTGAATAATGGGAAAAAAAATCACTAAAAAGATTCAAAAGTTAACAGAGCGTATACATTTTACAGTCTACACACATATCCAAAAGCCACGAAACATCAAGATAGAGACATGGTTAGTATTCCAAACAGCATCACTCATTTTCAAGATGTACAAAAAGAAAAAGAACAATTTTGTTGTGTAAGTAACTAGTGGAAATTTACAAAGTCTAGAAGTCTCTCTAACCAGTTGCAGCTGGTTTGAGAGCCTACCAGGGGAGGTGCCCCGCTAGACCTTCTGTTCACCAACAGTGACGGACTGGTGGGAGATGTGGTGGTCGGGAGCTGTCTTGGGCAGAGTGACCACGAAGTCAGGACGGGGACCAGTAAAACCGCTGTCTTGGACTTCCGGAGGGCTGACTTTGAGCTGTTCAGGACACTGGTTGGCAGAGTCCCTTGGGAGGAGGTTCTGAAGGGCAAAGGAGTCCAGGAAGGCTGGGCACTCTTCAAGAATGAAATCTTAACGGCTCAGGAGCGGTCTGTCCTCACGTGCCCAAAGATGAGCCGGCACGGAAGAAGACCGACCTGGCTGAACAGAGAGTTGTGGCTCGAGCTTAGGAGAAAAAGGAGGGTTTATAATCTTTGGAAAAGAGGGCGGGCTACTCAAGAGGACTATAAGGATGTTGCGAGGCTGTGCAGGGACAAAATTAGAAGGGCCAAAGCTCACCTGGAGCTCAACCTGGCTACTGCCGTTAAAGATAACAAAAAACGTTTTTACAAATACATCAACACCAAAAGGAGGACTAAGGAGAATCTCCATCCTTTACTGGATGCAGGGGGAAATTTAGTTACAAAAGATGAGGAAAAGGCTGAGGTGCTCAATGCCTTCTTTGCCTCAGTCTTTAGCGGCAAGACCGGTTGTTCTCTGGATACCTGGTACCCTGAGCTGGTGGAAGGGGATGGGGAACAGGATGTGGCCCTCACTATCCATGAGGAAATGGTTGGCGACCTGCTACAGCACTTGGATGTACGCAAGTCGATGGGGCCGGATGGGATCCACCCAAGGGTACTGAGCGAACTGGTGGAGGAGCTGGCCAAGCCGCTTTCCATCATTTATCGGCGGTCCTGGCTATCAGGGGAGGTCCCTGTCGACTGGCGGCTAGCAAACGTGATGCCCATCTACAAGAAGGGCTGGAGGGTAGACCTGGGGAACTATAGGCCTGTTAGTTTGACCTCAGTGCCAGGGAAGCTCATGGAGCAGATTATCTTGAGGGTCATCACGTGGCACTTACAGGGCAACCAGGCGATCAGGCCCAGTCAGCATGGGTTTATGAAAGGTAGGTCCTGCTTGATGAACCTGATCTCCTTCTATGACCAAGTGACGCGCTTGGTGGATGAGGGGAAGGCTGTGGATGTGGTCTACCTTGACTTCAGTAAGGCTTTTGACACCGTTTCCCACAACATTCTCCTCGAGAAACTGGCTGCTCTTGGCTTGGACTGGCGTACGCTTCGTTGGGTTAGAAACTGGCTGGATGGCCGGGCCCAAAGAGTAGTGGTGAATGGAGCCAAATCCAGTTGGAGGCTGGTCACTAGTGGAGTCCCCCAGGGCTCAGTACTGGGGCCAGTCCTCTTTAATACCTTTATCGATGACCTGGATGAGGGGATCGAGTGCACCCTCAGTAAGTTTGCAGATGACACCAAGCTAAGTGCGTGTGTCGATCTGCTCAAGGGAAGGAAGGCTCTGCAGGAGGATCTGGATAGGCTGGACCGATGGGCTGAGGCCAACTGTATGAGGTTCAACAAGGCCAAGTGCCGGGTCCTGCACCTGGGGCACGACAACCCCAAGCAGAGCTACAGGCTGGGAGATGAGTGGTTAGAAAGCTGCCTGGCGGAGAAGGACCTGGGAGTATTGGTGGATAGTCGGCTGAATATGAGCCAGCAGTGTGCTCAGGTGGCCAAGAAGGCCAACAGCATCCTGGCTTGCATAAGAAACAGTGTGGCCAGCAGGTCTAGGGAGGTGCTTGTCCCCCTGTACTCGGCTCTGGTGAGGCCGCACCTCGAGTACTGTGTTCAGTTTTGGGCCCCTCGCTACATGAAGGACATGGAGGTGCTCGAGAGAGTCCAGAGCAGGGCCACGAAGCTGGTGAGGGGTCTGGAGAACAAGTCTTACGAGGAGCGGCTGAGGGAGCTGGGGTTGTTTAGCCTGGAGAAGAGGAGGCTCAGAGGCGACCTTATCGCACTCTACAGGTACCTGAAAGGAGGCTGTAGAGAGGTGGGGGTTGGTCTGTTCTCCCACATGCCTGGTGACAGGACGAGGGGGAATGGGCTAAAGTTGCGCCAGGGGAGGTTTAGGTTGGATGTTAGGAAGAACTTCTTTACTGAAAGGGTTGTTAGGCATTGGAATGGACTGCCCAGGGAGGTGGTTGAGTCGCCATCCCTGGAGGTCTTTAAAAGACGTTTAGATGTAGCCCTTAGTGATATGGTTTAGTGGAGGTCTTGTTAGTGTTAGGACAGAGTTTGGACTAGATGATCTTGGAGGTCTCTTCCAACCTAGACAATTCTGTGATTCTGTGATAATTGCTCCAATAATCACTATAAAAATACTCAATTGTGATCACTGAATTGTCATTATCAATAATACCATTTACAAGATTCCAGGATTTAAAAAAAAAAAAAGTTCTGTGTTATCAAACCTTAAAGTAACACCCTCTGCAGTACAACTTATGAAAATGAGTGTTGAAGAAAGCAAAATGAAAAAAAGGACCCCATAAGTTTTTAATGTTACAAATAGCAAGATTGCAAGCAGGGATAGCTTTGAAGAAGACGCCCAAAAATGAATGGTTAAAAACTAAAACATTACTCCTTTATGAGAATTTCAGTATTTGATTCCTATTTAAATGAACGAAGCAGAGGGATTCTTGCAGAAAAAGTGTGTGCTTGCAAGCTATCTCATACCCACCCTTCCACTACAAATATCTATTACAAACTAAACTATCACCATCAAGTATTCCAGGCACAAACTCCTGAGATGCATAAATTTACATGTAGCACCTTCTCACCATATGTTTTCTGAACACAGTAACAGCGATTTCCCTCTTTTCTGGGGAAAAAAAAAAAGAGTTGGTACTTCTGAAAAGGCTCCATTTTGGATGTTTAACACCAATAGATGTGGCTTCTTCAAATGCCATATTCAGTCATCCTACAATTGATGCCTCTTACCTCTGCCTTACTAAAATGCCAGCTAGTCCAAACAACTGGTGGGTAGCCAGCTACAAAACAAAAACAAAAACAAAAACAGCTTATGATCTTGTGTCCATAGAATCAACTCAGGGCAGGAGAGTTCTAAACATGCTTCTGCCCTAAACTGCTGATACAATAGGAAAATTTAGATTCAATAGCAGCACATACCTATCTTCAGTCTAGTTTCTCTATTTACACTAGTCAGTAAACACAGATTTCAAATAAAAGAAAAAGTTGGCACACCAGTGCTTCCCTCCTAAGTTACTTGTGATCAGTGAGAACACCAACAGGTAAGATTCTATTCCCAAAGCAGACAATAATTGACCTAAAACTGATTTAACAAGCGGTTTCAAATTCATAGGGAAGAATGAGCAGACTCGTGTGTGAAACTATTGCAAGAGTCAGACATTAATGGACTGTCAATCCAATTTGTGCCAAGCATTACTGACTTGGTCCCTAGAGTTAAGGACCGCTTGTCAGCCACCCAGGATTGGCAACCCCTTTCAACAGGGCACATCGTTCCCCATACCAAGAGATCCAAAAGAAACAAATTTTAGCTACTCAAGAACATAAGCTGATTGCTTAATATTGTCTGACCTGTTTCTGTACTGTGATAATCATGCTGTAATCTGTTTTGTTTCAGACCTCTTGTAGTTTACTCCGTGCCTCCACAGCTGGGCAGAGACAGTGTTGTTGGAGACCTTAACCAAATCACGTTACACTCATGTTAAACGTATATATATATAAATATATATATATATAAATATAATATAAATACATGTATAAAGTATACAAAAAACACTGACATGGGCTTGTTTTCACGTCAAGAAATCCTGCAGGGTTTGCTTATGCACGCCATGTTCATATGTGTTCAGAGTTACTTCTATGTAATCACCAAATCAACAGTTTAAAGGCATTTTACAAAGCTTGGCTTTGTCATGGATAGCTTAATGATATAGTGAATGAAGAAAGTTTTTAAAACACACTGTGAATCCTAATCAACACAAGAACAGCCTTCTAGAAGCAAGACTGTTTCCGTGATACCTTTGCATACAAACAGAGCAGCTTTGTATTGTATTGTACAGACCTTCTCAAATACAGATGATTTCCTGCAAAAGTCACAAGCACTGATATCAACTATAAAATACTGAGAAGTATTTGATGCTTCACAAGTTTCACTGAATGCACCTTGTGCTGCCCTTGCAAATTCCCTCTGCCCTGGCTTTCACTGCCAGCCAGCACTCTACAAAAATTAGGAGTACAGAGAAGATGAAACCTGTTTTTTTCCAGTATTCCTGTGCAGGTGCCAAAATAAAACTATTAACTAGCTGACACAATACTTTGGTCCTTCCTGGCAAATATGTCAGATAATACCCAAGTCTGTAATTAAGGGTAACTTCTGCAGCACGTGAGGGGTTGCTGTATAGGCCAGGGTAACTCACCATCGTTCAGTACAAGCAAGACAACACCTGAGACTTTCCACTACCTCCAGGAGGAACAAGTACTGACAACAGTGTGACACTCCTCCTGTACAGCTGCTACTAAAGCAAGACAGCATTTTTGTTCAAGTTATGTGACAGAAGTTACCTTACACCTACCAAACTTTTTTTTTTTAAATGGAGTCAAATTTACTCTTCAATATCTATAACTGGATGCTGTCATATTCTTTTTTCTGTTTTCATGCGTTTGTCAGCTAGCATCATTGTACATTAAGGCACAAGTAATATCTTTTATTTTCACATACTTGAATTCAACTACAGCAGCAGTTTATGCTACTAAGTAACTTGAAAAAGCTAACCCAAATGTATATTAAGCAGCGAATTCTCACACTAAGAATAGCTTCCACAAAGATACTACCTCTCAACCTCCTGCAAAGCAACATTACAATTAAGTGTCCAGTATCAGACAGGCACTGACTTAATGCTGCCTTCATTTACAGCCTTTTGCATTTAACCCCCCCATACATCAGAGAAATAAAGCTACAGTGACTCCCCTCAACATGAAATAACTCCAATGCAGTTCAGAGGCCAATGTAAGTAACTTTCTTCCCTTTCAGTTTGGAAAGGTTTCTGAACACATATTTTTAAGTGAAATTTAACCATATGCACCTTGTTTAGCTTCACTGGTACCATGCAAGCACTTGCACCCATCATGCAGCCACACATACTGAGACGGGTACTGCAGCAGGTGGCAATGACTTGCATAGCTGGGAATGACAGGAGCTGTGCCATGGGGCAAATCCTAAGAAAAACTGGAAAGCACAGATACCCACATAAAAGAAGTGGCTCAACAGGAGGCTTGTCATTTAAAGGATGTTATAAATTAAGCCAACCCAACCACTGTTTGCCCTATATCTGCAGTTACCTCCCTTATTTTACTAAGACAAAACCGTAGTTTTGTTGGACTTTGTTGTTGTTTTGTTGGTTTTAAGTAGCTCAACTACCAGAAATCTTACACTGAACAGTTAAAATGTTGTAAGAAATATCTTCCCTTCTCACCACCGTTTCACATCCAGCCTTCTACCTGTGCAGGCACAAGGTTGCCAAGAGATGTCAAAGCAGCCATTAGTGTTGCTTACCAGTTGCTCAGCCGCACAAAGCAACAGCTACCACTTTGACTGAGTGGCATCATAGCCCCCGTCCCTCATAGCAGCCCACACATTCATTCTCATGTCTAATTGGCTCACACAAGCACATTCCTCCCTCTACTCAATCTTTCAGTTGCTTTGAGTGCTTTGCTAATTACACGTCAGGTACAAGTTCACTTTAAGGGACCTCAGCAGCACTTGCCACAATTTGAGATACCCCTTTCCAGCACTGGAGGAAAAGAGAGAAGAAAAAGAAAACACCACCACAAGAAAAACTTTACACCTCCATGTCACAGAACAAAATTTACATTTCCATCACCTACCAGGACTAGAATTTGTAGCTTCACATTTACTTAAAAAAGAAAGTGATAAGTGATGAACTATGTTCTTTTTCCTAACACATTTGAGAGCTAACAGCACGAATTACTGGCCTTTCTACTGCCGCACAATCTTCTAGACTGCCAACAACCACTCTTAAACACCTTCCTTGCTGGTTATTTGCTCACACCTATATCAGTAGGCATACCCACTTGAAAAACCTGCTTTAAGCGTTCAATTCTGCAAAGACACTGTATTCCAACCCTGGAGTTGTTTGTTGTTCTTTTTTTTGTTTTGTTTGGTTTGGTTTTTTTTGGTGCACAAAAGCTTACAAAAACAACAGCTGTCATTTCGAACATCAGCCACTCTCAGTAACACTCCTGATACTGTCCTGTAACATTCAACTTGCACATTTGGTCAGTTTGAATTCCAAATTATAAGAATAGCATTCTGAAAATGTAGTATTTCAGTTTAACACAATTTTTAGCTATAGTCTAGTTAAATACTGATAAGCTGTCAGAGATGTTGGTGAAATACTGCCTGAGTATCAAAGCCATATTGAATTTTGAGGTTATAGCACCACAACTGTAAGACTCCATCAATCCATAGGATGAGAATGCGGGACAATGCAGGACTGCCAGTGCTGTTCTGCCAGTTCACTGGGTGGACGCACTATACCCTTGTAGTACTACTTCATGCCCAGGTTGTTTTGGCTGCCCCGAACAGGTAACTACCAACTCTGTATGAAGACAGAGAATGCAGTATTATGCTACAAAATTTAACAATGAACATTCAGAAATGCCACCTCCTGCACACCTGAAGCCCACCACAGATCAGGGAACTGTAAGTATTTGGAGTCTTTCTACACTCAAATATTAGCAGTTGGCTGTAAACAGTACTGAAAGTTTGCCAACAACCACACTGCATGGCGCAGTTGACACGGTGAAAGGAAGAGATGCCATCCACAGGGACCTAGACAGGCTTGAGGGGTGCGCCTACATGAAGTTCAACAAAGCTAGGTGCAAGTTGCTGCACCTGAGTCAGGGCAATCCCAAACACAAGTACAGGGCAGAAAATAGATAGAGAGCAGCCCTAAGGAAAAGAAATTGGGTGTGCTGGCTGATGACAAGCTCAACATGAACCACCAAAGTGCACTTGCAGCCCAGAAAGTCAACCATATCCTGGGCTGCACCAAGAGCAGCATGGCCAGCAGGGCATTGGAGGGGATTCTCCCTGTCTGCTTTGCTCTCTTGAGACCCCAGCTGAAGCCCTGTGTTCAGCTCTGGGGCCCCTAGCACAAGAAACATGTTTGTCAGCTCAGTCAACGCCTCAATTAAGAAATCACCAAATGCTATTTAAAAATTACTTCCATTAAAACCATTAACATGGAAATGGCAGTGTAACTGTGAAGACTGGTGAGCCAATTGCATTAGCACTCAAAATGGGTACCTCAGGTCCGCTCTTCCCACCTTCTCCCATCCATTGTTGTAGCTCCAGAAGTGATGAAAGTAAAAACAGAGCCATTCTCAGAGCAACACTCAGAGCAGCAGCAGACTGCCATCTGGATGGTTCTATAGAGGGTTACAATGAATTACTTGCTTTACTTCTCATACAACCTGTGTTTAGGTTCATGTGTCAAGAACGTTCATCATTGTTACTATGCCCATACAACTCAGCCCAGGTCAGCAAGGTAGCAAAAAGTTTACCCACAGCAACACATGACATTTGAGAGTTGTTTTTTCACCTCTTATTCAAACTAGCTAAAATGTACAAAATAAGACAACCTTCAAACCTTTAAAACAGCTAACTTTTCTTCAGCTGAAAAAATCTTTATTTTCTCTTCTCTTGTCCTTTGCTGTTTTTTGAAAGGAGTTAGGAGAAGACAAAAATAGATAATAAAAGTCATGTGAAATAACACTGATACACAAAATCAAGTATCAAGAATTTTATTTTTATTTTAAAAAATTATACAAGACATAGGGATGGCTAAGAAAGAATAACTGTCCCCCGTAGGAAATTTGCTCCCACTAGGTTTGGTTATTGTTGCTGTTTTATTTGTTTTAAATCTATCCACTCTTCCTGTCAGTTTCACTCAAGTTTTAGTAGAGATGAAAATAAGTATCAAGAAATACATGAACAGAAAACTGGCCATTACAAGTGTTTGCGTTCTACAAGTTAATTTAAAACAATTACACAAGAAACCAAACTCTGTTCAAAAAACTATTTCCTTTCCAGAGGAAGGAGACAAACTAGAATAATAATGCACACAGAAAAACTGAGTGATGCCAGCTGCAGGAAAGCAATGATGCATAATTGAGCCCACATGAAGGCACTAAAGCAAACTTCAGCATTATAATTACGCTCCAGAAGCGACTTGTTTCACCAGTCCAAGTTGGAAGCTCATAATGCTGGGGGACATAACCATCTCCACCCTAACAAGCAGTCAAGTCAATACTAGGACTGGTACAAGGGGTAAAGGAGGAAGAACAGACAGCAGCTGACCTTGGTTTGATCTAAACCAGTCTCCTTGAAATTGCACCCTCAGACTAGAGAAGTGTTCCTGTATCAGGAAGCATTTCTTACACGCACCGTGTGCTTCCTTCCTGACATGGTGCTTATCAGGATACAAGGTAGGCCTGAAAGACCCATGGTAACTAAAAAGGCTAAAGCCTCCTCTTCATCCCGGTAACAGTTCCTACAGCAGGATGACACAACCTAGGTACAGGAAGTCAACAGCAAAGCAAAACTGCTCTTGCTCGAGCTGAGGGAGACACAGCATACCAGAACAGATTTTGCAGTCTAAGGAGAAGGATACCCAGAAGACCCACAGTGCTGACCCAGTCTTTTCAACCCTTTATGACAAAGTATCCAAGCACAGATGCTCTAAAGGAAGCAGGAAATAACTCAAAGAGGTTCTCTAATAGATAAGGTTATTGTTCAAGTCCATGAACAACAAAGAAGTTCAAAGTTGGGTTATTTCTTTCACTGTTGTCAACTGTACTGGAAAATGTGAACTTGGATGTTATTTGTCATGAGAATGAGCTTTTTCAGGCAAAGGATTGTGCAAATCTGCTTAACAGACTTCACCATCACAGCTTTTGTAACACAATCAGTGTTACGTTTATATTCAAGTTAAGAAGAGCATTTATGGCAACTTCTGCCAAAGGCAGATGGCACAAGCTTATCTCTTCTTTTAAACAAATTATCATGCTACTTTACTCCCAAAAATCGCTCACTTCAATTTCAGCCCAAACCATTTATATTATGTATCCACTGGAATGAAAGGAATAAGACTAATGAATTTACACAAAGACTACAGATACTTCACTGCAATGCTTATAAAAGGCTTCAAGACACATGTAGAATGGAATAGTGTTTTATTAACCTACTGGATGTGGTAAGTCACCTCTGCTTTCCACATTTGTGCCTAAGAATCATTTTTTCATAGCTGGGGAGACTGCACGTTATTTTCTTAGCTGTACAGTTGTAACCAGAGAAGACACATCCTTTCTATACTGGTAGCTAAAGAAGCTAAAGTGTAGGATAACAAAAGATTCACCATCCTATCCTTAGAACATTTAATATGAAACATCTTCACAGTGTTGAAACAAGTCAAATTTTCCCAGTAGCTTATATGTTACTGACAACCGAATTTATCATGTCTTAGCAAGATGTTTTATGATAGCTGAAGGAGCACTGAATATGCAGGTTCCCTGTAAACATATGAACCTATCTTTCTAGTTTCACAGATGCTATAGATGCCAAAGGCCCTCATCATCAGTCTGCAGTACAGGTTGTTACCCAGCACAGACCTTCGCGAACACAAGAAAACAGCCTGGCTTACAATAAAACCAGGCATATTTGGAAGCTACATTGCTCTGGAATGATAGCTGGCTTTGTCCTTCTCCCAGCTCTCATTTAAGCCTTAACTCCCTACAAATGCCATAGATAAAACTATTGCAGCCTACTTTATTTAGCTGCCATTCATTTGGAATAAATAGGGGCTTTGTTTATAAGTTTCAAGCACAGAATGAAGGCCCACCCCACACATTTGTGCAAGGCAACTGGAATGCATCAGCATAAAGGTCTTCAACTATTAGTGGCTTCACATTTACAAGATACAAGTTTGTCAGTAAGTTGTCAAAGCTGAAGAGTTAATGCATTAACTGTTCTCCACCTTAAAAGAAGTGCTGGATATACCACAAACATATTTACTAGCAGCTTAAAACAGATGCTTTTAGTCTACTTGAGTGTCAGATAATTGTTCATATATTAATAAGCATGTTGAGACCAGCAACTTCGATTGCACTGCAAAGAATCAGAACAGCATTAAAACCGAAAAGGTTCCACTGTTAACATCCTCCTCCCCCCCCCCAACCAATCTTATTGTAAAACTTTTATATGCAAAGGTTTTAGCCTTGTTTCCACAAACCATTTCAAAATTCCCACTAAGGCTTCCCTAAGGAATTTGTTGTTTTGCAGTAAAAAGTAGATTTGAAAAAGATTATACTTCAGATCTGAGACAAACACTTTCTGTAAGCATGAAAGGCATCTCACTGCAATACTTCAAGTGACAAGAAGTGATTGCTTCTCTTAACACCAGCTCCATATACCAGACATTTGCAAGGAAAAGTCTTACATATATGGTCTGGAGAATCAACAGCATCAATTTTTACAGTAGTGTCACATTCAAATACATTTAACCGAAGGCGAAATAATGACTTAAGCTTTTCTTATTTTCCCCATACAAAATATATGGGTTCAGGGTTTCTTTACCAAGCTATTCTGTACTCAGTTGGATTATTTTCCTTTATTTAAGGAAAAGTGTTAGAACAAATAAGCTGAAAGTAGGGCAGAGATCACCAACAGAGATGGGAGAAGAGCAGTAAGGTGACCAACACAACAGTTCATTTCTGTAAACAATATTTGTACTCAGTACTACAAAAAAGCTAACCCATCATGCTCTTGAGCTAACAATATCAGCAGCACCAACTCTTCTCCAATTCCATGGTCTTGAATTACAGCTCATCTAAAATTTAGCTCTGTGAATGCAAAAAACACTTAGAATGTTTGAAGAACAGCAGCTTTGCTGTCCAACTTGTAGAAGCTAACCTCTGCTGTAACCTTATGGCTTAAAACAAAGACAGCCCCTAGGCACCCAAACCACTATCCTTTACCTTTCAGACACTTGCTCTCTTCTTCAGTCACAGAATCATGGAATGGCTGAGGTTGGAAAGGACCTCTAGATGTCATCTAGCCCAAATCCCCTGCTCAAGCAGGGTCACCTTCAGCAGGTTGCACAGGATCACATCCAAATGGGTTTTGAATATCTCCAGAGAAGGAGACAACACAACCTGTCCGGGCAACCTCTGCCAGTACTTGGGCACCCTCACAGTCGAGAAGTTTTTCTTCATGTTCAGATGGAACTTCCTGTGTTTCAGTTTGTGCCTGTTGCTTCTCGACCTAAGTGAGGCAAGAGAAGCTCCAGTATTTCTGTTCATGGCCACCACAGAGCAAACTCTCCCCTTCACCTACCTCTAAAATCCATAACCCTTTCTTGGAAAGATGAAGAGCTATATGGGAGAGAGAAGAGAATTGGCTAAGGAGAACAGTGAAAAGAAGAGAGATTAGTTTCAGCAACTAACAGTTGGGAAGTAGCAAATGAAAGTAACAGTCATGACTTAATGCAAACGCCTGTTCACAGGGGGTGCACGTTAACAGAAAAGTTGGCCTTAAGAGAGAATTTGGAGTGTCTTACAATCTTTCTCTTAAAGACTAGACGGGTGATTTAAGTTTCTGTAATGCTTTTTGAAAACAAAAGCTGCTATTCAACCAAAAAAAACCACATCTTTAATATTTCAGCCATTTAACAGTTCAAGTCCAAAAGCTGTCTTTGTACATCCAAAAGAAGTTCATAACCACAAGACAGATTCATATCAAAGCAGTCTCATTTGTCTAGATTTTCCCCACATTGCAAGTGTTTAAACTTGATAACAACTCAGGTGAAGAAGACTTCGGACTTTTCTCCTTCTTCTATCAGCAACCTGTGACAGGGTGAGGGAGGAATCCCTCTAGACAGAGATTTTCGGCCACGGAGTGGGAGAAGATTGAGGAACCAGAAGTACAGAAGTGTAATCATCCTGAAACCCTGAACTAATTACTAGGACTTCTTACCTGTCACTGCCTGATACTGGTACCTGGTCCATCAAAAAGCTCTGACCAAAAATACCTAACATTTTGAAATAAACTACTCTGCTGCTTTTACAGCTTTACCAGTGGCTATAAAAACTGATCTCACATCTGGCACCATAACCCCCGCCCCTCATTTAGAAAGTGACATTTCATCCTGACATTTCATCCTTTCTTGTCCATGTTCTAGATTTCTGGCTCAACATTGCCATCCACCTCACGCTGCAGGTCTCTTGTTTACATTGTTCGCCTCTCCTCTCTCACACGGGCAAGTCCAAGCAACCTCTTTTCTACCTCTTTTACACTCCTAAAACGCAGATGCCTTACACACTGTAGTTGATATGTGGAGTTCCCACGATATGTGGGAAGCTAGGGAGGAAATGAAACGCAAGGAACATGTAAAACTCCATTTCTGAGGTAACTATAAATACGGGAGCAGATTTTCCCTTATTAAACAATGCCACTGACTTCTGATACCTTACATTTCTGTCCTTAGGACAAAAAAAATTGTCCTGTCGCATAGTTCAGACAAATGCATACAGCATTTCCACCTTCATTCACACACAAGAAACAGCTCTGTGAATGGAGTTGATTGCACAGCTACCAACCAAATCAATGCGAAGCCTGTGCTACAGACCCTCCTGATTTCATCTGGGGAGCCTGGTAATGCTAGGAGAAGAAACAGAGGGAGAAACAAGTAGATATCAGGTATCAAACCAACCTGCGTCTTTCACAGGGATATCTACAATGTCAGGCCACAGCTTTTGTAAATTCATTCTTCTACTGGACAGAACAGAGGACACAGCAATTGCTTATTTGAGGTTAGCTCTGTGTGCACACATACATATGCATCATGCCCACATGCATGAACAGGTAAGGGAAAATTGTAGGCACATCTCCTTTGACCTTAAGGATCAAGGACCGACGACATGGACTATTCAACTCACTTTCAAGTCTACTTCCTTAGGGTTTTTCCACTGTACTTTCAATTGTGCAGCTAGAGTTTCCCCACTAGTCCAGCCAGGGGACATAACTATTTTCAAACCATTGTTTGATGCCTAACAAGCTTGTAAATTCTCCAAGCTCTAACCAACATATTGCAGATGCAGTACACAATTATAGAGCTACCTCTAGACCTATGCACCAGAACCGGCGCATAGAAGACAACAACCAACAATGGCAATACTTCTGGGTTTCAGTCACTTAAAATTGAGTAGATATCAATTTAACTAAAGCAATAGCAAGATTTTAACAGCATGTTGCCTAGCAAGTTATAAAATAATGCCCACAGAGGTATTCAAAGCTAAAGCTGTGAGGTATTCAAAGCTCAAGTGTTGTAGGGTTTCTGGGCAGGTCTGTTCAGGTCCTAACAGAAGAGATTCTACAATTAGTCTTAATTTTTTTCAGTTCTCTAAGGAGTGATGTTACTGGTCAACCAGCTGCCTGCATGAGGCATTAGTGATTCACAAAGACTGCACACAGCTGGAGTGAAGTCCAGCAAACAGCAACATGTAAGATCCAGGGCTCCTGATAGCTGTAGCTTCTTCACTGAGAAACCTACTACTACAAATCATGTTTCACAAGCCATATATGCACAGTAACACCTGTAGAGATACTGCCTGCCTCATTGCCCTAAAAATAACTTTGCTTCGGAAAGCCATCAGGACATCATACATTATGCTATGTAGGCACTTCCAGTGCATACCCCCCCAGTTCTTACATTCAACAACTGAACTGCAGCCGAAAGCTAAGCTTACTGAGAACTCATCTGCTCGTAACGGTAACCATGCTCATTAACAAGATCTGAAAAACAAAAATTCTAGCTCTTGCCACGCTAACAAATAAGTTTACGTGTTGGAGTTTTTAAAGTTGTCTGCAACAGCTTAAGGGTCCACAATATCAAGCCCTGTTGAAAAATTACATTCCCTCAGTGGTACTCTCAAAATACCATGAAACTGAGTTCAACAGACTATTGAACATAACAGCATAGAAGGGACAAAAAAAAAGAACAAGTTTTAAGCCAACTAAACATTCTATTAGCAGGCAGATTTCTCACCTGAAACTAAAAGAAATGAAAAATTAAGTAATGATTTTCACGAAGGGTTTTAAGTAGAAGAACAGGAAGTTACTTCCAGTGCATCTTTAGTGAAAAAGATGATTCTGGCTAGTATTGCTGACAGCATGAAAACCTAGGAACAGTTCTGAGTGTAGAATCAATGACTGAGTACTGAAGCCAGCAGAAGGGAAGAAAAAACAATGATCACATCTGAAGGACTGAGTTATTAACTGTTTCAGCAATCTTAGGTTGAGCATTTTGAATTAAAAGACATAGGTGACAAAGATCCAACACGTGAAATTACAAAATGTCCAATCTCTAAGGGAGAATTACACTACAATGGGCACCCAAGGGATGCGGGTGGGGAAGCAGGCCACAAGCAAGAGATGCTGTGCAAAAACAATCGCTGCTCCTGACCTAGTTGTGTCAGTCATGGAGAGGCTGAATCAGACAAATCTGATTTTAGCTTGTCTGATGAGAGCAGAAGGATGGAGAAACACTGACATGAGTCTATTTGCAGCTCACCTTTTTCAGACTAATTCTAATTTCTCCCACAGTTTTAGTACCTTGATTTGATAAATGATATAAAACAAATACCTAGGCCCAATCAGTTTCATTATCCCTTAAGTCAGAAACCAAGCTAACTCCATTTTCCCTTAAACAACTGAATCACATCATGCACAAAATAACGGCACACCAACTCTGCTTTATCATCCACCTGCCAGATACAGAGCATTTTACGCAGCAGTGCAGCAATCAGGTGTTTTTCATTCAGTCCACTAGAAATCACTGACTTAGGACTCTTGTTGTCCCAGTGGTATTACTTTCAAGATCAAGGATCTAGATCAAGTATCAATCGTGTTTTAAGTAATCAGCTGCTTCCAACACACCAACACTTACTGCGTTGCAAAGTCAGAGATACAAGTAGTAAGATCTGAAGACAGCATACAAGGTAAATGCCAGCACCTACCTATATTTGGCCAAAGATACATTTTAGTAAGACAATTATCAACTAGCTAGCATTGCAATATGTGTAACTGAATTGTTGAGAACGCTTAGCAATAGTGATATTAAAATACCTGATTTAATAAGAGTGCGTTTTTATTAATGTTTTATATCACAGATAGTTTTGAAGATTTTTTTTTTAATGTTAAAGAAAGAACACACACCAAAACATTGCTAAGTTCCTTCATCATTTATTCCAAGGACTTAGCTTCCATAACAGCTGCAGTACAAGAACCATAGCCATGTAAGGGAAAGCAATATAAACAAAAAGTTTTTTCCTTTCTATCATTCATTCAAGATTTATTTTCTTCAAATTTCAAGCATAGCAGATCAATGCATGAAATACGCAAAATAGCATGTAGCTATGAATATCAAAAGAATCGTTTCGACAAGTCTCCTGTTACCTAGTTTTTTATCCTGTCCCAGGCAAAAACAAACAAACAACAACAACAACAAAAAAAAAACCCAACACTTATCACAGTGACTTTACCAGCTCAAGACCCAAAGTGCATTGTTTTTGGAGTACAGCTGAATTTGTTGCAACTTGTTGAGGGCTCAAAGTCACAGCGCACTGTAAGGTACAGTTTGAACAGAAAAAGGAAGCCATGAATGGGGCATGAGCAGCAGGGGAATCCCCTTCTTTCTCACTGCTATTTGTAAATGAAGGCAAGTAAGGTCATTTCCAAATTAACACTCAATTCTCTAAGCTACTTCTGCTGAGAAGGGAGAAATAAACAAAAGGCATAAGTATTTCAAACAAAATGCTCTAAAGCAACAATTGGAAAACTTCATAAACTGGTGAGACAAACTACACTGACCATCTCTACAACAAACCAGTAACAAAGTCAGCAGTTAGTGTTCTGTGTGTTATTTCTTTTAATGCCAAATGCAATGAACTCTGAAGTAGCTGGCACTGAAATGTGGAGTAAGGAAGCACAACTAACACTAGTTTCCTTATCAGCTGTAGGAATAGATTTTACATTACTTTGGCTTATATGAAAATTTTGTTTGGCTGCAAGTATCCTTTAGAAAGCAAACTTCAATAAACGGAAACATTCTTTCAAAGGGAGTCTCCAGCTTCTAGTCCAGCTTCAAAAAAGTGGGTGTCATTAATTACATCTGCTTCCCCACAAAAATAATAAAAAAAAAAATCAAAGCACGCTGTTGATCATGACTTCCATCCTAATGTCAAATTAATTAACACTAATTCAAATTATGAATGTAAGAATGTTTTGAATTTTGAAGAGTTAGGAGGGGATTTTATTTGCTAGGCACACCGGAAGTCAAACAAGTCTTCTGTCAACTCATTGCCCAAATGTTTTTCTGCCCTAACTACATCAAGAAGCTAAGTGTTGTACTATAGTTCATTTATGGTATTAATTTCTGGAAAAAGTGAATGGCAGTGAGCACTGTAGCTACTCGTGTCAGGAGGCTGGTTTGTAGATGCTCCTGCACACAAGAGAATGAACATCAGCTTGCTGCTCTGTTGGAATCACCACAAATTCTTTGCCAGCACAGGAACCAGCACAGAACCTGCATTTTCTTTGCTTACCTGAAGGAAGAAACAGGCTTTAGAACCATGTTTACTACAGAGCTTAGCACAGAATAGTGATCAGAGTTCTGCATGAAAAGTTTCATGTCTTCTGATAAGGCAGCTATTACAACCTGGTACCAACAGCAAACCCTTTACCTACTGCTGAAAGGAAACAAAAAGACTTCCAGAGAAAAGCACGCATGAAATTATACTAAGTGCTGGTGAGATTTGCTTTAAAACATAACTTATGGAGTAGAATCCAGTTTTTAATGGACCTTGAAGATTTACACTGGTTCAATCAACAACCTTACATGATCTAAGTACATCAAAAAATCGTATTTGAGAAAGAGATGAGAAGTCAGTCACTCATGTAACACAAGCATCCCCAGCTTCACTCTATTTCCTGTGTGCACTGCCACACAGGATTTAAGACTCCACAGCAAAGTTAGGTTCCTCACTGGATAGGAAGTCTAAGCTCTACCCCCTTAATGTAAGATTCGAACCTTGCAGAATTGTTGCTATCAATATCTGCTAATCCATGAATAAATTCCCCATCTTCACACAGAACATAATGAACTGAGAAGAAAGTGAAATTAATGACAACTGTTCCGTCTGGATGGTGCATCTCTGTGCTGCTGGAACAACTTGGTAATGAGCTCTTCTTACCAGGATTTGGAACTAAGTATTTCTTGTAAACCACACCCAACATGAAAAAGCAAGGCTTGTTTTTAGTATTAACACCAAGCAATTGAAATATATGCTCCCTATTTAGAGTAGCAAAAGGAGAATCAAAGCAGAGCAGCTATCTGTCCTGTGATCTGCCAACCATCAAAGAAAACAGCTTTTTACAGAGGCCAAGTGCACTATCCCTGATAACTGGACACTGAATTTGTGAGGGTTTGTTGTTGTTGTTTTTGTTTGTTTGCTTCTTTGGTTTTTGTTTTTTTTAGATGGCATTCATCTGAAGTCTTGAAACACCTAGTTAAAGAGACAAAATTACTGAAGTAGAGGTATAATAGGATTTGCTCTTCTCAAAATAGGAACATAGGACAGTAACTGCAGCAGTGCTTGCAGGTGTTCATTTTCCATGGAATGACACCTTTATTTTCACAGGCTGCACTCCAGTATGCAGCTACTAAATATTTTGGGAGTGTTTACCATATCAGCAATTGGGGAGGGTGGAAGGAAGGCAAGAAAATAAAGGAAAAACACATACATATTTGCCCTAAAAGTTAAAGCTTCACAAATAAGAAAAAACAGGTATTTAAGAAACAAAAGTTAAACACCAAAATCCAAGAAATGTATTTTTGAGTTTTGAGATAAGTAGTAACAAAGGCTAACAGACTTTCATCTTAAGTATACATGATACAGTTACAGTGCACCAAAAAATGGGCTCCTCATATTCCAGGTACAAGTCAAAATTAACAAAATCTTAGTTTCCTCTTTTTTGCCACTAAAAATGAGCAAGAAAATTAAAAGCACACACATAACAGCTCATCTTAACTAAGTTTAACAGAATTTGCAACAGATAAAATCCTAAACAACACACAAGTAGAGAGCATGCCAGATGCTAAAAGCCTCCTTGCAAGTTCTTCAGTCAAAGTGATATTAATGCTCAGGAAGCTGGAAGAAACTATAATAAAAGTTAAACATCACTGCAAGATGAGGTCAGTTATATCCTCTTGAATACGAAGGAATATACTCCCAGGTAAAATGGATACAACACACTTTTAACCTTTCCCAAATTGCTAACTATTTCAAGACAAAATATATTAGGTATACAACCTAGCTCAGTATCATTAGATTTGGTTTTCAATATTCATTGTGATAGATAGCAATTCACCCATCAACGTTAAAAGCTGCACTTTCATTATCAAAAAATAGCTAAATTTGTCATGTACAGCATCATCAGTAACAAGTTATTCAACAAGTGTTGTCAGAAGTGGTTTTCAGATTATTAGGCCAGTACCTTCGATATCCGAGCCTATAGTAAAATGTGCTTCAGATGTTCTTAACTTAAAACACCAGTGTTAAATGCAATAGTCTTGTTCACCTATACAGTCTTCGTTTTATCCTGCTAACAAATAGTTTCATAAAAATACGTTGCTACATTTGAATTATACTTTTGGTAATTCCTATTCAGTGATACCATGAACACAACTGGATTCTGAATGTCAGCTGTACAGGAAACAAAATCCCTACTACAGTAATGTTAGGAATGGCATCTGTTGAATACACTTAAAATAACATCTATCATTAGCCAAACCTGATGGGGCACATCTGGAAACTGTTTGCTTTTGTGTTTTTGTTTTTTTCTTTTTTTAATTTACTTATGCAATAATTTGAAAATATTAAGTTTCCTGAGAAAGTACATACTTTTGTGATTAAGAGAAGACTTTTAAAATGAACACTGATGTGCATAATCTACTCTCCGGGCTTCTCTCATATCATCAGAACACAGCAATTCAGACTTGTCACCATGTTCACAGAGTATATGAAAGGTTACTGGAGAAGGGGATATGAAAGATGGGGTGGGGGATACAAGTTTAATAAAGCCTCAAACTCAAGCCATTGGTCAAAATATGCCTGCACAGTCAGTATTTCAGATTACTCTTACAAATCCAAGCCTGACATTTGGGCTTAGGAACTCCATTTGCTACGACACTTAATTTCTTTCACCTCACCCTTTAAGGAGGTCTCTGACTTCACCTTTGATAGAGCAAACACATGCCTATAATGTTTCTGAGAAGGGCAAAATTCTGATCCTTCAGCCAATACCTATACATACAAAGCAACAAACAGAATTGGTCCCCTTAAGAGTCTCAACTTGAACTGTGCTAAGTTGAGGACTTTGACTGTAGCATGTATAACCACATCAGTCCTGCCCACACGGCTACCCAGCTCTGATCCCCAGAAGTGCCCTGGAATCCACAGATGGGCTACGTGCGAAAAGAATGAAGTATCGAGTGACCGGAGAACTTGGCCTTAAGCTACCAAGCTCACTTTTCCCAGAGAGAGAGAGAGAGAGAGAGAGAAAGAGAGAGAAAGAGAATGCAGAAACAAAAAATAGATGCCAGTAATTCGTTGATAGAGGGTGCGATGGTTCTGTGTACTTCCAGGTACACAGATTTCCGTTGTATTTCAAAGACTTCAACTGCTTCCATGGATAACAGAAAAACTGCATTTGGTAGAAGAGAACATCATAAGTATATGTGACAGAAAACACAACTTGACCACCTCATTAAGAATCTGCATTGTCTTCAAGCATAGTAACAGTCATATGACAAGGGTAGCCCTATCTTCTCAAAATACAATCAAAAAGCTTTCTTTACTTGAATGCTACTGCAGTCCTTCTTACAAATATCAAGTGTAAACCAGTTTTGCAGTGTATATGCAGTCTTCCACATTGCCCAGAGATGCACTTTTCCAAGTTGTAAACCTAAATCCTTACATCCTAGACGTAACCTAGGGCCCTAGCAAGTTAAAAACCATTTTTCTTAGTGTTCAGGATCCTGTAGTTGCTACTGAGCCCTGTCAACAATCTTCATTTTGCACTTCTATCTTGTGTGATTGTTAGCAACACCTTAATAAACAAACAGTAAGCACAAACACCATTGCACAGCTATTCCAGTAGGACTAGAACTTAGAACAACTCCATTCAATGAGAGATGGTATCAACACACTTCAAATGAAGTTAGAAGCATGGAAACCTCCTCCTATCTACACTTTGTTTTATGTAACACTAAGTTGCTATGTATTTGAAACCATTAAACAGAAGACACAGCAGGACAACAGAACATACATGGAAAAATGAGATTCTTTTCCTCTTTTCCTGATTTGGGGATTTCAAAGCCATGTTACTAAAAATTCATTTTCTGCACTACCTGGTGAGCACTGCCTTTGGCCTATATATTTATTCCAAACACCCAAGGAAGACTGCTTCTTTGTTTAGCTGCATGAGACATTAACTATTGCAAGACTTGCTGCCGAACAAGCCAAGAGACCACTTGAAACCACTAGCTGTCAATATAAGCAAACTTAAATTGTTATCTATTATACTCATAAGCTGTAGCACTTTGCAGACTTTTCCAGACCGTCTCAGAGCAGTATAACCATCAGCTTATTTCCTCCAGTGCAAGAAAATCAGACTCCTCTAAAGCAAATGCATTTCAAATGCTTTAGTTCTTTACTCATCCCACTAGGAAGACACACCACTATATCATTCATTTGCAGTATAACATTCAGATGAGAGAACCTTAAGATCAAGGCTCTGCCAATTTTTATTATTAAACAATTAGATGGTTAAGCACACTGTCTTTAAACTCCACCCCCCTTGAGTGGAAACAACAGCCACTATCTGCTCATGCATGTATCGGGCAGAAAATTTCAAGTTTACATAATATAGAAATCATCTTTGTCAGAACTTCTGTTATAATCAAAACCTTCCTAAGGGTATCCTCTTTACATAAAGGATTTTGCTGAAGAGGTGAGAACCTTTTCCCTTCTGTGTGCCAAAGAAAGCCTTCCAAAGTAGATGCAACTAAACAAGGAGAAACAAAGGCCTTAGTCTCCAGACATCTAACTGTGGATGGCTCCAGAAAGCTGGTTATATGTCCCCGGACACCACACACTTAACAGAGGCCAATGCTTATTGATTGTGTGCCCTTGATCCCCACTTCATTTCTTGAATAAAAATCAAAGCTGCAATGGAAACCAAGGGTTGCTGGAAATGTACATTTCTAGCTTTTGAAATTCTGCTCTGAATTAACTCCAATAACTATTAGTCAGGACTTGCATCTTCCACATGACACTACAGCTTTTTTTGATGAATACAAACAGATTCTTTGTTATAACCCCTTGAATTTCTAGAGTAAAGAACTAGCACCAGGATACTGCAACACCATTCACATCTCACTTCCTTGTTCCCAAGACTTGCATTACCTAATCAAAGTATGCTGAACTTTAACACAGGTTCACTTGTTCACATTCTTGCCCAAACCATATCACCTGAAGTTTTTTTGTACAAATACTTCAGTCTGGCCTCATTTTGAAGAAAGAGTTGCTTTCATGCAAGTATTCCTTAACCCCCAAAGCACAAGAAGCAAGAACGAGAAGTAAAGGCTAACCTCTGCCCTACTTGTTCCAGCTCCACTATCACACGTGCCCATTGTTTCCTTACCTAGTGGTCACTGACACACTCACAGTGCTCTGTCAACCAGCACTGTCCAAGCCTAGATCCAACCAGCTGCTTCCAAGAGTCATGCTTCTTAGACAAGCTTGGTTGTACAACTACTAGGTCTTTATTATCGTAGTACTCAGTAAGTACATAGTTACATACTACCTAATTGTGTAGTACAGAGTAACAAGCATTTTCCTATTGTGCATTGGAATATTCTGTAAGTATTGTCAGAAGAAAGCTTTTCTAATTCTAAGCCAGTTGGAGACATCTCAAATATGAATTGCTAGAATTTCCAACGGCAACTTCCCAACAAGTACAAATGTTTCAAGTATCTCTAAATTGACCAGGCAGAAAAAAAAAACCATTGTCCTCTAAGGAACACCAAGGAAGGTGGTTTTACCTGAAGGAAGGTAAACATCACTTGCATAACATGTCTCCAGCATCTTGACTCACCTGTCATGTGAAGTAGCACCCACAGCTGCTTCCTGCTATTCTTACCCATTCCAAATGAGGGAGGGATCCCACAGAATAAATGTATAGGAAAACGTCACAAATAAAATAAGGTAAATTGGGGACTCTCCTCTTAAAAATAATTTAACTCTAAAAGAAAAAAAAAAAAAAGCCTTTAAGAAATACACGTAGGTACCACATACTCACTACATAGAAACAAGACTTTCTAGAAGTTAAGATGATTGCTTTCCCTATCTGATCATACTAGTGCAAAGACTACTTCACAGGTAGTAATGCAATTTTATTTTAAATAACGAAAGATACAACTTGAGCAAGAAATTTTAAGCATAGAGTCAAGAAAATAAAAGATTAGTCAATACCAATTGCACTATACTGCATATCTTCTGTCTTTACAAAGCTGTAACTACAGTTAAAAGAAACACCTGCCTCTCTTTTTTCTTTTATCCATGTATTTTCTGTCCTCATTCTAAATTTTTCCTTTTGTTTTATGAGGTTCCTTGTAAACAACTGGAAAAGCAACTCCCTCCTTAATCTTCCCTTTTTACCGAAGGGACTGTTATCAGCAATCCCACCTTGCTTCTGCATCCTCTTCAGGGACTGAAGTTGTGTTTAATTCCTTACAACTCCCATGACAGCTACAAAAAGCTGAGCTGTACGTGAAGAGATATACTTATTGGGTGGGTACAAAGACAGTATTGCCGCCTGATAGCAGATGTTTAGCAGGTACTTGAAACTTATCTTTAAGGGAAGCTCTGTAGCCTAAGGCAGGATGAAAACTACATTGTGTTGGCCAATAAAAAAACTGAGTTAAGAATTACTGTCCCTTCTTAGAAGTCCTAGACAAAAGAAAAAAATACTTCAATTATTTAGGAATGTTTATTTCTAAAAGTTTGCGTGACGTGACCTGAGGCCACACTTCACAAAGGTGTGATCATTAGAATTTGTTTGCTAACACAACACACAGGGGTCACATTACCTAACACCCCATTTTAAGTACAAGAATGCAAGGCAAGTGAAGACAAGGAATTCTAACCAAGTGGTTTAGGGCCCTCTGTAGCTGTGATTTTGTTCATCTCATCTCGCTTGAAAAGCGTTGCTGTATGTTGCATGCAAAGATACCATGGCAGATTTGTTTTTTTCGTTAAAAATCCATGTGCATCAACCAGCTGGATCAATGCACAGCTAGCAGTTTTTCTAATACGCAACTATGCAAGAATACAGGATCCTGAACACCTCAGTTCAACACCTGAGCAAACAGACTTGAAATCCCCCTTCCCACTCTGCTTTGATCATCAGTATTTGAACACAAGTACTTCAGTTTAACAATGACTACAACACTACTCACAGCTTCATCGGTGGCTTGTCAGTTGCCATGTAAGGAAACGGGTAATATATCACACTAGAACTAGATCTCACAAAGTGAGGCAAAAAAACAAATAGGGTTTTGTTGTTCATGCGTAGTGCACACAAAGCAAGAGGTAGCACCCAAAGCTGCAGACTAAAATGAAGTTTTGGAAGTTAAGAACAAGCAAGTGATCTTACCCCACTGCAAGACCGTGAAAACCCAGAAACCCACACCGATGGGCTATAGCATGCCATCACCATCCCACCAGCAATTACAGAATTAAAAATACCTCATAGGGTCAAGGCTTGTCAGACAACGAAGCATGGTAAACTGTATAAAGCAATGCTTTATCAAGACCAAACAACAAAGAGCTAAAGACAAAGTATTCATCGGACTAAGAGAACATGACTTGAACCTCCATGAACAAATAAATGTAGATAATTTTTTTATTAAAACAGGCACAAGTTACTAACAAACAGCACCCCTTGTTCCAGACTGTTCATAAAACCGAGTAATAATCTCTGGTTTAGAGCTGAGCTAACAGTACTCTTTGTAACAACCTCCTCTATATGGAGGGAAAAAAAAAAAAAGCCTCAACCAAAGGAAACTCTGGTATCTGGTTAAATCAGGGTAGTTAGCATGCTTAGGTAGCTCAAAGTGATTTAATACAGGCGTGCATGCACACACACACACCGAGCAGCTGCCGAACTTTGTGTTAAGATGACTCTTACAGAACTTCCCAAAGCAACTTCATAAAATGTTGATAATTATATTAAGCACCAGATTCCCTAACACTAATGAACAGAGCAACTATTGCAGAAATGGTTGGCTAGCATGGCCAGTATTAGGCCTGCCTGATTCCACGATGTCTGTCCCCAAGTGGTACAGCTGCTGAGTATTTGTCACCCAGGGTGGCCAGCAGCATTCTTAACACAGCATTGGCTAGACACCACAGGATTTGCCATGAATTACCTACAAAGGAAAGCATGAAGACAGATAATACAATTCCAAATGCATGGTTACCATGTTCCCCCCCACACACACAAAAAAACACATCATAACACTATTAGGCACACTCAAAACCCTGCACCATGAAAACTTCCCAGGTTTTATCTGATTTGCACAGCTGGACTTGTAAACCATACTGTGCAACTACATGGTCAGCTACTAAACATAATTCTTTTCCTCGAGATCATCAAGCTTCATAGTATTGTTTTCCAGGGTACTTTGGTACTTAAAGACTTGGTGTTAATGTGGGATGGTTTGTTGTGATCACTACCATGGGATCTCTCAAGCCTGGACCGTTTTCTTTCAGGAACAGCTATGCATCTCCCCATATGAGCTGAGTATCTGCTTCTTCTGGAATGAGGTGGCTGTCTTGGACAACACAACAGGGCAGTATAGAAAAGGAGGAAAAACTCAAGCAACCACGTTCTCCAACTACCACAGTCAGTGCAATGGATACAGGTAGCATTACTAGGAAACTATTTTCTGCTCCTGGGAAGGGTTTGTTCTGTTTAGCCCCTGGCCTTTGTTTTCTCGTCTCTCAAGGGACAAAATGTCGCTCACCCATATAGCACCTATGAAGCCATTTGAACTGATCCCATACTTCACTACATCTTCTACATACAGTGGCCTTAGACAAGGCCCATCTAACTCATTGCAATCCCCTTTCTCTCCTCTTGGTGCCTGGGCTTGTGCTTTCCCTAATGCACAGTCTGGCCTGTCCTACCTCACTACACAAAATCCAGTTAATCACGCTTCCTTCACGGGTTTTTGTTCTATTCATTCAGTTATGTTTCTCTTGGCTTCCTCAGCTGCTTTTAAGTGTGGTTAGCATCATGCTGCAGCTGAACATGCAATTAGGCAATTCACCTACAACCACACTGACCTGGGCCTTACCTACCACTGCAAAACCAGCCAATGATTTTTATTATTATTATTTTTAATTCAAAATATTAACATTTTCCAGGGTGGGTGCAT
Organism: Anser cygnoides; assembly: GCF_040182565.1. NCBI lineage: Eukaryota > Metazoa > Chordata > Aves > Anseriformes > Anatidae > Anser > Anser cygnoides. The sequence goes on from NC_089883.1 coordinate 15,191,915, forward strand.
ATAAGACCTTGGGTTCTCCTCTGGGGACTGTACATCTTAAGCTAATGCACATAACATTTCCCAGGAGTGCTATAAACATCACAACAAAATTATCTCATTTCCCACAGCCTTTGCTGTTTTAAAGTGAAGCTGGGCATTTCTCTCTCCCTCCCTGTAATAGTTCCTTCAGTGATATTCTGGCTCAGGAGGCCTGCCACTGTTTCTTTCTGCTTGACCCTGCAGTCCTGCTGTGCAGCAGTGGCGACCACTTGATCCTTTCCCCAGGTAACTCAGATACCTCTTGACAACAGGAAATGTTTCCTTAAACCAGGAACAAAAATTAAGACAAGAAAATTTGTGGCCAAAAATAGGAAGATTACAAGGAAACACAGAACTTGCAAGCTACGGGGAAATGTAGCATTCAAGTTCTGATTCCTGACCTCATTTATTCATATATCCATTTATAGGACCATCAATTAATTTCAATTCTGTCCTGTTATTTCAACGTTTTTATCACGTCTAAAGCACTGTGTTTTAGTTCTACACCACCATCACATTCCTACCACCGTCCTTCCAAATAGATTACTATAGGTCTTTTCTTCAACACAGCTGAATTACCAATTCTGCCAGAAATTCATTCCCTGCCTTGGCTGCTTTCTTTCTCCTCTGTCTCTCCAGCAAGTACCACCTTGCTGTTTCCTGTTACACAGTACTTGGCATATTGAAATTGGACAGTCAAAGATAAGAGATACTTCCCATCAATGCCTTTAAGGCTAATTAATGTTTCCACTAATACACATTCAAGCCTGACTTTTACAACCAGTAAGTTTTCAAGATTGTTTTATGCTTATGTATTTCGTCTACATTTGAACTTTAAGTATCACATTCCATAAAATAAAACAGCTTTCCCGTTAGTACACACCACCTCTGTAAATTGACGACATTAAAAGCTAGATTCCAGGTAGCTGCAACAAAGGCAAATGAACAATATTACAGATATCAGCTCCCAAGAAAAATAAGAGATCATTAGACACAAATATACAAGCATACATGTGCTAAGAAAATCCCTATGCAGCTCTGAAGGCCTTCCTAAACTGAAGACAATCCTATCGTTTAAGTTATCACCCCACTCAACACTGACACACTACAGTAACAAACACTTCTACCTCAGCTGATAGAAATGTAAATTGTTATTCAGCTTGAAAAACTGCGTGTCCCGTATAGTACCACTAATTCTTTATCACCCTAATTGTTATTTGCTGTGATTTAGAAGAGTGAAACCCTCCTGTCCTCTTCCTGTGTTAAATGTCACTTTTCTATGGAAATAAAATCTCAATGTTAAGAAAGCTGCCAGATAGAAAGACACAAGGTTCATTTACAATTCACTTCAGTTGCCACTTTCTTCCTGCTGCCCAAACACAGAAAGATGAGCTACCTACGGAGAATGCAAGTGAGGCAGTTTCGGGTGCCTGTCTGACCCACCTTGGCAGAAATTCAGCTGGTTGCTGCCAAGTAAAGGGACTACAAGTCAGAAGCCAACAGCGTAGTACTGTAAAGATATATTAAGACAAGACTTATTGTATGGCCACCCTCATGTTGTGAAGTCAGTCAGTGTGTTCTCTGGCTTTATGAATATGCTTTGGCAAAAAAGCACTGGAGCTTTGAGAATTGAGGGGGTGGATCTCGGGGGATGGAATACCAACTTGCAGCTGGAAGTGGAAAACATCAAAATGTTATCACAATTGCTTTAAGTATGCAGGCTAATTCAAACTCAATTCCAGTATAATCATGTGTGCACATAACACACCCAGGGAAATGACCCTCTGCCACTACCATGAAATGGGTTTTCAGCAGCATTAGCAGGTACAGAAATCAGCTTTCACAGTTACAAGATTAACATCAAAACTAACCACAGGCTCATCACCAAGCCTCACTCGAAAGGCATCTGCCTATTGCATCCAGAGATAGAAGGCCACAGTTTTCTAACAACTGAGCAGGCCCAGAATTTCAGCATCGTGTGGTTCAGCCTTGCATTTACAGGTCTAAGTAGCTCAGGCTACTTGCAACACAAACGGACTTGGATTTTTATTTTTTTTTTGAAAACAAGCAGACTGTTTCATGACAAAAATAAAAGGGCTTAAAAAGCGATGTGATGTCCATACTCCTAACAGTCTCATCCAGAGTCTTAAAGGCCTCAACTATTCTGCCTAACAGAAAAAAAAAAAAAAAAAAAAGCTCTGCTGTTTTATTTGCATCATCCCTGCCACCACAAGTTCTTCAGTTCAATTTACTTATTGTTCTTATTACCACCTGTGGTCAAAAGGAAAACTCTCACTAAGGAAAACCTGGCATTCCTCTTTGGGTACAAACAGATGAGACTACCTGAAACAACTTCCAACTACACACAAGCAACATGTGTTCCGACTGACATACTGCAATGCAAAAGCAAACAAATGAAACCTAATATGCAAAATATTACACACTGAGACAGCCTCCCCCCCTGCTTTGCAACAACACCCAACCATTTTGTTTGCTCTTCTCAATTTGCATCAGCATTCTATTGTCTGCAGAAACATGTATAAACAGACTTGCCAAATCTTTAAAGGATTCATGAGTGGGGAAAAAAATGAATTTTGGAAAGCTGGATTCAGTGCTCTCACACATCTCTCCCCTTCTTAATTATGATCCAGTGCAAAAGCAGCATCTGGATGAGAACTTAGCAAGAAATTTAGTTTATTTAAAAAAAAGTCAGGATGTCTACATATTTGGCAGTTTGTTGAAAACCCCAAAGTTTAGAGAGGAGATGAGGATTACTTCAAACATTGTTTTTGGTATTTTAATGCTAACATTATGTATTGGAATGATGGTTCAGCAAGCAGCATTGCCCACATCTCATCACACACAGTATTGCTATTGCAGCAGCTATCAGACCCTAAAATGCCACAATAAGGAATGGAGGTGGATGTCTACTTATGTCTAGCTGTAATGACTAATTAAGTGCTGGCGTTTTTGGAAGCTGCCCAGACCTCACATTTGCACAGATTTGATAGATATATATTCTATAGGTAAGCATATAAAGTGACATAGTCCAACTATGAATGCTTCAGAACATCCTTGCTATGCTGGGTCAAGTCTTTCCAGACCAATATCAGATAAAGTAATTTTTTCACAGCAAAAACCAAGTCATCATGAAGATTATGCAGTTCAAGCGATGCCACGGCCAGATACTTCTGTCAAGCCCACACCTCCCTCTCCAAAAATAAAAAAGAATTGAATAAACTGATTAGTGTAAAACAGTGCTGCAGTCATATTTTTAAACTACAGATGCATTTCCTAATATAAGTAGAATTTGGTGATTAGATTAGTTGGCAGATCATGAAAGAAGTCTAAGAAAAACTGCACAGAAAACCAAGCTCAGAGTTAAAGTACTTAATCCTTTGCAGTTCAAATGCAAATTCATGTTTCTCAGCATCTTCTACTCCTATCCAATCCATCACATACACACCCCTCAAAAAAACCTCTCGCCCTCTGAGGCACTACTACAGTGCAATGGCAACGTTTCAAATCAACTTAAATTAAGCTGTACCACATTCCATTACATGATATCATGCAACAGATGTTACTCTAAGAACACACAGGACAATTATTCAGAAGCATTCAGGGCAAAATGCTATAATTTGGATGATAAAACAAATGGATATCCCACTAGAAATTGTTATATTCGTTATCAAGTTTTACACGAAGATTCAAAACTTAAATATTGACCAAGTTTGTCACGGCTAACCTGGAGACTTAGACTCACAACCAGAAACAAGAGCTCTTCTCCTATTTAGGCTCAACAATTTTGCCAAAAACGGGAAAGGTGGAAGAAAATTCAGCTTAACCCTCTAGCTCTGCAGCACCAGTTAGCTAAATGAGCTGTTGTTAAACTCATATGAAACACACTTGCCAGAAGCAAGAGGCTTTTTCCTAGCTCTGTGGTAGCCTTCAATTTCAAGGAACTGCCTCAAATATTTCATATTTTGAAAGATAAAGCAAAAGTAGCAGTTCATACAACTTCAATCATCATCAACCTAGCTAACAGGTGTACCATCTGACCATTACCTTAAATAAATGTGAAAGTTTTTCACATATTACAATTTGTAAGGTATTCTTAACTAACACTGGAAACTTTCGCCTATACTTAGAACATGTGGACACACACATAAAAATAAATGTTGTGGAACATAAGCAAGAGCTATCTGGTAGATCTGTTGTTTGTTTGCTTTCTAATCATATGGGCATTTTCCATAGCTAATGGGCTCTCTCAACCATGCAGATCTGATGCTTTGAAGTACCACGCTTTCAAACCCAGAGTTGGCCTTCTGGCTTGAAATTTAACATGGCCCAAACTTGGCTCTAAAACACAGCTCTGTAAAATAAGCTTATAAAAGAGCTGGAGAAAAGCGGGCAGTTATTTAACCTGACAGAGCTTTTGAATCAATGAACATTCCCATGGTCTTTCCAGCTAGACACTGCAGCAGTGTTTTAACGCAAAACCCAATGCAGAACCCAAATAAATCAAAGCTGCTGGTCAGCACAGCAGAACCCCTCAGAAGATGAGCACGAAGGCAGCAGAAGCCCCAGCTCCAGGACAGGCGCTGTGCCCAGACCATGGCGGGTTTCACCCCAAGGCATGAGCACGTCCTGCACCCCGCAGCCACAGGGCAGGGTGGCACGGAAGAAAAGAGGGCGCCCAGGCACGTCGGGGGAGGCCAACCTGTGGTGCGGAAAAGACGCTGCACCAGGAGACAGTCCAGCAGCACCGGGCCGGGCAGCCCGGGGCAAGGGACAGCCAGGGAGCAGCAGGGCTCACGGACCCCCTCGCCTCGCCTCGGGGGCGGCCCCACGGGAGCGGGCTGCGAGCCGCTTCTAAGCGGAGCCGTCCCGCGAGTCTGTGGGCAGGGGAGGCACACACACAGCTGCATGCACGGCACGACCGTCCTTGGGAGGTCGTCACTTCCAACGTGCTGCGAGGAGAAAGCTTTCTCCCCCCCCCCCCCCCACCTCCTCCTACCACCCGGCCGCAGCCCCGAGGGAGCCGCGGTTCCCCCACGCCCCGGCTCCGCTCCGGACCCAGGGCACGGGGCTGCGGCAGCGCAGCGCTGCCGGGACGCGGCATCTCGCCGGGCGGGCAGCGCTCCGCGGGGCTCCGTGCTCGCAGCGCGGCTCGCACCCGCGGGACCGGCCGGCGGCAGCCGCCCCCCGCCCGCAGCGGGCTCGGAGCCTTCCCCTCCCGGCGGCTCGGCACGAAGCAGGCGCCCCTGCAGCGTGCACCGGCGGGGCAGGACGGGGGTCCCCGCGAGATCCTACCGGGAACGGCGTCGTAGCAGCGCTGCCGAGCACCCGAGCCCGCTGCTCTCCTCCTTCCTTCCCGTCCTTCCTCCCCCCGCTCCTCCCGCTCCCGCTCTGCCGCCGCCCGCAGCTGCCGCCGCTGCGGACTCGAGGCGCAGACCCCCGGCGGGGAGGGCAGGAAGCGCGTCATCACTCCGGGACCGCATGGCCCGGCTCGGCCCGGACCGCAACCCGGGCCGCCCGCCCTGCCGGCCGCCGGCCCCCGGGCCCTTACCTGAGCGCTCCGCAGCGGCCCTGCGGCACCCGCTGAGGCGATGTGGGCAGCGCCGCTGCCGCCCTGCACGCCCACAGCCGCGCTTCCCGGCCGCTCCTGAGGGAGGAGGAGGAGGAGGCAGGCAGGGGGAGCCGGGCACGTTCCTCAGCCAGAACGAGAAGCCCCGGGACGGGGACGGGAACAGAGCTGGGGAGGCGACGGCTGCCGCTAGGGCCGCCCCGCCCGCCGCAAGTCCCCTCAGCGCTGTGGGGCGCGAGGCGGCACCGCTGTGGCAGCGCGCGGCGCCAACGGCCGGGCTCGTGCCCGCGGCCGTCCCGTACCTGAGGGGAGCCCCTGGCACCTGCATCAGCCCGAGCTCGCGCCCCCCGCCCCGTGAGCGGCGGCTTCAAACAGCAGGCCGGTTTCAGAGTACCAGAAACACCTAAATGCAGCCAAAGCAATCTAAACCGCCTTCGGGTCTTGTTGTATTAAGCGTTCATAATGCCACCAGCAAAAACTTTACTGCTGTAGTTACTGTTGTAGGTTTGAGACTCCTTAGAGGGTCCTGTTTTAACTGTGGCACTGCGCTCACAGCTGTATAGATGGTTTCCATACCAACGCACCTACATCTGTATGAGAAAGGAGGTAACTGCAAATTAAGTCCCTCGCGTGAACCACTTTGATGCATGCTGGGGCCTCTGTCAGTGAAACCGCTGCAATTCAAAATCCCACAACCAAATACGATGAAGCCTTCCTTGTTCAGCACACAACTCAGCTTCCCCCTCACAAAATACGTAACGGCCACTCCAACATTGTTCCTATGCTGTGTTACCTTATTTCCTGGCCACAATACTGCTTCAGAAGAAAATTCCTCAAGCTCATTGCTTTACTTCACTGCATGGCCTTTTTCTGCCTCATTTTTTTAACCTTTCTCTAGCCTGGATGTTCTTGCATATACCAACATGCAAGTTCTAGACTCTATTGCTCATTTTGGATGAGTGTTCTCCTGTGATCTCCCGCCCCGACCGCTCACAGGAAGGCCATGAAAGCCTCTGTACCACATGGCCCCCCAGACCTCTTCTTTGAAATGCCAGCAAAAATACCAAGCAGTGAAATGTTCCTGTAGTATGCAGTGCAATGATGAGACCAGGCTAGCCTGTACCAGTTCAGTATCTGGCTACTCCCAGTCCATCTGTGTGTCTGGGCCCATTTACTGCCTAATGTCTTTGCAACCAGCCATTGACTTGTTTTGCAGCACAAAACAAGTGTTTGGTTTTTTTTTCCCCTTTTTTGCTTGTACAGTACAGTAACAATTCACGAGAACAATATTATAAAAAATATATAGTAATATAATAATAATGTTCTAATAATAAATTAGATCTATCAATCTGCCATTTGAGGATCCAGCTTTTGTTATTCCAGTAATAAGGAACAGTCATATTTTTACTGCAGTACAGTGGATATAGAGATGGACGTGAAAATGCTTACATCAGTGTACTCATGTAAATTTCTCTAGCATTTCTAGAAATCTTTTGGCCTTTCATTTCACTTCTATTCAGTCTGCCACTGGTTTCCTGGAGTACCATTAAACCAATTCTACCAGTCATAGCTGCTGAGTTTGAGATCTGAGTATCTGCACAACGAAATAATCTCTTGAGATTAAATCAGATGTCAGGCACAGTTACCAGCCATGACAAGTAAAGTTTATGATTTGTAATGACAGGTGAAAAAATAACTTTTTTTTTTTTTTAAGAATATAATATTTTTTGGCTTTACCTGTATTCAGACACTTTTTAAAAATTGAAACATTCTATCAGGTATCTGACTTTACTTCTGAAGTTATGTTTTCCTTCCATCTCAGCTGTTCAAATACTTTTCCTTTCCATCTCCCTAATCACCAAACCCCAGAGCCTTAACAGTAAGTGTGCTGTGTACTTTGTCAGAGCAGAGATACAACAACCTTACGTGCTCCTACAAAACAAACAGGGACTGGCACATGCACATCAGGGATGCTCTCCAGTGGTTTGTCAGGTAGGACAGTAAGGCTGGGGACATCCCTTCAGCTTGGGAGGCAGATGTTAGGCAATCCCCCAAACCAGAGGAATGAAACAGCTACACAAACTATCCATAAATGCTGTCTTACCTGTTCATAGCCCTGTGAAAATCCTGATGAAAATATTTTAGGCATCTGCTACTTAAAATAGCCCATGGATGACAGCAATTCCGGCATATTTACTGATGTTTCAGGTGAAGTAGAACTTAGTCAAGCATGCATGCAGGGGACTTCAATGAGGTGTGCTATAAACAGTTTTCTAAGCTGTCATTTCAAATACATTTTAAATCACTATCTCAGAACATGTCCATTAAAATGCAGCATGAATCATCCCCAAGCATGTAAATTGGATTGCGTGTGTGTGTATGAGTGTGAGAATGAACATATGCATTTCCACTGTGGTATGGCAGATTGAGAAAACTGACAGTGATAAAACAACCTTCTCCCATTTTATAAATGAGTGTTCTGCCATTTACCAAAATAATTCAAACACCTCAGTGGAAATTATGTCACTTAAAAGGCTCAGGAAGCAAAATTCCTGCAAAATAAACTGTTTAGGAAAAAAAGAAAGAAACAAACAAACAAACAGAAACAGCTGGTTAGAAGAGGCTCGGGTTAAGCTGTAACCAGACTGATAACTGCTTTAGGTTTGGACAGATGAATTTAAGAGAGATAGCTTAAAAAAAAGGGGGAGGGGGGCATTTATACTGAGTCAAAGTCGTTCTTGATGAGCAAAGTCAGGCAAACATCAGTATTATCATTACTACTTTAGCATGAGGAGGCAGTGATATTATCAGGGCCCTGACTGCACTAACAGCCTTTAATTGTTCTGACCCGCCTCACCTGGGGTCTTCACCCCGCACCCTCTACCCTGGGTGTCCTGGGGCTCTATTTAAGCTCAGCCTTGGGCAGTTAGTCTTTGTAAGGCCTTGTTTATTGAAATTTCTGCTTGTTTTTAAGCTTCCTTTGGTATGCATGTTCTTGCTCTGATGTTGTTTAATGCTTTAGTGCTTAGTTGAGTTTAGCTGTTAGCTTAAGGTTTGCTCTGCTTTTTTTCTTAGGTTGTTGTAGGATGGGCTCTGGGTGTTGAGGACTTTGTGTTAGAGGTGTTGCTGTGTGTAGCTCTTCCTTAGGATGTAGCTAACTCTTATTGCTTTCTGGTAGTTAATAGCATAGTTACAAACTGATTCCTCAAATTGTTACAGTACTAATGTGTGCCTTATTGTTCTAAGGTTACTGTTATTGCTGATGTTAAACCTGTGAAAGTTCAAACTTGTTGAGGTATTAAGTAAGCATAGAATAAAAAGTAACTGCTCTTGAGCAGCTTATTCATGAACTTGGTAGTGAGGAATCTTACATGGAGTAAGACATATGAGGAGTAAGATGTTGGTAGTAAACACAAACTTCTGTACATCAGTAGCCTGAACAATTGTGAGTTATTTGAAAATGCTTTTGCAAAGGGAGGCTGTAAAGAGATACGAGGGAGACCCTGCAAGTGCCTGCAGAAATAGCTGAGGTTTGTTGTAACATATATGATAGTAACTAAGTGTACAGTCACTAAAAAGAAATCTGAAAGAAACTAACACTCTACATAACAGCAAGGTGTATAGGTTCTTAAACACTGCTTTAAAAAAAAAAAAACTCTTAAAATCATCAGGGTAGGAGATAATGCAGTATTTCTATGTAGCTGGTTCCGGTGTTCCACCTTCCAGTAGAAGGTTTATTTAAGGACCTAGCCCAGGTTTGTGGTGTTAATTTAGTTGTATTCTACCTGTATTATTCTCTAATGCAGGGTAAACCAAGGGGTCATGATTTTGGCTGTGCGCTTATTCAAACTACAACTCTACATACATTCTCAGAATCATCTAGGTTGGAAGAGACCTCCAAGATCACCTAGTCCAACCTCTGACCTAACATTAACAAGTCCTCCACTAAACCATATCACTAAGCTCTACATCTAAACGTCTTTTAAAGACCTCCAGGGGTGGTGACTCAGCCACTTCCCTGGGCAGCCCATTCCAGTGCCTAACAACCCTTTCAGTAAAGAAGTTCTTCCTAACATCCAACCTAAACCTCCCCGGTGCAACTTTAGCCCATTCCCCCTCGTCCTGTCACCAGACATGTGGGAGAATAGACCAACCCCCACCTCTTTACAGCCTCCTTTAAGGTACCTATAGAGAGCAATGAGGTTGCCCCTGAGCCTCCTCTTCTCCAGGCTAAACAACCCCAGCTCCCTCAGCCGCTCCTCGTAAGACTTGTTCTCCAGACCCCTCACCAGCTTCGTGCCCCTTCTCTGGACTTCTCGAGCACCTCCATGTCCTTCTTGTAGCGAGGGGCCCAAAACTGAACACAGTACTTGAGGTGCGGCCTCACCAGAGCCGAGTACAGGGGACAATCACCTCCCTAGCCCTGCTGGCCACACTGCTTCTTATACAGGCCAGGATGCTGTTGGCCTTCTTGGCCACCTGAGCACACTGCTGGCTCATATTCAGCCGACTATCCACCAATACTCCCAGGTCCTTCTCTGCCAGGCAGCTTTCCAACCACTCATCTCCCAGCCTGTAGCACTGCTTGGGGTTGTTGCGCCCCAGGTGCAGGACCCGGCACTTGGCCTTGTTGAACTTTATGCAGTTAAATATTATAAATATATATATAATATATATGACTTCATACAGTTAAATATTATAAATATATATTAAATAAATACACATTATTAAAATACATTTTTTCTTTGCTAGACTGAAAGTCTTGTGTGTTCTTGAAAGATAATTTCCTGTATCCTTATTTAGATCCTTATTAGATCACTAGCACTTCATGTATGACTCAGAAAATCTGATGGACATCTTTATATTGTTTTTTACCTTTTATTTCTTATTCAAATTTATCTTCTAAATAACTTATGCTATTCTCATGTTGAGCTAACTATTTTCTAATTGGTGTTTGTACATGGACTTTCTTTTTCCACTTCAAACGTTTCTCTGCTAACTGAGCTTTTTGATACTGGGCAATTTACCTCGTTTGTTCAGATAGATAGTTTAGCTCTCTTCCAGGAGTACTCTAAGTAATGTATTTTAAACTTTAGGTGTTATGACTGCTAACTCCAGGAATGCACAAAGGATGTTTTCTTGATGCAGTAGTGCCTAAGAAACAAAAGCTGGTATTGTGGGCACCGCAGGGGCTTCTCAAAGATTAAGTCTTTCTGTTACCTTGAGTCATGTTGTTGCAATCAGACTTAAATCAAGTTACCAGTTTGTTCCTACATTTCTTGGGCAATATCCCAAGACCTCTCTGAGCTGAGAGGCAGTGAATGGCCCTTACATTACAGGTACAAAAGGGAGAAATAAACAGGGCATGTTATGACTTTCTTCCCTGTCACTCATTTCTACTTACAGGTATGAGTAACCAGCAGCTGTAAGACCTGTGCCATGTATCATGTTAGATGGATTCAGTGAAGATCTGGGGTGGGGGAGAATTTTGTGTAACAATGCTACTGCTTGCTTGTGTGAATGCTATTTTGTTTATTCCAGACTAATCCATCTTCCTTTTGAAATAACAATTATAAGAGGCATTATAACATTGCTCGATCTTCAGATTGCATAGTAATGTCCAGGAATTAATTATTTAGGAAAGAAAACTTTAGACTGTGATACTTAACAATAAGTGTTACTGAATGGAGTACTTCTTTTATTGTATACTTAGTGTTGTATACTAAGTTGTGTTCAGAGTTGTAGCAATTTTGTCATGACCTTACCAATTTTTCCCAGCTCTACTAATTTTTGTTGCCTTAAATACAAGGCACAGAATGATGTCTGTAATTCAGGATCAGCTGATCTCATCGCATTCCTTTTTAGTTCTGTAGTTACCGTACTGTAAGATAAGCCTAGTGATTATATTTCTCTTGTGTGATAGTGGTTATATCTGCAGAAAATCTTCTGGCCACTATAAACTAGAGAATGCATTTAGAGAGTTAACTTTCTTGGTGTGGAATACTGAAGACTAAGACTGCAGAAAATAAAGAACACATTTTGGTACCTAATCTTAAGGGGAAGAGCACTTTCAAGGGCTCAAAGAGCATGAAGAATAGGATTGTTATTCAAATCTGGTTCCCACAGAAAATGTCAGTCCTGATGAAGTTAATGGGACACAGATTTGGCAATGTGTGAGGTCAGGAGACTGACTGAGAGCAAAACTAGTCTCCCTTGGAGTTATATCTTGCACAGCACCCAGATTGGAAGGGTCATAAATGTGAGTCCCAGTCAGTCTGGCTGTGCTTATGCAGTGTCTGTATCATCAGAATAATCCTAATGCCTCAACAGTGGTGGTTTCTGTAATAACCTCTCACAGAAGACAACCGATGTTGCCTTTTGTTTATAAGCTCCCTATGGCTTCAGACAAATGTCTTTTAAAGTTGGTGTTTGTAGCTGAACTATCTGATCTGATGAATGCTTCCAGGTTTGCAAAACTGCTGTGGGAAAAATCAGAAAATAAGCATCGTGACTGTCCACAAACCCACATGCATTTAGCTAACTGATAATTCTCAATGTGAACAGTGAGTAATATTCTTCAAGCTCCAGATACTCTGGAATATAATTATACATGCTTCATCCTTGTTTTTAAGTGTTAATTTAGCAGATGCCCTTATTTTTCAAAGTTTGGCCCTTTATTTTTCTTTTCCATATCCAAAGAACGAGCAAAGTGTTTTTGTGAAAGTACACATGGAGATACTGTATTAATTTTCAAAATAGGATTTAGTCTTCCAAACTGCTTGAGTAGTATACTGGTCTAAATCAGATGCTACTTGTATGGAATTAACTTGAACTTTTTGCTTTGTCTGAAATTCATATTGTAACAATAAAATCATATTTTCTCAAATGCCTATATTTTGCAGATGTTGATAAAGCACTGGAGTGATGCCATGTATTTTACAGAATTTATTGCTATTTCCATGGTTCCCCAGATGTTACAGTACATTAAACTTGTTGCTGTAATAGAGTAACTCTTGCTGAATTTCTTAAAGTACAGTGTTTCAGTGTTAAAGAAAAATCCTCACCTTAAAGCAAGTGATGTTGTTAGCACTATTTCGTCAAATTAATCATTCAGATAACAAGCACTATAATGTACAACTGTTTCCTTTCTCTTTCAGTCTCCTTCAATGACTGGCAACATCTGCACGTCACTTTTCTCATGTGGTTTTATTGTTTGGAATTACTAATTATTTGTTATGATTTATAACTGCAAAATTCTTTGATGCTTTAAAACAATGAAGCACACTTGGAGATACTGAAATGAATCCAACAGATGCATTGTCTGAGTCTGTATGATACCAAAGGAGAGTGCTACAGTTGACACAGGAATATTTCCTGCTGGAGGTTTGCCAGAAAAAATTGGCAGCAGTCACATTTTTTATTGCAAATCTCCTCTAATTTGTATGTTTAATAAAGCACTAACATCTGGACCCACAGGGTAAACTCTGTGTACAAACAGCATAGCTCTCTTCAAAATCATTATTTGCACACTTTTTAGGAATGAAAAAAATAAATCCCATGATACTGGCTTTGGGGCCACAGTGTTTTAGCATGACTACGGGTTTATGTGGGACTGCAGTGTTAGGTAAGGTTTGTTCTTTCCTGCAACTTCTATTCAATTACTGTCTTCTCTTTATGGTCACAGAGCGACTTCCATGGCATGGCCCCAGGCTTCTGCAGGCAGCTGGTATTGGTGCCATTACTGACTGCCACTGGGCAGCCAAGGAATGAAATCACAGGAACAGGGAGCTCTGCCTGGGGATGGCCACCTCTAAGGTAAGGTGCAGGGCAGTGCTCTGAAGGTATCAGTCATTCTGGCAGCTGAGAAGCTGCATATGTTGTTGAATCCCTTATCCCTTCCCTGTTTCTGTTCCTCCTCCTCATCCCTATACATAATTTTATAGCAATTAGTGGGTACATGCACAGGGCTGTAAGCATGGGCACGTGGGCTTATATCTTCTGCAAAGGCTTTTTCCATAGCAAGAAAGAAGCTGTACTGAATGCTTACTTCTGCTGTGCCAGGTTGCAGGCCTTTCAAAATAGCTCTACACAAACCCTGTGGGAATATTGTTCGAATTTCTTCTAGATCTCTGGCTTTCTCGCACTTGTTTTATGTGAACCAAAACCTGAGGCCTCCTCAAACAGGAGGCAGGACAGGTTGGGTAGTGTTTTCCTTGGTAATATGTGTTGCCTATATAAAAATGTAGATTAATCTATGGTAGAAATATACTGGGGTATTTGCTAAAAAGTATTCTACTGTATTGCTGACAAAGACTCAAATACTCATAAATGACAAATACTAATGTAATGTTGGCGGGGGGGAGGGGAGTGGGATGGAAGGTAGGGGAAGTTATTGTGGCTGCTAAAGCTTTGAATAAGCTCAGGAGCTCTTCATCCCCACATCTGTCTTGGAATTTCACTCTATAAACTGAGTGGCTGGATAGAACTAGACGATCAGTGACTTAGGGGGACAAAGGAGTTACTATAAAGAGGGCAGTAGGTTCTCTGTAGACTGTTTTCTACTTTCATACCTTACATGAGTTCACCCATTTGCACAGAGCTGGATAAAAAATACAATGTTGGCAAAAAAAAAAAAAAAAAGTAGATCAGCTTGTGCAAGTACTGTGTGGGTAAGAGCCACTCCGTAAGCTAAATAGGAGAGAATTATATATAACTTATGCAAAAGCATGCATGTGGAGTCCTTTCCTACCAGTGCTGAGCAAGCAACCTTGACGGGTGTTCTTTGAGTATAGCAGGATGGCCTGTATTTAACACTTTAAATATCTTCATCTTATGGGATTTTCCCTTTTGCAGATGAATTTCTAAAATACTAGTGCTAGTGTATTTCTTTCTGCTTCTGCCTAATCTAAGATGTCTTTTCCTGCTGGTGCATACCCAACCAGGTTTATACGATGAACACTTGCAACCAAGTAATTAATCACTTCTGAATATCAAATTTGTACATAATCAGCTTTTTACCCAGGGGAATAGCATATTAGATCTTCCCTCAGCAAAATGAAAAATTCTTTCTTGACATGAAATCACTGACAGCATGTAATTATTACGAAATATAACTTACATGGAAATAGTTTTATAAAAAATAGATTACTGTATCCTTTGTCTCCTACATATCCTTCTCTTAGGCTGCTTCCTCAAAAGTAAGCTTCCTTTTCTATGATTGCATCAATAATCTCTTGTTTGTTTGTGGTCTCCTGTTGATGTATTCTGTCAGTAATGATTTAATGGCCTTTTTTAATAATAACAGCAGATATTAATGAGAACTGTACTACTTCTGGCATGCCTGAGGTCTGGAGGGAACATGAGTGTAACAGCCCTGACTCTTAATTTTATGCTTAACTGGAAGACACCTTTGTGTTCTTGGCATTTTACTGCCAAGTGCTGGCCTCATTTATGTTCAGATGCCCATACTTCAGGCTGGATGGTGGCATAACGAGTATAGCTGGCATTGATCCTTCTCCTATCCTCCACATTTCAAGTACTTGTCCCTTGTCTTCCAGCAGGAAGCCTTGCTGCCAACCCTGTGTCAGATATGAAGCCCATTCTCTAGTCAGTAGTCCCTTCGGGGACCATTTCCAACCCTTTTCTGCTGCTTGTGTAATGCAAATGAAGTGGGATGCCACGGGGCATTTAATGTATGTGGGGATAACTACATATATTAGGGCAGGGCTAATGTTTGTCTTTCCTCCATTTTAAAGATCTCATAGCAGAAAAGTCTATTAAATCTACTAATTGTAATCGGGACTTGTGGATTTGGCGGTTTTCCCTTACTCCCTAATCAGCTTTACTATTTCTGCCAAGCCACCCCTTCCTTTCCAGAGCTGACAGAGCTTTGTGGAGTTGGACCTGAGGCAGCTTGTTCCAACTGCTGAAAACAGAGCCATGGATTTCTTTCTACAGTTGTAATGACTTCTGCAATAGTTTGTTCTTCTTTCATCTTATTTATACCCTCAAGGGCAAAATTAACTGTTTCAGTGCAGACTTGCATTCCTTCCAGAATGGGTTAGTCTGTTGTATTCTGTGCTTACGCCCTCCTCTGTGGAAGAAGGGGGAATGAGAGCATCATAAAAGGATCAGTTGAACAACTTCTGTATGGATAAATCACTGAAGCTTTCTTTGTTGAAACATATCACTTTGGATTGCAAGCTATTACTCATTTCATGTTCAATTGCTAAGAAATAAAGGTATCCCAGAACAGAGGAGCAGTGTCAAGCCTTATGTTCAGAGATAAGTGTGTTTGGGGTCTTCAAATTATAGTAAACTTTCCTTAATCATTAAGCATGAGCTTAGACTTCACTGGGGCACATAGCCTAGTAGGAAATGGATGCAAACTTTAGCTCTTACATGCCATTCTACACCCTCTGTGTATATCTGGCTTGTAGTTTGTATTTTTTATTTGCCTTTGCAACAAATGATCACTGACAAAGCATAAAACAAGCACATTCTGTTATGGATATAGTAAGTGTCTGTGCAAATGCATGTGTATATCTCTATGTAATCTGTTTACTAGAGAAGCAATTAGTAGCACTGACTTTGGCAACTTGTGAGACTTTTTTGAAAATAATGCTGTAGATGTAAGAGTTAAAACTACTGACAAGATGGAGGCTGGTGCATACTGGATATAAAGATGCACAGTTTGCTGTTTGAAGCTTGCAGGCAAGATTATTGATGTATAAATTTCTAGTGAGATGAAGGTGTTTACTTAGAAGGCATAGGTGGAGTTGTTGAGGATTTTAATTTTGAATGTGGATAATCCCTTAGTGCTTGACAGGGCTAGGTCCAGGCACAGGCAAAGGAGGCAGCACTAGTGATGCCACGATGAGAATGAATGGAACAGCAGCTACTTCTGGAAAACAGGGCACATGGGCCTCATAAATCCTAGTCACTTTTCTGTGATAGAAGCAGCTAACTCTGAGTGTAACACAGGTACTTCATCCTCAGGGCAGTAAAACTTAGTTTAAGTGGATAAGAAGCCTTGAGACAGCTCTGGTGGTTGACTTGAGTTCCCTGTGCCTTCCAGATGAAGTGTGTACAATTAGCAGTTTCACACAAAGTCTTTTTTTTTTTAATAAAAAACTTCAGATAAAACATTTATGAATGGTGGCAGACTTAGATGTAGAGGACATAGTTCGACTTACATGGAATGAAATAGAAAAGATGAGCAGAACTACTGAGGAGAAACTTGATTGTGCCAGAAGAGCAGCAATCTGAATGCTTCTAAGGTCTGAATACAGGAGGAAAACTGGTGAGATGTAGACATACAGGAGAGTTATTCAACACATCCAAACTGCAGAGAAGGCTCTTGCATCACTTGTGAGGCTTTGTGAGAAGACTCAGGTACAGCCAACTCTCAATGAGGGGAGGAAGGAAGGGATAGAGATGATCAATGACTAATCTCATTAAGAAATGTTGCTTTTATTTTTTCACAGTTCTATCCAGAGAATTGTGATATTATCTGTAATAATATCTCCAATTGCTTCTGAGTGCAATGAGTAAGTTTCTCCAGTGGCTCACATCCAACTTTCTTTGTTCTGTGCTTTATATGATGGAATATTCTTCCCTTGCCCAAAGGGTGATCTCTTTCATGGCCTTTAAACTGGCCAGAGGCTTGGATTTCTCTGCAGGAGTCCAGACTGCAGATTCTTCTGCATGTCTAAATCTAACAGTTTCAAAAATCAAATTTATTTACACAATTTCAGATATAGCCACCTCCAGTTAATCCAAATACTGATGGATTTGGCTGGAATGTTAGCATGTTATGAGAGATTTTTCTTTACTATGGTGCTTTGGGGAATGATGAAGGTGCCACAGTATACCATACTCATCATCTGGTGATAACTAATCCATACACTTAAATGTGTACTGAATTGATCTACATGTTAGTTTGCTTTGTTACATGTATTCCCCCAGGCTTTCATGAACTACTGGCAACTTCATGACCCTTACCTGCTTGTTATTTCTTCGCATTGCTTTTTTCTATCACTCAGATAAAGCAGTGTGTCACTGATATTTTTTCTATGCCCAGGTTTAACAGCTATCATCAGGATTGAATGTCTCTGGAACAGAA
This sequence comes from Anser cygnoides, assembly GCF_040182565.1. Lineage (NCBI taxonomy): Eukaryota > Metazoa > Chordata > Aves > Anseriformes > Anatidae > Anser > Anser cygnoides. Next base: position 15,209,644 of record NC_089883.1, read on the forward strand.
TTATAGTTGAGTTATGAGCATGGTGATGTTAAACAGGTAAAGTCAGCTAGGCTTACATAATAGTATCCCTTTTTCTTGTTTGGAGAAAAAAATGTTTAAATGGGTAAGGAACTTTTTTCTGAGTATAATTCTCACCTATTCTGTTACCCACTGCTGAGCATGCCAGGGCCATTGTATATAATCAGGCAGTTGCATAATTACAAGTGATACTGGACAGTACTATTAAATGTAACCGTTCTGCCTTAGGGATGACTTCAGCATTATGTCAATGGAATCTAAGTGCCAAACTGCCATTATGCTAATTAGAAGCAGAGCTTGCCCAGAGGTGTTGTGCGGTCCTTAAGGATTTAATTCAATTTTATCCTTAGATCAATTTACATGAACAGTTCTACTTGAATTTTATTTTGTATCAGTTTATATTCATAAAACTGAAGTGGTTAAATATTTAATTACCTAGGGAGGTAAGAGTTTGTCTCCTGCAGTAACAGAGCAGGCTCTGTGGAGTGCTTTCCCTTAGCTGAAAGCCCCCCCAAAACTGAGACTGCAAACTTGTGAGCTAATAAGAGAAAGATGGAATCAGGGAATGTAGGATACAGAAGACCATGTTTCTGTATGATCTTAGTGCCTTCAAGTTGTGGTGTTGCTGGGTGTCAGGAAGAATGATTCCTAAACTAACACTTCTCAGGCAGCAGAGACACTGTGTGGTGTACTGCTTCATTCCCCATCCCAAGCACTTAGGTTACACATCAGGCCTCCACTGTGACTTGCTTTTCAGTTACTCAAGGAAGTAAAAATCAAGTGCTGGTAAGCTGTAAGTCAGATGCCAGGCTTCAGCCAAATAGAGGAAAGAATGCTCCTTAAGAACAAGGAGATAAAGTCCAAATGAAAAATGTTGAGGTGACTTTGCAAGTGTTTGAAGAAAGTGAAGATTTCTCTGAATATGTGAAGGACTAGAGTTAGGAAACTTGATTCTAGGATGCCATCTTGTTGCAATGCGTCTCAGTCAACCTCAATGCAGTCTCCAATGATTGTAGTGAGGTCTGAACTGCTGTTCAAGTGGCAAATTGGCAAAGGCATGTGGCTACCTAAGAATGTATGTAGACATCGAGCACTGACTTTAAAAGTAGGCTGTCATGAGGTGCTCTGCTGGCTGGAAGCGTTCTGGGAACGTATCTGTGGCCAGAGGTGTGCAGCAACACGGAGTGCTGGGGGAAGGAGCATGAACTGGTTGTGGTTTGAAAAACAAAGCTATTAGACAAGGGAGAGAAAAGGGAGGGAGAGCATGGCATTAGATTTTCTGGGCATTACTGACTGCGGAGGGAGTCAGTTACAGCTTCATAGTTTAGTGTGGAAATTTATTCTGCGTCAGAACTTGGCCACAGGGCAACAATGCCTACCAGTCTCACAACTCTAAATCTTTCTGGCTTTCAGACAGGTTTTGCAGATGTCTCTTCTGTGCTTAAACACTGCTTCTGCCCCTCAATTCAATGAGGAAATAGTAAGTATTCTACTGGACACTGAAGCACAGCTATTTCTAAGTAGGGGAGCTATGCTGATCACCAGTCTGGACTTGGTTTTTAAATGCACTGTCTTTGAGGGGAAAACAATTGCCAAAACAAAAGCTACCTACTCCAGTGAAGTAAGGTGTATTTATACTTGTTAGTTGGAACCATGTCAACAGTGAATAGCTCACGTTTGGGTGGTGACCTTAACACTGCAGACTGGATTCTGCTGCCTGTAGCCCAGCTCATATACTTCAGGTAAGCCTGTGTGTTCCCCCCTCTTCCCAAGGGGGAAGGGCCAGTATTTCAGTGAGTATGGTCAGCTCTGTGCTTTTTAATGGTGTGATTTGATTTACTTCCTCCAGATAACTTCAAATATTTCTCAACTTAAAGAAGAACGAAGTTCTGATATCTGCATTTTACAGCTGACTTCACAAAAGATTCTAAAATTAAAATCATATGTATTAATAGTTCTGATAAAATTATCCCCTAGTATTGATAGATTGAGGGACTGACATGAGTTTTGAGTTGAAAAACATAAAAATGATGCATTATATATCTGTCTCTCTCACTTTTAAATGAGGAATTCGAGATAAAGCAATAAGGTTTTTTCCACCTCATCTTTTGGTAGGTTTTTGATGCATTGGCTGCTTTATCTTATATCCTATGTATTGCTTTATGAAACTTTGAGCTGTTTGGCTTATTTTGTATTACTAAAAGTAGAGGAAGGTTGTTAAAAAAAAATACAGACAGATGTGGTGGTGGCTCTGTGTCACTTGGGTATGCCTTAAGTTAACTTAATAAATGTCTAGTTTTTGACTAGTAAAACTAGTGTAATACATTATCACTTGTCTTAATGTTCTTCTGAGTTCGTGCCATGGTTCCCTGCAGAAGAATGGAAGCATTTGCAAAAAAAGAGATTCACTCTGAATTTGCAAAATTTGAGACCAACAGCTGTTCCAGAGCCAACAAAAATAAAAAGCATGTAGCAGGTGGTACCGTGTATGTATGTCTAATTGTAGTCCAGCAATCTGCTATCCAGTTACCAAACAGTAAGGAATTTGATCATGATTCAGGCAAAGGAGGGGAGTAAAAAGAATGACAAAGAAAGTTTTGGCTCAAGCAATTACTATCTTTATAGATGAGAGTAATCTGTGCAGCTAGGAGCAGTGAGATATTTTCTTTTTCTTGTTTGAAATGTTCTCCTTTTGACTACTCACTATTTAGAGGAGCTGGTTATAGGTGCCAAGCTGACTGGAGAAATAATGGCATGTCCATTGGAGGGTTCATTGTAAGTAAACCTGGCTGTTGGACATGCTATATCAGTGACACGCAGCTCATGGCCCAGAGACTGATGCGAAGCAACTGTACACGTTCTCTAGGGGCTTGCATTGCACATAGTAAATCCTCCATGTGTACATGCTCACACCTGCACTTAGAAGGACCAATGATATGACCATACTTCTTCATTTGCACAATCCTGATGGCAATTCACTTGAGCTCTGTGAATGGACTGTTCCTACTCAGCTTTCCTCTGGCCTCTGTCCAGAAAGCAGTTTATTTGGATTTCTGATGACCAAAATATTCTCCCTCTTCTCTCAAACAAAGAAAACCTTTGCTTGAAACATCCCATGTGGGAGGATTGGGATGAGGGTGGAAAAACTAGTGTTTCTTTAAGACAAGGGGAAAAGAACTGTTGTCCACTAGGACTGAAGGGATCAAAAAAAAGTTGAGAGCTGCAAAATGCATGGTCTTGCAATTAGGAACAAGAACAAAACCCTCTGCAATGAAATGTGAGCCATTCAGGGGAGTGGCTTGGGTATGAAGTCAATCATGAAATCTCCACGGGCACTCAATGTAAAGCAGGTGTGAAAAATACATCTATTAGGATATCTGTTTCCCTTAGATACAAAGAATACTGTTTCTTTGATATAAAACCCCAGTGAGAGCTCCTATTGCAGGGAAGGACAGGGCTAGTCTCTTCTACAAGAAAAGATCTAAGGAGTGTGATTATCTGCAGAAAGGCTGAAATAGTTGCCCTTCGTAGAGCATCAGAGGATGAAGGCTGGTGGGAGGGAAGAAGGGGGAGAACTGAGTGAGGTTCAGGAAAATGTCAGCATCAGGATAGATGAGCCTGGGTGGCTGTGAATAAACTGAGCCTGAGAAGATTGCAGTGGTGTTTGGGATCTGGAACAGCTTCCTCTGGGAGAAATAGTGCTGAAACCTGATTTTTTTTTTTTTTTTTTTTTTTATTTTCATGAGGTGGTGTAAGTTTATGATGGGGAATTGGATAATGTGGTGTCTGCAATAGCAAGGGATCATGTTCAGAGATCTAGGAGGCCTTTTCCAGCTAGTCCAAAAATGGTCTACTTGGCAAGTTTGCCCTGTATAAATAGTCTGGGATTCAGAGAAACTCCAATGTCAGCAGTAGAGTATTTGGTAACAGGAGAGGGATCTCTAGATCAGTCATACACAGCCAAAGCCTTATCTTAGCTGCTTGTTCTGCTTCAGATAGTTGCAGGACCTGTAAGAATGGGTTTAGAAAATGGATTTAATATGTTAAGATAGGCTGGATTTGAAGGTGTCAGGCAACTGACAGGCATTTGACTTCTAGGAGAGGAAGAAAATAGAATTCTGGAGCATGGTGTAATACACAGCTGGAGAAGTGATAAAAGATGAAACAGATGGAATCGGGCTATGCTATCTACTAAGCTTTTAAAGATGTTTTTTGAGAAGAAATGTTCCAAGTATACTAGACTAGCTTCCTTTGGCCAATATTTTTGTGAGTCTCATTGAACTGGGTGTGAGAAGAACTATGATAAATGGGTTTATCAACTGACTAGCACAAGTCTAGTCGGAGAGATAAAAGGGTGGCATGGGAATTATGCTTCATAAAAGGACTGACACTGAAAAAATACAGTACAAATGAAGACATTAACTCTACTTTGGGAGCTCTGAAGAAGGATAATTACTGCTGCTCTTGATGTTAGAGATTTTCAATGAGATGATTCAAAAGAAACATAGAATAAAATGAGCGAGGGTATGCCAGCAATTGCCTTGTACAAGAACTGGCAGGAAGCCTCCTCTCAAAGTGCTGCATTTTTTGAGAGGAGCTCAAGTGCCCTAGTGCAAAAGGTGACCAGGATGGATAGGAACATTATTGTTGGAAACTCTGGAGTTATTGTGAAGTTTGGTCAAAGCTAGCATGGTGTGTATTTGGAGTGTGATTCTCTTCCCACTTAAGCAATAAAAGCCTGAAGCCAGCAGCCTTACACGAAGGTAAATCCAACACACCTGAGGGGAGCACTGACTCCTAGCTGCTCGGGCTCCAGGTTCTGATGGTGATTTATTTTCATCACAAACTGTCAGTTTCTGCTGAGCTTTTCACTGACCCCCTAAAGGTATAATTTGTTTGCATTTCCTGTGATCACATCAATCCTTCATCTTATTGTCAGTCATTCACTCACAGAATTAACTGAAGATTGTTTTCCTTTAATGATGTCTTACCATATAGATAAACCATAAAGGGTTTCTTTGCCTGGAGGACATGAAGTGCTGCTAATTTAAACTGATTTATGAAGTGTCTTTTGATGCTTTCACTGAGCAGCACGCTAAAGCCACTTTTCAAAAACATAAAATCCAAGTGTTCAGTGTATTGTTCCCCACACTTTTCAGAGTGGCAAAAGTTGTGCCCGCACAGTCCTAGAAGTGTCATGTACCCCTGAAACAATCATTGAAGGGGTTATATCATAACTGGTGTAACAGTTCCCTGATAACATTGCAATTGTGCAAAAAACAAAACCTGGGAGTGTCTGGGGGAAAGTGAATGTCCAGGGCAAAGCTAACAAGACATACAAACCTCTATTTCATTTTGCAAATTTTCTTCACAAAACTGACCTAAGGCTAGAGTCAGGTGAGGTCCCTACATGACTCCTAAGAGGCTTTGGTATAACAGAAAGCAGAAGAGATTTGAATTATGTTCTTAGAGCTTAAGTGGGTTGTTGCAAAGAGGATTTGACAAATCTAAGGGCTGAATTGCTGACAGGTGAGGTGGGGTAGCTGTTAATGACTTCAGACTGCCTGAAAAGGCTGATCTCTGAATGGGCAAAACCAGTCAGGTATTTGGGGGCTGAAGCTTCTCTGGCCTGGCTGCCACTTTGTCTGCTGTCAAATGCTTCCACTTGAACAACTTTCCTAAAGCAATAAGCAGTAAATTGGTGAGTGTAATATTTTAATTGTTCTTCCCAACTGATCACAGTGAAGAGCAAACAGTGCAGAGGGAGATTGCTGCTGCTATGCAGCTCAAAGCTAGAACTATCAGAAGCCAGAGCTATGCTTGCTGGTGCCTGTGAATTTGCTGGCCTTCAGTTTCCTTACTTAAAAGCACCAGGAACAAGCTCATGGCTTTCTGATCCTGGCCATATTTCTTGAGGAATGCTGATGAGGCAGACACGGCTCCAGCACTGACTCAAAGTGGTCTCTGTCCTGGAGGCCACAGATGGGAATGAAACAGCTCCCAGGTGTTTCCAGCCCCACAGCCTCCAGGGAGGGGCTGCCCCTGCCCCTGCCCTCCCTGTACTCACATGTACCCATGACTAAGCATCTGCATCCAAATAGATGAGAGAGTGCAAAGCTGCTGACCAGGAAGTTTTTTTATACTCTCCTCCCACCTGAATTAGTGATTAAAAACCTGCTGATCACCTGTCTGATTTCACACTCAGCTCTGAGGCGGTGCCATAGATCACAAAGGAAGAGCTGTGCTTCCCATAAGTATGGGTTGGAAAAGGTATTCCCTGATATCCCATCTTTCTTCTCCATGCAGCTCCTATAAAACTGATGTTGGAAAAACATTTTTTCTCATCTTTCATTGCATTTCTTATTTTTACTAAGACAGAACAAATGGCAAAAGATACTTGCAGGTGTTACAAAACAGAGGAAATTGCTTTTTAATTTCCATGTATGGACAGCAAAAAGCACATCCCAACAGCTGAAGCATTTGGTTCTGCCATGCTTTTGGGTAGTGTGAAACATGCATGGCAAGCAAATTGCAGCCTGTTTTCTCTTAAGTGTTTTGGGTGGAGAGGGAGGGTTCCCAGTGCCATGTGGTCTCCATTGCCTGCTCCAGCAGGGAGGCTGCCAGCCCCGGGGGGCAGGGGAGGAGGCTCAGGCTGGGTTCAGACTTGAGACTTGCTCGAGGGGATGAGGCAGCTAAACAACCAAGGGTTTTTATTGCGTCCTCCCCTCTTAAGCGAAGCTCCTCACCATGCAACCATTCTTACCAAGTGCCAGAGAATCCCTTATGGTCACATGAGCCTGTTTCTACTTTTCCCAGTGGGAATGCATGACAGCAATAACTTCAAGTTGTTTTTCTTTATACAGTAATATCTGGCCATACGTTAAACGCTTTGTGTTTGGGAGTGGTAGTTAAGCTGTTTGTTCTCTCTTATGCCTATGGATTCCCTGACTTGGAAGCAATTTGTTCAGAGAATATCCTTGCTTTTCTCATACTCTTCCTGTGCACTGCTGTGAGCCAGTGTTGTTCTCTAAACATTTTTAACTGATTTTGCTACTTTTCTGGTGATAAATCATTAATGGCAGTTATTTCCCACAAGGATTTGGGAGAGGAGAGGAGCAGCAAAATCACCAGAGCTTTTCCTGGGTATTATGACAGTATCCTGTGACTTTCTTCTAGTTTTCTGTTAAATGAAATTTCTGATAATTGCCTCCTGATAATAAAAATGTCACTTTTTTTTCTTTCTTTCTTTCTTTCCTAGGACTACAAACAGCACCTCCATTAGATCCTGAGCCTTCTCCCAGTCACCTGAAGTCTATAGGGCTCCTTAATGGTTCCTGAAATCAGATTCTACTTACTGGTATCAGTTTCATTAATGGTTTTGTTTTTTCTACCACTGATATTCAAAATTACTTCTGTTTTCCAAGACTCCTGTTCTCCAAGTAGTCTGTGGGCATAAGGAGCTCTGGCATATGTGAGGTAATCATGGATGATCTGGATGAAGGTTTTACAGGGTCAAGGACTTAGCAGGCCCTGGTTTTTAAGTGGAAAGTAAAAATGTGGAACACTCTTCTCATTGCAGAAAATACTTCTGCAGAAACACAACAAATTGGTGTACAGAAAACTACAGTACAGCTGCTGAAATGCAACTGGGTCCTTCCAAAATAAAATTTTTAGAAAGCAATGTCCTTCCTCTGTGCACAGAAGTGCAGAGGACAGTCTGAGATGGAGGGTCTAGTTTTCAGTGTTTTGCTATGTGTGGTCTCCAAAACAAGGAACTGCTGGTGAGAACTCGAGTGGTAAATAAATAAAATAATAATAATAATAAAAAAAACAACTGCTGGAAGTGGAAAAAATGCATTGGTTTAGGTAGTAATTGCCAACCTTCCAACTTTCTTAAAGTGCTGAATTCATTCAGATGGCAGAAGCCTTGTTAAAAGATGCAAGGAATAATGCAGATGTTAAGGAAAATGATGTTAAGGGGAAAAAAATGCTTTGTAGAACAACATTAACACTGAAGAGCAGAATCCTTTTAACCATGTTGTTTTCCTGTTTTACACCATGTTTTCAGCAATTAACATTTGGCCAGCCTCTACCTGGCTCATGGCTCATGCAGACAGGCAGGGGAAAAAGGGGTTGTACAGGATGATACCTGTCAACAAAGGAGGATAGAGTTCTGACCAATGCTCTAGCTGCCTACCTGATGGTAAAATATCAGGTATATCAGACTTGTACAGGACCCAAGCTTTGAGCTACTATTTATCTAATATGTGGTTCTGGCTACACATTAGATAAAAGATTTAAGCCAGTAAGTTTTTATACACTTGTGCTACAGGCTGTGGACTCACACAGGCATATTGGAGAGCAAAATACATCTTAGGAGCTTGTAGTTTACTTGGTCATCTTGGGTTTGAAGGTCTCTTGCATAGGGAATTTTCTCATTTCCTGACAGGTCACAGCTTGATAAAATAAACCAAGTTATTCACTCTTATAAAATATAAATTGGGTTATTTACTCTTCTCATCACCTTTGCTGTTGCATGATGAATGAAGCATATAGAAAAGGAAAATGAAAAGGTTTGCGGTGGCACAGATCTTGGATGAGCTGACTCTTTCAGCACAAAGAGGACTTGTCATCAGGTACTCTGTGGCAAGGCTCTGTCACCTGCTGTTGGTATTCTGTTGATGGACTGGCTGCTGTGAAATAGATTGAGTGAGCAAGAAAGAGCATAATCTAGATTTGACAGGTCAAATGCCATAGGTGTAAGAAAACAGTAACATTCCTTATTGCAGTGGGCATCCATCAGTTTGGGAAGAACTCCAGATATAATCTCTTTCAATTATTTTTCTCTTCACCATCTTCAATGTTCTCCCTGTGGGAAAGGCCAGTCAGGTCTGGAGACGGGATGTAGATTCAAAAACAACAGTGACAACTCATGCTATAATCAAATGCAAGAGCTAGGAGTAGATGGCCTGTTTCAAACAGTTTTTGAAGCAGTAAGCAGTTCAAAAGCAGTACTTCTCTAATTAGATGTTGCTGATTAGTGATACCACTGAAATCTATTGCACTTAAATGTAATCCTAGGATACTCTTCTGTTATTCATAAGCTTTCTATTTAATATTCTACTTGCAGGGTCTAAGCGAAGCTGCCTGGACTGTCTGGCTGTCTTAACCTGCTCCAAAGCAGGAATATTTCCAAGTCAAATCTTACATCAAATGAAGTCTAGGGGAAAGATGATACAAGCAACTAGGCATTCACCACATAGGATCTGGAGAGGAGGGAGACAACTCTGCCTTTAAAATCTCTTCCTGCTTAAAAAGCACTTCTCACAAGTCTTATATAGCACATCTTCAACTCAACATTTGTCCCTGAGAAATATGTTTGATGCTGTATAATTAAAGAGCACAAAATACAGATGTAATTAGTATTCTGCAAAAATAGCTTTTGCACTACCAGGCTCTGAAATGCATGTTTGCCTGCGCTATTTGCAGGCTGTTCTTGCATCCTTGATGTACCCCTGTGCCTATGTCACAGGATCCATCTACCTGACAGCTCCCTATCAGAATTCTCCCCCGCAAAATTGGGGAGTTGCTCCCTGATGCCTCCCCCTGCAGTGTGTGGCTGGGCAGGGGCTGGGGGAGGAATGCCCTGGGAATGCCCAAGGTGCTTCCACAGCCTGGCTCCTTGGAGCTGTGTTGTGTTCACAGGCTCTCAGTCTGTCGAGTGTGGCCTGCAGGCAACTGCATTTGGTGTTGTCATAGCTGAGCCTAGAAACTCTCCTTGCTCACTGACACCCCAGTCTTCATAGCTTGTGGCATGGGAGGAAAGGGATGTCTGCCAACACACCTGTTTTTCAAAACATTAAATGCTCTGAATCAAGTGGTAGCATGTTTTGACAAGGTAAGTTATCCTTTTTGCAATGGCCTTGGCTTGATGTCTCATTCATTCTCATGAGCCTTGTTTGTACTAGCAGGCTGCTGCTCCAACACAGCAACGTCACCTAGTGCATTTAAGCTTTATACGTACTGTACCTGCGGGACACGCTGCAAACAGCCAGGAAGCCCCAAGAACCTGTGTTTCAGGTGCATTAGAGAACTAATCTTTCCTCTCTTCCGTTTAAGGCTGTTTCTGATCTGTGCTCTTTAGGAGAGGACAGTATGTATGTAGGTTACTGAGAACTATTTGTTTAATAAAACCTGCCAGTAAATCCTTTGCTGCGCATAGATCAATCTCTCCACATACAGGGAATCAAAATCACCTTGTTGCGGGTTTCTGCATGACTTTCAGAGCGTGGTGTGATGCAATTGGACAGGATGCTCTTGGTATTGCTTTTTGTGCAAGTCGTGGGCCACAGGGCATTGTGTCTAACTTGGCAACTTTAGCCTTAAGTCTTAAATGAAGAAAACAAGCAGATAAATCCTAGCAGCTTTTCTTCCAAAGAACAATTAGTGACATCATAATGCTTGGTTAATGTAGTAGTTAATTGCTGACTATTACAGTCCTTTTTGGAGGACTAAAACAATGTATCAATAAATCAGCAAATAAATCCATAGCTTTTCTGAAATTTGATATTTTTGGTGAATGTTTTGCCCTCTGACTGATGTCAATGATTGATCTGGACAAGCATAGTGCCGGGCTGTGTGCTAGGGTACTAAATCTTTCCTTTCTTTTTTTCCCCCTTCTCTTTCTCAACCTTGCATGTTTTTGTAAGTCCATGATATAAGTGACCGTTACTGAACTTCTTACTAAAGTTTTACTAAGTTTGTTGGAATCTTGTGTTACAAAGTCTAAAATTCAGAATAAATATGTTTATTCTTTCACCCTTAAGTTTGTTTAGAGCACAAAGATGATACAGAGAACAGTTTTGCTGAATGTGTTATTTGCCTTACAGGTGTCAGTATAGCCTTTAAGTGCAATAAATTCTTTTAGAATACATAAGAATTAACTTAGTGTTATTTCATGGTAAGCTTTGGGCCAAAGTGCAGGCAATGTTTTTCTGTCAAGGTTACCAGGACAGAGACAGCTGCATGAAGTGCTTGGATATTTTATGATTTTATTTCCAAGAAGGGAATCTGTAATGAAGAATTATTAGATAAAGTTGGACTGTCTGACTTTATTTTATTTTTTACTCTGAGGGAAATGTGTTATAACTCTCCAATGTCATGAGCTGTGGTATATCCAGGTACAAGCCACAGCATACTATGTCTTCAAAGCCATGAGATGAATGGTGGTCATTACTACTGTAACAGAACACACTCCTGTGAAAAGAGATGACCCGTTTGGGGGACTTTTTTCAGGAAATGCTTAGAAGCATTCACCCTTCCTAGTGGAGAGAGAAGCCTGCCTTGAAGCCAGGCTAGATATTTGTACTAAGGGGAAAAAACAACCCAAAGGTCAAGTCAATGCAAGACAAGGAATCTAGGTCTTGGGAAGGAAAGCTCTTCTGTCACGTTCAGAGTTGTCTTCTGTCATGTTCAGAGTTGCTGTCACTTTGCAGTCATCTGAATATACAACACTGCAGATGGGGTGGCCTACAGGATAGGATGAGCTTTCCCACTGATACTAGATATCTGTGCCTGGCAGCCATGAAGTAGACAGATCAAGCCTGGTGAATTTGGTTGACAGAAAGCCCAGGCAGGGATGGCAGTGTTGCCTCACCACTGTTTTTAAGGTAAGCCTCTACATCCCAGGCCACTACAGTGGAATGTAACTTACTTGTGCTCATTAATTCCAGCTACTGATGTTAAATTGTCACTACTACAAGATGAGCTGTAGCATATTCTAGCATGCCCTGTCTCTCTTGACAACACATCATTGTCATCTCCTGTTCCTCAGTGGCTTTGGTGTTCCAGGACCCGTGAGCCCGAATGTATGGCCAATCCACCCAGCTCTGCAACTGTCATGGTTTCAGGAATGGAGAATTGGGGGCACCTACAGAGTAATCTGTGGATTACTTTTTTCTAGAAGATATTCAATTTCCATTCTCTGCAGTTGTGCCTGCTTTTCCCAATCAGACATCCTTTAACTGTACTGACAATATAATTCCTGGGAGAAGTATCAGATACTCTTGTGTCACCCTTCAGAATGGTGGCCTCAGATACAGGGGCACTACTGGTCTCCTCTGGAGTCCCTCAGTCCTTGTCAAACAAATAGAGCACTAATTTACCAAGCCCCATCTGAAGTTGCACACTTCTCCTATTTCCAAGTGCAACAGAGCTCAAAGTACTTTTTTTTTTTTTTTTTAATAAGCAAGCAGAACAAGCTGAGTCATCCTGCCCATCATTCTTTCAATTAAATAATCTCTCTCTGTCCCCTATCTTCTTCTATTCTCAAACTAGTTCCAGCTGCTTTTAGGATCCTTTCATCAGTGTACCTAAACTGCACAGGCTGATTGGGTGCCTGTCAAACCCTCTGATGGTGCTAGGAAATCCATTATGCTCTGCTATTGAATTTTATCCTCGTCGTCTGTGTGCAGAAGCTTGGTTTTCCAGGTAATTGGCTGAATTGAGCAGTGAAGCTTGTTTCACTACAGGCATGAGAAGTGTAAATAATGAAGTACCTATTGTGTGATATATTTTCATGATGCTGATAGCCTTTAAAACATTTTCCAGTTCCATCCTTCCCTATGGCGTTGCAAGTCTACCTGGCAAAGTTATTGGCAGTCTTGAGCTCTTTATATGCTACTGCCACGAAAAGATGCATCTGTTTTTCCATTAATGTCCAAAGTGATCTTTGTGTGTAACAGTACCCTGGGCTGTTGGGCTGCTCATTAGTACTGTGTTGGCCACAGCACTGTAACTACAGCTGAACAGTAAGCAGAGAAACATCTTATTAATTCGAGGAAATATATTGTCATAGAAACAATAAAAAATAATTTAACTTTATCAATCAGACTCAGACAACAAATATCTATTTTTGAATCTAAATAGTTCTGTAGATCCCAAGACAGTTGCACAGTTATAGAATTTTTTCCCTCAGCAATATTGGTATACTCTAGGCTGAGTTTATTTTTGTTATTGGTGTTTTACTAGAATATTCAATGTTTACAGCTTTCACCAGGAATGTTTCACAGAGCTTTTCCGAGGATACATAATTGTTACTTTCATTGGACAGAAGACAAGTCTGATAACCTGCTACTTTGTATAAGCATGTTCCAGTTAATTGAATGGTTGGTATAAAATTTGTAGTTCCTGTTTAAAGTCTATAAAGTTGCTACATATTTATAATGCTTTCTCTATGTGTTCTCTACAAACCCCAAGCCATCTCTTTCTTTATATTTTAAAGGAATTCAGATGCAGTATCTCATCTGCTTATTGTAAGAGGTGGATGACTCACTCAGAAAAGAATGTGTATTCAAAATCTGCTCATCTTGTTAGTTTCAATATGGTGGTATGGACTTTGTAGAGACATAGGGAATACTGAAAAAAATGATTTACCATCAAAAGCCAGCCTGCCCCACAGGCTTTATTGCCTGCAGGCACTTTAATAAATGATGTGTTAATTTAAATGAAAGCTTTTAAATCTTTTCTGAGGGCAAAGGCAATGATAATAGAGAATTAGTTTTCACATCCAGCTACTTTCAGGTATTCAGTCAATGCAAGCAAAGCCAGCGATTTGCCTTTCTCTGTGACCAGCTCTTTTCCTATGGTAGAACTTGCTCTATGTCAGAAGTGTTCCTTCTTGTTAGTGATGGTTATGGAAACTAAATTTCCACAGTAAGATAGTATATTGTTTTCTGTGCTTCACAAATAGAATAAAATCTAGGCAAAAGGTTTCTGATGGGTACAATTATTGACTGTTGACAAGTGATGTGGGTGTACTTTGGAGTTGTGTTGAGTATTTTTTATCATTTCAGGTAAAATCAGTGCTAAATATTCATACGCTAGTACCAATGTAATCAAGACTAATCAGAAATCAATATTATTTACTGGTGCATGTTTGTAGTCAAACTTCTATTGGTGTTTGGGAGAATGGAATAAAATGTTTCCAATTTAAGCTTTAGAGAACACAAGCAATTTCAGAAAGGATGTTAGTCATTACTGGTAGGCTGCTTGAACACAGAAAATGCAAGACCAACTTAATTCCCCTTTTCATTAGAGCTATTATCTTTTTTTTCTCCCAGCTTTATGCATATTCATGCCTGCTTTGAGAGTTCCTTTACACAGCTGAGCGCGGAAATTGCAATTAGTGAAAGTTACTCTACCTTCATGTTAAAATGTGTGAGAGAGAAAACAGACTAGAGCAGCTCACCTATTTTTGGGCACCAAAGACAAATTGTTGCGAAGGAAAATATTTTCTTGACTTGTTTTGATGATTGGCTTTTCCATAGTTAGCATCTGAATTTTAATGGACTTGGACACCATGTTTTTATCTGAAGTGTTTCAACCTAGAAACTGTTTTGTCTTATGCGGACTTAAATCCTGGAATGTATGCAGGGAACAGAAATAAAATGTATACAAAACAATGAAAATGTTTTCAGATTTGAAATAAATATGAAGTAGGTACTGCCTGGAATTCAGTGTATTTCCATTTTAAACATGGAAAGCATTTAAAACCACATGTGGTTAGATTCCTAAGTAGTACTGTATTTCAGACCAAGTTCAGTGGCAGTGGAACTAGGGGCAGCAAAATCTCTTTGGATTCTGCATGGCAAGTGTTAGCTTCTCATCACAGGACCATCTAGTATGCGACAAAGAAAGAATTCTTCAGTTCAACCTAGCAGATTTGCCTCTCAGGAGGAGAATTATCCTAGGCACTTGAGATACTTTGCATAAAGTCCCTATGTGCCTGAAGGCCCTGCCACTCATATGCTCGTGCTGCCAAGCAGCATGCAGTCATCCGTTGTTTCATTCACGCATTCAGAGGAGCACAGACACATCTTAGAAAACTGCATGGGAATCGTTCTTTGCTGATGAGGTAAAATACCAGCTGTTCCAAGATACTAAATAACAGAAGAAAGATAAAGTTTTCAGATGAAATTTGCTGGACCTCTGTAACTACATTGCATTGCTATCTATATAAGCTATGCAAAGTGACTTGATCTAAGCTGGAAATGGTGAGCAGACTGCTAGTAGCTATCTTTCACCTATGTCAAAATGACAGGAATGAATCAATGTGCTAAATATTTGCTCACAATATTGATCTCTGAAAAAAACGTAAGTGCCTCTCAGTCTGTTGAGGCTTTTTTCAGGAAACTACAGCTGGATGATGGCTGTTCTCTTTAGGAAAATGAAACTGAACAGGGTTATTTATTCTCACAGAAGCCTGGGGAAGTTTTGCATATATCATGTGAGGTAATATAATGCACTAAGCCATTTCTCCTGCTTTAAGAATGTCAGATTTTGTGTTCCCTCATCTATGTCTGCCTTGCACATTCCCTGTTTACAGTGGAGCAGAAGTTTTTCTTTCTCTTCCCACTCATCTTGACTGGACATGTTGAGCAGGAAGGACAGAGCCTGAGTGGTGACCAAGCTCACCTTTCCACAGGCCCTGATGCCTTCTACAGGGAGCCCACCCTCAGTCCCTCCACAGGGCTGTGAGGGAGGTGGCTGTGCTGAGCCCCTGCGAGGGGAACTCCACATCCCTGCTGCTCATCTGCTGCGCGAGGCCTCCTGTCGCTCCCCCTGTGACCCCCTCGCACTGCAAGGACCCAGCCCTTGGAACTGATCACTGCCAGAGATGAAGACTGGGAAACCAGTTCTGAATTTCCATCGTTACTCCAGCAGTTATCTTCTACCGAAACAGCTGCACTGCACAGGCCTTGCAGTTGTGCAGGGTAATGTTGTTCTCCTCCCCTGACAGAAATAGGAGAGGGTGGGTAGTTTGTGTGTGGGAGGGTATACGGGCACCTTTTTTTTTTTAATAAATAAGCAGCACATTGCTGTTGCTTACAGCAGACTGCAAGCAGGGGTAAGCCAAGTCCCGAATCAGCCCGCTGAGGGAGCTGGGACAGGCAGAAGGGAAGGCCGAGGCGGCGCGGCCACCAGGGGGGGCTCGGGGCCGGTCCCTCGCTGGGCTCAGGGCGGGCACGGCGCCGGCGGACCCCAAACTTCTCCTCGGGAGGGAGACCTCCCGTCACGGCTCGTGCAGCCCCCGGCCGGACCCCGCGTGTCAGCAGGGACCGGGACGGCAGCTGAGGTAAAGCCGTGCCCCCAGCTAGATCCCTTCCGGTTTCAAAGTGTCTCGCTGCAGAAATTTGCTATAGCAACAGGAAGCCTCGTTGGCAGCGGTTTTTAATTACGGTCTGAAACTAATCAAGGAAAGGAGAAGCTTTTGAACGCAGGAAGCTAAAGAGCTAATCATCCGTTTGAGTGCCTCTTTCCAGGGGGGATGTACAAGTACTCCAGCGCTGCTGAGCTCCCAGCACGCCAGCCATCTGGCAAATGGCTGTAATGCGCAGGCCTTAGGGGAAGAGGGGATTCAGGGAAACCCGAGGGATTTTCCACTGGGTGTACAGGAAGCCTCAAGAGACTAAGTGGAAAGTAAGTCCCTAAAACAGGGTGGCTACTTTCTGTCACTGCTGCCTGATGCTAGTTGCTGTACTTGCCGTATCAGGAGAACATGTGTGAACCATCACTGGAAGTAATAATGTTCCTACTAAAGATCTCTAATTCCTTAATTTTTCTCCATTTTTAGAAGCCAATCTTTTGTTGTTATTAAAAGCAGAGGTGTGCACATTGGGAAGAGGCTCACTTTGCAGATACTACATGTAAGGTGTGACACGTATAGGACCATATTGCCTGGTCTGAAACAGTTCCAGTGTGTGCCTCACAGCTCTGCTTCGTGAAGGAGCCATCCCCCTGTCTTCTCCTCCCATGCCACCGAAAAGTCCCATTAGCTGGGGAAAGGGCCAGCCCCCCTCTAAGCCTCTCAGTTCAGTCAGAGATTATTTGAACCACACTCACAACAAGCAAGCCCACTGAAGTAAACTGCAGAAGCACTAACAATTGAAACATTATTAGGATGTTTTGGGGTGTTCTCAACTCTTTTACAAAGCATGGCAGATTTTTTTTCCCCCTCATTTAAACCCCTAGAGGACTATTATAAAAGTGAAGTTTAATTGTAAAACAAGCAGGAGAGGCAAGGCTCAGTCCCAGAACATGTGTGTTCCTATATAAACCTTTCAGCAGGTTCAAAATGTTCCCTGCCCCTGAAACCCACTAGATTTGTTTCCTTTGAGCATATCCAGTCTATTCCAAGCACTGAGTAAACATGAACTTCAGCTCTTCAGGGAGAAAAGGAAAGACAAAATTGTCTACTGTCAGTGTGTTACAGGCATACAGCTTCCACTGAGTATTCAGCTAACCTCTCTGGCAGGCTGTTTTGGTTTTGCTGTTAAGGTTTCTATTAGGAGCTTGCAGAGAAATTACAAAGAGTTTGCAGAGGCCCGTTTGTGCCCTGCTGCACTGCAGAGCTGTGTTGGTAAAGTTCATGGATCCCACCTGCTCTGCGCAGTGTCTGTTAAGGGTCACGCATGCCTGCGCTTTGGAGATATTCCATTTCAAGGTGACTTGCCAGAGCGTTCCTTTGCCTCGTCTTTCTCCTCATTTCACGTGCATGCCCACTTCTGCTGCTGCTCAGCATCAGTGATAGGACACTGGATCGGGGCTTGGTCATCTCATGTTCTTTGTAGATAACAAGCAGAGGGGGGCACATATCCAGATGCAGAAAAGAGACCAAGTTCTTTTCAACTGAGCTTGCAAAACTGCAATCCACTCTTCCTACTGCTCTCACGCTGGACACCCGCCAGGATCTCGAGAAGAAAAGGAGCAGAGAGACAATCCCGCCTTTGTCCCGGGTTTGTTCGTTAATACCTCTGGACGCCGGCGGTAGGGCACGGACGAGGGGCCCCGCGCTGTGATGCTGGCTCCGGGGCCGGGTTTGGCCACCCCCACGAGCGCGGAGCGGGGCCGGGCCGAGACTGGGGCTGGGGCTGGGGCTGGAGCTGGAGCTGAGGCTGGAGCTGGGGCTGCCGCCCCCTCTCCCTCCTTCCCTCCCTCCTTCCCTCCCTCCGCCGGTGGCGCGGTGGGAGGCGCCCGGCGCCGCTAGAAAAGGGCCGGCGGCCGGTGCGGGGAAGCGGCAGCGGCAGGAGAGGGCTGCGGGGCGCGGCTTCCCTCGGCAAGGTACGTGCAGAGCTCTGCCCTGCTCTTAGACAGGGCTCGCTGCCGTGGGGTCTCTCGAGTGGCTTCGTTTCGCCCTCTCGGCGCGATCCGCTTGCTGCCGCGCTGCGGGTTGCGCCGGTGCCGGTCCTGCCGCTCGCGGTATCCCCGCTGCCCCCTTTGCTGTTGTGCATCCGAGAAAGGTGTTCATGTACTTTCGTGTTTCTGTGTCTGCAGGTGGATTTGTGCTTTCGGCTGTTCCCCTCCGAGGACGCCCAGGCTGGCTACAGTGATGTGGTTCTTGGAAAAGATCAGAGCATCCCATGAAAACAGAAGCCTCCCTTGCCCTGCCTTCCTGGGACTGCCCCCCGGCCAAAACGTGCTAGAAAAAGGCCACCTGGGGGCTGCTGCTTTTCCCAACGTGCTCACCCCGGACAGAATCCCAGAATTCTGCATCCCCCCCAGGCTGGCCACCTCTGTTCCTGGAAAGGGCCCTGGCTCCCACCAGCGCCACGGTTTGGAGGACACAGATCTTAATTCCTCTGACTGCAGCTCCAGCTCTTCTTTGCCCCATCTCATCCAGGTGGAAAGTGCTGAAGAGATCCCAACCATGGAGGAAGAAAGCACCAACTCAGACCCACAGTCCCAAGCGGCACTCTCCCTGCCTCACTTCCCCAGAGCCCCCACTTCCTATGGCTTCTGTACGTTGCTGGAGAGTCCACACACCAGGAGAAAGGAGTCGATCTTCCATGGCGACACATGTGGTGCTCTGCCCGGCCTGATGCTGCCTCGATCCAGAGCTAACACTTTCAGTGGCAAAGGGAATATGTCTAATCCTATTGCTATCAGCTTTGCTTCTGTAAGGCTGCCTCCTAAGCACCTCTCCCTGCACAGGCAAAGTGCCTGTGACAGCGATACTGCCTCCTCCAGTGACTCCTCTCCTTTCAGCTCCCCACTTCTCAGCAGATCGCCTCCCAAACCCTGCTCCTTGGTCAAGACACGAAGCCAAGAGGGATTGCTCTGCCGAGCACTGAAAGCCAAGAACAAATCCAGCATGGCCAGGAACAACTCTCTGTCTACAGAGGAGAGTAGCTCCACTGATAACAGCCCCAGTGCCATCAGGCGGGCCTCAGAGGGGCTGCTTGCCGCGCGGAGCTTTAGCACGTCCTGTTCTCCCATCTTTCCCCTGGACCTTACCCACAGCCGGGAGAGACTGTTGGGAGAGAGCACAGTGGTAATGGACAAGGGAGGCATGCTGAGGCTGTCAGTTGAATATTGCTCAGAAAATGAAAGGCTGCGGATCCGCCTGATCAGTGCAGAAGGTTTATATGATGACTCTGTAGACCCCAAAAACATAAACTGTTGCATCACCTTCTCCCTGGTACCAGGGAAAACGCAGAAGCAGAGAAGCACTGTTATAAAGAGAAGCAGGAATCCCATCTTTAATGAGGACTTCTTTTTTGATGGTGTTACAGAAGAAGAGCTTCACAGCCTCTCTGTGAGGATGAAAGCCACAAACAAAGGGTGCAGTATGAAACGGGATTACACCTTAGGAGAACGGGAATTGTCTTTAACGAGCATGTTGTCCTTGTAATACTTCAAACAGTTATTTTGTATACTGGAAGTTTTGTACTGAATAAAGTTTTGGTTCTTTTTGTTAAAGGGTACTTCAAAGCACTACGTTGTTTGGTATTGCTCTCATGCTGTTGTAACTTATTTTACTTAACACTTCAAGCTCTGTAAGGCATTTGGTGCTATATTCAAAGGTGGCTGTGGAGCAGATCTTCTGCCTGTGAAGGTGGAGGAGGGGAGAGAAGAGCTAGTTCGCCTTTAGGATAAAAAAGCATCAAGCACTTATTAAGTCCAAACTGTTTGGTATATGGCTTTGAGGGGGTGGGAGGGTTGTTTTTCACTCCCTCTGGTCCCTAAGCACGTAGGTGGCATGTGCACACAGTAGGTGCTGAACTCTCACAGCTCCTAGGTATTACATTAGTTAAATAGACCGTTTAAACAGCACTCATTTACAGAAAGGAAGGTTTAATGTGCCCTGTGTTTGGGGAGGGAGAGAAAGGTTTGTTTAGGGAACAGCCATTCTCCTAGGAAGTGGGGGGGAGAATTTGTATTCCCAAAGCAGGCATTAGCGGTTTTCCGTGTTTTGAGGATAACAGGATCAGCACGAGCTAAAAGTCATTGCTTGCAGGCTTGGCTCTTTCTCTCACAGACCTATATTGTCAACATTAAGCAGTCAGGTGGCTCCTGCCTTGCGTCACTATGGAGAGGGTGATCGCTGTAGCACCGTTAATATCTTCATTTACCTTTCTTTTCCATGGTTGATTTTGCAGCTGCCAGGATGAAGTTGCCAGGTAATTATGTTTTGGTCAGGAATGTACCCTGGAGCTATGACCCTCAGTAATTCAGCTATTGCATCGTTTCTTCAACTGAGGCGGATAGGATATCAGTGCTGAATGGGTAAAAGATAGCTTTGGATCTTTGGGTTGAATTCCCGCTTCAGCTAATGACTTGTTATGTACCTTGTTCAAGGCACTATGGTAAAATTAGGATAATCTTTCTCCATATTGTACCAGCAAATGGTGAGTGGCTGAAGTGCTTGCTTCAGTGTCATGAGAATCACAAAGGTACAGAGCTTCTGCATGCTTGAAGGGTCGTCCCCCCCCCTTTATTTTTTTTTTGGCTGTGGTGAACTGGGGACTGGGTGGAACAAATAAACTTGTAGAAACTGCAGCTGTGCAAGTGCAAGGAGACAGAAGCTCAGTCTTGGAAATCCAGGCCTGTTGCTGCCTCACTTGATTAAGCTGCAGGCTTCATTATGTGAAAGGTAGATAAGCCTTAATGGGGGAACAGTCCACGCAGGCCTGGGGCACGGAAAAGGAAGGGTTGTTTTTTTTTCAGAGTTGATTGTGAGGCTGTAGAAATAGGGCTTTGCGTCTGCCAAAATCGACAGCTTTAAGGATCTTTCAAAAGGATCTCTAGTAGATCCTCCCCCTGCCCTATTCTGGCAGGAGTTTAACTGCCTGCAAATCATGAGCCTATTCATGGGAGGTTGTGGTATTGCTTGGCCACCTAATCATTTGATTCTCTTTCAGGCTTTACCACCCCAGGAAGGATTTTCTTCCTTGGTATAGCAGAAAAAGCCCAAAGGATGTTAACTGTGATGACAAGTGGTCAGAAATACTCATTGCTAGTCCTTGATCCATCTCATGTGAGATGTTTAAAATAGAATCCTTGTACAAAGCACAACTTGCACAGGGGAATGGCTGAGTATATTCCCAGAAGCTAATTAAAATCAAATGTAGTAATAATTCCTTTGTGCTAAAGGAGAGAATTAAATGTACTAATACATGTTTGCGCAGCAGGAGGTGATGCACTGTCACTTGTATCCCTGAATCTGGCCAAACTGACTATAAGCAAAAATAAAAAGGTAGTGGGGAGATGTGAAATTAAAAAGTGTGACTTCAAGGAAGAATTAAGATTGCTGCAAATGAAATAAAGCCTTTTTAAATGGTCGTTGCATGCCAAAATGACTTACAAAAGAGCCATTTCTTCCTACTTCTCTCATGTTGTATGGAGTTCCCCATAGGAAGTCAAATGCTTCTGCTTCAGGCTGATCACTCATCCACCATCACAATTTTAGTCCTTGGGACTTAAGGTTTCTTTGCAGGTATACCCACATGGAGAAAGAGGCTGAGATATACAGAGTACAACAGTTCAGAGGTTCACTCACAGTCACACTGCAGTGTGTATCTACCTGCCCTGTGACAGGGATGCAGAATGACTGATCAGCTGAGGTGGAAAGGGGCCTCTGGAGACTGAATCCCCTGACTGCTGCTGTGAGCAGTGTCCTCTTTATCGCTGCCCATCATCCCATTATATGCAATTCTGAGATCTCTCCTGAATCTTCTCTTCTCCAGGTGAATGGGCATAGCGTATTTTCTGGCATCGAAGACAGGTGGTTGTAAAGTCTCATCCATCATCGTGCAGGGAAGGAGTTAAGTCCTTGGAGAAAGCCCTCCCTTCCTGTAATAGGAAAATAAGTTTCCAGTTCATCTAGTCAGGTATTTGAAGACGAAAATTCTTTGTCTCTGGTCAGCTGAATGAGAATTGAGCTGTTTCTAATGCTTTTTAAAAATGACTAATTTCTGACAAAGTCTCCTTACAGAGGTTTGACAACAGACCTGCCTGCCAGGGGATGACTTGCTGCTTCAGCTGACAGCAGCAGCAGACTTGCAGACCTAATTCAAAGGCAGAGTTTAAGCTTGGGAGGGTGGCTGGACTTTGCCTGTGTTTCTCTGGTAAATAATGTAACTTCAGCTTTTCTTTGATAATTTTCTTCTCTCAGAGAGAGAACTTCTTCACGAGAACTTTGAACTAAGTACTTATTCAGCTTCATTAGTCAGACTCAGGACTAAGTCTGAGTGTAATGCTGGAAGGAAAGGAATTTTGTTCCCTTTCTCCCCTTTCTCTCCTCCCCAGGGTTTATTTGATCTTTTTACATTTTGGGGTATTTGATTCCTTCTGAGCTTTGGGGTGTTGCCTATCAGGGCACTGTTTTTGT
Organism: Anser cygnoides; assembly: GCF_040182565.1. NCBI lineage: Eukaryota > Metazoa > Chordata > Aves > Anseriformes > Anatidae > Anser > Anser cygnoides. Next base: position 15,232,331 of record NC_089883.1, read on the forward strand.
TAGCAATGCAAAGCCATAATACAACTTGAACAGTTCGATTTGCCTTAATATCAAATATTGTAGGGCTTATTTTCTTTTGCTCTTAGAGGTTAATTGAACTGTAAGTGGTGAACTGTACAACACTGCCTATGCTGCAGCTGCTTTCCAATAGCGTCTGTTGTCTTGGGGCTATTACGTAAAACACCTGCATAAGCAAACAAGAAGGCAACCGGATACTTCAACCTGGAAAAGACTCATGATGCTTCAGTGCTGATATGAGAGTCAACAGCAGAAAGAAAATCCACCTCCTGGCACTAGAAAACAACTCCTCAGAGTGAAGAAATGCCCTGTTCAGAAGTTTTCTAAGTTTAAAATACCACTTATAAAAATGTGCTACCCTAAATGGCTCTCTCAAGCAGAACTCCTGTTTTGGGTAGTCTGGTCAGTGCTGTTTAGTGGTGCTGGATGGCCAGATCACCTGGCAACATTGTGTTTTAAAAGAATTACAAATATTTGATAAAAGAAGTTCTTTCTGCCAAGGTCCTGGACTCCTGTTTTGCTAAGCAAATATTATCTGTTTCTGCTGCATGGGAAGTACTTATTGTGCTGGCCTTTTCAAATAGAGTTATTTTAGGCATGCCTCTTCAAATGGTTGGGGACAAACGTTACCGCAAAGAAAGTCTTATGTTTTCCTTTATTTTGATGCCATTTTTCTGATTATAAATCCAAGGTCCAGAAACAAATCTGTGCAGATTCCACTCTGTGGTGCAACATACTGAAGTACAGTAGGGTAAAACAGTCCCTATAACCATGCTGCTTTTCACGTAAAGTTTAGGAATAACACCAAGGGAAGCAAATATCTATGACCTCAAAAGCCTAAGAGGACAGGTGTGTAGATCAGGGATTAGGCGGCTCAGTGACTGCAGTATCACATTCCATGTATTGCACCACTTGTTCTAAGCTGCTCCTGTTTTTTCAGACCGGCTCTGGAAAGGCACTGCTGAAAATGGCACCCCCGCTGTCTCCGAGCCCTTTCCAGGGGGAGCTCTTTAAGGAGGCTGCCCCTCGGCTTTTCCAGTCCACTGCAGTGGCTGTGATGAAAGACTGAAAGTATGGTGGGGTCTCACGGGCAGAAATTCTTCTGATTTCACCTAACTATTAATTGCTGCAAGTAACTTTAATTTTCCTCAGAAAACTGAGGAAAAAAGAACAGCTTAACAAATGTACAAATCTTTGCAAAACCTGTCTTCATGCTTCCAGGCTGTTTCCCCCAGGCTAGGGAAGCTGTCCCAGAGGAATCTATGTAAGCAGGATTGCTCTCCTCAGGACTGCTTGGGACCCTGTGCCACAGGCCATGTGCTTGCTGGGCTGTCCTAGTGCTCTCCAGCACCTACCACCTGCTTCAGAGATGCCCACTTGTCCTGCATCTAGGTCAGAGGTCCACCAGCTTGCTTAGGGGGCCAAATTGTTGGGCACAATATTTGGCCAAGGTAGGAAAGGTAATGAGTCACATCTATTGATGGCTTTTTGTAGCAGGATGTTTGATTAAAACAAACAGCAGCCTTACGTTCACAAAATGAATGGCATAATTAAATGCTATCTGTCTTCCATTATTATGTGTTCTGACACACACACACACACACACACACGCACACAAACACACAAAACCCACAAGATTTTGTCTGCGTTTTAAAATAAGATGGCATTTCAATACAGACTTAATGCTGATTGTCAATGAAATGTACTCTAGAAATATTAACATTATTAACAGTGTGTTAGAAAAAAAATCTTTTTTCCTTTTTAAATCTTTATGGAAAATCCTTTATCACAGTGGAGGTAAAAGGAAGCTGAATGTTGCAGAAATGTCTGTGAACTGATGTACTGTGCAGAAAAGGGACTGACAGAAAACCCAGGTGGCAGGAGGAGATAGAGCTGCAGGTGCCCGAAACCAGACCTCAGCCTGGTCTGTGCACAGAAGCACACTGCTTGCGGACAGGGGCTGCTTTGGGTTTGTGCATTGGTCCTTCGTGTCTGCATCCACTGGGATTGCTATGGAAGTCATTCTTTATGCTGCCAGTTTCTTCGCATTTAGGGAATCCTTATAAGAGGAAAAGATCTTCCAGAAGTTCTTTGCTCCTGTGAGGAACAGAAATGGCTACAGTTCACATTGCTGGTGGTATTTGGCAACTGGAAATTGAACACAGTCCCAGAGATGAAAAGAATGGTCCAACAAACTGGAATGAAAAGAGATGACAGCCTCTTTTTGCCTTGATACCATCACAAGTGATTAAACAGCTATATCTTCTGATATTTTTTAACTCCCTCTGCTATTCCTTTTCTATTTCTGGCCATAAATGTTGTCATGCTACAAAATTAGCTATCCTGAGTGGTACAGTGAGAACCTGACCTTGCCAAGCATCACATGTACTGGACAGAAAACAGTGAACAAGATTTTCCAGCTCATTTCCTTTCTGTTAAAGCTAAATGATTTCTCTACTTGCATTTCTCAGCCTCTTCAGGGCAAAATCAGGAAGCATTTGAAAGAACACAAGGTAAATGAGAAGGCTGTGGCTTCTTCTCACTGCAAGTAACAAAAGAGTAGCGCGCATTTTTTTTTTTTTTTTTAAGTAAGAGGGCCAGCCAAAGTTCTGTGTCTTCACTACATTGCTTAGTTGAGGAGCCATGTACAGGGAAACAGGTCACACACAGCCTGTTTAAACTGTTGCTGTGAAGTCCAGGAGGTCACACAAGTATAGTTTTCCAATGTTTGCATAACCCTAAGTGTTGTGGGTTGCTTGTGGCTGTCTCACCAGGTTCCTCAGCTGCCTGTAAGGATAAGCCCTTCCTTGCCTTGACATAATAGATGAGAAACACACTGAGAAGAGCACTTGGGTAAGAGGCTCATATTAAAGGTGCTCATTTTCTCACATGCAGAGCTGAAGGATGAGAAGGGGTAGCTCAGAGTGGTGCTGCTCAAATTCCCATCATTATTTCTGTTATCCCCTTATCAAAATGCACAGTTCCATAAACTGAAACAATCTAACTTCAATCTTTGTTCTGTTTTTGGTCAAACATTCCTCTCCTAACCATTAGCAATTTCCAGCAAGCAATAAACCTCAATTTATCATCCCAGTAAAAACAATAACAGACATTACCTTGAAATGCCAGAGACAGCCTAATTTTGTCTGAGGTTTCTCTGATTTCACCATATTATTTATATAACTGTGATTCTAGACGATACCCTGGTTGAGTGCACTTTAGCTCGAGCCATTCTAGCAGCCCCGTGCCCATAGAAGAGCTGTGCCTGCCAGATTTGCTTTCTGCTGGCATCCCAGTCATCAAATTTTGGGAAAGGAGTTGGGAAGTAAGCACAGCTGGCTTTTGTTGTGCTGGATGCTAGAGCTACAGCTAAGCTGGAGGCCCCAGCACCGCTCCCACACCTACTTGGTGTGACAAAACTTTGATGTTAAAAATGGGCTCCACATAACCTGCTGCCCAGCCTGTAGGGACTGCTGAGCTGTGCTGAAGCTGAGGCTGAAGCCCAGGTGGGCAAATCACATGTTAGAGCCTGCTGAATGCAAATGGCTCATGCTGAGTGTTGGCAGAAGCATTCTCAGTGATGATGAAAGAGCAGCTGTGGTCATTGCTGACTCTCACACCCTTAATTATTTTGCCTAAAGTGTTGAAGCTGATCCAAGACAGTAATTCAGTTAGGCAGTTTTGGATCAGTTAGTTGGGAGTGGTAGTGGTGGTGGCATGACCTGCAGGAAGAGCCAAGCTTCCACAGATGATCTTTAATGGAAAAGTTGTCTCAAATTGTTGCTGGGGTTTTTCAGAGAAAGCTGTTTAGCCCAGCTTTGTACTTAATATTCACTGCCTCACATCTTGGAACAGCTAAAACAGACTTTGAGTTCATCCCTTGCAGACAGCGGGGCAGAAGCGTGCCTGAAGCACAAACCAGCAAGGAGCGTGGCGATGTGCCGTTTGCTCAGTGGGCTGTAGCCTCAAATCCACAGTTGTTAATACTTGCTTGTTGTCAGTCTCCTGGCTTATTGCTGGCCACAAGGAGAGCTACTTTTGTGTGGGTAGCTGAGCAGTGCAAGGCAGCCTTATTTGATGCCACAAAAGAGTTGCACCTGGAATTTGTGCCCCTTGTGTGTTCTCAGGGCATGGGGCTGTTAGAAGTGAATGTGACCTTCAGCAGGGAGTGTCACTTCCCAATAGGGTGAGTATCCCAGTGCCCTGACAGAGGATGCGATGCAGCTGAGAAATCATGTTACATCTTTCTTTGTAAAAACTTCTGATTTCTGTTCAGAAAATTTCCTAAACTGTTCTCCAGATCTGTCACCCAGCTGCCTTTATAGCAGGATGCTGGAGTATGTGCTTCATCCATAGGAATCTGAAACAAAACCATTAATGTGAAAAAGCTGGTAAAATTGAGAGTTACTCCTAATCCACTGGGAGCACCAGACATTATCCAAGTCTGTGTAAAACTTCAGTACAAATCTAATTCAATAGTGAGTTTCCTAAGACTTGTCCTAAATATTTCTACTGGGAAGGAATGGGCACATTTAGTAACTGTAGGCCAGAAGGATTATGTGAGTCTGGAAGATTTCTGTATTGTCCTACAAATACACATGGCTTCATTTAGACATCCGCTTTAAAGACACCTTGCTAGCGATGAATGAGTTAAGCTTGCCTCAGGAATGGGACTGGATGGAAGTTACTGGACAATAGATATGTTCCAGCTGGCAGAAATGATTTGTCATGCCAGCAAGTTACTACATGGGTACAGACGATGAGGCTTTAATGTCAAACAGCCCATGCGAACAGAGCACTTAACAACTGCATGAATGCAAAGGAAAACAAAGGGATACTTGCTTCGTGGGACCTTTTTAAAGGTCAAAATTCAGCATACTGTGGGGGAAATTACTGGAGGAGAAACTGATAAAGTGGAAAACCAAAATGTGAAACTAGGATTATCAGTATGGAGCTAATCTGCTTCACTTATTTGTATTTCCACTCAGTGTTCTTGTAGTAAATAAATATTATTTGAGTCTGGATACCGCTTATAATTCCTTTTTTCCTGATAATAACTTATTAATAGGTAAACTCTCATTTCTAATGAAGATCAGTCCTTGCTATGGCATTGACTTTTTGCCAGCTTCAGAATCACAAAATAGTTGAGGCTGGCAGGGAGCTCAAGAGCAAAAATAGTTGAGGCTGGCAGGGACCTTAAGACCTAATCCAACCCCTTGCTCAAGGGGCAGGGTCAGTAGGGCTCAGCTACAACAGATTGCTCAGGACCATATTCAGTTGCATCTCCAAAGCATGGAGAGTCCACAACCTTTCTGGGCAACCTATCCCAGTGTTTGACCACCTTCAGAGTAAAAAAAAGCTCTGGTTTTCTTTCTTCTTTTTCTTTTTATTCCTCTTGCGTTTTCTTAAGTTCAGATGGAATTTCCTGTACTTCAGTTTGTGCCCACTTCTTCCTGTCCTTTCACTGCATAGCGCTGAGAAGAGTCTGGCTTTGTCTTCTTTGTCCCCTCCAATCACACTTCCATAATTGCTTTTAGTCACTTTCACCTTTCAAGGGCAGAAGGTGACTGTCCTGGTTGTGTTTTGCTTGTATGTTTTGCTAATACCAGAAATCTAATATAAGATGTCTCATCCATCTTCACTTTCTTAAAGGAATACAGATATTTTTGGCCTGATCCTGCTTACACTGTGTAAAGGGAATCTCAGGAAAATGTCACAAAGGCTGAGTTAGAAAATTACTTGTAATACCCAAAAGAGATGTAATGTCTTCAGAGTAAAATTCAAGTGTTGGAAAACTACGTCTTAAAATGCAAAAAGCAGAAAGCCTTACACATTTCCTTGTGAGAAATATTACAATGGTCTTGTTTCTTATTAAAAACAGGCATTATCCAGCAATGGGGAACTGCTAAATCTATGGAGAAAGATACAAAAATGAAGCTCAGCAGAGAGGTTGATCAGACTGATGTACTAAACACTAAAAATTGTGTCTGATGTTTGTTTGCATTCTGTACGGAAAAGTCAACAAAGACCTTGAGCTATTTGGACTGATTGTGGTTTGCAAAGAATCAAAATATTTAAAGTTGTGTGTTTCTAGTGATGAGATGAATTTGATAATAAAAATAAGTATGTCACCAAGAAGCTCCAAGGCCTTAGTGCATCTGTAGTGTTGATATGGGGCAGCATGGGATATAAGTTTATAGGTGCTGTGAACTTCTGATGGGTGTAAATATAAACATATCTGGACAGTTTAAAATATCTAAATTTTAAGACTGACTTGACTGTTTTAACATTTTATCTCTGCAGTCTAAAACTCAGGCTGGTGGCTTAGGCCCACAGACCTTATTCCAACACAGACAGTTCCTGTAGTTCTTGGTATATTTGCTGTGTTGAAGAGCTCATATGCATGAGCTATGCATAGATTTAATTTTAACAAATGCACCTGAATAATATGCCTACGGCCTGTTTTAGCTCTGGTCTAGAGAGGCAAAAATACAGAGAACATTCTGCAAGAAATATATAAATTGTAACCTATTTCAGTAACAGTTTCCTAAGAAATATAGTCAAACTTTTGTTGTTTGACTAAAATAAATGGAATAGGAAGAAAGGGCCCTTTCAGTGAATGCACTGGCTGGGCCAGAGGCTGTGCTTGCTGGCATACTAACAGCAGAAGAAGCCCTCTCTATGGAGCCAGTTCAGTTCTCTCCTGGGGACACTGAGTGGCCACAAATTGCGATTGCTGCTGCCCTTCAGGCTGTAGCGGGAGCTGCTATTGAAGGATTAGCAGGCAAGCTTAAAAGCAATGGATACTAAATTAAATTATTTATAATAAACAGAAAACTCTGTAGACAAAACGGTAGATATTTCTAGGGTAAATTCTGTAATGGCATAGTTGTGTTGCAGTGCTCTCTTACCTAATGTATTATGAGCTCATATCTTGCTCTTTTGTCAGCTGTTGCTGTTGCAAAGGTCAGACCCTCTGAGTCTTTATCTCTGATTTTTAGCACATCACTTCGCTATTTTTGCTGACTCTTCTCTCCTGGAAATGTATTATCTTCTCCCACCTCTTTCCATTGCACACAGTAAACTCTTCTCTCTGGTGTGTCCTCTTTGCCATAAATCTTTCTCAGGTAAGGACAGAACTGAAAGCCTGTGTTCCTTTATCTGTCTCCATGTGTCCATCTCCCTATGCTCTCCTAAACTGTTCGGCCTCTTTGCAAGTGCTTTATTTGCCTTTGACAGTATTGTCTTTGCTCCAGAACTATGCAGTTCCAGACAACGTATTTTTACCCATGGGTTACTAGAACTGGGTCACTTCCAATTGTGCTATGAAACATGTCATGCCTCGCAGGTGATGCAGCGCAGCACTGACATCACAAACCTGATTGTCTCCAGTCAGCAGTTCCAACACAAAGACAGGGCTGGTAATATCAGAGTACCTGGAGTAAAACTAAGTGTGAGCTTTGGTGCCAATCATGCAGACTGTTGCTTTATACTAAACCTAAAGCTACAATACAAGGGCAATATTGGTATATAGTAATATAGACCTGGTACTTTTTCTCTTTTGTTGGAAACTTCACACTTTGTACATGGGAGATAGGCTTAAAATTAAAAAAAAATATTCTCTTTACTAATGGTCAGACTGACTTGCATAGAAACTGAAATACTTCACTGTGCAGACTGCTTCAAGCTATTTAACACAGTATCTCTGGTTTTACAAATCCCTGATAAAATAAAACGGCTGCCTGATGCAGAAGAGATGATTGCTCCCTGTGCCAATACCTCCCTCCCTGAGAAGGCTACAGCACACAGTGTTTGTTTGTTTCTGTTGGTTGGTCTGGGTTTTTGTATTTCTATTTTTTTTTCTTTTTTGCTTTCTTCCTCCTGAGAGACTTCCTCCACAGCCACAGCAGGTAGCATGCTATTGTCATAGGCGCATTTCTACTTTGCCTATGCCTTTGGCTCTATTACCTACTTACAGACCAAGTACTTGAGCATTCATCTTTGATGTTACAGCTTAGTTTGTGTTTTAGTTGTAAAGACAGAAGAGATGGACTCTTTCCTGACAGAACCTTTGACCCTCAGCTCCTCTGAGACTAGCATCTCCCCTGCTTCAAGTACATTGAAGAAAATAATTTGACAAGGCAGAAGATTTTCCTTTCTGATAAATTACCAGCTCACAGCATGGGATTCAGCCATGGTTCATTTCTCGTTGTTCATTGCACTTAAATTAACAAGATCTTTTACTGCACACACTGCAGGACTAATGCCTCAAAGGATGAAAAGACTTGCAGTATGTGATAAAAGCATACCTCTGTTAAAGCAAAAAATACAAAAAAATAACCCATGCCTCATCTGCACTTAGAAACCACTGTCGTCTAAATTGAATAGAATGGGTTTCAAAGGTAAGATATAAAAATGCTGACAAATACAGAGAATGGGACAAGACTTTTTTTTTTTTTTTTAAAAAGGGACCAGAACTGAGTGTTCTTTAAAGAGTTGAGGGTGAAAGAAGCCCTCTAGAATTTTACTGTGCCTCCCTGTTTTAACTTGTCTTTATTAGTTTCTTTACTCCCAACAGAGAAGAAATAGTTTTCCTTGTAATCACGGTACCATTTATGATCCTGCTTCTTGAATTTTACTTGCTGTAAGATTTTGAGAAGCTACTTGGAAAAAAGTCTTCTCTTGATTTTTAGAGTTCTTTGGTAGCTAGAGCCTATTAAATAGGTCAGTATGTTCTGAATTCTATTTGACAACTTCTGTAATTAGGTTCTTGTCTGACAGATACAAAAACAGGAAAGTTCTCCCCATCCCCAGCTCCCTGCTCCCCCAGCACTTTCCTAAATTCATTTTCTTTTTCCAAGGCAAGTTCAAATGCATAACCCAGAGTGACAGCAGTTTAAAAGTGAAGACAGGAGTTGTTGGATGCATTTTGAGGAGTGACTCAGAGCCCTCAGTGCAAAGCAATTTATTGCATAAACATGCATTACTCTTACATGTGCTACAGTAAAGTCTGAAGAGAAGCTTTTGCACAGGATACCTCTGAAGGGAAACTTCAGTTTACCATGCTCTCTAGTATATCAGGCCTATAGCCGCCATTTAAGTACCATTCTTTTTATTATAAAAGAAGCAAAACTGAGTTAGTGGTAGTAGCAGTAATGACTATATTCCCTTGTGTGACAGGAGACAAAGTTCACCACCTTCTCTCTAATTTCCATCAGTCCCTCTTCCTCTGACACCATACAGCCTTTTACATCCGCCTCAGTGTGCCTCCTCTCCATTCCCATTTCGTTATGTGAGGGTTATCTGAAGAGGCTGGACATTTCAGTTGTGGGCTGTATGCAGGAAAACAGTAATCTAAAGTTGTTTTGTGCCATCTGTGTAAGTGTATGTAGACTTGAGTGGATAAATTGGGCTGAGTAACCTGAGTATTACGCTATTTTCACCTATCAATTTGTATAGATCATGAGACAAACAGAAAGCAGCACGGGTCTTCTATAGGTCTCCCAAGAAAACATAGCTATGAAAATAAAATAAAATAAAAGCAGCAGCAACAGAAATCTAGGCCTACTGAATGGAGGATTGGGCCTTGAAACAAAACATGTAATATCTCAGAGTATGTTGTTCTCTTGGAAACAATTTTTTAAAAGACCTAAATGGAAGATTGTTTTCTAGGAGATACATTAAAAGGAAAGCTGGGGATCAGCCCCAGTTGGATTGATTTGTAATGACAGGAGCATTTTGGGCTATGTAAAGCTACTGGATCATCACATAAGTGCCCCATGTTGCCCTGGTAACTGATGTTGAAAATGTGCGTTAAGAATCATTTGCTTTGGAAAGAGCTGGCAACACATTGAAACTTGACTTGTTAGCAATGCTTTTATACACTGAGTAGTGGTAGGTGCTAGGAGATTTCTGACAGCTACATAAATATGGCTCAACCCATACAGGCCTGTGCTACCAAAATTTCTGTAAACCACAAAAGACAAGAGAAGTAAGAAGATGCAAATGGAGAGTAGAGAGACACAGAATGTCATGCAAAAAGAGACCTGCAGGTTCCTTGCACACCAAGTCCACTTCAAACTCACAGAAACATAAACATTAACAAAACCCCCTACATAGGATTCCCTCAGGTATATGAAGCACAAAACATTTAACAAGGAAACCGTTGAAATTAGAGTACATCTTAAAACATAATTATTGTCCTCTTCATTTAATGAAACATTACACCCCATTGGAACAAGCAGTCTGTGCAATAGCAAGTTTAAGGAAATAAAATTAGGCCTCCTTATATCTCCCATGAATTTAAAAGAGTTCTAGGAAAAAAAGAAAAAAAAAAGCATGGTCATAGTAATGACAGGCTAACTTCCCATGGAGAAAAGCCGACGGAGTTGCTGGTTCACTATGTGCATTTACTAAATGTTTCTTTCGCCACCCAGATTCTGAGCCTCCCCTCTAAACTGCCACCCACAACTATTTTGCATATCTGTGACTGATAAACATAGCAGAAGCCTACTCTGTACATGTGAGTGGGAAGCACGCATCCAGGCTCTTCATCCCTGCTCAGTGTGTATGGAATCAGTTGATTCATCATTTATGCTGCTGCTGAAGAAGTCCAGGCACCATTGCATTATCATGATTAATCTAACAAAGCTAACTTAGAAATGACACCAGAAGCAATACCTAATGGCATGTTGTTTCACTCTTAAAAGCAACATCTAATATACACTTACAAGGAAGAACAAGGGAATGAAAGTGTGTCTTTCTGACTGATAAAATGTGAGGCTGAATATTTCTGACTTTTTCCACATTGGCATGTAATTGCTCAGGTGTTGTGTTAGCTGCTCGAGGCAGCTTCAGTCTGCAAAGTAGAGGCAAACAGATTCCCCCATGCGAGATCAGTAATTGAACATCAGCGTAATGTTTATGGAGGTAGCTTATTCACAGGCCCACAGCATTTACAGACATTGCCTAGCCAGGCTGTCAGCCACACCAGGCTTATTTGGGATGTTTTGGAGTTAACTGCTGCATCAGACATGGGTAGTATTGTCCTTCCTCCATGTGCACCCTGGTCAAATGCATTGAAGAACATTTTGCAAACATATCTCTAACTATGTGCCTCTCAGCCAGGGAACTCCATGAACTGCTGACACTTCTTGGTGCAGCTTTGACTTACCAGAAAGGTTCCTGAGGGAAGTCTGACAGTTAGGTTCAGCAGCCCCGCAGTTAACATGTTTCCCAGACTGCATCAAAACTATTGTACCATCAGACCTGCCACAAAAACAAATGAACTTCTTATGAAAATGCTTTTAACCTGTAATTTAACGTTTTTTTGGGGGGGAAAGTGTCAAATCTGCATTTCACATAAACAGATATATGAGTCATTACAGCGAGTGTGTTTATTGTACATGGCAGTTCTTTCCAAAACACACATGTTTAAACAGATGGCTTATGTTGACTATTAATGCAGTTCCTGCAATTAAGTTCAGTCTGAACAAAGTAGACAGAGACTGACATTCTATTGACATCAAAGCCAGTGTATTACATCTTCCCCTTATGAATGTTCAAATTCAGATCTGCTACTATAGCCTTACTGAAATGTCAACTGCGATAAGTCACGATGTAAATGAAGAGGAGAGATAAGGTAGCTGGCATCTTGCTAATTTACTTTTTGACTGGGATTTACTATATGCATATTCATGCTGTTATAATGGTGAAAGTCCATGTTTCAGCAAATTACTGTAAATAAACACAGCAGTAGGGTTAAATTTGGTTCTCCATATCTATAGGTGTGGTGGGCTCAAAGCACAGGCAAACTAGTTTTTACTGGACAGGGAGCCCAAGAGCAGCAGGGTGGTGGTGTGCTCTGCTGGCTGTGCTGCCAGCTGAAGCAGCTGTATGGCCCACGGATGATTATCACAGAATCACAGAATCATCTAGGTTGGAAGAGACCTCCAAGATCACCTAGTCCAACTTCTGACCTAACACTAACAAGTCCTCCACTAAACCGTATCACTAAGTGCTACATCTAAAGGTCTTTTAAAGACCTCCAGGGTCCTCCATTATGGTCCTGCAGGCAAAGCAGCTGTGCCAGAAAATAAAAATGGCCATACCTGCTCATACTCAAAGCTATTCTAGCACAGTATTGTGTTGATGGAGGATATTGCAATAGGGGCTGGCTAAGAAGGAACATGAGAGCAGCTCAGATGAAATGGCCTAGATGACGAAGCTTAGGCTGCTTCAGGTCTTCCTGAACTGCAGCCTGTTTCCTTGTATTTAATAGTGCCTAACAGGTTTCTCCTCTACGAATTTGTTGCAGAGGTTTTGGAATCAATGTAAACATTCAGTATTCACAGTTTCCCGTAGCAAAGTGTTTCATACCTTAGCTGTGTGTTACATGGAAGAAGCGCCTCCCCTTCTTTTGAACTTGCTATTAACTTCATTTAACAATCTGCAGGTCTTACACTGGAAGAAACAGTGAACAATTGTTCCTTACTCACTGCCTCCTGTGATTTTTTGTAAGTCTATTCTATCATCTGTTTTGTTTTCCAGGCTGAGGAACTCTATACTATTTCTGGTATGGAAGGAGTTTCATACCTTTCTTTATCACTTTTTCTCTATTATCTGATCAGTATTTTTTTGCATACCTATCTTATTTATTTTCAGATAAACTTGTGCAGCAGGCAGTGCCTTGGCCCTGCAGCTGGAGTCTCCTGGTTGCATTTCAGTGAAGGGCATCTCCAGCTTCATGTGACCCGTTTAGGAGATGTTAGTTGTAGCTTCTGAAACAACATAAAAGAACAAGTATGTTTAGGCTTCGTGAAGTAGAGGAGCTGTTTATAACAGCTTAACAAGCATGTCATATCTATTAAGTGCTGCTTACCTTTTCCTCCTTCCTTGGTACTCTCCCAAACCAAATTTCATCTTCTGCTTCTTCCTCTATTATATTCTTCTTTGCTTAAATCTAGTAGTGGAAAAAAACCAACAACATGCATTTCATACGTGCCTCTGGATAGAGATGTTTTAAATGCCTTTTCATATTCAGTAGTAACTTCCTAAATAGGCATGCATGGGAAAAGCTTTGTTACACCACAAAAGCTGTGTAATAGTTAGGCTAGTTTGGCTTCTGCTCTAGCAGGGCCTGTGACACAAGTTCTTGGAAGATCTCCAAGTGTCATGGCATGATGCTGGACAAGGCTGAAGCTGAAGCAGAACAAGGTCCCTTTTATCAAAAAGTCTGGCACGTCTTCAGCATTACAGGGCTGGCGCTGCACAGTGGAACACTGCCTCCCTGCTGAAATACCACCAGCTGTTGAAGAAGAGAGCTCATTTTCAGTCACACAAATGCAAATAGCCAGAAAGCAACATTCAACAATCTAATTAAGGCTGAACAAGAGGAGAAACTTGATATCTTACAACCTAGAAAACAACTAATCATCCCTCTTTGAGTGGTCATTGCTGGAAGTAAAACAAAAATAGCAAACAAACAAAACAAACAAGTAAGAAACAAAAAATACGCAAACCCCAAAACACACAGACACACAAAACAAACCCCACAACATTTCTGGGAAAGCCCTAGGAAAACTATTTCAGGAACAACATACTTTACTTAAATTTCTTCCAGTTTGTTTTTGACCAGCTTTAACAGAATTCACAAGACAAGAATAAAAGGGAAAATATATATCTCCAATTTTACAAAGTCTATGAGCTTTCATTTCAGTGTATATACAATAATAGATGTGAACTTCACAGAGTTACTATTTCAGCACTCCATGGTAGTATTAGGAGAAAAAAACAACCTTGCATAGAAACCTTTCAGTGAAATAGCCTGGCTGTAGTAGATTTACCCTCTAAAAAGCTATAGTTAGTGTTTCAGTTGACACAAAGCTCCAGGAAGAAAGTTTTAGACCCAACGGGAAGAACACCCTGGATGCTTTTCCAGTAAGGGGTAACTACAGCAACCACCAGGCATGGCTATTTGTTCTTTACAGAAAGAGAAGTAAACTTCAGTTGTGCTGCAGCTAGATTAAATATTTGTGAAGCTCATTTAATGTTCTTTCAACAAGTGAACGTATAATGGTCTAAACAGCTGTAATTATAATGCATAAACATAACCTACGAAAATAGATTCTTTTTATAACTTTCCTTGAAAAATGGCTTCAGAGCACTAAAGGTAGTGTACTGATACCAGAAACATTAGGAAGCTGATTACAAGTGTATCTCCTAACACTAGTTATTCAGGTTGCTTGACACTTCCTGTCATCAGAGCAGGATTTCAGTCGTGTAACTTTGCCAAACTCTAAGTGTTTAGCCTCAAGTTTTCTAGCCTGAATGCTAACCCCAGGCTACATTTTAGTGAGAAACACTGATCAAAAGGCACAGCCTAATGATCAAGCTTAGGAATAAGATTTTGTTTTTTAATTCTTGCCACCAAAGGCTTGGGAAAATGGTTCAAATACAGCATTGGCATGGCTCTTGTAGCAGGGATAGACCTCTCGATGCTCTTGTGCAAGTTAGAAAGCCTTGATAAATTGTAACTTGCACACAATCCATGCAGACTTAGATCTTAGTTGCAAAAATCTCAGTATGTCTTGTCTGGCTTGCGCATGCCTGATAAAACTACGTTTTGCAATTTTTGATAAAGCTGTGTGTGCATGAACTCTACAGAGCAATTAAACTTGATTCACTTCCCACAACAAAGCTACTCTGGCTCCAGCACAGAGCTTGTCTTTTCAGAACCTGCATTGATCCTCCTGCTAGGATGCATAAGAAGGAGGAGGAGCAAAGGCTGAGGGCAGGGAGGGAAGCTGATGGGTTGCCTTGGGGAGGTGGCAGGACATGACAGCCCCTGCAGGAGTGGCTGATGACAGTGGTATGCTGGTCCTGGCTGGGAGGACCAGCGCATCTGGCCAAGGGGTCAGCAGGAAAACAGCTGAAAGAACTGGGGTTTGGAGAAGACAAAAGGAGAGGAGGAGCAGGGCAGAGAGTCAAACTGGGACATGAGGAAAAGCACGGGAGATTCGGGAAGGACCACAGCTGCAGTGGTCCAGGCAAGGGAACGAACGAAACAGTAGTAGTTTTTCAAGCAGCAAAAACAGTTTATTGATTTTGAGGATAAAATATTCAAGGTCAGTAGATTTTTTTTTAAATGTGTGTTTTCTGAAAGTTAAGTTCTAAAACAAACTATTTCAAAAGAATAATATTAACCATTCCAACCATAGTAAGAAACATCCAGGTCTTTCCTCGAACAGAAGTTTCCCATGCTGTTCTGAAGGATGTTGGTGTTAGCAAAGAATGTCTGCAGGCAACACACACTCATTTAATTTCTCAAATCCAATTTATGGACAAAAGAGAGGGAAAAATGATCAAATTATGGCTACTAGTAGTTCTTGAATTTTACCTCTATGATTGTGCTGATGCCTTTTTTTTTTTCAGATTCCTGTCTCTAAGCTTATTGGCATTTCCTCATGCCATGAAAAGGTAAAACTAATTTACTGAGAGATTATAGAGTAGTTAATTTATGTTGGTTTAGGCAATGATTCAGCTTCTGTCTGACATGAAACATCAATCTCTGTTTCCCTTTGGCTTGTGGATAGATGTGACTAACTTAACATAGCCACACAGGTAAGTTAAGGAGTCTTACGGATAAGGCAAGGAAATAAGAGTGCTGCTCCTTGAAAAGCAGAATTACACTTCAGAACAGCAGCTATCACTTTAACCTTCTAACTGCTGAGCATTGGCAGCATTCCTGAGCTGTGCTTCCATGTCCTGTAATGCCAGCTATGAGGAGGGAGTAACTTGCTGCCAGTGGCCTTGATAAACCATTAGGCTTAACATTCAGATGGAAAGAGATGTGAATGGTGTGGTTTTGTTTGTTTGTTTACCTCAACATTTTCTACAAGTGAACAGCTTTTGCTTTTTCTTTCTAGAAGGAATCTATCTGTATGTAACAAAGCACTAATAGGGCCTTGAAGATGATCAGAAGGCTGGAGCACCTCTCCTATGAAGAAAGGCTCAGAGAGCTGGGCATGTTCAGCCTAAAGAAGAGGAGGCTCTGGGGTGACCTCATTGCAGCTTTTCAATACTTAAAGGGGGCTTATAAAAAAGATGGAGAGCAACTTTTTGCCCAGTCAGATAATGACAAGGGGGAATGGTTTTAAACTAAAAGAGGGGAGATTTAGATTAGAGGTTAGGAGGAGATTCTTCACTCGGAGCATGGTGAGGCACTGGAGCAGGCTGCCCAGAGAAGCTGTGGATGCCCCATCCCTGGAGGTGTTCAAGACCAGGATGGACAAGGCCCTGGGCAACCTATCTAGTGGGTGGCATCCCTGCCTATGGCAGGGGGGTTGGAACTAGATGATTTTTAAAGTCCCTTCCAACCTGAGCCATTCTCTGATTCTATGATTCTTCCTTGCTTAAATGCCGATCATGAACTGCCTGTCATTCAGAGAAAGACATCTCATCAGGCAGCCTCTCCATGCTGGTGTTTTTGGCATACTGGTGGTGTCCTCCTCTTTCTCTTGGTCACTTTGTTTGGGCATATTTTACCACACAGAGGTGCTGCAAACAGGATATAAACACCTTCAAGGTACAAAGCAATTATTCATTGCCCTATGCACACAGGCAATAGGCTGGGACTAACAAGTTCCCAGACCAAAGAAGCTGGCTCAATGTTGTGTTGGCCCAGCATTAACAGCCCATAACTGAGACTAGGTATTATTGCACAGAAATCATTTCAGAACATCATTAGTGAAAGCCAAAATTAACCCTCTCAATTGTCTAAACTTGAGACAACCCTGCTTATCAGGGTCTAAAAAAAAATATTTGGTACTAGACTGTTTCTGCTTGCATTAGCAAAAGAGTTACTTTTAAGGACCTTTCAGGAAATGCAGGTCCAGCAATCCTAATGCAGCAGAAAGTTTCATGACTGAAACTTCGGGACAAACCTGAGTTCACAGTGAAGGAAAGGCAATCAGAGGATATTACAAACCTGTCATATATTGATGAAGATGTGAGACAAGTCTGTGACACAAAACCAAAACTGAAATTCTTATATGTAACAGTACATCTGGCACTTGTGGGCATCCTTCTATATTGAACACATGTAAAAATATCTTATTTTAAGACTTACCTCATCAGTCATGCCACTTAAAAGTCTTACTCACTGATTAGTCTAAAAGTTGTATCTTTGTAAAGGAACTTATTCCTTTCACTGCAGTTGCATGTCTCTTACCAATTGCCAGTGAAATACAGTTCCTGCCAAGCTCCAGGATAAGAGGAACATTCAGAAATTGCATTTATGTTATGAATTACATCATGTTGCTATGCTCTTGAACCATTCAGGAAATATTCCCCTTCTTTCAAAAAGCCTTTGATCTGCTTCCTGGGAAAAGAAACAATTTTTAATCTTACTTGGTGACAGAGAAAGACTTTTTTACATTTTTAATTCAAGTTAATAAAAAAGCATGACAATTTATCTGATATCTCCAGGGAAATTTATGTCTGTATCAGGTGTACAACACTGACACAATTGATAGAGAAAGAATACATTGCTAACACATTCAGAAACACCAAATACGTAGACCTGGTTGCTGAGCAGTCACATTTTTGCAGATTTCTAAGTGTTGCCCTACTATAAAATTTGTCCAGAGCCTCGTTCTTTGGATAGGTATGCTCCTCAACTTCACCCATGGTCAGTCTCTGACAGCTGCCAGCATTGGCCTCTCCAGCTCTTCTCCCTCCATAGCACTTGTGACGGCTGTGAAGAAAAACCGTATCCTTATCACCCTTCCATTTGCTAGGCTAATCCATCCAAGCTCTTTTATTCTTCTCCTGTAAGATATGCTAATGTCTCCTCTGATCATGCTAGCAGATAAATTCATCTTTCTTGATAAGGGGTGGCTTTCTCTAATAAAGGCCTTTGTTTTTAAAAGTCCTAATTTGTGTTATTTGAGGTACCTGTAAAGGGCTATGAAGGCATAATCTAGTTCTGTGTGCTTTTTCTGATCTTATTGTTTTAAATAGAAAAGTAAATATTAACATCACAGAAGCACATTACATAGACTCAACTACTATAAACTTAAAATGAACAATATTATAATCAAACCAAAATGGCTGCTGAGATTAGATCAGTGTGTGACCAATTATATTGGCTTAGCTCACCAGTTTATGAAATCATAAAGCTAGTACAGTGTGTAATCAAAGTGTGTGTCCAACAAAGAGAAGAATTGCTATGTGTTAATTTTGCGTCAGGTGATTGAAAGAGGAGTTGTTTCCTGCTGAAAAAAGACCTATCAGTAATAGAGAGCTTTAACAACCTGGGGATTACTAGTGCCAGGATTCATGGAGCAAAGGACATTGCCTGAAAGAGAAGATAAAGCCTGTTTAGCTAATCTTGAGGAACTACAGAGACCTAAGCAGGCCTTCTGTAGTTTTCTGCTTCAACGCTTTCTCCTTAAAATTTCATTGCAGTTGTGGTGCTATTGTTTACTCTCCTTAGTTATTACCTGCCTTTACCCACGTGAACACAAAGCTTGCAAAGGGTTTTGCAACGAGGTCAGTTTCTGGACCAGCCTTAAGACTAACAACAGTGGGTTAACATGGCCTACATTCAGATTTCTCTTTTTTGGTCTCAATTTAAACAACAGGGGTTCATTTTTCTGTGAATTATGAGTTCTTATACAAACCAGCACTGTCTGATCTTCCTTGTACATTATTGCACAGGTTGACAGCCAAGTTATTTGTGCACTCTGGACAGGAACTGAGTGAACCAGTCCTTTTCAAGTGGGAAATCTTTAGACATGAGTCCCATTCAGAACTGATCTTGATCACCCAATGCCGAGGAAAAAACCTTAGAAAGGATCCATCTATCTTTTAAAATGCATAATCACCTGCTATATAATGAGAATCCACATGACTGGAAACATTTTTTTTTGAGAACATACAATAAGTTACATGCCAAATCTGTTTTTCAAGATAATAATTCTTCTGCATCCACCCAAATTTTCCAATTTCTGGGTAATCTGAACACTCATTATCTTTGGTAAAACAAACAAACAAGCAAAAAAACCCACTAAATTGATTTCTTAAAATGTTGGAATTGTGTCTAAGTTGCCATCTCTTATCTTTACAGTACGTAAAAAGGTTGTATTTTGGAATTTGATCTACTTTAGTTCACAAACTAGCATTGTACAGTTAAATATTCTCAGTACTTCTCAAATGTTCAATAAAAAGAAGAGTTTTTCAAACTATCTCATAAGTAAAAAATGGTGTTTTTTATACAGTGTAATTGCATTAATTATGAAAGACAAATTGGAAAAAAAAGTTTTCTGATCACAACCTGACAAACACATTCAAGACTGAGCTGGCTGAAACACTTATTAATTATAATATGCTTTTATACTTTCCTGACTGCACCAATTCCCAGAAATATTGTAAGTGGTGCTTCTGAACACAGTTTAACTCCCCAGTAAACATACCCATCTGCTCAGTGTTTTCCTTCCTGCCTAACTTTTACCTCTGCGGTAAAAGCAGCTGACTGAGGGCATTAGGTAAGAAATACGTCTGCTCTTACAGACTGTCTTGTTATAATGATATTGGAAATCAGGTGATGTTAGTTCTAACAGTTGATACCTATGTTGACAAATGCCAACTAGAGTTCAGGGATTTGGGTGACGGGAAGCTTCAGTGCTTACCACCTTTAGTACCTAAGCGCTAAAGAAGCCTTTTTATATGCTTCTGGATAGCTCTATCCTGGAGACAGTTACAATTTAAAATGGTGTTTCTCAAAATTGTAAATGCTTGAAGTAGGTAAAATTTGATGTGGTTATGAGCAAAATTGTCATGTTGTGGAAATGGTTAGGACTCCACTTATTTCAAATATTTTCTTATTCTCAGAAGTAGCATCATCTTCAAATTTGATTATTTTAATGGCAAAGGTGTACATACAGCACACACGAAGTTTAGGATAGTGTAAGGAACTTTCTAAACTCTGGTGGGTTGCCTCTCATGCTGCTGACAAATTTCAGAGGTAGGATGGTGGCAAAATTCAACTCATGAAAGCTATGTATATCACACCTGGTCTGCACTTTGTACATAAAATCTGAGTCTCCCATTTTTACCCCTGGGAATTTTCTGCTAGCAATTATCAGTTTCACAGGTACAACAGCCTCTATAGGGAATGAGACGTATTGCAAATCAGACAATTGCAACACCACAGTTATGGTTTGTGTGTTACTCCTGTGCAGTTATGCCAAAATACCGAATACAGAACCTGTTCTGCTAGTTGCCATAAAGGCAAGTGCTTGTATCATAACTCTTCTTGTAAAGTGAAAGTGGACAATGTGTGTTATGTGGTCAATCACACACTACTTATGTGTGGCCAGCTTGGTTTTAAGCAGAGCACGCTGTTTCCTGCAGCAGTTTGCCAGCTCATGGATTCAACTTTGCTTAGAGGCCATGTGTCTCCATGCTTACTCCGGCTTCTCTGTGAGAGAGCACAAAATATCCTTCAAGCAAATAAAAAGCTTAGTTCAGTTCAGAGGATCAGAAGATGTCTTACATGTTTGCTAGTCCTTAGTTTTTACAGTGGGGGCTGGCTGTTCTATTCTTACTAATCTCTTCCCATTTAATGAGACTTTTGGAACTAGCCTACTTTTGGAACTAGCCAGTGTCTAATTTAAATCCAGCTTAGATCTTCATCTGTGCATTTTAGAGGAAATAATATAATTTTTAAAAAGTTTGAAATGAGAATTACTGTTTAATTCTCAGACTTGCAAGAGAAATGTTTATTGTTGGGGAAAATACATAGATATCTAACCAGGACATTATCTGGTATTATATAAAGGCAAATGGGAGCTGAACAAAGTCAACATCGGGAGACAGACTAAAAAGTATTTGTGCTGGACACTACTCCTTCAGAGGTTTCACCTGGAGGAAAAACATTTAGTTTGATATTTTAAATGACTTTTAAACTGAAATGTAAATAGTGAATGTTTGAATATGAGAGGTTTTTGATCTAGCTGTGGAATTCAGATGGATCCCTGTACCTGTGCAGTTAGCCTGTCTACATGTCTAGGATTTGGTATAAAGTGTAGGGAGACAGGGCTTTTGATGTGAGTCTGCAGTTCAGAATTGCTATTTTGAATTCTTAAAATGTGTAAGCCAGAAGATTTGTCATTCAAACAGTCTAGATCACCTCATTGATTTCTACAGACTCCTGCAGCACAGCATATGAGTGCTTAATTCATGTACATGTTTAATATTTAACAGAGTGCTTCTTCGTTACAGTAACAACAGGGAAAAAAATACATATGGTTTGCTGCTGTCAAAAATAAAGACCTAGAAGAACAACAAGCAGAGGCTGTTCATTTCTTTCTCATCTGCCAAGTAGTACCTTTCACCTAAAAAAAAAAAATAAATCTGGAAAAGTAGTTGCTATGTTGTTATTTTTATTAGGTATTATTGCATAGCTTTTACTTCCTTTTGATAAGGGACAGCTTGAAATACATACAACAACTTACAATTCAATTCCTATCCACAACCTTGAACCTTTCCAAGTCATGTATGTTGACTGTTCAGAGGGTTAATGGTTTCAAGAGAAAAGCAAGCTTATGAAATAAGGCTAAATCTATAAATAGTTTGATTATTGAATGCTGGTGCTTAGGGCTTTGGAATATGTGGTAATTGAAGAGTTTGTGTTTCCCAATATTTTCTACAAATAATTAACAAATTATATAGACTAGGTCAGGCTGCCTTTACTGCTTCCTAAGCAGGATGCAGGAGACTGTGGGGGCAATTTGTTAAGAGGTCAGGAAGAGTAGAATAAAGTTAGCATTGTAAAAAATAAACATGAATCAGATTTAGCTAAATAACTTGGTTCTTTGTAATTTTTTTCCTCTTCTTATGGAAAGCTTTTTATTCACATCATAATGAAGGGCAAGGAAAAGTAAATTGCACTGATTTGTAGGAGAGGTTTAAGAAATACGGAGCCATTCTGCTGAAAAGGACAAAGACAGGGAACAGACCAGTAGCGTTATTTCCCTGGGCTTCCTTTGGCCCTGGTGATGTGGTTCGATGACGTTGAAGTCACATAATAAAGAGGAAAAATGGCAGCTAACTTTCTCCCATGCCAGAGGACTGACTCCAGCTGTTAATGTGGAGGAGCAGAGGCTGCTGTGCATATGGACTTGGTCTCTTTGGGACCTCCGAAGCAGAACTCAGGGAGATTCTGCCTTTTGGGATGCTCTTTCTTTTTCTCATAGCAAACACTGGGATCAGTGATAATCACCGAGGTTTGCACTGGTGTATTTAATAAATAGACTCTGTACAGCCTGAGGACTGCTGATTCATAGCACATCGATCTGTCTAGTCCATACCGTTGTCTGATGCTTCCTGAATAATCAATTACTGGTGTTGGTCATACCATTCTGCTTTGGTTTACCTGCAAATTTCATAAGTATCCAGTTTGTTCTGGGATTTTCTCTCTCCCTATTATTAAATGTAAAGCATATTGGACATCAACAGCTATCCATGAAAAACAATCATTATTGTGACGGATTTCTTCTCCATCTACGTAATTTCTCTCTGAACATTACCTGTTACAATCTCAACTTTAGCCACTTTATAATATATGTGTACTTGTCCTCTATTTTAATACAAGTTTTTTTAAATAATTCAATTTTTTTAAAAGAATAATTAAACATCAAATAAGATTTTTAAAATAGTGATTTGCCATTGGGCACTGTACAAAATGCATTGCTTATATCTTCTTAGATTAGGCCTAGCAAATTCTTCTGGTCTGTGGAGCTAGTTATCCTGTCAAAGAAAGACAGCAACTGGTATGACACGATCTACTTTTCATAAATCTGTGTTGCAAATTATTTCAGCCTGGTGACTCAGGCTTAATTTCTTTGGGTATCTACACAAGATCCTCAGTTTAGAGTGTTCTCCTTAGCTCCCATCCACTCAGATCCTGAGCCAAAGTTATCTTCTTATCTAGGGCCTCCAGGCTTATGGTGCTGGAGGCAAGCAGCACACCCAAGTAGGGTTCAGCCTGGATTTTAATTTGATGTGGAGGGATTATGAGATGCAGTGCTGTTAACTGCTTTTGGGAGTTCCTCCTCAACTTTATTCCTAAATCACACAGATGATTTAAACTTCAGAAGTGATTTTGAGCTAAATCAGAGACAGCCAGCCAGCCAGGCACCAGTCTTCTGCAGGGTATTGCCTCCCCTGACAGTTTCGATTCCTTTTGCTTGAACTGGCCACCCACATAATTTGGGCACCACAGAACTCAATTTGACATAATCTGTGTGAGATTTTCCGTAGAGCTGAGGTCAATTCTGCTGGCATTGTATCTGATCATATCACTTTTACCCTTGCATTTCTCTACTATGCTTGTTGTTCTGAGATACACATTTGAACTGACAGAATAATTAAAAATCATTGATACAGGACTTATGCTTTTGTGTGCTGGCTCTTTCAATATTCTGTCATGGAGATCACCGGGAACAGCTCATGTCTGTGCTTTTCCTGAAAAGCTGCCAATTCTACTTCTCTGTACTTTCTGCCTTAGGTATGCTGACTTTCTCCACTGTCTTTACCAAAAACTGAAGTAAAGTTTTTCTATGGACTTTGGCCTGTATTCACATTGCTCACAATCACTTCTGTATGTGGTCACCAAATTCTCCAGTCCATGCCCACTTTTTAAATAATGTCAACTCTCCAGAGCTTTATCTTTTGTAGTTAAGTTTATAATGTCTGACAGTTCTTGTATAGTGAAGTGTTTCCCTTCCTGACCTCAGGGCAAGGAAACAGTATTCCTGCTTCAGTCACATTGCACTGGCACGTGGCTTAGTCACACTGCAGCTACAGATCCCTGGATGAGGTCATCGAACAGTTTGATGAGAGGTGACGGCTGTGCTAACAACATCTGCAGTAACATGAAAAACTATGCAGGCTTTCAGGGAGCAAAAAACAAAGCAAAACTGGTTTCTTTTACCTGGCACATGTCAGCTCTGTGACTTTTTTCTCTTATTGACCATTCCTGACTTTTACAGCAGAACCCTCTTACAAAGGATAGTGAAATAATGTCTGTCTTCAAATTCTTGGAGTTGTTACAACTTTCATATTCTATTTTTACACCTACAAATTTACTGATTTTATGGCCTCATCAAACAGAAAAAAATAGTGATTCTAAGTTCATTTGTTTTTAGTTGCCATGTCCTCAGATGTCAAAAAGAGGCAAGAGTTTCAGCAGGTGAACTCAGCACTTTCTGAGTTCACAGGCATTCAAAAGCATTTTACAAACTTTCACGTGAGACTGAATGATTTCACTTACAACAAATCTGACAGACAACACTAAGACTTTCTTGCTGAGATGTGTAGAAAGACCTCTCTCCAAAATTAGGAGCTTACCTGCTCATGAGTATGCCCATGGCGTGCGAAGATGGATTGCCTCGCAGGGTCTTGTGGAGTTGTGACCTTGATGACTGTTACTCCTGGCTGACTCTGGAATTGGTGAAATGCATTAAAAACATAAGGCATCCCATATTAATGTTTCCAGCCACAACTAAGAATCTGAAAATTTTAGGGCATCTTATAAATAGATTCTGTAAAAAGTAGGTGACAGTGAAGATTTTTGATTTCCTGTTGCTTAGATTTTTTTTTCCTTTTTTTTTTTTTTTTTTTAACCAAAACTGTCTAGTTCAGCAACGTCTGGAGTAAGGGTGCCTTCTGTGAGAAGAAAGAAAGTCTTGCTCTTGATTTTCTGAGTTCATAGTAAGTGGGATATTTGGTATTTTTCTTAACTTCATAATTTAAAGACAGACCTACATCTGGAAAATTAATAACTGTTAATAAACAAAGGGTATTATAACTGCAACACCCTACTGTTCTTCTCTTAGCACTTTCCAAAGCAAACTTCAGCTGATAATAAGTGATTGTGCTACCTTTCAGCATCCCCTTTCTTTAAAACCAGTCAACACTTTTCCAAAAAAGCCACTCATTAAATTTATCTTGAACAATTCTATCTTTTACCATTTAGTGAGTTTTCTGGAGAACTGTTCCAATATGCAAGTTAATGTGCAAATAACTGAAATTGTTATCAAGTGAAATGGCTTGTCTTTGTATTCATAGATATTCATATGGGCTTTCACAATGACTAAGTTCAAATTCTTACCAAGTGAATAAAATTACGCTTATCATTCGAAAGCAAGTGTGTTTGGTCCAGACTAGACTATTACTGCTTCTTTCCCCACTCAAAGGCAACATATTCACTGAAACAAGTTTATTTTTATTTTAGGCGATTTTCTTACATAGCTAGTGGCTTTTTCATCTTCACAGCACATCACTGAAGAAAAAAGCTATGACTTCCAGAAATACCATCAAATAAAGTCCTCATAAAAAATTAAGTTAGATTCCTTTTATGATGCAACTTAGCTGGTTTTTTGAAGATTCCCTGGCTCGGGATAAAAGATAGCAGTAATTTATAATTCAAAGCTCAGTTGGTATGACATACATGTGATCAACACTGATCAGAAAGACCAATCCTCTTGGCTTAGACATTTCACACAAAAAATGCAAGTTCTAATTAATAAATGTCCTAGACACAGATAAGGCACAGCAGATCATGGAAATGATTCTTTGAACTCCCTTGAAAACCACCTGACATAATAAGACTGTATGTGTATCCTCATTTGTGGATACAACATTATTTCTTACCATGTGGAATCTATGCAGTATTTTTTCTTTTGTAATCACATGAAAGCTGTGAAGAGCTTTGGGTCTAAGCTTTGAACAAAGAACAGTCAATAGGACTGTCATTTTTTTAATCCAGATTTTCTCTGAAGACTTGTTCATAGTATGAAGTGAGGCTTGTCCTGGAGTATAATGGGAAAGGGTGCATATCTATTTATTCAGAAACAGAGGTGGCATTTTTATATGCAAAAATTACAACTATTGCGTTAGAATTTAGACAGCTCATCTAGTTTAAAATTATCCTGAGAAACAAAACTGGGGTTTCTCCAAATGGGTGAAGGCATTTTTATTAATAAGCTTTGTCCCTGTGCAAAACAGCTGTGCCTTGGCAATAGTAGCTGAAGTTAACACTAGCTTCTTATACTGACGCTCTTCCATTTGCTTATCAATTAGTTCTTCCATTTTTGCGCCTGGGAAAATCTTTTATATTTTATTGTTCTGTCACAGAAAGGGAAAAGGACACACTGAAACAGTATTCCATTTTTTTGCAGATACTAATTCTCCCACATTCTCCACCGAGAACTGGAAGCTTCCAGCTGTCACAAGGGAAAAGGGAAAGCAGATTACTATATGTTGGCATCTTCTTAGTGTTTCAACCATCTTAATATATTGTATTATGTTGGGTTTACTCATTGCTAATATATTTGAGGTACGCGTTGCAAAAATTCCCAATATTGATCTTAGGAAATTATTGCCTAGCTGGTTGTAAGGCAATTTGGGTGTTTTTAGTGAAAAAATATTGTTAATATAAAAATTTAACATAATAAAAAAAACACAGCAATATCATATTGTATTATTTCCATGGAATACTGTGGGGTTTTTTAGATAAAGGAGGATGGTAAAATTATCAATACTGATTTCTTTCATCTGTTAAGTCCAAAAATGTGTCTTAAATATATAGTTACTTCTTCTGACACTGTTACAGTCAAAAATTACATCATGGGAGATTCTAAGTAGCTAAAAGGTATTTAAAAAAAACAACAAAACCCAAAAAACTCAGAATCAGAGTGAATAAGGAACAAGTTGCTCATGGAGGCTGTGGCATAACCATTTTTGGACATTTTCAAAACTTGTACAGGCAAGGCTTTTGGCAACCTGATCTAACTCATCAGAAAATCCTCTAATCTCAGTGTGGTTTGTGGTGAAGAGAGTTGATGCCACATTACTTGGCTGATTTCCCAACAGCTAACAGGCATATACTCTGTTTAGTGAGGTACAGTGGATAAAATTTGCCATCTGTTCACTTGCCAACAGTCAGATGGTAGGAGCTGGAGATTTTGTAATATTAATGCAGTAAAATATGAGAAGAAAGCTTGGTTATTGAGCAATCAGTCCATGTACCCACCTCAGATTAGCATTATGCTGTGACTATCATTTATTTATGTGTACAAAATTGTGTAATACGCAACACCAAGCAAATATTTGTTGTTACAGTGTGAAGGTCTATTCACAAAACCGATGCTTTAAACTTTAAACTTTCAATGCAGATATTTTTTTTTTTAGGTTTAATTTTTTTTAAAGTTTTACCTCAGTGATTTGAGCAAATCTTGCCATGTAAATAAGTTTTGCTACAGTGCTGTATTTCTGTTTTCTTTTTACAAAATTATTATGCATTGATGGAGTCATCAGATCCTTCTATTTAATGAAATACTACCATAATACACAAGGAGCATGTTTTCATGACTTTTAGCTGAGTGAAACTAGTGATTCCATTCACATTTATCAACTCAGTCATGTCTATTCAACATTGGTATTTAGAAGAAATAGGCAAAATGCATGTTTTTTTCCTGCAGTGAATGAACATTTTCTGTGTATTCAATGAATGGTAAGCAAATACCAAAGGTTCTGCTTGTCCTGTATCTGTTCTTCTAGACACAGAACTTATATGTCATGTAACTGTTTTTTTTTTTTTTTTTTCATTTTGGACTGTTTACCTTTTTCATTGAGAACACAAAAGGAATGGTACCTACCAACAGACAGGAGATGCATTAATGTCATTTTTGAGTGGCATCCTATCTGCAAGGGAGGCTCATGAAGACTACCAAAGGATTGTTTGGTAATAAAGGTGCAAAATTATGCATCTTTATTTACCAGAAATATCTCAGTAATTACAAGTAACTGCATATATGTCTATGGTTGATAAAATATCTATTAAAACCACCTTCTTTACAGTTCATCCATTCATAATTCCATTCTGTTTCCCCTTTATGTTTTTAATACATGTAGGTTTTACTGAAGCAGAATATTTGACGCAGACTTGCCTTTCTGGGGCTTTTTTCCCAGATGAAATCACATTATTTTATGAGCAATTTTTGATCCACTAGGCCATATATTTCTGTTTGTTAGAGAAGCATGTTTGTAAAGAGCAATAGTAATTTCATTTACTCAAATGCATGCTTTAACAAGATGATTTTCAAAAATCACTTTGGTTAATTGGGAAATGAATTGACTACATACAAGCTGTTTTCTTCTTTTTTTTTCCCAAAAATTCATAGTTGTGATAAATTGATCTTTGCTTTTTGCTGTGCAGAAATCATTATGACTGTTATGAAATGCAGAGAAAATGGATATATCATCCTGTTTATGTTCCACAATTGTTATAGAGAACATTTAGTGCCATTGATTTGCACAATTGCTCTTATATACTCTGATATAAGAGCATAAGCTGCTGTTAGCTTTTGCTCAAAACTTAGTTATTCAGCCATGGTTTATATATAAAAAGAGTAGTAAGTGATGGTCTTTTAAAGCTTGATAAAAACGATCACAAATGGAGGTTTGTTACCTAACAGCAGGAGCTCTGTGCACAATTTTCCATCTTGTTTTCTTGCATTGATGATTCCCTGTGATACAAATTGATTTGATGGATTTGAACAGCCAACACTGCACAAAAGAACTAAAAAAAAAAAGAAAAGAAAAAAAAGTAATTTTCTGTAGTTTCTATAACTTACATAATTAGCAATTTGTCTTTGTGTCTGAAGTTAAACAGAGCTTAAAATGAGAATTTGATCATTTTTGGCTAAAAGTCCCTCCTCTGTTTCAAACATGCAGAAATGCAGAAATCAATCACATGGCAAAGAAGTTTTAAGCCATTATGGAAGATAAGTTGCATCAACATGCTACTTAAGGTTAAAAAAAAAATCAGCATTGACTTTGGAAAACAGAAATAATGGTATGAATGGCTAGAATTCTCAAAAGAACAAAAATGGCACTAACAACTAAATATAAAACCAATTTATCCAAATATAGGCGCAGACCAGTCTTGCAAAAGGGCTAGAATACAACATGTACCTATGTTTTTGACTAATACAGTGACTATTAATAAAGCATCTGACAGTGCTTTTACAAGAACTGCCACAGTACGCATGATGGAACAGACACCCAGTGTGCACTGCTATGTCATTGTGATCAGTAGTGGGTGCTTATGGAAAAATATTAAGAAGGTGAGACTTTCCAATTATGAACCTCCCCGGGATTTCCATGTGTCTCCAGCATACAGTGATATGACTTCCCCAGTCAAATCACGTGGATCATTGTGTTTAACAGCCATTGTCAGCCTGAACTTTGGTTTTAGTGGCATAAGGGTCTGCCTTATGCACTGAATCTTTAATGTTGAAAAATGCGTGCAGAGAATGTGGGCACGTATATTTACAGCAATGTGCAGATGTGGCATGTATCTCTTAGAATGTTAAATAAGGTGCCAAATAAAGAATCTTCTTGTGTTGCTTGCATGCTCTGGGCTGCAGTCTGTGCTTTACTGCATATTTCACAAACCAAAAAATGCGTTTGACAGATAACTTTAGGTATTGCACTGTAGTCCCCCTGAAATTTAAAGTTCTGCTCTACCATCAACATGGCTACCTGCAGATTTACCACACAGGGCTGCATGTTCTCATCTACTTTCTCTGTAGTGCCTTTAACTCCCTGAAAGATGTGTTTTTTAGAATCAACATTCTTGTTTGTGATCCCTTTGTCTGCCAGTGTTCATGTCACTTGGTCAGCTAGATTAACAGCAATGATTTTTTTCCCTGCGCTGTCAAAACAAACCAGGTTCAGTCAAGCCGTAGCCAAAATGGCGGCTAGCATATCTCCTAAATAAACAGGTGGACAGGAAAGATGGCACCACCACATCAAAGCTCAGTGCTCGCACTTACACGCTGTACCAGGCTGCAGCTCAGGCACAGAACAGCTTTTCTCAGGAACCAGCTGAGATAAACTCTGGGCAGCCCTGGGAGGCCTGTAGGGCACGCTGGAGTCTCCAGGGGGTGTCTGAGCACACCTAGGGGCACCGGGAAGCTTTCAGGGTGAGCCAGGCAACAGAGACCCCCTGGAAGATTATAGTGTGCGCTGGGAGGCCTCCAGCGCTCTCTAGAGTGCAGTGGGGGTCCCGGGAAGCCTGAAGGGATACAGGTAGGCGCTGGGGACCCTTGGAGGCCTCCACCGTGTCCCGGAAAGGCTCTAGCGGGTGCTAGATTATCCTGGCAAGTCCCTAGAGCTCTTATAGCTCACTGGGAGGCCACTGGTGCTCTATCGAGCGCACTGGGGGCCTTGGGAGGCCTCTAGAGCAAACTGGGCGGAGGCCGGGAGGCACCTGAAGTGACAGAGGGTACACCAGATAGCACCGCAGGGCCACGGGTGGCCTCAGGGCTGTGCTGGGAGGCCTCAAGGACATCCTAGAGGACACTGGGGGCCACTGCAAGGCCCTCATGGGTACCTAGAGCGCCCGTGGAGACCCTAGTAGTCACGTAGGTGCTCTAGAGCTGACCGGAGGTTGGCGGGAGGCGCCCACGGCGCTCTGACAGGGTTTCACAGCACCCCCACGCCTCCCCGGCAGGACGAGGCGCGCGCCCCTGCGCGGCCCCGGCGGCCTGCGCCCCGCCCCGCCACGTCACCTGCATGTCGGGGGCGCGCCCGCCGCCGCTCCGCGCTGAGCCCCGCCGCCCTCTCCCTTAGCTCCGCTCCGCTCCCTCCTTTCTTCTCCTCTCCCCTCCCCTCCTCTCCCCTCCCGGCGGCCGCCTCCGCCATGGTGCTGGAGTCGGTGGTGGCGGACCTGCTGAACCGCTTCCTGGGCGACTATGTGGAAAACCTGGACAAGTCCCAGCTCAAGCTGGGCATATGGGGGGGTAAGGAGCCCGATACCTCCGGGGCGCGCGGCGGGGCCGCCGCTCTCACGGGGGGCGACCGCTTCCTCACGCCTCGGCGGGCTCGGCTGGCCGCGACCCTTCTGAGGGGCGGGCGGGCCGGGGGCCGGCGGCCCCCCGTGAGAGGCGAGCGGACTCCAGCGGCGGAGCCTCCCTGTCGCCGCTTCCCCGTGAGGGGCGGGCGCTCCATGGGCCGCCGACCACTCCCTGAGAGGCGGGCGGGAGGGCAGCGGCACCTTTCCCCCTTCTTCCCCCTCGGCCGTGAGGAGACGCCTGGGGGCTGCGCGCTCCTGCGCTGGCGTCGCCCCCGGCGAGGGGCGGGGCCGTGGGGGGGGGGGG
Organism: Anser cygnoides; assembly: GCF_040182565.1. NCBI lineage: Eukaryota > Metazoa > Chordata > Aves > Anseriformes > Anatidae > Anser > Anser cygnoides. The sequence continues at coordinate 15,263,581 of NC_089883.1, forward strand.
GAGCTGCCGGTGAGGGGAGCTGAGGGGGCTGTGCTCCTTCCCCCATCGCGTGAGGGGGCCCGGGGAGCCTCAAGATTGCGGCCGTTTCCCGCTGAGGCGAGGCGCGGGTGGGCGCCGCTGGCCTCAGAGTGCTGCAAACCGGCTGTGTGGAAAATAAAAACACGTTTGTTTTGTATTTCTTGTGAGCGTGCTTTGGGGTCTGTATGTTGCATGGGGTAGCGTGGGGTGGTTTGGCCATGGTGGTGCTGCGAGGAGGGGGAGCCTGGGCTGCAGTGCAGGTGTGGGGTGCTCAGGGAGCTGTCTTTCACCTCCCATTTCAGTGCTCGAAGTCATGTACTAAACAAACATAGTAATGGATTAAGGTGGTATAGCTGTTTCTGATGAACATAGGGAACATCCAAGTTTGCTACGTGATAGGCAAAGAGGATGCTGTTGAGGTACTGCATGAAGGCCTTACCTCCATCCCCTACATACACTAGGGAACAAGACTTTTCTTATTGGCATTAATTTTGTGGTTGCTGTGTCAGGAAAAGTTAATGTGCTTTTGGAAATAGTTATGCAAGAATCCTTACATTTCATGGAACAGCCTGGGTTGGAAGGAATCTCAAAAGATTATCAAGCCCAACATTTCATGGGAAAAGGGAGCCCAAATGAGATTATGTAGTATCCTCTGCGACTGAAGCTTGAAAACCTCCAGTGATGGGGTTTCCTTTTTGTGGTTCTATGATGCAGGATTTTCCTGCTGTGTAAAATCATCAAAACCAAGATACCACTACAGAAACATGCGGAAATGTAAGCTGGTGATATTTCTGTGGTCTCTACAATCATTAAATTTTGCCTGTGTAATCAGTGTTTAATAATTCTTACAAAATAGCTGTTTATTATGCTCTTCTATAACTGGAGTCAGGTTTTCAGATTTTATCCACGTGTATTTGGGAGAATTGCAGTTTTGTTCCTTGATTCAACTTGCATGGCACAGTAGTTGAAATAACTTACTCTACTTTTTTCTTCTACATAGGTAATGTGGCACTTGACAATTTACAAATAAAGGAGAATGCATTAGTAAGTATTACATTAATTTTAAAGTAGTATTAATGGGTCCTGGGACTACTTATTATGGTCTCACTTTACACAGTATGCCTTCTTTACTGGTTATTCAAAGCAGGTATTTGGTTAACAGCTTCTATTTTTGCTAATGTTATTGGAAAAAAAAAGAAAAGCTATGGGCTAAGTCATCAGCATGCTCCTGAGAAAACTGATTCTGAGAAATTAGCAGTAGTGGTTTGAATTGATGTTTTGTGCGTATGTGCATACATAACCCATTCTAATGTTTGAGGCTTGAAATGATAAAACATTAAATAAGATATTGGTGCATTTTTGTTAACATTTTAGTCTTCTAGTACAACTTAAAGGATTTATTTTCATCAGTGATTGCTACTGCATAATCATACTTCCATATGAAATTTCTTCTAAAATACTGAGAGCTGATCTTGCCTGTTGCTTCTTAGTTATAATCTTGAGGTATTTTCAGCACATCATTTTTTTTCCCTGAATATCAAGCCCCAGTGCTCTTATTGTCTTTAATGTCTGTAAATCAGTTGTCTTTACCAAAAAACATTAAAACGCCTTTAATTTCTAGCATTTTCCTTCATTTTTTTTTTTCCTCTCTGGAGTTTAATCTTCAGAAAACTCATTCTTCAAGGTCAAACTTATGGTCCAGTTGTATCAGCAGGCCAAACTGAGCTAGTCCCTCTTGGAACTCAGCTGTGGGTCATAAATACAGTATCAAATGGGGTAGATGAAGTAGCTGGTATCTGCTTTTACTTCACTGCTTCTGGCTCTGTCAAGAGCAGAGATCTTTCTTTGCTCTCACAGTTTGTTTCAACCTCTTTCCATACCTGTTCATACTACTAAAGACCAAGTGTAGAGACAAAAATATTCGAAGTGAGTCTGTTTTCGCTTACTCTTTTGATATATTTTAATCACAAATTAAAGCTGACAAGAAAACTTCCAGTTAAACTTTATTATTTTTTAAATATTTTAACAACAACCAGATTTTTAAGATTTAGCCTCCTGCAGGAAAAAAATAGAAAGAAATATTTAAGAGTTCCTAAAGAGTGGTCATCACCAAGAATTTAAAGCATATGGAAATATTTCTAGGAATATATAGTCATAACCAGAAAAGGGTTGGAATGTTCCATATTTTTTCAATTGTTTCTTTAAAGCACTAAACAAGACCAGGCCACAGAAGAATTGTTGCTAGTTTTGTCAAATAAAATTGTTTGATGTTAGACTCATAGCTCAGAATGCGTTTTTAAAACTGTGGAAATCTGGCAGAGATGTTAATTGGGATATTAATCTTCTTTTTAGAGCAGCCTTGTTTAATATTTTTGAGCTGTTGGAAAAGTGGCATTCAAGGCTGTTTTGTAATATGTAGGACAAGCGGTTGACATGTCGCATTTGAGAAAGCAGGTTTACTTTTTATAATCTTTGAGATTGAGAATTCATGTCTTTGGATTGTACTTAATTCATTTCAAAAGAATATTGAAGTGGAAGATCTAGAAAACACTTTGCTGAAATAGGGGAAGGAAATTCAGCAGCTGGGTACCAATTGGAAATTTTCTGTAGATCTTGTTGTTGAGGCTTTTAAAATATCTTAGTGCAATGCTTAGTATTTACTGATAATTAAAAAGAGAACACCTATTTGGCAAATCAAAAAAATAAATTATATTCTCTTATGTAAATAAAAATCTACATCTCAGATAACCTTTGGAGCAAGGCATTATGGAACTTGTAGGAGAGAACTGCTAGAAATGTGTGACTCCTTTGTTTTTAGGCTTTCTACAAGCCTAACTATATTTATGGATGCCTGTGTTCACGTGATTATTGTTAAATAATTAAAGCTATATCATATAGAGAACTGTTTCTGTTCTGGAATTTCAGTTTTGAGAGGATAGTTTTAAGAGAAGTCAGGATAATAATTTTGCTATATAAATCAGGTTACCTTCAAAATACATGTAGCTATTTAATACTTATTTTTCTTTACAGAGTGAACTGGATGTACCTTTTAGAATAAAAGTTGGTCAGATAGGTAAGTTTTTGTTTCAGCCTGAATCTTAAAATTGAAATTTTAAGACCTTAATATGAGTCTTGCCTCAGAATTTTTTATATTTTTTTCTTCAGTGCTCTCTGTAATAGTGCTTGCTGTTGAAATTAGTGTTGATGTCTAATGTGACTGCACTAAATAAATCATAAACAGTTACCTGCCTAGCCCTGTTTGTGTAACTTCACAATCTGGGTATGAAAACATGCCTGAGAGGTTCTTTTCAGGTACATGGATGATCAAGAGAGCTTTTTGGTATAATTTTAGCATTTGTGATCTTTTAAAGAAAAGGTAAGGAATATGAAGAAATTAAGTAAGATTCCTGAAAAACTGGCAAACATGCCAAGAGTTTAAGAACTCTTAGATAAATGTTGTTAGAAATTGATTCCCTTGAGGTCAACATTGCTTTTTTCGCATGAAATGTTTGTTGGAGGTGAATGTATTGTATTGTATTCTTATATTTTCCTGGAAAAATCATATTAATCCCAGCAAATTAAACTCCATTCACAATTTCAGCTTTTGATCTTGACTGTTTGGACTCAAACACTATCTTTGTACTTAAATCTCTTGCTTTTATTTTCTCTGCATGCATTTTGTAACTTCAAGGGTTTTCTAAAAGATATGCCCATCCAGTATCTCCTCACTTTCTAAATTGTTTAGGACATGAATGAAGATAAAGGGTTAATGCCCTGTATTGCCTGAGTTACTGATCAGGCTAAGCATATATACAAAAATACACATTTTGATGTAACTTTTATCTGCTTTATATAGACAAACTTACTCTGAAGATTCCTTGGAAGAACCTGTATGGTGAGGCAGTTGTTGCAACTCTAGAAGGCTTGTATCTTCTAATAGTTCCTGGAGCAAGTAAGTAAACTCCTCAACAACACAGATAAATAATGGAAGGGAGAAAAATATATAAGGGTACCCATTTATTCAAGTGTATAATAGCAATTACTTCATATAAGCTGCCATTTTTACTTTCTGTTCCTTCAGGGAGATTTCTAGATGAATGCTGGCAAATGAGTGGAAGAAAGGTGGGTTAAAAAGGGGAGCATGAACAAGATGATAAAGGGTACCTTTCATGAAAATCCTTGGTTGTATCCATTTGAAGTTCAGTTTAACAGGTTTCCTCTGATGCGTGCTTATCCTGAATCCATTCTTCTGGCATGGTTTAGATCTTTTGACTGTTGCATGATATAGTCTGTCTGCTTCTAACTTAGAGCAATCAAAAGTAGTCATTCCATTAGAACTGATTTTTAGGGAGGGGGGAAGAGGATCAGAGAACTCGATTTGTTTTCTCTGAAATCAGATGCTCTGTTGTATGAAGGAAACTTTCAAGTTTCGAGAGCATCACATATATGTGATGTGAATTAAAACCTGTTACATTACACAAACCACACTTGAAGGTCCGAGTACTCATGGAAACATCCTCTTGAAAAACAGTGCTTAAACGCTGATGCAGTCTTTTGTGTTCTACTGTGAAAAAAACCCCAATTTCCAAGGCTGTATGAAGGTTTCAGCATTCAGACCTAGAATAGCCTGTGCTTCAAATGACATATTGCAACATAATGCTCAATATTGTGCACATTGCTTGATTATGCATTTATAAAATTTGAAACATAGGGTTAAAGCTGTCCCAACTTGGTTTACAGGCATTAAATATGATGCAGAGAAGGAAGAAAAATACTTGCAAGATAATAAACAGAAGGAACTGGCAAGAATTGAAGAAGCCTTGCAGAAAGCAGCAGAAAAAGGTACTGAGTTAATAATTCCTCCCCTGGAATCTGAGGACCTGTTGTGCTATGGAAAGGAAGTCCTATGTTGCAATGGACTTTATAAATTAAGTATCTAGCTAATCTCAGAATCACTTACTATAGAATCGTTGAATATCCTGAGTTGGAAGGAACCCACAAGGATTATTGAGCCCAGCTCCTCCAGTTGGACTCTTAATGCAGTGCTTTAAAATATCTTTTTGCTCTGAAACTTAGAGCGTTACTCATTTTGTTTATCATTCCTTTGTACATTGGAAATGAGAACTAGATTATCTGGAATTTTTTTTCTCAAAGCTTTGGGGAATAGGACCAAAGACAGCAACTACATTGCATGAGGCAAATGTATCTTGCTTTGGAGTTTTAGTAATGGATGTTTAATAACGTGTTCTAGATAAGCATAAGACATTCTTTGCTTAAAGGAAACTTCAAGGAGAGTGGTAAGGTTTGTAAATTTTTCACAAAAAATACCAACAATAATGCTTTCAGTTCAGTTTCTGCTGTCTTTTTCTGATGTACTGCATTTGGACTAGTTTGAAAAATGAGACTGTCTTGATGAGGTAGTAAGTAATGACACAAGAAAAGAGTTGAACATGAAGACAGGAAACTTTAAGCAAAGCTGTGATCTAGATCATTAAAAATGTAAAATTTTCCATGATTGGGTAAAAGAATTGATCATTTCAGCCCAGTTAGCTTTTTTTTTCCCTCAAATAACTCTAATAGAATAACAGTATAAATTAGACTTGAATGGACAGAGACAAAGTTCAGAGCCAATGACAGAATGACAGGTAATGAAAACTTGCAATGCCGCAAGTCATTTGCCTTGCAAAATCTCCTGAAAATAAAATGATGCTTAGAACACTTGGGGGGGAAAAAACAGTCCATATTGTAGACTCTTTGCTTACTTTATTTTTCAGTTGCAGGACTCTCTACTGCCTTGTCCTGTTCTGGTAGTTTGAAATATACATTTGCATTTTCCTTCAGACAGCAATTTGGTCATCTATATACAGTGAAGAAATAAGCCCTGCTTTATTTCTTGTCTTTAATATGCCAGAAACTGTGTGTGAGCTAAGACAACCTCAGTTGATGAATTTTGCAGCCATTACTTCATACTGGGAGAAGGGAATATTTGTAGAAGTTTTACCCTGATTATGGAGGACTTGGATACTGTAGGAGCAGCAATGTTTAAGCTGGTTTTTTCCATCGTTAGCAATGGGATGAAGGGATAATGTAACAAGAAGAATTTAACCTGGTAGGCAGCACTTGAGGAACTGCAAATCTGGAACTTGATGTAATATGGAGTCAATGCATTTGCAAGAAAAGTCAAAAGTCTTTTTTTTTTTTTTTTTGAGAGTCTTAATACATCCAGCATTTGCACGGCTTTTGAAAAAGAGTTAAAAAGAGTTAGATAAAAATGATACCTCAGTAGATCGACTTGTCATGTGAAGAACTAGAATTAGATTCAGAGTCATGTTTTACAAAGATGCAGTATTAAACTTTTGGCTTGAGGTTTAAAAAGCTAGAGGAATGTTCAAGACAGATAATTTTAAATTGCTGTCATGCTGCAGCCTCACTCAGTGGTACAATAGCTTTGCAATTTGTGTGACCAGGTCTTGTATTAGGATACTGTAGTCACGAGGACTTGTCTTGTTCTTTTATGAGCAGATCTCATGCCTTTGCTAGGTACAAAGGTCTTGGGGTCCAAATTGCTCTGCTATGCTGTAAAGTCATAAGAAATTCAGCTCTTCCTGTAAGCTTTTAAGAGCTTGCAACAGCTGGTGAAAATCTGGAAAATACACTGAATAGAATATTTTCTCCATGAATTCTTAGCTGTATTTGCTTTTGTGACTGTTACTCAACTTACATGAGTAAGCGTATAATCTTAATTCAGTACTTTCATTTATTTGAGAATCACTTGGCATAAATAGTCCTGAGGATATTTTCTTTCAACATACTATTCAAATGTTGAGCAAAATGGTCACGTCTCTATGTGGTTATAGTGTGATGGAGAAGTGATAGCAAGGTCTGCTGACACAAGCTGACAAAACATTTTCTGTTCTCTGAGCTATGCAAGTCTCTCATTGTCAAAACTCATTAATGGAGACCAAAGCTTGAAACTCTTGTCTTTGGCTGGATAGAAGTAAATTGAAAATTACCTAATTTGCATCTGTAGATAGTATTTGAAACTTGATATTTCTGAAGTGGCTCTGGCTGTCAGATACTATACTGTAAATGCTAACTTGACACATGAGTCTTACAAACTCAACATTCATTCAAGAGCAGAATGTAACATAATATCAGGATCCAATTTCCTCCTATTAAACAAAATGTGTTTTTCGGTTATTTGCTGCCATGTGGACCAAGGCACCCATTCACAAGATTCCTTGTATCATTTGGAGAGTCTGATTTGCAAGGACACCAAGCCTGGTGGGTATGCATGGTTAATTGCAGCTTGTGTTTTTAAAAACAAAAAAGCCCAAAGCAGCCAAATTTAAAATGAGGAAACAGCACGTTTGGTGAGCATATGCATATTGATGATTCTAGAAATAAGGTGGTGATTGTGGATTCAAGCGGAAACTTTGTGTGACTAGTCTTAGCTTAATTGAATGGCTGTTCAAGGAAATTAAGAGACCACTTAGAAAAATAGCCATCGGCCATCTTGAGTTCAAAAATGTCATAAAATACTGACAACATTCTGCTTTAGTTTTAAAATAATGTTGTGTAGATATTTTGAGAACAGAGGGTAGTTCCTAAAATGTCTTAAAAATTAAAAATGTCTTAAAATGTCTTAAATGTCTTAAAATGTCTTAAAAATTAAAAATGTCTTAAAAATCCTAAAGTCTTAAAAATACCGTAAGTTTAGGATGTCTTGCAATAGTGGACAGGCAAAATGACTCATAGCAGACAGAAGGCTTTTAGTATGTTTTTTTCCTTGATTTTGTTTAATTTGATAGCTTTTAGCCAAGGAAGCAGTTTCCACTGAAATTCGCTGGAGCTGTTATGTTGTATCTGCTGCTGTTTTTTATCTTCTTGAACCAGATTTTCAGAATGTTACTCTTAGCTAAAAATATCTAGGGTACTTTTATCTGAGTCAAGCTTTAGAATGAGCTTCAAGCTTTACTTGGACTGTGTTTAGTCTCTCCATAGTAGTGGATGCACATAATCAAGCGTAAACCAATGTTGCCTTAGTTTTGTCTAACGTGCAAATGAAAGTCCGAGAACTACAAATTCAATACGAAGTGAAGTAAGCTGTCTTTTAAACTATCCTCTCTAGAGGGTTCCTTGTACCACTAAAAGGAACTATTCAAAAGAAAACATAATTTCTGTTAGGCATTGATTTTCCTCCTTGTGACTCCCTCTACATTTTTTATTTGTAGCATGACCACCTTGTAAGTGCAAGACAGGTTGAAGTCTTGGCTGGCACTTCTTTCTCCTTTGTTTGAACAAGCATGCAAAGTACATCGAAATAAAGCTCTTCCCCTAAGTTAAATAGGCCATTGCACTTTCTTCTGTCCTTGCTTTCATAGGACACACCCTTCTTCTGCTATAACCTTTTAAAGTTAAACGTTCTTTTTCCCCTTTATGGCCAGAGAGGGGGAAGAAACAACGCAACTCACCAAACCGGTTTTCTTTGAAAATATGGGAAAAAAAGAGCATTAACTTAATTCATGTAATGGTTGTGATTTGTTTGACCATAATTTGTGTGTGAATATTAGAATTTAACTTTATATAAAGCCATTTAAATAATCATTATTACTGTATGCCTTTTTTGTAGTTACTGTTGTTATTTCAGATTGCATTTATACCCTACTGTTGATTGTTGTGAGAATCTTATTGATAAATGTTCTTTGGGTTTTCTTGTATGTCTTGAGTTTCTTAACTTGGAAGTTACACACTTGTATAGTAGAAGCCTCATCTGGATTTAAACTAAAGGTTTTCCTGTGCGCATATTGTTAGCTGTTAAGACAACTATGCCTTTTCCTTAAGTCATTAAATAAATAAATGCTTGGATTACAGAGAAGTTTATTCATCGGTGTTCTAGTAAGTAGTCATGCTTCTGTTTTCAGATCTTCTTTGTATGTAAGAGATCTGAAAGTGTGTTATGCAATGCATTCATCAAAAGGCCTGACTGTGTATTTGCTGAGAAGCCTGGTGATCTTTTGTAATTCCTCAAACTCACGAGATGTTGTATAAGGAATATTGAAATCTGCATTTAATGCCTTGACTTTACAATTGGCAGGACCCTGTCTTGATCCAGTGGAAATTTGCATACATAATTTAAAGTTGTTACTGGCTGCTTATTTTAGTGGGGCTTTAAACTTAAATGATGTTTAGCTTAAAAAAAAAAAAAGTTGATGGCATCATTAATGGCTATACAATTCTTTAAAAGCTTTTAGTGCACGCTTCCTAAGTCACTTTGCTTTAAGACAAGCTAAACTTTCTTCTGTCTTTTATTGTCTTGCATTTCTGCGTTACTAACTTGAATTTTATCCTTTTCCAAAAAATTGCTTGCGCTGAAAAAGGACGTAAGCGTAAAAAGTATAAAAAGCATTTTAAGAGACCCTTTAAAGGTCATGATCACTCAAAAGGTGGGTAAAATACATGGCTTTCAACTTCTTAAAATACTATATATTCTGCATTATTTAGGATTAGTTTCTCTTATTTAGGATTAGTTTCTCTTATTTTGGATTAGTTTCTCTTTCTTTAGCATCCGCTGATACTTCTTATTTTTCCCCTCCTTTTTGAAAGGGGGGACATAAACTGGAGAGAGACTTTCGTTGCTGTATATCCATTCTCTCTGTCAAATAAGATTGAACTTAGTTCAGGTTAAATGATTAACTTAGCTTAAACGATCACAGTATAATTCCACTATTGAACAAATGGAGTATTTTCCGGAGTATCTTTTTATTTTTGCTTATGGTATGCAAGCTTTTTAATACTCTCAAGCAATGTCCTGTAAAAGGCTCTAATGGACTGATCTTGTATTGTGCAAGTATCACCTTCATCAGATTATTTCTAAGATACTTTGTACTGAATTAAACCTTCGTATCTATTTGAAAGATACTTGCTTGTTGAAACTCATAGTTAATTGCTGAGGGGCTTTTAAGAGAGAACCTTTTAGCTTAGAAGGAGTGGGGAGATGTATCCTAAAAATAAAAATGAAACTGGAACTTGCTGTAAGCTAAACTGTCTTAACCGAAACTTAAACATAAGTTTTCCTATGGTTGTGTTGTGTGCACACAGCTAATAGCACATCTTCAGAATATGGATGTACAGAAAAGGAAAACATCTGAAAAACTAAAAACTGAAGTGTTAAGTATTCACATTAGAATAAGCATTACATTTACATGGGAATAGCTGTGGTTAAAATCAACTGTTAGGCTGAATGCTGACTTATTTTATTTTCCAGACAAACCAAAGGAGGAGAAGAAAGATACTTTTTTAGAAAAGCTTGCAACTCAAGTTATAAAAAATGTGCAAGTCAAAGTCACAGGCATTCATGTTAAATATGAAGATGATGTAAGTATCTGGCACGTACTCCTTTCTATCTTAAATTCAACCAAAGTGCAGTCATTATAGTCTAGTCAGTAGAGATAAACTGTTATTTGCCACATTCAAAAAGTTATTGTGGTTTCTTCTACACCTCTTTAAATGAAGTACCTCAGGTACAACCAGAAGTCAGAAGTGTTTTGAATATATGAACTAGATGTTCTTTGTTTTGCATTGTTCAGTGATACCTTGCTAAATTTGGGTGGTGGCGGTTTGTCGTACATTAATAGGCTCAAATGATATACAGATTTTTTTGGTGTAGTAGGTGAAATGGAGAATGACAGGAACATGAGAGCTTATGGATGAGTTGGAAAACAAAAAGTTTAAAACACCTACTAGATTATGGAGTATCTTTATATAAACTACACTAGTATTATTCTATCCCAGTTCCAGCTTCTTTTAAGAAAAAAGATGAAGCAGTTTGTGATGGGATAGTTGCAAGTAGATGGGAAGTATCGGATGTAGAGTATTTCCCTTATTTTGGGACTGTTTCCAGAGTCATATTCAAAGTGGTGGGAAGAATGGAAGTCAGAAAATGATGTAGCTGACTGAGGTATGGTTCTTTGTATTTTTTCAGTTCTTTACCTTATGAAAGTTTTAGGACCTGAAATGCAGTTTTAGAATTGAATTCTGAAGCCTTTAAACTACAGCCATATTGGTTTTGTCCCAACTCAGTGTTAGAATACTGAAGCCAAGGAAGACCCTTAAAACAGCTCAGGATTTCAGTTAGTTTTAATGATATGATGCATCTTTGTATGCAGGCAGTAGAGATAAATAGCTGTTCTTTTTCTATTTTTGCAGATCACAGATCCACAGTGTCCGATTTCTTTGGGAATGACATTGAGTGAGCTTAGTTTATTGGTAATTATGTGCATGCATGTTTTTACATTTTTGATTTACTTATCTTTGCTTGGGTACCAGAAGGGAAAAGTCACGTGTTTAATATGCAATGACAGTATGCATATGGAGGGTAAGACGGTCTTTTATTCGTGCAAGTAGTACTTGAAGTTTGTTCAAGCAGCAGAGATGATGATTGAGGAACATCGTACTTTTTGAGACTAGTGTTTTGTTCTTACGATACAAGTGATCTTTAAAACTGAATGTGTTGACTTTGATGGGGGTTATCTCCCTGTCTAATAAATAAAGTAAGCAAACATTATGTCATGATGAACAATGTGGTATTTTGCCAGGCCTTTTGAGAAAAGAGGCGACAGAATTTCAGCTCACCTTTGTTTGCCATAGATTCAAAGGATTTTAATGGGTGGGATAAGAAGTTGAAAATTGAAATAAACCCACACATTTAATACTGGATTTTGAGCTGTGCATATGCAGTCTAGAGGAACTGACTTAGGTTATCTAGTAGCACCAAAATGACTCATTCTGTGCTAGAAAGTATAAGATAAAACTTGGATGTGTTAAATGAGATGCTCAAAATGACTTTTATCACTTTGACCTTTTAGACAACAAATGAGAACTGGAAGCCTTCTATTCTGAATGAAGCTACGAGAGTAATATACAAGGTAATATGGTGTTTTTTCCTAGCTACCAAGTGAGCAACTAATCTTTGGAGTGTAACAGTTTGTAGTTGTAAAGGAGAGTTGGAAAATGTGTTGTGAATTCTTCGTCTTCTTAATTTTACTTTGTAATTAAACAGAAGTAGAACCAAAATTACTGGCTTTATATAAGCCATAACTTTCAAGTCCATGGTTTAAATAGTTAAATGCAAACACTGATCATCTCATTAAAGGCATTATACAACAAGTCTGAAGTCTGCATAGTAATTATGATTTCGAATAGTTTTGTCAAACTGCCATTTTTCACTCTAGTCTATATGCCTAACATGTATTTGGGATTCTGGTAGCTAAGCGTGCTTGCTTGTGTTCCCCTCCTTCTTCCCACCCTGTTGTGTTTAATCAGTGTGTGAACTTGTGTGTGCTTTAAGAGCTTGCTTTTGAGCAAGTAATTTTCATTTGAAAAATAGTATTATAAGATTAAATACATCTTAGTGCTTAAAAGATTAAATACATCTCAGTGCTTGTAGTATCTTTGCTGTCTAACGTGCCTTTGTTTTCTCAAATGGAAAGCTAAATTCATAGTATGGATTGAATACTGAGTATGGAGTCTGTTGATTTTTTTTTTTTTTTTTCCCTACGCAGCTTTTGTGCTTGGACAGCCTCAGTGCTTATTGGAATGTACACAGCAAAATGTATTATCATGGCTCCCGTGAACAAATATTGGTAATGTAGAAGAAAATGTGTACTATATTTCACGGCTCTAGTGGTATTTTAAGTTATGCCATACTAATTTCTACAACCCCCCATCCTCACGCATTTTGGTCAACACATTTGGTCAACTCTATTTTGATACCAGAGTCATACGTTAATCCATCACACCATTAACGCTAATCCTTTTTTGTTACCTCTATATGTTACCAACTCCTATAGGTTTAGAAATGGTCAGAAATTGGGTCTTTAAAATCAGTTTTGTTGGTATGTTCATCTTGACCTTACCAAGTACTGTTTGTTAGTATCTGGGCTATATGAGATTTTATATAGCTACTATACTGAAAATTAAGTTATTAAATGAACACAGAATTAATAAAATTTCAGAATATTATGTCCTTATCAGAGCAGAAACTTGTATCATGTGTTATGCAGATACCTAAGCTGTGTGACTGAAACAAAACCAAACAGAAGAACAAGATGTTAAAGCAAAAAGCTTTTTTTACAAAACAAACAAACCAAAGCTTACAGGTAGTGTGTATGAATCCTCGGACTTTTAAGTTAGAGAGGTTAATGTAGTATTTCTATTAAGGTAGAACCCCTCATTGTGGGAAACAGCTCTGGTAAAATTTTGGAAGAGGTTTGTTAGAATAAGTTTTATATATGAATGAATGAATATGTTGCACTTGTCAGACTGAAGAGGCTGAAGTACATGAAGGTGCTCCATTGCAGATGATGAGACACAATATGAGGGCAGTGAGTGTAAATTGCATACAGAACAAGAGGCATGTATTTTATTCTTTCCCTTAAATTAGCATTTTAAACTCAAATTTAAGTATGTAAGTTTCCTGGAGGCTCTGTCTCTTTATTTCTGCTTTGTTCATGTTTTGGGTAGTTATTAGCTGGATGAGTAATTGTCTCTTGCAGCTTGTAATGTTGTAAGTCTATGAAGTACTTGCTTTGCTTTCATTTCTGCCTTCTCTCACAAGTTTTACTTCCTCAGAAGGGGAACTGGGAACTTTAGTGCTATGAATAGGGCAGTTGTATAGATACAAATTATGTCTGAGGGCAAACATCCTCTTTCTGTGCTACAGATGAGGACTACTGAACTGTAAAGGCACCATTAGTGTTAAGTTTATTTCAGATGGCTATGACATTCATGTAGTTAAAAAACAGCTTGTTTATAGAGGTTATGCAAATATTCTGTGTATCCTTGTACAATACTGCTTGTTTCCCTTGTTTCCTTTTCTTCTGTTGTCTTTTAGAGGTATCTTTTTTTTTTTTTTTCCTAGTTAATAAAAGATATACGTAACCAGATAGGCTTCATGCTGATAGGGAAGGTTGGTTCAAAACTGAAGCGTAAAACCAACCAGTGAGGAAATGTGCTCTGAATCTTGCCTGTTACATGGATCTTGAAACCTAAGACGTCCTTTTATTCTGTTCAAGTTCCCATTGTAGAGCAATTCTTTTTGTCTCAAAGCTGGGGTGTTAAGTTCACTGTATGTAGAAGATGCTGTGAATATGTTGATTCTTTATCCTGTCTGTAGTCTCTTGCTTTGTTTAAATAGCTGAATAACCTCAGAGCACTTTCCCTTATGCCTTTCTAGTTTAGCAGAGATGCTTGCATATTAATAACAGCCAAGTTAATGTTAGTGTTTTCAGAGTTAGCGTGGAGTGAATGACATTTGACCATAATACTTGCAGACACTGGTGTCATAGCTTTTCTGTGGATATTTTCTCTGTTAGATCTCAACCAGTCTGAAGTGAGATGTAAATGCAAACCAACATGTACAGAATACACTGCTTGAATTGACAGCAGCAAAAGCCTTAGTTCTTCAAATGCATCATGCCAAAATTGTCCATGGAATCACAGGATGGTTGAGGTTCAAAAAGACCTCTGGAGATCTAGTCGTCACCCATGCCCCCACCCCCGCCAACCAGGCTCACCTAGCACATGTTGCACAGGGGTGAATCAGTGCTTCACATGCTTGTGGACAGATGGCATTGTGGCCGTCTAACAGTGGCTTACCTGACATCATCAATTGAGTTCTTAACAGATAACTTCTGAAAGAAGTGGGAGCTTTGCTCTCCATGACTATAAAATGGAGTTCTCTGTTTCAAAAGCCTGTGGTATATCCTGCATGTAAACTTTTCTTTGAGGGTTGACGGCAGAACAATTCCACTGTAGCAGATGGTGTCTAGTATTCTGATCACCCGTTAACTTGAAGCATCTCACCACTTGCAGTTTTTTCCAGTCCTTGAAATCCTTAGCAGTTTTGGCACTTTGTACTAGTGTCACATTGCATACTGGGATTGTCATTTGGATGTTTTGCGTCTTGTGATGGGGCATTTCTTTTGAGATCATAGCTGCAGCTTTTGATGCATCATTTCTGAGAGTTAAAAATCTGTCAGTTGTGATTAGTCGTCTTTCTGTGCTTTGGTGAATTTGGCAACCTTTATGGCCCTGTGCCTAGAAGGGGAAGAGAGGGAAAGCAGGAAGCAGCTCAGAACACATGTGAGAAGGCTTGAAGAAACATGGGGGAAGACTGGAATTTGGCATGGGCAAAAGATTACTTGTGGAAATCCTTTCAGCAGCTTGTTAAATCCTCTCTGTTTCACAGTTTTAAAACAAATACATAAACTAAATAAACAGCAAATAACATTTTTAGTAGCATTCCCTGTATTAAAGACCTGAATACATTTTATATGTAGTTTATAGTGTAGCTTGTTTCCTGGAAAGCTAGACCTTCTATCCAGACAGGCCATTTTAGTCTTACTTTTAAACAGTATTATCCAGAAATCGTATTTATTACTGTAGCTCATTGGTCAGACTTGTAGTTAAAATAAGCTGTGTAATCCATAGCAATCTGTCACTTTCATACAACAGTCTTCATATTTAAATAATGTGAGCATATGGCTGTTTGTGAGATTAGCTGTTACACACTTAATCTCATTGAAAAGCTAACTTTTATTACTGTGGAGCAGTAGACAGAAGGTAAGTTGAAATACAAATATTTTTAATGAGAAATGTACCTTTTTATAAAATGTAAAGCTGTTTTTAATTAAGGAACTGGGAAAAGGAATTGCTTGAAGAAATTCATAATTGTGAAATATTTTCCACGTAAAAACAACTCTTGATGTTGACAGACTTTGTAAAATATGACAGAAACTTCATCTGCTTTCATGTAATACATGCAATAATACATACTTTGTCCTAAAAGCATGCCTCCTATTTTAACTGATTGTGCCATGGCAATTTGGAATCTAGCTAAAATGTTTGGGTAGCATCAAATACAGCACTCTCAATAAATTGTGGAACGATTGTAGCGGCAAACAGACTTCATTTTGAATGAAGACTCAGCTGTAGCATGATATTTCTGAGACCTCTCATGCTGTTGCATTACTTTCCTGACTTCTTTCTATCTTTAGTTTCTCTCCTACCCGTGAAATACTGGAAGGCTTAAGTGGCCTCATTATGTGCTAAACATGAGAAGGGATAGTTTATGAATATTTATTCTCAGTACCCTCAAGTAGTTTGAAAACAAACACTTGATCTATTATGCTACGTGTTTGAATGTATACATGAGCTATGATACTTCTAAGTTCATACACACTGGTTTTTGAAAGATTTCAAGGTTCCATGAACCTCTAAACAAAGTTGAATGAAAACTGTACTAACCTTCCCCTTGAAGAGAGAAACTTAATCTTTTTTTTTTAAAAGGTATATTAAAACTTTTTACTTGTAAGTACTTGTGCTATATTAGATATGCCTTTTGGGAATGCAGGGTGGAGAAAACTCCTGCAGAAAACATGTGAATTGGAGTTGGTCTACTTAAACCGTAGGGAACCGCCCAAAAGTAGTACCTTTCAGCAATTATTAGACAGTATCGTATTTCTTCACAGGATCAGCTGAAAAGAGGAATTCCATGTGGTGGTAACCAGTCTCAAGACTACCAATACAGTAAGTAAACTATATGAATATATGCTGCTTTGAGCATGTTAATTAGTCTGACCCGATTATGCAGGCAGGCCCATAGTAGCTTCATTTTACAAAAAAAAACTAAATGTAAAATCTCTGTCACGTTAACAGATTAATGTAAGATCTCTGTTACAGAGCTGGGGATGTTCAGCCTGGAGAAGAGAAGGCTCTGAGGAGACCTCACTGCAACCTTTCAATATTTAAAGGGGTCTTATGAAAAAGATGGAGAAGGACTCTACTTGGGTAGATAACGATAGGACAAGGGGGAATGGTCTTAAACTAAAAGAGAACAGATTGAGACTGGACATTAGGAGACAATTCTTCACTGTAAGGGTACTGAGGCACTGGAGCAGGCTGCCCAGAGAAGCTGTGAATGCCCCATCCCTGGAGGTGTTTAAGGCCAGGCTGGATGGGGCCTTTGCCGACCTGATCTAGTGGGTGGCATCCCTGCCTATGGGAGCTGGGTTGGAGTTAGATGATCTTTAAGGTCCCTCCTAACCCAAGCTATTCTGTGATCTCAGACTTTGACTAACGCTGGACTAAGCTCATTTGTGGTAAGAATCACGTGCTGTTTCTATGGGTCTTGGGCATATGTATTATCCCTATGAAGTTTGATGTATCAGGCAGTGCACTTAAGTACTTTTAAGATGTATTTTAATTGTAAATAAACACATAATTTGAATTCTTAAGTTTTTAGACCAGTATCAGCCTCTGCAAGACTCTATATCAACCCATATGCAGAAGTAGAACTGAAAACTCCCAAGCTTGATTGTAATGTAGAAGTACAGAGAATTGCCATCGAACTCACTAAGCCACAGGTAAGTTGGCTTGGTGTATGTTATCACCTACTTCAGTTTGTGAGGATTTTTTGTGTAGGATATTTTTGTTGTTGAAAAACGGTGTTCTTTAGGTGTTACGTTGATAGGTGCGTAGACTGAAATGTGTATCAGCAATTGTGGTGAAGTGTCACGTCCTTTTCTCACGATGTAAGTCACTCACTGCCACTAGATCTAGGTACTCTGACCCTGTTACATGTGGACCCTCTGGGGACAGCACTTTCAGTAGCATTTCTTTCACATAGAGAACGGAATCATTCTTTTGATTAGCCCTTACCTTGCTTTAACTGTTAAAACCGTAGGCTGATACTATAACTGAAGAGAGGCAAGGATGGGAATGAATAGTGTATACTGGCTTTGACAACAAAGCCTACTGAATTATCAAGGAATCAATTTAGATTGTTCCCCAGCAATGATATTGTTGTCAGTTATTCACTGGTAATTAACAGTTGGCTAAATAGCTCTCATTGATATTAAAGTGTAATCTGTGTTCAGAACAGTGCCAGTAATGCTTAAGAAAATGCAGTTCCAGGATTGGGGAAGTTGTGTATTGACCAAGGAAGAAAATAAGATTGGTTTGAGAAAGTCAGCGACTTTGTTCTGAGCAGGCTAACAGAAACGCAATTACTTTGTTCTTCAAGAAAACCAGAAATTGAGGTGGTGGTGTCCTCTGAGAATAATAAGTATAGTTATTGGTCTACTTTAATGTACTAATGAAAATGCATAGGCTTACATTTCTGTGTAGTTTGGGGAGTAGCGAAGGCCATGGTAAACATATAAATGTATTTTAATCATTGCGTGTAATGGCATCTGAACCTTTGCCAAGAAGCTTGTTTTCCTATGTTTAGTACCTCAGCATGATAGACCTTCTGGAGTCCATAGATTATATGGTTCGCAATGCACCGTACAGAAGATTTAGGCCAAATGTATCTCTCCATAAAAATGCCAGACAATGGTAAGTTGAATATGTTCATGCATTTTTTGGGAGATGCTGTAGTCCTTTCCAGGCTTTTCATTCTCCTTTGTGGTTAATACAGTTTTAGAATGAGATTGCATGTATCATAACTTTAATATAGCTTTGCTTAGCCAAGTTTAAAAAAAAAAAAAAGGTTTGCAGAAGGATTATGTGAAAGAACTAAATAACTGATGAAAATTACTTGAAAGCTAACTTTGATCCCAGAATCTCTGAACAAAAAGCCAATGTTTGTTGTAGAGGTTAGAGTGCAGTTTTAGAATGACTAAAGAAAAAATTAGGCAATGTTTTACGAGGGAAATGTATGTCAACTCTAATTTTAGTTCTTAGTTTTGAACTGATAATGTTTTATGGATCTCTTTCTGAGTACTTAAGCACTTTGACAAACAGCATCAAGTAATTGTACTTAATGCTATTACAGCCCAAGTTTGTAAACATGCAGAAGTCAATAGAGAATGTCAGTTTATAGTTCTTCAGGCATTAAATATAATCCATCAGTCTTTTTCAGAAGTGATGTTGAAACCATTAAAAGTTTTATAAACAAAGTTACTTAAAGGATGTGGTGAACACAGTGCATATTAATATGCTACATCCACTGCAATATTTAAGTTACCTTGCACAAAATGAAATAAGAAATTGCTTACAAGTGGGGAATTGTTGTAGGTGGAAATACGCAGGTGACAGTGTTCTTGAAATTCACATCAGAAGACATACTCGTATGTGGTCGTGGAGTAACATGAAACAACACAGGCAGCTTCTGAAGAGTTATAAGAAAATGTACAAAAATAAGCTGACACAGAGTAAACTGTCAGAAGAAACACAGAAGCAGATTCAGGTATGTGGTGTTTTTCTTGAGAGAAAGTATGTTTTGGTCCCATAATTAAATAATTGTTCAAATGTACATGAGAGTAATCAAGGTTGATAGTTTTACTAGGGCAGAGGAGCTCTGGAAAGACAGTTTTCATCAGAAGTGCAATGTATCCTATTGGGGAAAGAGAGAATTCTAGTGAATTGCTGTTAAATTAACCTCTCTTGGTTGCAGAATAATGAACTTGGACATGTTTACTGAAGTGCAAGATTAATCTATTAAAAAAAAATCAGGCTGTCTAACATCAAACATCACCTTTTAAGTGAACTTTGGCAGGAGATATACCCTTGACAGAAAGGAGCATGTCTAGGAAGAAATTAGAGTATAAAGATGAAGGGGCTGGTAGAGCAATTGTATTGGTGAGCACCTCCGAAGTGTCATTGAGAGGCAAAAGATTTCATCATACGTTTTTACAGGACCTAGAAAGAAAACTTGATGTCTTCAATATAGTCCTAGCAAGACAACAAGCACAAGTTGAGGTAAGAAATAATTTCTGTTCAGTAATATTTTAACACTTCAAATAAGATTATCATAATAAAATCTTGGAAAAAAAATTGTGGTGACAAATGACTGGATGGGGAAGAGAGAAGGCAAGTTGCCAGTCTTTACAGAACAGGAGTAAATCAATTTCCAAACTGGATACCACTCCCTAAAACTTAACACTGTGTGCACACAGTGTTTCTACTGTGTACTCTGTACCATTCAGGAGATTGTCTCAGGGTTTATGATTGTTTTCTTCCTTTGACTTTTGTTATTTCGAGACTGATTCTCAGGTATTTGAACCAAACATATACAGCTGTTTCCATACTATCTGTATTCTGGTCCCTTTCTAGTGGATAGCCAGTCTAATTAAAGAGTAACTATGATGGAGTTGTTAAAAGGTAGATTAAATATGCATTTTATTTTGGAAATCAACACATCTGGAATGTACATAAAAAAGATGAAAAAACAGTAATGATGTTGCTTGTTTTTGAGATATCGTGGCCATGCCTAGATTTTTTTTTTTTTAATGCAAAGTGAAAGCGTGACTATGATGTAAGAAAAAAATAAATATTACTAAATATATGCAGTTTTACAGGCTTGGTCATCAGGTTTGTTACTGTAATGTTAGAAATGTAATTGCTTCTCGTATCCCCACTCATTCTCTTTTCATATGGTTCCTGCCTTTTTGCAGTATGAATGCTAGTGAAATGACTTGAGAAAGGGCACCCAAAGTAACACACACTTGCATTCTCTCTTCCTCCACTCTGTCCCTGCCCCCTGCCCTCTTTTTGTTTGTCTGCTGAGTCAGTGGTCTTAATCCCTTCCATGTATGATGTTGCTGTCTCTCAGATATCTATTCAACATGCATGCATGCATACATGAATTATTTACAGAAAAAAACATATTATAATTAGTTACATATTCTCATGTCTGGTTTGTAGACGATAAGATCAGGACAGAAACTACTGAAGAAGAAAGCCACTGAAGGTGAAAAAAAAAGTGGAGGATGGTTTAGTGGTTTCTGGGGTAAGAGAGAATCTAGAAAAAAGGAAGATGAAGAATCATCTATTCCTGAAAGTAAGTGTAGGCTGTAATATACTAACTTTTTCATAGACTTTTAAGTTACTATGTACTTTTATTTAATAATGATAAAGAAACAAGTTACAATATATCTTGCTTGCTACTATATAGAAGAGAGTACAGCATAGACAGTACCATGCAGTATTGATCTATTTTATAGTATTACATACTGTTACTGACTGTTGAGTTGAGAAATACGGCCTAGTTCTGAAATGGCTGTAAGCATTTTAGAACTTTGTAAGAAGAAGAACATTGAGTTTACAGCTGTAGCGCAATATGCATCAAGTGAAATACTGTAATCTGTTGATTGCTGTCTGGTTGAGAGATGTATTCTAATAGTACTCCTTAAAGTTATTTTTGTATTTGGAAATTATGGGTAGCCTAATAAATGATTTCACTGCTATGTATGTAATGCCATATATGAAGGCTGGTTATTATTTTATAATACGGAACATACTGCAGTATGGAGAAACAGAAGATGAGCTTTGTGTCAGCAGAACTTTAGTTAGTAACCATAACCAATTTTCCTCATATGTTTTTAGCTGTACTCAAGTGTACATTTTTGTGGGTTTTCGTTTTTTTTTAGCTATTGATGAACTAATGACACCAGAAGAGAAAGCTAAGCTCTTTACTGCTATTGGTTATAGTGACAGCTCCCATCACCTTTCCTTACCAAAACAGGTAAATGAGTCTTAATGGGTGGTTTAAAAACAAACAGACAAAAACCCAACTTTCAGACACATGTTATTCTTAAGCTAAAGAATGTGTTGGTAAAAATAAAATCTGTGCGGAATTTGTAAAGAAGATAAATAAACGTATAAATTCTTAGTTAGAAAACATGAGGAATGGCTAATGTTTTCTTGGATGTTTTGCCTTGTGCATAGCCCTAATGTGGAGTGATTTAGAAGTAGCAAACTGGAAGATAGATAGATACCTGTTTGCAACTTTGAAGAGAATAAAAGCTAACTGTAAATGAAAAAAGATGCCACATTAGTAATGAAAAAATAGCATTTATCTCTTGCTTCCTGTTGTGGCAAAAAACGAACTAGCCTGTATGGTTGTCTTGACTGTTCTGTAAATCCAGAAGTCAGTTATTCTGATAATTGAGCTGTTGTTTGTATAAAGGTGAACATTAGCATGGGATTATTTCCTGTTTCACCTAATGCTTGCCACTTCCTGGGATGCCTTTGTTAGAGGGCTCATGTTATGTTCCTGTTGAAACCTTTGTCCTCATAAGAAGTACTCGGAGATTCCTGTTATACTTGTTTCTGCAACAGCGAGGAAAGCATAAATTAAAAAAGCATATATTTAAAAAAGAACACAAGACTTTTGTGACAGATATTTTTTGGCTTGTTAAGCAAAGGAATAAAATATCAACTTGCTGGTATAGCAATCTTGGCAGGGTTTATCAGTTGAAAGTTACAAAGGAGACAACAAGAATGTGTTTAATGTTAAGGTTTCTCTCAGTATGGCTATTTTTAGACAGTGCTATTACAAGTCTTGTTTTAAATCTGAACATGACTGGTGGCTCTGCTTCTAGTTGCTCATCACTTAGAGAAGCACTTTTTTGCTTCCTTCAAGGAGACTTTTGTCTGTTTTCCCCTGCTTGCCTAACTGAATGCTCCAATCTTCCACCCTTGTGTATATTTGTTAAATTTTGTCATTGTAAGCCTACATGTGCTTCACACAGGGAAACTCAGAATTATTTGGGGGGCAAAATCCCAGCCTCTGCATGATCGTGTGAACTTTGGTTCTTGTTAAATTGAAAAGAGCAGAGCAGCAACATGCCTCTGTTACCAGCAAAGATGATGAACAACCCGAACTGTGCCCAGTACTGTTGCATTCTTTTGTTTCACACATTCTTGCCTAACTCTGTAGGAAAAGCTTCCATTTTTAATTTGGACAGGTGATTAAGTGTAAAGATGCATTCATCTTTGTCAATACCACATAGAAATGTGCAGGCTTCAAATTGAATTGGGAAGTATGGTCTGATTCTTTTTAAGTTACTGATTGATGTAGTCACAAATGGTACATAGAAAGGCTTACCCATCTTTGACAAGGTTGATACCTGACATTAAGCAGGAAGAATGAAGGCATTTATGCAATTACTTCTAAAAAGTAGTTATTTGGTGTGATTATAACAATTTTGTTTACTGGTCTTGCTAGCTGTCTATTGAGTGTAGCTTATCTATGCTTGATTTCACAGCCTAAACTCCTATGAATCTTAAAAAGAAATACAGATTTTATTTGCTCAGCATTTGTTGAAATATGCTATTTTATATTGCAGAATTGACTAGTGAGGGTTGAATGAAAGTTCTCTATAGCTAGCTTCCTGCATGGGGATGTATGGCTACTGGAATAGCTGCAATTACACATTTCGTTAGATGGATTTAAATTACAAGCGCTGAAAAAAATTTCAGATCAAGATGACTAATTTCAGTTTTCTCTGTCCTTCTCACTAGTACGTTGCCCATGTTGTGACGTTGAAGCTCTTAAGCACTTCGCTTACAATTAAAGAAGACAAGAATGTGGCAGAAACTCTTAAAGTACAGATAATTGATCTGAGTACAAAAATATCACAACGCCCAGGAGCACAAGCCATTAAGTAATTAGATTGATGTTTTCTTTTTTTAGTAGAAACATTACTTTTTTCAAACTTCTAACCTTTTTTCCTTGGGTAGTTTTCTTTGTATTATATTGTATGTTGACTTGTACGTTTACAGGGGTTCTGATATTTCAGTCATTGCGGATAATTTTAAAAGTTGTCGATTTGATAAATAACATTGAAGGGAATGAAGAAAGGAATACTACTTGTTGCTGTGCGTGAATATGAGTCATCTTTTTCTTGAATCCAGATGTTGAAGTGCTGAATATTTTGGGAATTGATGCTTAAACAGTGTGAAGTGGTTGAGCTGATTACATTCCAGCCAAGCTACCAAAAGTGCTGCTTGATTACTTCCTACAGAAAAGAAAATCTACGTCTGTATGTTGTGGGTAGGAGATGAACCAGGACAGCTGAGACCTTTGTCCCCCTTAACAAAGGGCACATCAGAGATACTGAACACCAATTGTGTTATACAGTCAAGGAATAATGTTTCAGTGGCTAGAAAATGAGTTTGTGCATTTTTTTACACTTTGATTTGCAGTTCTATCATCATTTGACTTCATGCATAAGATCACGAATTCATTTGTTAACTGTGGAAATATTTTGCTGAAAACATTTTTGGGGGTAGTATTAAAAGTGCAGACTGAGTGCTGGAAAAAAAAAAAGCTTTGAAAAAACTTTTACTGAAGTGTGCCATATAATTTAGTTGGCAAGGCTGAAACAGTAGGGAAAAATACCATTGATTTTAATTTTCTGGAAAAATGTCATTAGGTTATCTCAATGAAGTCAGGTTTGTGACTTCAATTATGCCCAGAGTCCAGAAATTCCAATGGTAGCAAACCAGGACCCTAAAACCGGTTTTATGTCTAATAGTTACTTCAAAATACGAATGAAGTTAGGCATGTGGACACCACCAAACTGCTCTTTCTTTCATAGATATTTTTCTGCTGATTCCACTTACCAGTGTTCCTAAGAAAGCTGGCAGTAAAGGGTATCCATTTGCGCCAAATCAAGCCCATAACTTGTTTTGAAATCAATAAGTAATAGTTAACATTTTTACTATTTTTTTACCTGTAGTATAAATATTCTACCTATTTTCTCTTGGAACTGATTTTCTTAGTAAATATGAGCTGAAAGTTACTTTTACTCCACTTTGCAGATGACAGAAGGTAAAAATAAAATACCATCCTTGTCACGCTGTGAACAACTCAATTCCTACCTATTTTTCTCTAATCTATCCATGTTACAATTTCTTAACCATGTGGCGTGTTAGTCCTATGAAGCTAGGTTGGTTTTGTTTTCCTTTATCAAAAGCTTTCTTATCTTGCTTGTTTTCACTAGATGGAACTGTGTTCTGTATTGTAATTAAATATATTTAACTTTTTATCTTCTTTAGGGTGGAAGCCAAGCTTGAAAACTGGTACGTTACAGGCCTGAGACAACAAAACGTTGTACCATCTCTTGTGGCTTCCATAGGAGACAGCAGGTCTTCTCTACTTAAGATAGAGTTTAATATTAACCCAGAAGATAGTACTGCTGATCAGAGTCTTAGTATTGAATCACAGCCTGTGGAAATAAAATACGATGCAGTGAGTAGTTAACAAAATTATTCCCTCTTTTTCTGATTCTGATTCTTTTCTTTCTCTACTGTTGCTCTAATTCTCTTTGATCAGTCAAGATCTATTTTGTATTTTTTTTTACTGAATGACTTCTGTATATGTTGATAATTCTTGTATCTCTCTCCTTCCTGAAAAGAAAACAATAAACGCAACGGTAGAGTTCTTTCAGACAAGTAAGGGAATGGATCTTGAAAGATTAACGTCAGCCACGTTAATGAAGCTGGAGGAAATCAAAGAAAGAACTGCTACAGGTAAGATAACATGTATCTTACCTGAAGTGAGATAATTTCATAAAATATGAATGTTTATATATCATAAACATTGTATATATCAATATCATAAAATGTTTCTATATGATTTGCAAAACTTTGTGTGTTTTTTGCTGGCTTAATAGAATGATTAATTTTTTTTTTGCCTTGTGTTTTTTCTTTTGGCTTGGATTAGTGAATGTTTTGTGGGGAGGAGTATTCAGTTTACTGGGAAAATGCCATTCTGTGATTGATTTCTCTTTATGGAAACCAATTCTATGAAAACAGTAAACTTGTATGAAAATAAGACTTCATTCAATATGCCCTGTCTTTGAGATAACATCTCTTTATATGTTGTCTGGAAGAACTATTTTACTTGTGACTAGTATTTCAATTTTTATGTACCTTTCCTTTTATTTAAGGATTAGCTCATATTATCGAAATGAGGAAGGTCCTTGACTTGAAGATTAATCTGAAGCCTTCCTACCTTGTGGTTCCACAGACAGGTTTCTACCATGAAAATTCAGATTTGCTGATTTTGGACTTCGGTACATTTCAGGTACATAGATGATCTTTTATAAACTCGGAGGAAGAAAATATTTTTTTCTTTTAACATAGCTGTCATTTGGAAGCGTATGGTTTTCAGAAGATGAAGGTGGTCATCTGTGAATGTGTTTTCGCATAGTATGCTTACTACAAAATCAGTTGGGGTCAGCAGTTTCATTGGTGTTCAGAGCTGTTAGGTTGTCTTTAGACATAGTTTTACTAGTTAATCCACCAATAAAACATTTCCGTATTTGGTGAATCATAATCACAGTAGTTTTAATCTTCCATGTCTTCAGCAAAATGTGAATGTTTCCCCCTTATTTATAGAATGGTATATCTTTAATGGATAAAATACCTTTTCTTTCTTGGAGCTTGAAAGTTCATTTCCTTGTTCCTGTAAAACTGAAAAATGACAATTATTTAACTTGATTTTAGCCAAGTAAATATTTTGGTTGTACTCCAGCAATAAACTAATAATGAGAATTAATTTTACATTACTTGAATATGAATGGTTCGATACCATGAGGAGAAATAAAAAAATATTCTAACTATCCTTGGTGAGTGAAGTGTTAAAGAAATAAAGATCTCATCTCTGTAAGGGTCCAAATGGCAATCGTAAACTCCTACGAATTGTCTTTTTCACCATCACTAGAAATAATAGCATGTAAATGCATGTAAGTTTGAGACTTAACTTTGTCTTGTCCTTATGTGTTTAGCTGAACAGCATAAATCAAGGCAGTAGTCAAGCTTCTAGCTTTTCATCTTTGGAGGAGATAATGGACAAAGCTTATGACAAGTTTGACATGGAAATAAAAAATGTGCAACTTCTATTTGGAAGAGCAGGTAACAAAACAGTTGCTGTTTACTCAAAGGGTTGATTAAGGATAATTGCCTGTAATTAGTAAAAATCTTTTTAAAGAAAGAAGGCAAACAAAAACCAGTAGTTACGTAAGAGGTTGTAATAGTCTGCTCTCAGGTATTCAGCTACAAAAAGTTTGCATGTTAATTTCTCTTAAAGCACCTGCTTGTTTTTTGTTTTGAGACTGGTGTATTATTTCTTTGCCAGTGAGCAACATAAATGCATAGGACTGTTAGGTTTTCCTTAATGCTCTGGCAAATGAACTAAAGTTGGCCGTAGTAATACTTAATTTGGACTCATATTTTGCAGTTAACAAAATGCTAGGTTACTTTTTAAAGATTTTATATTCAGATGTATCTTTTAGTGTAGAATTGGGTTAAGGCCGCTAAGTTAACATAGTGTTAAGGAATATTGAAAATCATTTAAAAGCTCTTAAAACAGTTCACCTAAATAGTTCTGGCTTCTTTTGTGAGTGGGTTCTTTTAAGTTTTCCTGGGAATGCCATTTGGTTACTCACAATGCATTAGATAGCGCAATTAGCAAGCAATCTTTTTCTTCTAAGTTGGTTGAATACTTGCAGGTGAAGACTGGAAGAAGGCTCATTTTCAACGTCCATCAACTTTGCATATATTACAGCCTATGGATATTCATGTACAGCTGGCAAAATCAATGGTGGAAAAAGATACCAGGATGGCAAAGTAATGTATTAATATTGAGAGGACTTCTTTAATTACTGTGTATTTAGAGAAAAGAAAAAAATATATATTTTCTGCAAGGGTTTAGTAACACATTAATGTAGGAGATAGTTAGCTTACTACTTCTTACAAACCCTTTCTTCTCTACTAATTCCCTGGTCACCTTCACTTGTTACTGACTAAAAAAAAAGTCATTAAAATGAGTCCAACACCTATTTTTTAATACAGATTCACAAGCTTCACTGTGATGCGATATGATATTTATATATTAGCATAGTTACTAGTAACATTTTAAATCAAGAGTTGATATGTACTGTGTTTTTTTTTTTCTTGGAGTGAATCAATTTTTTTTTTAAGGTTTAAAGTGTCAGGAGGGCTTCCTTTGGTACATATCAGACTCTCTGACAAGAAAATCAAGGCAATTTTTGATCTGATTGATAGCATTCCATTGCCTCAGAAGCCATCTGTGTCAATTGCAAGCACAAAGGTAAGCTGACAACAATTAATAAAAATGAAATTTAAAAAATAAGTAAGAAGACATGATCAAAGTGATTGTTTTAAGTGTGAATTCCTGCTAATGTCCTTTCTCTTTTTCAGTTAAAGTAAGAGATCTATTGTCCATCTGAGCTAGGCAGAGTGGTGCCAATACAACTTGATATCAGAATATGCTGGGCTTATTCAAACAAGGTTACCTGAGACTTTGTCACTGTCCCATTGGCTTCAGTATAAGTTATTGGAGAATCTCACATTTCTAAGAAATATGGGGAAGGCCACCTGAAAGATGCATAACCAGTGGAAAATATAACTGAACATACCATGTTACGTGAACTTTAAAATGATGGTTTCTTCTTTCTGCTCTATGTAGGTAGCAGTGATTCCCACAATTCCTGTTGTTGATAAAGGGTTACTTAAAACCCACCAGTTGTTAGCAGAAATAGTGTCAGGTAAGAAAACGTACATGCCCCTTAGTAAAAGTAGGCGGCCAACATTTATGGAATAACTTCACATTTCTAGGCTAGCATTGCCCTTAAAACATGTTATAAGGACACTAGGGATGAGTATGGTTGTCTCTAACTTCCACTGCATGAGTATTAAGATGCTGTTGTTACATCAGAATACGAAACTTATTTTTTTTTAAAAACAAAACCCCTTTTTTTGGAGATGAATTCATACTCTGCATAGCAACCTCTTGAAATATGAGTGAGATGTTAATAAAAACTGCATTCAGATGTTATTAGCAATCCAGTTTAATTATCCAAATGTCATGAGGCATCTTTTTAGGGAATTGAACTGATGAATGTGTTTGAGAATTAAATTACACTGATTTAGTCAAAAACTAATCTGCTGGTTCTGCTACTTGAAGAGTTTGAAGTCTAAGACATTGATTTGAAGGCAGGCATATGGAAAAGATAAATAACAAGGCTAAAGCACATGTACTTGCGTAAGCAACCAGCATGTGGCAGAAATACTGTTACAGACATCACAGATGTACTGTCCGAAATGTTTTACATTAGCAAAACTCTCCTTTTTCAGTAAATGCAGAGCTAGAATAGCAAATAGCAAATTAATTTATTCATATGGTGGATTTGAGTGTTTATTTTCATAGTTCTAGAGAGAAACTTGTACACTGGAATCGGGAAACTTGTTTTTTTTTGGAGTTTACTTTAGAACTGTTTTTCCCCTATATAGATTCTTTAATATCTAACGATACAGCCTAACTCTAGTTCTTTAACAGGGCTTTAATTTTTTTTTTCACTTTCCCACCTTCATCTAATGGGAAGAAAGCAATATAGATCTAAAAACTACTTGGTCGGGTCAGGTTTAAATAGTTTGTACAGTATGAAATGACATTGGAATGGGAAATAGAGCAGTAGATTTACCCCTGTTCATGGAAAAAGTTTATCCTTTACTAAGAAGGAGGTCATTTCTGTTCTGTAGACTCTGAAGAAGAATATTTTGATTTTGAAGAAAGTTCTGACCAAACTGACAGGACACTGATTAAAGGAGAAGAAATAAGAAATAAGGAGCCTGCTGAAGATGAACTGACAGATCTTCAGTTGAAGTTTGAAATTAAAGAGGTATGTCTCTGTAATTCTATCTTAATCTTCTATATAAAGACCACTTAAAATAACAAAACCCATTATTCTATTACAAGTGTTCTCCAAGCTTAATGGACACACACAACGTAGTCATTAAAGAAACAATACACATGTATATACATATTTCTAAGTGTATGTGTTATTTCTATTCATAAGATAGAAAGAAGTGTAAATAAAACAGTCTTCAATTGTGTGTATGAGTTGTGTGTTATGCACAAAAAACCATGTAAAAAGTCCATTCTTGCAACTAGTATTTTCTACCAAAAGTACTCCAGACACAATTTGACCAAGAGGAGAAAAAAAAAAAAAAAAAAAAAGCAATGGTAGAACAAAGCAAGTACCTGGGCAGGTTACTTACGAAGAGCAAGACTTGTAAGATCCACAAGATAGTTGTCTCCCACCGTCAGATATTCACAAGGCATTAATATTAGCACTCGTTCATTGTTCATTTGAGCAAAGAAAATACAATATGTGAACAGATGGCCTTACTGTGTATTTCTTGCTCATCCAGGTTTTGTTAGAGCTCACCAGGCAAAAAAAAACTGAAGAAACAGTACTTGTATTTGATGTAAAGCATCTTGGGACAGAGGCTACAGTCAAAACCTATAATTTAGCAGCTGTATCATATTTGAAGACAGTTAGCTTGGATTACTATGAAATTGGAGGTAAGGAAAGAGGAGTAAATAGCATATTTTCCGTAGTCTGAAAGTGTCTCTCTCCTGTCTTTTTGTGCTCACTAAAATTCAATTATTGTTCTAGTTGCATAGGCACAGTACTTATTATGCAATTTTCCATTGGAAGTGCTTGTGTCAGTTGTACAGTTGATAGTTTTTGACTGCCGTGTTAGTGCTTATTAGATAAATAAATAGCTTTGGATGGAGAAGGGAAACGGTCTTTATGTTTTAGACCTAACAAAGGGAAACTATTGATATATATCTGTCAGTGCAACATATTTTAACAAAGTGTACTGAAAGCTTATTTGTTCAAGGCACAAATTCCTTTGGTTCACTGAAAGAAGAAAAATTACTCTATTTTTTGTGTGTATTTTGTGTGTTATGTCACAGGTAAAAAGGCACCCCTTCATCTAATTAGTTCCTCAGATAAACCTGGCTTGGACCTTCTGAAGGTGGAATATATCAAGGTATAGATAAAGCTTTTCTAGAGGTTGACTTTTTTTTTTTTTTTTGGTTTAAACCTTTTCTGTACTTGATAAAGTCTTAAGCGTACTATTCAGAGAGTGGATTGTTTTGTATCTTCTAAAGAGCACAGTGGGTGGTTTGAATTAACAAGCTACATGCTAATCATTCATTTCAGGCTGACAGAAATGGTCCACATTTTCAGACAACTTTTGACAACACTGAACAGAAGATTGAAGTGAGTGCCTGCAGATTTTGTTTGCTTTCTTTTGGTTTGCTTGCTTAGAAGTGGGGAATTGATGGTGTTTTTTTGGCTTTCCTGTTTTTTTTTTATTTCTTCCTCTTGCACCAGGGGAGACGTAGAGATCCAAAGTACTTGAATTTTTTATACTCTTTGTTTGAGAGAGGTGTGTTAGTCTATTTCCTAACCATGGAGAAAAGCTGTCTAGTTATTAGCTCATGTGAATAAAATTAAAATAAAGTAAGAGTGCCGTATCTTCTCAAGCATTTGAAATAATAAAGTTCAAATGCCTGCCTTGGGGAATATGTATTAGTTCTAGAAGTTTTTCTGTTTCTTGTCAAATTCTTTGAGTGTTTCTATTGTGTGAGCTGTGTAATTAGCACTTTGGGTAAATTTCCATAGAAATCTAAATCCATTTGTGAGTGACATGTTTTTTTTTTTTTTTTTGGTGGGGAGGGGAGCGAGTTCTAATTCTTCACTCTGAAATACGATTAAGGAGTTTCTTGTGATACTGTTTTCCTCTCCATCACTTCTGTCATTCTCTAGAGCAAGAAATTAAAAACATCTTCCTCTACTGCAGTAATTTATAAGGCAGCATGTACCTACCTTGTTAAATTCTGACCGTTGTACTAATGGTATATTTCTGAGTCAGTTTTCATTCTAAGGAAAAATAGTATATTGAGTAACTCTGGAAATAAAAAAATGGGTTATTGGTTTTCATAATGTGATGAGCTATTACTAAAATAAGAAAAATATATGACATTTCTTTAAAAGACATCTTTCTCCCTTTCTTACTTTATTGCAAATATTTTGCCTGTTTTTTTCTGGCATAACAACTGAAATATTCCTGAATAGTTTTCAGTAAAATTGAGTAGTTTTGCAATTTCTACAGATTTCATCAGGGAAGTCCAGTTAATACTGGCATCTTTTTCCTAAGAAAAGGCTCTGAAAGCCACAGTGGAGGATGACAGTTTTATTCCACAGCTAGTGGAGTAGATACATATGCTGAATTGACTGACTTCACCCTATGGAAGAGTGCTGATATTTAGAGAAATCATCTTTCCCTACATGATTAGGTGTTGGCTTGTAGCTCTTTGGTAGGACTCGTGTTTGTAAGAATTGGATTTGAACTCTTTCTTTTTCCAATTTCAAGCCGATTCAAGTGGTAATAAGTTTTGCTAAAAAAAATAATATAAAAAAAATGAAACAACTGTGGGCAGTTTTCACCTTTTGGACTCCCTTAATGGATTTATTGAGAAATGGCTATCCTCAGTATCAACGTAACAGCCACCTGCCACTTACCTTTTTACTTTGTACTGGGTTATGGCATGAGCATGCAGGAGTCTGGGTTTGACAGAGCATAGTGCTTGAGAAGACTGAATCCTGGTTGAGGTTGAGTACCTAACTGCTAACTACCTTAATTCAGATGTGTCTCTCTGTTAGTCATAAATGAGTTTCCCCTCTTTTAATGCTTCTGAATTCATTTTGTCACTTTGCTTTTGGACTAACCAGGTAATAGCTTAACAGAGCTGTTGAGTTGTTGTCAGGTTCAGTTATTTTCTGAGTCTACCACTTTTCTGCTTTACAAAAAGCTTTTTTTCCTTTATAACTTGTTGCTGGTATAACACATGCAGCTTTTCTGTTTCTAAGGTAGCTATGCTCCGTAGGGTACTTTTGCACCTCAGTCCAGCTCTTCTACTTGTAAGCTGTGTTTTGTGATGAGCAATCTCATACTTTCAACAGGTAGCTTTTTCATCATTAAACATTCTGCTGCATACAGAAGCCCTTATGTCTGCTGTCAGTTTTCTAACGGCTGTTAGTCCATCTGCGGATGAAAGCAGTAGAGAGACATCAACTGAAGAAGAAAAGCAACGAGATGACATTAGATTAAAGAAAGGTACTCTTGTGTTTGTCAGAATGATGAGTCTGGGTGGATGTGTTGCATGCTGACCGAAGGATCAAATCCTAGAGAAACCTGATTAACTTTGTAAAGTGGGGTGAGAATCAAAGCTTATGATACAGTGGCTCTCCAGGCTGGAGGATTGATTTCAAAAAAGCAAACAAACAACAACAAACCCCACAAACGTTATGGTCACAAATAGTGTCTTCAGGTGAGCATTCTGTTCTTGTGTTTCACAGTTGATTTCACAAATCAACTTGAATTTCAGTACATGACATTTCTGTGAGGACTCAGAGTATGATCTTAGTGTTCATGGTAAAATAGAAGAAATAAATAGTACTTCGATAATTATGATATTGAACTAGGCAATTTAAGTATACTTGAGAAGAAGTAGTCAAGTGCTTTGCCAGCCTAATGAAAACGTTGCTTTTCCTAGAGCGCTGGAACAAAAAAATGTATTTGTCAAAACAATGGGCACCGAGGGGAGCAGCTGCACTTCTTTCAACACAAAGTGCAAAACTCAAGCATCACATGAACTGGAATTGAGGTGTTCAGCAAAGAATGGTCATAGAGTTGTTTTTAACTTGAAATGGCGTCGGTTTGACTGCAGACTGAGAAGCTGTTGCTGTTTAACAACATCCATAAACATTTAAGCTCTTGTATTAACACTTGCTACTCTTGGTTAGTGAAGGTGCAGACCATCAGTGAGGTCTGATGGTTTCTGGTTTATCCCTCATAGATCATTCTGGCAGTTGTGCTTGACTTCACCTTATTCTCCACAGCCTTAATACTTGCTCTCAGAAAACCTAGATGTTGGCTGCCTGAAAAAGGCTTTCAAGGTTTGCCATTTCTTATAAGGTGAAGTTTTCTGTTAATATCTAAGGATCTTGAAGTAGGACATTTGATAACCTGAAAAAACCAGTACTGAGAACCTGCTGAATTAATATTAAAAGTACTGTGCAATTATTCTCCTTACAACAGCATTTACCATTCATTTAAAAAAAATAAAGTATCAGTAGAGACTTAACAGTAGGTGGGAGTGGTATTAGACACAGATGAAC
Source organism: Anser cygnoides (assembly GCF_040182565.1). Lineage (NCBI taxonomy): Eukaryota > Metazoa > Chordata > Aves > Anseriformes > Anatidae > Anser > Anser cygnoides. The sequence continues at coordinate 15,297,456 of NC_089883.1, forward strand.
AAGGAAATGCTGACATGTTTTATCAATAGAGTTGGCTTCAGAGGGAGTTTTCTTTCTCTAAGATCACAGAATCACAGAATTGTAGGGGTTGGAAGGGACCTCAAGAGATTATCGGGTCCAACTCCCCTGCCAAAGCAGGTTCCCTAGAGCAGGCTGCCCAGGTAGGTGTCCAGAGGGATCTTGAGTATCTCCAGAGAAGGAGACTCCACAACCTCCCTGGGCAGCCTGTTCCAGTGCTCCGTCACCCTCACCGTGAAGTTCTTTCACATGTTGGTGCGGAACTTCCTGTGCTCCATTTTGTGGCCATTGCCCCTTGTCCTGTCCCCACAAACCACTGAAAAGAGGTTGGCCAAATCCCTGTCTCCCACACAAGATAGAACGGTAGCAGTTACATACTAGTGGTGATGAAAGAAATGATAGGAAACAATACTGAATCATCTGAATGCCACAGTAACTAGACTAAAACAGCCCTCCAATGCTCTCAGGAGTTTGACTGAAAACATGCATGATGTGCCTTTAAAATACACCCTCTGTCTTTTTTTTTTAGTGACTAGACCTTCCAAGGATAAGGACATCTTTGCCTTCAAGCTTTTTGCCAAGCTGGATGCCTTCTGTTTAAATATTTGTGATGAAAAAAAGAACATTGCAGAGATCAAGATACAAGGTATTAAATTCTTTGTTAGCTGTACTAATCATGTATTTTGATTTCAAAGCAACTGCTGATAAATGAACTGAAAGGTAGTTAAGGTATAAATTTTCAGCACATGCTTTTTTCTCTTGTGCTTTGGAACAAATGTGGTTTGTAGTATTTTTTCCGAAGTCAGTCCTTTACTATGTCATAATGTTTTGGCCTCCATTTGGATAAACATAATCAACTACTCAGGTATTGAATTAGCATTCAAGTTTTGAAGGAATTTGATTATAAGTTACTTCTCATGTTGTGCTAGATTTTGTATTTTTTTTGGTGTGTGTGTACCTGAGTTATTTAATGCATCTTAAAACTGTTTCCTTTGGTTTTGAACTCCTAGGCTTTGTTCGGGTTTGTTGTTTTGGGTTGTGTTTCTTTATCCTCACCCCCAAACTTAAATTTCCAGAACTTAAAATGCTTTTCTTTAGGATGTGATTTAATGTGTTGCTAAAAACAAAAACAGAAACAAACAAGCAACAAAAAAGCCCACTCTCTCTCCCCCTTTTCTGATTTTGGGTAAATTGTGGTAGTTGGAAATTACTTCTAATTATCCTTACTTGGATACAAGGAGTCTAAAATGTAATAGAACTTGTAGTTCATATGCCCCTTGGTGAAGAGGCTGTAAATAACTTATTTTATTTGGAAACAAAAGAGAAAATCAAATTTTTTTTTGTATATATGCAAGCGTGTGTGGGTTTGTAATATTTGTTGAATTATTGCAAGATTAACAGCAGAATTGTTTGTAACAATGTAATTTGAGAATAATATGGTAAGACCTTTCCTCACCTCGCCTATTTGTGTTGTCCACCCTACCCTGAAAGTGAGTGCTGCTTCTGTTATGCACTGCTGCCATTTATTTTCTTATACTTTACAGGTCTTGACTCATCTCTTCTTGTTCAGCCAAGTCAAACTGAACTCTTTGCTCGACTTAAAGACATAATTGTCACAGATGTTGATTCAAGGACCCTTCATAAAAAGGTACAGGTATAGGATTTTAAGTCTTACTTGACTCTTCATTAATTTTGTGTGTACAAGTGAAATTTAATACACATTGTATTCTTTGAAATATTTGATTTCATGTAAATACCTGTTTCCCTGTAAACATGGTGAAGCATGGATGTCTAAACAGATGTTTTCTAAAAGGTCATATCTAATTAGTATATCTGATAGTCTGACAATATATTTAGTTTTATATTGTATTAAATACCTTCGTAGAAGCTACTGATGGCTGGAAGATACTATTTCTTTGTTTCTAGGCTGTATCTATAGTAGGAGATGAAGTTTTCAGTTTCAGTCTGACTTTATATCCATATGCTACTGAGGGAGAAGCCTATACTGATATGTCAAAAGTTGATGGTGCCATATCTTTGAGAGTCGGTTGTATTCAAATAGTATACCTTCACAAATTTCTCATGTCTCTGCTGGTAAGTCCTGCCGTTGTGTGACTTGTGCTGAATTCTTCAATTATTCCTCCCTGTTTGCAATCTCGGTATAAAGGTTAACTTAAGTATGTGAAAGAGAAAGGGTAGGCTTAATTTTCCTTATGTACTACTAATAAACTCAGATAAACAAACTGTAACTGGTTTGAATTTGAAAAACTACTACTCTGCCGGGGGTGCATTCTGAGTCTCCCTCTTCCCCACCGTGCTTTTAAGATATTCATGTTCTCACACCCACCTTCAGCAAAAAACTGAATTCGTTGCTCGTGCAAACATATCTGAGTTATAACTAGAGACAAAATTTTCTGCAAGGTTTGATGCTATGAGGACAGCAAATTAACCACTGTAAATCACTTATCCCTTTGTCAAATATTCTAGTACTGGCTTCTTTGGCTAAGCACTAGTGGGTTCTTTGCCACTTAGTACTGGCTTTAATAAGTATTAGCGTTCACTGGTGACAGAAGGGCTCTAAAAATAATGTGGGTCCCCAGAAGGTAATGAGATAAAAGACTGTTGCCATTAATGAAGGTGGAGAAGAAGACGGGTTCAAAAATCGCTTGATTGTACTTGTTAGTACATTTTTGACCATCTAACAGAGGTCGTGATAGAAAGTAGTCAGTTGTCTTGCCCCAGGGAAGAATTAACACAGGAGGCAGCATAACTTGTGGTTGATGTTGGTTGTGACTGGTGTTGTAAAATGAGAGAATAGTTGAGATTAAAAACAAAACTGTTTATAGCTCTATTTCTGCTTTCTCTTCAACTCTTTTTCTTCTAGACCTTCTTGAACAACTTTCAGACAGCTAAGGAGGCACTGAGTGCTGCTACAGTCCAAGCTGCAGAAAAGGCTGCTACCAGCGTAAAAGATCTGGCTCAAAGGAGCTTTCGACTTGCTATGGACATTCACATAAAAGCTCCAGTTATAGTCATTCCTCAGTCCTCAGTTTCCCTCAATGCTATAGTAATAGACCTTGGCTTGATTAAGGTTCAGAACCAGTTTAGCTTGGTGTCTCCAGAAGGTGGTTTGTTCCCTCCAGTCATTGACAAAATGGACGTGCAGCTGACAGAGCTGAAACTGTCTAGGTAAAGTGCATTGTACCATGTGTAATGTCTTAGCTAATTGTTAATATTATACTTAGATATTAATCTACTTGTTTAGAAGTCATGGTTCGTAACAGTCAAATATTTGGTGCTAGAATGCGAACCTGTTACCCTAGGGGCAAATAAACGAGCAGTAAAATAAGGTTCTGTTTTGCTCAGGAAGCTATGTATGTCTAAAGAGAGATTAAACTTGATATTTAAAGATACTTGAGTTGAAAATGTAACATGATAAACTTCTAACATCCCCCAACACTTTTTTTTTCTCCTTTGTTTTAAGAACCACTATGGAGACAGGTTTATCTCATCTGGACATTCAGATACTTCACCCTATTAATTTGAGCCTGTCTGTGAATCGAAATCTAGCTGCAGATTGGTTTCACAAATTGCCAGTATTGGAGATTACAGGGTATCTGGGTACAATGAATGTAAGTCTTGTGAAAAGAAGGTGGTGAGTAGCTCATGATACTTAACGTAAGACTAAGCTTTATGTTATTTCTGGGCACAAAAATGGAACAAACTGCAAGCTGTTAGTAGCTGTGGAGTGTTTTTTAGGGATGTCAACTGGATTTAACCTACCTTTGTAAATGGTGAAGTTTAAAAGTGTCATATAAAATATCCAGCCCCCCTGTGTCCATTTATTATGCTAAGAGAATAGAGAATTGAAAGGCATGTCAAGGAGTCTTGAATATTCCCTGCTATAAGGCAGGACCAACTTATATCAGATGTTGTTGTGTCTACTTCACTAAACGAGTCTATTTCAGTGCCTTTTAAAAGAAATGGTATCTTCTTGAGAAGAATTTAAATCTATGCTAATATTTGCCATAGTAACTCAGCTGTGTAACTTTCAATCTCCCTTGAATGATCTCACGATAGTCGTGTATTGTGGCAACATACTGGGGAAGAAATACCAGTTATCTCTTGGCAAAACTGGAAATAAAATGCCATGAGGTAGCATGTCATTCATAGGAAAGTATTGAAAACATAGATACTCTAAAGGCTGCGTTATATATTGATACAGCTTTAAGAAGTCATAACTTTCTTTAACCTCATAGTCCTTCAACTGTAAGTAGTCAGAAGATTTTCATTGTTACTTTACTTAAAGGATGATACTGCTGACAAAACAGCTGTAGCTAAGCTCCTTTAATCTTGCCAGACAATAATGGTCTGCTTTGATAGCTAGTTATAACTTTAAAGAACAGTTTTTTTTTTTTTTTTTTTTTTTTTTTTTTTCCCACCTGAGAACTTTGATCTGCAATTTTGTAGGTTGCGGTAGGTCAAGAGGATTTGAATGTCTTCCTCAAAGTGCTGACAGAAAACCTTGGTGAAGCAGAAGATAAACAAGCTCATGCAAAACCAGTACTGCAAGAGGAAGGTGAGAGATAAAATTTGTCTTAGATATTAAGTTAGCATTCAAGAACAACGAAAATCATGTGTTATATGGAAAGCAGACTTAGATCTGAGTATGATGTGCAAGTAAAAACTCATCTCCTTAATTTTGCAAGGATAGTGTTCATGCTTCAAAATATTGCAAGACAGAGTTTGGTGGTTGTGGGAGCTAAAAAGTAATGGAGGTGACAAGGTATTGAGATGGCAGTGTCCTTGTTGCCAGAATATTTCTACTTTCTTTTCCTGTTCTGAAGTTAAAGGCTCTGTTTGTGGAAATGTTGCTAACTCAGGTGAATTTAAGCCATTTAAATGAATAAAAGAATTGGATCTGTTTCTTGACCTAAACGAATGTTAGCAAATTGGGGAGTTAACCACTTTATTGAATGCTGCAGGTAAAACCAAAGAAATGGAGAAATCTGTTTTGACACAGGATAAGAGTGTTCCAGGAGTGCTGTCTGAAAAGAGGAAAGGAGCATTAAATGAAGATGCAATCAATATGCTGCTTAATTTTGAAATCAAAGAGGTACATATCTGTAATAAACTTGTTACTGGTTCTAGTATTCAAATCTGTTTATCAGAAGAAGTGGGCTGTAATTATTAGTTATTTAAAGAAGGGGGTAATAACTGATGAAAAGAAATTAAAATAACTGAAAACCTAGATTCTTCAGTCTAGAAGGGTATACAGAATGCTACCTTTATTTAGCTGTTTTCATTTGTCTGTGTTATGTGAGTTTGTATGTATAGAGGGCTTGACATGTCACAGGGAAAAACAAACTTTGTTTTAGATGTTCTGCTCTCATGTAGCCTTACACGAGGCGTATGGTTCTTAAAGCAACAAAATGGCTCTAGTAGCAAAATAGGTAAGGTATAATTAATGTTTTTCCTGTAGGGATACAAGACTGAAGGTGAGTTTATAGGTGAAATACAGGGAAAATGCACAAGCAGCTGAGTAACAAAGATATTTATGGATAGGAAATTATCCAAGTATATCTTTTCTCTGAAGATAGATGTCTGTGTGAACAGAAGGGGAAAAATATTTACAAACTGGTGTTATAGATTTCGTTTGTACAAAAAAGCAAAATGTCTAGACTAATAACACTTTTGAAGTCTAGCTGAAGAGAGAATGTCCGCTTATAACTGCATTCTGTGCTCTCTGAACAGTTTTACTGAAATAGTGAACTCAATTCCTTTCCTATATTCAAGGTAGTAATAACCTTGATGAAGCAGGTTCAGAAGGAGAGGTATCCATTACATATTCTAAATGTGCTACAGCTTGGAACTAAAACTAAAATCAGAGATCATGAATTGACCGCAGCAGCATATCTGAAAAAAATTGCTATGAGGTGCACTGAAATAACTGGTAAGTATTCTACGTAAAATAGTAAGTATAGTGCATACTGTCAAATTCTGTGGTAAGGTGATATGGTACAAAACAAAAAAAAAATCGAAACAAAACAGAAAAGGGAGATTACGTGCCAAGTTAATTTAATGATCCTTCTCTCTATAGTTCAGATTCCGTTTAAGTGTTTCATGTGATAAGAAGTTCTACTGCTGTTGCTAGAGTTAGCTTGAATAGTTAGTTGCCTACTTAGAATCATTCCTGTGAAGTATTCTTTCTGTTCAGCATGTTTTGATGAACAGTTACTAAGTTGTAACAACTTCAGACTTCTTAATCTGTGCTTTATTACTACTTCTGGCAGCATTGGAAATCCAGAATATTTCCTTTATTTGTGAGGTAACAATTTAAAGTGGTACTCAAGTGATAACAGAAATAGCCGTGTATTTAAAGTAGAAAAGTATGTTACAGAATATATAAATAAAGACAGGAATGTAAAACTATGGGTAGGAGTGCAATTAACTTTCCAGTTCTGAATCTTCTTGCAGGACCGTGCTAAGTTTATTTCGACTAGTTTAATTAAATGGATTGATTCAATTGACAATTAAAAAAATAGTAATCGTGGATATAGCATTTCACAGGGTAATGCTTGATCTGCAGCTTCTCTATGAAAAGAGGTGTTTCCTTTCGTAGTTTCAGCAAGAGTAGTATATAATTGAGAACTAGAACAGGGGCATTCCATGGGTGGAAGAAAACTTGTGAATGGAAATACTTTCCATTACTAACTAGATTATTTCTTGATTTGCAGACTCAAATGGAGATCCTCTTTGTATTATTAATTCTTCAAGTAAGACAGATGAACATCTTCTGAAAATGGAATACATTAAGGTTTCAATACCTTTTTAGCTAAGATTATTTGTGGACTAAAATAAGGCTTCCATACTTACCCTGTGAGAGATGGTTTGTGGGTTTTTTTTTTTGCTTGTTTGTTTTAAAACCTGTAGGACTTGCATCTAAAACTGGCTGAGGCTTTCTCTCAAGTAGCCGTTTTTCAACTTACATCTCATTTTACTCTCTGATGCATCCATATAGTGCTTGCTTCGTAAGTCAACCTACCTACTGAAATCACTGTGTAAGCTAAATGTGTGCATTCTTCTCTGTAAAGAATACGGAGTAGTACCTTTGTGAAACTTAATAGGTGAGATAGTCTTTGCCTATTCAAGTGAGGCCTTTATAGGGGTTAAAAACATTTGAGGAGTAATAAGTTGGTAGATGGCTCTTGAGATTTATTTAAAGAAAAAAAAAAAAGCCTTTCAGAAAGGATGTAAAGGCTTGGGCATCTCATAGGTCTCAGGACCAGTGGGATATTGTTATTAAAATTTTGTCATTAATGTTAAGAGTAGAGAAAAACAACTTAATTGGTTCTGACAGAGTACTAAGCATGGATTGATCCAGTTTAAATTGATTGTACATAAGAGAAGATATTGTACCTAAGCAGTTGAACTTATGCAAAGTAGATGCAATAAAATGTTGCTTGGAGCATTGTGAGTACCTATTCTTTTGCCTGAATAGTGTATTTTAAAAAGAGAGAACTCTTTTCCTAAGGGTTCATTGCTTTCCTCTGTTTTCTTTTACAGTGGTAGTAATTCTTGTGTGTGTAGAGAAATAATTCAATTCTTTCTATTAATTGAATAGAAATTGACTGTATGCTTAGGCTTTTTTTTTCCTCCTTCAGGCTGATGCAGACGGACCTAATTTTGTTACTACTTACAGAAGCACCAAACAGAGCATTAATGTAAGTAGAGGATGCATTTCATAACTTTAAGCTTCTCAAGTGGTAACATCTGTATGAACCTGTTAATTACTTACTGAAGAGAACAAGCCCTGTTATTCTGATCATTAAAACATACTACTTTATATTTCATTACTTCAAAGAGAAATGGAGGAAAAAAATTATTTAAAAAAGAAAAAGTAGTAGTATTTAGCACTGATTAGTTAATTATTTTTCTAATAGAAGCTGTAGATTTTTAGCTAGTTAAAGTATGTAAGGACATTATTTTTTAACTGTAGCATATGGGGGGTGTGTGTGTGTTCCTCCTTGCCCCAAATGATAAACTCGGCAGCATGTAAAATGCAAGCCGTGCATTGCAGAGCTTGAAAGTTCCTAACAGTGAAATTGAGATGAGGTGAAACATCTTATGAGCATGTGACATATTCACTTAATGCTTTTTACTTTTCCTGAAAGCAACTGTCTACGTGTAGTTTTCCATAACTTGTGACTTCTAAAGTAAGCAGGCCTTGGTAATTGTTGCTTTTAAAAATGTTTTCCTTTAAAGCAGTCATGGTAGGTTGAGCTTGCTTCTTGATAGCCCTATGGAGAATTTGACATCACTGATCTACTTTACTGAGAGTCAAAAATGCTGACATCCTTTAACATATCAGTAAAACTAGCATTTTCAGAGAGTTGCTTTCAGCTACAAAAAGATGACTAGCTGATGGTACTTCTCAGTAAGTAGTACTGGCCAGAGTAGTTGCTGTTCATGTACTTTCTGTTCTGATTGCAAATTTTGAATCTTGTGTTTTTGTGGGTGGGTTTTTTCTTCTTTTTTTTTTTCTTAATCATACCTACTAAAATATTTCTGTGTGGTTCTGAAGATGTGATCCAAAGAGGTCTGTAGTCTGCAATGAAATGCAACAGAACTAAGAGCTTACTGAAAAAGCACATCTACATTAAATAGCAATTTTGAGACATGCACAGTACTTCTGTAGCTGTTGTAGTGTTCTCTTCCATGGCTCCTTCATCTACTCCAAAGTTTCTATATGTTGTTAAGCTGAAGGAGGTAGAAAAGGGGATATGCATGTGAAAGAGCAAGACTTTGAATTGTGACGATATCTCTGTGTTCATATGCAATCACTTGGTACTATATATTAAATGACAACATTACCGTGTTTCCTTGCCCTTATTTTAGGTCATCTTTTCAAGTTTGGATCTAGTACTTCACACAGAGGCTTTACTTTCCATCATGAGTTTTCTCACATTCAGTGTTCCATCAAGTGCTCCTCCCAGTACTGAGAAAGCATCAGACCATAAGCCCCGAATAGAAGAACAAGAAAAAGGAAGTGCTCTCAGACCAGGTAATGTCATTATGAAGTCCATGCTTTTGTTGCATGGCAGCATATAACCTTTGTTTTCGAAGGATACCATTTCAAGTGACAGCACTGCAGCCTGTTCGGTGAAAAACAAGATATGCACAATTGTATGTGGAGAGAAAATGATCTTATTTAAAAAAGCCCAAAACATTGCTCCGTATAATGTTAGTATTTGAAGAGGCCAGATGTCCTTGCTTAATTCTACAAATCCTCCTTACACCATATGTGATTTTACTAAATAGTAGACTGAAGTGGAACAAATAATGTTGCAGTAAACAGTACCAAGGCCTTCCCAAAACATCAGTGTTATGACTTTGTTGTTCTCCAGTCTGCAGGCTTTAAGAGTGCTGACACTGATAAAAATAGGTGTTCCTGAGCCATGGGGAAGCTAAGTTAAGTTCTGAACTCAAGGATCTCTCAGTCTTCTGGTTATTTTAAAAATTGGTATCTGTAACCTTGAAGTAGTATAAATTTTTATATGTAGACTCCTGAAGGGTGTTTTGTCAGGGCTTCTGTAGTTGATTACTCTGTACTGTTTGGGAGACACAAGGTTTTCTAATATGTTGGGATCAAGCTTCTAGTGGTTGGTTGTTGTATTTGAATTTTGGCAGCACCTTCAGTTTGGCTGCAGAAATGTTTTTCCTCATTAATTAAACCTAAATTGGCAGTGCTACTCCATGCAGAAAAGAACATTTAGCATGTGAGATAGTGTTTGAGACTGTATTCAGTATGCTGTTGCATTAAAAAACAGATATTGAGGGTAAAAAAGAACATATTGTCCTGATTGTTGTTTGCGTGTGTTCATTGATGACTGTTCTTGTGCCAGAAAATAACCATGTTTTAATTAAAAAAAAAAAAAAGTTGCTTTAATGTCATATCTAACTAGCATTAATTTTAGAGAATAACTGCAAAATGTTTTTTGAATCATATATGTACAACACACAAATACTGTAGTATGTGGTTTAGAACAATTGAGTTATGATGGTGATCTTGCATATCACTTGGTTTTCCCATCCAGTGTCTGGTAATGCAACCCATGATGATATCTGTGAGTTAAAACTCACTGCAAAGCTAAATTCATTCAGCATTTCAGTGTGCGATCAGACTTGTAGAATTGCAGACATTAGAATACAAGGTAAGTTTTATTTATTTATTTAATTCGACTAATTAATTGTCAGAAATATTATTTACCTTTGCACACTTCTGAAAGACTAATGTGTGCACTACATATGTGTCTTGTAACACTTCCTTAAATATGCTTTAATTATATAATATCATTGCAGTTAACAGTTTTAATATCCAAAATGCTTGCAAGGGAAGAAAATGTGAAAATATTTTCTTTGAAAAAAGAAGGCAATTGCTTTCTAAGTGCAGTAAAATAAGAAGAAATGAAAACACAATTTGATATATAGCATAAGCTTAAGTTTTTGAAGAGATAGATTGATCTTAGGTAGTGTCAGGATTATTTTTTTTAACTGTAGTCTTAAAGTCAATTGAGCTTGGATTTTTCGTATGTAGGAAGGTCAGGACTTCTGCACTGGGCTTAGCATCAGTTGTTACATAGCAGAAAATTTAAATTCTAAGTTATTCTTATTTTATTTGTATTCAGTAATAATATTTCTTTCTTAGATAAACTATTTAGTTAATAAATGCTTTTTAATAAGTTGCTGTCTTCTTTTTTTTTTATCTCAAATCAGGAATGGATGCATCTGTAGCTGTGAAAACTAAAAAGATTAAAGTATTCTCCAGACTTGAGGACATTGTGATTACAAATGTTGATCCAAAAACAATTCATAAAAAGGTGATGTGTTGCACAGATTAGAAACAGACTAAAGCACCCCTTTCTTCAAGCTATTAAATGAAAGTGCTCTAGTTGATTTGGTCTGATGTATGTATGCATTATAGTAAGTATGATGTAATGCATCAAATATTAGGCAGAATTTCATTACTTTATTTCAGGGAAGCAAAGCATGCTTCCATTCATTATTTAATTGTTTTTAATCATGTTTCAGTCGTGTTTTCATTGATGCTTTAATTCTGATGAGTAGCGTGGATTAAATATAAATCGAACTACGGATAATCAAATGAGATGAAACATACCCTGAAGTAGCTAACTTAATTTCTTTTTGTGCCTAGCATATGTGTGTCCAAGTACTGCTGGTAAATTGCTGTTGATTTGTTTGTGGAAATATTACTTGTCTGATACCTTAAGCAATAATTTTATCACAGATTACTGTCTGGGAATTTTAACTATATGGACTTCATCTTCTAGGCTGTCTCCATAATGGGAGATGAAGTATTTAGATTTCAAATGTCGCTTTATCCAGATGCTACTGCAGGTGAAGCCTATGCTGATATGTCAAGGGTGGATGGTAAAATGTCTCTGAAAGTGGGCTGCATCCAAATAATTTACCTACATAAGTTCTTTATGTCTCTCTTGGTAAGACACTAGTTTCACTTCTCTTCTTGACAGTAGGAGTTTTTTCTTAAAAAAAAAAAAACAAAACACAAGTTTATTCAGCTGTGTCTGACCACTGCCTTGTGGTGAGCTGATCTACAAGCATGCAGAAGTATTTTGATGAAGAAACGCCCTTAAAAGTTGCACTGTTTTATAGAGGAATAACAAATAAGGGCAAGGATAAAAAAAAAGCGAATAGGGAATCTAATCGATAGCTTTAGTATCTTCAAAATGAAGTAAATGGTGTCTTTCCATATGTTTTTTATTCCTTTTTCTTTTTTGAAACTTTCATGGTTGAATCAAACGTTTTGTATTTCTGACACAGAAAAACTATTTCTCTTAATTTTGTTTTGCTTCAAATTTACCTTTTTTTTGAGGCTTATTTGCTCTTGCAGTTCTCATCTTTTTGACTTCTTTCCAACAGAACTTCCTAAACAACTTCCAAACGGCCCAAGAAGCCCTGAATGCAGTGACAGTCCAGGCGGCGGAAATGGCTGCTTCTAGCATGAAAGACTTCGCTAAAAAGAGTTTTCGTCTCTTAATGGATATCAACTTGAAAGCTCCAGTTATAGTTATTCCTGAATCTTCAACTTCCTGTAATGCTTTGATAGCTGATCTTGGCTTAATCAGAGTTCAGAATGAATTTAAGCTGGTGTCTTCAGATGAATCTTCTCTTCCTCCAGTCATTGACAACATGGATGTACAATTAACTCATTTGAAATTATCAAGGTATACATAGGGTTGCCTTCTGCCCTGAGAAATATTTTGCTGAGAAAACAGGTCCATATTCCATATGCAGCTGCTCTATTACTTAAAGATTAGGGCCAACGGAAATGTTCAAAAAAACAAGCACCATCAAAACAAAACACCATAGGCTTAAGAATGCATTTAGGTAGGGATATCTATTCATAATCTTTTAAAACTTCTTGGAAAGAAAAGAATGATAGGAGAGTAACTGAAGCACTTACGTGCAAACCTGGGCCTACGTGCATGTATATACACATTATTATCAAAGACCCATAATTCTGCTAGATGATCATTATATTATTTGGGTTCTACAGCTATTAATATCTTTCCTGTATTGCTTATATCATCTTTTGTAGGTGCATTTTATTCACAGATTCTCAAACAGATTCTGAAATTCTGTGTCCTGTGAGTTTGACTTTACTGGTCCAGAGAAATTTAGCAGCAACTTGGTATCATAAAGCCCCAACAATTGGAATCAAAGGGGACCTAAAACCAATGCAGGTAATATCATGGCAAATCAGAGCTAGAATGAAAGCTATAATTATTCTTGGAATAGTATTAAGCCTAGTTACCAAACTTGTAGACTCATTACAATTTGTATTCTTTACAGAATGTTAACGCTTAAGCCTGACAGTCCCATTCATAGATGTGCTAGTTTTGGTATTGTATGATGAATAGTTCTGGTAGTTGCATGCAAATGAAATAGTCTGTTTTTATGGGGGAGAAGGGAGTCTGTCTGCAGCCATCATTTGAATTAATAGCAAAGTCAGTAAGGTTTATCTGTTGAGTTAGTATTTAGTATCTAGATTACTAATGTTTCAAATTGTTTATAATAATCAGTTATTTGAGTGTTCAGTAGTCTTAGTGGAAGTTAAAAGGGTAGGAGTAGGTCTCTGAGGCAGTAGTTCAAAATGATGCTTGATGACTTCTCAGGCAAAGGAGTTTACTTTCTCTTTTCCTGTGTTGACCGTAAAGATTTAGGTGGGTAGAAATGGACTGCAAGGCATATTAATTGTATATCAGACTAATTTCATTCCTCTGTCTGCCTTGAAGTCAGGTGTAGCACCGGTGAAGCACAGAGGAATATAATACTGAAGGAGTACCATTTAAAAAAAAATGGATATGGAGAAACTAACATATTACGTATTTTTGGCTAAGTGACTGTATCTTGCCACTTTTTTTATTGCTTATTTTTTATGACCCTGCAATGTTATAAATGTATTGAGATTCATTAACTCTTTAGAGACTTACTGAATGACAGTTGCTTCCGTGTATACAACGAAATAGTGATTTTTATGTTATCTGTCTGTTTCTGGATTACTGATTTGTTAAGAAGCATTTATGTTTATCAATTATTGTATTTCTGCAGCTAAAGAGCCTTTAAAAGACCAGAAAATATTTAACACAGTTCTTATTGTAACACCTGTTCATAACAAGCAACTAATCATATTTTAGAAGTGGTCCACCCGTTTCTACTCAAGTTTAGGATGTTTTGAGCAGGATTATTTTGACTGACTGACATGCTTATGGTGGAATCAGTATGTTGTTTTTTCTAAACATTTGCTTACTATTGACAAAGGTAGGGTTCTGCACTGGAAGGAGATAACATCACCACGAATAGATTGTGGGTTTGTCACTTTACAGATTGCACTCAGTGAAGATGATCTAACTGTTGTCATGAAAATTTTACTTGAGAATCTTGGAGGGGCTTCTTCCCAGCCAAATACTCTGCAACAAAGCGTTGAAGGTACCCAGATGGTTAACAAAGGGAAAGTTTCAAATGAATCTGATTTCTCTGAGGGTATGTTAAATTCTGTAGCTATATAGATATATGGAGAGGACTATTTGCAATTCCAACATGTTATTCTGAAATACTTCAGTGTAAATAAATTGTTTTTCTTAATGGTTATGAATGAGTTTATGAAAAATTACAAATAAGAATGTGTGCACATACCAAAAACATTGCGATGCAAGCTGTTGATAGTCAAAAATTTTATAGCTGTTTCTTGCAGTTAATATTTTATAGGGTGGTATTCTTCAGCCTGTATCAGAAGCTGAAATTGCGGGTTTAAAAAAGATAAAACCCAAGCCAAAAAGCTTCCCCAGAATGTTAATGAACAATTATGAAAATCCAGGATAATATCTTTTTAATATTTAAAGAGCATATTAATGTAAACGGTATGTGTTTCTAGCTGAAATATAGTTAAGTTTGCCAATTTTTTTGTTCAAAGCATAATGTTCTCAATGTCAAAAAGTTTTTCAACCAATAGTTGAAAGCTATACTATGAAAAGAATCTAGAAGGAAGAGTAATGCAAATTCTGGTATTGCTACTTTATGTAGTTGACTAAAAGAGGAACAGCCACAGTAAATTAATGACAACTTTAAAAAAAGTACTTAAACCACTCAAAGCATGGTGATTTTAACATCTATTGAAGAGAACAAAGTGCTATTGAGTATATAACTGTGAGTTGTCCAGAGTAGTCATCCTAACTTTTCCTCTTTCTCTGACTCTTTGATCTTAACTAAAAAAACAGAACTCAAACCCAGAAAACTGTCCCCAAGCTTAGTATTCTAAAGAAATGTAAAAGTATTTTCTTTTTATCAACAGACCCTCTTCTTGCTTTGGGACAAAAAAGTTTTTCTACAGTTGAGTCTTCTGCAGAACGTTATGAAACACTTAAATTTGACTTTAATTTTGAGTCACTTTCAGTAATTCTCTACAATAGAGATATGAATCAGGTTTGTGACAAAGCTTTTATTATACTGCTGGGGTGGGGAAGTTTGCACATGGACAGAACTCAAGATAGTAAAATAAAATATTTCATTTGTTGTCTTGACCTTGTTATGCTTGCCTTATGGATCTTAGGCAATTTATCCTTCAACCTGGAGACTCTGAGCATAGAATGGCCTTAATTTGAAGAATGTCAGTGCACTTCTAAAACTCACACATTTAAAAAAAAATATTAAATAACCAATCAAAACAACCCACCATCTCTTTTGGTCATTCAAGACTTAATTCCAGTTATCCAACCTAAAAAACGAAAATTTGGAAGTACGAATTGCTAGTCTCCGTGATACTAGTTCAGTGCATGATGCCTGTATCGTTAGTAAGCAGCTGCAGTATGTACATGATCCATACTTCCCTCTTACATAGCCCTGAGTGTGAGCCATTAACAAACACTGTGAAAAAGTCAAACTGTGCTGAAAACAGAAGAGAAATGTATAATGCTGCCTTATAATCATGATTTCATAGGCTTTGTCTAGATATGAAGGTTCTTACTTTTTACACCTTGGTACCTAGTGAATGGGTGGTAGCTTTGCGTTTAAAGTGACTGTAATACAGGAATTTGCAGTGGATGTATTTTGAAAAGTTCATGAGCATCACCAGGAAGAAATGCACTAATGTGATGTGATTTAAATGCCTTGTTTATATCCTTTCTATTTAATGCTGAGGTTCTGGTTGTAAATGGAGTTAGTGTGATGGGAATGGAGGGATTCTCTGGTGGGAGGTTCAGAGTCAAGTGAAATATCGTTCGGTCATGCATTCTGAACAACTGCTAGAAATGATGTGTACTTCAGTTACTTGCTTTGACTAATTTGTGTGGTTGAAGGACTCAGGACATCAACAGGCTTCTTCCATTTGCAGATTTTAATGCACATCTGTGTGACTAGCCTCATGAGAAGTGTGCTTACTACTTTGTTCTGTACTAAGTAATTTTACTGCTTTATGTAGAAGTCCCCGCTTTTGCTGCATAGTGACAGATTACGCCTTGGTGAGCTCCGACTGCATCTCATGGCATCGTCAGGCAAGGTGTTTTCCAATGGCTCAATGGATATAAATGTTAAGCTTAAGGCATGTACACTAGATGATCTCAGGGAAGGAATTCAGAATGTGACAGCAAGGTAAGTATGAGTGCATCAGAAATGAAAAAGTCCATGCAGTTTATGAGGAAGACTGTTTCATAGATCTATACTTTGCTTCACATGGCACTGATAGAATGTAGTAGGGCTGTCAGTTGTGCTATGCACTAGAGCAATTAGTGATGTATTTTTAATAATGTTAAACAGGTTTCTTCAAACTATATGTTGGTTTATGAGGTAATACAAAAAATACCTGGGAGGCTTGAGTATTACAGTCAACCGTGGTGAAGAGATGAGTAGAGTGCAACCAGCCTCAGTTAGAGAGTTCTAGGTACTGATTATTACACGCTGCACGTGTAATTCCTAAATTGTAGGACACAGTTAAAATAGAAATTATTCCTGTGTTAGAGAAATGTCCGTATTCTCATTTCTCTGCAGAAAATGTTGATTGCTTATTTAGTAATTCTTTTATAAATGACAAATGATATTATGTATCCTATTTTTTCTATATTAATGTATTATGCTATTAGAAATAATTGTCGCTAAACTTCTTTTCCAGAATGATAGACAAGAAATATGACACAAATGACAGTTCTATGATAGATATAAGATACAAACAGGATCAAAATGAAACTCAAGTTGTTGCCATCCTTGACAAGCTGTACATATGTGCCAGTATGGAGTTTTTGTTGACGGTAGCGGATTTCTTCGTTAACTCAATGCCGGCATCTTCAGCTGAAAAATCTACACAGCTCCATTTAAAGCACGTTGCTTCTGGGAAATCCAAACCAGAAACAGGTCTGTAAAACTGCCTTCTTTCCCCTTTCTTTTTACAGACTTCATATTAGAAATAACTCATCCAAAAGTGTTCAAGTGCTTATCTTGCTATCAGACTTATACATTATGAAGAACAAATACAATTTAAATTGTCCATAGGTTACTGCTGTATTAAGTAACCAGGTTGTGCTCTACAACAGAACTAAATACTGAAAGTCATCCCGCTAAATAGTATTTTTACTCATCTTATTTACTCTTACTTATTTCTGCAAAGGAAGCAAGACAGACCATGTGAATAGTAGTTAAGAAAGTAAAAAGAACAACTTGCTCCTCAGATGTGAGTGGCAAAGAGTGTCTTATCTATCTGCAAGCTAGGAATTTTGAAACTGTATGTTGGTATTTCAAGGACAATAACTGTATGTTATTGTTTCAAAGATATGGAAAACTAAGTTTTTGATGAAGGCAACTTTTCTCTTTTTGGTTAAAGACTGAAGGTATGGTATGATGAAACAAGGGCACAAAAGACCACTTTTGAGTTGAGTTTTGTTTGGTTTTAAGTGATAGCCTGGCTCGACTGACTTGTGGTCAGACCTCATCTGTGGGTTGTGTTGTCTGGACTGTTCCCCACAGCCCTCTCTTTTGGGAACTTGGCAGAGTGTTGGGAGTGAGCCCTAGGTTTTATGAATTGCTCTAGTTATGTCAGCAGTTCACTTCCTCTCTTCTTCCCTTGATGGAGATGTGCCAAGTCCCATGATAAAGGAGGGATGATACACACGCCAGAAAAAGGGTACTTTTAGTGGCTGCTCAAATGTGTTGGCTACACAAATGTGTTGCTGGCTGCAACCGATGATGCCTTGCTTTCTTTGCTTTTGCTCTTGTAGCACCCCAAGCCTCAACTTGCCTTTTGTTCAATTGCATGGGTGCAATATTCTGATGTTTCCAGCAAGTGCTAGGCTCGGGAAACCTATGTAATGAGTACTAGCATGCATGAGGGTTACACACACTTATACCTCCTTATCATTTTGAACTGAAGTGTCTTGATCCGTCATTAGTATGTTAGAGTCCTTTGAACTGAGATACATGTGATTCTATCCTGTTTGGAGACTGAGTGGATATTCAGACAAGAAATTGAACTGAAATTAGCAGTGTACAATTAGAAAATCTTCCCTCTAAAGAGCTTATTTGCTTTAGGTATTGAACCAGAAGATAACTGTTGTGAATTTGGCTTTATAGAGCCATTACTTAGGTTGATTGCAGAGCATTGAGCAAATAATGCTTTTATATAGTATCGAGAGACAGCTTCTTCAGAACGAAACTGCTGACCAGTTTGCTGCTGATTTCTGGACACTGTGATTTTACTTTTTAGTGAAATACTACAGCATTACTGTAAATACTGAGATACTCAATTTATACCTTCAAAAACTATGTACCAATTTTTATGCATAGTTGAGGTATTACATATATAATAATGCTGTTGAGCCAGTTATATTCAAGGGTGGTTTTACTTATTTTCACAGAAACATCTGTATGGCCAAATATGAGTGTAAAAGCTGTGATCATGGATCCTGAAATTGTGTTTGTTGCTAATTTGACCAGTGCTGATGCCCCTGCCTTAAAAGTTTCTTTCCAATGTGACTTATCTATGAATTCGGTAAAGCTTGCGCAGAGGATGACCGCTCAAGTGAAGGACTTCAAAGTGTTGGCTTGTGCCTTTCTCAGAGAAAAACAAGACAAGAGTGTTACTAAGGTATGAAAACTTGATTTTCGTAATGAAAAAAGTAGTGACAACTGCTGGCAGGCATGTCTGTTTGTTGGTATATCCATAGCACTCAGAAAACTCAGTTCTCATGTAATTATTATGAAGATAGGAAAGGGCTGTGTTTATGCAGAGTGCCATTTAAAAGTGAATCATTTTTCAGAATGCACAAGACTTCATCACATAGATCTTTGTTTAAAACCTGTGTGGTGGATCACTACGTTGAAGTAAAGGTTTCTGAGTGAAGAAATTGCATGAGGGATTTTGAAGACTAAGAATACATCTATGCAACTTTGTTTACTGCAATTCCAGCAATTTTGGATGCTGGAATGAAGCACAGTATTGTAGAAAGAATGCTGTTACTTGAAAACCAGTTGTTTTATTGGGTCAGCAGCCTTTTGCCAATGGAATTAAAAAATACAAGTATTTCAAAAGGCTAGAATCCAGGAGTAACCTTAATCAAATTGTATTTTTCACTCAGGTGTTACGACCATGTTCTCTGGTCATGGAAAATATGAGGCATGTCTCGGGGTTACAAACTGTGGTAGTAACAATTGAAGAACTTGTCATAAAGGTAAGTTAGGTTATTAAAGCTGTCTTGGGAAGAAGAGCTTTGTTTCTAAAATGAGCTATAGCTTAGTTTTTTTAATCCATGTATCCCTATCTAAAACTTCTGTTTCTTCCATCAGTTTAATTTTGGAAATAGGCATTTTTGTTTTTCAAGGCTGCTCTGAGTTGGAAAAATCATTATATTTATTGTTTTGGCCATCTCTTGGCAAAAAAGGGCAAATTTAATATTGGATACTAGGACTCCTTCCACTAGTTTCTTCCAGTTTTATGAAACAACCCTTTCCCTGTCACTGCCACTCTTTCTCTTCAGAGAGGTTTATGAACAGGAATGTGAACAGAAGTGCATGTTAACTTAAGGCACTTAATGTGACTTCCGTGGTGATATACAATGTGAAATACAGTGTTCTTAGTAGGTAAATTATTAAGCAAATATATAGTAAAGGTATCTCTGAGTATAACTTGCTAACTCTCCTATAAAAATCCTCATACTTTTGTATTTCTGATCTGAAAAAATAGCCAGTAATGAAATTTAAATCGGAAACAATAGTATGCTGTGCTTAAAGCTTTTGACAGGTGTACTGTACCTTTAAGTGAAATGGTATTGTATGTAACTCTGATATGCTTTTTTGAACACCTTGAAATTCTTAAAAATTAATTTTTAAGTGTTGATGATTTACAGTATACTAGGGAAAAGGTGTCTGTTCGCTGCTGTTGTGGGAATACCATGTATCGGTGAAAATGAAATAGCAATCTGAGAATATTCTTCTTGACCCTGTGGGATTGTGAGGGACGAACTAGGAAAGGTTGTGGGAAAGGAAAATAAGAGGAGGTCCATGAATAGGTTCTGTTTCTGTTTCTTAGATAACTTGTTTTTTTAATGCTGTGTACGTGTATCAAGAACCTAAGAGTTATTTGCCATTTTCATCTATCATGTATTTTATATGTTCATCAATTTTAAAATGTTTTGAGTAATAGAGGATTTTTTGTTGTTGTTGTTCAAGATCTCACCAATAATTCTGAATACTGTGGTGACCATTATGGCTGCCCTAAAGCCAAAACCAACAGAAGAGGATTCTAGAGGAGCAACTGAAGTTTGTGAAAATTTGTGGCAAGTGAAACCTTTAGATCAGTACAATGCTTGGTTTCTTGGTGTTGATGTAGCTACAGAAGCAACAGAAACTTTTAAGGACTGTGAGCGTGCTGTGAAACAAGAGAAGTTTGACATCGTAGTGAAATCTGTTCAGATCACCTTGGAATGCGGTCTGGGACATCGCACTATCCCTTTATTGTTGCTAGAATCTGTATTTTCAGGTGTGCTTAAGAACTGGTCCTCGCTGATGGAGGTCTCTGCTGATATGTCACTGGAGGTTTGTACAATCAAATTATTTACAATTTAAAATGTTACTGCATTTATCATAATGTTCAAGTAACTTCTTTTCTGGTAGTTTCTACCAGTAGCTGAGTTAACAATAGGTTTACATTGTAATGGTCTTAGGAATTATCCAGTAGTCAGGCAAGTATTGAGTAAGCATAACATGTTTATTATAGGAATTTCATAAATAGATCAGCACTAATATACATGAATTCAGTAGGAGGTTTTAATGGCAATTACTACTGTGAAATAATTAACTCCTGTATAATAATAACTCCGTTCTTTACTGGTTATGCAAATAACCTTCTTTGCATTGCTAGGTGTGCATGTCATAATACAGTATGGAAGATGCATACCTAATCATATAAAATGAGGTCCCAAAACGGAGGAGGGATGAGGAAAACAGCTGAAAGTGAGCTTCCAGAATTGCGCCTGGCCAACAGTTCTTGATTCAGATTTGCAGTGTCTGAAAAGAAGAGAGTATTTAGGGTGGCATTTAAATGGATTGTTCCAGTGGGCCAGATCTAGACTGAAGAGTTTTTGTTCAGGCCAATTGCTATTTCGTAGTAAAATGAAGTTACTGATGTCAAAGTCACTCTCATGGACACTGTAGGAGAGAATAGAGACTACATTATATTAACAAAATGTGTTAAACAAAAAGCTATGAAATTACTAGGCTGCTTGGTCCTATTTCTTTATAAGTAAGCCAGATACGTAATGCTTTAAAAATTACGTCACTGAAGAAAGAATGTATGATGTATTTCACTTGTGTGTATTGATTTTAGAAGCTGTTAAAAATGAATGCTAGACTTCTGAAATGTGAAACAGATTTAAACAGCTTTTTTACTGTACTAATTACTTCAGGAAGGAACTTAGGAACTTTGTCATACTTAATTTTGATTCTTTCTTTAGGTCCATTATTACAATGAAACTTTTGCAGTATGGGAGCCTCTTATTGAAAGAATTGAAGGAGGAAAGAAGCAATGGCGTTTAAAGCTGGAAGTATGTAAATGTACTGGAAACTCTGTAAATACTTGGTTTGAATAGACAGTTGTATTTTAGTATTTTTTTTGTAACAGAACAGTGACCATTCAAATGTTGTTGCTTGGAGGGAGCTACAGAATTTTGTAGGGAAATATTCAGTCTGTAGAAATCAGAATAATGTTATTTGTCTAGTGCATGAGCAAAGCATAGCATGCAACCACACACACAGAGAAATGGAATAAAATAACTTGCTTGCTTTCAGTATTGGTATAAAGTTTCCATGTTACTGACAAGTTTAAGATGTATTACAGATTTATGAGGTAAGGTAGGTATTCCTTTGCTTGGTAAAAGTTTCAAGTGTAGAGCAAGCTTTTTCCTGTTTTTTAACATAGGAGGAAGTAGTTCAATATGTTCATAATTGCCTAAAGAAATTCTGGTTTTAGATGAAGACTAACCCTGTCCAAGAGAGAAGTTTGATGCCTGGAGATGATTTCATAATTCTTCCTGAGCCACAAACTGCAGTTAACATTTCTTCGAAGGATACAATGAACATAACAATATCCAAATGCTGTCTCACTGTTTTCAGTAACTTAGCCAAGGTAATCCTAACAGGCAAAAGGTGCCAAATTATTCAGCTTTGTGGGAAGTTCTGACTTTTGAAGAGCTTTCTGTGCTGCTATCTCAAGCTAGTGATTGTTTTAGAGCCCTGACAAATGTTACCTAGCAGCGATGAGGAGTTTTGATAGCCCTTTAGGGATAACAAAAAGGTGGTGCTGGCTTTTGAAAGGGAAGTAAATTTCTGTTAATATTTCAGAAGATGGACTGTAAGAAACATTTGTGTTTATTGGAGGGCTTTATTTTCATTCAGCTTGCTGCTTCTTTATAAGACTGTTCCATAGTAGAATACTAAGAAAAGTGTGCGTTTTAGGATCGGCTGTTAAACTGTAAAAGTAGAAAGTTCTGTTTTTTTTAAACTTTTTGCTTATTTTTTCTTTTGTTGATGTGCACACTTATGAGTGTCCAAGGCTTTTTTTTTTACTGGGAGAAGAAATTTTGGTAACTATATCAAGCCATTTGTACAGAATCTATCTTGCTCCCAATTGTGTTTTTTTTTTTTTTTTTTTTAATATTAAATGAACAAGAGTTCTCTAAGCTAGTATATTGGGGGGGTCAGTTAATATGACTTCTGTGTAATAAAACATGTTATTAAGCATATGTTGTGGTTAAGTACCAAGTATGTGCATGGTGAATGTGTTTGGGAATTTGGTGTCCCACGTCTTTTAGTTTTCTCTTACAGTGCTCCAACAACAATAAAAATATCCCTATGAGGAGTATGAATACTTAGTATGGTATTATCATTTGCTGTTAGCTACAGAATAGTGAAATCTCACATAAGTAACCTTTACTTCTCTGAAATATTACTACACATATCTATATATAGTGTGTATATAGTTTTTTATATATATATATATACACACACACACACACACACATATATATATATATTCAAAACACTATTTGCTTGGCCCTGTCTTTTAGAGACTTTAATTTTTTTATATTTGTTGCTGTGGCTATTTACATATGGTTACATACTCATTATTATATTGTTTTAATTATGGATGTTCTTCATTGCAGGCATTTTCAGAAGGGACTGCATCCACATTTGACTATTCCTTTAAAGACACAGCTCCTTTCATAGTGAAAAATGCCCTGGGTGTTCCTCTCAAAGTGCTTCCTAGCTCCAGTTTTCGGATTGTTAATACAGTTGAAAAAGCAAATGTGAACCTTGTAGAAAGTGGCCAGAACATGGAACTAGAATACTCAGTTTTTGAAGCTCCTCAACAAGGAAAGCTGTCTACATTGCATCGGCAAGAGAGTTCCATCTTCTCTTTAAATTTAGGTATTATAATAAGGAACATTGCATGTTACTATACATTGAGAATGGGGAAAATGAGGGAGTCAACACGGTTAAATTCAATGTAATTAAAATTTAGGTGAGGTATGTTGTGTCGAAACTATTTTCGAGTACTGATAGCAATTGAAAACAAACAAACTAAAACCAGCTACTGTTGGCTTCTTAAAATGATACAAAATTTATTCTGCCCAGTTTTCCAGAGAATGAAAAGTACAGTATTTTTCTTACCTCTTTGAACAAAATGGAAGATGCTTTAGTATAGTCATTGACAGATCATCTTAAAGACTCCTGAGACATAGGCTTGTGGGTTCCAAATCCTGTCAAACAGGATCTTCATTTCTCAGCATCCTTACTACCCATTTATTTTTTTGTAGTTAGCTATTTTGCTTAGAGCATTTATGAATATTCTGTGTTTTCAGCTTTGCTAGAGAATATTCGTAGGGGCATAGGACATCATAACTCCTCATACATAATTTTTTTCCCCCTTTCTTTCCAATTCCTTATGAAGATACTTGGCCATGATGAAAAGATAATGCTCAGTGTTCTAGCTGTTAACTTAAAAAATACGCTATTCATCATAATATGACGTTATGGAAAGTTAAGATCTTCAAGAGTTTTCTGCCTTTAAGCTTCATTTTTCCCTTGTGCTCAAATGCCACTTCAAGTTGTTTTTGCCAGAGGGCAACTTTGACAATTGTTGCCGAGTCTACAGAAACTTAAACATTGTTCAGTTCTTAAAAATGGTAATGTGATTTATGTTTTGCATAAATAACACTTGTGTATTTTCATGGATTAGAACTTCAAGGATATAATGAAGTGGTAAACATTCCAATTGCCAAACCAGGGCGGCGACTGTACAACATTAAAAGCCTTCTTGTTGATCGTTCAGACTCTATTGTTGTCCAGATAGATGCTACAGAAGGAAATAAAGTTATTAGTGTACGATCTCCTCTGCAGGTAAACAAAACAAAACCTGAAATATATATTCTACCTTCTGAATGACTTTGCTTTTCTTCTTTTTTTTTTTTTTTAGGATAGTACTTTTCCCAAAAGCTAATTAAAGCCAAATTACTAACTAATTTACTGTGTTTGTTAAACTATTTTTTATTTATACTATATACATATTTTTTTTCTGGGAGATGAAAAGTTAGATTTTTGTTGTAAATTTTTCTTTGTTTAGCTTTCTGATATCCTGAACACTGAGTTTGGAATACATACATTGTATGTGGTTTATTTTAAATGCATTGTAAGCATGTTTTTCAATTCATGGAACTTAAAAGGAAGCATAGTCTTCTCATATGCTTGCATATTTTTCTCCTTCAGAATTGTATTTCTTACTAAGATGTGTTTAAGTCTATTGTCCAGGTGAGTGATTAGATCTACTATTTTTCTTCCTTTTTGATATTCATATATTTTCTTGTAGAAATGAGTACCAAACAAATGTAATGAAAGTTATGCTTTTTGATCCTAGATCAAGAACCATTTCTCCATCCCATTTATAATCTATAAACTGGATAGGGACTCCAGATCGTTGGAGCCAATTGGCATATGTAAGCCAGAGGAGGAATTTCATGTTCCTTTACATTCGTATAGGTATGCTTTTTCTCTTCTATAGAGCTATTGTTTGCAAGACTGATACACAAATATAGCATTACTGTGGGAGCTTAGATTTGTACTTAGAACTCTTCCTGGTTGGGCAAAAAAAAAATAATCCAACAAGCAAAACTGTCTTCATTAGGTATTTACACAGTGTGCTTGCAGAAACCCTCCAGAAAGTTAGCAATTACTTAGAAATAGGTGATAGTAGCTGTTGATGCAAGGATATTCTGTGTACCAGTTCTGTCCTCTTGCCGTAGGTGTCATTTATACGTTCGACCAACAGGAATATTAGAGGGTCAATTCAGAGAGTCCACGACTTACATTACGTGGAGAGAAGAGCTACACAGAAGCAATGAAGTAAAGTGCTTGTTACAGTGCCCAGCCACTGAGATGAATTTCTTGCCTCTAATAGTCAGCTCAACAGCTGTACCTGATCAACTGAATTTTATTTCAACATCTGGAGAGGACTGGGATCCTGCCTACATTATCCACCTTTATCCTACGCTGACTCTGAGGAATCTTTTGCCGTACTCCTTGAGATATTTACTTGAGGTAGGTTATTCCATGGTTCCATTCTGAAATGCTTTCCTTGATTTTAATGAAGATTTGCATACATTTAGAACTGGAGGTAGAAGTAGTGTAGAAGATACTGAATGCTGTTTATTGTATTTTTTTTTTTTTTGGTAAATTACAAAGTTGGCTGATGGATTCGCCCTGGGAATTTGGGGGATTAGTTATTTTTTCCTTTGGATCTACTTTGCCAGTTTCACTTTGCTCCTGAAATATTAATGCTTTATTGGATTGGTCTATCTCTTAAATCCTTCTGAGATCGTGTTCACATATTGCAGGATAGCTTTTGTTTCACAGGGAGAGATGTAAGGAAAAAAAGCCTGAAAGTACAGGTGCTTTTCTTCTATGTAGAAAGACAACTTGTCTCCATTCCAACAGTGACACTTCACTGAGTGCTACTGTGAAGCCTCCCATGCACAAATTAGAGGATTTCTTTGCAGAATCCTATGCAGATGTTCTTGCTCTCCTTCCAGTGTCTTCTGTTTCTAATACACGTTTTCACAGAAAAAGCTGAATGATTCTGGTAAATAGAAATGGCATGAGGATCTGCAGCTATCATCCTAGTTTGTTCTGTTTTGTCCTGGTCACACAACTGGCTGTCACATTCATTTAGATCTTCCTTTTGCTTCTGTCTGCTGTAGTAAGAGCACTATTACCAATTTTCCTTCCCTTCACTCCACTTCAGTACCTAAAGTCAAAGAATGTAGAACATCGTGCCATTGCCTTAAAAAAACTAGTAATTCAAATCTGTTTCTGAAGTAACTTCATCTGTAGGTGAGCTTATAGTCTTTATGTCCATCAACTAACCAAGCCTGGCCACTGCTCAGTAAGGTATCATACACTTTTTTTTTTTTTTAGCTAAAATGAGGAAAGCTGCTGTTCTGAGGTGCTGCTCCCTAAGGAGAGCTGTGGTACCCAGCAGTATGGCACAGCTGCCAGATTCCTGTCTTGTGCGTTGTTTCATGTGAAATGTCTTGGCTGTGCATTTGCAGCACAAAAAATTCAGTATTGTACCTAGTAACATTGCCATGGAAATGAGAACTCATTGCCAAAATCTACTAGAAGTCATGGAGGAAGGAGGGAACAAGGACAGGGGATACATTGGAACTTATTTGTCGTCCTGAAATCTAGAATTGTTTAGTCTTTACTGTCCTGCGAGAAAAGTGCAGTTGACGTCAGGTGGCTCATAGGATTGGGCTCAAATGAAAGTGATTGGAAGGTGGGACGTATGGTACTAAAATACATAAAGCACAAGTACCCTGAAAGACAAGAAAAACACTGTTTTGTGAATACACACGTTTTACATGTTAAAAGCTTAATTTGTCCCTTACAATTTTTACTACAGGGAACAGCAGAAGCCCGTGAATTGCTGGAAGGGAGTGCTGCAGATGTATTTCATTCCAGAATTGCTGGGGAAATAATGGAGCTTGTCTTGGTAAAATATCAAGGCAAAAACTGGAACGGACATTTTAGAATTCATGGTGGGATGCCTGAATTTTTTCCAGTGTGTTTCACCTCCGATTCTGCAACAGTGATGACAGTGGACATTTACATACACACAAGGAGAATTGGAAGCCGTATGATCTTGTCTGTGTTCAGTCCGTATTGGATAATCAACAAGACTTCCCGTGTTCTCCAATATCGAGCTGAAGACATTCATTTGAAGCATCCAGCAGATTACAGAGATATTGTTTTATTCTCCTTTAAGAAGAAAAATATTTTTAGTAAAAATAAGGTATGCTTATTTTAGGTGATGCTGGTAGTGCTATTAAAATCCTTCTTTGAAGCTGAAAACTGAGCTGCCCTTCCCATTCCAGTCCATCTACACCTTCAGGAGAATTTTGTCTAAGGTTGGAAGCTGGGTGACCCTGTAGAGTGGGTAGGTCCCGAATAGTCAGTGGATACCCTCCCAGCTTACCTCCCGGAAAATTCTTCTATCTGGTAGAGGAATTTAATGAACGTATGTAAGATGGAAGTAAATATACCTGGGGAGGTATGTTCTAGTGAATGAAGAAAAATCACAGACTTGTCTTAATCACCTAGGTGCTTTGACATTTAACGTGCACAATGTTAAACCATACTTCTTTTATATTGTTTTGGCATGTCATTTGTATGGTCAAATGAAGTGTACTGTGGTAAAAGATACTTTTTTTTTCCTTTGTAAAGTGACCCCTCTTTCCATTTCATGGTATTTTTTTTCACCCAACGGTAATTGAAGCAGTTGAAGAAACAGTCTTGACAAAGTGTTACTTTGATTCTTTTCATTCCACTTCCCCTTCCAGTTTGTAAAGCACTACAAAATTGTATTTTTTTCTATCATTGTGTGTGCTCTCAGTAACCATAGTCTGTTACTACCATTATTGTAACATCTTTCCCAGACATCAAGCATAGACTAACAAATGACAGTATGAATAATGATACTACAGGCTTAGGCTTATCTTAACTTATAGAAGGTTTTAAAAGCACTTAAATGTCGTCTTAGTACTGCTACATGTGATACGGAAGCACTCCATAATGCATGAACTCTAAAATTAATTTATTGAAGCATTTTCCATGTCCTTTTTTTTTTTTTGTGTAGATCCAGTTATGTATTTCAACAAGTGCATGGTCCAGTAGTTTTTCCCTTGATACTGTAGGAAGCTATGGATGTGTCAAATGTTCAGCTAATAACATGGACTATCTGGTAAGAAAGCTCTGATGTGTTTTGTGGGGTCTCTTGAGGCACTTTTGTCTTGATTTCTTTCTTATCTTCGTTTTGAGGCCTTTGTTTCACTACTTACGCTGCTTTTAAATCATGGAAATATTTAAGGTCTTGGCTGGTAATTCTTAAATAAGTAAGGTCTTGGCTGGTACTCAAATCTATGCCTGGTGACAAGTAGTTTCACCAACAGAAATTTCAGTATGATTTGTCATTGTGTTTTACATAACAAATGTCTAGTATTAAGCTGTTGGAAAATATACGAACCTTGATAGTGGAGACAAAAGAGTTCATGTTCTAAACTTGTAATTGTTTGGGATTGTTTAGAGCCTCACTCTAAACAGTGGCCAGCTTTGTTTAAACTAATCTCCAAAGCTAAGCAGAATAAAAATTGCAATTTATTCTGCTTTTGGAAGTACAGCGCTGAGTAATAGTGTAGAACTTCATTTCCATGTACTTTTTCATTGATTTCTCATGATATGATCATTTTAGGTTGCCTTGATTTACAGCAGAGGCGTTCCTGTTGGACTTTTCCCTGCTAAGCTGATACTCATACTACAGCTAAAACTGCTTGTTTAGCATTGTGCTAATCATATTGCAAAGTGCACCACATTTTACTGCATGCTTCTTTGTCCTCTTATTGCAGGTGTTCAGAACAGGAGTATTCTGTGTTAGCCTTTTTATTTACTGTCACGTTGGCTTTCCTTTACTTCCATTCTGACTTTTCTTTGAATCTTCATGTTAATTGTTTGATCGAATTGTCCTTGTTCAACAGGTTGGAGTTAGCATCAAAATGAGTAGTTTTAACCTTACCAGGATAGTTACGTTCACTCCATTCTACACAATAGCAAACAAATCTTCTCTGGAACTAGAAGTTGGAGAAATTGGTCCTAATGGCTCTTTTCCAACTAACAAATGGAATTATATCTCAACTTCGGAGGTAATATTTCTGTTTGCTTCCTTTGGGCGTTAGCATAGACGAATAGCTGGTCTCTAGCTGTCACCTAAGAAAATAAGGTTTCTATAAATGCTCCATCTTCTCTGCTGGTGTGATGTGGATGCTTCACACATCTCAGGGGAACATTTAGATAATTTACTAAATTTACTTGTTATAACTCTCAGTAGAGATGAGGGTGACAACTGGGGCATCTGAGTAGGTGTCTCGTGCAAGATTGTTTACTACTGTTTACTATATTAAACCAATTCAAACTGTTCAAGTGCTTATTTCTTGTTTTATAGTGTCTTCCATTCTGGCCTGAAAACTCATCTGGTCAACTTTGTGTAAGAGTAGTTGGCTATGAAAGCTCATCCAAACCATTCCTGTTTAAAGCCCCAGATAATGGTACTCTGCTGAGGCTGGAAGAATTGGTGAGACAGACTTTGTGTGGTCCATTTTTAATACTCTATTTTACTTTTGTGAAATTGAACTTAGTACAGCTTGATTCCCCAAGCTGATCAAGATGGAAGCCTTGTACTTTAAGGTCCTGGTGCATTGCACTTTAGTACTCTTTCATTAAAAAAAAAAGAATGCTTTCATTCAAGTTGACAGTATTCTCGGTGTTTTCACAGTTGTCAGATTCAGTCAAGATGATCTAGTTTTGACAAGCTTATAGGAAGCTGAACATCTCTAGTGCTATTAAATTAAAAATGAGATACTATGCTTAAAACATTCCTTTGCAGTGAGTGTTTCTTAGGTGACTTGATTTTCTTTTAGGTATCTGAAAATACAGTATCTGTCTTGTTTTCTTGATGATCTAATGTATGTTCAAGATGGAAAAAATATGGCTGAATTTATAATTGAGTTAGTAAAATAGTAATTCTTTGTGAATTTAACCTCTCCTAGTATTTGGGAATGTGTATGTAATTCTGGCATGTTCAGACAAGCCTTTGGAGATAATGCTTCTCATAATTAGCTGAGATACAAATGATGGTGAAGATAACTTACCTCTCCAAGTTTGCTGAAGCAGCTGGAAAAATTGTTTTCAGAGCAAGATGTCAACATTGATCTGGAGTTCTATTGGCACACTTGTGTATTTTATTTGTGTATTTAAGTAGGATCTTGAAAGCCATTAACAGAAAGGGTCAGTGTGGCTTATTGGGAGGTTTAATCAATAGAATTTTTCTGTGCAGTGATTGCTTTGTTAACAAACTATCATTATTCTTGTCATACCTTTAAGAACTTTGATACAGTTGTCTAGACTTTTATCTTAAACCTAACTTTCATTTTTATAGCGTGAATAGAAGGGAATGTCTGGCTATAGTTTTTACTGAACTTACTGAATAAAGTAATTTTTAAAACGTTATGCATCTAATTTTAAAAGCCATTCTTGTTATAATTGGAATATAATTTTGAATTAAGTTAAACCTACAGGTAGCTTGTGAATACTTCTAGTGTCTTAATTGTGCCACTGACCTAAATGTTTGAGGTTACTGTTACTAGATAATGAAGATTGTTTCCTTTTTTTTCATTTGTGAAAGACCTATGAAAGACAGATATAAAAGTAATAATTCAGTCTGTTCTAATTTGAATTTATGTATAGAACAAATACTGAATTTTCTCTCTTTCTCTTCAGAATGGGGGCTTATTGGTAGATGTGAATGTGTCTGAGCATTCTACTCTTATAAGCTTCTCAGATTACCATGAAGGAGCTGCTCCGGCTCTAATTGTTAACCATACTTCATGGGACTCCCTCAGATATAAACAGAGGTATGTGAAAGAAACAATTCATCATTAGTTGTTTAACTAGTAGATATGCTTTGAGAAGAAAGTAGTTCTCTTTTACCATTATGGTGAAAGGTACCATAAAAAAGTATCATACACTTCTGATGAAGTATTTTATTCCTGCTTTTAGTCAGCTTTATAGTTTGAGAAAGTGGAAAGAGTATAGTGGTAGTATAGATAGATCATAGTTCACGGGCAGCCTTGCTACAGCTGGTCTTGTTTGGAGCTGGTAGCCTAGACCTTTCATGCCTCACGCCTAGGAAGCTGTAGTAGTGGAGTATATAGCGTCACGAACTATATCACTTAAAGCAGTAGTCTTAAACTGCAAATGCTATTGTCTTTTTACTATTATTTTTTTTTTTTTCTAACTGCAGTGGATTACAAGAGGAAATGGAGTTGAAACCAAAGCAAGTATGCCTGTTTGCATGGACAGATCCAACCAAAACAAGAAAATTGACTTGGGGCTACTCCCAAAGTTTTGGTGAACATGACCTACTGAAGGTAAATCTCAGAAGGGGAGAAGTAAATACTTGAACTGGTCTAGGACTATAACAAGTCTAAAAATTTTCCAAGAGAAAGCATCTTTAGTAACTTCTCATCTCTGTCTTGTCCTGCAGGAAGTTCTTGAGTCTAATCTCAAGTAGCAAGATTTTAGGTATTTAGATTAACTAACTGCTGGATTTCAAACAGTCTTCAGCCTGTGTTTTCAACATTATTTTTGTGGATATCAAAGAAGAAAAATAGAATTTGAGCTCTAGAAGTATCTAAATAATACTATGGATGACTAATAGATCACTTTTCTAGCAGTGCTGCATTCAGCTTAAATAGTTACCTAAAGATGGAGAAAAACCCTTACTGGTTGTGAGTGTAGCCTTCTATGGGAAATGTTTGCATGGAGAAAAAACTGAGTTGCTCAGTGAGAGCTATTTTCGTGCTTGTAGCTCGCACTATTAAAATAGGCCAAGATCGGAACTGGGGGCAAAAGAGCAATGATCAAGTTGGAAAATGAGTGAAGGGCTGGGGGAAAACAACTAGAAGGAGAGGTAAATCTAGGATAAGACCGAGCAAGTATTTTGTTAAGGAATGGGGAAGCAAGCACTTACTGTATAGGCACTTTCTTGAGTCGGAATTTTTACATGTACTTTAAGATGGTTTCAATTTGCATTAAAACTGTTTTCCTTGTTATATCATTATGGTTACATTCATGACTGCTTTGGGCTTTTGAGGAGTGGATTTTAACTATCTCAGTTTTGACTCACAAATTAATAAACAAGAAATCTCTGCATTCGAAATGCAGAACTTTTTAAAATCATTAACCGTTTTTACTGCTTTGCGGCATGTGATTTAATTAATTCTACTCACATGACTTAATATTCGAGGTCATTTCTTTTGCTGTGAAGACTTTGTTCTCTAATCATTACCAGTGTTCTTCTCATCTGTAATTATTGCTGGAATGCCTACACTTCAAAAGGAAAAACAAACAACAACAACAACAGCAACAAAAACAAATAACAAAAAATACCCACCCTTCTTGCCAGTGCTTAGAATACAACACTGCACTAAATCAGTATGATAAAGTAAACTGAATCAACAAAAAATTATTATTTTGGTTCTGGTTTGCATGTGTGACAGTAAACTTGTTTATATATGTACAGCAATATTATTCCTGTAATATACCTATACATATATATATATTTTTTCCAATACAGGATGAATGTGGCCAATTTCCATATAATGCAAATACTCAGATACACTGGGTTTCTTTCCTGGATGGACGCCAACGAGTGCTGCTGTTCACAGACGATGTTGCATTAGTTTCCAAAGCATTACAAGCAGAAGAGATGGAGCAACCTGATCAAGAAATAAACTTGTCAATTCATAGTCTTGGACTTTCTCTTGTTAACAATGAAAATAAAAAAGAAATCTCTTATATAGGAATTACTAGGTACTGCATATAGAAGTCTAAAAATTCGTTTGGATAATCAAAATTTGACAGTCAATTGTAATTTTAGCAGTACAGTTGAATTCGTGGGAACATCTTTCCCATGAGATCAGTATAAGTGGGACCTCTTAAGCAAAATTAAGTTCTGCCTTTATTCCTATTGTGCAATTTGATTAGGATATAATTGCTCTATTTCTTAGCTTCTATAAAAAAGTAAGTAGTATTTTTTTCAAGCCTGGAAAATGAGGATTATATCTTTTCACATGGTTTGTTTGCATAAGAAAGGCTTAAGTACTTTTAAATTGTAACCTTCTTGTATGTCGTGCAGCTCTGGTGTTGTTTGGGAACAGAAACTGAAGCAGAAATGGAAACCATTTAATCAAAAACAAATAAACCTGTTGGAACAAGCCTATCAAAAATATCTTTGTAAGAGTGCTTTCCAAGCTCCAGGTTGGCATAAACTAGACAACAATACCGAGGTATGATTTGAGTTTCAGTATTTAAATGACTGCAGTACCTGAACAACAGTGAAAACAGACTTATGTGTTGCTAGTTAAGGATAGATGACCTATTAAGAGAAACACAATATGAACAGCAAACTTTGTTGGAATAGTTTTCATATTCTGTATGGAATATCTTGTTTTGAGGTAATACTGAGGCAATGTTGAACTATTTTCCATAGTTTTATTAGTAAGTGACAGATCATGTTTCGGGATCAGGTTAGAAACATCAACTGGGAACAGAGCTGCATGTAAACATCTCTAATTATACCAGTGTGAGATAACTCGTGAATTAGTTATTATGACACTTGGTACTTGAGGTACTTGATTTGAACAACTGAAGTTGCAATGTAACGTGCTTCTCAAACTAACTTGTGATTTTCTTTCCTTTCTGTGTGAATACTTGATGAGAGTTATTTCAGTAATTAATTATGTGTATTTCTTTACCCTAAAGCTTAATTAAATGATACATCACCTCTGTGTTCTTATTATTACCAGGTGAATTTTAGTAAAGTTCCAATGGAAATGCGTCTCCCAGTTAGATGTAGCATCCGACGTAGTTTCCTGTCAGGAATTCAGGTTGAATTCAAACAGTCACCTCACCAAAGAAGCTTACGAGCTCAACTATATTGGTTGCAGGTAACATCTTTCATCATGTTCTACATACTAAAAACTTGAGATTTTTATTTTATTAACTTATGTGCATGAAGAGGCATCTCCGAATCTTATGTATGTGGTTCTTTGCTCTCTGATGTCAGGGTAGTAAAAATGCTATGAATACTCATTCGTGGGAAAGTAGCGCATTTCATGATTTCATTTCGTATGGAAAAAATTAGACAAAAGTGTGGGTTACTGTAAAGCATGGTGCTATAATGAAAAACATATTTTTTGCTGTTTTTAGAAGAAGGAAAAAACAAGAACCTTTTTCAAAATGTATTGACCATAGATTGTGTATTATCATGTAACACCATGTTCTAGGTAGTGTACCTACAGATTCAAACCTCTTAGTATAGAAAAGCAATCTGTCTACTGTAGACAGTAGAAATCTAAATGCTCAGAACCAGTATCCAGTAATATATCAGTGTATCAGAGCTGAACAGTGAATTAAGGTGCGCTACTTTTCACTGTTGACTTTTTTCACTGAGTCAACGTATACCATCAGTTTCAGACCCTCTAAATGAATCTTTGAGCATGAAACTCTATAAGCATCCCTCAACCATCTGACCTTTTACAAGTAAACAAGTAACATCTTGAAATAATTTCAGCAAAATCTTTCTCGCTTTTTCTCCTTCCCCAAAATGTGAATGACATTCTTCTTGACCACAGTTTATTTAAAAAAATAAAAAAAATCTCAGGCCTTCTAAAACTGCAGTGGTTTTTGATTAAAATGGTCTTTGATTATTGTGTCATTAAAACATGGCTGTAATTATGCGATAATTTAGGTTGATAATCAGTTACCAGGATCGATGTTTCCTGTTGTGTTTCACCCGGTGGCCCCTCCCAAGTCAATTGCGTTGGATTCAGGTAAATAAAAGCCATTAATGATACCATCCTTATTCAATATTGAAGGTAGTAGCTTGGCAATTTTTTTTATATATACTTACATATATTTTTTTTTCAATTCAGAACCAAAACCATTCATTGACATCAGTGTCATCACTAGATTCAACGAATACAGCAAAGTTCTGCAATTCAAGTGAGTTTAGCAGTGTGTAGTAATACCTTAGAGATTTTAAACCTTTTTAGAAGTGAACCCTATTTTAAAGGTCAAATCGTCTTATCCAAACAACTCGTGACTTGAATTGAGTTTTAAATGTCTCTAGTGAAAAAGCATCATTCTAAAATAAACTTACTTTTAGAAAGTAAGGACTGGCCTGGTTAAGAAAACTCGTACAAAAGTTCTGAAGTAATTGGGATGATGCACCTTCTACTACAGCATCGGAGGTGTATGTCTGCCTGTTTGCTTTATAGTGCTGGTTTTTTTTGGTGCTCTAACAATAGACAGCTCATACAGTCTCTAATGTAGCTCAAGACTGTGTTTTACTGTGAAATGTATGTTGTGTACTTAATATGTCTGTGTCTTCATTTGAGTTCTTGCACTATGAAGTGAGATGAAAGTATACTGATGGTTACTAATGCAAGTTTTTCTGCCTAGCTTATACTGATAAAATGTTTGAGGATGTTGAATTTTAATAAAATAAATACTCAATAATACGCCTTCTGGAGAAAGGCAGTTGACTAAGAGGAATACATATGCTGTTAAAGTGATACCAATGGAGCATACAGAATTATAAATATAATAGGTAATTGGTGATGGTTAATATTTTTAAGGTAAATTTTGAAAGCATTAAGATATGAATAATCTACAGTAAAGCAACACACAGTTTCATGTGGCTGGCAAGCTCTCCTAACTATAAATATACAGTAAATACTGTAGACAGTATTACTATGCAATATTGCGTAGCGAAACTTATAAAAAACGTGTGGTATTCAAATGTGTACAAATACACACTGTTCCTATTTCTGTTTTAGATACTTCATGGTTCTTATTCAGGAAATGGCACTGAAAATTGATCAAGGCTTTTTAGGAGCACTTAATGAACTTTTCACTCCATCTACAGATCCAGAAGCTGAAAGGCAAAGGGTAATGTATGGGAGAAACCAATTTTTGGCACAATAGATCCTTATGGACCTACGTGATTTCTCTGAATATTTCAGTGAATATTGCATTTGAGAACAGCGAGTAAAGGGACTTTTAAAGATAATTCTTAGTGAAACGTGGAGATTTCTGTTGAACATTTGGGGTTGAGTATTTTAAATGGACAAGTTTGAGTAACTGATACTGCATTATGTATAACTATTTTGTTCTTGTAATGTTTCGTTAATTGTTTGACACAGTTGTTTGAGCTGTAGCTAGAAAGCGTTACAGGTGGTAGATGAAATAAGCGTAGGGTATAGTGGTCTTCTAACTGATTCATCTATGTGTTCACAGTGTCTTCTGCTTTTTGTCTTTAGGGAGCAGAAGACAGTGATTTTCATGGCTTTGACTTAAGTCTTTTATTCAGATAGTATTCAGAATAATCACATCTTGCATTTGACGCTAGTGTGCATAGGAGTCATTCTCACAAGCTTCTTTTTCTAAGAAATGTTACCTTCAGATGTACTGTCTAAAATTCTGATTTGGCAAGGAAATACAGAAAACGAAATAAACTCACAAAGTGTGTTATTTTACTAATATTTCTAAATTAATATGGAAATGGCACCTTTAGTGATTGAGGAATTGAAGGGCGTATCAGGTACTCTATAAAAAAACAAAACAAAACAACAACCCAAAAACTGAAAAGTCTTTCAGAAATTGTTTCTTCTCCCTCACCTCTCCATTTACACATTTGAAGAAGAGAGTTAGTGTAGTTACAATTTCTTATAAAAAAGTAGTTAGTCCATTCCCAGTTTTGGAGGTGCTGGCCCTTTAGTTGCTAGCGATTTTATTATATCTGGATATGAGTATGCGTTCTCCTGGTTTTTACACTCTCTCTCTCTCTCTCTCTATATATATATGTATAACATGTACATATTTGTATATTATTTGTGCTGTTAT
This sequence comes from Anser cygnoides, assembly GCF_040182565.1. Lineage (NCBI taxonomy): Eukaryota > Metazoa > Chordata > Aves > Anseriformes > Anatidae > Anser > Anser cygnoides. The sequence continues at coordinate 15,334,623 of NC_089883.1, forward strand.
GTATGTTGATGAAATAACCTTCTGTTCCATTTTCTTTTTTTCTGTATTAAAAGTCTAAATTAATTCAGCAAGACATAGATGCACTTAACACCGAACTAATGGAGTCTTCCTTAACAGACTTGTCAATGCTGAGCTTCTTTGAGCTTTTTCATATTTCTCCAATTAAGGTATGTAATAGAGATAATTTGAGTTAATAAAAGACTATAAATGACTTCTTAATTCCTCACCTTTTGGGTAATTGAGTTCTTCATACTGTCTTTGGAATTGGGATTTTTTTATGTTCTCTGGAACTTAATACCTCATTGGAAAACTTACTAGTAGTCTGAGTACAAACAGTACTTAACTGTTGCTTAGTGGGAGGAGTCAATGGAGATAACATTGAAAAAAGCTATATAAAATCTGAATATATTTAACAGACATGTTGTCTGTTAAATTTAGGAGGGGGCTGCTTTTTTTATTTGCTTCTATTATATTTGCACATGTAAACATAAAGTTATTTTTGTAGGGCAATTTGGCACTTCTCTATATGCAAATACATATAAATGCATTCATTATCAAAGCAATACCATTGTGAGTTCAAGCATGTTTATTCAAATTGTACATTTCCTCAAAGGGAATAAAATATACACTTGACACTGTTTCAGCATTGGTTTGTTTGTTTAACTGATTGTTTCTTTACAGTTGCATTTGAGCCTGTCTCTGGCTTCTGGTGGAGAAGCATCAGATAAGGGTCAAGAAATGATAGCCATCCATTCTCTGAATTTATTGTTAAAAAGTATTGGAGCTACTCTAACAGATGTGGATGATCTTATTTTCAAGTAAGCTAATAAAGATTTTTCAAATTATTTCAATATTTTGGAAAAAAAAAACCTAGAGTAAATGTTAATAAATAGGTCTGTGTTAAACTTTGCTGACTGACACTAGTATAAATGGGTAAAGCCTTTTAGGAACGGAGGGAAGATGTTGTTTGTGCTCCTTTTCCAGGGAATGTGGCTTCAGGATTACCTGAAGGAAAAAATAGACCATTTAAAAGGAAGGAAGTGAGGAAGTGTGTCGTTAAATAATGCACAATACTTGTCTTTCAGACTTGCTTTCTTTCAAATTAAATACCAGTTCTACAAGAGAGACCAACTGATGAAGAGAGTTGTTAGACATTATAGTGAACAAGTAAGTTTTAGTCAAGCCTTTGTGACAAATTTTGAGTAACTATATTATAGAATGAGGAAAATAGGAAAGAAAAGGTGAATAACTATAACGGCTACTAATTTTTTTTTAAAGTTTATGGTACTGAAGTAGGAATCTGATGGCACATGACTGAAATGTAAATACAAAATCCTCCTGAAAATTTATTTAAGAATTTTGATTTAATTGCTTTTGTATTCTGTCTACACATTTTTTCACAACAGTATTCTGTAGTTTATCTGTGGATACACTGTATCTTTTGCCTAAGCCAGTCTTGATTGTAGTAGAAACACTTGAGTGCTATAACACCCTGCTTGGGTAGTCAGTCAAAAAAGTTTACGAGCCTTGAATTCTAACATTGAACTGTGTAACAACCAATTAAGCTGTTCTTGTTTTTTTCATTTTTTGTTGATTTTTGTTGTTTTTGTTTTTATTTAGTTCCTGAAACAAATGTATGTTCTTGTACTTGGGTTAGATGTTCTTGGAAACCCATTTGGCTTAATCAGAGGCTTGTCTGAGGGAGTTGAAGCTTTCTTTTATGAGCCTTTCCAGGTATGACCTTATGATTATTCAAACATCTATGAATAGTAGGCTGATGGAATATACAAGTAGGATTGTAGATTTTTGTGTCACTGTACTCTCCGCTGTTAAGAAAGCAATATATTTTTTTTATGTTGACATTAGAGAAATGCCATATTCAAATGATTTCATTCTCGTCAGTTTAAAGGAATTGCTAGTGCTTTCTTGAAATAGTTTTCTTTTATTCATAATAAGTTTTGTTACCAGGGTGCTGTTCAAGGACCTGAAGAATTTGCTGAGGGCTTTGTAATTGGTGTTAGAAGTCTTCTTGGACACACAGTGGGTAAGTCGTAATGTATAGTGGGTAATATTTAATATAGTGGGTAAAATACTCTTTTAATAAAATAGGTTAACTCATGGATAACATTTGTTTTTCTTATTTGGGAAGGAAAGTTGTTTCTGAAAATATCTACATGGTAATTTTTTGACAAGAATTACAGACCATTCATGTCTAACTTACTTGAGAGCATCTAAATCTGTTTTGTAGAATTAGGAAGCAAACTGAGAAACTTGGTAAGTTTAACTGAATTTGTAACATGCTGTGGATGAAAAAAGAAATTATAATGGTCCCAAAATATCTGGAAAAGCCTGAGAAATGTACTGAGGACCAGTTCTTGTTACAGTTCATTTAGTTTTTTATTCAGCTATGTGTTGCAGCTATTACAAAAAGTCAGATGCCATCCAATATGATATGTAATATATACTGAGCTGATTCAAGAGTCACCTTTTACTAAGTTTATGAATTTCAGGCCAATTTCTTCTCATGATCAACATGGTAGTCAGTCTGTGTAAATTAGTAATACCTAAATTCAATACAAAATGAAATCTGTGAGCCTTGTGGTTTGTTGTGTGTTTTCTGCTATTAAATTTACTTTGTGATCTGTTCCATCAGGTGGTGCAGCGGGGGTGGTGTCTAGGATCACTGGCTCTGTTGGGAAAGGCTTAGCTGCCATTACTATGGATAAAGAATATCAGCAGAAACGGAGGGAGGAAATGGGTCGTCAGCCAAAAGACTTTGGTGACAGCCTGGCCAAAGGAGGAAAAGGCTTGTTGCGGGTATGAATTTGAAGTTGAGTGTATTATGTGCCAACATGTTGTAATTCTTGCATGTGAGATTGATTATGTCTTATTTGGCTTTATCAGTTCACAAGCTAAACAGAAAACAAAAACAGGAAGTCAGTTTATAGGAGACTCCGTATCCTCAATATCGTTTATCAGCGTTAGGGTTTGAGGTAATGTAGTTCTTTTGACCAGCACAGGGAATTGAGGATAGGGTCTAAAAATGGGAAAGTTTCCTTTTTTCCCCGTCTGCTATCATTTCCTTATGGATCTGAAGTAAAAAGGAAATGTTTTTCTTCCTGATATTGAACTGCATTATTAAGTTTTAAAATGAAGGATGACAAAATTGGTTGCCTAGTTAAACCATAGCATTCCTATTTCTAAGCAGGAACTTAATTATCTTCTTTGTTCTAGGGTGTTGTTGGGGGTGTGACAGGCATAATCACTAAACCTGTAGAAGGTAAGTGCTAAGGTTGCACTGCACTGTGTAAAGATTTCTTTCAATATTTTAGGATTTATTAATTTTAAGCAATATCAGTCTAAGTGTGGTGGTGGTAAAGCATAGGGTAAAGCATTTTCTAATTCAAATATAACCTTATGCAGTGTTTTACTCAGATACACTTCTAGCTGTTATTTGCTTACCACCTTTTCACTCTTTATATGAATTAGGGAATGATTGATTGTCTTTTTGATATATTTTGTAAGGCTTGCTGTAGTACCCAGTTTATTTTTTAAATAGAATAGAACAAAGATACTAAAAATGATTCTGCGATTCTTTGGAAAAAAATAGTAATTTTAAGAAGCACTAATTGAAAAAGCTTTGGATGTTATGACATGGGGACATGGGTTTAGTAATGGGACTCAGTAGGTCAGTTTGATGGTTGGACTCAGTCTTGAAGGTCTTTCCAACCTAAATGATTCTATGATTCTGTGACATTTTCTCCCTACAATATCGTACAATGTTCATGGCACATGTATATCAGATGTTGAGCTAGTAGATTCTGGATACTACAGAAATAATGAACAACTAAAATAATACGTTTATTGAAGATAACAGATGTCTTATCACTATAGTTTATTTTGAGGGGACTCCAGAGGCTGGGGAAATATTAATAAAAAAATTTTTGGTTTAGTGCCTGAGAGCAGTATGAATTTTGGTTAAGGCTGTCACTTCATCAGTATGATAGATGATGAAAAACACCCAAGAAAACAATACTTCATAGTTCACACCTAAGTGATTTAAATACTGTAAGTTAATTGTTGTGCTGTATTTCACTTGTGTTTTTTATGTTGTTGGTAGATAATATGAGGTGTAGTACTTAACTCACTGGTGGATGAAAACATGGGCTTTCTAAACACTCTTAGCTCTTCCATAGCTAAGTATTACCAGAAACATGGAGTTTTGAAGTAGAAATAATTAACTTCTGTTATGCACGTGCAATTTTGAGCCTTTGGATTATTTTATTGTTATTATTGACCTATAAAAACTGGTGATCCCCAGTCAGGGCTAAATGTGTGAGAAGAAGGATCTAGTTTGGCTGATGATTTGGGGTCAAAGGATTGTAACAAATGGGGTTGTGTCAGGCTGGCAACCAGATGCTATTGGGGTTCCCCAGGGCTCCATTTTAGGGCCAGTTCTCTTCAATGTTTCTGTAAGTGGTCTGGACACAGGACTTGAGTACATTTTAAGTAGGTTTGCAGATGACACTAAATTAAGAAGATTCTGTACGAGTGATGGGGCTACCGTGGATATATGTACCATCTGGAGGATGAGAGCTTGGAGAGCAGCCCCACAGAAAGGAATGTAGAGGTTTTGGTTCATGGTAAGTTGAATATGAGTCAACAGAGTGACCTGGCAGCCAAAAGGGCCAGTCATTTCCTGGGGTTCACCAAACACAGCATTTCTAACTGGTCAAGGGAAGTGATTGTCCCTCTACTCTCTGGGCTGGTGTGGCCTCACCTAGATTACCACATACAGTTTTGGCTGTCATAAGATTAGAAGAATGTAAAACTACTAGAGAGCATGCAAAGGAGGGCAGCAAAGATGGTTGAAGGTCTAGAGAGGAAGGCATATGAGGAGCAGCTGAGGTCACTTGGTTTGTTCTGCCCAGAGAAGAGGAGACTGAGGGAAGGTGTCATGGCGGCCTGCAGCTCCCTCATGAGGGGAGCGGAGGGGCAGGTGCTGATCTCTTCTCTTTGGTGACAGCAACAGGACCTGAGGGAAGGGCATGGAGCTGCGTCAGGGGAGGTTCAGGCTGGGTGTTAGGAAAAAGCTCTTCACTGAGAGGGTGGTCGAGCACTGGAACAAGCTCCCCAGGGAGTGGTTATGGCACCAAGCCGACAAGAGTTCAAAAATAGTTTGGACAATGCTCTTGAATAGATGGTTTGATTTTTGAGTGCTCCTGTGGAATGCGTGACTTCTTTGTAGAGCTTTTTAGTATGCAAACTATACATAATCAATTTCTACGGGCTGTTTTCAAGATAAAATGATTCTAATGCAGTTCAGAGTAGTAGTAGTTGAATTCTGTGGTTACTGGGTTCTGGCACATAATTAAAAATATCATTTTTTTTTTCCTGTTTCTTTTAAAGGGGCTAAAAAGGAAGGTGCAGCTGGATTCTTTAAAGGAATTGGAAAGGGGCTTGTAGGAGTGGTAGCCCGCCCAACAGGTGGCATTGTAGATATGGCAAGCAGTACCTTCCAGGGAATTCAAAGGTAAAACGTCAAGGGGAAATTTTGAAGAATTCTCCATATGTTATAAACTAGGTGCTGAAATGGTCCAGTAGTGACAGAAATTTGTTAAAGATGATTTGCAGTAGGATTATATAGGACTGAGAGTTACCTAGCAGCTGGTAATGAATGTATTTTATGATAATCTCTGGAAATTGTTGCTTCAGAATACATCTTGTAGTGTTACAGTTCACATAAACAGTAACTAGCCCATTTTATCCTTTCGCTACCATCCCTTATGAAAACATAATTAAAGGATCATGTTTAAACCTTACTTCTGAGGTAATTTATGTACTGCAGAATGCAAATGTTTAAATGTCATTTAAACTTACTGTAAAAAATCAACCATTGAAATTCCGGGAGAAAATTTGCCCGTTTGAAATTCAGTTAACAGTAACTGGTGAAACTCAAATATATAGTAATCTTATGAGAATATTGTTCCATTGTCTCTGGCAGGGTGGCAGAGTCAACAGAAGAAGTATCTAATCTTCGCCCTCCACGTCTCATTCACGAAGATGGCATTATCCGGCCGTATGACAGGGTGGAAGCTGAGGGTTATGATTTATTTGAGGTATGACTTACATTATAGTTTAAGTACTCTAATCTACAGGTTTCCTTAAAAGATTATAGAAATTAGGGAGAAAAAAAAGCTGCTCTGAAGGGAGATGGGATTAAGAATGCTTTGAAATATGTGGAAATATTAAGAAAAAATGCATTTGACACTCAGGTCAAATGTTTAGCTTGAAAAAAACAACCTAGTACCACTAAGTCTTCTTCATAAACTAAGCAACTCTTAAATAGGATGAATAGGGCTTGAATTAATTGGCATGTAATAGAATTACTGAAATTCCTGTGGTGTTTGGGTGGTACCAGCAGTTCAAAAAACTGCATGAGTTCTCATAATACCACCTTTTGGTATTTATTACGTTGTTCTTAGTGCTAACGTGTCATAGCTACAGGCATTATGTAAACGTATTAGCCTGCTTCCACATCTGGATGTGGATAACATATGGAGGTTGAGTAACTGCTGGTTTTAAGTCCTAAGTAATCAGAATCCAGTTGAATTGCATTTCAACTTTCACTTTCTTAAAAACTGAAAATCTTTATCTTTTGCTAAGAAGTTAAAGTAACATTACTTTCCTCATTAATGATTTTAAAACTAAAACTTGCATAATTGCTGCTTCCTTCTTGATGTTCATTTTTTAATCCTTATTTCCCAGTCTATTTCTAATATTTCTCTTCTTTTTCTTTCTCTCCTGGCTTACGCAGCAAGAACTGGAATAAAGGAGTAAACATTTTCCATGTTTCCTCTTGATTTCCTTTATGGTCTTTTATCTGCCTTAATTATTTAGATTAAGGGCATGATTGCATTTAACATGTCCTCTCCCCACCATTCATGTCTTTCCTGTGTAGCAGATAGTGTTTCATGTTGTCCAGGCTAGAAAACAAACAAAAAAAGAAACTTGAATATCTAAGGTAAGGTTAGATAAGTGAGAAAGATGAGAGAGAGGTTGTTTTTTCTCTTTTATATCTGTTTCATACTTACCTCGTTATGAATGTCAGATAATAAAGACTCTTGGGGAAAAAATCATGGTAGGGTAGATATTGAGTTCATTCATCTGTTAGCGTTCTCTTTCTCTTAAAACTAGGGCTGTGGATGAAGGGAGAGAGCGATGTTTCATACGTGCACTAAATTTACAGTAGTGATACGGAATAGAATTTTCTTCTGTGAAAACGTTTGCTTACATTTTCAAGATTATATGGAAATGTTGTTTCCAAAAGGACTCTAACAAAACTTTTCTTTTTATTTCTGTAATATGCCATAGCCCTGCCACTTAAACATTTAATGAACCCTTATGACTTCAAGTAAACACTACTCCTGCTTCTATTTGAAATTTTGTCAGTTAAAAAAAATTATATCCAGCTCAGTTGACTCTGCTTTCATTCACAGAATCTTAGGGCTTTTCTGTTTAACATACTTACATGTCAACTGTTAACAAGAATATGTACTATACTGCTAACATGAATTTATATTAAAACATATTTCTAATCAAGTGATGCCATAGATTTCATTTCTAACACAACACCTCAGAAATAACAAACTACACTGAACAAGTTGTCTTGGGAGCCAATTAATTGCTTATCGTACACAAATAAAACTTCAAGCAGACACATCTCTGCTAATGCCTTTCTAGAATTTGCTGTTCAATAGTGAGCTTTTTTTCATTTAAAGTAGTTTAAAAAATGTAGGAAAATTATTTTACCTATTTAAGTGAAATCCTCAGTGTCATATATTGAGCAAAACAAATTGCTTCATGTAATGAGAATTTTCTGTCTTTAACTTCTATTATTCTTAGGTCTTGCTTGGGATATTTTTCAGTAATGCTGCACTTCCTGGTTGGTTGCACTGTATTTTTTCCATCTATCAAAAAGGAAGATGTAGCACAATTAGCACTGCAAATTGGATATTATGCATTTCCTGCACATCTAATATTTGTATTTTTTTTTGGCATAAATTATATCAGTAATATAAATAGTTTCTTCTTTTCAGAAGTCAACTTTCTGAAAACAGCTTTTATTTTTAACCAATTTTGATTTTTATACTACAGCTTAGTGTTGGGAAGTTTTTGTTTTGTAATATAATTTCAAAACAAGATGGACAGTGTCTGACAGGAATAAGATAATTTACGAGAAGGATAGTTTATACACACTTGGAAATTTCATTGTCAGTAAGTCGATTTATAGATGCTAGTTCTGTATATTTTTGATTCCTGTTTTGACCTAATATTACATGTAGTTTGACCATAATTCCCACTCTCTAATCTCTCATATTAACAGTATGCCATCCCTCTTCCCCTGTAAAAGAAGCTGAAGAATAAAATTCATAATAAGAATTATTTAGAAATGGAGAATTTTAACATAAACCAGTCTGGATTCTTAATTCCTGTATTCTCTTGCATGCAAGGCTTCTGGATGCTTGCTGTCAGCCATACAAATACTGACCTAAAGATTATTTTCCTGCCTAAGCAGTTAAAATCATTCCAAATAACATTCTTACCACCCCTAAGTACTTCTGCGTTTTATCTTGATTGTGTATCATCTCTGATTTGGCCAGTGACTTCTGCCGTATTAAATTGAGTAATCAATTGAAACTCATCTCAGAAAGCTCTGCTTCTAGCCTGCTGCTTTAGCCATACTAATAGCTCAGCTCAGGTCCATTTACAGTTGGTCATTTCTATCAAATTAAAGGTGACTTTCCCTTGGTGATTAAAATGTTGTTTCAATATCCCTTCTTTTCCAACCACCTTGCTTTTATATGTTATACATCATTAAATTCATGACTTTTCCATGGGGAAAATGAACTAAACTTCTTCAAAGTGCTGTAATATTTTCATCAAAATAAAAGCTTCTTATAAAGATGCTTGAATTTTAACAATGTTCTCAGATCATGAAGTAATTTGCATCAAGTGCCCTAACCCCCTTTTTACAAAACACACTGCCATAGCACACTGAATTTGTATCAGGAGTATTGATGCAGCTCTGACAAATACTGCATTGCTTAGGCAGAGAGCTCCACGGAAATTCTTACTTTAATAAAGTATTATGTATAAAATTTAAAAGTACTAGCAGGATGGTTTCTGAAGTTACAAAACCAGACTTCATCACCAAAGCTTGGAGTTTAAATAGAGAAATAACCTTATGAATAAATTTCTATTTAAATACGTGGTTATTTCTCACTTCTTGCTTATCCAACAAAAAGATTCAGAATATGGGTTTCAACCTTTGAATTGCAGTCTTGATGGTGATATTTTTTGTATTTCTTTATTTGTATTTATTTATATACCTGCATCGGCTATGCTTTGGTTATAAAATGTGAGTTGATATTCTTTTATTGATATACTGCTGTCTTTCTGTGATTTGAAGAGATGCAAAGACTTTGAGATAAGCAGTCTTTTGTGGCATTTTTCCCTTTCATGTTTATTTTACAGCATCAGAAACTTATAAGATAGTCAGAAAGTGATATTTTTTCATAGAAGATGGGGACTCTATATTTTTGGTTGTTGGAAATTTCTGAATTAAAATGATTTTTAAAGTATCACATGCCTAGGGATCAAATCCAGGAAAACGTGCTGTTGATTTAATCTGTAGAACATGAATCCACCTTTGAGCTTAAAGGTGTTTTTTAGGTTCTGTTGCAATGTATGATGATGCTTTAAAACATTTGTTAAACCTGTAAATATACAAAAATAAAATGCAAATATAAGTAAATGTTGAAGCTTCTTTAATTGATTTTGTTGTAAGCTGGATTGACATCAGGTCCTTCCGTTTTGGTTACTTGATCTATATGGAGTTTTTAGCCTGCATGGTTGACCATAGACAGATAAATGTGGAATCAAGTCATAGATTCAGCTATGGAAATTAAGAAGGAAATGAATTTTTACAGGGAATAACTAAAAATATACTGATTTTATTTTCTCCTTCCTCCTTCATTTCAAGTATGTTCTCACGAGTTTGTCAGAAACAACTTGAGAGATTTACTTTTACACAGTGGCTGAATTCCTCAATAACAGAAGTAAACTGAAAACCAAAGGTCGTTTTTACTTTGAAGATCATTGGACTAGTTTTGGGGCCTCCAGTTACAGACAGTTGATGGGATACTGTAAACCTGATGATGTTCTAGAAAGTACTGTTCTTCAGTTAAATAGCATATACAGAATAAAAAATTAGAAAAATACTTAGTGAAAAATTGTTGAAGAGCCTAAAAATAGCTGGAAAGCACTTTATTGTTTTGTTTGGAAGCGTTTTTAAACCTCTGTTCATGGTTTATCATTTGTTATAGCTGACTAACAGAAAGCGAGGATGAGTAGCTTGATCTACACTTTCATATACCTTCCTTACATACTTGTGATATCGAATAAGCATGTCTTTTCAATGCTTTAGAAGCATGACCCTTGAGGTGTATTGAGTGTAACTTGGTTGTATATTTCTATAAGTCTGGGCCATGTGTTGTATTCGCAAAAGGTATTGCCACAGGATTTTCACTCTTGATTCAAGTCTGCAGCATAGGATATAGTAAATAAATAGGAATTACTAAACAATTAGCACAAAAAGAAAATTCAAGCTAGGTGAATAGCCTAATGGCACTGCAATGTCATGTTCTCCCTTTTGAGGGGACGGGAGCAGACCTTTCACTGACTCAACTTCAGGAGTGAGAACACTGATTAGCCTGCTTTTAAAGAACCAGTTCAACTAGGTGACATTTAAAAAGGCTTTTGAATTGAAAGCACCACTTTGACTTCTGTTTTTACGGTCTAAATGTTTTCATTTTCTGTTCCAGAAATTGCACATCAGAAAGCTGGAAAAAGAAACCTACCGATATCACTGTGCACTTCCAAGAGGCAGAAGGGCAAACCTTATTGTTACCAATAGGTATTTAGCTTTGAAGGCCTCCTAAGGGCTTCTCTTCATTTCAGCTTCATGATCAGGCATCTGGCTAGTCTAAAGCGGTAGCTATTGTCTGCATATTTACTTTCCTTATTGGTTCTCTTCATTTTATAATTTGTTTCCTTTATGGAAAATGTAAGATGACGATCAATGATGTTGATACAAGATGCTAGTTCAGGAAGCTATTTTAATTGACGCTGAGGTCAATGACCGTTTCATAATAGTGGAGGGAAATACTCCTTTTTCTGTTTCTGATGTTTCAAATTAGTTTGTGTTAAGTGTCTGTAGTCAAAACTATGTTTTTCTAATGCATGTGTACAGTCTTCTTAATTAAAGGATACTCTAAGTGAAGTCTTAGCTTTTCTTGTTCAAGTATGAACATAAATATTAAACCCATCAGGCAGTATTTAGAATGTAAGTTGTTACTAGTCTCGGATGCAGTTTGAGGACTCAAAACTTTGTAAATATGTTTAGATAACAAGAAGGTGCCCATAGTTTCTTCTCCGTATCCCAGATGTCACCAATTTCTGCCCCTTGCCTGCATGTATGAGGTGGTCTAACCCATAATGAGACTCTGAAAGACATTCCACTTAAATTTGTTTTATAACAACTAGCACACTTCATAATTCATGTTGCACCAGAACAGTGTTTTTAAGATAAGTACTTATGTCTTTTTATAATAGTTGGGTGGTTTAGTTTTTTGCAGCTTCAGCTAAATGTGCATTTCTGTTCTTATCCCAATTGGGATAAGGGCATGTTTAAAAGTTCTAGTTTAATTCCATTCAGAACTGCCCCTTGTTTTGAACCTAGTGTGACAGCTAACGTTGGAGTTTTGAAATGTTAGAGGGATTGCTAGTTAGCAAATGTAACATGTAATTAGGACTGCCAGATGATCCATTTCTACTTTGCACTTGTTTCAATATATAGTTAGTATTCAGTTTGCTGGCTGCCCTGAAACGGTAGAGGCTGGCATTGTGGAAGAGATTTGAATTAACTGATGACCCTGTAGTATCCAATTCTAGAAAAATGTTTGGATTTGGAGAGATGGGTGAGTTTTGACTTAACTTGCCCTGTGCATACCGTGTGATAACAGACCACTACGAGTCCTAAGGACAAAGTTATCATCTCAGTGTGTATATTAAAGAAATATTGTTCTACTGCTACTGAATTGGTAGTTTTGATCCACATAGAAAATGCCTTCTTGAGCATATTTCTGGATTTCATTTCATTTTCTAACAAAGTTCTAGTCCCATGGAGAAACTGTATTGACTTGTTTTTCTTCTGAACAGGAGAGTGATATATGTAAAGGAGGTTGAAATCTTAGGTCACTTAACTACAGAGTGGGATTACTTATTTGAAGACTTCGCATGCTGTCCCACCTATGAAGGAAGTGTTTTAAAAATAACTGTTTTGGTAAGAAAAGCTTTTTTTTTTTTTTTAAATTAATTTATTTCATTTAACACTACTTATTTAGTAATCCAAAGATGCTTAGAGTTTGCTTAAGGGTTCTAACTGCTGACGTTGGAGCTATGAGGTAGGAGTTGCTTTGTATTTTTTGGAACTATGGATGGGTTGGACAGAGACCATGCGGAAATCTAAACTGAAGTTGACATTCAAGCCATTTAAGTATCAGGTTCTGCATTCTTGTTTTATGAGTCACCTGAACTACATTTTTGTTCCCCTCTGCAACAGGATCAAAGGATGTTCCACAGGAAGGACAGTGTAGGTCATGAATGCGTAAAGGCAATTCAACTTCAGGATGAATCTACAGCAAAGGTATCTTCTTTCTTCTGTTTTCTTTCTCCTTATGATATTGTTAGTAGTTGTTGAAGCTCAGCACGTTTAAAAAAACAGTAACATTCACAGACTAGTTACAGAATAGTGTGCTATGTCTGGGGACTGTTTAATTTGTTGTTGAAAATGAGTTTGACCAGGAAAATGAGGTAAGATAGTCTGAAGCATTCAAGAGAGTAAATGCGATGACAAGTTAACGTTAAAGCTGGTATCGTCTTATGCTTTGTGTATTATAACTCATTAATAGAAAATAGTTCAAATAATTAATGAGCTAGGTTGAGTTCATTCTAGTCTCTAGGAGTCAACATACCTCTGAATTATGCCACCTCCTCATTATTTCAAGATGACTGAATTAACCCAGCAAGTGTACCTCTGTGTGAAATGAATGACAGACTCCTTCCCCCCTTCTCACTCTCTGCCCATTTTCTCCTGTTTATTTCCAAATGTTTGCTCATGTTGATGCTGGAGAGGTTGATTTTTGAGTGTTTTTGTTTTATGTATGGCTGGGTTTCCTAGCTAACTCACACAAGCTAAACTAACAGTTTACATAAATTCCACGGTACTTAAACAACAGAAAAATCTACCTGGGTAACTGTATATCTTGTAGTTCTGTGTCAGATTATAAGAGACAATGAATTCTTCCCAGTCCCCACAGTGGAGTAAAGTAATTCCACAGCATCTTGTAAGCACAGTGAAACAGTAGCTTGAGTAAATGGCAACTCAAAACTAGAATATGCCCAAATTCCTCCTATGAAATTGATCAAGCCATCTAAAAGCGCAGGCTAGACAGGGGACAAAAAAGTTGCTATCATTTGAAGGTACTTCTTTACATACTGGAACAGTGTATATTACTATTCCTTCACCATCTCCTGTCTGAAGAGTTTTTTTTAGGCTTCTCTTTTGGCATGTGTTCCAAATCATGCAGCTGGTTCGCTAGTGTAAATCCTTTCAACACAAACAAACAGCAACTACAAAAATGTAGGCAACACCAGAGAAATAAATTACTTTTTTGTTTCATTCTCTTTTAAAAATTTTTACTGTTTATTTACATATTTCTCTGCTGTTACACTGGCTTGTGTGTGTTAATAAATTTGTCTTCAAGTGGAACACTAGCGCTTACCTTTTGTGGATTTCAGTAGCATGAGTTCATTAGCATTACTCTTAATTTTACATCTCCTTTCTTTGCATAGATCCCACTTAGAAAACTCTCCTAATTTGACAGGAGGCCACAAAAAAGTGTGCTTCACAGATAATTATCATTTCTTTTAAGACTTCTGTGAAGCTCTTAGTGACAAAAACATGAAACAAATGTCTGCAAGATCAACTTAAGTTTATCTGTAGCTTCCTTGTTCTTTCTGTCCCCTATAAAAATAACACGGGTTTTGTTTGTTTGTTTTTTAGTCTTCTGAATCTTTCCCCAGTCTCCATGAGTTACCAGCAATCCATAAATGTTTGAAATGCTTCAAGTATACTCTGATGCATGTTGTCTGTCCACCCAGCTTAACTTACTCTTTCTTCTCATATTCATTGTTACATAAATCAGTTTGTCTTATTGAAATCAGGAGTAAAACTGCCCTCACAAGCATTTCCAACACTTAAGTTTTCTCTTAATGCCAGAGTTATTCAGGTAAAATGAGGCTGACCATCCAAACTACCCTAGTACTTGCGTAAATGCCTTGGGGGCGGGAGGGGGTGTGGCAGTGACATTAATTTTCTTTGACTGGAGGTATATCATAATGTTAATATTATGGATATGTCTTATGCATAACATAAGTTTAATGTTAGGTAGTTGTGAAACGAATTTTTCTAACTATTGGACCTGTTTTTTTGGGTTGTTGCACTGCTTTGTTCAGCTAAGTTGTTTCTAATTGTATCCTTATTATTTGCTTCTCTTCTAATGTATCCTTCAGTGGATTGCAACTATCTATCCAGTTTATTGTGAGCGCTTTTCATTGTAAACCTTGACAAAAGCATGGGCATTTATATCTTCCTTTCATTATCACGAATGATTCTGTTACATTTACAGATAATGATAATGAAAATCTGTTGGTTGGTTGGCCCGAACATAGTTCTTTTCATAGCCCTATCACATCAGACTGAAACTTTTTAGGTGTAGGCTCTCAGTATTTTATGTATTTTTAGAAGAGAAAATACTGTTAAATTTGATCTGATATGAACTTTTTTTTTCAAAATACCCTTGTTCTTTTGGTATTTAAATTTTCACTAGAAACAATGTATAATGAAAGGAACGGGATGAAACGTGCTAGTTAGGACATCTACTACATTGGGATGTATACTTGGTCAGTATATATCTATTTGAGAGGCCTTTGGTTCTATTTATATTTATTGATTCTACTATATTTATTTGAGATGCCTTTGATTCTATTTATTTGAGAGGCCTTGGAAATTAAGCAAAAAGAGAGGGAACACATCCTTTCGTTGGTGTTAACAAATATTACATATAATGCAAAATGGCTATTTAAATGTTAACTGGTATTTTACAGTGCTTTTATGTTAGTACAGGTTGTAGTTCCTGGTTTTTGGGCTAGTATAGTGCTGGACCTTTAAACGGCCTGACTTTGAAAGCCTTCAGAGTGTATAGTATTGGAAAAGGCACTTGCTTATCTATTTAAGATCGCAGCCCTTGCATTGTGGTGCTGCCTGAGGAAGGTTTATCTAGCTAAGTGTGAATAAAATCATTAATGCGGCTACTTGAAAAATCTGAGCAGATTGACAACATCACTGAAGCTTTTTCTGTGTTGAATATTATGTAGGTGAGTCAGAAGCTGTGTATTTAACTTAAGGCACATAAACTAGCCAGTGCATGTGTAGGTTTTGCTGTAGGTGGCAAACTTTAATCTTTGTACTTTCAATATATTGTTTTACAGAACATTTGTTCTGCCATTGTGGAAGCCCAGGCAACAAGAAAACAACAGAAGCTGGTGAAGCAAGCATCACTGCAGTTGAAGAAACCACAAACACTATCTTGATAATAACTGGATTTGTCGGGTTTGACCTTTGGTATGCAATCTTACGCCTAAAATTGATTAGAAGCAACATGAAAATATTTTACAGAAACTAAAGCTAAAGTATCTGAGGTCTTCCTTTGACATTAACAGCCATAAACACTTTCTTTTAAAAACCTGTGTGTCTTGCCAAAACTGTGGATTTAATTAACCTAAAATAAGCATCAAAGCCTAAAAATTACAACTTTAGCTAACGTTTTCCCACTCTAAAACTACCTTTTCTGCACTTTTTAATATCAGGATAAAATAGTTATATGATTTGCACTCTAAGGTTAAGGTTTAGAAATAGGTTGTAGTAATCGTGGTTCTAGCATTTTGCTAACTGAAGTGCTTATCTTAGTGACTGATTGAAACAAAAACTTCTATTTTTAAGAAAGTGTATACAATTTCGCTACTCTAAGTTGTTCTGTGTCTGTTTAGTATCCTAAAAATAGTGCACTGGAGTAACATAAAAATGACTAATGAATGAAATAGGTTGTTGTGTGGGGATGCTTACTTCGGAATGTTGTCATTTACACTGTAAATGAAAATCTGCACTTTAAAAATAGAAAATATTGTTTATCTGTCTTGAGCATATATATGATTTTGGTTATATCACTGTAGCTTAAAGACCTTCCCATGGAGGAACAGTACACTCTTGTACTGTGAGAATGTTGTGTGCCAAAATCTTAAATCAAAATAGTTTGCAATATTTTAGTGTATAGCTATTTCACTGGAAAAGTGCCATCTAATTAAGCTAAAATATGCTTCTGATGTATTATCTTCTGTTGCAGTTTTTCTTTCTGAAGACCCTTAAAATACAGTTTAATAAGATACTTAAGCATATTCAAAACATTCCCTGTATATACTATGGTATGAGTAATCCTACGAACTTAATTGAGACAAATTCTGTAACACAAGGCTTACGCACAAGTAACTGGGTCATGGACTATATGAGGAAATCAAATGGGTTTTAGTTCAGTGAACAATAAACTAGCAACACTTGCTGTCAGTCTTTGGCTCTCAAGTACAGAAAATGCTCTTACGTGTGCTTACTCTTACAAATTTGTTCGTTCCATCTTACTTCACTTGGAAACCATCAATGAATGATTTTTGTATTTTATTATTATTTCATTTTATACTAGATAATAATTACAGATATGAACTCAAAGTAAAACTGGCGATGTTCTTGCATAGATCTATTCTGTAAGTGTAGCTATCATGAGAGCTAGGCCTGGATTTTTGAACTTTGTCCATAGTTAAGGGCTGTTGGATTCTATACATTTGTTCTGAACTTGTACCTTTTCATTAGATATCTTTCGGAGAGCATCTGCAGCCGTGATTTTATTGCTCTTGTATGCATGTGGTTATTAATCCTGTTCAGTCCAAGGGGAATAAACGTGGTACAACCTTTGTCTGTAATATCACCTATGTTCTGGAAAGCTCTGCTTAAACATTGAGATTAGCAGCCTAGGTTGTATGTATTTCAAGCCTTGTGTTTAAAAAGTATATATATTGACAATAAATTTTTATATGCAATTATTTGTGGAATTGTTTTTAATGATGGTGCTTTTGAAATGCATTCTATTCTCTTGGTTTGCTGTGTCTCAGTGTCACAATATGGGGGAAAAAAAAGGAATATTAGTGTTCCTCATGAGCTATCTGCAGCCCTGTGCTTCCTTCAGTTTGGTGTCTGGCATTTAAGGGATGGTTCTGTATGTATTGTCTTTTAATCTTAGCTGAAAGTAGATTTCAATTCTGTGTATCTTTGTGTTTACGATGTGCCATTTTTGAGATGGAGAATTGAAGCTTAAAACAGTTCTGATGACATTTCTTGCTCTGGTCTTCTGCTTGCTTCAGTTATTTACTTGAGTTTTCAAGAGTAGATTCTTTTTCTCACTGTATTTCACTCTAGGTACAGTGAAATAGCTTTCTGTTTAAAGCAGTTTGAAGAAGCAGTAGGGTTTTAAAGAAGAACTTTTGATTTTGAAATGCTTTCCTTTGCATTTTGTGTTGCTAGCTGAGTTTGAAGTGGTAGATGTCACTAGGACTTCTAGCTGAGGTAATGAATGACCTTCTGTACCGCTTGGACCAAGCACTCTGGAGGACATGAGAGATCACTTGCTTCACAAGAAATTGCATTTCTTGTTTAAATAAAGATAGCTGTTTGGGTCTAGTATGTTTCCAATTCTTGTCCTGTGCTTTCCTCAGTCTTCTGTTTAACGCGTCCTTCCCCCTTTTGCTCTGTTGTTTTATCTAGCCTTTTGCATTGCTGTATTCTCTACAGCCCTTGTCAGTATCTAGGTTTTGTCTGATGATGTCAGTTTTTTTTTTGCCCTGTTCCCTTTCTGTCCTTTTTCTGAAACTTCCCATCTTGTTAAAGTGCTGGCTGAGGGAATTAGGGCTGAGGAGAGTCTCTTGATTCATATACCTAAGTATTTAAGCATAAGAACAGTGAATGAATTACATGTTGTTTGGGTGATCTGTAGGAATGAGGCATTGCTGGGGTAGAGAATCTTTAGTGATGAATTTTCAGCCAGCTGCTGTGGTGCCAAGTGAGTTTTCTCAAAGATGTAGGCGCACCCTTGCAGTGTTGCAACAAAGTGATTTCCCATCCCTTGTAAATGTTATGCTTTTATGAAGCTCTAGAGTTTCAGTGCTACTGAACACCAGTGGGCGAAACTGCTGAGATCTTTCTAGACCGTTCATTACAGTGAGCTCCTGGAAGTTTTTGCTGTCCCAAAAACCAAATTTCTACTAATTACAAGACATGGCATACTAGATAGCTAAAACAGAACTCCATGCACTTATGGCCTGGATCCCTGCTTTGCTTCAATTACTCTGCTTTTTGTATGACCATAGGTTTCTCTGGCTCTTCAAAAGCTTTTCTTTCCATGACTTGGATGGCTGTTTTGTCCTTGCAGCTGTTTTTTTCCGTCTCTTGCTTGAGATATAGCCTCCCTTATGCAACTATCTTGTTCCTTTCTGCCATGCAGTTCCCCTGCCCCCAGCATTCTCAGTCCTCCTAGGTGAAGATTAGCATGCACTTCTTCAATGGAGAGCTATCTCGATCTAGTAATCATTTTGAAGGGCAGTAGTAGAAACGGATATTAAAATCAAACAATCTTGTATGTTTTACTTATGGTCTTAGAACCATGTAACGCTTTCCAAAAAAAAAAAAAAATCCAAAAAACTATCGAGGAGGTTTCAGAGTAGATAAAAGGTATCCATGATTCTTCAGAGGGTGGTGCTGTGGATTTTTAGTTATTGATTTATTTATTTAAGGAAGTACTATTACTTTGTTTTCAATGAATTTCTGTCCAATCTGGAGATTGGTAAGTCTAGATTTTATTCAGACTTTCTCCTCTTAGAAGAACCCTATGTTGATGAATTATGCAGTCATTGTGATGTTTTTCTTTATAGAATTAGGGTAAGTCAGCCATTTAAAACTACTAAAGTGAACTTCAAAAACACCAAGCAAATTTAAAAAACAAAACCAAACCCCACCAACAATAAACAAAAGACCCCTCCCTGTATGACACTCTCTCTTAAAAACATTCAGGGTGTAGTCTCTTAGGGATACTTACAACCTGACTGGACATTGTCCTCGACAACCTGCTGTAGCTGACTGTGGTTGGACTCTGTTAAACCCAGAGATGTCTTCCAACCCCAGCTGTTCTGTGATTCTTTGCCAGTAAGAAATTTGAAATACCTTTAGAAAGGAGGGGAAAAAAACAAGTGAGAGGTTGTGTTTCCTGGGTTAACTTAAACTAAAACTGCCAAAACAATTCTACACTTTTCACTATCGATATTAACGATTTTCTCAGCCCTTGCAGTCTGGAAGAATGTTTGGTTTATTATGCACACTGAATAAAGAGTGTTTTATTAATAAGAGATTAAATATAGTCTCTTAAATTACTAATTGTGAAGTTGAGGGAGGGGATAAATCAAGAAATTCAGCTAAACAATCAAAAATTAAGTTTAAAGGAGAGAACTGAGTTGAGAAACTTTATTTGAAACTAGCTAGCTACCATTTATTTGACAAAATTGTTTTTTCAACAGCTCCTGAAGTCAAATTTACTCAAATCTGAGTGTGAAGACTTAACTTCAAATAGATGCCAGTGGACTGACTGCTTCAACAGAAATGATAATATAAGAAACAAGTGGAGGGATTTGAGAATCACTGTATACAACCTGAGATTCCATTTGAAAAATCAAACCTATAGTTTTTTTATTAAAATATCCTGGACAAAGGTATGCTTTTGAGAGGGAGGGCAGTTACCAATTAAGAATACGATGCTACACAGCACATGAAGTGCAGGTTGAAGAAAAAGATTTAGACATGCAGATGTAAGAGAAAATGTGTGTTCTGAATGCATGAATATTTTTCAGTTTACTGATGCTTCCTAATGCAAGTCCACACCCTGGATTGTGGATCTCATTTGCATAATCAGTAAGGATGTTGCAAATATGCAGATTTCTAGACTTCACAAATTGTTATCTCTGGGATTCAATTTACTTCTGTTTTGGAGTTTTCAAGATGTTTGTCATCAACTAAGCAACTAAGATGGTAGCTTATTCTATTCACCTCACTTAACTGGGTGAGAAAAGCCTAAGTGTGAAAGGAGATATAACTCTAAGGAGTTGACCTATCAAAAGGAAGTTGTAAATTCAAATCATTTGATTCATTACATTTTGTTTTCACTTTAACATTTCTCTACAGGTCAACAAGGATATTTCTGCTTATAAAATGATTTAATATAGTTTGTTACCTATTTTACAGTGTTTCAGAGTTTCTCTCCTGATCTAATCTTTAGTGTTCAGATTGCATTTGGGATGAGGGGAAGGAGGAACCCCATAATTTAGATGTGTTAGCTGGTAATTAAAGAAAGTGAAAGCAGGATGGTGGTAAATCCATAAAATGGCTAACTCTTCAAAGGCAGAATATTGGTAAAAGCTGTTTTGATGTACTGAAATCCTGCTACAAATTCCTTTTACATCAGTACTGAAAAATACCTCATCTAGTTATGAAGAGTAACTGTATTGAATTTTAGCAAGGAAGAAATTTCTGCTTGGATTTCAATCAGGGAGGCAGAGACATTCCCAGACATTTACTGGAGTCAGCAGATGGAAAACTGAAAATCCTCTTTACTGATAATATGACAGCAGTCAAGTTCCATTGTTCATCTTGTGTGTGCCCAGGGTGTTTGTAGCCTCTACTGTTTATCAAAGGTAAGCATAGTAAGGATGTATAATTCTGAAAAATACTTATCCAAAACAAAGACTTGGAAAATAGGAAAGGTGGTGATGTACTGTACAATGTGGCATACTTCTAGGCATTTGAAACTTCTCCATTAGGAATGAATAAATTCAGTATATATATTATATGTATATATATATATGTGTGTGTGAGAGTGTGTATATACGTATATATATAATAAAAGCTTTATAGGTAAAGCACTGAGCTGTGCAGGTTCTAGTCTCTGCTCTGATAAATATGGTCCTGAATGAATCTGTCCTTGATTTAGAAGATTTACAAGGACTGTGTTGTGCTTATAAAGCTTTCTGTTAGGTTTGTTTACCTCTGGCTGTGCTTTACATTTTCGTGCTGGAAATAAGTTTGCTGTTCATTTTTAAAGAGTTATGATATGGGATTAAAATGCTCTTAAGGAGTCCCAAAATACTGGTACATGATTCTATAGGATTATTGCAGATTATCAGTAAAAGCAAGACAGAAGATATCTTCAGTCAATAATTTACATGTAAGAAACCCAACTTTTGACATTTTCCTGTCTTGAAAGGAATATAATCGAAGAATAAGGTATAATGCAAGTATAGTATGACATTCTAACAAACTTGCGGGGGAGCATTTTTCTACAATTGCTCTTACATTAGAATGATAACATCAGTAGGCTTGTCAGTGGGGGACAGTCCTGAAGAAACAGATCTCTCTTAAATTTGAACCCCAGTCAGTTAACTTTGTTCTGTCCAATGCGAGACATTCTGCAGACTTTAAACAGAGCAAAACAACTTTGAGTAATTGATAACCAATGCTGATAAGCATCAAAACAGTAGACACGTTCTCCAAATTTTTGTGGGATGTTACAAATAAAATGTACTATAAAAACCTTTGCAATTAATTCTAAGTGGATTTAATTTGATACGCTGTAGTATAGCAGAAATTCATGTGAAATAGGTATGTGAAAATCCATAGACAATAAGTTCCTATGTTACAAATCAAGTACTACAGCGAATTGTTGTTTCAGTAGTTATCCACAAGGTGGGAGAATGGTCCTTCATATTTTACTGCTGTTGTCTTTTCTCTTTTCTGCCCACCCTCCTCCCACCTGGATACTGTAATGTTGAAATCACCTAGTTGATATGGTAAATGCAGAGCATGGAGCTATATGTCAGAGGCTGTCAGAAACTTTACCGACTGTAGATCCAAGCCTGAAGTTTTAGAAGTGTTGAAAATATAATGTAAAGCTCATTCAAATGTGAATTCTTACTTGTCCATAGAGTACTATAGGAATTGATGCCAATTTTCATGCGTAAAAATTTCTTTAATGTTTTAGAGTAAAACCTTCCCGTGTAGTTTTTAATTAAGTGCTCATTCTGCTAATGAGGCTGTTAAATTGCAGAAATTGATCTGAAGATGGCTGCATAACAGACTGTGATAAGGTATGTACTGCTTTTTTTGTGTGTTTTTAATAAATTCAGAGAGATATAAGGCAGCCCAAGAAGTCAAAACTGTTTAATGTGATTTTGTTTTCTTTTGCACTGTTCATATAAAGGTAAATCTAGTCTTCCTAAATAGAGGAGCTTGCTCTATGATATATCTATTTCAAATAGTGCTTAAAAACTACCTAAGACTGACTAATACTTGCCAACAAAGTGGAAAATGAAAAAGTAAGTAATGTTATTCTGTGTTTGGGTCATGATTGCCACTTCTTACTGTACAGATTACCACTATGAGCTACTTTAGTCTTCACTCAACTTCTGTAGTTCAGATGTAGGAGCCATTCTTATACTTGAGCTTCCAGGAGAGTGCAGAACAGCATTTAGGTTCCTCTACAGCATGCAAGAATTGAAGATCTATTAGTGTATTTGCTTTTTTTGTGTATGTTTTGTTGGTTGCAAGTGTCCTTTTCTTTGTCTGCTTTTTTTCCTTCCTCTTCCTGCTTTGTAGAGATTATCTTGCCTCTACTACAGAACAAGATACCTAAAACACAAAGTAGGTAAGGCTATCTAAATGTTTAAAAATAGTAGCTATGTCATATATTTCTACTGGTGAAAAAATGTGTATTTGAGAGAAAAAGTTGCTGTGAGTGCTTATGCATGAAAGACAAACTATGCTGTAAGTAAACAGGGAAGTAAACATTTTAAAACATTATTTCTAATGTTATCAGGCATAGTGTCCTATGTTTCTGAGGCTGATCAGTTCCTCCTTGTCATCCCTCACAACATCCCTCACAATTTTCTAACCCTGTAGTATCTAGGGCTTGCAGGCAGCTACTTTCTGTTGCAGGCAGGAGCTGAGAACTGAGAAGAAAGGTAAGACAGAGAAGGTGCTTGCTTACTGCCAGCACATGCAGTAAGATTGCTGCCTTACTACCATTATAGTCTTTGCCCAGCTATTCTGATCCTTTCCACGAGAAGACAAGAATTTGTAACGTTTTGTGTCCAATCTAGTGTATCCTGCGTAGCTAACAAGTAACACATGATTTTATTTTATTTTTTCCTAGCACAGCCTTTTTAGTCTAGGAGGTCTGTTAGACATTGTATCCTGGGCTCTCATCTTCCCTTTTCTAACCTTCTTTGGGGGAAACTTCATGGCTTCTATAGGTTTGAAGGGCAGACTGAGCTGGCTGTGTTGGCAGTGGCGTACTTCACATATGCTGAGTAACAAATTTTGGATGGCCTCCCATTTCTTCCTGGTCATTCATGTGTCACCTACCTGACTCATCTAGAGGCTTTTGGAGTAATTAGATGTTTGTAATGGACGAAGACAGTAGCGAAGAAAAAAAAAAGTAGAAACCTCAATAGGTCAGGAGCTTCTGAAAGCCTCTTTTTGAGAGACAGAAATAACTGCTTTAGAAAAATAGTATATGGAAGTGCCCACAGGCCTGGTAACATGATGTTCTTTTTTCTGAGCACCTCTTTTTCAGAGCTAACCGTCCATTTGTCTCTGCCCTCCACCTGTGTTATGGGACCCTCCCTTATGTAAGGATTTAGGCTATATAGTAGACCCAGGAAATGCATAACATAGTTGAAAGCACATTGAGAGCCATGCTTACAAATAATAAACATTAAACAATATGGCTAAAGTGGTATTAAAACCACTGAAGCAAGCAACCTGACCAGTGCTGGCAAGGAGGTACTGATATTAATCGTGGGTCTGTTTACTGTTTGTATCGGTCCTTCTGTGGACTGTGATGCTTGGAACAAGCCATAGTTTGGCAATATAAGGCATTTAGAATCAGTATTGGTTTCTAGAGTTAAAATGCAGTCTAAGCCACTCATTCCTGTTAATGCCACATCCTCAGTTGAGTAAAGCCCATTGCTGGTGGAACCAAACACGAAATCAGATGAGGAAACTCCAGTGGTCTAAGCAACACCAGCAACACGTGTCGGTGGTAGGGCTGAGCAGTCAGAATGAGTAGTGATGTTACTGCCAGTGATTTGTATCACAATCAGAGACTTGACCTGTGTAACTCTTTTTTTCTTTACTTTTCTGTTGTGTCATGATGTGACATTTGTGTAATTTCATGTTGTGTCATGTACATCAGAATGAGAACATGTAGTTTTTAAAGGTAATTTCTGTTCTTAAGCACAAGGTGTACACCATTTACCAATCCTTCTACATCTTTTGAGGAAACTATTCAATTATCCATCTAATATGGCATTTAGATTACTGTGATACAATAGTTAAGTCAACAACACATGAACAACCTCCATCCTTTATTTTAATTGCTTACAGCAATCAGCGCAGCTATGCACCAGATATGCTTTTGGCTCAAGAAAATAGAAGGCAGTCTTACATTTCTCATCTTGGCAAGAGTTGCACCAAATTCATACAGTATAGCATTGTGTATCCAGTAAATATTAGTATGCTTGACACAGACGATATTCAATTGATCAGAGGACAGCTGTGTAAGATTTTTGTGCAATAGCTTTTCTTCAGCTTCTTGTAACCTGTAGGGAACATGGATGTTAATAGTTCAAATACAGACTGAGTGTAAATACAAATAAGCAGTATGATTTAATGTTGGGAAGAAACTAAAGTGGTGCCAGTCGTCTTAACCTTGAGCTCAAACGTACAGTAGAAGGTTGGAAAATATGCATGTTAAATACTGCTCTCAGTCTATATATTAAATACTGTGATATAAACACCTAAATACAATCAAAAAATTATGCAGAGTGGATTACGTTTAGTGAGGGCATATTCCACTAGCCCTGTGCTGGAATAATTTTGTGCCAGGTTACTACCTGGCAGTTAGTTAGTTGAGGTTAGTACCTCAGCTGAGTTACCTAAGGAGGGGAAGAGTAGGGAAAGGAAGGGCTTAGTTCTTCCCTCTGGATGATGACAAGCTGTTAAGTTGGCTCAGCTTCGTCCTGAAAGTTAGCAGTACTGAAAAACTAGTTGAAATTTTTCCATGGAAATTGCACTCTGAAATGTGGATTACAGTGTGGTCTGATATGAGGTGGGGCAGTGATGGTCATTTAAAGGTATCTTCACCACTTTATAAGCAATACTGTAGCCACTGATAAAAATAATTTAAAATTTCCCTTCGCAGCAGGTTCACGGAGGCATTCTTCACTGAGAAAGGATGAACTAGGGACTGCAGTACTAGTTTGGGACTACTGTTCAGTTACTAATGCTGCTTCAGACTTGAGGTGTGACTTGCAGCAGAATTTTTTAGGTGATTTTTAAAGCCTCACCCTTAAAGACTTCAGTTTTTCATCAGGCAAATATGATTACAGTGCTTCTTGTAACTACTCATATTTGTTGTTTAAAATTGTCAAGTAATCAAATACAGTTATCTAAATACTGTTAACTGAAGTTATATTTCTGTTCAAGTGATTTTTTTTGCATTGACAGTGCAGGTGTGCTTGTAAAAAAAAAAAGATAGTTGGAGGTCTTTTGTTTTATAAATATCAGAAAATATTAATCCCTGTTACACAATTTAATTTTAGCTGATGCTCATAAACTAAATCATGCCAAATAGATTCTTTTATTGTATCTTGCCTTTCACTCATCTAACAAATACTTGGAGGCTTTCTGTGGGACAACGGAAGATGCAGTAATAGTTGTTGAACAAAATATTAGTCAAAGTATATGGATTCACAGAAATCTTTGTTCTGCTGGATTATGTCAAATTAGAGTTAGTTATTTTTAACAAGAAATGGATTTGAAGACAGACTGATGCTTTGCTATCCAGATCTCCTACCTGTTGCTCAATGAAATCTGGTTCCCTGTCTTAGCAGCACAAAAATCTTGGAAATGCTTTTGAGACTTGAGTATGTCCAATCCTATTGGAAACAAATGTCTAAAACTTAAGAATTTCTTGCAAAATGGAATGAATATACTGAGCCAAGATTCTGAGTGAACAAACAAGTGCACTGGTTTTTAAGCCTTCTAAACAATAGTATCCGAAAGTGTTTAAGAAAGAGTATGATATTACAATATTTTTATTAATAAGGAAAGCAACCCTTTATAAATAGAATATTTTGTCAATGGGGGAGAGAGCAAATTTATTGAAAGCCTAAATATGTTGGCACATACTGACTTGAGGGAAAGTAGCTAGGATTCAGTTAAAAATTGAAGTCAAAACAAGAGAGACTTCTCTCTCCTTCTCCTGTTGCTTTAGGGACAAGAATAGTAACGTGGTAGGTGAAGCATTGGTCTTCCACAATCCAGTGTGTTGATGGAACTCTTTTGTTGCATCACAAAACCTTCAAAATTTAGTGTTTTTTGTCCAAGTGTGTGACAGAGAAAAAGTGAAAAAGGTAATAGTGGAACAGGAAATCAGATTTTCTCCTAGCTGTGAATCTAAGCTGTACTTTAGACACAACTTGGTCCTGCTATGTCGTCATATTAAGCCGGAGGGGCAAAAAGAAAAACAAACAAAAAGCCCACTACTGACTACATCTGTCATCTTGTGATATTGTGAATGAAGAAGACAAGACAATGCTGACTCATCTCAAGATATCAGCATTCTAGAGAGGTTAGAGCTATATTTCTCCTGTGTGGGTGTTTCAGCATTTGAATTGGCCATCTGTAGGGAGAGTAAACTGCTTAAACTTTTTCTTCTTTGAGATATTTCTATAACAGTCTGAGAACCAAACCAGAGTTCTAATCTATAGAGGAAATTCAGATGTTCAGCCACTCCATTTTACAAAAGATACGATGCTTATCTGGAAAATTTTCTTAATAACCTGAGAAGTATTGTAAATAAAAGCAGTGAATATTTTTAATTATATTTCAATCCAGAAGTGCTTACTCTGTGTGTTCAGAAGTCTGCATTGAGTTAGTTAAAATCAGCTCTGAGATAAAAGGTAAATCCAATGAATTTCCACAAAGCATTAAAAAAAAAAAAGCCTTAAACATAGCAAAAAGAATTAGCTGATCTGTGAGTTGTGCTTGTTTCTGGCTCATGATACCCATAATCAGATTGCACTTGCTGAAATTCACTATGGCATTTTTTTCATATATATTATTACCAGAAAATTGCCTTTTTCTGATTAGGCATAGATTTTCCAAGACTATTATTTGTAGTCAGAGATAAAGCCTACGGCATTTGTCTGGTGCAGGGTCTCTACAGATACATGTTCATTAGTGAGTCATTGTGAAGTTTACAAGTTCAATAGCTTGGGCAGCTGCTGGTTGACTTAAGTTCAAAAGTTTTCATGAAAGATCCTCAATTACAGACCTTTCTGCTTTTGACAGTTCAGTATCTATCTCAATTGTCTCTTTCTTTCCAAAGAGACAGTGATTTAAGATTCACCCTAAATGTAAAATAAATGATCGATGGCAGCTGACAGGTGCCATTGTTTGTTTGTCCAAACTGGTAGATGAGCAGCCAGGTCTGAACAATTAGTCCTTGGTTCAGTTTTTGTGTGGGCTGAAGCTAATTTTGTACACAGTGGTTATTTTTCTTGTTGACCACGTAGAAAGGTGTATTTTCTATAGTTTAGAGTCTAGGAAGGAAAGCTGTGATAAAAGGTCATAACTACCTTGCAAGAAACTAAAACTTTCTCTCTCAAAATGAGCATGTGGAGAGGCAGATATGGTTAATGATACGCGATGATAAAATTACTTTAAAAACAAATGTTCCGTGTTGTGGTGTTACATTCCTACACACCAGATCATCGTATTCTTCTTGTCTTCTATTTTAAACCACAGTGTCTTGGCTGTGGCTTATTTAATGAAATCCAGAAACATTGAGAAAGCACATAGTTGTCTTTCCTTATGGTCTATCCTTTTTTGAAAATGTAAGTACCAGAGAGAAGCAACTGCTTAGTAGTTATTTTTGCCGTGGTGATTCTGATGAGAAAATGCAAACCTTAGTATGTAAATTCTATGTAATGGAAGAACACAACTAAGTGAGGAACAGACACACAGTTTTACATAAATTGGCAAATTATTGAGATCAGGTGTTCTCTAAGTTTTCTAAAATATGGGTTTTGAAGTCGATAGAACTAAGGTCTGTGCTAATACCTGTAAACTTCCATTCTTCATCTGAAAAGTATGTTCACTGCTTGTTCCTTAAGCCTTTAATTTCTGTCTTTTTACATTATGTGTGCTGTTGGCCTTGCAATTTTGAATTTCATCTAACTTTTTTCTGCCTCTTTCTGCATTAAAATCATCAAGAGCATTAATACCAATATAATATGACCTGAAACAAACAGAAAATTGCCTAGCATGAAGAAGAAAGTGATGCATAAAGGGTGTGTGTAATCTATGTCTTTTCCATGGAAAAACGTTTTTTACAGATTGTAATGAAACATTGAGACTGTTCCTCAATGTTGTTTACAGTAGCCCCATTTTAGGTGCTTCTCTCTCATTTTTCTCCTGTTTCTCTGCTGCTAGATAAATTTTGTCTGCTATTGGTTCTTCTGGAAAAAGATGATGTAGAGCTGCCAGTATTATTTCTATGAGAATGCCTAGAGATTTGGTAAAAGACCTGTACTGTTGTGATAACATGGCATTTCCTGGGCTATTTTCTAAATACCTAGTTGAAACCCTAAAGACTTGTGACTATCAGAGGATGTTAATACTTGGCTTAATGATTGTGTAGCTTTGGTGTGTCAGTCAAATAATGATTTTGTAAAGTTAAAATTTTCAATTTTCTTTCTCTTCAGTTGATTTCTATCATTGTTTAGCATGGTGGCTGAAGTCACACAATGACTAAATGCAGTTGTTGTGGTTTACCCTGGCAGGCAGTGAAGCACCACATAACTGTTCCCACCACCAGTGGGATGGAGGAGAGAATCAAAAGGGGGAAAAAAATAATAATAAAAAAAAAGGTAAAAACTAGTGTGTTGAGATAAAGACAGTTTAATAGGACAGAAAAAGATGGGAAAAGAACAAGAATGATAACAATCATGAGAAAAGAATACACAAAGTAGGTGATGCACAACGCAATTGCTCACCACCTGCTGACTGATGTCCAGCCCATCCCTTAGCAGTGCCAACTCCCCCCGTTGTATTGCAGAGCAGGATGCTGCATGCCATGGGCCACCCCTTTGGGCAGCCTGGGTCAGCTGTCCTGGTTCTGTCCCCTCCTGGCTGCTGGGGCACCCCCAGGCCCTCTCTGGCAGGGCAGAATGAGGAGCAGGGAGCGTGGAAAACACGTACAAGCATTGACAATTGGTTGAGAGGAATCTTGCTTTCTTGTGGTGAGACCCATGTATGTCCATTGCATTAATGAATGCTGCAGGAAGCATTTGTCATCAGAAATACTGTGCTGACCTGGGCAAAGGCTGCCAGCCCCAGCTAGCTTTGTGATGATTCTTTTGTAGGTCCTTCAGTGGGTGGAACAATTTCATGCATTGTTATGTGACACTTGTGAAATTTCAAGTGTATATGCGTGCACGCTTTGATTAAATCAAAGTGAGTGGTCATGTAACACCTGAAAAAGGCCCAACAAAAGGGTTTTTGTGTATCTGCCTGGGAAGTTTCTATATCTGTATGCGTTTTTTTTTTTTTTTTTTAAGTTCAATTTGCTGGTCATCAAGTCCCTATAGTTTGTGACCTTTTCTAAAGAATACCTGTTTCATAACAAGTATCCACTTTAAAATGCACAAAATCTTTTCTTGTCAGAACATCTTTGTCAGTGAGGATTCAAGTAAGGGTGTTTAAATAAAGAGTAGGTACATAGTTGTATTGCCCACGTTCTGGTTAGCTAAATGTTGGATTGAAAGACAGCAGGTAAGCAGGAAAACTAATAGTCGTTTTCTCAATACAACCTATCTGTGACACTCCCACCCACCTTTTTTTTTTTTTTAAGTGGAAACAGTAAACATTCCCCTCGTAATCCAAGTTAATTAATCCCTTGAAAATATTTAGGACTACTGTATTATTGGTGTACTCTAATTACACTCATTGCCATTCTGCATTTCTTTTCTTGGCAAGTACAAAATAGAATATGTTCCAGTGTCTTTCTGAGACCTGCTTTATTACTGCTTATTAGCACAGTAAATAATCTCTGCAAATTAATGTCCAGTATTAATGCCAGAGAGAGGGACGCTCAGTAGATTTCAAGCTGAGGAACACCACTAAGCTTCTTATACAAATTTAACTTTATGGAAAAGGCTGCTTTTTTGTTGACTACTATTTCTTTTCTCTCTACTTTTTCTTTTTTTAACTTCAGCGAATTTATAACAGTTTTCTGTTCTAGAGTTGTTTATCTGGATAAAATGTCTAATAGATCCTCTTATTCAAACCACACAGCATCCTTAATTCATCCTTCATTGTGCCACAGCAGAATCAATACATCTCATGCAGCTCACTTGCTGAAAATTTTTATATGCTGTGTGCTTTACGCAGACCTTTTGAGGGGAATGGCTTATATTGAGATAGCTACAGTAAAATCCTGTATCCCTTTCTATTCTGTGGGTATGGTACAGTTGGTTGATAAATGGAATTTGGGCAAAGCCCTGTGTAGCTGGTTAAGAAATAGTTGTGGGTCATTTTACCTAAAGAGATGTGAAATTAGCCGTATTTCTAAAGGTCCACAGTTGGGCTAGGTATAAGCAGCAATACGACAAGCTTTATTAAGGGAGACAGTGTTCTGACAGAACGATCTGTTTGTAGAAATCTTCCAAGCTGGTTCTTGTGCTAGTTTCAGGAGAGGAGCTGGCAATGAGGTGCTATTTACAAGGACTGGGGATTTAGTTCTTTTTTCCCTTTTTTAGTCTTTCCTTTTTCCCCCAAAGTTCTTGTTTATTTCATGAAGCCCAATTAGTAGATTGTAACAATTTGATCTCAGTGAAATGAATAGTTGATTTTATAGTGAATCTGTGAAAGCAGGATTACATACTGAAAGGCCTTGTATGAATATGAGCTTTTGAAAACCCACAAAGAAAAACTTCCCTATTGCAAGAGCCAATTCTGCAAAAATGGCTTATACCATTCTTTGTTACAGTGACAGCAGCTGAATTTTGTTTTAATAGGAGTACTGCACTGGTTTGCAGATTTCGTTATTAAGAACGGAGGTGAATGTTAAAAACACTTTCTTTTGGGGATAATTATTTCTGGTGATCAAGATACACTAGCAGTTTAAGGGGAAGGAAAAAAATATATGTTTCTAGGTGCAAAAGCAAGTTTTGCATGTACACCAAGCCCATCAGAGCAGTGAAACTGCACCGGGTTAGGTATCAGTTTACACTCATCCCCCTGCAAATCATTGCAATTCACCTCAGAAAAATGACTGAAGTGTTAAACTAATTAGTAAAGCAAATACACTACTTATATTTCATAAAAGGTTTCAGTATTAGCTGCTGCTTAAAATCTGTTTCAGCATGAACTTTTGAATTTCCCAATATATCGTAGCTGAGAAAAGCAAATGGTCAGACTTTTCACTGGTTTTGAGTACCTCCGAATTGCTTGCATAGGAGACATTAAAATGCTTGTTTTTGAGTTTGTGACGTGTTCCACCCAACATGCTTACAGGTTGATGTAAAAAATAGTCTTTTTTTTTTTTTGGATAAAAGTGAATAGGGGTACTACAGTTGCAATGCAGTTTCCAGCATGATCTCATTAATTATGAAGGGATGCATAGCCATATGCTGAGTGGCTGACTAAGCTTGAACATCTCCCAGTGCTGCTGAAGCCCTTGAAGGTTGTTGAACTAAATGCAAACTCATTTTTTTTCGCCATGCTGTCCCGTGGCATTTGAGCTACCACAAGCCCACAATCTGAAAGAGCACTACCAGTGTTGCACCCTTCCACTCTATCCTCAATCCAAGTCACGCATAAGGTTTAAACTGGAATTTGACTGCTTTAGTATAGTTGAGGCCTTTCAGAATCTGAATTTCAAAGTTCATAGCAGTTTTAGTATCAGTAATGGGTAAGTATGAGTTGGGTCAGCATTTGCTTTGTACTTGATGTAATGGCAAAGAATCATTTTTCATTAGTCCTTACAGGCTGCTTTTGCTGCACATTTTTTCTGATTCCCATTCATAGACAGTGTTTGCCACTTCCCTACTTCCTACTGTCCATCCTTCCTTCCCATCCTCCTTGGACATTGCTTCATTTGCAATTGCATTGGTGTTCACAAGCTATCTTGCTTGTTGTCAGAGGCATTAAAACAGTAAAAACAAACAATGCAACATTATATTTCTGAATTGATAAGTACTTGATGATTACTAAATGTGCCTGTAACCCCTATGCCAAAGGCCTGAGATAACACTGATTGCATCAATAAGTAGTTGCCCTGCTGCAGATGCTAGCTGTGTTTTCTCACATTATTTGATTGGTTGTGGCAACATCATGTTTTCGTGGCTATGCTTGTGAACAAAGTAATAAATGCTTAAGAAAAAAAAACCACAACTTGATAACCTGGGCCAACTTTCTTATCTGATGTTTATTCTTTTTTTAGAAGAAGAGGCTGTCAGTAAAGTACTTACATACTTTAGGAGATAATGACAGCAGGCATTCGAAAGCGTATCTCTACACACACATAAAATTGCATTTGGCACTGTGAAAGTTCATAATATGTTATACCTTTTATGTCAAAGAATTAGAGACTTTTACCTTTGAACTTTTTGCTTTGGAGAGGAAGGAAAAAACACAACTCATGATGTACAAGTTATTTGTATGGTAGACTTGTGAATCCCTTTGTTATTTGATGTGACTACTGCGTAAGGGCTTCACTGTAAAACTGATCCATTCTTGTACAAGTTGAGAAGAATATACATCAGTATAAATATTAACAAGACAACTTGTAATTGCAATTGAATTGTTAGATTTTTAGCATAAGCATTACTTACCTGTGGTGATTTAGTCTCTTACCTATGAATTCATATTGCAGTTTCTTGAGAAGCTATTTCTGCGTACGTAGAATTAATGCATATAGTGAAGGTGTTAAGCAGTGTCAGAGCAGTGCTGTGATCCCAATGACGTTAGCCATGTTGACTTGGCAGTGTGGTCGTAATTCATGTTTGGCCATCTACTGAAAGAGCAAGGCTTTGTTTGTGGTCAGCAGCAAATCGCTCAGGTGACTGTAGTAGTTACTGTCACCAGTTGTCCTCTCTGCTCCTTTTCTGCTTGTCACCATGCATGCCAAAAAAGGCTGCTGAAAATAGTGTAAAGGCTTTTACCTTCTCTGTTTACAAGCTATTTTATTCATAAGGGTTAATAGTAATATTACAGATGCTGAGTATCGCATAAATTGATGAGCTGTTTTCAGCTGTCCTGTTCGTGCTATGGTTGAGATACTAGTGAGAAGGCAAGTAAATTGGCGATTTATTTTCCAGGTCTAGGGAGGAGGTATTGGTGAGCACTACTTCACCAAATGAGAATTGATTTTCTTACTGTTGCCATGATAGGAACTTCTGCCAGAACTACTGTTTTAGGCAGCACACCTTAATCTGCTGAAATGGAAGTCATTATCTGGTAAGTATCCTGATTAGTGTACATCTTATGTGTAACCATCTGTAGTAATCAAGAACAAGAAACAACCGTCCCCTACCAAAAGGCATTGAAGGGATTGACTTATTTCCAGTATAATATCTTGTAAATTAGGTGATGCAAAATTTTAAGTACAACTCCTTGGAGAGGGCATCTATGAGAATAACCTTGTAAACATGAATATTACAAATGTGAGAGCAAATACATTATTGTGGTAGAGAGCTGATGATCTATTTGTGGTTTTACTGTGAATAAATGACACCATCTTATGTACGAGGCAACACCAAGATTAAATAAACCTTAACTATCTACATAATGGCTTAGTATCTTGTATGCATGCACTCTCAATTACTGCTGAGAGGAGTTACGTGAAAAATCAAGAAAGACTGGAAAAAAATAGTTGTCCTGGTGTCTTAGTGCTCACACAGAAGCTAATCTTGTAAAGCAAATTTGGGACCTTAACTCAGTTCAATTTCTCTGCATGTATGAAGGAAGAGGACTTGAATACAAAGAGGTCAGTGGAAGGAACAGACATGTCCTTGTGTTTGTGCTCTATCTAGCTTTAAAAATGTTCCCTTTTCTGAAAAGGAAGTGTTCCTTTGTGCAGATGTGAAGCATGCGTATTGAAGGTTTTCCTCCTCCTTCTTTCCAGGTGGGGATTTAAGTGAAACACATTCTTTTATGTGTTTCTGGTGTTTCTTCAATATGGCCTTATTTGTTTACAAATAATATATACAACCCCACTTCCTTGAGTGAAGGAATCCCATTCAGGAAGGGCTGCATGTACTACCAGTGGGTAAAAAGAGTATGGTGCTGCGGCCCTGTAGAGTCTTTTTTACACTTAGATATGTTTAGTGAATTACTATGACCAGCCTGATAATGCCTGAAGACAGTAGGATGTTTGAAAGGAGGTTTCATTGTCCATTTATACTTTGCTCTTGCAAACAGTAGTTGCAGTGTTACTCTTTGATTGCACAACTGGAGGGAGAAAAATGGTTTGTGGAAGTGAATGAGCAAAGAGAGCACTGTGTCCCAGAGCCTGAATTTTCTCTTAGCTGGGCCAGTCTTAAAAGCAAAGAAAGCTCCTGAGGAGCTGGTCCAATAAGGATATTGGAGTGGTCTTGGCCATTCACAAGGGATGTTAAAATTCACGCAGAGATCAACCACTGATTCAATTAAACTGAAAGCCCAAGTATGAGGTGATATTATTTCCTGTGTTCTTACGCAGAGTAAAAACCCGCACTGCAAAACAGTGCACTAGAAATGCATAATATGAAATTCTCTGCCTTGGCTGTTCGGAATTTCGAGGCATACTTTTTCCCAGCTGTGGCAGTTGATCCTTATTTGCTGTTGTATGGCACACTGGTGTAAGGAATTCAGCACAAATATGACTGGTCCAGCAGGTGTTGCTAGGAGCCCTGGGGAGGGTTGTCTTTTTGCTGACAGAAAGACTGTTAGGTAGAAGCCGGTACTTACTTGTATCATTTAAACACATGCAGTGGGTCTATCTGTCTGGTACACTGAATTTACAAGAACCAGGAGCTGTCCCGAGACTCTGAGCTCCTAAGTATTTGTAAGCTACGTGAAATGTTGTCACTGTTGTAGTTGCAAAAGGTGTGAATGAAAATGAACCAAGGAAGTAATTCTTAAATCCTGAGACATCAGCACTTTCAGGGAAGATAATTAGTCAATAATGGTAATTCACAGCAGAGATGAAACATCCCTCAATATTGTTACTTCTTTCTTTTCGTGCTTAATTAAGATAAAAGTTTGCGAGGCCTTACTACAGGAATCTCTTCACAGGCAAATCACCAGTAGGATGTTTTATTAGGCTGTTTTATTAGGATATTTTTTTCAGGCTGAGATCTAAAAAAATCAATCTAATCAAAGCATGTTGTCACCATCTAGCAATGCTTTACTTGGATTTCTAGGGTGGTTGCTAAACTAACAATTCTTGGTGTACATCTATGCAGATTTTAAAAGTGAATGAAAATATGATCAAATATCAGAATCAAAGAACTTTCAGTCTTCACTTGACCAATTCTTTTTATAATCCTAATAAACAGAGTTCTTAAAAGAAAAGCATTAGTTTAGCTTGGATTCAAATTAGATTCATATCTTAAATGTCATTCTTTAATTTGAAGGACGAGTGGTGTAAAACTGGAGTGAAATGGAGAGTATTTTAATTGATTGTGTGGCTTTGATTTTTTTCAACTTGGAAATGGCCTAGCTTTTTAAACATGAGCTCTCAAATTGGTTTATCTCCAGAAATATTTTTAGCTATTGGAGATACATAGGATATATGAGGAGTTTTAAAACTTGTACCTTTGTATCTCACCAGTTATATCTTCATGTAGAATACTCAGAAGCCTTTTCTGTACTGTTTGATGGCAGTATATAAAATTGCATGGAAAATGGAAACAGTTCACACAAACTGTATGCTTCATGACTGAGAATCTCATGTAGAAATACTGTTGGAGACTTCAGTCATTTTCTCCTAGATATATTCTGAATTTTCAGATGCAATAAATGAAATATTTACTATACTCTGATTTTAAGAAAATCTGTAAGTCTGTATTAAGCAATGCCCATGGCAAATTTATTTGCCTTTGGCTGAGCCTCTAGCTATGGCTGTCCAAATGTTCATATTACTTAGGGAGCGTGGTTTCCGAGGTTTTTGGCATGTTGATGCTAAAACATTGATATATGATGTGTTTGGGTGTGTTATAAACTATAATTGTTTGTTACTATCTCAACAGTAAATTCTAAAGGTGTTTCTGAAATGGATTTCCCAATCAATGAGGCTGCAGACTTGCAGTAAGGGATGCACAGCCTGACTGGTGTGTCATTGGCTTAGTTATTTCTGACTTAAGATGTTTTATCTACCTCTGTCAGCTGACTGCCTTAGATACTCAGTCGGCATGAGAGCAGATGATATTCATGGTTATGAGAACAGCCTGAAGTTCTTCCTTTTTTACTTGCATCCCTTTAAGATACCAGGTAAACCTCATGTCAAGTTTTTCCTGTCTGTAATGGTCAGTTACCTGGTGTTGGCTATTGGCACTGAAAATAAATAAATAAATAAATAAATAAAAACCTCACCTGATTTCCTAGCCTTGGCTGTTGCATTGGATCCCGCTGTTGTGACTCATCTGACTTCTGCCTTTTTTTTCACCATAACTGAGGATTTTTTCCTCTGAGGTGTTTCACACTCTTTTAAGCAGTGGTTTCTAGATGAGCTACTGAGGTGATATTTTGTCTTAACTTCAGTATATTATAGTTACATCATAAATCTGTCCCAACTATGTCCATTCTGCTGTCTAAAATTTGGCTTATTTTCACAAATGGGCATAATGACAGTCATTAGTATTGGTGAGACTCAGGAGTTGCCAGCTTCCTTAGAGTAAAGCCCCTACTAATGCTGGCTATTTCTCCAGTTGTGTGAGCACTTTAGTAATGGAAGGTTATTGCCATTTCCTTTTATCATTTCTGTCCATACCACTGTATCCCTCAGCAGGTCATCTTAAATAAATAAACTAAATTAAATAAATGATTTCACCTTGTCAGCTGCACTTAATGTGCCATGATGTTACATAATTGCCAACCTTGTGTTTCTATGATTCTATAATTTTAAAAGTGCTATTTCTAAGTGATGGCTGCAAACAGGGAGTCATCTCTGATGACTCAAATGCAAGGTCATCTCTGTCTACATTTCTTTTAAAAGCCCTTATCCTAGAGCCTTTTCTTTTAAAGCATACAAACCAAAGGCTTCTTTCTGGTGAAGCTGGAGAATGAGTGTGCATGCTGTGGTGTGTTCAGCAGGATAATAAATGTTGTTTACATTGAAACAATGCTAAGGTATTTACAGAAGTATTCACAAATGCCGTCTAACCTTGAGAAGCTGTCTTGTTAGGTTTCTTTTCAGGTTGATGGACAGGTCCAGCTGATAGTGATGCAAAGAAGGAAAGCAGCCATTCCTCAAGGATATGTTGTCCTTCAGTACCATCCAACTTGGGCAGAATCTGTGGCATCCTTGAAGGAAAGTTTTGGAGATGGAGCATGCTGTCTTTTACATGCTCAGTATGGGGAGGTGGAACTGCCTAGTGACCCACAGCTGAGTGGTGGGCTTCTGGCAGAAAAGGCAACTATGAAAAGCAGCAGGGTCTCTGCAGGCAGATTTAGACACCCATTGAAGAACTGGGTATGATTTCAGCACTCAGTCCTGCTGAATTGGGCCAACTGCATCTAATGAAGCCCACTGGCCTCAGAAAAATTGCAGTGGTTACAGGAGTGGCCTAGGTAGGTTAGCCTTCCTTCACTGCAGTTAGGTTCCTTAAATACCTTTCTGAGGTACAAATTACGTATCTCCTTGACAGAAAATGCTGGGTAGAAAAATCTTTATCAGTTTTGTCCGAGCAAGCAATCACCAGTGCAGGAGAATCACACAGGATTTTTGCTGTAAAAGTTCAACAGTAACTTAAAATTCTTATTTGTCTTATAGTTAAACAGCACAGGGCATGGCATTGGTCGCATACATTTATCTGCAAGGTGCCTGAACTAGTATAATAAGCTGCATACCATGTTAAAATACTCTTCGAATATGTTTTGAGAAATAACATAGAGAAGCAGGCTAATTTAAATAACAGTAAGAACGGCATCCAAAAGCCTGTTCCTTTCCTAGTGAGTATAGGTTAAAAAAAAAGGTAGCTCTGCCTTCAATGGCTGTTCTCCTGCCAAAAAAACAGCATTATGTGAGAAGGGGTATTTCCCTGCCCACGTGTTCAATTGCTGTCTCTGCAAGTTAATACCAAGTCACCTCTCAGCTTTTCTCTTCTGTTTGCTCTTTCAGTCTGATGCAGGATATGCTTTGCACCTCTTCAGTTGATTAGAATAGAAGGAAAAGGTAAATGTAAGAATTGGAGACTCTTTGGCTGGTAGGTGTCAGCCTCCTGATGTTTTTGTATATGGTTTAAGCAAGAGCAGGGACTAAAACAGGCTCTTTTGGCATCTGAGCTGGGATGGGTTTTATGGTAGAAGACCAGCTGGCCAGGTTGTGACCCATCCAAGACACACAGACAGGCCTGGAGTCTTGCTGTGGACTGTAGGTTTACCTGGAAAGTTGACAAACAGTGGTCTCAAAAGCCACATATAGAGCTACACAGATTTCCAAACATGCAAGGGCACGTTCTCATTGTTCTCAAGGCAGTATCACATGTTTCACCATTTCAGTAGAAGCAGTTTTTCATCCAGAAAATAGTTTTGTCTCCTAGCGTAGTTTCTGTACTCCATCCTGGCTGGAAACAAGATGACTGAGGTAAAGGAAATGCCTGCACCAAGAATTTTAGAGAATGCAACCTGTTTGCCAGAATTGTTCCCGAAAAGTTCTGGTAAAAATGGAAAGTTAAAAATCAGCCAGAGAGCTGGTCTCTCTCAGGAAATGACAAAATACATGGTTGCTAGTTCTTTCACAGTGTGATACGTAAGCTGGAAATGATATTGGTACCTTATTATGTGTATTTTTTTTTGTGTTCACAGAGCATTTGGTTAAAATAGAAAATCTAGTTAAAAGGATACCATTTCCTCTTGACTTAATATTGTGAGTTAAACTAGTTGAACAACTTCTGCATGAAACTCATAACTTTAATGCCCTGTTTCAGGTATTGTTTACTTGACAGGCTTGTAACAGCTACACTGCTTGAGCTCCTAGAAGACAAAATTTGTTTCATACCTTGAGGGTGCAAAGTCCCAGGGCAGCAGATGGCCCTATGATTATTATTTCCAACCTGTCTTACCTGACCATTCCTTCCCTGTATGAACAGCTGTTTCATTCACTTCAGTGCAGCCCAGCCCGATTGGCTATTTTTCTTCTGCCCTTTTCTTTCTAGGTAACATAAATCTTTTTTTTTTCTTTTGACCTGGCCTGCAGCTCCATCCACCTGTGCATGCCTTAAGCAATGTCAAACTCTTGCCAGATCCATGTTGCTTTTTCTAGATACGTTCTTTTGAAACTAAACTTTTTTGCCATAGTGCTCAATGGATAGAAAGAGTCCATTCTCCTCTTAGAATACTCACTTCTTGTGCGTTCAGAGGGGGTGAATTTAGCTCTGTCCCTTTCAGTGCATTGATTCAGGGGTATCAGCCTATTGGTGTGAAGGTGTGAGCAGGCTCACTTTCTGCAAGTTGCAGTTTCCAGCTATGCAACACACTTCATATAAACCTGTAAAGTTAATTTCATCTCTTATGTTGCAAAGGCAAATGTTCACATTAGAAAATGACAAAATTAAGATGTGCCCATGCAACTTCAGCTTGGCCTCCTTATGCCCAGATCCACTTTCAAGGTGTTTTTTAGCTCTGTAATAATATACATATATATTATTTTCTGGAAGAACCTCATTTCATTTCTGTGCATGGTGAATGAGCAGTTTCTCAGCGATTCATTTTATCCTTGTTGTACAGACGATGGCTGATGTCTTATTTACTGTGCAGTACTCACACTGTGCTGAACATGGAGATACTGATTTCCATAATGACAATCATCACTCACCTTCAAGAATTTTAATGCTACTGTTAGACATGGTAGAAACATTCCTACCAGCTGACAGGTGGACGGTTGGGGCAGGCGAAAGTCTGGTACATACTCTACTGAATGGTGACACACGATGACACAACCTCAGTTACCAAAGCTGTGCTCCTGTTTTTTTTTTTTTTTTTTTTTTAACCATAAGGACCACTCTTGTAGTAACTGATAATGCTTGGAAATTCTGCACGTCAAATAACTGATGTTGGACCCCTGTAAAATGAAGTTCAGATAGAAACTATAGAGCTTCTGCCTTATGTAATTTGCATGGTATCACATATTCTTTGGGACAGAGCCAGCAGCAGAATCCAGAGTAGAAGTGAGATAGCTTTCATATGAGGTCTGTTCTTTTGCTTATGATATCTATCTTCTCAAGCTTTCCAGATTGTCTCAATTTGTAAGACGTGGAAGGGAACCCTACAGACACCAGATTTCTTCCTAACAGTATTCAGAACGTTTCCTGGACACTGTCCTTTCAGTTCCTTAAGTGAGGCAGGCCTCCCCTAGTGAAATGTAGAGACTTGCCAGGTGATGCACACTCACAGAGCAAACTTGCTGAAGTTTCACAGGTATTCCTATTTTTAGTATTTCTCGATTTCATTGCTTAATTTTGTGGAACTGTTGCTGTTCTGATGTTATTTTTTGTTTTTGTTTTAGTCCTATGGATACTTCCCTATTATATTCTTTGTGCCATGATATGACACAGTAACTTATATATATATATATGTAATATATATAATATAATATAAAATATAATATATAGCACAGCAGATTTCTGATGCTGTTGCAAGCCAGTGTCTGTCTTTTATTATGTGGATAATGGTTTTTTTTTTTCGTCGATCAAATGCCTTGATTTAGAACCAAGTGTCTGGCTGTATGTTCTTTGAAATGCTGTTAGCAGTTACTTTTAGGTAACTTGAAATGCAAATAAGGATATATTTGATACAAACTAATCCCTAAAAGGACTTGATGAAGTGCTGCAAGCTTATTTTTTTGAAAGCTGAGTCAAGTCCCACTTAAACATCAAACTGTCTTCCAGCATATGTTCTACACAAATAATGAGTAAATTGTGCTTTAAAAAAGCTTCATCAGACACTTTCTGATTTTGTTTTGTGATTTTTTTAAAGGAGAAATAGTGATCTACATAACAGAAGATATCCAGTCCTAATTCTCTATCACATTTAAATATATATATATATACATATATATATATATTCTAAAACTAAAATAAGAATATTATATGGCAACTGGAAGATCGAAAAGAGTAGGTCTTTTTCTGAAAAAGGAAAAGTTGTTCCTGAAGAAATCTCTGTAGAACAGCCACCTTAAGCTAAGATGTATCAATTGAGAGTTCACCTGCAGGTCATGTTCAAAGACAGAAATATGCAACAGGGATGTGAAGCAGTTGTAAAATTGAGGGGCTTATGCAAATTTATTTGTGATATAGCTGTAGTTTATTAATTTATCTGGAGGGAAAAAAAAAGGCCTTTTATATATAAAATTGAGGAAGAAAAGATGAATTTTCCTTTACATCCTAAGCAAAAAAACTGGAAATTATTTAATGTCTGTGAATCTTTGGAAGACAAATAGTGATGATGATGATAAATTACATGTGTACATGAAAATTAATAGGCACAAATTTGCGTATGTTTGACAAACGTATTGACTTGCAGAGTCAAAGGCATTACACAAGTGTGGTAGACATGTTGTAAGGAGTACTGTTATGTGATGTGGTGTATTGTCTTCCTCTTTCTAAAGCTATATATAGAGGGGATAAAAAGTTTGTTATGACTCCTGTAATGACCTGGGTTTAATTTCCTGTATAGTAACATGCTTGTCTTACATATGCAAGCAGCCATCAACACTTTTAGATTACTTAAATACGAAAGGCATCTGTTTTAGGCCTATGGACGTGAGAGAAGATCTTGCATGTTATTTGAGCTTTTCTTTTTTTCTAGGAAAACAATTTGAATTTTCTCTGTACTATGGTATTGCAGAACCAGAAGTGGAGGAGTCATAAATGATGACAAGGTGTTAAAAATAATAATCCTGAACTTTAAAAATAGCTGTGTAAGGAGAACTGAATTAAACTTTAAATGTTTCCACTGCATGTACAAAGTTGTTTTTTCAGGCTTGGCTGTTGAAATGCAAGTGCCTGTCATTAATTCAGCAGACATTTTTACTATGCTTATTAAAATAATTTACAATAGGAAATGTATATATATGTATATATATATTAAAGATGAATACTAACATTTTTCTTTAGGACTGCCCTGCACTTGTTTGGCTTTGAGTACACGTTAAACTGCAATAATTTGGAACCAGAAGTTTGCATCCAGAGCCTGCTTCTTGCTTGGACTCACTCAGTAGTGATCCTGAGTGATGCACAGCATCTATACTACAGAGCAAAAACATTTGAGGCCCTGAAATGTTACTGTTCCATGTTATTGTTAATTTTATGATCTTTTCCTTAGCTCAAGTCCAGTGTAAAGTCATATTTCAAATTCATTCTTTTTTGTCTCGAGCTAAGGGCACAATGTAGTCATAACACAGGTCTGTTATTTAATTTTTCTGTTAACCTGTACTTGTTTTACTG
Organism: Anser cygnoides; assembly: GCF_040182565.1. Classification (NCBI taxonomy): domain Eukaryota; kingdom Metazoa; phylum Chordata; class Aves; order Anseriformes; family Anatidae; genus Anser; species Anser cygnoides. The sequence continues at coordinate 15,377,724 of NC_089883.1, forward strand.
AATATAGCAGGATTGATACAGTCTAAATTGTAGTTGTGACATATGAAGGAAACTGTAATACGGTTGCTGTATATCTGGGTATCAAGGCTCTGTCAGTGTACCAAGCAGGTTTAGTTGTTAATGCTTTGAGTGGTCCAAGAATTCCCCGGAATTCATTTTGTAGATGACACAATGGACTGACCTGAGATGAAGTGATTGCCTGAACTTCTGGCCAGCTTCACAGCAAAGATTTTGTCGCTTATGAGACAAAGCTCTTCAGGTGGGAACTTGGGACAATCCTGGAGATTCCCCCAGGTAGCTCCTTCTGTTTCTAGCCCAATTAATATATACACTTTATATGCTTCAATGTGTTGATTAACATCCTGGGTGGAGAATCTGGCAGTCTCACAGACTCCCCCAGGCAGCTCCTGCTGCAGAGTTGACCAAACTTTATGTAGATAAAGATACCTGTAAATAGTCAGCAGAAACTGCAAACGAGGAAAGGTCGTGTAGCATTGTCTTTTCACATGCAGCTATAACAATGAGATAGTGAATAGCAAGGAATTGTGCAAGTGCTGGAGCGCTCGTGTAGGACCATGAACCAGCTGGATTGTAAGAGCTGGCTGTGCTGATAGTTCAAGGAGTGAATTGACAGTGCAATTCGAAGCACTCTTGCAACAGAGACTCCTGTCAGCATCCCGACAGTAATTCGCTGTTTTGTTCAAGAGGTTTGATTTCCCCATTTAAATCTTACCCTGTACAGTATTATTTTTTTAAACATTCTTTGAGTGTCTGTACAACATAACACGATAACATTTTTTCTGCAAATCAATTTGCAAAGTCATTGCAAATGGGATGGTGAGGAGGAGGTTTTAGTCTGCGGTTCTGATGACAATACACAAGGCTGCATTCTGACTGGGGAATTTTCCTCCCAGGATGGAGAAAGCAGCTTGAAAATGCCACGCCATGCTTTAGGAACATGAATGAACCTCATGCCATGAGGCAATAACAATATGGGTTTTGCATTTCCCCTGTACTTGAGTCTGGTAAGGCTACACCTTGAATACTGTGTTCGGTTTTGGCCCCCTCACTAGAAGAAAGACATCAAGGTGCTGGTGTGTGTCCGAAGAAGAGCAACAAAGCTGGTGAAGGGTCTAGAGAACAAGTCTTAGGCAGAATGGCTGAAGGAATTGGGGTCATTATGCCTAGAGAAAAGAAGGTGCGGGGGAGGTTGAGCGGGGTGTGGGTCAGTCTCTTCTCCCAAGCAACAAGCAATAAGATGAGGAAACAGCCTCTAGTTGCACCAGAGGAGGTTTAGGTTGGATATTAGGAAACTTTTCTTCACTGAAAGGGTTGTAAAGCACTGGAACAGGCTGCCCAGGGAAGTAGTTGAATCACCATCCCTGGAGGTATTTAAAAGACGTGTAGATGTGGTGCCTAGAGACATGGTTTAGTGGTAGACTTGATAGTGCTAGGTTAATGGTTGGACTTAATGATCTTATAGGTCTTTTCCAACCTAAATGTTTCTATGATAATTATAGAATCAACAAAAGGAAATGTTACAGAAATCACTGCAAGTGGGGAAAAAAAAAGAATATTTAAAACACTTTTCTCACTCAGCAAGTAGTGTAAGTTAATTTCATCCAGTCCGTAATGCATTTTGTTTTTCAGACCACAGATCAAAAACTTATTTCAGTGTTCTCAGAATATTAGAACATCATATTTTAAGAGCCTGATGTACTTCCAAACATTAGCTCAGTATAGATTTCTTGGAGACATTTTGAAGTATCTGTTCTCAGGTCGCTACAGACACAGAACTTGAGAATTCCCCAGTATCAAGGATTATCCTTAATACTATTCCTTAATATTTTAGAAGCTAAACTGAAACTAAACATTGCAGTAGATAACAGGGAAATTTATTTAGTAAAAATTGGTATCAGATCTTAGGTATTTCTAAGAGTCAGATGTGTATCAGCCATATGTTTCTTCTGAAAGCTGGTGGCAAAGTGTGTGTGTGTATCATTTTTTGTGTATGCATGCGTATATCCTTTACAGTATAATTCACTTCTGATATGGAGCCCTGTTTCTTCTGGTCTTGTCTGTGAATACTGATAAAAGGAGAAAATATTCTTAAGTCTCCCTTGGACATTTTTGTGAACATCTGTGGTGTTTGCAACTGAGAGAGAGAGAAAAAATAGTATTGTTCATTTTGCATTTTAGCAAGCAAACATACAGAAAGCAGGCAACACAGACAGTGGGTTTGCTAAGCATCTTAAAAGCTACTGGTCTTGCATTTGTAAGGACTTTTCAAACATTTCAAAGAAAGGTCCAGTGTAAGGCAGCAAAGCAGATCATATACGTTCTTTGATATCTCTTAGAGTATCCAGATAACAAGACGTTAGATGAAATACAAAGCTGATGGCTCAGAAAGCAAGGCAGTTATTTTTACTTACTAAATCACTTCTATTAATACAATGAATTGAGACACTCAGCAGTTCTTCGGTGGAGCTGTGTCACCTGGCTTAAAGGGGTGCCTGGAAACAAATCCAAACATGATTTGTTGCATCTGGTTTCGAAAGCTGAAGGTTGATAAAATCTCCATGACTCTGGGGTCATTGTTTCTGAAGCAGTTAGGAATGGTAGAAGTTGAACAAACACATGCAGGCAGGTTTGGAAAGATTATTTGCTTTTGGTTCTTCCCTTTATTTCACAGTGAAATACAAGCATTTGATGGAGACAAGCAGATAGGCATTGCAATCCAACCAGGAGCAGTGCTTTTCTACTTGACTGTCCCCCGCTGCTCTCACTCATTCACAGAACCTTAGGTATAAGGCTAAAGATGTTACATCATCTTTTTTTTTTTTCCTTTTTTTCATCAGGCTTGTGCTCTGTCTTCTCATTCTTTTCCATTGATTCTTACAAGGTGGAAGCTTGTGTGCAGTTAAGTTGCAATCTTATTTGTAAAAGAAGTAAGGAGAGGATTTCTAGCAAGAAATTCCTAGAGTAGAGAGAATGACTAGGAGTTTTGATATTTTAGATCCTGTATGTGTGCATGTTGTCAGAAGTATATTTCTACTTTAGAATAAAGCACTGTGGAGCCATCCTTTCTGTCTGAATTCAGCTATTTCACCAGGAATTACAGTGAGAAGTCTCACTTGTAACCATTTACAAAGGGGACAGAAGGACACATTCACCTTGGGAAGAGCGTGTGATGAGCTTGTCTTGTCATTCCTTCAAGCTGCAAAAAACCAGTAATGGTTTTCTCACAATGTGAAGAAGTGATTATCCTAAATAACGTCAGTTTGGAATTCATTCCCATTCTTCGTAAGGTCAGATGGGGCAAAACTGACAAAAGTGGGGTATTTTGCTTATCTGCTGACCTAAACACAATCAGGTATCTGTGCCTCCCTGGGGGGGGGGTGGGGGGGGTGGTGGTGGTGGACACCATTTTTATTGATAACTTAATGCAGGTTTATGTCATAAACAGCAATCTGACTGCTGGACAGCAGTTAGGATAGAGACTCTCATAATTTAGACTTCTACATGAAACTCTTTCTTGAGATACTGTTAAATTGCACCTAGAACTATTGAGACTTAGCTATTCTGATGCCTGTCATCAGAAATTGTCAGTTCTATGAATCTGTTAATTTATGTTTAAAATATCCTAAAATATCTACAGTTATCATATAATCAATGTATTTTAGAGATCTGCAGCATCAAACTCTGAGCCAACTTTCTGTGTTGAAGTTGCATCTGAAAACCAGTAATAGAGGGCCGAGTTAATAACAAAATGTCAAGCATTTGAATCAAAATGGATTCATTTTAGTGGTTTAACTTCACTGTGTGAATTTACACCTCTTGGGTACTGCATCTGTACTGTACAAATACACTGGCATAAGATGGTACGGTTAGAATTAATAAAGAGAACTTCAACATTAGAAGTAATGTAAGATGTAAGAATGTTAGAAAACGTAGCCTCCTGATTTTCTGACATTTCAAATCCTCTAGCATACTGCTAATGAATATAAATGGGAATTAGGAGAAGGCTAATAAAACCAGGAGACTAAACTTTTAAAATTAAGGTTGTGAATTATTTAAAAAAAAAAAAAAAAAAGTTGATGCTAGTGGAACAATGCATGTTCTGGATTTTTGAGAGAAAGATTTTATTTCTGAATTGAAGGTCAGAGCGCTTGCCCTTTTAAATGTCATCTCTGGCACTGTTATACTCTTTCAGGCTCTCATTAAGAAAATGTGTTTGGAAAACTTCCATTTCCCTCACTTAGTACTTCTAACAGGAGCACGAGTTACAGGAGATAAGTACTAGCAAAGCTGATATTTAAATTTAGACCTGGAGCCTGTGTTGTTTTGAACAAATATAATTCTAGGGATAATTAGTTATCCTATCTATACATGTTATTATATTAGGGTGGAGGTTATAGAAAAGGACGGGATGAAATACAACATCTGTTTAAAAACTGTCACCTGAACAATACCAAAGCAAAATCTGGTCTTGTGTATGCTATTTAAGTCAGAAGTAAACTTACCTTCCATAGAAGCCTCTCTGTGAGAGACCATATGTCAACCCTCCTTAGGTTTTCTCTAAGAATATCTCAAGTAACAAAACGGAAGTTTAGTCCTCCCCTGAACTTTCTTCTTAAGATTGTTTTTCACTTAAAAATGTTATGTGGAAATTTCCTGGATCTGAATTCATCCATTATTCAGTCTTGCCTTCTCCTACTTCTCCTACTTTGTTCTTGCAATACAACATTTTCGTAACTCCATCTCGACTGCATCTGCAGAACGAGTTAATATATCTCCGAGGAGCTGTGCTGACTGGATAGATCGCCCAGTCACCCTGTTATCCTGATGTATGGGAGATGATATGTTGACAAGGGAGAAGTGTGTGTTACAAAACACACAAAATGTTTCCTATCAGAGATTGTTCCTTTAGATCTATTTCTCTTCAATTAGTCTGGCTGTCTTCTTTCCTTGTCTCAATATACAAAGGCACACAGAACGTCAGAGGCTGATAAACTGTGATAACAATTGCATAATTATTTTCATCAAATAACTTTTCCTATTAAAAATAGCTGTTCCTTGTTGCGCTGGGGATATTTGAGTTTCTGATTCTTCAGACGTGATTCTAACTTGAGGTGCATTTGGAGAGCTTTTTTTTTTTTTCCTTTGGGCTTTGATATTCAAAGGTGCAGGAAAAAAAACCACAATTGATTACCCAGTATTTTCTTGTTCAACTGGATGCATATCGCTTTTATGGCTGCAGGACAAGACACCTCTGAATCTCTTCAGGAGTTACTGAACAAGATGAGTGGTAATTTTGAATGCACAAAGATAACTGCCAAAATTATAGTTCCTAGGAAATCCATGTAGCTGTAATACCCATGAGCTTTGTGAGTTGAAATGTCATCCTGTTCTAGCCCTATCACATGAAGATGTTGGGAACCATACCTGGCTGCAGGGTAGTTGGTGTCAGGCAGGTTTCACTGCGTGCATACCTTGACTCTGGGGAAGGGTTAGCAGAAGGTTATATCTTAAAGTCCAGTCCCACTAGGTAACATGTATCAAATTACATGGTGATTTTCTGTTGTCACTCAGTTTTTGGAGCATCTAAAATGTACCATTTGCTTTTAGAGTCTTGGTTTATACTCCTGGTTCTGACTTTTTATGATTTTCTCTTCAGTACTGCAGCCAAATGCAGAAGGGAGTTGCAAAAGGAAGTTGAGGAACTATTCTTTATAGATGTTTGCTCTAATTATTGTGTGTTTTGTATTTTTTTTTTTTAATCTTATCTGTAGTTAAAGCAGCTTGCATTTGATTTATATGGCGTTTTGGCTGTAGTTCACACTCTTTTTAAGCTCAGTTCTTACTGGCTTGAAATACACGTGAAATCAGCTTGCTTGCTTGTAGCTGTTTTGAACATTCCAACGCTCTATGGGCTGTGCACTAAAGTTTCTGCCAACTTCTGGAAGTTTTTCCTAAAGAGCAATACTGTTCATACCACTTCTGTTAGTCTTATTTCCGTGTATCAGCTTGTCACTTTAGAAACTTCCACGTTGTCAGACATCATGAAGGTTATTGCACTGACAAAATTCCTAATTCCAGTCATACATTTTCTTCACAGTATACTTAAAAATTATCCTTCTTTCCAGCACTTCTGATAGTCATCCCAGGCACAAGTTCCCAAAGTACGAATGCCATCTCTTCGCAGGTGGTCTTAGTGTACTGAAGCCAGTCTGCACCAAAAAGTGAAAAGCCAAACACACAATGCTTGTTCATTAATTGTTAAACTTTCTAACTTTTTATGAGTATGTATTCGGATTGTGCTAGTGGGGTAAGCAAATAGTGTAATCCCATGAAGTTCCCATGGCCATTAGCTCTGGGAGCAATAGAACAATGTATTTCTGTCTGAAATTAGGAAAAAGGAGCAGCAAAGACTGGCAGACACTGTTGGGCTTCTTTGAAGTTTAAATAAAACAAGTAAGCTCATTTGCGAAGGTGATTCCCTTCCTTGGCAGGAAGAAAGTATCAAGCATATTTACAGAAACGCTGTGTTATTCTGACAAAATGTACCAAGTTTAGATATTTTATCAAAAATGCCAGTGTAATTACCATCTGCTCTTATTCTGTTTGCCTTTTCCATCTGGATACCAACATATCTCTGTATAAACATAACCCACCTACTAACTCGTCAGTCCTCCAGCCTGCCTCATAAATTGTAGCACTTAGATGATGACGTGGCTTGTTGTCCTGTTGTCAGCTTAACTGAGAGTAGATTGTGACCTCACTACAGTAATGACTCCAGCTAGAAGGATGTGCTGAGTAGGCATCAAGTGGAAGTCAAACAGAAATATGTCCCTTTAGATGATGGACTGTACAGGAAAGGGTTTTGCACATCCAGAGCTGTCTCCATGCCTGTGTTGGCCCACTGTAGTGGTACTGTCTTGCATCTACACTGGAGAGCATGAAATCACAGAGGAGATTGGTGTCTTTATCACATCATCTTTCTAATGCTGACTAGTTGTTATATTTCTGATAAATGATTAAATTTGAACTCCACTGCTATGGGTTTTGTAAGTTTCTTTTGGCCTTTCATTCCTCTTATTAAGAGGAAATTAGTCTGAGCTGTTCAGTATTATATTTTGATTTCAGATGAACTGATTTGCATTATTCCTTTCCACAGTTCTGAGTAATTACCAGAGAAAAAGGTTCATTTTATAATGCTGAATGCACCTGTGTTGTGACTTCCTCCTCCAAGGAGGAGGGATGACAAACTGATGCAATTACCTGGTGTGACATCAAGCCAATGTATGTGACCTAGGAACCTGGCTGCTCATTCGTTACTCGTTCAAGTGTTCACATTTTACCTCTTTGTGGTCTTGCCACACTGTAAATTAACAGAACAGTGTTAGTATGATATATGTTACTATCTTCATAAGGAAACGGCTGGGGGAATGCTACAGGTGTTTGTTGTAGTCAGATTTTTTTGTAGTCAGATTTGTTCTTGTGCTTGACCCACTGGTGTTTTCAGTAACTGAGTTCATGACAGTTTGGGTATCTCTGGCTGTGAGTTTGGAAAGTCTGTCTTCAGCCCCGTCCTGTCAGAACAGCAATTTCAGGATAGCGACTGAGAACCCATATTGAACCGAAGCCTCAGCAGAGCATCTAAGGGACCTCTGCAATAGATGCTTATGCCTCTGAAATAAATGCGTATTTTCCCAGCTCACTGGGGCTATATCTCTGTGCTTGAGGGATCTGGGCTTTGTTGTTATCATGCATACTCTGCTCCTAATTAAAAAAAATATTGCAGGAGCCATATAAAATATTACAAAGGCTGTGCAAATCACCTCTGTCTACTAGAGACACATACCTACTTGAGTAGATCACATTCTGACTAAAGAAATTTGACCTGTATCTTTTCGTTCTGATGTAAATTGAGGTACATTTCATTGGCATGCTACTAAATGCCTGGCACCTACCAGCTTAATAGGGGGACAAGCGAACTCATTCCTCCATATTCAAATTAATGACACTAATTGATTCTCCACATAAAATACTATACAAATAATCAGGGTAGTATTAAACCCCACCACCAGCTCTACTTCATTGATTAGCGTCCTGTGATTTTTCTTTCAGGTAAGGGTCGCAGTCTCTTCCTCCAGTTCTGTCTGGTAAAATTTGTCCCCTGATTGAATAAGAGACAGGGTAGCCAAAAGACTGGGCCGGTGCATCCAGAATCATTAATTCAGTCAGTCAAACAAATGGGAGGCAAGAGAACAAGAAACAGTGACCAACTGGTCACATGGCGGGGGATCTGCCCTGGAGCATGAAACACACTGAGTTCAGCCCCTGAGCTGGATGGTCACAAATGCCATAATGATTTCTTAGTATGGCCCTGGCTGTGGAAGCTCATGCCAGCCTGCTGAGCAAGTTTGGCCAGGCTTCTTGAGATTCACAGATAAGATTTATTCCTGAAACCTGACCTACATGAGTGTGTATCTAAATGTGTGAAAGCTGTGATTTGATGGCAAGCAATGAAAGGTCATAGAAAAAGCAGGCAATGCATTTAAATCAAAATGATGAAGCTGGGTAATTTCATTAGCAACAGTTGTATTTACTGGAAGTCACAGATGGTGCAGTTTAGCTTATGGCCAATTTGTTAAGACAAAATAAGTATAAAGAAAGAAATATTCCAAGTGAGAGGTGGTTAAAAATTAAATAGGCACCAGATGGCTCAAGATTGTCCTTCATACAAATTTGGTGAAAGAAGACATAAACAATCCAAAAGCATTTCTGAATGGGACACTTAGATGCTGGCTAGGCCTTTAGCAGAGCTAGGTTTAAAACCAGAGTGATTAAACTTCCCTCACTTTGTAACATCTGACATCCCAGCAAAATGTTCTACATAAACTTCTGAATTATTTTTATTTTCTGTTGGATAAGTTATTGAAACTGAGAAGCAGGCTAAATGGAAAATCCATAAATCTGCCAGCCTTCGAGTACCATTCAAGTAATCTCAGCTTTTACTTACAGCAAGGAAGATAACTTTTACTGTGCAATTTTATACATCTAAATGAGTGCACGTCAATTGTCAAGCTTTTATGCTCAGTGGCAATATTTTAAGTGTTTGCTTTTGAGAAATGTTAGCAATTGTTGTAGGTCACTGATAATAAGCCAAGGTTATGGCTCTAGACTAAACTCCGGGAGATATAAGTTCCTGTTCTTGGCTGCTTCTAAATATTTTCTCCAGCTTTGGACAAATAATTTTTCACATTTATATGTTTTATCTGTATGCTAGCCACTCTGGTGCATGTTGGAATATTAATGTTTTTTGCATAGTCTAGAGCTGCTAGATAGTTAGCACTGATACCTTTGTACTCGTTTGTAAAACAGTTAACAAAATGGATTCCCCGTGTTTCTAGTTGGATAACAATTTACTGTACGTTACCTGGATTCTGTTTTCTGTTCATGTGCATAATGTACCTCCTGTTCCTTACACAGGTAGATCAGGGGACTTAACACATTTTGTTCATATTACAGTATACTCCTCTACTGTAACAGAAACTCTAACATTTAAAAAAAAAAAGTGAAGACATAAATGACTTCAAGGAAAAGAGTCAGCATAATGTTACTAAAGTGTGCTCTCTAGTTTTATGTGAAACACTTAATATAGGTGACATCAGAGATACAGCAGAATCTTCTTTAAAGAAAGCTGTATGTATGGAGCTGGTTTCCTTTGAGGGTAAAAAGAAAAAAAAAAAGCTAAGGAAAACAGCCTTGAATGAGGGAGGCAGCTGGAGACTGTGTTGACTAATTAATGAGCAACATACACTTGAGAGTTTTTACTCATCCTGCACTAGCTTTGCGCATTTTTGACTGCATGTTTCATTCTCTGGGTATGAAAGCTGTGCGAGTGGTGCCTGCTTGCAGGGAAAAGATGCACTTGAAAAGATGGCTGTACGTACTCAAGGGAAATGAAAACATTTACAAATGTCCTGGAAAAGCCTGGAAGAGTCCAGATGGGAAACAGGATTTGAAGAATTTTAACATTAAATGAAATTTAAAAAAAAAAAAAAAAAAGATAATCCAGGAATGATTTTCCCATGTGCCAAGTAATGCACAAGCACAGCCTTGCCAGAGAAACACATTCTCCACATCCATCAGGAGCAGTTCATGTGTCAGGTGCTAGAGTTGCACCTATGAACAGGAAGGTGATTCACAGTCATGGCGTTGTGTTGAAAAGGATCATCCAAGTTAAGGTAATAACATTTTTTTAAGAGGCAAAATGACAAAAATGATATTACTGACCTTTGAGCAGAAATAGTACAGACTCTTTCTTGTATGTATTCACAGTGCTTTCTGTGTGGGAAGAGAAAGGGGGAATGGCGGAAAGGCAGGCTAGGAGGAAATCAGTCTCTTTGAAGTGTGTGCCCCAAAAGCTTTGTATTCAGCTACTGCCTTTTAGTTATTGCTACCCTTTGCAAACTGGTTAAATGTCAGTGCCTAGACAGCGCATCTTTTGCTGTGTTTCTGAGAACCTGTCACCTGGGAGACCAATTCTTCTGCCTGAAGTTAGACCAGCTCTGATTGTACTCTAAGGCTTGAACACTAGTAGTGGCAAACCCCTGCAGCATTTACACTGGGAACCTTTGACCCTCTGCAGGTAAGATATCATCCTGCTCAACACCCATGACCCTTACACTTTACAGCAGGTGTTCCTAGTTCATAAATATGGTTCTGTTCCAGGCTCATAAGCAGATGCAAATTGTCCTGAACTTGCAATTAATGGCGTTACGGGGCCAAAAGCTAACTCCAGTTACAGAAACAGTGCTGAGCGTGATTTGTCCTTACCTATGTTTGAAGCTAATAATGTTCTGTAGTCTGGTAGCCCCTTGTTGCTAATATTCTTGGTGAGCAAGGTGTAGGGCCTGTAGCACAGGAGTAAAAACAAGACCACATATGGGTGTTTAATGACAAGATGGGTTGAGGCTCTGTAGGTAGCTGAACCAATGCTGATGCTCTGAAGTATGTGTCTACTCCTTTTTAAGTATGGTAGAAACAGTGAAGTAGAGAAAGCATAAAGCTTGCAAATTATATAGCAAGAAATCTGTAAACAGAGTAGAGTTTCAACTCTACATCCTTTTTTCCACTGGATCAGTTTCATGATTTAGCAGATCAGATGTTTGTGCATTAAAGAAAATACTGTTGGAAGTGAATTTAAACTGAGTATGAATAAGGTATTCTGTGTATCAGCAGAAAGCAACTGAGGCTTAGTGCTAAACACCTGGTAAATTCTGTTACGCAGAATGCATGTAAGTGGTATTAGTGCTAGTATTTATATTACTTTATAAATATGAAGTCCTGTGTGGTTTATATCATGCATAGGTTGTTAACCCTTGGTATCCAATGTAATGTAAGACTGTTCTCAGTTGTCCTGTTGTTGTGCACCTTTGAAGACTAAAAATTCTTCAGCAGACTAGTTTTATTGTGCTGTCTTGAAGTTTGTTAGTTATTTTTTTTCTAACAAACCTAGGCCTTTGATTACTTTTATTTTAAATGTTTTGTTTTCAAGTGTCTGTTGTCTGTCCCACTATAGCAGTATATGAACTTTTATAAAGACCAAAGACAGAAATAAATCAAGAACTTTGCATATTTCATAAAAATTGTTGTTGTTTAGAATGAGCCTCTTCACTGTAGATGTGCCAGCTGACAAGGGTTTGGATTGCTCAGTTAAACCTTAAGGAGAAGGAAAACTGTGTCGTTGTTGCAGTTGTAATAACCGTGGATTCAAACTGTCCTCTGGGTAGTAGCGTAACAAGTCCTGTTATTTGCCAAAAGAATAAAACTCCATTTACATCTTCTAAACCAAAACCATCTGAACAGAATTATCGGTCCAACTCATCATTCCTAGAGGTGCTTACAAAGAACGCACTGTGTCAGGAGCTTTCTGCTATAGCCAGAAGAAGGTTTAGAAGCGTGACCGAGGAGCTCATTTTATGTGAGTTACATGAAAGGGCTTTTTCTTGATTGTTTTGCTAGCATATGGGATGTGTGTATGTAGCTGGAAAAAACAGGGGATTTGATACACATCTCATTTAGCTGATGCTGTTTGGATTCTTGCATAAGAGAAGCCTTTCCTGGCTAATGTTTAGTCCTGCAATAATTGTACCTAGGATTTTGTTTTAGCATTCATTTTTCAGGCTTTTTTGTTTTTGGGTTACTAATTCTGCCAACACTAATTAGAACCAAGATGCTAAAGTCTTTCTTCCCAGGGTACAAATTTACAATCCTTTCCTTTTTCTTCAGAAGACTAGTTCTGGCTTCTTCCTCTGTGGTTTTCAAGTGTCAGCTTTGATGAATGTTTATATAGGGTTTGTGTGTCCGGAGTCTGCTGGGTTCTACTGACCTGTAACTTAAGGCTCTACCCACGTGCACACCAGCAAGGTAATCTGTACACTTGAATAGTTATCCTTAATTTTGATTGTGTTGTGACTTCTGCATTAATTGCTTAATTTTCCCTAACTCTATTAACTGTCTTATTAGCATATATCATTGGTGTTGGTTTTAGAGTGCAAATCAGCATATAGGACTTGCTTCTGAAAATTTTTCGATGAAAGCCTTACAGTTCAAATTTTGTCATCTCCAGGAAGGACTCAAGACTCAGTTATAGCTGCTTATTCTTTGATGAACACTTTAGTGCTAGCAACCAGTTCAAAACAGGGGAAAATGTGTAGGAATATATATGGTTGGGGTTGAAAACCAGGGTGAAAGAAAGTTCACAATACCTTTCCTAAATAAAAGTGTATTTACAATATAGGACATCCTCCAGAGCCCATGTAATATAGTCTTTGAGGGATTACAGAAGCTCTTGGAGTTAAATTGATTCAAAAATATACAATTCTTATTAACCGAAATCAGATGGGAAATAATGGCTAGGTAAAATAGGCAAAGAATTCACATGACGAGTTTGTACTGGCCCAGTCTTGTTTATGCATGCTCCTTTGACTTCTGTCTATATTTCTGGGTGGTTGATATGCCATGGGAGAAGAGCTTCAGAAGCTAAGGTTTCAAATTTTGGGGGAGACCTTGTTGTGGCTGGGTCACGTGGGTATTTGTGAAACCATGCAGCTTAGGCTTGAGTATGACTCCTCACATTTACTTCACCCTTTCTTGCACAACAGAAGAGGACATTTCTTTTTCTTCTCTGGAGGTGTCTGCATTTTGATGGTTCACCATGATTTGATTTTTCTTGTTTTTCCTCCAGTTAATTATTTCAGAAGATGAGAAGATCTAATTCATTATGACAAACTATACAGAAGGAATTGTGTAGAGATGTGTGACTGGTAGATACACCAGCAAGTACAGTGCATATACAGTAACTAAGAACTGTCAGCCATAGAAACGCTGTTAATTGACATATAATACTTAGCACTTTTAGAGCAATTTACATCTTCTAAGGAACATACTATATAAGCACTAATTAATCTCTAATTAACTTATCTATATGTATTCGTCAATTAATCTCTAATTAGTTTATTTGCAGATTCTTCCACATTGGGAACTAATTTAGGAGAGACTTAAACCTCTTGGGACTAGTTCTGATCTCTCACAGAGGTGGAAATCAGGAGGAGCTTTAAATCCACTATAGTGGAGTCATAGGGATACACTGGTGAAAAACTGCTCCAATAAATGTATAAATAAGGCTCTTTGAGCTCAGAGAGACATTCTATGCTGTGGCGGCAAGCGACATCCAAATAAAATTAATTAGCCAATATTGATGGGTTTTAAAAGTAGAGTGTTGTTGTTTTTAATCTATTTTTTTCACAATACAACATACTACTTTAAGAGTATTAGCAGGAGTGGAGAAAGCAGCTAACAAGCCTGAATTGCAAACTTGCTTACTGCTAATGCACTTGTTATGGGGTAGGGCTCTCGGACAGAGAGTGAGGGAGAATAAAACTTAGCATTTTTTAAATGGAAACAGTCTGTCTCCACACATACCACTCATCATGGCTGAAAATAAACTTCAGAGGGATGCTTCTGACACACATTTGGCCTAATGATCCCAGGTCTTAAGTTCACTTACCTTTTGAAATGATAAAGATAAAAACATGTCTAGTTTTAGAGGTGACAAAGGCACTGTATGTTTTATAAAGTCTTTTTATCCTGTTTCTAGAACACTGTCCAGACAAATGTGAGAGAAGGAATTCATTTCCTTAACATTTGAAGAGCCAGTGTAATGGGAGGTTTGACTGTTTCAGAGATGTCCGTTGCCTATGTTCCCCTTTATAGTGGGTAGGATTGTTTAAGCCATTCAAAAGTAAGTCCTCCTCCATGGTGGTGGCACTGCAAAGGCAGCAGGGCTTTGCCCCTAGACGATGGGGGGTCTGTTTGCTTCGGAGCAGCAAGGAGCCCAGGTGTGGAAGCAGAAGGGCATAGGGCAGTTCAGCTCTAGCTCCTGAGGACTACCAGGAGCACGTTGCCTCGTGTCTTTTCCATATTAAGGACTAAGTATGACATACAGAGTCTGAGTCTGGACAACGCTGTAATAGTCCCAAACGGCTGTGCAGTTTTGTTATCTCTTTGGGGAGAGAAATAGGTGAGTTCTAAGGAAGTTATAAATTTCCTCGTATTACTTTTACTGGATTAGTTAAACCAGCTGAAGCAGCAGGACTACGTTGTACTAAGACTGCAGGAAGTAGACTGCTAAATGCTGACACTGGTCATAAAACTGATATTTTATTTAGGTGTCCTTGCAGCACAGGACTATTTGACATCATGTTTATTGTCTGTATACGGTAGAAATATAAGAAATCATATACATTTTGGTAGGTAGTGTTCTGATTCAGTCATAATAATTCACAATGTTGCTTCAGGGCTTCCATATTGCTTTGGGCATAAAGCTGTATTATAAATTACAGCACACAAAGCTGAATTTGACCTACCAGTTGATGCATAAGAAACTGACTTAATTCTGAATATTAACTACATATTGTGGCCTAGAGGTTTTTTCTCCTCTATCTGTAGCACTGAATTATACAAGAATCTTTCTCTTGGGTGAAACCTAAATATAAATACTTTCCCAGCCTTAATACCATACAAAGGTACCAATGGGAGAATATTTTCATCCTAAATATTTCTAATGGCAGCAAAAGTAATTCTGAATATTGACAACTACAGGAAGTAATTATCTAGACTTCTCAAAAAGTAAGCATCAGGAGCTGATTTATGTCTGAAGGATTTTATGCAGTAGTCATTATGAATAGAGAAATATTCTGATTGCAATGGCATGTTATTTCTTGTTCTGCACAGACCTATCTAATGATCATGGATTCTAGCTCAGGTCTAGAATTTTGCCTTAGGCTGAACTATGTGATAAAAAATTTTGGACCTGGTGAAATTGTCTAAAATAAAAATTATGTGGTCAAACCATCTTGGAATTTGAATTCCACTCACAAAGTTTTTGCTACTGGTCGATAATGTATGTTAATATGATCTGCAATATATACTTACTCACTAGAAGGACTAGAGATGTGTCTTTAGAGACTGAGTCAAAATGTGCTCTTTTTCTTCGAAGATATTGCTGCGGAAGGTCACAAACTAGTTCTTTAGGTTATTTCATAACTATCTGAAAAAAAAATCATGACAAATCACGGGATTTTCTTAAAATCTAAAATAATTACCTTACATTGTGCTAGAGGTAAATGTGTATTAATAATTATATATTGCATTTTCTGTGAAATTCTTAGGCATTTGCAGGACTTTTCCAAAAGTACAACGAAAATTATGTAGTTTTTTCTGTCCTTTATAAATCATATCATATCATAGCTAGTTTTTTCTTTCAACTATTCATTAACCTTATCTGACTTGTAAGAATGTCGAATACAACAGTATCAGTTACTGTAAAGACTGCAGCATATTTCAAGTGCTTTAACTGGCAGGCATACAATTCCACACCACCCAGCAGTGTTTTCTGTTGCTCATGCTTCACTTAATTCTCACCTTCAGGGTTACAGCTCTGGGTCTTTTCAAACAGTTGGCTTTCTGTGTTTTTTTCCCCATTTGTCTAACAATGCTGTTTGGTACCAGTGTCTCTCACTGTGCCTCTCTGCCAGCAGGAGGCATGAACTGAGCTCTGAATGGCATCACCTACGAGGACCTGTCCTCTCCTTGTACAGTATGGCCCCTAGGGAAGCTATGACCTCTTCTCATGCCCAGATCTACCACCTGACAGGATCTTCCCAGGAGATATTCTGTAAGCCATCAACTGTCCTTAAAAAAAAAAAAAAAAAAAGGCGACAGTATAAAATTCTCCAAAATGCTGGATGGAAGATGAAAGCATCTCAGTGATGTTTTTCTTTGTGGCACATCAAAAGGAGAGATGAGTAGACTATTTTTACTTCTGCTATCATCCTGGCTCAGAGGAAAAGGGAATAGAGAGGAAGAATATGGAGCTGGTCTGCTTGGGATCTTCTTATCCCCTATATTCTTGCTGAAGAAGGAAGACCAAAAATTCCAGATCCCCAGGCCCTCTTGTCTAGCAAGGCCCATACAGATGCTATCAGTCTGGATAGGCAGTGATCAACATTAACAGTTTAATCAGTCAGTAAGGCCTTCATTTCTTTGCAGGTACCATAGTAGCTACTATTACCATGCAGTTGTTATTTCTGCTTGCCTGCAACACTTCAGGTGGAGTTCAGATGGTGGATACTCCTAGTAAATGCTAAACTGCATTTGAAAACTTGTGATTCAAGAGTACTTTAAATACCAAGTGTTGTGGTTTAACCCGGCTGGCTGACTCAATTCTCTCTGGGGTGCCATGTCGCCATAGGACTTGCTTTTCAAGGCCCAGGATAGTGTTCCGGGCGGTGGCATGGGGCACAGGATATGTTTCCAGCCATCCATCCGGTGGTTGCTTCCACCATTGTAAGTACGTGGCGCTTGCCGTTGCGGGTTTGAGGGAGTGTGATGTAATCAATCTGCCAGGCCTCTCCATATTTATATGCGGGGTCAACTTGCACTGCTACAGCTCGTTTCTCTGACCCAGACACAGGAGTGGGAGCAGCTGCAGGAGCTGGAGCTGCTGCAGGGGTTGGAGTGGCTGCAGGAGCAGGAGCTGGAGCGGCTGCAGGAGCTGGAGCTAGGTTGATAGTAGCATCAATTGCAGCTCGATAGGCACAAGCCAGACCCCAGCACGCTACAGTGATTTGTGTCACTTTGGAACTGCCAGAGTCATGACACCTTTTTTTCAAGCATTCTGCCAGCTTTTTAGGATTTTGCAGTTGTTCAGGGGTGAATGTCCAAAACACTGGAGGTGACCACTGCTCTAGAAACCTGCCCATATCCTCCCACACTCCCTGCCACTCGCAACTATCCCGCCTCAAGACAGATCTCCGGATGAGATTCCTAAGTAGTTGTTTAACCCTCAACAAAACCTGAAGCGCATTCAGGAGACATAACAACAAGAGCAGGCTGGTCTGAGTATCCCAAGGATATTCAACATCTCGGAGAACCACCGTAACTAGCTCGGGGGATAAGAGAGTGGTGAAGGAGAAAGGGAGAGTGAACAGGTAGGGAAACATGTCTTCCCCTGTCCCCTTCACAGATTGGCTCCCTAACGAAAAAAGCCAATAGGTGTAATTGCTAATAGTTTCCGAGATATGGTTTCCAAAGTATAGAGTCGACGTCAGTGCTGAGTACAAATACCAGGTTAGAGTCGTGACCAGATATTTCATCATTTCATAAGCCATTGTTACACCGCACAGTACCATAACAATCTTAAACCAGGGCCCGGAAAGGATAAACAGTGCAACAGGGAGCACATACAGAAAGTAACGCGCTATAAAACTCAATTTGGAAAACAGGCACAGCAGACTGGAGATTAAGGCAATCAACATCGTGACTAGCAACTATTAAGCAGGTCCAATACTTATACCAATTTTAGTTTAACACACTCAGGTCAAATTTGTCGATATCTCAACCCTTCGAGCCCCACATTGGGCGCCAAAAGGACTGTTGTGGTTTAACCCAGCTGGCAGCTAAACACCACACAGCCGTTCGCTCACCCTCCCCCCTCCCTCTCTGGGATGGGGGAGAGAAACGGGAAAGTGAAGCCCGTGAGTTGAGATAAAGACAGTTTATTAAGACAGGAATATAATAATAACAATAATAATAATAGTGATAATGATAATAGTATTAATAATAATAATGTGTAAGAAACAAGTGATGCACAATGCAATTGCTCACCACCCGCTGACCGATGCCCAGCCTATTCCCGAGCAGCCGGCCCCCCCACCCCGGCCAGCCACCCCTATATATTGTTCAGCATGACGCCATAAGGTATGGAATCCCCCTTTGGCCAGTTTGGGTCAGCTGTCCTGGGTCTGTCCCCTCCCAGCTCCTGCTGCACCCCCAGCCTGCTCGCTGGCAGGACAGAGCGAGAAGCCGAAAAGCCCTTGGCCTGGTGTAAACACTGCTCTGCAACAATTAAAACATCAGCATGTTATCAGCGCTCTTCTCATCCTAATCCAAAACATAGCACCCTACCAGCTACTAGGAGGAAAAATTAACTCTGTCCTAACTGGAACCAGGACACCAAGTCATCAGAAAATTGTTTTTAAGAAAAAAAAGGCTCATTTCAAAATATTCTGAAAACATTCTGGAATCAGCTTTCAACTACTGAAATACTTTTTCCACAGTGCTTGTCTCTACAAATTCTTACAACATGTTATCCCAGAATTATAACCTGGTGTGATATTATCTCATTTTCAGTTGAGTCCTGGTGAGAAGCATATGACAAACAGCAGTATACCCAATCATTTCCAGATACATACTTCATCCATCATAAATATTTAAAGTTTAATCATTAATCAAAACAGCTGCACCCTTCCTTCAAGTGATCAGCCACTAATAGCTTAAGAACTCTGATTTATTTTAATTGTTTTTAAAAAAAAAATACAAAATACAAAACCCACAAAACAACAAAATAAATAAATAATCTGACTTTCACAAGCTCTCCCCCCATCATGCCCTTTCTCTTTTCGCAGAAGGGAGAATAGTGGATAGCTCTGTCTTCTAGTAGCTCCAACTAGCAACCAAGTTAACAAGACAGTTGGAACTCCTTTGGGATTACTCCTTTGTGGAGCTACATTATGGAAGCTGGTTCTGGGTTTTCAGTCAGATACTTGACTGTGAGGGATGATGGTATGAATGTTGGAATGTCTTTTCTAGTCAAGAAGCACTAGAAGATTTTTTTGTTGTTCTGCATGCATAACCACATGGAGCACAAAAGGTGAACAATAGATCTTAGCTAAAGTTTTTTTTTTTTTTTTTAAGTAAACCAACAAACAAAAACCACTGCCTTTTATTCTTGCACTGGAAAATACAAATCCTTTCTTGAAAGAACTGCAAGCTCTGCACTATATAAGTATGTTAAGCTCAGTGCAGATAGTTTGCAAGAATGACAAATTCCTGACCTTGCTTTGAATTCCAGATTACAGTCACTGTTGTTTTAAACCTGAATCTTACACCTGGAAAATTTTGAGTGAAGCTCAGCAGTAACAGTAGGTTAAAACGGAAGTGAGTTCTCATCTTGGTGTCTGTTTCTTGCCTGGTAGTGTAGAGTGGTAGTTCATTCTTTTCCTTACAACTGCAATTGCCACTATGTAGTGAATAAGTAATGGCTGATATTTATGTGATAACTGACTGTAGCAAGCTACATATATTCAGTTTTCATCTGTTCTTATCTTTATTTAAAAGTATATTTGTGAGGCTTCTGATGGTATGACTTCATGTACCCTAAGAGTGTATTGGAACAGGGTTGACACTATCTGATATCCTGAATGGGAATAGACCATCCTAGTGTGACATGATTTTAGCTGTGATATCATGAACCCTTATTTTTGTGCTGTTTAAATCCACAGCGTGCATTCAGTCCCAAGATTCATGCAAAATGTTCTTTAGTTTGTAGCCTTATGAAAGAGTTAGCGAAGTATAAAGCCAGCTCATGTCTGAAGTGATGTGCTTTCCTGCTGCCTCCTCTCCCTCCAGGGAGGAACTTGGGGAATTACTGACACCGAGCAAGTGTGTACAAATAAAGGTAACCTGGTGCTTGCAGGGCAGTAAGGCTTTCCCAGCAGTTTTCTTTTCTCCATGTCATGGCCTTTCTGTGCCACCTGTTCCTCTCGCCATACATCAGTGAATGCCCCCATCTGCTCTCCGTGTGCTGTTCGCGTGCACAGTGTTTTATTAGAGTTACTGGACTGCTATGTCCTGTGTGAGACAAATGCAATAGGGGTACTGTTTTGGGCAATAATCCCATTTGGTGCCATTAGCCAGTACTGCAATGTCCAGATGTTAGGTAACTATTAATCTGTAAAAATCAGATGATCTGTCATAGCCCTAAATCAGTGCAAGAGAGCCAATTTTATAAAAGAGGGAGCTGACACAAACAGAATCATGTTATGTGAACAGCAGAGCTACAGACCAACTGAAATACAGTTGTAGTAACTTAGTAGTCCTGAACTTTGATGGTTTAGCATGGCAGATGTTTCTCTGGAGGGAAGAACTTGTTTTCTCATAGGAAGAACAGGACTTTTCAGTTCCTGGCTTAGTTTAATCCTAAACATGTCCTGCAACTCACATTTTATCTTAGGTAGAAGAATATTCTGCACATGGACTTTCCTTCAGTGAAATCTTTGCTGTCCAAAAGTAGGGTTCCATCAAAATTGGATTTTCTATCAGTATTTACACATGCTCTGCTAGCTTGCCAGCACACAAGACAGCAGCTGAAAACTTTTTTTTTTTTTTTAAATATATCTTAAGAGATCACATAATAAATACAGACTGCAGGTTTGAAATTTTGCCTGCTTGGCTTTCTTTAGAGGAATAGCTAGACCTTTTCTGTCGGGTCTAAAATTGAGAAAAGCTGACACTTCTAAAGTATCAATATCAGACCAAGAAAGAGTCAAATTAGTGTGTCACTCTAAAAAAACAAAAGGTGTACAATGTGGTACACAAACCAGCAGAACTCTCCAGTATCCTGCACGGTGGGACGCTCCTTCAGTTAATGGCCTTTCAGTAATACTCTAATGCAAATGGTAGCAGTACTTTTTTTCAAAATTAGGGCAGTGGCACAGAGTTCTTGCAACTCTTTGGATTTCCCACATCAGGGTCTGAGCCTCAGGACAACTTAGGATGACTCCTTGTCAAGTGAAGGGCTATCTACTGGGAGTGAAGGTTGTCAATTCTTTTTCCCTGCTTCCCCGAGACAAAAAATTTCCAAGGTTAGAAAACACGTTTGGGATATTTCTGTGAAATACTCTCACTGCCTCTCAAACAGAAATCCTTCAATTTTCAAAGAAAGTGAAGTTGCAAACTTTAGATATTTGAAATATTGTACAGTGGCGTGAAATGCAGAACCAGTTACAATGTTATGCACATTACCCCCAAAAATTAGTAGCAGGCATGAGCTCTTCCTTCTTTTGTGCAATGATGAAGTTTCAGGAACTTTTCAGTTCTAAACCCATCAGGAACTGTATTTGCATATATTAAATAAATCGTTCCCTGTTTTCAGTTCCAGGGTACCCAGAACAACTTACTGTGTAATGAATACATTCAGTATACAGAAGTCCTTAGAGGTAGCCCTACTCTGTCTGAACTCACCCTTTAAGCACAGTATTAGTGCAGGGTGTGGAGTAGGAAGACACAGAATCACCTCAGCACAAAAGCAGGATTTCTGGGAAAATTGCTGTAAATCCCAATCCAGTCCTCTGCCCACTAGATGGCATAGGCCTATTATTAGGGATTTGGTGGTTGTGAAAAGCAATACTTTAGCTCTTTGTGTGAAGGCTTTTCTACCTCTATTGGTGCTACTGTGAAGCGGAAGATTTGTTTTTCTATAACAGGCATGTTGTTGTTAGCCCCAGGAGAGCTGTTTCAATGCTTTGGGAAAGGGGGGGAGTCAAGCAGTACTGGCACGAAACAACTGATAGCCTTAACTTCTGTACTCCCTGTGAACATCTACCTGAGCAGGGAAGCCATTTCTACTGGTGTTCCTTAGATGCAGCTGACATAAGAAATGAGAATTGTCAAAAATAGAATATAGGAAGCAGGGCACTGGGAAGAAATCATGTTTATACAAGCCATTTCTGGGACAAAAAGGAAAGAGAGGCAAGTAGCTAAGGTCAAAGCAATGTGGTCTGAAAGAGGAAGTGATGCCTCCACTTACTTCATGATGAAGAGAATCCTGATTCTTCATTATTGCAGAAGGATCTATATGTTTCCTGTACATACTTGAACCTAGTAAGATTTGCGAAACCCAAGTAGATAACTAGTGCTGTGGTCCACTTGGGCAGAAGGGGCTGGTGAAATGGAAGCCAGGGTGACCGTTGCTGTTACAGAAAGATGGCAAAATGAATGATACCCCTTGAAAAAAACACCACAAAAAAAAAACCAAAACCTGCACACAAAAACTATTTTTCCTCATGAATTGTAACAAAATCCTGTAGCAGTGAAGCTGGTAATATATTTGCTTCCTCATCTTGTCTATGGAGTAAAATATTTATAGCATTTATAATGAAAACTGTGTGTTAAGCGACACTGCAGTTTCCACAACTGCCAACTCCAGCACTTGTTCCATAGATCTTGTTTCCTTTCTGGTGCAGAATTCCTTGTGCACAGTAGGATTTAATTGTGGATTCCATGAATCTCTTGTTTTGTATCTTGAAATCTTGTAGATCTGTGTTGTATCTGTGTAGATCCTTATAATGTGGTAGCCACTGAATGGACAAGGAGGGTACGGGTAAATGTCTAAACATCATCTAGTGCCGTTTGAGGTAGCTCAGGATATATATTTTTGTAAAGAAAGGACAGTGGATGGTCTACATGTGCCAGAACGTAGATGAAATTTCACGTAGTTACAAGTTCAACATTTCTTGAGGTAAAATAGCTTTTTCAGAGACTTATAGGTAGCTGGTAAATTCCACAGATACAGACTCCCAGTAGTGACAGTTTGTGCCAGTTCTCATCCTTCCTGGTAAAGAGACATAGTGCGCAAAATCAACATTCGATACTTAAATGTAATCTCTTAGCAGGAACTGGACTTGGGGTGTCTCAGAACCTGTTCCCGCTTGTTTCTTGGTGCTGTGGCAGAAATCCTCAGTGACTGAAGATGGGCAGTTACCTGTACCTGTTACCAGTACCCAAGCGTTCTTTGGTGAGGTACTCCACATTTTGTCAGGGATGTTTTCTACTTTCCTGAGACATCACTTTTTTCTTCCTTTTTGTAAGAAAGTTATGTAGCGTCAAAAATGTGTATTAAGTTGAGTTGAGTTTGTAGGTACCATGGATAAACAGCTCAGTGGATGAGTCTTCTCTGTGATTAAACAATGTTTGGAGGGAAAAGATGCTGAAAGCAGCACGTATCCTGTTGAATCTATTCTGTTAATGGCAAATGTAAAAGACTGCTGTCTAACAGACTCAGCAGGACATTTATTTTGTATTATTGTCCACTTATAGGTTACTCACATGAGGTTTTTTTTGATGTGAATGTAAATGTTACTTAAAAAGGACACTTCGTAATTTGGAAAACCAGCCTGTCTACATAAGGAAGAATTAATCTCATGAACGATCTCCCCAGCTATTTATGTTGAGAGCTTGTGTTTCTGAACTTTAAGAATACAAACTAAATAAGGAATTTGAGGCTGTGAAGGATATTAGATACATTACATACCTAATTAAAAAATAATAGTGACAAATTCTGAAAGGAAAATGGGATCATAACAATGGGACGTTCCTTGTAGGTGGGATAGAAATTACTTTTTGCTTTTAGATGCACAGCATGGGTTGAGACCTGTAAGCCAGACTGCTGAAATACAAATTTAGATATGCAGACATTGACAGAGATGACAAACTTTCACATCTGGAAAACTGGATAATAACAACAATTCAGTTCATGTAGACAGATGAAAATTATGCTTTCAATTCTGATGCATGGCACGAGCTCTAGATGAGCGATATAAATTGCAGTTTGTATGAGCTGAGTTTTTTTAAGTGAAAAAAAAATAATTGCTTGCAGAAACTGTATTTTAGTGAGTTCTAAAAGAATTCTTATGACACATCTAGATTTTTTCCCATGCTGCTTGCAATGTACATTACCTATAGTAGAATAAGTGATGAAGTACTATCTGACTGAATGCCAGTGTTTTTGAGTCTATCAAGAAGTAGATTATCCAATTTGCTGTATACATCGCACATGTGCACCTGCTAATTCAAAATGCTGATGCACCAGAGAGAGTCTAGGCTGCCCGAGGAGTCAGCTCTGACCCATTTCTTTGATATATGACTTGTTCTATCTTTGACATTAGCAAAGAAGTTTTCTATCCACTTGTAGTTTGAACAATAATAGCTTAAGGCCTGAACGCTACCTATGATTTCCATTTTATTGTGAGCATCTGTATACCACACAAACCCAAAACACAGGGAATATATAGACTTCAAAGGAAAAAAATGTAAGAAGATAGGAGAAGCATCTCTTTCTCACTCCTCCGAGGTTAGAACAAAAAGCAATCTACTAAAGATGAGCTCTCAAAAAATGTCAGTCTTTGTATATTTAAAGTAGAAAAATGTGACATTTTTTCCCAGATTAAAACATGTTAATGGGAAAAAATTGCAGCCATAATAAATATTGTATGAAAAGCTGCCAAGTAACAAAGCCTTGACAAACTCAGGAGAACAAGGAACTTCAGTTGATGCTGCCACTTTATTTTAGTATTATATTCTACCTACTCTTTCTGTGTATGCAGAATTCTTCAATGTCAGTAGGAGTTTGGCATAAAGGGCAGATTAACTTAGACATCGCATTGATATGTGTCTTCTGGAACAGTGTGTGGCCCGGTGGTGCCATACTAGTGTCTTATGTTATTTTACTACAATTTTGAACTAAAAAGCTATTAACCTATTTGAAATGAAGCAATATTATTGAGAGTCATGAAAATACGTCAGACTTTGCAGAAAGATTAAAAACAAAAACAAAGAAACCACATCAACTCTGACTTATATCAGCGGAAAATCAGAGCTGATGCTTTGGACATTTGAATGCTGAGATGGGTAATTGATGTCCTAGATATAGGATTTTAAAAACAGAATTTACTTTACTGGAGTTTCAAGCTAGTTCTCTTCTCGTGGGCACAAGCATACCGTTGGTGGAATTCAGCAGGCTGAGCACATGGTCTGAAGAGAGAGTTTGTGGTCTGCTCATGATTTGGGCGCATACAGGTTAGTAAAATAATCGTGGACATGTGCAAAGAGCAGGCTTGTTAAAGTTTTGAGCAAATGTTGTGCAGGCAGTCAGAATGCCACAGCTGTGGAATCTGCAGTACAATTTGCTGTTTTTTATAGTCTTGCTCAAGTGCTCTTTCTCCCAGGTGATGAAGCTCTGCCAGGGTGACTGTATGCTTCAGGATGCCTTGTTTGGGTCTGAAATCTCACAAGTCCCAAACAAGTCTAGATGTCATTTTCCCTGGCCACAGAAGATGACAGCTTTGACTTTTTCATTCCACCTTCCATAATAGATAAAATTGCTAGGAGCAAGCCCTTACAGATGAACTGCTCAAGAATTGGTGTGGATCACCCAGATGTTTCAGAAGGATGAATGCTTTTTCTTTTTTCTCAAAGTTCCTTGGTGAGTCTCTAGGTTTATCATTTACTCTTGAGGCCATACCTTCTCTTTTTCCATAGATTTATGGCTTGAAAATTGCTTGATATTCTTTTCTGGAACTATTACCCGTAAGTCCTGCAAATCTGCTGTACAGGAAGCTGTACAAAATTGGGGAAAAGAAATCCTTAGAAGACTGCTAAACATAGAGAAACTGCTCTAACTCAGGAAATCCCTGAGCTGCAAATAGCTGAGGACTCAGCTGCAGTAAGAGCACTCAAAAGAAGCATCACATATATCTGTTCTGCATTCATACTCTACCTTAGGGTCTTACTTTTGCTTGCTGTTAAAAGCACGATAGTGTGCTACATGGGTCTTTGCACTGGGTATACTTGCCCTATGTAAGATGATCACTTATCTCTGTTGCCGGTGCAGGAATTCCTCTTGCATCCTCCCACTGTGTTCAAATCAATTTCAAGGCAAAATGTACTGAGGAAGGCAAAGAAATTATTCAAAAGTGAATTTTCAGAAAGATACAACTGCAACTGTCTAATTGTAAAAAAAATAATTTGTAAGTTGAACAGAGGCAGTTTTGCAGTGAAACCGAGAAGCAACACTCTTAATAAAAATGAATTTAAGACTCTTTTTCCTCTTCTGTTCCTTATTCTTATAAAGTATACTGTGTTATTTTCCACCTGAATCCTGATTATAAGAATTGCAATATTTTGACTGAAAGCTCTAAGATACAGGTGAATCTTAAGTAGTTTTCTTTCTCTTCAGTTCTTTGCCTTTTGCTTTTTTCCTTATATCCATTAAAAGCTGTTCTGGTGTTGAGTTCTAACTATGAAAAAATACCTAAAATGCATATTACCAAAGCAGTGGAACTACAAAATACAGCAATCCACTGATTAGAAAGTAATAACGATACTGAGGTTCAGTAGTATGTTAAAATACGGACACCAAATTTCAGACATTTATATAAAAGGTCAGCTAATTTTTGTTTAGTTTGCTTTATGCATAATCGGATAGGGTAGTTGAGGTGCAGAAGATAGCTTAGAAAAAGGCTGTTCTTCCTACAAGTGTCTTTCTATAACTCCTTCGAAAGCATGTGAAAATGCTGTATATCTTTTGACAGAAAACCTAATTTTGTCCCAATACTTGGTACGTGGTGGTACCAATACTTGTCTGAACTGTTCACTGTTTTCCTCTGAGCAGTGAGCTTGGGTTCCACAGTTAAGAATTCATTGTCTTTCTGAATTAAATGAGTAATAGTCTGCTCAGTAAAATGTAAAATCATCATAATAGTCTTAAAAACCCAGATGATCCAGATTCACCCCAGAATGGCTGACTGAGCAATTGTAACAGCACTACTTCTGTGTGTGTGGATTAACTAAATTCTGCTCATTTCATCCGTAAAGCTGGATGAGTCTGCAATGTTATTGTCCACTACCCTACTAGAAAGTGATATCTTTTGCTCTCTGATTCTTATTTCTCTATTGTACTGGCCCAAAAGCTTCTCAAACTACCCTGTCAGAAACCTAGTGCAGTCCCCAGAACTGAATTTCAAAGCCTGTCTATAAACACAGTCACCTCTACAATGCAGAGCCAAATTACTGTCTGTGTATGACGGATTATTTGCATTGTCTTCAGAGTGAATAATTTTTGTAACCAAGGATTCAGTCTTGCTACAGAAATAGTGTGCAGGTTTCACAGACCTTTGCTTAGTCAGTAATCTCTATTTTTCCTCTGTTGGTGCATGACACAAGGTGGCAAAAAATATACTGTAACAGGAAGAATTTACAGAAGATTTGGAATCTGAAATATGGATAACTTCCTGTTCTGTAGCTCAGTGTGCATATTGTAGCTTGTTACCCAAAACATTAAGATGTTATATCATGCAGCTATAAATGGGGAGGAGAAAGATGCAGGGAGGGAGAGGGAAAGAGAGGAAGGAGATGGAGAGAGAGAAGGGGAGATGAAGCAGAACAGGCAAGGGAGCAAAGCCTTTGGATGCTGTATTTTCAGATTCAGAACTTGGATTAATATGGATTGAGCTTTTTAGATTGCTTTGGAGTACTGTACATGGACTTGATCTGATGGGAAAAGGATGCCTTCAATGTAACCTTCCCTCCTATAGTTCTGAACAAGCTGCTGGCTAATAATGTGGAAAACTTCAAACCGTATCTAAATATTAGAACATCAAACCAACGGAAGAAAAAATGACTTATTAAGGTGTTAGCACAATGCGGGTGACCTTCTCGATGTGACATTTGTTTGGCAGAAGAAACACTTCCAGCAGATGTTTAGTATTTAAAACTATTTGAGAAGAAGACTTTTCTGTGGAAGTAAGCTGCTAGATCATTTAAACACCATACAGCAGGCTGACTACACAGCTAGCAGCTAAGTAATTTTTTGGGATTTGTGTATAGAAGAGAAGAGATGCTTTCTGTTTGGCTTATAGATTCAGGATTCTTTTCTCCCTGCTCCCTCACTTCCTGTATGGTTTTGGGGAAACATCTCATCTGCACCTCATTTCTTCTACCTGCAAATTGGGCTTTTAAAAACAAACATAGTATTTAAAAAATAAAACTTGTCCATCATACCTGAAATGTTTTGAGTATCCCACTGATAAATAGGAGCAGTAGTATTGTCTGAGGACAGAAACCCACCTGTCTTTGTCTGAAAGGCATTCTTGCCCAAAGTGGTATTTTCTTTCCTATGGCAAGAGAATGATGCAGCAGAATCTTTTTGTTGCCAGAAAGACACTTGCCAAAGGACATAGTTTAGAGCCGAGTAGGAAATTTATGTAGTCATGGTCATCTCACATTTGAAAGTATCCCTCAGTGTCTATGCAGAGGGAAATAAGCCTACTACCTTGCTCAGAGGAAGAGGAAAGACCTGTGTTCAAATCCCTGTGTCTAATCAGTTGCTCTCATCCCACAGCTGGTGCCTAGCTGCCAGTGACTGGGGAAACACAGTGGTTTTCTCTTTGACCTGAAAATGTGTTGTGGACCAAAAAACCCTTTTTGATTAGCATGTCTTCGAACTTTCTACATTCCCATGAAAGCTCTTTGATTCTTGACAAATCCATTGCATTTGCATTTTCTGACAAGGCAACTAGAATTGATGAGGAATTTTTCTAAGTCTAGGTATCCTGTACTTTATCAAACCCTTAGAAGGGGAAGCAGGAAGGAAGAGAATAGGTTCAGCTTGAATCCATTTAGTTTGCTGTCCTGATCAGAGCAAGCTTTTAAAGAACAGCTCACTCAGGTCTGGTGTCTCACAGGTTTTGCCAGTACCCCTGGGGCTATGTGGTTGCCTGATGTGTTTGCATATGAAAGAATTTCAATATTTTAGGAACAGAATAGGTTTTTCCTCTCTGACAGAAGAAAGGACAGGACAGAATGCAGTTCACAAAATTCCGTGCACTGAAGCTGTAGTACTTCCTCAAATGAAGTCAAAAGGCTGTATGACCAGGATAAGTACTAGTATAGTTTAATTCCTGCTGTAACTGGCTTGGTACTTTTCCAGTGGTGGTATGATTTTATTTCTCTGGGTGCGTACTTAGGAAAATCTACTTCCACGTTGCCCAGTTTTCCCAGTGTTATTTGTAGACTCTTAAGGAGGGGAAAGAATCTGCTCCTTCAATGAATAAATATTTGTCAAGAGAAAATTTCAAATTACACCTCCCATTCTTGCCATGAACCAAAATCGCAGATCTCTTCCTGTGGGGCTGCTCTCCAGCCTCTCGTACCCCAGTGAGTACGTGCATCCAGGGTTGCCCCTTCCCAGGGGCAGAATCTGGCATTTGCTCTTGGTAAACTTCATATGGCTGGTAATTGCCCAGCTCTCTGATTTGTAAAGGTATTCTAGGTAAAAAGACATCAATAATGCAGGTGGTATAGTATTATATATATTATGAAGTTTGTTTGTCACGTTGAATGTTACCTGTTCCCACAGAGAGGGAGCTCTGTTTAAGTAAGGTCACTGGCAGAAAAGAGCTAATACCAAGATCTGTTCTAAGTCCCTGCTGTTAATGGAGAGCTAGCGTCATGTAAGGTAGAAGGCTGAGGTATGCCTCTCTCACACAGCTTCTCCTCCTTAGTGTAGCCCCTAGAACATGATTTACTGCTTCACCCATGTGACTTCTAAGAAGGCTTTTTGCCACCTTTGCCCGCAAACCTCTTTGCCTGTCACTGAACAATTAGCTCTTGAAATAAGCAGTGCCTTATTTGTAAGTCCAAACATTACCTATGTCAAAATGTCTAATTCATGAGAACCATCAGAATTGTAAAAAGCCCTGTCCAAATTGGTAATTTAATTTTTATTGAAAATTAGGCAATTTTTGCCTGAATCTTGTTCCATGCTCCCTCAACCTGTGAACTGGAAGAAGATTCCTAGAGCCCTATAAACTGAGCCCACTGGTCATCTCAACTTAGATCTGAAGTTGCAATTGCAGTTAAAAATTAAAAAGTGATTGGGAAAGGAGGGGCACAAGTGAAGTGTTACATCCCTGGTGTTCAGACAAAAACACGCAGAATCAGTACACAACAAACATAACAGTTTTACTCTCTGTACTCAATTCATATAAACATTTCTTGATTGATAAGTTCTTGGCATAGGGAACTGAATGTGAAGGAAGCCTCAGACTCTTGAGATGCCTCCCAATACCTGCAGTCATGTTGTTATCATTAAGGATCCTTAACTTCCTGCATGGTGCGCTGGCTCTTTTATGCTTTAGTAACAAACTTTCCCAAAGCCTTGTGTGTGGCAAAGTGGCAGGCACTATTCTTACAGCTTACTTCTTAAAAGTATTATTTTTGTTTTGCTAACAGGAAACTTGAGAGGCAGGAAAGTGATGAGAGAAACCCATGGTGAAGGCAGAAACAGAGCTTATAGTCCATGAAACCGCTGACATTGGAAGAGTACAAAATCTGTAGCAGTAACACCCAGGCTCCTTTAGGAATGTGTGTAGCTCTCCATTAGCAAAGCTGCTACCTACTTGCCCATTGCCGGAGGCTGTCCCTGAAGCGTGCTGGTTTAGGCCAGGTCTGAGAATATCTTAGTTCAGATTTTTTTTTTTTATTTTGTGCCAGTATTGTATCTCTGCCTGTTTGAATTTTGCTAAGTTCCTGGCTGTTTGTCACCCTCTAGAAATAAGCTGTACAAGCTAATTGTAAACTGAAAATTATTCTCCTTTAACCATTTTGAATAAGTCTTTCTCTAACAACAAGTCTTCGTATCAGACTTCTGTTTACTCTTGCCAAAATAGTCACATCTCTTTGCATTTAGGTTGTCTGCAGATTAAAAATCTCTACTCTTTCAACTCGGTACATGGAGAGGATTTTCCAATGCTTCTGATCATTCTTAGTGTTCACTGCTCATAAAGCACACCATCACTTCTTCCTACTTCAAACAGAAAAAAAAAAACCCACAAACCTATCCACTAGAGGAAATCAGATTTCTGAATTATATACATGGAATCAAAATTATTTTCCCAGTGTATTTGATATATAAAATATTTTTCATCTTAATGTTTTTAATTATTTTCTGTTCAGGCTTGTATGTAGTGGTTTATGTTGTCAGTCGTGGTGTAATGTTGAGCCTTTAAGATGCTGGTATGGTTCAGATTATTCTTTCCCTTGTGGAGTGTTTGGCATTTATTTGCTTTTGGATCTCACATTTGACAACACCGATTGCTCACCAGGCTCCCTTGTAAGAACTTTATACCCTCTCTGTCCTGATTAACCTACGTAATTTCATGTAATCTGCCTGTTTTGTAACTCCACGGCTCCTTTCACTTTTGGCATAGAGAGAATCTGGGTAACTGCAGAATATTTACATTTGAACAGAACGTATTAGAAACCATGTTAGGAGCTAAGTTACCAAGTTAGTGTTTCTGAGCTGTATATAGAGGAACAGATCCGTTTCTATAATTTGAGTTTTTCCAGTTTTTTGTTCAAAGTAAAAAGTTAGTATCAGAGCATCTGGTCATATGAAGATCATGTTACACTAGTGGTACCCTGAATTGCACAGAAAATAGAGGGCAATGATTTCATTGTAATGCTGCTTGTGTTATAAGCTGTAAGGACGGTCTTCAAGGCTACAGCTGGGGGTGGGGGAAGAAAAGTTACAGCTGTGTTCATATTTTACTGAACTTAAAAGTGTAACTGGCTTCTCTGAATTGCTCAGCAATTTCGTGTATTATATCTATTAATATGTGTCTAATGGTAGCTGAATAGTGTCTTTAGTAGCTGAATTAGTATTTTGTGAATCATTAGGAAGCGTGAGAGGAAAGAGTAGCTACTCACAGAAACATGAATCCTGTGTAACTCTCATACATATTAAACGTAGATTAGTGCCTGTCTACCTGTTTCCTGGAAATAAGTTATCTTAAAATTCCTCTTACAGTGATTGCCAGGATTCCCATATCCTCGACAGCCACAGAACAAAATAAACACTTTGCAAGCCATGAATGGACAACCAAAATATGTTGCTATTCATAAAGAGTATGTACAGTATAAGTCAGAAGGGAAATGGCAAGATAGTCTCTTTGCATCTATTGAGGTACCCCTTATATTCAGATTACAAAATTATTGCATAGTTTAAACATGACAAGGTTTGCAGAAGGCTTATTTTTTATCAGACCAGCTAGCACAGCTGGAATAGGAAAAGGGCTATTGTGCCTAAACTTTCTAGGTTTCGAGCTCTTGGTTTGATAGGAGATACTACCTCTGCCTCTGTCGTTAATGTACTTTACTAAGCAGAACATACCAACGTGTTGTTGGACTTCAGAACTCTAGGGGAGTTGACGTGTTTTTACTTTACTTTGTCAGTCATCAAAGAGATTTGATAGGGGCTTGTATTAAGAGAGCAACTATTCCCCAGCTCATGATATATGGTACCTAATTCATCCTACATATAGCCCCATAGAAGTCACCAGGATGTGGTGGGGAGACTTTCTTCACTATGAAAGTAAGGACATCAATATTGTCCTGATAAGTACTGAAAGTAGCTACAGTCTAAATTTGTCATTTTGGACATATTGTCTAATAGGACTTTCAACCTTCCACAAAGTAGTTTTATTAAGAGTTTTCTGAGAAATATTTTTTCACTGGCAGGGCCTTATTTCTCTGAAGGATCTAGATGCAATGCTACTTGAACACTTGACTAGGAATCATGTACTCCATGGATAATATACTGTTATACCACAGCACATGGAAGTATTCACAAAAAAAGTAAAAATCCTTCATCCTTAATCACAGCTTTTCAGAGTTTATTTACAAGAAGATGTAGAGAAGTGCCACTGAAGAACTGGAAGTGCCATATCTTTGTGCAGTCGCTGCTGCTTTTTTTATTATCGGAAATTTTACTACTCTTAATGCTAAAATATCCTTCAGTTTTAAGTCCCTGTTTAATGTGTTGGTCCCTACATTTGTTTGGTTCTCAGTAGTGCAGCCTGATGTCAGCTGTTCACTTTTCACAGGTTTCGACCAGAAACAAACATGTGCAGTTTTCCCTTTCCTGAGAGTTCTGCCCTTAATTTTGCTGCTGCTTTGGAGGGATAGAGCATCTGTTAGTGTACTTCTTGCCTTTCGTCTGTCACAGGACACCTGGAGTGAAAATCCTTGACTTCTCAATCTGCATATACCCAACAGGTCACTTAGCTGATGGCAGACAGGGGTATCATTTCCCCCGATCTTACCTGGCATATCCCATGCAGAGGGGACTGGTAGGCTCTGTGCTGCGCTGGGCTCCTCAGCTGCTTCCCTGCCGGAGCGAGGCCCTGGCCACGCTGTAACTGTGCTGGGTCGTTGTCCTTGGGGAGGGACAGCCAGGAAGTGTGGTCATCAGAATATCTCACTGTTGTCTTTAGCTCGGTATCAGAACGGATGAGGAATTTTAGTCTGAAACGCTGCATTTCTAATGAGCTGTTACGTGTTTTTGACCATGGCTCAGATGCGTTCCCCTCTCTTTTTCAAGTCCCTCTCCTTCTTCTACCTGATCACCTCCCCGTGCCCTCTCCCTCCCCTGCAAGTTGCTTTTCTCACTACTGGCAGGGAAATACTGTGGTCTAAAAAGCTTGAGTGAGTTGTGAAAATCTTTTTATTACCTGCCATAAGTCACTCGTCTTTGCAACTCTTGCATGCTCCTCTGGTTATTTTTACTTGCAGAATGTTTTTTCCCCCTTTCTTCAGCTGCTGGGCAAGATGGTGTTCATTTGGCTTCAGTTCTGACAAAAGATAAATGAGCTTTGGGCCCTCAGTGATTCACTCTGGCTGCCAGGGGGTTCCAAAATAGCAAACTATTTTTCATAACCGCAACGTGATATGAAGTGAGTTGCAGCAGGTGCTCTAACATATACCACAGCCGTCTGTGGAGTAGGGAATTCATTAAGTTTCCTCTTTTGTCCAAAAAAAGTCACCTTTCTGACTGGCTAGCATTCTGTCTTTGCCAGCTGAAGGTACCCTCTCCTGAAGCTAGAAAATTTTTTTTTTTTTGGTTGTGTAGCAAGTACATATGGAAACAGTACTGTGAGGTTGATTTCATCGTCTTGTGAAGAATAATTCTCATTTGGTAGATCCATCATTTACTTTTCCATTCAATGGTTTGTTGTTGTTGTTTGTTTGTTTTGTTGGTTTGGTTTTGTTTTTGTTTTGCTGTTTCTCTCAGGGATGCAGACAATGTGGGTCCATGATTTTTTGGCCTATATCCTCTTATTTGCTACTGTGTTGCACTGTCTTCTGCATTTATAGATTTGCTGCAAATGTTAATAAAAACTTAATTGCAGTTGAGGAAAAAAAATCAAATATTTAACAATTGACAGTGTGCTCTCGATAGAGAGCTTCTTTCATGGACCTGCCATGAATAAATGAAGTGTGCCTGCTAAATCAATGCTTCAATGCGAGCTGCAAATTTTGATGTAAGATCTGTAAAAATATTTTCTAGTGGAAATAGAGAATAAATGCTCAAATGTAGAAAAGCATGTCAGAGCCCCGCAAATTTCAGGGTAAGCCCAAAGAAGAATATGGAGGAACTGGATTATTGCAGAAACTGAAGTGGGGAAATGAAAATGGGTTCTAAATAGTGGCTGCAGCACTTAGCTCGCAGCAGGGGAGCGCTGGCCCCTCTACCTGCTGGCAGCAGCGCCGTGCCACGAGGGGGGAAGCGGAGGATGCTCCCTCACGGGCTTTAGCTGCCTCTCCTCCTGCAGGTGGAGAGGGACTGAGCTGGTGACCACTGAAGGGGCCGCATGAAGATAACAGAGTGAAACGGAGGTTGTGCCTGCAAAACATTTGGGAGAAAGTGCTCCACAGCCATGAATACACTGCGGGAAAGAGGCCCTCGAGCTGAACACGAACAAGTGGCAGGGCCTTCTACCTCACCTCCCAGACCTTTTGAAGGGGATGCTAAGGCATTAAGGATGTTTTAATGGCCAAGAACAGATTTTGAACAGGTTCCTACCTGAGATACCAGTGACATAAATAGGATGCCATGTAACCGCTCAGGTCCTGCAGAATCAGCTCGTGAAGAATTTATGCCCATATAATTGCTCAGACATGGAAAATGTAATAAATATTAATGATGTTCTCAAGGAACAGTTTCCAAAGAAGAAACATGCAGATAAATTTAAACTTATACATATTTTAATCTATAAAATATAGATTTTTCTTAAAGCGCTGGAGTACTTAAACCTTATATATAGCCAAGTATTCTATGCAAATGTTTTCATACTGAGTAAGATTTATGTGACCATATATTGTAGCTAGATGCTCAACACACAGCACCATGTTTATAAGCACATCTTTACTGAAACACTTCTTTCTTCCCTGAAAAATGCAGCACCCCAAAAATAAACGCTGTCTGTGACTTAGAGGCCCCTCTCACGTTGCCAGCAGCAGCACTACAAATTCTCATGTGCTGTGTACAGTTTGGGGCTTAGTTTGTACTGCCATGCAGGAAGGCAGTGATCCTAAGGTCTTGCCAGAATGCAGCTCATAAAAGCATAATAAAAAATATCTTCTCTCATGGAGTAGTATGTGTAATGGATGTCTACACTTCACCCAATGAGCTGAGTTTCCAGAGCTCACTGTTGTTTCTGGATTATTTTAGTACGATTTGCCACTGCAAAATTTGGTCTCGCTACTGAGAATATTTGCTGCTGCTTGGGAGCAATGTAGAAAAGGCTATAGACTATCCAACTGGCAGGGAAATCAAACTTTATACAAATTGTTTGTAACATTTGCTGTCATTCTCTGCTTCCAATAGAATGTGAGAGAAATCTCTGTTACAGATGCATCTCTTTCACCACTCCAAGGAAGAGCAGAACAAACAACCTTCTTAAGTCCCCAAATGTTATGGGCAAAACCAGGCGACCAGACTTGATTTCCCAGTTGTGATTAATGCATTTTAAAAACTTGATAGAAAAGGGCGGTGCTCAAGAGGAATATCTTTAGGCCTCTAGCACAAACTATAAAGCTAAAGCAAAAATGGATTAGAAAAGCAACAAAGCAAAGAAATTAAAATATATTCAGGACGTGATCTGTGGTGCAGTGTTCATTCAATACATTGAATGTGTTAGATGGAGTTTCTTAAAACAGCACACTGCTAGTTTCTCATTGATTATATTTGATTAATATTGACTTTCTGCCCTTATTTACTTTCATTTTTAATGGTACACTTCCACTGAAAGGCAAAAGGCGGATTTATCCTTTGGCAGATCAGACAAACAGAGAGAACAATGAAAAAAATCTTTGGTTTCATATTTGCCCAGTTATCCCTATAGCTTGTTAAAAAAATGGATACGCGGTGCATGATTAAAACCAACTTCAAAATCATAGAAGGTTTCAGAGTTCTTGAGTAAGCAGGAAATTGGCTTTAGTGGAAATTCTCTTCTTAATTTCTTAAAGAACATGATGGTGAGCTCATCTTTTGACTCAAAATTCTCAAGTTAACTGCTCTTCAGGTCTCTCTAGCATACTTTTTGCATCTAATATGAAGTGCAGTAACGCAGATTTCACATGGTATCAGTAAGTGTTTTGACAGATAAGATCTGCCAACTTCTTTCTGTGCTTATTTGTGATGTTAATGAGAACAGCAACAACAACAAACCCCACAAAGCTAGTTTCTGAGCTGAAGCAATGATTTGGAGTTCCGATGCAGTGGTTAAGGATTATAACCATGTTGGGAGAGGACATTGCTGCTGCAAACTTCACATCAGTAATGTGTTTCAAGAGCTGATTCAGCTGGTTTAGCAGTGCATGTGTGACATCGTGGGATATTCTTTTTAAACTAATCTCTGCCTCGCAGTTTTGATAGTTCACTAAAAGTTTCTTGTATTATACAAGTGGATAAATTAGGAATGCTTAGTTATTACATATTATTACTTATACCGTATGTGGCAAACAATAAAAATAGAATATTACAGCTTTAAATTAGGCATTCCAATGTTAATGACTACTAGAATTAGAGATGCCCAGATGCTTGTTCTTTGCCAGATATACACTTATTATTATATTTTACTTGCATGGTCCTTCTCTTTGCATTATGTGTATTTGATGCAAGCTAAAAAACAAAAAACAAACAAACAAAAACTTGCTGGATTAAGCTTTGGGTTTTTTATTGACATGTGCAGAGGTCATTAAGTAGACCTGGAACATTTGTTTTTCTTCTTGTCACTGCTCCTAAGCAATCTAAAGCTGCTGATTTTCATCACCAGCCAGACAGAAATATTATGATTACAAATCACTGAAATTGGGATATTTTTGTGCCAACTTTCCCCAAAAATTCAACATAAGGGACATACCAAACAAAGTTTTAGTTTGGTGGCAAACTGATAGGGGAAACTGTAATAACATTGCCAGCAATTTTCACAGCACTTCTGTAATTTCACCTCTTATTCATGCTGTTTCTGAAATAATAATGTTATATATGTATTTACAAAGCAGTTTTCATATTTCTATATGCTTTTTGTCTGAACGTTTTCTCTTCCTTTTTTTTTGGGGGGGGTGGGGCATTGACAGCTTAACTCAAGTTTGAAATTTAATTAAGAAGATCACATTCCTATTTGCAACGTGAGGTGCAGGATATTGTTTCTGTCATTTCCTTTGGATGATTTATGCAAGGATATTTGGAAATAGAGGATGGATTTAAATTGCCAATATTAGAAAAGAGGTGTTTGCAAGCAATCTGTAGAACAAAAATTATTATAAAAAATTGAGATTTCAGATTTTTATTCTGTTTTCATATAACTGTTGAGAGTTTGAACATAAATTTTAACTATTTTTTTTCAGTATTGTAGCACTTTTTTTTTTTTTTTTTTTTACAGTTCAATACTCTTTGATATTTTAAGATAGATGCAGTGGTTTGTTAAACTGTCCTTCAACAGACATTGATGTGTTTGGGCAAGTGCTGTAACTGAATTCCCATCAGTGAGTTTAAAGAGTTCAGAGCACAATCCTTCTGTTACAGTACAATCTCTGAGCTGCAAGTCCAAAATCTGCTCTGCTCCTAGCTTTCAGGATTTCAGAAGAAAAACAGCAGCAGCCATTACCACAGTGGTGACTACCTTGTAAACTTCATGGCACATGTGGTGAGATTTCTTTGTGCTGGACTGCTTTATTTGAGAAGCAAAATTGATAAACGATAATCTTGACACAGCTATACAACCCAACCCCTAAGCTGACATTGTAAGATCGTGGTACATATATGAGACACAAGGATGTGAACGCTGCAAATAAGGTGTTTCAGGAAATAAGGTTTTTCTAGATAATGATGAAGATGTCCAGCTGGGCATCTCAGCTATTACCATCCTTGTATCCTTATCTCGAATCTGACAGATAGCTGCTGTCCCAAAAAGGGTATCTGCAATGTACAGAGATAATGTCCTGCTTACTTCCCTCCTACTTCTGGTATCTCTCATTCTTGTTACGGTGGGAGCCCTACTCTCTCCCTCTTCCAAACAAGCACATTTCTGTATGCATAAATCATTTGTCTTTTTTCTTTTTTTGCATTTGGTTGGCACTTTCCATTTAAGTACTTTACTGTTTGTATGTTTATAGGAAAAAGCCTGTGAAAGTTTCCATATCCCTTTTGCTGGTTTTGTATCCCTGATCCTATTCTTTGTGGTGCACTTTTGTGCAGAGAAATGTTAGCGGGACTACAAAGACCACCTTAGTACTTCCTTCTGGCATAAGCAACTCACTGATGTGGGGGGTGCAGCCGTGTGGATCACTTTGGAAGCAGTTTTCTCTAAGGATCAGACATTAGGATAACAACATTTTCTAATATTTAGTCTCAGGAGTCATTTCTACTGGTTTTTAACATCATAACACTCAGCTATTAGCCACAAAGTTGGGCATCTCAAAGAAGGTGTGCCAACGTGTTGTTGTAAGGTTGACCCTGGGTATCTTACTTAGTTCCCTTTCCTTGAGTTCCAACATTGCCACAGACAGTGTTTGTTTGGTGTGCACTATGGCAAGATCACAAGGTGGATCCGATTTAATAATGGCTTGTGGTATGGCTTTGGACATCATGGTAGAGAACCTAGATAATCCGTCCTCGTCAGCAACACTAGCCTCTGCTTTCCACCTACCCCTCAGTCTGTAATTTTTAAGAGAAACATATTTTGGAGTCGTATTTATTATTTGAAAGTAAGAGCTGCATCATTTTCTGCACCCGGTCGTGTTCTTAGATTGGAAACAATGCCACCTGCAGCTCTAACCACCCTCCTTTCTCATTACAGCCAAATCCTTAGAACCCAGTCATTTTAGGTGTTATCAGAAGATGTTATTACAGAAAGGCCCACTGTAGTTAATGTTGTGTCAGCATTTTT
This sequence comes from Anser cygnoides, assembly GCF_040182565.1. Classification (NCBI taxonomy): domain Eukaryota; kingdom Metazoa; phylum Chordata; class Aves; order Anseriformes; family Anatidae; genus Anser; species Anser cygnoides. The sequence continues at coordinate 15,417,206 of NC_089883.1, forward strand.
ATTTTAAAGTGTTTTGCATCAGGCCTGTAACCAAGCCATATAAACTTATGCAAGGCAGCCATTTTTATCTAGGAAAATTTGGACTTGATGGTGAAGTCTGACGTTAAAGGAAGTCTGACAGCGCTGCTAAAATTACTATGAATAGGAATTTCTCTTATTCATTATTTTAAATGTAAATTAATGGTGAGATTCGAGGGATGTAATTATTAAGCAATATCCTGCACTGCTGGAAATCTAAACAGAACAGAAATGCATTCAGATTGTCTGAGCTGGCTTTTGCCTCCAAGAAAGAGATGTGCTAGAGGGCACTTAGCTACAGGAGCAAATCTCCAAGAGGGATAAAGCAGACATGTGAGATGTTTTTCTAGCCTTAATTTCTGTGAATCAAGCTTGAAAAGAATACAAGTCAAACCTAAAATGAATAGATAGATTCCACTCTGTTCCGCATCTAGCAGTAAACAAATGTGTTAATAATTCCATTTAATTCAGATAGCAAAGGTGTTTGACAAGAAAGCAGAAAAGCCATTACAAAGTAATTTAACTAATTTCCAAACATGTTGTGGGCGGTTGTCCATTAGTCATAACAGTGGCAGACAAGCCAGACAGTTGTAAGTGTGTATTTGCTTCATGTGCAGATACACAAGTTGTAGATGTGCTGTTTTTCAAAATTAAGACTCAAAAACTCATTCTTTAGGATTCTGTCACACCCCTGCTCACTCAGATTTACTCACAGATGTGTATTATCTGACAGACTTAATTTGAGACCCCCTCCAAATCATCCAAGTTGCTGCTCTGAAAAATTGCATAGTAACTGATACATAACTCAATAATCAGTACATTCAGGAAGAGAAAGAGGGACTAGTACAAAATATGGGCTACTACATCCTCAGTTTTTTCATGAAATCCATGACTATGTCTACTTTTCTGTACACAAAAGGATAGTAGTCCATGGCACATGCTGCTTTTCTGCAAGTTATTCAGGAATATTCAACATACCAGGAAAATGTAGCCTATTATATTGGACCCACCACAGGTATTAACATTTGTGTCTGCCTGATTGCTGCAATGAAATCTTTTGGGGGAGATCTCCTGAAGCTAGAGCTAAAATACTGGGGAGCAGCAGCTCTAATCTTTGTTATTAATATGGAGGCTCCTTTCTGTTGGGTATCCTGTGATTTTGATTGTGGCATCTTAAGTTAGGAACTGCCATCACACTACTTGGAAATGAAAATACTTTCAGTCAGTCTCCAGAGTTATTTCTGTCGTGCAGCAAGGGAAAATGCTTTCTCAGAGAAGGCCTCGTACCACACAGACATCCCATACAAAAGTCTCCGATGCCATATCTCAGGCAGAAGGCTGTCTTTTCTGCCTCATCAGTGTGCACTGTCTAACTTGATACACGCAGACCTGAGCTCCCGATGTTTTCTAAAAATGTGAATGAAAGGATGAGGCCACTGTTTGTGTCCTGTCAGCTCTACTTTGTAAAGAACAACTAGAGGACAAACCAATTAGTTTCAGGAATACATTTAATTAATTTGTTCCATGGTTATGTGTTGATATGTATATCTCCATTATATCTACTGCATTAGTGCAGTGTCAACAAAAGTCGGCCCATACCATATGTTTTGAATAAGATTTGGGCATTATAAGAAGCTTTGATGTAATTTTATTTGTTCACAATAAAAATGTCGCTTCAACAGAAGTAAACTGCATCTTTGGCTAGCAGAATGATCCTATTCAAATGAAAATGTTGTTCTTTAAGAATAAGTTGTATGGCAAAGTTAATATTACCTTTTGGCTTTGTATTAAGGTCATTTCCAGAATATGAGCACATCCTAATACGTATGTGCATTCAGAATTTCTTTTCTCTTTACATCCTTATAAGAAATGAAATATATTTGTTACAGAGTGAGAAATACACCACAGAGTGATACAATGCCGCCCTTCAGTCCTCAGCTACAGCAGCTATATTTAACCTTCAACACAAAGCAAATTACAGAGTCCAGTGAATTAGAGATCACTAAGGGTCAAAGAGAAATTGCTTTAATATCATGGTGGTTCTCTTTGTTCTCAACAGATGACATTAAAATATGAAACTGAAAGACTGCTGTGAAGTGGTTTCCAGCTGTGAAATACTCTTTCTTGGAATCCCAGCATTATGCCTGTTAGAAGTACATTTCTCTCAGCTGATAGTGGCTGATGGCTTATGGTTTTACCCCTGGGCAGCACCCAGAATGTGGTGGTACTAGAAATATTTCCCCAAAATAATAGCACAATACAATTTTCCCCAAATGTATGAGCCATTGAATGGGTGGTTGGCCTTATCCCATTGCTACGGGGTGGGTTTTTCTGGTTGCTTGTGTGACATATGGTGGAACATGAAAAAGGGCCTTGCAGAAGATTCCCAAGGATTTGTTCCACCAATGATGTCGTGTGAAAATCTAGACCCAGAGGCTCTCTGCGCCTTTGTTTATCCATCCTCTCATTATGTATGGGGAATCCATTGTAGTGTTTGTGCATTATACCAGAAAAATCCTAAGTGCTCCTATACAGTTAGTTTTCCATAGGAAAGTGCTTTGTTTCCACCCAGATATTATGCAGCTGTGAATATGCAGCTGTTCTGTTGCCAGCTGCCAGAATGTGGTCCCTATATTATGAAAAATAAACTCAGGTGTGCAAGTTTTTTAGGAGCTCTGTTGGCTTCTTCAGAAGTTTTCTTTAATTGGCTTGCATAGGTTTGCAAGCACACACATCGACATACCACAGATGTGGTTTTACCACTATATTGTTACCAAAGCACAGAGTAAAATCATTCTGAATCAAAGGAAAAACAAACCACAGTATGAATTTGCAGCTATGGGTACTGACTTGTGTCTTGTATTTGAAGCATTGTAAGGGAGCCTGATCTTTAGAAACTCTGAATCTGAAAACACTGTCAGAGTGTTGTCTACTGCTTTTTCTGTACAAATAAGCTTGCTCTAGCTACACATATGGTGGTGCTTTTCTGGTCTCTGGTGAATTCTAAAAGTTGAAAGGTAAAGGGCTTGCAAATTATTTAAAGGGTATGGTCCTCTTCCTTCGCACTTCTTGGAGTAAACAGGACAAAACAGGAGACCTGCTAGATGTATTCTCCATCCCATGTTCTTTTTATATTGCACACATTTCCAAAGTCCTATCCAGCTATTTCTAAAGCTTGGTAGCTTTAGAAATACAAGCCCTGAAATACTACCCACCTTTAGGTTTTAAGTCACCATACTAATAAAACTCCAAATGATGCAAAGTGGCACCAAAAATGTCAAACAAATGCACAGTATAGTTTATTTTTGTGTTCCTTATTTTCATATCCTGTCTTCTTTTGAGGCTCTGTATTCCTGAGATCTTCATTTTTACTCTGTACTGTAGGAAGTAGAAATAAATTTTGTGTATTAGCTCATGAAGCTGGTTAGTTAAGCTCAGCAGGAAGTGTGCTAGCAAGTGTACACTGCATGCATGCATATGTGCTTGTGCTGCTGTACTTTCAGATGGACTCTCGCGCTCTCTGTCCTTGTCTCTCTGACTTCCTCCCCTTCTCAGCGAGTATTAGAATGTGTGAGCAGAATCTCTAAATTGAAAGTGCTGTTGTAGAGTACACTGAGCAAGAAGACTCAAAGCAGAACACTCAGCTCTAATGATGTTTTGATCTCTCACTTTCCACTATCTTTTTAAAGGAAAAAAAATGGAAATATCTGTTTGGCTGAAAGCATGTTCTCTCCTTCAACAAAAATATCTGATAGCTAAAGAGTCATTCTCTTGGGTTGTTTCTTGAGCCTAGTTTCAGATCAGCAAAATATGAGGCTGTATGTTTTTGTCAGATTACCAGAAGGGGTCTGGAAGGAGGTCTTCTTCCTTGATAATGTCTGGCACAAATGGCTGGATGCATCATGAGAGTGAGTGCTTTGGTATTTGCCTCTGTTCAAAGCATGCCATGCAAGCTGCCTTCAGGAGCAGAGAATGGAACTAGACACATGATTTGCATGCTCCAGTGTAGCAAACTGCACCCCGATACAGAAATGTTAGATCTTTTTGTTATTTCCTTTCTTTCTGAAAATGCATAGCGTGCTGATGCTGACTTGCTTTGAATAGCACTGCTGTGAAGTGGCTTTGCAAATATCAGCGAAGCCTACATTCTTGCCTATATAATTATTTGCGTGCATTTTGGTTCTCATTGTGGTCCTTAAGCCTTGCTTTAAAAAGTTGCCAACCTTCCATAAGAGTCTGGGCTCTGCAGAAGAATTGACCTTCTTTTTGCTTCATGCATGAAATATTTTTGCAGCCCTGATACTGTCCTCATTTCTACCTGTGCCACCCTATGACTTTCCCAGAGGTTGCACAGGTGCAAGTGGTGTCAGAGTTTGAAGCCCATGAGGCTGTACAGCTGGTCCAAGGACCTGAACTTAGCAGTGCTGGCAGTGCCTTCTTACTCTGTTGTGCTGTATGGCTAATGAAAACCCCTGACCGAATAGGGATTCAGGTCCCTGATCTGTTCCTGAGATGCTCTAGTCTGGACGGGATTGTGCTATATTGATATGCAAACTGAAAGATATAGGTAACTCTCTTAGCCTCATCTTGGATCTGCAGAACACCACAGTAATCATGAGAGGCAGCTGAAATCCTAACGTGAGCAGAGATGAGGCTGAAAATCCATGCAGAGATGATCTGTTGACTAAGAAGGTGCCATCTTCACAGTGTCGCATCTCAAGAGCAGAACTGCATGTTAAATATCTCAAAAGCTACAGAAAAGCAATACCTGGATGTGTAACAAACTGACAGGTTTATTCCGGGATCACAGCATTATGGATACAGAACGTTCCTCAGTCTGTCTCCATGATGTTTTCTTTTAGCATTCTCTTGTAGCTTTCCTAGTAATCTGGGCAGATCTGTAAAAATGGCCTCATTTGGTTGTACAGACTTTTTTCCCTCCCAAATGTATAAAACTCTATTTTCTTTCAGTTGGCTTTTAAAGATGTTTTTGATTTTATTCTTTTGCAGTAGAGTATATTTTTAAAACTACAGACAGTGCAAAAATTTCTAAAGTATTTCTGGTCAGATTTCTTCTCGGGTACATTATTTTGGGATGGCCCCATCATGCCCTGGTACGGAGCTCATTAGCTGGTAGCTTTTCTGGTATAAGATGGCAGAGGAGAGAATATATTAGCTAGTCCTAATGACTAGGCAGCCAAGCAAGGGTGCTGTAGGCAGTGATTGACAGGTAGAATCAAGCCTGGATAGTTCATTCTTTCAAAGCAGAAATAAAACAAAAAGGGTCAAAAGCTTTTCTGGGGGAAGACATTCTGTCCTAGAGATTTCTGTCTCTCTCGCTCTCCTTGTTTGTTCATCTCTGTTTGTAGTCTCTTGAAAAATGAACAGCGACAAATGAGCAGTTTCTGGGTGTTTCCTTGGTCTGTAAAGTTCTCTTTACATTTGCTTCATTTTTCACACAATTCACACTTTTTCCAAACACTTGTTTGTGTGGTTAACTACAGTGATTTTTGGTAAATGGAAGCACAATGCTTTCCGTCATGTATTGATGTAGGAGGGCGAGAGGGGAAACCTAAACCTGCTTACCGTTCCTCAAAGACCAGGACAAGAAGCAACGTGCATTTGTTGCTTTCTCTTGTTGCAGTTAAAGGTGAGCTAGGAGCCTCAGCTGGGCACTCGAACAGCTGGTTGGGGTGGAAAGAGCAAGAGGGATTGCCATTCACCACCCATCAGTGTCTTAGATGCAGGTGTTTGATGTTATGGCTCTCGGTATTCCACCATTGCTGTGTTTCTAGAGAGATTTGAAAACTTTTGTCAGATACTGCTTACTAACTACACAAGCTTTCAAGTGTGTTGAATTGTCAGGGTTTATGAGGATTTTCAGAAGCAGGAACCTCAAATGAAACTTCGAAGTGAAGAGTAGGGTTTTCTGAGTACATGCAGCAGCTCATGTGGAGCGTCAGTTGACATAAGCAGTTTGGAAGAAAAGAGCCATTATTTAATGTAGGCTCCAAAGGTAGTTAAGAGTGAGCCTGAGGGAAACTTATGCTGTAGATATTCATCGAGTATGCAGGGTGTTCTCCAAGTGGTTCAAAATCTCTGTCACATACCTCAGAATGTTTCTATCAACTAATTTAGACTCTCACGTAAAGAAATGGGGGCCTGAGGCTGCATAGAGCATTAAGGGCAGCCACTTCCTGATTACTTTCTCCCTTTGGAAACTGTATCTGGTTTCCAGGCAAGTGGAAAGCAAGCTCCAATGGTCTTGGTGTGAGGAGGCAAAAGGCAAGGCTTGGAACTGGTGTCATTCAGGCTGTTCATCCTTACAGCTGCTGCCTATTTCGTCTGGTTTGAGATGAAGTTTGTTCTGTAACCTCAGTGTCCTCATGGAATGAGGCCAGACATATAACTGGATCTCTAGATATTAGGGTTCTACATGCCTGGGAAAGGAATTGAGGGATACTGGGAACTGGTGATGTTGGATTGCTGCTGCTGCTCAGATGGCCCCTTGAACACAGAAAGAACCTTGGCATTTACTGCAGAGAGGTTTAAGCACATGAGCAGCTCCACCTCTGCTAGCACAGTAACGTTCACCAACTTCATTTAAAGCATTCACTTAAATGCTTTGCTAGGCTAGGGATATATCTCACTGAAGTTTATGGGCTAACTGTTTTGTGAAGTCTTTGGGAAATTGTTTTGTTAGTAAACATTTTAAGTATCTTTAAAAAACACAAGAGCAGGAGAGCAGCTATCTGCAAACTTGGTGCAGAGAAGGAAGTAAAGTAGTGCTGGATCAATAGAACCAAGGTGTTGGGTTTTTTTCTCCCACACCTGCTTTATCTAAGATTATCAAAGCCAACAGCAATGATACCTCTTCAGTTACTGTCACCAGGCAGAGCCCAGCAGATGTGTTCCAGCTGTTTGCCCTCAGATTTCATTGTCACTGCTCTAACGCAGCACTAATCTAAACCCCAGAAAGGAGACAAAAGGGCTTCCCAGCAGCCTGAGACAGGTTGGCATGAAAGAAAAGACTGTGGACCTCCTCACTAAGAAAACAGTAGCCAAAGCTACAGAGGGGCTGCTCAAAGATGGAGTGGGAAGGTAATGGAAATGCATCTGGAGGTAGCTGGAGTATAGCATATAAACTGAGTTTAAATAAGGGGGAAGGATTGAAAAACTTTGCCAGAGTGAATGATTTCGTAGATTATTGATTTGGGCAGCAGTTTATTTAAACATTAAAACTCTGAATGAAGCAAGTTACCCTGAAGAAAAATGTGTCAGGTATAGAACTTGTTACAGCTAACTGTTTAGCCTCTGAGGACTTTGTAAACTGTCCAGATATATTTATTATAGAAAATATTTTCTTGAGGAAAAATAGACTGTTTTCTCCTTCCAGAGTACACTCTGGTATTTTCTGATGTGAATGCTTGAATTTTGTCGTCTGTTATCATTACAGTTACTGTATGTATGACTGTGCTTAAGAATTTGTAACCTCTCTATATTTTCCAGGGAAAGAAAATAAACAATAATGACTCAAAGAAAAGAAAAAAATTACTGCAACAGCACATAGCAACAGTTGTATCGTTACCCATCGAGACATATTATTACACTTAGTGCTATCTCTCTGTAGTGCCCCACAGCAATGTGTAAGCACTGAGAAAGGATCTGTCATGCAGAGATGGAAGGGGGCTTAGGACAAGGAATGATAGAGCATATTCCTGCATTCCTCATGACCCCATGAAATCTGTACGTACCACATCCCTCAGACTTCCCTGTTTACTGCCGAACAAGACAGGTAAAATAGAAGTCAGGCAGTTAGTAGTGGGAGAGGTTATGGAGAATACTTATTCTGCATTTAGTAAGGACCAAATCTTCAGGCTTTTACAGAGCTAAGCAAAAGGAAGGTATGTAGAAGAAATAAGACAAGCAGGCTCCCTCCATTGGATTGTCTTGTCAAGGATAGGGCACGTTTGTCCATAGGCTATGGATGCTTTCAGAATTGCTATGGGTGCTGCTGTTAGCGCTGATTTCAGCTTCTGTCTGTTTAGTGCCTGCCCTGATACAGGCACACCAAGCTGACTTCCATCAAATGCGATGTGGCTTGAAGTTGCATCTGTCTGTGCATATAGGAGGGAGGAAGGTTTGACTAGACAGTTTGGAATATCAAAATCAGATTTCTGGTGCCTAAATCTTGAAATATTTCTATTGTTTTCTTGGCTTTTTATATGAGCTTTTTTAATGAGTTTTGTGGAAGCTATTGAGCTCATGTAGCCAGCTACAACTGCCATTAGATGGTCTCCCAGGTTTTGGAGTTTCAGCTCAAGTAATTCATTATGTCAATTTCTATGATTACCTTACCATTTCTTTCCTTCTTCTTCCTCCTTTTTTTTTTTGGACTCACCTTCACTTACACAGTTTTCATCTTAGAAATTTTTCCCTGTTTGTCAAACACATGCATACCAACTTCCAGCCACTAGTGAGCAGTAGCACTGCTCCCCTCCCAGAGCAATCTCCTGGCAAGCTCACAGCAGCCTGCACGTCACACAGCAAGGTTCCTCAAATACAGCTCACCTCTGTACAGCTCCACTCCAAAAAGCAGTTCTCATGCAAACTGTGATGGTCATTTGCATAGAAAAGCATCTTAATATATGTCTTTTAAAATTGTCTCTCTTCACTCTCTCTCTCAAGCTTCAGTCCAGTGCTTTCCAGATGCCTTTGCGGATATTCAGGCAGCATTCAGAGGTAAGGCACTGGCATTGCACATGACACTGTGTGAATGTAAAAAGATTTGTGTCCTGAGCAGGAAGGACCCATTCATTTGTGTGTAGTGCTTCAGTCGTGGTAGAAGTCATACTCAGATAGCTACTGCTGTTCCCGTCTCCTTGGCACTGCTTGCAAATGCCAAGCACAGCTTGTGCCTCAGACCAGTTCAGTTAGTCCATGAAAGTGTTTCCTAACAGCACAGTTGCACAACAGTTGAATCCTTGGTTTGATTGTTTTCAAGCATTTTATGTATGTGTTTTGTCTTTGGCTCTTAAAAGGCCCACAGAACGAAGAATAGTCAGCAATTTACTGCACAGAAAGAATAGGAACAGCAAATAGGTTATATTAGCACTGGAACACCTGCAATTCAAGTGAGTGGAGTGAAACAAAATGTGTTTAGTGTACAAATCAGAAACACTTGATACTAAAACTCATTTGTTTTGGAAATACAGCTACTCTGCATTAGCTTACTCCCAGGAAATGGCCATCATAGAATGCCTACTGTTCAGGTTGTGTGATTCCTCTCCCCTAGTTAGCAGCAAACACCCCCATATACTCCCTAGCCCCCCACCAAATTCCACTATTTTGAATTAGCAAAGGATTACATTTCTTTGTTGTGCATTTGTGTTAGTGGGTATCAGGTCCGTGTGGGTATTGCTGTTGGCATAGCAGCTCAAGAGTTCAACTGCACGATTACATGGCTCACTACCTTAAACCACACTTAGATATGTCCATCATTGCTATATAATATATAGCAATTATATATAAGCTCATCTGGAGCTCAACCTGGCTACTGCCGTTAAAGACAACAAAAAATCCTTTTACAAATATATCAACGTGAAACGGAGGACTAAGGAGAATCTCCATCCTTTACTGGATGCGAGGGGAAACCTAGTTACTAAGGATGAGGAAAAGGCTGAGGTGCTTAATGCCGCCTTTGCCTCAGTCTTTAGCGGCAATACCAGTTGTTCTCTGGATACCCAGTGTCTTGAGCTGGTGGAAGGGGATGGGGAGCATGATGTGGCCTTCGCTATCCATGAGGAAATGGTTGGCGACCTGCTACGGAGCTTGGATGTGCGCAAGTCGATGGGGCCGGATGGGATGCACCCGAGGGTACTGAAAGAACTGGCGGAGGAGCTGGCCGAGCCGCTTTCCATCATTTATCGGCAGTCCTGGCTATCGGGGGAGGTCCCAGTTGACTGGTGGCTAGCCAATGTGACGCCCATCTATAAGAAGGGCCGCAGGGCAGACCCGGGGAACTATAGGCCTGTCAGTTTGACCTCAGTGCCAGGAAAGCTCATGGAGCAGATTATCTTGAGGGTCATCATGCGGCACTTGCAGGGCAAGCAGGCGATCAGGCCCAGTCAGCATGGGTTTATGAAAGGCAGGTCCTGCTTGACGAACCTGATCTCCTTCTATGACCAAGTGACGTGCTTGGTGGATGAGGGAAAGGCTGTGGATGTGGTCTACCTTGACTTCAGTAAGGCTTTTGACACAGTTCCCCACAACATTCTCCTCAAGAAACTGGCTGCTCGGGGCTTGGACTGGCGTACGCTTCGCTGGGTTAGAAACTGGCTGGATAGCCGGGCCCAGAGAGTTGTGGTGAATGGAGTCAAATCTGGTTGGAGGCCGGTCACTAGTGGTGTCCCCCAGGGCTCAGTACTGGGGCCAGTCCTCTTTAATATCTTTATCGATGACCTGGATGAGGGGATCGAGTGCACCCTCAGTAAGTTTGCAGATGACACCAAGCTAAGTGCGTGTGTCGATCTGCTCGAGGGCAGGAAGGCTCTGCAGGAGGATCTGGATAGGCTGGAGCGATGGGCTGAGGTCAACTGTATGAAGTTCAACAAGGCCAAGTGCCGGGTCCTGCACCTGGGGCGCAACAACCCCAAGCAGAGCTACAGGCTGGGAGATGAGTGGCTGGAAAGCTGCCTGGCTGAGAAGGACCTGGGAGTATTGGTTGATAGTCGGCTGAATATGAGCCAGCAGTGTGCCCAGGTGGCCAAGAAGGCCAACAGCATCCTGGCTTGCATAAGAAACAGTGTGGCCAGCAGGTCTAGGGAAGTGATTGTGCCCCTGTACTCGGCTCTGGTGAGGCCGCACCTCGAGTACTGTGTTCAGTTTTGGGCCCCTCACTACAAGAAGGACATAGACGTGCTCGAGCGAGTCCAGAGAAGGGCGACCAAGCTGGTGAGGGATCTGGAGAACAAGTCTTACGAGGAGCGGCTGAGGGAGCTGGGCTTGTTCAGCCTGGAGAAGAGGAGGCTCAGGGGCGACCTTATCGCTCTCTACAGTTACCTTAAAGGAGGCTGTAAAGAGGTGGGGGTTGGTCTGTTCTCCTACGTGCCTGGTGACAGGATGAGGGGGAATGGGCGAAAGTTGCGACAGGGGAGTTTTAGGTTGGATGTTAGGAAGTACTTCTTTACCGAAAGGGTTATTAAGCATTGGAACGGGCTGCCCAGGGAGGTGGTGGAGTCACCATCCCTGGAGGTCTTTAAAAGACGTTTAGATGTAGAGCTTAGCGATATGGTTTAGTGGAGTACTTAGTGTTAGGTCGGAGGTTGGACTCGATGATCTTGAGGTCTCTTCCAACCTAGAAATCTGTGATACTGTGATACTGTGATAATTATAACACAGTTAGCAGTGCATCAATAATTTCTGACTGTCCCCAAAGCACTTACTATGAAGCCAACAAACCTGGCATTGAGGTTAGATATGGAGGAAAGAAACTAAGAAGGAGGGCACATTACCATCCTGTCTGTGACCTGTACTGAGAACCATATGAGGCACAAAAAAAGGCATCGCAGAGTCCCTGATCAGTTTGAACTGATTGTTTTTTGTTGTTGTTGTTTTGTTTTGTTTGTTTGTTGTTTCCCCTGTATTTCTAAATTTAACTTTATTCTGAATTATCTCAGTTAATAATGCTTCTCTGGGAAGGCAGGTAACACCAAAGAAGAATTAAAACATCTCTGTCATGTGTTCCACCTTAAATTTCTGATAGGTACGCCACTGCAATTCCACATCCCCAGAGGTTTTGTTGTTTAAATATTTAAACAATAAAAATTACTAAAGCTCTGAGAATGATGTCTCATGATATTCAATGACCTGAAGATAAGCAGTATCAGCCTTCAAGAAGGTACAAGAAAGATTTCCATGTAGAAGGTGAAGAAATATAGTCTCACTAGAGCTCTGTAAGTGAAATCACCCATATTCTTTTATGCTAGGATATGCTATCTGACAGGTCAGTCCTGGAAACTGCCTGTTGCCTTAGCTTGTACACAAGATAATTTTAAATTATCTTATAAATTAATTATAAATTAAATTAAGTAGTAACTTCATCATATCATAAATTTCAAAATGATATATTTTCAATCAACACCTTGCCGTAAATCTGAAAAGTAATTGTTCACCTCTTCTCTTAAGCATGGAGGTAAGGTCTGACTGTCCTTGGTAAAGGGAAGGAGAAACCAACTGCCCATATAAGAGGTTTTAGCATTATTATGCTTTAACACTCAGTCAGTTTGAATCCTTGTGATAAGACCTAGATTAGACTTAGACTTCTTTGTGTTCAGTAATGGCAGTCATCTTGCACAGGCAGCCCAGGCCCCCTGAATCCCAGTTAGCAGTTGCCCCTGGAAGGTTTGGCTAGGTGCAATTCAGATTTAGGCTCAACTATAACAAGGATCCCAGATGGTTTAATGCATCTAGGTTTATGCTTTTTTTTTTTTTTTTTTCCTTCTGTGTTTCTTCAGTGAAGCAGAAATCTTCTTTCCAGTTACACCTGTTTTTTAACCCTTCCTTTATCAAAAAAGTAACCAGATGGTGACTTGCATTTCCTGGGGGAGCAAAGGCAGTGAAGGCTAACACTGGAGCTTAGTTCTGAGCATCTCTTGTCTGACTGTGCCGTGCACATTTTTGGGAACCTAAACCAGCTGCAGACTGGTGTTTCTTTACATTTTGTGGTTTGCTAACCCTGGTTTCAAGCAACTACACTTTTTAAAGTGGAACAGCCAGTGGTGTCAGTGCTCATGGACTGGTCCTGTTTGTACTCATACTACCTTGCACAATAAAAAACATCGTACGTTTAATTCTAAAATAAATGGTTTGCCTAGAAAGATGGTGTGAATCTCTTTGAAATAGAAATGTACTATATTTTATGTGTGAAAGTGGAAAAAATGCTTCTATGTGTTACCAGTTTGTTACATTGACTATCATTTGTGTGGTCCGTGCCACATCTACAGCAATATGCAGCTGTGCAAATGGACATATTATTTGGCTTTTGTCAGGTCGCATCAGTCAAAACAAATGCTGCCTTCTGTTGCTCAGCTGCTTTGCCCACGCCTGTGCCCTCCTGGTTTCTTTACTCAGTGGAATCCCTTTTTTGCTCTCATTCTGTCTGCAACAAATTGCTAGGAGTGGGAGTCAGCTGAAACGGTTTGATTTTCATTCAAACCGAGGACAGCGGCAGACAGCAGAACAGCCAGGCTCTCCAGCCCTTCACGGAGGCACAATGGTGTTTTCAGGAAGCTGGGAAAGCTGGATTAATGTTAGGAAGCATCTGGTTTTAGCTTGTTCGTCTCCTGCAAACCTGAGCAGGTCTGATAGGTAAGGAGAGGACAGTGGGAGTTACCAGCAGCCCAGGCAGAAAAGGAACAGGTGTTCGGGGAAAAGGGGGCCTGCACCTCCGGCCAGGAGCAAGGTGACTGACTGAGGGCAGAGAAGAGGCAGCTCGTCCATCAGCCTTCCTGCCCTGCAGTGGCACTGATGTGGCTGGGTTCCCACCCGGCTCACTAATGACCTAAATCTGCTCTGTCTTAATTCTCAACACCTTTCAAGCAACCATGTTGGACTGGAGTTTTCTGGTATTTCTCTTGAGTTTGTCATCAGTTCAGAAAATCATTGACAGACGCTTTGAAGCAGTGTGAGGAGTAACCCACCCAACATACACATTGTTGGACAATATGCTTCCTGCTGCTGGCTAATATTGCTGCCAGTGCAACTTCATGTCCTACCCACGGTAGAAATTGTGAGAGTGAGATGGTTCACGTGGGTTTGGCAGGCTAAGCCTTGTGGAGACCTCCAGAGCACAGTGACTAAGGCACCCGCAGCTCTGTCTGTGTTAGTCTTTGTGCTGCTTTCAGCAGCAGTGATGAAAAAGCTGGAGAGAGGAAGGGAAATTTAAATCCTGAGCATCCTATCTATTTCAAACTCCTGCACTTCTGCTCACTTGGCATTGCCCTAGTCTTGTACCATTGCAAGCTAGCAAAACAAAATCAAGAGGTTTTATAAAAACAGTGCTAGTGTCAATGACAAGTTTTAAAGTATAATTGGGAGTGAGTGGTTTCAGTCCTCCAGTTTTGTCTTAGTTGTTGACTTCAGAGTAGTATCTGCTGCAAAATGGAGGGATTTCTGTGGGTTTAGCCCAGCTACACTGGATCGCGCTGTCACAATCAACAGTGTGATCTGAATGGGAATGCTACAGGAATTATTTCAATGTTCCTTCCTGCCTTTTTATTTTATGTAATTTAAGTTACTCAGAACAATTTACAATTCAGCAAATGACCAATTTGTATTGGCATTTCTTTTCCATTTTCTTTTTTTAGTCAGCTTAATTTTTGCAAAGACTCGTTTCTTTTCCCCACTTCCATTTTTAATCCCCCAATGTCATGGTTGGCTACGTAAGTAAAACACTTTCCCCCTTTGGGATTTCATAGCCTCTTGATTCAGAATTTCATTCTTATGAAAAACCTTTAAAAACATGGTCGTTAAAACATCATGGATAATCAAATGAAGTGATGAAATAGTCCCCTAAGAGAAAACACACTTCAATATGTAAAATATTCCCTGCAGATGTCTTAGAAAATGTTCCCTCTCCTCCTGCAGTTCCCACTGGCAATATGACATGCTTTGCATTGTAGATGTTTTTCCTAAGTGTCAGGCATTAGGACTCCGTAGAAAAGCCATCCTTTCTCATTTGCATTCTGTGAAGTTTAACCGAAGGGATTTCTTCTGAGGGCATTCACAGGCAGAGACAAGGATGGATACAGACCTGTCTTCTGTGCTATGCTGTGTTAAACAGTCACATGCAGTCCTGTTTTCTAAGCATCTACTTTAGATAAATAAGGTAAATCTCTGGCAAGTAGATAGAGAAATACTCACTTTGGGCTTTTTAGCATGAATATATGATTTTGCCTCACCGCTGCAAGCAAGGGTGTGTCCAGCTGCAAGCAAGGGTTTGTCCAGGGTGTCTTTACGGGGCCTTGGCAGTAGGTTTGGCTGCACCAGTGCAATGCCTCGCACTCTGTTTGCGTTTGCTGCATATGGTTTGAGTGCAGCCCATGATACAGTGGCTTGAAATCTAACAATTCCCCAAATCAATTATTCATTCGGGCTCAAAAAATTTCCTGACCTGTAATATTTAGCAAGTCAAAATCAAAATATGCTCTGGCCACTTCTGAGCCAGGAGCTTTGAACCTGTTTAATTCTGTGAAGATGCCTCTTTCATTAAGGAGATAGATACTCTTTACCCAATCTATGATTTTTGCTCAGGGCCTAGTTTTGATATTTGAGTCATATTAAATTTGCTTCTGGCTTGCCTTTATGAAATGAATGACCTCTTCTGGCAAATGCATGTCACAACAAACCACTTGAATGTTACCATAGCCTCTGTAGCTGCACATGCTCAAAGAAGGTATTGTATGAATGACTTTGGCCCTAAAAACTACCAAAATAAGTTCTTTAGTCTGGACCTTCTCATATTAAAACAGCACGATGCAGTGCACTAAGAAGCCCATATTTGGTTAAATTCTGTTAATTTTTTATTCTGGTATTCAATTTACTGCTTGTTTGAAATTTTCCCTATCAGCCGTGGGATAATTACCTATCAGGGCATAAATCTGATGTTCATAAACCAGTGATCCTGCTTGTCCTCTCTCCTCTCCTCCAGTATGACCTGATCCTGGTAGATGTGGAGCTTTATTTTTTCCAAATGACTCGAGGGCCAATAATCATGACTGCTGTCATGTAAAACACCATCTGTGATTCTGGCTTGGCTGTGCTGTGTTCCAGAATGCACAATGCATGAGCAACAGTTCAGATTGTGGTAATGTGTTGCTCTTTCATGGTGCTGTATGTGCAAGACAGATTTCCTAAGGATTTCTCTAAAAGCAATGTCTTGAATAAACAGAGACAAGGCGATCAGTGTAACAAGATTTGAGGTAAATACTTAGCATACTTCCTTAATTACAGATCATGAGCTGGTGAAAATCCTTGTAGTGCATGGTTTATTACATACATAACATTTTCAAGACTACCTAAATTTGTACAAACAATGCCTTAAAATCTAAGTGTTGGATTTCTGCAGATGTTGAGCTCCTGTACTTTCCATGGGCCACCAACATCAGCCATAAACCTCACTTAATGGTTTGGAGCTTCCTGTTGACAGCACAAACTAAAACATATCTATTTCATCGACTACACAAATTATACAAGATCTGAAATGAAATAGAAACTGTTCGCTGCTCAGAAGAACCTTATGCTATGGTAGCATTTTATCCATCGATATTAATCACAGTTATTCCTCTCTGCCATTCTAGACAGAAGTCTGTGATAGCAAATGTTTTGGGGAGAGTTGTATCTTTCATACATGGGTTTGGCAAGAACCTCCTCCACTCTGCTATTATCCATCCTTCCTTTCTTAATCCACCTTAGAAAGGGGCTGTAGGGAGATGGGATTCCTTGCTAGTGACCCTGACCTGAGCTATTTGGGTCATAGCATTGGGTATCTTCTCAGAGACTTCGTTTGGTGTCCTAGGTATAATTCTATATATCCTAATACTTAAGTATTTGCAGAGAGATGAGGGGTGGAGTAAAATAGTGCACATATATATAAGTCCAGCTCTACTCCATGAACAAGATACTAACTTTTATTTATAGCCTTGTATGTATGTAGGTGCACGTCTAATTCTAGCTCACCGCAAAGAAAGTAGTTTTTTATTTATAGAACATGTACAGCATGTTCATCTCTATGGAATCTCTGAATTGTTCATCAGCAAGACTGACAGCTGACAACTCTGACCAGCTTAACAAGGTGCTTTTGGATAGATTTCCCAGTATTTAAGACAAAGAGATGAACTCTCCACTCATTTAGATAGATGAAAATGTCAAATGCTGAGAATGTAAGTAATTTATGAAGAAGAAAAGCAGTACTGCTTACTTTTAACTTTCTTCTTCAGGTTAATAAGCTTTGGATTACAAACTCCATATCTTGGAACTTGCCTTACCTATTTTAAGAACTGATCAGATTTGAATATAAAAAGTGAACCAGCATTATCAAGTGCAAGAGTGAAATGTTATTCGAAGCACTACTTGTTTCCAATAGTTTACCATTTGACTTGGTTTGGGGATTTGAAAAAAATGAGATCTAGTCATCCTTACTGTGCCTATAATCTGGAAGGATCCTATTACAGGGAGGAGAGGAGTTTTTAGGGAAAATAATACCTTTAGGCCAAAATGTGTCTCATAAGTTATAGTAGGAGAGTTACCTTTGACTATTGCTTCTCTATGTAGAAACAACAAAGGATACAGTCAGATAGTTCCAATAAGCTGTTATCCCTCCATCTAATTCCTCTTCGATAAATCTGTGCAAAAGCTTGTGGCTTGTGCTACTGACTGAACATGGGAGGGCCAGTTCTTCTTTGGAAGATTTTCAAGATGGGTGAGCTAATTTTAAAGACTATCGGAGAGTTGCACCTCCTCTCTATATTGTTTTTATCCTTTTTTACTTAATGCAAACAGTCCTGAAGTAAGTTTGGTTTAGTGTCTTTTTTATCTTCCTAGTCATATTTTTACTGCTGTGGAAATTGCTGTATAGTTTGAAACTACTTTTTCTGCCCTTGTTTCTCTGTTCTGTGCTCCCCATCTCTTTGGGGAACCTTCACTTGTTCACCTGCCTACAAAGTGAGTTGCAGGCTGATGGTTAGAGGGTCATGTTTCTGCAGAAAACCAAGAGCTGGCCACTCTGAAGAGCATGAGCAATATCTTTTAGCTTGGAGGGGGAACCCACCTGCCGTGGGTAGTCAGGATCTTTAAGTGTTGATGGCAAAAGCTGTTTTTGAGGGTTATGTTTGTACTGGCTAGTACATTGGGACTAGTCACCTTATTATTTGTACTGCAATTGCCCCTGGGTTGTGCAGTACAGCTGAGGTTCTTTGGTACTATACAACTGCAGAGCAGGAAAATTATATCCCTGCTCTGCAAAACTTGCAAGTAAATATAAGGCAAAGCTCAACAGGTGGAAGCAGACAGGGTAACAAATAATTGATTCTATTTTGTCTGCTTCCTGAACTAGCAGATTTGTAAACAGCTGGAGATCCCAACTTAATTTTGAGCTACTCACATATGAAGATCAAAGCCATATTTCTGGAGTTTGATTTATGAATTAACAATATTCTCAAAATAGCAATACGCTTGGGTTTGAGGCTTTTAGCTATTCCCAGCATTTGTGTAATCCTGCTCCCCGTCCATACCTGTCCATAAACCTCGGTTTGGGGGTGGTTGTTTGTTTGAAGGCTGCTGCAACTTCATTTGTATCTGCGTGGGGTAGCAAGTCAGCCGTGCCAATGAGTCAGCAAAACCTGCTTCGCACTTTCCCTGCAGTATCAACAGCAGCTCCTGGCAGAGGGTATTTCAGGCAAATGCCATTAGTCTGTTACAAGGCATACTGGTCTAAAGCAGTTCATGCAAACAGCTGTACTGAAAAAAACTAGGCATATACAGTGTCTGGGATGTTTCACTTCAGAGGCTTTAGGAAGTCCTGACTCAAAACCTCCACCTCTTCTTCAAAGCACAACTGGATGCGTGAATGGGCACAAGGACGCACAGGTAAATCTGTTGTGTAAACACATGCATGGGGTTTTGTGGATGTAACAGCATGAAAAATGAACTTGCTGCATCTGAATTCCTCAGATATAGTATCACATTTAGTCAGCTGTTTTCTCCTCCATGTCTGTTGCATGCAGACATGGACTTTTTCCCCCAGCTTCCAGCATGGGTCAGCCTGCCCCGGTGGCATCAGAAAGAGACAGAAAGAAGCACGGCTTGGGAAGG
This sequence comes from Anser cygnoides, assembly GCF_040182565.1. Lineage (NCBI taxonomy): Eukaryota > Metazoa > Chordata > Aves > Anseriformes > Anatidae > Anser > Anser cygnoides. The sequence goes on from NC_089883.1 coordinate 15,436,094, forward strand.
AGATCACTGCCCACTAAAGCCAACAAAACTTGCTACCACTAAAGCCACTTCTAAACTGCAGAACTCAGAGCTTTTCTATGTGGATTACTAAGGCTAGTAAACTAGGTTGTAAACATGAGGCCTGATTTCCATCACAGTTTCCATACACAGCTGCACTGGCAAAAAGAAGAGGGTAGAGGTCTTTAGCACTAGGGTAGGAGCAAGCAGGCAGGCAGAAGTGAGGGGGAGACAAGAATGGGGTGAATTTTGACACCCATCGTTGGGATTAAAGAAAAAGGTCATGTAACAAAGATTTAAAGTGACCTGAGTAACCCTAGAGGCCTTCTGCTGCCCTTGCTATTGCAAGGACAGTGATCTAGGGTGGGGAAAGGGGAGAGGAAGACAGCAGGGACCTGTAGCATCAGCTAAACTACCACAGATTGTGTCCCGGAGCCCTTCAAGCAGGCTGTGCATGCCTTTTGCTTAACCAGCTTCATTTCTCCGCAGTGAGCACTAGGCACTTGGAAATTTTATCCCATAGCATTTTACCATGACAAGGAACAAAAAATGAGGGGGCTGTCCTGGGAACAGCACCCAGAAAAAGTTTTTTCACTGGCATTGTAAAGACCTTTATGTTCTGATTTAAAAAAAAAAAAAAAAAAAAAAAAAAAAAGCACCAATGGGAGTTGTGCAGTGGGGTGGCTGGGGGTGGCACAGCAGCTTCGTTCACTTTTCACCAGTAACTGGTGGGTAACAGGAACCTTCTTAGCGGAGGGGCCTGCTGCAGCCTGTTGGGGTAGTGCCATGCCATGGCCGCGTTGTTTGGATTCACAGCCTCGCCTACTGAACAGCGGAAACAATAGGAGAAATATGTTCTGTATGGCAACGCTAGTGTATATCTCTTGGCAAACAACTACAGTGAGCCTAGCTTGAATTTTAAATTAAAACTATTAATTACATGCCATTGTGCTAAACACTGATGAATTTCTTTGTGGTGGAAAATATGTGCACATTTCTTCTAGGCATTAAAGCCCTTTCTCTTTGGTGGTGGTAATTAAAAAACAAGGACAATATGACTGGCAGAAGGGAGTGGTTTTTTCTTTTTCTAAGAAGACATAATTTATAAATTAAAAGCAATATGTCTGAGCCAAGAACAAGCGGAAGGGTGGTCTTCTGAACTATGGCATGAAAGTCATCAATGAAAATGAAAGATAAAAGATGAAAAGCATTATCTCTTCCTGTTTTAATGAGCATTTTTGTCATATTTTCAAACTGCACAGAGCTGAGTTTGTAACCCTTACACACTCATAGGGACAGCTGGTCAAGAAAGTACTAGCTCCCTGAAGCCAGCCTTCACAGGAACACACTTGAGTCACTGACATTTCAGAAGATGAACAGGGAGAACACCACAATGTCAGGACTGGCTGTGTTCATCTGCCTCTACAAATCTAACCTGACTAACCTAACCTAACCTAACCTAACCTAACCTAACCTAACCTAACCTAACCTAACCTAACCTAACCTAACCTAACCTAACCTAACCTAACCAAGCTATACAAAAGGGGGTGGGTGAAGGACCTGGTAATAAGTACAAGTAAGTAATTATGTTCTAATTATATTCTTACAAATACACGTTTATTTTACAAATGAGTAAAGATCCAAAATACACTAAGGGGCACTTTCCGCTATTGCTGTGGATATGTCAGATACGTGCCCCACCTGACATTTCCTGCCAGAAACACTTCCCAAAGTAGAGTGCCCTTTCACCATTGATGTAAGGTTCTTTAAATTTCTTTTACTACTAAAAGGAAGAGATTAGCCCTCCTTTTCCCCTCCTTCAATGCTTCCTCTCCCATCCTTATCCTAATATTCATGAGGAGCTGATTTGAGTGAAATTTGGTGGATATGAATATGAAAGCCATAAAGGAAAAAGAAAGATTTCAACCTGTTTAGGTCCTGATTCACACTGCTGAGCAGCCTTTCAGGGAAAAATAACCAAGAAAACACAGGTGGAGAGCAGATCCACCTCTTTCAGAGGTAATCTGAACTTAGATTGATTTTAATAAATCATTAATTGATCTATTCTTTAACAAAGAGACTTCTGGCTGAGAACTGGATTCAGTTAGTTACTCTCCATCAAGATACCTTCTCTAAACTTCTGGAATTTGAGTTTAATGGTCGTAGAAGGGTCGGACTTTTGTTTGTTTGTTTCATTGTTATTGTTTATTAATACTATTTTTAGTGTTTGTGAATTGGTTTCTCTGTGTTCACACCCCATTTCTCCAAAACTACTTTTAGCTGGCTTGAGACCCTGCCTCAGTCTGCAGCTGTGCATTTTGTTCGCGGGCCCTGTAAGAGCAGTTTGCAGCCTTGCAGTTCTTGTCGGTTAAGTGCGTGGTTTAGAGGATCCTGCTCTGGCATGGCCATGGAGGATGGAGCTGTGTGGTTTTCTCCAGTCCCGTTTTTGTTCTCTTTTTGACAACTGTGTTATTCTGCCTTGTGCATGTCAATCATTTAACAATCTCTTTATCTGCAACTTAATTAAAGATCAGCGCTGGCTGAACTTTTTTCAATTAAGAAAAAGCAAAACCAATATTCTGTTTTCAAAACCACGTCCCTAAACTTCAAAAATCTTAATAAAAATGCAGGGTTTCTAAGACCTTTCCCCCCTGTACTTTTTTGTTCTCTTTCCCTGTTCTCTGTTCCTTGTTTCAAGCTTTTTTTTGCCAGGGACAAAACTGGAAGAAAAAGGTACAGAGAGGTGGGAAATAAAAAAATCTTTTTCAACTCTCCCCACGCAAGTCCCTGTCTTTCAATCAGTGCAGGTTAGAACTAGCTGCAAATGCATTTCTTTGGCCCCAGTATGCCTGCACTGTGCAGCACCTCTGCCCTCTCCTTGATATTTTTAGCCCTGCTTTTCTTGGCTGTATCTCTGCTCTTCCTCTGCATTAGAGGACAAAGTAGCCTCCTGTGTGGTTCGCCTCTTTTCACTGCCCTTTGCTGACCTTTGGCATTTTTTCCTAGAGGCAGGAGGACAAATTTTACTGGTATTCAAGCTCAAGGCATGACACTGCTATAAGTCTCTGATGACACTGGTTATCACAGGAACTGCTGGGAACTCTGTTAGTGCTTCTGAGAGGCCTGATTATGCAGTAGGTGTCTGTCTTTGTGTCCATGCGCTGTTACTACAGGGGAGCTGAGCAGGAGATGAGTTAATATCAGCTCTTGGGCCATTAGATGTATACTATGTATTGCCTGGGGCCATCCTCCCACTTGGCATCTCCAGCCTGACGTCACCTCTGCTAATTCCTTTTGGGTTGGCTGCGTGTTGCCCCAGTACAGAGGCAAAGAAGCATCAGCTGCCTTTGTGTGCCATTGCTGCTAGAAGCTTTTTGCTAATGGCAGCTAATGTGACAGCATTGTTCATTTTGCAGTTATCTCCGTGCAGGAAAACCGCGTGGGAGGTCATCCAAGCACCGAGTGCTGTGGAAGGAACTCGTTGGTGGGTGACAGATGAAAACCAGCAGTGAGGCATCTTCTTCTGTCTCCTTCCATGGGGACTGCAACTGGCAGAATTTGCCTAACTCCTCATTTCCATTCCCTGCAGGAGTGAACCTGAGCTCTCCACTTGCTTTTTTTTTTTTTTTTTTTTCTTCTTAAAAGTATCACTGAATTCTGAAACTTCCAGAGATGTCTAGATTAAATATAGAAATAGTGTCACAGGTCCTACAGCTGTCAGAAGAAAAATGAGAACAGGACGCTGATTATGAGAAAATTCACAGTTTTGACGAGTAAAATACTTCCCCAAAGTGATGATTTTTTTTAGTCATCTTGGTGCTTGTACTGTGCATAGATTTAGAGTACTGTAGTCTTACTGATGTTGTTTTTCTGATTGGTCCTGATATGCTAACAATAGAAATGAAATATTTGGGGGTTTTGCTAATGATTTGTCAAGTGAAAAATGTTTTGAAAAGGAAGCTACATGCTGGCTTAGTCAGATCCCTGTGTTGTTCTTCCTCTGGCAGAGTGGAAGAACTGACTTCAGCGTATTTGGAAAACATCCTTCATGGCAAGTGGAACATGCGTGGATGAGGTGAAACCTGAAAGATAATATTTACACCTGTCACTTTGCTCTAGAGGGTTAGACTAGGTTTTGTTTTCCTGAAGTTCTTCAAGATCAACAAAATTGCATAATACTGTGAGATGCAGGCAAGTAAGAGGTGCTTAGCATGGTGCAATGTAGGCGAATGGCCTGACTTGTCCGAAGCTTTTGTATCCAGCAGAAGACTGTTGTGTCGGTAATGCTGGATGGTCCATGGGATTTTTCTGCAAAGCTTAGAGACAGCAAGTTGTATTAGTTTCTGCCATGGTCTGAAGTGTTTGCCTGGGCAGTGCAGAGGGAACACAAAGCCATCAGACCTGCTAGGAATTTCCCACAGAGCTGCAGCTCTGGCTTTTTCCAGGACAAGAAGCTATTAATGCTGTGGGATGCACTGTTGTGTTTGGGTCTTTCATTGCTTGTTTTTAAATCTGACAGGGAATTCTAAATATATACTTAGAGCAGGAAGTATTCTCTCCATGACTAAGTATACAGTTGCAAAGAAAATAAATAGGAAACATAATATGTACGTTTTCACTCATGTCATCTGTTTTGGTTAATATGGAGAGGCCCTAACATCTTTGGTGTGTTTTTTCTTTTTTTTCTTTTTCTCCTCCTCCCCCCGCACCCCCCCCCCCAAAAAAAAAATGGAGTTCTACTGCGAGGAAAAAGAAGAAAGCTCTTACAACAGCAGCTGTATTATCCAGGCTTCTTATTTTAGTTTTGCCTATTGCATGAGCTGGCTGTTTTTCTTACGGTGCTTTAATGCAAAGTTTGAAGTAGAAAAAGTGACCTTGTTATGAGAATACCTAGCAGACATTCAATATACCAGCAGGACTAGCTGAATAAAGTTAATGGCTTGAAAAATTCAATTTTCAATGGTACTTTCATTTTTCTTTTTCAAAATATTTTTTCTTTGCAGTAAATTGACATTTAAATAACATGTCTAATTCTACCAGCAGAAGTATTACAAGACAGTGGTGTTTCTGTGTCATCTTCTGGCTTTTAGGGTAGCTGCTTGACATAATCCAAAAAAAAAGAAAACAGAACAAAAAAGGAGACAATTGAATACATGAAATTCAGCTACAGAAATTAAATAGTCTCTTTCATATTTCTTTCTTCTACATGTATTCTTCTATATTCATGTCTTATAAACCATCAATTAACTTCATTTTGACTGTTAATGAACTAAAACTGAACTGGGTTCATATTTTTCAGGGGTACATGAGAAAATGTGTAAGGAGAAACAGGCAAGGATTCGGCTGTGTTTGCCCCATCTAAAGAACCTGTAGACAGTAGAAGATGGAAAATGCAGTACAACGTCTGAATGTATTTAGTGTTTTGAGACCCTGGTATGAGACTTCTCTGCAGTTCAAGCACTGTTTCTTAATACACATTTGTGTATTAAGAGGAGTGTACACAGAGGAGGTCTTTCTCTGTCTGCTTTTCCCTGGTTAATGGCATTATTTTTTTTTACCTTGTAGTTGAAAGACCCAACAGGCTCCACCTGCCATACCAGCATAGCCTGCTGGAGCAGCAGCATATCAGACTAAGTAATGTTTTTATTCAGCAAACTACTTTTCATAGCCAACCCGAGACTTTGCGAATGGGGCAGCAGACAAGGGGTTATGTGAACTTGCGTATGTTGGAGCACAAACATGTCATAGCCAATTTTAATCCTTAAGCTTTCTTTTGTTTCGAAAGTTCTTGTTTGCTGCAGGTATCTAAATTTAGCTATATTTTTGTCAGCTAGAACTTATGTTACAGAAAATAATGCTAGCAAATCTCAGCAATGTCACACTTTATTAGTCATGCAAGCACTTAAAAGCAAGGTTAGAAACACAAAATTCCAGAGATTTGTGGTGGCAGTTGTTTAAAAATGCCACACTGAGCTTTTTAGGATTTACCTTCTGAAAATGGACCAAGTTAAAGCATTAAATTTCACAAACAATGCGGCTTTTTTAAGTTTGGAAAAAGGAATATTTAAATCCCAAAGAAAAGTTTCACTGGACATGCATGCTCCTCTTTTTTTGCAGCGTTCTTGAGTCCATCACATTCTCTTCCAGCTTCAGAGGCAGAAAATAGTATTTGCTGACAACCTGCTTTTCTCTTTGGTAACGGCTGCAGGCAGCGTAGGTCCTGCAGATAAGATCAAGCGACTCATGGCATCCCCTTCTAAACAGCCTTTTTTCTCCCGGCTGTTGCAGTGTGTGCTGCCTGGCTCTCCCTGTTGCATTGCTCAGGTGGGGAGGGTGAGAGGGCAGGAGCCGTGCAGTGCCGTGAGGCAGGGAGTCCCCCACACAGCACCTCTGTCCTGGTGCTAGGCCGGAGGCAGTGCCATTGTTTCTGCTCTCGAGGTCCATTGTTCCAGTTGCAGCATATAAAAATTTACCTTGTGTCTGTTGATGTGCACTTGCTGTGGTGTTCTGAGTAAAAGAGAGAAGCTCCTCACATGACTATATACTTATTTCTCTTTCTTTTTGAACATAGCTGAATAGAATTGATAAGGGGGATTAAAAACCAAAGGCTCTTCCAGTGTGGGCACCCAGAACTTTTTATTACTTTTTTTTTGCTGCTTATGAGCATTGGCTACTTTGAAACCTGATAAGAGAATAACTTTTTATATTATTTCTTAGTAAAAATATGTACCGAAAGTTGCATGCCCAAGAAGCTGAATTGTTTTAATGTAACATGGAAATGGCATCCTGCTTGCAATAGTGCCACTCTGTAAAATCACTCCCAAGCATCCTGCTGTTGGTCCATTCTCCACGCGTTCCATGAGCTGATGCTTGGCTTGGCAGAAGAGCAATGACAGGCACCTACATGGCAGTCTGTTGGCATTGCATTTCTGACACTGGTGCTTCAGAACATCCCAACCAGCCACATTTCACACACGCAAAGAATTTCCAGATATTTTATTAGAGGATGCCGTTCTCCAAAGGGAATGGTTGACTGGTAATCCAAATAGCTATTCAATAAACAGTTGAGCTATCCAAGATTGGAAGGAATCAGATCTGGGAGCTAGGATTGTGAACAGGAGGTTCAAAGCAATCCCTGGGCAGCTGTGGCAGAAGGGAAGGCCCGACCACAGAGCCTGGCTGGCTGAAGCGAGAGCCTGCCTGCCCACCAGGGAGCCATGCAACGCTGTCTGAAGATGGAACGAAGTCTGTGCCAAGACAAAAACTGCATGTGCAAGGGCTGTGATGAGACCTTGTTAGCTGTTCTTAAAACTAGATTTAGCCAAAGATTTGAGTGGAGACCTGCTGGCTGAATGCTCATTTCTTACTCCAGCTGCTAAAGAGCTTCTACTGAGGAGATTCCCAATGCTGTTCCCAGCAGCCCAGCTCCACACACCATCACTCCTGGCTGGTGTGTGCTGCTCTCTGCCCCTCTAGCCAAAGCCTCAAACCTGAGGAGACTGCGCATCGTTGGTGCATGTGGTACATCTGTAGTCCTCGTACCAGGCCCAAGGGGCTGCTGGCAGGTACTCTATATCTGACTCAGAAGGAGGGTAGTAGGCCTTATACTGCGTCTTTTGCTAACAGAGTGTTCCACCTGGTGGAAAATTTTTGCACGTTTGAATTGGAGGAGCAAGGCTCCCTTGATCTCTGTGTGCTTCCTTTGATGAGGTGGAAGAAATGAGAGCCTCAGCTCTGAAACCTCTTTAGATTTCAAGGAATGGCAGCCAGTTCTAGAAACATCTCAAAGGAAATGAAGTACACAACTAAGTATCTTGACTTTGCTTCTGAGTTAAGAATTGCACCTCAGTTGTCTGTCCTTGGAGCACGTGGCAGTCCAGAGGAGCAGTGGTTATACATCTGCTGGGAACCTCAACAGTTCTCTAGAAATTCAAGGTGTTTTTACTCATGTTGTCTGCATTATCCTGGCAGTTTCAGATGTATTTTTGCAAAGCTATAAAGAAACAGATTCACATATTATTCTAAAATGGGAGATACTATAAATAAGTCCAGCCTGAAGACTTGATATCTTCTGTCAGTAACAATATTTGGTTTGTTATCTCTTTGTATTTTTTCTTTTTTTCCTTTTTTCTTTTTCTTTTTATCTTTTTCTTTTTCTAACTTTGTTGGCTTTAATAGTGTCCTCATCTCTTTAGACTCAGAAATGTGGATTCTTTCATAAATGAGCTTTTTCGTAAGACCTAGACAAGTTTATACAAGTTGTTGAGGCTCCAAATTTTGTTATATATTACTAATATTGCTGAGAACTTTTCTGCTTTTCTCTGGCCAAGGGAGATATTTTGTAGCTCTAATTTGCACAAATACCTATCCACATCAATGCAGAGCCTCAGCCACAATATCACATCTCTAATTGGAATAACCCATTTTGGATTATTGTTGAATTCTGGGTGGGAAATTACAACCTTTTTCAGCAGAACTGTACATTCTCCATAGTGATTCATTTGTTTGTTTAATTTTACAAAATGTCTGATTCCAAGCTCATAAAATGACTACCAAGATTCTTCTTCCTAATAGAGGGCACACAGCATTTAAGAAGATAAACTGCTGCTGAAATAGGGGTCTCCAGAGGTCTGTATACATTTAGGTATATTCAGAAAATAAATATGTAAAATGCTTAATTTCAAGGGATTAGGGTAGGACAAGAGATTATTTGTAACTTTCAAACAACAGGAGTGACTCCTTACTGTGGTGGTTTCACACCGATAGCCAACTAAACTCCAACACCCCACTCTCTCACTCCCCCCTCCTCAAAGGAAGAGGGGGAGAAAATATAATATGAAAAAAAAGGCTCACGGGTCGAGATAGGGACAAGTTAATTAAAGTAAAAAAAAAAAAAAAAGAGAGAGAGAAAAAAAAACAAGCAAAGGCCATGCGGAAGCAAAGAGAGAAAACAATTATTCTCTATTTGCAGGAAAGGGACTCTTTATCAGAGAGTGTAGTGATAGGACAAGGAGTAATAGTAAGTTTAGTAAACTAAAAGAGGGTAGATTTAGATATTTGGAAGAAATTCTCTACTATGAGGGTGGTGAGGCACTGGAACAGGTTGCCCAGAGGAGCTGTGGATGCCCCATCCCTGGAAATGTTCAAGGCCAGGCTTGATGGGGCTTTGGGCAGTCTGGGCTGGTGGGAGGTGTCCCTGCCCATGGCTGGGGGGTTGGAACTAGGTGGTCTTTAAGGTCCCTTCCAACCCAAACCATTCTATGATTTCATGATTCTAGGAAATGTACACAAATGATAAAATAAACCCTATAAAGGGTATAAACACAGAATGGTTGCTGTAAAGGACGTTTTGAAGGTTGCTTTGTTAAATTGGATTTGTGCCAAAGTCATAAGTATCCAGAAATAAAATCAAAGTTCAACTATTTCAACTTTTTTACCCTTTTTCAAGATATAGATATACAGCTGCTAATTTTACAAGCTATTCTGCTTGAAGGAACAGCAAATGTGAACCATAAACATCAATGTATTGCACTTAACATGGCTCCCCGAACAGATTTCCGAAGGCAGCACAATGTGAAGTTGTGGGTAATTGAAGCCTCAAGGCATTCTTGTCCCTTGATCTTTACCTGGTTACAGAACCTCATCTTCTGAAGCCAAATCCCATTAGGATACCCCAAAATGACAGATGGCTCTGCCTAACTGCCAGTCAGCACAGATGTGATCCTTGTTTTTGGATAAACAGTAGGACTCATTTTTGTATGTAGTAACCTAAATTTCCCTGGCCAAAGTGTAGCGGCTCTTTGACGATAAAGCAGGTTGTTCTGTATAAATTAAGAGGGATATACGTGTGCACGTGTGTGCTTGTACATGCACATCTCTAAAATTTCTTCAAAGAAATTTTTGACTTACATGTCTGGGGCCTGGGAAAGCTGTACTAACATAAGACAAGGTGTGAATTTTATACTGCTCCTTTTTCAAGAGTATCTCCTTCTGCAGAGCATTGTAACCACGGAGTTCTGCTTTCACACACAGATTCACACAGATTTCTCTAGGTTGGAAGAGACCTCAAGATCATCGAGTCCAACCTCTGACCTAACACTAAGTACTCCTCTAAACCATATCCCTAAGCTCTACATCTAAACGTCTTTTAAAGACCTCCAGGGATGGTGACTCCACCACCTCCCTGGGCAGCCTGTTCCAATGCTTAATAACCCTTTCGGTAAAGAAGTACTTCCTAACATCCAACCTAAAACTCCCCTGTCGCAACTTTCGCCCATTCCCCCTCGTCCTGTCACCAGGCACGTAGGAGAACAGACCAACCCCCACCTCTCTACAGCCTCCTTTCAGGTAACTGTAGAGAGCGATGAGGTCGCCCCTGAGCCTCCTCTTCTCCAGGCTGAACAAGCCCAGCTCCCTCAGCCGCTCCTCGTAAGACTTGTTCTCCAGACCCCTCACCAGCTTGGTCGCCCTTCTCTGGACTCGCTCGAGCACGTCCATGTCCTTCCTGTAGCGAGGGGCCCAAAACTGAACACAGTACTCGAGGTGCGGCCTCACCAGAGCCGAGTACAGGGGCACAATCACTTCCCTCGACCTGCTGGCCACACTGCTTCTTATACAGGCCAGGATGCCGTTGGCCTTCTTGGCCACCTGAGCACACTGCTGGCTCATATTCAGCCGACTATCCACCAATACTCCCAGGTCCTTCTCGGCCAGGCAGCTTTCCAGCCACTCATCTCCCAGCCTGTAGCTCTGCTTGGGGTTGTTGCAGCCCAGGTGCAGGACCCGGCACTTGGCCTTGTTGAACTTCATGCAGTTGACCTCAGCCCATCGCTCCAGCCTATCCAGATCCTCCTGCAGAGCCTTCCTGTCCTCGAGCAGATCGACACACGTACTTAGCTTGGTGTCATCTGCAAACTTACTGAGGGTGCACTGGACGCCCTCATCCAGATCATCGATAAAGATATTAAAGAGGACCGGCCCCAGTACCGAGCCCTGGGGGACTCCACTAGTGACCGGCCTCCAACCAGATTTGACTCCATTCACCACAACTCTCTGGGCCCGGCCATCCAGCCAGTTTCTAACCCAGCGAAGCGTACGCCAGTCCAAGCCACGAGCAGCCAGTTTCTTGAGGAGAATGTTGTGGGGAACGGTGTCAAAAGCCTTACTTAGGTCAAGGTAGACCACGTCCACAGCCTTTCCCTCATCCACCAAGCGCGTCACTTGGTCATAGAAGGAGATCAGGTTCGTCAAGCAGGACCTGCCTTTCATAAACCCATGCTGACTGGGCCTGATCGCCTGCTTGCCCTGCAAGTGCCGCGTGATGACCCTCAAGATAATCTGCTCCATGAGCTTCCCCGGCACTGAGGTCAAACTGACAGGCCTATAGTTCCCCGGGTCTGCCCTCCGGCCCTTCTTATAGATGGGCGTCACATTGGCTAGCCGCCAGTCAACCGGGACCTCCCCCGATAGCCAGGACTGCCGATAAATGATGGAAAGCGGCTCGGCCAGCTCCTCCGCCAGTTCTCGCAGTACCCTCGGGTGGATCCCATCAGGCCCCATCGACTTGCGCACATCCAAGCTCCGTAGCAGGTCGCCAACCATTTCCTCATGGATAGCGAAGGCCACATCCTGCTCCCCATCCCCTTCCACTCAGCTTTAGTTAAGCTGAGATGAGGGTGTCTGTGTGAGAGGTAACGGCATGACTGAAGCAGCTTAAACACACCAGAGTAACCAGTCTTCCTCTGCAGACTTCAGGTGAATTTAATAAATAAATAGATAGATAGATAGATAGATAGATAAATGTCAAAAGTAAATGTTCAAATAGCTATTTGTAAATGTATTACACATCATAAGTATGAATGCGTCCTCACAAAATGACTCAGAAAAACCATTTAATCTTCCTGTTATACAGTTGGTAAACAATAAATATTAATACTAAGCAATAATTTCCACAGGATGTGATACCTCCCCGTTAAATGTATTCTTTACGACTTCTATTACTGCCGTTAGTGACTTCTTTGGCTGAGAGTTGCAAAACTGTATAGTCTAGAGGAATCACAGCACGGAGGCAAGGGCATCTTTCACAAAGAAAAGGGGTTCCTAGGTGTGTGGGTACACAGTGGTTGTGATGTTTATGTACTTCTACTCTCCTTTCTCATTTGGATGCTGAATGGTTACTCTGAGTCAGAGACCTTAAATGCAAGGGCCTTCGTTCACTGTAGGCATAATTCACCACGTCTGCATACCTACATACAACTTGTTGTTATGCGAAGTCAGTGGTGAACCTGGGCTTCTCAAGCTCCTGGTTCTGAGGCTGAGACATATCTGTTCAACTTCGAGAAACGCAGAGCCACCTTAACCCCTCACTTTAGCTTATCCATTAGTCTCCACCTAACAATGAGATATCAAGGAACTTGGACTTTGTCACTTGCTCTGAAATTTTAGACTCTGTGGTGCAAACTCCCAGGGGCATTTTATGCCTGTATTCATTTCCTCAGGTGGCAATTGTTGCATCTCTAGTGTTTTAAAACCTTTCATTTTGCTCTCAGTGTGCTGAGAATAGTGGAATGGCTAACTCACAGACTGCCCATGTCTCGTGGGCATGTGCTGCTTGGGGACATTTGCTGTGAGCGGTAGAGCTTGTTCCAGAATGGCAGTGTGAAGCTGTGTTGTAAGGGACAGAGGAAACCATTTGTAAGGGCAGTGACAAAAAAGCCGTAGACCTAGTCAGGATGCTGATGAAAGTGTTCAGCCTGGAAGAACTCTGTGAAGTTTCTGGTAACTCCTGGAGCCATTACTCAACATGTTAGACTCATTTTAAGGTTTCCACCAATACAAGGAAAAGTAATTCATTCAGAACAGGTTTGTAATCACACCTTAGAATAATTTGTAGTACTTGTGTTGGCATTCAAGATAAATGAACTTTCCTTTTACTAGGAAAGTCAAGCGTGGATTTCCCTCAAATTTGAAAGGGAAGAAAGTAGGGCAGCATTAGTAGCTGACAGACAGCCAAAATTGTATTGGTCAGCTCTGCTGAGGAATAGTTTGGACTGAATCCTGCTCCCATGTGAGGCAGAGAGAAAATTTGAACATAAAACTGGAATTTGGGCTATGCAAACAAATAATGAAACAGATTATAAACAAATTCAGAAAGTCTGTTTCAATAACTTAAAAATGCAGTATGTTGCTGATAATGTTTTAATCACTGATTTAGTGAACTCCACATTTTCCTTTTGTGTCTTTCCTACCCATCACGAATGTTCTGGTTTCATGCACAAGGTGCATGCGAAGCTCTGGAGAGGGTACCCGGAGTAGGTGCAAGCACTGGGCTCATGCCTGTACAGAGTCTGGGCCAGGACACGTACCCACATCTCAGCTCCAGCCCGTGGTGCTTCTTGCCTTAGAGCCTTGGCATCCTCTTTGTGTAGCTCTGCCCATAAATTCTGCTGTGTTTTCTTTTTAAAACACTTCCTGGGTCGTCTTGATAAGTTGTTCTGTTAGAGCAACTAAAAATAATTGCAGCAAGGAAAGGAGACGGTGCCTATTCTCAGCGTGGTCTGAATCTCCCTGTTGCAGACAGAACACTGCACTGACTGGAGCCAGCAGGGGACAGGTGGGGCAAGAAGGTGTTGGGGCACTGCTGCGAGCTGGAAGTTCCCTTGTCTGAGCTGTGCATGAGGGAAATCTTCGCTGGTTGAAAAGCGGGAGCCTCCGCAGCCTTTGGCTGTTTCTTGGGGATGAGGTGTCGTTTCATCTGTGGAGGAGCACAGGGGATTTCACCCACCCTGCTCCTGTGGAGTCTGTGGGGATGAGGTGACATCGGCTGCAGGGCAGGCAATGGTCAGCCATGCAAAGCTGAGGGAGGGACAGGAGGGATAGGGGTTAGGATCAGGCCAAGAGAAGAAGATTGTGACAGCCAACGCACTCAGCCCCCTCATTGCAATCTGAGACAAGGAATTCCTTGATGGTTTTGTGGTTTGTTTTCCTGGGCTCAGCCATCTTGGCGAGCTGTTGGCATGGTGCCAATGAAGATAACGAGGGAAAATGCTCACAGTTTTACCGCGTTCACAGCTTCAATGTGCATCTCTTGTATCGATCTCTCTGGTTTCTTGTCGTTGGGAAACATGGGGCTGGGGAAGCAGCCTGTGGAAAACAAAAGTCCTCTAGGGAAGAGCGCATCCCTGTCCCTGAGGGGCACCCGCTGTGACCCACGGGCAGTGATGAGAGAGAAGCCCTTTGGGCAGGGGACATTAACTCCAGCAGGTCCGTGACACTAAATGCAGCCATTTGGTTTTACTCTGGTAGGAACAGCTCATTTATAAGAATGCACTTCCTCTTTTCAGATTATATCTTTACCATTTGAAATACCAACTTCTTGGAATGGTTGTTATTTACATTTTTCCTAATTTTTTAGCAACTTTTTGTTTTGACATATTCAGCTAAATGAACAGAGGAAAACTTGCATTTGTTTACTTGTTCTTTTAGAGATAAAACACCTCTGTGCCTCAGCCTTTGAAATACTGTGAATGATGTCTTTTGAAAGTGAATTTAGAAACTATTCTGAATTAAATATTTATGTTTAAGCTTTTACAAGGCAATCTGAATAAGTCTTTTGGTTTTTTCCACAGCAGACTTAACTGTTCTTAGCCATATATGAGAGTTTGATTTCCTAGCTACAAAAGCCTTCTGTTGTTCTTTGCCGGCAGTTCTAGCTGTCTGTAACCTCAGTGCTAAGGTGCTGAGCTAGGATAAGATGAAGAGGGTCTGCCCACATATTACACTCCTGAAGTGTTCCTGTGTAGGGTCCAGACAGCCAGTGCCTCCAAGGATGCGATCCTTGGTGGATCAAAGTAGGTTAAATGCACAGTATTCTCCCCAATTACGTGTGTCATTTAGGAAGCCAGCAGGCTGTGGTATTGACTATCCCAGACATCTGGGTGTAGCAGAGAAATGTCTCTGTGCTGGGAGGCTGAGTCGGAGGAGGGTAACATAGGTAAAGAGATTGCAAGAAAGACCAGAAAACAGCATGATCTGCAGAGTGCAGAATGCCAGAGAGGAAGATGTCACTGCACATCCACAGTGACAATAGGAAGAGAGAAATCTATAGCACTGTGGACTTGTCTGCCTGTCCTCAGAGAACAGATGCTTATGCTGTTTTTCAGGAGCAAGGATAAGAAATCGGGGACCAGAGGCTAAAAGTACGCACTCTGCTGGGAGCAAGCAAGACTCCACTAGATGTCCTTCATGTCCACATAAATGACACTGTCAGATTTCCCTGAAAGGGCTGAAAGGTGTTTGCACAAGATTAGAGAAGACGCACGAATGAGTGAATCTATGACTACTGTGGGGTTCCTGTCTGTGTGAGGTGAACTCATTCACAGTAGTCAGTGGCCTGCTCAAAGCTGTGACCTGTTTTTGTTGGTTAAAACTACTCTTTAGAATGCTGGGAAAGATGTCAGAAGCAATAAATAACACCTCTGAGGGGTTGGTGAGGTATTACAGTTTTTTGGGGTATGTTTTAGATGGCCGTTAATTGGTTTTACGTACTTTCTTTTATATTATATTGTTTTTTATGTTTATATGTTTACTATAGCCACTAGGAAACCACTGTGAGTGTAGTAGTTTCCCAGAGACAATCTGACAGAAGGTTAGTGCTTACTAAGACTGTGGTGAAATAAAGGAAGGAGTTTAAGTTTTCAGTTTGGATGGCATCTGTGTCACCGAAGTAGAGGGTTATTAGTATTGCTAACACTCATAGTATTAATAATTATCAATAATCTCCACCTAGGGACATGAGATGGGAATATGGTACGGCTTGAGAGCTGTAGCTGTGTACACAGACTGGGGAAAGTGTTTATTATTCAGTGCAAAGTTGTAGGTGAAAAGGTATCAGATTAACTTGGTGACATGTATGTATCAAAACAGTGAATATTAGACTTTTCTTATAGGTGTTTCATACAGGTTATGGAGAGGGGTGGTGGTGAGCATCCATTAATGACCCGCACAGTGCTAGTGAGGAGATCATTTATGGTACATAGTTTGTGGATATCATGCATATACATTAATGCTCAGTGCATTGGACACAGAATGGAGGAACTGGAACCAGCAGTGTACAGTGGACAGCAGATATCACTGGAAAGACAGAAAACGGCACTCTTGAGCTGCTGTTCTGTTCTGTACTGATGCTTATGCTGTCCACTTCCTGTACAGCTAAACTGGGTCTGGCAGGGGACCTGAGCCCGGAAAAAAAAAGAAAAGAAGTGGAAATTGCTGAGAAATTGAGTGTTGGGCAATGCATGCTCAGTGGGCTGTTAATTCTATCAGATGTTTAGGTTCAAAAGGTTTGCCAGCTCTTTTAGCAATGATATGCCATTTCCAATTACTCTGTGATCTTAGCACCATTACTGCATTACAGCACAACTTGCATGTTCTTGTACTACGTTATGCTCCAAGAGGGTATCAATAAGCACAACTTTCAAAAGCTGAGTGTTCTTTTATGATCAATATTGACAAGATAAATGTCAGCTTGCACATAGCACATCCACGTCCTGCAGCATGATGGGAGATCTCCAACTGTCTGGAGAAAACCTACATTCAGCAGTGCAGGAACGGGAGAGGGAGTACCTAATATCATGCAATGAATAACAACAGCATACTCAGTTAAATTCATTTCCATCATTTAGAACAGAAAGTATTAAGTGAATATTGTAAAGCATCTTGACTTCTGCTGTTACAAGCTGAAGAAATGTGGATCTACACTTTTAAGGTTTCTCACTCGGCTATTTCCTTTCTTTGTTGAATGGGGAAGGATGAAGCATTTTAGCAGCCTAAATGCCTTAACAATGTGCATAGACAAATGTGTGCAATGTGATGTACTGTTTCAAGTGCAAGGGCAAAATTAGCATTACCGATACCAAGACAAAAATGTGTGATGAATTATACCTCATAAGAAAGCATTTTATATATACTGAATTCTGAGTACTTGTATACTTTGTGCCTGTTGGTATTTAAAAATGATTGATTAGGCTGACATTGTCTGAGAAAACTGCAACTGCCCTGTTCCTCTTCCATGTTACAGGAACAATATCTCAATTTTATGGAATGCAAGGCAAGTTGCAAAGCTTCTGTGATTATTTGCCATAGAATAAAGCTTAAAAATAAATATGTAAGCTTCTGTATTGTAAAAGCAGAGACAAGGGGAAGAGCAGAGTCTCAGAGAAAAGAGAGGTTGAAGAAGGTTGAAGGATAGGTATGGGAAAGCAAGAATTCAAACAGATGTGGCAATTTGTTTTATAACATAACCATAAAATGCCACTTAAAATGCCTCATTTGTATTCTGTGTCAATGTAATAGATGTAAATCTTTCAGAAAGTTACTAAATATACTTTTCTGTTGGCAAGTACAGAAAGCATATGATCAATGGAAGAAACTTGCTGGAATTGTTGTTGTTTTTAGGACAGCGCGACTGCACATGCTGGGACTGGATCACTCAAACCAGCCCTCTGGTTTAGACCATCCATTCTGCCTCCTGGTTTAGCATCTTATGGCTTTATGTCATTTAAGCATTTATTTTCATCTTGTAAGTCATAGTAACTGACAACTGACGTCTGCTTTTGACACTCATTTGCTTATCACACAGAGGCCCCATCTATCTCACACATATACGCTGCCTCTCTAAACAAGGCCTTCTGCAAACAGTTTTAAATGATTTGCATTAGGAAGAGCATCACTCCCCACGAACGTGGTATTGCTTCAAATAAAACCTACTTTTGTCAGGATGAAGGAAAGCAAAGGTTAAGGTAAGTTTCAGTTAACAAAGGACTCCTCTGAAAAGACAGAACAGGTATCAAAGGAGTTCAGCTTTACTGAGTAAAAAACTGTAAAAACGGTGTGTGACAACACTGATGAGTCTCACAGAGGCTTGCCAAATCCACTCATGTTTCAGCTTGAAATTCCTTTTCCAAATAAATTCCAGAAATTTCAGGAAATAATGGTGTTAGTTGCAACTGCAGTATTTTGACTGAAATATTTTCAACATGAGGTTCTACAGGGGAGCTTTCTGAATCTATTTGTAATATATTTCTCGTTTAGTGATTAATCACTAATTCTTCCCAGTTAGAATTATGTTCTTTTTATCCTTGCCCCTCTTTTCAACTGGAGCGTTATATAAGTGTGGTAGTCTCACGGAGAGGCAGTGAGGTATATTACCTCTACGGAGAAATGACCTGGGAGTCATACCAGAGTATTATTCTGTATTTTCTCTGTCTTC
Source organism: Anser cygnoides (assembly GCF_040182565.1). NCBI lineage: Eukaryota > Metazoa > Chordata > Aves > Anseriformes > Anatidae > Anser > Anser cygnoides. The sequence continues at coordinate 15,454,359 of NC_089883.1, forward strand.
TGTCAGAGCAATTCTCAAGATTGGAAGTGGTTCTCTGTTCTGTGCACACAGGGGGAACAAGAGCCTTATCATGCCGGCTGCTAGGTCCTGCCTGCCATAGACAAGGCAGGAAACTGGTGTACCTAGAAAGTTCACCACCAGAGAGTATGAAGGAAAAGCCAAAACTGTCCTGCTAAGCTCTTTGACAGAGGGTTTACACCTCCTGTGATTCAGTCCTGCCCCTCTATGTTTGTGCTGCTTGCTTCAGAAGGTTGGGTGAGAAGCTGAACGCCATGACAGGTTTAGTGTCACAGAGATATGCACTGATGCAGTCTAAATCCAAAGCTTGCCTTGTTTTCAGTGGGTGGTCTACCCATGGGAGTGTCCATTTTCATTTACTGAAATCCCATTTGGCTTGGTAGCTACTAGATGGAACGTGCCAGTATACTAGGTAATGACTGAGCCTCAATATCCTGTTCTTAGAATTTTTCTACATGTAGAGAAGATGCATTCATGACAGCTCTTTGCTAGTATTCCTCTTATTTCCTTTTTTACCATAAGGTATTCTGAAAAACTAACATTCATCTTTCAGGGTACTCAGTTTAAAGTGCTGCTTTGAGGTACTCCATCTCTGAGAAGTGGCATGTGTATTTGTTTTCTTTCTGTATCTGGAGGAGTGTGTATTTCTTGGATCTGTTTTCTGTGTCTGGAGGAGTGTGTATGTGTAAACGGCATTGCTGTGCAGTGGTTGCCCAAACAAACACTGCTCAGGCACATATACTGTAGCTGCGCTGCATGACTGGCTGACAAGAAGATAGTGAACCGGTCGTTTGCTTGGAAGACCGGGGTGGAGGTAGTCTACTCCAGTAGGGGAAAAACCCACATGGTACTTCTGCCTTTAAGTGCCTACCTGCCCTTTGGCTTATCGTTCTCTGGTCATTCCTTCCACTGATTCACTGCTCTCCAGTAGATAACCCTTTTGCTTTCATGCCTTCTCCTTTCTATACTGACTTTATTTTCCAAGAGAGCATGGTTCTCCCCACTGCTCACAGGCCTTGTGGTCATTGTGGCAGTGGCAGGAGTTTCTCAGAATGAGCTCCTGCATCACCTATTGCTCACTTCTCATCTTGTCCCACTATACTCTCAAGGGTGTTTTTGTGCCAATTGATTCTCTAAATATTTAAGCTGAGTAATCTGCCAAGAATGGTGTCAGCAGGAAAAGGATGCTGCAAACCCCAGAAAGTTAGTTAAAATGCCGTTATCTTCTGAAAAGCAACGTTAAATAAAACCTTATGCAGCTCCATGTTTACTCCCTCTCATGACTTCTGAGTTTATTGACATTAAAGATCTAACGGCCTTTCTTCAATTACTTGTTGTGATTTGTTTTTAGCTATTTGCCACTGAAAAATACAAGTAAAGGAGGTAGTTCTGATGGATGGTGGAGTTGTTGTGATGCAGGTTTAGGATTTAGTCATCACTGAGGTGTCTATAGGTGTCTGTGTCCATGGTGAGATTTGGTCTCAAAGAATTAGAAAGTTGTATCCTTCTAAGAATATTTTTTTTCTTTAGTAATTTTGGTCTGAGTATAACATAGCACATTTTACACGTGCCTCTTTTCCAGATGCCTTGCTAAAAATTTCCAGACAGAGCTTCACTGTCTGAAGAAGGCACGTCTGTTTTACAGTTTTAATAACAAGGAGGAAGAGAGAAAGAAGATTGAACCAAGAGGTGAATGTTTGTGGCAGAGCAGCCAGGCTCCGGAGCTACAACCCCTGTTTCTGGGGGTTTCCAAATGGTGTCAAGCAGGTTGATGTTCTCTGTGTGAGCCTGTTCATTCAGTTCAGAAAATGTTTGGCAGATAGCCACAAACGTTCTGCACATGTGCAACTAAAAGCACCAAGGGCTACTAGATAGGCAAAATTTGGTATAGACTTTGGATTCTAGGTGTTAAATAGGAACTAAGGGTTTATACAGAATTGCAGACACTAATCAGATTGTACAAGTGTTATGAACTGTACTTAGAACTGCAATCAACCTGTGTTTCCTCTGTTTACTACTTTTGCCTCCCATTCTGAATCTCTATCAAGATTTATTTCCCTAAGTAAAGGATCTGACTACACAAAATTCAGGGAATGATTCTCTGAAACTTTTTACCTCCCAGTCTCTCTTTATATCTGTCTTTTATGCAGCATGCAGTGCACAGTGTGGGTGATTGCATCCCAGAGCAGGCTTCCATGCACACTGCAATTTCCTGCAATTTCTTTGCTTAGCAATCCCCAAATGCATTTCACATCACTAATGATCTGTCCAGTGCCTGGCCAATTTGAGATGTTGGCAGAATGATCATGAAGCATCTAGTAATGGCATTGGCCCTTCCTTGCCTGCTTTTGCTTAGTCCTGACAAGGCACAGTTATATATGCAGGCAGGGGTATCAGAGTTCACTCAGTGAATGTGGATATTATCAGTGGATAATATTGCAGCCTAGCACCATCACTCATTCATGAAAATGTAAGCAGACACAATAGATGATGGTGACTGCATAGTATTTTTCTGGCTTCACTACCATTAAACGGTTTGAGACCAACAGAGCCAAGTACTATGCTACAACCCTTTCCAGACTTTAGCAGAAGAGAAAATGAATGTGTTAGTACTACAGCACTGGGTGCTTCCAGTGGCAATGAATGAGGAAAATCAGTAGCTTTATAGCCCAAATTGCCTTAATTCGTTATAGAATCAGCCAGTCTTAGCAGGCAATGTTGTTACCACAGTAATGTAATTGAGATAGTATTTATGCTGGTGTTACTACAGGATCCACTGGGGGCTAGAAAGAGAGGTGAGAGCTCAATAGCAAAGAATAATCAGGCATATTGGTGGAAATAACTAGATGTTTTATATTACTTCTGACTTTTATGTAAATCTCTGGGAAGTAAATAGTCTACTCTGTCCCTATGTCTTTCAATGATGAGAATTAGCCCAAAGCAAACTAAGCAGACAAATCACATGTTGTTAGTATTTTCATATTTTTACTGTTCCCGGGAAGACCGATGATTTAGGCAACGTGAACGAAGGAACAATGATGTCTTTTCATTTTCTACTTGCAAGGTATTCCTCAGCAAACTTGAATATTGACCAGGGAATTATAGAGCATATACTGCTGCAAAGAGACACCTTATTGTAACTTTCTGATAATTATTCTAATTCTGGCTTAAGTGACATTTAGATATGCTTAATCCTGAATTTTTATGGATTATTTTGCATACCACGAAAAGACGCAAGCAAATCTACTGCAAACTGCAAATTTTATGTCTTTAACTTTTGGGACATGAAGTAATTTGTTTTGCTTTCACTACAAGCTTCATTGGTTTGGTCTATATAATTTCTTCACTAGCTGTTTTTGAAGCATATTCTTAATCTCAAAATGCCTTCACTATAAAAACAAAATGCTCATGAGATGCAGTATTAAAATGTGTTTCTGGGTGTTACATGTTTTCCATCTTCATGAAACACATTGTTAATCTCAGGGAAATGTTAATCTTTGGGTATACACAAACAGCAAATCTGTTTTTCTAATTTCATCCTTAAAGATAATAGACTGATTCACACTGCAAGCAGTGAAGCCTGAAAGTGAAATAGGTTTAAATTTACAGCTAAGCAGTACATTTTATATTTTGTCTTGCTTTAAAAAAAGATTCATGGATATTTACATGTAATTGTGCACACAGAATACATCGCTTACATAGCTTAAATATATTTTTCCCTGATTAGAGCTTTTGTTTGTTTTCTGGATCTTAAACCAAAACCAAGGTTTAAAAAAATTAGAACTGGAAGGCTAAATGCAGGGAGACTGTCTCAAAATGAAGCAAACTGTCAGGTATCTATGAATATAAATAGTTTTTAGCAAAAACATGTTATCAAGGAGTTCTCTCAACTATATTTGGCATTTTTGGAGCAATAAGAGTGTTGGTGCTTTATTAAGGAACAGTTCTGTGAAAAGGGAGAGTTTGTGGAGCCTCAGCCTGGAGTGTCCTTGAAATGGGAATTCGGAAAGGCGTGTTCCTGCAACTGTGGCAATATCCAAAAAACCATTATTATTTTTTTATGTTTTTGGAGCACACATCAACCAAAAAGCTGTAAATAATATACAAGAATGCTGAACTGTCACAAAATTATTTATGATGAAAGTGAAGGTTATAAAATATTCATCTTTTTTTTTTTTTTCATGCAAGAGAGTAAAATTAAACAAGGTGAGCAGCACACCTATTTTCTGTGTCTCCTACTTTCCCTGTTACTGCCTAATAATGATGGGGAAGAGGCGGACTGTGAGCATTTCAGTTGTAGTTCTGAGCAGAATTTTATATTGTTACATGCCTCAGAATCTCTCTCAAATTTGTACTTAATCTGATAACTTAGCCTACAAAGCATATGCTCCCCCTCAGCCACACAGAGTATTAAAGACAGAATTACAGGCTCATCTTTATGAAGAAGGAGCTGTATTTTGAATCAAGAGCTCATTACTGTATGTTCAGTCTTGTACCGTTTTTGCTTTACAAAACTTCTATTAGAGATAATAGGGGCTTCATGTGAAAATGGAAAATTCATGTGGAATGCAGGATCAGACTCCAAGATGATACATAATGCAAATCTCTTCAACCAGTAAAATATACTGAAATTGTGGGGTTTTGGTCACTGACTAAGTTCTTACTGGTTTATTCAGCAGTCGAGCAGTAGCAGCTTTGTTTTTTTTTCCTGTTGTTGTTGTTTGAAGCCTAATGAGCTTACGTTTCCACCACTAATAGCGCATGAGTGCTCACCACATCTGTGCACAGTCTGAGAATCACAGTAGCACATTCACTGCTTTTGTGGGCAGTAGGTGTCTTGGGAAGATGACCTTGCTTGCATATAGATTGGTGCTAGTACTTGTCTTCTGATCCTCAAAGAGATGGCAAGTTCATGAAAGACCTCACTGCACAGGCTGTAAATTACATTGATACTGCCCAAACTGCACGCATCAGGAGCTAAAACAAGGTGAAAGGACAACCAAGAAAGGAGGTTTGGACAAAGCCCACAGCTGAATGCTTAACAGTTTCTGTCATCACCTATCTCCAACATGGGGGGAAAAAAACAGCAGAAAAAGAACCCACATTTGTGTGCATGTCCCTGTTTTTCTCTTCTTCCTTTTCTGTGCCACATCACCCAGAGCCTTGAACATGTTAAAGGAGGCCATATGGGAAGAGGGGGAAGAGGAATGAGAGGGGGTAGAAGGGGGAATCGCACAGTCCAGTCCCTGTGGTGTGGTATACTTGGCAAAGAAAGGGATACCACCCTCTTTCAGTATAAGGATCAGGCTGCCGCAAGCTTTTATTCAACTGCCAGTGCTGTATTCAGTTTTCTGGATACCATTCCTGAAATCATTTCCCAAACCCCAGCTGTAAACAGAGTTACTAAATGCATACCTCATAAAAGCACTGCCTTATGCAAATGGCCCGTTTTTCTTTTGTGTATATAAAGCCATTTGGGCGTATAAAGCCTGTGGGTGTGCATCGTATTCAATTTGTTTATGATTGATAGACTGTCTTCCAGACCAGAGGAATAAAAAGAAAAGTGGAAGTCAAAGCCTCTGATTTTTATTTCAGTGGTAGCCAGGCACATACATCTGTGTGCTGAATTTGGCACTTAGCAAATCCAGCTTTTGCCAAACCAGCAAGAGTAATTGGTGTAACAAGGCTCTCCTGAAATGAAAACATGCACAAAGTCAGTATTTCACATCTCTGTACCGAACGTTATTTTTAGGGTTAATTTGTGTTATGCGGCTACATTGTTCATAGTTAACACAGGGTCTTTACTGTTCAAAAATTGCATTTAATGAGCACAAATGTTTTTCTTGTTGTTTGGCAGTGTTAATGGACAATGGCATGGCCATAGTAGATGCACCATGTACCTGTGTGATGACATTTTCCTGCGCCAGACCACTTAGAGTATAATTCCAGTGCAGGTAGTAAGGAGAGAGAAGTTGGGGTGATGCACAGATGCTGGTTAGATACTGGGGAGGGAGTTTTTTTCTGTCATGTCTGTATTCTTTGTAGATCTGTCACAAAGGGATGCCCTTAATAGACATTACGCTGTGTAAAACATATTGATTGGAGCTAGTTATGTGGCATAGGGATTAAATTGCTTTGTCTGAAATACTTTTTGGAAGTAACATGGGTGTTGAAAGTCCTATCTGGGAAACACAACTACAGATTTATTACTTCTGGAGCATTAATAACTAAGTTGTTAGTATTTTTCAAAACATCATGGTTTGTTTATGTTGCAGATTATTTTCATTTACTTCCTGATGTTTGTGTCTTTGGGTGTCAGGGGATTGTACTTCCATTTTTTTCTCTGCAGGCAGAATGGCTACAGTTTACACAGAAAAGAGAACTAAGATTCATATGACTCAAATATTTCAAATATTGTGTGCCTTATGTTAAAATCAGAGAACTGGAGACACTCCTTGGGTGTTTGATTTAAAATACTGTGCTGTGGCATTCAGGATTCTCCTGAGGATTTCATGCTGACATGGGAAGGGCGTATTCCCAGCTCTTCTCTCCCTGTTTTCTCCCTGATTATCTCTGAAAACAAAGACGGGTGAAAAGGGAAGGGGGAACAGAATTTAACCCTCTCCCATGTGTTTAAGAATTATTTTTGTAGTAGAGATAATTAGAGGATCAGGTTTACCACAAGTACTGGGTAAACATAAAGCTTCTATGAAATGTCTGTGGCTTTCTAGGGGGGAAATGGGAAACCCTCTGTTCTCCCTTCCTCAGGACGAATGGGCATATTAGATACCAGGTTACAACCCCACAGGACACATCAGAGCTCTTTCAATTAGGGACTCAAGTAAGGCATTTTTCTGTGTGACTCATGTGAAAACTGGAAGCTGTACAGTTCAGGCTGGTCTTGCTTTAAAGCAACATTTTTGACAAAAAGAGAGAATACTTTTGATTAAAATGTGATTTGGTTACTAAAGCCTATTTCAGCAGGCTTATCAAAAATCTCTAAAGTTGAGTTCAGACCAAAACGTATTGCCACATACTCTGCTTTCACAGGTTCCCTTCCTCCTTGACACTGATCTGACTTGGAATCTTCCTCTGAAACTAAGCTAGTGGCAACATTTTTGAAAATAAAGAGGAACGAAGAGGAAAAGAAGAGGGAGAGAAAAGAAAAAAATATGTCATCCTTGATTGAAAGAAGTCTACCCTTGTGAGCTTTGCAGCTCAGTTTTGTATTTTCAAATTGGATACTTACCATAAGCATCTGGCCTCTTGTATGCTCGTGTAACCTCAGCCTAATCATGTCGAGCGTTGGGTGTCACTGAGAGATGCGTCACTGCACGTCACCCCCGCCTTGATGTCTTTACAGATACCTTTACAGAAACAGCACATTCCAAAAACTACTTTAAAACAATTCCTGAACAAATATTAAAAATCCTCTTTAAAGATCAAAATTGGAATGCCCAGCTACTTTGTCAGGAAGGAAAGCGACAAAGGGTGTACTACACTGAAGGTGCGGGTGCTTTTAAATAATAATGCCATCTCTAAGAACAGAACCAGAGGCTTGGTCCAGTCACCCCCTGAAACAGCAAATATGTCTTACCTGACAGTGTCCAATGTGGTCATTGTCTTCATATTCTTTTTTAATAGTGTATAATCCGTGGTATTTCTCTGCATCAATATCCCCTACATAATGGCCATTCATGCTTTAAAGGCTTTTTAGATAAACTACAGCTATTTAATATTTTCTTTTATATTCAACCGGTCTTTTCCTTTTCATGAAGGAGACCATAGTGATCTAGCGATACAGCCTGACACTGCTTTGTCTGTTATATGATTGTTATGTTTCCATTTATATCACGGTCTCCTCTGTACTATTCAGATCCAGAAAGAGGGGGAAAAAATCTACTGCAGAGTTAGATTTTCTGTTTGTGGAAACGCATTTGATAGCTGGGGGAGGAGGTGTTTTCATAAAGTTCAATTTTTTAATAAAATCCAATTTCCTTTTCACATCACAGCCACACTGTGACAAAGGGATTGCAGCAGGTGCCTTTAATGGAGAGAACGTAGCTGTGGAGCTTGCTGGCCTCCTGCTTGCTCACACTCCCCGTGCTGACAGCCGGCCGGGTGTGGCGCTGCCTCAGAGGAAAGGCTGCAGCCCAGAGGGGTCCACAGCAAAGGCAGCAGCAACAAACTGTGCAGGACTAGGGCCTGGTGGTCTCTGTCCTTTGCTGCTTGCCTTTCACCATGCGGTGTCCCTTACAGTACTGAGCTGGGTGCTACTGAAGCAACAGTGCAAACTCTTCATTCCCCAACTGCTCTCACAACCCAGCCCGGATGGCCGCAGTCTCCTCATTTCATATTTGTGCTCTAGCCATCACAAACACTGGGCACTGCAAAGCGATGGGATCACACCTGCCATTCCTGTGGTGGTGTTTTACAGAACAGCCCTCCCAGGGACCGAGACCTGTGTCTGCCCCTGTGCCACAGCAGGGGAGGGAGGACAGGGCACCGTAGCACGGCAGGGATGACCACGGCCAACCCTTTGTGTTCTCTGAGCAAGAGGAACACGTCAGACAGCCCCTGGTTTGCAACAGGACCCTGACTTCCTCCTTCCACCCTCAGTGTTCAGTTCTAGGCTTGTATGAGGGACAAAGCAGTTGATTCTCTCTGTTTCTCCAACTTTGGCTTTACAAAGCATTCCTCATCACATTCTGTGCTCTTCATCTGAATAAGCAGGAATTTCAGTATTTTCCCTTTCCAAGATGCACTTCTTGTTTTAGTGAGAAGATCTCAGGCACTCATTCCTGCGAGCTGATCTGTTACAGTGATCTCAAAGATGGTTGCCCTGGCTAGGCAGGGAATGCTCGTGTCTCCAGTCATGTTTGTACGGGTCTCAAATCTGAATTATTTCACTGCATGGCTTTATTTCTAGCTCATAAAATGAAACTTTGAGGCTACTGTGCTCAGTGTCATATCTGTAGCAGTCCTTCCCAAATCTTGTTATAAACTCCGCTAGCCCTGAAAGAATTACCATCAGTGTTTTGAAATCACCTGAAGACAATGTGTCCTGCTGAGCACTGCGTAATAGCAGAGAGCAGCTGCTGTATGCTTCCTTGATACTGTTTTCCCATGTTTAGTAACCCTTGATTGTTGCTGTCAGTTGTACAAGGCTTATAAAAGCTGATTTCTAGTTTCAACTGTGTGTGCATATCTGTTGGTATTGTCTGCATACTTAGGTAATCACTCATGTTGACAGAGAATTTCCCTTGTTCTTCCAGGTCAGAGACCCTCTAGTCATTACATTAATTTTAACAGTTTAAGAGTGATCAACAGCAAAAGCAAAGAACGCCGTTTTCTTTCTTTAAATAAACAGCTCATCTTCCTGCAGCTGTTATTCCCTCTGCTTATCTCTCTCATATATTATACCATAAATGTATGCTGTCTGTGAGCTCTAACCTCCTGGATGTTTCATAATTCTTTGGATTGCATCCTTGGCAACAACTGTGACTTGCAGCCCATCATTAGGTATGTTGTCCATTTATATGAGACCAGATGCACTGTGTTGGGAAGCTGACAGAATTGACATAGTTCTAAAACCACTACTACACTGAATGCTTTTTGATAAACTCACAGAAAAAAAAATATCTTTTTTATCAAAAGGATTATTCTCTTAGTCTTCAATAATATGGATGTTGGTGGGTTTCAGCAAGGCCCTGATTTGGTGGGTTATTTTTAACCCAGCATGACATCAGAAGTGTTACTGAATCATATGAAATGTTTTATTCTGTTCTGTTTTGTTTTGTTTTTTGTTGTTTTTTTTTTGAATTGTATCTTCACATTAATGACACTTCACACAAACAGTTCAGTCTAAACCCTTCCTTCAGGTTAACAGGTTAACGCATTTACTTTTCCATCTCAAAGTGCCCCAGTTTCTAAAAGCTATGAAACCTTAAAAGCAATTTAGCCCCATCCTACCAGTGACAGATTTAACGCTGGACAAATCCATGCTGAATTTGTTAATCTGTCAGATGGACCTTTCAGTGCACAGCCTGCTCATTTCCCACAGTTTCAAATGCACAGAGCTGGTGCCGTGATACTTGTGTCTGCTTTATGCATCAAGCTTTACCTTCCCATTTGTCCATACCCTTAATCTTCTGAAAATATTTTCAGAATGAATCTTCCTGAGTTTAATATGTGGCTATTTTTCACATGCAACCAGTGTTTTTCTGCAAAAGTTTTTCCAGCTTCTAGAAGTCTATTCATGGCTGGGATGGGCTATGATACCAAGCAGTGAGATGAGCACAGGGCCAACACAGTAGAGGTGGAAGGCAGAACCAAACCCAGACAGTTCCTATTGCCTCCTAACACCTACCAGCCTGTTAGCGTATGTGTAGAGCCAAGAGCAGAGAAACTCTGTCCAGTTTTGCTGCTAACAGAATAGACACAACTCAGTCCTGCTGTGTTTGTAACAAGTAGAGCATCACAGCTGCAAGCACAAACCTCAACAGCCTGGCCTGAAGAAGTCCTGAGCAAAAGTACAAGCAGTTAAGGCTTCATCTATCTCTGTTCAGCTGATGGCATCTCTGGTGGGACTGCCACTCTGGAGAATAATAGTTCTGGGTGGTTTTTTTGTTCTCAACATCGGCCCAGCAGAAAACGGATCGATCCATGCAACTCATAAGCTGCTGAATAGGCCTCTCATGGAAATTACTCTTTTTCCTTGTGGTGTGGCCTGAATTTGAACTAGCCACCTGAATGTAGAAGGCTGTGTTTGGTTAACATTTCCAGGCAGATACTCAGGAAGTTCTCCACCCTTTTCAGTTTTGAATTAAGTCTTGTCATTTGGGATATGTAAACTGCATTCAAATAAACTCAGAATAAAATCTCCTGTTCCTCCCCACCTACAAACATACACAACCTTTTCATCCACCAGCTTATATCAGACCCTTCCCTTTGGCTAGTGGTGTGTTTGTTGTGCTCCCAGAAAACTGCCTGTACACCGGCTGCACAAATTGCATGCTGAGTGCTCAAATTTAAAGACACGGAATTTACATTTAGAAACACAGAATGCAGCAGGGAGGTTGCTGGAGCCCTTTGCACCAGAGTGACATTTGTTCACTGTAGGCATGAGTGTATTCATCACATCTTAGTGCTTAATCTGGTGAAGCTGAAAGTAAACGCAATTCTTACAAGCAAGCGTTTACAGAAAAATATATTTTTGCAGCCAGTGTTGGAATTTGCAAGGATATTTGAGGTCTGATTAACCGTTTTCTTTCCTGTCATCTACAATCAGAAGATATGTTTTTTTTGTTTGTTTTTGTTTTTGTTTGTTTTTAATAATAAGCACAGGGCATATTGGACAGCATCAGTAGTAGGGTAGTTTTGATTCCAACCACTGATTTAAATGCACACTACCTGCCAGCAATATAAAGGGATGATATTGGTTATTTTTTGTGTAAGACACAAACTCCACCAAATAAATTCAATATTAATAGCTTGTCTTCTACCACCAGTTACTTAAAAGCAACAGAACGTTTTGAGACAAGTATTGAATTGTTATCAAAATGTCTCAATCCCTCAGCTCAGGCTTTGACATGTTCTGTAGGGAGTTTATTTCTTTAGCCAGAAATATGGCATTGAGGATTCCACACAGTAACGTCCCGCTCAAGTTATAGATTTTCTGTCAGAAAAAATAAAATCATGCTTGTATACAGCTACAATTAAAACATATGGCTCTGCTTTGGCATCTGTTCTTTTTTTCTATTTAAGGACTTGAAAGTGTATAATAAAATGGGCAGTACTATGACTATATCTAGTTAGAGTTAGGGATTTTACACTGATATTACTATAACCTTTCCTTAAGAGCTATAAAAATAGTTCTTTACTGTTGGTCTGTAGATCATAGTTTCTTCATGTAATCTGTAACACTCGAATTAAAATGTGTTGTATTTAACTCATGAAAGATTAAATCTGGAAATGGTATTAAAGTTTGTTGTAGAAATACTGCATAGTTAAGCTAAAGACTTTCATAGCCAGTTACAATTGGAGACTCCATTTGCCCCTTTGAGCTTTCTAAATTGGAAATAAATCACCTTTTTTTGTACAAGTAGTATATTTGTAGTGGAGGTAAAGAAATAAAATCCTCAATATCTACCTAGTCTAAATTTGGAGACCAGAAAAGATGTCTGAAAGCTGCATATAACTTAGTATTCTAAGCCATATACAAAATCGCTGTGAAGTATGTGTGTTCTAAAATAAATTTTGTTTTCCATTTTGATGCCATTTTTACTTTTCATCTTCCAGCTTCTGAGTTATCAGATTGAGTGTTATAGTGTTATGGACACAAATATGGAAAAGATCTTGGTTGTTTGGCAGTACCTTCACACTCACTGATCAAACACAAAGTGCCATCTGATCACTTTGACAAATCACAGCAAAGAATGCAGTTTACAGTTGAATTATCAGCAGCCACAGAGCAAAATATGTGCTAACATATTCATCACATTGAAAGATGAATACATTTGAGGAAATCATGATCTTCATATTGATAAACTATGAACTGAATTTCAGGCTGAATTTAGTGAATAAGTTACTCATGAATTATTTGCTCAGCTCTGAAAACCATGATGAGTCTTTTCAAAGTAGCTGTGAATTTTTTGATGAGTTTGAGTCTTGAAAGCATCTAGTTTGGATTGAACTGTATATTCACGTTTGATTGGAGTCTTTTTTCAGTAACAGGCTAATGAGAGAACTAAGAACTTCTGCTGCTAAGAGACAAATCCTCCCACTGAAGCTGTTGGGACTTTGGCCACTGATTTAGTAGGAACAGCAGTCCCGAGCAGGTCCCCGCAGTCTGGTCTGGGTGCAGCACTGGCTGAGGATTCCACTAGAAACCAAAAAGAAAATTCCATCAAACATGTTTCTTGTGCATATAGTGATACATCATAATAACAACAATAATAATAATCAACCCATCGACAGTGCCTGAAAGAGTCAAACATTTTCATTAAGCAATTTTGAACTATCGTACTGATCTGTTTTCCAGTTAAAGAATGCAGTGATCCAGGAGGCTGTTAAAAGAGCTGCTTTGTGGCTATTACATACTGCAAAAAGAGACCAGTTCTCATGTTTTAGGGCGTCAGGTAACGGCCTGCATAGTTCAAGGTGAAAGGTCAAGACAGAATTCTGCACAGCTGACTACAGTGACCATGGGCGTGTTTACATGAGGAATTAGCCATTGCCTACTGGGACCTAGAGAAAATGGAGAAGGGATACAGCACCTATGGGGAAATTCCTACGGTAGTCTGCCACTGCTTCCCACTAGTACGTGGTACATCTTGCATCTCTATGGATCTGTTATTTAAGTCATAACACCAGGGTCTTCCATCGGCAGATTTCTAAATACTTTAGTAAGAGTTTCAGTCTCACGGTACTGTGCTTCATCTGTGGGGAACCTGAGGCACCAAGTGACATGACATCACTGAAGTTAAGGAGACAAGGTGGGAAATAACAACCCACATCTCCTGAGTCTCATTCTTTTGCTATCACCATCAGACTGTATGCCCTATGCTATTGAGACCCCGTGACCCACAATCATATTTTGCTGAAGTTTTCTTTTTCTCAACCTATATAGTGTTTTCTTCTTCACTCTTGCAGCCCTGTCTCATGCCCATTTATAAATCCATTTGTACATTACTCCAGTTGTTTATTACAGCTGATTCAAGAATAGTTTTCATTAACTCACTATATGTATATATAGGCTTATATATAAAATTCACATTTGAAGATAGTAAATAATGTTTTTTGTTTGTTTGTTTGTTTTTTTATGGCAGCACAGTTTTGGCCCTGAGGTTCTTTAATCAGTTATGTCACTTTATGGCTTTCAGTTTATATATATTGGGTGTTCCAGTCCGACATATTTTGAGCATAAGACATACAATAAGTGCTCAATCTAAAACTATAGATTCATTGCTGTGACTCAGAGAAAGAGAATTACTATATCATAAATTCTTGGTAATCTGTCTTTCCTAGGGCAGCTACGGTTTTTACCATCTGCTCATATATTGACTTCTCCCTCTTGGCCAACGTGAGTAGTCAGCTCCCTGAAGCAGCAAAGATTTTCATTGTATTAATGATTAGAGATTATGTGATGGGTGGAGACACAGGCAATGAGCATATCAAAAGTCTTTCCTTTTCAAATGCTCTTAGATTTTCAGCTGTGTGTTGTTCTTGCAAAAATGTATTCATTTATTGTCCTTTGTGGATGCACTAACTTCCAGAAGATTCCTCTCTTGCTGCTCCCCAGGGAAAATCCTCTTTTTTTCTCTACTATTTTTGAAAGCTATCCAAGATGCTGCTTTGTGTCTTTTGCACACTACTTCTTTGGAGAGAGACTAGATGAGCATTTAGCTGGATGCAGATTAAATGTAGTGTTTCTCAAAATGTGATCATGGCCATTGATGTATGTTTTTTCAAAGTAAAGCAGTTTTGATTGTTGATACTGTTTAAGGTGTAGCTGGGAAGGAATGAAAGTTAGGTGTTGGAAATGAGTGGGAGTTGTAGGACAAAAGGTCATAATACAGCTAAAGGAGAAGGATGAAAAGGGAGGATCATGGTGGGAATTGCTCCATATTACTTTCCAGGGAAAAGTTACATCTATATGGAAGCTGTCTAATGAAAGTTCAAGGGAAAGAGTGAAGCAGAAGAGACAAGTAAGCATTCAAAGGCCTGGTTTGAGTCCCGGAGTTTGAGTCTTATTCATATACTAAAAGTGAGACCTTAGCAATGAGATGGAAAGAACACAAAAAGCTAGGAAAAAGAGGTGGAAGTATGTTTCGCTTAGCCTGCTTTTATGGTTTAACCTTGCAAGGGTAGGACTTAGCTGTGGATAGATGGCTACAATCACATGAGCTTGTGTGAAACAGCTGGAGGAAAAGTGGAAAAAGTTAAAAAAAGATAAAAAATGGTATTTGTTAACACCTTGTTTTAACAGGTGAATATTGGGTCTGGAGAGGTCTTGATAGAATATTTCTTGAACATTAAATGTGGAAATTTGCTAAATGATAAAGTCTCTCCATGCCCACTGCAAGTTTGTCATGGTAACTTTGGCCCTGCAGGTGATTTCTGTTATGTATCAGTCTTGTTTTCTAATCAGAGTTAAAATGAAAACCTATGTGCATAGTACCCACAGAGCAGAGAAATATTCTCTAATTTGTCTATTTTGGTGACATTTTGAAGAATAATGGGTTTGGTTATGTTTATTCAAACATAAAACTGTTATTTCCTCCAATCGCTTTGTTCACAGTGGATATAATAAATCTGGTTTGCCCTTTTTATCTATTTTAGATCCCAATTCAGATATTGAAATGAATTTATCACAATATTCCCCCAGCTCATGCTATCCTTATGTAAGCATTCTGGTGAGCAAATTTTACTAGGTGGAATGTCTGTAGAAAGAGAACTTTAGATTCTGGTATAAGTACGTGTGGTAACCAAATGTTGTCTTTATGTGAACAGTTGCACCCAAAGTGCTAACCAGCTATTGTATCACAAAAACTGTGATTTACCTGGCAGCTGGAAATCAAGGTAAACATATTAATTAGAGAATTTCTGTTATTAATACTTAATATTTCAGATTGTGACTTTTTCCCTCCTAAAATAGTATTAATTTCATTTTAAGAATGAATAAACTGATAGGAATATCCAGAAACTTGTGCTTATTTTGCCACAAGAAGCCAGTTTCATCACATTATTTTCCTAGTTCCAATTCCTTTGCTTAGACAACTAGAACGTAGGCTTGTATCTGACAAAGAAGAGAATTATTAAGTAAGAAGAGTAAAATTATGGCATTTCTCCTCTCTCTCCCTCTCTCTCTCTCTTTTTTTCTGAAAAGGGAAAACTATTCTCTCTTGAATCAATTATTTGAATTTGGCCTCAAGTTAATATTAATTTCTCTAAGTGTTTTTCCTCTGGAAGCTTCTGTATGCTTGCTAAACCCAGGCTGCCTGTGTGCACATCTGGTCTGTGAGTGCATCTGTCCCTCATCGTTTTAAGGCACAGAGCAGGAGGTCCCTGGAATGCTGTGGGGTCTGTCACCGAGTTGCAGTTTTCATGTGTCAGGTATCTTTCTGATTCTGGTTGTAGGTAGTGAGAATCAGAAATGGCTTTACTGGTTCTCTCTCTCTTTTTTTTTTTTTTTAATATATATAAATTTGATTGCATTTAGGCAAAAATACTCTTTTCATTTACTCATACTTCTGCGTCACATGGCTTGTACCGTATCTCCTTGAGAGCTGCTTGCTTAACCTTAGGATTTAACACTTGGTGTGCTAGTTAGCAACTTTGTTCAAGTGCCATGGAAACAGCATCCTTGTTGCATGTGAGACAAATATGTGACCCATGTCACTCTAAAGCATGATGTCTTTTCCTTGTAAATCTTCAGGCGGATGTTGGCTAAGGGAAAGTGGGAAGCAGACTGCTTCCACTTCTTGAGGAAGAAACACTGACAGTGGCTCTGAAGGCTTCTGCTGAAATGCAGTTTGTGTGCCCCTTACCTGGCCACAGCTAGAGCCAGCCAGTGAAGTCTTGTCTCGTTGCACCTTGTAGTCCTTAATAGAAAGGCAAAACCATTCACAAGGCAGGGGAGACTTTGTGAAGTGACTAAGATTATTTCTCTGACACTAACTAGCAACAATTTCAGTTTACAATGTGTCTTTATCTTAGTTACTCCTGTAATCTGAAGTGTTATAAGGAGTACTTTTGGATGTTTTGGGAAATCATGGGCCATCTGGGGCAAAGGCACTGTATTTTTGCATGTTCAAACATGCAGAAAACAAGGAGGGAGTAAAGACTTCCAAAGTAATTTTGGAAAATATTGGAGTGAAGAGCGAATATGTTGACTCATGGATGATTGTGGGTAGAAGTGGCTGTTTTAATGTACTCTGAGAAATCAGTTGCCTGAATGAATAGTAATTCCTGCAAAACTGATGTAGAGTTTAATAACCTGTAGGCTTTCATGTCTCACATTGCAAGCTTTAATAACCTATTACAAAAATTCACAGGACAAATTCCCTTCTGTATATGTACATTGAATCCTGAACAGCATGTTGAATAATAT
The DNA here is from genome assembly GCF_040182565.1 of Anser cygnoides. Lineage (NCBI taxonomy): Eukaryota > Metazoa > Chordata > Aves > Anseriformes > Anatidae > Anser > Anser cygnoides. Next base: position 15,471,490 of record NC_089883.1, read on the forward strand.
ACACTAAGTTATGGCGAGCAAAGGAAGTGCCTAGGCAGATTCTTCCACTGTGGTCTTCAGAGTGCTGATGAACATCGAACATCAGAAATATAAGTACCTACTTGTTGTTTAACTCCTTTATTGGCAGATAAATCAGGTCAATATTGACCTCTTTAGTAAAGATTATCCTTATTTCACAGATGCGAAACTGAGGCCCATAAGATCTCTAGGGTCCCCCTGCAATTCTTTGTGCACACTGCCTGCCTTCTACAACAAAGATACTTTTAGAAGAGAAGCCTCCTCTAATTAAATCCATTCCTCCTCCCCTACACGCAGGAAAACTACAAATGCCAATGGGGCTACAGGAACAGGAATTGTGAATTACTCAGTGCAGCCGATTTGCATAATTTGGGGTTTTCATTCCTTTTCAATATCTGAGTTCTATTATCTGAGCTGACTTGGGGTCGAATGCCTGAAGCATTTCATGCACCCGAAAGCAACATCAAGGCCATAGTTGTGATCCTTTGGGAAATAAAAGCAACATATTCTCTGCAGAAGGATCACAAGTTTCTCTGCCAACTGAAGAGATGCTTGTGACTTGCCACAGGACAAAGGGGAGAAGCATGGGATAAAAATCTGTTGAACTCTGGGTCATGTTTCATTCGTACACTTCCCAGCAGCTGAAATGACATACAAACAAACTGAACCAGAGCTCTCTCTGCAGAGCCAGGAGGGGCCAAGGGACTTCCAGTTTCTCCTCAATGTTGTAAATGAGGTTTCTGTCCCTCTAGCTCTGTTTTCATGGTTCTCCCAGGGAATTCTCAGGACCTAGGTAGTATTCTCTTCTATCAGACAGAAGGAGAAGAAGCAAACAATCTCTCAAGAAAAATACAAAAGAAAAAAAAATCACAAGCATCACAGAAGCTTTGCAAACAGAATGGCTTACCAGGCTGACATGCCAGCACTTCCCCAGAGGAAACACTGGGAAAGAATTCAACGTGGAACATTTTTGTATCTGAAGGGGAAATGTGGGGCATAAATCTGAACCATTTTTTTTTTAAGCAAACGTACTCTAGGAAACTTACATATATAAGTTAAAAAAAAAAATAAAAAAAGAAAGCTAAAATAAAGCCAAAATAAAGCCCCAGTGAAACCCATTCCCGCTGTTTTACTTGGATAAAATGGTGAAAGCAAATCTTTAGCTAAGGCAACAATTAATTGACATAGTGCCACTGCAGATCAGGCAGGCCAGAGAGGTGTTGTGCTGCTGTGGTGGGGAGAGGAAGGCTGGTGAGGAAGTGGTTAGAGATACTTTGTGGACTTGCAGCATGGCTGTGCCTTGCTAGAGGGGTGAAGAAGATATGGGAAGTTGGCTCCTTGGGGTGTTAACATAAGATGAGAGTGCTTCCTGGTGGCTTGAGTGCACAGGGATTGCTCCTGGGGCTGGGAGGCTAGCAAATGGCCAAAGGGCACTTAAGAGTTGGTTGTTACTCCCCAGCCTTACATCATGTTCCCTAAATTTGCTACCTGTTCATGTGTATCCAAAGTGTCCCACGAACTGGTTTCAGTGGGCATGGCAAAGTTTACTGCTAAAGTCAGCTGTGTTTTATACTGTAAAGTATTTCTGAGCACTTGGTATGCTCTGACATGAGGAAAAATAATCATGATCTGGATTTCCAGCTACAGATATAAGTAGCAGTGGTGTATTATCTGCAGTTGAAAGACTCCCCATTTTCCATTGGAGCAAAATATAATGAATCTTATTAAATGCTGTTATGAATGTGTGGGAATCAGAACGGAGTCCATCATGAACACTTTTCTGTGCAAACTTGAAAGACACAAAGACTGTTAACATATTACTAAACTTATTGTTGGGGCAAAATTTTACCTCAGTAGATACGAATTTCAAAAGCCAGCGGTGGTGGCTTTTTACTACTTTATATAAATTATTTTTTTTATTTAGTTACAATAATTGTATCTAAAGGCAATAAACTAATGTAAAATTGTCTGACTTAGAATCCAGGGAGAATAAATTTTCACTCAGCTAAAGGCTGTCAGATATAAGAACAAATCTATAACAGCATACTACAGGGTAGTAGCAAAATAGAGGTCTCAATTTTCTTGGGTTTTATTTTAGTTTTGTAATTATGTAAAGAGTCTTTCCAAATCTACTCATTTATGATTCATGTTGAACAGTGAATTACTCTAGTACTGTGTTCATTTCTTATTGCAGAACAGTTCAAATTGAATAGGCTATACTTTATTCTACCTAGGAAATAGCTAGAAAGCAGTAAAAAGATTTTTTTTTTGGTTTGGTTGTGCGTTAGGTTGTTTATTTATTTATTTTTTACATGGGAGACACAATCAGTATTCAACTCCTTCCATTCTTGTTGGCTTAGTAATATTTGTCTGGATCAGTTCTTCTGGGAGGACGTGTGAGAGCAGGGTAGGAGGGTAGTGAGAGATCTGGAAACGCAGAAGCTTAGGCAAGGCTGGCAGCGAGAGCAGGCAAAGCTCTAGGTCAGTGGCTGGCAGATGGCTTCTGAGCTGAGGAGGCTGCTGGCAGATGGTATTGACAGTGTGGACAAGACAAAGATTTTGGCTACAGAAAGGGAGCTTTGGAAAGACACTAGAAGTCTATCTTTCCTAATAATATCACCGTCCAATTTGGATGCACATCACATCTTGTCTTTTTTTTTTTTTTTTTAACCAGAGGAAAGGTAGACAGGTTTTGTTGCAGTAGGAAAGAAAAAGTGACTAAAACAGAGAATGTGAGGTCTGTTATTTGATGTAGTTCCCAAATTCTGACCATTCAGTAACAGAAAAAAAACCACCTTACTATGCGTAATTGGCACGTAATTATTTGTGATTACTAGTCTGATTTCTCTGCTTCTCTCACTGTTACTGAACTAATTATGCCTCTTATGCAACATTAGCAAATTAAATCATTCCAATTATCCACATTTATTTCCTTTCATCTACTTGTGTTTTCTTTACTGCCATAGTTCCTTCTCATCACCCTGTGCGGCAGTGCCTGTCACATTTCTGCTTGCAGCCTCATTTCTTTGTCTTGGGCAATTAGCGGGTGCTAGGGCTGGGCCATGCTGTGGGCTCAGCTCTACAGCACCCGATCCTAAAACTGCCTTGTAGGCACCTGCCTGCAGTGGCAAGCGAGTGGTGACCGCGATGGGCCGCATGCAAAACTCGTACCCGTACCCGGGGGCGTACCCGTGCATGCAGACGGCTCAAAGGCAGAAAGCTTTTAACTCTCTGAGAGACTTTGAGAGGAGGGGAACACCTCAGACAAAGTAAGAACTGGCTTAAAAGGTCGCACACACAAGACTAAGTCTTGTTACTCAATTTCTGCTCATTTTGGTGTTTATTCACTTGACGATGCCAAAATATACAGGGCAGTGAACCCTTAAGCAAGCTGAAAATGCTTTAGGAAAGTGGAGGGTCTGCCATGGAAACGTTTTTCCGTAATGAAAATGCACTGGATTGGCAGAAACAAGCACTAGGGAATAGAATCACCACAAACCTTCTCCCTCCATGTGGGAGGGTCCCCTTACAGATGGATCCTTGGCAGGCCAGGAGGCAGCTCCCTGCTCTGTCAGGCCTTGACTGCCCTGACCAACCTCCTCTGGGGCCTCCACATGCCCACACATGGCCCCAGCAGCCATTTAAGCTCAGCCTGGGGCCCTTGCTCCTGTTTTAACCCATATATATGTCTCTCTCCGGCTCAGTCACAGCTGTGTCTGTGGCACCTATGGATCGTTCCTGTCTGTCCCCTGACCTGGGGACTGGCTTCCTAGTTTGGCCTTGGCCTAGTTTTGCCTCTTTGCCACAAGTTTGGCTGCTGGTTTGGCCTGGGGGTTGACCCTGGCTGCTGGGCCTGCCCTGCACACCTTGCTCAGGGGCTGTCGGATGGAGCCCTGCCCTGACAGCTCTGTTATCCCCCTCCATTGCCTGCCCTTCAGGGAGCAGCCACCCCTTGCTGTGCCCTGACACCCGTGTGAGAAAGGGCTCAGGGAGTGGCTTGAGGCATGAAGTTGGGATCTGGGCCTCAACTTCCACATAGCTTTGCTCAACTTTGGAGTCTGTTTCCCCAAATGTGGGTCTCAGCCAGCCCTTGCTGCCTCGACACCAGGAACTTGTGTCTGCAGTGTGAGGCCATGGCTGTGCCTGCTTCTGAGGCTCACCGGGCTGCAAGTGGACTTGTTTCTGATGGAGTTGTGCTAAGAGGTAAGTTAGTTATCCATGAGTTTTGCTTATGGCCCATGAGTAATTCCAACTCTCTTTATTTCTTCCTGCTGAAAGAGGCATTACTGTAGCAATTGTATACTGCTTCACAGGTCATAAAATACCTGTTATTGTTTCATGGGATTTAGGCAACATTGTGTACTTAAAATATTCTACTGTTATAGTATGATTCAATGTCACACTGCAGCATAGAAACTGTGAAGCAGAGGTGTGTGCCCACTTTGCTGTCTAACATGGCTATCAATGCTGCAGAAAAAACTTCTGTTCCTGTCTGTGGGCTAGTTGTGGAAATAACCACCTGCAGCTGCTCCCCACTGTATCTTCAGTGCAGGTGACTGAAGTCTGCACAGTGTGACTAAGGGTTTGCGTACCGTATCTGATGTAAAAGAAAATTATGGCACCTCTGGGTGCGATTTCTAATTTTCTGTTTTCTGCACTTAATGTGCTAGATCAAGAATGATGTCTATTCACTTAAATATTTGATTGGGAAACAGCTTTTCCCTGTGCAATTGCAAATGAAATACAGTTGCCTGTTTAGGTGTCCTATTTGTAAGGTGAAGAGATGCATTGAATTGCTTGTTTTGTTTTGTTTTTATTTCTCACTGTCACATTTTCCTTTGTCACTAACGTATCTGTTTCTGCTGTTTTCTTGCTCTTACAAAACAAATTAAACAGAAAATAAATAAAAAAAAAGTTTTTGCATTTAACCTTAGGAAAAGTCCATAATGTATTCCCATTAGGAACGCCTAAGCAGGAACAAGAATAGATGTTATACAGAATTAAAATATAATTTTACAACAAGAAGTCAATGAGTATTGGGAGAGAAATCACCATTCTTTGCTTCAGCCTGTAACTTGGATTCAATGTTCAAATTCAGAAGGCTAAAAAATTTAGAAGGGGGCACAGAACAGTCATGTGTCCAAGTTGAGCACTAAAGAGTGAAGCAGGGAGATGACAAGCAGGAGCATAGTTGCATGTCTCAGGCTTGCCTTAATGATTTTTTAACTTGCAGCTCTGAGAGCAGGTGAAAAGGGTTGGTAATTAGTCAGAGAGGTTTTTCTTTCCTTTCTTCATAGATAAAGACCTTGCTTTATAGAGGAATTGGAATCAGACATTTAACTTCTTTGTCTTTAATATATTTCCTCTAGAAACAATAACAACGCTCACTATATGGCAACAGAGTCTAATCTGTTTTGATATAATCTGTTTTTGTGATAGTGTGTGACAGAGTGAATATCCAGCATTGCTGAGCTGTTGTGATGAGGCTGTATGACAGAAAGCTTTCAAATCCTGCAAAAGAGTCTTCAGTAAAACCTGATAATGTGCTGTATTAGCACAGCTATATGTATGTTTAATTTGTACTCATCTCTGGTCTGACACTGTAGTGTGGAGGTGTTTTGTTCTGAATTCCAGCACAAGTTTGACTAAGGAGCAACTTGAATAAGGCTTGTATGTGGTAGTAACGTTGCCTATGTGTAAGAGGAAAAAGCACGGTATGCTTGTTTGTAGTGGTAGGTGATATTTAAGATGGATGAAAAACTTGCAGAGTCTTTTCTGGAATTGGACGTATGCAGATAAATGAATTTACAGATTTGTGAATAAGTAAATATTCATTTACCAGGTTAGTGAGCTCTGCAGCAATCAGAAACGCTGAGTTCCTTGTACTTCCTTCTGGGAGTATGTAAATGTTATGGAAGGAATTACATTTGACTTTATTCCTAAATTTGCTGCCTTCTGTCCTTTAAGAAATCAGTATCGATGGCATGATTTAGAAATTATTGTCACAAAGGAGGACTTCTGAGTGTTGTAAACTGTTTCAGTCTGATTGTAATGGGGACTGCTTAAGAATTCTGTTAAATCTGGTGACTTACAAGTTTGAACACAAGCTTTTACTTACTGAAGTAAAAGCTGATGATTCAGCTTAATGTGGTACTAGTCTGCATAAACAGGTAAATTTCAGTCAGTGCTTACCAGTTGTACTCTGAGATGTGATGTATTCCTAATATCAGGGGCTAGCCTCATGTCAGGCATGTCAATGTTACAGCAGCTGTCAGTTATAGATTTTAGTATTTACCTGTTTTACCAAACTTTCTGGCAGCTATAAAAATGTGCCCTACCAGTGGTTCTGTGGTGATTCAGTACTTTGCTTATGGAAAAAGTGAAGTTTTGAAGTTCCATACTTGTTAAATTTGCTGGCATCTTCTTGACAAGATATTCTTGGTGTTAACTGCACTTCTCAGGTACTGCAATTCTGGGAGCATGATTACAATATTTAGTGTGATACTGCCATCCATTATCACCAACACCACCTACTTTTGCAGAGCTGTAGCAGTGGGCGTAATGCTATCTGGTTCACATTATTGGCCTACAATTCTATACACAGAAAAAAAAATTCAGACTTACAATAATGTGGATATACGTTTAGTTTGAAGATTATTATCCATATCTCTAACTGAGGAATGTCTTTTTGCAATGGGAAATGATTTTCAATGAGAGGTGCAACCTCATTTTTTCCCTTGGCATTTACGTCTGCAGCAGAGGGGCAGCGTTTGGTGAGCAGGTGACACTGTTCTGAGGGGGCCAAAGCCTCTTCACGTGGTCCAGTGTTGAAGCTGGTGCTGTTTGGGCACCTGTTTGTGTCACAGCCAGCTTAATTGCTGTGACCTTAATGAATCTTCTTTTCCAGTTCAAGACAAGATGAACCAAATAAAATACATGCATCTTTCAGAATGACATAAAGGTAAAGAGCAAATGCTATGCAAGTGCAGGAGCTTGCCTTGTAATTTGAGGGGGATATGGTACAGAAAATGTTGCTAGATCTTCCCAAGCACAAAGCAATATTCATTAGCCCAATCAGTGGTACCAAAGGTCACACAACAGAGACTGTGGCAAATTCTTTGCAACTGGTACTAAAAGATGCAAATATTTGCTGTGTTTTGTGTACTGTGATGAAAAGTTATGACTGGGACTAAAGGCTCCTTTTATATTATCAGCTATCTTGTAACAAAAAGACATAGCCTACCTTAAAGTAGGTTTAGACAGACACTAAGGTGCTGCCAGACTTGCTGCCATTGGTACTCTCTGGTCCTGTGCTGTCCTGCACTGTTCTTTGTGTGTGCCTCAATGATTGATATCCAGCCTCAGGTCACACTTAATCTGGCCAATATTTATTTTCAATCAAACCATGAGCAGACTTTGAGGCCATGTAACATACTAGTGTCTGGGCAGCAGGGTTTCATTTTGCTCAGGGGTTAATATGTAGTCAGTTGCTTGGTTTATTCATGTCCTTATGACCTTTGGTCCTTTTAGAAGGGATGAGGAGGAAGCTCCTGTCTCTCAGCTACTCTTTGTTCCTGAATTGCTCACAGCTCCTTCAGCTATCGTTCTCCCTCTAGGCAAGAATCTCTGTGTGAGCCTTTTAGCCCTTATGTCTCTGTTCTCATTCTGCAGCAACACTTTGCAGCTTTCCTCTTCCACAGTCATTTCATCTTCCCTTGGTGGCACAGGGCCTTTCCTTGGCCCAAAGGCAGGAGGCCACCTGTACAGTGTCCTGACTGCACCAAGTTTCTTGTCATGAAGCCAGCGATTCTGTGACAGACACATATATAATAGTTATTGCAGAGACACGTTTAATTTATGAAAGAAGTTTAATTCCCTCAAAGGAGCAAAAGCTTAAATAACCTTAGCTAGATTTTGAGCTGCATGTTATGTGAAAAACTTGGGTAGCGATACAAAAATATAAGTACAGGTAAATTTATGTTCAAGATGCCTTATGTCTTGTACTATGATTGAGAAGTAGTGAAAAGAAGAGAATCTTATAATTAGACCATGCTCTGTGGGAGGGACTGTTTCTCCATGCGGGGACTAATGTGTTTACTGACTTTATATTATGTTCTGCTCATACCACTGTAATGGGAAGTGAGTGGTAGTTCCATTTGATGACCTAGTAAAGGATAAGGTTAAGGTGCTCATGAGAATTTATATCTGTCAGCTGTCCTTAATTATAATAAGCATGGAGTTTTGGATAGCTGGGTGAGAATGGCCATTTTGGGGATGTTCTGTCAGGTTGGGTATGGCAGGAATTTATTTATTTATTTATTTATTTATTTATTTTACATTTTTTCCTATGGAGCACATCTGTGGAATTATTTCAAGTTATTTTCAAGACTGTTCTTCTGATAGCTGATATTTGGCCATCAGAAACAAGACACTGGTGTCTTTTGAAAATTAGACTGGATGAGATTAGGCATGCTCAACTATCAGCTAGAGCAGACAAAGTAAAAATAGAGGAAAATGGAAGACAATTTCACAATAATAGTGTTGACAGAATTGACCCACTGCATGGGGAGTACTTCCATAATTTTTGTCCTGTAGTTGTCTTTAAGCTAGAGTGTCTGTTGGACAATGACAAGGGATTTCCTTTTTCCAAAATGGAAATCTTACAAATGCTTGGCTGGAGGCATGTGACCTTTTATTTTCAAATGTTAACATTATTTTGTGTTGCTGTTGCTTCAGACTTGCAAGGACGGGTTTGACATGAGCTTATAGGCTGATATTCCTAACTCTGTTTTGGGAGTTCAGGACATGTCTGATGGTTTGTTAGGAGAGCTCTCTTGTATGACATCTATAGCTGCAGTATTTCAAACTAGGTTAAGCCAGAAATTTATGGGTAGGGCTGGTTTTGCCCGTAGAACGTAGGACTCAAGTAGAACAACTTTTGTCCAAGTAGTTGTAGCCCAAAGAAAATGATTCCTACTGGAACTCCCCTGGGCCCCCTAGAAGGATTGATCAACAAATGATCCAGTTTAACGCCTTCCCCAGACCCAGTGTCACATCCTGCACTTCTCGCTCCAGTGAGTGCCACTAGGGCTTCCCTGTTGTCCTCCACGCCGTTCTTGTAGCTGCAGAGAACGCTGCCGTGAGTCAGCTCCCCGGGGCATGTACATACCGTTCCGATGGCGGCACCCTGCTCAGGCGGTTGCCTCCCTGCAGATGGGAGGCCGCGCAGTCCTGCTCACCGGGCTGGGATGGCACCTGCCCTCCCTTCCAGGCGGAGTTCAGCTTGCCTTTACATAAAGGATGAGGAGGCTGTCAAGTCAGTCACATAACTCTGCCCTAGCCTGTAGGTTCTGGCTCATCTTGTCTCTTATCTCCATTATCTCAAATCATGTGGTATGTTCTTAGTGTAGCAGCCAGGTGCAGGCAACTTGTGGAGAGAAGGGGATGGAAGGAGACTGGTGGTGGTAATGAGAGCTCTTAGTGTGATGCCTCCTCTCTTCCTCTAGCTCAGGGTTGCCTGAAAGCACAGGAAGAGATGCTATTTTCATAATTTCAAGGTCTGTGTTAGTAGCTTCTGGCTTGTTTCACTTGAATTTGCAAATGTGTGCAAAGTATAGTATCATTTTTAATGATATTAAATTTTGGGGGAGATGCTATGATAAATGGGTGAGCAATGGGGAAGCTGGAATGTATGTACAGAACAGATGAGAAAAGCCAATGAATGAATTTATTAGACAAGAGACCCATGGAAATTAATGCGAGTGTGTAGGGTGCATTGAATGTATGTACTCTACATAAGTGTGAACAAACCATGATCAGGAGAATCCATTTCTGGTGGTTATTTGGTGTTTTATTGCTCTCTTTGCGAAGACTGGGAGATGTTACTACTATATCAGCTTTCTAGTTAGGCTAAATAATACAAGCTTTTGGTGCTCTTTGTATATTTTTAATTATATTGGCTTAACCTGGTGCATAGAAACAAGTTCGAAAAACAAATGAATCCAAAAATACATTAAAAGCCAAGGTCCTGGATGAAATTGTAAGATTTCCATGTTCTATTGCATAGCTGTTAGCTAATTTAGTGACAAACTTATTTCCAGAACTTTTTATTTTAACCTTGGATACTTGAACTGCAAAGACCTGCAGTAAAGAACATTCTATAAGTTTTAATTCCTCAGATGCTACATGGGAAAAAAGTGTAGATCTGAATTTATGCCTGCTGTTTTTTTTTTTTTTTGTCACAAATATTTATACTTAAAACTGTTTCAACAGATTTTATTTCAGATACAAAAATTAGATCACATTTTGATGTAATGTATTTGGAATCACAAAAAGAAAAATGTTATTAACTAGGATATTAACTAACTGCAATTTGGATTGAAATATTTCAGTCCAAATTGAAAAACAAGTGCACATATGTAAAGTATGTGTGTAATAAAAATTACTTGGAACTCAAAAAACTTTTCAAAGTCACAAATGGACTAATGTTAATGAGCGCTTTGGCAGTGGTGCGGGCACTTGACACTTCTAGGAGAAGAATAAGATTAATATCTTCTGAAATGACCAATTCCAAGTATCACAATGATTCTATTTTTCAAGTGCAAGTCTGATATCAACCATTCAAGCTACTGTATTTTGTGAATGCAGACTGCAGTATGAGATGTTTATTTTAAAGTAACATCAAATAAGCAAAATGGGACCACAGCAAAAGCACGCAAAATGAATTGATGTGTATTGCAGCAGTATCTCTAACAAAATTGTGAATTTTGCAGAGCTTTAATTACTAGTTAACTAGATTGAAGATGGGTCTGTATATAAGCTAAACAATAGATACAAAAGAGCATTATGCAGAGCATAACATGCCTCTAAGCATTGTTTGTTCCACTTGATTTGCAGTTCCACATAATAAGATGCCATTTGGGCTAGAGATTTACTGTATGCCTTACCTTTAGTAGACAGGCAGAAAATTTTTAATCATCTATAGTCACTACTCCAGTTAGAAGATAACTACTCATAAGGTTTATTTTCTAGAAATCTTTTACTGAGATTTGGTTATAATAGTCTGGAGTATAAATTCACCATTTGTGGTAGCTGGAATTGAAGATAAGTTCAAGTAGCTTACTTCGAACTGCACCATACATTATGTAACTCTAATGATTTCAAACGTAGCTTAAGTTATCTAACTTTTGTATTTATATATGTAAATATATGTACATATATGCTTTATAAGTCTCTAATATTCTACACTATTTTTGAGTTAAGTTGCCAGGACTGGGCAGTAACTAAAGAACCTGTAAATTCTTTGGGATGAGGACTTGGGAGAGGTCATTTTTAATGTGAGTTCTCCAATGCTAAGGTGGAAGAGTGTGCTTGAACTTGTGGAAAGGCATGTTCCTGTCAAGTTTTTGTCTTTGATATATTGCTCAGTAGTGTTAGGTGCATGGAGAAGCCTGGATTTTTTTTTTTTTTTTTTTTTGTGGGAGAGAAGGTAAATTGTACTGGTCTGGTTTTCCATCATCTCTTCAATAAGGATTTCCCAATTTTGACACTACAGAGACACCTTTCCTTCTAGCTTCTAGGTTAATAGAGGAATATTTTGCTTATTGTAACAGTCAAGGGTACACCTAAGCTGCCAGGAAAAGTCCAGTGGAGGCGCTTATTCCAGGAGAGATCTCCTGCTCACAATCAGCTAACCCGAGGCTGGTTCAGGGTGAGACATACTGTGAAAATTCTCCCATCTGGAGAACTCCCTTGCTGTGTTATTTAACTAGAGCACAATGTGTGGCTGGCCTTTTGTGAAAATGAGAGTTGCAGGGTCCAAGTAATAGGCAAGGAACACTGTAGTGAATGTGAGTGATAAATGGCACTTCTCCACAGCTGATGGGATCTTGGGTCAGCATCATGCAAGCTATTGCTGATATTTCCCAGATGCAGTGAGTCAATAACATGGAAATTTAATTAACTCGGAGCCAGGCATCTTGTCCTTTCTTGTGAGTGTCCAGAACAAACCAGATCACGCAGCATAGGTGTTGTACAGGTTTCAGGATGATGAACTGTATTTTTTGCTAGCAACTAGTTCTGAATTAATGCAGAGATCTAGGGGATGAGTTATTTGTAAATTAAGTAACTTTAGGGAAATGTGAATTGGATTTGTCTCCTTGTGCAAGCAACTATAGCAACATAATAGCATGTACGATAGAGCTATATTGCTTTGTGCAATCGATGGGTGTTTATTTGTGTAACAAATGGCATTTACAGTTGGTCAGAACATAAATTTGCAATCCACACTTGAAACTCGGTAGTATCTTTTATCTGTACTCATAAATATAATTGCCTTCTTTAGAATTGCCTATACAAATTTCTGAGAGCTGCCAGAGAAAATAGGCACTAAAGCACTTCAAGACAGAAGGAAAACTTTTGAAAGACTGCCCCATAACATAGAGGACCTGGAGCAATGCTGCTTTGAGTCCTTGTTCCACCTTCTTCCAGGCTTTCTCCTTTCCTCACTGCTTGAACTTGCTGAGAACTCTGCAGCATGGATGACTGAGCAAGAAGTGCTACAACAGGGTAACAGGCAAAAGAAAACAATCAAGACAGTGAGGGACTGGAAAAATTACCTACTGAGGATTTTGGCCCCAGGTAGGGATGTGAAACCTACTACGGAACTGGAAAGCTCTCTGCTGTAGAACAGGCTGGAAAGGACATTTGATAGTAATAAGGAAATAAGTAAGCTGTTGGAGTATGCTAAAGGTGTCAGCTGCCACAAATGATTGAAATAGTTTATTCTTTTCCATGCTCTCCACATTTTCACATATCCTGTGATATTTCATCTCCCATAACAGCAGCATGGAATACATCTTTGTTTATTGCTGAAATTGTTAAATAGAGTAGGTTAGCAAGTTCTGTTGCTTCTAGTTCTGATGCTGCTGTTGGGGCAGAGTGAGCAGGGAAATGGCAGAAAACTTGATTTTTTTTTTCTTATTCTAGCTTTCTTGCTTTGGTATTCTTTTTCCAGCCTTGAAGAGGATGGGTTGCTAGGTATGGGAGCAATCTTTTTATCTTAAGTAACAAAAAACAGGGATCTAGGAGCTCAAACTTTCACCTACTCTAGTACTGGCTCTGTGCCACGTATTATTTCATTTTTAGGCTAAAAATGGCTTATTACATAAGAGAACAGAAAGTAAAATAGGTTGTTTAATGCAATAAAGTAACCCATAAACAGTTACTACAGATAAATTGGGAGTAAGTGGTTTGGTAGAAGCAAGATTGGAGTGGTTTTTTAGTTTCACCATTGGATTCATTGTAAAAATGTGTGTTTCATTGCACTTTGAGCATTGTGTTTCTTCTGAATTTGGAAATTAAAAGCAGGTATCAATACAGGAAAAAAAAAGTCTTTTTAACAAGTTTTCCAGGTCTACAATACGACCTTAATCTCAAAATGGGATCTAATGAAAGCTGCATTATTCCTTAGTGCTTAGGTGCAGTTAAAACTACCTAGGCAGGTGAGTAGTAATGTAAGTTGTAAGTGCTTTGTTTTCTCAGATTCTAGTATAAGGAGAGGCAGCTCTTGGTCAGTAGGTGGGATGTGCATAGACAGTGAACCAGGCCAGTTCAATTCTCTCAAAATTTGTTTTGTTGGTACCTGTATTGCCTGGAAGCTAGTAGTTTTTCATGTCAGGCTGCAACCATGGCACAGTAAAAGACTACATATCAGTGTGATTTTTGAGTCTTAACTAAGATTTATCAGTCAGGAATAGGAAACAGACATGATCATTTTCACTATCATACTAGTCAATGATTTAAAAATAAAATAAAAATCCAACAGTTGCTTCATTCGCTATTCCCTGGCAAATGCTGCAAACGGAAGGTCAGTGGATACACACCCATCAACATATAAACAAGATAGATTTCAGATGATGTTTTGTGCATGATTTCCTTGTAAGTACTTCATATTTATGTGTTTTTTTTTTTTTTTAAATCGGAAGTGTTGGAAACATGCAATTCTTTTCCCATAGCTGCTTGCTGTGTCTTTTGAGAAATAAATGTGGAGAGCTTTTTAATGAGATGTCTTTATGAATGCACAACCTCAAATACATCAGCATGAAAGAAACAGCAAAAGTAAATGTTGTCCTGCTTGTGTTCTTGGCAGGCTCTTAAAGCATAGCTGTGTCCAGTTGCATTAACTTTAAGGAAAATCTATGATCTTAAGGGGACTGGGAGACTTTGAGAGGTGATGGCCCAGCTTGGGTAAGTGAAGTTTAAGGCAGATGCATCCCCTATTCTCCAGTGCATGGCCGGGGCGGGGGGGGGGGTGCTCCTGGCTGATCCTGGGTTTCAGCCCAGTGCAGGCCTTTGTGCAGCAGTGGACTACTGCTGGATGCTTGCTCTGACACTGGCTTTGGGCTTCCTGGTGGACCATGTGCCAGCACTGGATTTACTTAGCACAGATATAGTTCCTTCCACATCACATACTTATCACAGTCCCTATGCCATGTATTTGGTGACCACAGTGTATATTTGCCACTGTAAATCAATGGCAGTTTGTTGGATTGCAGTCCTGTCACTTTACCTGTGCAGGACAAGTGTACCATATGGGGGCTTCTGACTCATACACCCAGATTTTTGGTGAGATGGAAGCTAATATTTTTTATAGCAGCTTTTGATAAAGCTGCCTTGAATGAAAAGTTAGCTCTGGGTGTATCTTGCAGTCTAAGAGGGAGAAAAGTAGATTTTGGAAGCACCTTATGCAAGTACCTCCTGAACCTACAAATAGGATAAGGTAACTTATCCTTTAATGGATAAGCTACCATGTCTGTGGGAAACTATTTTAAACAGTACAGTGGGAAAGAGGAGTGTCACAAGTGACTCAAAGAGATGAGACACCACAGACTGGGTTTCAAAGATACGCGGTATTTAATTACTGTGCAGATATCACTGTAATCACAGTATCCATCCAGTGCCCATGGAAAACAATCCACTTTTTGAATGAATTCAGGGAGGTTTGGATCTGGATACAGCCCAGACCTGTATTTAAGTTTGCTTAATGATACTACTTTTGAGGTGTGACTAAATAGCATTAAATATTTGCATAATGTCTTTTAGCTGGAAAATTCATATAACTACTGAAAGTTAATTTAAAGCAGATAACTGCTTTGAGTGATCAAAACCCCAGAAATGTCAAAGCTGCTTGTTTCTATTTAAATTGTTGCAAGACATATGGCTTTTTTGATGAATTTTTACATAGAAAAATTACTGGTTACCAACCGGCTGGTTGTTAGGGTATCCCATTGCACAAGGTGACAGGGTGCTGTAATGGACATGGGCACATAAAACATTGAGGGAGAAAGCAGGGTGTGTGTTACAGTGCATCAGTTCCTCTGCAGTACTTGCCTGTGTGCATCTTCTCTGCCTGCAGAAACCCTGGTGTGACAGCTTTCTGCTGGGCAAGAGAGCACTCCCAGGTAGTTACGTTGGAGAGGTCTGCGTGCTCTTAGCTCATACCCCAGTTTGCTTTGCAATAATTCATTCATATAGTGAGTTCTGATTTCCATTATTTCATAACAGATAGCTTGTGAATTTCAGAGCAAATAAATGTTGAAGATACCCAGTTACCCTGTGACAGTGTTTTCTAAAACCTTTTAGAAGAATGAAGTATTAAATTTAGACTGATGATAAACATGCTGAAATATATCTACATGTAATGGCATAAGCATGCTAATGTATTTTCATGTCTTTATTTTTAATCTGTTATCACTTCGTCTGCTGTTAGATCCCTCCATCCCCTACCCAAAGATAAGAGCTTTGGTGTGACTGCAAACAAACAAAAAAAAATCCTTCTTGGAGAGAAGAAAATTTTTTTTCCATAATCTCCTTTTAGGCTGGCCTTTGTGCTTGTGTCCAGAGAGATTACGGGAGGGTACTTGAGAGTGGTGTCTCCAGTAGAGAATGATTTTTCAGACTCTGTTACGGTCATTTACTAACTGCAGTTCAGAACCTGACCTCTCAGGCACTGTCATAACAGATTGTCAAGGTGAAAGTGTAATTATAGGCCAAAGCTGGTGTAAATTTTTACATATTAAAGAGCTGTTCTTAAACTTCCTCTACCATTCAGTTATTTTAGTTTTGTGGTGGAAATGAGCTGTCCAGTCAGCATGAATTTAAAGGACCACATTTCATGTTGGCCTGTACTATTATGAAACAGATTACAACCTTCAAGACTTCTAGGACATGTGTCATGTCTAAAAGAGGACTATCTGATGTCATACAACTATTGAGTTAATGCTTTCTCTTTATTACTTCTCTTTCCATCACAAACAAAAACTCTACGAATATCTCTACAACTGGTATTTCTTTCACTCGAGGAAAATGCTAGCCAACCTGAATGATTTTTTGAGCTATCTTTAAGGATAGGTGTAAGAAAGATGAACAGTTCTATCACCCAAATGGAACTTCAGGCACAGCACATGGAGACACTGATCCCATTAAGGAAAAATGCTGATTTTAAGTGAACTGCCATTGGCAGTTCAGTTGTAACTAGCATTATGGTTCGGGGCTTGATTTGTTTTCTTCTTCATTACCCATAGTGCTTTTCTTTTTATATTGGATATCTTTTTCCCTCTAGGCTCAAAACATTACTGTGCCTCCAGAGCAAATATCCAACAAAAACAATGGCACATAATTTTTTTCCTCTTGCTGCTGATACCTTTAATCAGAAGTATAGACAATTCCAAAGCAGCTAAATCAACACGTGCTGGCCTTTGAGCACACAGGGTGCTGCTGTTGATGCAGATTCCTGAGGGGATATCTGAGCATTTGTCACGGCACTGATTTTCTGTGACCTTCCATGTTAGTTATGTTGAAGAGTGGAATTATTGCTGTGTATCCGATGGTTCCTTTGGCTGGCATGGTGACAACTGCAACAGACTGTCAATATCATGTGCTTGGCTTTACTTTTTTCCCCTTAGGGTACTGCCTGTTTTGCTCAGCTGGTAAAACCCAGCACATCCATACTTGTTCTCCATTTTTCTCTAACTACATTTGTTCATGCAATATGCTTTTGGACTAGTGCTTCTTTGCTGTATTAGCCCTTTTACTGTAGTTACTGTTGCGGCAGGGGATTAATGTCTCATTCCAGTAGTTAGAAATGGTTGGAGAGAACCTTGGCTTTTCCTTCTGGGCTGGTTGCCAGTATCCTTGCCAGTAGACAGTGTTGGGTGGTGATGCTAATTTCTCCTATTTAATTGTACTACCTGAGCGTATGTAGTATGGATGCCTCCATACTTACCGGACAAGGCTGCAATGCTTGTTCTTCCATGGCTATGCTCTCCATGTGTCCCACTTGATTTACTTGAATCATACTTTGTTCCTAATCCATCTTAACTTGCTGTTTTCTCTTCTTGAACTTCTCCTTGCAGTACTGTGATTTTTTTAGTTATCTGCATTTTGACCTATTGATTTGAGATGTTTCTTTATTGTTTTTTGGTCCAAGTGTGGCCCTTTCATCTGGCTCAATAGATAGTCTAGTGTTTTATTAATCTGCTTGCTAATCCATAACTGACAATCATCTTTTAAGTCCACGATAGTACATGAGAACATGCAGGCTAAGTAATTGTTGCTTTTCTTTTAGCAACTGTAGTTTTTTCCCTAGTTCTTCGTATAACTTTTTAGGTCTGCTATGAATTTGGATGTGTATAGCTACTTTTTCAACCACAGGACAAAATATCTTGGCTTAAAATCACATGAGATTTGTCTCTGACATGGACAAGGTACTTGAAGGGTCAGACTCCTACGCTTCCTGTGTAGATTGCGAATGCTCATGAGAGTGTTTTCATTAGTATTCATGGAACATTCTCATTCTGCAAACATTCGTGTGAACAGTATTTGTCAGAACCTACTTATTATACCTAAGCCTTCAATAGAAGTTTAACATCCTAGGCCAACATTTCTTTCAAGGCTGTAACAGGTTATTCATTTTATCAAGCAGGCTGTTTGCAACACTGTGTTTAACTGCATGTCAGCCATAGGAAATCATGGATAAGCTACAAGATTGGCTTCTCTATGGGAATTCATGTCGGCTTGCACACAACTTCTTTAGCTAACTCTATTACTGTAAGGTTATTATCAAGTAGATATATGTGGTGCTGACAGCTCCTGACAGGAGAGTGCTTTATTACATAGAAGCTTGCAAAGAAAAACTTCAACGTTACAACATGATAATCTTTTATGCCCAGAAAGCTACATATTGGACAAGAAACCCACATAATTAATATTAATTGTAATGAAGTGTGACAATCAAGAAAGAATAACAGGAGATTTTTCTCTTAAGTCAAGACCTCAATAGAACAGAAGATATAGAGCCAGCCAGAGATGGATGATGGAAGAACACTGGCA
The DNA here is from genome assembly GCF_040182565.1 of Anser cygnoides. Classification (NCBI taxonomy): domain Eukaryota; kingdom Metazoa; phylum Chordata; class Aves; order Anseriformes; family Anatidae; genus Anser; species Anser cygnoides. Next base: position 15,489,898 of record NC_089883.1, read on the forward strand.
CTGAATAATTCATGAAAGAACGCAGTAGATTGCATGTGAGGTCTGGAGCCTTTTAAAGGCCTATGAATAGATGACAAAGTTCACTCGGTTCAGATAAATAATGATGAGTCTTAAGAGAGAAGGAAGGTGCATGTGATGTAACATAAACTATTAATAAGAGTTAAGACGTCATATACTTGCCATGTCAAGTGTGAATGATCAGAACATGCAAAGCAATGTATGTAATGTGTAACATGTAAAGGAAAAAAAGCAAATATGACCTTCATAATGTTTGGTAATTTAAATGCTTTTTAACTGCATGCTTATGGCATAAAAGAAAATTCTACTATTTTGAGAGCAATATGTGCATTAGGAGCATTAAAACCAAATATGGTACATGAAATACATGGGAGCGGTAGGTAATATAACATGTAATGAACAGTGTTGCTTGGGTTAAAATAGGTGAGTGTGAGAAGAGGTTCTACTCGATTCATGAATGTCATAATTTGGATTAATATTGTTTCAAGAAATTCTGGTCATGCGCTTTATTCGGATCTTAAAAACAGGGATGTAAGGCTATTGGAGACTGACTAGAAAAGATGTTTTGTACTGAATGAAGTTTCCACTACAGATATGAGAAAGTATTTCTGGGAAAACATTTCTGTAGAGAGACCATTGTACTTAAAAGAAAAAATGTTTGAGTTTTAAGGCTTGTCAACAGGATTTAATAATGGATCTTTTTCTGCTAGCTTCCTGAAAGTCAATTCACAATTGACCATCAGCCTTGTCAGCGATCAGCCAGGCCAGTGTTCCCTTTTGGGGTTGTGAAGTGGCCTAGCTGGCATTAGCAAGGGTCTGATGCATGTTTCTGGGCAGCCCCTTTGATTTCCTCAAGCTGAATAAATTAAGTACCACAATAAATGGGAAACGAGTTCTTGGTTATTTTATCTACACTGCTATCAGTCTGCCAGTTTTTCTCCAGACCAGTAAAGCTGTTGATTTAATTCCTAACATGAAAATAGAAAGTTAGAAAAATTGTAAGTTAAATGTGAGAGGCTAAGCATGTACACTCCGTTTTGAGGAGTGTAATGTTGCAGCGGTGTGGAACAGCAGCCTTTGGGTTTGTAATCCATGCAGGACAAGGCAGCTCAACCCAGGTGGGGGGAGTGGGGTTGCAGTGTGTGGGCTGCAGAGGCTGGTGGAACTAATGCTTCCTGCTCTGCAGCTGGGAAGCCTGTGCAACATGGTTTCTTCAAGAGCATTGCAGGGGAGAGGTTCAGGAATGCCTTAATGACAACAGTCAAAGGCGTAAGAACCTTCTGTAAAGAAATACTAAGCCTCGTGTAGTCCACAGGGATTGGTACATCTCACACTCTGGTGCATGGTGCATGAGGTAGTTTTGTATTGACACAGGTCTTGATATTCTGCTGCAACCTTTCGTAGTGTTAGCAGAACACTGGAAAATAAACAAGATTAAGTTATGAAGCCTGAAAATTACTGATGCAGCTATGGTATATCCTCTGTCAGATATTTGGATAGTAAACTGAGTTTGTTTTACACTGTCCTACCTTTCTCAATTCTGATGTGACAGATTTGTGTTAATGTATATGGTTGTGCTGTAGAGGTTGTCACAGGGAAGTGAGAAGTTCTGGCAGCTGAGTACAGGGCATTTGGGAACTATCAGTGTTGGGAGTGGTGTGGGAAATGATTTGGAAGCTGGGTATGAGCATGTTGTTTCTGCCTTCAACACCGAAGGAGCAAACAATAGTTTCAACTTGCAATTCAACTCATATGAATGGGTAGTTGACACTCCATATTCCTATTGTTTTGACTGTCAACAAATCCAAGAAAACTGTGTTGAATGGGTTCTCATGTGATGAGTATTTTCTTATCTGTGACTACAAGAGTAAGGATGAAACCTCAGGTCTCTCATCTGGGGTTGTAGCTAAGTGTGGGCACTGGCCAGGTGGTGTGGCCGCTCTAATGCCTAGAAGCGATGTCAGCAAAATGTTCCCTGTAGCAGGAGAGCTTATTTTTGCTGAAAGGGTGAAAAATAAACATTGCAATTAACAGAATATCAGAGTTACTTTACTTGTGTACTGCACTAGCATAGATACTGACAAGGGGGTTAGAAGCTGCTTGGGGTTTTTTTTTCAGCAAGTATTTGTATTTGAAAAGAGTTTAGGATAAGTACTAGTTTCCTTTACTGCATCATTCAGCATTTTGTTGTGGTCACTTGAATTAAGGAGCTGAAACTTCCAAGTATACAGAAATAGCACATCTAGAAAACAGGGAAGCAGCCCTGTATAGCAAGTCAGGAAGGCACACGTAATTGTAGCAAGGTGATCACTGAAGACAGATACTTGCAGATGTGATTGTAAGAGCAGATGGCAAAAGGCACTTAGCTGTAGAAAATCTGTTATTGTAACTGAAGTCTTTCAGGAACAGATGTAAATCCTAGCTTTAGGTGGAGTAAAGCTCTGGAATAACCAATAGGAGCTGGCTGGCAAGATGGTCTTCTACACATATAAATGCTAATGTAAATGTCCTAATGCAAATTTAAGCATTGAAAAACATTGTGTAGATTTGGGAAAATCCCTAAAATTTTAATTCCATAAGCAAAGTATTTTGGCAGCACATGACAGAAATAATCCTGTTCCCAGATGTTTCATACTATTGCAGTTGAAACTACTTGTATGGCCTTCTTCAAGACAGCTCTAAAATAGCACAAAAGCTTATTGGAATATGAAGCAACTCATATACAGCGCGGCAGAGCACTATGTGTGAACTCTTAACATTGCAGTCTTCTGGGGAAATACTACAGGGAGCTAACTGAGTCTTCACCAAGCTTTAAAGCATGTCGATTAGAGAGCAGGGTGGAAGAAAACTCCTGAAACTGAGGGAGACGTAGTCCTCTGCAGATATATATGGACGCCATAACATACCATATGCTGGCATTTCTGGGCTGTGTGCTGACGACTGGCTTTTGTACTGCAGATGACATGGAGGTGTCTGAGTATTCAGACTTCCTTGGGCATTAAGGTTTCTGTGTTCTTTTCATAGAAAGACAAGGGAAATGTATTTGTTGCTACATTTGGTTATATGCATATGTCAGCAAGCTGAAAAGCATTTATTTTTCACTCCAAAAATGGAGTCTTAATGGAAATGATTAGGTGCTGAACAAAATACATGAAAAGTGTGGCAAATGTGTTGCTAAATCCCTGAGGGGGTTGGGTATTATCAGTTTAGTGTTCTAAAAACCTTGTGGAGCCTTCAGGTAGGATAACACTGGTTCATTTTTTGATTAGAGAATTTCAAATGAGTAAAAATTCCCAGCCTAAAGCTGAAGAAGCTTGTGCTGTCTCAGCCTAGAAGGTGCAGGAAACACCTTTCGGGCTCATTGCGCTGCCTTGCATGAAGCTGTAGTGAAAGCCGTGAGTATCCCCTCAACGTGCTTCAACACAAGGGCTGTGGGACCACCCGAGTGGCAAAAAGGCAGCTAAATTAACGGGGATGTTCTTGTGCAAAGAGGAGGGCCCCGCTATGCCTGGCTCGCACGCCTCGCCGGCCGCTGCGGTCCCCGGGACGGGTCCCCACAGCAGCCGGTGGCGAGGGGGCCGTGCGCGGGGCAGTGCGGGGCTGGCGCTTCCCCTCACAGCCCGGAGCCAGCCGTCGGGCGGCCGCTCGCTGCCGGGCGTCTTCCCCGTCTCCCGCGGGACCCTTCTGCCCTCAGGCCGGCGGCGGGGCCGGGCAGAGAGCACGGCGGCTGCGGGGAGGCCCCTCAGGCCCGGCACCGCGCAGCCTCGCCGCCTCAGCGCCCACCTGGCCGCCATCTCATGCGCCCGGCCGCCTCGGCGCGGCGTATCGTCGAGCCTCGTGGGCTCCGCGGGGCTCGGCGGCTCCATTCGCCTTGCACTTGAGTATAAACTGCGGCACTGAGCCGCGCTGGGAACACCAGGGCCAAGCGGTAACCGCTGGGCGGGAAAAGCGCCGCAGCACCGGGGAAGGGCGGGCTGGGCCCGGCTGACCCTGAGGAGAAGGGCGGTGCCAAGGTGTTCCCTACTGGGCTGAGGGAGCAAGAAAAACTGCCCATTGCCGGAGCCTCAGCCGGCCGGCTCCCTGACAGGACTTGCTACTTGTGCTTAGCAAATTTCTTCTGGTATTTTGACCCTTAAATTGGTGGCTTGATTATTTAGGTGATAATAGTCATTGCCTTTTGAAGTACCTCTGCTTTCTTATGATGATTTTACTGTAACTGCAGAGGGGGAGTGGCAGTCTTACTTCTATGTTTTGCCTTGTGCATGTATGTCTTCAGCTAACTGGCATAGTGATTCACAGCTTTGACCTGGACCCTGAAGATGTGGAGCCTGCAGGCCTCTGGACACCACGGCTCAAGATGTAAAGACAAATCAACTGTGTTTAATCAAGATGATCAATCACTGAGCAATTCACTTGCTATGCCAGGGCACAAAAGAGGGTATACATTGTCTAGGGGGATTATGACTGTGTTGCTCAGACAGTGTGAGGTGTCTTCTCATGTGTAAGTAACTCCAGAAAGAGGGATAGATAGATGTACTGCCATGGAATGGGTGAATGGTAGCAGTTAAGCAACTGCTGAATTATAGAGGATGGATGGACAAAAACCCAACAACACTATTTTAGAGCAAGCGCCATGTACTCACCAATCGTGGTACTGGCACAGAAAAGGGTATAGTTAAAATCAGATTTAAAAAAAAAAAAGTTACTGAGTCAATATCATAGTTATGTATGGACAGAAGATGTATTTCAAAGGGAGGATGAGGATCTGTGATCGGGGTTGACAGGCACTGTATGTACCTTTCAGATATTCTCTCCTTTGCTGTTGACTTCCACCTGGAGTGTTGAAGATTCTGGACAAGGAACTCAATGTCAGTTTTTGTTTTGTTAAACTCTGGGTATGTGTTGTGGGGCAGTGAGTATCCTATTTTTTTTTTCCATCCCATCTACAATTTTTAATCTTTCTCTTACCTTAAAAGCTAGAGAGTGTATAATTGCAGCAGTATATATCAGCGACAATTTGAAGACTATCTTTTCCTTAACAAAACAAACAACAACAAAAGAACTTAAACTAGAAAAAATGTTTACCTCCAAATGTTCATGGCAAGGTTCTCCCAGAGCCATAATTTGCACGGCTTATTGACGTACTGCTCAAAATTAAATGTCTTTTCATATTTGGCTCTTAAGTGATTCTGTAAGGTCCTGTTTAACAGCCTCATGACAGTATGGCAGTTGTCCTATTAAATGGCCAAATATAACAAAAACAAATAAAGCGATGAACACATGGATGATGGTACGTGCACTATCACCTGACTGTCAACGTCAGTGGCAGGCTTCAAATGTCTTCTCTTCAGCTACTTGGATTTATATGAATTATATTTTACTGTAAATACATTATTTTCCCTGCTGCAGGGTAAATCCTACCTGAAGTCAACTGTGCAGGTGCAAGAAGAGATTTCCTCTGTGACAAGAGTCTTGCTAAAGATGGAGGTTTTCACTGTGGACCAACACATCCCACTTCTGTGAGCAGATTTGTCCTGAAATACAAAGGACTTGTATATGGTGAGTACAGTTATTATATACACATGATATAAAAGACCAGAGTATGGAAGTCACACCACAGACTGGAAATAAGGAGATGCAAACGCTTATAAAATACTGTTTTATATAGTGTATGCTTTCTGGTTTTGCATTTCAGCTGAGTATGTGGTTCTTAGCATTGCAAATGGCGGTACTGCTGATTCTTACATGCTTTGCTATTATGAGTACAGAGAATATTTGATATCTAAAACTGGGGAGAACTTGCTTAGAATTTTGAATATTTACCAATAATGAAATAAAAATACGAATTAGAGGGAGAACCCTTATAAACTGATGTTTGGTCATACAAGAGTCACTGTAAGGGAGGGCTGAACAATAGGAGCTTAGAGTGAGGCTGGATCTATTCCAAACACTTTTTTATGGTCTTATGAAAAATTGAAATAAATACCATGTTGAGCACTTACAAATTTAATTATGAAAAAAAGAGTGGCTAGCTGCAATCTCTTGAACTCACAATAACATTTCTTTCTGCATGTCTATGTAGTATGCAATTAGATGTCTTTTTAGACAGAAGCTAGAAAATAATAGATTTATTTTTTATGAAACATTGTTAGATAAGAAACCTGGTTTGAGCTTAATAACGTCCTGTAAGGTAGTTTTTCCATGCTGTAATGTTACAAGAGAAGAAGAAATGTTTTTGTTCTCCTTATGACCCCGGAGTAAGAACGCACCTTAGGTATTTCCAAGCTAACATAGGAAAGCTATGTAAATAATGCTTTTATTTCACAGTTGAGCCCCCCTTTAATTAGGGAAAGATGCTAGTTTGTCATTAGATGGAATAGGAAGCTAACTCCAGCTGTAAGTCTCGCTTTTTGACCTATGACAATTCTTGGTTCTGTGGAGCTATCTGGAATATCTCCACATCTCACAATCATTAACCAATTTAACTTGCCAGCTGCCTTGTGAGGTAGGTGAGTACTGTGTTAGCATGCTTCTACAAATGGGGAAACTGAGAGACATTATTCTGCTTTGTTGCCTGAAAAAGCACTTTGCACAACATACAGAAGACATGCTTGCCTGCAGGAGATTACAGCCTAAGTACAAACATAACATAACAAATGGATACCAGAGAACAAAGGAGGTTGAGGTGAATGAAAATAAGAGACAGGCTGCAAGACTATGTGTTCACTTTGGGAGTGATATGCAGAACTTAGTGCTGTGGCCGTAGATATTGTTTTTAATAATATTTCAGATTTCTTAGTGATGTCACATTTGTAGAATCCAAAACCAAGGACAGATTTGAGAAGCATTGTGGACACAGGTTAAAATTATGCTAAGCAACATAGAGGTCAAATTTGTAGGAAGAAAGCAAATTAAGTTGTTCATCTATCACAGACAACAAAATAGAAGGGTTGGCAAGCGATGGCTTGAGTGAGACTTAACTGACTGAAATGGCACTTGGGTTTACCTGCCATTAGCATAATAAACACTGCCAGCTGCTCTGGGCAGGCTAGCAAGTTTGCCCCCAAAAGCTCATGCCAGCAGTTTAGGAGGGAGTAGAAGCAACCAGAGGAGTTGGACTTGATGATCCTTATGGGTCCCTTCCAACTCAGGATATTCTATGATTCTATGAGATGCAATCTCTTTTCCTTAGTTTCCCTCTACTTAAAGCAGCTTTTTTGCATTTTCTGAGTAATCAGCCTTGGGTGATAGACACCTCCTAGACAATCCAGAGGAAGAAGGAATGTTCTTTCTGTGAGATGATGCTAAATCTGTGGGTGTTTCTGTAATAACTTTGGAAATCCAGTTCTGTTTCCAAGTGCTGCCAACTCCATTTGACTTACTGTGAGCCTCCTACTATTTGATTGCCTTGAATAGTTAAGGACTCATCTGTAAACATATACAATCATGGTTGCTGAAAAGCTGCAGAACCCTAACAAGGAGGTTCTGTAGAATTACAAAACTGAAATAAATTTTAGAAAGCGAGAAAGGAGACACTGAAGCCCAATGAACATTTGAGGCAGTGTCACTTGTGACTTTGGGGATAAGTGTACCACTATTACTTTTGCTACATAGAAGGCTGTGTCATTTTGGATGATAATACAGAATATTTGCTTTGCTGCTAATGCTTTAGATGCATTAGGTCTTGCATTAGCAGCTGTCTGCTGTTTTGGTGCAAGCAGCTAAAACTGCAGCCTGTATTCAGCAAAAAACAGCGTTTCTCCTCTTGGGCTATAGGATTGGGACCCTTTGCACAGTGCTTTTTGTTACCTAGTTAAATGCACAGTGTTTTCTATTAGAAGTTAGCCTTCAACACTGGGGAGAGGGTGGTGGCATTAATGTGTGTTATTCAATGCTCTAGAAATAGCTATTAGTAGGTTTCATTTTCAACTGTAATATATTTTTGGATATGAAGAAAAGATTCCTAGGCCTTTATCCATAGGATCAGTCATGTAAAAAGTTACATGCAGAGAAGGGGAAAATAGAGCTTGGCTGCTCAGGGCTAGAAACGATTGGCTATATTTTGATTAATATTTGTCATAAGCGCCACTTAATGTCAAATGCTTATTCAGCTCACGATTTCAAGTCATACAATGCACTGCGTTATTGTAGGTAGGAGACTTTTGGGCATCTGGTTCTTAAATGGAATACTTCGCATTTTGAGGCATCCCTAAACACTGTTGTTAGAATCGTCATTTTAAAAATGTTTTTGTCCTGCTTTTAGAGCACACTTAATCTTTTCCCATTAATCTGCTTTCACTAATTCTTCTGAAGGATCCCCCACCTGCTGTGCAGGCTACACAACACAGCGAATCTAATCATGTCTGGAATTATCATTTTTATCAGTTTAATCCATATTTTTCTGTTATTTGTTTTCGAATATCTTAGACATTTTATGTACTGTGGTGAGTAATGGAGCAATTGTGGTGGTTAGTGTCTTTTCAAAAAAGCAGTGACAATACAGCTAAGATAATGAATTGATTTTCTGGAATGCAGCATTAGTGTTCCATGTACCAAGCTTGATCTCTAGATTTATTGAATATATTTTAGTCTTCAAATTGTGGATCAGTTGAGAAATCATGTCTCTGTGTTTAACTGTTAGAACAACTATTCTGAATACTCCTGATTAACACTTGCACACCGATTGTGCACTCAGCCTTCTGCTACCTTTCTGAATTTGTTCTCATACTTTCATTTGAATTCTTAAACTGTTAACTTTTTTTATGGGAAGCTTTTGTAAAATGGCTTATAGCTTACAGCTAAGACAGTAAGTATTCTCTTTATGCTTTATGAAAGCAAATTGTAGCATAGCTTCAAAAGTCTGGAGAGAACACAATCTTAACTCAAACAAAGTGACACTTTTGTGGAGTGCCTTTGAATTTACTAAAATCTCGCTAAAGAGAGAATTTGACTTAGTGTTTCGTTCTTTCTCCCAGTACCTTTGTTACTTAGAGTCCTTAACTGAATGCTAGTACTGGCAAGGTCTTCATCTAATGAAGTAACTATTAGCAATACCCTGTACTAATTTGAAAGGTGACGTTTTTGTTACAAATATGAGGTGCTTAGGAGCAAACTAGATAACTTCACCTAGATGTCATAAATAGCTGTGGAAATGCCATCCTGATTTTGGGGTTTCATCCTTTTCTTGGTAGGTATTCCAAATAGGCTGTTTAGGCACAGCTGCTTTCTCTTCTGGTCCTGTCCTTTCCTTTTGTTTTGCTGTGAAGCTGTGGGATGCTCAGCATTGGCTGGCTGCTTACATTTATGTAAAGGTCTAGCACTGCTACATTGGCAAGGCTGTTTTGTAAAAATGTAATTTAGCAGAATTCTTGCATAAACTAACAGACTGTAAACCATTTGCAGAGGGTTATGGTTTGTACTGTTTTCATTCAAAGCAGGACATTAGGGCTCCAGCCACATTTCATTATCCATTTGAGTAACTTTCCTCAATTTAGAGCTCTCTGCCTAACCATGAGCACTAAATTAATGCTAGATTTTCACTCTGCCTAGTGGGAATACTAAATAGATAAATAAAAATCATTTCAGGATAATTGTAGGTGCTGTGGGCTGAAAGCCAAACCAGGCCAGTTCAGCCTTTGAGCCCTGTCTGCCTGCTTTTCTTTTTTCCTTGCCCATCATAATAGGGTATTCAATTATAATCTTTTCTCTGTATGTACAGTGGAGGTTTGCATACAGTGGCCCAGAGGCATTATTAATCTCAGTGCATTTGGAGAGTGAATGAAAAGACTAAAGGTTTAGGGGAAGATCTCCCCCCCCGTAGCTGTATTCATCACTTAAGGTCTTTGTCAAAAATGTACTTTTCTTGCTTCTCCCTCCATTCCTTGGAGCATAAGCTAGAAATGACTCCAGAAGTTAGAGGACAATGGAAGCATTAGCACAGGGATTATGGATCTTCATGTGCAAGATGGGGGTTGGGGGAAGAAAGAGACAGGATAGAAATTTAGAATACATGGGTAGACTGGTGTTTACCACTGCATAAGAAGCAAGCAATAGTGTAATCAATTTGTGTGAAGCTTTTCAGGCCAGTGGAAAGATGTTATAGAAGGGCTCTTTCTGTGGCTGGCAAATGGATGATTTAAGTCGCAAGTTTTAATATAATTGTCTAAAGAAAATGCTTGAGAAAAATAACACATGTATTTGATTTAATCAATTATGGCAAATCACAAGCTGCTGGAAGAATTCTTCCATTGGGGAAAAACAAAATCCTCTGGATTGGTTCTGTGAGTGATTCTTGATTCTCAGTTTTCTGTGTGCTTCCCTGTAATATGCACGTGGAAAATTTAAAAAAATACCTTAGTGTTCTGGGGAAACTGAATGTCATGGCTACTATTGAAAGGGTTTGTTTGAATTGAGCTGGGGCATATAGGTTCATCAACTTGTCAGGTGTTAAGCATTATGAATCAAGCTAGCTTGATTTTTTTTTTTTTTCACGACAGTTTCCTGCATGTTTTCTACAACATGAGTAACTTGGATCAGCAATGGAATGTGATGGAGCAATTAGCAAAGTCATCCAAGTCATAATCTCTATTTGTTGTAGGTTAACCATTCATAAATCTTAGCATTCCAAATCATCAGACCACTAAATATTGTTCTTTCCTATGAAGACACTAGATTTTGGTGCCTTGTATTTAATTTTGGTGGGCAAGCTGATTTGAAGCACTTAAAGTAGCATTATTGCTGCCCCTGCTTCTATGAAATTGCTTTACCCCATCTGTAGTTACACAAAATTGCTTACAAAGCTTATCCTAGTCTTTCCATGCAGGTCCAGCAGATTTCCTTTGGTAACTCAGTTCCTTAAAACAAAAGTAGCTGCTTACTTCTTGTTTCTGATGTACTATGTCCTTTCCAAATATTTAGGTGCTAAACTATTATTTGGAGAGGTTTTAAGGGCACAGCCAATGCCAGATTTGCCTGGGCATATCTAAGTAGGAATCTTAGAACAATTTCATATGTAGCTGAAAGCTGCCATTCTTATGTGATGCTAACCTAATTAACCAGTATTAAAAATTATTCTAAATGACAAATCAATTAGTCTTCCCTTCCCCTGCTCACCCTGCCCTCTTGATAGAACTTCTACAATGACTATTTAAAAGAAAAAAAAAAACTGTTTGAATAACCTGTTAGTGTCTAAAATAAAAAATGCAAAAAACCCAACCCCCAATTAAAACTAAACAAGACAAAAAATCCAAAACCAAAAAAACACCAAAACAACAGAGGAAATAAAAGCATCAGAACGTATAGAATTCCTCAGTGGAAGGCTTCACGCCTGCCTACTAGTAAACTGGTATTCTATGGAATCTGATTTAACCTGGATAATGCTTTAACAGTGTCTTCCAGCATAAAAGCTTTAACATTTCACATCAGGACCTTGATTTACTTACCATCTGCTCAGAGGTCTGTCATCAACAGAGATGATTACTAGCTCCCTTCAGATAACTGCCGTTTGGCAGGGTTCTGCTAAGCAGTCTATAACCTTGAAGAGAAGGAGTATATGATAACTCATGCATATCAGTTAACCTTTAAGTGGCTTAATAGTCTTTTCCTAAATAAAACTGTTAAATACTGCTGTTTTATCCTGCCTTTTTTTTTTTTTCTCATGATCTTTTTCCTCCCACTAATTGAGTAAAAGCTATGGAGACCTTGGGAGCAGGCGATCAGTGAGGAGGAAATGTCCTCTCTTTTGTTTTTGTTCTGCATTAATTTCGTTAACAAACTAGTCTGTATTGTACTTATACTTGTCTGTATTATTCATGGCTGCTGCAATGACGTTTCTTTTGAAAGAGTTTAGAGATGAATATATTTGTGAATAAGAAAAATAAAAGCTAGTCTTGCTATCTCGTGCAACTTATTCCAGTAAACTCAGGGAAATTATTAGGATTTGTCAGAAGTCGAAGTATAAAACTGACTGACCTCAATTTTAGCTTTAATATTGTCTGACATTTGAAGAGGCTAATAATGCATTTATTTGACTGTCAAGTTAATGACTGAATTGGTTGTTAAGTTGAAAGAGAAGAAGAATGTTTCTAAAGAGGCAGCTGCATGTTTAACTATTCTTAGAATTGTTCAGATGTTGGTAAAGCAGGCTTACTAGTATTTGGTTCAGACCTAAGCACATTAGCAGTAGTTAGACCAGGGTTTCTTTTAGATCAAGTGGCCAGACACTCCTGTAAAATTCATGACTTATTTTTAATTTAACTGATAGTTACAGAAGTCAGTATGGAACTAGATTTTTCAAAAATGTAGCAGTGCTTGAAGCACTGCGGATTCTGCCAGCAGTGACATTTACTGGTGTGCACAGCGGAGCGGCCAGCTACCAGATCTCTCTTTCAGTATATGGGTTCACCTAGAGGACATATGGGAGGCTTCTTTTTTGTGTTTCTTTTTTTTGTTTTTACTCTTTGTTCAGATTCACTGTTCTGCATGGATTTTTTGATGGTTTGGGGTGGAAGACTTTTAGGGTGAGCTGGCTAATGTTTCTCTTTAGACAACTGGAAACAGCACTCCTGTTAGTCCAAAATCAAATAGAAAGTTTATGCTGTGACCAGAACACTGTATTCAACCTACTGAAAATTCTTTTCTGAATTAGTTATAGTATGGGGACAATTTTGATGCTGACTGGGTCCAATTTGTAGCAGTAATGAGAACTATAAGCCTGGGCAAAGAATTTAACTAAGGTAAGTTTGATATCTTCTCTTCTGCCAGAGATTTAAATAGGTTTGAACCTACAGCACACAAACCCTTTGGCCACTGGAAGAACAGTTGCTGCAACATAAGCATTTAGAGGAATCCCTTTCAGCGAGATTTCCTCCTAACGTTTTGAGCATCCTCTCATTGAAAACTGTTGAAAATAGGTTAACTTAGGTCCCTCCAGTCAAAAAAACAAAAACAAAAAAAACACTCTCAACAATAGGGAGAATGGATGGTGGGATGGTGGCAAGCACCCTTCATTCACAACAAGGCTCTATGGTTGAGGGCTTGCAATCAACAGCATTTTAATTGGGGCAGATGAGTGTAGAATTTGGTGTGGAAAGAAAAGAGTAGAGAGTCAAATACTTAAAATCCTTGCAAACTTGGCTCACAATTTTTCCAGCAATGTTTTAGCCTGGAATGTCTGTGGTTAAACGCTTCTTTATTCTACTGCTCAGAAGGAAGTCAGAATTAAAGGTGACTTCCTAAGGAAAAGGCCACGTGCATGCCACTTTCAGGTTTTTACACTATGATGGGAAGCAAACTTCCATGTTCACTATGGTGTCCTTTTTTTCTAGGTACTTCCCGTGAGTTAGCACAGGTTTTTCCTCAGTACATAAATTTAACATCCCACCATGCTGGGTGATAACTTCTCACTGAAATAAGTCAATGCATTGAAGGTCTGATAACTACTTAATTCCTTCGGCATCCATTTGACTAGCTTCATATTAGTTAATAAATGGATCTGTCAAGTGTGTTCAGTGTTTCAAGCAATTGAGAACATCCCAGTGCTGTCAAAGTGATAATGAATTAGTAGACACTGAACTGTTTTTGTGACTGAAAAAAATGGGCAGTGGGGATTGCTTGGGTTACTGTTGGATAAGTAACAAGAAAAGCATTACTGATGAAAAAATTATCTAGGTCCATGATACATTTTTTCCATGGGGAATACTAAACTTGCGTCATACATAACGGGCTAGTGGATTCAGAAACTGGGCAAAAGTCTTAACTATGTTTTGCTTTGTGTTATTTACCTGGAGAACAATAATGAAAGAAGGTGGCTGTGAGGCTTGTTCCTGTGGAAAATGATCTGAAGATGCATGCTAGCCTTGCATGTTAGCAGCTCCCTATAAACGTGTCAAAAGAAAGCTTAGTCTAAACAAACAGGACTGTCATTACTGTTGCACACAGAGAACACAGACATAGAATAATTAGCTTCAAGTTGTGTAACAATGCCAATCTGCTTTTAGGTCTCTGGAGGCCAGCTGGGAATTATACAACAAACTATCCTTCAGTCTTTAGTTCTATAAAGCAACTGAGTTACAGAAGGAGGGTGTTTCGCAATAATCTGTTGGATGGCTTGGCTATCAGCTTAATGGCATTATGCCTGATGTGCATTGTTTATTCTAAGATGAGAAGCTGAATAGCATAACTCTGAATGGTGACCAGGTGCAGCAACACCTTTTTGTATTGCTTTCGAATTCCTGACTATGCACTAAGACTGCAATTATTTGGATAAGGTTTGGCATAAAAGACCATAATTTGGTTCTAAAGGAGCCAAAATTAGCTTAGCCATGATTAGCTTATGAATATTTCTGTACTGCTAGTGATTGACAGGAGTCCATGGACTTCATACTACAAATAGATATGATTTATCCATTAATGAAAGTCGCCTTGTTATTGGTAGGCATGTTAAAATAAAAAAAGCCACTCTGCACATGCATTGTTCTGGAAACACTTAAGCTTGTTGATTACTGCACAAGCAGTATTCATAAGCATCTGTTTGTATCGTAAGCCACTGTCTCTGCCCATGCACATGCTTCTTTTCATTTGTGGATACATATGAGCGCAGGTTATGAACATCGTTTGTGAAAATATCTGAGCAGTTGTGTATTTAAGAATTGGCCCTCTGCTGTGCATGAGTTCCTATTCGCCAAAGGCTCTTGTGACAGAGGTCAAACACAGTATGATCTTCTTTTTGGAAGGTATTTAACCTAAATACTAAAGCTAGAAGGACTATACACTTCTGCAGAAGTTTTTTGTTCCTGATCTACTCTAGAATGTTCAGGTCTGGGACACTTTTGGTGGGATTTTCAGAACATTCAGTGTCTTTCTGGTGCTCACCTAGAATAGGTGAGCTTGAATGCTTAATTCTGAAGATATTTTTGCAAAATCGTACTTGCAGTCTTAATGGCTACCTGTCATTCAACAGTCTGCTCTGCTCCAGTTGTGTTCTATGTGAGCTTGAGGGAAGCTGGAAAGGAAACATGGTGTAAACAAACCTCTTTCTCTTTGAGAGAGGGGGAACATTGGTACTAGAACTTTGACTTTATAACTCTTTGCCTGAATTACTCTCCTTGGGACTCTCTGTAATTTAGATTTGATAGTTTGTATCTGCATCCCATACTTTGCATTTTATATCATGCTCCGTGAAATGCAATATTGTGCGGATCTTCAGGCAGTCTCCATTTTACTTTGACCTTTTGTGAAGGATCTTTTCTGTCTTTCCAAGTGTCACCTACACTAATACCTTAAATTGTTTTACCAATCTTCAAAGCAAGGAGTGTTTTACACAAAGCTCTGTAAAAGTAAATCTCTCCCAAGTGTTGCATTTAAATGGAAAAAAAAATTATATATATTCCTAATGTTAAAACACAGGTGTTGAACTCTGATTTCTAGATGCAAGGCTGGATTAGTTAGCAGGCATCAGCCCCTATGAGCTGAAGTAGCACAAATCAATGGATTTTCATCTGCAAATGGCCAGGAAAGGAAGGAAGAATCCTGGGTGGACAGAAATCAATTTCAACATGTTGATTCTTTTCTGGCCTATGGGTCTTTAAGTCCTTCGCTGATGCCGTAAGTTAGAGCAACCTAAAGGAGACAGAATAAATTAGGCCAACCTGCCCAGAAGGAGCTCTAACCATGTATGACACCAGTCCATTCTCCCACTTCCACACAGAGTGGAGCTCTGGCACACAGGGAGAATCTCCACCTGTTCTCTTACTTTGTTCTGATCATCTGAGGTGTCAGAGATACAACTGCATAATTATTTCTTAGGTACTTAATATTCTTTTGATATACTTTTTGTATTTAATTTTCTAACTAGCTAGTCTTTCTGTCAAATGTCCTAGCTATGTTTCCCTGATTTACTTTATCTTTTAAGACTAATGATCTCCGGAACTGTCAGTAGCATTAGATGATTTTATAGGAACATTAAATGTTTGGAAACTGTCCCAGTTTCTGCATCACCTTCAGATAAGGTGATCTTCTGTTTAAAAGTTCTCCATTGATCTTCTTACTTTTAAAGTTCCTCCAAAATGCATGAGAGCAGACTGAAAAAATAAATTAGACCTACAGAAAATGCTTTCTGCTGAACTTACTAAAAGTAGGTAAGTGGAAGGTAATGCAGTCTGGTCATGAACTACTGGCTAAATGAAAAGGACCACATCTTCTGTCATCCTCTCTGTTGCTCCAGATTCAGAATCTCACAGCTCCACTCACCGCATTGTTTCTGTCTGGTAGTTTAGTCTTGGAGCAAGGATGTATGCTAAACTTGTATTAATTGATTTTTTTTTATACTTTTTTTTTCCTAAGTAATTCTTGCAGGTCATCATTTAGCTCTGTTTTCAGCTTTTGAGAAGCCATTTTCATGTAGCAAATATTAAAAGGTTTAATATTAATTACACAAGCTTTGGGGAAACAGTCTTGAGAAAGTAGTTGAAATTACTCAAGATAGTCTTCGAAGTGGACCAGTCTTTTTATGACTACTTTGAATATTTTTTCCATATCATGGATTTCCCTTGTAATCAGGATCTAGGCAGGGTAACCAGTAACATCCTACTAAAAAATTATTCGTTACATTTTGCAGTGAATGTTTGCACCATGATGATAATAAGTGCAAGCCATGTCTTAATTTTTAGAAAGATTATGTAAGGCAATCACTCACCTACCTCAGGGTAATATTCTCCTGCAGATATGTGTGTGCTTTACAGAGATGTCAGGAGTAAAGATTTCAGGTGTTGATTCCTGATCAAACTTGATTTTAATGAAAATATATTTATGAAAAAAAGTATGTAATTGACCTGTCTTTGTTCATCTGAATGTGATAGAGAAGAGAAATAACCAAAGGTATCACTTTAACCATACAGAAACTGTTACTGTCACACATGCAAACACAGAAGGGAAGAAAAAGCCTCTAAATGCTCTTCGCTTTCAACTGAGATGAATTACTTCGATAGATACCCAGCAGTTCTGAATATGTTTCAGAGAATGTTGTCACTATAATAAAAAAATATATGTTCTTACTACAATTCGGGATGTCAGGAGTGGCTTGGAACAAGTCTGACTGGAATAACAAATTGTCACTAGTCCAACTTTATAGTGGGTGTCAGTGGGCACCAAGCCTATTATGCGGAAGGAAATTCTTACTGTAAATGTGTTAAGAGACCCTTTGAGGCCTCCTGGCTTGCAGAGTCTCTTCCACACATAGTAGTGTGCTATGCTTTTCAAAAAGGGCCATGTCACACAGAATTGAAGACTTAAACAAGATCAAGTATGGGCTGAGGATCAGGACAAGAATTTTTGAGGTAGATGTCTTCCTGGAATCATCTGTTTGTTTCTCCATCCAATATTTAATATTTTGAGAACATTTACAGTTATTTAAAGGCAAGCAGCAAAAGTTCATTTGTTAAACAAGGAACCCAACCCAGAAGCAGTAAGTTTTGAAGTACTGTGTGGGAAATGGGCCAGCATTCTGGTGACACGAAGTTACAATAGGAACCAGTGGGGGGAAAAGCCTGTGGATGGTGTTGGGAAGGCTAACATCTTATCACGGGGTTCTGTTCCTCTAATCCAACAGAACTGTAAATCATTAGCTTTGAATAGTCTCAATACAACTGTGTCCAGTATATGCATTTTTAATCAGCCTGACAATTCTGCAGAAACAACACCTTTCAATGTTTAACAAAATGAACGGCAATATCAAATAATTTGATTATCAGAAGAAGCTAAAAACCTGTCTGGGACAATAGATATCTGTAGATTCTTTAGATGGAAGCCCCTTGATCTTGAGTTGAGCAATACTTGGTTCATAGTGGTAAACGAAATGTTAGCTGGATTATCAGAGTCAACGGGGGACAATGGTTTTAAACTTCAAAGAGTACATTTAGACTAATACAAGGAAGAAATTGTTTACCATTATAGGGTCAGACAGTATAACTTGTTGCATGCACAAGTTGTGGATAAACCATCAGTGGAATTGTTCAGGTGGGATAGGGCTTTGAGCAACCCAGTCATGGCAGAGGTGTTGTATTAGGTCCCTTCCAACTGAAACCATTCTGTGATTGTAAATGTGAAGGGTAGTTTATATTTGTAAGGAATGGAATGAGCCTCTTGCTATATTGCAATTAATTATCTTGGTAAACAGTAAGGCTAGAAAATATAGTGCTGTAGTCTGAAGTTAACATAGCAAGCTATCAAAAACGTAGGAAATAAAACAGAAATCAGTATTTCAAGTGAAATAACCCACCATAAAATCAATTTTAACACTGAGAAGCCACATTTTGCAACTTGAATTTTAAAGAGAAACCACACTTGTCCTGGGTGGGAGTTGTAGAACTGTAGGTCTTTGGAGCTTGTAGCTGCCATACTTTGCTTCACACAGCTCTCATGCAATACTGGGGAAAGGAAAGAATAGTATGTGATCTATACTGTCTAGTACAGATTTTTTTCTAAGGATTAAACTAGTTAATTTTGATCAGACATGCCAGATACAAGGTACAATGACTATGATTTCTGCCATAAGTAAACAGAACAATTTTACAATTGATTCATTGACTTGTGACTGGTAGAAAAGGTTTATGATCAGCACAATATGTTCAAATCATCCCCTTTTTTCAAAAAAAAAAAAACAAAACACAAAACAAAAAACAAACACCACAAACAACAGAAAAACAGACCATCAGGCACAGCCTGTGGAGACTGCAGAGCCCTGTTGTGTAAGCCAGTCAATAAGGAATTACAGTAATCTAATCCTGAAGAAAGACAAAAGTGTAAATAGCCTTTTCAAAGGCTTCCTGAGATGGAAGTGACAACTACTTGGCAATAGCATTTTCAAATGGTCTGGGGATGTTCTTATACTAGAGATGAAATACTCTTCTGTGGTCTAATATGATTCTTAAATGCTTCCAGCTCCTAAAGAAACCACTTGATTGCAAACCGGAAAAATATGTGCTGGAGGAATAACCTCCTTTGAGCTTCACAGCCAAGGGGCAGCATGACTGCCTTGTTCAAGGAAAGTTTGACACAGGGGATTCAACATGCACCACAAATGCCACTGATGTTATTCGGTTTGCATCTTTATTAATGGACAAGCTTGCATACAGCCTCTCTGGAGAACCATTGCTCTTCAGGCCACAGTGTGACATGTATACGGTGCCTCGTAATGCAGAACTTCCATGTCTCTTTGGGGTGCAGAAGGACTTGCCAAGTCTTTTACAGTGAGCAAGGTCAGGTTGCAGTCTTTGTTCCATACTGGCCTTTGAGCTGAAATTTTGGACTGCTTAAATTCATTATTGTTGAGTTTTTAAACACTTGAGAGAGTTTCTCTTAATGTGTTATTTGGAAAGACATTTTCCATTTCATACTCGGAGGTTTTAGGAGTATAATGCTGTCTGATAGAACAATAAGGTTTCTTGCAACCACAGGAAGAATTCAGCACTTGCAGTCCTCTGGAGGAGGAAAACCACATGTTTTAAAATTAACAATAAAAGGAAAAGACAAAAGTTATAAAAGAAAACTATTACTGAGGATGACTTAACTCTGCAGTATTCTATTACTGAGCCTGTTAATAAAAGTTTGAGCTAACTACAAACTGTTCAGTAACAATTCATCTCGAGGTGTATATTGACTAAACCCCAAGACTGATTCTCTTGTAATTCCAATTACTCTGTTTACTGCAGAAGTTCAGAACTTTTTCAAGGCTAACCCTGCATCAGGTGACTGCTTTGCTCCATTATGTAATTTTAAGGTTGTAATTCTAAGGATTCTT
The DNA here is from genome assembly GCF_040182565.1 of Anser cygnoides. Taxonomy (NCBI): domain Eukaryota; kingdom Metazoa; phylum Chordata; class Aves; order Anseriformes; family Anatidae; genus Anser; species Anser cygnoides. The sequence continues at coordinate 15,509,711 of NC_089883.1, forward strand.
AGTTGTAGAATCTTCCATTCTTGAAATGGATACTAATCATAAACTTGTAAATCATGTTTCTACTAGAACCATTCTGTAACTGTCCCCAAGCGTATGAGATTAGAAGGGAAGTGTTTTAAAGCTCTGCCTTTTTCAGCTTGTTTGCCTTGCGTATCTGAGAGCTTCCTCTGCCTAGTTGTTTTCCCTGGTTTGGCAATTATTATTCTCATGCTTGTCTTTTGGTACTCTTCTCCATCTTTTTAAGAGAGTCTGTGGTAGTAGGAGCAGTAGTACTGGAACTCTGCAGACAAACATACTCACAAAAGGAATATTGAATGAATGGACAAGTACTTAAAAAAGCAATTTAAGCTAGACATGGTCTCTTATGAGAAGTGTCAAAATTGGGAGAAAAATATGTTTTGCTCTTAGATGGATTTATGAAAGGCAAGTCCTGCTTGACTAACCTGATCTCCTTCTATGACCAAGTGATGCGCTTGGTGGATGAGGGAAAGGCTGTGGATGCGGTCTACCTTGACTTCAGTAAGGCTTTTGACACTGTTTCCCACAACATTCTCCTCAAGAAACTGGCTGCTCGTGGCTTGGACTGGCGTACGCTTCGTTGGGTTAGAAACTGGCTGGGTAGCCGGGCCCAGAGAGTTGTGGTGAATGGAGTCAAATCCGGTTGGAGGCTGGTCACTAGTGGCGTCACCCAGGGCTCAGTACTGGGGCCAGTCCTCTTCAATATCTTTATCGATGACCTGGATGAGGGGATCGAGTGCACCCTCAGTAAGTTTGCAGATGACACCAAGCTAAGTGCGTGTGTCGATCTGCTCGAGGGAAGGAAGGCTCTGCAGGAGGATCTGGATAGGCTGGACCGATGGGCTGAGGCCAACTGTATGAGGTTCAACAAGGCCAAGTGCCGGGTCCTGCACCTGGGGCGCAACAACCCCAAGCAGAGCTACAGGCTGGGAGATGAGTGGTTAGAAAGCTGCCTGGCAGAGAAGGACCTGGGAGTACTGGTTGATAGTCGGCTGAATATGAGCCAGCAGTGTGCTCAGGTGGCCAAGAAGGCCAACAGCATCCTGGCTTGCATAAGAAACAGTGTGGCCAGCAGGTCTAGGGAGGTGATTGTCCCCCTGTACTCGGCTCTGGTGAGGCCGCACCTCGAGTACTGTGTTCAGTTTTGGGCCCCTCGCTACAAGAAGGACATGGACCTTATCGCACTCTACAGGTACCTTAAAGGAGGCTGTAGCGAGGTGGGGGTTGGTCTATTCTCCCACGTGCCTGGTGACAGGACGAGGGGGAATGGGCTAAAGTTGCGCCAGGGGAGGTTTAGGTTGGATATCAGGAAGAACTTCTTTACTGAAAGGGTTGATAGACATTGGAATGGGCTGCCCAGGGAAGTGGTTGAGTCATCATCCCTGGAGGTCTTTAAAAGACATTTAGATGTAGAGCTTAGTGATATGGTTTAGTGGAGGACTTGTTAGTGTTAGGTCAGAGGTTGGACTAGGTGATCTTGGAGGTCTCTTCCAACCTAGATGATTCTGTGATCTGTCAAGAGTTACCTTTTTCATGGATAAAGCTTGTCTTTAGAATGTAAGACTTGCCTCAGAGCCTGAAGAAAGAAGGGGATTACTTTAACCATCATCAAATTTAGGCAAAAGAATCTCATTGAGCTCCATCTTGCCTTGCTACTTCTTGCACCTCCAGTGCTTGCTGTCTGAGCATGAATGGAGTCTTGCAAGGGAGAGCTGAGTCTGTGGACGTGTCAAGCAGCTTGCATGCTTCTGTAGATAGCAGAAAACAGATTATATGCAATTAAGCATACACTTGAATTTCATATCAAGGTGAATTTCATATTAAGGTGCTATTTCCACTAAGTAGCAGTAGTACTGATACTTCAGTATCCAAGTGAATTACCTGGTAAAACCGTGGAGAGAAAAGGAGAGGCCTGCTTCAAAGGACACAAGGCAGCTATGGATTTCCTGTAGTGCAAGCAGTGGATGTTAGAAGCACAGCAACATGATTTAAAGCATTGCATTTTATATAAGAAGAAAGTATTCTTGGGGTCTGCTTTTCCTTAGCTTTATCTTATAGCCTCGAAAATTGAAATAGAGATGCAGAGGTATTCTTCCAAGTTAAGATTTCTAACTTTTAACCAGTGCCTGTGAAATTTCAATGAATCAAGAGGAAAGGCCTTCCCATATTATATTTTCCTCATTGTCTTTTTTGAGGGGAAGGTAACAGGAGAGCAGCATCTGTGACTTAATCAGAAAGCAGTGTTTCTGTCCAAAGTTACCTGCTTAGAGGAACAAAGAAGGTTGCAGGGACCAGAAGGGTGGGAGAAAGGTACAGATGAGATTATGCCACAAGGGTAATACATTCTGTCATGGAAATAAGACAACTGTTGCAACTTCAAGGTTAAACTAGAAATAGGAGATAGGGAATAAGGCTGAGATGGAGCAAATATTTCAGGAGAATGAAATGCATTAAAGATAACTGGAAAAGGAAGAGGAGCACTGAGAAATGGAGAGTGATGGAACAACTGATGAGAAATAAGGCTAAACTGGAGAGACCAAAAAGGAAGAAAACATAAAATGAAATTTTCTTGAAAATGACTGAAGTAATTTAAAGAACTGCACTGAAATACACATGAAGCGAGGTTAGGAAGTGTGAAGGAATGCTGAGGAAAAGACTTTTTCTTAAGCAGAAAGATTATTTAGAAAAGCATTTTTAAATCCTGTAATTCGTGGCAATTTTGCTGGCATTTATTCTTATAGCACTCCTCAGGTGCCTGTCTGCTTTTATGAAGTTATATATGTTTATAAGAGTGTGGTTATAAAACTACCACTAGCAGACACTGAAAAAGAACACTGGTAGTGTTGTAGAAACCATTAGTAAATATCTTACAAAAGGTAACGCAGTTATTTTCTTTGAAGACTACATAGTAAGTATAATACTCATTGCATGAAAAATGTTTTATATCAAGTAGGGGTTTCTCATTTAAAAATGTGGTTGTGTAACAAATCTGTTAAATTTTCATGAGAGAGCCTGAGATTAAACTGATGGCTTTTTATTCTTCAATTTTGTAAACTGTTCCTATGGTAGTTTTTTTTTTTTTTTATGTTCACTTTGAGGTTTTAATGGAGTTAACCACCCTAACTTCTACATGAAAACTTAGTAAGGCATTTCAATACAATTTAATGTTCACATCTGACCTAAAGATAAGAATTTGCTAAAGCTGCATTTGGTAAAATGTCATTTGCAGAGTCCTTTTGGAATTCATACTGGAAGAGCTGCTGTGTATAAGTGTTTCTCTATAGTATTAGCAAACCAAATACCAGGCTACTAAAGACTCTGAAAAGAACATGACAACAATTTGTCACTAAAATTTATTGCTTTTCTGAAAACTAGTCCATCTGCCTCAGTTTGCTCAGAGTAGATGAAGTAACACCAAGTAGTATGAATTAAATACATGTGCATGTGCATGATCATATCGTTATGGCATAAGCAACTATTAAAAAAAAAACCCTTAGTTTATATTGATATAAAATATAAGATCACTTCTGAATACTTAAGATATATTTAGGAAGTTAAATGTGTAGCAGAATTGGAAGGAAATTTTAAAACAGTATGATAAAGAATAAGATGTTGGAGTTTTTCAGTGATTGCCTTCTATAGGCCTGAATTTGGAAGTCTTTATACATTGGTGTGATGATTAAGAGAAGACTTTCTTAGATGTCTAATCTGTAAAAAGTTCCTCTAGGGATTCGTTTTTGTTGATGTATGAAAATTGCAAAATTTCATTTTGCAACAGGGAATAGGAGATGAGACTACAAAAGCCCAGGGTGCAGGACAAAGTAAGTCCTTGCTATTGGTACTACTTAAGAACCAGAACTATACGAGGGCTTGATCTAAAGCTGACCCATATGTGAGGGAACTGGTAAACTTTAGAATCTGTGAAAATAATGATTTGGAAATGTTTTCGCACAAGGAGAAAAACAAAACCCTAATGCCTTGGGGTGAGATTGTAAAGCTTTGTCTTTTACTAAAGCTCTTCGAAGAATTTCTTACACAAGGCATTGTGATGTTTGTGCTTAAGCTTTGGAAAGCCTGAAAAACCTTAGTTTTTGCTAAATATGTTATAACTAGAAGCACTCAATTGAGTGTGAGATCTGAGTTTTACCTTTTCAAGTGAGCATCTTCGTCCAAGTTTTCCTGCTAAAGTATAGGATGAAAGATCCAATGTATGCAATGAACAAATGTTTGTCCCATTTGCCTTCCTTTTTGAAGGAAAAATGGATTTATCTTGCAGTTATGACTAAATTAGAGGAGTACTGTCATGATCTCTGTTACTGTGTACTGTCTTTTGTTAAAAGCATTCCTGAAGTTTGCATATTGAGTAGGAAAATATTTTTTTTTCTGGTCTTTAAGGAGTTTCTCAGTTCTATAAGTACACAATGCCTCTGTGTCCATAATTAACAGCAGCCGAGAGTGCTTTCTTCCCTGAAGGTTTAGTCCTGGTCTCTTCTTCTGTATAGTTGGCTGACTGCTTGTAATGTACAATTGAGGATAGCTCCTGTACAATTGGTTTTTTCTTACACTGTAGTTGTAGGAGGTGCATTGTGCATGGATGTAGTAAGTCTAGAAGTAGTAGTTCTGCATTTAGGCAGGATTCAGCCAAAAAGACAGGATGATGTAAAGTCTAGACCAAGTGCAGAAGATGAAAGGTAAGAGATTGTTTGAAGATGTCTTCTGCTAAATACTTAGTAAGGGTTGTGTTTTGTGGTTTTTTTTTGTTTGTTTGTTTGTTTTCAGCATATTAACTAAGTCTTTTAAACTGGGAACATATTGGTGGTAGACCATGAGTTAAGGGCTCACAACATGAAGGTACGTTTTTTGGTGAAATTAGTAGCATTTGGTTTTGGCTGTACTTGAATTAGTGTTAATTTGCAAATCTTCTAGTAGTTTTGATTTCCAAATCTTCCTTTAGTGGAAGAAATCATGTTGCGTAGCAATGTTGATGAAAATCATACTAACAATTTTGGTAACAGGTAGAGGTTTCAAACTTGAAAGCTGTGCAAGTACCTGGGAGCCCATGTACATACAAATGTACAGATATAATGGCTGAGCTCTTCTACCCTTGCTTCAATATCTAAATGTGCCAAGGAGCATAGGTACATTGCAGTAGTGCAGTAGGGCACATTTTGCATAGTGACTGCATGCTGCCTTTCATCCTTTTTTTTTTTTTTTTTTTCACTCCCCACTGCTACGAAAATCAGGCATTTTTGGACTCAAGTACTGGGAGACATTCAGTATGTCCTGCATATTATTTGGCAAACCATCAATCTGTTCCAGTCAATCTGCTAACCCCAGTTGTGGGATACAAGCTCAGATGAGATGTTGCTATGCTTCATATCAAAAAGCCACCAGAACTATGCATGTAAAATGATCAGCTCTTCAGTGCAAGTGACTTGCCATAACGTTAGTCTTTGTGTAGAATTAACAGAAGCAAAAGCAGGGAGATTATATAAGTTTTGTGGCACACTGGACTAAAGTAAGTGCCGTGTTTTCAAGTGAGATTTTTCCTGTGAACTCTGGTTGAACTAATATTTTGTAGAGACAGGAGCTTATTGTTCAGTAGTATTTTGTAGGGTTACCATTGAATAGATAATAGTGATGATCTTGTGAGCTAAAAAAGCTTATACAAATCTTTAACAACAACTACAGACAGAGTTGGATTTTAGCTTCGGCCAGTTCTATTTTTACAATCTGGTGGTACTACATTCAAAGTCCTATTTAATTTGTACTTCAGTAACAGCTATTCTTGGAGGAATAACATAATGCAATAATGCAAACGGGGCCATAATTAAAGGTAAAACTTCTTTGGCAAAGCTTAAGAAGTAAAGGTGAGTCCTTGGTGAAGGAATCTAGGTATGGAGCAGAACTCCAGTACAGAATAAAATAGGAAAAACTGAAGAGTATGAATGAAGGGGAGGGGATTAAAATCTTATGTGTGTGTATGTTGCAGCAAAACAATACATTGCAGCCATGTCATGACTGACAGCTTTAACTCATCCTGTTTGTATGTGAAGAGGATCCAAGTTCAATTGCCTAGCTCACAGAAACAAACTGAACCTTTTTCATAATTATTAAAAGTCAGCAGAAGCTTTAAGGTAATAAGATGGGAGCTGGAGCAAGACAATTATAGTCTGAGTTCTTCCACATAAAGCTTTGTTGAAACAATTCTTAGATGCTCCCAAGGCCAGTGTATTTCATATGAGTCTGGCTGACAAGCGTCAGTTGTCTCTCCTCGCTGACAGAAATATCTCCATCAGTGGTTCTTTTCAAAACTTGAGCTTTGCATAGGTAACTGTTTTTATTCATGGTAAAATGCACTTTTGTGCTTGACTTTCAAGCATTGATGTGTCTAGTTTCTAAGGAGCCTTTTAATTTTGTATCAGTTCAAAGGAAGGAAAAGGTAGTCTCCTTATCTCCTACTCTTTGTCCAATTTTGATTTTAGGTTTTTCCAGGACTCACTCTGTCTAAGGTGAAGTAGCTGAGCTCTTCTCACCAAATATCTGTTGGTGCCAGAACTCATCAGATGAGGAACATCAGTGGCCAAAACAGGTGCACTAAACTCCTTTTTAACTTCTCTCCCTCCAGGGAGAAGTTAAAACCTTGATGTAAAATTGGTGTTTGTTTTCCTAAATACAGTCCTAACACAGCCCACCTTATTTTGATGTGAAACTTAAAAGTTTTTATTAAAATACCATTTGATATTATTAGTGTCTATGATGATAATATTTTTTCTGGCATTTCAGATACTACTTTCATTGTAATTTCCTCAACTGGAAGTGGTTTCAAGTAGCATAGATCATAAATTTAATCTTGTCTTACAGTATAAAATTTGGTGTAAAGTTCTCCCAAATGTACCTTTTAAAAACCTCTTTTGTATGTGACAAAGTAGTATTGACGTCTTTTGAGTTAGATGAATGCTACATTTTATACATTTCAGCTCAATGGTTTTCATTGTCAATGGTAAATATTTAGATTTTTTGATGAATCATGTAGCACTTTTTGCTCCTTCTCAAAGGAAATTTTGCAGGGAGTGTTTTCCAACACAGCTGTGTAAGACTAAGATAAAATACAAAACAAGAGGAAAAAAAGGGGGGGGGGGACGACACTTCTTAAGATGTTTTATCTGTAAGTCCTGTCTGAACTTTGTGGTACATTATCATTAGGGCAATCACTGCCGAAAAGTTGCAGGATGGTTCTGGTGGATCAGGTGTGCAGACACCTATTTCAGCATGTAGCAATTAGTGTTATGTCACTAGTTCATGCCACTTTTAAGCAAGTTCACTACCTGATAGTCATCTGTTCACTGCCTCTATAATGGGAAATAGCTCATACGTATTTATCTTACAGAGCAGTACTTAACTCCTAGGTTAGGGATTCATACCATTCTCTTTCTTTCTTGTCCTCTGGACAGTGGGGAGAGCCTCAAAGAGTTAAGTGTATCTACCTTATGTTCCTCCATGTAGGAGATGCAGACCTCAGGTGGAGGAGGGAATAGAAATGTCCTGGAACTTTTGTGTGCACTCTTACAGCTGAGTTATTAGAGTTTTATGTAACTGTTTATAAAAGACAGCTTCTCTGTGCCTTCTGTGGTTTACGATGGAAAAGAATCAGTATTGGAAGTTGAGAGAGTGGAGGCAGCTGCTTCCCTGCAGAGGGAATGGTTCACCTGGTGTCTGGAGCCCTGTGATAGCTCTATTACTGTGTGGGTCTCATCCCTGCCTCATCTTCCTGCACTGTGCAGCAACCCTGGACACTGGAGTTTGTTTTAAGAGTCATTTGACTGTGAGTTAAGCATTGTGTCAAGGTGCTGAAGCTTTTATGTGCATTCTGTTCAAAGTCTCATGAGCATTTTTGAAAATACTTAAAGCCTAATTTTCGAAGTTGGTAGAGGAGCCTCTACTGAAAGTGGTTTTGAATTTGATGATCTACAATCAGTGCTATCTGGAAAATGATTCTGATTTTGCTCCATTGTAGCTATTCTCTGTGTGTGATATTCTGCCTTGAAATGATATCTGTAAGCAGTCTTGATCCTAATCTTCCCATTTCATATACTGCACCAATGCCTTTGAGAAAAATCCAGATAAACCTGTAGAAAACCTTCTTCTCTGAATGAGATGTAATTGGAATTTGTCAGAAAATGAAATGCTAGGAGTGTTTCCTAAAGAAATGTGTTTCAGGACACCAGTTATTTTTTTGTAGACTTGCATAAACCTGAATGATATTGAAGAAAATGAGTAGTTCTTGATTGAAAAGGACTGAGATTTTCAAAGGTCACTCAATTTTTGTCCAACCTTCACAATGCTATTAGGATATGCTTTTTAGATGCATAGCATAGCCCATAATAAATTAATATGAGTACATTGACTGGAGTATGCTTTCCTCTGTTTTCTTAGCACAACTGCGAACTATAGGTGAGATGGATGCACGTGATGTGTTTACAGTTACTTTTATCTGTGAAAAGCAATAAAAGTAAAAAGTAGGAAAAAAAAAAGGCAGAATGAGTAGCTTATTGTGATTACCAAGTGCAAGAAAGTTGCATTTTTATTTATCTTTCGGAAGTTCCTTTCGGAACACTAAACCCCACTATTTTTACCCTTGGAGATCTCCCTAAGGTTCCAGTACAGAATGTTGTTCCATCTGCCTCTTCTGGCTTCTTTAATGGTGCATAGCAATCTTACACAGGAGATAATTTTTCCTTCCTGGGAGTGTTCAGCAGATTAATATATGGCTACTGCTCTATCCTATATTTATTTTAGCACATCATATAAAAGAATACACAGCAGAGGAGAGGGGTAAAGCAACTGGATCCCTTTATATGGAGAAATAATTTTAGAAAGCTATCTTTGAGCTTATGTGGTGTAATTAAACCCAGTAATGAGTTAAATATAGAATATAGAATCAAATAAATATATAGAATCAAATAACATGGAAGGCTTTTATGTTAAGTATTGAAGCATCCATTATTCTTTAAGCTTATAGTCCTACAGTTTGTTAGAAACTGTTTAAGTCAGAATGATTCAAAATTACCTGTGAAAATCTGCAGCTGGAGCATCCTAAATGTGTAAGAAGTGGTTGCAGCACACTGGTGGGTTAACATCCCAAGTCAGCAATTGCATTTCATCCCTCTGAGCACTTGGGAAGCAGTAAACTGGACGAATAGCAACTCGTACACAATGCAGCCCCTCAGAACAAGTCCCCAGTGCAACTTCATCTGGGCAAGCTGTAAATTTACCAGTTACAGCTCCTTGACATCTTCAGCTTGATAAATTGATACACAGTATGGAAGTAATTCTAGCTGGGCAGTACTTAAGAACTGATTGTAGCTCGTTAGCTTAATCCCTAAGTCACCAGTAGGTGGGTCTGACAACAGCTAGCCTCCAATAAAGACCTCCTGTTAGCAACATGCTAGGCAGCCTAGACTTGCCTCTTTGACTAGTTCAGAAGTGCAGATAGCTGGATTTAAACTGCTTGCATGTGTGAAATGCCCACTGAGAAGTCTCTTTAAGACTTCTTCTCTCTAAGAGGAACCCAGCTTTATTTTTTTTGTTCCTTTTCTCCAGTTTCACATGAGCTCAAGTATACCCAATCTGGGGAACACTGAGGACATACTGCACATCCCTGCTTTGATTCCTGTATTTGAGAACTCCAAAATTGCAGTGGGTGGAAAAAAACCTTGGACATACTAACATGCTCACTGCTGGGTTTGCATGATGTTTCATCTGACTACTGTGCTTTCTGGGTATAGATTTTACTGTTTGTTACTGAGGGTCAGGATGTTCATACTTCATGGATGCTCCTGAGCATTTTGACTGTTCAAGCCGAGCCATTTACAGTACCAATCTGCATAACGTGATCATGGAATATTTGCAAGTGGCCTACAGTTAATTTTGCCATATGAATTGCAGTGGCCAAATTAATTTTGGTTGTAGTCGGTAGACTGCCTGATCACCAAAGCTGTAGGAGTTAGAAGCTGTCTCCCGGTTCTCCTGGAACTTGTGTGAGGACATGTGGTCCAGGCACTGGAGCTGTTGGTTGCTTAGAGTCTGCAGGTTGAAGACTCTGTGTTCCTGACTCCAGAAGAGTATGCTGATGCTGGGAATGTGGTAACCATTTACTTCTAAAGGGATTTGGGGGGAATGTGATGTAGGGTTTTAGAGCACTGCATGATTCCGAGCTTCTTGTGAATGCGCATTCTGAGTTAAAAAGCAGTAGAGTTCTGCCTGCAGCACAAGATTGTGGAATTCCCTCTCCCAGGAGCAAGCCTGAGGTGATAGAGGAGCAGTAATCCTATACTTCCTAATGAAGCTACAGAGGTGTGCACAAATTAGTCCATCCAAAAATTGTTCCTTCTGAAGTTGAAACATTAAGGGAGATAATGCAGTTTGCAGACTCCATTTTTCTCTCTTCTAGAAGTCTAGAAGTGTGGTGCTTAGTCCATAATTAGAATTATCAAGCACTCTGGTAAGTGATCAAATGCAAATGCACTTCTTTGCTTATAGTATTACGGATCCATTTAGTAATCTACAATGCTTGTTGGGGGAACTGCAAAAAAATTACTAGTTAGCTTTATTTTTGCAGTCTGTGGAAAATATTACTACTAATAGGTTTCATATCACTTTCTGAACTGCACTGAAATATGATTTTTCTTCTCTTTGGAAGCCCTATTTCTTTAACGATTTTCTCCAGTGATTAGGAGGTTCCCCCCCCCCCCCCCCCCCCCCGAGAATGATCATCAATACCTGTTACTCTAGTTAGATACAAGCAGCTAGAACAGAAAACTCCCTGTCTTGCTTTGCCAATCTGGCATAGCAGTTTTTGAACTGCTTGCATTAGGAACCTGATGGATAAGGCAAGTAATAATGGCCAAACAATGAAATATCACAGATTGTTAAAAGGCAGAGGCACTAAAATCGGAAGATTTAAGCACAGCCTTGCTTAAATGTAGAAACAGCTGCACAATATACAACATGCACAGTAGAATAACCCATTGTATTTCCTGGGAGTAAAGATAATACTATCCCAGGTCAGAATAAAATTAAAACAAAATTTATCTGTAACAAAAAGCAAGTGTGTAATAGGGTTGAGTCAGGACTGAAGTTGTGAATTGGAGACGGTGCATGTAGGAGCCTTCTCTTCTTTTCTGTGTTAACCAAGGAGGATTCACAGGCAACAGACTTAATAGGTTAAGCAGACAACTTGTTCTTGAGTGTCACAAACAGATGACACCTACTTGGTATTCTGAAAGGCTTTCAGGCTGTATGGATGTGCTAGACACCAACAGAGGTATGCTTCAAAGTTATTTTCCTAAACATCATTTTACAAATTTGAGGCAAGCCACATTCTATTTCAATAACCAAGTGATTTAGTTAGGTATGCTTCCTTATAGGTAAAACACACTATGCTCTCAGCTAGAATTTTATTCCCATTCTACAGCAGCAAAACCTTGGGTCAGATAAGGGGATAAAAGTTTTCAGGTATTGCATTCTGATGAATAGGTGGCTGTTATTCATTATTTATCTATTCCAGAAGGTTAATGAACAGCTGGAAAGCTAATTATTGAGTTTCTGTATTTGCGAAGAATAGCACTTTAGAAAGTGCAGATCACTGAATACCACAGACAAACTTCTGAATATTCACTTAGATTTAAAAATAAATCTGCTTGAACCATGCATGTCCTTATTTATTTGTCTTTAATGACTTTTTGTCACCATTTAAGCACTTCTTCTGAAGGTGGGCATAATGTGAGTTCAAGTCAATCACAAATCAAGGAGCATCTCTGTATAAAAGCTTACGTATTGTATTTGTAGTATTACATATCACCTTGACAGATTTGGGAAAGAACCAGGATTCTTAAAAAGCTGACTGGTATGATGGTTAAATGGTTATGAATAATATAATGGTTCCTGGTATGGCTAATTCCTCTGAATAGGAGCAGCCAGTCTGTCTGACAAGAACACAGTGATGTTATTTAACTATTTGTGGTCCTTTTGATCTCTTGCTTCCCTGCACTAGCAAAACAAGTACTGTAACTTAGCTTAAGGTTCCTCACAGCTAATATTGAAAGCAGTAAATGATTCCACATACGTTTCCAGCAAGGTGCTTGTTTGTAACTTCTGTGCTGTTCCTGATGGTCTAGAAACTAAACCAACAAAAATACGCAGTGAGCATTCTGCTTACAGAGTGTGTGTGTGTGTGTATACGCAGAGAGAGATACAAACTATATTCTAGGATCAACAAGAGGGAAGTATGGAGGGTTGCTTTTGTCATTTCTTCTTCCAACTCTTGATAATTCCATAGATGCTGTCAGGGGAACAGAAGTGGTATCATGTGACCTATCAAAAAAATCAAGGCAGCTCAGTTTTCCAACACTGAAGTAGCTTTATTTCCTTGTATTACAAAATAATATTTGGGCATGAAAAAAGAGCAAGGTGAAATAAAGTATAGGTGTCTTGGTACCACTTTGAGTTTTTTGAGTTTGAATCAAAAATGAAAAAATGGAGGGCATATTTAAAAATACCAATCAGACATCTTAACTCAAGCTTTCCTTCTTCTCAGAAGGAAGCTTCAATAATTTAAAAACATTTTAATAACTTTTAATATCTAAAATCATAGGAACAGGAAGGTCATATTGCTGACATTTATGAGGTCCTAGTGTTCAGCAAGGCATTTAAGCATGTGTCGCGTAAAACATGTGACTAGCTTCATTCCCTGATAGCAGTATGCTTTCCCAAATCTTACTTCTCCAAAAACTTGATCTTTAAAAAGTCTAAATGTATGTAACTCCCTTGAAACTGAGCTTTTTTATTTTCTGGATGGTTTGCATGCCCTTAAAGTCTGAGCTATACATTCTATTAATTCCTCATAGCTAAATGAGGCACACAGATGTTCTGACTGATACAGGAAATATTGAGCAAGTCCATGGCTTTCTATGTCAGTGTATGCAGTCCAATGGGTACTTAACTTTGCTTATAAAAGGATTTTAAGAGCCTAAGCAAACAGTTGTTTACATATTCCATTCTTGACTATTAAAAATGTGGTTTTAAAAAAATGTTTTGGAAACTTTTTGTGTGGTTTTGGGTCTATTCTGTCCCCTCTCAACACCCAATCCCTTTCTTCTTGGAGGCAAGTATTTGGGGAGTTGGACTCTTCATGAAAATCTCTCATCCACAAAACAGAGTACTGCAGAAAAAAACAAACAAACAAACAAACAAAAAAACACTACTGTGGTAATCAGCACATTCATTTGGGAGAAAAATAGGGCTGAGCTATTTATTTTTAATAAGTACTTAAGAATAGGCTTGGAGTTCCTATTGAACTTAAAGACTTGATTGTGCTAGCTACACATAAGTAAGAAAATTTAATTCTAGCATCCTGGGCTAAGAGTCCTTGATAAAAATGGAGTATAGTTAGGACATCAACTTAGAAGGGATGTAAACTGCTTCATGAAGGTTGTACTTTGAGCCTCAGAATGCAAAGAGCATGCCTACAATTTCTTTGTTATGGATCCAAATTGCAAAGCTGACCAGACAGGAGGCCCGTCTTGCCAAATGAAAGAGCACAAGATCCCTGACAGAAAATTTAAGAATCTGGGGTTCATTTTAATGCTAGGTATGAAATAGTTCTCCTGGATTTGTTTGTGAGCCTGAAGTGATACAGTGTACACTGTCTGGAAGATCATTGTGGGCTTCTCGGTCTCTCTTGTCTCCTTGAAACAGACGTGTATGTAGCACTTGGGATAAGTCACATTGGTTATTTAAAGCTTTCTTCTAGTCGTCTTAGATTTTTTTTAAACAATTTTTAAGGTAGAGCTACAAAGTGGGGAAGACCGAATTTCACAGTGGAATATAATCGTGAATGGTGGATATAAAAAATAAAAAATTTTTTGGTTCTTACAATCCAGACTCACCAATTTCAAATGTTTTCACCTCCGACAAATTTTGCAACACTGTAGGGGAAAAAATAAGAATTAAAAGCTAGTATTTGTGCTACGTGTTAAGCTTTACATTCAGACAATCAAAAGTTCTTAAGTAGAACTACTGTGTTTTTGCATGGCTGTATTGATTTATGAAAAGCCACAAACATTGGTAAGGAACTTTAAAGTGAACAACTACTTGTTCCTCTGAAAATTGTTCACTGATCTTGCTGTTCCCAAGAACCATTTAATGTTGTTGTAACTATGTTATAAAATGAAGTCTCAGTGGACAGGGGGAGTGGCAATAGTTGCCATTGGTATGTGTAACAGGAAAATATCAGTGTATTATAAAGATCATGGATAAGCTGAGACAAGTTAAATTAGTGTGAAGTTAGTGCTGTAAATATTAAATTATTGGCTTAATCTATTTGAATTCAAGGCAAGTGTTTGCTGTCATGATAAGGTGAGAAAGCATGATGCTGTCAGTGAAAATTTGCACTGATTACTCTGGGTGACTAATGGCAGGACTACAGAGATGAAACATGGTGGTAGCTGCAAAAAAACTGGGAGAAGATCTGTTGACACATCACTAATGTACCTGTAGGATAACATATTCATGCTGGATGTGGACAAAATATATTCCATTTTATATAAGTCAATCGATTTTCATGTTATTCACCACTTGAAATTTTACTTCTGTATATTTTTGTATTTTTTAATTCTCTTTTGCTTGAGTTGATGAAGTATATTATTTTCAAATGGTAGTTAATTCTCTGTAGTAGCATCGAGAATTGCAGAGGTGATCTACAAAAGAAACCAATGCGTTATGGAAGAATGTGAAGATTAAAAAAAAAAAAAAAGCATAAAACTTGCTTTAAGTGGCAAGCTCAAAAGGAAGAGTACTATAAGAATCAAAGTATGGCAGTTTTTTTTTGCTTTAAACTTCAAAATTACTGTATTGGGGTATCATGAAGTCTCCCAGTCACAAAATTTAAACATGAAGACAGACCAAGTTTGTATAGCAAAGAACTTCCTATTTTGACTGAAACCTGTAAGGCAATTATTTTTCTAATTAACAGAATAAAGTATGTCTAAATACATTTGTGAGGATATTTTACATAGCTTGTTTTTCTTTGTTAGTAACAGCTTTCCTTTAAATAAAAGTTATGACTTCTGTGAAGAAAGAGGAGAAATGTCCTGCCTGTGTCAGTTGATACTGCATTCATAGGCTTGGAAAGACTCAGAAACAGGGAGTTGTGATCTTGTGTTGCCAGGTTTACCTAAGCTGAAATTCGCTAATTTTGTTCTTTGAATCAGAAGGAAACAATCTGATATTTGGTATTTAATTTGCATAGTTCAGATGTACCTAGAGTCCTGTGGCAAATGAGTTAAAGCTAGTTATTTGGTTAACAACCTTGTCCAGTTTATTTAAAATTACAGATTGTTGCAAATAAAATACCAGAAAATCCACCCTTGCAATCATTTTAATTAGACCGAATACTTTTTTGAGTTTTCTCCCTTCTCTTTGTAGAGAGGTACTGAGTGTGTCAATGTGTTTCTTCCCTCTGGCATTCAATTATAAGTGACAGAGGTTTTGAAAGCTATTCTGTGGTAGGCTCTTTATTTTGTTGTTTGTAGACTTGTTAGGCTGTCTTGGTTTGAGAGAAGTTGCAGGTTTATTCAGTGATATGGCTGTGCATTGCCATAACCACCTGGTACTCACTGTGGTACTCCTTGTGATTCATCCTAAATAGCGGAGTGCTTAGGCAGCCAGGGAGCAAGAAGCACACTGAGCCAAAATGACGTGGAAACAGCTTGCCTGTTGTTTAAGTCCTTATTTTGGGAGAGCATCTTAGAGCTGTACACAGACACAGGTCTCAGGACACCTGTCCTAGACTCAGAAACCTTACTCTAAAGGCCTTTTTTAATGTTATAGTAGGAGCAAACTTTTTCGTGTTGGTCTGCAAATGATATTGAGGATAGTTGAGTCCCAGCTGAAGACATTGAGAGCCTCTGTTGATGCTGCTGCTGCTGAGTAGCCTACTTAATATTATAGGTATACTTCTGGAGTTGAAGTGCTGTAAGAATCACCATATTGATTGTACAAAGGCTACCAAAGAGCTCTCCATATTCGAAGTGGAGAGAGACTGACTTTTTTTTAGCTAGAGAAATCCATACTTGGGTCAAGTGAAATAACTGTATTTTTTGATCTATTTATTCAACTGAAGAAATGGAAAATGGGCTTTTTATAATACATCTTTTAAAGCATGTTTAAAAGAGTTTTTAAAAGTTAAAAATAAAAATGTGCATTTTTCAGCATTTCTTTGAAGTGTATTTAAATTTACATTAAGTAAAAATAGCAATGTGCAAAAACCATCTTTTAATTTCAGATTAAATATTGCTTGATTTACAAAACAAAAACAAACAAAACCCAAACATGTTCACATTGTATTTTTTGTCATAGAAAGAAGAGATGGGAAAAAAAACAACAGAACTCCTAGCTTGTGTTTTTGTGCTCTATAGAACATGAAGACAAATCTTACAGTAACTTTTAAAAACTTTTTTACACTATTTAAACTGTATGTTGTGGTAGTTCTGTTCCCTTCCTTCACTCATCTCTAGACCTAGGGGAAAAACAGATCTTTTCCTTCTTACTATTCCTTTGTTCCTTTAATACACTGGAATATATTCACTCTGAAATTCCTCTTTCAAGGATTTTTTCAGCTTAATACTTGAAGCTCCATATTCACTCTTCTATATGTAACTTTTCGGGGTTATAATTGTTAAAGACAGGCTTTATATACATGTGTATATATATATATATATTAAAAAAAAAAAAGACCTAAATGAAACTTGAGTTATTTTATCCTGGACTGTCAGTAAATTTTTTTAGACTCTTAGTATGTGAAGAATTTTCTATTCAGATCTGTTTCTCTCTCTCTCAATGTTCAAGTGCAATTTTTGTAAGAAGACCTGATAGTGTATGCTAGGTAGCATCAGTTCTGTGGGAAAGTGGTGCAAAAGTAATCCAATAACCACTCCAATAATGAAGCCAATTTGCATCACTTTGGCATCGCATTATTAAAAACAAATGTTTATTTCCAAGGCAAACGAAAGAGTTAATGCTTTGCAATCTTTATGCTTTTGTGCTAGGAGTAGTATTGGATTGTGGAGTGTTATGTTCTTAAAGAGTTAAAGCAGGGAGAATGTTTTCAGTAATGCTGGGCATGCTAGTTGACCTTTGCACACAGTAGATAGCTTTCCATTTTTCTCTCAAATAAAAATATTTTACTAGATACAGTGTTTAAATCAAATGATGCTTCAAATAATGTAAAAGCTGAATAATTATTTTAAATTAAATTGTGGCTTTCACTTCTGCCTTTCTGGCATAATTCAGTTAATGCTCATCTAAGCCTTAATGTCTCTGCAGTGTATTTGGGCTGCTTGAATAAACTGATGGTTAGAGTAATTTTTTGGTACATGTTCAGTGAAGGAAATTTTTATATGTCTAAGCTAGCCAGAAGATACAGTTCTGTGACCTGGAGAAAAAGGAGGGAAACCAGAAGGTATACAGGCATGGCTCCTCCCCAGTGCGATAGGATACCTGAGAAAGCTTTCCACCTGCTGTCCAGACCACTTTCTTTGATGGCTGGATTGTGACATAGTGGGAAAAGTCAGGTATTTTCTATCATAATTACCCCATTTTTCTGGAGGTAGTGGATTGGAAGTCATTGTGAGTTAGTGACGACATGAAATATGTGACTATTTAACATAGTGACCGCTAAAAGGGAAGTGTGCCAGTGGTGTAGTAGGTTTGTATGAACGCTTCACTGTGGCTGTGTATCGGAGAATATGTTCTTCACATACCTCATATGCAGGTATCTGTGCCATCTTTCTTTCCAGATAGTTAGAAGTAAATCACAAAGCATATTATTTGGCCGTGTTTTGGACTGCAAAAAATGCAGGTGTGTTTTGGCTTAAACTCTGTGCATGCATTAGTTTCTAGAAAGTATCTTATTAGTGGCGTGTTAATGTGGCCTTAGATACAAGATAACTTGTAGTTTTCCCATCCAGAATGATTTGGACCTATTAATTTCTAGTTCGATAGGCTTTGCTTGGCCAGTGCGAATTTCCTTAATGATTTCAAGTGAAAGTGAGCTCTCCAAATACACATGAAATATCAAATATTTTGAGATGCTGCCAATGAGCCAGATATCTCAGAGTGGTTCTTTCCAGTAAGGTGTTTTGAAAGAGGTTAGTGACAGGATCTGCTGGAGGGATGACAGACACATGAAGGAATATGAACAATGAATATTTAGATAATAGTAACATTTTTTCTACGTGAGAAGCTGTTGTTACTCTTTGCTTTAATCTGTTGGTAACCTACTATTGTTTTTAGGGAAGCACACTTTGCATAAAAAGTATGAGTTATGTAATTCATCCTTTACATCAGAGTAGCAGTAAACACTGCATTTGAGGGAACAGCTGTTCAATAAAAACACAGTTAAGAACAAGGTACTGAAGCAAGAGTTTTAAAAAACAAACAAACAAGAAAAACACCCCCATGTTTTGGACAAGGAATGATCCAAGACTTCAGAAAGCATTTTATGTACTGATCTTCATTTAAAAACTTCCATTTTCTTGAGATGAAAAATGAATCTTTAGATCTGATTTTGGTCTTCCAGGTTTTCATTCAAGTCTCGAGAGAATATGGGTTGGCTGGATTGCTCCTCTAATTCAATTAGATTACCTTTGTGGAAGGAAGAGGTTGTCTGCAAGTGTATGCAATGTGAGAACGGTGTTCATCTTGCTAAAGAAAAATAGGCTGTAATTTTTTTAACCAACTTCAGGAGAAAAGCAAAGACAGCATACTGAGAAAGACAGATATCTCTTGGCCTTTTGCCTTAATTCATTCACGAGGTATTGAATTCTTAAGAACTGGCTTGTGCTATTGCTGCTCACTCTTTACACTGAGGGCATGGTGATTGTGGACATAGTGCTGTACAGGTAAGTGCAAAGGCTTAATTACTTCATATGTTGCATACTTCTCCACTTCTGTTTTTCAGAAAGGAAAATCTAGTAAGGAGTGAATCCAAATGGCAGAGGAAGAAAGTGAGAATAGAGACATAGAAACAATGAAAAGCAGCTCATAGTTTAGATGAGTTTGCAACAGGAAGAAGATTGTACTGAAACTGTGCTGTGCTAGCTAAAACAAAATGCTCCTTAATCTTCAAACAATTATGTGTGAGTGGAAGTTCCAGATGAACTGTTGGATCTTTCTACTTTGCTTAGAGAGAGACTGTGGGAAAGGGTCCAGTGAAACCTGCATCCAGTACTCATATAGTCACAGTGCCTCCAGCACAGTTGTCTTATCTCTTATTATTTCCTATTTTGTTTACATCTAGAATAGGACAGAACTCTGTTTAAGTAGTATTTAATTACTGCCAAATACTCAGCTTCAGTAATTAGTTCAGGTTATATACGTGTAGTCTGCTAGTCTGCTTTTTTTTTGCTTAAGCTTAATGGGGTACATAATTTCCAAAAGTTGCTTTAATGTATTACAGGCTGTGTGTGTTTCAAGTGGAAGCCGTTCCTTGTCCTGCTGTAGTATTCAATTAACCAAAGTTCTATGAATCCCTAATACATGTGCCATAGAATACTGTTACAAAGAATAGATACTTATGACCTAAATTCTTTTTTCAAGATTTTTCGATAAAGATGAATGCATCTGAATTGTACTGGGTGGCCCCAGATGAGAAGACTCCACTCAGGACCCAGTAGATGTCCTACTACTTGGTGAGTCTGAAATTTGCAGTTTAGAACGTATACCACTCTTTCTTCCACTTCTGACCTTTTGCGCTTTATTCTTTTCCTGCAAAGCCATCAAAGCCACAGATGGGAATGTGTTTGGTGAAAGCAAATGTGCCTTAGCCGTGGCAACTTGTTGCCTAGGTGGAGCTGCAACTGGAAGGATTTGGTGGGGAATGTCACAAGGAAACACCTAAGACAGAAAATACAACAAAATACTTGGCTATTTCTTTTTGTGTGGTATTATCCAAATGTTGCCCTTGTGTTTATTCAGCTCTGCATCAATATGCTCTCCACAACTGCTAAACTGGAGCTAATAAAGCTTCCTAGGAAGGTTTAACAAACCCCTTTGACATGTTGTGGCCAGAGGTCACTGTAGTCCAGTTCCACAGAAGGGAATAGAGGCTACTATGGACTTACTGGGTTTGGAATGTACTTTGGCATTCTTTTTCAAGTAAGACATTTTCATAGCTGTATTAATTACGTAATTAGGCCATTATTGACTACCTCAAATTCAAAATGTGCTTGTAGGTTAATGAACCACAAACAGTAAGGCGAAGTGGTGTTGTACTATTCAGTTGCAAACTACCATATTCCTCCTTGTGTGTGCACGCTGTACCTTGTGCCTGTCCTGCACTGGACCAAGCTTTCTGTGTTGTTTGGTTGTATGCACAATAGCTTTTTCTGCTGCTTTGTCTGTCATCCTGTGTGATCTTAATATCTTGTCTACTGCAGAGTCGCACAAGAATTGTGTGATTATTAAGATTATTTAAATTGTTTAGTTACTAAAACCTTTGTATCTATATAAAATGAACAAGATTAATAGGAAATGTTGGGAGTATTTACCCTTTTTGTTCTATTCCTGTTACTTCTCATATGATCATTTCTGGGCCACTGTTAGAGATAACATCTGCAGCAATTTCTAGAGTACTTCTTAATCTAACCAAACCTTTTTTCGTCAAGTTATTCAGCATACCTATCTTTGCCAGTAATGCCATCTTACTTGTTAAAACAAGCTTAGTGATCAGAGTTAATGAACCATGTTTTGGTATGACTTGAAAGCTAGAAATAAAAGACAAGAAACTGAGGAAGACCCATGCCCAGGAAGTATCTCAGCAGAGCTGCTTCAATGACAGGGAGTGTAACAGAAGTCGTCATGGTTTTCCTCTGTTACACAGAGCTTGAGTGAACTGTGACTGTACCCTTTCCTGATGGTGCTTGCAGGTTTTTCAGGCACTCTGTTTTTATGAAAGAGCAAAGCTGTTTTGTCTCTTTGCTGTACAGGTGCTGCAAAAACTTAGATTGTTGCCTCTACAAGCATGCTAAAGATCTGTCCTGCTTTAGCTATTTCTTACTGTTAGTGACTTGAAAGAGATGTTAAAGAATGAAAACTCATTTTTTCTTCTCACTGATTCAGATGCTGTAGATGCTTGTTTACTCCTCTGATTATTTTCCCCTTTAATTTCTTTTTAAAAGCAAAGCTTTACTATATGATATCCTTTTGTAGCCTTCAGTGTTTCACACCCTTCTTTCTCTTGTAAAAAAAAAAAAAAACAAACAAAAAAACACAGAAGAAGTCAATTGGAAAATTGTTTAGTTTTAGTAAATGTGGGAAGATGCTCTAAATGACAATTACATTATATGGTAGGTGTATTAAGCCTCAGCAGCCTTTAACACATCAAAGGAAGAAAAAAAATCATATTCTTTCATAATTTAAAGTATCTGGAATACTAAAAACACTTCTGCAAAACACTCACGTGAATAATCCTTACTGTGGCAAGTAGCTCAATTGTTCCCAGTGCTGGTGAAAGGCAGTGGTCTGGCAGCTTTGAGGAATGAAGTTCTCTATTTATTAGCTGGGCAAGTTTCCCAACACACACTGCCTGGTCAGCCTGCTTAAACCCTGATCTGAAGAGTGCGGGATAAGCTTTCTGTAAGGATAACAGGCATTTCAGTTTCCACAGCTCACATAATTCTTGTCTCTATTTGGAGGTTGCCAATTAGTGGAAAGTGAAGGAAGAGAGTTTGCATGCAACTGCAACTCTAATCCACCCAACTTGCATCACGGAAGGACCACCTCAGTGCCCTCTGCAGATTCCGGCGAAACCATGCCAGAAAGACTGTGAACCTGTCCAAGTTAGCACGTTTTGTAGTGTAAGGATGGGACTCTCCCCCAGAGCCTCAAACCAAGACAAGGGGATCAAAATGTATTCCTGCCTCCCTCCTCTTTACTCCCACTCCCTCTGCCAGTCATGCAATTGAGAAGGTGCTTCTATCAGGCAGAGATGCCTTCATCACTGGCATACTTTTGCGCTCGTATGCTGGGTTTCCAGGCCTGCAATAACTGAATGCTTAATCTGCAAGAACAACACTGACTTACTCAATGGGCAGATCTGGAAGTCGAGGCCTGACCTCCTCAAATTTATTCGTTCTCTGTAAATAAATGCAGAATTGTTTGTAATGCTACTCTATGTTCTGCAGTCTCTGCACATCCCTTTATAATATATGCGGCCAACAAATAATCAGAAATACCATGTTTTTGTTTCTTGTTCTTTTTTTAGACACATGTAACCGGAACTTTGGGACCTCCAAGTCAACTGACCCAAGACTATCCTTAGGCTGGAAGAAGAAATATTAGCAGTGCAACATCTAGTCCAATTTGTGGATGACATCCTAAAGCAATTATGACATGCTATGTTTCAAAACAGTTTATGAGCAGGCACTATTTGTGACAGCAGTCCAGTAATGGTGATGGGACAGCAGAGGATGGATGTGTCCAGAGTTTCCCTATGAATTTCATGAGGTACCAAGACCAGTGATGTTGATAGCAGTGGTAGCAGGACAGTACATACGTTGGCAAAAGGTGCTGTATCAGCTGCTTGCACACAATTAAACACCACGTTGAAAAGCCTGTACTGCTCTCAGTACAAATATTGTGATTTGACCTGCTCGGTGAGGCTGTGCTGCCAGCCGGAGCAGCCCAAGCACACAGCTTCAGCACCTTCTGCGCAGGAGGCAATAGCCATGCAATAGAGCTGCATGTAACACGGCCTCTTCTGCACGAGGGATGTTCTTCAGCACCCTGCTCATGGCAGCTGTTAGTTCACTTTAAAATCAGGTAATGGACGAGGAGTTCATTACACCAAACCGCACGGGAGTGCCTAGGGAAGGCCGAGCAGACCGGGAGGTTTTCTGGTACCTGGCAGGGCACCTTTTTCCTATGTCGAAGCGCACTTGCCTGAAAGAGGTATCGTCTGAAATGTGCCTGCGTGGCCGCAGAGCGGAGGGGTCCTGCGATGCTTAACATGGAGGAGGGCATCCTCTGATGCGGCTCCAGCCGAAGCATTCAACGGGGCCCAGGGGGACCGCGCTCCGGGGCTCCCCCCGGCAGCGGGGCCGGGGCTGCGCGCTCCGGGTGCCGCCGTGACCTTGCTTGGGGGGGGGTCCCGGCCCCGACGGAGCCCGGGCTGCGGCGGCGCCCGCTGCTCCCTCGGCCCGCCGCGGGGCTCCGCCCGGGGCCGGCCCGCTGCCTGCCGCCCGGGGCCGGGGCCCGCCGCCCGCTGCCGCCCGGGGCCGTGGCGGAGGGCGGCGGGCGCGGGGAGCGCGGGGGGTGCGGGGGCGGGGGGTGCGCAGCTCTCGCTAGCGCTGCTTGTGGTCACAGCCAGGCACGCTCACATCCCATCTGGAGCACGCTCGCGTTTCTCCCTTCTGCTTCCCTACCATAGAGTCGCGCTGGAAACAGAAGATAGAGGGAGTGGAGGAGCTCGCCATCTCCAAGCGATCTACAGTGGGAAAAACATGGAGTCCGCTCCGGCAGCCCCCGATCCAGCAGCCAGCGAGCCGGGCAGCAGCGTCTCCGAGGCGGCCGCCGGCGCCAGGGACACCCCGGCGAGCCTGGAGCCGGCCCGGAAAAGCGATGCGCCGGCCGCCGGCCGCAGGCAGAGCTACTCCAGCAGCGGCAGCGGCAGCAGAGGTAGGGAGACCTGGGGGGGGGGGCCGGGGGAGTGGGAGCGGGGTGGGTGGGAAGAGGGAGAGGCGAGGGGGAAGAGGGGGCAAGGCAGCGCTCGGCTCCCCCGCTGCAGCGCCCGGGCTCGTCGCGGCCGCGCACGCGAGCGAGGCACGCTCCTGCCCCCGCAAAACCTCGCAAACTTTTCCAGCTCCTCGCAATTGCGGCGGGAGGAGGGACGGGCGCGCCGGGAGGACCGGCCGCTCCGCTCCGCTCCCTGCCCGCCGCGCCGGAGGGGCACCGCGCTCCGAAATTACATAATTTGATAAATATATAAAGCAACAGCCCGAGCGTCGGGCTCCGGGGGAACAAACTTTTAAAGCTGCAGTGTCCTTCCTCCCCGCTTTGCTCTCCCCTCACCCGGCTCCCCGTGACAGCTCCCCGCGGCGCGCCGTGCCTCCTGCCGCCCGGCGGATGGAGCGGGAGCGGGGCCGGGGCGCGCTGCTGCCCGCTCCGTGCCCGCACCGCCCGCAGCTCGCCGCTGCTCCGGGGGGGCTCCCAACTTTGCCGAGGGGCCCCCGGCTGCAGCGCAGCGACCCCGCGGCGGAGCCCCCCCGGCCGTAGCGCTGGGCCCCCCCTTCCCGCAGGTCGCGTCTGGGGTCGAGCTGCGGTGCCCGGGGGCTCGGTGCGGGGGGTGCAGGGGAGCACGGGGGGGGACAAGCCCCGCTGCTCGTGCTCGCCCGTGGCTTGCGAAGCGCTGCCCCTGCTAGGGGCCAAGGCGCCGGGTGAGGGGGCGATGGACTTGGTGGGGGGGGGGAGCGAAGGCGAGCGGCCCCCCAGCGGTTGCCGGGGGGAGAGGGGCAACCGGCGGAGGTGGGGGGGAGTGTTGGGGTCGCCCCTCCCCGGCTGGAGGCTGGAACATGGCTGACCATGTGCTGCCGTGTGTTTGGCAGCGCCCCCCCTCCCGGCCACACCCCCCCCTCCCCGCCGTCTTCCCACTGGGGGGGAACCGAGGGGGGGGGGGGGCAGCCGGGGGCGCCCTTGGCCGCGAGGTGGGGGTGGGTCGTGGGGCGAGAGGGGCTGCGGCCCTCGCTCATTATGTAACGGGGTGCCCGCGGCGGGGGGGGCGCGGCGCCCGCAATGTGCCGGGGGGCGGCCGGGACCTTCCGGGGCGGCGTCACGCACCGCCCCCCCGAGCCCCCCCCGGCCCCCCCAGCCGGGCGGGCAGCTGCTGCCGGCGGGGTCCCGCGGCTCGCCCGGCGCCGCGTTACATAACACGGTGTGTGTGTGTGTATGGGAGCGGGGGGCTTCCCCCGGCCCCCCCAGCCGCCGGGGCCGTGCCGCCGGTGCCCCGCTGACCCCCAGGCCCCTCCTCCATCGGCGCTCGGCGAGCGGGGGGGGCCGAGCCCGCACGGCGCCGCGCTGCGTTATGTAACGGCCCGGCGGGGAGGGGGCACCGGCACCGGGGGGAGGCGGCGCTCGGGGGTCCCGGGGCGCGGCGGTTCGCGGCCCCTCGCGGAGGACGTGGGGAGAGGAGCGCCGGGGGGGCGGCAAGCGGAATGTTTGGGTTTGTTCGGATGATGTCATGGAGTTGGCAGAAAACGCGAGTGTACTCCTAGAGTGCGGAGAGTAAGGAGAGCGGGGCTGGCGGTGGTTCTGGGCTAACGTTGCGTAAATCAGAGTATTGGAAATAAATTGACCTACACGCCACCGCCACGTGACTGTGCCGGCCTGGTATTTAAACCCCGAAGACACAAAACCGTGCGGGAAAGCATCGTAGTATTGACATCTCAGCCTCCCTGAAATCAGGACTCGATGGACGTGCAGTGTGGTCCCTAGAGACTTGCAGCTTTTTTTTTTTTTTCCACTCTTGAGATAGAATTGTAATTCTTTCATATGGTTCTGGATTTCTTCCGGCAACAGCATGACCTTATGCGTGACGAGTATAGGTAAATTTATTTTTAGAACAGCTGCATTGTAAGCTCATATGTTCAGCTGTGTATTGACGTGAAGAATTTACCTCTTTGGGTTGTGATTCCGCAACGTGTTCCAAGTTGGCAGATTTGGACTTTCGTGCAGTCAGTATGGAGGAGTAGTACAGTAAATACAAATACACCCGCACTCATCTGTCTATCTGTAAGAATCCTTGTTTGACTCAGCAACCTTTTGAAACAATAGAAATGTTTGTTTGTACCCTTTATTTTCATAGCTGCACCTGCTGCAAAGCAGCTTTGATACTTAACGATTTATAATAGCCAGCTTATCTAAAAGAAGAAGACAACACTGAAGAAAAAGCTATTGATGAAGAACAAAAGGGGAAAGTTTGCCATAGACTAAATTCTTGAGTGCAGCTTTAGTTATGCTAGCATTTCAAAATACCTTATTCCTTGGTACACATGTATATTTGGAGTGCCACATCCTTAAGTATTTTGATTTTTATTTTGTTAAGATTATGCTCTTTTTGTCACAGTGTGTAATACTTAGCAGAAAGCAGAAATTCAGGAGTAATTAAAAGCACTGTTTGAACTAAGAATCGTTACCCGATTTATTTAGGGGATGGGAGCGTACATGCATATATGCCGGCATGCTTTGGGAAATTTCTTGTAGTCTGATACCAAAACTGGTCATTAGAAAGATGACAACACGCATGGAACAAGTGGGAAATTATTAGTAAAGCCCTTTTTTTTTTTTTTCCCCCAAAAGGATATCGTTACTGTTAACATTGATTGTTAAGATTTCCCTAAGAGCCATCACGGTCCAGCAGGTTAAAATCTCAGTGTGTGTGTGTTTTTTGCCATAAGGGTTTGTAGTTTTCCATGGGAAGTAGCAAGGGTGCTTCTCTCACCTGCTATGACCCTGGACTGAGACTCTAGGTGCCATTTGTTACCCTTTGCAGGCTTTGATATCTGTGGAGTTCTCCCCATGCTGCAGTCTAAGGCTTCATGTTCTACTAGTCCACTTAAAAGTAGTCATAATTGAATAAGCTATGTTTTAATAGCGAGCTATTGTATCATAAAAAATGAAAAATATGTAAAAAGCTTTTTAATCTGTTAAAAAAAATGCTCTGTTTTGGAGAGCTGAGCTCTTGGTCTCAGTCAATCAAGAGAGGACGTCTCATGGAAAAAAATTGAAAGGCAGCATTCGCAGTGGTGACAGATGCTAGGTTTACATATCTTTATGGTATCTGGTGTTTTCTAATAGAAAGCTGCAGCTGTGTAGGTACTTGTATTCTTTTTTCCTAGCTGTTGAACTGTTGTTCACTGTTTTCCAGCAATCTTATTGTTGTATTTGGAATTTAATGTCATATTTTCAGCCAAATTCTTTTTTTTTTTTTTATTGGTAGATTGGGGTACTGGTCATGGTTTTTGCCTGTTTAATTTTAATTGGGATGATGCTCTACAAGTGGGGATGTGACTTTGTTAATAGTGATATTAGTAGGTTTGTTTTGTTCTTTTCTTTAAATATTCTACTGCTAGATTTTCTACCTTTCTAGGTTTAGACTATTTCATAGAGTATAGTTGTAAAAAAAAATTGATGCATCATTTTTGGGAGAGGTCTTTGTACAAATGTGGGTACGTTCTAGAGATTATTTAGGTTGCCTTTGTCATCATAGAGGGCCGTTCTTTGTGCACTACTGATTTAGTTACATTTTGGTGTATTATATGTGCTATGAGTCCTTTAAAGGATGTCGGTGTTTTAAGTACTTGTAGCATAGGAGCAATGATAGCAGCAGTATGTTGTTCTCTTAGGAACAGTGCAGCTCTCATTTCAATAAACCGTAACCTATTCTCTTATTTTATTTGCTTGAGAAACATCTCAGGAGCTCATAAACCAGTATGTAAATACTGTTATCATTCAACTAAATGCTGTGATTTTACTAAATAAAGAATGTGTTTTGTAATGGAGATTAACGGGCTGTGTGACAATTTCAGTTTTGGGTACAGCACTGTGTTTGAATGGAAAGGGCAATTTCAGCTTTGGGAGGTTGTGTGATTTTTCTTGTATTTGTTTTCTAAGCTACAAAAATGTGTACTGGGGAAAATCTGGAATGTCTCAATTGATCTCAGTGGATTTAATCTGAGAGTTATCCCAGTGAAAAAGAGAGGAGGAAAAAAAGCTAGTTTTAAATTATTGTGCTATCTATGTCTCCCTTGAAATCAATTCAGGTGTTGGTGATCCATTTTCTGCTGAAACGGTTTTGAAGAACAAGTTTTCAGTAGCATGCAGTTGTAGAAGACAAGATGTTAAAAATAAAAATATATATATATTTTGGGGTATATCTAAATGTGCTGCCAAGTCTGGCTGCTCTGTAGCTTAACGTTTGCTTACAGGCCATGTGTTTCCTTGCTTGTAAATGTGAAGCAGAGGGGCTTGTGGGCAGAGGCAGCAGCAGCCGGTGTCCCACAGTTGCGGAAGACAGAGGAAGGAGAGCGCTGGTCCCCGAGATTTCCCAGGGAGCTGTCAGAAGGGAGCAGTGCACTCGACTTAGGGCCCTCCCTCTCTGTGTTGAGTCAGCTGTGCCACCTCCTCAGCTGCCTGTCCCTCCCAGAGCCTTCTTCCTTCAGCTGCAGGCACCTGTGCCATCCAAGGCTCACTGCCATTTTAATTCCTCGGGCAGGATGGGGGGGGATCACTGACAGCTTCTTAAGTGGAGATGAATTTGTCACGGTACACTTACGCCTGGACCTGAGCTCCCTAGTGAGATTCTGTAGGTTTTCTGAATTTCTCTGGCATTGATAGAAATGCAAGTTCATACAACTAGGGCTGGGGAAGCATCACATCCACACTTCATATGCAGATTTCTGCTGTCCCGTTTTTCTTTTTCTTGTTCGTTTCTTTCAACTGTCTCCTCTTTCACCTATTGCTGTTGCAGTCTTTGTAGCCTTGATAATCACTTCTGGAAGCATATTTTACAGAGCTGTTGGTGTTAAGATTAAAATGTGTATCCACGGCTGGCAGCCAGTTCATGCCTCCTTAGCTGCACGGATCCTTGCAGATGCATGGAGAGGGGCTTGGCAGAGCACAGAGGCTGAATTCTTGCACTGTCACTAGATCCGTGTTACACAATTCATGTCATGAACTCAACTTCATTTGAAAGGTTGTTAGCTTTTTTGGCCTCACTGTTTTGACAGAAGGCTTTCTACATCTTTGCTGTTCTGACGATTGGAAGGCCTCTTCTAACTAAATGCATTTATGTTCAGTTAGTTCTCTTGCTTCTTTAAATATAGGTTATAAAATCTCCTTGGACTGAAAATGAGGAGAGGCTGGTGTTGTATTTTTTGATAGCTGAACCAACATACTTCTGTTCTCTGACTCATGGTTTAGTACTTGAGCTATCTGTTGTAGATAGTCTGTGCTGATAGAAACACAAGAATAGCTTGAGCTGTATGTTAGAAGGGGTTAATCCTATACTTGCTTGAATGTAAAGGTTGTGAATTATTTTTCATACTGTTATCTGAAGACTCATCTAGGCATGTTTCATGCACAGCAACAACTGAGCTCGTCAGAGACTAAAGGTATTAGGGTGTGTACTCTTATGAAGAAATTGTGGGGCTTATTTTACGGCAGTTTAATCTTCTAGTTTAGCCTCATTGCACCATTCATTTGGAAGGATCCCCAGGTGTTTTAAACACTATCGGGAACCATTTTGCTTATTACTGAAATCCAGCCACTTCTAGTGTGGAATCTGACAGCTGCTTAATGGTGCTCAGCCATGCTAAGCAGATCAGAACAGAAAGTGAAGAATACCATACCTGATTGAAACACTCTGAGGGATTTTAGGTACAGATAATATAATTATCTACATTGGAATTGGGTCAAACAGCACTATTCCTGTAGAAAATTACTGGATATTTTCAGTGCCTGTCTATGGTCAAGAAAATGGTTTAAAATACCTGGAAATTGTACCCGCAGCAGTGAGATAGTCGAAGATCCTGCTGTTTACCATATTGTGATCACCAGTTGCAGTATTAGCAGTGTTTTCTACAGGTATTTCGATGCATATTAATTGTTTGGTCTGTGCTGGTATGGGAAATTTTACAGAACGGAGGAGAGAGCTGGGTGTTGCAGTTGTTCCTTTGTGAGGCAGATTTCTGTGCAGTTGCTTTCTTTAAAAAGTGCTGTCTGTATTCTGGGATGTGTCCGGATATTACTGAGGGTTTAAAAATGGTTAGAGAGGATCTGTTGCTGCTAGGCCAGTAATGCGTCAGGTGCATGCGTGTCACAGGCCTTCCTTTTGGAAAATCGGTGGCTATCTTCCAGTTGTCTTCAATTTCACTTTCCATACAGTCTTGCAAAATAGAATATAAACAGAAGATCTGAGGATGCGAAGGAACAAATGTTGAAATTCATGATCAAGTGATTGTATATAAATGCTCCAGTAATCATGACTGACTGCAGAGGCTTTCATTTGTAATTTAATCTAATAATTTCCGTGCATTTCTAAAGGAACACACTATGAAGCTAGCAACTCGTGAAAAATTGCTGTGCTGTTACAAACAGCATTTGAGCTGGCATTATAACAGCGTGATAGATAGATAGTGAGATGGAGAACAAAGTTAGCAGTTGAAACCGAGCTGAGAGAAATTGCTAGCAGAATGTGAGAAAGCAGAGCTGGATTATGATAACCTCCCTGGTAGAATCAAATTAAACCTTTTTAAAGGTTTTATTGATTTTAGTTTGTAGTTGTACTCTGTATTTACCTCACATGGGTACAGGAGATTAATGAGGCAGGTGTAGTGATCAAGGAGTGAAAAACTGTGGTGCTGCTGTTCTTTTTTAAATGTTTCATTTTGTACAGACTGTGGGATATTTACAGCATTAATTGACAATATGTCTGTCAGCTTCAGTCCTGCAACTGTTTAAATGGATTGAAAGTGCTTAATATACAACAGCAGTGGAAATGAAAACTCCCAAACTCCTCAAAGGGGGTTGAAGAAAGAGGTGCCCCCAGCCCCCCAATTCATTTCTAACTCACTTGAGCATGCTTAAACAATGTATGCTTGTCCCAATGTATGCTTGTCCAAAGAGACAATTTGCATGAAGAATGGTGAATGTTTGGCTGAGAAGGCTGTGGCTGGCTTTGAGAATACGGCTGAAGGAATGCAAAATGAAAGATCAGAAAAGAGGTAGACCATTTGGCATAACAGCTATCAAGTATACCTCCAATGCACTGCCAAATCCTCACATCTGAGAGAGGAATTTTTTTCCATAGTTATATAGAAGTGTATGCCGTGTATTTCTGAGCTACATGCATTTGCAGAACTGTAAACACCATGGGGAAAACTTAAATTATGTATTAGTAGAGCTTGACTTGACTGTTCTGGTACTGAAGCAAGGTCTGTTAGATACAGTCAAGGATAAAACCAAGGCCAAGGATTGTGAAATACAGATTATAGGTTTTATTTTCTTCCTGTCATGGAACTGTGAAAATACTTAAAGTAGGATTTCACCTCATAGTTTCTCTTCAGAGGTAGAGGTGGGAAAAATGTGTCTCTGTGAACTGATGGATGACTTTGCCAAAGGTCTCTATCAAATGCAAATTAGTTAGGGGTCTGTACTGTGTTGCATCTGTAACTAAGGGCGGAAAAGTAAGATTTGAACTATTACGTTTAAAGAAGTACTGAAATTTTATAAGACAAGCTACAATACAGCTTTTCTTAATACTGCACTTGAAGTCAAAAACTGTCAGTATAAAGCATCTTCTAAATCCTGTGTATATTAAAAAATAAAATAAAACCAATCTCAAAGAAACTGGGGCATAACAGAAATCCTTCCTCTCTTTGCATCATCCTTCATTTGTGTAATCTCAAGAGTAGTTTTATAGTCGTTTGTGTTGTGATTATAGAAGTTAGGAAGGGTCTTTTTCTGCCTGTGTTATTATCAGGTGGGCTTTTAAAAGTTCCATTGGAATGTGCTCTGAACTGTTAGCATCTGATGTTGAATCATAGTGTTTTTGAGACAATACACGTAGAAGTCTGTTAGCAAAAGCACAAGTGCAACTCTTTCCAGGGCTGATACTTGGAAGAATAGTAAATGAAAAATGTAGTGGTATTGTAATTTCAGTTGGTCTGTAGACTTCAAGAGTCTTTTAAAAACAAACCAGTAAGTCATTTCTAAAGATGTTCTCATTTAACACTCTTGATGTTTGCAGTGATGTATTATATTCTGCTAAAATCACATGTACTTTTAAAAACTGAAGTAACCTTATTTCCACGAACAACAATCTGCAAGAGATCAAATTAAGGTATGTTGTGTTAGCAGCTTGAAAACTACTCTTGGCTATTAAGAGTTCTGATCTGCTGGCAGAAGACTCGATCCTGTGACAGTCCCTATGTGTGTTTAATACCGAGCATCATGAATGATTCTGTTGATGTCAGTGATACTATTTAAATGTACAAAGCTGCATGTGTGTTAAGGATCAAGGGAGGACTGCTAGCAACGAAGAACTGCACTGTAAGGTTGCTGAAGAAAACTAGACTTTTAATACCAATGGACATGGCTTTGGAAAAGAGATGAATGAACTGTCGTTTTCAGGGTAGGTAGTACTGGGTGAGTAACTGTAGTTACTTTGGCAGATATATTATTCTGCTATAATTTTAGTTCCAGGATCATATTGCAGCTCCATCACTTGGGAATAATGTATATCCTCATTTAAGGACAGTTGTTAGGAGATGAGCAAGAATTTTCCTGTGTGCAGAACTAGAGTTGCACTTGTCTGTCATCGTATATGGAATGTGTTTGCTAAGAGTAGTAAAAGTTTGTAACTGGTGAAATCTTAGCTCTATTCCCACTAGAACAATCAAAAACGCTTTGCTGTGTCCTGCTAGAGAGTAGGAAGGAGGGAAAGGGGAACAAACCGTAAGGATTTAACTGTAGAAAATGTAGAAGCTGACAGTTGAGGTGACCTGGCTTACTGGTGTCCATATCAACTACTTTGGCTAGTTGTCAAAATCTGTTTATGCTAGCTTGGCTTCGTCCAACAGTGTGACTGTAACAGAGTTCTCTGCCTTTACCCCACCCCAGGCAAATTACGCTCTAGGACTTCACCTCTTTTTAGGGCTTCCTGGCTCTAGTTAGTGAGGAAATTGCAATTGATAATTGTGTTGACCTTAACACCCCACTGAAATTACAGCATCCTAGATATGCTCTGGTATGACTATTAGTGCTGTAGCCAAGGATATGCAAAAGATCAAGGGATGGTAATACTTATTTATTTTTAAAAGGGAAACAAAAATCTTTTGAAATTCCAGTTAGTCATTAATTTTCCACAGCAGCGACTGTATCTCTTAGAGGATAAAGCAGTTCAGTCTCTAAAATATTCAGTTTCGGTTCTCCGAAGAACACCCTCTCGTACCACATTCACCTCAGAAGGGATAGGGACAAAATATTCTGGACAAAGCCAGGATCAGCTAGGTTTCCAAATAGCCAAAAACTTCCTTTTAGCAGGCTGTGTTTTGTCCCAGAGATGTGCGTCTCTGTTCTAGCTGTGTGCTGAAATGGTTGACTGGAGTTCAAGTCCCCCTTCCTGTTGTTTTCAGCCCAATTTAGAGGCTGTAGAAATGGCTTGTCACAGATCTCTGGAATTAGCAATTCCCTTCTGAATTTCTTCCGCGTATCCTTTCTCTCTTTCTCTTTCTCTTTTTTTTTTTTTTTTTTCCCACAGCGGAGGTTCAAAGCAGAATGTCTTCAGGGATTTGAGAGCAAATGATCACAAGTGTCTAGGTGGAGACTTGTGCCAATATACTCAAAATATTTTGTTGCATTGCTTTTGTCTGCACACAGCAGAATGCATGCGGGAAGCAGACTTAACTCTGGAAGAACAGCAATAGAAAAATGCAAAAACAAACCCAGAAAGGAAGTAAGTGAAGCCAAAGGGGAGCTTGTAGTTTAGGGTAATGAACAGTAAAAGAAAGACGTGGTACTTAAAGAAGAAGTGTAATGAAAGGGCTCAAAGGAAAGATGACTGATTTAGAGAACAGCCTGAAAAATAACCCTAACATTTGGAAAAGGACTGGAGTAGGGGGAGAAGCTACAGTGCCTATTGAAGGGCAGAGGATTTTGTTGCATTATTGCCTCAGGACAATTCATAAATGAATATTCTGTGATCTTGTCTTTACTGTGGAATGTCATAAAACATTTTTTAGTGGACGATGGAGTCTGAAACAGTTGACTCAGATTTGCTTCAGCACCCTATTGTTCCCAATGAGCTCTGACTAAATGCTTTTGCCATAGATGTGCTAATGTGTTACACGAATTACTTGTCTTATGTCGGTGCTGTAAAATTAGAAGCCCTTCCCCACAGTGTGTTGAGCAGATTAAAATCCAAGCCTGTTTATATGGTCCAGGAAAGTGCAAATTATCTTAAAAATATTGTTATCTAACCAGGGGGATGCTGTGAGACGGTGGTATGAAGCAAATGCATTTTGTAACCTAGATGGTGAGATAAGTTTCCAGCTTCCCTTGATAAGGTTTGTATTGTTTTGATTTGCGCCGTATGTCAAAGGGAAGAGTTTGAGATTGGTAGATTCTACTAAGATACCTCTTGTGTTTGAAAATTAACTTCCCAGGCAGCTGTGCAGTTCCCTTTCCAAAATCTTTGCAGTGACTAAAGGGCTACATCTACCTTCTTGTAGGCAGTTCAGGGACAGATTTCTGGCGGTTGTGAAGACTGCTTAGCATCATATAAGAGGCTACTACTAGCTATTTTTTATAAGGAAGAAATCGTTTGAAGTAGTAGTTGTCTGATGGCTTTGCAGAGGTGTGTATGAAATTCAGGATTCATGTTACTCTCTTGAACTCCTGTCTTGTATAGCAGTCCCTCCTATCCCTCCCTCCCTTGTAGGTAGAATGTAGTGTAGTTGCGGTGGTATTTCACCTCTACTGACTTACTCTAATCTTAGTATCATCATGTTCCAAGACACTCTGTGATAACTGCTCTTCTACCCAGACGGTATTTGTCACGTAAAAAGTCTAAAGCTAGAATGAAATTACTGCAGACATGACGTGCTTAAGGTAAAAAGAGTATTTTACTGTGTTTGAGCAGCAGCTTAATTAGGAGATCCCATGCTATTGTTGGACTTGATGATCTCAGAGGTCTTTTCTAACCTAAATGATTCTATGATTCTACTGTAATATATATTTGGGAAGGGACAGAGTAATGATGTGACATCAGAGTGAGCATGGTACTTTTTGGACTCAGTTTCTATTTCTGTGATTTTCTTACTTATTTCTCTTATTTCCCTACACGGAAATAATAACCAAGATTGTATATTGCTATGTCAGTATAATGTGACTCCTTAGGGCCTCTCCAGATCATGATCAGGGTTGAGAAGTTGTGGAAATAGCTAATGGCTCCACTGCGTGGAGGTTTTGACTGAGACATATTGAGCTTCAAATCGCAAGGACAGAAGAAAGGCAGGACGTACGTGAGAGATGGCCCCTCAGTTCCCCTGGCCGGGGAGTGGGTTAGCGGCACCCGGCTGATCAAGTGCCAGGGAATGCACATCCACACTTAACTTGTTAGATCCTGCTTCCTATAGGAAACATAGGAAGGGGTAAGTACAAGTCTGGCATTACTCTATTTGTTGGTGTCAGAGGAGGAAGAGGAAGTAAGAACTGTGCCTAAACCGTTTTCCTTCTTACTCTACATCTTCTAGTCTAGGTATCCTTTGGTAAGACTAGCTCCATGCAGCCGTGTGTCCCTGGGCTATCCGCGTGCTTTGGTGGTCCAGGAGATGCAAAACGTGTGCTCTGTCACTGATACTGTAGTGAAAGCTACTGGTGTGTGTGTGCAGTTATGCCAGCAGAAGGGAGATTTTTTCAGTTTGTGTTCAGGGGAAGAGTTTAACTATGTCAGCATAAAAATGTTTTGTTTCATAAAAACTGTCGAGATAGCCATGCTGGAGACAGTGAGGGCTGGGGAGGAACGGGACTCCTCTGTTGCAGCTGTATCAGCAGAAGCTGTGCTGTGTGGATGGTGCTTAACAACCTTCAGGGGAACCTGGAGAATCTCCTGCTTAGCTCTTAACTGGCAGTTAAACTACTACTGGGCAGTGAAATTACACGGTTTATCTTGTATGAAAGACTTCAGATCCCCTTGTAAATTATATGCTGAAGTTTTCGGGTGATCTAAGAAAATAGGTTTTGATACATTATGTAACTAATGATATTAAAACTTCATAAGAAACAGATAAATAGCTTTCTATAGTGGGCGAGGGGGAGAAAGGTCCTTCTTTTGGTATAAATTCTTACCTGCTTTTATGAACGTATTTGCAGCGTATTTGACAAGACCAGCACAGGGAAACGTGGGGTTGAGTTGATCTCATGCAGAGTCTGATTTTTGCAACCACATTTAAGTATAAATGCAAGCAGTTGAGTTTTTTTTTGTGTAATGCTGACATTTCTATGTGATATTTCTCCCAGAAAAGTAAATATTTCTCTGTTACTGCTTTCCAGTATAATGTTTTCTGTGTAAACACACAGCTTTTGGTTTGCATTTCTTTTCAATTTTTCCAGTCTGTTTTGTTTTAAGCATAGAGATTTGAAACTGCTGGACATTACTAAGAACAAAGT
The DNA here is from genome assembly GCF_040182565.1 of Anser cygnoides. Lineage (NCBI taxonomy): Eukaryota > Metazoa > Chordata > Aves > Anseriformes > Anatidae > Anser > Anser cygnoides. The sequence goes on from NC_089883.1 coordinate 15,546,011, forward strand.
GTTAGACATGAAACAAGAACAAAAAGGGGAGTAATTAAGGCTTTCTTAAAATTAAGGCATTTGATATTTTTATTACCTTTAAATATGGCAGTTCAAATTTAAGGCATACTTTAGATTAAAACATGACAAAGCTTTTGTGTGTGGCTTCCACCAGCCTTTATAAGGACTAAGCAGTCTACTTGCCTGCTTTTAGACAAATTAGAAGTAATTTGTCTTCTAATGTGCGGATAATAGTACTATGGCAGTCATTCAGTTTTGCAGACTCAGGTGGACTTCTAGCATTGTGGAACAGTTTATAATACATTGTAAAAACATGTTACTCGAGGGACTGCCGGAATAGATAGCCTCTTGATGTTTTCCATAAGAAAGAGCAAGTTGAAAGAAAAATAAAGAAATTCCTTTTCAGCGTCACAGTGGTTATAAATTTGTTTTCTGTTGCTGGTGAAATTTGCTTGTGCATGTTGCAAATGAGGTGTCCGTTCCTTAGGACTTGTTTAATGCTTTGTGGTGGAACTGTGGAAGATGGAGTGCAGATGTCGTGATGCATGTCACTGAATGTTGCACTTACTTGCCTGGATGCAGGTGTCCACAGTCACTGTGTCAGGGGAGGGTAGAGTTCAGAAAAATTCATAGTGTAGGTTTGTGCACTGGAGGAGGTGATTCAGTTCTGTGTGTTGGGTAAGAGTTCTTATAGGGGCAATTGAGTTATCAAGGGAAAAAAGTCTTTCAGAAGCACTTACAAACAAGCATAAATTGTTTGAATTCTTAGTAGCAGTATTTCATGTGATTTATGTGATCAAATCTGTGCCTAAAAAGAAATGGGAAGGGATGATACGGCCTCAAAACTTTTTCTAGAGGTATGTTTTCCTTTGGACACAGGGACCCCCCCATCCCCCCAAGTTCACCCACAGCATGTGTGAGGTGACTGCAGTCACTGCATGGCCACATCTGACGTGTTACAGCTGGGAGCAGATACCAGTCAGTGTCTCATGGCTCAGCACTGTTAGGGGATGAGAGGGTGTTGGGAGGGCTCTGGTTTGATGGTGGCCACATCAGTCGTTACTGCAGATTCTGAGCTTAAAATGGAAGTGTTTGCTCAATACATGCTATCAGCCATCAGAGACTGTTCAATCCCAGTGGATTTTCAGATTCAGGATGCGAAGAGCATTGAAACACTGTTTGTTACGTAACTTCAGATCCCTAATATGTGGTTGTTTTATGGATAAGGATTAAGGGCAGGTTTTGTCCAAAGAGACTTTCAGGAGCTGGATATATCCAAAATATCATTAATGAACTTTTCTACTTTTTATTACCATGTCTTGCTGATGCAGATGTTACTGTTAAAATTAGTAAGGAAGGCTGGTATTTAATCTGAAGTTAATACAAAGTCAAATTAAGTGAAGCAAAGGAGCCCAAGGTCACTGTTGTAGGCCTTAAAGAAAAAAGCTGATGCCTGCTTTTTGGTTTGTGTCTTCAGGGACCATTGCAGAAGACCTGTATTTGACAGACTTCAGACTAAAGGAGTTTTATCGGAGTGCTTTATAGTGAAAGTAGTAGCTAGTAAAATGGAGCTAGAAATGATGGGCCTCTCCATGGGTCTTCTGTCGCATTGGGAAAATACAGCAGATACATTATCAATAAATTCAGAGTAGCATATTCTGGATGCAACATCATCTGTACATGTTCAGTGAGAAGGGAGCAAATATCGCTTTACAGAAGAAGTACACATTCGCTTGCAGCAGTTGACAGGTGGATTTGCTGTCAGAGAACTAATGGTGAGATTCTTATGGGAGAAACAAGCTGGAAGTCTTTCCTCAGAGTACGAGAGAACTGATAGAAATATAAAACTAAAAGAAAACCCTACAGGTTTCTGTTGCCTCCTTCCTCGTTTTGAACTTAAGTTAGATGAACAAATTTGGAATAGCGTTGATGTCGGCTGTCTGACTGGGGAGGACAGGAGGTTGGTGTACACTTGGGAATTTGGAGAAGAGATGGAATCCCAAGCGTCGACAGGTTATGGACTTCTCTCATACCAAAACCCAAAGCAGTAATTAATATAAAAGAGTATTGCAATGTGCATAATGCACCACATACTTCAAACAGAAATCAAATACAACAATAAAAAAAGGAACTTTTCCTTCAGAACTGCCCCCCCCAATAACAGATCCCAAATTTAATCTTAATCTGAAGAGCTCACATAGAGGTGTCACTCAGACCCTGTTAATAACTCTCCATTACTTCCCATCGCTGTTCTGTCAGTTGGTTTTCAGCCACTGATTCTTCATGATTGTGTCAGCTATACTGAAGACCCCTTTTTATTCAGCTCTAAGAGAATGTTTCAGGTTTCTGTTAACTGTCTAGTTTCTGCATCTTTCCTGGGTTTACTAATGCTCTGAACTAAAATTCCCATTTTAGGAGTAGAAACAGTTCCTGAAATGGCATTTCCTTACCTTCTCAATATATACATGTTGTCCTTTAGAAGTGGCATATACTGGTTCCCAAGAGACTAGGGAAGCTTGCGCTGTTATTTCTGTTTGAATCTTGCTAATGCAAGTGTTGCCAGGTATTGTCTATTAAATCTGCAGTGAAACGATGTTAATTTCTTCTGTTCTGGAGGGTGGAAGGAAGCAGCAGGTTTCACTCTTAGTATTTATGAGACCCAAATGGGCATGGAAGTAACTTTCTTAACACTAGAGTTTTCTAAAAATATTCTTATGTATGTTCATATTAGTAGCTTGCTCAAGCTTCTGTTTCTGAGCTAAGCAGGTTTTGAAAGAGCTTTCTTTCCAACATGAAGACAGTAGGAGCTGCTGGATATTAAAATTTAAGTGAAATATTTCTATCTCTAGAGGAAAGTTGCATCTTCAGGAAAAAATGAACATCATCGAGTTAGACTTGATGATCCTTCTAGATCCATTCCATCTCGGGATTTTCAATGATTCGATGATCTTGATTGATAGTGACACCTGCTGTATTTGCTTTCAGTGTATATTTGGGAAAAGCCATCTCCCCTTTATGGGTGTGTGTGATTTTTGAAATCTGTGATCCATTTGAATGTAAGCTTTTAATCATTGGGATCAGTAAGATATTTCTAAATTTAAGATGAAATGTCAGTTAGGAAGGTGGAGATGCCAAGCTAGAATTACAGTGTTATTAGCTAGCCAGTAATATGTCCTGAATATGAAGGTTTCATTGAAAGCATTTAATAAGTTTTATCAAGCAATTCTAAAACAGCGAAGGAAGGTTTTAGAGAACAGCAAATGCAAGGGATGTGGTGTCCCATTAGCAGAGATCATCTCCCAGGTTGTTTTTTTTAATTGACAAAATTATAACAAATGATGGACTGCTGAGATCAACATGTTGTAATGACCAATTAATGGAAACAAGATGATGATTTTGTTTCAGAAAATTGATGTGGTGAGCAACTGGAACAGATGCAGGTATGCTTATAAATTGCTAAATTGATGCATTGAAGTACTGCTTCTGAAAGATGAACAGCTGGGAAAGAGTTTGAGGAAGTGTCGTTTTTTGAGGTAGATAAATACTGATAACCACAGTAACAAAAATAATGTTTGAGTATTACATGGCTTATATGCTTTGTGTGTTGAAATTAAAATGGAATTGAGGTCTCCTTCCACTGAGGACTAATAAACTGTTTCATTTCTCTTCTGTTGGAGTAATTTAGTTCTACTATTTTTGCTTTCTCTCATCTGTGCTGCTTGTGTTTCAGCCTTCTCAGTATCTCACCTGTAGGTATTTCTCATTTATTCCTTATATATCTTATTCCTCATTTATAGCAAAGACTCTTTTTCAGGGTGAGTAAACTTTGTGACAGCTTAATGAAATTTATCTTTTGCTTGTTGCTGTCCTAACAACCTTCCTTCTGGCTAGATAAATTTAAGCTCCAGTCTTTCAGAAGACATTTTTGTGTACAGGTTTGACAAGTAATGTTAGCTGTTTCCTGAAAACAAGCTAAGATTATGGACTTAGCAGTATTTACTACCAATTCTGAATATGAAAGAGACAGTATCTAGTACTCACTGGGGAAAGAGCCCCTGTTACAACTAGTGCTTGGATAAAGTAAGCTGCTAGCCCAGCCACACTTCAAGAGGTATGATGACCAGAGTTTATTATGTTTGCCATGAGGCTGATTGCTAATGCTTTTGCTTTGTTTTTCTACTCTTTGTAAGACTCAACCTGAGGGAAAGAAATGGTTTTAATAAGCCTCTGAAACCTAATTGCTTAGATTAGCTGAGAGCAGACTGTAGAGCACTGCTGGTGTAGTCTACATTGTATGTCCTAGGCTTGGTAGAAATGGCAATAAACATATGCAGAGGCTTAAATGGCTCTCTGAATGTTTCCTGCATAATCCTTCACTTTTAAATGAATCTATTTACACTTTGTAAAAAGCAAAAGTTGTGCCAGATTTCTGTTTGCTTTTGATGTAATGCTGGATATGCAATCAGTGTTGCGGCATGAGAGTCACGGAATACAAGTAATAGTCTTATCCAAACAACCAAAACCAAACTCATGGGCTCCTAAAGGGCAAAAAGAACAGAACTGAAATTTAAAATGGAAAGTAGTTGCTCAGATAATATATAAACCATCAAAACTATAACATTGTAATGCACATAAAAGTAATTTTTTTGAGGGGGGGAATTTTGACCATTACACGTTAATTTGCTTTAAATGATATAGTAATAGCTATAGCATAAAAATTAATGAATGTAGACTCTGTTTCTTCCCCAGACAGCCTAATGTACAGAATCGTGAAGAACTTGTATCTTTCACAGCAGATAAGGCTGCCAGTTTCTAACCTAAGGTATAAAAAGTCACTCTCGCTGAGAGTGATTAGTGCTCTTTAATGTAGATCTGACAAGTAAGAGTAGGTATATTCTGCTGCCTGCATGAGAAGATTTCCCCTTGATCCTTTTGGGGAGGTTGTGTTTGTGTCAATGAAATTAAATAGTTCTGGCAGAAATGCAGAAAAATCCTAGTGATACCGTGAGTAGGTATTGTCCCTGGAAGCATAATTCTTGAAGAGCAAGTGAAAGTTGCTGCTTGGGCTGGGGAAAGGAGTATGAAAATATTGTTTGTGTGATGTCTGATTAATTAAGAAAATGCATAACATGGGTTGGAAAAGAGCAGAAGATGGGAGAAGCCCTGTCCTGAGGGGCTTCCAAGGTCTGGAAACCAGATGAGTGAGTTTCTGTACTCTACGGGTTTTGAGATTTGCTTCAAGTATTTGATGTTGATAGTAGTTACTTTAAGCTGTGGTGAAATTGGATGGGTGCTGACTTGGAAATGCCTTATTGTGTCGCAAATCCAATAACAAAAGCAATTTGGTGGAAGATGTTTACCTAGTTTGCTTAAAGTCTAACTTCACAGCTTTTCTGATGTGCAGTTACTTCGCAGTGGCTATGAAGCTTCAGCCATTTTCCTTGCAAACCAGCAAGTTAGGTCTGTTATCTATCCTCATCAGGTTTCTCTTTCGTAGTTGTCTGAAAAGCATTAGAAGGGAAGGGGCAGGTCTCCAAGGTTGATAAGAAGCCTTATTGTGTTTCAATTTCCACAGTGATAGCTACCATAGGGTGTTCTAATGCTGCTCGTCTTCAGGTATGCAGCATTGATACCTCCTACTCATCCAAAATATAGAATGTGAGGTAGTCGGCTCACACAGGATTGATCAAAAAATAGAGAGGTGTTTGCACAGTAAGTTAATTCTTCAAAATGTCCCTTATTTCCTAACATAAAGAAGTGGGTGTTTTTAGGGGAAAATACAGAAAGATAAAACTTCTGAAGGCTGATGTCCAAATAAAGTCAGGGAATCACCCTCAGTGTACCTCTTTCTCTCCTTTAAACTACAACAGTTCCATAAGGGAAGCCCAGTGTTTCAGGGTGTACAGCAAATTCAGATATCTACACCGTGGGTGTTTAAAGGTACAAGTGGGAAAGGAATGCATCTCATAAGCATGGTATACAGGTAAGAATTAGAAGTGGTAAGTTTATTTGGGGTGTACCTTCCCCGACTGACAGATTTTAGGGCAAAGGTAAACTGAGAGCAATTGACTTTTATCGACTTGTGACTTCTAGACAAGATTTTAAAAAGTTAATTGTTGTGAGTTTGAGCATTGCATTTCTGTGTATTTAAATGGCAGAATTTTCCAACTGCTGAGTGTGGCTGTCAGCCCAGTGAAGCTGAACATGATTTTACTGTTAGTGATGCAGTCCTGTGTACATGCTAATGCAGGAAGAGTCCTTCCTTTCTTAAGACTGTTGCATTCCTTGTGGCCTTAATGCAGCAACTGGGAAAGTCACTCGTAATTCATTGTGAGAAAAAGAAGTCAGAACTGTGTGTTGGAGAATAGGTGGCCCGTTGCAGCTAGACTGGTTCAGATCTAATGCAATTATTGTTATAAACTGACACTTCTTCCAATTCCTTTTATTTTAGCACTACATAATGTTCTTCATCTTCATGTAATTTGTCTGCCACTGATTGGGAAATACTTCAGATTGAATGAAGTGGAAAGATGCTTCTTGTTCTATGTATGCTATATTTGATTTTTTTATGGGTGACTCCTGGACCTAAATGTCATGTGCATTTATGAAGCTGCTGTATGAATCTACGCATTGCACAGTAGAGGGTAGAATTTGGCCTTTTATAGCACTATATTATAGTAAAACAAATAGGAATTCTCATGAAATTGTCGTAATACATACTGTGTTCTAAAAGCTGAAAATCTTGATTTGATTTCAGTAATTTCAAGTTTCACCTTTTATTTACACAGGCCAGTGTCAGTGCTGTCATCATTGCCCCCTCACCTCCCAGCAACGTCCCTTTAAGTGCTGCTCTCTGACTCCCAAAGAATCAGTGGCTTTACTCCAGAAACATTAGTGGATCAGTGGACTTTGAAGATTAGTAGGTCACGACCAGGTACAAAATGGATGTTGTAAAACCCAGGCTCTTGTATTTGCTTGAATCTTTCCTCAAAAATGAGAAGGGTTAGCTTTGAACAACAGACCTCTTTGAATGGATTAATTCCTTGTGTATTTCAAAGAGCTGAGAATATGCTGAAGAAACTACAAATGTGGAATTAATTTTCAGTGACTTGAGAATTCAGCTAGCTGACAAATCGTTCTCTTAGATAAGCCAGGATGGTGAGGATGGAAGTAAGGCAGTGAAAACCTGAAGAGGAGAGCTGTAAATGTAGTTAAGGTTTTGCTTTTCTGCTTTCCTACCTTGTCCTGCAAATGGAGATGCACAGGAGTGGCTGCCTTACAGTCACATTTTTCTCATTTCAAGGCTTTGTTTTCTGTGCAAGACTGGATGGTTAACTACTCTTAGAGTGTCAAATCACGATAAGTATGGCAAATTTGTGTCTCTTGCTGAGCTGAACTAATCTGTAACTGTCCAGTATTCAGCTACAGCCCCTGAAATGGTCCTTCTAGGCTTTGTAGAGAAGCTTAACTAGATCCAAGTAGCTTTTGAAGGTCTCTCCAGTGATTGTATTCCATACATACGTTATTTCACCTGCTAATACATAGAAATGATGGGATTTAAAAGGGTTGAAGGTTTGATGTGGCAGATAAGCATGAACACAGAGAGAATTCCAAGTGGATTTTGTTTCGTTTCAATAAACTGACCATAGAATGTTTTCATTCCTTTACCTTTTTTTCCCCCTTACCCCCAAGGTTGTCTTCTTCATATTCCCTTTCTTTCTTGCTCTTTCACAGGGATTTCAACTTTAGGTATGTTTCCCCTCCCACCACTATTTTCTAATCCATGGTTTTGGTCATGTCTGACAGAAGGACAGATGTTTCACAGATAATGACGTATCTGCAAATTCTCTGAGAACAGGCCTACAGAAGAGACTTAATTACATGCAATTAAAAGAAAGCACCTATTAGACACTAGAGAATCCATATAGAGGAATGGATTTAAAAGTGATTCCTCTGCAGAAAAAAAATGCAAGTGGAGTTTGTAATTGATAATGATGTGCATCAAATCCCTGTAAAATCTTTTAATGGTGCCAGGCTCCTTGCTATGTGTCAGGCTGCATTTGTGATGGAGCCTCAGTAACATTAGTTGGCAAATCTGGTTCTTCATCCATTGGCTTTCTAATCTAAAATGCATCACATTCTTTTCCTACTGCAGCTAGAAATGCTACTGATCTACAACAACCATGTGAGTCTTGTATATCTATTTGAATTAGTAAATTACCTGACCAGGCCAGACCCACGTTACTGTTGGGAACTGAAAGAAAATCTCCCCTAGGGCAATATTATCTGCTTTCTTCTCTTCTAGGATATTGCTTCTTTTTATTTTTATGCTGCGGTATAACATGGGAACCTGTATTTGGATCAGCAGATCCATGGAAGTTGGTATTTTGGGGGCTTGCTGTATGGATTTAATCTGTTGTGAAATTTTTTTTTGTTGTTTTACTACAGTTGTTACTAAAGTCATTTTGTGGGCTTTCCCTCATGCCTATTGTAAGGGAAAAGAATTTCCTCTGTAGCTGCAAGGTGTGCCTTGAATTTTTAGGGCCATTGACAGTTTAATTCGGGAACGATCTAATTAGGGATCCAGAGAACTGGATTCAATGTATCCTAAAGTATTGACTGTCCTGAGAGATGCTCTGGCAGATGGTTGGTTCAAAGTGAGTTTACCTTGGGCTCAGTTTCTTTAGACTGACAGCTTTTTTTACTCAATTAAATGAGACAACTGTCAAAAGAACAGACTCTTGAGTTGATGCAAATAACTATGCGGCACAGATAAAGCTTAAATGTGTTCCTTGAGTCAGCTGAAACTGTCAGGTGCTTTGAGTAACTAGTTCAGCCAGCCAAAAAGGCACACTGGCAAGTAAAAGAAAAGGTTGAAGGGGTGCCTAAAAATAAAACAACTCCCAGGTTTTTGCTATCTTTTTTCATTGACTTCAGTTTTTGTCACATGCCAATATAGGATGCTGGAAACTGTTCTTTGCTCTCACTCTTGTCTTCATTTAAGTAAGGAATTCCCGTTATGTTCTAATTATCCTCTGAAGTTGGTTTGTTGTTAGTGTGCCCAAAGTCTTTAGGCTACAAAAGCATGAAAATAATGAGTTATTATGATGGAGTTGTCAGTCCCCAGACTAGCTGTCCTTTGCTCTGAGATTTTTAGCTGTCTGCAAATAAATTAATTTTTTTTTATCCTTGGCAATTTAAAAATCCATCTGTGAAGCTTATAGCTAAAATTCAGTGCGTGTTCTTTATCCTCTTGACCCCTCCAATAAGAAGTAAAGTAGCTCTTCCTGGGGGTGACCTCACCGAGCAGGTAAAACCCATTGTTTCTCTTACCCGTCTGTTCAGTCACTGCAACTTCCATTTCCTCATGAATTAGGAGGTCTAGTGGACTTAGTGGAGTAATGAGGCCCTGATAACGTTATGCTGCCACTTGGATGGTGTCTTCTCTGCACCAGGATTTGCCCAAGGTGAGTTAGGAAACTGGTGAAAGAGTAGACAAAGTATTCTCATGCGCGAAGCAGAAGCCCCTCGTCTGCTGCTAACCTGGAAAGGATTTGTTGACATTTTAAGAACCTGGACATAACTGTGAAATAAGAACAGATAACACTGAAGGGGGAAAAACAAACAAACCAAACAAAAAACAAAGCTGGGGCTTACTGTGGAGAAAGTTGTGATATTTGGGTAGCTGCTGCTGTGTTTTGAAATGCAGAGAGCTCAAAAGGAAGCCAGTTAAAAACTTTACTGCATTTTAACTGAGAAAAGGGCACAAGTAAAAAATAAACAATGTGCTTCCTCTTTCCCTTTGAAATTTCCCTGTTCACGAAGAGGAGTGGGGCAAGGCAGGAGCAGCATCCATCTGATGAAAAAAGCACATTAACTGCTATGTGACATCATGCAGCTTCTGTGAAGCTTTTTGTTACGCCCTCAAATATGGCCTCATGGGAGACTCCTATTTTCCATTGTCTAAGATTATTAGAAATGTTAACAAACTTGTGTTATTTAAACTTTGATGAAGTGGGCAGAAAGTCCCTTGTGAGAGAGCTGTGTTTGATTCTCAGAGTATCTAACGCAAAGACGGGGGCATCCATTAACATGTTGTTACAGTCCTGTCCCAAGAAGTGTTTTATAAATATGTTAGTAGACTCTGGCAGCTTCCATCAGTTGGCTCATTGAAGTGCTTTAATTTAATTCTTCAAATGTATCAGACACATGAAATTTTCACGTCCTAACTATGAAATTTCTATGTTACTACTTGTGTGAACCCAGGAATCAGAAATTCAGCCTTCTGCTCTGGGCACATCCTGACAGCTTTGTTGCCAGCTTCCTGAGCGACTGCTTCCATCGACCCTCCAGTGATGACACAGTACTCCTCTTCTGTCTTCACTGGGTAAATCACGGAGAAGTGTGCAATACCAAGCTCATACCAAATCATATCAAAAAAGCTCATATCAAATAAATTGAAGAGCCCAACAGTAAGGAGGCATGTATTTAAGATTTCCACCTCCCTCGTTAGGATGGAAGTTTTCAGTGCTATTATTTGTCTGGCATTTCAGCTTGATTCAGAAATGTACGTTGTGGACTCGAGTGAAAAAGCTTTGTTTCCCCGAACAAAGCCCAGTCCAATGAGTTCTGTAGGGCTTTTGCATTTTAAAAACATACGTATGTCACTCGATACATTTTCATGAACTTATTTGAAAGTCTCTTTAAACCAGGAGCATTAAGCTCTAATTTCAGTGTGAATGAAAATGCTGACTAGAATGAAAGTTAAAGAGAAGTGATGAGAACATCAAAGGCTGTGTTATGTCTATTAGGAAACAAGATACAGAACTGTCTGCAAGCCTTCAGGGAGAAGGGAATGATGAAGCCAGGAGTAATTGGGCGGAGGGCTGTGGCCTGTGGGTGTCATCAGCAGTCCTTGAGTGTGTGGGGAGTGTCTGGTGCGATACAATCGGGTAGGTGGGCAGGGCTTCCGATGGCAAGCTTACATACAGAGGCTCGCAGCTAACTACTAGGGCTTATTTTTTTTCCTCTTTGTGTTGAAAGATCACTTTTTGGTTGACTTGTTAATGGAAAACTTGTGAATTAATACTGCAGCTGGGTGATAGGTACCTAAAGCCAGTGACCTATCTGACAGCTGCTTCAAGTAGTGCTGGAAGGGGAAGATTCTGATAGCCCAAGTATGTAATTCTGGCAGATGTTTGGCAGGAGAGGTTCAGACGTATCTTCATGTGAGCATAATTTAGGGGTTGGAGGAACTGGGGAGTACTTGGTCAAACCAAATTCTGAGCTTTCCTCTGTTGTTACTGCTGAAGATTCACATCTGCTTTGTAGCTGTGTGCTTTTGAAGGGGAGCAGTGGTGAAAGTGAAAATAGATCATTGTCGCTAACTGCCAGTCTTAACCTTTGCATTTTTTTAAGCACTCTGAAGTGCTGTGTAGCCATGTCTCTGTCAGACAAGTTCTGAACCTGTAGGATGGGTTTGACCAAGGCTGCGCAATCCACTAACTGCTGAGAAGCACTTTGGCCTGCTGCTTTTATCTCTAGGGAAGAGATTTGAAGATCTAGAATGCTGTAGGGCCTAGATTGTTAGCTGCTGCTCCACAGTCTACCTGATTATTATGCTTGAGCTTTCACGTTTATTTCTGGACTTTCCTTAAAAAGAAAAAGAAGAAATTGCATTTGTTGTGCAATGCATAAGTGAGTAAATCTACTGGCGTGGAAGGGGTTGGACTTGGCTGTCCATGCACCGTATAGGTGATGTGGGCATGCGCAGTTCAATATGCTTGGATCGTGGCTGTCCAGCATAGCACTCAGAGCTCCTTGCTTGGCTGGGCTGCAGAATGGCAAGAAATAAATCCCTGGTAAGTTTTGTAAATCCTGCTTTTCAGCCCCAACAAGATTTGTGGTTGGAAGAAGGCAAACGTGTAATTTTCATAACCCAAATGGTATTTGTCTGTTGGTAAATGTATCAGCATATGCTTTTAGTTGAATTTCATGAAAAATTTGTTTTTTCTATACCATCTTTTTTCAGTTTTCATCCTATTAGCAGTTTATTGTACCTTGTTTATGAACGTGGAATGTTTTTGAGTTTTAAGAGATGTTCTAATGTGCTTGTCTTTTAAGTATATTAAAACATCTGTAGATGTAGTTTCAGTATATGCTTTTGTGAGGTCACAGTCAGATTTTAGCTCACATTGTTTAAGTATATCTACTTTAAGTGCTTTACCTTTGGAATGGATTAATCTAAAAAAAAAGTGTTGGCACATTCTGTGTAACCTGTGAATTGGAGGATAAGTTACAGTCATGAGGCAGTATGCGGAAGTCAGTGATATGATCATCTCTCCCTCTGCAATGTCCTCATTCATTTAAGTTTGAAGACAAGTTTCTGTTAGAACTAAAGTGGAAACTGTTTTCAGCAATGACAGAAGTCAATTTTTACGCTCCAGTAAGTGCAGGCCTTTCCCAGTGAAATCTGAAGGGATTTTCAAGACAGAAGACAGACCTCCAGGTTCTGGCCTGGTCAGCAAGTGGCACAGCTCTGCCTGTAGAACAGGGGATGAATGTGTGGTGCTAGAAAAATCTCTTCACCTGAACCAAGCTCTTGAATTGTGTGAAATGCAAAAAAACCTTTACGGCATTTCAAAATCATTAGAAGGGTGTATGTAAAGACCCTAAAATGAGACGATCATCAAGCTTAGGGAGGCTTTTTCAGAAATAAAATAAATTGTGAGATTTTTCTTCTATTTCTTGCTACTCCTCTTCTTGTTTATTTTCAGACATGAGTTGTTTGGGCTGTGTTACTGTTACCTGACACTGTTCCAGCACTGGTGCTAATTCACCACTTTCAGTTAAAGGTAACTCAGTGACTTGCCTGTTGATAAATGATGAAAGAAGGGAAACAGATTCACAGATTAATGTTAACTGATAGTCATAGGGAAGCACTAATTGCAAGTGCTAAAACAGTTTCATAACAGTGCTAATAATACACTTTATTCTCATTATAAGGTTCCCTGTTATGATTTCGTCACAGTACAAGCTCACACGCTTTGGCTTCTCACTGCATTAAACTGTGAAAGTGTCTGTGTTGCTGGTGCCTGCTGTCTGAATGCATGTGGGGGAGAACATAGCCAGCTTCGTAGCTGAGCAGCCGTGCCTTCCTCAGGATTTGTTGTTCTCAAGCTTGCTATTACAGTGGTTGTTACCCCCAGGTTTCTGTAACAAGCAGACTGGGGTCTTGATGTGCAAGTGACCTGTCTAATTATTTCTATGCGTGAAGGATACCAGAAAGGGCCCGATGTCTTTAAATTTCTATTATTTCACATGGTCTGGCTGGCAATAGACCTCTGTCCTAAACCTGCAGAGTTAAATTTACCCAGAATGACAACTGTATACTCAGGGTTTAGTTACATAACAGCAGTTGCTGCGTTTCACATTGCACTAATCCAAACACAGTGATAAAGCAGGCCATGAAAAAGCTGTCTGTTTTTCGTATGTTACATGGGCAATAGGATAAAGAGCTTTTTAATTTGCCTCTCTACATTGCTGAACGTATTCTGTTGACTTGGGTGTTGTGCCATCTGACAGCTTATTTAGTATTTTAACCGGTATATTGACAGGTAATGTTGTTTGTTGCACAACTTCGTAAATTCTGAAGGTAGGTGTGAAGATGGCTGTGTTTATAAGTAATGTGCATGCACCTCTGTATGCATTTAGAATGTAGTGTCAAGCCTGGAATGTTATAAGGTACGACAGTGATTAAACTGCGACTTAGCTTATATGTTCTTTTCTGAAACTGCTCGCAGCCCAGTTCTGCAGCAGCTCTTTCCAGCTGTACTCAGAAGAGAATCGTTGTGGTAATGTAAAGCAATTACCTCTGCATGCTCACAAGTCCACAGTGGTCATATCATCTATCATGTATCCTATCATTAACATAGCAGGGCTCAGCTTTTGAGCCCTGCTGAGAGCATGCGATGGTAAGGGAGTTGGAACTAGATGTTCAAGGTCCCTTCCAACCCAAACCATTCTGTGCCTGAGTGCACCGTTGAGTTCTCTTTCTGAGTGTAGGCATTCAGTTCCCTATGGGAATGTTTGCAGAGCTTTGTTAAATATTAGAGACGCTTCTCCAACTTCTCATGTATTTATTCAAAAGAGGAACTGTCCCTGGAGGTGAGGAAAGGCAATGAGGAGGAGCATGTTCAAGGCTTGGGTTCTGGCAAGAGCTTGAAGTTGGGGGACAGCTTGTGTCCCAGGTTGTGTATTTCCTTGACATTTCTTCAGCATTCTTGCTGAGTCCCTGAGCTGCTTTCTCAGCCATGTCATTTTTGGGAGAATTCTGAAGCAGTGATGGTTTGTGTTTGTGCTCTGCTAGCGTCTTGCTTGACACTCAGTAAATAAAAGTAAAGACCATCCATGCCATACAGCAAGCCTGAAGGTTGAGAGTTTATGTCTCCGATCCTTGGAGGGGGTTGTGTCTTTTCTCTGGCAAAATGCCTGTGGTGTGCAGTGCAACCTGGCAAAGATCCACGAAAACCTCTCGTGCTGGGCTGTACAGCGCACTGTGGGGCCGCCTTTGTCGGGGAGGCTGCAGTGTGCAGTAGAGACCCAAGCACAGCAGCCTGAGAGGCTCGGTGCAGAACTGCGGCAGCAGTAACAGAGGTGATAGCTCATGAAACTGCGCTGTCATTGGAAGGGATTGAGCTGGGGGCATTGAGGAGAGAAGCCTTAGCAGAATCTAGTAGGAAGAGCTTAAAACCAAATTGTGCAAAGAATGGAGGTTACCATAAACCTTGCTGGATATGCCAGTGGAGGAGATTGACAGATCAATGTTCAGGCTCCTCAAACGCAATGTTGTGTGTTTAGAAACGCTGTCGAATGTTACATATAGTCAGAAATAGCAAATGAAAATAAAAAAAAACCCTACAACCCAGGACTTAAATGCATGCCCAGAACAGTATATCTTACTGTCTGTAAATACAATTTACATGTTATTCTTAGTCATATAATTTATTTGGTTTTCTTAATTATTGTCTTCCTACTAATTTTTATGCACAGAACTGTTAGGATGATTAGTTAAATAGCTGTACACTGGCCCTGGCAAGAGTACACTGAAATAATTTGCATGGATACATTACCTTGAATCTTACACACATCTGTCTTGAAATTTAGAGCTTTTACTTCTTGGACAAGAACTCAGTAAAATATAAAAATCACTTCCTTAAGCTAAATCAATAACGATATATGTGTGCAGTGTGGGACATAAGTGTTTTAATAGGTGTCCAAGAGGAAAATGATCTGTTTTTCTGCTGCAAGCAAAGCTTACAGGAGCTAATGAGAAGCTGTGGTTAGATGATATTTCAGTATTCTGAAATGAGACTCTTTCTTCTGCTACAAGATTATTTGAAAACCCCAGCATAATGCTTCAAATTCTGTTTCATGTTCTGTATTTTGTACAGACTGAGCTCCATTTGTGAATGTTTGCTGCTATTTGCTTTTTATTTGGGAGCTAATGGGATATTTTCTCTTTTGAATGAACACGTACTGTTCATCCCAATTAGAATTGGGAGATATAAAAGTTGATTTTTTTCTTCCTATTCAGCTCTACCACGTTTCCTAATTTGTGCTCCATTTCTTGGACACTGTTGTATGAGCAGCCATTATGGCTACTACTTTTCAGGATGAGAAGACTCAAGTGTGTGTGACAGTGGAAAAATAATGACAAGGGAAAATGTGATTGTCTCTTTTGAACATACTAAAAAAACCTGTTTGGTTTTGGGAAGTAACTTAGCGTTCCCTAGCTTCACCTTGGTGTAGTAACTTCGGAGTCCTTAAAACCCAAAGGTGGATGTGCTAATGTAGTTCATTCCTTTTAAAAAATAAATCAGAGGTAGAGCAGTCATGGTTTTGGAAGCAAAATAGAAGCATTAAAATGGTAGTAACTACAGTGACTATACATTTCTGCATTCAAAACAAGGGGACTACTAGAAGAAGGGCCTAGTCTTGCTCTCTGAGCATTAAAAGCAGCTGATGTCTTCACAATAAAGACAGCGCTGTGCTCAGGCGTGTCCATCTTTAGGTCATCAGCTCTGATCTGTGACATCATCTCTTGAGCAGCAGTGGCATGTAGTTGAAGTACGTGATGGAGGTCTGCAGGGTGGCGAAGGTTAGTGCCTTTGATAGCTAGCTTGTATTTGGCTTTTTGAAACCCTTTCTTTCCCCTTAAAACTTTTTTTTTTTTTTTGCTAGTAGTAATAATCTGTGTGCCAGAAAGTCTGACTTGAGAGCAGTGTAATGAATTTGCTGTGGTTTTTTTTTTTTCCTAATATCTTGGGCAGGCAAAGCACTGAAAGGTTTTGGGGTTTTTGTTTGGCTGGTTGGTTAGGTTTTGTTTGCTTTTTGCTGCTAGTGGTGACATTTTCTCCTTTTTCTTTAAACAGGGTGACTGTTTCCCTCATGCTTATAAAAAGACACAATGTAAAGCAGTATGTCTTTCTGCTGCAACAGCATTCATGAGAGATTTTAATACGACAAGCTTTGTCACTGGTGTTCTGAAGTTTTCCTGGAATTTTATGGGTGTCTGAATGCAAATATACCCCACCCCCGTTTTTCTTTTTTTGCTATTTGAAGGTTCGTTTTCTTTAGGGTATCACTTCATTCCTGCCAATCTGATAAAGCTAACTTAATTAAAAATATTACCATTAGATCATACAGTTCTCTTTATTAGTTTAGTCCATGGGGCTCCTTTTCCACTGGGAAATTATTTACTTCAGAACTTGCAAGAATAGCCTTGGCTGGCTTTGTTTAATGCAGCTGCTTTAAAGCTTTCTATCAGATTAATGTTTTTCCAGGCCTTTTCTTGCAGGTATGCTGTTACTCAGAGATAACTCCGATTGCTCAGATCTGTGGTGTTTGCTGCAGAGCAGGGTGCTCATTGGAGGGCTTCATAGCAAAGGAGCCATAATGAGTTAGTTTGGATGACTGGTTATTTATCCCCATTTTCTTTTCCTTTTTTGCTGCTGCTTCATTGCCACCACCTTAACTTTTTCTTTCCAAGTGAAAAAATCACCTTTTGGTGTATGGACTGTTTTTATATGTCCCTGTTCTCTCTTCCAAGGATTTTTTGGCTTCACTTGGCGAGGGAAGAGGGAACTGCTAGAGAAATTCTGTGACTACCCTCTCTTCTCACCAACAGCTTTAAGCAAGAACAATGACAGCGTGTTTAGCTGGAGGTCTGGCCTGCAGGTTTTTATTTGTACTTCCTATTCATTGTATTGTAATGTGGAGGAGGGACTGGACTGGATGCTGGAAGCAATCAATGTTTTATGTCATATAATTTACAATACAGGATAGAAGAGCAGAGCAATGTGTAAATTCTGTGCTCTAAAACAAGTTGTGTTATGACTTCACCTCCATTCTTGTGTTGCACTTTCCATCTGTATCTGACGTTTCTTGCAAGTATTCTGTATCTGGGTGTTCCTGTGAAGCCGAACGTGATCTTTATAGCTGCTCAGACTTCAGTACTGCTCTGGTGCAGATGAGAAATGGCAGTGAAACTAGTATGTATTTGTTCAATATTCTTAGCTCTTTTAACACAGACACATTTCTTTTTGCTCTCTAATCCAGTGCATCTAGTCTAGTGTTCAAGTTGTTTTTAACTAAAAAAAAAGGGTTTTCTAAAACCCTGTTACAGACCAGATAATCTTACGTTAACACATCAGCCCATACAAACACGCTGGTATTCAGCTTCCAAGTGCTATTGGATTAGACAACAGTCCCAACCAGGGCAGCTTTGCAGTTTGAGCAGATGCAGTGGCCATGGGGAACAAGCTGCAGGACTACTAAGGCATCACTGGCACAACCAGGTTTGAGACTGATTTCTAACCTGTTCAGTAACAGTCTTTTGATATATTTGAGATGGGACTGTTGTTTCCAAACCTGTCTTCTGGGGTATGTGACCTGATTACCTACATGCCTGAATTACTCTGTACAAGAATAAATACTGCTTGTGCTCATAACATTTTTTTAAGCTGAATGCTGAATCTAATATTGAGTCCAAATCATTCTCTACTCATACTAGCTGTACTGCTGAAGTGAGAAATGTGAGTAAGCTTTGTCCCCCTAATCTTGCCTATTTCTTTTTTCATGGGCAAGTTACTGTTGTAGTTTAGGCAATGCTTAATGCTAACATGCAGGCAGCATTGTTTTTCAAAATTCTCCCTCCCTTGTAATTAAAATTCATGAGCAGTTCCCCAGAGAGCCACCTGAGGTAACAGTCTTTTCAGTACGCCTTTAATATACAGGAACACTGAATACAGGCATTTGGCTCGGTTCGCTCTTCCTCACTCTTCCCTGGCTGGTCGCCTGTATGTGTTGTGCAACAACAAAACTGAAATCTGGACAATTTATATTTCAGTAGTGATGGGATATTCTCTCTTTCCCTGTCACTTCACATTAAGGACCTGCCACTAATAAAACTAACTAATAACTCTTGGCTCTGCACAGAACACTTGGACTCCCTAGTGCTGGCGCCGTGCCACGGTAGCTTTTGAAAGAAGTGCTTCATCTTAGTCAGGGACAGGATGAATATTTCTCCACAGTTGTAATTGGGCAAAGTGTCTCGGCATTTCAAAGACAGCAGATTAGCAGGCTGTAGATACTCTTGGTAGGATCTCCTTTCCATAGCCTCCGAGGCAGCGAGCTGGGAGGGACTCTAGTGTCTTGTTTCGGTGCCGTGGCAGCAATAGGATGAAGGAAAAGACTGCACCGAAGAGGAAGTTCATGTTGCAAGGCTGCACCCTTCACAGAGCAGGCCTGAAGGGAAGGTGCACGTAATACTCGCAAAAAGGAGTATGTGCAGGTAGCATAGCTCCTCACTTGAGATGAAACAAATTCAAAAGGAGGCCTTAGACTGTTACAAAATCTTCTGATAGAATGATAGAACCTGTACAGATCAAATGACAGTCCTGCTGAAAAGTTAGATGTCCACGGGAGTCTTTGCTGGCATTGTGATGCCACTTGTGGGCGTATTTTGTTTTGTTTTGCTTTTTTTCCTTCTCACTAGTGACATAACTGTGGCAGCAAAATTCTGTAGTATAACCTGGCTTGTGTTATATAAAAACATTGTGCTGCCATCTACTCCTGTCCTTCTTTCTCCCTTTAAAAGCAACACAGCTATTTACTTGCACACTGTAGCTCCAAGACCCTTTCCACTGATGGGTTTCTGTTCAAGGAAAGGAAGCAGACCCCAGTGGCCCTGGTGATCCCTGATGTCATGGTATAGGTGTTTATTGATGAAGCAATAATCATAAGGAGTGTTAAGTCTGACAGCTGTGAGGCACTCTCTGCGTGCCGTAGGTCCTGCTCAGGCAGCTGCAGCTCTTTCTGGATGCTGCTTTTCTTACCTGCTTCGTTCTGAAGGCGCTCAGTACAAGGAGTATGACTGAGGTGGGCAGAGAATTTCTCTCAAAGAAAACTTCATGAAAACCAGTAACATGATTGTATGTAAAGAAAACAGATTGCAAGCAGCAAGCTTTTTTGGGTTTTCTCACCTGGGAAGTAAGTGTCTAATCCCTTACCACCACTTTTCTCAACGTTACGAATGTGCTTCCTTATAATTTGTGATAATTTCTTAGGCTAAGTTATTTGTCAGTGTTTTCGGAAAGAAGGGCTTCAGGCTTATGAGAACAACTCAGTAGAATTGTAGTTGGAAATATCCAAGCATTGATTTTAATATCCAATAATCAATTTTAATATTGATTTTAATATTGATTTTAATAACAATGTATTAAGTAAATAAGCGTCTCTTCTTCATCATACCACCCAGTTTACTGTCAATGTAAGACACTACTCATTTGTTATGATTAATTTTATGGCTATGGATATTACTTTAAAAGGTGGATTCTCTGGCAGAACTTGCTGTGCAGGTAGAATGATGCTGGAGGAGGTGGCAAATGTTGGATTAGGGGTGAAGGGTGGCAATGCTGAGAGCACCCAAAAGCCTGTGAATCCTTGTTGGATCACAGGCTTTCATAACTTTGTGTGCATGTGCGACGGGCCAATAGTCAAGGAAATGCTTCTGACTTGTTTTTCTGAGTTTCTGGTGCACCTCATTGCTTACAGAGCTTTAGCAGTCATGGTGATGGAGCTTCAGCAATCAATATGCATCAGGTGTTAGAAAAGGAAGGAGTGCTTCTGCTTGACCATAGTAATGTCTTTGTTATGCTGAAGAACATCTTGACAAATGTATATATGGAGTTGGTGCTTTTCCAAGTTCTCTGTCCTCTTTATTGTGGAGATGGTAAAAGATGTGAAGTCTGACCCTTTTTCAATGATGGGAATCTGAAGTAGTGCCTCTGACTCCCCTGTAGTTGCTTTGGAATTAGAGCAGTGAGACCGTAGAGAAGAATTTGCTGGTCTCGTTGCCAAGTAAACTTACAGGTGTCAATATTAAATTACGGAAGAGCAGCCCCAGCTCCACAGGGCCTGGAGAAGCATTAAAATCCATGGTGTACTGTCAGAAGAAAGTAGGAGTCCCTAAATCCCCGCTATAGGCTTTTCCTCGTCCTGCTCTTCCAGCCGTTCTCCTTGACATTTCACTTCAGTCCTTTCCAGCAGAACAGCCAGTTGGCAGCCTCATGGTCTCAGAAAATATAGTTGTTGTCTCTTCCTCCCAGCATTAAAAAGGGGAAGGTTGGCTGGAATTATAACTGGTAACTTCAGTTCCTTCGTTACAGAAAAAGCTTTCAACTGCTGCCATCTCCTTCAACTTTTGTCTGGGTGTCAAGAATAAGAACACAGCTGAGCAAAAAAGTCTCTCTCCAGCTTTGGCGTGGAGTTGTTTTCAGCTCCATTATTTGTGAAGTCAGAGGTAATGCATGAGTGTAAGATCTGTGAGACCTGACCCTCCATTTTTCCTGGGATTTGCTGTTTTCTTGACATCCCCCCCAACACCCTGGATGATTTTTTTTTTTAATAAGAGGGTTGCATTTTTCCACTGAACAGCAGTTGCCTTCACCGCTCAGGCTGTTAGGCTGAGGCTGTCTTTTCCACTAGAGATTCTTTGTAATCTAACCCAGCTTTTCTAGGCAAAAAGCAAATTGCTTATCTTAGCTTAAAGAATTTATTTTTTAAACAATAACAATAAGTTTTTTTTAAAGGTGCAATTCAAGGTAGTGCAGTTGGAGGAAAGCCAATGATGGATTATTAAGTTACTGCTGTGTTGCAAATCACTGCCTAGCAGAGGAGGGCAGGAGAAGGCTGTCAGTGATCAGCTGGGTAGGAGAGCTGTCTTGGGTGATTGTGCTAGAGGATTAGGAGGGAGAGCATCAAAGGACCTATGGGTGACAAAATGAGCTGGGCATTTGAGCAGCACCTGAGGAAGCTTGGTCATGTAGATCACAGCAATGAGAAACCAGGCTTTGGTAAGGCACAGGTACTGCTGAAAGCAAGGCTCTTGTTGGATCACAGTTTTTCAGAGAGGGGTTGCTTGTAATGGGAGGGGTTTGTCTCAGGATAATGAATCACTGTGTCCTTCCTACAGCTGTTGAGATGCTTTATTACAAGATTATTGTATTGCCCCTATAACCACATTTTGATGTAATTATTTTTGTTTTCCTTTAGAAGTTGTACTTTTAGTTGGAAACAAGGATGTTGGTGTCTGCTTGCTTGGGGTTTTTGTCATTTTCCAAATATTCGCATGAATTCTTTTTAAGGAAGGTATGCCATGATTGCAGTTTCAGATGTGCTTTGATATACTTGGCTTTATTCCACAAAATCAGGAAATCCAAATTTCCCCACATAGTTGAATGCTTGGATATGTAGGATCCACAGTGCTATCTATTACTGTAATTCTCAAAGACTGATTATGCAATCAGGAGTCTGGCGTATTTCTACAGCTGATTTCTTAAATGGGACTGTTGAGAGATGATAATGTAACACTTGTTTGTGGTTAGTAGTCAGAAATGGGAGCACTTTACAGTCTGTGGAAGACTCTAAAAATGTAGCCTCTACACAAAAACAGTTGGTTTATGCCAAATCAAAAACCTCACTAAAGCCCTGGTCGTTGCACGATAGCACGCAGGGTCTCACCGCCGACGTCTCCCTCCCGCTATGGGCAGCAGCAGCTCCCCATGTCCTTTGTGTGCAGGAGATGTGGGCTGATCAGGCAGTGTGTTTTGCTGAGGAATGCCTTCCACAGGTTCAGACCCCTTTGCTAGTAAGTGCACTTAGATGAATAGGGAAAAGGGATTTGGTTTGTCTCTGGTAGCGTGGTGAGTACTTTTTTACACACAGTTGTTGAAAAGGAATACAAGAGTTAAGGAAGAGGATGCTTCCCTGAGTCAGAAGGTGCAGTGGAGAAGATTGAATTACTACTGAGTGCTCCAATTTGGCATACAGGGAATATTCTAAAATACCCTGTTGGTTTTGTCGTTACTGTCATTTTATTTTGGAAGGGAGGAAAAATAATAATTTAAAGCATATTCTCCCCCAAGTATGCCTGTTTAAAAGCTTCCTTGTTCAAACATGATTTATTTGATTGCTTTTGGGAGGCTTTAGTGTTGTTCAATACTGAGCTTATTTGCAATTTAAACTTACGGTGACTTATAATGTTTGGAGGGTGAATGCCATTTCGCATCCAGCTCATATTTTTGATTGTTCACTCCCTAATGAAACAGCAGTGTTGACTTTGATTCCTGCACATCTATTATCTGTAAGAATCCCTCTCAGCTTTTGCTTCATTGTAAGGTTCATTCATCAAAAATGAAATAGTTCTTGCTCCTGTTAGTTTTGATGACGGTATAAATACACAATGCTATCTGTACTGTCTAAGCAAGTTGTGCGTGAAGATGAGTAGCAGTGTCATAAATCAAGATGGTCGGCTTTTACATAGCCTCTACCGTAGGAATCATCTCTCTTGCGTTGCATTCATTCCATACACTTCGTAGGTAAAATACATAATGCATTGGTAACTATGAATTCTTTACTAGTTGGATATAACTAGTTTATTTGAAGTTAGAGGTCATGGTGTGTGACGGTTCTGATACATTAAATGAGATCTCTTGAGAGTGTTTTTTCTGTATTTGCCAAAAAGTTCCAGTATTGCCTTTGCCTTTTCCATTGGCAGCTATGAGCACCATTTATTTAATAATCCAGACAGCCTTTCAGTCCCTGTGATTTTTGTGTAATGTTCTACATGGCCATGCAAATACAGAAAGTGTAATTTATCTGGTGGTGCTTGATAGCTGCAGCACAGATCTGCCTTTGGGTTTTTTTTGGGCACCTAGCTGTGTAAATGTTGATACAAGTCCAGCTTTTTTCATGTTTTCTTAAACAAGTTATTTAAACAAGGATTTACAACTTCTTTTCTATTTCTGGAAGTGCTTCATATAAATGTATTACTGGAATAATCTTTTGATACATTATCTTGGTGCTGATGGAGGTTTTCTGGTGCATGTCTGCAAACAAATTCTCTGGACAGTTGTCATTACAGTCTAGCTGATATAACAGGAATTTCAGAAGGAAATCTATGCAAAAGGAAAACCATGGCTATTGTGGAAAACAGTCTAACCACAGTGGGGCATCTACCAGGCTGTTACTCAGGGTAACAAATGCATGTAATTGTAGATATTAATTAGTTCTTGCAATGTTAAGAAAAATGCAAAACAAAACAAAACAAAAAACTCGGTAGTGTATAATATACATATAAACAATATAAAGTCTGCGTGTAAAATCTGCCTAGTGATTTAATCTTAAAATACTTCTCAAGTGTTCATAATAAACCTCCTAGTAATGAATAAAAACTGAATCAAAAACTAGGGGCAAGTCTAACACCACTTCCTTGTCTAAAAAATGGTAATGGGAATATTGTCTGGCTGGAGGCTGAGAAAGAGTGTTGGGAAGAGGGTAATCACACTTCGGCCCTGCTCCTTGTGCTCTGTGTGCATTTGTCACTGCTCATGAACGCTGGCCACCAGGCCAGCCAGGAGTTGCAGAAAGCATCTCAGCGTAGGTCCTTCTAGGATGCAAAAGTTTTCTGCTTAGGCATTCAGGATGTGCCTTCGTTTGTTTTCCTGATACTCTGAAAGAGCACACGAAGCTGCTATTACAGAGAGGGAGTAACAAAATACTTGCCTGGTGCATTGGTTGCTGTAGTTTTTTTTGCCATCCTCTGATACATGTATTGGTTAAAATGTGCAGGTACTTGGTAGAAGGATGTCCCAGGTGTTCAATATTCACTTGCACTGCCAGAGCCTTGGACTAACTTCGGGTGCTTCTATTTACAGATTTTTGCTCCTATCCTTCCTTCTTTTTGTTGGCTGGGAACAACAATCAAACGTCTGCAGTATGCATTGTTCTTGTAAGATCCTGTAGTGGCTAAGTGGTCTCTTGTGTAAGGCTTAAAATCCTAATTCGCAGTTTGTGATGATATAAAATCCTAATTCGCAGTTTGTGATGATACGCTAATGTGTTCATGCTTCTTTTGGACAGCTTTGTATCTAAATACCTCACTGCAGCATTCCAGTTGTCTTGAGGAGATCCAGAATACAGTAGGGAACTTGTTTTTTCCTCCCCCCCTTTTCTTTCTAAAGACCCCAGTTGGTTGCAGGGCACAATGCCTAGCTGCAGAAGGTCACAGAGATCCTAAGATGCAGCCATTTTCTGCCTCTGTGAAAGGCCCTGCATTAAGAGAAGTAGTTTATGCAATTCCAGGCAGAAATGTGTGATACTAGGAAAGCCATAGGAAAACACTGGTGTCTGGTGATACGTGGTGATATATGAACACTGGTGATACATGTCATATATCTGAAAATGGTCTTGGCCAGTGACTGATGTCAGTTGCTGATTTTTTTAACTTGCTCATTTGTGCTATCATTTGAAATGCAACTGGAATTTATTCACCTGTTTCCAATTCTGGCACATTCAGTCTAAGAATGAGGATTTGTATTCATCAAGTTTCCTAGCTTTTTAAATAGTATGGAATAGTGTTCAGCTTTGTGGTTTTGTTGTTGTGGTTTGTTTTTAAGGCCTCTTGTATAAGACTTGTCCAATTTGAGCCATCAGTCATTTTGCAAAGGGTATTTTTGTGCTTAACTTTTTAAGAACCTGGTATTTAGCACTTGAAGAACTGCTTTTTCTGTTTTGCAGGTAAATTTTTACAATGCTTTTGTGTGTTGAGGATTTTGGCCAATTTGTCTGCTTTACTACCTTGAAGCCATCCACATAGGCAAAGAGATGTTAAGACAGAATCACAGCATCATGGGCTGGCTGAGGTTGGCAGGGACCTCCGGGTCCCTCTGGCCCAACCCCTGCCCAAGCAGGGCACCCAGAGCAGCTTGCCCAGGACCCTGCCCAGGCAGCTCTTGACTATTCCCAAGGATGAGACCCCGCAACCTCTCTGGGCAAGCACTGCCAGGGCTCTGGCCACTGCACAGTGGAGAAGGGTTTGCTGATGTCTGGACGGAACCCCCTGTGTTCCAGTTTGTGCCCAGTGCATCTTAAGAAGTCCGTTCTGTAACTCTTTGTTCCCTCTATTTATTACTTAGAATGAAAAATGTTGTAGTTAGGCGCTTGTGTCTGCCATGTGTGTCAGGACATCCATTACTGGTTGCTGGAGCCCTGGCTTTTCTGCTGCAGGAGCATAATCCATTCTGCTGTTGGTGTGTGCTGGTCCTGTCTGACAAGAGACACTTGGACATTATAGTTATTTTCTGTGAAGGCTTTTTGTCTTTCTGGAACACAGACTGTGATGACCTCTTTTCAACTTACCAGTTTCCAGCTGTGTGGAGGGAGTGACTAAAGGAACAGCTTACATGGGGTAAAAGTCTCTTCTGACAGTATTTGCTGACCAGTGTTCTGCAGGTTCATGTTCTAATTGACAAAAAGCAAGAAAAGGAGGCAGCAGTGAAGGGGGAGCGAGACATAAAGAGCGTGTGTTGAGGGAAGGAGGGAGAAAGGCTCCTTGCTTACCGTTCAAGCTTTTCTGTCTGTGTTGAAAGATATAAGATGTCAAATTTTCTGATTTTTTTTTTCTTCAAACATTCCCTAATAACAGAGAGATTGAGAAGGAAATGCAAATGGTTGCAATGTGCTATAGCACTAAAGCAAGGGGCAGCGTGGATATGTGGAGTCTCGTGCGAGGTAAAAGTTAGGAATGTTAGGGCAGTTATTAACAAAAGCTCTGGAGCTGCACAGTAACAGCAGGGTGTGTGTCAGTGTTTGGCTTGATGAGGTTTTTCTGCTTCATAGAGGCTTTTCTAGTGCAATCCTGGAACAGTTCTGCATTGTATACCTTAGTGATAAATCCTTCGAAACCTGTCAGTCTTCTAGGAGGCATGTTTTACAGTATGCACTGCCTCATCACCTATGTCAACCCGAAGCTCAAGAGGCAATTAGTCTTTTTTAAACATCTTGGAAACCTTTATCTTCAGTAAAATTAGGTATATATGTAAAAGAATAAAGTGACAAGATACTGCATTGCATTCTTGGCCTGATGCCGGAATCTTGTTGTAGTGAAGTTGAAAGAAGTGGGAGGAGATGGTCATTTGAAACCAGTCGTTCAGTGTTTTGAGGTGAACAACTGTGTGCGCACTGTGGGCACGCTAATTTCTTAACTGCAAGATACAGGGAAACTGCATTTCTTTGACCCTTTAACCAGCTTTGGGGAATGTAGAGCAGCAGTGTTCTCAGAGGTGGCTGGAGCTCCGGTGTTTCTGCTCCCCGCAGACCAGCCATACAAGGAAGTGTCCCCGTGTCTGTGTGCTGATGGTGGTAGCAGACACGTGGCGGTGAGTTTAATTTCTTTCTTAACAGCTTACTTCAGTGTACTGAGACCTGATGCTCTGTCCTTTTAGAAACAGTTCCGTTCTTTCCCTAAAGGCATCAGGAAGAACAGTATAAGTTGGTGTAACTTAACTAGATGGACATGATGAAGCAATCTCATTGTTAACTTAAATGATATTGCAGTGAACATTATTTGACCTGAGTTCTTATGGTTAGTGTTTTAATGCTCCCTAAAAGAGAGCGTATGCCTTTTCTGGAAGACATTTTCTGAGCAGACTGATTCTGTTGTATATTCAGCAGCTCCAAACATTCATTTTTAACTTTGTATCATGTTTAATATATGGGGCTGATTGTGAAAATGTTATTTCTGAATTTTGGGGGGAATTTTAAACACAGGCGTCTACACGTTAGACTTGCCTCTGAAGAGCTGACAATTCATTTGTAAATTAAAAACATTCCCTGTGAACTCTAAACTTTATGTAACATCTCAAAACACATTTGTCTTTTCCTGTGGTCTAAGTGAGAACGTATATGCCTGTATAAATATACACTAGCACATGTTTTTTTCTTTCAAAATGGCTTGTGGGCCCTGACTGAGCAGGCTGCTCAGTTACTATGCTTGGATTGCTTATTTAATAAATCAAAACTAAAATGTCTTGTATGTGTTGGTTTGGGGGAAAAAATATGCAGTCAAAAATGAAAATTGTCAATTTATTTTTCTGAAGGAAAATTACTCCTTGGATGAAACATTGCTTCCATGAATGGACTTGTTCTGCAATACTACAGATACTCCTTTTCATGAGAAGTGTTAAGGACACAGAAATACCTTTATCTGCAGTGTTTTGGTATGAGTGTAATTCTGGCTTAGCAGAGAAGTTCTGTTTTGTTTTGTTTTTAAACGTGGAAGTGCAAATTAACGTGCATCATGTAGGCATGACCTGAGTTGTCTCACTCAGGATTGGATACATTACATAGTCTCTTGCAGTTTCTATGAGTCAGAACTGAAGTGATGCTTTATTAATGAAAATAAGTAATATTCTCCAGTATTCCTGAACACCTAATAAGCCTTTCAGGCAGTAGAGATTCTTGATCTGAAAACACCCTCTCTAATGAGCTTTTGTATGTATATTAAGACAGACCAGCTTCTGTCACAGGTCACCTCATTTGCTAATTACTCAGAATTCAGTTCAGGTATTTGCAGTGAAATTAGCATGCAGAAAGAGCATTTCAGGAAGTGTTTTCTGCTAGGGAAAAAAAAAAAGAAATAAAACAAGCAGAATTTAGAGTAACATTTGGAAATGCAAAAACATTTTTATTCCCATGAACTTGGTTGCTATAGGAATATGGAAAAAAGGTGAATAATAATAATGAAATAAAGTGGCAGTAATATGCCCCGAAGAAGACGTCCTCCTCAGGTCTGTGCAAGGTCTTTCCTTTCAAAGTCTCCCCCCCTCCCTGCAAATGAAGAAGGAAAAAAAAAACACAGATTAAATCTTTCCATTTGGTGGAAGCAGAAAGATAAAGTATCATACAAGTCATATGCGTGGAGGTTGAAGTAATTAACAACAGCTGGAAAAAGAGGAATAAAAGGTTTATGAATCTGACTTCTGGGGAATCTGTTCTTCAGATGACTTATGCCGTCTAATTGAGAGATTGGGAGGGGAAAGAAGAAACATTCGTGGTGTTGGTCTGTTTCCTGCCATCTGGATGGTAGTTATCTTTTATGCTATCCTTTGTGCTGTTTTGTTTGGTGTCCCAGATGGATCAGCTCATAGCTGATTTCAAAATATATCCCCAGTGCTCACAGTATATTTATTCTTATGTGATAGAAAAGATTGTGAATTTTCCTTTGAAAAGCTAGCCAAATTGTAGCTTCTTACTCCCTTGAAAATGTTGGTCTTTCTCCACTGTCATGGTGCTTGTATGTAACTTGGGTTTTTTAGGAGTACCTGCTTCTCTTGAGTACCTGCCTGGGCATAGGCGTTATACCGTACACAGTAGATGATAGCGCTTTGTTTGGAAGTGCTAGAGAAGGAGACATATTGCAGAAAAAGTTAAGAGACCAAGTTGTCTCATTCCACAATGCAATGAAAATCTGCCAAGCTCTGAGAATAGTTTTAAGTCTTAGACCTTTTTCTTTCCAAGTAGTGCCTCAGGTCACCTGTGCAGTCAGAATGGGAAGGAGGGTAGTGGCCAAGGAAACAAAGTGAGCAGTGAAACCGTTCATCGCCATGGAACTTGGTAATGATTCTTCTGTGTAGTGGCAATAATGAGCGGTTGAAAGAAGTACTATGTGTACCCTGACTAAATTGCTTCCAAACATTGTAATTGCCACAGTTCTGGCTTTCAGTAGACCTGGTAATGAATTTTGAGTGGTGTCTACATGTAATGCCTGTTACTGTACTTGATTCCCATCCCGTTTTGAGTCTTCTCATCATGGGGTGGATGTTGCTATCTGTATTAAATGTATTTGTCCAATTTTAGGAACAGTAGTAACGATGAGCTTGAAATCAACTCTGCAATTGACTGCAAGTTACTATTTTTTGTCAGGCCTCCTTTTTATGGTTCTGCTGAATTTTTGGTCTGTTAGTGATAGGTGTGTCATTTCAGATGGTACTGCCTGGAAAACCTAGTGTATTGATTGCAAGAGAAAAAGGATACAGCAGGCTCTTAAAAGGTACTCTTATACATGGGGGAAAATAGATGCCTTCTTGTCTGGGAAATGTAGACACCACTGAGGTGTTCTGAATGCCAGAAAATGCCTTCAGTTCAGATGGGCATGATAAAGCTAAATGTCCCTTACAGGCTTATGGCATGTGTCTGTGATCAGAATTCAACACAGTTTTCACCTTCTGCTGACAAAATAAAAAGGAGAGGGAAGTGGCAGATTTTATTTTATTTTTTTTAAGAAAAAAGTAGAGAAATCTGGAGAAACTTTACCTCACTTACATGAGCTCTTCCTATATGTATAATTTAACGTGGCACCTTATATATAATTTAACATGTGAAATAAACATAACATTTGAATTTCACAACTGGAGCTCTTCTACTTACTGAAGTGGATTTTTTTTCCATCTGTTTTTAATTTGAAAATTCACTTTCTTCAATGAAATGAGCATGTATCACGACTTACAAACATTGCTAGATCTTAAGAGTAGAGAGTGCCTGACATACTGCGCTCTTCCTAGGACAGGGAGCTGAACCACTGTCCAAGATGTATGTTGAATTGATGTCAGCATCACAACTGATAAATCACTTTCATCCTGCAACAGAGCCTTATTTATAAATAGCTCTTTAATAGAATGCCCTCAGTTTGCAATGATGCTTTTCAAACCCCTGAGAATACTGGCTCTTCCCTCAAAGAGCTTGTAGTCTAAATTAAATAGATAACCAGGAAGAAAGGATCAAAGAGAAGAGAAGTGGAAAGGAGAGAAGCAGTGGGTAGCAGGGAAGGGAGGTGGGCATAAATCTCAGGAGATCAGGTCCTGTTTTTATATTCTGGTGTTGGCTTCTTATTTTTAGAAAGAATATTGTTCGCTGTCATTGTAATTGAAATCAGATAATGTTTGGAGCAGAGCTCACTGAACAAACTCACCAGTCTTGATGAGTTTTGTGGATGAAGAGAGGGTGTTCTTTTGTGTGCCAAGAGAAGAAAGGCTGTCTTGGACATTAGGAGTAGCATGAATATGCTGCTTGCAAGGTTTTACAATAGATAAACAACTAGTGTCCATAAGCTTTGCTTCATTGATTTTGATTCATTTCAGCTGAGGGTATAACCCAAAGGGAGCAGTTGGGAGAAGGTAATAGACCTAGAGGGGAAGAGGAAATTGTTTTACCTGCAGTAAGCTTTTGGCCTTGCAGTCTGAATTGCACCTTTGCTCCTAAGTGAGTGCTTTGGCATGTCATGCAGAACAAAAGTGACTTACTGTGCTGGCACTTCTTAAAAAATAGTAAAAACAGCAACAAACCATACCAAACAAGAACACCAAGAGAAAGACAGAATAAGGGTTGTTCACATTGCCTCTTCCCTGCCTTCTGACATGGAGGTGTTTGCAACAAACCTGCTGGTGACAGAGACTGCAAAAATGGGAGGATACATTTATTTAAGATTTCTTAGCATGGAGGAAAAAATAACCCCAGACAAGATGTTTTTTGCAGTTAAACAGGTGTGCTGTGCCATGTTTTTTTTTTTTTTTTTCCTGCCATTCTGCAAAAGATTTGCTTTTTATGTTGTTTGCTCATTAGTGACTTTGGGGGGAAAAATCAGTCACTAGGTAACTTATCTGTGATTGTCTTTATTTGTTAATGGTAATTTATAACCATTCATTTGCTGTCTGTCTTTTATTTTAACTACAAGGCAGTGTTGGCTTTGATATTTCACTAATAGAGCTGATACCATTTTTACTTATCCTCAATCTGTTCTTGGTGGTAATACCAGCCAAGAACAGGAGAATGAATACAGAACCTTGAGGAAGAAAGAGCAGTTAGAAGCTGAAAGCTGGGCAGAACTGACAGATCAGCAGAATGGGTCTAGGTGAGCAAAAACTAACAAGTGTGAGTTTCAGATAGGTTGAGTCCTGGTCTCTGTTCTCACTGAATTTCCAAATAAACTTAATGATAAAATAGTAGGGTAGTGGTGTCACATGGAGCTAGAATTAGTAGTTGTATTTCAGTTTATAATTTCGACCCTTTGGCTTTTCCTCTTAATATGTAGGGAAAGATATGTATGTATACACATGGAATAAAGTTAAGTCAAACTTTGAAGCCATTATAGTTTGTATCTGCTTACTAGGAGGTCTTTCTGTCTGTGAGTAATTCGTCAGTTTCCTCTGTTATGACAAGGTACCTGCAAAAGCTGTCACTTATAATTCGAAGAGTTTTATGCTGACAGGCCTGACATGCTAAAACTGTGGCTACGTTTCTGGATTTGCAGTCTTATCCCTGTTGTCTTGTGTTCGAATTTAAGCACTTAGCCTTCATGGGGAGAGTTGATAAAGTTCACTTGTTAGATTTGGCAAATGCTTTAAACATGTACACACAAATACAGAACTGAGAGAGTTAATTCCAGGTTTGAATTCAGTGCCTGTCCCAAATTCATTGTCATCTTGAAGTCTTGAATCATGATGTGACAAATAAAGTAGAAAACAGCTTCACTGAAGATTTAGAAGTACCATGATTTTACCTTATATTTAGTGCCCTGTCCACAGTGTGCTGTAAGAGAATGCTATGGGAGCTGCTGCATATGATAGCTATGAAAGATATACAGTAACAAAATTTGGGGAAAAAAAAATCTTTTTTCCAGCTGGTCTTCTCTTAAAGGTGAATAAATCTGCCAGTAAGAGTAACTGGACACAGAAAATTCCAAGTGGTTCTTCAGGCCAATTTATGTGCCCACTTTGGACTAAGAAATGCAATGAGATATAATACTAGTTCATTCTGGTAGTAAAAATCTGAAGGCTTCGTACTGATTTAGTACTTACTTGCACTTACTTATAGCAGATAACAGGGGGATGGTGGAATATGGGGGGGGGGTATGTTACTTTTCAGATATTCGCCTCTGGAGGATGATGAGACAAACTTGCTGCTTGGAGGACTGTGAGCTCAGGGTGTGAGAATAGTATGGGGGTGCGGACTGGTTACCTGTCTGTTGGAAGTGGAAAGCAAATGGAAACCCAGAGAGAGAATTGGAGCTTTCCAGTTTGTGGCAACTATTTTTAGAGCAGTAATGTCTGTCCCAGCCATTCAGCTGGCCTCATAAAATGGTCAGAACTTATTAATAAGACTTACAGCCTTGTTATGGAAACCTTGCAGACAGTGGAGTTACTGAAAACTTTCCCTTTCAGTCCATATGCCATCAGTGAGGGTTGTAAAATGTTTCCAGTGCATGGAAAAGTTTGGTAGTCCAAGAGAAGTTTTCATACGTCAAATACAACATCCCAGTAGGACTCCTGAAATATGTCAAACTAGTAGAAGCTTCTGAATATAAACAGTGAGTGTTTCTTCAAAAATAGTACTAAACTCTCAGTTTAAAAATGTATCTTGTAGAAGTATGGGATTTGTGTGCCATGGTCAGGAGTGAAAAAAGTCTCTGCCTATTTTCTTCAGTGTAAGGAATTTCAATATAGAAGCAATGATCAAAATGCTTGGTAGTGAACCTGCTTGCTGTTAGGGCTGAGGCAGACTTCTTTAATTTCCAGTCTTACAAAACGCCAATTCTATAACCTTGCTGTTTTGTCCAGGCTGTTGATATGGCAAGCACAGGTAAAGTGTGCATTATTAAAAGGTAACCAAATGTGGAAGCATTAAGTATTGCTGTTGCCACTGTACAGTGCTCGAGTTGTTAACTGCACCACGGTAAGACCATTCCACTTATAATTCTCTCTTTGTAAAGTGGTGTTTTTATTTTATTGCACAGCCATGCCTATGTTCTTGATCTTTACTTGAAGTTGGTGAAACATCTTGCTGATACTTTTCCATTAACCTTGCTTGGATGAAGATAACAGTGGTGTAGCATAATATTTCTTTTATTGATTCCCTCCTTTCCCTCCCTGAATTGCTAAGCCAACACGGAGAGGAGAGAATAGCTATTTTTAAAATACCTGTTATGATTAAAAACTGCAGATAAGACACTGACAATTTTTCTCTTATTCTGCTCTCTTGGTTGTCAGCTGCTGTTGTGGCAATTGAACCTCCAGCTGGGAGGGTGGGTAGCAGCACCCTCTTGAATCTCTTTGCAGTGCAGGCCGTGAAAAAAGCTTTGTGGATGGGTTTGTGCAGTGCATTGTGCTGGCCAATTTTCCAAAAACAAATTGACCTTTGCTGTATAACATGTTTTATGTCAAGGAACAGATCAGACCTGCAGCCACTTGTGCTGGAATTGTCTTTAAGTGCAGAATTAGATTTTACGTTGTGATTGTGGTACCAGCTATTAGGCTGGTTGGTGTTTTCTCCCTTCTCCCTCCCTCTTTTTTTGATTCAGCCAGGACTGCCTCTGAATGTGTCTGTATAAATACTCATCGTGACTTGTAATGGCAGGGCAAGAAAGGAGAGCCCTGAGGATGTCTCAAACTAAAAATACCCTCCCTGTGGAGCTTGCTCGGTGCAGGTGTAGCCAGCAGTAACATCTCTTCTGCCTCTCCTAGTGGCAACTCCGTGCACTCAGGCTTTCACTGCAGGCTGACAGAGCAGAGACAAGCAGGACGTGGGGCTGAATCCTAGCCCCATGATCAGCAGGCTGCAGAGCCAAAGCCATGAAACTGAACAAGAGTGGCTAAAATGTATGCTGGCTTACAAGATTAGATGTGATGCGTTTGTCTGTTGGGCCTTCTTCGAGCTATGGAGGGAAAAATAGAACAAGATTAGGTTTTCCATAATTTTCCCCCTGTAGCCCTAAGAAGACTACACGGCAGAGATGTCTTCTCTAATCTTTTCTTTCTATCCTGCATTATTTTCTTTCCCTCCTCCTTTCCTTCTGTCTCACAGCTCCCCTCCCTGCACGCACACAGACGCAGTCTTTTGACAGAACACCAGTTTTATTCTTGAGCTCTTTTTAGCCCACATGGGTGTCTAGTCGGTGCCTTAGCCCCAGCTAATACATGGGAGTTTGAATAAATGTGTAACAGCAGGTAGCAAGTGACTGTTGACAGGGTGACATATTGACTTAATATCTTGTGTAATGTGATATGAAGGATGTGCCTTTTGGTGAGTATTTTCATTTTAATTTTTTTTTGCTTTGCTTAGGCAGACACTTGTAGGCAGTTCTGAGTAATTGTCTGAAATCATTAACATGTTTATTAAATAAGGAAGCAGAGTGCATTATCTAGCAAATCAATTATGTAAATGCACAAAAAGCATAAGAGATTAGTCTTTAACTGTTGCTGAACTGCAGCCACTTTCCTAAATTATAGATGAAAGTGTTTTTTTGTCACTGTCTGTGTGATGTTAGGCTCTATTTTGCTCTCTTGGAGCTTAAAGTAACAGCAATTAATTGGTGATACTGTGCAAGAAGAGGGCAGTCCTGATGTGCACTAATGGACACAGATGTGTATACATCCTTTCTATAGAGGAAAACAGATGGTCTGCAGTGAAAAACAGACGTAATCTCAGTTGAAGGGTCTGGATGACAAGATAAACCGACAGCGAAGCCCTAGCAATTTATTCTCTCATCTAGACACTGGGGAAAAATCTCCAGGAAAATCTGTTAATCTCGAGCATTTTTAGCAATATGTTTTCTTTCTGGTGACTTATGATAAAATGAGACTATGCCTCTACAGTTCTACCAATCCTCAATTTACGGAGAGTGGAGAATAGAGATTAGCACTCACTGTATATGTTGAAAATTCCTCTCTTGCAATTACAGCCATGTAAATGGCATGTGTAGGGAAATATGTAGTAATAACAGCACAGTCCACACTGATCCGTTTTCACCCACTTCATTTTTGATCTTGTTTAACTGGAAAGAGAACACTGCATCATCGTACAGAAAAGAGGAGCGCTTGCATCTGGTTGTGTAAATGGTGGGTACATATGCAAATGTCACAGAAAAGCTTACGGGTATGTTTTTAGAGTAAGGAAAGCTCACAGACACATCCTCATTCTTCTGTATTAATTACATGTGTGATCTTTAGCTACCAGTAGGAGCTGGGACCTTCCCAGGGATTATCACTATGCAGCAGAGAAGGGAAACATCCCCTGTCACATCAACAATTTACTTTTTTTTTTTTTTTGCCCCACTATTCTTTTGCTACCATGTCAGCATCTGCGCATCTTCCATGGAGATGTGCAGAGGTTGGACCGCGCTTTCAAATGCTCAGTACAGGGGATGCAGAATTTCCCCATAATGTTGATTTTGCAAGTTATCGTGAATGTTTGAACCATCTACAGCATAGTTGTCTTGAGGAGATTGTGCAGTTTAATCTATGCTGGAATGCTAGCACAATTAATTCAGCTTTTTATTTCCATTGTTTTTATTTCTTACCCAGGCTTTAGTTTGGTTGGTTGAACTGACTAACTTCTGTACAGATCGCATCCTCTTACTAGCATCCAAGGTTGTCTCCATTTCTTGGAGATAAGGATCTTTTATTTTTCCCTCTCCAGCAGTACTCACTCTTGTCCTCTAGTTCTGACAGCCAGTTTGATGAAGAAGAGCTTTGCATCCTTGCCTCTCTTTGAAGTACTGTGCACTGCAATAACAGTCGTCATACCATGTGTTGCAGAAGGTTAATGCATCTTAAACTCTGTAGCATAGCTGCTGGTCTCGTTGTAAAGAACGCATGCTCTTTTGCTGTTTTCCTGTTTCTGACCATTTTAGTTGGAGACAGCTACCAGAATTCAGTACAGCTAAACAGTGCAGTTGAACATGTCAGAATTGCCTATTTGTTGTCACTTGAAGAATTTCTGGAATATGTATTGCTGATGTTAGAAATGTGAAGATGTGGTGATTTAACTGGAGACATTAAATTATATTACTGTACCTGCAAGTAGGATTGTTTCAGTTTCTGATGAAATTGCACTTCTGAAACTCTGGTATACAGCCTTCCCAGGAATTCCCAACATTAAAATAACCATGTTAAGGTGTCATGTTTATTAATTGTCAAAATTAGATTCATCGTAAGAGAGCTAACAGGTGTGTCTGGTTGAGCTGGAAGCTGAAGATGGAGGCGCTGGTGGATATCACCAAGGAGCTGAGAGATGACAAATATGTTTGGATTAGGTAAAAGGGGATTGGAGGAATGCACTTCTCAGGAAAGAAGTAGGAAACCTTGTAGACGCTGAAAAAATGTCTCAAGTGAGCAGGAATGGAGGAATTTGTTTTGTGCTGTCATCTCTGTTGACTCTCTTATAGCATCTCTCTCTTCATGAGAAGTCATCATAGGGGAGTCAGTGTTGTAGTAACTAGGATTTGGTGGTTTATTCATGTTTAGGTTAAAAGATACAGCAAACTGTAAAATATTACTGTGCTTGTATCAATTCTTTGTGACCTTAACTGTGTCCACACCTTTAGTACTTTCAGAGACTTGAAAATCTTTAGCCATCAGTGTTAAAGATCTTTATTCTGCAATGACTCACTTGGGAAGAGATCCCTGTACCTCAGCAGAGAATAGAAATAAAATCAAGGTTAAAAAGTGGGTGAGGGAAGTCCATCCTCCCCGTTTTCCCAGAGGCTTTGTGACTTGTCCTGTGAAGTGGGAAGAGCATGCCACAGTAAGAAAAGGAGAAATGCACTGGGGTTTGTAAAGCACCATAGTTTGGAGTTTGCAAAGTACTCAGGTGGCTCTTATAATATGGCCAGAATACAGTTATTATTTCCAGTTTCTTAAAATGTAATTTAGCTATAATAAAAATGCTAAGACGACGTCTTAATTCATTTGGTGTGCCATCCCATCCTTTTACACACATTTGTTTTTCAAAACAAAATTTAAGCTCAATTCTTGATTGGTATATTTTGAGAAGGATAGCTTACAGCTTTTTCAGGTACTGAAGATTGTACTTCATGTGGTAATAACGCATAGGTGTGGCACTTCTTAGAAAGTGGGTTCTCGAAGTCTGCACAACACCTCCTCGATGCTATTAAAAACATCTTTGTGATGAAGCTCAAAATGTGACTAAAATATTTTGATACTGTTTTTAACTTTTTTGATACATCTCTTGGCTCTAAAGATGAAAGGGTTTGCTCCTCGAATTTACACTTCTCTGATGTGATTAAAACCAGATAGGTGTACTCTAAATAGAATGCGCTCTGTGTGATGATAGGTATGGTTTACTGTTCTTTGAGAAGGAGGTTTCGTACAGCTTTTCTTGACGAGTTGCTTGTCAGTGTTTTCAGCAGCCCCTCCTTTCATCTATTATTCATTTTGGGAGAGTTAATAGTATGGTTTGGGCGTGGGCTGGTACCGGGAACCAGTAAACTATAACCCCATGCAAAAATAAGAGATCTGCAGAGCTATCAGGCGTAGAGGGGAAAGCAGTCAAAGCGCGTGGTTGTTTTTTAAAGTAACTCCTGTATCCAAAAAGAGCCCCAGTTATATGCTGTAAACTCTCCTTTAATCCCCCATTTGACTGCTTAATTAAGCAAACAAAGCAATTATCTTTTGTGGACCATATGCCTGCATAAGGCATGATGTAAGTGAAGACCCCTGTACCCTAGTGAATGGAGGAGGAGATTGATGCCCATTCCTCATAAGTACTGGAACATACAGCAGTATCTGTGAAGACTGCATCTCAGATTTTTCTGGAGCACGTAAAGACAAGCTAGGATGTTTGTATTCACTGTTCAGGTGTTGGAGCCCTGGCTGGCAGCGATTGCCCAGAGAGGTTGTGAGGTCTCATCCTTGGGAATAGTCAAGAGCTGTCTGGGCAGGGTCCTGGGCAAGCTGCTCTGGGTGCCCTGCTTGGGCAGGGGTTGGGCCAGAGGGACCCGGAGGTCCCTGCCAACCTCAGCCAGCCCGTGACGGCTGGTTGTGTCTATGGTTTGTTCCCCGTGGTTTACTGTGAGGTCTGTAGGGCTACAGTTTGGTGTGTATGTAATGACTGTGAAGTCCTACGTGACCGAGGATATGTTGCAGTCTCTGTGTGCATATAGATGGATGTATTTATAGAAGAATCCCTGTGAATGTGAGAAATAAGCCTTTGAAGTGTCAAGCCAAATATTCTGGGGGGAAAAAAAGGATTTCTTGTTGGCATCAGAAGCTTGCATTTCATGTAGACTTGTCTCATTTTACCCAAAATATCTCCCCACAGGTTAGGAGAGCTGAAAATAATAATAATGCGGCATGTAGGGGGAGGGAGAGTGAGAGAAAAGAGGGAAATAACAAACATCTCTGAAATGTTTTTGTTCCTCCTTACTTATGGCTTGTTTCTTTCCAGTAGCTTTTTCTCTCATTTCATTTCCTGTTCTGTCACAGAGCTGCCAGAGAGCGAGAGCCGCCTTGCTTCCCCTTTGGTCAGACCCCTGCAGGTGTCCTGTTGGCAAGAAGTAAGTGATGGAGGACAGCTTTCAGTCTTCTCTGAGCAGGCTGGAGCCTGCAAAGGTTCTGTGATGGTTAGGCAGTGTGATGGGAGGTCCGAGATGGATGTGCATGCCTCAGCTGGCTGCCACCACAAAACTAGCCCAACCCTGACGTGAAGCTTTCCTTTGTTCGTTGCTTTCCTTTGGAAAAGAGAAGGCATACCGTTACTCCAGAACCACAAAGGTGTCCAGTAGTCTTCCGTTAAGCTGCAACAGTGATGTTATGAGAGCAGGCTGAGTGATTTTTGGATATGGATTAAAGCCGAGGAATGTTACTGAAAGGAGGTTTTTTGCAAAGCCAAATAAAAGGCAGATGTTTTTCAAAATTTACTCTTCAGTTGATGGCAGTGTTTTTATGTATTACGTCCATTCCAGAAATAGGAAAGCAATCATTTTTATCAGGAACTGTTTCAGGCAGCAGTTCAAGGCTGGTAGGGGTCTTTGCACACGTTGCCACTGGGACATCTCAAAATATTCAGTTGGTGCTTTCAGTGAGAAATCCTTGCTCCCTGTTAACAGGTTTGGAAGTGATTACCTGCATCCCTTGCTGTATCTTCATGGCTTGAATACAACATGTTCTGATCCCAATCAAAATAGCAGAAAATATTTTGCAAGTAGTTTGTGGTGTTAGGATGAGAATTGCTTGTAGTTAGTTACTCGTAGTGTCCATTATTTTTGTGTTGTAGGTGGTCTTTTCCTTCATTGTTGTGGTTAATGTAACTTGTATTACTGAACCTAAAGAAAACCAAGAAGGCAAGAGGGTTCACTTAGAAATGGGACAGAAGATACTCTGTTTTTAAAATGCCATATACTTCATATTGTTGTATTAAGCTTTTTCCTGCTACACTGTAAGCTTGTGTGCTAACAGCATGCACTGCTCAGGGGTCATTTCAGTCCTGAGGTACTAAACCCTTCCAAACAGTGTGATTTTAAAAAGGGTTTGTGAAATCTAGCCAGATAATTTGTTGTGCTCTGTATTTGAAATCTATTATTGTTAATCCTGCATTGGTGTGAATTGTGTGATTGTCTTAGTTTTGTTCTTGGAAAGTATTGGCAAAATAGCAAAGGCATCAACATTTTTATTTTAGTGTCTGGGGGGCTCAATCTTCCAGTGCAAGTGCGGACAACAGTAATAGGTTGCTAGGTGCCATCTTTGGGGTGTATTTTGAGTAATTTTACAGAGACCCAAATGAAGTGAGCAAGCGTGTGGAATTAAGAAAGCATTGAAACGTAGCTTCAAATTGCTGTAAGAGTCAAAAATTGCAAGTGCTTCATCTTTTCATGGAAATAGCTGGGTTGGACTGGGCTTGCACCTTGGCATTTGAATTGACTTGCACTGCTGTAGGTAAATGTTAACATGCAGCAAACACTGCAGGCAGATGAGCTGGCTGCCAAAAGAAGGGCATTTTTCAAGTGTATTGCTGTAGCATTGAATGAGAAGCTGAGAATATGGTTTCTTTGAGAGATTTAAAATATTAAAGAAGCCAGTAGCAATAAATGAGAGAGCACCCATTGGTTAACAGCATTTGGCTATATATCAAGACCATTTCTGGAAGTAAAACTTGTAACATAAATTACTGAATACTGAATTACTGCAATGTGTTAAGGATTCTTTTTAATTACAGGATGTTAGGGCTTCAAAAATAAAATTCTTCAAAGTTAATCACGGAGTAAAATAACTCCATATTTAGCTGAGCTTCAACTTCATTAAAGCTGTTCAAACGGCTGATGGAGCCCTAATAAGTTTTGTTCAAAGATAGGAAATCTTTGAAAATTTTCTGCAAATCTAACTCTGTTATCTTTGATACACTTTAATTGGATATTGCTGTCTCTATTCATGTTGTCCAGCAAATTGCATCAATGATACGGTGTTGCAATGTATCCTGTTATTCTGAAATTAGCAAATTAGGGATTGTGAGGGCTGTTTTCGAAGTAGAATTTAAGCCTTTCAGGTAATACATGATCATCACTCAGGTACAAAATATATTTTTCTCTTTATATAAATATAAAACTGCACTGGGGAGTGGAAGGCAGGAGAAAAATGGAATAAGTATCATTCTGACAGTATCAAATCATTAATGAAGGCACTGGTTCCTTTATTTACAACATATTCAACGTGCTGATCTGTTTTAGGATTGTTAATTTTGAATGTGTTGCTTGTTATATACAAACATTTTTCTTTTCTGGTTTTATTTTTGAGATATAATTTAATCACTGATGCTGTTCAGTTGCTAGTGCTGCAAAGATTGTTTTTCTTCTGCAAAGTAGAGCCACTATGTAGTTTACTACAGAGTATACTCTTATTAGAAGCTGCCAATACTGTGGAGATGATGGAGAAGAATAGGAACCTAATATGTATTTTCATAAGATGAGGTAGACCAGATATGGACCTGATGGGGAATGGGTACTGTCTTGTCATCTGTAGGAGTAAGCTTGCTAGTTTTTCTTGTCCCTGTCGTTTATGTTCTTCTCTCCACCACTTCCCAGGCAAGGGAGCTGGGCTGTGTGCCAGGGCCCTCTCTCCTGGTTGGGAGCTGTTACTTTCAGGACCAGCATCTCTCCATCCTCTTGGTGTCCCTTAAACAGTGTAAAGAGCAGATACCGAAGTAACATTTTGCCCTCTGCTGGGAAACTGGGTTTGACAAATATGTGGTGTGAACTGCGGTGACGAACATTGTGTTGAAAGAAAATGTGCACATCTGAAGGAATACTAACCGGGCTTGTAGAATTGGTTTCTGTGCTTCATTTTCTCAGGTGTTTTAGCAACAGCATAAGTTTCTTCTCTTTGTGTGGTGTTTTTTTCCTTTATTACACCTATTCATTTGACATCAATGTTGTCATTAGAAATCGTCTGTGGCTCTTAGGCTCCAGTGAAGTCCTTTGTCCCAGCCCCTTATAATAACGGGCTACTGCATTCTATCCTGCCATTGTATTTATGGATCTGATTTGTCGTGTAAAAAATGAAGCGTGCAAAAAGTGGAAATGACCTACTTTCTAGTTCTGGTTTGGAAGTAGGCAAAATATTTTGTATTTCTTACATAGTTTCAGCTGAAGTTGCTGGAAGGATCATTATAGAAGTATTTTTTTTTACTTTGGTGTTCTGAAATTTAGTTAACAACAAATTTTTTTTTCATTGCTGTTATGAGATGCTGCTTGAATGAGCCCATACATCTTAAATAATTCTACGTATGCATAGCTTCTTTCTCATATTTGTCTTGTTATCAATGATATAACTCTTTCACTAAGAAGTTGCACAACTTTTCATGAACATGATGCTTTGCATGGTGTTTAGCTGGACAAATATCTTGCTGCACAACATCAGAAATGAGAGAGCCCAGTGTTCTGAAATAATACATGTTAACAATACCATTTTAGTGGATAAATTTTGTGCCTGTATACTGAAAAACATCAAGTTATGCTCAACTTTCAGTGATACAAATGAGAAATACTGAGAAAATACTGTTTAGCTTATTCCTGTGTATCCAAGATCCTCCATTTTACTATCTGTATTTTTTGATCTTTACTTAACTCTGAAATTGTGAGGCTGATTAACACAAAGCCCTTGTGCTTTGTTCAGGTAAATGTAATGTATTACTGTATTTTGGGGGTGAAATTTATTGCCGCCCCTGCAGTGCTGAGCAGCTTTGCAAAACTTTTCAGAATCTTTCAGCTTTCTTTCATGTAGGCATACTGTTAATTGTGGCTTGAGAGCCCTTCTGTGTTGAGATGGATTTTATCCTTGGGAGTATTTAGCTGAAATATGCAAGACCCTGAACTGTGGCTGGTGGCCGTCTAGAACTGTAGGGTTTTTAGAATGAAAACCTAGTGGTTTATACAGAAAATACAGATTGTGAAAGTCACTCAGAGGACAATGTTATCGAAGATGTTTTGGCATCTGTCTTCGGTTCAAATATTTGGCGTGCGTTAGAAGCTTTATCCGTGTAATTTAGTAGTCATTAGGTACAGTGGGGGTTCTTGTTACTGAATTTGCCACTCCATGAAACAAATTCAGGTCACTGTAACTGAACAGTATTAGCTTTTTTCCTGTAAGTTGACATTTTATCTGCAGCTCTGCCCCAAGGAGGGAACTTACTACTTCATGTTACTTTTTTTTTTTTTCATAAGGAATTTCTTTGCTGCAAGAGAAATAGCTCAGGAACCAGAGACAAACTAAAGAATAGGCCCATGCTATTTCCCTGATAGCTTGTGAAAATGGCAAATACATGTTTTAATTTTTTGCCCAGTTAAAAACATGTTTAGTTTTAAACACCCGAGTTTTCCTTTTCTTCATCTTTATAGTTTTAATTAATTTTACTTCATGAAGCTTGATGACTTAAAAAAAAAAAACAAAAAAAGGCACTTATGAAGGCCAATTTAAAATCCCCATGAAGCCTTTTTTCCTCAAGAATTAATGCGATGAATGCTCTGTATCACACATTCATTGTGTACTATGGGATCAATTTATATGATCTTTATAATATAACTCCCCCACGTACATAATCTATGTTTGTTTGGTGATCCTGTGTGTATAGAACTGTTTTCATGTGTATCATTAAACGAAATCTTGTTTAAAATTACTTCCTCTATAAGGCTCACAGGGAAGGCTATTCTTTGTACACCTTCTTGGATCTGTGCTTTTCCAGTCATTTAGCTGGGAAGCCCCACTTCCATAGGAATGGCTTTCTGTTAAGTGTGGAATGATATGTTGTGCCAGAATGTTTGCAAATGCACACACTAATGTGCAGGTGCACAACCCTGTCATCAGATTTGGTGAACATGTCTCTGAAGATTTTCCAAACTTAGAGAAGAGGGGAAAAAAAGTCAATTGATGAGGTACAGATGTGCTTTATGTAATCGTACTGATTTATGAGAATTGCTGTTTTATGGTTATGGCAGTATTTTGAAGCTAGAAGGTTTGGATGCTGTTCCCAGCTCTGTTGCAGACTTGTGACGCAGTCATGCACAAGTCATTTGGTGTCACTGCCTCAGCTGTTACTGTTGTCAGGTTCTTAGAGGTCCTTTGATTGCACTGTGTAAGTAGGCATGTCGTTGTGGTATGAATGAGCTTATTGCAGTAACTGTAAATTTATCAGGATTATAATACTAATAAGCATAAAAGCAACACTAAGAATGTTGCTCCTGCACATTATTAAGTACCAAACAGAAGGGAAAAATCTACAGCTGTATGAGATGAATTGTATTGTACTTGATCATTTAAATATTTTTTTTTCCATGACTCAACTGCAAGCATTTTTGTGTTACTGTAATGTTTTTTGAATCTTGAAGATAATGCAGATAGCATTCTTGGTTATTATGGGGGTACTACAATGGATAATGTGAAGTGTCTTTATTTACATCATTTCTCTTCACATCAGGCTAATTCCATTCCTTGTAATCCTTAGCGTTCTCTGTCTCATGTGCTCAGTTACACTTGTTTGATGTTTTGAGTGATGAAGATTTCATATTCTTTGTCATCTTGTGAAGTAAATTGTCCCGTAATAGTGATAGTAAATCTACTCAGTCATGAAATTCAGAGCTGGTTCTTCCTGCACAGAGCTATATTGCAAACATTGCCGAACACAGATTTGTGACTGGAGTATCACAGTAGCTGTGAAGCTAGCTCATTAGATAAAAAAATGAATTGCTGTTTGAAGGCAATCTTCCTCCTCACTTTTTTTCCTTGAACAGGTGCTTCATGTTCCACCGTGTATTTACTGAATCTCAAGAGTGACCTGACTTTTTGCTTTTGTCGGTGGATGGTGTCA
The DNA here is from genome assembly GCF_040182565.1 of Anser cygnoides. Lineage (NCBI taxonomy): Eukaryota > Metazoa > Chordata > Aves > Anseriformes > Anatidae > Anser > Anser cygnoides. The sequence goes on from NC_089883.1 coordinate 15,590,558, forward strand.
GTGCAGCAGAGCCATACACAAATGTATTTCCTTCTTGCTATATAACTTGTCCAAGAATACAGGAAATGGATGGCAGCAGTTAAATGGGAGTAAATATTATCTACGTGTTTGTAGGACGGAGGAATAAATTGGGGAAAATGGAAGACAGCTATTTGATGATTATTGAGAGACAGAGAGAAGTAGCCAGCTTCCCCAGCTACCTTTCACAAGTTAGCCAGCAACTGTTGTCTTGATAAATAGCTCATGCTGAAACTGTCCTAGCAACAGCTATGTTTAACACTGCCTTCTGGTGCAGATTATGGATAGCAGTGCAGGAAGAGCACTTTTCATACTGTCCTCTTATATAAACAAGCTGGAAAAAGGACCATTCAGATACTGGTTTAAAAAAAAAATACTTGATTATATCAAGGAAGAGACTGTAAGTGAAGTGCAAATTAGTAGGTGAGCGGAAGATGTTTTAAAAAAAAGGTATAGGTGAGATAGAGGAAAAGTGACAAAAATAGAAACCAAGAAGAGATGAAAGATGGGAATAGAGAGCGAGGGAAGGTTAGGAAAAATATGAAGTGGAACCAACATAAACTCTGGCTTTCAGAGTTAAAGATGACAGAAATTACAGTAGCTATTCATCTCTTAAGCTTGGCTGAATGCAGAGGAGTGTAAAAGTTAAGGTCCCGTTAAAGGGCAGGTCAGCATTGTGACTTCATCATTCTGTGCTCCTACTGCAATACAAGGGCTTGGAAAAAGGAATGAGATGAACTAAATGAACTAAAGGTACATTGGAACATAAAATACTCCCTTCTCTTCTTCTCTTTTTTCTCAAGAGTTTATGATGATTCAGCATGAAATGCAGGCAGTAATGCCCACTGCTTTGAACTGGACTTAAATGTCTAGAATGCTTGCCGCATTACAGGTGGATATCACCAAAATTATATAAATTTAGGTTGTCTCCATCCAGATGACAATTACATAATTGAATCAGACCTCTACCCTTTATGGTCTCTTTTATCTGACAGTGTTCTGTATTGGCTGCTGTGAAGGGAAGTGTGAGAAAACCTGCAATGCCCAATTAGGGAGTAATGTGGCTCTATGTGATTTTTTTTTTTTTTCTTTTTGTCTCTGCTGAAGACTGGCTTATGCCATGAAGCATTTGGATTTCTATCCCTTCTACATTTACTTAATTCTGTGCAACATAATACAGGATATTCTAATTAGCTATATGAATCCCAAATCCTTTTTTAAAAGCTGCAACACTGATTATCCTGTATCTGGTTCATCCATTCTTTGGCTGTCTTGTAATACTCGTTCACTTGGTAACAACCCTCCTCGGTTGGTACAACCATAGTGAACTTGATAAAAAACATAAGCATAAGAGAGAAGGTTAAGAATTAAAAAAAATAATAAAATAAAATAAAAAAAAGAGAGAGAGATATTCCCCTATTTAATGCTGGTAATTCCAAACTAGTTGGATTCTCTTTTTAAGTGTTGTCCTCAAATTGTTCTTTATAATCCTGCAAGACATGATGTATCAGTATCTCAGCCCCTCAGAAACTACTGAAATCTGTTTGGTAGCTGTCATTGTACTACGTGCAATTTTTGACTGTCACATTTCTGTGTTAAAAGATTTTTCTTGGCACAGTGTTCTAAGTTTTTTGTTGGTGGTTTTTTTTTTTTTTTCTATCGCAGTGATCTGAAACTGAAGTTCAAGTATACCTTAAACATTTTCCTGATAATTAAAATTTGGGAAGGAGCATACAGCTCTCTTCCTTGAGAGAAGGGAATTAGAAAGAAAGTAGAAGAAATGTTGGTGAGAAGTTACTGACTTCCTCTGATGTATTTTGCAGCCTCACCTCTGGTACTGTGTGCGGTTTTGGGGCACCGCAGTATTATAAGGACATAAAACTATTAGAGAGTGCCCAAAGGAGGGCAGCAAAGCTGGCAAAGGCTCTAGAGAGAAAGATGCATGAGGAGCAGCTGAGGTCCCTTGGTTTGTTCAGCCGAGAGCAGAGCAGGCCAAGGGGAGGCCTCACGGTGGCCTGCAGCTCCCTCACGAGGGGAGCGGAGGGGCAGGCGCTGAGCTCTGCTCTCTGGGGACAGCGACAGGACCCGAGGGGACGGCATGGGGCTGGGACAGGGGAGGGTCAGGCTGGGTGTTGGGGAAAGGTTCTGCACCCGGAGGTGGTCGGGCACTGGGACAGGCTCCCTGGGGACATGGTCACAGCACTGAGCTTGCCAGAGTTCAAGGAGTGTTTGGACAATGCTCTCAGACACGTGGTCTGATTTTTGGGTGGTCCTGTGTGGAGCCAGGAGTTGGACTCGATGATCCTTGTGGGTCCATTCCAACTCAAGATATTGTATGACTCTGTGATGTATCAGTTGAACTTTAATCCAGGTTTCCCATAATTTTTTAATGGGAAAAAAATTACTATATTTTTACTAAATAAAATGGACTTGGTAAGGTAATAAGTAGTTGTCTAAATTCAGGAAACCCTTCACATGCTTCAGGCAATCGGTAGTAAAGAAAAATAGAGGTTAAAACCTTGGTTAGAATCATTAATGGAAATTGAGCAATGTATCTAACACAGAGAGGGGAAAATGGTTTCATATGTGAGAGATGATGTGTATCCTAATAAGACATCTTTTCACACCCACCAGGAATACAACATACTCTGTTATATCCCGTCTTGTTTTGAGTAGGAAGAATATTTTTTTAAGAAAAACACTTAGAAAAGAGAAAAGCAAAGAGGTTTTCTCATGTGCAGAAGATATCATGAATCATTTCCATCCAAGTATGTAGCAAAGAGGAGGAGCATGCCATATGAGAAAGAATATGTGATAGTTTTCAGTTGGCCTTCAGAAAGAACGTGATCTGTTGGAGCTCTGACTGCTTTGTGACAAAGGAATTACCTTCAGTGGGGAAAAATAAAAACTTGAGCCCTCTGCATCAGCTGGAATGCTAAATATATTGAAATATATTCTCCTGAGTTGTAAAAAGAAACAGCTAAGACGGCGATTGGAGACGACAGATCCCAGAGGGGTAACGAACAGGCGCCCATATGGTGGTGCCTCTGATAGGCAGTCCCAGGCGGGAGGAATGCTGTTGCTGGATGGGACGTGTGTGCTCTGGTGAGAAAGTTGAGCCGAGAGGCGGGCACAGCCGCAGGCTCTGAGTCATATGGCAAAACCCATTTTGAAATGGCAGAGAGGTGTATGACGGGAATGGGGGAGGAGACTGAATTTAGGGCGATTCTGGGAGGAACCTGAAAACAAAATACTTAAAGAGGGTGTTGAAGTGGGTGGCAGTTGCCCTTTCATCTCTTTTACTCTCCTGGCAAACTTTCTTGCTTGGTCGCTCCCCTCGTAGAATCAGTATCCCACCCATGAGCAGCAGCCCACCTGTTTTCACTTTCCTGGATCTCTAGGGCAGCTGCGAACTGGGAGCGAAAAGGCAGCACCTTGTATCAGAGAGGAGGACTAGACAGAGCCTGCATGGAAGGGAACCAGGAAAGCGGCTCCGTCGGGAAAGCATTCTTTGGTGGTTTTCAAGGGGCATGTATTAAGACCTTCTTGGTCTCCAAAGTCCAACCTATTCACCTACACACAGAGAGGAGAGAAGCTGTTGTGGCTGGAAGAGTTGCTGGCAGCTGTTCTTGGCAGCTGTCTGCTCTGACTGTGCCTTGAGGCAGCCCTGGGCGTAGATACTTGAACCCAGATTTGGGTCTCTTCCTGTGCTGGCGAACTCTAGAGGGAATGAAACTGCTGAGAAAAAAGAGCAGTAGGCAGCCACACCTTGGAGCTGGACAAGAATGCCATCTCTCTTGAAATGCAGTTGCCATTTGTAAGAAGTCAGGTTCCAGTTTTTGCATTTAAGAAACTGCTGGTCAATTGGTTTAAGAGCTTCTTGTCTTCCAGTTAACTGTTACTGTAAGAAATAAATTGTTGACTTCTTGGTGTATATTTCAGAAAGTGACATTCGTTGCTTTTCCTGTCCTTAGATCTCAGATGAGACACAAGCAATTGCACACAAGGAAGCCTCTGGGGGAGGAGGGCAGAGAGGGGTGGATCTGTTCTGCTGTCTAGCAGAGGAGCTGAGCACAATTATTTTCATAAATTTCAGAACAGAAAGACGTAGAAGTTGAGGGATGGTGGAGGAAGGGTTGTGGTTAAGTACACCAGCTCTCCCCATGGACTGAAATAGGAAACACATAATCTTCCTACAAATGGAGATGTATTGGCATATCATCTAACATCTGCACTGCCAGAAATATGAAGCCAGGAGAAAGGAGGGTCTCCAGCTGCCGCATGTAATTGAATGGGAACAGTTTCTGCAAGGATAGGAGACCTGAGAGGAGGCTCTCTGACTTACCACCACCTAGAGACTGCTTTTTATGGGTCTATTCAATAGGATTAGGGATTTCCCTAGGTAAATGAAGGCTCAGTCAACAGTTACTGTGATCTTGAAGCTCTGAGGTAAGCAGAAGTCTGTGAACAAAATTATATAGTCGTCTTCTTTCTTTTCTTTGTGAATTGCTTGACAGCTGAGTGGGAGAGACAGCCAGGGATAGCTGAGGGAAAAGAAAATCTGCGCTTCATTCTAACCCCTTTGCTCACTCGTTCTGGAACTTGCCTAGCTACTATCAATTCCTCTTAAAAAAGAGATCTTTTCCAAGGCCTTTCTGTGCCTGGTTGTTACAGTATCAGCTGAATGCTCTGCAGGGTAAAATTCTGTTTCCCACATCTGCTGTTTCTATGAGAAGACTTGTTAACGTAACCGATTTATGGCATACTTAAGAGAATATACCAATAAACCTGTGCATTTCAGCAAGAATTTTTATGCAGGACTTTCCCTTCAAGTAGCAGTACGGTTTGATGCCTTCATATGAAGGTTTTGGAGGGTTTTTCTTGTTTTAATGAAATGATTTTTTTTTAAAAAAAGTCTTATTTCCTCAGCATTTAGTTATAAGATGCAGGTTTGCTAGTCCTTCAACAAATGGTACAATGTACTGTCTTTTTTTTAATGGCATCCCAAGGAATGCATTAATCTTGAAGCTGAAATACTTTGACATCACATTGAGTGTTGAGTTGCTATAGTTTCAAGGGCAGTGTTAGTACTAGGAAGACTGTGTCCTTGAAATGTGCACACGGGCAGTCCTGGGCTCCTGTATGTTTTGTGAGCAGAACTTGGGAAGTAGCCTTTCACATCAGCGGCTTCGTTGCAGGGCACAAGGAAAATTTGGAGGAAGATGTGCAACTTGATTCTTCTTTGCTAATAGCCATTTTGTTAGATTTGAGTAGGTAGAGCTTTGTGTTGCAGCTCTCAGCACTTTGATGGAAAGAAGAAAAGCTTATGCCTAGTGTGCGCTGTGTACGCAGGAGGAATTTCTATGGCAGGCAGAACTCAGAGTGAGAGAAGGTACAGAAGGGGGAGAATTCCTGTCTTGGTGATGAATAGATTCTTCCTGCAAGCCAGTCGCTTAACTTCACGAAATACATGATTCAACCTTTAAAAAAAAAAAAAAAAAAAAAAGCCGTATTTTTATCAGGTGCAGATAGCATTATTGTGTATGTACATATACTTTCTCTGAAGAAGCAGCAATACAGCAGTATGTTTTTTAGAGTATAAAATGGTAATTTTTAATAACCGAAAAAGGTGTATTAGCTACCTTGCTTTACTTTGCATTTAAGTGTCTTTAAAAATAGAGCCCTAATTACAGTTGTCCCTCGAGTCCCATAGCCTGCAAATAAGAAATATAGCCATTGAATGTTTAAAACAATATGTTATTTTTCAGTATGTCTTAGAAATGAATTCCTCTGAGTTGTATTTAACGCGTTTATTTAGACCAAACATATAATAGCTTCACTGTGGATAACAAAATGCATCTCTCAGAAAGGATGATTTTCTTAAGTCTTAATGAATGCCTTATTGAGCTGCAATGAACAGACCTTCTTTACAGGCTGTTTCTGGTAAAACAGGTACGGTACCATGACTGGCACAGTTAAATTGTCCTCTGATTTTTCAGTTCCTTCCTCAGGGTAGCCAAGGGTGAGTTGAAATAACGGCATTTAGAGCTGTGCTTGATTTCTCACCATATCACAGGTACATTTCCCTCTTTGCCCAGCTAAAACAACACAAGCACACTCATGAAGCTTTTCACAAGCTTCATAAATGCATCCCAGCCAGGTAACCTGTCAGCTGGAGGCCTGGGATTCTCCTGCCCATCAGGTGATTTTGTAGGGGTTGAGAGATTAGTAAGACTTGGTGGGTTCATGGAAACACTGAGGAGTCCCACAGTTAGCTTATTTTCCCCTGTATTACTCAGTTTATTTTTTCCTGATCCTTCGTCTTTCACCTCTGCTTTTCAGTCTAGCCAGTGAAATTTGCTTAAGAAAAAAGCTACCTGTAGTTCTGGGAGAAGTTATTTGGTCCTTAATGAGTTCAGCGATGTGTTTAGACCATCAGGATTAGCAGTTTTCATCTAGAAATACAGCTTTCTCACCAAAGCGTACAAGGGAGGAAATGGTGCCAGGAGAGTTCCCAAGACTTCGAATTCTGTACCAGGGATTTCCAACTTGGAACAGCTGTATGTACCCTGAGGTTTTCATGTTCATTTGTCATCTATCTAACAAGCTCATGGCACATATGTATATTTGCCTGTGAATAACAGGGAAATATTTTGGATGTCTGAAGGGAATGCAGTTAATCAATTTGATTCATTGCAATACTTATTAGCCCTGATGGCTGAGCCTCAGAAGGTTTGCCATTTTCTTTGGGTAAAGTTCACTGCATTCTAGGCCAAAATTTTTGAAATAAATATCTTAACTTTTATTACCCAAAGAAATTGTCAGATCTCTCCAATGGTTTCAGGTGGAGTGAGGCCAACTTTTTTTTTAAAAAAACAACAACTGATTCAGCTGAAATGCAGAGTGCAGGCATGCAGAAATTAGGGTTGGGGGAATCTGAATTAAGGTGTGGGTCCTGCTCAAATCTTAGGAGGCCATTTAGGTAGTTCTTTTTATTTTGACTCTTTGCCCACTGCTACTTAACAGCTTGTAGAGATCTTTTGAAACTGTATTACTTTATGCATTAGAGATTTGCCTGCTTCCACCCTCCCCCTTCTGGGATTCTGTGAGGCTTTCTTCTCGTATGCTGTGCCAACAGCAGATTTTGCCCGAGTATTCTTTTTCTCATTAACATCAATTGAAGTGAGACATCAGAAATCCAGGACCATTTGCAATGACAGGACAGTGCCAATGCTCTTCCTTTTATAACCCATAGGAATAAAACTATGCAAAGCATCATTTCATTATTCACTTTATGATAGCCTGCATAAATTACAGATCATAAGCTAGAGAAGTAATTTTCATGATATCCTTTGTCAAATATCCAAAGTTTAAATTTTGAGAGGAAATAAGTGGAAGAATGAAAAATCAAAATCCTATCACCAGTGGATTTTGGATGTCATATTTTTTTGTTAACACTTCTAGCAGGATAACCATGTTAGCCTAGTTTGGGAAGTGAGGATGGACATGAAGCTGTCTATTTTTTTGCTGTTTTAAATCATGTGTGTGCTGAAAATTATTTAGTTTTCTTTTAAAGCTCACTGATTATTTTGCCTTGTTTTACTATTTTATTTTTTTGAGGATCTAATAGAGTGAACACATCCAGACTGATCATTATGAACGTTGCTCCTGTGCGTTCATTAAAATATTTTGGGTTAATTAATGAGGTAAAAAACGGTTGAATTAAGTGGAGAGAAAGCCATGCTATAGCGTACACTTACAATAAGCACCATGACCTTTTTTATTGGATTCTGTGAATTTGGTCCACGTGGGCAGAACAAACCATTTTTCCTCATGGGGATGCAGCCAGAGCAGCCTCTGCCAGAGCTCAGATTCATTCCATTTTTCTGCTCCTTTGTTTGCAACTATTGTTCATGTTGGGATACGCCAATAGCCGAGGGGGATGGCAGCAGGCTGTTCTCTCAGATACACCCAAACCTTAATAACATGACGATTAGGCACATGATAAATATATTTCCTGGCTCAACATCTTGAGCCTTGCTACCTTTTGAAGCTTACAGAAATGGTCAGATATTTCTGTGGAGAGCAAGACAAAGTAAGAAAAGAAAAAAAAGATCCATCAGTCTTTGGGTATCCCTTCTGATGGGATGTTGCAATCACACTTGTCTCCTGTAAATAAACATTTTAGTTTAGGGAAAGCTTTAGGAGGTACAGGGGGGCACCTTCATTATGAAGGGAGATGTTTAGGAAAATTGAAGATATTAAAATAATAGCTGAAGTTCAACACTAGTTTGAATTAATTTAATGCAAATTGATTGAATTGAGGGACTTCGGGACTTCTAATTTAAAACAAACCAATTCACCTGTTTGATTTTTGCTAATTTTCCTTGTATTCTGGTCAGGGGTCTGTAGAGCATGACAATCTTTGGTCTGATTAGGGGAGCAAGAGAGTTTTGGGGTTTTTGTTTTTTTCTCTCTGTGATCATAAGAAGGAAGTCTGGATTTTAAAGAGAAGAGATAGAAAGCCTGAGATGCATTCAAAGGTGTGATTCAATGTTTATATGTTTTCTTACAGTTCCTAGGCAGAAATAAGCTTTAAAATGCAACAAGAAACAGATGTAGTTAATAAAAAGAAAAGAACACGTATTAACATATTGTTTGGTAGGAAAAAAAAAAAAGGGAAAAATCACCCTTTCTATCAAATGTGTTAAGATCTAAGCGTTTGTTTTTCTAGATGGACAAAACATACCATATTTGCCAAGTGGCATTTCAGGGTGCTTTTAAGGCATGTTTAAGGAAACAGATTTTCATCCCTTCCTGCATGTGAAAGACTTAGAGCTGCAACATTCATAGATCCTTTTCCTTGTATCACAGCTTTCTGGGACACAGATTTTAGATGTGTCTGGATCCAAGGCGATGTGATGGAATTAGGAAGTAACACTTAATATCCTGTATTTATTAATTTTGTGCTTGTGCAAAATCAACCAAGGTAGCTTTTAGGAAGGTTGCTTAGGATGTCAACAAATCTTTTTAGATAGAGCAAAATAAAGGACATTCAACAGTCACTTCACAGAGTTCTTAGATTGAGGTAAAGTTCATTAGTGAAGATGAAAATAAAAAAATATAACCAAAGGCACTGTTAGTGTAACTCTAAATGTCACACACCCCTTACAGAAAGTATCTCTCAGATTAACTATGGAACCCCTGGATTTCAAGAAATCAGTTGCGGGGGCAGGAGAGATAGTCCTCCAGGGAGAAATGTAAAGATGCTTCCTGCCAACAGTAAGAACTTATTAGGGAAACTAATTGCTATAAAATAATACAAATAAATACCAAACCACAAACAGCAACAAAAACAAACTACAGAGAAGTTGTCAGACTGAACTAAGGAGGGAAAACAAAAAGATTTAAATGCTGCTTAAAGATTAGTGGAAGAATAGACAGCGTTTAGTATAGTTGTGTCTGAAATGGCTGGCCAATTTCAAAGATGTTACCAGGATTCATTTGGTACACCTCTGTAAGTGTGTCAGAGTTCTGTTGCCTTCAAATGTAGCCCTCCTGAGCTTGCACCTCCGGCACGCTTCAAATAAAACATGTTGTGTTCTTGGTCATTTGGATCTAAATCATTTTTTGTGCTATCAAATGTCATAAACGTGTTCATTGTGCCCTGTGCCACAGTGGCCATTTCTTTCATTGGTTTGGGTTTGATTTGTGTTTATTTCATCCAGCAGTGTAGTAGGAGGAAGTTGTTGCCCTTGTCTGATCTGCACATAAGAGGATGGCTGGATTATATGCTGTCTGACCTCTGTTTTTTCCTGCTGTCCCACTTGAGCAGCTCTGCTGGCCTTTCCCATTTTAGCTGCTGTGATTTTCAGGGTCCATGGAATATAAAATGGCTGGCAAGCTGTTGCAAGGTACAGTCACCGTGGAAGCTATTGTTGTTTATGTATTCTGATACAAGTTTAAGTTAAAGCTTTCCGAATGTTCTGCTTTAAAGTTAGAAGTGTTAGAATAAGGGCACCTCTGTTCTTCGTGTGTCTACGAAGGTACTGTTTCTTACTTGTGTGATCATAATTATTTTTAAATGTGGTGTTTGATCTTACACCATTCTTTTAAATACAGAGAAATGAAGGACTTGTCTGTTTTGAAGAATGTGTAAGCACACAATGGAATACCTTCCACAGAGTTGCACTGACTTGTGCCTAGGCCACTGGCAGGATTCAAGTGTGTGGTACAGCTGGTAGCCACCAGAACTACGGAAGAACTTAACTAATCTTTCGATGCTGATAACCAGCAGTAGCAGAAAGGTGAAACACAGTGGGTTTAAACTTTTGGTAACAGAAGTGGTGAACTTGAGGAAACCTGCTAAATGTGCAGTAGTTCTCTCATTAGATACAAGAGAACCAGTGTCCTTTCCAGCTTGTCGCCTTCTGCTTGGACCTTTTCTGCAGTCAGGACATGGCTCCAGCATTGCCCTGTTTCTGGAACCTCTCTTCTCGTCTTCTTCCACTCAAGTTCTGCTCCTCCAGGGTCCGTGAGTACATACTGTGAGAGGGCAGGAAGAGCCGCCTCCTTGTTCTCAGTTCTGGTGCCAAAGCTGTGTGTTTGTGTGTGTGAATATTGCTATATTTTCAGGATGTCGCTATGTCAGATTCTGGAGGTTGGATCTGTTCATCACTAGGGGTGATGCTAGAGCTGTTGAGGTGCACAAAGTGTTAGCTTCTCTTCTCTTCTTGAGGCGCTTGAAATTTTGTGTGCGTGAACTTTGATCTACTATGAGAGAGGGTTATCTGTACCCCTTACCTCCTGGGCGTGGGTACCCAGTGTGGAGAAGTCCCTCAGAGAGCAGGCAGGGTGCAGTTCTGAGCCACGGAAACAGGACGACACATGCAATTTGAACTATGAATGTAGCTGCCTGCTTTGTCTCTAATGTGTGCCTGATTCTATCCCTGTTACCTTTGGCAGCATGTCAGACCATCTTCTGTTCTCACTGCTTGTATTGTCAGGCATTTCTTCTGTCTACACCTGGTTGTTGTTGTTGTTTTCTTTTTTTTTTTTCTCCCCTTTTAATGCTAACTAGTTTGCACAGGAACTGTGTCTGTCTGTGTGTTATCACCAGACGGAGAGGAGTATTTGGTGTGATAAGGCAGAAAGAAACAGAAAACAATAGTGCTTATATGGGAGATGTTTGTTTATTGTGCAGGACTGAAAGTTGGGAAGGTGAAGAGTAAATGACTCTGAAGAGAACTAATCTGGGAAGCCAGAGCTCTGTATTAGCCTTGGTGTTACAGAAGAGAGGAAGATATGTTGCACAGCTTGAGGAGGCAGGACTTCTATTTTCTTTCTGAAGAGGGTGGTTATAGCCTGTGTGTGAAATGCTAAAGAGAAGCTCTTGGCTTTGTGCCACTTGGAAGCCTTTACTGTGGCTTGCTTCAGCCTCACTGGTAACCAGGGTTCAGGAGGGTGCTCCGTCCTGGATGGAGGGCTGAGGGAGAGCTCTGCAAACTGTCAGGTTGTTACTGGAGTTGTCACCAAGAGTGTTTTTTTTCCAGTGTCCATAAACTAGTAATAGGCAGGAGGTTCAGCCTGTGAGTCGAGTCCTTGTCTTTCCAGGAGCTTGGGACGATAGTAGGTTTCACCAAAAATCATTTGCCAGGAGTCAAAACTATTTGGATTTTACAGATTTGTTCTTCTCTTATGCCAGATTTTATGCTAAAGTAGGAATAAAATGTTTTTATTTAGCAGGAGAACTTGTGTGCATGCTTCTGCACTTGTCATGTGTTCATGTCTCATCCTTTTAGTTTAAGCTAGTCTATTTTATTTTGATCTTTAACCCCTCAGTTACGAGAAAAAGCAGGAGCTCAATATTGGACAACTATTTACTAAATCATCTCTAATTCCTGCTTCTCAACTGGTGTGTCAGTTGGCTCAGTCAGTGTGTTTGTAAAGGAGCAGCCTTTATTTGCAAATTTATGTCTTAGAGCATGTCCTTCCTTTATTCCAGGTTTGAACCACTAATCACTGCCTGTTTCCATGAAGTAAGTACAGAAGGTTGTCCCAAGCAGCTGTCAGAAAGTACTAGTTTGGGATTACACTCACATGTGTAAATGGTGCACTGTAGGCAAGTTCAGTCCGACGTGCTCAGTGGAGACAGGAGCATCAGGAGTTTAAATGTACTACATTTGAAGGAATATGACCTCATTCACAGGTTTACAGGTAAAATTGGTCACCAAAAGGTGGAGATGGATAAAGTTCAGAAGGACTCTTGGGATCCTTTCCCTACTGCTCCAGTATAAAACATTGCAGGCCTGACATAGTGCCTTATAACTATGGGGTGTGTTTCTCTCACTCATCAGGCGCTGCATATGGCTCAAGGCAGTTTACAGAGTTTGTGGGGTGATGCTTTGATAAGGCAAGTAAATTCTGGTTTTCATTGCCTTCTTGTTGATTGCCCACTAGTGAGCATTGGTAAACCCTACCTCCCTCATAGTAGAATACCTTCGTTCAGAAAAGGGAAGAGAATAAGAGGCCTAGGCCTTCAATGCTTGTAAAACATGGAAATATTAAGCCCCAGCTGATGGCTTCATCAACATTTTGGTCCCTAACCAGGTCCAAAACCTGGCTTACAGCTCCCAGGTTGGTTTCTGCAAGGTTTGGGATGAGAAGTCTGAAGAACTTTTTCAGTAAGCAGTCCAGAGCTTGATGTGCAGAGGTGATTGGAAAATAGAATAGGATTTTTTGTTTGAAATGGATGACAGAAAAAGAGCAAGGCCTCACAAGCCTCTCTGTGGCAAAGAGAAATAAGGCATGTGGCGATTGACAGATTTACGTATCTGGGTAAAATCTTCCACCTTTCCAAAAGAAGAACTTTTTCTTTATGCAGTGTTAGTTTCAAAGCCTCTAGCTCCTGCTGAGCCTAATGGCAGGTATGTTTCCAGCTACTTCCTTTTTATGCTTGAAAATGGGATCATTCTCAGGTCTGCTCATTGTCATCTTGTAGCTTTTCCCTTTCACTAATTTCCCCAAATGAGTTGCGGCCCACTCGGAGGACTACAGGATTCATTAGAGTGAAGCTTTTTGAGGATGTCCTTGGTGTTCTAATAGGAAGGAAAAATCCCAAAGGCTGCCAGAGATAAAGATCACCCACTGAAAGGATAAAAATGAACAATGCTTCTCACAGCGAACCTAAAAATACAGTACTTGGTTCTCTCACCCGGAGTTTAGTTATTGAAATAACAACTCGGTCGTACAGTGCCAGAATTATTTTCGTCTCAAGAAAATATCAAGTTTTGCAAATGTAAACAAAATGCAATGTCAGGGAAAACATGTTTTCAAGTCTAAACATTACCTGGTGTTCTGGGGTAGGAGGGGTTTGTGTGCGTGGAGGTAAGAAGCTGGAGCTTGGAAGATCCCTTTTTACTACTTAACTCTCCAACACGCTTCCTGAATAACTTTGGATTAGTTGCTTAATCTTTTTGTGCCTGCCTATCAGCAGGTTTTTCAAAAGTGGAATGGGAACAACCATGCTTTTCTGCTTGTGAAAGTGGGTTACAGGTTGCTTTGCTGTGTTATTTGGAGTTCTGTGTCAATGAGAAATAGAAAAACAAGTCGAGTACACTGCAGAGTTTGTGACAGTCTTCAAGCTGATTACTGCTGCCTTTAAACTGCTTATTTATTAGGTGAGCCTATGCTTAAGTTCCTTGCTGAGTGGTCGTTCCACGTTAATAATTAAATTTTCCTTTATCTATCTTAATTTGATTGTCTGCTTAGTGTTTGCACACAAACATGGTAATGACACTTACCCCATTCAATAGTGCATATTTCAAGACACTATAAAACAGCACAACTCTGTAATTTATCTGTGTATAAACGTACACAATATCCCGTTGTGCATGTTTCTGCGTCCTGCTCCAGATCAGAGAACTGGAGGAGAAAGAAGAGGCATTTTTTTACAGCTGCAGTCAGTGCAACTAATTGTTCCTACTAGGTAAGGATATGCCCCTTTTACTGTGTCTCTGATGATGGCTTTTTGTTTCTAGCTACAAGCAAATCTAATTTGCAAATGAAAAATTTCATTATAGCAGAAGTTGCCTGCAAGGGAATTAAAGCAGGCACATTCAAAAGAATTCAGCAGAACATACAATTGCTTCTTAAAGAATGGATTTATGATCCCGGTTCACAATTAAAATAACAATTGCTTTAAAGTGGTACCTATTATTTTTTAAAAGGTTAGATGTTCCAACAATAGAATCTTAAGGGAACAAGTCAGCTTGTGAGCAAAACATGTGGTAGGTAATTGGCAAAGCTCACTTAATATTTTTTGTTTGCTATCCAAGAGCTATTCACGATGCCACTGTAACAGTATGTTGTTGGTACAACAGAGCTGACAGTTTTCTGAGATGAAAAGGAAGAGAATGGAATTAATCACACAAACTTCATCATCCAGTCTGGCATAACTGAAAGAGTGAAGCGAGTTCTGCTATACTTGAACTATTTTGAATAACTGCATGTTTTATTAATACAGTTTTTTCTTGGTTAACCTCTTCTGTGCTTTCTGTCTAAAATGATGTTGTGACTTCTTGCCCTTTGAAGGGAAGCCCCAATACATAGGTAGCCTCCCTATGTCCTAGCTGTGCTGTACAGCAAAGGGGAGTCCTGCAGCAGCACCTATACTGTGCTGTATATGCACACACAGACACATATGTATGTCGGGTTACCTGCTTGAAGACCCTGGCAGGGGACTAGTTCAGAAGGGACAAAATAATTTTCAGTATGTTTTTCCAAGCCTGCTCTAGCAGCTAAGTCTTCTGATAGTGGCTGCTTTGTTTGACATAATGCAGAAAGGGCCTGGCAGAACTCGTGAGAATCCTGCCTCCTTTGGGAGGGGCGGAAAGAGTACTAGGTGTCAAATCCTTCTTGGGCTTCAACTCATTCGTTATGGTTTTGTACTATTTTTACCCCTTGCAGTGTATCATTGGAGGCCATGCTTTCTGTCCCTTGTTGGCATAGGGCTTCTTGAAATAAGGAGGGGTTCCTTTTTTTATTATATTGTTCAGTTCAGCGTGGTGCCACGTGACCTGCAAGTTGCACACTTGGGCATTATCTGTGTTGGTCTCTAGCAGAGAGAAAGCAAAAGGGTCACAGAAAGATAGCATTGCTAGCTTCCAAGGAGACTGCCCTAGGTCTAATCTTTTACATGTTTAACGTCAAGCTATGGATGTCTTTGTGCAGATGACATAAAATACTGGGCTTGTGTTAGCTAGGAAATCACGCTTTCCTCAAAGGCCCACTTTGATTCCTTTCACTTTTGTTCCATTGAAGTTGCAAATTGCATCCACTGTGAAGTAACCTTGGTTTGATGGTATGTTGGATATTTGCCCTGAACCTATTACAGTTTCATCCATCTGGAGCTCGGGTTTGCCATGTTAGACTGTGAAGGCTCTATTCAGTAGTTCTCTCAAGCAGCAATTCTGCAGCAATGCTGTCAAAGAAGTGGCTGCACCATGAAACCATGTAGTCGTAGCACACGGTATTTGATGTCCCCTTGTCAATGCTGAGGAGTCTTTCAGAACTGCAAATTTCTTTCAGGCTTTCACATAATTTCTGTGTCTCTGGAATATAAATTCTATACACAAAGAAGACAAAATGGGTATTTGAAATATTCTTTCAAGACAGACAAATGCTTAAAACACTCTGAAATCTTTCAGCTGCTACACTTCTTAAAAATAGATACACGCGTGTTTCTCTGCATGTGAAAAGCAGCTTGTGATGAATGGATGACTGAGACTACCCCAGAAATGTTGACCACCAGAGGATTGCAGAGATGACAGTTCTCACGACTTGTCACAAATCTCATCATTGTTCTGATAACTTGGTAAATTAAGGTCATATTTAACTTGTTAGGAAGAGAGCTCCTTTTAGAAAGGACATGGTTTTACATTAAGTTTTCATTTGCTTCAAAATCCTATCTCTTTTTTTCAGACAGCATGTTTCTTGGAACCTTTAAAGTAGCGAATGCAGAATTGTGATAAATTGCTCTGGGCCAGGAACTGCATTTGAATACGTATTGCATGCATGTAGTCTGAAGAGCTTTCTGTAAAGTCTCAACTACAAATACTTGTTGATGATACTGTCCTAGAATTGTCTTGAGGAAGAAACCTGGTCACACGTCTTAAGGAAAAAAAAAAAAGAAGCAAAATAACTATGTTTCAGGTTAATGTTATCTTATTTAAGGTGAAATCACTGAATGCTTAAGAGACTACAGCAAGGGAAGCTTAGTTGAATTGTATGCATTTATGATGAATGCTCTGGCACTGCAGCCTAAGACCTGTTTGAGTAAAAAATAAGTATTCTTTGTTCCCAGATGGTTTCATGGTCTGCTTGTTTTTTACCAATGAAATGTCATGGTCTGCATGTGGTCTAAGGGACCTTGCTTTCTAGAAATCAGGATAGATAGTTACCCTGCCCTGAAAGAAACTAGCGTCATGTCCATAGGCGGGATTATGTTATGAGATGACAAAACGAGCGTTTTAAAAGAATATTTGGAACAACCTGACTGACTTGCAGGACACTGAAATCTCTGTGCTTCCTTGCTGGAAAGCTGAAACTGACTCACTCTCTCCCCTGCGTCTGAGCTGTGCTTCTCTAATAAGCAGCTACTCTTAGTGTCACTTTAGTTTATTGCTTGACTGTCTTTTTCCTCATCTATCTTACTATAGTGCTCTAAGTATGACTAGACAATTTGCTTCTTTATGTGATGTGGAAATGTTTTATCTTTGCTTTATAAACACTGACAGTGTTTTTAGCACAAGGATTGCCAGCCGGTCTGTTTTGTTCAGACTCAGAGGCAGCGAAGTTTTGACACAAAGTTTGTTTTCTTTCATAGGCTCTGAACTTTCAGATTAACAAATTGCTTTCTATTTGCTAATCAGCTTAGATAAGCAAAGTACATGTTAACACTGTTGTGCAGATGGGGGGAACCAAGATGCAGGAACATTAGGAAACTTGCTCGAGGAAGTCTGTGGGAGCTGACCTTATTCTGAGTGAGACCCACGCACCATCCTTTTTCTTGTCAGATTCTTTCTTTTTACTTAAACCCCTCCCTCCAACAAGTCTCTGATACGTAAAAGATCTTTTGGTTAGTATCCGCGTGTCTATATTTACTTACAGCTAAAACAATTTATTGGCTTCCCATGTGTGACTGAAATCCTCACTCAATTGTGAAGCGTTCCCTAGCTTTGGAAAGCAAACAGGGCTTTGCTGCTTATCTGGCAAACTGCTTTTCAGAGGCAACTGCACCAGGAAGCGAGTTCTGCAAAAAGTACAGCGAGTGTGCGGTGTGGAGCTGACTTGCATAAAGAAAGTGTTCCTTCACCTCAAGTACCCTGCAGGTCGTGAGCCTGACTGCACCAAGCTGCACACGCTGTCCTCACGCTTAAATAAGGATCTCCGGCGAGTCGGGTGCTGGGGAGGTAGCGGTGTTTGTCCTCTCCTGCGGGAGTGGATGTATGGAGTTAAACGGTATAGGAAGCTCGATATTTACCGTTACCGTGGCAACTTCAGATGATGATTTATTAAGCTTCTTTTTTTTCCACTTTCAGGACTATGCATTTTTGTTGGTCTGAGCTCTTGAGCGAATGTTTCTTTCCACTCCCTAGTGTGTCCTTTTCTCCTATCCATTTCTCTTTTGTGAAGTGATAGAGTAATGAAAATGTGTTTGTAGCAACCTCTGTCAGGCAAACAAGGCTTGATCCGGTCACTACCTTATTAGTAAATACGTTAATACTAGTTACTGCTTTGAATCCTAGCATAACTCCTCTGGCTGGCGGAGCAGTGGGGAGCACAGGCAGCAGAGGGGAGAGTGTCACAAGGCTAACACAACACGGAACACTTCAGGAAGCACGGGGAAGACCTTTTGGCCCAGCCAGGCTGTCATCTTATTGATCGTAAACTCTCCCTCTTGCTCTTACTCCCCTGGGACTGTCTCTCTCTGCTCTCTACCTTGTAGCGGTGGTTTCCGAAGTCACCCCCCTCTGCTGATTGTGCGTAATTATTGCAGTGACAGCGTGGCCACTCTTCTGAGGCACAGTCCCCCTTTGGAGTCTGCAGCCTGCTCTTCTCGTGTAGCTTAGCGCAACTCAGCGAGCCTGACTGAGCGTCTGAAGTTATAATTTGTGATGGATTTGCAAAGTTAGGGCCTCAGTGACTTCCTTGGTCATAATGACATTTGCCAGCCCATTTGCGCTGCTGTTCTGGGGCAAGGACAGTGGTGACCTCTATCGATGTCTGCGTCCTAGCATATTGCAACTGTTCTCCCAGTGCTTTGCATCGTAGGCAAGCCTGCTTTGTTCGGCATTTGGAATGCCAGCTAGATATAGCCCTAAGTAAATTCTCCAGATGCAAATACAGGAGACTTAATAAATTATTCATTTTCGAGCTGCATAGACACAGTTTGAAAATCTCAAGCATGATGGTAACCAGGCCCATGCAAACAAAATGAATGGAACTGAATATAGAATTGTTAAATGAATCTCAAAGCAGAAAAAAATCTTTCAAAATCCTGTCAGCCTTCTTATCATGCATTTATCTTTGAGTAGACAGCAATCTTTATGGCTATAATTTCTGATAACATTAATTTGCATGTAAACATTACGTATTTCAAATATCAGTCTCAAAGGGTTTATTTTTTACTTGTCTTTATTCTCTAAGGTAGAGGTGTGTCCTAGAATTCTCAGGTAATACAGTTCTTGATGCCTCCTACCAGTTTCTGCTGGCAACTTGCCTTCTTAGATAAGATTTATTTATGTAGTAGAGTTCTGGTAGGATTTGGACATATTTGATAGTCCTTTTTTTACTTGATTTTAGCAGTTCATTATGGCTTCTTGTCACACTAAATATGTATTTTTAGGTTTTGATTCAGTATCAATTAACTAAATGTATAAATAGCTAATGCATAGCTTTGTTCTTCAGCTAATCTCCCTTGAATTAACTTTACCTGCAAGTGAAATACATACCCATGTATATACTTTCCATAAATATTTTCAGGTGGGATCTTGAGTTTCAAGTGAACTTGTTTTACTAGAGCTGGGCACGCAGTCCTTGTCTCGGAGAAATTTGTGCATTTTTTTCTCCTCAGTAATCTACGCTGCACTGTTCTGAGGCAGGGATATTTTCCTGCCTTTGTTTCTACGCATATAATAAAGGTACTTTTTAAAGAAAATGTATTTTAGACATATATAAATACAAGGTATAAATAAATTAATGAACAATGCAGGACTGAGTTGTCAGCATGTGGACTGACATTTTGTCAATATTAATATAATGATGATAGCAAATCTGCATATAGGGCTTTTCTTGAAGTGCCTTTGTGTTGACAACAACACAGAGTGGCTTTAGTACAATGCTAGTTCAGTTTTGAAAGTATCACTTTCCACACTGACTTTACACACTGTGAAACTTTTATCAGAACTTGTATTTTTTTGAGTTGAAGACTTCAGTGTGGAGGAGGAAAATACCAAACAACAGCAAAAGTATAATCATAGCTATATCATACAGCAAGGTTGCTGAAGATCGTATATAACATATATTTATATTTCTCCCCCCACCCTGTATCAAAACCATTCTTCCACTATGGTGGACACAGGTCATAGGAAGCATTTTTCAGTTGCAGCTAAAAGTGGTTCCTTTGTGCTTGCAGCCCTCTGCCACTCGGTTTTATTGTTTGATCTGTGCCGCTTTTCAAAACTAGGATAAAATAATTCATCTTTGAATGTTCATTGCCAAAAGATATATTAATATATCTCCCAGCCAGTACTTATTAATATGCCTCTATCTTTTGGATTTTCACATACAGTGCAAGTTTGAAAATGTCCTCGTTAGCTATTACTGGTACCCCATAGAAATCAGGTACAGTAGAAAAGCTCAAATCTGATCATAGACTAAAATTGTAAATTCCTGTCGTTAGAAAAGGCAGCACAGTATATTGTAGCGCTGATATGAAAAAGTACTTTGCCCGACTCACCAGCTGCTACAGGCACATTTTCTATAATCCAGTGCCTGTCAGGCACAGGAGAGGCTTGGTTCTGGCACCTATTATGCAGCAGTATATGTGTCTGATGAAAAAAACTGTACTAAAAGCATGTGGGAAGATGGAGAAGAATAAGGGAAAGAGACGATTCATTTACTGCCTCTGCCTTTTAGAATCTCTCTGCTTGAGAATTCGAATGACCTCCCTGGCTACCATTGATTTTAATGTTAATAATAATAGGATAAGATAAAGAATTAAAAAAAAAAAGGGGGGGGGGGGGGGGGCAAATATCCCAAACTGTGCAGGAGCCCCAGAGAATAACTGGCTGGATTTAGCAGCTGGGGAGCTGCAGTCCCACCATTATTGTCATGTCAGAGCAATCACTGGGAATTGCTGCTGCAATTTTACAGATAGTTGGGGAAGAAAAAAGCAACAATCCCATAAACAGATTGTTAAAACTAATGGCAGAAAACAAACAGTGCAAAAAAAGAAGGGCTGTATTTTCTGCACTTGCATCTCAAGTAAATAAAAGATTTTAAAGACTGGAATGGACCTTTGTTACTGTCTAATCTGATTTTGGTTTAACATAGCCACAAACGTTTGTGCTGTGTCAAGCCCCTGGATTTTGTTTTCCAGTTTGGGAGGTTTATGTGATTTGAAGGACTTCAATCTAAGCCTAAGCAGTACCTCTGGCCACCATACTTGCTGAGTGCGAGTTTTAGAAAGACAGGCTGCTTTTATAATACTTCCTGAAACAGGAAAACAATTGAAATGATTATTATCAAGGAGAACAGCTCCCCAGTTTTGTGGTGCATGCCTACTGCAGAACTCATGCCTTTCTGTTTAGGGATCTGGCTTTGGAAAGATCTTCAGTTTCCTGCCAGCAAATCTGTTCTTCGTGTGCTGAACATGTTTGCAGGAGGTAGCATATACAGTCTAACTCTCATGGTACCTTCACTGTTTCTTTATTGGCATAACAACTTAATGGCATAAAGGTACCCATTTAGGTGAGAATGAGAAGAAGAATTCAGAGAGAGAACAAATTTACTTTGCCTTAGTGACATGATGTGGGATTAGCGAACAAATATTGGTGAACGACTCGGTCCCTTGGCCAGGA
This sequence comes from Anser cygnoides, assembly GCF_040182565.1. Lineage (NCBI taxonomy): Eukaryota > Metazoa > Chordata > Aves > Anseriformes > Anatidae > Anser > Anser cygnoides. Next base: position 15,611,719 of record NC_089883.1, read on the forward strand.
AGGCACACAGTGTATGTTTGCTTTTGGGTAGTGGGACTCATAAAATGGTTCCAAGGAATGCCACCCTTGGGGATGCTCATAACGATGACCTAGGGAGGGAGATTTGTATTCTGAAGCAAAGCAGTAAACTTGCGACATTCTGTGCCAGTGCTACTTTCAGCTATAATGTATAAAATGAGTTGGTGATACCTGTTAGCAATGGCTACTATTTCCAGTGTCATGTATCTGGCTGTGTTATGGGGATGTTCTTAAATCATGCAGGGGAAAGGATGAAACGTAATGAAGACAGTGAGAGCTTTGCCATATTGGAGGGGGACAAGGATTTCTCCCCAGTCATTTGTGTTTTTTCCTGATTAATTCTTTTTTTTTAAGTAGTAGTATCAAACTCGGTCATGTTAGGATGAGAGCAATTCATCCAAGATAGGAAAGGATGATTATAACAATAAAAGAGAATTATTTAATAGGAGAATAATTTACATCAAGGAGTAGTGGGAGTAAAGTGAATTCTGATGTTTTGAAGGTTGATTGGGTGGGTGGGCATGTTGACAATAACAAGACAATCATATCTTCTTCAGTGACTTACTAACAGGCTTCAAGGTTTTAAAATAAAATGTATTAATTCTGTGCAAAGTATTGTTTTTACAACAGTAGGACAGCTGGTGTAATTTTGTAACAGACCTGAAAATAACTTGGGTTATATGACCTTTTGGGTCATGCTGTCAAAAAAAGTTTGTTTTTTTTTTTAATTTTCCTTTTAGCATTTCTATGATTAAGTGCTGTAGTTCAATTTTACTTTATCTGTGTACTTTCAGTAGCTTCTAGAAATCTTCAAAATACTATTCCCGTTTACAGGAAACATTTCCTTCTTGCAGAGGCTTGTGTTGTGGGATAAAACCTTTGGTGCATATGATGATATGTTTGGGCAACATACAATTGTAGACAAACTCCCTCACAGTGGCTTTTTTTTTTTTGTCGAAGTATGTCTTAAAATGCATTTTAACTTAGCGAACTTAAGTGTTGTAAGTGTTAATAAATGATGGCTATCTGTAAAATGATGTTTTACGGGGAAAAGTAGATAAATCAGTGTCATGGCTGTTTTCACATGCCATTACGATGTACGCCCAGATGACAGCTGTTTTCTACTCGGTGTGTAATCTGAAGCAAGTCCTTGAGTGGATTCTTTTGGTCACTTTATCAGCATATACATTGGAAAACCCATTTGTGTACCAAGGCTAGCTCATACCGAGATGTAAACCAGGAAGCTAACCTGGTTGCAAAACTCAGCAAACAAACAGATCCTGCTCCGCTCAAATATGTGCTTTGGTATTTAGCTCTTGGGGGTTGTTGACTGTCTATAAAATTTGCGGCTTGAAAAGGTGAAAGAGAAATAGGAACAAAAGCACCACCTATTATAGGGAGTGCATTTCTGGAAAAAAATCAGCACTAGAAAGATGAGCTGGGAGGGCCAGTGCTTGGAAGTAGGCACGGGAAACAAGAAATCTTGCATCTGCAAGTCCTTCCTCTGAAGCTAACTTCAGATCATACATGGTGCCATAGTTGCCCTCTAGCCTTAGTCTGTGGAGCACGGGTGCTGGGTTATTGAATTGATAGGTTATTTTGGTCTGTACTGCCTGCCTGCAGGTTCCTATCAGTTTGTGGGCACTAGGAGGCTGCATGAGACACAGTCAGGGCAGTTGTGACTTTGTTTAGAGGAGAGGAAAGAAAGCTCTTGCAGCATTAAATCCAAACTGATTAAATTTAATCATAGGTAGCTTCCTCATCTTACATTAAATTGCTACATATTTTTTTCCTCTAGACATTGAAAAGAAAAAAGTCAATTAAAAGTGTTGATGACTTTCTTGGCATTTCCCTCCTTTTGCAAATTGCTAGTCTCAAGACCATTTTGAAGAATATATATATTTATGTATTGTTTGTGCACCATTTTGTTATTTAGGCAATTTCTGTTCCAATTTTAGCAGTGATTAAACATTAAATTTGGGTGGGGGCAGGTGCTGTATTAACAGGTGCTGCCTTTGCTCTGATGCAGTCCACTGTGTCCTACTGCAGAGGCTGAGGAGGCAAAAATTCAGTCACTTTAACCACAGAGGAAGGGCAGATGTTGATGTGGCCATCTGAAGAACTGTCATCCACTAGTTTTGTTTTTCAGTATTGCTATTATTTCTATATTGTTATGTGGTTACAATTGTGGGTCTTGATACTACAGATCAAGCCTGCGGGCATATTTTTAAAGGTGTATGTTGTGAACATGCAGGTTTTGATCCATGTGCATTTTACAAAGGCGTTCAAACCTGGTAACTCACTCCAGTGTGTGTTGTGCCCGGCGAAATCTCAGAGGATGTCTGAGGTCAAGGAGCTGTCCAAGTTCTCTGGTTCCGGGTGGGTGACCTGCATGGGAAGCTCTTGCAGTTCTAAGCCAGTACAGAGAGGTAATGCGATGGTCATAGCAGATTTCATCTTGCTGGCCTGAGTTCCTGCAGTCAGTAGGAAATTTTACAAAATACTCTTTGGTGTAATGGTCCCTGTAAGGACAAATAGAGCAGTTATGCTTTCAAAAGCTCAAATAAATATCTGCTGGCACTCACTGAACACCCAAATCTCCATTTGGGAAATACCACTTGATGACAGAGTTGATGAAGGGTCCTCAGATTTCAGGCACATATCAGCTATATATAAAAAAAGGCATACTATATATGGTCATTACTCTCTTTGGGAAGACATTGATTCCTTCTGTTGTTCTCCTTTGCTTATTTTAGTCACCCATTTCATACCTCCTCTTCAACACTTGACCCTTGAAGATCACCAATCTGTGGTGCCAATCCATATTTCTTCAGAAAACTTGGAATGAGAAAGACTTACCGATGGTGCTAGGAATTCCTGATTGTCTTAATTACTAGTTCACGTCAGTGGATCTCACCTTTATATTACAAATGTGATTCTTGGCTTTGGGAACTTCGGGACTTGAAACTCATCTGCAGTTCCTATCTGTAACAGTTCTTCATGCTGTCACAGTGAGGGGGATCGAATGCACTTTGTTCACCAGGATTTATTTGAAGTTCCTTCTTGCTTCTTCCTGTGAGCTCTGCTTTAGTTGCAGCAATCTGTGCACTAAATGTGGCTCTGGCTAACTGCCGTATCTCAGACACAGTCATGGAGACTCGGTGCAAGCTGGTGCAGGGATACCATAAGGATCAGGACTAGTTTTAACACTTGGATTTTTTCCAAATAATCAACAGAAATATTGATCTGAATCACTGACACTTTATTTCCAGGTAGCACAAAAAGCAACTGAAAGCGAGATAGATGAAGTAGTAATGACACTTCACACAGAGAGCTCTGAGTTGTTTTGCCTCTTTAAGCAGGAGGCTTATGTAAATCAACTCCCTAAAAAACCCTAAATGTTTGAGTGGGAGAAGACTGTATCATGCAAAGCAGAGATGCTCTTCTCAGGTAACAGCTGACCACAGGCTTCTAGTGGGGAAAAAGTGATGCAATGCTTGTTTGTGTCAATGGGAATGAGATACAGAGAGAGGCGAGGCTTTACCTCCTTATATGCTTCTGTATGTTGGCAAGACTGGTATTTTAATAATTCCTTACATTCTAGGATCATATATTAGGAGGGACATTGAAGTATTGGGTAAGGTTCAGGAAGTCATTTGGAAATATTTGGGGTAGGAGAAAATGGTCTTCAAGCAGTTGGAGCATTCTTTCTTGCATTCATCAGTGAGAAAACTAGGAGTCTGTAGGGTAACTGTTTAAGAATCTTCAGAAAGAGAAAAGACTAGATACTAAAGGGACTATATTTAATCTGATGGAGAGGCGAAATGGGAACCAGCAGCTGAATGCTGGAGCAGATGAATTCAAACTGGAGAGTAGGCAAAAATGCTCAACACCGAATGTGGTTAAACATTGGAAGGAATTACTAGGAGGAACAGCTGATGCACTATGTCTTGAGGTCTTCAGATTGAGCTTGGATGCGTTTCTGTAAGAAACGTTTTGATGAAATACTTTTTATGGGGCTTACTGCGGGGGTTAATGATGTAAAATGCACCAACCTAGGATAAGCACATTTTACAATGTGCAAGAATAGGTCATCCCACTGGTCTTTTTGACTTAAATTCTATGAATTTATGGATGTCTGATACAGCTTGAGGACCTCTTTGTACTTTGCCCTAATTCTGCAAGTCTTTGTACTATTTTTTGTCATGATAATCGTAAGAATACCTTGTATATTATTCTCTCAGTTTGTTAGCTACTATTAGTTACTCATGTGAATCCAGCCATTGTTAGTGTAAGAGTTACTTGGGAAATTATTTCACTTTCTCATGTTGGATTTTAATAAGGTGGAAGTGGTTGCAACTTTTAACTCTACATGTTTAAAGACAAATATTATGAATCGTTCAACTTAGTTTATGAGAGGATTATAAGTTACGGAGGTCAGAAAATGTAAGTTAGCGCTTGCACGTTCAACAGTACGGAATATACTGCCTGGTAGCTGTTGAATTCCTCTGTTGTTCTTTAAAGTTTGTTTGTCGGTCGATGTGTAAAGCCAGGCTCTGCTACATATGGACCATCCATCTGATCTGGGGTTTGCTGTGTTGTCACAATCTTCTGATTTGTACTTAATGCTACTGTCTATGTTTCTTTCCTATTGCAGAATATGAAATATTAGATCCAGAGACTATTTTTTATTTCCGACATTTATGGGAAATGAGAACAGTTTGTGAAAGTCTTTCACAAGATTGCGTAGGTGTGAAGTAGGATTTTGCTTTTGTGATTTCTATATCTGTGCATCTTACACTGGCATACACTTAACAAGCACACACAAATGTGATGTGATTTTGTAGGCTTGAATAATGCTCCCTTGGGCAGATGCACTCCCGGTACCCAGCAAAACAGGGGGCCTAAAGATGAGATGTTACTCTGTATAGCACCTGAGATACTGGATGCTGATTCTGGTTGGGGCTTGGAAACCTATACCAAAGGATGATGATAGCTTTTGTGCTGTGTCCACTGGCAATCAGCAACTAACTGTTGCTGGAGTATTTTGTAATGAATTGAAAAAAAAAATCATTCTTGAATTTGAAAAAGTGTTTACCTTTAGGAATATAAATTCTTTCAACAGTATGCTATTGTCCTCAAACGTATAACGACTATAGCATAACTTCTTTCCAAAGTTAGCTAAGAGGTATAGTTGATCCTGTGCATTGCATTTTGTTTATCTTACATATTTGATTGCAAAATACTGAAGTTTAAATAAAGTTTTTCATCTGTGATATGTTCCTAGAAATTAAAGCATGAAAGGCGAGTGACAGAAAGGTTAATCTGAAAGATAAATTCATCTGTATTTGAATCCATGAACTCTTTGATAAGATTGTAGGAAGTGAGTTATACCAAGAATGCCAAGTGTTCATTGGGAAAGGAATTGTGACTTCAGCACTATCTTGGTTGGAATCATACAGTAACAATATGATTTGTGCGCCTCTGTATCTGTGGACTGATGCTGTGGTACCTGTGTTGTCAGGCTGACTATTTCCTGCTCTGAAGCTAGGAAAGAGAAATGTAAATACAGCACAAAATTTCTCTTGATGTTACACGGTGACAGCAATTTTTGCTGATAGAATTGCGGGAATAATATTGCAGGTTGAAGTGTTAAGAGCTTTTCATCTCTGAGAGTAGCTGGTGGAGCCTCTTCCTTTAAACTTTATTTTAGAATAGCTGATAAAATAAATATGTCTGAAAAAAATACAGTGAGCTTCATATAAAAATACCCTCTTTATTGAAGTGACTTGATTAATGTGCAAGCAAAAAAAAGTTTTTTTCCTGCAGTCTTGTGTTTAATTGACAGTTGTGAAGACTGAAAGTCTTCCCATGCCTTCTTACTTTCTTTTGATTTCACTTCATTTTTGCACACTTCCATTGCTATTTGTTGTGATGTTCTTGCAGTGATGTTGGTGAGCTTGGAAATATTTTATAACTTGTGAGAATCTGTCTGATCCACTTGTGAAATGTGACAGCTAAAATAAGTCTCCATGGCCGGTAAGGTGCTCTGAGCAGGAGCTCTTGGGCTCTGGTGCAGCGTGGATGGACAGAGCATGGCTGTGAAAGGAACGTGGCTGTGCTGCCAAGCACCTTGCGTGCTCAGGTCTGTGGGACCATGAAGATGTCTGCAGTGAAATGTCCTGTCAGTACTGGGAGGATCTGCATTATCTGCCCCCCGCAGTCAGAGGTTAGCAGCCCCAAAGTCATCTTGTAAAAACACGAAGCTTTTCCCATGGGATTCAGTAGCAATTGATGGGAGGGCTGTGCTGGTGCTGCCATGGCTTACTCCGGAAAGCCCTTTTCTTTTTGGGACACTTGATCTGTGTTGGGGCTGTCAAAGAGCTGTGGAGGGGAGCTGCAGGGGGATGCTGTCGGAGCCGCCTTGTGCCTCATGTGGGTGTATCAATTGACTTACAGGGAGAGCAGGGTCGGGAGGCTCCAAAGTACAGTTGGTGATCTCTGAATATGTAATCTGCTTGAAGATAATCATTTCGGTGCCTTTAGAGTGGGGACAGGAAATTTCCATCTTGCACAAATTAAATCGCAGTTCCCCTGGGTGTGCAAGAGGAAGAGGCAACTCGAGGAGTTTTACTGTGTTAGTTCTTAGGCAGGTGCTTTGTGGGGATTAGCACTGGCCTGGCTCTGATGTTGACAACCTTCTCTATCATCCACCATGGTAACACAGGAAAAGCAATGGTATAAAGAAGTGGCTATCTTTTTTCTGCTCTTAATCACTAGAAACAGATGCATGATCTTCTGTAGTTTATAAAGATAGTATTAAAGAGTTTGCATGGTTTTTCATTTTTTTTAAAGTCAAATGCTATTTCTGAGCTCCAAGGGCCGACAGCTGTTCTAGTTTTGCTTGGGGACGTTTTCACAATGTGGATTAATCAATGTTATGAACTGGGTCCATGGGGTTTTGGGAATGTAATTGGTTTCAGATGACACTTTGCTAGTCAATCTGTGAAACAGCCGAATGTTGACACAGCTGAGCAATTCCAGCTGTTTCCACTCACCCCTTCTTCCCTCCCTGGATGCACCAGCCTTTTCCCTCTGTCTTGTCTCCCTTTCTTATTATGATGTTGTGAAAGAAATTTGTGATCTGTTTCTGCCATTTGTCCCTGCTCTGGTTTTGCTTCTCTTCCCACCATGCTTTCAAAATAGATTATTTCAGGATTTTTTTTTTTCCCATTCTTATTGGTTTGGGCCTAATTTGCTTTAAATGAATTAACTCCTTTGAAGCATATTTAGATGTTGCTTGGGAAGTTGGAAAATACTTCTGCATTTGTTGTAGCAAACCTACCTTTCCTTCAAAAAAGCTAACAAGTAACGATAACAAAAGACAGGGACAGATTGTGAGGTCACTGCACACAAACATTCTGCAGGACGCCTTCCCCTGCTGGGTTTGAGGCAGGATTGCTGTTGCTTTGTCCAGCCTGGTACCCTGCCTTTGTTAAGGTTGGTTGCACTTGGGTGCTGTTGTTCGAGAGCTTGATGACTGGTAGTAACAACTCCAAAGAATGAAGTGGCTCATAAATAGCCTATGTCATTTATACTTCTGAAATGATTATTGCAAGTTAGTTATATTTTCATTTTTCTCCTTTTTTGCCCCATGGCATGATGAGCACAGATAGATATGCCATGCTACCTGCATCTGGAGCTTACATTTACAATTTCACTGCTGTTCCTGATTTGTAGTAGTAAGGAATGTAGATGCAGTGCAATACAATGCACAGCTCTTTTCCATTGTATTTCTTATGCTACCTGAACTGCTACTTTGCAGCAAGGAGTACAGTGTGGAACAATTGGCTGGGCCATGAAAACATCTGGGTACACAAACGCACACGGTTCACAAATCTAGCATTTCAACAAGAAGGCCAAAGGCTCTGAAGAGATGCTCTGGCTGTGTTAGGAGAGCCTTTGGGTCACTATACCTCTTGTAATATGCTCTTGGCTAGCTTTTTTATTAGTAACTACAGTGGCAGTGATTTTCTAAGTTCGGTATTATTTTCCCATTACAAAGTCAGAGGAATCTTGAAGAATGTATGCTGACTTTTTTGTTTGTGCAGCTCCTCCAATGGCAGACTGTTCCAATTTAACATTGGCATTTAAATTCTGAAACGTACTGTCTTCAGGCACCAATTAGCTCTACTGAATTTTTGAAATGACAGAAAGTACCCATGGATCTTCAATCATTTTAAGTCATGCCTGTTATATTAGAGTAGCGTGTAATGGAGTGGCTGGTTAACTAGTTTCCATACATAATTGTTAACGATTTACCTACAGATAACTTTCTTTGACTACTACGTATGGCCTATTTAGAAAATTATATACATGTATATATGTTTAAAACAATGGGAAAATGACACCTCTGTGAGTACCTCTTAGTGTCGTGTTGCTGACTGAGGAATTTGTAAGTTTGTGCACTGTGATTTTCAGAAAGTCTTTGTGTTATTAATTTCAGTGGGTTTTTTTGTTGTTTTTTTTTTGGGGGGGGGGGGGGGGGGGGGGGGGGGGGGGTAAATGACAGGGCTATTCCATAATATCTCACCTTACAAACCTTATGCTGGCAGCAAGGACTAGTTTTTCTGGAATACATGGTGGAGGCATCGGTTTAGTACCTAGCTCCCCACACAGTTCTCCTGTGTGACTGGAAAGCAGCTGCTTCACTTCTTGCCTCAGAGGCCTCGAGTGGGGTAAAAGTTTCTGTTTTCTGAGCTTTTTCCATCTTTTCTTTTTGCCCCAGAGGTTTTGGATTTTTACTAGCATTCTAACCAGTGTTGAAGGGTTTGACTGTGAACTGTTGGGGTTATTCCTACTGTAAAATGCAGGAACTGTGGGAAGCACTAGGCTCTATCAAAGGACTATGGCTCTTTCTTTTTCCATTTTATTAATGGAGACCATATTTTCTCAGTGCTGAAGGCAGACAGCTGTTGAACCTGAACAACCATTTTAAATAGTTTTACTTGCTACTTGTGTGTATGACTTTAGGTATATCTTAGTGGTAAATTCGATCTCCCATTTAATCCAAATGATATTTCAGATAATTTGGGATTTTGTTTTTCTCATCTGTACCAGCCCATAACTAGATGCCAGTCTGGCGATGGCAGCACAGAATTGAGGAGAGAAGTGAAGAATAACACTTAAATTAGCTCAGAAACAAAATTATAATGTTTCTTTAAACTGAGCATGCAGTAAATGAATCAAGGAGTCAGGTACGCTCCTTAACTTGCAAGTTCTTTTCATCATTCTTCAAACAACCCATGGAAGTTTCCTGTACAATCTTTGACAAATCTTTCTTTGTATCCATAGCTGTCCCTTATATTGACCCACCAAAAGGACTAGGATCTTGGAAAGTCAGAGGGAACGTACGCAGTCAGTACTGTGTCCAAAGTCTGTCTCTGGTACATGGTCCACGTAACGTGGTTCAAAGTGTTGTGCTCTGTCGGGTGAGTGCTGCTAGCTGTAATATAACAGCAGGCTAAAGGAGCCATTTGATTGTTTCACGTCGCAGTCTCCGGCCTGCAGTGGAAAAAGAAGTTTTGTTGGTAGAACCTGTTGAAAGAGCACTTGTACAAGCTTACAGACAATCCTGTGCTCTTTGTAGTGCAGGGCATGCATGCATTATCTAGCATGCTTTTGCCAGTGTGATCACTTGTGAATTGCCTTTGCCTTGTGAGCTAGCAAGTGGTCTGACAAAGGAAGTTGGATTGAGCAGTGTGCTGAATTCCTCTTTTTTAACTCGAAGTACTCTTTAGTATCTCCTGTAAATCTGTGCTGGTGTGGTCCCGCAGTGCCCAGGTACTGAAGTACTGAGACTTTGCTAGATCTCGGCAAGTTGTCCTTCCTGCCCGCCAGCTGGATGGAGCTGTTGCCATGTCACAGCCCTGGTGTCAGCCTTGGGCTATGCTTATTGGTCATAACCTGCCGGCTGCCTCAGGAGAAGGGTAGGAGCAGCCAGTGCACCCTGGCGGGTCCTGAGCTTTCCTGGACAGTGAGGCCTCCTTGTGCAAGAGGAGGTCCTTTGCTTTAGTGTGCCCTTCGTGGAGGCACTTTCACAGGAAAGAATAACAGTGGGGTAGCAAGTTGCCATATGTTGGCTGCTCCAGAAGAACTGCTGTGAGGTTTTCTCTCCTCACACGAAGGGCTGCTAGCCAACAGGTTTTCCACCAGCCCAGCTGGCTTTGGAGACCTGCTGGTGGCTGGAGAGGCTACTGAGGGTGGGTACACAGGGGCTCTGTTTGGCCAAGGAGGCTGCTGTTGCAAAATCAGAGGAAACCTGGGCTAGTGTGAGGTGACTAAACCTCATACCTTAAGTTACTGTGCTCCTACCCAGAATAAATACCTATATTCTGGAACAATTAATTCTAATTACTTTGTGCGCTCCCAGTAACTTTTCTGGGTGTCAAAGCCCAGATTCCCTCAAGAAGCTCCTCTAATAGTATAACTTTTGGGAACAGGAAAGGTTTCTGAAAAAACAGTTTCTAATAATGGGTCCATTTGCAAGTTAGGCTTTGGTAACCCCAAACGTACCGGAGAGATTTGTACCCTTGAGGTAGGGGGGAGACCCACCTCGCTTGCTGCCTGTCTCTGCTGTGAGGTTGCTGGCAAGGTACAGTTCGGAGGGTGAGAGTAACAGCCTCCAGTGATAATGCCCACAATTGGTATTGACAGGGATCTAGTCCTAGCTTATAAATGTTTCTGACTGGCCTGTGGTTTGTGATATGTGTGTTTTCAGTAGGATGCCAGTCTGGCTTTAAGCAGGGGCCCCCGGGTACTGTCATTTAATAACAGAATTAACAGGGGTAGAAGGCACCAATAATATATTTTGTTAACATACAGTCACTTATCTGCAGACATCAGACTCTCGGGAGTGTCTGATATATTGTCTAATCACCTGCTCACATGCCATGTACCCATCTTCAAAGGAGAAGTCCTTATTTCTATTTCTTCCTTTTTTATGCCAAAGCAGAGACTGTAGGAGCAACACACTAATAGAATCCTCATGTCTGAACTATTTCTAGTACCCGTGTAGCATGTATTTCAAAAGAAGCAGGAAAGGGACCTTATATATAAGGGGAGCTGTTTTACATTTTCAGAAGCCTCCTTTCAGTCTTTTTCTGCTTTCTGGAAAAAGAAAAGTTGCAACTTGCATATGTCCGATGTCATGTTGCAGAAATTTCTATTTAAGCATTGCTCTGTATTCAGAGGAAGCTCAGGTGTTTCTTTTTTTCTCCAGCCATTTAGATGTCAATGCTTATTAAACCCTGTCAGAGCCCTGCATGCACTAACAGTCTCTAATTGCCCTGGCCATCCTCAGCTGGGGCCTCCATTTAAGCTCAGGTCTGGGCTGCATCAACAGGCTCTGTGTTCCTTTGTCTTGCAATTAAATAACACAGTTATATATAACTTACCATCCCTCCCCAAAAGAGTGGTAAGAAGAGATAACATGAAGAAAATTTCCATCCTTGATCATATCATCGCGCACTGGTAAGTTGTTGGCACTGTGGTGTGCTATGCTGCTAAGTTTTTGAGTCATTGGAAATAAAACTTGAGTCATAAACCTCTATATTCAGTTGCCTGGTATGTTTTGAGTGGTGTTTGTTTGTTTGTTTTCTTTCCTGGTAGTAATTATTCCTGCTAAGAGCAAAGTGGGAAAAAGCAGTTCTGAGAAGCAGATAGAGTAAGTTGCAGTTCCAGGTGTTGTGCAATAAAAAGAGAAAGAATTATAGTAGAATCCAGGAACCTTGGCTGGTATTTCAGTGTGTGATTCAGTAAGTATGGTGAAAGCACCAGTCTGCTGGGAGTTGGCTGATTGTGCTTGTTGAAGCACTCAGTCAATACCTAGCTCATGCTATTAAGACAGATGATTCTGAGAGCATGACAGGTGCATCAATGAAAACTTAAAAAGTTTTTTAGAAATATCAGAGTTCTGTGTTAAAGTAGGATCAAAACTGACGGTTTTGATCGTAAACTTAACAGTTCAGATTTTTAATGAATGTGACACACCCCACACTTACTATGGCACCACAAACTGACTAAAATGTTTATCAGAAACATCTTTGCTGTGCTTATCAGTGATAGAGATAAAATCAAGGTCAAGATATCACAATATGTGGGAGGAAGCTGGGCGAGAATTAGCAACTTCTTCTAAGGCTCCATATCTCCAGCTCGCTTCTCAGTTGTCTGTTGCCTTCTATTTCTCTTGATGACTATGAAAGAACCATAAGAAATTGTATGATACATATGATTTTCCTCATTGTGAGATCTCTGGATCTTTTTGAAGGTAAGTTCAAATAGATTTAAGCTGATTCAGGAAAAGAAGCCATTTAAGATTTCATCCCTTTTTCAAGTGGTTCATTTAATTTCACGTGCTCTGGCAGAAGGTGAGAAGTTGTTCTAGTGGAGGCTCCTGGCAGGCCTCCTTTCGTTAAGGAAGTTGGGGCGTGGTTGAGCCTGGATTATTCTGTGTGAGGGAAGTTGTGCGCAACTTCAAGGCAGCAGCAAGTTTGGTCTTCCGTTCCCTTTTGTTCTCCTCCCAATTGTACTTTGTGGCCTGTTCTTTTATACCTTTAGAAAACCTCGAAGTGCCATTGGTGTTTGTAAGATAGAAATCTCCCTGTCTCTGGGAGGCTGGGTTAATGTATGGCCACATGCCATTTATCTGTTAAGTCCTGGTCTTGTTCCTCTGGACTAAGCCATCTCTGTTGTTGGTGGGCCTGCCTTCTGGATCCCCTGTGTTTCTGAGCCAGGTGTGATGAGTGGGGACAGCGCCCATGTGCAGACCTCTGCCCTTCACAGTGTCAGTCTGTGACCCCAGCCCCAGGAAAAAATGCAGGGCTGCTCCCTGCCTTATTGGTGAACACTGTGAGAAGCAGCCACTCCTTAGGGAACAGGCAGCTTGTTGGAGGGTTTTATAAACTTCATGGGGCCTTTTAAAACTTAAAGATAGGGTCTCCCATTTCCTGCTCTCCCACCTGCTTGTACGGTCTGCTGTGGGTGTTCTGAGGTTCTTGGATCATCTCTTTAAGCAATCTCTTTAAGCTCTTCTGGTTTTGATTGTTTCTTTACTCAGCCTCAGTCTGCCCTTTTGTCATAGCCCATTTCTTCGAATAAAGCACTCAGGTTTAGCAGAAGAGGGTGCTGATTTCTCACATGGGTGCCATACCTGGCAAATTCAGCCTCTGCCTCAAATGATAATTTTCTTTGTTGTTCCTTGCTGTGGAAAATAATGTGGATGTCCCTAGATTTCTCTCTTGTAGCCCTGAAGCAGAGGAGGAGTACCAGCTCACAGTCCCTCTAAGCTGGCTGCCCAGGTCTCTGACGGAGCTGCAGCATGCAAGGCTCGCTCTAAAGACAAGAGGCAAGCACCCGCTCTAGCACCTCAAACAGAACAGGCTGCAGAGAAGCAGACTGAGTTGCATGTCTCACAGAGCATTTTATCCTTCCTCCAGCATTCACTGATAGTTTTTGAAGATATTGAGAGCACCTGAGAAGGGAATAAATCAAAATCTCAGTCAGCATTACTGCAGAGAAGAGAAAGCTTAAGGGGACATAATAGGAACCTTCCAATACCTGTGAGGAGGCTCTCAAGGAGATGGGCTGTTGGCAGTGGTGCAAGGGAAGAGAGGGTGGCGATTATGGACCTAAGGTGAAACAGTAGAGATTCCAGTTAGATATAAGGAAGGAAAATCCTTATGAGGACAATCAAATATGGGAAGAACTGGTTGTCCTGAGAGGTTGTGATCTCTAGCCTTGAAGGTTTTCAAGACCCTACTGAATAAAGCCACAAACTACCTGATCTGCTCCCACAGCTGATCCTGCTGTGAGCAGGAGGTTGGACGAGAGGCCTCCCGAGTGTCCTTCCAGCCTGAGCTCTGCTGTGAACAATTGCCTGTGCAGAAGTGAGCAAGGTTCATCGGGGCGTATCGGGGTATTTTGTTGCATATTATGCAACAAAGGTTTGTCACAGAGTTGCCTATTTAGAACAGCACCTTATGTTTAACTGCCAACTCTGCTGTAAATGAAGTCATTCCTTTAAAAAAAAAAAACAAAAAAACCTTGCGAGGGGGTTTCATGGGATTGAGGCAGACAGTCTATAAAATGCTTTTTGTAGCATTTTTATAGGAATATATAGGAAGGGGAGCAGGACTGACAATAAGAAGTCTGTCTGAAAAGGTCCTCTTGATTATTTCCTGTTTCCACAAATCATTGGAAGAAAAAAAAAAAAGACACAGAAGTAGGATTGATAAGCAGATGGAGATAAAAGGGACTAAAAGCATCAACTACTGAAGACTAAATCAAATCAGTGAGAATTAGATCTGGAGAGACCTTCAGAATTTGGAGAAAACTTACAATGTCTAAGTTAACAGTCTAAGCAAAGAGAAGACCATAAATATCTAAGTATTTTGATCTGAGAACTAGGAAGGTTGTAGGGTTTTTTTGTTGTTTTTTTTTTTAACTGTAGGTGAGATGATAATGTCTGATTGTTATGGTGAAAGTACCAAGTCTAGAACTAGAAGTCCAAGCTGCACCGAACTGGCAAAATGAGGAGTAACTATTTCATGTCTGGCATATGTGATTGATGTGCTTTTTGTTTTGTTATTAAGTTTAATGGTGACCTCTCTAAAGATGAACAACAAAAAAAAAAAGTTATTAAAGGAACTCAGCAGTGGGGAGAACCCCCTAAGTAAGTAGTGCTCATTTTCCCATTGATCCCTGTGCTTTGCAACTTTGTAGGATCCAGTGCTGCAGCATTTTGATGACAATATATTTGATTTTTTTAATGGCTTCGCTGGTCACAGCTCCCTGGCTTGGCTTGGCTTGATGTACCAGAAGGTGTCCTTTTAGTGTGGATGGAGCTGCAGGCCAGAAATTGGGCTGGCGTTTCTTGTTATGCCCAGAGCGAGGGACAGGAATGTGTCCTGTTAGGAGTGCTTTCAAGAGAGACTAAATAATGCCAGCAAGACCCACCCCAGAACACCACGAGACCACAATGTGTGTGGGGAGAAGAGCAGGAACAGGCAGCGTCCATTAGTACAGAAGTTGGAGTTGTTAGATGGATGCTTACCTTTGTGCAGCTTTTTCAAAGGCTGTGATGCTGCTTTTTTGGTTTGTTTATTGCATAACTCCAATATAAAGGAATTCCTAAGGCATGAATGCTAAAGCGGAAGGAAAGAATAAGTGGTGCTAGTTAAATTTTCATGTATTTATGCCTTATTATGGTCTGACAGTCAGAAATAATATTCTTTCCCTTTTATCCTGACTTTCTCTTTTGACTGTGTATTAAAAAAAAAAAAAAGCACCAGCAGTAACAAAATGTAAAAGATTGAATTAAATCCTAGTTAGAATGACTTCACCTTAAATAGTGGAATATCTTAGATCTTTCCCTTCCTTTTTTCTTTCTCTCTGTCTAGTCTACAGAGACTTGGCAGTCTCAGATACCCTTGGGTGTTCAAAGGTAGATCAGTCTGCGGCAGGGCTGCCTTTGATGTTTTCACCTACAAAAATGTCACATCACAACCTGCTCTGCTATTTCACATTGAATGTGAAAGATGCACTAAAAGGTTAATTTCAAGTCTTATTGAATTTTACACCATTAAAGTCAATGCCTTTTCAAGGATGCACCTAGAATGTTTTTAGAAGGCTGAGAGAAAGGGGCTGGTTCTAAGCTTCCCCTGCAGCTGATAACCGTATGCATATGGTGCTTGTGGCTGCATAACCCCTCGGTGCAGGAATATTCCGCCCTATTCTCCATAGAGAGAAGATTTGCATTGCTATACGTACCTTAAATTCCACTACATCTACTAATGCTACCTTCATCTGTTTGGGCAGTGTTCTGTCTCAAAAAAGAGAAACTTTGAGAGAAAGAAACACTTCTTTTGTGGGGTATTTTGTAAGGATAAGAGGAATTCTGAATATCTGTTCTGATTTGTGGGGTTTAGAAGTGTTTTCTGGAATGACTGTAGATTAATTACAAATGCATGCATAGAATATTTTGAAATGTTACTGTTTTTCCCCCACCCTCCATTCAAAACTGGTGTTCTGAAGAAATGCTTCATGTTTGCATCAAACAAACGGATGACTTCTTTGGGGATACCATAGATTTGACTGGGGAAATGCGCTTTTGGAAAGGACAAGTGTACTGGATTTCAAATGTTATTTTGAAAAAGAATAAGCTTTTCTAAAAGACCCTTCAGGTTGGGGAATAATACTTGTTCATCAGTCATATCACAAACAGGGCATGGAAAGATTTCTGATTGGACAAATGCTGCAAGAATGGGATATGTAGGTTGTGTTATTTTTTTTAGTAATCGCTAAATAACTGTATTTTGTTTTCTCATATTACAATGACATCTTCAGACTCAGTGAGAGCACTTAGAAAACAGTGTGACCTTTTCTTAGCAAAATTCAGATCTGTCCTTTAAATGGTTGCTGAGCTCCACGTCCTCTGTCTTTTTTCTGTTCCTGAAATCCTATTTCCAAGCGAGCAGTGAGAAGGCAGGTAACACTCTAGTGTCCTCACCTCTGTAGCATAGCAGAGGCTGGGATTACATGCTGTGTCACGCTGTGCTTTTAAGGATGTGCCACATTTCCTACTGTTTTAACTCAGGAAACGTCTCTGTCACCAGGCCTCTCTGCTCTTCCATGCATCCCCTAATTGTGTGAGACCTCAAGGTGCAGCTGGAGAGCACTTGGAGTCTAACTGATGTGTGAAAGCTGAGGACAGAAAAGGCAATTACGAAGTTGTGGTCAACTTCAAGAAGGGCTGTAATTGAGGCAGAACTGAAATTAAAAATTGGATTTCTACTGAGCTGAAGTGAAAAGGATGTATGAAAGACAGCTGTAAGCAGCAGAGCAACTGAGGCTCTGAAGGTGCACTTTCTGCAGCGATGCAGGAGAAAACATCCCTGGAGAAGTGGGGATGTGAGGACCCAAGTGCCTTGGGCGTACCTGACATAGGGTTTAGCTTCGCAAGCTGCTTGGCATTTTTAGAAAATATCTGGGGATTACCTTAGCTAAACTCAGTATGTTACAGAATCTCTCTTTGCCCATCCCCCTCTTAGTCAAGTATATTTTGCTGATAACACCGCAACGTGGACTAGGTGGTCCTTTCAGCTGCCTGGTGTTCTCTGCTTCCCAGCAAATACCCTGGAGATACTAGAGATGCTCTCAAGTGCTATTTTAAATCAACTTAGTAAATTTGAAGTAATTTGACAATGGAGCTAATTTTACTGTTCAAACTGTAACAGTTGCTGTGTACATGAACTGATAATGAATCCATTTAAAAATCTTTCTTTCACCCCTTCTAATAATTGGATGTAGGTTTTGTAAAAATGTATTAAAATTTGCATCACGGTAGCTCGTTACTGGTTGACTGAAGGTTAATAAACACTGGCAAGTTGTAATTCTTAAAGTAACAGTCCAACCTGTCCTATTTGTTACAGCATGTGTAGTAATGGTTGATTTTTTTAAAGTGTCTTAACACTAATTGCGCCAATATAAGCTTAGCTGATGGCTCTATGAACAAGAACATAAAGTGCATGCAAAGCCTCTGTGCTGAAAGAACTGACAGCATCTTCCCAAGCTGGTCATTTCCAAAGTTAGCTGCAGATGGCTCAGTACAGCCAGTAAGTTGGTTATAAGAAGCAGGGCTCTGCTCCTGTAGGCCCGAGGAGGAGAAGATGCAGGCCTGGTGGCCCTGTGCTAACAGAAGCTCTAGGAGCTTTCCAAAACATACCAAGAGCAGAAGTAATAACCAAGAGCAAGTCATAGCAGCTAGAAAGCGAGAAGTGCCTAATGTCTATTAGCCAGCTTGTTTGTTTGTTCTTCTTCTCCCATTATCTTGATGTCAGAGACCATGCTGTACTGTCACTTTGCCTGAGATTTGCTCGTTAAGGTGATCTGTTGATATTTGCATAGGGGAACTCGGAAGCTGCTTGGGAGAAGCAGTAAGCTAACGAACTGCAGTTCTTGCTTGGGAGACAAGGTAGCCTGCTGACAGGGCAACCTGGCTGGGAGGTGCGATTGCACTGGAATACTGTTCTTTCAAATCAATTTTAAGTGATGCTAGCTCTGTCTGTAGTGGCACCTTTTATTTCTTCAGGCTTCTGTGACTTCAGTCTCCCTCCCTACAAACTCTCCCTTGTACTCAAAGGATGAAGAAGTCATTTGGGCACCACTGTGACTTCTCTTTTCATGGTGTGGTGCGTACACTGCTGAGGATCTGCTGTGCTCCTCCCACAGCTGGAGTGATCTGTAATTCAGACGCGTAGTCATAAATGTTGTCAACTTCTGTGAAGCATGATGTAGTTGTTTAAAGGGGCAGGTTTGCAGTTGCAAACTTTCAAGGACAATCTCATCAAAATCTGAAGGCCAGTGTATTTTAATGGGTTTTATTTTTTTTCCCCTGTATGCATCCCTCCTATGGCTATTACTCTACATTTTCTTGTAAACTCATTAGGGTCTTCTAGGTTAAAAGGAATTATTGGCCGTGCTGATACTTATTTAACAAAGACAGTACTTTTTGAGCTCTGTCCCACAACTCACAGTTTGTGTTTTTTTATTCACATGGAACTTGTACCATTGTGTGAAGACCAACTCTGCAGACTGTAAGGTGAATTAACTGAAGTCATAAATAGTTTCCGATAATACCCACCTTATGAAATAGCACTACTGCCCTTGTCACGTTAGCTCGACCCTGCCTTGTTCTGGGCTGTCTGATTGCAATTTGCCCTATGTGTCTATCTTGACATATGTCCCCCTTCTTCCCCTCCCATTTCTCTAAAGCTCAAAGGCTACTGCTGGGGCTGCAGAGGCTGGCAGGGTGGAGCTGCCACACGCTTTACCATACTGCTGCTCTTGGTTTAGTGAACCGTGGATGTGGAGTAAGTCAAGGAATGCTTTCGAGCACTGGCTTTTGCTGAGGCCAGTCTGTTTTGTCTCTGTGCTTTCTTTGTCCTGCTCTGGGCTGAAAACAGTACATGACAAATATCACTAGGTGGCATAGCCACCCTGGTGTACTACCAGGTTAAATTGCATTTGTAGCAATTGAATTGTTGATTATGGTTTGAAATAATTCCTCCCTAAAAGACACTATGTCCTGGTCTTTTATAGCACTCTTAACACTTCATCATTGGACTCAAGAATAAGACAGAAGGCAGATAGGCATGTGCACTCAGTCTTACATAAGTTAGAGCTGTCCTGAGAAACCTGAGCTGTTTCTGCTAACGCACTACAAAGCAGTGCAGGCAAAAACCTAAAAATTTTGCTTACTTTGGAAAAATGAAATTAAAACAGGGTTTCCAGAGCTGCTTCAAAAGTTGTTTCACCAGAAGCATAGTTTAATCTCCCTGTTGAGTTACCGAGCTCCTGTGATGTTGTTTCAGCTTTTTGGAATTTATTACAGGAAATCCAGCGTATAATCCAAATTTAAATAAAGCATTTTTAAGTAGGTGCTTACATTTTAAGGACACACTTAAATGTTTTCATAGAAAAATGAAGAATACAGAAAGCTTCTGCTGGAACGTAAGCACTAATTAAGAATATTGTTGGACTGGGACTAGTCTGAGTATGTATATTTGAAACTAGTTGGGGAACTCCATTTAAAACTACAAGATAGTTCCTGTATGTGTTTCTCATAAGGTAGAAATCAAAGTGTAGGATGGACTGTATCAGATGATCTAAGTCAATTGTACTTCGAGTTTTGGTAAGTTAGAATGTCTTTGATCTAGAACTCAGAAAATTCTCAGAAATTGATGAGGGACCGTCCATTTTTTTGAAGCAAACTCATTGAACTGTGATGTGTCAATTCACTTCCCTGAACCAGCGTGAGGTTTCAGGTGACTTGAGTTGTCAGTAGTGATTTCAATTGGAGTTGTAGGGATTTGTCTAAGAATGGAATTTGGATTTGAATTTATGATAAGGTTTATGATTTAGAAAAATAGACCAAATTACTGAAGTTATCCTGCAATTATGCAGTTTAGTAGATTGCTAAGATGATATTGTTACACATTTTGCATTTTATGCACTGTAGCATAAGCTGTGAGACTATAAAACCCAGCGAACTTCAAGAACTTGGTTTTGTCGTTGCTTTTTACTGTCTCAGAACAGCAGCAGGTGGGCGAGTTGCGCAGCCTGGTCGCTGTTTTTAATCTCACTTCTCAGTATCTCTTGCAAAACTGAGGCAGGAAAGATTTCCATCGTCTCCCCTTTTGAGATGACAGCTGATTAAGAACTCTTGTGTGTGCCTTAAAAATCTAAAAGTCAAGCTTACATCCATCCTATAGTATCCCTTCAGCTGGCCGAGTTGGTTTGTTATGGAGAAACTTCCTGCTCCCTCATATGGTCACACGTGAGATGTTTTACGCCCTGGGAAACATGATGTATGGAAATGCTCTGTTTCTGATGTGGTCCGGCTCTGGGGCTATGGGGACGTTTTGTTGGGGCTGAACAGATAGGGTGGCAAGCTGAGTGTATGAAAATACAGCATTGAAATAACATACGCTTTTCTTACTTGAGTGCCCTTATTCTTTGCATTTCATTCTTCATGTATGTCTGAAAAGATAGCTATCTCATCAAAATATTCCTAGAAAATCAGAATTGTTGGGCAAAATAGACTTCAGTGCTGGGTGTTAACCATGGGGCTGGGGACCTCTTACCTATAATAGGAAATGACTTTCAAGTGTGTGTTTCTCCCCCCTCCCCATTGTCAAAATATGGCGTAAATATCAGATGGATATTCCTTGTTTTTTTTTTCCCCACTGTGAAGAAGAAAAGCCTTTGTTGTAAAAGGAACATGTATGCTGGAACAGTGGACAAGGGTGTTCATATCAGATCGAAGGAGCTGAATATGTGTATCTTAGAGCGTACCCTTCATATAGAGACCATAGGGAAGCATCTAAAGTGGATACTTTGTTTTATTCTTCAGGCAACTGTAGTAGCAACCCTGATACAAAGGAATGCCTCAGCATCATTACCTGCAGGCCTTCATTTTTGGTCCTAAATTATAAACTGATCAGACAGAAAAATGAGTCAGGCCTCTCTGAAGTCGGTCAGCATTTGGTCTGAGTTTAGTGCCATGCCTAGCTCTACAATAAAAACTGCAGGCAAGCTGCAGGATAATCTTTTGGGCCTTGCATAACAGGCTGCTGAGGGCTTCCTCCACAGGAGAGAGTGAGTTGTCGAAGGGGATTTTGGTGGCTCACCGGGGCCTGACGTCACGCTCAACCACAGCCCGGGACTGGAGCAGCTCCTTCCTCTCAGGCACAACAGCCAGCAGCAGCTTTGGCTCCCTGGCACTGTGATGCATAGGAGATTTTTATAGGCAGAAAGTGAGCAGTTATAAAATTGTTGTGTGAAAATAAAAGCACCTTCAGTGGAAAACACAGCTCTACCCTGTGCATGTTCCTAATCCATGCCCTTTTTTTTTTTTTTTAATGTCTTGAAAGAGATGTCTTTATCTGTGATCTGTCTGTCTCCCTCCACCTTGTCAATTCTGGCCTGATTTTGCTTCTAGATAGGCATTTATGTATGTGCAAGTGAGTACATGCATGCAAATCTGATCCATACTGTTCCTCCCCCTTGATGTGCCTTATATTTGTTTTGTTTTCCCTTTTAATTAGGCACACAAAGCAACTTGGCCAAAAACATGCCACAGATCGGTGGGAAAATACAGACTTAATCTCCAGATATTTTTGTCTGTCTTCTGCTTGGATTATATAATTGGAAGAGTTATGGTCCCTGAAACCCTTGCTCCAAACTGTTCTTGAAATGAGATATTAAATAAGTCTTACAGTATATTTTTTGGATCTTACTTGACAGCCTAAAGTTAAACCTTCTTAGCATTAATCCTTCTGGAAAGAGATGATTTGCTATAAAAGTACCACTTTCATCTTGATGGTGAATGTGATGTGAAGAAGACAGACAATACCAGCAGGACCAGCCAGAGATGTGCCGTTTCTTTGGTGCAGCGTGGAGCAGGTGTTGGCAGAACTGAGGGTGAGCCCCTCCTTCTTGCCGTAGAGAGGTGAGGTTTAGGTGCACCACCTGCTTATGCTTTTTGTGCTGAAAATTGCCATGTAGCACATTGTAAGACCCAGCTCTGAGGAGTTCTTAGACTGAAGTATTTACGTGTGTAGTTCTCAATGGGGATGCAGAATTACTCGCACAAGCAACTCCATACAGGCAGTGTTGGTACCTGTGCTGAACTCAGTCGTATTTGCTCTAGTTTGCTGAGTTCCCTGAGGTTTGTTAGGTTCAGGTAAATTGATTCAGAGGGGGAAGACACCAGCTAAGTAACACAGCGATTGCCTTGCCATGTATCCTTCTGTGTACAGCTTTGGACAAAAGCTTTTTTTTATCACTAGCTGAGCACACAAGGAGTTCTTACGAGTCCTACTGCTCAGAGCCATAAAGTAGATTTGGCCTTTGTTTTTGTATAGCTATCACTGCTGTATCTTGGCCTCTCAGAATCACTTGTGGGAATGGTGTCTCACAGTCGCTATAGAAACACCAATTTTGAGCACTAACAGTAGAATTTGAGCCAGATAGTTTGATCAGGTGGTGCTACATGTTAACATCAGATTATATTTGTCATGCTATGAAGCTAAACTATTCCAGGCTATCTGTGTAAAAGTAAATACAAAGTAAACATTGTTACACATTGCCTCTCTTATTTAAGGGAATTGCACCACATGTTGTTGGATGGCTGTGTTCCTAGCAATTGTGACCAGTCTTTTCCATTCCTGGGCCTTCAGGACAACTTTGACATGACTTTTTTTCAGGGAGGTCTTCATGCAATTTTCTGAGAAGAAAAATGCCTTGTTTGTGTGGAGTGTTGTGGGCGTGTAACTGGAGGTTTGTTCTGAAAAATCGACTTCATCTCTGTGGTTATCAGTCTTTTGCTTCTAGTGAGATGAGAAGGATTAGGAGAAAATGCAGCACTTTGACAGATTCTTTTGTCCATTTGCTTTGGGTGTGCTGCCCTTCTTATTTCATTCATCAGCCAGGATATTAGGCACTCATTCCATATCTTGGACTTGTGCTGTGCCCAGTAGATTACAGGATATGCTCACAACCGTGAAGTTCCTCTGCCAGTGTCAGTGGGAAACCCTGTGGCCATGGTTAGCCCTTTCAAACAGGTGCAAATTACATTAGAAGAGATAGGTGGATGATATCTGTTTTTGATGGCTGACACCTGAAAAGCAGTTCTGTATTGCACTTCACTAACTTCAGCTATTAAGTATGTGCATAATCTCTACAAAGCTCTTTGATTTTACTAAACATCTTTTATATTTGGATTTTGTTAAAGATAAAACAAGTTGTGGTATACCAATAGAAGAGTGCCACTGGATACTCTGTTTTAGATGACGTCAATCAACTACTCATGGCAGAAATCTGTTCTGAAAACAAAAGATTAAAAAAAAAGAAAAGGGAAAACCAGTGCTGATGGTTCCAAAACTGGACTAGTGAACACGGATGAATGTGATACTTTCAAAGTGAAGCCCTTCTGTGGAGTATCTTTACAACCATTCAGATGGTTTTCTTTAATTTGAAACAAGACCCTAGAGCAGTGAAAATAGAAAATATTTCAGCAATAATTCTCCAAGGTGGCTGCAGAAGTGTAACATGCAGCAGGATGGACATGGGAAGAAAAATACAGCAAGAGCTGTATTATGTATTTCTACCATTATGGAGCTATCATTGTGCCTTCCCAGACTCTGAGAGATACAAATTAATATCCTGTGCCTGACCAATTCCATTCTTTTGTCAGAAAAATAACTTCTGGGCAAGAGATGCTTTGAGACTACTGCCAGCACCTTTTCTTCCCTTTCACAAAGTACAGCAAAGCTTTGAAGCTTCTGTTGTCTATAGCTCCCTTGATTTTTGTCAGAAAGTCTGAAAATGGTCAGCTCTACCCAGAAGCCTAAAAACAAAGGAACTCTTGGGAACATTTTAGAAAGTTTTTATTATGCTGTAGTTTGGTTTCGTTCTGTAAAATTAGTTGAAAATGACAGTGATGACAGCATTGTTACAGCATGTTACAGCATAGAAGCTGAACTGGGATTTTACGTGTATGAGAGAGGATTAATTTACTGGTATATGCAAAGTAAGCCAATAGGAATTTGTGGCTAAATGGTTAGTCAACGAAAAGCCTGAGAATTGTGGGACAGCTTAGTTTGTTGGTCAGCTGCTGGTTTTGTTCAGTCTCATATGTAGATGTTTTAATTCTGTTAAATTGCTTATAGCACGAGGATAATAACTCTTGCCCAACTTTATAATGTATTTCAAGACATGCACTGAAAAAGTGCTTCATAAATATGTCTTTAAAAAGAGTAAAAATTCCTGTACATAAGAAAACCATGAGTAAATTTAGGATATGAATCCCAGTGAGGGGATTGGTGTGTGTGTTTAAGGAGGAGTTTTTAAGATAGGGTAACGGAAAAACGTGACATAACAATTACTTGAGGAAAAGCTGGCAGTGACCTGTGAGATGTGACAGTGTTGAAGTAAGTCTGGTGAAAGGAACTGATGCACAATTCTTCCTCTTTTCCCTCCTTCTGCAGTTCTTCCCGATAGTTAAACTAAGAGGAAGATGTCTGTGTTATGAAGGCCTCCAGGAAAAATAGGTAACCAAAAAACTTGAAAACATGGGGGAAGCAAAAATCAGCAAGCTAATGGCAGAGCAGAGAATTCCTACTGCTTCTTCCAGTCACTTCCTCCTCTCAGTTAATTTTCATGTGCTTTGCTACTTGTCCCAAAGAAGTCCTTGTGCCTTCAAGGCTGTGGGACAGTGAAGGGATTTAAAGCTGGTGGTTTATTTCTTGTTTTTATACCATGGATTTGTTAACTGCAGCTTCTTGCTAGGAAAGGAAATGTAAGTTTATTCTGGGCTAGGCAGACTGTCAGATACTGGTCAAAATGCTAGGTAGGATGCAGAATCAGAAAAGGAGTAGGGCTTGTGGAAACTATTGACAAAACCCTTGCTGATTTGTTGTCCTGGAATTTCACTTAAAAATATCATGGTCTACAGGTTCCCTCACTTGTAGTGATTTATCACCTTTTTAATGATTTCTTGAGCCCTCTTTATTTCAAATTTTTTTTTTTTTTTTTAGTTTTTTCCTATTTTGTAACTGATTCTGAGCAGGCATGGGGAAAACTTGGTACAGGGTGTTCTGTACTACTGCATTTGACCAAGCTGACACGGACTTCCATTTTCTGACTTGTGAAAAACACTTGGTCACTATAATGAGAAAGCATCTGTGATTTTTTTGTTCATAGAAATCCGAGGACTTTTTTGAGATGTTTCAGCAACTTCAGTGCATCCACACAGGCTTCTTTTCCTTCTTCATGTGGGTGTTGTTTAAGGAAATACAGAAGGCTGTATATTATGCCATGAGGAGTTTTTTGCAGAGTTTAGATGTGGCCCTTTTAACTTTCAAATGGCCAGGTTGGGTGAAAAAAGATGACGTGTTGCCATGTTATAGTTGGCAATGTGAGCACAATATTTGTCTGTAGTGAATTATGTAAGGAGACAATGGGATGGCTCCAGGGGGAGGAGATGAGTTATGAATTTGTGGTGATAAATCCACAAGCAGAGAGTAGAATGGATGGGAGATGGTATTATGAAATTGTAGAGCTTCGCAGTTATAAATTGTGAAGTAAATGATGGGTCTTGTTGTCATCCATGGAAAGACGGGTTTTCCAAAGAATATGAATGTGTTGAAGAAGGGAGAAGCAGGAATAAAAGACAAACTTGGAAACTAAAAGAAGAATGCTATTTAAAGAACAGGAACTCACATGGCTACACTGAAGAGGGCTGACAGGTTGGGAAGAGTAACTGCAAAACATTCTGAATTATGGGTCTGAGCCTGAAGGCTTGGTCAATCTGGGGAGCAGAGAATTAATTTTATGGTTCCTGTACTGCACTTGGAGAAGAGTTCTTGGCTGTAAAACATCTCCTGCAAGCTTAGAGAGGATGGCAAGGTGATGGTGGTGAGTTAGGTCAGTATTTCTGATGTGGAAAAGATGAAGGTTTGACTGAACTTGGAAAAGTTGAAAGAAAAGATGAGATGAAGTAATAGGGTTAGGCAGGAAAGATAGCAAGCATTAAAAAAGATAATGAAGAAGTATTGCCATGGGCGAAGTGGATGTATTGGAGGAAGAAAGAAGTAGAACATCTACTTTATCACTGAAAGAAAAGGAAGGTGACATTATGGAAGCAAAATCAAATTAAAGGCAAGGGAAAGATTATGTTATGCTTGCCAGCGTTCTTTGAACAAACCATTAAAATCTTGAGCATGGAAGCAATGGAGACAGATATGAGTCAAATGCAGTTGGACAATGACCATGATGGTGGATGCGGGATTCAGTCAAATCAGAGAAATAATGGATTTGCAGGGAAGATGGCCAAACAGAAGGAGTGTTTATGTTGGAAGAGGTCCGCTTAGTTTCTGTCATTCAGCCTGTGTTACAGCAGCAGAAGGGCATGGTGTGCCAAGAGAGGATGAGCCAGGCTTGAGGCTGAGTCATCTCCGACTTGTTTTCTTCTTGCAATACGATGATTCAGTGATAGCAGTAAAAATTAAGGAACGGGAGGTCTGAGATCAGACAAGACTTGTTAGCACTACCGACAGCATCTCTACTCCTTTGATGTGTCACCGTGATGAAATTATCATCATATGAGAGGAAGGTGCAAACCAACCAAAAAAAACCTTTAGTGGCTGAAACTGGAGATTATCTGTGGTGGACGGTAGCTGCAGCTGCGCTGCCCACATAGCATCAAGGGAAATGAGGGTCGCCGTGGGTGGTGAAACCTTTTCAGCTCTTCTAGTTTCTATAGTTTCTGTTCATACGTGTTAAGAGGTGCTGCAGATACCTCCTGATTTTTCTGTGATGCGCACAGACACCGCTGTGAGCTCCAGTGTGTCCTTGGAACTAGGTGGAGCAAGAGATGTGGTGCAGAAATAGTTTTTAAACGTCCAGTCTCTTCTGAGCTGACCATCCCCAGAGGAGAGGCGCGTTGGAAGCGTGGCTGAGGGGCCGGCGATGGCTGCTGACTGATGTGCTGAGCGCAGCCCTTCTGTCCTCACTGCACGAAGCCCAGCTCAGGCTGTTGTGCACAGCGGCACGTGGGGCTGCTCCTTCTGCAGCACGGGGCTCTCGGGGCTTGTGGTCAGGGTGCCAATTGGTATTGAGAGAGAAACAATAACTGTGTTTTTCATTGTGGATTGTTAGTAATAAAATCATCTTTGCGTTCTGTGGGTTGGGAAGTTTGAACATGTTTAGCTTCTAATTAAAAGCTTGGTTGTTAGGAAGATGGAAAGGAGTAAAAATCAGAAGTGCAAAAGGAAGTACTATATTGTTCTCGTATAAGCTGTCATGTCATAAATGATAAGAAATATTCAGGGAAAAGAAGTTGCTGTATTTCTAAAACATCTGCCAATTACTTAAGACAATTTGGGAGCCACCATCCTAAGCAGTCTCCTTACAGTAACTAATTCTTCCCTAGCCAGAATAGGAGCAGGGGGCATTTATGAGCTGCACAGGGATTGTTCTGAAATCCTGCATGGAAAAGACGTCACCTGCTTGACTTTTAGTTTCCCAGATTAGTTCTTTGGCCTGAAAGTAGGAACAAGCTTATGGATTGACAGCTTCTTGCTGATGTTTGGGTCCTTAACAGGGTGTTTCTCAAGGGGGCTACTACATTGCCTTGCCAATGTGGTGTCTTTTACACAACACTGTAGCAGGTATCATAGACAGCAGCAGAGGAATGCTTAACTAGTTGACTGTGTTGTAGCAGGCCTAAACTCAAAGCTACAAGAGAAGCAGACTTTGGAGCAACATGTGAGTAAAGAAGCCCTTGAAAAGTTGAAAGAAAGTTGAGTAACAGTTGAGGCACCAAATCCTCAAAAAAATTCTAGCCTTGGTTTTCATCAGCTTAGAGCATTCACTTTACTGCTTTGAAATGAGTGTAAGTGGATTCTCCTTCATTGCCCAACACATGCTACTGTTGGCTTCTCGGTACACTTTTCAGGCATGATATAGTAATGTAGAAGTTGGTGTAGCTCTGCTTGATTGCTGCACTGATTTAGAGCCCATAATGATTTGGTTAGGAACTAGTTCTATTTACCTTTGAGATACAGTTTGAATAATCTTAGCTTTGATGTGAGACTTGAGGTTAAGCATCTGGATATGAATTTACATTTTATGAATATTTGCTATTGCATTGAGTTAAAGAAAAGCCTCTATTAGGAAGACATGCAGTGCTTTCAGGTTAAAAGGCTACAGGTTGGGGCCATCCGTTTTTTTTAATTTTTCAGTGTCCTAATCATCCACATTACCATTTAGTTGTCATTTACAGCTCCCTGGTTCTGTTGGTTTCTCTGCTTAGAAGCAGCTGCCGTGTGATGTGAACGATATTTTAAAGTCCTGTGTTTGAGCTCTTGAGATACCAATGTGCAGAGAATTGGCAAGCTATCTGAAACAAAGTGGCATGCTTTATTTTGTCACTAGAAGTATGTTCAATCTGCTATTTGATTTTCTGTAGCATTTTGATTAAGAGCTCCAGTGAAGTTATGTGAAAAGTGAAAATCCTCTTTATTCTTTCTCTCCAAGAAAATGAGACACACAACATTGTCAAAATATTTGCCTAATCTTGCAGATTTGGATACTTGTTGTAGTTCTTCTGACAGACCAAAACAATGGTCATTAAATGAGAAGCAGATGCAATAAGTATGCAAGCAAGCTTACTATGATAGACTGATGGGGGTGTTTTGGGGGGGAAGCTGCCAACAATGCTTGCTAAGCACTGGAGAAATAAGCAAAGTAAAATCCTTCCTTGCAATTGTACCCAATAAATAATCACTTTCTGTTAGTAGTCTAGGCTTTATACATTTATGCATTGGTATTTTCATATGTTCTGGTGCAATATTGACTTAAAATCTGGATGCTCCTTTTGGCTCACTTGATTTTTTTCCTTGCCAGGAAAGGAAAATGCCAAAGAAATGCTTTAGGTTTTTTTTTCTTCACTCAGTGTGCAGAACTGTTATTTTAGGACTAAAGAACATTGTCCAGGAAGAATTTGGTTATGCTAAGTTACAGTCACAGTTTGGTGTGATTGGAAAGACAGAGACTGCAGAAAACAAAACCTGGAGTCCAACACAGGGAGTGGTGAAATTTTCTATCAAGACATGCAATATGTTTCTTCAGCAGATAACTAGAAGAAGCCTGCTTTCTGGTTGCATTGCTGTGTGGACTGATCAGGATTTTAGTACAAAATCTGCCTTAAATTATAAAATGGACTTAGAGCTTCTCAGCTTTACTATTGCTCCACTTATTTACTCAAAGCATAGGAATTAAAGATCTGCCTTCAAGAAAGAACTGAACTGTTATCCAGGATCTGCCTTTAGAGTGATCTGTGTACACAAAACTTGTGTACGTGGTTGCTCTTAGTGTCTGTGGTTACATTTCTTATGTGTCTTTCTTATCCATAAGTTACAGGTATTAGCTGATGTGGGATAATTCTTGAGCCTTAAGTTAAAAACACAAAACTAAACGTTGGCAATATGTTTGTGTCGTAGTTCAAATTCTGTCTCTCCCTGCTGCCCCCATCTTCCAAATGCTTGCATCTTGTCTAGGTTCATGCTCGAGTGGCCGTGTACACATATGCACACACTCGTCTTCAGCAAGCACATGAAGAAAATGCTGCTTTTGGCGTATGTGGAAGAGTGCAGAATAAGGATAGTAATAGCAAGGTCAACTCGTGTATTGCATAGTAAAGTAAACGCAATAGGCAGCCTCTAAGGCAAAGGTACAACAGCAGTGCAATGTACTGCATTACCCAAGTCCATCACGGATAAAAGAAAGACGCTGTGGTTTATGGTGCCCACACAACAGTCAAGATTGAATTTGTTTGCAGAAGCCTGGTCTGGGTCAAATGTCTCCCGGAGCTGCAGCTGTCCACCAGTGCGTGGTAACTCGGATCAGGTAGTTACAGATCTCTGCAAAGACCAAGCACCTGCAAGGGTCTGGTGTTTTTTAAGCATATGTTGAGTGAGCTCAGGGCCTGGATTCAAATGAGCTACTTGCAAGGCTTTGTTCATAGCCTTACATATTTGTGTATGGTGAATTGTCACTGGAGCTCAAGTCTAATGCTGAGGACATGTTTTGTGTGTTATCCTGTATCTCTGGCCTGTCATAGAGTCCTTAGAAAGACAACATGAGAACCACTGTGCAGATGTACAGCTGCTTCTAGAAAAGGTATAATGTCAGGAAACATCCCATTTGAATGTTTTTTTTCTGACTTCTGGAGTATTGTTGTGTCCCCATTGTAGACAGTACCATAGTAGGCAGTGACTTTACAAGCGGTGTTCTGCATTGACTGTGAAGGCATTGAGTTCTTTGTGAGAATGTTAGTCTAAGGTTGATAAGATGCAGAACATATTAAATGCGTCAGTAGCTGCTTGTTCACAGACTGAGTACTGCCAAAGCTCTACGTACAGAGTAGCTACAAATGGCTTCCTTTGGTTTTGGCTCATGGGTGTTGCTACAGCACTTGGGATTCTTTGCTCTTTATTGTTTTTGCTAGTTTGTTTATAAAAGGTTATGCACAGTTGGTAAGATGAGAAGCATTGTATGGATTGTTGTCTGGTTTCCACAGTGTGTTTATTTCACTAATTACTCCTTTAATTAACAATTCTTTGATGTGAGATACCTTGGAGTCTGAGAATGTGTGTGATACCCAAAACACTGTCCTTTTTATTTAGAACAGAAAAGGATGCTGCTTAAGGTAAAGAATAGAATTTCTAAGCAGCAAGTCAGATGATAATTCCCTTCCTGGAGCTCTCTGTTAATGGAGAAGTAGTTCTTCTGGCCAAAGCTTAAAAACAACCGAACCAGACCTAATATCCAAGTTTAAACATCTGGAAAAAAATATTTATAATTCCTGAGAGAAATATGGAAATGTTGATCATTAACTGTGGTTAGAGACTTCAGTCGCACATGCACTGCTTCAGTGTGAATAGCCGGCACTTCACTGCGTACAGCATAGTGTAAATTTTGGATCTCTGCTAAGGATTTCCATGTGTCTTTAATTCTGGGTCTGTTCCTGCTGACTAGCTAGAGCTAAAAGTACGATGTGTTCAGAAATGGAGTTCCGCCTGCTAGTGACCCCACTCTACTCCTTTTTGCACAGCTCTCTCTAAAATGTATTCTTTCCTTTTCTCTCTGTGTACTTTTAATGCAGTCTAATGGCTCTCATCCCTCTGGTGTCTGAAATGCATAATTTTGTGGGTTTTAGGCAGCACCCCCGAAGTCTCTGATGCTGTTAGCTCTGGCTGAGGGACAGGGAGTGGAGGAACAGTGGCCCTCTGTAGGTCATTCTTCATGAAGCCCTTTAAACACACGTTCGATGAAGGAACCCAAACCACAATAATAGTTTGGAAAAGGTTGGCTACATTTGATTGGAATGCAATTCAACTATTTTTCACCTATTTATGTTAAAATGCTTATTCATTTTACCTAACTACTGTTTGTCTTAGTGCAGGACCATCTCCTGTGGACAGTGGTGCATTCTAATGCTTTCAGGATGTGGGGGCAAATGATTTAAGTGTCGGAAGGAATGATCAGAATTCCTCTCTCAGCTTCTGATTATTTGATTGTGTATCCTGAGTTGTTTGATGCCTCTGAAAATCCGAG
Source organism: Anser cygnoides (assembly GCF_040182565.1). Classification (NCBI taxonomy): domain Eukaryota; kingdom Metazoa; phylum Chordata; class Aves; order Anseriformes; family Anatidae; genus Anser; species Anser cygnoides. The sequence goes on from NC_089883.1 coordinate 15,643,477, forward strand.
CACTGGTGTAAGTGGCTAAGCTTGAACTCCTAACTTTCCCCACTCTTGGAGGGGGTAAATTGTAAAGGCAAGTTAATCTTGGCAGAGCTGGGATTAGAAGCCTTATATCTTCAAATGAGTGCTCTAACCACAAAGAGCCTCCCGTTCCCCATCTTCTGATTAGTTTCAAACTCAAGTTTAAAGCCAATCACAAGTTAATATAATAAGAGGAAAAGTGCTCCTCAGATGCTCAAAATATTTTTTTTCAGATTGTAGTTTCTCTGTACCAGTTTCAGCTGGCTTATGAAGGGACTGTAGCAAAGCAAACTGACTTGTATTAATTTTTTTAATCAGTGAAATTAAGCTGAGGGCCAACTTGTAAGACTTTGGTTCTACTGGAATAACATCTCTGATTAGCTTGGGGCAAAATTACTAATTCCAGTCAGGGATTTTGAATTTTTCATTGGGCTTAATGTGCAAAGCCCTTAAATATTCTGTCATGTTTAGTAATTTGAAATATCAGGATCCTGTGAATCTGTGTCTAAAAGGCTAAACCCTAGAAAAATACAGCTAAAGTTTTTACTTCAGTATTCCAAACTAAACCAATGTTGCCTTTGCTGTAGTTTTCTGAACAATAGCATAGTACTTGAATGCTTTGAATGCCAAGAGTTCTTCAGTGTAAAGATTTTAAAGCTATTTGGTACGTGTGAACTCGTAGTACTGATATCAAATAAATCTTGCCAAAAGCTTTAGAATCTTCTGAATGTTGTGCTCTACCAGTGGCAACTTGGTGAGGTACGTGTCTCAGAGCCAAACATGAAATAGCATGTACTGAAGTGGATGTAAATTGAGCTCGAGCTAATGATTAATAATCTATACAGCTGTTAGCTTGAACTCTGTACATTCTGGGGCTTCACAATTCAGCAGGGAAAAAAGAAAAAGTGGACAATTTCAGCAATGATCGATGTGTTGTTAGTGAGTAAAAATAAATAGCTGATGATAATTGTGATAGCTTACAAAGAATGAGGTTATTTACAAATGCTCCATTTTGCATGTGGTCTGACGTCTTTTCCCATGAGGTTGCTTATAATTCATATTCTGCTTTAATGTGCCTGCAAAATGTGCTTCTTTCTGTATGTGTATTATTTTTAGGATGTTATGTTTCCTTGGTGCATACACAATGAGCCTGAAATCCTGTAGGAATGTGTTTAATTTGAAAGTTTTATCCTCTGGGCCTGGTTAATTCAAATACAAGGCTCAGAACATTGCTGCAGTGCCTGGAAGAATGTGGGAATGGCAAATCATGTGCACAGAGGCAACAGGGAGCCTGGGCTGCCGTGCTGAAAGGGGCTGCTGTCCTGAAGAGCTCTCCTCTGAAGCTACTCTGCTCGGTTCTTGCCCGTGACAGTGCTCTGCACTAATAAAACGAGCATGTGGCCAGGTTTGCTTTCCTTTCTAGCCTTGGTGTAGTTTCTAGGGATCGTTGCAGTGTTCGCAGATTCTTGGTTACCCAGCGGCACGGTACGGAACAGGGAGCTGCTCAACTTCACAGCTGGCGACGCAGCGCCTATACGGTGATTTAAGAGGATTTGTCGGTGTCATTCCCCACCCTGTTTTTCGGGAAGATGGAAAAATACAGTTGCTAAGTCCGTAGTACTCCAAGCAGTCAACTATGTTTGCGTCTGTAGGAATGCGAGGGCCGAGGAATTGGAGTGTGCAGCCTGCTGGAAAGCACTGCTGGCTCGCGGGCAGCAGAGGGGAACGGGCCTCGCCGCGAGGGGTGGGGGAGAGAACCAAAAGGCATTTTTTATAATACCCTGGGCAGTGTATGCAGGATGTTATGTCTGGCTTGGACTGGGCTGACGTGGTGGCTCTTTTTTTTTTTTTTTTCCTTCATAATGTTGGAAAAATAGATATAAGGGAAATAGAACTGGAACAAAATTAAAAGCAAGCTTTATATTTCACAGTGAATAATTTGCAGCATCTTTCCCCAAAGAAACTGGGCTGCCACAAGAGATAGGAAGCAAGCGGCATCGACTTCTCTGCAAATTTATACAGTCTGCTTGAATATCCAAATGCCTGCAGCCCAATTTCGTGACTCCGGGAGAGGCGGGTTTGGGGCCAGCTGCTGGGTGGGGCTGGGAGCAGCCTCCAGCAGCCCAGCTGAAGGAGGGAGAGCTCCAGGTGGGTGTGAGGAGACAGGTGGGTGGAGAGAGATGACAGAACTCCGGCTTTCTGTTGGCTGAGGAGCGGCACTGGATGGCTAGATACTGAGGCAGGAAGGGAAGGTATTGGCTCCCTCCTGAAAAGGGATGTGCAGTTGCTGGAGATGACTGCATCCTCTTCTCCACGTACCTTTGGAGGGTGGAGTGGGTCTGATTACTTTTCCGTAGCCGATCAGGAGCAACTACAGTTTACGGCTGCTTCCTTTCCAGGAAGAGGATGTGGTCGGATTTTTCTCAGGTCTGACACTAGGCCTGTCTGCAGTTCCAGGCAGCGTTCGGTCTGGTATCCTTCTTGGAATAAGGCTGTCGTCCTTGGCTGTCATTTTGACCTGATGCGGGACATTTTCCTTCTATCTGAAATGTTGAAAAGCATACCCAGGCCCTGTGCAGTCCCTGCCCTCTGTGGAATTTGCCAGTCACAGCCCAGACTTGAGCCTCTCTTTTTAGAAATGACTGTATTTAACAGCCAAGGAGGGGAGAGGGAGTGGGGCTGGAAATTCCATTCAGTGCCATATACCTGCTTGATGGCTGCGTGCTGTCAACTGCCTCATTCATTTCAGTGTACTAATAACTCCCTAAGGCTGATTGTTGTCTCTGGATTCGACTATGTGCAAGTGCTTTTCTATTCCAATGAGTTTGGTAATCTGAGTCCCAGTGGCAGGGCCAGTACAGTGCAGCCCCTGGCTCACAATAAACAAACTATGCGTTTCCCCCCCCCGCCCCTACTTAGGCTGAGCCTTACATTGCTCAGGAATTTGTGTGTCCCTATTCCTGACTTTCATATACAGTCCAAACAAAACGTAGGCTTTATTTCACTGTTTTTAATACTGAGAGGGAAGAGAATGAAACGGCTGTGCTGTTTTATCTGCATCTCCTTGTAAGGCAGGTGCTCTGTCTGAAGAAAGAAAATGAAACATTTGGGTTCATTGCATTCTTCAGTTTTCAGAAGTCGCAGGGAAAGGATTACTCCCCCTGCTTCTGTAGGTGTGTAGGCTGGGACTTTGAGCTCAAATTTGTTTTGCTGAGACTTTGGAGTCAAGTTTTATATGTGGTTTTTGATGTAGGGCCTAATTAGGCCCTACGTATCTTAATACTTTTTGCTACATCTGCATTAAAGATGGCATTGCATATATTTGCATACCATTTACATTTAAAAGTTAGCCATGCTGTGTGTAATAATCATTTTAACCAAGCACCATTGACAGTCAATATTGTGAATAAGCAGCCACAATATGGATTTACACAGTGCATGCTGTCATCTTTCTCAAGCAATCTGTATAATTTTGGATTTATTTTTTATTGTTAGGATATTTCTCTCTCAAACAAGTAAGCTAGGGCAGCTTAAACATGAGAGCTCCTGCTTTAGCTGGAGCACATCTTTGCAACAGTATGTCAAACTGTTCAAATACTCAGCAAAACATACCCTGAAGTTGGAGCATATTTGGTCTGCTGCAAGTGCTGAGGTCAGTCAGGATGCTCGGATGTTGCGTTCCCTTCTGGAGCTCCAGCTTGGTCGCTCTATGCTAAAAAAGAAAAAGGCGGGGGGGATCTCCATTAGTAGTTATTGATTCTGGCATGTAAAAGGTGGTTGTTTTTACTAATTTGTTTTCAAAAGTGCTTTTGACAGACAACAGTGGAAACTCCTGAGGTCTTCTGGTTATTGCCCTGTAAGCATACTAAGTTGTTCAATTTCTCACTTATCAGAAATGAAATCAGAAAAAGAATTTACAAATAGCAGCAGGTCAGCAAAAGAAACAGTTACCTTAAAGGGCAAAGAATCCTGTCCTTTGACGTTTTATGCCAAGCATTCAGTCCGAGAGTTGCAGATTTACATCTTGAATAGTCAATTTAAAGAATACCCCGGCAGAAGCATCTATATTTTACTCAGCAAAACTCAGTCTGTATTCTTTAGCTTCGGGGATCGACATGAGTCATTCTATGATTATGATGTCAGACTTTCATAAAACCTTTTCAGACATTCATAAAAAAAAGCATGGGAAGAGCTTGGAGTCAGCTAGTGATTAGGCTAGTAAAGATCAGATGAAGGCATATTCTCTTTAGACAGATTTCAGATCTGATTCTATCAGAGATGGAAACTAGAAGTTTGACTTCTGTACTCTAGATGAGATGCGCAAACCAGAGTCAAATGTTAATTTCCATCTCTGCATTTAAGTAATAGGAAAAAACAAGAAGGATGAATAAAATCTACAATATCTCATCTGCAGGCAAATAATTTTCCTCCTTTGCATTTACTTCTCTGACTGCTTTCGTCTGTGTAGACGTCACAGCCAGATGAGGTTTGGCAGGTTTGCAAGTTAATGAATTAAGGATTTGATTCTGAAATAATGAAGCTAACTGGCAGATTTTCCATTGTCTTGGTCAGATGCCCTGGAAACATACGTTCCTCTGTTACTTTCAGAAGCTGAATGATCATCCCTTCTTCTGCAGTGTTCCCAGATGGATGGAAAGATGTTGCTAATCATGCGACCTCTTACATTTTGTGTCCGTGTTTTATTATTCTTCCTCTAAAAATTGAACACAATTGAGTTCATCTGAGAAGTTATGAATTAATACTGTTAATAGAGCAGTACTGTTTCTATAGCAGTACAAAATGAGTTGTGCCAGTGCAGCAGCACTGTGTGTGCCAGATGATGCAGTTTAATGAACTGAGGTTGCTAATACTGGATTAAATGCCATGATACTGCTATAGCTAACTGGGGGAATGAAAACCATTGGATTTCCCATTTAGTTGAATCAATTGTGGTTCTGTTTATACTGTGCCTTATGAAAATCAAGCAGATTTCACAATAATAATCATAATAATGTAGTCAAAAGTACTTGGGATATCAATGATGTAAGTGCTGCATATCACCAAGGACATGTAAGGAAAGACTAATTACTTCTGGACCACTGCAGGTAAGTCAGTGATTTAGGCCTGGTTAGAACATAGGTTCCTCCTTTCTCTGCCTCTGCGCTATGCTGTTGCGCTGAAGAGTACGTAGCACATACATGAGCTATACAATGCCTTCTTCATCTGTACAAGTTTAGGATAGCGTGCAGTTGTAAGACTTCCTCAGCTCCTGGATCTCTAGTCTTTTGTGGCTGTGGGAAAACCTGCCTGAAAATAGCTGATTTTGTTACTTGAAAAAAAGTCACTACATCGTTTTTCAGTAATTTGATTCTATATTAGCTTTGTGCTTCTTGACATTCACAATTTTTTTTATAACATCATCTCATCCAAGTCAATCAAAGCTATTTCCATAGGGGCCCTTTTCAGACAAAAAGCTTTTAGAGCAGTGCGGCTTCTCTGCAAGTGCGTTTTACACCACATGAATTGTGTTTTAAAGAAAAAAGTCTGAAAAATGGATTTCATATCTGCTTAATAAAATAAAAGCTTAGTTTCAAAATCCATCAACTCTGAAGTGTCCCCTACTTGGAGAGTGTTCTAAGGTAACATTTCTGCTTTTGTATTTACAGGCAGCCATTCTAATTACCTGAATGATGCTAATGTGTTGCTGATAACCCATTATACGAGGGTGTAAAAAGCTGGAGGATGATTATAGAACCTGCACTTGTCTTAAATGATGAGAAACTAAAACATAAGAGAAGAATGCAGAAAACAGAGCATAAAAAATGAATGTTTTAGTAATAAAAATCATTCAGATTAAGCACAAAGAAGAGAGGGGAAGAAGAGGAAATTCTCCCAGTAAGCAAGTGATACTAGAACAAGAGGGACTTGAATCCAACTCAGAATGCTCTATGTATAATTGATTATTAGAATTTATTTTGATTGTGGTGTTCTTTTTTTGTTACCAAAGCTTAACTGTGCTGTAGAATTTATCAGGAAGGAAATTAGTGGTTTTGGGGTTTCTTTTTCTTGGTCCACATAAATGCAAAATGACTGTGGTTTTGTCACCTGCAGAGACATGAACAGTTTATCTTGGACTTTTACCTAATGTGAGTTGTTTATAGCTGTTGATATTAGCCGTAAATATTCAGTTACACTGGCATTTAAATAGTCATCCTCAGTTGTAGCAACCCCCTGACATCAATCAGACCATTCATGGTCTGCAGATATGCTTTCAAACTGTCAGCAAACTCAGGTGACATGAGTTTATACTTCGTTTGCGGTTGTTTTTTGTGGGGTGAGGATTACAAGTGTGAACCTCAGACAGGTGTATGATTTAAGAATTAATAGTAAATCCCCCATAAGAGAGGGTGGAGCAATTCCCAGCAGCTGACTGTATCTTCAAAACTTTCATTATTGTATAGTGAGCGAAATTAAGACTTCTTAAGGTGTTACTGTGGGAACACGTGCATGGCAAAAGAACAAGAAGCAACAATCTACACTTGGAGCAAGGAAAATTGCTGCTAGGTATGAGAGTGGTCAGGTCCTGGTTTCCCTGAGAGGCTGTGGAATCTCCAGCCCTGGAGATACAAGTCCTCTGGACGTGGCCCTGAGCAACTTGAACTAACTTTGAATTCAGCTCAGAATCTAGCAGGACAGGACATCCAAAGGTGCTTTCAAAACTAGATTGTGTGATTCTTAGCCAAATGAAGGAACGTCACTGAATGCTTTCTGGAACTGAGCAATTTTTGGTTCAGTGGACAGATGCTTTCCGACAAAAATGGGAAATACTAGTGTTTGTGTATTTGCCAATGGTCTTTACTGGCATATAATGAAACATGGTTTTCTTCTTACAGTTATTATAAATAACATATAACATTTTTCTGTGTTGCATGTCTCTTTGTGATCATAAAACACCCTGGTGCCATCTGGTTATTCGTGGATTATATTTGTATTTACCACAAAACAGCCATTGGCTTTTAATATCAAAGAAATACTGTTACTGTAGCATATATGGTGCCCAGTGCTGGAACTGGTGGCATATGTTCTTTTAGCGCATATTTAAGAATTACTATTGACTTTTAAAAAGGCAATATTTTGGAATTGTCAGAGGTTAAGCATAAAATCTCATCAGTCCTTTGTTTCCTACCTGATGTATAAGCCAGTGGGAAGTATGCTGCTAGTTCTTGCTTAAACAAATAGAACTACCTTTTTCCCAAAATAGTTAATCTGACCCTTGGGCAAGATCTCTGAGAGCTGCTAATAAACATGTCTGTGGAGGGGACTGCAGGAACAGTGCATACGGCATGGCTGTAATGGGAAGTTAGTTCTTTAAACCGCTTTGCATTAAATTTATGCACTGAAATGACAGAAGCAGGCTAAGCACAGAACTTGTAAAACTCTTTGTAGCCTGCACTTGTAGGTCAGGCAGTCTTTTATAAAATAATTTAAACTGGGAGGAAGATCCTGTGTGGCTGTTTTCTATTCCTAAGTTTTAATGCTCAAAAACACTCAGTATTTAGTTGTTTAGATTTGAGTTTAAAAACAAATTGTTCTAAAATGTAACATTGAAAAGAAATGACTTATAAAATAGAGCTCGGGAGGTGAGAGAGCTGTCATTTTATTGCATCTGTTGGGCACCAAGAAGGCCTTTTTGTTTTGTAGTACAAGTTCCATGGGAGATGAGCTAACAGAATTTGCAGTTTATATGCTTATTAATCTGCTGACTTTTATTCTGTTTTAGGTTGTGCAAATTAATAAACTAGAAAGCTTTTATCGTGGTTTGGCCTGGTATAGTTGTGTCTTTCCAAACCTGTTAGCAAATAGGTCAAAATGCAAACCCACGCTGGCAGAGTCTTGACTGGCTGACTTCCAGCACTGTGACTCTGTGTAGGAGAGGTCCCTGTCTCCTCACTTCCACTTGAAAGGGCATTTGATTTTCATTGTCAAGTGGACACCTTAACAAAACTTTGGTATTCTGACATGTCTTTTGTTTAATGAGGGGTTTTGTGACCAGGTTCTGCTCTGGCAGAACACTCGTAGGAGCAGAACAGATGAAATACGTTGGGTCTTTTCAATCTACTTCTGTGCATTGTGTTTTGGTATTCTGCTCTTTAGGCTTATGACTTCTATAGACTTTGTGCTTTGAAAATGGCTTTGTAATCACTTCTATATAACAAGATAAATTGTGGCAAAGGGTTAGCCATGGATTCACTTAATACAGTTACAGCCATGTGTCAAGTTCTTGTGCTATAGTAACTGGTTGATACTAAGATTGTACTTTTACAGAGTCCATCAGGAGGCTGTGGATTAAGAAGCTCAAGGAATCTGTATATAGATGTCTGTCCAGAATTCACCAGTGATGAGGTTTTTAGCACCATAGTTAATTTACTTGTGCTTTTTGTCTGTGTTCTTAGTGTGTGCCTCAGTTTTATTGAGATCTCTTCAGAACTGGCTTGAAAAAACTTTGCTTTATCCTTGTATTGGCCTTAGGACCCTTTCCAAACAGATGTCCTGACTGATGCTTCTTGAGGCATTTGCAGGTATCCAGGATTATGCAGAAGTATAAATAGCCTTGAGGAAGAGAAAAGGTCACAAGCTTACTTTACCGAACAAGCCACAAAATATTTTGCTTGTTAAAACAGTCAAAGTTCTTCTTTGCTTTTATATTTTTTCTTGTTAGTAGTTGTTTTGTGTTCTGTTTTTAACAGCAAATTAATCTTTTCTGTCAAGAAATGCTGTCAATAAGAGTAGAGGCATAATAGGTAATTTATATCATGGAAGAAAATCTCAAGTAGAAGGAAGAGAAGTATTTTCTTCTGTGCTTTAAAGTGAGTGTCCTTGAGACATTGAAAAGGGTGAAAAAACTTTCCCATTTTGTCGTGTGATGTCTGTGCATCAGGATCCTGCAGATCAAGGGCCGTACAGAGTCTTGGGCGGTGGCCATATACAACGGCTCCTGTGATCTGCATCCATTTAGAAGGGACAGCACGCAAAGTTCTTTGCCAGCACAGATGGAGTATTATGCAAAACATGCAAAGGCAGGGCATGATAAAGTATCAGGAGTAGGTAAACATTGTACAATGGGGGGAAATGGGGAGCGTGTTAAGCATCTATTCTGGTCAAAAGCACGAAGATAATTTGCCTTACTTTCCTTACTAATCACCTGGTGGTCTCTCCCTTGATTCCTGGGGTGGTAGGCAGATATTGTCAGGTGAGGTCATCGATCCATCCCTTTGACTTTGTATCTTTTCCCAAAATGGTACTATCAAAGACTCAATTTAGCAAAGCAGTTAATCTGTCCCTGCTGGCAGGGGGTATGTTAATTGTCCTACAGGATAATAACTACAAGAGTTTCTCCTAGTCATTTGGCCTTTATGGTATCCTATGGCATATCTGCTGACTGCTGTGTATGTTTAAATGGCTCTCTTCATGTCTTTACCTGTGTGAAAGGATAAAACACTGTATGTTCTTTCCCTTTCATAAAATTACCAGTGTTTCACGTGTATTTGTCCTATCTGATCATTTCTTTTCAGAACAAAGGAGCCCGGATTTCATAACCATATGTGAAGTTTCCTTACATTGAAGTTTCTTAATGCAGCCATTCCGAATTTGGGGTTTTGTTCCTGCAGTAAACAGAAACAACCCTTTGTAAACTTAGGTTTGCGTGAGGAACATCAGAATGAAGGAATACATTTGTTCCAAATGTTATTACAATAATCTGGGGGTTTTATAATTAAAACCAAAAAGCAAAAAGAGCACCATAAGTATAAAATTTGTTCTGCTAGAGGCTGGGCTTTTGCTTCTGGTTTCACTTCTCTCTTAGCTTCAGTCTTCTTCCTTTCTCCAGTTCTTCTACCTTGCTTCTCCTCTCCTTCCTCAAACCATGCTATGTGCTGTCGGAGTCATGTTATTCTAGCCAGTCAGTCTTAAGCAGTCTGAGTCTGGCCTGAAAAAACAAGGCTGGTTATATCTAGAGGCCAAAATAGGCAAGACCTGTCTTTTTAGGTCAGGAAAAATCCTGCTTACCAATGTCTCTTTTTTGTACTTGACAGCACTTTCTCAAAAATGTCTTCCGTGCAAAATTAGAAGCTAAGATATATTGTTAGATGCCAAGGGAGCAGGGGATGCAGAATTTAGAAATCCAGTCGTCTGTGACCAGATCGTTACGTGACTTTGTGAAATGCGTATAACCCGTCTTTGTTTCCCTTTTTGCTACTGGAAAATGTCTAAATAATACTTTGCTCACTGTGGCTTTTGCAGCTTTACTGAGGCTTAATTAGTAGATGCCCACAAAGCACAGGAAAAATTGGTGCGTTTCTCAGAATGAATTGCAGTGATATGCTTAGTGATGCCAGAAGCCCATAAGCTGGCCCTTCTGAGAATGGTCAGAATTGGTTTCTGCCATGTGTTTCCTTCAGGACACAGATTTATAGAAACTTACAGCTGAATTTATGTTGAATAGTGTGAAATACTTAAATTGCTTGTTTTATGAGGTCTGTATGTTTTAGAAGATTAAGGGTTGGTCCACGATCTAATGCAGGTGATCTCTTTTCCTTCATGTGGTAATTTCTATTATTAAAATTGACTTGAGTTTTCTCCTCAAAGGACAATTGACCTGATTATTAGTTTATATGGAGCCGCTTTTGCTGCTGTTGGTTTGCTGCAGGTGTGTATGTGCAGGTAGGATAACTAATCTGCAGTGAATGAGCTTTGTGCAATGAATTTACATTTTGAGAGCAGAATTTGGGCAGATGTGTTGGTTGTCAGAAACCTGCCTGAGTGTGTTGTCTTCATTGCTTTATAAATGTGTATCTTTGGGTCACCTACATCTCCTTTGGAGGTTTTGGCTATGGGTGTTCAGATTCTAAATTGACAGCGGTGCAGTGGGTAGGTACACGCTGTCAGGGGCTGTGGCTGAGAATATCTTGAGTGGGGCTGACTCCTGCTCCTGTGACAGGGCACATGTGTGATATGTGCCTTCTTTTCTGATTCTTTCACTAAAAAGTACTGGTGTGGTTCTCCAGTACTTCTTAACCTAAAGCATGGTCCCGTCTGCTCTACACCTAGGCACACCCCTTTTTTCACGCTCCTTTCCCTTTCTGATTCAGCAGTGCAAGTCTGAGTGTTTGGATCCCCACAAGTAACAGTTACTGCCCATACAAAGCAGAGGAAGTACCTGTGGAAGTTATTAATGTGGATGTCTACTAACTATCTGTTTTCAAGTGTCTCTTCTTGGCTCTGCTTATAAGCATTGGAATGCATCAAGGTATGCCAATATCCCTTGCTTCTACAGCTAATTGCAATGAATAATGGGGCAGAGGTTTGTCAAATGTTCCAGGGTGCTCCTGCAATGTAAATCAAGAAATGTATAGATAAATGCAGTGGAGAAAACTGTGGAGCTTGCTGTAAACCTTGTGAAGTGATTTAAGAATGGTCCTTTGAGTTTCAACCCAAAGGTCTTGTTATTAGCAGCAAAGATAACCCAGGAGAGCACTGTTAGGATCACTCTTACTCAATAGCTGTTGTCTGAACTGCGATGTGTGAGACTGTCCTTGTTTTCCATGTTCAAGGAAGCAGGAAAATGGCATTGCTGATATTTACCCACATGCTAACGTGGGTTGAAACCCTGCTGCTTTACGGCAACCCCTGTGTAGGGATTTATCCACACCAAATAAAGTAACAATGTCTATGTTAGGTCAGATCAAGCTCAGTCTCCTGTCTGAAACAGTAACCATATGTCTAAACGATTTAATATCAAATCAGTCATTTTAAATTCAGTACTTGCATTCAGAGGAAATGGAAACTTCCTTCTTCTTTATGAAGCCATTCCTCTAATTCCTTCTGTGTTCATTCTTTTAGCACATTCAGAAGCACTCCGATGTTCAAGATTAAATTAACAGGATTCCCCCTGTTGTTTCTATTGAATTCAGTTAATATAATGAGTTTATTGTTAAATTAAACAAAATAAAGCCTGCCACGTGGCAGCAATACCATTGAGATCCCATAATTTCTACCTAATAACAGAGTGTACTGTGGCTTAGAGCTTAAATGGTGGAGTGTGTGTGTCTGTCAGACATGTTAAATACTTCTCAAAATAATTTTGTTTTTCTAACTGATATTGTGCCTGTGACATAGAATTCTACACTTTTATCTTTAGTACCGTATGGCTTTCCCTACGGCATTCTATATTTCCCTGTGGCTTTGTTGCTTTGCCTGGGTATGCTTAAAAATTCTCCAGGTGTTTCTCTGACTTGGACAATGCATTTTGTCTTAGCTGTTGCTCAGCTTGAATATTTGGGAGAGCTATGGCTTAGGCTGCTGGCTCAGTGAAAATAATCCCTCTGATATTAGCTTGTGGCCATAGAAACGTGCTCTGGGAAGGGGCTGGGCCATACCTTATGGCAGCACCAACCAGAGCCCATCCTTACTTGTTCAACATCTGTGCTCATATGTTCTCTTCACCACTACAGTTCCATCATTGTAAGGAAGTTTTGTCTGGCTTGTTTTCTTCTTAAACTACTTTTTTTTTTTGTTCCACCATCTGTTACATCTCTGCTCAGAACACTGATTATCCACAATCTCTCGTTCTGTTCTTGTTTTGTGTGCATGTCTTCTTTTGTGGCCAAACACAAAAGCTAGCTAGAAACTAAATGTTTTTGTATCCTTACATTAATTCAAGTATCAGAGCCCTGAGGCCCTAGGATGGTATCTGTCAATGGCTGCAGGGTGTGTCCTGAGTGCATGTCATTACAGAGCATTATACGTGGCTATTTGTTAATTTTACACACTCTTCTTTTTCTGCAATGTGCCTGTCTCTATGAACTGCAAAGATTTTTAGCTTTGAGGCCTGTCCAGACCTGGAAAAACACAAGATTCAGTTCTGCTATTTGTTTTCCTTGGGTCTGATCTCAAGTGATACAGGCCGACTTGTGGGTTTGTAGGCTTGCTTGTATTTTGAGAGGATTCTAGGACTTGGATTTTGGTCTGTCGCTAATTGAAATCCTATTAAACTTAATGCCTGCTTTTGATTAATTTAAAATTGTTGTTTGGTTAGTAACTTAACGCTGAGACATGGGGCTTTGACACTTAAATGCTCGCAAGGCATGTGCATGTGTGGATCAAAACCTGAGATGATTGCATAAGCCCCTATGAAATGAAACTGCTGACTTACTGCTGCTGCTTGCTCTTAGACGAGAGTTTATTTAACATTTGGAAAGTAATGTGTAGCTAATGGTATTACCATTCTTTTGGGCTTTATTTGAAAATAAAATAAAATAAAACAAAAAAACTTGCTTCACTTCTGGAAAGTTATTTTTCTTTTCCATAAAAGACCTCTACAGGTTAAATTTATTTAACAATTTTCCATCAGTTGAGTGGCACAAACTATTAAATGTTAACTGTAGGAAGGTTGCTATTCCAGCTGCTAAACCGCTTGAAACGTTAAACATGTTACAGGAAGTTGTTTTTCCAGTCTCTTAAGTGGTTCAAAATGTTGGAGAGATGTTTAAAATTCTTACCTCTCTTGCCCTCCCCAGAAATCCATCTGCAGCTCAGCTGCTCACAACGGTCTTTGCAGTCGGGGCCTGTTTAGATTTTGCTCATGAAACCAAGTGTGAAATTCGTGGCCACAAGCCAGTCCCTGTCCCATAAGGCCAGGATTGCTGAAGCCTTCTCAGAAGCTAAAAGAAAATGAACCAGGAGAACAAGCCTGCATATTTATAAAAGCAAATCTGTCCAGGCGTCATGTTTGTTCAAGCAGGGCTTCTCACAGGTCAGCTCCAGACAGTTCCAATCCTGCTGTGAGGTTCTTCTCCTCTTGCCAGTTTTGGTGCTGCTGAGAGAGCAGTCTGTGAGAGGCAGGACACGGGGCTCTCTGCTGGCTTGGTCGCCGCTCTGGATGTCCTTGGGTGATGCTTCCACAAGGCCAGGCTGGATGGGGTTTTGGGCAGCCTGGGCTGATGGGAGGTGTCCCTGCCCATGGCAGGGGGTTGGAGCCAGGTGGTCTTTGAGGTCCCTTCCAACCCAAACCATTCTGTGATCCCATGATATGAGTACTTACATATGAAAAACACAGTACAGTCTCAGAACAGAAGGAAGTTTTGAATGGGGAACAGGTTTACTTCTAACTCTTGGTGAAATTTTGGCCCTCAAAAGAGACCACTGTAGCCCCATGTGGTTTGTCAGAAGTGGACAACAAGGCCTTTTTTAGAGGAAGTGTCAGGTACTTTCCATTCTTTCAGGATTTTAGGAGTTTAGTGCTTTTTTACCTGTGGTCCTCATTCGTTTCTTCTGTATTTTTCTCTCTCTGTTGAGCCTTCTCCCTCAGCCCTTGACAGGGATTGCTGCGTGTGGTTCCTTTGACTGTGGAACTGGCAAAGTAGCAAAAGAAGTTGTTCTTTGTAAGGCTTTGAAGGTGGGTGAACAGCATTTCTGTGACTAGTGTTTTCTCTTTTAATTTTATTTCCTTTGTGTATTTGATGTGCTATTTATTTTCCTGAACAGAAAGAAAACCAATGTAGTAGGTGAAGTAGCCTTAGCAGGTGAAATACATCTGAGGGAGAAAACAGCATCAGTAAATATGATGCCTAGAAATAGAAGCAGGCACAAGATATTGCATGGATTTTTTTCCCTGCTTGCTCTTTCCTGATAAAAGGCTGTTAGCTCAAATAAGTATAGACAGACGAGAAGTTCCAAGCCAAACTGGGACTCCTGGCAAACATCAGATCAGGCTGAAAATACCACTCCAAGTTAGAGACAGTGCTCCAGTTAGAGGTGTGACATCCCACACAGATCAGCTTGAGCAACTGCGCTGGGGAAAGTGTTGGGTTTATCTACTGTTAAATAAGAAAACATGTCTAGCTGTAAGACAGGAGGAAGGATGGAATTGGAATGAGGAGCAGAGGGCAGAAGAAGAAAATTCTGCTCCAAGGTCACCTTTTACCAAAGTTAGGGAGGGGAGATTGAAGAGAGCTTTCTTACTGCTTTTGATGGCTAAGGGCTGCTGCAGTCCTGGCAAGTCTCTCAGGAATGGTTCAGGAAGATCTGCTGCCATACCTGAGGCAGACACTCATTTATCTGAGACACTATGCTCTGACTGCTAACAACCAGCTCAAATTGGCTTATTTTTTCACATTTGTCACAGAGCCAGCTGCATTGTCTTAGCTGTGCCTCTATGAACAGGGAAGTACAGACCCAGAAAAAGTTTGAGTCGTTACTTCTTAAGCATTTCTTCACCCTCTCGTCTTTTTTTTTTAAAGCTATGTTTATAACCCTCCTTTTTTTTTTTTTGTTACCTTGAAATCTTGGAATATTTCCCATCTCTTCTGCGGGTAGATTCACAGTCCTGACAATATCTTGTTACAGCATCCACTGATAAAAAACTGAAGTTACCTACCTGTAAGGTACTCTGAACCCCATTGTAACATCTGCCCTTGTCTGGCACCAAAGACGGTTTTCTACTGGAGATGGAGGGGAGAATGAGTTAAGATGGTTGATGAATCACTCATCCCCTGTTGGGGTGGTGATATTTGAGTTTTCAGTCTCATGAGCTCTTTGCCTTCCTTCTCCCAGAAAGGGATTTCTGTCAAAGCCTCCACAAGGAAAATTCCTACCAGCAATGCTGGTGAAGACCTGCTTGAGCTGTGTGGGAATATCAACTGTTATTCTTATCAATTATTATACAATGTATTAATTATTCTATGTGTGTGACCTGACCACCTAGCAGTGTGTTGCCTGCTAGGTTGGAGATTGGTACATCAACTGGCTTCTGCTTGCAACCAGAGGGGGTGCTTTTGTCAGTGAAAGGGTGTGTATCCAGCACCTGGTAGGTGTGACAGTTGGTGTTTGCATGTCACTTTGTGATGGGTACACATGTTCTCAAAGACATCTTCAAGTTAAGTGACTTGTGCCAGGTCACCCAGCAGGTTAGTGGCAATGCCAGCAATATTGTGGAAACCTTCCTGGGCTCCAGACCAAATGTTTCTAATCTAAACATGAGAATATGCTGGAGTCCCACTTTCAGTGTATTTTCCAGGAATCAATAAGTAGTAGTCACAAGAGTTGATACCTACCAGAAAGATACATTATTTTATACTACATAGCATTTAGAAGATGCAATTCCTCTAATGGTGCTAGTATAGGTGTGTGTTGATGTTGAATCCCCTTAGTAGTTTGTTAGAATTTAACTCAACCTCTGCTTGGATTGCTGTATGTTTTCACCTGCACATACTTTTTCTTTGGGACCTGGAATTGTCCATTGGTCCATGGTTTCTTCCATGTCTTTTGTCTCCTCTCAGCCATGGAAGAGAGGTGGATCATTTGTTTTGTAGACTTGAAGTAGGCACATTTTGGAGCAAACCACAGAACCTGTCTGTATTTGCTTCATCAGTGATTGCTTCTCAGACTGATTTTAAATGCCAAGTCTGGATCACTTTGTGTTCTGTTTATACTTGTTGTCCTCAAAGAAGTACTCTCAGCTAAATCTCTGCCAGTTTGAAGATAATTTCCAGGTAGCACTTTCTCCTTTTCTCCTCTCCAGTAAATTTGTGAATCTGTGCCCCAGTGATGAGACGAGTCACTGCATAGCTGCAGAAACCCTTTCCAGAGAAGTCAAATGAAAACTGTATGTGAGGGGAGAAGAAAAAAAAAAGAAAAGAAAAACACAACAAGGATTGCCTGTATTCATACCTGAGAAACCCCTCCCATTTGAGCTGAGATTTGCTCCATTTCTGACAAGGAGAGAGAGCAGCAAATGCCTTACAGTTGGCATCAGATGCTCCAAAATGAGGAACTACATTTTTGGGCTTGAGTAAAAGAGCGCGCTCCTACTCACCACTGTGGTTATAGGCAGAAATTTCTAACACATCTTTTGGAAAGTAACGCTTTCCGGCTTGAAAGCACTAAAATGTCCTTTGTTGTAATAGCTGATGAGTGAGGTAGTGGTAGAACTGACAGAATGATAACACCGATCGTGTTTAGAGAGACACCAGCTGTACAGCTGGAAGACTTGGTAAAATGAAAACTAAGTTATTTGCAGAAAGCAATCCATTCACAGACTTAGGAGCATTTGCCATGGAAGATTTATACTGCATGGAGTATGTAGTTACAGGTGCTGCAATTCAAATGTCACTCCCATGCACAGTTGAGCTCCATTTTGACATCAGATTGAACTCTTAAGAAAGCTGTGTTACAATGGCAGTTGCTAATGAGCTCCTTCAGGTGGAAAGTACTGTAAATAAGTACCAGAGCTTGAGCCTTACTGGTAAAAGTAAGTGAACCTAGCTATAGAGGAGCCGTGCTAAGAGAGTGCTATTGTGTTTCTTTCATGATTATTTCCATCACAGTTATGGGGCAGTTGTGCCTCAGCAACATTGACATGCTTCAGATACCTCTCTTGTCCCTGAAAGCACCCAATGCTTTCTAGTTCCTGGTGGCTATTTTTGTTCCTTAATCTCAGAACTCTTTTGAATGCAAGTAAACCTTTATGGATATAGGTAAACCTTTTGTACTTGATACAGGTAAACTTCTAGCAAGTGCAAATAAAATGTACCATTGCTTTAAAAAAATCAAGTAACTTCAAAATGTGTATGAGAGTATGTGTGTATATATACACATACTCTGTACCTGTTGGGCAATAAGCAATTGCTTTTTTCTTTTGTCACAGATGTTGTAATCAGTAGTAGGTATGTGCAGGGATGGTGATGTTATTAACGACAAAAGTCCTGAAATCATACAGTTTCAATCCAAAAGACTGATGAGTTATGAAATGCAGCTTGGTGTTGTTGGATGTACTGAGTAGTCACCAGATTTGTTAGTTCCCTATTATGGAATAGGGTTGGTTGGTTTGTTTGTGTGTGGCTAAGTAGTTGAGATGAGGCTTCTATGATTTTTCATACTTAGAGCTAAAAATTGAGCTATTATACACAAAAGTGGTAATGAATGCTTACAAATCAAAAAAGGAAAAAAAAAGTCCCGACTTAAGAAAAGTGAAATTCTTATTTGAAAGAGTGTATTTTAATCAATTCTTTCTTCTAATTAAAGTTATCCTCAAAGCAGCTGATTTTCTGAATGAGCTTGTGTTACTGGCTAACGATCTTATTCTGGAGTTACTCCTTCTCTGAAGCAGCCTAGTGTGTTTCATTTTCTTTGCTGTTTTCATAACTTGCTGCTAGAGCATTGCACCAGTGGAAACTCACTTCTTTACTGGCTCTTAGTGGTTTGTTAGGTGCTGGCCGCAACATGCAGTGGATAGAGCATGGTGTGAAAGCAACTGCTAACAGAAACCATGAAACACATCTTATTGCCAGTGTAATAATGGAACCTGTTGTATCATTTAAATAAATGAGCTGACTTAAGCAATGATTTGGAGTATGTGTGGAAGAATGAATGCTGCTGAAGCTTTCCCCAGGAGCTGCAGAGAGCTGTGCTGGTGCCTGCTGGAGGCCCCTTCCCCGCTGCCCTTTGTCGCCCTGCTTGGTGAGCTCACAGGACTGCTCAGTGCTACCGGCACAGGGCTTGCTGAGCAGCGGGGTTGGGATCAGGCCTCCAGAACAAGGACATTTGGTGCTCATTGATGAGAACGCCCTGTGCTTATTACAGCCCTAATTACTGGCAAGCATTTGTACCAGGTGCCAAGTGAATTACATGTCTAAATCTCTGAAAAATCAATTTAAGTCCGTTCGCAGTAAAGTCTGATGCTGGTGTTGTCCATATGTTGCGGAAATCAGTGTGAGTTGAGTTTCAGTACAAGGGAATGATAGATCAGAAAGATGTAAAATGTTATCTATGTGGAGATGTGGAACAGCTCGGCACAACTAGCAGTGCAGGCAGATACTCTGCATTAGCAACGTGTAGGCACAGTAAGGAGCCAGACTCGGTGTAACCACCGACCTTCAGGAGCTGCTTACCAGATAACTCATTTCAGAATCCTTCGTGAGGTTACATTAGCTGATACTACAGCTGACCTCGTGAGGGACTGGTCAAGAACATGAAATGTAAGCATCACAGATCTGCAGAGGGACTGCACGTTGCAGGCCTCGGAGCGCAGATGACAGAAGCATGACCCCGCTGTTAACTGCAGAGCGCTGCCCCTTTCTCAAACCTCATTTCTAGTTACCTTCCTGCAGCGCGTGACAGACAAGGTGAACCAACAGCTGCAGAATATAACTGACACACAGGGCTCATAACCAGATGAATGCACGCTGAAGCAGAGAGCTGCTTCAGTCTAAACTCGGACTCACCTTGCAAACTGTGACTGTAGTGGCCAATTGAATTCATTTTTCTTGTTTTACTTGGATCACTTCAGGTGTGGGGACATCAGATGAAATCTTAGAATTGATCTGGATTCTTCAAACTCTCATTTTGTGTCTTCACTGACCAGGTGGCTGAAACCGTAAAAGCTGAAGCAGGGTCAGGTTGGCTTGCTGTGTTACTCGGCCACACAGGCAGCTCCCAGAAAATCAGGCACTGGTGGCTTGAATGTTGGGATTTGCTTCCCAAATTCTGATCAGAAGCTGAGAGGTTAGACTTGAGTATATCTCATCCTGAACAGATGCAGCAGCTAGGCCCTGGGTTATAACTGTTTGTAACAATTGACTAGGGCTGTACACCAATGTAGGTGTACATATTTGTTTGATATTTGTGGAGGAGGTCACGGTCACTAGCTTGTATTGTTCTTGCAGGCAGAGTAGAAGTGCTGTGAGTTCAGACTCATGGAAATCATCTGGTACCTACAAAACAGGGCAAATGGTCTGTTGTTGTAAGCATGAAGGCCTTTGGTTTGAAACTTAATTATTAGGAATCCATAAATTTTTCTTCTCTTTGTTACAAGAAATTTTTTTCTTTGCTTTACTGTGTTTACCGTGAAAGTTAAGATAAACACCAGATGTGCTTCAAAGGCCTTTAAAAACTAGCTGTTGTGCAAACTAACAACTATCAAAATGAATTATTTCTAATATATTTGCTTTATGTACAGAGAAAGCATATAGCATCTACTATTCATAGTGTCATGTAATCTCCCCTGGATGTAACAGGGCTGAATACGTGCTGGAATAGTGTTTGTGTGTGATGCAATAGTGTTTAATATTTTCTTATCCATGTAACATCTGGAGACAAACTTTGGAAGCACTGTAGTCTAGTGATCTGACACAGGATCAGACTAAAGACTTGGGAAGGGTTGGCTGCAAACAGGATTATTTACCCTTCTCTATCTCACAGGGTAGAGGTATTTTCAGAGCCTGTGAGTATGCCCTATCTTAAATAGATACTGAATTGATAAGTTAATATGAAATTATTTGATATTAAATGCAATTTATGGACTGTGACCTTGAATTCCCTGCAAAAATGTAGAATTCTCTATGAAAAAGTTTTTCTTCTGTTTTTAAAAATAGTTTGTGTAGAAGAGCTCTGCTGTGGAATTGTTCACATCAGCATTGCAGCACGTGGATTATTCTCATCCAATTAGATGGGAAGTAAACATTCATGGTAGAAAGTGTAGTAAATATTTTTCTCCCCCTCACTTTCAGAAAATAGGTTCTGCCAAGTAGCCTGCAGTGGTGTATAACCCCACTGTTCTGTGGTCAGGATTTCATCTGGAACAGTCAAAGAAGATGAACTTTAAATTATTGGCTGCATTTGCCAGAAAGTCTTTTTGGAAGATTATTTGAATGGTATTTGCTCGTCATTGAGAATAAGTTAGGTGACTGATTTATGAATTTTTTATTGATTGATTTTAGCCAAAATAACCAGTAAAGTTTTATTTAGCACTATCATATATTGTGTGAATTTCAAAAGCACTCAAATGAGTAGTTGGCATTTCAGTTTCCAGGGGGTTTATGAGTTTGGTTTGTCTTTAACCATGAAAATAAAGATGATTGTTTTGCAATGCAATAAATAATGCAGACTTAAAGAAATATTCTTAGTGGCAATATTCTTACTTCTCAACCAGCACAGCCTGGCTTTCACCTCAATTTCCTTCATTTAATGTCAGTTTCCTGCTTGTGCGTGGGTTTCAAAGGTCTCATCTGAGAAACGGCATTAAAAGCTTTCTTAACCTCACCCAACCAAGTGTAGAAAAGACAACTTAAACTTATATAATAATGTTTTCTTTCTCCTCCAAAATTAGATTTGGATCCAGAATTGCCATCTGGGCTCACACCTATTTCTGTAAAAACAGATCTCATTCACTCTGCTGTGTACGTTTGTGGACTTCCAGGGTGAAACATAACAGTTGTTAGGTAGCCAACAGTAACAATGGGATAGGAAATAGGATCTAGATGATGATTTCTTAAGAATATAGCACTACTAAATTCTATAAATTACTAAACTCAATGTGTGTGCACAAAGCAGCTGTAGAAAAGCAAAACTTTTGGCAAGTTTATACTTTGGGATGGTGATTTCTATTAAAATTATATATTGTGGGTTTACATACAAGTATATCAGCAAGAAGAAGTATAACAGATAACAGAAGAGTTGCCACTGTAGAGATTTAGTTGTAAGTCATTTGGTTGAACGTTGTGTACCATTAAATAGTAACCAAGAATAAGTACGTCAGTTTTGTGAACAACCTTAAAAGTATATTGCGCCTTTGGACTAGTAGGATATATACAATCTACTGAAATCGGAATATTGTTCCTTTTAGTCCTCATTTCTTAAATATCTGAAATGTATACCACTGTTCCTTTAAATATCTGTTCTCTTTTATAAATGTAGGCAATAGGGTAGTCCCATAATGGTTTAAATACACTGAATCTTGAAATTATTAAAACAGAGTTGAATGACTTGACATTCTAAGACAGCTTATACATGAGCTTCCAGAATGCAGATAATCTGTTATATTCTCAGATTTTGGAGAAAAGTGATACTTCGCAGTCCAGTAAACTCAGATGGGTCATGCTCAGATGACCAGTATTATTCTTTCTGACGTCTCTTTAACCTAATCTGTGCTTTATGACTCAATCCATTCACTGTAGTAGGAAAACAAAGTAAATACTCCAAATGCAAAAAAAAAAAAAAAAAAAAAAAAGATTTTTCTGAATCTGCCATGATAATTTAGAGGATTTTTTAGTATGTTCTGTAACTTGTAAGTATGTAAAATAGATTTTGAGAATAACATATCAAATCCACCAAGGTGCTAGTAAAATTAACTCTGGATACTTCCTACCTTCTGTATTGTTTCTCATCTTCATCGTGCATTTAACTCCTTCATGAAGGAGCTAGTTTGCTGTAGCTGATTTCTGATTGCAAGGATTAATGAGTACTTCCATGTGAAAAACACAGAATTTCAGTCAAGCCCTGAATGTTCAGCTAATTTATAATTAGCAGAGCTGACAGAGGACCTTGCTCTTGTTCATCTCCAGAATGCAGTGGCTTTTTCTTTTTTTTTTTTTTCTCCAGGTAATCTGTAGAGTTTAGAAGTGAAAATATCCTCATTATGGCTAAGCTAGTTTAGATCAGATGCAGATTTTGGCAGTGGATTGGTAATTAATGTTTTAGTCTTCCAACTGAAAGGAAACGTTTTTACTAAGCAAACTTACTAATAATTATGCATGCATTAAGTGAAATATTATCTTCAAATAGCAATAAATAACCAGCATACAGTATAATACTGTTGCCTATTTAGAACCATAGTAATTGATCCTCGTGTAGCAGTCTGAGCAGCTGCTTGTGCTTCTTTTCGGCAGACGGGTGGTTTGAAGCCATTTAGTGCTGGTCTAGTGAATTCTGTGTGTTCTGTAGTGCAGCACCCTCCTGCTATTTACCAAAATGTGGTTGATCACTTGTGACTGGATCAAGTTGTAATCTGAGTCTTTATTAGGAATACAGAGTCATTAGCAAGCTGCTGCTTTTCTGAGTCAACACTGGAGGAGTGAAGTGTTTGTTTGCATCCTGTTTTATTTATTTGCTGTTACTTTATGTTTGCAAAGCGTAAAAGCATCATGCCCATTTCTTCTAGTTTCCCCCTTGGGTTACTCAAGCTGAAGGGCCAATGTGGCCGTTCCAATGCAGGATCTGGGTTCCGATGGCTGTGTCTTGGAGGCACGCACGTAAGGAGAGGAGGGGCGGGCAAGGGTATAGCTGGGAGCCAGGGGAGCCGTGGGGCCTGGCTCCCTGCCTGGCTCTTCCAGCGCCGCTCTGCTGGCACTGCCGGCAGCGCCCCATGCCCTGGGCTCCAGAGCTGGGGATGGGTTCCTGCAGCCCCTCCCGGCGCTGCCGGTGCCCCCCCACCCTCCTCCGCTTAATCCAGCCATGTGCCTGAGTGCTTAGCGAGGGGGATTACTTTAAGTCTGCATATTTTCATCTTCCCTGCGTCCAGGTCAATTTACTGGCTGGGCACAGTGAGCCAGAAGCTGATTGGTGTAGTGTGGTGCAGAAGCAGCCAGCTGAACTTTAATAAAAGGCAAGGCATCAATTTGAGAGGTTACTGTGTTTACAGGTTCTCCTGCTGGATAAATCATAGGAAACCCAGGCCAAAATAAACAACCAATTTTTCTTTTTTCCTTCCTTTGTGGCAAGGTGATTATATTTAAGAGAAGTGTAGGAATTTCCATCTTTCCAGTGACACCATATGAGAACCCGCTTAGCACTGAATAGTGACAGCAAATGCTGAAGTGGAAAAAATATTTTCATCCATTTGCACTAATCTTCTTTTACTCCAAGATTTAGAGAGAGGGGGAAAAAATGAAAGAGTGGAATCAGAAAAATCTTAAAAGCTTGGTTTAAGCTTTTAGCTTTGCCAGCTCATTCCCTAGTCAACGAAGAAAGTGCCAGACTTCTGCATTTGTGGTGGGGATATTGGGATTTTAATAATTTGAACAGTGATGCCTGCATACCTTATTACTGAAAATAAATAAATATCAGCCTTCAAATATAAACAGAGGAAGGAGAAGTAATAGCTGGACAGAATTGATTCTTTTTTTAAAGCAGACTGAAATACAGTGTACAAGTGGAAAGAACATAACTAGTAGCTTGAAGTTCACAAGAAAACTGTAGAAGTATCCTGTTTTTTTCTGCTCCTACGTAATTTGTGTCTTGTTATACCGTCAAATCACCCATGATCACCCATGTTGTTCTGAACTGCACAGATCCCTCTGCCTTTGGAGCCTTGCCAAACTGATGACAAACATGGAAGGATTTAAATGTTGTGAATTATTCCCTCATTGCTTTTACCTTGGTAGATGTCACGTTTTCAAGGACTTGTTCTGTACAATAGGAAAATCTAGGATATTTTACTGCTTTTTGGCATCAAATCAGACCTGAAAGTTGCATGCTTGCTTAATCAGAGATACTTTTTCCTCCACTTTTGTGGGGCCATCCTTACAGATGTAAAGTAGTACTAAATTTCTTAGTGGCACGTGCAAATCTTGTTTTAAAGCTGGAACATCCCATTCAGAATCTTAAGCAGAGAAGCAAAAATCAAAGAAGAATTCGTAGAAAATCTACTGACCTGTTAAGAAAGATCTTTGTAGCTCTGGCACACAATGAGTGGATACCAAAATTGCTGGCAAAGAAACAATTAAGAAATGGACAACTTTGCAGAAGTCAGTACCTCTCTTTTTCGTCAGGGTGGGTCAGCTAAAAATATTGCTGCGTTTTTCTGCTGGATAAAAAGCCTGGGTAAAGAACCAGAGTTAGGGCAACAGGAACAAAAACATCCTTTTGAGTTAATCTTTGGCAAAGTAATTCACCATTTCAAATATTTAAAATGTTCTTCTGGTTCAGATTTTTTCCTCTTTCCACGTTTCTGCTCCTTTATTAATGTTAGCTGTGGGGTTTCTGTGCATTCCGTTCTCTGTTCCTGTCTATTTCACTGGATATTTCTGCCTTCTCCTTGCTCCTGGGGAGCAACACAAATGTATCTCAAACCTGAGTTGTGAGGCTTCTTTTTTTTTGTTTGTTTGAATGGAGGGTAGAGTTTTCTTCATCCCCACTAACTAGAGTTTGTACTGATCAATGTTGTAATAATTTGTTTTTCAAAGTAATGGTCAAGTAGAACCTGGCCTTGAACATCTCCAGGGATATGGGGCATCTACAGCTGCTCTGGGCAACCTGCTCCAGTGCCTCACCACCCTCTGAGTAAAGGATTTCATCCTAACATCTAATTAGATCTCCCCTCTTTTAGTTTAAAAACCGTTCCCCTTTGTCCTATGACTCTCTGCCTGTGTCCTGTCTTTTTTTTTTCTTTTTTTTTAAGCCCCCTTTCAATACTAAAAGGCTGCAGCGAGGTCTCCCCAGAACCTTTTCTTCTCCAGGCTGAACATCCCCAGCTCTCTCAGCCTTTTCTTCATAGGAGAGGTGCTCCAGCCCTCTGATCATCTTCATGGCCCTCCTTTGGACCCATTCTAACAGATAAACATCAATCGCTATGCGTTGAGAATTTTAAGATCTAGCTCAGGAGTCATTGTATTAGATAGAGTTTGCATTCATGATGTAGCAGAGGGAAATTCTTGTTTTGCTTTTATTCCAAACCTATGGGAAGTGAAATGATTCTCTTCTGGAGGTGGTGGTGGGGTATCAGCCAAGGAAAACAATCTTGCTTTTAGAGTTACGTAGTGCCAGTTGTAATTGGCATGTTGTTTTTGATGAAATCACTGTTTTCCATACTCATTTGTTTTTCATAAAAGCTTTGTCAACCTCTATTCTGATGTCTTTCGGTTCTAATCTGAGTCTTTGTGCTTTTGGGACAAATAGTCTGAAGGTTGATGTTTTGCCAAAATGAGTACTAGAGCACTTCCAAAACGAATTAAAATGAGAACTAACGAAAGCCACTTTGCTTCTGAATGAGGAATCTTTCAAAGAGTTTAATGATCTTTAATGCACAGTAATTTTCACTTTAGTTAATTTGATTTAACTTGACTTGAATGAGGCTGTGCAGACAAGCACCAACTCCCATTGATTTTCTGTGGGACTTGAGCTCTTAAAAAAAAAAAAAGTACTTGTGAAAGATATGATCAGGGTGCATTTGAAAATGTTAACTGCTCTTGTCCTTTGCTTAAGAAGTACTTAAAAATAGTGCATTTAGCTTTCATAGCACCTTTGACAGTTAAGCAAAATTGTAATAATTCTTAAAATAGAAGTGTTTTTTTCTCAACACTACGGGACACATCATGGTCACTCAGAAGCTGATGATGCCACGGGCTTGGAATTCAGCTCCAAATGCTGTAGCCCCCGCATATCAAAGTTAGTTATCCTCATGTGCCTAACAGATTTAAGTTGCTGGAAGAAAGAGCGTGGGAGAGGCTTAGTACAACATTTTCATTCCTTGTGCTTGTAAAAATGAGCTGGGTTTTGGTTTATTTACACCATGGATGGAGAGGAATAGAAGTCTGTATAAACAGCAATCATTACAGACTATTTTATAGTCGTGAAAATCCTGGAATGCTTCTTCCAGACAGTTCTCAACATGTAGCACGGCAGCTTTCTGAGAGTTTTATGACATCAGCAAACTATCACTTCATTCAGCTATTAAATAGAGCTGAACTCCGGCTGAAGCTGTAGAAATATTTTTTCCCACTTGCCCGTGATCCAGTGCAAATAAATGATGAGCTGGTAGTTTGGATTTATCTTGCCTGAAAGTGAATCATAGAACTCACTTGAGGTGTTGATACTTCTCAACTGAAAGTGACTTATAAGTCCTGTCTGCTTTAGATATGCAAGGTTTGTAGGTGTATGGATTTTTTTTCACTGTTTTGTTACTGTTAATTATTTTAGTGTTTATAGTTTATAATAGTCTATATGGTGAATTGCACTGGATTAGAATTTCACAGAGCTGTAACTGCTGCACGATAAAGTAAAGAGACAACAACAAAAGTTGTTGATAAAGTAAAGTAAAAGTTGTTGATAAAGTAAAGAGACAACAAAAAGAGATAAAGTAAAGAGACAACTAAGAAATAAGCATGATGACAAACAAAGTTTGAGCTAGTGCATGAAATGATAGCAAATACAGTTAGCTAACAGTTGGCCATGGACAATTGAGTAATTGGTCCTGAACATGGCTGGAAGGCCGTGCTCTTAATTACTAATTTCTTTCCAAGATAGAGCATCTGCTTTCTTTGTTTAGTTTTAATAGCCTGCAGTTGACAGAATACCTTCTGGGTTGTTTGTTTTGATCCCTGAAACACTTATCAAAGTTGTTTCTATTCTAATAAGCCATGTATCTGGATGCAGTGACTTGGGGATTATTTGCAGGGTATTGCTTTCTCTATGTTCTTTGACAAACAACAAAGGTAGTAGGGAATAGTGTTGCGAGGTACCTTTAGAGGTCATCTTAGCTATTCCTCAGCCTCAAGGCAGGATCTTTATCTGGAAAGCATTCCTAACAGATGTGTGCATTAAAGAACTCCAAAAATGGATAGACATTCTGTAACTTTATCAGGTCATCCACATCAGGTGTTCCTAAAGTCCAGTCTAAATCTGCTTTGTTGCAGTTTAAACTCATCATTTCCCCAGGGTATCCTCAGGAGTCACAGAAATGTGGTAACTCCTCTCTGTGGTAAACTTTATCTGGAGACTTCTGTAATGCCTCTGTACAGTCTTCTGGTATCTAGACCATGAAGCAGATAGCGTCTTTCAGTGTTTCCTTAAGTCTGTATTACCCATTCCTGTTCTCTGAGCTCTTTCCAGCTGATCAACATATTTCTTTGAGATGCTTAAAAGCATCACATCCTCCCCGGAATTAGGTCCAAGTCAGTCCTTTCCCCATGTTTTTGTATAATTGTTCTTGCCAACCAAATTGAGTATTTTGCATTTGTTCTTGCTGAACTAATTTGATTTATTAAATAATAATTTATTATGTATCACTTTAGGGTTTGCTGAGATCACAGTTGGAAAGAGTGAGGATTCAAGTGACCCCTCCCACCTTTAGACTGTTTGCAGATAAAGTATTTTCTCTATTCTGAAATACTGCTATTAAATACTGCTGGTGAATGACTGTTTTCTGAATCAATACCATCAGGAGCCTAGACCAAGTGGCACAACCCAGCTGTCAAGCATGTCAACGTTTATTCCTTCTCCAGAGAATTGTTGGCCTCCTAATGTGCTCAGGCTTAGAGAGTTGGGATCCAATCCTTCAGATCTTTCTCTGGATTTAGCTGTATATGCCTGTGTCTTAGTGTTGTACTGGAACTGATGAAGGCTCCCTTGCTTAAATAGGCCTGTATGCTAGTATAGGACTGGCTCATGATTCCTTTATGTTGCAATAAGAGACTATGTCTGTCTCAGTATATTTTTACTTTTTTTCCCACCAATGATGTTAGGATTGATCAGTTACGTAGATCTGTCCAAAGCTAAGCTAGGGTAAGTCATCTGACCTGAAGAGACACCTGAAGTGTCTCTTCAAAATGAAATGAGGCCTATCAGCCTATTTTTGCCTGTTCTCTTCAAAAGACTCTTCAGTCTTGAATTGTGAGAGCCCTGACCCACGCTTGTCCTATCTGTCACTGCAGTCACCATACTGCCAACAGGAGAAAAGTCCTTAGGGCAAAATGTGTGCTGCTTCTTAAAACTAATCTTTTAATTCTGGTCTCTCTGGTTCCTCTTGTTTTCCTGTTTGATAATCCTAGGTGTCATTTAGGGAAAGATAGGACACCTGTCTTCCTTGATGGTGTAGGGAAATTATCTTCTGGAGATGAGCTTCAATACCTCGTTTGAGCAGATAATTCTTGACCAGATGATTGCTCATTAAAAGAATTCGGCTTTCAGTCTTAATGTTGTCATCAGCATCTGTAAGTTAGAAGAACTGAAAAATGCATGTTGAGTGTAAGCTTGAAGCACTCCTCTCAGGGACGTGAGGCCCTTGACCTTAATGGAAATTGAAGATGGTCTGCTTAACTGTAAAATACAAAGATGAGAGAATAGACTTCGGCTATTTTATTGTGTGGCTTTTACACTGGTAAATGTCGAATTATTAACTTAATATGAATCTTCATACTTCTAATTTTTGATCGATTATTTTTCCTAATAATGCTGTGGAAAAAATAGGTTTCGTTTACAACCATGAGCGTTGTTCCATGTCAGCATACAGTCCTTCATGGATCACACTGCAATGAGCTGAAACAAGCAAAGAGTGAGGGGACTAGGTACTCCCTTGGCTCTCCACCAGGCATCCCTGGGAGAAGGAAAAGAGATCTAGTTATCTGCAGTTAACACTGAGTGGACTAGGTGACCAGGATAAAGCAGGTGGCTGTGAGTTGGTTACCTGGTTGTATGCTTCATGAAGGGGAAGAACTTCAAAGCAAAATACCTGAATTTGGTCTTTCATTATCAGTGGAAGGAGAGAAAGCAAAACAAAAACAAAAAACAAACAACAACAAAAAGAGCCCAAGCTTAAATATTGATGTATTCATTTAGGCACTCTTAAAAAAAAAAATAATAAATCATCATCACTTCATGAGATGAGTGAGATGAGAGTTTTTATCTGGGAAAAGCACATTTAATAGATGTTCCATGAGACAACAGAATAATTGACAACACTCCTCAGATTTATTTTTTTAATTGAAAATCATATATGTTACATATATAAAGAGTATAAGAATATAAGTCTAGTTACATCATCAGTTCATTAAATATGTAAATAAAATGAGGAAAGGAAAATGGCAAGATTTTGACCATGGCCTAAGATGGATTGTTTTCACAATATTTAATAGAGTAGCATTTGTTTGCGCAAGCACCATAGTTACATCAAAAGTGTGTAGATTGCACACCTTTTTATGTTTTTGAATTACCATAGCAGAGCAGTTATGATTAGTAAGGTGCTTGGAGTTAAATCACAGCTTTCTACTCTTCAGTAGCGGTTATTCATAGATGTAGACTGTGAATATGGGAACATACCCAATCTTAACTGTATTGTGATCTTCCGAAGCGAACATTGTGATGTGGTACAGGCCAAATCATTGCTTTTTGGCTGTCTTGCTTTCTTCCATTATTTCATGTTCCCAGTGATTGAAAGCAGGTCGGTGAAGCAAGGTACACGCTGTACAGCATACTGTAGATACTCAGCATTCAGCATATACCCAGCTTATTACAGAAAAGCACCTACAGTATCAAGTCCAACTTTCTGACCTTTCTGTCCCTTAGAAATGGGCATTGGTGGTAGGGCTCAGGATGTCTTGGCTAGTGGCAGCCTGTAGTTGTATAGTAATGAGAAATGTATACCCACCTGTTCTCTGAAGGTGGATGAGTTCTTTGAAAAGAAAGGTGTATTGAAACTTGCGGCTGATAGTTTCTGTGCTCCAGAAATAATTGGCAGAGCAGCTGTTGGGATTTCCCACGGCTGCATGTAGTTTACTGACCATAGATGTTTGGATGTTGATGGCATGATTAATGGATCCTCTCTCTTATCAAACTTTGAATGGAGTTAGTACTGTTACAAAGAAATGAAAAAATACATGTGTTGTAATGTAGTAGTTCTGTTAGTAATTAGATGGGAATTGCTAAGCACTTACCAAAAATTTGTCAAAATATCTGCCAGCTCCCCTAGGATTATTTATGGAGAATCAGGTCTCCAGTACTGTACAGAGTCATTTGTGATCTGCTACATATATATCATCTCAATCTCAGTTTAGTAACTTCATTTAATTTAGTAAGCTCACTTGAGCACTACAACCCAGCTGAGTGTTCTTTCGAGGCCTTTTTAGATATGACAGCCATACACGATGCAGGCTCTATGAGCAGGGAGGGTTTTCCGTCCTGCTCGGAGGAGGTGCTGTGTTCTTCAGATTGCACCAAGTTGACCTAGGAGTAGAAATGTGCGTGGTAAAATCTATAGAAGAGCAGTTTAATGGTATGAGCTGACTTAAAGCAGCACCAACGTTATAATTTGGAACTGAAGGATGGTCTCCAGAAAATCCCCCATCCTGCTGTTACAAATTCACCTTGAAGGATGGTTGTGACTGGCTGCTGCCAAAGGCTCCTGCTGGCAAAAGACATAATATATATTGCTACAGGTCACATAATGGTAAATGAACACTTGCTGTCTCTGTGGCAACTGGATTGATTATTGTGTCCACCTCCAAACAGATCTTGCTTTGTTTTACAAGTAAATGCGTTTGCACCTGCTGTGTTGAAGTTAGAAGATGAGTTCAAATACACAGAGCTTGAACTGAAGACAGTAGTGATGTGCACAGGAGATGGTTTCAGCTTTTGCAAAATTACTTGTCATGTGTGTATATAGAAATAAATGACTGGGGATATGTGCACATTCTTTTTCTCTTGTAAGCGTGATTTTCTTTTCACAGGCCTACATACCTAGAATGTTATTCCAAGTTAGCAGAGAATATTTGATTACCAGGTACTGACTTCACATCATAACCTGTGGTTTGATAAAAAGGTCTCTGTTGGTAAATACCATTTAACTTTAACATGCTTGAGAAAATTACAGATGCAAGAAAGTCCACTTAAGTTTTTCAGATTGGAGCCTGTGGTGCATATTTCCCTTTACTAAAATGCCATGTCCATTGCCCCAAATGGGAATGTGAATATTTTCACATTGAGTGTTCATTGCCATGCAACCAGAAAGGCAGTGTCTCCATAAAAGAATGACCATGTAGATTTCCGGGATGTGAGAGGCATGGGTATGCACAAATCAGAAAAAGCTCTGGTAACTCTGTCTCATTTGAGGAGTATCACATTTGAAATCATGGTTAATCAAGTGGGCCAAATCTATGTTGTGATTGGCTTTCTAGCTTTTAACCATACGCAAGCTCTTTGAGGAGGTGGGACGGTGAAGCTCAAGTCCTAGCTGTGCTTGATGAGGCACCCACGTCTCAGGTAACAGCCTGAGCTGTTAACTGTTCTAAGGTAGCATATTTGCAAAATTCTTAGGAGTTTCATCTTTACTCCAGTACAGAATGAAAAATGTTTTCTAATTTGTCTTGAAATACAGTTCTTGTGTTCCTGCCAGCCACAACTGTAACTTCTGGCAAGAGTCTGTTTGGACTGCAGTCAGCACCGCGATCAGGGAAAACGGAGGAGTAGCCTGGAGCTCGCTCTGCCATCCACCTCCAGAGCTGGGTCAGACATGCAGAGACCTAAGCTCTGAGTGTGTTGTGCACTTGCTCCGTGTAATTATGTCTGACAGGAGGTTGAGAGATACCATGTTTTGATGGAGATTTTCTTTCTAGTTAAAGGCATTCAAACATATCTTTCTCTCATGTTTATTTATATATGCATATACATATACTTAATACCTACCCTTCAAAGGCAGATACGGTTTCAGAGGTTAAGTCTGAGCTGTTTTCATGGGGGAATTTTTGGCTTCCTCTCGATCTCCTTGTTCAGGATTCTACATCACGTTCTCATACGCTACTGTGGATCATATTTGCAAGTATTGATTGGACTGAGGTGAAAACAGCACAGCACTGAATTTTCAGGGATCTGTAAGCAGCAGCATGACATTTTCTGCTTCCCGTGGAGTTCAGCTCCACAACCAAGTAAAGAGTGGCCCAAAGAGTGAATGAGAGCTATTTGCCATTTTTACTTGCTGTGTTTTCACATAGATGTTTTATTTTGTCCTCAAAGCATCTTTGTCTTTTTTTCCTTCCCTGTATTAACTTGCTGTAGTTTTCTGGCTGGCATCTTCCCCTTCATCCAGGTAACGTCAGAATGAAACCCCTTACTTTGTCACTGGAAAGCAATTTTTCACTAGATACCTTCTCTGCCAAGTAATTTCTAAATGGCATCATTAGGTAAGAACCATGAGCTACATAAAAAAATAAATAAAAAAAAAATCTTACCTTTTAATTGCTTTAAAAGGTCTTTTTCATGTGCAACAACAACTGCAGTATTTTTAGGAAACTGGTAGCATATGATGTGAGGGAATGGAGACTTGAAGAGGCCAGAGCAATCTTTAGAAGAAAGCAAAAGAAAACAAAGATGCTTGTCTGGATCTGTGTCAGTAGGAGGCCACTGTGGCCCTATAGGAGTTAATTTGTTAAGCATGTTGCTGCTGGCATGCTAATTAGGTATTTCTTGAACCAAGGAACTGTCGGTTGCAAGTCTCAGAACTCATTTTTTTATTTTTATTTTTTAAAGGCAGATGAAAGTTTCTTAACAAGACTGTATTGAATAATAAGGTTTCCAGTGCTTGGAAGAATTCAATGGTTTTGATGAGGAGAAGGGCCTTTGCTTTTGAGTTGCCTGCTCTAAAGGGAAGCTTTAGAGAGGTGGAAGAATGAGGGGGAATGGAGCCCACAGCCCAAACCTTGTAGGATAATTGTTTAGGCTGAAGAAGTCCTAAACTGGTTGCTGGTGCTAATGTGACTTTCAGGGATTGGTGGAGCTACCAAATGTGAATGGCTATAAAAGCATAAGTGTACCTATTCAAAGAGCAGGGTGATGTGCGTGTTTGTTGCATGTAGATTTCCTTTGATTGTTAAGAATGTGCAATACTTCACCTTTTTTTAAATATAAATGACTGAATAGTCATGGCTCCCATGAGAACATAATCATTCATACTGTGCTATAGAAGAATTAAATACACTTCAGAGAAGTACACAGCTGTGAATTGAAACCATCCATAAGCATGGTGTGTCCTAAATATGTTAGTGCAAACACTGCTTCCACCCTGTCGCAATGCTAACTTTAGCACATTCCTGTATTTCCTGTCATGCCCCCCACCCCCCAATGATGGATCCTAATCCCAGAGAGACAAATTAAGTGAACTAATATTAAAAAAAATGCTGGAAATTGTTCTGTAGGATAAGGCAAAAATGGTTTCCTTTCCCTTATTCTTACATGCTGTTTTACTTCACATGCTATCTATTAGAACTCAAGTACTGTCTACACCAATTTTGCAGACATAGCGTGGTGAAAAATCATTTAGGAGGTGTAAAAAAGATGACATTATTATATGTACTTCAAATAAGCATGACATCAGCAAGACAGATAAATGGAGAAATATCCCTTTCAGTAGTTTTTGTTGTTGTTTCTGAGCTCTCTGAGCAGTCTCCTGATATATGAGGGCATACGCCTTCTCAGGGTGCATGAACAGGGCTGGATGGGGCTTTCTTGACAGTGGATCCAAAGAATCAAAACAGCCTCCTTTCTCTGTCTACACAGGTAATAATGAACATACATACCAGCTGTCTTGAACAGTATTTTATCCTAGTTTTCTATCTGGAATACTAGACTTATTTACTACTTACAAATAGCCAGCATTCTATGCACATAGAAACTGTAATTTTTAACATGCCTTTCTGTTTTAACATGTAGGGATGTAAATTATTCAGATAAATTGCTCAAATCTATGTGATCCATTCTTAACAATTCAGTCTTCAGAGACCAAATGTTTAGCTCTGTGGTCAGAAATAATCTTAAGAAATCTAATGACTGTCAAGCTTGTCTTAAATAGCTTTTCTGTCTTTGGAAAAGCATCATTTAGCTCAAATCGGTCCAAAGATTAGGGAGAAAAATGTTTTGGTTGTAATCTCTTTTCAGAAAATAGTTCTTTCATATCAGGGTCATGGTTGTTGGTTGTTTGTTTTTTTTTATGTTCTGTTGGTGAGCTTTCTGCTTCTGCTTTTCTATCGCACTGAGAAAACTGGCAAGTACGTATCACTCTGACGTGGTGATCTTGAGCTTTTTTTTTTGTTTGTAATCCAAAACGGACTCACTTTCAAACTACCTTCAGACACAGTGTTTGTAGAACTGGGGCAGTTTTGGATTCAGAATGTCAAACTGTACTTCTTGGCAGTGATAAATGCTCATGACCACTATAGGCAGCATTCCCTCGTGCAGACATCAAATTCAGATGAAGATTGAATTTGCCCTCGTTCTTACATGCTGAAAATTTTCAGTTGTTTGGATCTGTGAGTCAGTTTCAGGCCTGTAGATGTTGCATTTTTTTTTTTTTTTTTTTTTTTTTCAGGGAAGACACTAATTGACAGTTATGCTTTGATATTATCTGTAACGATGTAAATCTGGAGCACTGTAATTGTTTTAACTTTTTACCCCCATCAAAGCCTTTTTCTGCTTTCTGAATCTTAGGTCTTTTAGAGAATCTTCTCTTATTCAGTGTAGTATCTTTGAATGCTGCCTTACGAATCCAGAAATGGTTTTAGTAGCTCCGTATCCAGTTAGGCTTTGTAAGAACAGACTTTGAACTGGTGAATCTTTACTTATTTAAAGGACTTAGCCATGAGCAAAATGCACTAGCAGCCATCAGTTTGCCCTGCCTATTGGTGGCAAGCGTGAGGAGAAAATGAAGGTAAGACAGACTGCGGCAGTAGTAATTACCTAGGTGCTTGTTTAACCATGCAGCAAGTAATGAAGTCAGGGACTGTAATGTCACATCAACTACATTACCTCATTTTCTTCTCTTGCAGACACAGGGAGGTTAAATTAATGAGCCTGTCTGCCTCTCCCCATACCCCTGAGCACATTGAATCACAAGCACCTTCTTTCTAAAACAAATTTATTTCTTGCTGCCTCCTTCCCAACAAAGACTTGCCCATGATGAATACCAGACTTCGCAGCATATTTGTCAGAGCGGTGCACCTGTGAGGGTTCCAGCACAAGATAAATTTTGGCAGGCTGAGGGAGTAGGGAGAAGTACTAGGCAAGGAATAAATCTTCGTGTGTTGCACCGGACTGCGAATGAACATTCTCCTCCTAAGGATCGCCCCTCTGACAAGTTATGATAAATTACACTCTTTGTTGACACCTTCATTGTGTTATTTATGGCTCATTAATGGAACCAAAAAGGAGACTTGTAGCGCAGCAGGGGCATTGTACAGTGCTTTTCCACTACATTGGAACTCAAACCAAAGAACAAAAAAGGGAAAGAAAAGGTGAAGCAATATACGCAAATATGTACTCTTCACTGGGAAGAGCTAGATGCTGTGAGATACCAGTCCAGAACTGTAGCAAATGCTCTCAAAAGCATTCGTTTGGTCCTCCTGGATGTCCCAGTAGACATTGCGTATGTTTGCCATGAGCTTTAATCTTTACATTAATTAGTACATTTGTGCTGCTCTGCATGTTGCTGAAGTGTAAGATTATCAATCCTATATTAAGGTAAGTGTCCAGCCTATTGCTCTGGACTCAGCCATTCCTTGCTCCGCTGATAGCATTTTTCCCCGTGGTTCCTATTACTCTCTTGCCAAGAGGGACATTCTGACATGATGGGTGAGAAGGAAGGATACTGAATTGATGCTGAAGGAGTGGAACATCTCCAAACACAAAACGCTGTTCTTTTTTTGGCATTGTATGCCTAATTCAGAGATGTGTTGTTTTGGGCAACCTTGGTGGATCTTAGCCCTCTGCTGTTAATGGCTAGGTCTTTTGGCCAAATGCCCTGTCGTGGCAGTATGGGCGGGCGTTTTCTCTGAGAGGATGTAGTGTAAACAGGAAGGGGGAGAGGTGCAAGATCTGAGAGGGTGGCTGTCTACACTTGTTATGCAAGAGGTGCCTGCAGGAAGCGTAGCTGAAAGTCATTGAGGGGGATGATAAAAGGCAGAACCAAATCCTCTTCAGTGGATAAATAAGAGGCAGATGAGCTCGCTTCTCTGAAGAAGTGCAGATTTGATGCTGAGCTGTTCAAAATTCAAAGTTGTTAGAAGAAGCTATGGCCTGAAGAGAAATAAAGTAAACTGAGTCATGAGATTATTTGTCATTTATGTGTTTTTTGAGACAGGGGTACCTTCAAAGGCTGGCCAAGAAAGAAGCATGTTTCACTATCAAAGGATTCTGTGATAACCCTTCAGCATCTCGTTGGAGATACCATCTGAAATGTGCACATTTCCATAGCTGTATGAGCAGCATTAGTCATGCACTTGCTGTTTGGGCTCCTCTCTCCTAAAGGAGACAGGTCCTTCTGTAGTGGTAAGCTTGGGAGTTCCTTAAATCAGTTAGGGAATGACATGTCTCTTGTTAGTATGGTTGAGAAGGAGGCAGTAGTTGAGTTGGGTTTCTAGAGATGTGAGCTTTGTTCTGATGCAGTTGCTTTACCTGCTTTGTAGGCATAATCAAACTTGTTGAACTTTAGGTGCTTTGGCGTGTCTCTTTAGGTGTGAAATAAAGCTGCTCTTTTATCTAAAGATTGAGAAAGCAATTATATGGGGACAGGATGTAAACAGATAACATTGACCATGAAAGTGAATTCTGCTTCTGATACCCGTCCAGCCTCTCAGTGAAATACAGTTGCAGTCCGTTTATGCTGCCAGTTAAGGAATCTCTGCGTATAGGGGCGAACTCTCCTGTGTCATTCAGTTAGGGGAAGACACCCTATTTTGCAAGACTCTGTAGCTTACAGATAGTTGTTCTGCGTGGGCTCCCCATGGCTGCTTATCAGCAGACAGTGTATCACTGAATTGAAAAGGGACCTTTGTGACAGAAACTATTACAGCAATTGCCGTTGTTTCTGTTTTAGATGTTACACTTGGGCATTTATTGTTAAGACTTGCAGACTGGGTGACACCCAGAAAAATCTACTTAGAATCCAAACTCTTGTTTAGATAGGTGATGATTTGGCCTGGGGGAAGCAGGGCCTTTGGCGCTGGCAGGAGCATGCTGCTGCCAGCAGTGCTGGTTAAGGACCAGGGAATGTTTTTGCACCTGCGGCCGCTGGTTGCAGGGCATGGCTGCGACACGTGGGTGCTGCAGCTCTGTGCAGGGGGTGCGCTGAGGGGTGCTGTAGCTTTGGAGCTAAGCTGGGAACATGGCAGCACCACTGTAGGGGTGCACGGCCCCGGATCCCACTCACGGCTCCCCGTTGGTCCCGCTGTTCCCTGGGGAGCTTGCTTTTCTCTCAGAGGTGGTGCGGCTCCCCGTGCTGCCGAGAGCAGCATTACACACAGTGGTTTTATTTTCCCTTTTTATACACGACATTAATAAGACCTGAGGCAGCGTAGTAGCCTATGAGCACTGTGGCAGTGGAGAACACTCACTTCACAGTGCCGCTCCCCCTGTGTGGAGCTGAAGCCACCTCATAAAACTGTTGGGGGGGCAGGCTGTCCCCGCGCCGGGCCGCTGTTAGCTCCAACGGCTGCACGGGCCGCGTGCCCGCACTCGGGACCGTCGCAGCCCGTGCGAGCTCGGCCCCTTCCCGCCTTCGAGGGCGTGCAGCCAATCAGCGCCGCCGCTGCGCGCCCCGGTCACCTGCCCGCCGGAGGGCGCTGAGGCGAGGCCGTGAGGGAGCCGCGGCCATGGCGGGGTCTGCCGCCTCGCTGCGATGCCCTAACGGCGGGGTTGTGCCGCTCGTCGGCCACCTGCTGCGTGCGGAGCCTCCTCGGCCGTGGCCAGGATCTGCTGGCCTCTGCAGCGCAGCTTCTCTCAGTGATTAGTTCTTACCTGCAGGCCTGCCTGCTAACGGGTGCTGCTGTTTTTCATGTATGTTTCTAATTCCTTTCTATACGCTTAGTCCAGTCTATGTAGGACAGTCTAAGTGGGGCTGCAGTAGTAACAAAGACGAACTTAAAGGGTTGATGCTCTTTTTCATCTAGAGAACAGGGTCATTAGGAGCAAAAGAGAATCGCACCTGAAACATTAGCCCCTTTGCTCTATTCTGAATTGCAGCCCAACCCCAGGCTGAATGGCAGCAATCTGTTGGTGACTTGCTCTGTCTGTAATTCCTCGGTAAGGAAATGTGGTGCTGCTAGTTAGGATGTGGTGGCCAGCACAGAACCCGGACCCAGAGGGTTTTGGTCTACCCAGATAACTGGTTACAGCATCACCACCCCCACCCCCCCCCCAACCACACCACAGCAAGGTAAAATGCTGAGGGAGAACCTGCACAAGCAGATATGCTTGGGTTTGCCACCTTCTTCTACACTAGATAAATTTAATGTTTAATTATTAAAGAATGTTTTTAATATTATGTTCTGAGCTCAAATGTACTCTGGTGGGCTGGCAACCTGGGTGCTCAATGATTTGTCCAGTGCTGCAAAGCATCCTGCATGTTCTTGCTAACCCTCCCTTTTTTCCTCTCCCTTTATGCACTGATTTAAATGTGAATGCTGCTTATGGGCCTTTTTCTATACTTAACACCCCGTGCTGCATTGTCAAAGTATTAGCAGCTACTTCTGGAGCCAGGAA
Organism: Anser cygnoides; assembly: GCF_040182565.1. Taxonomy (NCBI): domain Eukaryota; kingdom Metazoa; phylum Chordata; class Aves; order Anseriformes; family Anatidae; genus Anser; species Anser cygnoides. The sequence goes on from NC_089883.1 coordinate 15,682,555, forward strand.
GTAGAACTCTGCAGGTTGAATGTGAGCAAAGAGAAGGAAATCGTACAGGCAGCACAAGTCTGAGAAAAATAGATCAAGTGAGGAAAAAAGTTTGCAGCAGGCAACTTAGCACAGTTAGTTTTAAAAACAGCTGTAACTAGCATCCAATTCTACTGAGCTAGGCAGAACCATCTCCAGTACAGCATCCTGTTCCTCAATCTCTATCCTTTGAATGGGAACTCAGCATTTAGCAGTCTTCTGTTTTGTCGTTTTGTAGTGTTTTTTTTTTTCACGATGATGTATGTTTTTTTAAAGTACTCAGAAAACATCATTACAATATTTTTTCAGAGTATTCACTGATGGATTACCTTTCTCATTTTTGGAAGTTTTTGATTAAAAGCTGCATGTAGCAATTTGGGCCACATTACTAGCACAAGAAACAGGTCCGTGAATGAGGCACTTTGACTGAAATAGCCTTGAAGAGCTGCTGCTTCCTCATCACTCCTTCTGTTTTTCCTGGCTGTCAGATTTCCAGGAGTTTGACTTAACACACTTAACAGATTTTTTTTTTTTTTTTTTTTTATGATTGCAGCATGTCATGGTGGGTATGGTAGAATATCTGTGTGATGAGCAGCTATAGTGAAATAATTCCAGTTTAATATTACATTGCAGTTTCTTTATGCCAACTCTTTACTTCATTATTGATGGAATTGAAATTTTATGCATGGTATCCTATCTCTGTCCCTAATAGAAAGGCATAATCTGACAGTGCTTTTTAGTCACGAGTCATCTTGTTCAGTCTTTCACTGCCTTGGGATAGTTTTAGACTTAGCCATTTTTATTTATTATTAATCATATCACTGGGACATATGAATTGATTCTCTGCATATTTGCATGTGCCCATTGCTTCATTTCCAGATGTTGATACAAAGGCTTAACCATCACAGCATGCGAAGACAGCACCATCTCTTGGGCTTCAAATACTGTAACCATTTGAGTAGGCTTCCCCTCTAATTAGTCCGTGAACTGTGAACTGGAGGTAACTCATGGACAACAGTTTACAGAATTTATGTAACCCTAACAGACCTTAAATTCTTGGACTACTTAAACATGAATCAGTCACATAAGCTAACAACACGCTTGTGATCTCAAACTTTGCTGCTTTTTTTCCACAGGTTGTGGAACTGTGTTCTTGTTTCTGTAACGTGAGTAGAAACCACATGCTCTGTAGTAATGAAGATACTGAAAAGAACGATAGCAGCACTGGTGTCTTACTGAAATTGAGCAATTAAGGTATACAGAAGCAAAACAAAATTCTTTGGTGGAGGGTAACATTTGAAAAATGGTGTTATTCTTGATAACAAATAGGAGAGAGCAGAATCGGCAGCTGTAATCAGCTCATGGGAGGTAAGTGCCACCCACACCATGAAATGTTGGCTTCAGTCTGACTTTCTGCTTTTTTGTTCTTTGTCAATTACAGAGCTAAAGGAGGAGGGAAAAACAACCTCCAAGTCAGTCTTACATAATACTTTGTTTTGTAAAGGTTCTACTAATCATGTCAATACTGAGCCTCTAGTAGCTAGTTTTTGGTAATTACATTGGAAATGCCCAGTTTGTACATAGTAATTCCAACTATAATTACCATGAAATTATATAACTACAAATTACTCTGTCATGTGGATGGCCTAAATAAGCGTGTATAGTACCTGCTCTGTGATAACAAATTAGAATTACATGGTTGGTTAGCTAGTAGTAATACGAGATTTTTTGAAGTGGCCAACCAAGCTGGCGAGTTATGTGGGAAGAACGTGTGTTTTTTTTTTTTTCTAACTCGTGGTTTAGATTTTCAAGTAATAGATTATTTCTTTCCCTGCTTGAAGGGAAAAAATAAAAGCGGGGGGGATGTCTGACTTGGGGTTTGTTTTTAATGAACGTTTACATTGTATTGAATCATTTGCGTGGTCAATGCCAGCTGCTATGTTTGTTCTCCTGGGTGCCTGCTGCTGCTTCTGGGGCATTTCCAGTTTGTGGTGTGCAGTGATTTTTAACTGTATGCATTGGACCGATTCACTTTTTTTTTTTCTTTTTATCAAAGAACGTTTTGTCAGTTTGCAGGAAAAAAAATAAGTGTAGAAAATAGCTGGAGAGATTATATACAGGTACTTTTTGCTTCCTTAAGTTTTCTTTGAGGACTGGAAAAATAAAGTGTGAAAGTCATATATCATAGAACAGCCTGCTCAGTGTGTGGAAATTCTGTTGCAAAACATCTGTACTGTAATTCTTTCTTAGAAATGATAGAAATAATGTAATTGTTTCTCTTTTGTACTGAATCTCTAATCTGACAAGTTGGGGAAGAAAGGCACACTTAACAGAAAATGCTGGTACTGGGTCAATTGAAAGCCCAGCTAGTCTAGAACTACAGTAGCTCAACATACAGCCTTACTCTGAAAATGGACTCATGGTTCATGCATGAAGGAAGGTTAGTATTGCTAGTAGTCTTCTTTTATACTGAGAGCGAAGATGCAACCTTGACAAACACAAAACTGATGAAATATGTTTTTTTCCTCCAAGAGTGTTGCTGAACTTACTGTAGTCACAGCCAGAAATGAAGTTGGCTTCTGCATCTCAGTGCAGAAGGTAGGGATGAGGGAAGGAAAAAAACAAAAACTCCACCTTAGTTTGGAACTCTGTGGTGGGGGAAATTAATGACAATGGAAAAACAAAATGTTGGCTGGAAAATAAAAATGTTGTCTTTAGTTTGGGCTAAATGTAGATGGTGTTTTCACTAAAGCCCACCAGGTGGCAGCATGAAGAGGTTCTTATATTACTTTATCTGTTATGCATGTTGTCTGGAAATTTAATGGGGGGGGTGGGGGGGGAATTTACCATGGAAAAAATGAGTTGCTGCAATTGGACCATGTTGAATATGGATTTTTCTTGTCTGACTGGACCTGTTTTTAAAACCATTGGGGGAAGACTTTATCTCTCTAGAAAGCTTGTTTCGTTTAATTTGATTGCTAATGATCTTAGAGTATGTTGTAACTTGACCATGGCAAAGTCTGTGTAACTCAGGACTTAGTTTTTATTGAAGGTTAGAACTTCTTTCTTTTTCAGTGGTAACTGAATCTTCGTACAAAGGTCGTGACAACTGAGCTTTTTATCTGTAAGAATCACACAGAAACATTGAACTGAGACAAAAATTGGTCACTTTTCACCCCAAGCCATTCTACCTGCAAAAGATAGGCTTTCTGAACTGTATTTTAATTCTATGGATTTGATTTGTGGCTTCTTTGGTCTATCCCCAAATACAATGCTTTATAACCTCAGCTGTTTGTTCTTATCTAAGTTTCCTCTGTATTTCTTGCAGAATCTCTTCTTTACCTTGTTTCCTGTCTTGAGGGATAAACGTTTGTAGAAGCAAGTAGTTGCAGGTAGAGTTTGCATTGTTTACACACAATTGCAACTCCAAATGCATAGCTTCCATTCACAACAGCTTGTTTCTGACTGTGTCATTTGTTAGTCATTGGAGTGGCAGATGAAAAGCACTACTAAGAGGGTTAACGAGTATCCCCACAGATGGTAGGAGGCCCTTTGGAAATGGTCATCTTTGCCATTTAAATCCTGCATTTGGTAGACATTCCCTTGAGTTGCCATGCTAAATACTATGCGCTTCTCATTCCAAGCAGACATGAAATGTGGTATATGCAAACATGTATCTACGTTAAAAAGGATTAGCACAGAGATTCTTAGCCTGGAAATGATTCAGTTAACTATTTTTTCTGTTTGTTGTCTACCTTCTGCTTTTCTCATAGCTAGATCCATCACCACTTGATTCTTCAATGAAGACTTTTCCATTCTCATATTCTCCTTACTCTGTTCTTTGTGTCATCTCTTTAAAAAAAATAAATCCATCTTTCAGACAGTGCTGATTCGGAACTTAGCAGTAGAATGGTTTGCCATGACTGTTTTTTGGTACTTGATATATTTTGGAAAGTTTGCATGAGAGCTTGTAGTAATTTTGGTTCAAGTGAATTCTACAATGAGCCCTTTGTTGTCATTGTTGGCTAGGTGCTTAGCCTAACTCCGGTCAACTTTCAAAAAAAAAAAACAACAAACATGCATAATTACTTAGATTATTTAGGCTATCAGAGAAATGTTTTGAGAGAGTTTTATTGCAGAGAACCTGTTTGACTATCTGAGCCATACTTGGAGCTGTTAAGAGATGTGGTAAAAAGGTAACTGATGAACATATTTTTAACCTGGAGCAGGATGGGATTTTTTCAGCCATCTTGTTTGTTTTGAATTTTTTTACAAAAGTGACAACAATTGTTAGGATATCTGTTGATGTGAGGCGTGTTATGAAAAGAAAGGCACAAAAAATTTTCTACTGCAAAACTAATTGCAATCCAGTGAAATGAATTAAAAGTGGAGAATTTCTGTGCACGTGTACCCTTTTATAGCATGTGCTCTTAGTCACATTTGCTCTAACGCCTCGCTATTAATACTCCTGAAATGAAATAAAGTCCTTCTGAGAGAGTCAAGGTACTTGTTTAAGACCAATTTTTGTGTGATGGTTACATGAAAAAGGTTTTCGAACTTTTGTTCAGTCTTTGTTACTATTTAAAACTGGTAGCACAGTTCTTCCTCCACAAAGTTAACCTAGTATCTGGGGCTATGTTACATTCACTTGCTAACCCTAAGCTTTACCTGTACAGATTTACTTGACAGTTTTGTACCTCATAGGGCTGTGTAAATAACTGTAAATAACTGTATAAAACATCTCCAAGTTAATAACTCCAAAGTAATCTGAAAGGTATAAAACATATATCCTACAGATGCAGTACTTTCCAATTCTACATGTATGCCACCTAGTCCAGTAGTTTTTTTCACATCTTCAGTGCATCAGCAGTTCCACTGACACAGATAACTTTCTTCCTGTTGATTTTACTTTCTTACTTCTGAGCCGAAGTATCAGCAAAGCTAGAAAATTACGTGGTCCATTTGAAATTATTTGGTAAACTGAGATGATAAATGTGAGCCAGGAACGGGGTAAATCATAATAATAGAAACTGTTACTTCAGAATGCTTCTACTTGGTGTGTATCAAATGACTGATTCTTGCCAGCCTCTTGTGGAATGGGATGCCTCGTCTGATTGAAGTCTTCGTGTTACTTGATGATTTTGCCTTGTGTAGTGTGCCAAAACTGTGATGAAATGACTACATACAGCAAGCAACTGATGTTCATTTTTCACTTTACAAATTGGTGTAAGGTTTGAAGATTACTCTTTGTCACAACTCTTTTAAATAACAGCTGGGGAAAAAAAACAAACACTAAGCTACGTGGAAGTTTCAGAGGACAAGTAACCACTCCCTGGCAATACTAATGTTGTTTCCACAGCAATAATACCTTTTATGCTTATTTGTTGTTTTAGACCAACAATAAATACTTCCCAATTTGTTCTTCTAATACTTAAAAATTCCTAGTCATCTTTGTAATGCTATCATTTTGATATTCCGCTGTGGTTTTCAAAAGGTGAAAGAGATGAGAATGCCTATGAATACTGGTTGTCTGCTATTGCTTTAACATATTATATCCTGAAAGTCTTGGTATGAAGACCAGCATACTTACCAGACTAAGATAATAGCTTTGATTGTTAATCTGGTGCTTTTCCCAGCTATGAAACTTCATAAACGCACTCAGAAGTTCTTACTCAGTGTAACCTTGTTTCAAAACTAACTAATGACTTGGATATACTCAAGAATTTTATTAAGATCCTTCTCAATAAAAGAGATGAGAGTTCGTATAAGACTTAACTGTTGAATTTCTTGAAAGTATTTGAAATTTTTACTTTTTACGATATGGCTTCACTTTGAATTTACCTGGACTTCCATATTTCTGCTTTTTTAATTCTCATTCCTTCCATGCACATGATTCTCTGTGCTGATGCGTTCTCTGGCTGCTTGCAACCACATCCAACTGAAACTGCCCTGATCTAGTCTGCTGGTTGAATTAAGAGACAAAATGCTGCTTTCATCCTGACAAGTAGCCTGACCAATTCTCAAAGAGGCTGCAGTCCATGGCATAAGAACACATTGCTTCACTACCAAGAAAGAGTCGGAATGGTCTCAGCTTTCTGCAAGGCTGTGCAGTATACTCCTGAAAGTCAGAGCAAAATGACAAGTGTGGCAGCTGCTGTTGAGAGAGAGAAGAACGTGAGACAATTTTCTGAGGTGACTGCTATACCCAATCTAGGGTAGCTCTGCTTAGGCAAAGAAACTAATTGCCTGGGCTAATGCTATAATGGAAGTATGCTTTAGAGGAGCTGGAAACTGAAAGCTGCCTACTGATGAAAGCGCATTTAAAGCTTGAATATGCCTCATTAACTCATAGTGTATTGTAGGTTTTTTTATTTAACCCCTGGGACAGTGGTGGTGTTTTTTTTTTCTCTTTAAAGTCTGTGTTATGGATGATATAGTTATTTTCAGAAATAAATGTGGAAATTTTTCAGAAAACGAGGTAGCACATGTTCTGATAGATACATATATATATATGTTACCTTATTGATGATTCAGAAAAGTAATTGAAGTCTGTGGTTTGTTCTGCAAAAATCAGGTTATGGCCTTAAAAAGAAGAAGGAGAATTCTCAGATTTCATGTTTTTGAAGTAGTTTTAGAATAAGATAAGCAATTGTCACCATTTCAGGGAATGTTAATGAATTTTTTATAGTTGAGATAAGTCAAGGCAACCAGTTGCCTGTAGGGCTGTGTGTTGCTTTGGCAAGTGTACAAGAAAAGGTTTTTAAGTATGTGGTATTTTCAAACATCATCCCAAGGAATGATGGGCTTCAGAAGAACTTTAAGTTCTGAATCTAAATTTAGGCAACAGATACGTTTCTTCAATTGATATCTTTAATTAGCAGAGGTTTCAAAGAAAAGATGTCTGAATGGTTAGAACTTGAAACTAGTAGCTGGATAAAATGTCTGTTGTCAACATCTTGAACCACTAATGTAGGTTTTTAAAGTTGATTTCCCTTAGGGATGTCTGAAGAAAAACATATCTTAGTGTGGAGTAGCATATAACGTTTCAAATGTGCTATATGAATGGAAGGTAGCTAGGGAATGTGCCTTGCTTCTGTGCGGGTCCCTTTGAGGCTTGGCATTCAGCTTTACAATTAGAACAAGACTGTAATGTTGTAGTTGACAGTTTTGGGTTTCTGTTGATTACACTTGAATAGAGAAGAATGTTTATAACTCATCAGCTTAGAATTTAGTAGTTCGGTTTTTTTGCACCTATTGGAAAAGTCTCAGCAAGTTTAAGGATTATGCCTGTAGAATTTAGGCTGCAAAAAGAATTAGCTTGTAACAGTATATATTGATTATTTTCTTCAAACAGTCAGTTGATTTACTAATGGATAATACAATATCATAAAACATTTTATAGAAAAGATTGGTATAGAATAGATGAGCTTACTAAAATCTTTACAATTTATATTAGAATGAATGTTTAGGTAATAGCAAAAAGAAATCTTAAAATAGAATTTCATTGGTCAATTTAGGTTTTTATATGCTTCTAATAAATGTTGCATATGAATATGAATTGGAAACATTTCATATTCCTGAGAATGCAGAAATGAAGTATAAGCGAATGCCTGCTTTCTGTTAATGAAGCACCATTGAGCCATACTGTCTGTTTACTTGTTGTCACACAGAGTACTGCACATCATGTAAGTAAATGAAACTACTTATTTAAACTGCATCTCAGAATTGCAATAGGTCTTCTAAAATGGCAGCGGTATAAAGAGAAAGCTCTGCCTGTAGAATAAACTGGTTAAGAAAGGAAGCTGTGCATAATTATAATTGCTGAATATCTTACAATTGCACTTAGCTATCAGTGTTGGTTTTTTTTTTGTTTTGTATTTAAGAGACTATGGAGGTGAGATAATATTGAAGTGTCTTTTGACAATTTCCTCCAGTTGATAAAGGAAAACTTTTTATAACTTTTTCTAAGCCTTGTTCACTAAGTTATATGGGAGATCCTGCAAGTGATAGGTACATTCTAAGCTAAGGAGAAGAACCTGGAGATACTGAAATACGTCTATGATATCTATCAAAGAGTGGGTGCCGTCCTCTAAGAACCTGGCACAGGCTGCCCAGGGAAGCTGTGGCCACCCTGGAAGTGTTTAAAATGAGGCTGAATGGGGCCTTGGGCGGCCTGGACTGGTGGGAGGTGTCCCTGCCCATGGCAGGGGGTTGGAGCCAGGTAATCCTGACAAAGAAAAAGGCTTCAATTCCATAAAGAGCCACCTCTTTTTTTCCTTAATGACCCACTGTGACATAAGAAGAAACTGTTTGCCTTTAGACGACACCAACTATTATTAATGGTTATACAGGTATGTAATGTGCTGACCTAAAAGCTTTTATGTATTCAGTTCTGGAAAGGAGTTGTTGTGATGGAGGTGGGAAAAAAGAAAAAAAAAAAAAACAAAACCAGAAAACTGAACACAGTGGAAACAGGACAGTATTTGAGAAGTACAAATGGTGGCAAGTAGGGACCATTTGTAAGTTCAATATATAAGTGATTTTCTATCTTGCTGTCAGTTAGTGCTAAGAGAACATAATCCCGAGAGGCTTTGTAAACTCCAATAAGGAAACTATTTGGGAAAAGCACTCTTGCAGTTCTAGTCCAGGAGATGAATGTGAATACGATCGTGCTGGCACGTATCACTGGTCATTCTCTGTTTATGGAGAAAATCCTGTACTGTTTTTAATGCCTATCGATTGCCATTATTTCATTCACAATAGGTCGGAGTGCAGAAGCATGCTGCATTCTGTTACTGATTTAAGCTTAAGTGACAAGTCCAAATGAAAGACTTGTCCAAATTATTTTAAGACAATAAACATGACAGCTCCTCATTGACAGCACTCTAAATATTAATTTCTCAAACTGAGGTTTAAAGGCTTTGACATGTGTCAAGATTCTGACTATTTAAAACTAGTCTTCCACAAAAATTTCTTACAGACTGAAAGAGCAAATGTTGCCTTGTATGACAAGCAAATAGGACTTTGTAGTCTTTATTAAAAAACAAACAAAAAACTAATTGAAATTTAACTCTTTGTATTCTTCAGATATAATGTAATTTCCAGACAGGATATTCTAAGATTTTAATGTAGGCTGCTATTCACAAATAGCTAGCTCAAGGCTTGTTAATTGCCATTCATTCATGCTAGGCAAATGTTCTTAAACATGCTGTCCTAGCCAATAATACCACCAGTGAAAAGAAAACAGAATCAGTGTTGTTACTTTGAAGAATTGCCAAATGCTGTATTTGTTGTGAAATGTAGAGCTTGTATAAAAACAAAGCAGGAGAAATAGTGTTCTGAAGGCAGCACTAGATGGCCCTTCTGAGAGGCATGAAAATATATATTTTTTAAGATCTTTGGATACTGAAACCCTTTTACTGCTGCTGAGAAAAATCTGACAGGATTTATCTCCTGCTAATCCTTAAGGGTCTTGTTTTGACATAGTCTTTACAGAAGATTTTCTGAGTAACTTCTGATTTGTTATAAAACAGCAATTACTGATCTGTCCTCGAGCACGTTTTAGGTGCATGTTTGCTAATGAAGTTCATATATGTACAGGAAGGAAGAAGAAAAGCCAGTCAGAACTGTTTACTGTGAAAATGCAGGAACATTACGGTTTTCCTGGATTTCTAGTTTTCTTTCTAGCCCGCAGGGTGCTTAGAGTCTGGATTTCATTTAGTGTGCTATGTGATCTGTTCACCAGTTCGTGGAAACTGATCCTGTTCTCTTTTTACATTGGACTTTGTATTCTCATTGCTCCATCTAAACATGGAGAGATTTCCTTGCACTCACAGTAATGTTCACTTTGAGATTTCAGTCTATTTTCTGATAATTTGCACAAGAAACCAAAGTCCCATTTTTACAATGTTTATGCTAGTTAAGGGGACTAAGCAAACTTGATTGAAATGCCTTTGCATTGCTCTTCACTTTTTTTAATGAAGAACTCAAATACCCAACAATATGTCCCATTTCAAAATCAAAAATAATCACAAATAGTACTGAGTATCTAGAGAACGGCTTAGCATCTAGTTCTGACTAGATGGTATTTTGGGTTATGCATATGTGCTCAGTTTACAGGATCTAGGAAAATAAGGCTGCATTACCAATTTTGTCTCGGCCTAATGAAAAGGTGACATGCTGTTTAGCTAAAAAGATCTTGGATCACATTCCCATGACTGTCTGTTGTTCTCCTGCCAAACTGTCTCTTTCCTGATCTGGGGAAGCTGTCTGTGTAGTTGACACTGTATTAATTCATGTGTTGGCTTTACTTCAGAAAGCAAGTATGGCTTTTAACCAGTGTTAATAGAGTAATATTTTTTCTAAGTCAAATAAAAACAATAATAGGGCATACTGGAATGATAAGAAAAATAAGTTTTGAAGGCAAACTGGGTCTCTAAACACTTTAAAATACATTCAGTTGTTTGTATTTAAATATTTTCCTCAATTCTAATGAAGGTACTTAGTCTAAATCAACACAATTGGTGCTTGCTTCACAGACTATGCAAACCATTTCAGTTGCAAACCATTTCAGTGGTAAATCATACTGCTTTCAGTCAAACATGCTACTGTAAGGGTTTTATACTGCAGCATAAAGCAAGTTTTGCAATAATATAGGGATGCTGAAAAAGTGTATATGTCTCTCTGGTTAAGTTCTTCTAAAATTAAAGACAAAATGCCCAGTTGGGGGCAATTACAGAATCACAGAATCGTCTAGGTTGGAAGAGACCTCCAAGATCACCTAGTCCAACCTCTGACCTAACACTAACAAGTCCTCCACTAAACCATATCACTAAGCTCTACATCTAAACGTCTCTTAAAGACCTCCAGGGGTGGTGACTCAGCCACTTCCCTGGGCAGCCCATTCCAGTGCCTAACAACCCTTTCAGTAAAGAAGTTCTTCCTAACATCCAACCTAAACCTCCCCTGGCGCAACTTTAGCCCATTCCCCCTCGTCCTGTCACCAGGCACGTGGGAGAACAGACCAACCCCCACCTCGCTACAGCCTCCTTTAAGGTACCTGTAGAGAGCAATAAGGTCACCCCTGAGCCTCCTCTTCTCCAGGCTGAACAACCCCAGCTCCCTCAGCCGCTCCTCATAAGACTTGTTCTCCAGACCCCTCACCAGCTTGGTCGCCCTGCTCTGGACTCTCTCGAGCACCTCCATGTCCTTCTTGTAGCGAGGGGCCCAAAACTGAACACAGTACTTGAGGTGCGGCCTCACCAGAGCCAAGTACAGGGGGACAGTCACCTCCCTAGCCCTGCTGGCCACACTGCTTCTTATACAGGCCAGGATGCTGTTGGCCTTCTTGGCCACCTGAGCACACTGCTGGCTCACATTCAGCCGACTATCAACCAGTACTCCCAGGTCCTTCTCTGCCAGGCAGCTTTCTAACCACTCTCCAGCCTGTAGTGCGGCTTGGGGTTGTTGCGCCCCAGGTGCAGGACCCGGCACTTGGCCTTGTTGAACTTCATACAGTTGACCTCAGCCCATCGCTCCAGCCTATCCAGATCCTCCTGCAGAGCCTTCCTTCCCTCGAGCAGATCGACACACGCACTTAGCTTGGTGTCATCTGCAAACTTACTGAGGGTGCACTCAATCCCCTCATCCAGACCATCGATACCGATATTAAAGAGGACTGGCCCCAGTACCGAGCCCTGGGGGACACCACTAGTGACCAGCCTCCAACTGGATTTGACTCCATTCACCACAACTCTTTGGGCCCGGCCATCCAGCCAGTTTTTAACCCAACGAAGCGTATGCCAGTCCAAGCCACGAGCAGCCAGTTTTTTGAGGAGAATGCTGTGTGAAACGGTGTCAAAAGCCTTACTGAAGTCAAGGTAGACCACATCCACAGCCTTTCCCTCATCCACCAAGCGCGTCACTTGGTCATAGAAGGAGATCAGGTTCGTCAAGTAGGACCTACCTTTCATAAACCCATGCTGACTGGGCCTGATCGCCTGGTTGCCCTGCAAGTGTCGCGTGATGACATTCAAGATAATCTGCTCCATGAGCTTCCCTGGCACTGAGGTCAAACTAACAGGCCTATAGTTCCCCGGGTCTACCCTCCAGCCCTTCTTGTAGATGGGCATCATGTTTGCTAGCCGCCAGTTGACAGGGACCTCCCCTGATAGCCAGGACTGCTGATAAATGATGGAAAGCGGCTTGGCCAGCTCCTCCACCAGTTCGCTCAGTACCCTTGGGTGGATCCCATCCGGCCCCATCGACTTGCGTACATCCAAGTGCTGTAGCAGGTCGCCAACCATTTCCTCATGGATAGTGAGGGCCACATCCTGCTCCCCATCCCCTTCCACCAGCTCAGGGTACCAGGTATCCAGAGAATAACCGGTCTTGCCGCTAAAGACTGAGGCAAAGAAGGCATTGAGCACCTCAGCCTTTTCCTCATCTTTTGTAACTAAATTTCCCCCAGCATCCAGTAAAGGATGGAGATTCTCCTTAGTCCTCCTTTTGGTGTTGATGTATTTGTAAAAACGTTTTTTGTTATCTTTAACGGCAGTAGCCAGATTGAGCTCCAGATGAGCTTTGGCCCTTCTAATTTTGTCCCTGCACAGCCTCGCAACATCCTTAAAGTCCTCTTGAGTAGCCCGCCCTCTTCTCCAAAGATTATAAATCCTCCTTTTTCTCCTAAGCTCGAGCCACAACTCTCTGTTCAGCCAGGCCGGTCTAGTTCCGCGCCGGCTCATCTTTGGGCACGTGAGGACAGACCGCTCCTGAGCCATTAAGATTTCCTTCTTGAAGAGTGCCCAGCCTTCCTGGACTCCTCTGACCTTCAGAACCACCTCCCAAGGGACTCTGCCAGCCAGTGTCCTGAACAGCTCAAAGTCAGCCCTCCGGAAGTCCAAGACAGCGGTTTTACTGGTCTCCTTCCTGGCTTTAACAAGAATAGAGAATTCTACCATTTCGTGGTCACTCTGCTCAAGACAGCTCCCGACCACCACATCTCCCACCAGTCCGTCACTGTTTGTGAACAGAAGGTCTAGCGGGGCACCTCCCCTGGTAGGCTCTCAAACCAGCTGCATCAGGAAGCTATCTTCCACGCTCTCCAGAAACCTCCTAGACTGCTTTCTCTGGGCTGTGTTGTGCTTCCAGGATATGTCTGGGAAGTTGAAGTCCCCCACGAGAATAAGCGCTGACGATTTTGCAACTTCTGCCAGCTGCCTGTAGAACTCCTCATCCGTCTCCTCATCCTGGTTCGGCGGTCTATAACAGACCCCCACCAGGATGCTTGCCTTGTTGGCCTTCCTGCTGATCATAACCCACAGAGACTCAACCTTATCATTCCCAGCCTCAAGTTCCACAACATCAAAACACTCTCTAACAGAGAGCCACACCACCACCCCTTCTGTGCTGCCTGTCCCTTCTGAAGAGCCTATAGCCAGGCATTGCAGCACTCCAGTCATGAGAGTGGTCCCACCACGTTTCCGTGATGGCAACCAAGTCATAGCCTGCCTGCTGCACGATGGCTTCCAGCTCCTCTTGTTTGTTACCCATGCTGCGTGCATTAGTGTAGATGCACTTCAGTCGGGCCATTGCCTTCTCCCCTGGCCTTGCCATTGTTCTCCCTGGCACAGCTCCAACAAGCCTTATTTCAGCCCTGTCCCCCTTCTTACCCAGTTTAAAGCCCTCTCAATGAGCCCTGCCAGCTCCTGGGCTAGGATCCGTTTTCCCCTTTAGAGATAGGGACCCGTCTGCGGCCATCAGGCCGGGTGCCGAGTAAAGTGCCCCATGGTCAAAAAAAACAAAATCTCTGTGTTGGCACCAGCCTCTGAGCCACGTGTTAATCAAGTGTGCTTTCTGTGTCCACTCTGTACCCCTCCCTGCTACTGTAGGGATGGACAAAAACATCACCTGTACTCCCGCTCCATCCACTAACCGTCCCAGTCCCCTAAAGTCCCGTTTGATAGCCTTCAGGCTTCTCCCTTCAGTATTATCACTGCTAGCCTGGACTATCAGAAGCGGATAGTAGTCAGAGGGGCGAACCAGGTTGGGAAGCTTTCTGGCAACATCCCTGACCCTGGCCCCAAGGAGGCAGCAGACTTCCCTATGGGTAGGGTCAGGCCGACGAATAGGGCCCTCTTGCCCCCCTGAGAAGGGAGTCGACTACGACAATTACCCTTCTATCTTTCTTGGTGGAGGCAGTCTTGAGGCGTGGAGTCGAGTCAAATTCAGTGACTGCCTTTAAAATATCCCGAATCTCACTCACAACTGGGGTTTCTCAGTGGGCGGAGAGGTAATTGCTATAACAAATACTGCGCTGTCTGAACTTCAGGTCTGGAAAGCAAATAGTTCTGTTACTTTTGGCAAAGAATGGGGGTTAGAATTTGGAACAAAATATGGTTATTTATAACTAGGGATAATTTCAGTGATAAATACTTAATGACATGGTTTGATCTAAGGTGATAGAACCAGTGAAGTACCTATTCTGCCCTTTGTACCATTGTCTTTATTCTGCCCTAACTTTTGGCTTTTGGCAAGATAGCAGTTTTTGGCAAAATAGCAGTTTTGCTTACCTGGGTTAATGACCTTTATAAGAAGCAGCTTACAGAGCTTATTACAATGAATTTGTCTAGAAACCTCATGAGGAAATCAGCCTCAGAATACCAGCTATTTCTTGCTTCTGGTTGTTCTGGAAATGTTCTGTAAAAGTTGTTCCCAAACTAGTGTGGGAAATCATAATCTACTTTAGAGTAAAAAGTGAAAAAGTAACTATAAAGAAAGACTGTCATTTTATGATCTTCAGGAATGATTTTCTGATTCTTACAAAGAAGTCAATAATGACAAGCGGGACATGGTCTGAGTTGGGAAGTCCTCTATTTTTCTTTCCTCCCCTAGTTATTTTAAAATGAAGAAAGCTACCCTTATGCAAAGGCCCATTAAAATGCCCTCAAGTGGACTTGGTGGAGAAGAACTGAAATGTTGTCTGTACATTCTGCACATGGACTTGATACAGAGACAGGTGGACAGAGCTTGTTCTGTTAGTTGTGTTTTCTATATCATTTAAAAAAAAAATGCTGAGTGGAAGACATGAGAAGATAAACATAGCCTCAACCCGCTGGATCAAGCCTGTTGTCTTAGCGATACTGCAGGGCCTCAGTTCCGTAAGGCATGGGCTATGCTGTCTCAGCTCCAATTTACAAGAGTTAGGGTGAAATGTGAGTTGTGCTGCCAGCTTGTTTTGGTGAAATACGCTGTGGTATGGATAATGTGGACTCCAACTTAGCCATGATAACATTCTATCGTAATGATGAATCTTGGCACATTTGTTTTAACCTTACCTGGGAGTTGCGTATGGTTATTTAATATCTTAAGGAAGAGATGAAAAGAGTGGAGCTTATGTTGGTTCACTTATATTGGTAAAATGTGAAATCATATTTTTAAATGTGGGAAAAATTGTGGAACTCTATGGGGGAAGAATGTCTGCTGTTCATTATGGCCTCTGCAAACAGAGTTGTGTAGAGAATGCCAGTGAGCTGGTTGCAGCATCAGAGCTGGAATATATCAGTTCTTTGTGCGATCAAAATGAACTAAATGGGAATATTGAAAATATATATAATTGAGAGCAGCAATTGATCATCATGACTATTGGCTTCACTGCTGTCAAAGTCCATGTGAGCAAACAATGGGATATATTTTTCCATGTTGTTCCAAAATACACAACTCTTGTTAGTATTAGAGTCTCATTTATGATTCATGCTTCATTTTCTGTAGTCTGGTTCAAACTTATTTTGCTAATTGGACATTGTATTCAACAAGTCTGTGGTAGTCTTAATTTATGATGGGCGCTGTGTTGTTTTTACAATAACCCAAAATCTACCGTGAATACTGCATGATCAGAGCCCTTGATACTCTATCGTTCTTTCATTATAAATTTGCGGTCAAGTGGTTCTCAGAGTTGGTCTGTCTGATTTCCCTCTCTGGGTACTAATTGCCACCTCTGTGCCATTATTACACATTTCAGTAATAAAACCTAAATCGGAACAGACATTTATTACTGCACAGAGGTACTTCTTGAGTGGTTTAATGGTTGCTTGATAGTCCAGCCACCCATGATGAATAGTCACAGATATTTTGCTTTCATATTTGGCAGATTGTTTGCCAAATGAAAAGATTCATATTGGCAGATCTTAGCTTTCACATTTTTCAGTGGTATTTAAATTCATTTTCCTTCTGCGTACGAGATAAAATTCCTAGTAGATGTGCCCAATGCTTAGTGAGACACGGAGACTGTTAATTATTTTTCCGTATAGCAGAGATTTTGCAATTGCTATTTGAAGCTGCTAAAGATTTTTGTTTAAAATTAATAATGCTGTCATCAGTCCAGACAATTGTTTATGCAAGATGTTACTTTTTTTTTAAATTGCTTTTACCCAGTGCTAAAGATCAAAATGTAAATATTGCATAAGTTAATAAGGCAAAAAACTTATATGCAGAGTGAAGTTGTTTATATTATTCAGGCTGCCTGCTCTTCCTCTTGTTTTAAGGATGCAGTCTTAAAACCAAAGTAATCCTGATAAAACCATTGGGTTCTTCCTATTATTAATGTACAGTATGACAACCAAGGGTCAAGAAAAGAGTTTAGACAATCAAAACACATAATTGAGTATCTAGTTAAGCATAAATAATGCCTTTAAAATGACATCAACTGTGCTTGTTGTCTTCATTTCCTGGGCACTTAAACCAAAGACAAACAAACAAACAAAAACAATTTATGGCAGTAAGAAAAAGAGGGAAGAATATATTATCAGAAAACTTAAAGGATTTGACCTAAATTCATGTATACTTTTGATCTTATCAAATTTGTAGTTGTTTTGTGCTTAATATAAGACAAAGAAAGCCCAAGTGCCTATCTACTGTCTTAAGCCCCATTTCATTTGCAACTACAATTTAGGCATTTCTGTCATTTTTAGATGTGATTAATTTTAACTTCTAAAATATTATTTTTTCCATTAAGATATTTCCTAAAAGTCATTTTGTGTCTAGTTCTGTCCCAAGGATGAAACCTGTCTTCCTGACTTTATGGATTGGTCTACATGTTTTATTTTCGCTTCTGAGAGTAAATTAAGCAATTCTCAGGAATGAGGGAAAAGTCCAGCGCCTTGCCTTACATTCCCTTGGTTGAGAGTTGTTGGATCAAGTCAGCTTCCATGGATTTGCAGCTGTCTATTCTCTCCCTCTTCCAAGTGCTAGACTTGCTTGATGCCTGGTTATGGTCAGATGTTTGCTACATAAAGAACTGTATGAGAGAAAGAGCTTTTTATCTGTGGTTTCTGGGACTTTGTTTTAATTATGTTATTTTATTTCAACACAGAATGCTCCTTTTTGTGTCCTTTCTTTTTCCCTAATTCCTTTGCTTTTCCTATGTGTGACCTTCACCAGGCTATTAAGAAATGCAGTTGGATGAGGGGCTTGGTCCTTCTTATGCTGCTTATTCTCTCAGGATACATACTTCAATGAATTACGCTGAAAAGTTACATAGGAATTTGCATGTCTTCTACACTGCAAATAAATGGATTTGTCACCACATTACAGGTGCAAACAGCTTGATGTTGAAAATCAATGCAAGTCTTGAGGATTCTGATAATATTTCTAGTACTGTAATTAATTCAAAGCAGACTTCTGGTCATCTACCTCATGAGCGTTCTTTGCTGGCAGATCCAAATGTAATTGGCTTGATATCTGTCAAAGTACTACTTCTCATTTTCATTATCATTATGTACTGGTTTTAGTTGTATGTGAAATCTGAAAAAAAATAGATACTTTGTAACACTTCCCGCAGCACAATATACCTATACTTTTTCATGTATTTCCACAGTATTTTTGTTTAGAAGAATCTCTTGTCCATGGAAAGAAAAAATAAAAATGTTTACTTGTTTAGTTTTCCGCATCAAGCACTCTTGATCAGTTATGTTCAGCCAAGAAATAAAGAAGTTCTACATCTGTTCACAAATATAAATGCGTGCCATCATCCTAATATTTATACTAAAAAACAAGTCTGTATATCATGATAAAAAGACTAATCAGAATCAAAAGGAAAGTCTAAACAGGAATAAATAAATGAGTCATACTGTTTTCCTCTACCTATATTATCCATAAAGAAAAATGGAAAGAGTTCTTCCAAGTTAGAGGTTGTAAATACCTGTATAATTGTGCTGTATGCTAACCTTAATTAGAGGTTAATGTCATAGAACCAGCTTTGAATACTGGAAAAAATACTCTGTTTTGTAACAGATTTGGTTAAGCCTACTTGCACTGTTACTTTGAAGAAAAGCAAAGTACCTTGTAGGTAGACTTCAGATTTACTTGGTTATCAGTCATAGATATTCCAGTTTCAAGTCTACGTAATTCCGTCAGGTTCAGGTATAATAGTGGAATGTTAAAGATCACAAATATTTCTCCTACCCATGATACAAAATATGTATTATTTTCTAGGAAGTATTTAGTAGCAGAACTCAAGACATGCTCTTGAATCTGCAGTCTCTAGTAAATGAAGATGAGATTCTGCAAATGTTCTTTTTGATGAGGAAATGTACATTTACAAACCCGAACATGGGAGCCAATTTCTTCGGGGTTTTGATTCACGTATGCCTAAGATCCATTTTAAGACTGATGTGTGAGGTCATGCTTTCTTGAATGTAGAAAAAAATCTTAAATCTTTCCTTAATAACATACGAGACTATATCTTGGGTGTTATACTCCCTGACAGATGACAGGTTATAGAATGAATTCTCACAGTGCTAGCAGTGGATCAGGTTTTGTTTTCTTCTCATTGTTTTATTGACATAGTTAATTGTAGTTAGGGACACATGTTCACATAGTTCTATGCTTTCCTGAAATAAATAGGTTGTAGAATGAACTCATTCCTACCTACGGTATATTTATTTTATATTTTATATATTTTATATATTTAATTCTCCTTTCCCATACAGTACTTGGTAACACAAAGCTGATATCCTAGGTGTGACTTGCCTGCAAAATTTAAGGTAAATATTTCAAACCAAGTATGAAGTAAAATGCTGAGAGAGCTCCTAGTTTATGGATGTCTTAGTTGGAACAATGATGTTTCTTTGTTTAACTTTGCTTCGGTATGAAATTGTGATCTCATGTTAAGAAATGGCTTTCACTTTCTGGTATAGAGCCAGTATGTATGAAAAGATGCCCTTGTCCAGAAATAAGAGCTATCAGAGGTCATAAGAGAAAATGCAGAGTTTTGAGATGACGTAGTTTGTCTCAAAACTTGCTTAGGTGTCTAAAGGGATTGACGACTTGTCTTAGTGCTTTATACAAATAAATTTTCAGTAAGGGATAGGTGACAAAAAGATGTGAAGGTTCCTTTTGAATGGCCATTTTAGTTTGTTATCACATAGTTCAATTTAAAGTCTACTGGCTGGATGTTACTTCATATATCAGTTCATCAAAATATATAAGCATTAGAAAGTGAATTTGCAATAAATATTTCAAAGGATTCCTTCAGACAGGCCAGTTTTCAAAATTGAGAAGACCAATTTCACTAGCAGCCTTCATGTTCTTTCCTTTGCCCTACACATTCAGAAATTCCCTTACCCTGACTAGAGCAAAGCAAGGAAAAAAAATATTTTGCTGTCTTTAAGATGATTGCTTGTTCATCATAATGATAAACTTTCATTTATAGGAAAGGAAATACTTTCTTTCATGCTGTATTACCTTTTGTATATATACTATATGCTTTTGTAAGCTCATTGTTAGAGGCTCAGGTTTTTGTATTCTTTAGACAGAACCACTGTTGGATACTTTTGTTTCAAGAAAGCATCTTGTTTATTCAATTAAGAATAGATATTTGCTTGCCTTTGTCCTAAGAGGACTTTGCAGTCGTGAGATGTAAAAGGAATGAGCTTTAGTGTCTTGTGAATTAAAGAAAATGAGATATATGATTCAGCTAATTATTCTGTGCCATTCATAGCTTCTATTAAGAAACCAAAAAAATCTATCCATAATCTCTAACGGAGTAGACAATTAGTTCATTCTGTAGCTGTAACGTTATATGGGATCAAGCCAAAAGCACTAGAGACAAACGGTAATGTTACATTTGTGTAGAGATGCATTTCTCACCAGTAATTACTTTCCAGTTTATTGAGTCAGTCTATAAACTATTCATTACACAGGACATATGAAGGCTGATCACATTGAACAGAGATTCTGATGGTGCCCGACTGGGGAAGGAATGGGAGTTAAGGGGAAAAGTCTTCAATGACAGAAAAAGCTGTAGGCTTGTCTCACTTTGTCTTCCCTGTTCTATCTAAGGTATGTATCTAGGTGAAAAAGATGTGGAGGACTTAAAAATGCCTTTGTGAGGTATACTTGATAAATGGTATTGTGCGTAGTTTGGATAGCTGTGCTCTCCTAAAACAAGTAGTGTTCGTAAAGCAGTTAATATATCATGTAGATCCAGCCTTCTAGTACTATGGACTTTGTATTGTGAAGTGAATAATAGCTACAGCTTGCTAGGGCAGTGGTTCAATGCAGGTCGTGTATTTAGAGCACGCTGCACTTGAGTGCTGAACTCAAAAGCTTAGCAGCAGACTTCCTGAAATCTGCTTGAGTGGCCTTGAACAGTACAGAATCAAAAATCAGAGTGCTTACTTGCAAAAAACTTCTCTACCCTGAGAGAGCCTTATGCTTCTGAAAACAGAATGGGACCAATAATTGTCAAGATACTTATTGAATAGCCATCCCAGATGGTTCCAATCCTACCTACAAGTGCTGCTTCTGGGAGCATCATAGCAAGGATAGTCAGTGTTCCAGGAGCTCAGATGTCGTATCAGATGTTTTCTGGAAATATCATTAAAAACATTGCATAGCCACAAAGGAATAGTTGCTTCTATAGGTAAATTATTACAAATCCTACATATGGAACATTAACTCTCTGGAATTGCTGTGTAGTTCTTCAGCCATTTGTTTTATTTTTACAGGATCAGTTTATAGTGGAGTGTCCTAGTCTTTGTAGCTTTGCTGTGGTTAATATAGTTTGAATTGCCAGAAATGGCTGCTTCTGCAAAGTTACTTTGGCAAGAAATGTCTCGTATTGTATTTCTTTATTACAGCTGCAGGACTGAAATGAGTGCCTACATGCTTATCATTTCCCTTGTCAAATCACATAATTACCTTGGTCTAATTTTGAAGGTGGCCAAGTATAGTAGGAGAAAAGAAAATTTCAGAGTGCATGTTGCTACCTCTGAGCACAGTGCTATTGTTATGATTTCAAAGACTAAAATACTGTTTGCTCATTAAATATGTATGATGGCACTTAGTTTTTATAATAATTGTTTGACAGCAATAAAGTTTGATTAATAAAGCTACTCAATTAAAAAGAAATTAACAGAAATGTGTTCCCATTCAGTATCCTGGTCACATAACTACATGCCTACATTTTGTAATGGTAGCCATGAAGATTATTAAGAAAACCAAGGAAGCCCAAATAATATTCAACCATACTTTGCTATCTTGAAAAAATAATAATGGAATAGCAGTAGTGCCATTGGGGATACTTAGCTTGAATAATCCAGGTAGTAATAAAAGGGCTTGAGAGGAAGAAGGATTATGCATGAGGCCCGTATAGTAGATAATTTCTTCATGTGCATGTGGTGCAATAAATTGATTATCCTGAAACCAAGGAAATTGTGTGGAACCTTGTTCTAGTTTTTGTATTTTCTCTAACAGTAAGAGGTGTGGATTTTGTTGATTATAATTACTGTTGTTAGTGAGTTACCTGCAGAGAATTGAACCAAATGAGAGTTTGCAAGTATTGTCATTTGTAGAACAAAGTTCGGATCCTGCATTTGATTGTCTAGACAGACTGGCACAGTCCTTCCGAGCCCAACAGTTTCCTGCCGGAGTTCAACTGTGGTGTGCAGTCTTTGTGATTTTAAAATGTACTAACCCTAAAGGCTGAATTTCATTAAATAAAAGTAAAATTTGGCCTACTTACATTAAATTCATATATATACTTTTTAAGCAAACACCTGTTTTGGGGAGAATCTATGATGAGAATAAATTTGTTACAAAGCTCAAATACAGCTTGAGCCTCTCTTTTCTTTTTGTCATCCTACCTGTTATGGCTGAACAACACTGCTATACTGATTTACCTAATAGTCAGAAGGGTTAATACAGAGTTACAGAACACAGGTGTTAGTCCTATGGATGGTAAGAATTGCAGGATCTGTCTTAAAATTAGTCATTGATAAAGAGCATTGAATACTGCTCATTAAGTAAAATTTAACTTGGGATGGTTATTTTATTAGGGAACTTAGTCACAGCAGCATTTGCAGCATACTGTCTGGCTTCTGAGGATGACAATGTAAAGTAGATGCCAAAGGACATCTCATTATTGTGAAACAGTGGGCTGCTGATTCTGGGCTGGCTGGGTTTTTCACTGCAAGGAGCAAGGAAACGAGCCATCAGAAGTCTTACTCAGTTGTAATGCGAAGTGATTAAATATTCCCCACTGGTTGTTAGTTTCCTGGCTAAATAAGGATGCTGGGCTCATTTCTTATTTCTCCTCAACTAGCTGTACATCCATTTCCACCAGCCTGAAACCTTTTACAGGTCCAGGGACAAATAAATCACTCTACATATATTCCCAGGACAGTCTCAAAAAAAAAAAACAAAAAAAAACACAACGATATCAACATGAAGGACAATTGCACTGTTGAGCTGTCATCCAGTCCCCACAGGTACCATGAAAAATTACAGCCAATAAAATAACATTTTTCCAAATGTGACACTACTCTTAAATTTATCTTCTGCAATAAATGGGTTATAGAGAGAATTTCTATCCACTTGAGTACAAACTATTCTTCAAGCACTCAATAATAGATTATAGATGAATAGCAATATTAATTTATAGTAGAGTAATTGTTTTGCTTCCACAGTCACTTTCAGCAGCTCAGTGATTTCTCCTGATTTTTTTTTTTAGTCATCTTACATTTCTCATAATGAAAAAAATAAATTCAGTATCGGGCTAGAGGTGTTGGAAGCCATGTAATCCGGTGTTAAAACAGAAATCAAGGTCTTAATTCAGTCTGTTATACTTAAGTGAATGGTTATAGTATGCATGTCTGCTATTGTCTGAATGTTCCTTAGAGAAGACCAACAGTTTAAAAAAACGAAACAAAACCTCACTGTGATTGTTTGTAAGTGCCAGCGTAATGATTGAGAGATTGATCTTTTTCCCAGTTTCCTAGCTCTTGAGCATAATATTAATGTAGATTTTGTATGAATTTTCTGTGGTGTTGCTTAAAACTGGTTCAGAATAAGTGCAGACAAAGTGTGTATTTGAAATTCCTAGAATTTGGAAATGACTGTTACTTAGGCAGTATTTATGCATGTGTATCCCCTGACAATGTAAAACCAAGAGCATCATTAACATTAAAAGGATTTGCATCCTACACAGAGAGGTGAATAGAATGTTCTGTTAGGATCTAGTGTATATATCTCTTGACAGCAACAAGGGAGATTTTTTTATCCTACTTTATGATACGTTTTTCCAGATGGACTCCAGCAGACACTGTCAATCATTTACCTCTCTGTATTTTAGACACAGTTGCAATCTTATGTGTAAATCAGCTGGTGAAGGCAGGTGTCTAAAACTAGAGGTCTGAAATTATTAAAGTACAGATGCTGTTGGTCGCAGCTACCTGAGCTGCACCCTGCAGCAAAGAAGGCTCCTTCATGAAGTTATTTATGCAGTGAATTGAAAGATGTATTTGACTTTTAGCTTATTGATAAATAAATATATTGATATTTTGTATATGTCATCTGAAGTATTTAATTTTCCACTATCATAAACTCATCCAGGTCAAGCCTTCTGTTAGAGTATATTTCCATTTAAATATGTTAGAGATAACGTAATATCAAGCAGTAATTTATCTTCACTTTGTCATTGGGAAATTTTCTCTCCTAGCCCTGCTCCAAGCACTTACAGATCCTTGAAGCTCTGCAGCCCTATGGAAAATACTTAAGTGGGTAGTGTTATGAAGATTTGCTGGATGGAGAGCCAACTGGTAATAATACATAGCATGTTTCATCAGTTTTACAAGCAACTTCATTAAGTAGCTCAGCAGTTCAGATTAAGAGATGAAGGCGTAGAAGGTTGACGTGGCTTAATTACGGCAGATCAAGGAGTTGAGCCAGTCTTCTGAATCCTGGTGGTACGTTACTGTGTTTTCTGTTTTTGCCTAGCTAAATTGAGCATGCGAGCCATCTTTAAAGGATTGGTTGTTAAAGGAAATCTGTGTTCTTTTCCCCAGCCCTTATTCTAGTAAATATTTACCGGGAGAAGGAGTTTGCAGTGTGCTGTAGAATACCAGGGTAATACTCTCTGCTGTTCAACTGTGAAATTAGATGGCTCAGAGGACTTAGTCTATGTCACTGTGTGGTGGTCGTGAGTCCTCGTCACTTTTCACTAGCAAAGGAGGCTTGCCCAGTGTTCAAGCTACATGGTTAACTTAGCAAGATGTAGTTCTAAACAAGTTCAAAATATTCTATTTTTGTATGAAGGTACCTATTTCCCCTTTTATATTTTTCTCTTCTTCTGTCTCAAATGCCTCTTATTCATGAAGATGGTAATTTGCTGTTGTAGGAATGCTCCAGCAAGGGGTCTCCGTATTAGACTGTAGTGTGCCTTAAGGGTTTTGTTTCATCCATGGTATTTGTGCCAGGGACACTGAGATTCGCATCATTTTTTTTTAGCCACATGTCATTCATAGGAAGTCATTCTGACTCTGTGCAGCATCTGTTGCTGAGGCTAAAAAAAAAATAATAAATTGTGATCATCTCCTGCTTTGCAGTCAGCATAAGATCATAAAACCTGCATGCTGTATAATGGAGAATGTATGTGATCTGATAGGATTTTGAACCGCGATGATTTGGGAAATCTGTCTGTATGGTATGTGAACTCTGGCTGAGGATATTCAATTGCTTTGTTGTGGGGAAAAAAGGTGTACGAGGGTAGGCCATGTGGTATCAGGACCAGGCTAGGAACTACAGTGGCTTCCATTTAAACAGGAGAATATTACCACAATGGCATGGCTACATCATTGTCAAAGCAAGCCTCACAGGAGGTGTAATAGGGGTACCATCTAGGTGATTCAAAAAAACTAAATAAAAGAAATTGGTAATTTCAGACTTTGGAACTGAGGATATGAGAGGGAGCTGCAGGGCTGTATGACAGTCAAAATATGGGGGTAGGGAAAGAGGCAAACTGAACAGGGGAACTGTAATGAAATCAAAATTAGGAGGAGGGATTCTTCAGTCTTCAGAGGACTCCAGAATACATCCAGTGAAGGCTCAAGTGTTCCGGTATGACAGAGAAATGTGTGTACGGACATCATTAGGAGTGGTTGGGAAATCTATGAATGTATATATCTCAGTTTTGTGCTAGCTAAATATAGCTAGGTAATAACTGATTTCGTAGGACCCCAACACAGTACTTGTGTTCACTTTAGCTATCTCTTGTCCCAAAAGTTGAGCCATTAATCCAAAATTCCCTGAATTTAGGGCTCTGGGAGACAATGCTCTTTAAGTCACTGAAGACTGCATTCTGTTTCTTGTGGGTTTGGCTCAAGATTGAAAAGAATAATAATGTGCGTACAGTTAGAAATGTGGCAGAGGGGTCTGGAAAATGTCTTGTGACATCTTTGGGCTAAATGCAGTTTAAAAGTGTATGCTACTGAAGTTTCCTGTGTCAGGTGTTTATTTAGGTTAGGTGCAAATGGTTACAAAGAAGTGTGGTAAAAGAAAATTGCTGCAAAAGATGACTTCTTGTGAGACCCTCCTAATCAAGGCCTGATGAATTGTTCACTAATGGGTGGTTTGTATGAATATTGCTTCATACAGTGTAACTTAAGTAGGCAAACAGTTCTCATTTTAGCTGGCCTCTTTGAGGGTTCTTAAGGCAAAATAATGGCAATCAAGTCATTGCAAGGTGGTAAAATGTAAAGCCCTAAGAAGCATGGAAAATAAAGTTGTTGTCTTTTCTGTTGATAGAAGAAAGCAAAAAAATATATCCCAATGGATAGTTACTGTCAGGATCTTGCTATATGTTACAGTGTTTTGTTTCAAAACTGCCCTCATATAGAATCAGAGAATCGTTAGGGTTGGAAAAGACCTCCAAGATCATCCGGTCCAACTGTCTCCCAGCCCCTGATACTATCCACTAAACCTTGTATAAGAGCAATTCCTTTTGAAGCTACTTTACTAAGTGGTATCCATCTTAGTGCTTGCTTTTAATTGCAAGTTAATTTTACTGCACTTGTCATCACATTTCAGCCTATTGTACTACACAAAATTGTTAGTTGAACTGGGTCACCTGTTTTCAATTTCCAAAGATCTATTCAGAGGGCCACATATGTTTTCTATTTGGCTGCAATGCAGTATATTTTCATGCTAAAATTATGCTACTATTTCTATTAGAAATAAATAATTATAATACAAAGCAAATACAATACTACATATTGATATTGACACGGAGTAAACTGCTTGTCAGAATTGAAAACCATATTTATTTCCTTGTCTTTGAAAATACTGTAGCAGAACTTTCACCAGCACATGAAATGGATGCAAACTGACACAGGGTCGCAGTTTAGCAAAGCTTCAAGGTTTTACCCTGGCACCCATTTTTGCTGGTAAGACTCAAATTTGGTTAGTATTAAGTTGTCCTGTGTACACGATTTTGAAGGAATGTTGGTGTTTTCTCACTTGTGGTAGATTAAGGTTGCAGCATAGGCAAAGTATCCACAGCATTTTTAATGGAGTAACCAGCTGCAGACATAGACTAAACAAAAGTTATGTGGCCTTCAGTAAGTGCTTTGCATATACCTCAGTTGGAAGAAAAATCTTACTTGCTTGAGTTTTTTTTGTATTAAAAATTTCTTCAACACATTTGCAACAAGTTGCGAGCATGCTCAAAGACAATTACTACAGAGTAGGAAGGGTGCAAGGATATGTTTTTGTGCCAGAACTCTCATTGGCCTGGGTGGAAACACCTATTTTGCTAGGTTAACGGTTGGGCTTGATGATCTTGGAGGTCTTTTCCAACCTAAGTGATTCTATGAATTATCAGACAGCGTGCAAACTCACTGAACATCATCAATAAAATTGTTGGTGTGGAGTGTCTTCATCCATTCCTGTTGGTGAGAGAAAGATGGGACAGAAATGAAAGCCAACAAGTAGCTGAGGATTCTTCGCTTAAATGCATTTGGATGAAAGCCAAATCATGCTGTGCATTTCTTGTAATGCTATAAACAGTCTGAACATAATGTTATCACCACTTGTTTCAGGCAGTGTTATTTTGTGTGTGATGAATATATTCTGGAGGACTCTAATTAAGGAATAATAGGAGGCATGTTGAGTTTACAAGGCAAACGTACCAAGCGGATAAACTGTGAGGGAGCTCAGGTTATTGTTGAATAGAACAGATTGCTTAGAAGCTTTGAAACTTTTTTCATGAAAATTGTTCCTGTTGAGTGACTGAGGGTGAGTTTGTTGCGAAGTCTGGTGGAGGGCCTTTTGAAATAGCCTCAAGCTATAGTGAAGGCTGTCTTCAGAAGACAGAAGCATGCTAACAGAACTATAATACGTGACTTCAGTTGTAGCACTCATTTCTCTTTTCTTTCATGAAAATACTAGACTGTTTTAAGAAAGGTCATTCTTAGTAATGGATTTCATTGTTACTAACACTGTTCTGGAAATACAGTGAGGGAAAGCAACAGGACTACAACCAAGGACTAGTGACTGTCCTTGTATAGTACCCTAAGTACAAATTGCTAATGAGAAGTGCTATCAATCTGTACAAACTGGGGGGAACAAGACAAGCTGACTTAGAGTGTATTAGTTCAAGTGGGCCGCACCAGTGGCAAACTTAAACATAGTTCAGACGCTCTAAGGATTTGAGGAACCACAGAGATGGGTGATTTTTTCACCTCATTTGTTTACAAAATTTTACAAAATATTTAAATCATTGAATAGTAAAGACACACTTGTCCCTTTGTATTTATTAATTCATAAATATCATAGTAAATTTCTTCATATACCTAGATTGGTACAATCACCTTGCATATGAAAATGCTTTTTGCTTGATGGTTTTCTCCAACTGCTCCTTGTGGCACACAGCTGCGTGGTAAGCAGAAGAGCATCCCGCCTGTGCACATAATGCATTTGGTAACCTGTTACTGTTTCCTAGATGCAGTAAATTAATGGAAAGTTATGGAAAGTCTTACTAAAATACTGCTGAGTAACCTTTGAGAACTGATACATTCTACTTTATATGTTTATCCTCGCAAGATATTTGTAATCTACCACACATTTAGCTAAAATGCATAGCTATGCATGTATTGTAGCAATCACATTATTGGGGTTGAATACTTTGAATAGCTAAACATTTTTGTAAAAGGTCGGGCTTTTAATTCACATCTATTGGGGAAAAAGGTTTTAAAAAAAGGCATTTTTTTTTATTTTTCTGACATCATTGTGAGATTTTTCTAGTAACTGTCTGCATGTAATGTCTTAAACTTTCTGTATTTTCATTTGCAGCCATTTTGTGATGAAAATATAAATACATGTGTTAAATACAGTTACTGTGCCTGTGCAATAACAATTGGCTCTGGGGAGCTGTTCTTTGTCTCCTCATGCAACATGAAAGGAGAAACGGGAGTTCATAAAGCATCGTTGTTTTCATTTGATACAACTTGCTCCAGGGAGCAGAGAGGAATGTGAAAAACAGGTGCCTCGCACATTTCACCAAACATTCTTGTTTTATTTTTTTGGCTCAACAGATGAGTACCAGACGTCTATAAAGCTTAACTCTTCAGCAGTGGTCCAGCTCAGAAACACTATTGCACTGGATAAGACAATATTCTATGCAGAATGAATCTAAACATAATAGTATAATACGGTGTTTAGGAATACTGTTTTTTTCTTTTCTTTTGCACAGGGAAGGGTTAAATAATCCAGTTCTGAGTAGCTTTTTCTGTTAGATTTTCTCACACATGTAAGCTATTCTTTGGGGGGGCGGGAAACATAGCTGTAATCTATTGTGTAAAGTATTGTGGTAGAAGTTGGGTTTTAAGCTATTCTTTGTAGAAGCAAAGTCTTATGCAGGTTTTTCTGGCATGACAGAAGGAATGGAAATAGTGTAGAAGAAGATGGGCTCCTTTGTGCAGAAATAGAGGGCTTTTCAGGGAGTTACTTTGTGTATGGATCCTTATAAACAGAGTTACATCTTATTTTACCTTTGAGTAAACTGAATCTATATGAAATACAATTCACATACACCCCAGGGAGAAAGAAGCCACTGTAAATATTTCAGTAGCAGAAATGTCAGTTCATTGCCAGACCATCAGTAAAATACATTTGCAGTTCTGTTTTGGGTTGAAAAATTCATTTTGTTCCTTGGATATGAGACCAAAATTTCTATCTGCAATCTAAACTGAGGAGTACATAGTAAAATTGTTTTTATCTTTATTGTGTTTTTACTACAAGTATAGAATGTATAAATATCTCGCAAGAATATTATTTCAGCACGGGTGTAGTCTTTATCTTGACCAACCAGTATGTAGAAATGAATCCGATACACAACCCCTGTGGATATTGTGAGTCACGGAGTGTGAGGCCCACTTCTGGCAGTTCTCCTCCAGTAAAGGTGTGTGGACCCTTGAGGGCTGCAGTTTTCAAGTACAGTGTTCTGCTTCTTGTCATTCTGTTCTAAGGAGAGATCCATTTTATACTTCTAGTCAGAGCTGATGCAACAGTTGTTCCCTGTTCCCTTATGCATGCCCTTTGCTGAAGGAGGTATAAGCACACACTTGAAAGCTGTAAGGAACCATCCCATTTATCATAAAAACTTGTACTGTGCAAAACACCAGTATCCAGCAACATGCTATTCAATTTGTTACCACAAGCAATGGAAAATAGAAGAAAACAGTGCTATGTGGATTCTTTATATCTTTCCTCACTGTTCAGTTTGGTCTGTCTTTTATCAAAATATATTTTTAATTTGCTCACTCAAAAAAAGACTTTATCAGACTGCACTACTTCTGGTTGCTCTGATGTTTCACTTCAAAAGTTAACTGCTCCCAACATCGCTAATTTTGGGTTGTGCATTTAATCATTAAACATGTATTTAATAATATTATAGGTTCCATGAATTACTTTTGGGAGAAAGTGTTTGTGGGTGTGAGAAGTATGTGGGCTGCTTCCATGTGTGAGGTCAAGATTGCTACTGAGATTACGTACATCTATTGCATATGGATGTTGTGCATGCAAAGCTGAAACATGGGGGTGTGTGACAGTTAAAAATCTGTCTGCTTTCGGAGTGCTGATAGCTTGCACTCAGCAAAAACCACTGGTGTCTAGTTCTCTGGGCAGTGTGGAAATTGCATCTCAACTTAGTTTTCCATGGATTTAGTTCTTTATTTAGAACTTAGATCAACTCCAAAATTCTTATGTACCACAGGACAGCCATAGTTTCTTGTATGCAATATTCAAAGCTTTACATGATTTCTGTAAATCATCTTAGAATCATTCAAGGCTCAACTCTGCTTCATTCATATTGGTGAATATCTGTGATTTCAAGTTTATGTTGATGCATACGAATAAGAAAAGCACAGTAGTTACAGATGCCATAGAACATCATTAAGTTCCAGTTCAGGTTTCATTTAAATTTATTGTCATTGTTTGTTTCTGACATGTAACTTTATCCTGAACATGGTGTGCTTGTTTCTCATTAAGGCTTTATAGAAAGAGGGCGTTGAAGCATAAAATCGAACTGAAGTCCAACAAATGATTTGCATTAAAAACACCGATTCATCTTCTGAAACTGAAATTCTGCAGAGGCAACTGCAGATCGTAGC
Source organism: Anser cygnoides (assembly GCF_040182565.1). Classification (NCBI taxonomy): domain Eukaryota; kingdom Metazoa; phylum Chordata; class Aves; order Anseriformes; family Anatidae; genus Anser; species Anser cygnoides. The sequence continues at coordinate 15,713,514 of NC_089883.1, forward strand.
ACACTGCTACGAAGACACCAGCTCAACACTAACAGTTAGGAGATGAATAGTTAGTGGCTGTAGTTGTCTTAGCAGTTTCCCTTTTTTTTCTGCTGGTTACTTTTTACACAATTATAGTCTTGTTTTGTTTGTTATTACTGAGCATCTAGTGTAAAATTTACAGGGAGTTTTCTGTAGCTGATTGTGCCTTACCAAACTAGACTTCAGTCTTCTATTGAGTGCAGAAAATTCTCATTTTACATTGTGTTTCTTTGGTTTTCATAAAGTAAAGTGATGAAGAAGTTGGGGTCATGCCGGATCTTACGATTACTGATCTTTCATTGCAAGTGCCTAGGCTAGTTTAGGCAGTAAGGTTTAGGAAGAAAATGGAAGAAAGGTTGTTTATAGTGACCTTTTGATCTACAGTGAGTTGCAGTTGGTCATTCTTACTGATAGGATTTGGCCATTCTATTCTTTGCTGTGTTTGTTAGTTTTGTTCTTTGATGTTTGTTTTGTTTGTTTTAAATTGAAAGAGTATACTTGGGGAATTGGTTCATTCCCAACTTCGGTTACTGTGTTAGTAAGATTATCCATTTTGAATGTTCATCAACCCTTGTTATTCTGCCACAACTCCTCTCTCCTCCTTCCCCCAAAAACTAGCGTGTTTTTATTCTCGTGATCAGTTTCAGACTTCATATATAAATATATGCAGTCAGAAAAATAATGAAAAACAACTTGCTGATTTATACTATGAAGCATAAAAACATTTTTAAAACCATCACTGTCTGAGGTGTGTCCTGGCAATTGCAAATCTGACCATGTGTAGTATGGCTGGAGGAAAGAGCTTAATTTCCTCTGAGGTATTAGATGCAAACCTCCATAAGACATGATAACCAGATTATCCTGTCGTTTTACTTTAGAATAGGTAGCCTAATATTTCAATTTTTTAAAAAATAATTGCTAATAGAAACATAGCTGAATAAATGTATCCATTTCTTTCTGCTGAAAGTAAGATCAAATCCTGTCTCACTTGGTAAGAGCCATATTAATGCTACTGGGTCATCACATGCTATCCTGTTTCCCTGCTTCTCTTTACCCTTGCTGACTTTTTACAGTTTTCTGACTCATTTTTCAAGACAGTTTTTTTCCTAGATGTTCATATCAGTTTATTTAGTCACAAGAAAATCTGAAAGCATTCCTAAAAATGAAAACTTCTGAACTTATGGCAAACACTCACTCACCAGTTTTCTAGAGCTCCATGTTTCTTCCATTCCATCCGTTTGTTCAGCCATATGGCAGAATGATCTGAGTAGCTGATTATAGTGTCCATGTAGCAGATTATGATTTTGCACCAAGTTTTCTGAGAACCTTCAGTTTTTGAGTAGGAATAAGGGAAAGAAATACCTCTAATATACCTGTATTGTAACCTGTGAATATCAACCATGACAGAAATGAGGCTGACTGTGAGAGCTGTAAAAGTATGGCCCAAGCCGGGTGGGGGGGAGATTCATCTCATGGACCTCTATATGCTGACATTGAAAACATTTACATTTGAACTACTCTTGTAGATTTTCCTCTGTGGTCAGCAGAAACAAGTAGGCACTTCCAGAGCATAAATAATTTCTTCCAGTGGTAGACAGGTCAGTTATTGTATGCTGCAAGTCCCTACATTACTGGAGTTCGATCAGATTAAGCCTTGAAGACTACTAAATGTGAAAGTATTAGAAGTTTGAAGCCTCAGTTTGTTTGCTTGTATTTGTTCCTGGAAAACATTTTTTTTTTCAAAATGCTGGAATTGCATTCAGTAGCGGAATGTTGTAATGTTTACGTGAGTCTGAGTACTTTCACTAGCTTTCATTAACACAATGTGTTTAATTGGACAACAGCAGCTTGTAGAATCTTCTGCTTATATAAGGGTCATTCACAAATGCAGTGAGTTTTTACTGAAAAAAAAAACATGTTAGTCTGCAGTATAAGGAGATTCTGATAAGGGCAGAACAAAGGTGTTTCTGAGAGCATCAAAAAGACCTGTCAGTCCAAATTGATCAGAATCCTTAACCCCTTCCTGAGACTTATGCCAGCTGAATTCAGAGATCTGTAATAAAAAATAAAACTAAAAAAAAATCTGCACCTGACTGGGTTTCTAGCAGTCTTGTACACCTGCAGATTATTATTCAGAATGTTTCCTCCTTAACTAAGGCCATCTTTTTATGTACCATCTTTTTCTTTCTTTTTTTTTTGTATCCAGTTTATTTTTCAGTAAAGATTATGTTATTTATTATTACAGCAGCTGTACCTCAAAGTAAATCTGAGTATAAGCTTTTTTTTGCAACACCGAAGGCAGATTTGGTCACAGGAGGAGACTTTCCATTGAGAAAGGAAACTGCTGAAGTCCAAACGCATATGATTTGTCATGAAGCCGTGTCAAGGATTATGTGGTGGTGTTCTTGTTGATTCAGGTAGCCAAGTTTGCAGCAAAGCGTCATCTTTATTGTAAAGTTCTCCTTGTTTAACAAGAAACACGACAACAGCCATGTGTTTTTCCTTTGTTTATACCACCTCTTCATTGTGCACCAGTCTGAACGAAACATGATGTAGAGTTTCGTATTGCATAGATAATAACAGCCAGTCAGTGTTTTTGGTACTAAGAACGCAGACCATCCGTATTTTTGCCTTTTATTGTGAAGTTCGTGTGGCACTTTATCACTTAATTTGATAGAAATTTATGGAGAGAGTAATTCAGCTTGGAGAGTAATCCCTTGTCAAATGCACTTTGAGAGCTAGCTAACGTTTTGAGTTTGATGCAGCTAGGATTTGCCATTCCAGTTCTGTCATTCTCTGACTCATTTATAGCCTGATTAAAATTTTATGCTGTCTGTAATCAGGTAACTATGGGTCTTATTACTCCCTTAAAGTTTTGGTATAGGCATGATGTAAATGCCCATGGCAGAGAGAGATTACTGAAGCCTGATCTGTTACAGATTGTTTACTGGCATAGTTTTTATTTTTAACACATCTAGGATAATAAACCCCATTTAAACAACAAAAAAATGCTTTTGACGGTGAAGCTTATATGTGTTCTGTGAATACTTTAAGCTACAGAAGTGAAAACAATAATGGTGTTATAACTGCCTCTGTGCTACGGGTTTTGCTGGGACAGTACTGTTACAAAATAGAAGGAAAAAAAAATCACACCTCTAACCAGAAGTGTTATATGGGCAAAAGTTTCTCAAGTAGGCTTGGACTCATTTAGGAATAGATGTAACAGAAATCTCATAGTATTAGTCATTCTTCAGCTCTTTCTTTGAATAACGTGAAAGTTAGTAAACATATTTCCACTACTCATGCTCTGAATTGAGCTGGAACAGCTTATGGTGGTTTTGCATCTCAGAGTTTTGGTGAAATCAAAACCTAAGCTCTTTCCTTCATTTCCAAACTAATCCACACCACATCTATGTATGATTTCTCCAACCCTCTTACAAGTCTCTTTTAGTTAGACTGTCTTCTTCTTTCCTTAATAGGAAATCACAGGATTGTGCGTGAGCTATGTAACTCTGGAACATTTGCTTGTACTGGTACACGCTGTGTGCAGAGCGCTAATGACCTTTCCAGTATTGCTTTGATACCGCACAGTTCAGGTCAGTTGGGGTTGGCAGTTATTATATAGCCCTGTAACAATTATGTATGTGGTAGTTTTGTTTTGCGGTAAGGGGGAGAGAACTACTGAAGGGATTGATATTTCAAAACCTTGATAATTGGTTGATATTTTTTCTCCTTTACCTGTTCTTATTATCATTGCAAACTGATTCACCAAAGAGCCCAGATCAGACGGAGGTATAGCCAAATGAAAGATCCCATTAGTTTCTGACGTGCTCAGCAGCCAGAAGGTGCCACAGGCACAGTTTTGGTTGTATTGATTCCAAAACATTTTTTTTAGTTGACGGTGAGGGTTATGACATTTGAAGCCATTTTAGGCAGAAAGCAAATACTGACCTAAACTGATACTTCAGATATTGGCAAAACATTGCTTGACTGTTTAACCAAAATTTTCTAATGGTTTATTTTAACTGAGTTCACACTGCCTTTACATGATTGTAGTAAAAATGTTGCTCTGATATTTTGTGAGCCTGCCTGGTTCCTGCAATTACCCTGAAGTGTTAGCTGGTCAGCTATCTGAACAGCCCAATAAAATGTTAACTCTGCAGTGTATACATCATGCTAAGTACAGTTTATCAGAGAGAACCAACCTTTCTCTTAGTTATCAATCGTAGCTACATGGGAATTTCAACTGCAGCAAAAGCAAGATTTATACAATCTTATATTAACATGTCAAAGGAATAAAATATGTGACTAAGTTTAATAAGTTTTGTCAAGGTGCTTGGTTTTACCACACTGAGACTTTATGCAAATATCTTATCAGTGTTGCGGAGTCCCGTGATCAGTTCCACGGTCCTGCAGAACAGCATTCAAGCCTGAGTTTTTTTATTTTCCTTGCTGTGAAAGACACTTTTGGAGTGAAGGGCATGGAACCCTTGTCTTTTGCACTCATTGCTCAAAAAGTGTTTATCTTTCCATATTGTTATTGGTTTCGTTATGACTAATGACATCTGGTTTGTGGCTTTAGGGTCTCACACTACAGAATAAGAGAAGGAGCTTTGCATTTCTTTTCCTGTATTCAAATTCAGTAGCTGTAAAATCTATTGTCCCACTTTTTGAAATTTCCTTAAAGATCTTTCTGTTTGTTTTTTGAAAAGGTAGAGAAACTAGGAGTTAACATTTAACATTCCTGGCAATTTAAACAAACATTTTAAACTCAGCTCTAAGTATTCCTTTGGTGGAGCAATCTTACTAGCTGGTTTTAGGTAAGTCATACTCATACCTGTTTGTGTTTTAGCTCATAGCACTTCAGTGGAAGCCAGCAGAAGTGTACTGAAGTGTTAAACTAAACCACTCACTTTGCCTGCTGTGCATTTTATGTCAGAGATGATGCTGATTTTCTAATCATCAGTTGTTTAGGCTATAATGAAGACTAAATGGCGATAAAATGCACAAGTTCAGAAAATTCAGAAGGTTTGTGTGGATATCTGCAATGCTTCTGTTTCTTCCTACATCCCAAGAATCCTCACCAGTATGTGTAGTTGTTTTACTAACGGTTTGAAGAAGCCTTCTGATATGCCCATCAAACTAGCCCTGCTTAAAAGCCATTGAAGCTGTTACTGCAGATGAGGACCAAGTCTGTTCCTTCAATTTCAGAATACTGTTCGGCCTTGTGTTAATCCTCATAATACTAGGTGACAACAGTTGAAGAAAACAAAACAGTTTTAATTAGCAGTTTGCCTTCTCTCCCCAACAAAATCAGTATTAAAACGAGATTTAAGCCCTCCAGCTTTTGAAACACATTCCACTTGGGCTGTTTTTTGTCAGCTATTCAGTCTTACAGAAAGAAGTGCACTCCCTTTCTTCATCACTTTGAGAGCATGGATATCTTAATGGCAGTAACCAAATTGAACAGGAGTTGGGTTGTTGACTGAGCCTTAAAAAATTTCCTCAGAACATAGTGTTGCAAAAGTGGTTTTCTGAGGTGTCGAGTAGTTTTACTTCCATCTGTCATATTCTGCTTTATCATGTATCAGGATCAAGCTTTTAGTATGGTAAGGACTGCATAACTACAAAAAAAAAAAAGTTTTCCCACTTAATAGAAATCACTATTCAATACACTATAGACAGCTTGGAAAAGACAGTGTTATTTTCTAGCCTGAGGGAGAAGAAGCATCAGGAAAAAGGATTCCTATTCGTATGCTAATACTTAGTGGGTAGTGATACCTCAATAACCATTGCATTGATGTTTATATATCTTACCTATTGAATCATTCATGAAAAGTACTTATTCCCCTCATACTTCCCTAAATTTATAGACTAGATTAAAGTTAGCAAGATTGGTATTGAATGACACTTGAGTTATGCACGTATGGAAAAAAAAATCTTATTTTTTGCATTACTATCGGTTGAGCTCAGACTTCATGTAATAGTGGTAATTGAAAGGTTAGTGGAAGTTTCCCATACTTACTTGAGATATGTGGTACTTGATTCTTTTAGTTAGGAAGATAAAAATGTTAAGCTATGAAATTTACCCTGTTTCTTGGACACATGTATATCCTAGCAAAACATATTTAGCCCACAAGAGAAAAAAAGAATTGTTAGTGAGAACCTTGAGCTGAAAGTTCAGTGCCATTACTCTTAATTAATTCCACTTTTAGAGTCAAAATAAAGGATCAGAATTTTGGCAGCTTGGCAGTGGTTGTTTGTTTTCAGTGAAAAATAGCTATAAGGAACTTGTGTTTTGTTTTTTCTTTGTTTTTCCCTTTTGCTGCTATGTAAAAAATAAACGATGCAGTAACTCTCAAATGTTCTGATCCTCCAATAATTGCACAATTACAATGGAAGTAATCTGTCTTTTGATTTTTCCAATATTTCTTGATGTTACCAAACAAATCAGGAAGCAAGCAGGAATCTGAAAAATAACCATGAGTGGGCCATCCCATTTTAGTTTTGAAAGTCTTGATTTGATTTTAACATTTATTTGTAGAGCTGAAAGATTTTTTTTCTATTCTTATTTTACTGGAATACATTTTTTCGTTGTTTGTCATGATCAAAAATGAAAGTTGACATTTCTTTTTGAAGGTGGCAGTACTGCAGAGGTGGTGACTGGGATCTGTTGATTAAGGTTGGATTAAAGGACCCATCTTTCACACCATTCTGGTTAGAAATATTTTCACTTATAAGGATGATAAACAAATGATCTGAACTAGACCTGAAATGCTCAAAGGTCATGGTGTATGGAGTGTAGTCCCGAGATTGCATTTCTGCTAGCTTTTGGACACTTGGAAAGTTTTTGATGGCTTTTGTATCATCTTTTAAGACTTTTCAAGGGCAGTAGGATAGACTAAAACATAAAGGTACCCACAAATTGTTGTTGTTTAAAAAAAAAAAAAGATTTTTTTTTTAAAATAAACAATTTCTGATTTGTTTTGGATTTTGAAGCTTTAGATTTATATTTTCAGAGATTTTTCTGTAACAAGGTAAGGATTAAGAATCTTGCTGTGTGCTAACACTGTGTAAAAATTTCATTAGTAGTCCTAGTCCATATCTGTTTTTTCCAACTGAAACTAATGATGCCAATCTTCTCCTTCACGTTTTGGCAGCAAATATCTTAAGGTAGTATGGGAATTGATGAGTTTTTCCTTTCCCAGTTTACCTGCCAGACAGAAAACATAAATACTTTGCACCTATATGTCTCCTGGTGTTCTTTAAACCACCAGCAGGCTGTTAGGGTCTATTCTGTGTTTAAGGCAGAAGAAAACTCATAAAACCTGCTGGCTATTTTTCATTATGCACATATATGGGACAAAGAAAAGTTTTGTTTCTCTCTCCCTGTCATTTTTCCTCTTTATAGTTTTGGCCTGCGATCTCAGACTGCTTCTCAAGCACAAAAACATCAACTATATGTTGTTAGGTTTCTTTTTGTACTATAGTATAGCACTAGGAAGCAAACTGAAATACCTGTGCAGGGTGGAGAAATGAGTAAACGACATCAAAGCTTGAAATGGGTTTTGCAGTGGCACAGAAATAGACAAATTTTAACCATCTTTTTCTTCAGTGTCTGCAAAGACTAAGATCACTAATGAATCACTACACGTTTGGTAAGCATATTTCTTCGCCTATTATTTTTGACTGTTAATGCTTTGGTTTTCTGTGAGCTTTTGGCAGTATTACAAGTTCTTGTTCGGTGGGTTCAGGGTGGTTTAGTTTGAGGAAGGAGAGGGGAGGCATTGTGTGATGCCATAAGGACCTAGAAGATGTAATGAAATATATGTAAACTTAAAAGCAACACCTCTCTCTCCCACTTCAAGCAACTGTGTTTAATTATAGTTACTATGCAGATTGGATGAATTTCTGAAACAGGTAATTTTGTGTTTTCAGTTTCTCCTTAATTCATGGATTTTGTATTTTCTTTTAAGGCTGTTCACTGCCTGGCGCTATTGATACAAATACTAATGATTTGAAAACAATTTAAAAATGGAACAATGTCACACATTTAAGAAAGTGTCTGAAAGGGAGGAAAGATGACCTGCTTTTAATTCAGTACAGAATGCCTTCTAAAATGTCTGTCTTGATGCTGTGCAGTAGCCCACTCTGAAGAGGGAGTCTGTCATGGTTAACCCTGCCAGAACTGTGGGCTGCTGACAGGGAGAACATGTTGCGGTGGCAACTCTGCCATCCAGCAAGAATAAAATATGCTCACTTTCTGTCCTCACAGTTGGCTTTCTGCCTGTGTCTTGGACAAGTTTTCTAAATTTCAGGAGAAGTCTCAGTGCTTACTCGGAATTTCTGATAAAAATTTGTGGCTAGTTCTGGTGGGATAAGAAGATTGTGGAAGTGAGCAATGATTTCTTTGATCTGTTTGTTCATTAGGTTATTGTGAAGTCCCTGAAATTCTAAGGCAATCTGGTATCATACGGACTACAAAAGAGAGCCCTAGGCAATACCTTATTTCTGCATACTGTCCAACACATGCTGACAATGAGTGAAGCTTCTTGGCGCTCTCTTTCCATCCCCCTTGTTCTTATCCTTTTTGTCTCTAGACTTACTTAGTAACTTATTAATTAAATAGTAACTTTAGGATTCAGCCCTGTGTGTTTTAAAGTCTGGGTTTCATCATCAAGGTGTTAATATAGATGGAAAGTACTTCCATAAATTAAAAGATAATTGCAGACTAGGACAGATACCAAAATTTGACCAATATAGTTCTTAGTAACTTTCTTTCACTAGGCTTCTTTAAAGTATTCTGTAATGTTACTGCAATTTGACATCCAGAAAAGGTGGAAATTATTCCAGTGGGATAATTGATCAAACTTATTTTTCAGCATAATTGAAATTCAAAATTCATTATATTAAGAAACAAACGTACATTGCTTTTGTGCTGTTTATTGTAGCTGGCTGAGATTTATTAGCCTACATCTGGAGGTTTAGAAGGGCCATTGTAGTTGTAGCCTCCATGCAGTTTTGTTGCTGTCCTTTAGCTCATTTTTGTTTTTATATTATAAATTAATGATTGAGAGATTGCTTTTAAGGTTGACAGCACCACGCTTAAAGGAATAAGCCCCACTCCAGCTTTGGTTCTTCAAGTGAGCAAGTGTGTGACTAGTTCTTAAATTCATTGGAACCGTTCATACGTGTTTTGTGTAGATGCTTTAATGGTTGAGGCTGGGTAGCCCACGTCTTGTAGTTTTGAGCCCATAGCCTTTGTGTTTTCTAGTCAGGGCTTGGTTCTGTTTCCTTTCACAGTGGCATGACTTGAGAGAGAGAATTAGAGTTCTGTCGGAATCAAACAACAAACCTCTCTTCTACCCCCCAGCCTTCATCTCAACTACTTCTAATCTTTACTATGGTTAATAATTTTATAATGTATGAATGACTCAGTTGTACCAAATCACTCTGGGCTGAAAATCCACATGCAAAATCTAATTAAATATTTTGTCTGATACTGATTGTACTTATATGATGCAAATTTAACTCCATGGAGATGAGTTAACTTATTCTGGTTTTATGAGGCCAGAGACTCTGGCCCGTTGTTTGAGTGGAATGGTGGCAAGCGAGGGAGAGAGCATGTACTACCGGATTCATGGGTGTTGGTACTTGCTTAGCCACTGGCATGTTGTCTGGTACGGAGGAGTCACTTAATCACTTTTTCATTATAAATCAAGAATGATGATATATATAGTAAAGCCCAAGAGAATTGCAGGTTATAATATGTAATGAATGCTGTTTGGTGTAAGGATCAAAAGAATTGCAAGGGTTAAATGACTTATATTCAAGCAAAGAGTAATGCTTACACTTCCAGTATAATGTAAGGAAAAGATGATAATGGTTTTGGTGTGTTTTTTTGTTGTTGTTATCTCTGAGCCAAGGAAGTATCAGTCAGTTTTCCATATGTGTTACCTTTCTCAGTGTGGTGTAGGAGTAAGGGAGAGAGAAAAATCCTCCTCTCTGTTAGCATTACCTTTGGCATTTATATTAAATGAGGATTAGTAGTATGAGCCATTTTTTTCATTGAAATATAATGCTACAAAAAAACTATTTTGGAATGAACAAAATTTTGGGTTTGTGCTTGTTTTTTGGCTTGTTCAGGTTTAGAACACCTGCTTGTTGATCATGTCCAGGTCAGAATTGTTAGAGTTAACGTATCAGAGCCCTTGCTAATCTGGGCTGTAATTTGTACCACTACAGCTGGGTGTTTGCACTACTCAGCCTCCTAGTACGAGTCTACAGAGAATTCCTGTCCTAGGTTTCCTCCTGAGAGCTTGGGGGCGGTGGTGGTGTGAAATTAAACACATTTCCAAGTAGTCTTGATGTCATGATCAGTATTCTGCAGTTGCTTCTACCTGTCAGGGACTATTTGAGTTGCACAATTTGGAATGTTAAGCACCTGCTTTATAAGTATTTCAGCATCAGGATCATTACAGATTTGTTTACAGAGATAAATTACACTTCTTCAGGTTTGTATGTGAATCAAGGGGAAGACAGGCCTGTACTTTATGTAAGAATTTTATGAACACCTTTAAGAGTAAGTAAACAATAAAAGTAATAAGAAAATGAAGGGATAAGTAACTGTATAGGTAGTTTCAGGAGAAAAAAATACTCATTTGCAATGTCATGTTTAGTGAACAGATGATATTTAATGAGAACAGTTTTTTATAGGTACAATTTCAAAAGCTTTTTTTAATTGTGGAGATACATGTATGTTGCAAGTTTAACATTTTATACATGTTGATATGGCAGCAGAGTAACCATTAACTTTACTACATTCATTTAGATGAGCTTTGCGTTATTTTTGCTTTGGTTATGTGTTCTAATTATTCTGTGATGTACTGAGATTGTGTGCAAAGAAACATGCACCCAAGTCTGCAAGAAGAATCTTCCCTTTCTGGACATTATACCAGACTTGGACAGCATCTTGACATCTGACTGTCATGTTTTTAAACACAGGAGAAGACTGAATTTGTCTATTTCTGAAACTCTCTAGCTCTTCTAGTACGAATGGATAGTTCTGACCCCCTTTATTTGTGAGTACCTTAGAAAATTGAGAGTTTCATCTGGATGCAGAAGGGATTTCCTTTTATAAGTTTATCTGGTTGCCAAAACCATTTGGGTTCAAGGCCCAGCCCTGCTTCAGTTGGGTCCGGGATTATAGCTGTGGGGCTTTTTAGCATCAGGGGCAATCCTGGACCAACAGGCAACTGGCTGTTCTGCATCAGAACTATCTCAGGCTACCTCAGTGCAGTTCTTCGACATTGTATAAATAGTAAATCACTGGACTACATGCCAGACTTGTATCCTGAGCCTTGAGCATTCAGTCTCTTTTCCAAATGGGTGTGTTTCAGTTTCTGTGTTCAACAGTCACTGTTTCATAGAAGCTTGTTTTATATGCCTCTCTGAAAATCTTAGCCATGTATATTAGTAGTCTGGGATAGTATTTTTGTTCTACTTATGCTGAAGTCCCATTAGTGCTTTTCTTAATCAGACCAAGTTCTGTGGTTCTGTTAATTGCAATGTGCTTTATTTGTAGAGAGATGCTCACGTGTGGCTTTGTGCAAATGTCTGGGTGCTGAAGTTCCTCACTGCAATTTTATTAAAGACATAATAAGCAGGAAGCTATAGGTAATGTGAGAAAAATAGAAGTTCGTCAGATAGTTTACCATAAATGCAAGGTACAGGAAGACTTGCAATATGGTAATGTGTTTTGTCAAACTGGGAAACCCAAATATGGTGACATGCAAGCTTTTTTGCATAATCCTTGGAAGTACGTGCTCTCAGTGCTGAGGAGAACCTGACATGTTTTTCATCTTCTATGTTAACAGATCACTGGTATAAACTAATGCAAAGGATGCTGATGATGTTTGCTTGTATTAATAGAACCCCCTCCTTTAGTTGTTAGGTGGGGTTTCTCAAATGCTCATTTTAATTCTCAGCTGAGTTCATCTGGCTTCTATAAAAATGGCTTAACACCCATTGCATGCATTTAGATCTTAACAGCTTCTTCAGCTCATCAGTTTCTGAGTACATGCCATGGAAAGGGATGGTACGAACAGCTAAGAGAAGGAGTGGAGTTAAGGAAACAGGGAGACTTTGTTCTTTTCTCAGTCTGCATTCAAAGTCAGTTTCTGTGTGAATTGCTGTAAAGGAAAGTGTGACCAACAGTGGGAGAAAAAACAAAGTTGCTTTGACAATAGCTTTGACTTTGATAGTAAATTAAGTAAAGTCACTTCAGTTTGAATGTTGAGTAAAGTGGAAGGCTAAATAAGGTTCTGTAATTCTATTGCTTCTTGAACATCACCATCATTGGAGGTGTTCAGAATTAAATCAAAAATTAAGCGTCTCCCCAGTCTTCCCCAGTCTGAAGCATCTGCTCTCAGCAGAAAGTATAAATTGACAAGCAGGCCTTATAGAATGGTAGAATGATAGAACCATGGAAAACGAAGTCAGTGATTTAAAAAAATATCTCTGTGCCAGGACTACCTGTAAATTTCTTTGGAGGACTCCTACAACCATTCAGGGAAGTTGACTTCATTTGCATGTTTTGATTAGGTTGCTGTCAGACTTGTGACATCATATAAAGAAGAGAGAAGCAGTTTTCTGAACAAGTCTCAGAAACTTCAGGTCAAAATATATTCCTTGTAAACAACTTTATAACTGAAGAGTAAGAATTTTGTGTACGGTGTTGTAAGTCTCCAGTATAAACACATCTATAACATGGTTTATCACAAGGAGGATTGCTTTCCCTGTATATTCCTGTTTAACGAGAAGTTCATCAACATCCGAAGTAAATTCCTGAAGTACTTAGTAATTAAGTGAACCTCTAATGTTGTGGCTGGGAACTGATTACTTTAAAGGACTGTGAGTAAAATCATAAGTTATGGCATGTTTCATAGAGATGCAGAACTGCATGACAACTATACAATGTACAACTATATACTGGAGAATCTTTTAAAAAGTGGTGCAGGCAGGATGTGTGTATGGAATTTTATACCCTCAGGCAAGGGGAAATACGGAAGTAAAAAAATGAACTGTGATACCATTAGTATATTTAGGTGCATGGTAATGATCCATACAGCAGAATTTAGACACTGGGAAAACTGCAGTGCTCACTGCCCTTTAACTGGGGCCATGAGTGTCTGGAGTAGCAATCAGGAGAGTGTGTACATGTAAATATGTAATAGGTACACAAACCCAAAGAAAAAGAGCGTGTACTCAAAACTTTACTGTCTCAACTGCAGCAGCCTTTCTTCTGGATAGATTTATGCATAATGTTAGGGTCTCTATCAGAGCAATGGCAATGAATATAATCTTAAAAGACCTGTGACTGTAGCAATGAAGTCAGACCACTGCCCTAACTACATTCTAGCATATAGGGAAAAATGGGAAGTTTAACAGCTCTCACCCTGCTCATTGTTTCTGCCTGCTGTCTAGAAATGCATAACCAACAGCAACTCCTCTCTAGATTAAGTTGTGTAACCAAAAGTAGTATGTAGGAGAAATAGCTGTAAAGATGGATAGACATAACTATTACCTAACGTTAATATGCAGTTCATTTTCTCACTTTCAGACTGCTGACTGGTTGTAATACAAGCATGCAGCTGGTATTGTAGTGTTTTATTGGAATTGCTTAGCATATTGAGTGCATATTGACCATATGAGTGCTTCATATGGATGTAAGAATGGGCTTATTAACAAAGCTTTTTATCCTTTAGATACTATACCTGCTTTCAAAAATGAGATTAAATTTGTCCCTTTTAGTGTTAGCAAGGTTGGCTTAGTCAATATTGAATTAGGAGTATTTTTTCTTTCTTTATTAGAATTTCATATATTTGCATTTTCTAAAATGCAGCATTGAAACACCATGATAATACAAGACAGTTAAATGCAATAGCAGGAAAATGGAAATTTAATGAGAGGTAAAATTAGCTGAGTACGTTTCCTGCTTTACATCAAAAGGGTAACCAAAATTCTTGGTCACTAGGTTGAATATCTTGAGGTTTTTTAGTGAAATACAGAAGAAGTTGACTTCACTATATTTCAGTTGTACAATTCTCTCCTTAACCTTAAACTTGAAAAATAGACTAATTTGGTGAATCATGAAATAGGGCTTCCTAGAATAATGAAAAAGTTTTCACACTCTCTTGCCATGGTCATAAAGCTCTTCGAAAGATAAGGAAGGGACTTGAAGAGCATGTAGCTTTTGATGTATTGCAAAGAAAACTAGTAGCTTAGATTGATGTATTGCAAAGAAAACTAGTTAGATGGCATTTTCCTTGAGAGTAGCAGTGTTCTCAGCTACTTCTGACTTCACTGAAATCAGGACAAACAGGGAACTTTTCTTTCTATTTTTCCCCCCTCTTTTTTTTTTTTTTTTTTTAATTTCGGTTCTTTATTAAGACGTAAGTCCAGAGCTAAGGGTAGAAGAATGATTTTGCTCTATTCAGAAGTTCTAGTTTTTTCTTTGAAAGCTCTGAGTACTGATGTCTACAAAACTGGTGCAGTTACTGACCTTTTGCTGTTGCTGTAAAATGTAATCAACTTTTAGGTAAAACTATATGGAGCCTAGACAAAATTTTTCACATTTCTTAATTTTTCATTACTTGAAATTGCCAGCTGAAAACATCCTCTTCACATGGAAAGTTTTGTTCATTTGCTTCTGGGCACTTGGACCAGTTTGGCTGGGGAGGGGTGAAGTTACAAGAACATGTAATGAACAAGGCAGAATTTTCAGATTCTTTATCAGCCGTTTCATTTTGTCAGGTGCCTTGAAAATTATTTTTTTTTTTTTTTTTTGCTTTTTACAGTGAAAGATCAGGAGCAGAAAATTTAGATTTATGGCAGCTTTGACTTTTCTAAGAAAAGGGGAAATAGTCAAAACTATTTCACCAAGCAAAATGCATATTAAAGATGCATTGGCTATATCCCAGTCTCTTCAGAGATGAGCCATAAAGCTCATAGTTGAAATACTTGTACAAATGATGGTAAATGAATTATGCTGCTTTCCACTCTCAGCATGAGAAGGTGCTGTGACTTACTTTATCTTTTTTGCCATTAAAGGTGGAAATTATATGGAACATTGAAACATGTTGTTGTCATCTTCCTTGGTCACTTACTCTTCAGTATTACAGTGCTGGTTTTGTGGGGTTTTTGTTTTCTCGTTTCACAGGGGAGAGCCTGCATTTGCTTTGCAAGCCGTAATACTGGATGTTGGATTGAGGTAACAATTAAGTGGCTGGTTACAGTTGAAGATCATGTTGCTTAGATAGGAATGAAGTATCTTTGTTTGGGTTGTCAAAGTAACTGCTGTCAGTGAAATCATTCATGTGTTGGCGGGTGTTCCCTTGGCTGTTGGAGGTAGAGTTTAATTATTGTACTGGGATAAATCAGTAGATCTGAATCTTGTGAGCTGGACAGCCTCACTTGCGTGTTACTTTGCGGATGGTGTTGCAGTAATGAATCATAATTTGGTTGAAATCACCATTTGAACAACATCTTGGTTTTCACACCCAGGGAAATGAAGTGTTCTCTGCCCAAATGGTTTACTTGACTGCAGATAGTCTACTCCTACTCCCATCTATCCCCAAAATCCATACACGGGAGAAAACTTGCAGAGAGAGAGGCCCAGACTAGAAAAATACTGGTCAGTTTTACTTCCCCCCTTCCCTACCCCCCCCCCCCCCCCCCCCCCCAGTTAAAGATTATTTTAAACCTCACATTTCTCTAATGTGTTAGAAGATTTGACTCTTCAGTCTCAGCTCAGTTTTACCATTAATAAGACTGAATGGAGCCAGGGATGCCCCAGAGGTGCACGTTCCTAAATGACTCAGACCAGCTTTTAAGAGAGTTGTATCCTATGTTGTCCTTTTTCAGTTTGTGGTGGAACTGCCTATGCCATGTATTTGGTCATGCATCCTGTACATTCAGAGCTGTAGTCTCAGTTCACTGTCAGTTGGAAAGAAGCATTGAATCACACACACACAGAAAACTCATACTGAAGCAAGTCAGGCCACAGCAATATGTAGCTTCTTTTTCCATTCTAGAGGTTTGACGGACAGAGATTGAATTTCTGTCCTTGAATACTTTCGTTGTTATGCAGAAAGGTGTTTTGAAGCATTAAGTCAGGGATGCCTTTAAAACATTATGTACCAGCTGGAGAAAAATAAGTGATAAATTTCCAGCAATACACATCACTGCATTTATGAGTAAATTGTATTGGTCTCCCCTGGAATGGACTAAGAGTGTGTGTGATTAAATAATGTTATTGAAAAGACATTTATTTATTTATTTATTTTACTTCACGGCTGTTAAGACAATGACAGGCAATTGCCTTCATTTTCTACTAATCTTGGTGGTAAACCTTCCCTTAAACAAAATAAAAACAACATTCAGGGTGTGTTCAGGGCAACAGGCAGTGGAATACCATGAATTTTATAAAGGTAACACACAGTAGTTCCAAAAGTTATGGGCTGTGCTGTTCTTTTGTAACTTTAAAACTGAACCATACCTCTGGAAGTCTTCATCTGCCTTCGCTCCTTATGCGTGCTCACATGGAAGCAAGCATCTCTAGTAGTAAACAGAGAAAGACACCCTAAATATTCTCCTTTTTTTTAATCAACAAAAGTAATTGTAGTCATTGGTTGTTGTTCTGTTGTTTTTTTATCAGCTGCCAGTGAATGGTTCTTTAAAATTTTAATGTCTGGGAGAAGACAGGTCTGTTACAACAGCCTCTCACATCCCATGGAGAGTATTAATTTGTATGTGTCTTTTGGTCACCTGTTCCTCTCCAGTGCTGTAATTGGTATAGAAAAGTTGGCAAGAATTTTTGTTATCTTGCTGATTTATAACATGTTCAATGGACTTAGTACACGAAGGAACAATTTTAATTTGTTTTATAAGATTTCTGTGAATGGTTATCATCACTTCCAATCAGCCTGACTATAGAAGTCTATGAACTATAGGAAAATTACACAGGCCCTTTAGGCAGGTTGAGAATAAGGACATTTAAGGTCAGTCTGTTTCACATCTTTATGCCATTTGTCTTTAGAGACATCTGTAATTCAGACGATCCTAATATCCTTTGTGTTTTTCAGTTTTACATTTTGGCATCATATTCAGAACAATTGTCCAAAATGCTTAAAGAGAGGAAAATAAGACTTTTGGATCAGCATTGAGTAATGCAGGATTGCTGAACTCCAGGGTCCTGTTTGCTTTAAGAAATATTTAAGCAGCTAAAATTGTTTCCTCTCTTAATGGTGCATTTCATTTTTAGAACAAGCTGATGAGACTTTTTTTCTTCCTGCAGTTTGTGTAGCATTCAGATGTATTGGGTAACAGGAAGCCTTTGACTTCTGTTGTTCATTATGTTTGTAGCAGAGTATGTCAACAGAAGATTGTTAGAAAGTTTAAACAAAAAAAGTTTTCTGATTTTTCTTTCATAAAGTTTAAATGAGACAGTTTCTATCCCCAGAACTTACAAAGTTTCAGAAGCAGAGATGTATGTAACATGTGGAAAGCTTTTTCCAAAAGTAGCGATGATCTTCTGTTTAGCCTTCTGCTATTTAACAAAAATTCATTCCTTCTGTTAATCTAAGCTACTGAATCTAGCCAACATACTGCTTCTGTTCTGTTTTTGTCACTTATTCCAGTCTTTTGTCAATGAATTTGAATTTCTTGCTGAAATGCAAAAAGTAAAGGGAACTAACTGCATTTCTGAAGAACAAACCTGTTTTCCAGCAGCTCTGCAAAGGCAGTTCATTCACTTGATCACACTCATACAGGTCTAGCAAGCAGTGAGGTTTTCAGACAAAATCTTTTAAATGGAAATCTAACAAATTAAAGCTTTTCTGGAAGTTTCATGTGATTATTTTTTTTAAATCCCAAGCAATTAGGACTGTACCTACAATTCAAGGAGGCTGTACTTGCAGTATGCACCTTTATATAGACTCTACTGTGTCCTGACACTTAATCTTACAAATTCTTCCCTCTGTCTCTTTGAACACTGCGTATCACAGGCAGCTTTGTCAGTTGAGTTAGTAATAGGCTAGAGCCCCACTGTAAATGGAGAATGGCAAAAGGTCCCATCTTATATGTACCTTGAGCTGCAATTCCATCCTGTCCCTGTTTGTAGCTCTCAAGGCTGAACTGAAGTTCTGGTTTAGTTTCCTGATCCTCCATTCTACTTTCAGCAAAGCACGAGGAATCTCTTCCAGCTCCAAATGTGCATTTGTTGAATTACAACATGAACATGACCCCAGCTGTCATCATACCTCTCCAGGCTCAGCAGAACAGAAGAATTTGAGCTTTAAAGGCCTTCAATTCACTAACCCTAGCCTCTGCAAAAAACTGCATCTGTAAGTGCTCAGAGGCTGACTTAAAGGCTAATCTTTCCAGAAAGGCTAGAAGCTCCCTGATGGTTACAATGGCTATAGTTTTTGGAAGGGTTTATGATCCTTGCTAGAGAGTCAAAGGCAAATATATCAGGCACATTATTGCATTGATATTGTTTTCTGACAGATATGTTCTCATATGGCATGATGCATATTAATGGATATGATATGTTTGGGAAGGTTTTCAGAATGCCACACAGAAGGGTCGATTTACTTGTCAGCACAGACAGCTCCAGCTGAACTAATTACAGGCACTGTAAACTTCTTTAATTGATACAAGTCATGTTGCGTGATAACTGTCTAAGTACAACAAGAAACAATGAAGAAAGGAGGTTTCTTTGCCAAAACTAAATATAAAGTTGTTATATACACAGAATGTCAGAAGAAAAAAACAACGTTTTCTTATATACTATATGAATACTTTCTCTTCTAAGCAGGCAGGCTTCTGGCCACAAAGAGTTAACATTCATGAGGAGTGTGTGGAAACCTTACATAACTTGTTCAGTCTCATCTCATGGGTGTTTCTCTGTATACTCTGCCAGAACTAATTTCACGGTTTTAAAACAACTCATGATACAAAAAGAATACATAATGAGTTGCTGCGAGATATGATTGTTTCCCGTTTGAGAGATAGAGAGACCTGTAGCTCTCCAGGACTTAAGAATCATTTCTCAATTAAGTACAGTGTGTATATAGCTTAACAAAGGCTACAGGGTTCCTCTCAAACACATCAGGGTTTGACTGTTGATAGCATACCTACTGGATGAATTTGAGATACTTTTCCCTCCTTTTCCCCAGCATGTTTTCCTCCGCTAGTTTATAAATTCAAAGAGACCATAAGCTTGTGTAGACAAAAACACTGACCTGGCACGGTCTGTCTTATCCGGCATACTGAGTCCCTGTCATATCTTAGAGTTTGAAAACAGACAAAGCTTTCTGGTGCTGTCAAAAAAGTCATCTTGGAGAAAAGAAGCAGCATCCAAACTGTCAAGACCAATACTTGCTCCCTCTCAGCCAGTGACGTTTCACTTCTGAAGCCTGCATAGCAATAAGCTACTTATTTGAGTTATCAGAAGACACAGTCTATACAAAACGCTAGCAAAAGCAGAGTTCAGGAAAGTCAAATGGAGTGGGGTGGTGAAAAGGTGTCTGTTAATTTGAAGGTGCAAAATCTACTGATAGCTAAGTTAGGTTTCCCCCTGTACTTGAAGACTTTTACAGCAGAAGCTAAATTGCAGTTCTGGGGAAGGCAGAAAGTACTCATATATGAAATGGGTGAACACTTCAGAAAACTTGCTCAGGGTGCAATCCGACAGTTCATGGCACATCCAGTCTTAGTTTGAAAAACAGCTTGTTGGCTAATGAATCCAACCAGCATGTGAGAAGAGGTTTGATTAGTTTGCTGTTGCAGAGACAGTGCAGTGTGTATTTTAACATAATTTCCTACAATCTCTGTATTTCAGGATGATCTGAAGTAGAGTTGAAGTTCAGTTTGATATCCATGGCAAGGTCTTGTATTACTCTCTGAGGCAGGAAGTAAAAGGGGAATTAACTGGCTATTATTTGCCTAGATCTTTCCAAGCTGCAAAGCAGGACTTATTTCAAAGTATGAGAGCCACTTCAATTTAAATGAATTAGTACAGCTTTAGATGTGAAGAGAAATTCAGAAGGATCTTTGGACCTCCAAAATACTTAAGTAAAGCAATTGGGCTTACTAGTGAAATTTAACTTCGGTAAAAAAAAAAAAAAACAAACTTGAAATAAATGTCAATGGACTGAGAGGGGTCTTCTCCAGCATAGTACGTTTTGTTGTTGCACAGCCGTGAGAGCTATCATTCTACACTTGAATAACTCACTGTCTTGTGCAACTTCATGTACTAGAAAGATAGAAACAAGATGATGATTCCTTGACCGATCTACTTGCCCTGCTGTTCTCTGGGGAAACCTCCCTCTCTTGGCTTGAAGAGAGAAGAGGGTTTGGTGCAGTGGTGCAGGCATTCATGATTTCTGTACCCCCAGGTACCAATCTTAGCCACAAGGTGAGGCTTAAGTTGCAAGAAGGGGTTATGCCTGTCTGTATGCTGGGCAAAAGTAGTGATGTGACAGATGATGTGGTGGCAGGATGCATGAAATAATTTATATTAATCTTTTAAATTCTCTGTAACAACAGTGCTGAAAGTCCTGCAAGTTCTTGGGAGAATTCCAAGAACAAATTTCCATGCTTATTATCCCAACTACGCTAGTGATGAAAGGAATTTTACTTTGGTAAAAATCATTTATGTCCCAATAGGAAAGGAAACCTTTTTATAGGAAAATTATTTTTTTTCACCTGAAAAACCTGTCGTTTTTAATGTGAGGAAGAACCAAATGATGTAAGGCGCAAACATAAGTTGATTCTCTTTTTAGAAAACCAGTGAGAATAGGGATGCAAATTAGTTCACTGTAAAGATCTAATTAATCAGCCTCTCTTTTCTTTATTCCAGTTACCTTGAATTAAAAGTCATGTTGTCCTTTGGGTTCCAACTGACTAATGTTTTAGGAAACTGTCTGCTACTAATCTGACAAGAATGTCAGGAAGGGTCGATGCTTTTTGTATTATAGTTAACGCTGAAACAATGACTGATTTCAGTCAGAATGGTATGTTGGGTCTATTTTGCTTCTCATATTTCAAAGGACAGCTGAAAGTAACATGAATGCGCCCTGAGAAACTAGCTATAACATATGTTGAAAGCGTGCTCTATAAAGATCGACCAAACAGTTTCCCAGCTTTATCTGAAGGTAGCATATAGATTTGGTGATGATTTTTGACCCACCTAAAGTTCAGAGATGGCTGAGGCTGGGCCGTTGGTTTGTATTTTTCCTTTTTTGGATGTTCCCTTTGGCAGGAAAAGGAGGAGAAGGAAGATTGTGGTAAAGTAAGCAGGGAACCGCAGAACAATTTTATGTTCGTTAGGAAGGCCGAGTTAGGCACTGAACTGTTACTTCAGTCAAATCTCCATTATGTCAGTATTTGTAAATAATGGGTTGAGTTAGCTCGTTTCCAAAACCAGCTGTGTTCAGTGAAGGCTGGAATAAAATAATAAACTATACTGTAGTCAAGAGAAGTAGCTGTAATACCATGTCATGTTTTGAAATGATTTTTCACTTACTAGTCAAGCTGAGTATCAGTGCTTCTGGGTTGGAGGTTATTAACTGTATTTGCTCTTTGAAGAGAAGAAAGCCCCTTGTAAAGATGGCTTCAACAGCAAAGAAAGATTTCACAGCAGTAGCCAATTTCCTCAGGGAGCAATCCCATGATTGCCCAGTCCTGTGTAGATTTACTTGTCTGCTCACTTGGAGGTAGTGGCAGGGAAGCCAGGACACCATGCTGTAGGAATGGGGGAAATTTCAAATGTCATAGAGAATTAACTGTATCAATGCCAATAGCAGTTTTTCAAGACAGAGGAGCCAGAAAATCACACATATGACCAGGGCCAAAATCGTAGCTCTTCAGTGAATTTATGAAAAAAGCTTGAAATTTTACAAAATCTTCAGGAAAGGAACACTGAACATTAGCTATTTGTCCCTCCTCTAGGACATAGGAGTTTTCTTCCTTGCTTGCTTACGCAGGATCTGCTTGTGCCAGTGACCTCATGCACTGCTGTGAGCAGAAACCTCCTTAGTACAGTAGAGCCATTGCTTAGTGTTCAGAGTAACCAAGGCACTGAGGTGAAAAAAGGCATCAAAAGGTCATTCATCCACTCAATGGCACTAGCTCCAAGGATTTAAATATTACATCAACATATGTAGAAGTGGAAAAACACTAACTTATTCGTTTTGCTTATTTATTAAACCTCGGTGGGAATTTTGCAATGCAGCCCCCTCAGACTTGCCTAATCTTTTGTTTTAACTTGAAGCCAAAGGGTAGCCGTGGCCCAGAGGAAGGTGTGTGCTGTAGCTCTTCAATGGAGTGCAATTCAGATTGTGCTCTAGCCAAGATTTGACTTTGGCCAGTTGAGTGGAAGACAGGATGTTACTGTCTTTGGAGCTAAGGTCTTCAGCTGTCTACTGTGGTGTAGCATACTGGAAAAACTGGGAAGGATTGATCTGTGTGGTCAGCATTTAAGTATTCAGTTTAACTCAGTTGAATACTTACTCTTCTGGGTGCTGTGGGGTCACAGATGCTATTAAATAGCACGGAAGGGTCACTGCTAGACTCTGAATGAAATTCCAGGCTCCCAGAGTTTTTCGTGTACTAGAATTCTAGGGTCTTTCTTAAATCCTCTCTTCATTTATTTTTTTGTTATGCAAGAGGACTGCTAAGCTCAAGTCAGCAAAGTGAAGAGAGCAGGAAGGTCTTGTAAGATGTATTCTCTGATACAGTCCTTCTCACCTGCCTTTTTCTTTTCTAAGGCATGAGACACGTTACTATCACTCTGAACGTTCCTTGGCCAGTCAGATAATAAGTTTTAATTTTAATACCCCTCTCAAGCTATAGCATTTAAGGACATTCTGGTTACAAAATGCATATTTTTTTTTAGTGCTGACAGGGGAAAATAATTTGTAATTCTCTTTTATTTTTTCTTTTCCTCTTTTTTACTTTGGGATGCCAGTCTTGCAAATCAATATTTCATTTTGAAGCAGCCATGTTTGATGCCAGTTCTACTTATTTGCTTTGCAGTCACTGCAGTAATGCTTTGTAGCTCTGTCAGTATGTAAATTAAACCAAGCATAGATAGCTTTGTGTTGCTTAATGTTCAGCTGATAAAAATTAATGTGGTGTGAAATGAGCATTTTATCTGACTGCGGATACAGTGACGGAGTTAATTAGACTGGCAGAGCAAAATGTTATTAAACACACAGGCCCCTGATCATCAAGAGCTAGGAGAACCTCAAAAATGTGGATTTGGGTGGGCAGTGTAATGTAAATTGATTGAGGCAGGCTCAAAGCAAACATACTGAGAATGGTGCGCTACTTCAGCAATAAGACATGACAGACTGAGCAGTAGTGCTGATGAATGCATGCCTTGGGTGCACAGTGTAAGGTACAAGGCAAGCCAAATGCTTCTAGCATGCTTGGGAAGTGCATTAATCAGCATTAACACATGATCTACAGTGCCTTATTGTCATTAAGCATTGTCACTTCTTAAGTTCAGAATTTGGTGACAGTTAAATGATCGGTAAACCAAATCAAATAAAGCAGCAAAACATTTAATTCAGCATAAGTTCTTTCAGTAAAAGTATTTTCATACATTTAGTTAGTTCGGTTGGCAGATTGCCTTGCAGCACTCATGTAGTATGTTGCTATTTTCTGTGATTAAAAAAAAGAAGCACAGTGGTATCTTTTATTCTCTAAGCTGTGTATATCCATAAATGTTGATGCACTTAAGTCCATACTCAGACAACTGTATATTTTCATATGCCCTATTTCTGTTTATATAGTTGGATAAAATTATGAAGAAAATCAGAGATACATTAGAATACTGGCATGAAAAGCTCTGTTGGATGCAACCAAACATGCCTTTTCACTTTTGATATTGTGAATTGGAGACTAGCGTCCAGCCTCGCCAGCATTAGTACCTCGGCAAAGTGCAATGAGTCTAGTGGTTTTAGTCACTGAGACAGACACCAATGTACGGTTTTGGAGTACAATGTTTGTTAATGTGTGATTCAAGACTTCAGGCTAAGATGTTTCTATTCAGAAACAGGATACCGTAAGTCTTGTTTAAATGTATAAGCCAGCACCCAAAATTTTAGATGTGCGTGTGGATGCTTGGGCTGTCAAGTTGCAAGACCTCTGTAGGGGCAGCACAGAAGGTCACCTGAGAAACGTGCATTTAAAAGGTTTCTAAAAAGGCTATGCGGGATGAGGACAGAGGACATAACTGTGCTGTGCTGGGCAGCGAGAGCTCAGAGCTTGCTTTTTTGTCTCCTTGGTGTATCTTTTTGTGTGAGAGCCCCACAATACTGCTGAATAACCTCAGTTTTAACTTCTTTGCAACCTCCCTCTTAATTGAGTCTCTTGCTAAGCTTAGGAGTCTAACATTTTTACCCGAGACTTTGTCCTCCCAGTACTCTGATAAATAGTATGTCCATAAAGTTATTGTTTATCTATAATCCAGGCCAACCATTTTGTGCGCTTCATCTTTTTGCTGCCTCTTTGCTTTTGATGATATTACTTAGGTTTGTGCTCTAATACTCAGTTCTAAACAAACGGGCCTTTTGTTTTCCAATTAATAGTTGATTTGTCTTATGCTGCTCTGATGTCCATATATTTCTCTAAGTTACAGGTATTGTTTGTCTCTCATCCATGTCATATTGCACATTGTTTTCCTGGGGCCTGCAAACTCATACAGTGTGGTGTAATGCTTTGTCACCTTGTAAGATGGGTGAACTGTACTTGCAAGGGTTCTTAGGAAGAGCACCTCGTGCTTCTACATTATGTAATACTACTCGTTGTGTGTCCTACCAGACCGCTGCTGGCTATTTCTGAATAGCATAGGCAGAAGAGACAAAATATTAGGAGTAGGTGGCAGGACACTCAGTAGCTGTTGACAAAAGTTTTAACAAGAAGCAGACTCAGAGCAATGTACAAGTTGATGTCCCCTATTAACTACTAAATATAATTGACATCAGTGGGAGCTTCCAGGCAGAATTGAAGACCTTAAGGTTTTCAGCTCAGTTGCACAGTATTTGTGAAGGTGACCAGGGTGATCCTCTGTATGTTACTACAGAAACCTTCTGATAGAAGGACTTGGGATGCTCCTTTCATTGTGCTTGCTTGTTACATGCTGGGTCCATTTGTGAGAAAGATGATATAAGACTGTCTCAGTATTTGCATGCACTGTTTTGGCCTCTTTATGCCTTAGAGATTCTCAGGTAAAATCCCCACTCCGTTTACTTATTCATTTATTTCAAGTTTTTACCACGTGAAAGAAACACTGTAAATTCCCTCCCTATTTTTGACAGAGCCTTGATAAAGGAAGCTGAGAGTTTGTATTGGTTTCAAAACCCACGCTGTTCCCTTTTCCCCTTCGCGTATCATAATTGAGTGTCATGCATCTATTAGGCCCTTTAGAGAGATGCACATTCTTGTTAGCTTCTCAGATGCAGCTGAACACAAACAGTTTAGTACTGGTTCAGAATTTCAGGTATGCTCTCTAAAATTCCTCCCCTCAAATATATAGAAGCGTAACAAGAACAATGTTAATTACTGTACTAGCCATGAATTAAGTAGTTTGCAGAATTGGCAACATCTGCATGCTAATCAGGAGTGACCTTTATGCCAGATCCTATTAAGTTCTTCCATTCTATTTTTCATCATATTGAAAGGCACTCAGTTCTTTGCAGAGTCGCGTTTTACTTAGCGCTGTTTTCTTTATGATTCATTCTGTACTCTACAGGGTCTTCAGTGCATCTAGGAAGACAGCCAGTTGTTCAGAACTGTTTTTGTCATCTCACCTGAGAGATCAAACCTGCATAATCAAAGCTACTTTTTCTGAGGTTTTGGGGTTTTGATTTTTTCCCTTAATGTTTCATTACCAGGAAATGAAAATTAGTCCACTTCAACTATAGTAACTTGTATTCACTGCCTTTTATTTCTGTAATGTCCAAAATTTCAGGTGTACTGCTGCATAACATCTGTTTCTTTTCATATACCTCCCCAGATTTTTAACTGGCACAAGTTGTAAGTTGTTAGCACCGCAGTTATCTTGGAATTTTGAGTAGATATCCCAGAACACAAGCTCATCTTGTTTGGACTGGAATTCTATATTGAGAACAGCCACTTACAGATTTTCCAGACTTCTCTTTGTCTAGGTTTGGATAGCGGGGGGGGGGGGGGGGGTTGGGGTGGGGAGGAAGGTAGTTTACCATGGTACTCACTGTACCTGTTTCTGGTTTTGACCAAAAGAGATGCAAAGTAGAAAAAGTTACCTATTCTACTTCAGCTTTAAAGGTCAGAGTTCATGATGGCTTAAGTTAAAACTTGTTTTCCTTAAAATGATTAATATAACTCCTACAGTGATTTGTGGGATTTTACAGCTAAGATTACTGGTAAATAAAATCATGATATTGAAGGTTTTGACCATCACCTAAATGGCAGAAAAAGGCTGTCCTCTCTAATTAGTGTTTTCTTTTTCATTTTCAGCTATCAATATCAATATCTTTGCTGAATGAAAAAGATGGACCATTTTGTCCTTATATGAAACTGTATATATTTTTGTAGCTTTGAAATCAATAGATATGATTGCAGTGGACCAAGCCATCTTCAATGTTTTGCAAAGCTATTTATAAAGCTCCTTATCTCACAAAGAGTATTCTAGTTTTTAGACTTGATCCTTTTGATTAAACAGAAGAATCTCAGATCTTGCCCTAACCTCTCAAAGCTGGTGTGGGCCCAACAGAAGTAGTCTGGGTGCAAGAAACACAGTGGGTGTTGGCTTTTTGATATACTGACTTTCCTTCCCCTTGCCCAGCCTTTCTTTTCTTAGTTGCATAATAGCAAGCCAGATTAGTAGTGACAGAATTATGCTAGACTGCAAATTAATTGTCTATGGTATGAAATAAATTACTCTTTAAGCAAGCATTTAGGTGACAGTGACCACTACCAAAAACCCTATCATCTGAGACCATTTTGGGAAAAGTGACTGAGGATTAATTAAATTCTCTTCTTTTTTTTTTTTTTTTAAACTATTTCAGTGTTGAGACTTACAGGGTCAGATCTCGACCTGGATTAAATTGATAGTGTTCTGCTTATGGTAGTTCATTACCGGTAGCTCAGAACCTGATTTGGTACCACAGCTAAATTTGTGGTATGCCTATGCACGGACAGAATACTGTGTGTTGGGATTATCAGAGAGGTTTGGTTCTCTCTTATGTATTGCTTGTTCTTCTTGAATGCTTGATGCGCTGTAGCAAAAGACTACCATGATGATAGAAATAAAGCTGTCACTTAATTTCTCTTTTTTGATCACGTTGGAGACTCCAGTTGAAATACTTTCTCACAAACATGCAAGGCATCTGTCAGTGAAATAGGTGACAGTGACTTGGCCTGGCAACAATCTTTTAATTCATACACCCTTAATCATTAAGTTTATCTGAGGAATGCAGGTAGTAGTGCTCAGCATCATTTGTCTGTAGACTGAAGTCTATTCCAGCATACATGCAAGTGGCTGAGATTAATGCATTTCTTTGCTTTCACTGATCGTCTAGATTGAAACTGTGCATTGTTCTACAGTGGGGAAAAAAAAAAAAAAGAATAACTTCTACAAAATGAAAGTCTGTTAGAAGTCTAGGAAGTCCATTCTTGTCGTATTCTGAACCACAATACCCTTGGAATGTGGGTTCCTTCTTCTTTTTCCCTTTGTGCACTCTGCTCCCCGCTCTGGTGCGGCATTCAGCTCAAGGGGTTATATAACTGTGTCTTGACACCACAGCCAAGTTACCAGTAGCTTTGGAGTTCAGCCTACTGAACTGTAGCAGAGTGAATTCTCCTTAGTACACTTGGCGGTGGTGCTAACTGCATGAAGAAGCCTGGTTAAAAGATAAATGGATGACTCAGAGTTACAGAGCAGCTGTATTTAATGCACTAAGCTGTCGGTTACTGACTTCGTGTTGTCAGAGTATTGGTAAACATGCTGAGCAGAGCACAGAACCCGATCAGTAAAAACGAATAGCTCTGCTTTGCCAAACTGCGTTTAGGCCTTGTCACATTAACTTGGAGATGCTGTACTCAGCATTCACCTCATGCAAGCAGCAGTCTCTTCCCAACAATGAAATAGTCAACAGCATGTGGCCACACAGTGACTGGATTGCAGAATTAGTTTTGTTTTTGTTTTACTTTTTCTTCCAAAGCCTTAAAACTTAAACTCCAGAGTTGCTTAGTTCAACTTTATTTGGATGAATTGCTTTAAATGGAAGTGATTTGTGCTGGCAGGATGTGGCACAAGCACATATGAATGGATAAATTTAAAATGAATGTCAGTAATGGTATATTTGGATAGATATAGGGTAAACTGTTAATATTTTAAAAGCTTATTTTGAAAATCAAGTCTGTGGTTGGTATAAGAAAGGATTATGTCAATTTCCATAGGTAATTGGTAATAATAATTAGGTAATAATAATTAACTAGATAAGTCCTGTAATTTCACTGTATGTTGTTAAACAGTTACACTCATAATGATATGACTTATTTTTCTATACAGGATTTATACTAAAATACATGTATGGAAAGTGTCTTTTTTATAAATACAGGTAACCTTAATATTAAGCCTCATCAGCTTTATAAGCCACTTTAAATAGAAAACACTTCAGTTTACAGGAAAAATTGCTTAAAAGAAAACTGTGGCAGATACGGGAAAGGCAAGTAGGTTTGTCTTTCTATATCTCAGTGTTTCTTTAATTGTCAGTCATAACCCAAAGGGTCACAGGAAGTTCAGAAGAGATCATGAAGTTTATACTAGCCAGGGTTCAGCTAACTACCTTTCATTTCCAGCAGTGGCTTGAATCCTCTGGTGTTCACATGTGCATCTGTTACCCATAGCCTCTGTAGCCAGCTCGCGCTCCTTGCTTGTGTAGAAAGCGTCAGTTACCACAGGCACCCAAAAGTAGCTCTGTGGTCCCCATGGAACTGCTTGTAGCAAGCAATTTCAGGGGGGCACAGACCAATGGGTGCAAAAAAGGTAATGGTTACAAAAAATAAAAAATAAAATTAAATTAAAAAAAAATTAAACACAGACTTAACATGGTATATCTTGAAAGTTCTCTGAAGCCAGGGAGAGAATACTTTATGCATTTTGCATGGATCTAAATATCTCAGTCCTGCAGTACTAAAATTAATAGGTGGCGGGGTCAAAATGTAAAGCCTTTGCTCATGGGACTGCAACTCCCCTTCCCCTCTGCCATATATTCATTAAAATTAGAGATACGGGTAAACGGCAGCAGTGGAAAAGCAAATACAAATGTCGGTTTACATATCTGTATTAGCATGAGTCATCATTTGTGTATCAAACAAATGTACGTGAAAATTGTGGTATTAAATTAGCATTATTTTTGCATAATTTTCTTTCCCATTTCATGTAAAAATACGCTAGGTGAAATCCAGAAAAATTGTAGTTGATATCTGTCCATCACAAATTTTCATTATATACTTGTTACCTTACCACAAAAGTATTCCCTGTCAGGAAATCTTGATTTGATAAATCCAAAGCTTTTTCTGTAATCCAATGTAGCATTTTCTGCAGAGATGCAATTTCTAGTCAAAACTTTAGAGCCAGACCCCTCAACACACTAGCTTCTACTATTACTAAGCAAGATTCAGAACAGAACTGGAACTTTGGTCTTTCATATCCCAGGCGAGTAGATATGGCCTCGGTATGTCCTTTAGCCTCTTCAGTTGGAACTGTTTTGCTTAGCATAAATAATTACTCAAAACATCAGGAAACTTAGGCTTTAATTCTGCCTTAATAAGTAGTGAGCAATCTGATGGGGCCTTACTGTTGCTAGCTGCAAAATGTCCTTTTGTCCTTTTAATTTCACGTGGGGATAAGACTAGTGAGAAGACCCCAGGAGGCACCGGACATTTGAGGGTAATGTATAGATTCTGAACATATAGGTTCTATTAGGTTAAGCACCCAAATATTTGGATGCTGATCTGAGGCTTGGATCTGCAAGCTAACACTGTAAAACCTGCAGGCCAAAGACTTAATATTAGTTTTTCAGTACCATCACCTTCAATTCATACTAAGGTGTTGTTAGCAAGCTTTAGTATGGGATTCTGTTGCTCTCCAGCTTGAAGCCTCGTCAAATTGCAGAAATACAGACAGAGGCAGCATGAGGGGTCCAGTTTAAGTAATACAGCTGTGGCTCCTGTATGTTTCAGAGGCTTTGCCAGCTGTGCTAACACATCACTTTGAGCAGTTCCAAATGAATTATATATATGTCTCATACAAGCGTGCTGGATCTGCATATATATCACAACAGCATTCTGCAATGCGAACTTAAGAGTGGGGAGAGTTGTTTAACAATAACAACAAACAGGAAGATTACTCATTGCTTAGTTTGCTGAGATGAAATAAAGGATTTAAACTGCTCGGCATGTTGAAACTGTGCAATGCTGGTTGATGCAGGGGACTATGAAGTAACCATGACCAATCTAACTCTAGAACTGGAAGCCATATGCTTTCATCAGCATGACCTTACAAACCCGCTAATGTGATGGCCTCAGAAACAGATGATCGGTCTGTTTGCAGCTACTTCTTCTATGACTGAGCTAGTATTTCTGTGGAGTTCTGAAGTGCTGTCAAAATGTTCAGGCAAGAGTACTCCATGAAGGTGTTTTCTGTACAATGCTCCATTTGATACTAGTATTGTATCTCTTAGCAAAGTAATAAGTAGGTTGATCTTATATGGTACTGAAGATTTAGTAGATAAAATAATCTCATTAACAAGATGATGTATTTTGACTGGCTCCACCGTCTTTACGAAACACGTGCCATCATTTCAAGGGTAGATGAGGTTCTGTTTTGTCCATTATTTTCTAAGAAATTTTCTTCCTGCTACATGTCACCCACTTGAGTCTTCTGAACAACTTGTTCTGTTAACTGTATCAACTAATAGGTTCCATAGTTTACCAGCCTGTTTTTCTTAACTATCCATTCTGTGGTCCTTCAGCCCTCTGCGGTATTGCCACCACTTGTGATAAACAGCAAAATTTGCCATTTTTTTTCATCAAAGGGATAGAGATAAGCATGAAGATGTGTCTCAAGGACCTGTTTTTTTAGACAAGAAACAGTCCTGAAAATTTTGAAGTTTATATATCCCATCAGATAGCAGATGATCCCCTTTTCTTACTGTGAATGAAGACGTATAATGAATTAAGCTCAAGTATGCTATGGAACTAGATGATTTTACTGAGGTGGTTGGTATGGCAGGTGGTCGCTCCATTGAAATGTTGAAGATAGCTTTTAATTAAAGCTACACCTCTGCCATCATATGAAGGTGTAGCCTACATAACTAGTGGAACTGTCTGGTATTCTGCATTCTTCTACATCCTTTGCCCCCCCCCCCCCCCCCCCCCCCCGCATAACACTAGGGGTAGCAACATTTGAAAATAATGTGGTTTTTTGTTTGTTTAATGAATTCTGCAGGTCAGGGTTTCATGTCAGAAGCATTAGAGTATACTTAGAGTCTTTTCCTTTGTTTCCATGTCCACTATGCAATTCTGGTATCAGTTCTAGAAAAATAACAAGATCCCAATGCATGTCTGCATTTGGTGACTGTATTACCAGTTTTGCTAATTCAGATCCAGTTTTGCAAAGTCACAGATCTATTGTGGAATGGGTACTTGGATAAATTTGTCAAGGAAAGTTAAAAGAAGAGCAATTTGAATAAAGTTTATTGTATCCAGGCCTTTGCAACTAATAATGGACAAAGAGATTGAGCAAGATTTCTCTGTTTGAGCAGTCTTGAGCAAGCGTAGCTTTTCTGGCTGCATTTCAAAAAGGCTTTTCTTGAGTGTGGGGGGGGAAACACACAAAGCATAGTCCTGTTATAGAACATTTGAGATATGCCTAAATTAACAAGTCTATATTAGTCAAGCTGTAAAATAGGTTTAAAAAAAATCCTTGAGAAATCTGAGTAGAACTCTGGATTACATTGGTTTCCGCAAAATGTACTCGTTGGTAATTGTTTCATACCGAAGGAACAAACTCCTGTGAGATCTATCAGTGTAGCTTAGTGGTGCAGTATGCATGTTTGTGGTAGGCATCCCTTGCTGGAGGCTATATTTGAGCTCTCTGTCAATAGTCTCCACAACAGAAACTCGTATTGACTCTTAGATTAAACTGGAGTCTCTATATTTCTGAGCTCAAATTCCAGAATGTCTAAGAGTGATGTGACATTCCAGGTGTGCTTTTGTTAGACTGTGTTAACTGTTTCTGTTCTAATACTTTTAAAGCCATTATCTGTCAACACCTACATTCTATTAACAAGATGTACAGTATATTTGTGTATTTGGTGCATGAGAGATGGCACTTCAAGTCAGGCTCCTCCAAACTGTATTAAAAGAATGCATAGAGATGAGCCTCTGCAATTTGCGCCCTGCTTATTCTCCCTTTATTTCTGGGGAAATTAAATGCCTGTCTGCTCCTGCAAAGGAAAGTAGCCTTTACAAAAAGATTCTTAGTCCTTACCAGGATGAGTAGCAATGGACAAATATTTTCTGAGTTAGTTTTATACAGATTTTTCTTCAGGGTGGGTTGATGGGATGTGTGTGGATTCTTGATGGTCACTAGTTTAGTAGAGTGGATTAAACTACTGTTCTATACAATGCTATAGTTCTATACCATAGTTTTAGCCCCTACCTGAAACTAAGAGCATTTATTAAATTAACAGGTATGAACTGACAATAATCTTTACGTGGACTGCAGCTCATGAGGTTAAATGAGCTTCAAACTTAATTTATTGTTCTTTATAATTTACTGAAATGCTGTTTAAGGTAAGCATTTTTTAGTCAAACTGACACAATTCATGTTTAATTCAGATAAAAGAGGAGTTGACTTTTTAAATCTACATTCTCATGCAAAAGAATCAAACTCAGCAAAGTCATAAGAATTAGTTATAAAATTCTATTCCATTTTTCATTTCAGTGTTGCCACAGTGAATAAGGTTTGAAAGGGTAGGGAGTAGCGCTCAATTCAGTGAAGTGTGACAATTCTTCCATGTCAGTGATTTCAAGCCTAAAGGGGGTGACATCCCGTAAGCACATTCATCCATTTGTGTTTATTAAATTAAAGCCTATGTGAATTTGCAACAACAGACTGTTCATTAACAGGCAAAGAGACTATTGCTTTTCTCTTGGGACTGGTTTGGCTTTTATCCATTGATCCATTCTTACATTGACATAAATATTAGGGTTGGGGTTTTTTTGGTTTTCTCCTGTAAAAGATGAGACAATAAACAGCAGTGAATGATTTTGTGCTGGTTATTCTTTTATCTACTATATACCATAACTAGCAAAATGAGTTATAAAGTATAAAAAAATAAATAGTACATAATGCACTACCTTGAGGGAAAAAATAACCTGTTTTTTTCATCTCTTCACTAGCATTGTGCAATAGTTTGCTTGATATGCAGGTGTTGTGGAAGAAAATACATGTATTATATAAACAGTAATGAAACAACTTCATGTGAATATCGAACAGTAATCTTTAACATATTTCAATAACACCTAAAGATGGCTAGGCAAAAGCAACAAAGTCTTTGTTGTGCAGTGCCCTGAACAGAGAGAGATGAAAATACCAGCTGTACCTCAAAGTTAATGCTCTCTAGGAAGCTAAATATCAGACAAAGGGAGAGAATATATCTAAGTTACACTTTTGAAAGCTCTCCAGTTCCTTTCTCCCTCTTTTAACAGTAATGCATATTTCAAATATTTGGAAAATATCTGTGTTATGACATTATCTGACTGCCTCTGTCCAACAGGACAGGGAATTACAGGGAAAGAATTAAAGTCTTTCTGACCAGCTGATGAAGTTTGTGGGGAAGTATAGAAAGGAGGAAGTATTCATGTTTTTGCAAGAGGCAATGAACAGTTTTTTCAGAACATGGTTTTAGGTATGGAGGTCCCAAAGACCAGATACTTTACTTGAGCAGAGAATACAAAATAAGTGAAAGATGTGGGTATAAATTGAGGGATACAGAAAGCTCTGTTTATTCAGGGTGAAAAAAAAAAATCTTGAGTGTAGCAGAGGTAGGAGAGAAGCAAAGATAGGTTTAGGAATATAAATTTTGTGTTGGTAATAAAACAATGAATCCAA
Organism: Anser cygnoides; assembly: GCF_040182565.1. Lineage (NCBI taxonomy): Eukaryota > Metazoa > Chordata > Aves > Anseriformes > Anatidae > Anser > Anser cygnoides. The sequence goes on from NC_089883.1 coordinate 15,747,772, forward strand.
AGAGAGAGAAAAAAAAGTGACAGCAATCGTGCATGAGAGGTGGTTTGGTTTTTTTTAGGGCATTGGAAGTACCGCTTGGAACTGGCTCATGCTGAAGAGCAGGTGTGGTAGTCTGTATGGGAGGGTCAGATAGAAATCAGTTTTTCACTGTGGTAAAAAACGAATACAACATGGATACAGCATGGTAATGGGTTGATTATTGAAGTTGAAGCTGCTGAGAATGGGTGTGTGGGATTATATGACGGTATAGCCAGCAATGAGTCAGAGAAGAAGGCAGAGCCAACAGAAAACAAAAGCCACATGAAAAAAAGGGTGCGTCAAGCTATGGAAGGCATAGTTTGGTCAAGTTAATGGGGCTTCCTGGCTGCGGTTAGCATTAGAGGACCTTCTGGGTAGTTTAATGTAAAGTGAAAAAACACCAAAAGCCCATCAACATGAGTAAACATTTCTGTTAGCTGTGAAACTAGAAAATCTAAAGCGTGGTATATTCTTTAAAGACCAACCCGAGAGAGCATGGGATTGAGAATTCAGTCTGGATGAACTGAACTGAGTACTCTCAAACTAAACATTAACCTTTTTCTAAGTCCTTTTTTTTTAAGCACAGATAAGAAAACGTTTCTGTTTTAAATCTGAATATATGTACTTTCTAGTTAAAATACAAATTGAACTAAGATATGTGTTGGAGAAGAAGGGTCTGATGTACAGTAGGATTTGTCAGATTATGTCTACGCATCCTTCCTGGGTTTTGGCAGTAAGTAGAAGTTAAAGTATTAAAGCAGTTTGAAAAACATCAAATTCTGCTCCCCAAATATGGAATGAAATAAACACAGAAAATTGTCTTGATACGAGATGCCTCTTAATTGTAACTTCTGTGCTGCTCAACTATAGCCATTCCTAAACATGAAGTTGGGAGCCTTGAAATCTGCAAGTTCCACTTTTGTAAAATGGTATTTCCGACTACTTTTCACAAGCTTTCTGTTTTTTTTCCCCCTCCTGTCGTGTGAGGGGAGGTCACAAATGGTGCTCAACATATACCAGGGTCCTGTCTTAGATGTACACAAGATCTGAGTCACTCTCTGAAGGTGCCTGAGTCTCATTGATTGTAGATGCAGCCATGAGTGACTGATTCAGGTTTGAAATGTCTGACGCGCTGTAGGGGGGTGCCTGCAGCTCTCTGTTGAATGGTGCAGGGAACTTAAAAAATTATCTGATGTGAGTACCTTGGTTAGGTGCCTGGTGTTTGGGAGAGACTGGGTGTATAAATGTGGACTGTCTCTCCTTTATTGTGTGAGTCAAAGCCAATGTATTCTGGCACTACTTTGTTTGTGCAGCCTTTTATGCTATTAACTATTAGGCTAAAGTCAGTAGGCTCTGTAGCGAGCGAGATGGAGCACAGAGCCCATGCACATATCCTGTGAGCTGTTTAGATGGAAGCTCATATGCTGAGACATGGGAATTTCCAGGTGAGCGAATGATTCGTAGCAGTTTTTTCAGTCTGAATGAAAGAGGTAGCATAAACCTCGCATTGAAGCCTGGCTGGCTGTTGATGATGAGCAGATAGTGAAGCTTAGCTTTTTGCATGTTAAGAAAATTGTAGAACATATCCTATTACAAAGAAGTTCTTGGATTTAATAAAAATGAGCACCTTCAGTACACAAAAGCTGTGAGCAAGAGTAACTGTTGACAAGATCCAAGTGGCTGGTGTCAGGATTGAGATTTCTGAGGCCTTGAACTTTACCTGTCAGCCCTCAGCCTTTTTCCCAAACAGCCTTGCTGAGTTACCTGTCCTGAGTTTTGTTACAAGCTTGACATGGAGTAGGTACAGAACAGGGGCCTCACTCTAAGGAGACCAATCGCGTTTCTGTCATTTAGTGATCTCTCTTCATTGTTTGACTGGAATGAGTCATGGAGCAAGAAATCGTAACTTTATTCTTCTTTAATATTCATGTGACCTCCTTTCATGAAATCTGGAGGGGGAGGGACTTTGCATTTGAGGTGATGATGATGTGCATCCTCATTCTTCAGAGGTAAGCTTGGCTTTCCAGTGCCATTATTAGTTAATTGTTTTGCAAGTGACACATCTTTGTACGTGTGCCCTAATGCTGTGTATTAAACCCTATAGTTATTCGTGTTTTTGGCTGCTCTGTAACTGTGTGTCTTATTTCTTAATTACAAACGTTAATGCCAGTTTGTGTGATGCTTATTTATAAGCTGTAATAAGAATACCTTTCTTCATGGCTGTTTTTTTAATGCCTTGTATTTGCATGATTGGCAATGACTTTATTTGATGTATGGATTGCAAAAATAAAATAAACAAGATGATTTTGCAATCATTTCTACTGCTAACTCACTAAGCAGTGTTGACAGTGTTGTGTGGAGAAAAAAAAGGCTTTCTTAATAACTTCTCCAGACTCGTAATAAGCAGAGACCTTAGGATATTAGAGCTAAGGAAGTCAATATTTGATTGTCCTTACTGGCTTTTTGAAGCATTAAAGGTATTGGTTCGGCTGTTAAAGGGCCTTTTTACAAAATGGAATTTGGGTTCACATTGTGGACCTCCCATAAGGCTTTAGAAAAGCTTGGATATGGGAGTTTTGATTTAAGTGTATTCATAGAGCACAGTTTCACATGAGAAGAGGGAGAACTGTGTGGCTTAAAGAGAGAACTAGGGATGCCTGAGGTGTTGAAGGACATGCAACAAGGAAGTCTAGTATAAATAAATCAGTTTAGGTATTAGTGATATTTGAGAAAGCACAGTTTTTTTTTACAGGTCAGAAAAGCTTTTGGGGACCCTCACAACCTGGTCCCTTATAGAAGCTTTTGATGTGGGTCAAACATGAATGTTTATTGTTTGGGAAAAAATGGCAAAATAGGGAAAGGAGAAAAGAGAATATGCGAAATAAATACATTTCAGTTTATCCATTTTTTCTCATTTCTTTCCAAGAAGCTGAGGCTTTGCAGCTACTGCTTAGAAATAATAACACACAACTTGAAATAAAGAAAAGGGGGGGGGGGGGTAATTCTGGAAGTGTTTGTGTTGCCGTTCAATAGCTGGCTGTTTTTCATCCTAGTGCCTGTAGTAAGGGGTACTTCTACCCAGTCAAACCATGAAAACAAAATTGATGCTGTGTCAGCATCTTGGCTGCAAATAAAACTCAAAACAGATTAAAGGACATGCTAGGAATACAGAATAAGGTTAGCAATAATGCTTCAGCTGTGACTTCTTCAGGCTGTGGAAATAATAGAGCATAATTTAGTAGAAGAGGAAGTAGGGAGTCAGCAGGCACACACACACAAAAAATGAAAGGAGCAAGAAAAATGAAGGGAAGTGGAAATAGATGTAGGGGAAGTTTGGCAAGTCTTGTCAGTGGTAAATTATTACACTGGCTGCACGGAAGGACCAGAAGGGATTTAAAGAAGTGCCACAAGTAGTACTCACATAAATAGGGCAGTGATTGATCTTTGTTAGAGAGCTGCACTGAAAGTCCCCCAAAAGATACCAAATATACGTAGAAGCTGAGTGTATTTGTTAGCAGCTTTCAAATGAGCCCAATGAACAGTGCAGGCAAGTTATTTACAAATTGACCTTTACTTCTGTGAATACCTAGGAAAAAAAGAGGCCTGCAGTCCCTCATGGAATCACATGCTCCCTTTGCAGCAAAGGTCTGTTTGTTAGTTTTGTCACTGACATGTAAAAATACTTGGTAATGCTAAGAATTAACTTTACTTATTCAGTTAAATTGTGCTTTTTTTTTCTTTTTGTTTGATATATTAAAGATACTTTTTTCAGTGTGACCCTCCTCAGTACTGGGGGAGGGTGCCTGGTAAAAAAGCACAGCAATGTATATAGTGTGGAAGTGCTGGTTTCCGTCTGTCATAGACCTTGTTTCTACATATTAGGCGAGATTTGAACCCATTATTTCAATCAATTTTTTCAGAAAGGTGCTGTGAAAGTATTCAGCACGGTATAGGAGCTTGGAACAACTCTTGATTCCAAATGAAGCACAGTTAAGATTTTCAGTGGCTTTTCTCTTTGCACTTGCCTGCTCAGTATTCAGACATCTTGTGAACTGAAAGCACCAAACTTAGTACGGTAGATGAGCACATCTTTGGCTTTGTGGTACTTGTTGAAATGCCGTAACAAAGAATGAAGCTGAAAAAACTTAAGTGGAACAGAATGATGACAACTCCACTGCTTTGAAAAACTGTTACTGCAAGTCTGGGTTCTTATTGTCTTTCTTCACTATCATATCTGTGCTTTTCTAATACATATATTTCACTGAGACCAAAACAAGTACTTGAGCATCCTTCCTCTGTTAAGAGCAGTGTGGAGATGTGAATTTTTTAACAACAGATTATCTCTTATTAAGACAAAAGGAAGTTGAACCACATATTCAAGAAGCTTTAAAGATAAGGCACTTTATCCAAAGCCCTACCCTTTCTTCTTTCCATTATCCAGGTTTCCTGTCTGGGGAACATTTAGCACTTTAATTCTAGTCCTGCCAGTAGCGAAATAGGGAAGACAGCAAATTGAAAGAGAGGTGTAAATTCAACCTTCAAACAATGTAATCTCACAGCAACCATCATGTTAAGTTTAGAAAACCTAAAATCAGTGAGAAGCCTGGTGGGAGCACTGACATTTCTGAATAGGGTTCAGTCTGTGAGGAGCAGAGTCTTGCAATCTATTAAACAACATGTTACAATAGTCAAGTCTAGATATCACAAAGGAAGGGATTAATGTACACACATCCACACAGGAATCTTTGATGCTTTCAAATGCTCCTCATCATCTGAAAACCAGTCAGCAGGCATCGCCTACATATTTCACAGCAGTCCACCTATCTGGGCATTTCAGTATGACAGCAGGAAGCCTTTTGATATGATAGTGAGACATTTCAGTGTAGCTTGCATTCAAAGTGGTGCACTGCATATCAGTGGTGGTGTGGGTTTTTTAATATATGTATATAGAGAAAATATATGTACATACAGACACTGAGCTGACCAAGCCAATGCTAGCTAATTTAGGATCAGATTTTGTACTTCGATGTCATGAGTAAATAATGTGGCTAAAACTTCTGTAGCTTCTTGTATAATAATACTCTTCCAGCAATAACTGTGTAATAGAGAGAGGAATTGATATGTTCACAGGTAGTAACAACTAAAAAACCTACAAAAACACTTAAGATACCCAAAAGTCTGATAGTGTAACTGCTCTCCAACTTATTTTATCATTTGGAGGGTTTTTTTGGTGGTATTTCAAAGGAAGATTGATTAATTTTCTAGATGCAATTTATTTTGGGGTAGAAAAAAATTTAAACTTGGATTGTCTACCCAGTGTCCATTACTAGTGTGAGGAATAGCAAGCTAAATTGCCCTTTTGTTTGATTTTCATGAGTACAAAGTAAGAAATAAAGAATGCTATCCCAGCTGCACGAGCTAAGATAAACAGTGTCCAAAATATCATTACAAAAATAGTTTGCCCTATAAAGTTGTTAATACAGTTTTTCAAATGCCGGGTAAAGTAGAAGGTAAAGTAGATTTAATTTCATCTTTGTTCTACTGTTGCCCATTAAGAAACTTTCACCCCTTTTGCAGCAGCAGTAGTGTAGAAAATTGAATGCATGCCTGCCCAAATTCAGTGTGTTATTATTATTTGATTCTTTTATACTCTTTCCTGAGCATTAATTTTTTTCAAACATGAAAGAATAAGAAAATTCCAATGAGTAAGGTTTTTCTTTTATGTAATGCAAACACATGTTGGTCCTTAAATGTGAGATATGACATTGATCCAAATCCATCCAAGTAATGATTAACTGACAATTCTCCTACACTGTTTGATTGGCATATTGCTGGGAAATCTTTAAATACATGTGACAAGAGAAATCTTTCTTGATCCCCTTTCGTGATGACTTTGATCCTGTGATAGAGGAAACCCTGTTGGTTTCTATGCATGTAACCTACTGATACCATGAGTACAACAGTCTGTCATCATGTGGTTCTGTTAGTTCATGTAGTAATGCTACTTCATTAGTAAAATATAAAATACTAAATGTAAAATGGGAATTGTCAAAGTGTAAGAATGTGAAAAGTAAAATATCCTGTTTTAAAGATCATGAAATAGAAAAACAGGAGAGAGAAAAATTGGAGGTGGAAGTGTAGCAGAAAGTGATGCTGGCAAATACAATGTGATTGGAAGTAAAGAGGTTGTTTACTTCAGAGAATGAGCTACTGCAGGGCTGTGTTGACTGAATGACTGTCCCTGTATGCAGTATAAGTAAATGAATTAATAATCAAGGGAAAGTCTTTTAAAACTGTTTCAGATGATAGCGTTAAGTGGATTTGGTCTGTTCTAGCCAGTGCAGTCTGGTCTCTTAATTAGGTTTCTATTCTTACAGTGAGGGATATGACCTTCTCAGCCTGGGGAGCAAGATGATTTCCATACTCCTTAATTTCTTAGGAGTTATGCGTGTGTTGCCACAGATAACTCTCACAAACAGTGAAGAAAGTTTAAGTGGTTGAGAGACCTGCTTAACTCCGTGCAGGCTTTATTACCACTTGTTTGCCTGTGGAGTTCTTCTCCACCCTGTACATCTTTTTCAATGCATGTGTTATTTCTTTCAGTTGGGCTTGGTGGTAACTCACGAGGAGCCTCTGCACTTGCATCTATCTTCTGCATTTCTTAATTTCTTTTGGAAATACTCTATTCTCTCACCTTATTAATGTTAAAACAAAATTTTTTTTATTTTTTTTTTTATTGCTAAAGGCAGCAGAATAGCGAACTTCTTGGTGGAGTACTATGTCTTCCCCAGCGAGTGAAAGCTAAATTAGTTCTGAGGTGCTTTCACTCAGTGGAAGCATAATGAGAGACACCAGCCACCTCTTCATTAATAACATGCAAGTCACATTGGGAGCAGCATACAAAGCCTGCTGCGAGAGCAGTACCACCAGCAGGAGCAGGTAGGAAGCAAAAACGAGGCTTAAGGAAAAGGATACACAGGTGGAGATCAGGACTATAATGTTATAGGGTGCGAAGTCATTTCTGCCTGATAAGAAAGAGTGACTCAGCCTGGCTGGAAGGGCAAAATTGGTGCTAGCTTTTAAATCACAATTACTGTGACATTACAACAGTACCGCTACAGCTCAAGAAGAATTGGCAACAATTTTGTGTACAGGCTTAACTTTTTCTAAATGCCTGTTTATTTGTATTACCTATTCACATCTTAGCAAGTGTATTATTCCTTTAATAAAACTTGGATGGTTCTGAGTTCTGCAGTCTTGGTCCAGAGGTATGTGTGTGATACTGCTGTATGTGCCAAACACGAGGCGCTGGAAAAACCTGAGCATGATTACTGTGATGACGGGATTCCCATGGTATTTTTGCTTCCTCACTATCCTGAATTCTTCCTTAGATGGGGTTGAGTTCTTCCTATTAGGGGCTGAGTTCTGCTCAGCTGCCAGGTTAGAGCACAGGCAGTTGGTTCCTGCACTTCCTTCTTTCCACGTCTCCAAAACAGACAAGCAGCAGAGTAAAAATCTCTTTATAACCACAGCTGTAATATTAATATTCAGGCTTGCGTGTTAAACCTTAAGGAGCTATGGACATGGCTAGGTTAATCATGATTTCCTGCTAAACTACTAGAGGAAAAACAGAAGAGGACAAAGCGCTCCTGTTTGTGCAAGTGCAGGAATAAACCTTATATTCTACTGGTCCTCCTGAGACATCTGTTGGCATCAGCCAGCAGGAAGTCTCATGGCTACTTTTCCATGGAAAAATGACTGCATTAGATCTGTGAAGGAAAGAGTTAACTGGTTCAGTTTGCAGATGCAGACTGTGCTATAGGAGAGTACCTTTTACTTCTGTTTTTTCTTCTCTCCAAAGATATTTCTGAATGTCATCAATCTTCAAACTCTGCAAGTGGTCCCAAGATTTCTCTGACTTGTGTTAGCTTTGTTACGTAGGTTTGCAAAACTGGGTAAATTTGGGAGAGAGCTGTTCTTCAGATTCTGCAATCCAGAAACTCAGCTATTTTGCTCAAAGTCAGATGCATCAAAATGACAGCTATTGCCACAGTTGATGTGGGTTATTTGTTGCTGGGTATATTTTTCTGAACCATTCTTTGGTCTTTCTGAAGGTTAACATACTTAAAACATAAGCAGAGACCACAACTGAATAAAACTTCTGAGCATACAGTTAAGCATGGCTGTATCCTTCAAGAATCAGATAGTCACAATTCTAATTGGCAAAACAGCATCTTTGTATAATTATTTCAGAAAATGTTGTTCATGTCTAGCAGAGAAGAAATAGAAGTGGTTTATACTACTTTAATTATTGTCCTTCTGGAGACATAATCTTGGGTCACCTGTTAGAGAAGTTGCAGAGACTAAGGAATGAAGTTACCTTTATTATAAATTGCAAAAGCATCAGATGAAATGACATTCGATAGATTAATTTAGCTCCTACTGTCTGAGGAAAAAACTGCACGGTTCTTTGCTTTGGCTAGTACATAGACACAGTAAGGGAGCGGCGTTGCCTGTCTGCTCAGGCAAACCCCAGTCTAAGTCAACAGAGATTTGTCTTAGGTGTCATCGGCGTATAGGAGCAAATCCCATGAAAGGGCAAATTGCTGAGCAGCTGATTTATACTGTAATTCTGCTTTGTTTCTATTAAAAATACTCTTAAAATTGTAAGTCTACTAAAATAATGCTCTCTCTTTGGTATTACATGCCATCCTTAGCCCTCCTGTAGTTGAAAGAAGTTTGAGTTGTATATTTCAGGTATGTAAGTAATTGGTTTATAAAATCTCTGCCTCTTCCAGCCCCGTGTCCAAATTATGCCAGTCATACGCTACTTTTGGTGCTGTCTGTGGTATTTGATAAAAAGCTTTCAAATTATGGAAGTACTAGTATGTATTTTATGATTTCTGCATTTTCTAATGGCTTAAGAAGACATTACAGACATATAGTGGGCATTACAGCACAGTGCCCTCAGCTGTCACTTTGAAGTACTGTCATCCTTCTTAAATACTTAGGAGTCTGAGGCTGAAGTTTCTCCTACACAGAAATGCAGAACAAGAGTAGAACTTGGCATTGCCTTCTGCTTATGAATCAGAGTTAATTTACAGTGTTGTAGCTGATTACTAAATGCAGGCTGAAGAGTTTGTAAAGAGTAAGTCTTGAATGCAAGCCTAATGAAAGTGCTGCGCAAGTTACCTTGTTGAAATATCTGGCATTTTAGTTAAGTTCATCCACCCATAGGACCCTACAGCCTTTTTTAATACAATCTGTTTTTCTCCTTTCCCCTGTCCCTGCCTTGTCAAAAAACAACCACCACCAAAAAAAGATGGGAGTATGATCTCTGCTTCACTTTGTAGTAGCAGTAGTGATGGTGCTTTGGGCTGGTAGATCTTTGTGTATTCCTCAAGTCGTTTTCACAACTGTTTACATTAACTCTTCGGTCCATAATAAAGGAATATAAGTAGCCATGCAAAAATGGCCTTTCTGCCTGATTTCTTGCTTTTTGTCTTCAGCAACTGTTTGTTGTGGATGTCATGACTATTGTCATAGTTTAGATTCTAGATCTGGGCTTTACATATAAAGAAATGAGTCCTGAAAGCTTCTTAAGTCCTAACTGCATCAGTATCAGCCAGCTGTAGCCAGTACTGCAGAGGATTCTTCTGCCTGTCTAATAGCTTTTGGTATTGGTATCTTGACTATAAGGTGCACAGGCATAGGCAGAGAGTAGATTTCCAGAATTTTAGGTATTTTTATTTCTGAACTATGAATTGCTTGGCACTGCTCAGCTATCCAGCAATACAGGCATGAAAAAATCATGTGTTCTGTTGTGGAAGCCTTGGTGACAGATCAGTCTATATAGCGTCTTGGCTGTGTTTCAGATGTGAATACTTCATTGACAGCAGACAGGACCAAGGACTTAAGAAGCTTGTACCAGAATCCCTCCTCTGCTCTCCCCCATAAAAGTCCATTTTGTTTTGTATGGGGGAAATTACGTAAGCGGAGTGTCTTCAGTGCAGTGTTAAAAATAGCAAGCAGTCAGAATGAAGGATACCTAAAGTATGTTTCCATGTTTGTTTTTTTTCACATTATGCTTTCTCGCCATCATTGTTTTGTTCATGTATCTTGCATATAGAGAGCAGTGTAAGAATAATACATGCACTGTTGAGGGAATCAGCATTAGGATACACAAAGTTTCTAATGTTTCATGTTTTATCCTGAACATACGCAATATAAATATTTGTAAGCAAGCTGAATGTTTAATAAAGGTGACCGCAGATTAGACATCTGTAATCCAGTAACATGATGGGCAAGTTCCATGATTATATGGTTACAAGAACAAAGTAATGTGTTTCTTATTATGTGTAAATCAGATTAATACCAACAAGTTGTCTTAGTTATGCAGAAATTACAGACATGGGGGAAGAAAAAGCACAGCAAATTACAGTATGTCTATGCATTCATACTTGCATTTCATCAAAGCATTATAATGTTGATAGGGAAGAAAATCAAACAGGAAGGAGCAGGAGAGGTAGGTTTGTAGATGATGCTTCCAGCATGTCTACCTTATGTTGTGCTTATAACACTTCAGGAAGCAATTGTGAAGTACTTGCCTTTGTATGGTCTTCATTGTTTATCACCGTGATCACTGCTAACATTTTTAAACGGAGGGCTTCTGTCATTTCATGTGATCCAGAAATGGGAAAAGGCCTTTCTTTTTACCGTGGTGAAGAACAAGACTAGGGACATCAACATAATGTGCCACTGCAAACAAGATAAAATGTAGTAAGTAGGTACAATGCAATTAAACTTCCAGCCATGCAGAATGACCGTGAGAGCTGAATGTTTGTATGATTATACCTATATTGGAGGAGGTTGAATTTAGTGACTACATAGTAAATCTACCTATTTAACATCATATATTTAAGATAAAGCATAAATATACAATGGAGTTCTTAATAGAGTACTGGGAAGGAATTAAATAACTAATGGAGTTAGGCCTAGATTTACTTCTCATGATAAAATTTGAATGTTTGTGAGTTCAGATACCTTTTTAAAATTCTGCCTTTTTCAAAGCGCAGAAAGTGTCACTGGCTCAGTACAGTTTGCAACAGTGGCATGCAAATTCACACCACTCCTAGTTATTGTGCTTACCTCAGCTTATGAAGCTGGCAAGGCACAAAGGATGCTGCTATGGCATGTCAAGGTGTAAAACTGAAGCTGGTGTTAAACCAGAAGAAGCTATGTTAATTTACCTCCATTAAAATATTTAGGATGGAAAGTAGGTGTCTGCATTGGAAGGAAGAAAAGACAAACAGGAGTCATTTACATATTTCTGAGAAGTTGGACCCAGGCCCAAATTGTTTTTATCCAGTGAGCTTGAAGGAGTAGTTGTTTAAGAAGCATCTGCTTTTCCAAGGGAAAGGTAGATAATTTGTGGGTATTTTGCAGGGTTAGCAGTGATCACAAACCATCCATGCTAGCTGAACAATGTGATGAACCTGGTTAATGGTTGCTGTCTGGCATCTAGCCAGCTATCACAACAATCAGTATAAATCTGCTAGTTACAGAAAAGGTCTTTGTACACCTATCAGAAGGCTGTCTTGTCCTATGTAGATAGGTTAGCACCTACATAGTTATAACCCTGTAACGCGATGCTCATCTCAGCATTCCAGCAGTAGGAAATTGTACAGTATGTGAGAGAGGGACCATCCAGAGACACAGAATGCCAGAGAACTGAGATGGATCATGTCACGTCTCTTGGACCATGCATTAGGTGGTATTTGTTCAATTCCCCTGCCTTTGTTTAAAGCAGTGAGAACATATTAATTATATGACTTACTGTTGGCAGGAAGGCATCCTCCAGCAGAAAGTAAAACTCCAGATAAGTCTGTGCTCCAGTACTTCTGCAAAGGTATTTCCAAAATGTTTCACCCTACTGAAAGGACGTATAAAGTCTGTCAACTTTCGGATAGCAATAGGTGTTTAGGAAGGTGCTTCACCCTGGTGGCTCTTGTTACAGAACACGTTATAAACTGCTGTCTTTATTTGCGATCTCTCACTCGCGTTTACAAGGTCAGGCCTGATGTTTTGGTTGTTTTCCCAGCAGTGTTCTACTGACCCACTTTGCCATAATCCCCTGGTGTCACTTAAATAAACTGGGGAGGGGGAGATTTCAGAACTCGAGCGTTTTCCTCTGCTGTTGTGCTCTGCTGCAAATTAATTTGATACTATTATGTAAGCATAATCATCTACTCTAATCACATCACAAGATTGGGAACAGACAGAAATAACAGAAAGGAACATTCTGGTTAGTGAAAAGGAGTCAGTGGAGTAGATCGTTGGTCAGGACCTGAGTGGGAAAATTTCTGAGGTTAAGTTACCAGTATTCCCTTGGGCCAGTAGTCTTTCCTCACACCACTGGAGATGTAGCTGTTTAGGAGCTGAGGGCTTTTGTTCATTGCAGTCTAGCAATGCTATTGATGTATCTCATGTTTCTGTTTTGGATGGAAAGCTGTGAGGTGCTGGATTTTCTAATGGAAGCTAGTAGTATTGTTTGATCTTGTTCTTCCTATGTTTGTCTGCATTTGTAAGAGTTAAATATGAAATCTCACACTAGCACTTCATATCCTGGTGGTCGTCTTTCTCAGGGAGTAAACAAATGTTTAAATGTTGAATAAATAAGCATGGGCCTGTGCTCCGCTCTCTAAAATTTGTCTTTGAATGTCATTATCATGAGCTTACAGGCAGATGTTTCATTAGATCTTTTGAGTGCAGTTAGCTCCATCACCTAAAGCGTAACCTCCCCATCCTTCATTCCAGTGGAGATTTTTCCTTGTAGTTGAGTTAGACATTCATAGGTTTTTCTTTTACCAGTGATTCTCAGCTGTGTGTGATGTTTCCCTTTGCAGCCTATAGCAGAGCCATGCAGTGCGAATTGCTCAGGCAGCATTTAGAGGAACTCGTATGGGGAGCTTTGTTTATATAAAGTGCACAGAACTTTTTGAGAAGCCCACTTTGGTTTTTCTTTTCATTTTTGATGTAACAGTAGTTCGTGCTGTGTAGATACAGTGCAATCTGCATTCCAGCTTGCCTTCAAAATGAGTGAACACAGCTGTTCTGTGTAGCATGCTTTGACCTCTTTAGCATGATTTCCATTGTAGAAGTAAATGGAAGAGGAGGAATTACAAAGCACAACAATATATTTGAAGGCCTGATGGAAACTAGTCTGAGCTGTGAGACCTTGGCTTTTATTCTTGATACTAATTAGTACTGTAGCATCACAAATTATCCCTCCCACTTGTGTTTTTTTGGTTGTTTTTTTTTTTTGTTGTTGTTGTTTGGTTGGTTGGTTGGTTTTTTTTGATCCTCGTATTCAGTCATTCTCCTTGTCCTTTCCACACTGAAAATGATCATAGTAATCTGACTGAGCCATCACCTTTACACAGATAGGAAAGCAAAACCTTGAGAACTTCCTTGAAAAGTGATGTAGTGTGGTGAACTTTTGCAGTGTTTTCCTATTCTCCTCAGTCATATCCCCACGAGATTCCATTGAGCATCTCAATGAATCCCCAACTTGTTAAACTAAAAAGGGACTTGATTCCTGCAAGCAGAGGGAGACTTTTTTTCTGGAGAAGATAGGAGATCAAAAGAATTTGTTGATATCCAGTCAAACATCCATAAGAATTTTCCAGGAAGGAACCAGTAAGATGCTGCAGATAAGCAAAAAGTCCAGAGTTGTGAAATGAAACATTCAGCAAAAGGCGTCACAGGCTCAGAAAAGCATTCACAAAACACTAAAAATGTCATATGCCTTCGGGGTTGTGAAAGCATGTCATAGTGATCTGAGGTGCGAAGGGGATGCACCTGCAGCAGTGTTACTTAATTTCTTCTGGCCTCTCTGTGCAGAGCTAATTTGCAAGATTCCATTGTGGAAAAGGAGATGGATAAGCCCACAGGAATCTTAAGGGAAAGTAAAAGAGGAGAAGGAGATTAGGGGAGAGTGAAGACATGAAACTGGGACTCCTTGGCAGCCTGCAGCTAGAAGTATGTAGATGAGCTGTTACTGTTCCCAGGACCTGCTTAGTCAATGTCTTAAGTGTACCTATACCTTACTGTGTAGAGTGCAGATCGGTACAGTTGAGCCCACAAAGTGAATATGTGTGCAGCACAGCAGAGCCTTTGTTGTGGGCTGACTAGACTAGCCTACAGGATGCTTCCTCAGTTGGTGGTGTTTTGTATCTTCAAATAAGTCAGCAGTCCAAACTCTGTGTAACAGATGTAAAATGTGGAAGAAAAAGTAAAAGCAGCTGTCCTTGCATTTGTAGTGGAACTGGAATTGCATCAAGGGTTGCTTCAAAAAATAGCCAAAAAATCCCACTGGATTGGAAATGATGTGGTTGGTTTCTCAAGGAGTGCAGAGAAAGATGGTGTTGAGCTGTAGACCAAAGAGGGGGCCAGATGTTGTCTCTTCTGTGCTGTGCTGCACAGGTGACTGAGCTAACAGTGGGTAATTTTTGCTGCGTTCTTAAACATGAAGTGGAAGTAGTGCCCTAATAAGTGGTATTTATAAATAACCATAGTCAAGATACTTCTATGAGGTCTTGCTGCAGCAGGAGGGAGAGAAGGTGCCTCCCAAACATTTCTGCCATTGAAACAGGGCAGTTTTCCACTAGGTGCCTGTCCTTTAAGATCCCTGTAATAGCTCATTACTATAGCTTTCTGTCTCTCTGTTACAAACATTGTTAGGGATTAACATACTCATCTGTGGGTTACGTTTTGCTAAGGGACATTGTGGGCCAAATTACCTTTGAAAACGGCATCAGCAGAAAATTACAAGCAGTGATAATAAATGGGTCTTGGCGCGCCTGATCCTTCACAAGCATATCTGCCTCTTACTCACTGCAATTACTGTGTTCATACCATGCATCGCATTAGCTAACTGAAGTCTGCACATCACCCACAGAATCAAATCAGCCACTGTCACAATAACCCAGAATAGGTGGCCTGTCTGCTGGTAGGCTTTGAACTGAAGACATAGTATTACAAAAGTCCAAGATAAGACCCATGCTGTTGCCAGGAGGGAGGCAAAATACACGATTTAAGATACCTATTTGTATGTAGTAACTTGGGCGATTCTGACTAAAAGGGCATTCACTGAAAGTATTGATAAGAAATATTAAAAACCTCTCTATCACTTACCACTGTTTTCTGTCAGCCTACAATTTTAGCAGCTGTGCTTTCGTGATTGAATTTGATTTTAAATAGTGGCCATTATTCAAAGGTGTTTTACTGTTTATATGACAAAGCACCAGCCCAGACTTACCGAATCATGTTTTGGTAAGTTATGTTGTAATGACCTTCTATCACATATGCTGCTATTCTCCATTTGAAGTTTGATTTTTAGGAGAGGTTTTGAAATGAGGATAGACATTTTTCTCATACTACACATTCTTCTTGACTGAGCACCACTGGTACGCAGGAAGTCAGTGTCTGTCTTCAAACTGCTATGAAGAGAGAGTAACAATATATTGTTCAAATAAAGCAGAATTTTTTTCAAGTCAACAGAAGGCTAGTTTTACAAGAAGAAAATGCATCAGGTTATCCACAACTGAAGAAACATGATTTTTTTTTTTTGTGGTAAGCAGACACTGCTGCTGTAACAACAGGAATAATCTAGGACTTGTGATGTTTCAGCAGTTAATACTTGCATAGCTATGAGCAGAAGGGTAGTTACACAACTTCTAGGAACAGTTGTTAACAAGATGACTAAAAGAAAACTTCTTCCACTAATGTCTGTGTCTATGTTCTAGTTTGGAACAGGATTGTGCTTTTGATATAAATTTCTCAATCATCTCCACTATGAAGCATTCTTGGAGTGCATGAGTGGGATTCTTCTCAGATGAAACTAAATTGCCAGGTGTGTTGTAGTAGTGCACCCAGTACGCATCCAAACACCAGTGAACATCCAGCCCATGGGACTGGCCTAGAGCTGGTCTGAAATAACCCCCATTGGCATAGATGTGTACATTGTGGGTGTTGGAGTTGTCATTGGAAACTTTTTTTTACTCTACAGACATGTTCCCATTGCACCACACTTTTTTTTTATGTAAACATCATCTCAGGCATGATAAAAGGGCAGTATGTTAGGGTTTTTTTTTGTTACAGAGCCAGGTTCTGTCACGAAAAAGAGTACCTGAAGCCCCTGAAAACCCACGGAGCTTCTCAGATGCTTGAATGGGACCTGGCTCTGGGAGTAGATTCCAAACCCTTTCCATTTCTGACCTCTTTGTTGGAGCTGGCTGCAAATCATTTATCTTGCCAAGTCATCATGGCTGGATCTAAACAACATTTTGAATTCACTTGACTTTATGTTCTTCTTTTAGCCTAAGGTGGTTTTTAATTAGGATTGGGACTGTGGCAGATAGTGTACAGAAAAGCGAAAGCACATGTTCTAGGAGTAACATGTTCTTTTGTTGATATTTGAAGAGCCAAGCTGCTTATTCGAGTAGATAGATTGTCTGTCGCATAAAGCAGTATAATGTGGGGCACATAGGTAGAGAGTTATAAATGTAAATGGCTAGGATGCCGCCCAATTTAATGCCCA
Organism: Anser cygnoides; assembly: GCF_040182565.1. Classification (NCBI taxonomy): domain Eukaryota; kingdom Metazoa; phylum Chordata; class Aves; order Anseriformes; family Anatidae; genus Anser; species Anser cygnoides. The sequence goes on from NC_089883.1 coordinate 15,764,390, forward strand.
AAAAATTGTTACAGCCTAATGGTGGCCTAGTTTCTTTCAGAAATTAATTGGTGATGGAAAAACAATACCTCTTAGAAGATTTCACAATGAACTGACCTTGCAAACGCTTGCTATTAAAATTGAAACTAAAGAACTCCTTGGAAGAAGCAGAGCATGGCAAGGAGAAGATAAGGGGTTATTACCACAGGTACGTGAGCGATGAAGACTTCCCTTGCGTGTGCAAGATCATGACATTTGAGTGAGATGTTGAGAAGCGATGCAGGTGATGGAGAAAAAGCAGCTTCCTTGCAAGTTGGGGTCTTGTAAAGTCCAATAGGATTAGCAAATGTTGGTTACCTTGTGGGTAGTCTTCAAATTAGGAGCAGAAGAGGCTGAAGGGAATCTAACTTGAAACTAGAGCTGTCAGGGAAAATAGATGTATCTGTTAAAGAATATATGTTTTTGTGTAACAAGATTCTTCTTTTACTAGATTTCCATTATACAGTGAAGGACATTACCATTTCAAAGGCCCGAGTAAGCTTCTGGCTAGCAGAACCACCAGCATTATTTCATTACAGTCTGTTTGCTGAAATTGAGTCTTCCTGTTGTGGTTTTGACTTTTACTCTGCATAAGTATAAAAGGCTTTATTTCTGGCATGCAGTCTAACAAAGCAATTATTGTTATTTACCTCTGTTCACTCAAAGAGGAGCACTTCACATAGGCTGTGCTGAATTTGACAAAGCCTAACGGTATTGTTGCTGCTGCCTTTAATGATTTCTCAGGCTCCAGTTCACATCAAGGAATATTAATCTCTTTTCCTGACAAAACTCTAAGCCTTGACTGAGTGAGAGTTTTGCATTTTAAATGGACAAAGTTCATGCACGATATCAGTTTTTACTTTACATGCCCCTGAAGTTATTTATTAGTCTACTTTTGTGTAAGATAATTTTACTTTTAAATTTATAGCTTGTGTTGTGGTTTCCACCTTCACTGGGAGGTTTAACATTTAGCATTATTGAGAGAGTTCTGTGACCTTTGTTTGAAAGTCTGATGGTAATTTATAAAATAGACCCTACCAAATGGAGTACTTACATGATCTGAGGTGTTCCCCGTCCAAAAAAAAAAAAGCCTCGGGGTAAAATAATTGATTTTTTTTTCCATCTTAACCTTTCTTGTCAGACCGAGTTTCACTTTCAGATATATGTTTTGACTGGTTCATCAATGTATATTCAGGAATGAATTACAGTTTCCTGCAGAAAAACATACCCAAAGTCAGTGCAGTGTAACTGAAGGAAAAAAAGACTCAAAGAAAGCAGTCACACAGAGATCATGGGCTGAAAATAAGACAGCTGGTTTCTCTGCACCCAAATATGTGAACATCTCATAAAATGATCAGTGGAACATGCCATAAAGCCTATAAGTATAACCATTTGTGGAAATCATTTTGAAATGAGTGCTTTAAAGCTATAAAAAGTGTGGGAAAATACTCTTGCAGATTATAGTCTTTGCAGATATGGTCTTATGGCTACTTCTAACAGGACAGATGATGAGCAGAGGATGATTTGAGGTTAGGCAGCCAAAGGGACAGTTTGGACTATGTAGGTGAAGTAGTATGTCCCATTGGAATTTCTCTTGATATCTAACCACATACAACAACATGAAGTAGATGAGTACAAGTCGTGCAGGATGATTTGCTATGCAGTGTGTCTGTCTGATGAAGCCCGTGTGAGAGAAGTAGGCCCAACCTGACCTGCGTTTGTTGTGAAGCTGAAGGGGCAGGGATGTTTAACTTTGCTCATTCTGCCTCTTGGGGGGGCTGTGTTCCTGATAGCTTGTGTTAATCTTTCATTCACTGGAAGAGATTTGGTAAACTGGGAATAACTGGGTTTATCTCAGAACCATTGGGCGGTGCAAGAGAGGAACAATGAAGTTGACTTTTCATGTGAAATGATTTTTTATATTATTTTTAAAAGCACTGAGCATTCGAAATGTTCTTGGGCAGAACATTTATTTTTTGTTGTCAGTTCTTTTTCCAACAAATCCCTGAAATGCTCATACTGTTTTTATATTCTCACCATATTAGATAAGTGAAGTTGGTGAAGAGGAAGTTGCAAGACACAATTAGCTGTCTTTTGTTCCAGATCTAGTTCGAGTGGGTTTTATATCTGGTTATGCACATTGAGGGTATCTATAACTACACGCTTGCCTCTTATCTTACAGAAATCTAAGCACTTCCAGTGTTAAGTCCTTCAGGGGAAAGATCTTTCTGGTTTTAACAGTACTTGATGCAAATCCTGGAATGCATTTTTCATTTTTTTTTTATTACTAATGGCAATAGTGTAAAAGATTCAGATGATTTTTTTTTTCAGTGTCCATACCTTGCTAAATGCAGTAAGATGCTGTGAACTGTGATGACTGTCTGAGTGAAAAGAGCATAATTTCCTGTTTAACAGCTTCTGTTTGAAACTTCCTTAATGCCTGGCCCCATGCATTGGTTTCAAGGCATTTGCACAGCCTGTGTTTCACCTTCCTTCTCACTGCACTGGTGATTGTAGAAGCTGCTCCCATTTGACAAGTAGAGTTGATTGAGTGGGAATGAAATGTAGAGAATGTGGAATGTGTTTTATAAGCAGCCTAAGTGGGCTTGAGTCTCACTCCCAAACTGTAAAATAATCTCCAGGTGAAATGAGTAACACACCACTCAAAACCAGAATTTGGCTAGGTAAGTGGTTCCACTTGAGGGGGTTAGCTGTCCTCTGAATATCTGAGATCATGTCTCTCTCTACGTGCCCTTTAAAACTGGCTTGAGTCTGTATTAAAATGGCCTCAGTCTTTTCCAGTAATTAAATTCCAGCAATTTTGTAGAAGTCATTCATCTAGCTGGTGAGTATCATTGTAACTCAATACTGTATTTGCTCCTGAAGGAACCAAGGATGGTCAGCCATCAGCTCTTGTCCTTCAGTGGTCTGCTTCAGTTACAAACGTATATGTTAGTCAGGGAATAGGAACAGTCCCTCATGATTAAATGAGAAAGCATGTGGCTTTCTTCAGTATCTGTGATACTGGTGATACTGAGTCCTGCCTGTGCAATGGCAATAGTTTGCTAGTTTACTTTTTCTTTTAAAAGGTCAAATTCTTTTAAATCACAAGCGAATTCATCAAAGTGTATTCATAACTAGGAAAAAGGGAGAATTTGTTGTGAAGATTATTCTCTGTGAATAGTTCACTCAGGTGTAATCTGCATATTATGGAGTGAGAGGCTGAAATTCTTCTCCTACGCAGAGAGATCGAGGTGTATCTCAGTTGTTTATAGGTCACGCTGATTTGCTTCTGTAAACAGAGTGGCTGAAGAGTACATTTCATGACATGATGTAGCTGTCTTCAAATCTAGCAATGCTAGAGAAACAGAAGGTTAACATATCTACAAATCTCCCACCTTTGATTAATAGGCTGGCGTTTTTGATTCTTGAGGTTCCTTCACTCCCTGAGCATATCTCTGGTCTATGCTTAGCTGACTAGTATTCCAGGCTTGTATTCCAGACAGTTCCTCATTCCATAAACCATATAGTAATGACCTTCTTTTCCTGTGAACCTGAAGACATACCTTTGGAATCTGAGGAAGGACGAAATCTGGAAATGGTCCCTGAGCAGGAGACAACATCCTCCTCCGAGAGCCCTGTTTCTGGGCTCTTATAGCAACACAGGACAGTGCAGCAGCAGCAGCTTGAGGAGAACTGTGCTGTGGTTGGGGTGCTTGTGGCAGCTGGTGCTCAGCAGCATACTTGCACTGCATCCAGGGAATGGCACTGGATTGGGCCCCACCCAGGATGCCACTGAAGAGCTGTGTTTTAATCGTCCCTGTTCTAAAACAAAGATTTTTTTTCTACTTCAGCTAGCTTTAAAACATTGAAGAACATTTCCAACGTGGAGTTGCAAATTTTTCTCCCTGTTAGCCTGCATATCTCTGTATAGTGGCCTTTATTTGTCCAGGGAAGTCAACATAATCCTTTTCTTAAAGAGTAGCCGTTTAATTGATCTGGCCACTATTTATATATATACACCAAAAAATACTGGGTAACTTTTTTCACTTTTGTTTCCTGACACATGCGAGTTGGTGTTCTAACATTGTTATTTTCTAGTTTTTACCAAATGTGATGTGATTTCTCAAATTCTTTAACTGAAATTAATAATTGTTCATTTTGATGAAGCTGCTATTTTAGTAGCTGTGACTTAAAATCAATAGCTGTTAGTCTCTTGGTGGCCATTGCCCTATCTAGGTATTCTTGCTACGTTTATAAATACAGTGGTTCAAGCAGGTGAACTCATCTTTATTTGGTGTCGGTATGTTAGTGTTATATCAATCACAGCAAAATATTTCAGTGTCAGGCTCCTGGCAATGTAATAAGAGGACTCTGTTTAGCAGAAAAGAGGCAGAAAAAAGGCAGAAAATTCCTTGATAATCTGTTAATCTACTCTGCTCATCTACTCAGTCTGACTGTGGAGTGTGCAGCTGCTTAAGCAGGCACCACGTTGAGTTATCCAGGGCAAAAGTCTAATGCGAAGTGGTAATGCAACTGCTAAACTTTTAGTAACGAAAACTTTCCATCATTAGTTGCATGTTGTGAGTGCACAGCTTGGGTGGGCATAATGGGGTGTGCTTGCTCAACATTCAAAGCTGACCTCGAGTTCATTTACAAGATGACCATTTTTGCTCTTTTCTGATGTTTCAGTGTTAGTTGTTTACTATATTTGCTCTTAATTATTTGTTGTATTATGACAAGATGAAGGCATTATAAATGACAGATCATTAATAAGATGATTCTGTGCTTTATTTCACTGCTGTGGGCATTACTACCTTGTAAGATAACTGGCAAAAAGAAAAAGCACAGACAAGTGTGGCAATTTCATATGAAAAAAAATCACTACAGCTGCAGTCAGTGTTTCTGAATAACACAGAGAAATTGATGCCTTAAATAATAATTACTCTCACATTTTATACCTCCCAGTTTCAGCTGCCTGCTGCTGTAGACTGTATTAGAAGCGTAAGCTGCCTTCAAATTTAACTAGTATTATCTGAGGAATGCAACTATCAATTCAAATGATTCAGTGGCTATGTTAAATATTATCACATTGAAAATAGAGGAGAATATTGAATGCCTCAGGGTGATACTGCTTTTGTATTATTAAATATTGATTGAGAATGTGCAGTTAGGTTAAGACAGGGCTTCAAAAGGAATCAAAAAGGACTGAGATTTTCAGAGCCTACTCACATTTTGAGATGCTCAGTTCTTGCCCAATTTCTTTGAAGATAGAATAGCTCTTAGTCAAACGTCATAACTGATAAAAGAAATTTTGCTACTAGTGGCTCCCTACGAAATGTTACCACACCTAGACAAAGTTTCTTGATGTGGGACTTAAGTCTGTTCTTTAAAAAGTAAAGTTTGGCCTTTTAACCAGGGTTAAATTCTTGCTTTGAAAATAATACTTTTTTTTGGTTAGCCAGAAGGAAATTAGTGTCAATCACATAGATTGCCTTTTGTGTTTTCTGTTTTCTCCAGAGGAGAAATGTGTTTGTCCAGAGAGTACATGCTGATCACAGAATAGTCTCCAGATCTCTGTGCAGCCAATATTTTCCCACAATAGAAGTCAAAACCCTCGGTCACTATCTTTCTGAGTTCAAGTGATTGTTAAAATATTTTAAAAACATGCTTCTTTCAGTTGCAGTATCGGCAAAGCCTTACAGACTACCGTCCTTTGATTGGGCCTGATTTTGGGAATGATGCTCTCCAGATGTTAATTATGTGAGAATCTATTGACCATTAAGAACTAATTAGCAAGATTTTACTGATAATGAAGGAATTTAAGAAGACGAGGAAAACTTCATATGCACTATGAAAATTTGTTCAGCAGTGATTTCTGATGATACATGTTCTTATTTATACATCTGAATCTAAGAGGGGAGCAGGTCTGCTTTTATATCTGTATAGTGTGTGTAATGACTAGAATGAATCCAAAAGATGGGAGGAAAAAAAAAGTGACATCTGTAGATGCCTTCTTTTGAGGGCAGACTTCAGACAGGCTTATTGCTGGATCTTTTTGTTCCTCCAGACCAGTTGTAGAGTCATCTACTACTTAGATCTTCTTGCTCCAGATTTTCTTGTGAAACCTTTGCACATATCAAAATCTCAAGCCAGTTTGGGAATTTTAGCTTTGTACATAAATGACTAGCCGTCATCCAAGGGAAAGCACCTTTTGAGGCTTGCTTATTTTCTGCAGCTCGGTAAAACCTCAGGCTTGTTTGTAAGTCATCAGAAATGTCGTAATGATGTGTGCCCAGTTGCCCAAGAATGGTCGTGAGCACAAGGAGGGGTCTGCCATGGAAGGTAAGTATGTTGAGAATTTAGTTTGCTACCTATGACAATATCCCATGTTTAGTAAATGAAATACGGATGGAAGACATTGTAAAGACCTATAGCCAAGTTTGCTGAAATGGGTACAACACACCAATTTGTACCAGAGATTAATTTCACACCTAAATAGAAGAGACTCTGTGGGGAAAAAATTGAGTGGGTGTACCACCCACCATTGTCAGAATAAAAGGAAGCCAAGACGATAATCGGAATGGCTGATGACAAAATAGTTCAAATAACTGAATATTTTATCTTACTTCTTTATAAATGAGAGCTAAACTACTACATAAAAGGTAGCTACCAAAACTAAAATAGCTGTTCAGAAAAGAGTGGCAAGAATTAGCAATCAAATCATTGTACATGTGAAAGTTATTACAACTTAAAAAAAAATTTAGATCAGGGTTAATTATAAGATGATGCAGTAGTATAATTAGTATTCTTCCTATGGAGGATTATGGGTCCTTCTAAATGCCCTTTTTGATTGCCTTCTTCCCTTTTTTAATTTCCTCCTTGTCCTTTTTGATTATCTACCCCGTGACCCTCAGGGCTCCTAAATGTAATACAATTGAAATAACATTTTTGTTAGAGGTGTTTTTTTATAGGCTATTAACCTCTTGCTTACCAAGCACTAAGAAATTGTTTTCTGAGAGAGCTTCTGTAACCACAGAGGGACACTCTAGTATCCCTGGAGTTTTTATGTATTGTGTCTTTTTGCATGTCCTCAAGCAACCTCTGAGGATCTGTCAGGAACTGATCTGCATGAGAAGGAGCAGAGTAAGAAAAAAGAACTTATTTGGAGTATATTTTGCAGCTTGGCAACATGAGATCTATTTGATTTTTTTATATTTCCAAGGCTGCTTCAGTGGTCTAACTATGAACATTAGGTTTAACGTAGAAGACCATTGCTAACTGTCCCGTAATATGATTCTGAGACTATTCCCTTTTTTGATTGTAAGAGCTATAGGCTGAGATTTTTTTTTTCTATATTGTTCAGTTAGTTATTTCCATGGAATCCTTAGTAGGATGGCAGGACCTAGCACTTCGGTCCATTTTGGATCCCATAAGAAAAAAGGATTATTTCTTGCTACTTTTGCTCCAAATGAACCAATAATTTGTACATTCTTGCTCAACAAACATGCCTGTTTTGTATATTTCTCTTAGTGCTAATCTTTTTTTTTTTTTAAGTTAATTGTTCAGAAGGAACATTGTTTGCACCTGAATAACACGATACCGTTGACTTCTTGAGGTGCCTTTCATCTAGAATAGGATAGTTCAGTTGGAAGGGAATTTCAAAGATCAAGTTCAACTGCCTGAGCACCTCTGGGCTAACCAAAAGTTAAAGCATATTCATGGGGACACTGTCTAAACATCCCTTGAGTGCTGACAGGCACGGGGCACCAGCTGCTTCTAGGAAGCCTGTTCAGTGTCTGACCACCTCACGGCACAGAAACACGTCCTCGTGCCCAAGCTGAGCCTTCCCTGGTGCAGCTCTGTGCTGTCCCCAGTTCCAGGGAGTAGAGCCCGGTGCCTGCCTCTGCAGTTCGCCTGCTCAGGGCGCTGCAGAGAGCAACCAGGTCGCCCTGAGACTCCTCTTCTGCAGGCTGGACAGCCCAGGGGTCCTCAGCCTCTCCTCACACATCATGCCTTCCAGCCCTTCTGCCAGCTTTGTTGCTCTCCTCTGGATGCTTTCAAGGATCTTAGCATCCTTTTTATACTTTGGAGCCCAGAACTGCATGCAGTATTCCAGGTGAGGCCGCACCAGTGCTAAATATAGCAGGTGAGTCCCCTCTTTTAACCAGCTGGCTGTGCTGTATTTAATGCACCCTAAAATGTGGTTTGCCCTCTTGGCTGCCAGGGTCCACAGCTGGCTCATGTTGAGCCTGCTGTCAGCAGCACCCCCAGCTCCATTTGTGTTGAGCTGCTCTCCAGCCTCTCATCTCCCATTCTGCACCAGGGTCCATCATTGCTCCGTCCCAGGGGCAGAACCCATCATTTTCCTTCGCTGAACTTCATGCTGTTGCTAATTGCCCAGTGCTCCAGTCTGTCTAGATCCCTTGCAATGCCTCGGTTCCCTCTGGGAAGTCCATAGTACCTTGCAGTTTAGTATTGGCAGAAGACTTGCTGAGGATGCTTTCCACTCCTGCATCCAGATCATTGATAAAATGTTGTTTTAGAAAACAGGCTTTTTGATAAAAGCTTTGTTCTTTAAACACCTTTCAGTATTCCCCCAGGATAATCTCCGTAACTGTTCCAGGGACTGAGGTTAGACTAACGGCTCTGTAGTTTCTTGGGTCTTCTCTCATGCCCTTTTTGTAGATGGGCACAATGTTGGCCAGCTTCCAACAGGAGCCTCCCCAGACTCCCATGACCTTTGGTAAATTGTTTAGGGGTCCAGCTATAGCGACTGCTAACCCCCTCAGTGTTCTGGGGTGAAGCCCGTCAGGCCCCAGCAGCTTGTGAACACTGAGCTGATGCAGCTGTTCCCTTATGATTTCAGTGACCACAGTCACTGCTTTCGGTGACATCAGTATTATTCAGTGTACTATATAAAACTAATGTGTGGTGGCACCTCAATACATAGAGGCTGGTTGTTAATTAAATTAAGTACATCTTTTTGTTTGTTTTCATTTTGCTGCTCCTGATGATTTTCTTGTCCTTGCATGAGACTTGCTGAATTGGGCAAGTGCAAAGTGCAGTCAAGGTTCCTGTGTTACCAGGCAATATCCCTTCCTCTATCCAGTCACTTGAACAAAAGCACCATGTGCATCTCTTCTGCTCTTTGCAAGGCTGAAAACATAATGCTTAACACCTCTAAGTTTTCCCTTTAGGGATAATTACCATTCTAATATTTAATGGGAAGGTCATTGGTTTCTGCTCTGCCAGTAAGTGAACTGAATTACATGAGTTCTCAATGCATCCTAAATGGGGTTCTAAATTGTAATTTAGAACTCCCTTTGTAAATAAGATCGTGTTAAGACTCTCCCTGAAAATATGACATTTTCTTTGTGTAGAGGTAGTTTCTCTTGTGTTTCACTGCAGGTGTTTTCCCTGAACAGGTTCAGTTAGGTAGTCACATAGATGGCATTTTTGTACAGTGGTGCTAATACGGTGGTATTAAAGCAGATTTATTAGCATTGATAAAGAATATATATAGTGAATTAGAACTTGAGAGAGCTTTCTACTCTGTGTTGGCTTGTGTCAAATATTAATCAACAATTACCTCATCCATAAAAGTGAGAATCAAAAAGAATTAATGTGAAAAAGCAGTTACGTGACAGTAAATCAAGTCTGATTGCTTTACCATCTTGTGTAGTGCTTGCTCCAACTAATCAAGGATGTAAGTTAGGGGCTGGGCTGGGTGTAAGAATGCATCTTAGAGCCTATTTTTTCCCCAACGTGAAGGACTCAATATGAGTTTATCTGAAGAAAATAAGCTGGCAAGAAAGTGCTGTCAGTTATCCATACAAAAGCTGTATGGTGTTGGTGCTGAACAGATCTGAGGAAGGAAATCCTAGTCAAAGATAGCAGAGGCTACACAGTTATCTTCCTGTTTGGAAGAAGATACTGACGGTATTTTAGAGGAAGTATCAGAAGTTAAAATGATACCTTTTGGGCTGAGAATACTTGCATGTTACTTTGTCTTTCAATACTTGATGTTTTTTGGAAAAAGAAATAGCAGCCTTTTTCTGTAGCCCAGAACTTTCAAACCAGTACAATACTTTATCTTGTTGCTCTAAGAATGACAACACACATTTGGTATAAACTGTTGGTTGCCACATTTAAAACATTCCTGGGTGTCTATACTCATTTTGAAGTGTTGAAGAATGAAAAGACCAGTCTTTCAGGCTGTCAAATCTGGAAGCCTAGGCAGGAGGAGAGCAGGGAAGTTTTCCAGTGATGCATCTCAGCAGAGACCTGTGGAGTGCTGAAAATTAGTAACTTGGCACTGGTAGCCTGTGAAACCTCTCTATTAGCACTTCACGGGGAGAGATGTTGAACTATGAAGTTATGGGTCGCGATTTCACTACAGTTCAGGTTTAGTTCCACTTCTCATCCTGTATTCTCCCTCGCTCTGTCCCAGGATGATGTAGTGTGTTTGGTCAGTTTGTATTATGTTTTTGAAACTGAAAGAAAATGGAACAAACCACGCGTTGTTCTTGGAATATATTGTCAACGTGCTTTGCGATGAAACAGCTGTGTATGCAAAGCTTGCAGCTTGTGTTTCTTGGGACTTAAATGCCTTTGCCTGGCTTTACTGGATTCTCTCCTTGATTCCAGAATAAGCAATTGCCATTTCCGTTTTTCCTACTTATAAAAAACACCTACAGCAAAAGAGCAAGAAAAAGGGAAATGCAGAAACAAAAGCGCTACTTGAATTCTGCATTTGTATTAGCACAAACAGGATATTCCCAGCGTTGTAGACTTGATACTTTTAATTCTGTTAACCAGAACCCTAAGTTTTATTTTCTCACAAGATTGTGAATAGATAGAGGCTTTCGTGGTGTCAAGTAAAAATATATGCTGTTATCCAAAACCTGACAGAAATAAAGGTTAGGTCTAGACTATGCCTGTGCTGTCTTTGTTAGCCAAGGCCGACTGTGGTTTGTTTCCCATGTGGATTGTGTCCATGTTGCCTGGAAAAGGGGTGGGAGGCTAACTTCAAGCCAGTCATTATCTGTGGCTGAATTTTTGGGGTGGGCAAGTGAGATAACTGAGTCAGGACTTGAGCAGGTGTGTGGTAATGTGGAAGGCTGGGGGGCTCACTAGAAAATATGGGTGTGGGAACCCACCCGAACTGCCTGCCTGCCTGCCAAAACAACTGCCTGTTGTTTTGGCCTTTCTGCCCTGTCTTCTAAGCCCGTACGCTGTGCCTGAGGAGATGTCTTGCCAGACTCTGGGTCAGGAGTGAATTTGTCTTTTTCTGTTCTTTTGGAAGGTACACACACAGAAAAGTAATGAAACCATTTTAAAAAGTGGTTGTTTTTATTTTGTGTCTGCGTTTGTTTTACAATGGAGACAATTACACCTTCTGGACTTGTGTGTGAGTGTTGTGAAAATGCGATGGTAATAGGACTATATGCTTTAAGTTGTGCACTTTTAATTTATTTCCTAATATGTGGATATAACCTAAATGTTGGTCATGAGTTCTGCTTGGCGGTTTTTGTGTTAAACAAATGACAAGTAGTGGAGCTTCTGGAGTGTTGAGGAGTATTGTTGGGGAACGCATACATAGTTGTTCATCTTCTAAGGCTTAATTTAAAAGGTAAGCATTTCATAGGCCCTTCCCTTTGCCATCTCTTCAGCTGTTTCTGTGGAGGACATGAAACTAACAGGATAGGCCCAGAGTTTCCTTCTGACCTGTACGGTCACTGCCTGTTTTCCAGTGGTTATGCAGCAGGTGAACTAAGTTGCAGCTTGGAAGGCAGGTGGGGAACAGGATCTGGACAGGCCTAAGTCAGCTGCTGCTTTTGTATCTAAAAGGGAGGATTTAATGTATGCCAAGGCTGAAAATGAATACTAAGTCTTCCTTCAGTCAGGGACTCTGCAGAGCTTTTGCTTTTGAAAAGAAAAGCCCTTCTCAGGGATAAGTGGTGTTTCCTGTTGTTGCTACCTGTTTTCACGGTTTAGCTGCAGAAGTTGAAAGTCAGTCAAATGGTTCGACTCTAGCATGCTCTGCTTGACCAACAGATTATGTTTCTGACACCTGTGCTGTTGCAATATTATCAAAACAGTGTCTCAGTCAGTGTGTGCTTGTCACTTACAGCATTAGCTAGGACCCAGCAGGTGTTAACTTGACACGAAATGGGAGAAAATATTGTATATAAGACAATTTTCCCCAAATTGAAACTCTGAAAAGATAAGGAACGCTGCTTGAAACAGAAACCACAAAAGGTGGGAAATTACAAATTACAGCTATTAGTCATTCTTTACTGGCAAGAGAAGGCAATGAAAAACCCCACATGTTCAAATATGGTGTGGTAAATACAGTGACTTTTTTTAATAGAGAGGGCAGTCATCCTAGGATCTGTTAATCTTGAAAATGGGTATACAAAGCAGGCAGCAATGGACTGCTCTTTTGAGAGAGAAGGTTTTGGCATGCATGATATGTTCTTTTATTCCTTTGGTATATCTTATGTTGATATAATTACGCAGTTGCTCTCCTTCCCTAAATTTGCTCTGGTTACGCCCTGGGTGTGGGAAGTGGTCTGTATTTATGACTTTCAAACAGTCCAAACGTTAAATTATAACATTGCTACCCCTAAGAAAAACTGGGGAAAATATTGAAGTCTACCCAATTTAACATGAAATGTGAGATTTTAACAAGACTACTTGTATATATTCTGGATATAATGAGGAATTGTCCACCTAAATGAGGTAAAGTTACTGTAATATTTAAACAACAAATATATATACATATTTAAAACCTTAATAAGCAGACAGACTTCCTTTCAGTGTATGAAAGCATTCCAGACAGAAACAAAGGTAGGAGACTGCTAGGAGAAAATCTCTTAACAAGCTGATCTTTCAGAGATTTTTTTTTGTGCAGTAAAGAACATGAAAGCCATATTTAAAAATTTAAAGCCTTGATATGTTCCAGTTCTGTGAAGCAGCAGAAGGAAGAAGCTTTTCAGAGTGCTATAATTCCCTGTCCATCAGCTCTTTAAATTAAGGTATTTATGACAGCTGTTTGCACTTAATGAAATGCAGGTAGACGTGGCCATTAATTACTACTTTTTTTCCCTGTTATTATTGATATTCGGTGAGTCAGGTAGTTATGATCCTGCTGTTGTCAGTGCAGTAAATACACTTTTACTTCCAAGAAAAAAAATCTAACCTTTCTGCCTCCCTGTTTATCTTTCCAGTGGCTGAGAATTTTGTAAAAAAAAATATTCAACAGTAAGTTATGGAGCTTTTTTTTGTAATGCAGTCATTTAACAGCCTAAAGTTGGCAGTGATCCCATCCACCTTAATCCTCTTCACAGTTTGCAAGCAGTCAGCCGAGAGCAAGAGTGCACTAGGCCTTAATAGACTCTAGTCTTTGAACTGTGGCATTTGCGTTTAGCTTCCAGAACTGGTCTTAAGTGCCTATTAAAACCCTACAGCTTTGGTTTCATTAATTAGAGACTCCTTTCCACTGATTTGTGGAAAACATCGGCCAACTTGTTCTTTCAGCTCAGTAAATATTTATACAACTCCTGTATGATTTTTAGTAATGAATACTGCTTCTTTTCAGTGCATCCAAAAGAGGCTGTTTCCACACATTAACAGACTCCTTGTCTGACCCCTTCTGAGCATGGCAATTCAGGTTAGGAAGAGGTAAGGAAATAGGTAAATTTAAATCTCTGTATTTTTGGAAGATCTTTTTTTCCTGGGCTTCACTTTGCTACGTCATCATTTTTTCATCATATTTGCCAGGAGTTTGAGTGGAAAATGAAAAAGCCAGTGAAGAGCAATTACTAATTTAAACCAAGTAGACAGTGCTATCATTATCTGTCTGATAACTGAATATTGTGCTATGGTGATGTTAGGAATAAATCAGAATATTTATATGAGCTTTCTGGGATGTATTAGCACCTTTCAAACTTAATCCTATTTATCCTTACCCATAGAATCACTGGGAGGCAATATTATCCCAGTAACGCAGATGGGGAGCAGAGATTGAATGCCTAGCTCAAGGATACATTCAAAATCCTTGCCTTAGACATAGTGGCAAAATCACCCATCAGTATGGGAAAATACATATGTTCACATGTACATATTTAACCGCATATGCAAATAAAAGTTTCCTCCGCACACAAGTAAAAGTTGGGACCTAAGCATTGAATTCCTTTATGGAAACATCACAGAAGCTGCTTAGAGAGTTTCTCCTATTTTTTCAACTAAGCATTAGTGGACTCTTTCAGAATTCCCCCAAATTACCTTTTTTTTCATTGTTCACTTGTTTCTACTATGTCCTTATCTTTTGATTCAGGTGCTACTCTTAGTTGCATTTATGCAATGCTATTGATGTCAGAGTAAAATGCTATTTTTTGTGATGCGACGTAGGCAGTAGTTTCCTTGGTTTCTCATTCTTTTATGTATGCAATTCAGAGAAAAAAAAAATAGCCAGCTCTTAAAGAGTTGTTGGAACACTGGGTTCACATCTTTGTGGAAGTATGAGGAAGAGCATAAATATTTAGATTACAAGAGAATGCTGAACTAAATCAGTTCAGTTTTCTGCATTATGATGAGGCAGATCCATAGTCCTGTCTCTTAAGAAACCATTTCTTAGGCAGCAAGCTCTCCTGTTTAAAACTGTAGAAGGCAAGAGCTGCTTGGAAGCATCTCATCATTTTTTAATGTGTGCAGTAAACTTGATATAACTGTAATGAGCATGAGAAAGTATTTGTTCGTTTTAGTGGAGCTCAGCTGACAATTTTTTGTTCAGTTTATTACACACATTAACTAGTAGAGACATTCACCTGGAAGTGTTTGTTACACAGGCATCTCAAAAGTGAATGTGATAAACCATGTTGGTGAGCTTAAGGCACATGCTAAATTACGTAGCTGTTACCCAGCAGCTCAAAGTTCAATGTTCCATCCCCTTTTGGTCATGTTGAAGTTCATGGCAGTTTTGGTTGCAGAAGGGAGTGTGTGGAGGCCCCACAAAACCTTGGACTGCCTCAACTGTGAAGTCCTCTTTGAAAGCAGTTCCAAAAAAAACAGCTATTTTATTATTCAGTGCCAAATCTGATAGCAGACAAGAAGGAATAATTAATAATGCTAGGTTGGTTGTGTTAAGTATGCACAATAGACGTGAACTTACATTTGCTCAATAACAGATACAGAACAGTAAGTGAATCTTACACTATTATACATTAATATACATGCTTTCTATCTGCATGTAACTATTCTCTAAATGTAGGGATGTTTAAACTAGGGACCATAATTAGATGCCTAGTGTTAAAGTAGCAGTTCCATTCTTTATGTACTAAGGCAGCTCCGGGTTCGTTGGTGTGGGCGAGCGTAGCAGAGTTACCTGCTGTGGAGATGTGAGACAGTCGGGTAATCAGCAGCGGTCAGCTACGCTAGCAGGTGATCCAACCCAGAGCAGCTAGGGAGACTCTGGCTGTGATTTGGCAATCCTTCCCTTCTGTGAAAGATTGCATTTCAACCAATCTGACCTATTTTATAATTTAGTTGCTAAATTTCCTGTATTCTGAAAAGGATCATTGGTCCTGGAAGGATGACAGCTATCGTTACAGAACTCTAGAATGGAAGACTTTTATTTTCTTAAATGACATTTTTTGAGGTCTTTTTAGGGGTCTTTTTTGTGGGTATCACCACTGTCTAGGGATAATTTTATGCATGTGTTGCGTGCAAAAACAGTAAATACAATAATAAATGCAGTGCAAAAAGTAAGAATCTTATTCCAAAAGTCTACAAATATTAATCATTTTATAATGGAACAGCTTTGACATTGATTACTGTAATGCAGTGTTTTAGATGAACTTGATGTTTTAGTGCTGGGAATACAAGAAACCTTAAGAAAGAGGTGTCATTTTCGTACCAGCTTTCCACCTGTGCACTGAAGAGTTCTGTTCACCAAAGAGCTCCATTCAGAGCTTTTGTTGACTTTAATTCGCAGTGTAACTGGCAGTATTCTTAGCTGTCTCAACACAGAACAATAGTTGGCTGCTTAAAAATTAAAAAGTCTTTTAAGCACTTCAGGTTTTTGGATGAGGTTTTTGTTGTTGTTTTGGGTTTTGTTTTTTGTTTAGTTTTAAAGTCAGACTGCATGTGTGTTTAAAAGTAAGTTTTATTGAGGAATGAGCTTAAAGAGCTAAACTCACTCTCACCCCCATCTTTAGATCTAATTCAGCCTACTGTGAGATAAAGAACAGTGCCAGAAGAGAGACATTCACCCTGCTGCAGCTTGTTGGATTAAAGAGAACCCTTTGGTACTGAGTGTAGTCAATGCAGCAACTTTTTGTGAGCACTAGATTTACTTATAAAAAGTTATTTTTTAATTGCCCCGGGACAAACCCTTGCATGTCATGTTTTTGCCTGGAGAAAGTTTTTATATGGAAATACATTTTTTTTAAGATGGTACAGAGGATGTCGAGAGTTTGTCAAGCCAATTGATCCTGCAGGGAATGTGCTGACTTTCAGTATGTATGGAGGATTTTTAAAGCAGCTGAGCGAAATCCCTTCTCAGATAAGATGCTTTCTGTATTGTCAGTGAAGAGCATACTCAAATTGAAATAGCTCAAACATAATCAAATCTCCCTTCCTCAATCCCCTGCCATCTCTTCCCAACCCCCTACATGAGCTATCCCCAAAAGAATAATCCTGGCAGTGATGTCATTAGAATGAATTTACAGACCAATGCTCAATTTTCTTGTCTTGAGCTTCAGTTGCTAATGCTGTAAATTTGAGCTATGTATGTAAAGGAGTCAGGTTATGCTTTTCTCCTACCCTTGCTTAATTTCCCTGGAGCTCAGAATAACTAATGTGGGATTCTTTGGATCTTTTTTTTCATATTTTTCTTTTTTTCTTGTTTTCCTTTTTCTTTTTTTTTTCTTTCTTTCTTTACTGCTATACAGCTTCATCTCGCTTCCAAGCATTTGTTAAAACTCTCGCTGTGCTCCTGAGGGGACCACTGTCTTCAGGGAACAAAAAGTTTAAGGAAAAGATTTTGCTGGCTAATTACAAAGATGGTCATGGTTTTTGGTGGGTGTTGTGGATGGTGATGTAATGTACCAAACAGAATGAAAAAACATTTATTTTAATCAAATTTCTCTGTTTTCCCAAAATAAAGGCTTGTGATCGTTGTGATGACTGAGTGATTTTGACCTGTAGAGTTGATCCAAACTTACATCAAGATTCAGGTCCAGTCTTAAAAAGTTTATCATGTGAACTTACCAGGCAAAGAGTGGAAGACACAGGCTGAATGTGTCTGTTATGTTGGTAGGAGACTGTAATAGACAAAAATGGAGCGAATTTTGCACAGTCATTAGAGAAATTGATGATGAGACAAGAATGTGAGTTCAAGTCTCTTGATTCTGGGTGCAGTAGTTCAGATCCAAAGTAATTCTTCCTTTTCAGCTCATACAGTTGAAATTTTAACCATGTAACTTCAGCCTGGCAGGTTCAACCACGCATTGTCAACCATATCAGCTCATTGAATTCATAGAAACAGGTCTCTTCCCACAGGCTTGCATTTAAGAAGAGAGTTTCTCTTAGTTCGTGGTTCACTGACAGGTTCCCATGAATTTAGCACGCAGAGGAAAAAAAGGCTAAAGTCAGTCTGAAACGTGCTGGAGGCAGCATTTTTGCTTGAGACTTAGATATAAAATTAACACGGATTTTTTTCTGTGCCAAATTAACGTACATATTAAAAGTGATAAATAATTGTTTGAAGTACTCCACTGCACTTCATCAAGTTTAGTGTACAATAAACAAGAAACCTTTCAGGTCAGAAAAAACAAATGGACAATAAGCCAGCTAGGAGAAACTTGAGAATTGGTAGGCAATAGGCAGCTTTACCAATCACATTCCACAAATCTGCGTGTGAAGCCTGCATGTATTGTAGTAGGAGTTTTCAAATGATGGATGCGACACATGGATTCACTGTCACACTCTGTGAACAGGAACGCACAGTTACCTATCAACAGGGCTGCCAGAGGACTGGACTAACAAGTGCAGACGCCCAATTTTATTTTTCAGATGATTATAGCTGTGGTGTGATCATAGTTTCTGTGTGCAGTACACATCTACACAGTATTTTAGAATACTTCTTAACATAACATGATCTTTCCTTCCTTCCTTCCTCTTCTTTGTCTACTGCAGGTATTTTCCTACTTAGGAGTAGAGCTTTTAGGACATCAAGAGTTTCCCTTAATGGAAGACCTTTCATACTGAATGGAAAGGTTCTACTAGGTCCAGGATAACGGGAAGCATAGTAAGTTTGTAATACAGTTACAGGCTTGCTTAGAGCCCTGATGTAAGAGAAGAATACAGCTGGGTGGTATCTGTGCTCTGTAATTAAATAACTACAAGGAATAAAACCTTATTGTATAATAATAAAAGGGCCTCTGTGCTGACAAGGCAAACACATAGTTTTTAGGGTACTGATTCAAGATGCCCTTTTTGACTTGTCTTTCTGAAATGCTAAACACCATTTTTCATTGTATGTTATAAAAAGCAAATGGACTCTATTCTAATTTATGGTTTATTGCTTTGTTTAGTGTAATTCAGATATTTCATAGCAAGTTTTATTATAGAGATTGTAAAATATACTTAAGGTCAAAGGGTTATTAACACCTTACTCTATTTCTTAAGCTATGTAAACATATTATGAACTGCATTTAATTCTGGAACATAATCTTTTTTCTTTTTTGAAGAATGAAGGTTTTTCCCTAGACCCGAAGTATAGGGAACTACTCAGAACTGTATCATCTATCACCAACCATCACAGCAGTGCAATGAACACTGTAAAACAGCTGGCATCCTAAACATATGGAAATGAAGAGCAGTAATGGTCTTTAAGAAGAGGGGGAGAAGAAAAACTGAAAAGTGTGTGCCACCAAGGTTAGGGTATAATTCTGCTAAATGAATTGAGTTAGATGACAAATTTAACTAATTCTGTTCTGATTTGTATCATATACAAGACCATATATGGCTTCTGTCTTGAATAAAAAAAAACGTGTAATGTTATGGATTTTTTTTTTATTTGAGGTTGTTTTCAAATTATTAGTTCTGATTTCTTTGAACCGAAATGATCTAATGGGGATTAAACATGTTTTCTAGTGCATTAACTTTTTAAACAGAGAAAGAATAGGCTGCCCTTTTTGACAGACCTACCATTGAGGTAGGTCATAATTTTCCTTTATCACTTGCAACTGGCACTGAAAATGCTAGGTGAGTGAAACTTTTAGCAATTTTGATCATTTCTATTGTGCTATAGTATTAAATAATTGTTAAAAAGAAGCAACAAGTGCAGTATTCACAAGCTAGCTAAGAGGGAATTAGAAATTTGTCAAACTTCTGCCAGGAAATGTAGTTCACATCAGGAGCAACCAGTTTATTAATTTTGCTGGAGTCGACAGAGTTTTCTCCAGAGTGTTCTCCCCTTTCCTGAAATAAATTTAGTGATTTAAACTCAGCTCTCCAGGGGGCTCAGCACTGAAGGAGTCTGAAGTGTTGAAGTGCTACTTGTGCTATATTCAAGTCTCAAATTTTGCATAAACTTCTAGCACAAATCCTTCCCTCTCTCTGTTTTCCCCTCATTCATCGAAGCTGATCAAGAAGACATAATAGAATCTTATTTCTTTTCCTCATGAGAGCAAAGCAATGAAAAGTTGAGATTTAACCTCAGTATATTTTGAAAGAAAAAAAGGGAAAAGTTACCATGATGGGAGGCTGCTTGAAAAATTGTAATTTTTGCAACAGTCAATCTCAGAAGAATAATGAAAGGCAAATGTACAAGTACATTACAGCTAGAGTATTCAGTTGGGATAGATAAAATAATGACTAAGATCATTTTTTTCTGGATCAAAAATATAACTGTATAAATACTTAACTGAGCAATTGAGCAAAGAAAACACACTCCTTATTAAAAATACTGATGATTTTTCAATTAAATTTTAAATAATCCTATGGTTGTAGTAAGAAATTGATATCCAAAGTTGGCTTCATTTAATGCACAATGGGCCAAACTCATCCAAGGTGTTAAGCAGATGGAAGTCTGCTTTAAGTCCTTGAAGTGAACCAAGGAATTCATTCTGTATAATAAACTTTCTTTGTGATTTTGAAAGGGCTTGCACAACAGAGAAGTAGCTACCTTATGAATCAGTTGTCATTTAAAATGATTCAGGAATACAGAAAGCAACATTGCTTTGTACTTAGTGTCAAATATTTATCAAATACCATAGGGTGATTTGACAAAATTACAGGAAAAATATTTTGTTTATTCTTATATATGTATGTATATATAAACAAGATCTTGTCTTAGCACATATGATATTGTCATCTTAGCACGTTGTTCCAAGAACTACCTTTAGAATAGAGGCCCAAAGTTCAATTCTAAAATATAAATCTATAATAGCATGAGATTAGCGTCTTGTTAAAAATTTGCTTTTGTTGCTTATCTAGTGATATCTCACTCATCTTGATGAAGTCAGAAACCGATTGTGAAAGATGCAGTAAGAAAATCCTTTCTTATAGTTTTTGAATTAAAGTTGGTGCTCTAAGCCAGGCAACTCAGTTTACAAATCCATGACTTGCAATTACATAACTACTTAGTTTCTGTTTCTTTGTCTGTAAATGGCAGGTAACATTTGCTTTTTAAGGGTATATAAAAGCTAACTTGATGATGCGAAGTATTGCAAAAATGTCAACTCAGTAACACCAAGGAAGACAAAAGAAGTACCCATGATAGAGCTGTGTGCTTTTTGATGTGGGATAAATCTTCACATTGTTGAGTTTGACTGAATATAATTGTATTTTTCACTAAATGCCTCAGATCTTTGCGAACATTGCAATTCTACTTATAGTCAGTCACAGAAGTCAGTAAAGTGCAATTTTGTAGATTGATTGTAAGTTATGTAAGGAATTGGCCAAAAAAAAAAAAAAAAAGTTCTTGTAGCTTGCAAACATATCACCTTGTATGATATTCCTGCTTGTTCTCAAAAGTTAACCTGGAGTTTATTGTGGCTATTTTTGGATTGGAGATCTCCCAGAGCAACTTGTACGTCAGAGCAAATGGGGTTGATAAATCACTTGATAGTGTCCTTCCCCCGCCACTTTTTCCATCTCTGTAGAGAAGCCTCATCTGTGGTGTATCGGGGGGATTGTGCTAGTCAAAATGCCATCTTTCAGCTAAAATATGTAGCAAGTTTTCTACATCCTTTTTCATCCCAATTTTACAGCCTGGCCAGCTCCTTTCACTGCCACCAGAGTGGTGCATTTGAGTAGTCTGTGGATGTATCTCTTCTTTGTCCCAAGTGACCGTCATCACAGAGTTGACAAAGCAGTATTTGTAGTAGGACAGTAGGAACTGCTGGAAGGCACTGGAATGTGATACTGCCAAGACTTAGTAAGTAGCAAGGTGCTTTTCTCATTGGTATTAGCATCCTTACGATATTGATGATCGTTTTTGTCCGTTGTCTTCATTTTGTCTAGCAGTTAGAAGACTACAGAAGCTGAAATCTTATGTCAGCATGGATTAAGACCATGTCTGGTGTTCTGGATTTTCATAAGGACTTCTATTTGCCACAAAATGATTGGCATATGCGATAACCACTGGCTTCAAGGGGCAACAAATAGCGGCATTTTTATTTGGTCATGCAAAAGAATTACTCAACTTCAAATGCACTAGTAAATTGTACATGATTTTCCAGTGTAATGGTTAGTGTACAAATTATGTATTTCAGAGAAAGGTTTTACAAGAAGTGTGTGGGGTTTTTTAATTATTAGGTAAGTTTTGCTGATTTGAAGGAACTTACGTGTGAGCATTCTTTTTTCATGGTTATTTCTGAGAACCGAGTAGTTAAGACTGACGTTTGAATTGGTAATGAGTTTTTGAAATCACAGGGATCTTGATGGTCTCTTTATTTCAAGAGAAGTGAGTGTCTGACTAAGACCAAAAAGAGGGAGAACACTTTGATATAACGAACTGGCAGGGCATGTTGCAGCACACTTATGAACCAATTATTTTGCATGCCAGCTTTGATTTAAACTCATGTAAGAAAGAGGATAGATGCACAGATGTAGAATTGAAGCTCCTGAAATTCAAAACAGTTATGTCCTTTGGATTTGTTTTTGGACTTTGTTTTTATTTTATAGGAAGAGTTATATATACACAGTCATTTAAAACTATGTATATTCCCATGAAGGAGCAGCTCAGAACACGACCCTGTATGTTTTCCTTCCTTTCATCTGAGGAATCCCTGGGGTTCGGTGTCAGACTGACACACAGAATCAACCTCATGCTGACAAGTCACTTTCATTTTGAGTAATGTGATATTATATGGAGTTTAATGCAAATAATTAAACTAGATGGAAATTTGGATGATGGAAAGAATGGAATGTTGCATCTAGTGACACTTCTCCCAAAGAAACGCAAAGAAATGGTACACAGTTGTATGAGACAGACCTGGACAAAGATACTCCCAGGGCGCGTACAGACTTCAGAGATCTGTGACTTTTAATTAGCCTAGAACAAGCTACTACAGAAAAGGTGGCAGAGTCAGCTGTATGTACATAGAGCAGCAGATGGTTTCCTGTACATGCTTTCATTCTGTAAGATTTAGAGTATCTGGTGTGGCCTATTAGCGCTATTTCAAATAGGTTCTATGATATCAAGCAGTGTATGGCACAACGTACTATGAGCTGCTCAGCAAGATAGGGTTTTGTGATGAGAAAATACTTGGTTTTTGTATTACTGAATGCTGGAGGCCTGAATCTGAAATGATTCATTTCATAGATGAGCACGCTACATGTAAAATTAGGCAGCCCATTGCAGCACCAACATTCACTGGATGTAGGTTCAGAAAACATACTAGATCAGTAACTCATGAATTAAGGAACTGAATTTCTCTTCTTGTTGTTGCATTTTCTAAATGCATACAGATTCCAGAATAAACTTTTACTCTCATATTTATGGATTTTATAGTCATACTGTGTTCATAGACAACTCATAAACAGTTTCTTTTTCTGGTCACAAAAATACTGAGAGGATTTCAATGATAGTCTCCTGCTCTCCAGGAGACAATCTTCTGTGCTCAGCATTAGCACAGAAGACAAATGGATGTATTCTTTACAATATTTTATTGCAAGGTATTATAGGATAAAATAAGAAAAGTAATCTAAAATTGTATCTTAAAATGTGTTCTAAATAAAAGTCCAGTATTTTCCTTCCCTGATATAACAATATCCATCAGATCATTTTAAATCATAAAGATATATTTAAAATATTCTTTAATATATTTAAATATTCTTTAATAGATTCCTAGCATGCAGAATATAAGTAATGACTGCAGCTACATGTTTGATAGTTGTTTGGTTTTGTTTCATATTCTGTTTTGTTTTACATATGTGAAAGCATTAGCAGCCTGTATGCAGATGTTCGCGTCATAGCTACCTGAAGGCACAGAACGGGGGCCCTGAGGCTTATTTTACCTCTTGTCTTGAAGAACTGTCTTGAGGTGAGAATTGGTCTAGTCGGGACTGGTGCAGCTTGCAATTTTATCACACGGTTGCTGTCTCAGCCAGTATTGCAGCTCCTGGACCTCTGTGTGGTAGTTTCCGTTTTGTTCTGAGGATGGTTGAATGTCCGTGTACCTGGAGAAATGAGTGAAAACCGTTGGCCTGATTTAACATATGGCAAGTAGCTGCCACCCTCCCACGCATCCCCGTGCGCATGTGCCAAACTTGCTGCTTCTACGAATGTGCTGTTCGACTCTTGCTGATGTTCAACCAGTAGGAAGTTTGCAAAAATGATGCTCACCATGTAACAGTTTGTATCAGCTGAGATATTTTCTTCGTCTAAGATCACATGAAGCAGAAAGTAAGTAGAGCAGTAGTCTGTGAAGCAAATGCTAGAAAGGGCCAGCCATAAGGACTGATTCCTCTCAGGAAACTACATATATTACAGAGCTTCTTGCCTGCATGTCTGGTGCAAGTTAAAAAATGGTTCCTATTAGGATGCTGATAGGACAGATCCTTCAGATGGAGGAGACTCTGTTCTTTGAATGTCACTGGAAGAAAAAAACAGAGAGCTTACAGCAGCGGTGTCTGCCATACTTCTGGCAGTATTCTGCTATTGTTGTTAAACTGCATAAAATGATGACTTACAGTAAGGCTCACAGTTTTAAGTAAGTATACAACATTAGAAACGCCTGTGACAGTTTTTAGGAAGTGCTGGTTTTCTTTACAGTTCCTAGTTTACTTCAGAGCTGTAGTGGTTTGCTTGGATTTTTGAAACTTTGTACATTCAACTGGATTCCATCAATGTAATTGTGTTGCTCTGCAAGACTATTTTTAAATTCTTAGTTTGTGATTTGTTCAGTCAATTGTAGAATTAAGTAGTCATTTAAACAAAAGTCATTCAAAATTTTCCTATAAGGACTCCTGCTGGAAATACTCTTTTATATACAGTTCTGAACCGTCTTTGACTTTTAATATGTGAAATACGGTGCAAATGTGGAAAGGATACTTAGCCGGTGCTGTAGCTGTATGTAACACGGTGATGTTTGTCACGTAAGAACATAATGGTTACTTAGTGAAGTTTCTTCATCTCTTTGCTCCTAATCTAATCCAGTGTTGGTGAGGATAAAAGAAACAGAAGTCAGAGGGACCTTCAGTGAGGCTGTAAAAAAAAAAAAAAAAAAAGTGGTTAAAGATCATTTACTTTACAGCCAAGAGTCTTGTTCATCCTTGTCTCACATTTGTTCACTATTTCATCACACATCAGGAAAAAAGAAAAAGCACTTTTTGCCGTCAGATGATGCCATCTCCTAGTTGTGCAATGGTGCCAACTGTTTGTGTGCGAGGGATCCAGGCATAACAAGGTGACTCTTCATCAAGCATCAAACAAGTATTAAGCTCAGGTTTCCATACAGGTAGGAACAGATTACTTACAGAAAGTTTACTTGCAGTGAGTTTGATGTGGCCAGTTGTCCAGGATGATGATATGGGGGAAATGGTTTGTTTAATATTTATCATAAATGAGAAGTTAGTATCTCACTTTTGGGCTAACAGTAAGTGGATCAATATCATTATCTTGGCTTTAAACACAGAAACTTGTATCTTCAGTTTCTTTCATGAAGAATTCTTGTTTCGTTTGGAGTAATTTTAGCGCTAGAGGTTTGAAGTCAGTTTGGGGACTGCTTGCTGGTTTGGGAAAATCTAGAAGGAATGGGGAATTCTTTTAACTGAGAATGGTACAGATTACAAATAATAATTCTCCTGATAGTGATATTTTGTCTCCTGTGAATACTTTGTAACTTTGAAAGAATTATAGTAACTTGTAATTTATTTTCACAGATGCATTTTAAGGGCCATTGGTCAGGGGAGGCTGTCACATACTGAAAAATGAAGTCATAAAATGCTTAGACGATGCAGGAAGTCAGTCTCAGAATCAGGAAGCCAGTCTCAGCTGCAAGGGCTAAAAAAGTCATCTATCAGTAAAATAAGGATAATACATTAAAAGGGGGGGGGGGGGGGGGAGGAGGAAGAAGAAGAAAACTTGGTTTTTAATCTCTTTTCCTCAAATATCCTGTATCCATATTTGAGCAGAAAGTAAAAAATAAAAAATAAATAAAAATATGTAGCTAACTCTGAAATAACCATATGATTCTAGGAGTAGGACTAGAAAAACTCAAAAATAAAATTCTGAAAAATAGGATTTAGGTATAAGAAACAGCTGTGAATCTTAGGAAAACAAGTTTTTTTTCTTTTTTTTCTGACTGAAACATTTAGGTCAGTCTTGTTTTCTAGGACCTTGGTGTATTCTCGTGGACTTTATAACAGACGCATGATCTAGAGCTGACTGAAAAACTTGTTTCAGATGGTGAGCTCTTTCCCAATCAGTAAAAGCTGTGAATAAGCCTGGGAAAAAATGGATTATATATATATATATATATATATTACAGTTATCATATTCGAAGTGGTTATAAAAAAAAAAAAAAACTTTTTTTTCCCTAATTATAGAAAGTTTAATTGTTCTTATAGTCCTAGTGCATAGGTACTATAGTTCTATAGTACCTTGTTTATGTTGTCCTTGATCCTTGCTGCCCTAGCACATAATTTGTTTCTCTTTTGAGTGAACTATAAACATTAGTGTCCATTAACAATTTTTGAAACAAACTGCTAAAATTACTTGGAGCACTTTCAGTAATATGTGCTGATCGTCATTAATGGCTCTTTTGTCCTAGACAAGGACACTGTTTTGCAACATTTTCTTTGGTTAAATCCACCTGAGTTGTATTTTCTATACTTGTATGCACATTATTTTTTACCTTGGTCACTATAAACAGTGCCTATAAAGACCACAAAGCTTCTTCAAGCCAGAGATCCATACAGACTTAAAATAAACCCTTTTTAAAGTTTCTAAAAGAATGAACTCCTGTCTGAATACACTTAGATCTATTATTCTGCTTTGATAGGTTCTCTGCAAGTGCCCAAGTGTTACATATAATCTTCCACCTTAATTGCTAGCTTTGTGTAGTGACAAAGTAAAAAAGAAGTGGAGTGACAGGATGGAACGCAGTGGGATCCAAGCTTGTAATACATTTTCTTCCTGATTTTACACAGTGTGTTAGGCAGGAGGCATAGAGTTTAAAATTTCAATCTTTTTTTCCAAAGATTTAGAATGTGTCACAAAAGCGCTAAGTTCCAGAATATACTAGAGCCACAGTCCTGGCTTTGGGGGAGGTTAGAAGTAAGTAAAATATTTATACACACACACACAGACACACACACGAGAAGCATCATATACATAGACAACCTGACAACCATATACTGTCATCAGATTAATGAGAATCACTTGATTTATGGCACAAAAAGCAAAGCAAACTCTACAAAAGGAAGGAAACACAGTGGTGTTTAACATATGTCCTGAAGATTAGTTACTAGGTTTGCCAGCGACACATGCCTTTATCCATATAAATTTCTGGGGAACAGTTTTCCTGGAGGTTTAAGAAAATTGCTCTCAAGAATATCCTCCTTTGATATTTTGCAGAGTAATGTATTCTGCCAGACTGGGGACTTTTTCCTTATCATTCTGTACATCAAAGTATGTTTTCCCCTTGAAATACAGAAAGTTGACAACTGTACAACAGCAGCAGGGATCTAGGTTCAGAGTAAGCAGCGTTTCGTTATGCCTCTCTGTTTGGATGGGAAACTGTGAGAAGTAGCTTATGATGTATAAAATATCTGAGTCTCTTTTTGTACTTGAAGACATTGTTATCTCTATTTGAAGTTGGCTAGTGAAGGTCAGTCAGGCTAACCGCTTGCAAAAGAATATCCTGTCTCTGTTGGTAGATACTCTTTTCAAAGTTCATTGCATACGGAAAGCTCTTTTTGTAAATATCACCCATCATGGCAAATTAAATGCAGTAGGCGGGAGGGGGAAAGGCAATGTGGTATGAATTCTTTTCATTTAAAACAATTGATTGTTATTGCAAAGAGCACTGCATAGCAACAATGAAAAGTGTATCTAAGAAGTTAATTTGTTTAAGATTTGGTGTTGATCAGGAATGTCAAATTGCATTGCTGAAGTGATAATTTCTGTGATAACTGTAATACTGAAACTTTCACTCACTGATAACCACGGCAGTGATATATTGTGGTAATTTCATGACATTTCCTTTGCTTTACTTTGAAGTCTAGTTGGTTAAGTCAGGAAGTCTTGCTGCACTGAAGTTAGGGTTGTTTCTTGCCCTGTTTTATTTTATTTTTTATTTTAATTTTATTTGTTATTTGTAATAGTATCAAAAACTGGCAGTTTAGGATAGTGCTAATAATGACAAGTGGTCACATATTACTCAATTGTTTCACTTTTTGAAATGATGCCGTATATGGGAGGATAAACTTTAAAAAATGGGATTTTACATTGAATCACATTATGAAAGGAATCAGCAGGTTGTTTGCACTCCACTCCACAAAAGTAAATACATCTTTGTCTTTCAGCTGTGTATTAGGTTTTGGTTTTATTATATAATGTCCACTCAAATCTACGGTCCAGTCCCAGAAATTTTATGAACAAGAGTAATCCAAGTGAATCGTGCCCAGTCCTGTGAAGAAAACTGCTGAGTACGTTGAACTTGCAGAATTAGCTTCTCAAGAGATCCTGTCAATTTCAAAAGAACTGTGGAGTTGTCTGCATAAGACCTGTAGGATACAACTCCCAGGAAAGGCATACAGACATTTATGTAAGTGGGAGTTAGAACAGACCAGAAGGAAGCCAAAGCTCATGCAACTCCCCTTTCATATGTGAAGTAGCTTTCAGACTGTTTTTTTCGTTTTTCGTAAACCAGTAATTCCTGGGAGGTGATTATACTTCTCAGATGTTCTGACTGGCAGTCATTGCCTCCTGCATTAAGGCTACAACAGATTGCAATGAGGTAGGAATGCATTGCATATTTGGTATTTAAAGCACTAGCTGTGGCGCATCTAACCTGAGTAACTGTTTGGATATGCCAGTACTTTTTTCCTTACATTTTCCAGTTGCTTATAGTTACTGGTGTGACAGGGAAAGCTTCTTGGAAATTCATAAATTAGAACTGAAAGTTAAGACTAATTTTAATGTAAGTGAAGATTCCTGATTAATTTAAATCTCATGTTGTTGAACTCACTGGCAACATTTATCCTGGTTCCACCAGATCACAATTAATCACTTACAAAAATTCAATTCAAAGCAAAATACTTTTTTTTTTTTTGCTACATTTAAAAGCGTAATTATGATGATGATGTAAAAAGGAAAAAAAAAAGAAAAAAACAGCCAAACCCTACTTCTATATTGTTATAAAAGGTTATCTAAAAATATCTGCATAAAACAGCTAAAAGGCCTTATCAGATGGTAATCAGTAATTATTGTGGAAACATATGATTGGAAAAACCCACCACTCGTTTCATATTAAAAAAATAAAGTAAAAAAATATAAACGCTAATATTTCCATCACTGTTTCATGTGCGGGGGAAAGTAGTCCCTCAACCAGTGAATACAGCTAAGTCTGTTTTGTGCTGTGGCAAATCCCATTGTGAAGAGGCTGTGAGTAATCAGAAGTGACAGCGTAAGCACTTTCTGTTCAAAGTGATTTTACAGAAAGCATTATTTTCTGAGAATAGTACACATATGGCTCCCATAATGCTGAAAGAGCACTGACGTATCAATTCATTAGCACTGGTGTTGGGAAAGGAAGTTTTGCAAATGGTGTTCAGATTAAAGACCTTTTCCCTCTGCATTTCCTATCCAGTGAAACGTCCTTAAGGTTGTAGGAGCTGGCCAGGCAAGCTAGGACAGGGGCAGGTACTTCTGCCAAGGAAGTACTGGGACAGTTCCTCACGATGAATACTGTGGAGAGCTGTGCATGCTCTTCAGCAGTCACGCAAGAAGACAGGGAAAATGCTCTTCCTTGGTAGAAGAACAAGTGTTCTAATGACAGCTGTCATTTCAAATTCAAAGAGTAAGGCAGACCTTGAGAAAAAACGGGGGGGAGGGCTGCATATGGCAAAAAGCACACTTTAACTGGCCCTTCTCCGGCTTTGCCTTGGTTACCTCTTGTCTCTGCTTTTTCTCACTCCTGTAGTAACACTCACCTCCTTGACGCATACAGCTGGCCAACTACTCTGAGCCACCCAGGCATGACTGAATGGGAATGAAAATCTGAGAAATCTGGCTCCTAAAAAATCCTGATTTACAGAATGAATTTGCAGCCTGTAGTAGCTACTTCTGTAACTGAATGGCTTTCTTTCTGTTATGCTTGTTTTCCTTTTGTTCTTTTTGTTTACCCTGGCTCTAGGGTTTCTAGAATGAGGAATGGGCAGGTTTGGCTGGGACCTTTCAGATTTAAGTCAATACACATACGTAATCAAAACCTGGTAGTCTGATTTTTGTAAATTGCTTCCCAGTGTCTGCCATTTACAAAACTACTCAAAGGAACTAACTGCCCAGAACCTTTTCCCAAAGCCTGGAGACTCAGCTTCTATTTGGAGTGGAAAAGAAAGGTTCCAGTGCTCACACTCGCAGAACTTGGTGATTCAAATCCAAAAGGCCGATAGCAATACAGATACAATTAAACCAAAAAAGAATCTCATGACATTTATGTTAACTTGATATGTAAATATTTGGGTTGGCAGTATGGATTTAGATGTATACCAAAATCAGGATTACTTTGAAAACTGTTGGCTTTAGAAGTAAGCTCTATAAACTTGCAGATAAAATATCTACATTCTTCTGACTCCTTATAACTTACTGCTGTCTCCCTGAGATGTTGTGCGACAAAGTAAAAGGCCTGAAATAGAAGCCTACTTTTTCCATAGTGATTTGTTTTTGCAAGAGGGTCATTAAAGGAGAAGGAGGTCTCTCTCTTTAATAAATAGAAAGCCAAACGATTCCGATTCCAAAATTTCATTACTGGCCTTAATCATAAATTAAATATTTCAAATACTTGTTCTGCTTCCAGTAACTTCTTACTCTTCTCATAAAATTCCCTCCAAGGAAAGTGAAGCTTAAATTCTGCAGAGTCCGAGTACAGCACTAGTTACCTGCTAAAGTGAAAACAACGTTGTTTGTATTCAAGCATGAATTCCAATGACATTTAACAGAGTTAATTTTATCTTTATTTGGTATTATGAATTTTGCCTCACTCTGTTCATTGTGTTGCTTTCTTTAAAATGCCTGGCACTAGACCATCATTGACGATTGCCATCACATGCCCGTCTAGTATAAAAACATCTTTATTACCTCAGAAAGTATACATTTAACAGTTTGGAGATACTTGCATCTAGCTTGGAATTATGGCAAGTACTGCTCGTATCAATGAGAGAGCTTTTCATTTGGTTTCGATGAGCATAGGCCACAGCTGGCAGTCAAAGAAGTACCAGAACTTAATAACGTAGCAAATAAATTGTACTGTTTGTGTCTGTTCTGTCTGGGTAGGTTCATCTGTGCTACGTCACATGAGTATGGTAAAATTGTTAACCATGTGAGGTAAGATGGATCTTCCATAGTGTTGTCAATATCCTTGGTTTGCATCAGCTTCTGTTTTAGAAGAAAGTCAGGTAAATAAACACGCCAAAAACAAAATGTAATTGCTATATGTTGAAACATTCATTGAGGAGGTGTAAAGAGACAATGTAATATTAAAGCCTGCATGCAAAGAAGGGAGCAGCTTCTTGCTCTGACAAAAAAAAATCATTGCAATTTTCATTCTTCTTTTCTAGTGGCAGCTGTGTGCCTGAAATAAAATAGTTTAACAATGAAATAAATGTCAAAAGAATTTACACAGTGGTCATTTTGCTAACATTGGAATTGTTTCTTCCCTACAGGTATTTCTGTAACAAAGAAGACTCATACATGTAAGTAATATCTTTTGATTTGGTTTTCTTTAATGAATGGAATTCATGTTAAGCAATGCTGTGTCTCTGCTAGGTGTATGTCTTGTCTTGAGAAGGCTCCATTTTAAAAATGCTGGTAGGTTTTCTGCTTTAGATTGGTTCCAGTCCTGGCCTGAAATGTCATCTAAATGACTATACTCGTGTGTGTGTGTGCACGCACGTGTGTGTGTGCATGCGTGCGTGTGCATATGTGTCAAGGCCAAGGGCAGAAAACGAAAGATATGAAGACAAAAGACAATATTCATTGTTTTCTAGTACGTGTACCTTACAGCTAGCTGGTGAGTAATATATCTAGAAAACACGGGTGGTTAGAATGGTTATAATTTTCTATGTATGTTGTATTTGAAACAGTATGTTTTTGTGTGAAACATATCGTTTCACATAAAAAGAAATTATTTAATTGCAAGTCTTCTGTCCCTATGTGTTAATCTGTAAGACAGATCATTCTGTGCT
Organism: Anser cygnoides; assembly: GCF_040182565.1. Taxonomy (NCBI): domain Eukaryota; kingdom Metazoa; phylum Chordata; class Aves; order Anseriformes; family Anatidae; genus Anser; species Anser cygnoides. The sequence goes on from NC_089883.1 coordinate 15,796,337, forward strand.
TGTGCCTAAGGAGTTCTTGATGGAAATAAGATGGTTATTGTTTTGCTCTCAACTATATAAACAGTATAAAAATAAATGGCAACCTTGGAAATGGATGTGGATGCATGCATTTACTTACATGTACATTTATTCTGAATCCTCTTCAAAGAAAACATTATTGGGAATCGGATCTCATCTACTCTACAGTGAGTTAAAAGCACAATGCCAAGAAAATGTTACAATTTGTAGCTGAAGGAGGTATGTTGAGATTCTTCTGATACTGCGAAGGTTTTGAAATCTGGCAGTGCAGGAATTGTGCTTGCCCAGGATCTCAAATAGCAATAGGTTGAAGTTGAAGCTACTAGTCCTTTGAGGGCTTTCTAACAAAACAGGTGGTAGGCTGCACAAAATTTACGAAGATTTACAATGCATTTTAATAGAGTTATGCATTTTAAATATGTTCACTGCAACTTCATAGGCTTAAAGTGGTCATAAAGTGTCTTATGTTAATATTCTTATTTCATTCCTGTTTTTAAAATATTCGTGTAATGAAAAATCTGACGATATTGTATGCCACTTGTGAAATCTCCCAACAGAGATTTTTAAAAGTACAGTCGCTTGATATAAGAGTTTCAAATGAGAAGTTGATCGGTATGAATTTTGAAGCAAATGTTAAATGTCGCCAACCTTTAGAGCATGACAGTCCTCTGATTAGGTGGGCTTGCTCCTTAATGTATTCTTAGGGTCAGCTTCTGTTTGGGCGAATGCATATATGGTTTCCATCAACCATACTGAAAGCTACAGATAGGTGACTGAGAGCAGAATGTGACCCTTTTTAGTAAATATTTGAGCTCATGCTGACTGAGATTAACAGTACAGGAGACTGAAGTCCTCTGTATATCCGCAGGCCAGGCATTGTACAGACAGCTTCCTTGCACAGCCTTGCCCATGAGCTCAACCCTGGCCTGGAGCGACCACCCTCTCTAGAGGTGGTAAGTAACTCAGTATTTGTGCTAGCTCAGGCTTGGGCCTCTCTTGTATAGAGGCTAGTGACTGTACACGGTGGTGTGTAACACTCCACCTGGAAATCAGCTGAAACCGCCCCATATGTTTTGTGAATGGCAGTGCCATTGACTGACCTGTGTAAGAGTTGTGTCTCCAGTTCCAATATTCAGTAATTGTTGTAGGCAAAATTAAATAGTAACCACAGATCTAAAGAGCACAGCAACGTTGTCAAGCCCTGCCAGCTGTGATAATGCGTTGTCATCACACCTATCTGAGTGGATGCTGTGCTTGAGGTTCATTATGACAAAAAGGTGTATTCATCAGATCTGTTAGGTGGTTAGCTGCTATTCAATAGGTATGGCCTTGAATCTAGTGAAGAAAGAAATTAGGGTCCCAGCATCTTCTGTCATCTTCTATATTAAGTGAGAACTATGTTTATGCTATTCTACGGGAACTGTCTAAGAGTAGTTCCCCAATTTGTTAATCAGTTTTCATGCAACTGCTGAAGCATGAACAAGAAGGTTCCCTTAATAACAGCAAGATAAGCTTGCCTGTTAAGAAGGGATTAAAATAGAAGGAGCAATATGCTGTAATTGCCATAATGAAAATGCAGGCTACATTTGCTAGCAAATCTATATGAGGTTTATTCAGCTCTGGTTGAAAGTCTTTTAAAATACATTCCTGTTACGATAAATTCTCATAGAGGAGGAATTGATGTAAATCGTGCATGCTTGGTATTTTGACAATATGCACCATAAACATTTTTTCCTTATTACTTAGAAAAAAATATGTTGAATACAAAAAGTAGATATCAATATTCAGTTTTGGAATAACTTGAAAAAAGTCCAGTTTTACATAAAACCCTAAATGCAAAGATTTTGATTAACATCTGAGTTGTTGAGTCATAGAGCTCATCAACTGCAAGTGACAAGCAGAATATTTTCATGTATCAAGTCTCTGTATCTAGAGTTTACCTATCACTCTGCATCAGCATATATATAATATATCCAAAACATGGTACCTGGAGTGGGATTTCTACAAACAAATTTCAAGAACATTCCCACAAACACTTTGTGAAATGTGTATGTGTTGTCTTTATTGCCGTTTAGAAGTCTGGGTGAAGTACTCATATTCCAAGTTTACCATGTACAGCATCTGAGGATGTTGACTGACTATAAACTAGCACTTATTTGTAACAACCTTTCAACTTAATTACTGAAGTATGATGCTAGAAAGTTTGATATATTATGCACTTAAAGGATTGGATTAATCCTTTTCAGACTTCATCCGAACAGCCGTTTTTATAGTACGGGTTTTGAAAACAGTGGTGGTTTCAGTCCACTAAGTTCTTCCTGGTTTTATTGTTTGAGATTTTGGGTATATTTTATCCCCTTCTTGGCATTAGTCTTTGACAAATGTGCTCCATCAGCTGAAGTTGAACTAGGGGGCTGCTGACTAGTGAGTGCTTAGGTCATTTCTGGATGAAATGTAAGTTCAGTATTCCTGCACATGCACTATGGTGTTGAAAAAACATAGATCTCTCATAATGTAACAAGCTAAATGTAACCCAAGAGATTTTTACTCTTCTTGATACAACCAATTTTATCCAAGTATTGTTTCATTTGCTGCTTCCCTACATCCTCTCTGTATCAGAGTTTGAGCATTACAAAACCTGCCATTTTTAAACAGGGAGCGCAATACTGCTGCTTTCAAGCAACACTAATGAGGATAAATTTTGTCCACCCAAAAATGCAATTTTTCACTCAGTGGATTAAACAGACTTTAGAAGTAAAAATTCTTACCTCCTGTCTATTTGTAGAACTATTCTTTCTTGGGGTCACATGCTGATTTGTTAAGTTATCCATCCTATATAACATTTAGACCAGTGAAGTCAGATATTAGAGGCAAAACCCTATCCCATCTTCTGTACCAAGGGGGACTTTTGGTGTTGCAGTTATCTTTTGACTGGAGAAAGATATGACTGACATTTAGATTCTTTTCCAGTCGTTTAATTCAAACTAATACTCATAATACAACTTCTTCCTCTCATGTTTCATGGTCTGAATAGACAAGTAGATAGCTTAGATACGTAGCTTTAGCCTTTTCACAAATTCAGACAGGTGTCATTGCATCAGTGATAATAAAGATCTGAAATTCTGGGGGAACCAAACGCTGCAAAGGACCATCAGCCATGACGTATTCAGTATTTCACCTCCAGCATCTTAATCTTAAATCTTGCCATATTTCATGCAATGAGTGTGATGACCTCTACCACACCACTTGTGTCTCAGAACTGTCACAGAAATAAATCACCTTCTTTTTCTTCAGAGCACTTTTATATTCTAGACACTGACTTTCTTAGAAGAGTTTGACTTGACTACTATAAGAGTGAGGAGTTGTTTCCTGCTTATGTACCCAGAAGGCTAACACTGTAATGAATCCTTGATCTTAGGAATCTTCTTTCTCTCACTATTTGAATTTCAGTGAACCCCAGTTAAAGGCTTCAGAGGAGTTTGATTATGTAGCTGGAGTCCATATCTGTATGGAGGTCCAGGTACATTGAGTTATTTGCTTACCTGACATTTTTAAGATAGAAAAAAGCACCACGTATTGTCACAATTTTCTATCTGTCTTCAGAAGGCCATACAAGTACTCCCACAGACCTCTGGAGGAAGCTCTTAGATTGGTACAATGTTGTACAGCAAAAAAGAATTAAGACCCCTAGCCTAGTCCTGCTGACATACCTGTGAGCAGAGCATGACTGGAGAGGCAGGGACCTGTTTGGGGCTCTCTAGCATGGACTGCATTAACCCAGGTGCTACTTCGAATTAGGGACAGCTCATTGGGTTTTACTTTTCAGTGAGAGTACACCTACAGATCACTGTCAACATACAGGTAGCCCTTTGAGAGCTAAGTCCAAAACTCAGCAGCCTACTTCATGCACTTAGACTATGTCATTATCATTCGGAGAGAAAAAGCATGTTTCTTTTGGCAGTCCCAGGGATGGATAGCCAAGTACCTCAGTTCCTGTACTTCAACCAGGTCACTTTTCAGAAAAAAGGACTTTTCAGTGAAATTTAAGATGAAAACCTGCCAATCCAGTCTGGTCCTCTTGTGCCTTTGTGGGTACGGATTTACCTCATTGGTAATGGATTTTTTATTATTTTTTTATTTTTTTGCTTTTTTTTTTTGACACTGTTCTCTGCTGAATCTCTGTCTCAGAGTCAGACATGAAAGGCCTCTACAAAAAGATGCATCTCATTCTCTGATCAGCTAAGCTGTTGGGAAGTTCAGCTTCGTCTCAAACACGTGTACAGAATACCTTTCTTCCTGAAGTAGAATTAGGTCAGGACAGCTATGCCTTCACAGGACCTGGTCAGGATTGGTGTGAACTTTCACATTGCACAAAGTTACTGTCACCTACTCCCTGAACTACCACAGGTTTTGACAAGTTTTGTTAATGTGTGATACTGGCAGAAACCATGCCTTGCAATTATACTTATTAGATTCCATTATGATATGTACATAAGTAAGAAAGTCACTATTAGTGATCTATGAACTAATTTGTTCATCCTTTATTATCTCTACCTGTAATACAAATGTACTTTGTATTATATCCAATGTACTTTGGTATTATATTCAACACTGTATATTTTATATTTTTATAACCCAGGGTATAACCAGATTTAAGAAACAATAGTTTTACCAAAACCCTCTATAGATTAAGACTCCTTTGTAACACTATGCAATATATTTGTCCTTTATTTCAGATTTTGGAAATGTTTCCAAAGCTAGCCACTAATTTTAAAGACAAGAACTCCGAATGGAGAATTAAGTAGGGAGTGTATGCTTTGAATCTTTTTCACCAAACAAAAGCCATCTGCAAGAAGAGCTGGCATCTTTGTTGACAAAGAGTGGAAGTAGACCAACCCCTTCTGCTATCTGACGGGATATCTGCTCTCTGATGTGGTATTCCACACCAAGCACACGGCCTTCATTCCCACATCAAGCTCTGTATTGATTCCTATACTACTCTTCTAGTAGGCCTTGGTCTAGAGAAGTATCTTGAGTCTGTATTTTAACGAGACTGAAATTCAGGCTAAGTGGTCAATTCATGTTACAAGCTTACAGTGCAGCTGGATTACAGGTTTGATTAGAGAGCATAGGGAGATAAATTTGGCTTTATGTTAGATAAGCTCAGATGTTGGACTTGGCATAAAGTTCAATAGGTGTTTCAGTAGGTACCTGTAGTCCTGATAAGTCCCTGAGACTTTCCGGAGCTTGGAGTGCTGCTGCTGCACCACAACTATCCCAAAAAAGAGTGCCTTGTTCTTTAGGTGTAGTCATGCTCTTAATACTGTCATGAGCAGAGATCCCTTCCTAAATGAGGTCCTTCATATCTCCAAGGGGTTTCTAACAAGCAGTGTTCTTCTCTTAGCAGCGGAGAGGATGATATGGGACATGAGACAGCTCTTCTGCTTTTAAGGTGTCCAAATATCCTAGAATTGTTTTTCACCCAAGTTCTACAAGCATATTAAGGTTTGCAGCTTAATTGAACCCAAGACCTGAATTTCTGTTTTTCTCTAACTTTATTTTCCTTGTTACCAGTATGGTATATGACCAGTAGTCTCACTGCTAATGATTTCTTGAGGTATGTTAGTTATTCTGTTTAATTGCATTAAAGGGAAAATAAGTTTGATTTTTTTCCTGATCTGATTCATAATTACTACATGAGATGCACAGTCTACTTCCTGTGTTTCGAGTCCCAGCTGAAGTAAGTAAATGACACTTTTCCTCACAAGATAGGAGGCTGCAGAATACTGATGGTTAACAGGATCTGCTGTTAGCGCCAAGGCCTAAAGAGAACAGGTGAAAACTAAACCCTGTCCCCTGAGGCCAGTAAAATAGCTGTTTGGTCCCCTGTGTGTAACCTCCTAATAACTTTACTGGGCAGCCTTAAGATCCCTTGGGGGCTTCTCTGCAAGAGCACTCCCTCTCTTTGCTCAGATAGCTTATTAAAAATGATTTTATAATGAAGTTGCCTCAAATAGCAGCTACTTTCCTACTTGTCCTTGAAGCACTGTTTGCCCTGCTGAAGAATCCTAAGACAACTATCTAGGGCTTTTCTCTTGTTCAAAACTTTTACTGAACTACTGCTATACTTGATTTTTTTTCCTGTGAGCCAAAGAAAACCCGTTCAGCATCAGCTAGATACTGTACCTTTAATTCAACTTTGAAGACACCCCTATAAAAAGTTTGTTTTGGGTGCTGTCACCATCAATCAGTAAGTTTTATTCCCTGCCACACAAAATACTATGCCAGTGACTCGTTTGTCACCTGATAGAGAATGAATGTTGCTTTCTTGTTCTAAATCTGTTTTTGCACTTTGGGTATTTTACAATGCAACCACTGTGAAAACAAATAAGAAGTGCTGTTGCTTACAACTTTCTTCTTTAATATCACCCAGGCTGAACAAAGTACAGTGTGGCATAGTTTGGCTCTGAACAGTCTGAATCTAGGTAGCTCTAACTATACATACTGAGGAATATCAACACACTGAAAGCCTTCTGAGCACATACCTAGGAATAGGTTCCTAAGAGATAACTATCCTTACTAAACAAAGATGGTCATGCTCTCCAAAGACTGATTCAATTTCTGTTGAAGTTAAGGGGAGGCTTCCTCTCATTTCATTGATGTGGGACCAGACTTGGTGCAAGACTGGTCCATCTGATTTGAACTGTTTCTTAAAGTCACCTTAGTCTTTATAGAAAGGTAAGTCTTTGTTTCTGTGAGTGGATTGTCACTAAATACAGCAAGGTATTTGGTTTTGCACAAGTATAAAATTAGGGTTAAAATATGATCTTTGGGTCCATTGTGTTCAAAGATCAAAAGTCAAAGCCTTTTTCCTAAGGTACATGTTTTATTCCTCTGGACAATAGCACTGCTACCTTTCTTCAATACAGTGAGAAGAGTCTGTCCTTAGAGCTCTCTGCTCACAGTCATTTCATTTCATGACATGGTTTCTTATAACACAGTACTACATTTCTGTTGTAGTAAGGCTGAATTCCAATGATTCTAAAGCAAGCTGTCATATGGACTTCTCCAAGCTTGGTATCTGATCCCAAAAAAGCACATTTTATTATCTGAATTTTGAAACCAGTGACTGATTCCATCATTCCTAATAGACTCGCTTATTTGACAGTGCATTGCTAGACTTTTGCAGTCACCATTCTGAAACAACTGTTGGAACCTGAAAAGGACTTTTTAATCTACATTGATGTCTAACCTTTTCAGGACTGTAAAAATATTGGAAGCTCTTGCAGCTTTTCTCTGAGAAGATCGATCTGAAATTATTTAAAATTTTAACCCCAGTTATGGACAGTTTCATGCCGAAAACATATAAGGCAGATCTTTATGGCAGATCAGTTAGTCACTCTAACTCATACTGAATGGCTTGTTCTTAAACTTATCACCAAATGGTGATATTATGTGAAACCACTATTTTAAAAAGTCTGCTAAAGTAATGAAGCATAGTTGGTAATGCTCACCTAAAAAGGACAAAAAACCTCAAAGAGCAGTGTGGGTCAGTTTGAGGAACTCAGGTTTGGAGTTGAAAAGTATGAATGGAAAGAGATTAGCCTGAGGTTGAATAGAATCCTGATGCAAGTTATGGTTAAAAAGGAGAGTGGGTGATTCTTGGGTTTTATAATAATTGAGTAATGGATCAAAAGGTAGTGGCAGATACTTTGGGTCAAGTTTCAGACAGAGTGTATAAATGCTGTCTGTATTTGCATTGGTAATTTGCATGAGAGCTGGAAAGATGGTCATCAGCTTACCTAACTGATGATGACGTAGAAAATGCATATGCAAAATTCTTCATTCAGCCAGAAAACGTGGTGCCTGGTGTTATTTTAGTATAGGGGAGTTGTTTAATTTCCTATTGTGTTTTAATTTAAAACAGCAGAAGAAATACAGCTGCTTTCATGATACAACGAAGCAACACATAATTTTTCTGTAATGCCATAATGATTTCCATTCAATCAACTGTATATGCACTATGAAAACATAGTTAAAATATGCATGATTTTGCAAATACAGATGTGCCTATTCGTACACATTGAAATAAGCATCACAATATTGAGATTACTTTTTGCTAAATATATTTTATATGCGCATAAAGAGACAGAAAAAGTCAGTAAGTATCAGAATTACATCCTCCAGTCTGAACATCATTCAATTCCAGTGTGACTATGTTTCAGTACTTTAACTCTTGCAATTGTAAGTTAAACACCAAAGTTGCACAATCTAGATTTGGTGTTGAACGCCGATGCAGTCATCTCGCCTTGAATTACTGTATTGTCTGGTTTTGGGTTCACTGTTTGCTTTATCAGATTAGTAGATCTTACCTAAACAGAAACTAGGGGTTTAAGGGATTGCATCTGGGACTTCAGTAGTCTTTCTGTCTTTAATTTACTGCTATTAGTGGTAAAAAACATTGACTTGAGTGGAAATAGAACCGAACCTTCAGTGAATTATTGGAAAAAAAAAAAAAAAAAAAAACAACCTAAGCAGTATATTTAAGATGTGAAGTGCTAACTAGACTTGAAGCCTTGGCAAAGAGCTTGACAACTTTGCTGCAAGAACTGATGCTGTTATGAGACCTTTTTGCTATCTGGTTTAGCTTCCACTGTGTGTGTAAAGGCTTCTTGCTTAAGGTTAACATATGCTATCAGATTCAGCAAGCTGTAACAATATGACTTGCTGAACAACAGAGCAGACACACCCTTAAAGCATATTTCCTCTCTCTCTTTTTTTTTTTTTTTTTTTTTTTTTTTTTTTTTTTTTTGAGGTATTTACCACTGACTTCAAAAGCCAGTTCAGAACAGTGGTGGTATACTTGCAGTTTTCTGGAAATTCAAATTAGGCTTTACTTAATCTCTGTGCAACAGGGGAAGGGAAACCTCTGGTTTCAGAACGCCAGTGTATTACCAGAGCCATTTTGTGATTTCCTTTTAGATAGAGTCATCGGTTGATAACCATCCTTCCCACCAATGTTTGTCTGAAGAAACTGTTTTCTTATCTTTGTTACTGTTACCTAACTGATAAGTAGGTGTGATATTTGCTGGCTGCAAAGACAGCTTTTACAGATAAGGCACGTTTCCTGTTTAAACTCTTAACATTTCTTTCACCCTGACCCCTTTTTCCTTTTCTCCCCCTACACTGCCAACTTACTCCAGAGTTATGGTCCTTGAAATAGAAGTGGAAGTAAAGTGGTCATCCAAAAATACAACTTTACATGCTGTTTAAGGATGTAAAGAGCACTAAAGCTTCATTCAATCTTGTTTTACTGTTGAACAGAGTTTCTGATACTTCAAAAAATATTTCACTGAAGTAGTTTGGGTTTTTTCAGCAATTTTCACAAGGAAGATTTAAGAAAAAAAAAAAAAAACACCTCTTTAACACAGTGAGTAGTGAATAGTCGTTCACATGAGATGGTGATGACTTGGCTTTAAGAGCTGGGCTAGAAACAAAGCAGTGAACTTTATGTTTCCATGTCCTGCTAGAACAACTTCACCACCTTTCTGTCAGCTGTTTTGAGAGTAGATTTTGATACAAAATCCTGTCCTTGATGAAGTGGTAATGTACGTTCCTGTAGAATATTTCATCTTTGACAAGTTCATATTTCAAAATGAACAATGTCACCAGAAAATCACCAGCCATTTCTAACAGAGGGAACTTTAGAAAACAGACACAGAGAACCTTGACCTGGGAACATAGGATTTGCCAATTTAGTAATATTCCTTGTGAAACTAATACCTGTAATTCCCAGTTTGCCAGGAAAATTCCCTTTGCTGCATATTAATTTGCTGCTTTTCATTGTCATCAGAAGGGAGGTTGTATGATGGTCGCTTGAGGTAGGAGCCTGTTGAGTTTTTTGTAGACTGCTTTCCTCACTCCAGTGTTAAATCAGAAGTTAGACTGTGGTCCAGCCTGGTAAGCGGTATTGCATTCTGCTAAGTGCCAAGCTAAGATGGCTTATATGTAGCTACTTACGTTCTTGACTCAAGCTATTGAGTTCCTTGTCTTGAAATCAAATCACCAAGCTGAGAATAAGAATGTGATTGACATTTTACTGTATATCCAGAGTAATCAACAGAAGACTATCGACATATTTATTTCTATTGTAAAATGGATGGGCATAGGTTGTCCATTAAATCTTTAGTGTTCTTCTGTGTCAGAATTGGCTTGCATATATAATAGTGGCACTTGCATGGTAAGCATCCAGATTATGCTTCATAGTGCTCTTTTTGAGAACCAAAAGGTCTATTTAGCAGTAATAATTTGATTAAGTGTTAGTTTGACATGGACTGCCCCTGCTGGTGGGATTTGGGCAATTGGTGAGAAACTTTGATATCCTCTACAAAAGTTTGTAGAACTAGTATGATTCCATTCTTCCTCTTTCCTTTCCTGTCTTTGTGTTAATCCCACCCAAAATCTTTCTCCTAGGTACTTGTCATTAAAACAAAGGCGCTACCTCTAAATAAATTAACCGAGTGCAAATGTAATTTGCACAAAGCAAAAATAAATAAATAAATAAATAATCAGTATGCTGGTTTTGAATAACATACCCCAAAATAGACGTTCCCTTTATTAGGTTAGTTCATTGCTGTATAAAAAAATAAATGAAATACAGAAAACGTTTTTAATTGAGTATTTAAATAGTTTTAGCACAAATTAGTCTTTTCTCCTTTTAGTTTCTATTGTTTTCCAGTTTAGAATCACTGAATGGTATAATAGACAGCTCCTTCGATGAGTTTTGTCTGTTTGCCACACATTTGCTTCCAAATAGTTTTGAGGTTAGATTTCTATTATGATTGCTGTTACTCTTAGAGCTTGAGAGAGAGAGGAATAAAAGGAAAGGAGAAGCAAAAAGAAAAAGGAAGGGGCTCAGTTACTATTGTCCAAAATGTTATGTGCAGATCTGACACATTTGCACCTGTTAGGTAAGAAGAGACACTGAAGCTTCAGCTGAAGTAGGTGGTGACCAAATTGTGCATAAAGGAATGGCAACAGGAACTGAGTGACGGCAGACTTTGTGTTTGATACATTAAAGTTGCTAAACTTCATCTTCCTTCCAGTGAGGTTGTAACTGAACACACTATTACCTACATACATCAAGCTAAGCGTGTCCTGATTAAAGTAGGATTAGAGCTGAAGTTCTTTGTCTCTTTCAAAAACGCACTTCTGAGATGTTTTGTGTAGGAATCTCTATGCAACAAAAAAGTTGGAAACAAGAAAAGTGGAAAATTGTGTATTCTTCAGAGTCAGTAGAAATACTGCCATTGGTTTTAGAGACAGAAGATTCTGTTCATTCTGTTCTTTGCAAAGTGGTATAGCTTCTCCTTTATGCCTGAAACGGTATACCATGCTGTACCTAGCTGTTTGCTGCTGTTGTACAGGAATTAATTTCAGTAACATCAGGAACTAGGATCTTATCAGAATATTTGCCAGTAGGTTAATGCAGTTCTCCCAGACCAGTCTATCAATGGCTGTTAGCTTTGTCTGCTTTGCGTTATCAAATGCAGTACTCATGTCCTTAGGTGCTTTTAAATACATTTCCAAAAACATCTATATTTCAAGTTTTTAAAAAGTAAAAGCAATTCTATTAGCTGTTGTATCAACCCTTCATCAATTATTTAATATAAATATGAATCCTAAACTATTTGATTTTAAGTATTTCGCAGATGACTGGGCTTAGTGTTGAGTAAATATTTGTTTCATTTCTAAACATGTGTTTTCATGGAAACAATCCGTCTATAACACATTGTATTTCTATGAAAACACAAGCTTATTAAATGGCACTCAGTTTATATTTTCATTGCAGTCATCTTGAAATTGGCATATTCACTGTGTCAGTGTTTTGTGATGTAAGCTTAAAACTGTCAGACTGTGTATGCTCAGACATGAAAAGGTCTGGAGTCTCATACACAGAGGAGGAGGAGAAATTAGGCTCTTGTCATTTAGCAGGTGGCGGTAATTTAGGAGTGTTTGTTTATGAGGCTTGTATTAAGATTGTATTAAGATAATAGGAACTTTTAGTCTGAGTATACTCAAATATTATAAGCTGATAAACAGGCGGCTTCTGTGTCAAAGTTGTGGAGTCATTTGTGCTTACTAAGGACTGACTACAAATATCAGGGTTGTTGGTGGAGCTTCAACTGTCTTCGCACGTTTCACTTTATCACTCAGCTCATGCATTATAGAAATTGCTTTAAAAAGCAAGGAAGCTGAGAGAAATGGCATCACATCCCTGTACACACCCTAGGCTACTGGAGCTGACTGATCTTCAGAACTACAGCAAGGGCTTTGGCATTGCCTAGCCATTTGGGAGCTGTAACTGCAAGTTCATGGATCACATTGTAACAGGCTGAAAAATTACTTTCAAAGCAGCCTGGCTCCTGAAGACAGAGCCTTCTAGGTAACGTTACAGCAACCAAGTCCCGTGTGTCAGTAAGACGGGGCATGTTGAATGAACTGTGGTTTATCATTAAAATCAACTTTTCTTCTATAAAACTGTTCTATGTTTTATAGTATAAACTGATGGTGATCATATCACGCTTTAATTGAGTGTGACTTAGAAATGGCTCATTCTTCGTGTGTGCAAAAGTTTCCAGGAGTAATCTGCAGGTGTAAGTGCTGTTGTATTTATTATCATATCAGATGGCGCAAATAATTAGGAAAAGATAGTTGAATATTTAGTTTATTACTCCTATAGGAAAATGTACACACATTTTACATGCACATTTCAATTATATTTTCTCTTCTTGTAATTGTAGAGATGTCTTTCATGCATTTTGGTGCAATAAGTTTTAAGTTAAAGGGTAGAATTAACAATGTGGTTTGTTTCATTTTGTTTCCAATCCTAGTGGACAGATTTAAGATCCAGTTTTCACACTTTGTGGGAAATGTCTTTGAACATCTTTTTGATTTTATTCTGTGTTTCTCTCTTCTGTGCTCTAAAACCAAAGCCAATTTCTCATGGTTGGAAGAAAATGTAGCACTTGGCTCAAAGTAGTATGGATAGATGCTCTAAGTTCCTTACATCGTGTTTGTGTAGCACCTGCTCATATTTCAAATGCTCTCTGAGGGAACTTGTCCATGCTTGTTCCTCTGTGGAGTCTCACACAGAGCTGTGAGAAAGCCCTGATTCCTAGCTGAGCCTCCCTGACTGCTGGGATGTCTGTGTTAGACCATGGATCTTCCCTTTGTAGATCAAATTGCAGACCCTGATTCTTTCTTGGGCATCACTTGCATATAACTTTCTGAATTCTGTCCTTATGCTCATCTTCTGCCTCTCAAACTGTAGTTGATGACAGACATCCACCTGGTGACAAGCTTAATGATTCATGAAATCCTAGCCCTCAGGGAACTTGCTGGTTATTTATTGTTACACACAAACAAAAAGCAGAAAGTAAATTAATCATTTTCAGATTTAGGTGACTGAAATGGTTGTTTGAATATCTGAAATAGGTGGTGAATTTTTATAGACATTTGCATAACAGTCATTTTTCATTTAGTCTTACTGCTAGACACGCTGGATATGCTGAGGTTGGCTGTAATTCTGCTGCAGTTGCCAATATTTTTTGAGTATTGAGCTAAGTGTGTGTCATAGGTGGTGTACCACATAGCTTCATACCAGTGCAACTGTACTCTGATGCCATTTAATTTTAAGGGAAGAAAGAAAACCATATAGGTGCTGCTGAGCCATGATGTCAAACACTTTATACTGCTTATGCTCTGTATTTGTACTGTGAATTTTCACCACATAGTAACAGAATAAGTTTCTGATTTTTCCCCAGAATATCTTTCTTTCTCTGCCATCTCTTTACCAGAATAACAGAAGGAAATGATGGATTCTGAGCCTTACCCAAAAGTCAGAGGAAGACTTACTGGAGATTTAACAATATCTGTTCTGATTAACTTTGATACAGTCTGTGCCAACTCCTCAGTACATGTTTAGAACTTATTCCTAGCTGAACTTGGGATAGGTCGAGCATAAAGATTCCAGTCTGGAACACTAAGGGCACATGTATTTTAACAACTTGTGTAGATCAAAGGGAGCAGTTCTATAGGGCAGAGAGGCTGACACAGGGGATCTGACATTAGGGTGACATAGGTGTTTCAGAGGTTATTTGTTTACTTGAGAGTAGGTCTGATCTAGTCTGAGGAAGCCCAATGCAGCTGGAGTGCATTACATATGGTCTGGGAGCACATCTTTCAGTTCAGTTTCCTCTGAAAGGAATCCTGCTCAAGTGCTCTGAGGCCACTTTGCAATGGAAGCTGAAACATAATGAAGTGATGGGGAGAGTTGCTTCAGAAGCACGCTCCTGATCGGAACCAAGACCCTGTCGGCAGTGCACACTGACAAGCTAAAAGTGTAATTTCAGAATGGGTTTGCAGAACCAACTCAGCTATGCTACCTGTGGCCAGTCTCCTTGCTTTCCTCCACCCTTTTATGTTCTTTCTGAAGTGTTCTCCATGGCTGCTGCCCATTTCATTCACATCATGGGGACAGCTAACTCCTTCATTTCTCCAGAAGAAGAGAAATGTTTTTCTCTTTTCTATAATGTGGAGCATTCCTTCATTATTCTGTGCAGTAACTGCTGAGGAATAAAAATCTTAATCAACATCTCCCCTATTCAGAATAAACTGATGGTTCAAGAATGCTCTTTATGCTGTTCCTCATTAGGGAGAAATTCATAAAGTCAGATTGATCTTCCTTTTTTTCCTTTCTGTTGTGTAGCGTAGCCAGTATAAGAACCCAGAGTTCGTTCCAGTATGGAGGGGAAGTGTTGGAATTATCACCGTATACACAGAAAATGTTTATTGGGGTAGAGTGGAGAGACATTATTGTGCCCCAGCATATGGTAAAATGGACACTGAAACACAGCTTTTAATGCTATTCTGTGTTATTTTTGTCTGGATTTCAGGCACAAAGCCTTCGTTGCTCTATATGTGGTTTACATTGCTTACAGCATGGAGATCCATGAAGAACAGAGGAACAGAGGGAGGTGTTCTGTAAAGAAAAGTTTTCTGCACAGAATCCATTTTTTTTGTGTGCAGATGGGACCTTTTCCTTGTTGTTACCTATGCACATACAGTCATTGAGTCAAAGGCTGTTTTGGCAGTTTTATGTGCTGTGGAAAGCTTTGACTGCCTTTACTCACTCAAAACTAGCCTTGGTAAATACTAACTTGGTGTAGTTTGTTGAAGTACTGACGTGTTGTTTGGCTGAGTAACTTGTAAAAAAAAAAAAAAAGAAAAAGACTGTGATAATTAGCTCCTACAAGATAAGGTTTTCTCTCATATTTGAATACATGAATTGTCATTTGCTTCCAGGCTCTCAATAAGCATATCAGTAGCTTCTCACAGTTGTTTTCTTTGGTACCTGGAACAGTTCAGCTATCTCTAGTGACTTTGTCCATCTGACTGTTCGTAGTGAGCTAAAAAAAGCACGTTCCTACCCTTCTTTCCTGTAGCGTTACCTGGAGCTGGGTCTCCAGAATCTCTGCAGGTTTTGTGAGGATACAATTTCTCTGAGTCACTGTTTTTGTTCTGTTTCAGTGCCAGCTCATTCTCTACAGTCAACTTTGTTTCTTCACCCTAAAAGTATCTAAAAGCATTAGGCACTAGTTATGTGTATGTTCAGGTCATCATAACTTTGGCATTTCTTCTAAACATTTTGGCTAAATATCGCTGTCCTTTTCTGTCATTACTTTAATTGTTTTATTTGTTGGCACTGCTAAGCGTTTATAGACTTGTTTCCTTTTCCTCCAAGTCGTCGTTCTCAAACGAAAGGTGAAGCCCCAGCAGAGAATGTATCATTTTTGCTCAGGATTTCAGTAGACTATATTTATCTAGCTTTCATCTTGTTTTTCCATGCTCTTTTGCAGACATATTATTAATTTGAATGAGAGGGAGTCATGGATAATGACCCTGTTGTGGCTTATGTATGAATGTGGTACTCTGTGTTTTGTTTCTTTACATCTGTGTTTTTAATGTTATATATCTTTTTTGTTTAAAAATATATATTTTAAGAATTTAAACATTACAAAAAAAATCTGGACATGTGATGATTTGGCTGGGAAGGCACTAACAATGGTGGCTGATGCAACCAACAGTTTTATTTTTCAGTCCTTTACATACACAAGCCAGTACCGACAGACCTTTTAATTTATGGTGCTAGCAGAGATACAGCCACAAGAACTGCTCTGTAATATCCTTTTAAACAGTAGTTTTCCTCTCCCTATAATGAAAGGTGTCTGTTTTATATTGTTGCCCATTCATCATTCCTCAGTCACCTGCTGCCTCAGTCAGTTACTTCTTAAATCTGAGTTAACCTTCTAATGTGATGCTGCTCTCCTTTCTTCCTTGTTCAAACGTATTGTTCCATTAACCAAGCTGTCCAATGTGAGTCCGGTTACCTATGACCATGTGGTGTAGGATTTTATCTATCTCTTATGCCTGCTGTTCCTTGGAGCCATTTTCACAACATCTTTGTGAATAGAAGAGCAAAGTACCTAGCTCACCATTCATTATGGGCTCTTGGTTTTGCTTTGTTTTCCCTTCTTGGTTTAGGACTGCACATTGTTCTCTAATTCATTCTGCAGTCAAGAATGGAACAATTAGCCTCAAACTCTCTGGCTCTGGCAGACGATTAATCAAAAAAAAAAAAAAAAAAACACAGAACAAAACAAAACAACAACAAAAAACACTTTGGTTGATAGTGCTATTCTATGAATTATGAGCTGACTGTAACCCAGGGAATATTTTTATTGTTCCCTGTACAGTGGCCCATCCTTCCTTGACTCAAATGCACCAGAAATATTAAGATTATTCACGTCATAGAATTTTAACCATTATGTTATTAAGGTTATTATCTCCTTAATGCAGTGTTTCTGAATCTCCTGTAACCACCTAACATGTAATCATCAAAAAAACACTCCATAATTCACTTTGGAATTCAGTATACTTTGGCAATTGAAGAGGGAGGTGGTAAATAAAGTTCAGAGCATTTTGGTAAACAACTGTTTTACAAAATTTTATTGTTAGAATTACAAACTTTTTTTTAATAAACACTAGACACAAAAAACAACTTTGTAGGGCACTACCAGTGACTGAGAATCTGCTGCACTTGGGCATTGATGCATACTGATATATCTGTGAAGCATATACTCATGTTACTTTTACTATTTGTACTTTTTTTGGTAATGTTTTTATAGGCCACTGTCCTATGCCATACTGCGGTCCCTAGCCAGCAGGCCGGCTACTTCCGTGATGTGTTTTTTTTTATTAGTTGTAGATTATTAGTGCTTCCAAAACAGCTTGAATGATATAAACAATTACCCGCCCCAACTGTATTTATTTCTGGAAGAAGTCCTGGCTTTGCTTACTAAACACGATCTGTTTTGCTTACTAATAAGTGTTATAAACCACTACACTCAACTTAGATCTATCAGCTCGTATCTGTCAGACTCTTCCTGAAAGACAACGTGAATCTGTAGTTCTGCTAGCTGGACTCAAGTATGATTCCCGTGATATGTATAGACAGATTTGTTTTCTTGAAAAACACTGTAATGAAACCCATGCTACATAAACCCTTTTTTCAGTCTGAGGAGCCACAGTAATGTGTCAGCTTCTAATAGCTGCTTAACTGTACAGGTGTATGTATGTGATCATTTTTCATCCGGCAGTACAAAGTTTGTTAGAAAGGTACTCTGCTCTTCCTACAGTGGTGCAAAAGCAGAGGTGTTGCAGAAGGACAAGAACCTGGGTCTGACTTGTGTTCTTCTCCACTCTTTATTGGATGATTGCTGTTCCCAAGGTACAAGCTATAAGGAATGTAATTTGCAAATAAAATCTTTAAAAATAATAATGCAGTTATAAGCAAATGGAAGAATAATCAGGACGTGCAGTGTATCTCTGGAGGACTAATAATGAAACTTGTTGCCAAGAGTTTTCACAGTGTTCTGAGATTTTCATCTAACATTTTATCTTTCATTCCTGATCAGCACACAGTGCTGTGCTGCCAACGGAAGTATAATAGCCCATGTCAAGATTGATTTGGTGTGCTTCTAATATGGGAGCCATAGCTTAGATGAGTACTCATTGTTAATAGGTTCATGTAGGTCCCACTTAGTGTTTAAATTGACTTCCAACTCATACTTCAAATTAACAATTTAAAAGATTAATTTAAAGGACTCAGTACCAATTACTGAAAAAAATAAGTCAAATTAAGTATAAATGAAAGATATTTTGGAGTAACTTGATCGGTCTTGGCATCAGCTTGGCTGTTGCTATTATCTGTAACTGGTTACAGAATATTCCAAGCGTGACCCTTCATGAATATTTCTCAGCGCACAGAAAATAATCCCTTCCTTACCTCGTCCACAAACTGTGATGTCTCAAAGGGGGCATAATTGCCAGCAGAGATCAGACTGTCTTTTGGGAGAGTAAGGACATCTTTTCATCTGAGTAAGGACGAATGCCAGATTTTGAGCAGAATCTATCCATGTGTTATCATAGTCATATGGAGGGTTTCCCCTCATTACTGTCAGAGCCAAGTAATTCACAGTTTTTAATATTTCAATATCTGAACAAGGCATAGAAATACTCTGATCTATAGAAGGAGAACCAAGACAGAAAATGAAGTGATACAAGTCCTTTTCCAGCTCCCACTTGTGGATACAATGGTTTGTGCGAATGTGCCTTGGTCCCCTTCTGGCAAAAGCAGCCCAATTAGCCTGGTTCAGCAATTCTGACTGCTTACATTTTTTTCTGATATAGATTAGGGAGTGGTTACTTGTTACAGCGGTAAACTGCCTCAGAAGCTGTCCTGCAAGCAGAAATTGAGGGGTTTGTTGTTATACAGCGCTGCTGATCTGAGAGCGAACTCAGTCGATGCTGTCAAAGCTAGTTTGCATCTGCTACTCTGCTGCTTGCTGTCCTGGTCCAAGTGGCACCTGTCTAGTTTAGGTACAGGTACACTGATACAAGTATCTTTTACTAAAATATTCTATGTCTGGGTTTAGGGTAATTAGCTGTACTGGCATACCGTGCATTCTTACTACCACGGTTTTAGTCAGCTCCATGCATTCAGAACAAAGCTTCCCCTTTCTCCTGATGACGTGAATGTTCTGCACCCACCCTCTGATAGATGGCTTTCTAACTGTCATGTAGACCACCTGGGTACTATGTGTTTACTGCATGTGCTCCTGATTTTTAATTTTTACTGCTGCCAACATCAGTATATAGGGTATGTTTTGGCATTGTCAGCTCATTGAATTTTCTGTGGGACAAAGTAGCCCCTGCTGCTACTTGAATGTAACTGCTTTGTTTTCTGTTAGCAAGCTTTTATTGTGGTGATATCCAGGCTCTAACAAATGTGCTTCTTTTAGATAGATCTTCAATTCACATTGCTCTGAAGATGATGTAGTAATACTGATTGATGCTACTGCTTAACATTGTTAATGTGTTAATGCTAATAACTTCCAATCAGAAAATCTTTTTTCTACTGAGTTATTCACACTTTGCAAATCTATTTCTCGCTCTCTTGCTGTAGAACTTAATCAGAGTCTTCTTAAACATGATCCCTTTCCTTCTGTCTGTTCTCCCCTCATGAAATGCAGGCTTGTAATAGCTGCTTCATGAGATGTGAAAATTAGTTTAGAAAGTCTTTCTTCTTTATCTGAAAGGCTTTTGCATTATTCTTTATGTAGAAGAACAGAGTATTATTTATTAAGACATATTTTCAGTTTAGAAGGCCAGGTCCAGCTAGTGTTAAGATAAGGATTCTGACGTTTAGGAATGAGTCTCAAGGGAAGGTAAGACCATGCTTTGTAACAAGCAGAGCTTACTCTTCTGTACATGCTTGCTGGAGCCAGGAGGCCAGAGCTCTGTAGGAAGGGTGAGAGAAGCTCTTCTTTTTCCCTGATGTTAGGAGATGAAGGAAAAAAAAATTAAGTATGTGAAGCATTCACTGCTCTAAAGGAGACCTTTGTTGAGTTGTTGATGACTTTGTTTTTGTGAAAGTTGCCCCTTAGACGTTGATATACTAATGCTACCACGTCCTTTTGCTTAGACTGCACCATCTTTGCTTGCCCTTGTCTTACCACTTTGCATAGCAGGAGGCTGCGGTGGGCCTTAAAGATTCATCATTGCAACTAGTGGCATTTTATAAATTCTAGCAAGGAAACTACTCAAGAGGAATACTAAAATAAAATAGAGCTATTACAGTATTCTCAGCCAAGATTGTATCATGAGCTTAGGAAGTTAATATTATAATAATAAACAGCTAGTGTGGGTAACAATAGCAGCAACCTTACAACAGCACACTTAGTATGTTCTAGCAACCAGATTAATAACCCTCCAGTGGCCTTAGCTAAGCCCTTCGATGGCAAGTAGGTGGTAAATACTATCCTACTATATCTTTATTGCTATTTTAAGTCATGTTACCTGAATGCATGATACCATGTGCTGAAGTTTTAGTGCAACACTTCTGAAGACTCCGAGATACTGTTTATAGCTGAATTGATCTTCTGTATAAAGAGCACACAGAGTGGCTGTACTTTTTCAATCCAGAAGGGAGAGCCCCTGAAATCTGTGTGTACCATCAAAATCTGTTTAGGTACTGCAAGATTTTTAGAGTATAAATAAAGTATCTCTTTTTCTTTGAATACAGGGTTTCTTTATGGAGCGCCAAGCTGCAAAACAGTCCCTCTTGTTTTTTCTTTTTTCTTTTGAAACCTTCAACAGTCACCTTTAAGAATCTGACCCTTATTCTTTTTGCTAGGGAGATAATTACTCACTCTCAACTGCTATCTCTAGAACCAGTTAATGAATGCTACATAATAAACAGAAGTAGGGCAGCTGGATGAGAACAATGCACAGGTGGGTAAGAAGACTTCATTTGGTGAGGAGATAATGAGCATGCGAAGTTGTGGTTTGTCTAAATACCACATTCACAGATAGCTCCCGCATTGTTAGTGTTCTTCCTCTCAATCAGTTTTTCTACTTGTTAAGTGGCAAGAGGAAGGCAGTTAGAAAAGGAAAAGAGGTTGCTTCAGAAGAAAGAGATTCAAGTAGATCATCGTCCTTTCCCAGACCTATCCTAAACATATTTACTTTCTTATGTGCTATTGTGCACCTTTCCAGAGGAAGCTGATTCTGCAGAGTAGTTCTGCAGATAATCACTGTTTTGCTGTGCCCCCCCCCCCCTTTTTAATCTCTTTGCAAAGCTTATACCTTCCCTCCTTTGCAAAATTGTGCCAAATCTAACCTCTTGAGGTGAAGACAGGATTTATTCTTGAAATATCAGTTTGTATGATGTTAGCTCTGAGAGAGAAGGAAACTGTCATAGCTCGGCCATTCCTGGTGTTGCCATGTGTATTGAACAGCTGCACTTTCCAGCTGGGTTTTACTACATACCACAATAAAGCAAGTCTGTCACAATGAAGCTCAGTGGCCAGTGTGTACACACAAAAAGGTAAGTAACACTGCTGTCCAGCTTAACAGTTTCAATGTGTAATACAAGTAAGTATTTCCTTTGCCTCACAGTCTCTCCATTACTGCAGTTTTCATAGACGTAGTGCATCTGCATTTTTGAAGCCAGTGCTAGGTCATTAAGAGATTGGTGTTGTGTGAAGTCATACCAGTAGAGGCAAATGACTCAGTGACAGGAACTATTGAAGATGAACTGAGGGCCAGGCGATACATTCTGTGTTTTGTTAACCTGGCTGACACGTGGAAAGGAAATGGGGTCTGAAGGTTTCTGGCTTGTGAACTGAAGCATTAATCACTTTAGCAATTGCAACATTTAAGTTAGTAATGTGGCTTCTGATACTCCGAACGTGATTTGACTCCACATAATGTCCTGTTTGAACTAGAACCAAAATGCATTAAGGTGGAATGTCAGAAGAAATCTGTAGCAGCTAACTCCACTGACTTCTGTTATGATTTGAGCACCTGTCTTCCTCAGTCCTTTGAAAATTTCTACCTTAATCTTTCAAAGGCATGCTTAATCCTCAAAATGGCAAAAGTCATAGCCAGAACAGCTTCCAGCTAGAGATGCAGTAGGAACATTATGCAAACCATTCGCTAATACAGGCACGTACAGGCCAGCAGTAGTTCCAGTATCTGTGCCAGAAAGCTAATGAGAACATATTTGGCCATAAACTTTCCTCTGACTTGGGCAAGGACATGCCTACTTTTCAGTTGTCTCATGTCCACCAGCTGTAAAATGGAGGTATCAAAGTGACAGTGCCAGAATAAAGTGTGATTTCTTAATGGTTTGCAGTGAGAGACTGAGACATGATAATTGAAGAAACCTGTTAAGGGCTGCATTTGTACAGCCAGGTGTATATTTTTCTCGAGTAAATAGGCTGTCTGTGTGCACCAAGAGCTGGCCACATGTGACAGGCCAGCAAGGAAGCACAGCTTTGTTCAACCCACTCAGAGCATGTTTGGAGGGAAAAAAACTTGATTCACAAGTGCTATCTTCTGTATAATTGTTGAGCCTAATTGCCAGTGGAGCATGGAGAAATGCTGTTAGACCCAAACCCTCAAAACAGAGTGAACCTCTCAAAGACTGCACCTCTCCACCATGCCCATAGCGCTTGTTCATCCAGGGTTTGTTCTTGTGGCTGTGTATCATCCTTTCATCCTAGGCAAGTGATGGAATTAGAATTGGAGTTAATTTTATCTTCCTGAGTATCTTGGAGAAGTATGTCTCTTTTATGATACTCACCTGCTCTCTTTCAGATCTTGACCCTTGACAAAGGAGAGCTGGACTGAGGCATTTTTTAAGAACACTGTGAGTGGGTAAAACTTGCTCTCCTGCTTTTGAGCTCTGACCCCCTTTCTGCCCAAGCCCTCTGCTGATAGATTTTAAGATGTTCATTAGAACCTGTTGTTCAACTCCCGCAGATCACAGCATCACAAACGGGCTGAGGTTGGCAGGGACCTCCGGGTCCCTCTGGCCCAACCCTTGCCCAAGCAGGGCACCCAGAGCAGCTTGCCCAGGACCCTGCCCAGGCGGCCTTTGACTATTCCCAAGAATGAGACCCCGCAACCTCTCTGGGCAATCGCTGCCAGGGCTCCGGCATCCGCATGGTGAAGAAAGGTTTCCTTATGTCTGGCTGGAACCCCCTGTGTTCCAGTTGGTGCCCAGTGCCTCTTGTTCTGGGCATTTTCTGATGTGTTGGTCTCCCAGTCATCTGAAACTTCCCCACAGGCTGAAACTATCCACTTTTAGAATTAAAACTACAGACCTATCTAAATGGTGCAATTCAGTGCTATGTAAAAACAGGTGTATGGCTAGTGCTGGGTAGCAGAAGTAGTGTAATTGCATTTAGCTGTAATCACACGTACCTTGGGAGTTTCAAGGAGTTTAAGAAGTTAACATTTTCACCTGTGCTTTAGCTGGGATGCTACTACTGGCATACACATTCACCTGTATGTACCTGACCTGTTCTGTCATTGAAATGGCAAAGTCACCTTCCTACTGAGGCAACCTTAGGCTTCTCGAACGCAGTGTGTCACAGCGTATTGGACTGTTTTCTTGGCTTGGTGTTCCAGCTGAAGCCCTGCTGAGGGGTGCTACTTGTCTTGTTTTTGTTAGCATGGTTGGACCTGGCATGAATTCATACTTGATACTTGCTTTTAAGATCTGCATGGAGTTAATTAGTTGGATGTGTCTCAAGAATAATGAACTTTGGATTTACAGGAATTGTTACTATGTTTTTCCCCTGCATTGGTGTTTGATTTATACCTACAAGAGTCGTTCCCAGAAGCAATTCAACTAGGTTTATCTCACAGATTTTTAATTTAATTGAATTTAATTTAATTGTTTACATGAGCGTCCTTGCCAAAGTGAGGTGATTTGGCAGTCCTCTGGAATGTAAAGGTTAAGGATATTGATTTAATCTTTTCCCAGGGGAGCTGTTCTTTCTGTGGTAAGACATCATCATTTTTGTTCTTGTGAGTGTTTGCAGCTTTGTTTACATGGATTTAATTGAATTTGGTCTATACTGTACTGTAAGTGGAAGATGGCAGTTTCATATAGTTCTTCCTTCCTGGAGTAAGGATGTTTGGATTCTCAGACAGTTTGGTAATGGATTTCCCTAAGCAGTAATTCTTCAGAGCTTTCAGTATCATAAGTACTGAAAATAGGGAGAATCTGCCATTATGTGCACAGTTAACGGGAGCTATTCATAGTGATGGTAGGATTTTATACCCATGTCTTCATGTGATTAGTGCTATACTTAGCTTACAAATAAGCTTATCTGAATTGCTGGTGTACAAACAATATATGTAAGCCATATTTATTTTAACATAAGGCACAAGCTTATAACAGTTTCAGGTTTTAAATTACACATTCCTGGAGCAATGTAAATATAAAACCAGAATGGTAATTTTGTTTTCAGAAACATGGAATATTGGGGGTGGGGGGGGTGGGAAGGGGGGGCGAGGTGAGGTGTGTCTGGAACATCTTGGCTGAAGTGCTCTTTCATCTGCATTGGCATGGATGGGCCTTGATCAGAACCACAGGTCTGGATGGATCACTAGTTGCTGAATAGCCTGATGAGGTTCTAAACTTCCCAGCTACATCAGAATTTGAACGTGGGCCCTTCCAATAGTCTGGAGCCAAGTACACCCAAAAGAGATGATTTTGCAGTTGCATATGAAACTGGTTATGTGAATATATCTATTTCTTTTTTCTTGTCACATCTTTTAATAGCTATTATTTTTCCACTTTGTTTACATTTATCAACAGTTTTTCTCTGTGATCTTTTTTGTGATCCAAATCCAGAGCTCAGTGATCCGTTTCATAGAGCAGATGAATGACAGGTGTATTCCAGTTCTGCATAGTAATTTATCTCCCTTCTATCCATTCCACTGGCCCTAGTTGGAAAGGAATTGATAAAGAAGCAAGTGCCCATCCCTGGGCTTCTAATTCTGCCTTTGCAGAAGCAGATTCAGGTGTGATGGTTTACAGGCGAAGTAACTCTACTGTAAAGTGTGATTACAGTGGAGATAAATCAGGGGTGAGTGCAATCCTCTTAAACCTAAGTTGAAAAGATCTGTTTTTTATTTTTATTTTTTTCGTTGTTGTTGTTGTTCTGTGTTTTTGTTTTGTTTTTGTTTGTTTGTTTTGTTTTTTCTCCTAGCGAAATGCTTCTTCCTTATGTGCATGGACTCAGTGCTAACAAATGAGGCTTCTTTTTAGAAATTTCTTTCTCCTTCTTACCATGTCAAAGCAATAGATTTCCTGTTATTTTGTGTTTCTTTCCTTCACTCCTGCAGGACTCATTCTTAACTCAGGGCTTTCTTTGATCCATATAGACCTTCTGGAAATAAATTTCAAATATACATTTCACTTTTGTGACTCCTAACAGTATATTGTTGTTAGTTAAAAAAGCCAAGACCCAGCAGCCACAGGAATTTATGCCCATTACGGAAAATCTAGCATGGTTTCTTTGGTATGGCAATACCAAAAAGTCTGCTGGCATATCCAACTAAAGTACTTATAACCATATAAAGTGAATGCCTTTTAGGAATTGGATTAAAACACAGACATATTTTCCATCAATTAGACATTGAGAAATCCCAGACATACAGAGCTGCAAGTGAAATTAGATACCTTGGGAAACCTATTCCAAATGGAAATCTTATATGTGGGATCCTGACTCAGTCACCACTCCCTCAGTTTTTTACCCTCCCCAAAATATATTTGGATACACTAGTAATGTAAATATAGTAACATTATGCCCAGTAAACATGCACAGATTGAACCAGGCCAGCTACACTAAATGTAGCCATAGAGAAACTACAAACTTGACTATTTAAAAAAAAAAATGCCATTAATGCATATTTACCTGTTTTTTGATGTTAATGCAGATGTGCAGCACTACTATTTGTGGAATCACTTCAGAAAACTATATTATTTATATACAGAAAATGACACTTTATGGTGAGCCTTCTGTCACAGTTGTTTGGCATATGGGAATTATAAATAGGCCTGGGTAATCATTGATGTGCTATGCTTTTGGCAGTGTGGTCATTTGTGACCCAAAAAGAAACCATAAAACATAATTATACAAAGGTCCCTTCTGGCTTTTTTTGTGTGTGGAATATTGTGTGTTTTGGTTTCCCTGCTTGAGCTGCAAGGAAAAATGGAGTATTTTTAACGTGATTCTTTACATGCTCCCAAAGCAAGTCTCTTTTCAAAACAATTTGAACAGTTACAGCGCTTTGGGCAGTTCTTCATTAGGGTAGTAAAACTAGCATATAATTATCAGTCTTGCTTGCCAAATGCATTTGAGATCCCTCCTCCAGAGTATCCAAATGAAGTACTCAACACCCAAGGTTTTAGGCCTGTGGTACAACTCATTTTAGATGTAATCAGAAATAACCGTTTCTGAGAGCATGATGAAGTCGTCTGCGAATCATGTGTAAGAGGAAGTGGTTTCTGAACTACATGGACAGCTTGCAGGCTTGGTTTGCAGTAATACCAGGTATAAAATGGCAGTCCAAAAGGTAATACTTAGTTTTGCACGGCCTAGAAGAAGTTTGGTAAGATTTATTGAAGTTACTGGAGCCATTATACTTTTTGACAACTCAAAGTGCAATGTATTTTTCTTCCTAATTTCTGCATTCAAATGATTTAATTGGAAAGTCATTCTGATTCTTTTTTTAACTTTTTAAACATAATCCATAATCCAGTTTCATACATTTCTGCCAGTCCTTTGACTTTTGCTGTTTTCTATAACTAGTTTCTTCATCAGAATTTAGTTGGCAGCTCTACTGATTGATGTTTGTGGTAGAATAGAATCCAGTTGTCTTCACTTCCAATATTGTAAGACAAGACAAACGCTCTCATCTGTGTCATTCGTGTAAACAGTCTGTGGTTCTAAAGCTGCTTAAATTCACCAGGAAAATGCCCATCCATGTTACTTTTTGGCTATGCTTACAATATGGACAAAACACAGCTCTGTTTTTTTGTTTGGTTCTTGTTTTGTTTGTCCCTAAATCACTGCAATAGGCTAGTAGAGTGATATGCCAGTTAATACTTTAATGAAATACATACATCAAGGTTGCCAAATAAACAGCTTTTGAGGCTTATGTATATTATTATTGTGGGAAATGTTTCTACTAGTTTATTAGATAATAGGTGCAATTTGAAGAAGGAACATGTAGTTCTCTTCATCTCCACTCCCTGTGCATCCTTTGGGTGTGGGCATGTAATAATGAAATGTGTAACTCAGCACATTTTCAATTCACCTGGTTGACAATAAGTTGTAAAGCAGCATATATTTTCTTTTGCTTTCTGTCTAGTTCTGGTGAACAAACCGGATAGACTGTTTTTTTTAACTGGCCTCCTTTTTCATAAAAGGCTTATATTAACAACAACATACGTAACATAAAATGCAGAAATGGCTAGTGCATGTTTGTAACCTTGTATCTATTGAAGCGTTTTGCATGAAGCTTCTTTTTTTTTACAGGGAATAAAGGAAGTGAACACCTTCCAGGTGTGTGCATGGAAACACATTCCAGATATATAAACAGAGGTGTTATCAAAGACATGGAGATTTTAGTAAGCATGACCCCACGTATCTGTTTCCTGATCCATCAGGATTTGGATGATTTGTTTGCCTGTGGGAGTTTGATATGTAAGTTTGGGGTTTCTCAGAGAGGAGTCTAAGGCTTCTTGCCTTGTGGCCATTTCCCGTGCTTGCACCAGGACTTTGTACCACTTTGCAGCAGAGTCATTACTTTCTGTGTCCATTGGCAGATCCAGACATTCCTTGGTGGACCTGCTTTTTCAGTCTCTATAATGTTGTTTCCAACACTTCTCTGTGGAGAGGTCAGCTAGACAAATGATCAGTAGAGCCTACAATTCCATGTGATGAATGAAAAAACTCTTTAAATGGCTAAGTCTTTTTAAAAATCATCTTTAATGAAATATTCTCAAGCCAGGGAAATGCATATGGAGGAGGAGTGTAGCAGGTTGCACTTTATCACTAAAAACTGCAGTCTTCAAGATAGGATACCAGATACTGCTTTTGTTGAACGAGGATTTTTATCTTCCTATCCAATCACCCCCTGCCACCACGCTTTAAAATTCTTGTTTCCTTGGTCAGAAAGCTGGTTCAGACACCACACCTGTGGTTTCCCTTGTATTTTGGATCCTTTCACAGAACTTGGTTTCCATAGTAAACGCTCTTCAAAGAAGCTACGGTTCCATAAAAGCACTCTGTAGTTCTCCATTTTATAAAGGAGCACTCTCATTAACTCACTGTTGAATAACTCTTATAACCTCAGGTCTATTTGAATTCCACTCCAAATGTTCCACTGCAGACCATCTGACACCTCGTGGAACAGATATAAGCTCCATTGCTGAGTTTCTGATCTCAAGTCTTACTTCTCAAGTTATTTTATTATAGTAATATTTGAACAAAATATGCTAACTGAGACAGCAAACAAGGGCCTGTATTTAGCCACACAGGCTTGAAACCAGGAGAAAAAAGGAACAAACACTGTGGTTTAAACATTTCAAAAAACTAGTGTTTTCCATACTTTCTGCAGTAACACAATGTGAACCTTTTGTTTTCTCTGTGCTGCCTCTTTTGATTTCTAAAAGCTTCCTGTTTTGCTGAAATACCACCACATTTCTTATCAAAATTACAGACGGAAGGATGCACACACCACACTGATTCAGGGAAACCTTCATTCCTGCCTATCCAACGTAGACAGATAGAACTATTAGACAAATAGGTGATTGGTTTCGTAGATATGGAAGAAAACTCCCCCAAGCCCAGTAATCACAGTTTAGAAATGGTAGCTCAGGCAGTGGGAGCCTGGAAGAAGTAAGGCATTGTCAATGACATCCCCATTTGTGCATGTGCCTTCCAAGTAGTGATCTTGAAGATCACTTACCTGCAAAACCCATGGCTTACAAATACAGCTCGCTGGTATAAAGGCCACCTACATGACCAGGAATGTGGTGCAGGCGGTACAGTATCGCATCCTGCAGCACTTACGTGCAACATGGTACTAATGGGAGGAACTACAACACACCAGTCCCACTCACCTGCTTTAGCAAAACTTAGAATCACCATAAATTAGTAAAACATCCACACTGTTGTTGATTGGTCTTAGTGAAAAGGAAAAAAAAACAATAACCTGTAAGTAAACTAATAATATCTTTTAAAGAGCCAAGATAAAGCTTTCAAATATGACCTAGATGTATTTAGTTTGACTCTCCGGTATTGCTGTTTCCCTAGTCCTAACTCATGTAAACCCTCTGTCCACCATTGGCAGTATCTTGTTACCTTTGCCAGTCCTTTCCTCCTGTTTATTGCTTTATCTCTATCAGTTGGGAAGACAATTAG
The DNA here is from genome assembly GCF_040182565.1 of Anser cygnoides. NCBI lineage: Eukaryota > Metazoa > Chordata > Aves > Anseriformes > Anatidae > Anser > Anser cygnoides. Next base: position 15,825,772 of record NC_089883.1, read on the forward strand.
GTCTATCTCTAATGAGACTTTTTGTCTTTCTTAGCAGAGTTGGAAGTGTGCAGGTATCCTGCTGTTCATGCTACCAGTGCCTTTTAAGTTTGTTTTTGTCCTTGCTTGATTTTGGATCGTGTCAATAGTCTGTCAGATCTCCAGCACCGAGCATGTGAAATGTGACAGAACGTTGTCTCGTAAATTGGGATGACTGTAGCCTGTGCAGTGTTGTGGTAAGTGAAATAATTACGAGCCAAGACATTACCATGTTACTGACAGGACCAACTAATGCAAAGCTGGTTCTTCCTTAGATTGTCCTTCTGTCTCCATCAGAAAATGAAAGGGAAGGGAGCTAGGTGGCTGGATATGAAAGAAACGGAATCAGTCCTGCGAGTAATGTAAACAAGTAGTTATTTCTTTAAAGAAGGAGAAATACCTGTAACGAACTGCCTGAAAGTTTTCACCTGCCATAAGAACTCTATAAATATAGTGAACTTTGCCCTTGTATGTTTGTCTGTACTTACTTTGCACAACGTGTTTATCATAAAACTCTGCAGTTATATCAGACTTGAAGATTTGGTGTAGCAGTGTGAGACAGACTCCAATGTCCTCCTGACAAAGACAGCATCTTTTTCACTTAGGAAAATGACAGACCTCCCTACTGTTTCCATGCTGGCTGAAACCCCGATGTGAACCCCAGCTGCTGACTATTTCATACAGGTAGACCACTGATTCTGTGTGGATCTCGGGGCCAGATTTGAGCTTTAGTTCTTATGTTGGGTAATTCTATTTTTAGTAGGCTTTATAGATCTTTTCCTTTCAATTTTATCATTCAAAAATTCAGTGTATTTCTTCCTTCTTAATACTGTTAATGCTTTGCAGGCTTACAGAGTGATTGCGTGAAAACATTTTTTTCTTACTTGGTTGACAAAACCAATGAAGCATTTATATTGCAGTGTTTTGGCATGTTTTCAGTTTGGGATCACTAGACAAGTAAAGAGGAAGGGCTAGAGTTTGTGAAAGCAAAAATAATGTGCTTACTCCCCACAGTGAAATTGTTCATATTGCTCTTTCCGGAGTACCAGCCTTAAACGGGGAAAATGTCTTAAAGTGCATTAAAATGCTCTTGTGTAGCTTTGAACACAGTATGGCAAAGCCAGCTTCTGTACAGATGAAACGAAAGAGGAGGCCAGATTAGTTAGAAATAAGTAAATATCTTCAGAATGTTGTTTCCTTCCTATAACAGGTCAGCGCACATCCGAAAGCTTCCAGTGGGTTGGGAGGGTCCGCAGGGATCCCCTCGGAGGCTCTTTCAAGGAGGTTGTGCCTTCTCACCAAAAGGGCTTGAAGCCCTCCAGTGCCACAAAGGCACCCAGTCCCTGGGAGCTGTTACTCCTCAGTTCTCCTCAAAGATCTCTAGGAGTCTCTAGAGGCTAGTTCATATGTGTAATTTCCGTCCTTTTTCCCAGAGGACTTCAGGACCCTGACTGTGTGAGCATGCAAAGATATTGAGAACCTAGAATTAGCTCCGTTTTTTTTTTCCTTTTTATGTTACGGAAAAATGCCGAGTTCCAAAATGAAATATAGGTACCATCACTTAATAGGCCAGCCCTGACAGCATGGTTAGAAGATGCTTGCTATTGAATTTATAGCATAATGCAGAATTTTAGCAAAGTGTCTTTACCATAGGCATTGATAAAAGCCGACCTTTGAGGGTAACTGCATATACTTGCTAGTTTTTGGAAATGTCTTTTCTGTTGTACGCATTGATGTGTGTTCCTGTAGTACACCTGGTTTTGAATACGGAGCTTTTGAGATTCAGCCCCACTCCAGGAGGTTAGCTCCAGCTCCCATTTACTATTTGTCTCCTTTTCACTTCAATGCTGTATGGAAGTACAGCAGATGTATCATACTGCTGAGGAGAGTCAAGAAGATGTCACGGGGAATGCTCTGTTTTCACATTCCGTCAAAATGCACCTATCCCAGATATTTCAGAACACCTGGTTCTTCTATACACGGTCCCCAGAAGAGCAGTGATCCAACATACTGGATCAGTGCAGTTTGTCCCAAAAGTATGAATAACCCTGCTGGCTTCAACAGGACTTCTCAGTGTGTACAGGAGGCAGGGTTTGGCCCACCATATGCAGCACATTTTACCTATACCATCATGCAACTTTTAGTGGATTGTGTAACTATAATAGGTTTGTTTAACAGATGTATGTGTAATAGCTCTGATGATGTATGTTAACTGAAAGTACAAATCCATTTCAATTACTCATGCTAGAGAGCGAATAAGTTTTTTAGAACTAAAGCTAAAATACTATTTTAGGGAGGCAGTTTACATTCAATTACTCTTTGTTCTTCAGCTAAAAAATGAATAGAATTTTTGAAAGCACCAGGTACATTTTTAATTTTTTGGACACTTAAAAAGCAAAAAACTATTGAAATTCAAGTGCCTCTTTTGTTTGTTGTAGCTGGTAAAAGAACACGCTTTGCAATGCATTTGCTTTGGAGTCAAAAAGTTTCTGTTTAATAACTGGGGTATGTGTTAGAACCTGATTACAGATGTGTGTTGGAGAACAGCTGCCATGTGTTAGAGATAACCCATCCAGCTACAGCAGCCTTAAAGATTAACTATGTCTTAAATTAGTCGTGATTCTATTAGAAATGTCCCTCATATTTCATACTGTGGAAAGGAATATGGGGAAAGAATGTCATAATGTTTCCCTGTTCTTTGACAAGTCTTTCAGTAGCCCTGTCAAAGATCCTTTAAAATTGAGTTGAAATAATCAGAAATGATGTGTCTATGTGAAAAACACTTGGCATATTCTTTTCTGTAAGACAGGGCTATGCTAATGAGTTTTAAATCATGAGTTAAAAATGATTGTTATCAAGCAAGTGGTAGTAGTTCATATTGAATTACTAAGATGGAAAATGAGGCTTCTAATTACTTTACATGTTTTGCTTTTCTAAGTAAAATAAGATAAAAAATGCTGTCTTGAGCTAAATTAATACAAATGCAGGCTATAAAACCAGGTTTTATAAGAAGTAATAGATCATTCCCTACAGGTGGTCTGCCCTATATGCTCTGCTTTGTAGTCACATTCATCAGCTTAGAATATACTGCTCTCCCCTCTTTTAAAGCCAAAGATTGTGCTGTGCAGGTGTTCTCAGAATTTAGTGATTATTATTTAAAAAGAAAAAATACTCTCAAATAATTATCTTCCTTTGTGAGTGAATCATCTTTTTATTTTGCGTCTGCTAAAGACTAATATCCTTCAACAGTGTCTCTTTATCGTGTCTGATAATCATAATTATGCGAAGGAATTATCTGCGTGGATTTCATGCCCAGGATCTGTACCATCATTTGTGTAGTTTATTTGTCACTCTAAGTACATAGGCAGTGGTTGGTTTGTTTAAGAGCGATTGCTGAGGCTGTGTTAAGTTTTGACAGTTATCATTGAAGTTTATACTTGAAGCTGAAGCCTTAAAAGCCATAAGCAGCTGTCACTTACAGTACTAATAGCATCATAAGTCATGAATTTTCTTTAATAATGTTAAGAACGTAATGGTTCCGTGGGGGAGGACATCTGGAGAGAAGGCTGCTGGAGTAGATCTTAAGTTTCATTAGAACAATAGCACCTGACTGGGGCAGAGGGGAACAGTTTGCCAGCTGTCATCAAAATACTAAGAAGTAAGAAATGTAAGAAATTAGCAGTGATCCTACAGTACATCATCAGAGGGAACGCTGGATTTGCCAGTGTTCATGTTCTGGAGCTCAGTGTTGACCTGAGGAGGAACTGGAGAAAACCCCATGTGCACAGGTACCTAAGACCTGCTAGTTGAATACTGTGCTTAAAAGAGGGAGTCAGACAAGCTTAGAAGCCCACACAAGCTGTGGCTTGAAAACTAGTTCTGGAGAGAGGCCTGACATCAACTTGAATTGTCTGAGAAAAGTGTATGTGGTTCTAAGCTTCTGTTTTGTACCGAGACACAGAAAACATGCTGCATCTTCTAATTTTTCTCATACTAGCACAAATACTCTCCAGTGCAAAGCTGTATAAATAATGTATGTGCTCACAGGAGCAGGAAATATGCTGCTGATCAGACAGTGTCAACTTGGATGAATCCTATCCTGGAAGCTCTTCTTTAAATGTGAGCAATAAAACCGCTATTGACATGTGGCACTACTGACTGAAATGTCAATAGTTATAAAAAGAGTATTTCATAACGCAGAATCATTGTTTAGTTTGCTTGACTGGACAGATGCTTCTGCTTTTCCATGAAAGAAAAATGATTTCCATATTAGTTCTCTGAATGCTCAGGACAACTTATTTGTTCCAGTGAAGCTCAGATTGTTAATCATATGTTGAAAATAATGAAAATTTGGTTGCTGGTCTTTTGTAGTGTAGGAGGCAGCTTTGACACTGAGCATGACTTGAAACAGTGTCAGCGCTGGTGTGCTTACAGGTTAGTGCAGATCAATTTTGTTAAATCCGGAAATGGGTACCAGGCAAATTCAATATTCGAAGCATCCTGATCCTTACCCCTTAGCTCCTTAAGTGAGATTGCTTCCGTTGTTCTCTGGCAACTCTGACTTATACATAGTTTCTAGAGCTTACAAGCAGAACAGGCTGTCTGTAGACTGTTATATTTCTCTGGTTATTCTTATCACGAACGCAGTTTAAGCATTCTTTTTGTGAAGAGGTTAGAGTGTGTGCCATAAACAGAGAGGAAAATAAGAGGCCAGAGTGCTGTTAATGCCCTAGGCACATGGAGAGGTAGGCAGAAGATCCACTGATGTATATGTGTGCCCCTATCATCTTGACTGTTGAACCATTCATCAGGAAAAGGCGATAAAGTCACTAGGTTCCTTCCTGATGCTGCATCTGGCCAGACACGTGGGTGAGGAAGATTCAGAGACAGAAATCCATCTCAGTTCATCAAATGCTCTGCTCACTACTAGTCTTTCTCCATCCTTGGTCATTCTTGACAATTCAAAAGAGGATAGAAAGAGAAACCCCAAAATTAAGTAAATAGAACAACATCCATTCAAAGTGCATCAGGAAAAATTTGTTACTTATCCCTGGTGTGTAACTGGCTGAAGACCTGAAGCATGTAGTCAGGTCAGTCATACGTTTCACGGGGAAAGCAAGGGGGCTTGTACCCTTCTTGTTAGTTCTAGTTTTCTGTTTCTTGTTTTTTGTGCCCTGAAAACAGGGCACCTCCGTCAGCATTGCACAAATGACTGTACACACTATGTTTTGGGAAATGGACCTAATACTTTTTGAAACTAAGTTGTTGCTCGTAAAACTGAGTAAAACGTTTACAGGTCAAAGGCTTTTTAGATGAGTAAGAAGCTTTCCAATACTATTAGGATGTTCTTCAGGTTTACATGGAAAAGCACTTCCTTGGAGAGCCTGTTTAGGACAAAAATGATTATATGATGATCATTAAACAAGGGTCTAACAATTGCTTTTTTGAGGATAACCAGAATGTTGCTGTTCTTTGTGCTACACCATCTTGACGTGGCATCTTGACAGTCATCTTCATACCATCCGTTGACTTTTCCCTACAAGAAGGGACATACAATAAATACATAGCTCCAGCTTTTGGCAAGCAACACTGGCCAAAAATAGCCAGGTAAGATTGTGCATGAAAAAGAGTACACGCAACAACTTGCAAATAATTCTTGCTATTTGATTACATGAATGTCAAGACAATGTAGAAAGTTTTGACAACATGATCTAAGGCAACCTCAAAACCATGTAGATGAGAATCTTTCTGATATCACGCAGGGACTCAGCGGTGGCAGTGTGATCAGAAATGCAATGCTAGTCACTTCGGAACCCCATTTTAGAGTACTCAGGTAAAACAGAAATGTTACTAAGTCCAGTTCAATGTGTTTTTTGCCAATCTTGTTATCACTTCACAGACCCATTTGCAATGGGTGGCAGGTGATTGGCCATAATCTCATTTTTCTAATCACTTTAATTCCAGAGTGTACTGCTGTTTTCTTGCATTTTGAAAAGCAGCAAATAGGATATCCTTTCAAGGGATTTCAAGGTCAGAGGAAATTGGGTGACAATATAGTTCACTAGATTTCTCCAATCTTTTACTGCCAGTAATAGCATATACAGCTGATCATGACAGTGACTTTGGACTTACCTTTCTTCCAGATGGATCCCAAAACATTTTGTCAACTTCATGCTTAATTTCACCAGGTGCAGAACTGTAGCAGCTGTTGAACAAAGTGCAGCAACCAGTTCAACAGTTGTGAATAACAACATACTTAATTGAAACTTGTTGGGTAGTTTATAAAATGGCTTGATTAAGACGTATAGCTGCAGGCACACACTGCACAAAAGCATACCTCCTCAGCAAGAATTTAGGAAGGCATTTTGTCTGAAGCAAAATGGTATGATTGCAGGGTCAGCATAGTAGCAGTTTTAAATAGATGAAAAAGAGGCAACTTAATGAGGACAACCTCAGTTAGATTCATCTTCGATAGTGTGCTACTTGGAATGCTAGAAACAAATGAAGATTAAAATACCACTAAATCTAGGGGGGAAATGTGTTAAGGAGCAGTAATTTTGTGTGTTGCTTATAGCAATTAGAAACCCATTCAAAAGTGAGTATCAATAGGACAGACAGAATTGTGTTTTATATTTTAAAGATGACTTACAGCAACAGTCTTCCTACACTTTGTTTTAGATGTGCTTGGTAAAAAGGGCTGTCATGACCCTACTACACCTGCGGGGTTTCATGGTGTAATTACTGTTTTGTAAGAAGCCCAAAAGGCACCAGTGCAGATTTCTGACACCTGGAACATGCTGTGTGTTGTAAACTTGCATCTGGAGCTGCACCCGTCTGATAGAAGCTGGGAGCTGCACGCTTCACCTGACAGTAGGACTTGTGATTGGGCTGCAACTGGAGAAAGGCTTCACTTCCAGTATCACCGGCTTTTATCCATTTATTGTGTAGCTGTCATTACTTTTTCTGGCAGAGCTTAACTCCTCAGAAGAGCTAGTAAAATGTTGGCAAGAAACTAATTTTTATAGGTGTTTCAAGTGCTTGAAATACTTCGACATTTCCAAATATCCACAGGATCTATTTGAATCAGTACAAGATTTCCTAAACATTTTAAAGAACTTCTTTCATTAAAACCATACGAAAAGTTCAGAAAAAAAAATAAAAATAAAACTAGGCATGATTGCATAAATTTATCCTGACAGTTGAAGCCATTTTTAAAGCAAAAACATATGTGCAAAATTTAGTTCTAGGTGGTTTTAACAGAACAAAGAAGCTGTTTCGCTGTTAAAACTGAAAATATAAAGGCCCTGGCCGATTTGTTGACATGTTTTGGTGCCACACGTCTTTTCCGGGAAATAAAGTTTTCATCCGTTTGGGAGAAATGCTGCATGCAGTCATTTCTCTGCAAGAGGATTTACATGCAGTTGTACATGTGACAGCAAACCAGCAGTGAGGGAGGGGATGTTGTACCTCGGAGCAGTTTGACAGCTTCAGCTTGGTAACAGCCCTGCTCTATAGGGAGGGAAGATGGTGGTTACACCCTGTATTTATTATTCAAATGTTGAATTTTACTGATAAGGAGGTCTCCAAACTCCTCCTGAATTAAGCTTAATGATACAGTTTCACTTGGGCAGGGATGCAAAACTGGCTGCAGAAGTAGTTGCCACTCATGCTGCAAGTTGTGCCAACAGAAGCACCCTTCTTTCATTAGGTGCATTCAAATCTCTTCTGTTGGGGGATGTCTTTGAACAAGTCGTTAGGAGTGGTTGTCGGTTAATTTCAGAGGGTGAGTTTCTTCCTTTGCTCGCCAGCTTGTAAAAGAGGTGGAGGAGGAGAGCTTTTCAGGTTTGGTCCTCCACGTGCGTGGAGTGCCCGGTTAAGTGCTGTTTCCCTGATGACGAGTGATAATAACCAGCAGAGGTGCTTCCCCTTCCTCTCTCGGCAGTGTCACAGTTTCTTTTTTCTTTTTTTTTTAATTTGCCTTCGCAGGTAGCAAAGTTTGCTAGACCCAGTTGGTTCTCGTGCATTGTTACAGAGGCTTGTGGTTAGGCCATCAGGCCGTGCCCTGTCCTGTCTGCACGACGACCCGTCGCAGAATGTGATAAGCTTCCCTGAGCTGCCGCCGCCCTTACGCAGACGGACGGGTGGCCCCAGGCCTGGCCCAGGGGCAGCTGCCCACTGTCCTCAAAACCTTGCGGTATTGCAGCGGCTCGCTAGTGCTCACCCACTTAGCAAGCACAACGGAGGGCGAGCTCATGGAAAATAGGAAGCGTTCACGTAACTTGGGCGAAACCCTGCTGTGCAAAGCAGCGCGGGCACCCGTGTGCCTCCAAGCCAGCTGTGGGCCTTGCCAGCTGTGCACCAAGCCAGCTGTGCACTGCGCCACCTATTACTGGCCCGTTACATCGCCACTGTCTTGTCATCGGTTTGGGCCTGAAACTCCAGTGCCGCTTTCTGTATCGCCATCGCTTGGTAAATTAGGAGGAAACTCATTTTGAATTGCATTTCCACAATGAGGTCAAAGAAAGCTAAAGTGCGAGTAGATGTGTTTGTGCAGCCCCAGTGCAGCTAGCAGATGGCCCGAGTTGGGATGTTGATAGCAAATCAGGGACTATTTTAAGTGCGCTCTTCTCTCTCTGTAATACTCGTTTTCCAGCCGTCAAAGTGTGAGAGCTGTGTTTGCCACTTAAAATGTCTGGTGACCAACCTTCTGCAGTTTTGTGAAGCAGCCGTTGCAAGGCGTTTGTAGGAATGCAAAATCTGTGTTGCCTGCTTATTATTGGGGCCGTTTAGCACATCAGATGTCATTCCAGATTACTGGTTTCATTTCAGTTGGACTGGAAATAAATACACATCAGTAATAATGTAATGCTGCGTACCTTAAGGTTAAATGTCTGACAAGACAACTAGCGCTAATGGACTGTGACATTTTTCAAGCCATAGGTCTGCCATTACTTGCTGTGTCGAAGTGAAGTGTTTACGTGACAATATATTAAGACACCATTCTTTTTTCTGGTGCAAGGTATCTGGCTGCATCGGAATTGCAGAGCAGCTGCAGCAGCTGCCCCCAGTAACAGCAGTGTTTTCCGGGGCCTGACCCGCTCCCAGCAGCACTGTCAGGGGGACGTGGTTCAGTCCCACATGTCCTGTATGATTGCTGTTCTGTGCCTCGCAACTTTAAAACGTGTTCTACAGATAGATGTCTGTGAACGCAAAGCTCATCTGGGAGCAGATCTGCTGCTGTAACTTCTCTGGGCAGTATCTCACCATACATGTAGTGCTTTCGATAGAACTGGCTTCGTGTAAGGCAGGATGACAAGCCCAGGTCTTTGTACCAGATACCTGCTAGGTTTATCCTACTGCACCAGAGTAGCTATTGGCATTTTTTAAGTCAGGAAGATTTAACGCAATATCTTGCAGTAATGGGACTTGACTGGCTAGACTGATGAATGTAAGTACACCTGGGTAGCTTCTAATCATGTTTGAATAATACTGTCCTGCATTAGGAGCTCGTTAGAGAAACAGTGTGGGTCATTTATTAAGAGAATGTTTCAGTGTCTCCCCCGTATAAAGGTCCTTTTCAAGTATAGGGCTGTTTCACGTACTGAGATGCTTCCCCTGCCTTTCGTTTATCTGCTTTCCCTGCTTTTCTTTAGGCGCTTATCCATGCCGTTCGTTCTTGTGAAATGTTACGTTCCGTCCCCTGTTAAGCATCTCACACCGCGTCGCCGCTTTTCTCTCCTTCGGTGTGTCGTGCCGCTCTCTCCCCCGGCTCAGGCGGGGAAGGGCACCCGGCGCTGTGCTCCCGGCGGGCAGGCTGTCTCTCCCTGCCGCCAGCCCCGGCTGCAGCAGCGGCACGGCGCCGGGCTCCGAGAGGGCTTCAGCGCCCGCCCGCGCCGATTTTCAGCGCTGTCGTGCTGGGCCCCGTCCCGCCGGCGGCCCCGCTCGGCGCTGCGACCGCCCGGTCCCCCCGCGATCCCCCCGCGGCTCCCGGGCGCTGCCGCGCGGCTCGCGGCCGGGGCCGGCGCCGGGCGGGGCGGGCGGCGGGGGCGGCGCTGCGGGGCTCGGCCCGGCTCGGCTGGGCTCGGCTCGCCCCGTGACCGCCCGCCCGCGCCGCCCCTCGGCGCCGCCAGGGGAGGGGAAGGAGCGAGCGGCGTAAACAAGGCGGGGGGCCGGGGCCGGCTGGCGGCGGCGGTCACATGGAGCCTCATATGGGCCGCGGGATGGCGGCGCGGCGCGGCTCTGCGCTGGCAGCCGGCGGCGGCTGCTGCTGAGGCGGCGGCGGCGGCTCTCGCCCGGGGCCCGGCCCGCCTCCGCGCCCGCCTCTCTCCCCGCTCCGCGCCCCGCCGCTTCGCCCCTGACAAATGATGTGTTTTGTGCTCGCCGCGATGAAAGGTAGGCGCTGCCCCGGCGCGGCCCCGGGCTCGCTCGAGTCGCGGCCCCCTCGCAGCCCCCGGGGAGAGAAGGGGCTCGGCGGGGCGATGAGCCCGGGGGCCGCTGCGCTGCGCGCTGTGGCGGGCAGCTGAGGGGGAGAGCTCGGCTCGACTCTGCCCGGCGGCCCGGAGCCGGACGGGGCAGCGGGAGCTGGCGGAGCCGCCTGGCGGAGCCGCCTGCCCGGCCGTGCGGAACGGTCCGAGCCTGCCTCCGGCTCCCGGGGAAAGGCGGTGCGGCGTCCTGGGGAGCTGCTGGGGCTGAAGCGGCGTCTGAAGGGAGAGCTGCTCGGCCCTAAAAGGCTTTACGACAGAAGGGAAAATGACGGCTACTTAGCGGTGTGCTCAAACCTCACCTTTCCCTGCTCTCCGCTCCCAGCCCTTACCGAGGGGCGATGCCGGACCGAGGAGAGTCGAAGCAAGTTTTCGATGAGGAATCCGAAGAGTAGCGGTGTGTGCTCAGCCCCTGCTGTGTCCTAATAAAATCGTGCCGACGGTATAGACTGGCATTGCAGCATTTTAAAGTAATACTTGTATTTAAAAAAGATCTTGAAACAGTAATTGTCATATTTAGCGGGGGTATTCTTCCACAGTAATCTCAAAAGAGCATCGCTGCTGACGTTTGAATTTAATGCCCTGACCGAAACTCACAATCTATTCCTTTTAAATTATTTCCATGGGTTGCATAGATTTTTTTCCTAAAGTTTCTCCTTTTCGTGAAATATTTGCGTGAAAAAGAAGGTTAAACCCTGCATCGCTGAGAGCCTGCTTTCTTTTTTTTTTTTTTTTCCACTTTGCAAGAGCAGTAGGCAGTGCGCACCGATAGTGCAGCGTTTGAAGCACGGTAATTTTCAGTTAGTGGGCTTCCCTTGCTTCTCAGAGGGAGCCAGTGTGAACAAAAAGAAAAGTACTATATTCATTAATCATTAGTTCTGCTGCAAGTGTTTGTCAAGAAGTTGTAATTGGGTTGGTTCAAATACTCGCATCCGAAACAAAAGAAGATGTATTTTTTGAAGTGTGAACTACGTGGCCGTTCTAGCAGTCCCTTAGAATTTTACATATACAGACAGCACAGTTTGTCAGCATATCCCTCGTAAGCCTGCCTGAACCATGTAATCTAATAAACTTTTATTTTTTTTAAGTACACCGGTTTTAAAGGGAATCAGAGTATAGTCATTTTGTATGCTTTTGGACAGAGGCATGAGGTGGTATTGTAAAAGAGCAAGAAGCTGATTTTCAGCAACTCACCTTTGAAGTAATTTTTTTGTATTCTTTTGGGAGTTTCATGTAAAGCAATTTTCATACTGATGTAAAACCTTGTCAGAGCCCATCTTCTGGATTTTCAAGTGTGATTCAGAACAGCTTTATTGTGAAGTCGTTTAGGGCTTTGTCCTTTTTACAAAACGCCTCTACGGTAATTTTCATTCGTATTTCATTCTACTTAATTTTCTAGTGCATTGAAAAACTTTCTTGTTTCTTATCCTTTCCTTAATTTGCTGGATAGAGTTCAGCTGAAGGAAATGTGTTGTCGTTTGTCTTGAAGTGACCTCTGACTGCCATGAAATAATAGTTTGACAATATTGTTCTTTGAGAGACAGACTAGAAGGATAGGGAATCCAGTTTTATATAAGCTCAAATGCACAATGGAGAAATACAAGATATGTATGAATGAATGAATTGAATATTTTATTTATTCTTGATGCTGAAATGGCATCTTTTGGGTCTTCTAAGCTTTTATGGTTGGTGTGTAGGTAAAGTACAGGTCTGCAGAAGAATAATCGGATTTTTTATTTTTTTTTAAGTAAAAAAGAAGAGTATTCATTCCTCTTCAGTTATTTTCGAGGTACCCTGAATGGATACCATGTGAAATGAATTCTGAGTCACAATTTTTTTCTGCAACATAATGTTCTGTCAAACATGCCTGCTTTCATGTTAGAAAATACTCAGGTTTCCAGACTATATGCAGGTTTGAACGAGTGAAAATTTTGGTCAGCTGGGCTGGTGTGTTTGAAGAGCTGGGAAGCGAAGAGTTGTCCAGTGAGGAGGCTGGAGGTGCCGATGAAGTAGGCTGCGTGATAGGAAATGTAACTTTCTGGTTTCAGGCGGAGAGGAAAGGTGTTTTTTTTCTCTCTGTTTCTAAGAAAATAGGCAGTGGTGAAGCATCACAGTTCAAAAAGTTTGAGCAAATATTTTTAGGCTGATGGACCTTTAAAAATTGTTTACTAACTATTACAAGTCTGCATAGAGGATTCAGGAAACCTTGTGTTGTTCGTTTAAATACATGCAGGCCAGACTTAACTGGGTGATGGTTTTAAGGGGGAGTGCAATTTCTGTGCGTGACCAGTGAAAGTTTGCAAAGGAATCAGATAATTTTGCTAACGTATTCATTGGTACGGACCTTATTCCTGCAAGTCTTCTCTGGGAGAAGCTTCAAGGCTGACTTGAAGGAGAACAGAACTAAAGGCGATGAATTGGTGAGCAAATACTCTGGAGTAAAAACAAGTGGATTAGGTTATCGTGCCTGTACATAACTGGAGGTGAGCCCAAGACAGAGAGAGCTAGTCAGAAACTTGTGGTATTTTACACGTTTTTGGCACCTAGTTTCTAGGGGGACAGGCGGGAGGCAGGCCTGGGAGTGGTGAGAGCTGAAGTACTTGGCCTGTACAGTCATCAGGCCACAACAGTTCAGTTCACTGTGATGAATCAGTAAAGTACAGAAAGAAATCTAGCAATGGTTTTACAGTCCTTTAAATGGACATTTCTAAATGGCAATCTGGGATTTAAGGCATGAATCTTCTATGCTTTTTCTACAGGGTATGTTTACTGTTAAGATAGAAATGTGTGATCTGAGCTACTAAATTCTGACTTTTGCTGTGTTGGCATCAATGAAGTTGAATCTGTTGCAGCTTCGTGGGCCACATGAGAAGAATTGGTTGTTACCTTGCTGTGGGGAGAATTGTTTAACCTTTCCAGGTCCGTGCTTGAACCTTCAGAAATACAACTAGTTTTCTGACTGATGCTGTTTCTGAAAGAGGGTTTAGGCATTGAAAAATACCTATTTAAGGAAATAGAACGCGTGGCTTTCCCTATTAGTGCAAATTACTTTCATATCTTGCTGTATTTTTCCTGGCAGATGAGCAGGGCTGTAGTGCTGAAGGCTGCGAGCTTTACTCGCAGCACCCTGCGCGCTCTGTCTCTGCAGAGCCAGCTCGCTTCGAGGCCTACCGTGGAGTTTGCAGGGCTGTTTACTGTGGTTGAGCTTTCCTGAGCCTGCCAAGCCTGACCTTTTGACATGTTTTTTGTCATGTTTCTTGGCACTGACCTATCAGCACGTTTGTAATTACTCTCTGCTTTTCACCAGTAAACAACTGTGCATGGGAAAATATCTTGACAGGGGTTTAAAGAAAGTTGCCTCACAAATTGAAGCATGTTTAAATTTGCCTTTGCTCTGGCAGTGTTGAGAGTTAAATCCAGTGTAGCAAATACCCTAGTACAGAACTTCTGTTGACTAAATATTAACAAAATCTGGCCTTTGGAATTGCTAGCTGAGAGGCTATTTTCTTGCTGCTTTAATTTACTACGGCTGATCTGAATGACTGACTTGTACCTAAGACATTCATTGCGGCACATTCACAGGATGTGATTGGTTTGAGGTTTATTGCTGAAATCTACGTTTCAGGCCCTTTGAAAGTCTCAAGATTTGCAAGTAAAAAGAGGAAATCTGTCTTTATGTCTCACTCTGTAATAATCAAAGGTTAGTTGCATGCTCTGTACAAGTCTCGGTTGGGGACATTCTTTCAAGTACGGAGAATCTGTATGTCCTGTTTAAGTCAGCGATAGCTGTGGGTGCTGAACACCTCACTAGATCAAACTTCAGATTTCTGTACAGCTCTTGCCTAGCTGAAACAGTGAGCCTGTTCCTCCTGGCTGGCAATACGATCTCACAAATAATTTTTCCAGGCCAGTTCTGAATAAATAGGACAAAGCCGCAGTGACCTGCAGACACCATGTGAAGACTAATGTACCTTTAAAAAAAAAAATCCTGAAGGGGTGAGGCTTTACAGGTAGATAGGCAGGAATCACTGAATGGCCATTTGGGGTGCGGGTTCTGCACGAACACCAAACCTCGCCCCCGTTTGGCCGGGGGGGAGGTGGCGGCGGGTTCAGCGTGCCAGACAGAGTGATGGCCTGCAGCCGTGTAGCTTGGCTCTGCCTTCCGGAGGTGAATGTGTGTATTGGCATTTATTTGCTCGGGGAAAAGTGTCTGGAGACCCCAGCCAAGAACTGAGTCCTCTTTATATCAAGTACTTCACCGACATCCTTGAAAAAGATGGTGTTCTTTTCTTATTCCCCATTGTAGAGATTCTTGTGTGTTCAGGGGGTTTTTGAGGCCTATGTAGCACCAAATTTTAACCTTAGGGGTTTTTAAATCTTCCTTCTTGCTTCTCTTGCCTACAGTACACTGTAGAAACAATAACTATCATGTACTAATTACTGGCAGGGTTGCAAGTATTTCATCTTCACTACACAAGAGAACTCTAAATTGGTATATTTGTTTCTAAGCTATACGTTGCTAAATCAAAACTGTCAAACCTTTGTGTCTCTCATGAGTAGGTACATGCAACTTTGTCTGACTTTGCAATTCTCTATCTAGCATTAAAGGAAGTGGAGATGCAGTGTGTTTTTTTTTTTACACATTCCCACGAGATAAGTTGATGTAGTGTGCAAAATAACTGCATATAACAAAAATTAGTAAAGTCATTACAAGACTAGTCAGGCTTGATAGGTTTTAGCATATGTTACTCTTTTTTCATTTGTAATGAGAGGAAAAAAATAAATATTCACCTTTCTTGTATTTATCTGTGAGCAGTAATTTGCAGTTACAGCTGATAACTCCTAAGATCAAACATCCGGTAGTTCTCTCCTTTCATGAGATGTCTTTTCCTTGAGGACTGATATCTAAGGGGTACGCACATACGTAATGGTGCAGAAACTCTCTTCTTTGCCTCTTGTTCTTTTTTGAAGATCAGTTTTCCTTGGTTTTGCAATAAATAGTAAATAGGGAAGGGGAGGATTCTGTTCTCCAGAACATCTGTGTTATGAGAAAAAGGTGACTATATGGTGCAGAGCTCTTTGCTCATTAGATGAAAAAGATACACAGACTGAAAAACGTAAACAGAAAGCCTTGTTAGGGGACCTGGCAGATGAATGCTGCTTATGCTGCATGCTGTTTTAAAGGGAGATTTGCCCGTGATTAATCAAGTCTTTAGTTTGCCCTGTGTTTTTTTTTTCTTCCAGTTTTCTCGCTAGAGGCATTTAGGCGAAGAAGTTCTACAAAGTACAGGTTGGCACGCTGGGTGCAGTTTCAGGCTGCTCCCCAGTTGGCTGCGCCTTATGTTGAGAACACCAGGGAATGACTCAGGACGGCGGTGACTCATGGGGTGTCACAGTGCTCCCCTCTTCCGAGCGCGGGGGAGCTGCAGTCCTGAGCCCACTGACAGCTGGCAGGCTTTGCACAAGCCAGTGCACTGCAACAAGCCCCTTGCAGTACCTGTGCTCTGCACTGAGGTTGTCTGCACAGGTTCCCAGACAGGCTCCTGTTTTCATGGAGCAGTCAGCATTTGCTTCCCTTTTCCTTCTTGGTGGCATGGGAAGCCAAAGCCCTCATGCTGACGGGAAGGAGCAAGGGGATATCCCAGAAAATCTGAGCCTGGTTTTAGTAAATGGCAGAGAATCTGTGGTACATCCTGCTCCCCTCGCTTTATGCATGTGTACTCTCAACTTAAAAGCACAAAGCTGGAACTTGGTTGTTAGCTGTGGAGTTGCAGTCTCTGAGGCAGCCGATGTTCTTTTTTCTCCTGGGCTGCAGCCCGATGTGAGAGCACTAACCATCAGAGTCACAAGTGCAAGGGTACCCCCAAGAAGTTGGAGGGCTCCACAGCGGTGCTGGAGGGGGGTAGGTTAGCCTGCTGTCCTCACCATCAAATGTAGCCCATTTATTCTCTGCTGTCCATAAGTGCAGCTGGGTGCATTTTCGTTTTGGTGTCAACTTGCAGTGGTCAGCAGCACCCACAGCTGACACCCTTCGACATACAGCCTGGCTCCACAGCACTTACACAGTTGACTTCAGTGATGTCTTGATTTTGCCGCAGCTTTTTGTTTCTTTTCCTTCATGGTGGAGAGCGATGCAGGACCCATAGCTTGTGGCTCTCCTGTTTTCATGGATCCAGCCTTTGGGCCTTTTGTCATGCTACATATGTAGCCATCTAGGCTAAAATCAGTGTTGAGAGGTATAATCATCCTGGCTTTCATTTTAAGAGCATTTATCTCTAAGGTTAATTAAAGCTACTTGAATGTAAATACGGCTAACCTCTTCACTTCTGAACAATGCAAATAGAATAGTCAGCATACTTACAGGGTATCAGCCATGTAATTATTGTGTAATATTTGTGTTCTTTGAAATGCCATGGTATTTATTGCCATTGAATCCTGGTACAAGGTGCTTCATACAACCAACTGGATGGCTCTTTATTTGCGCATTTTGGAAGAAGTTGATCATTCTGCAATGGGGGGGAGATGAAAGCGATGTTGAATTTTTACATAGATAGATGTTCAGTTGTTACAAAGGGTTTCTCAGAGAGTGTTCTTTCAAACTAAAGTGACCACAACCTGGAGTTTTGCCTGGTTGACGGCATACTGCTGGCTGTATTCCTGCATGCCGGGATTGCTTTCCGCTGGCTCCAGGTGGTGCTCGCCAGAGGTGTTGCAGGCACCTCGCCCTACAGAGCGTGCACAGCAGGGGAGGGCAGGGTGTGTTTGGGCCTCTTGCCACCTTTGCTCACACCTAGAACATACTAGAGAATACTTTCTGTACTGTGGACTAAAAAAAATCAGGAAAAGGTCCCTCTATTTGCACTTTCTTTCTTCTACAATATGCTGTTTGTTTAGTACTCTTAAACCAGTATAGAGTTTGTTATTCTTGCTGTTGCTTTGTAAACTGCAAGCAGCAGAAGCCCATGGAAGGATGCAGTACAGCCATGGCTTCTGACTTCCATTTTGGACAGAATTGTCTTAGTTCTAAATGCTAATTTCTGGACAGATTAAACAGGACAGTGGTAATAGGATGGTATGCAGGCCCTCAGGTTTTCAGTCTCTCCACTACAGTTCGAAAGGGTGTTTGCAATACTGAATTTCCATCTCGTTCTCCAAAGCACTGGGAAGAGTCAGGATTAACTCAGCAATTTTCTCTCTTCACCCAAGAATCATTTTCTGTTTAAGACCCAGTACAATTTGCATGATCCAATTAGAAATCGAGTTCTCATTGCATGTGGCATTAGTTAACATCTGTGAGACTTAACATCAGTGGTCTTAGGCCCAGTTAACTGTGGCATAGCACACAGTATCAACTCCTAAAACTTCTGTGAGATGATGTTTACCTGTTCCTTAATTCTGAGGAGAGGAGCACTCTTTTGCCCAGCCTCCTATGCCCAGCCCTGTGCCTACTAGGGGTCGTGATTTGAAGGATCATTTATCTTCCTCTCATCCCAAAAGAATGGTAAATTCTAAGCCCCAGGTGTTCTTTGCCTGAAGCTGGTAGTGCGCGTAGAGCATAGACAGCCCGGGAAAAGCACTCCCTTGTCATCAGAATATTTGGAGCTTCCTCTCTGTGCATTTGTACATTTGCATCCTTTACTTGTGACTTGCATTTGAATGCTATGAATTGCTCTACTAGTTGAAAGGAGCAGCAGTAGCTGCTCACTTCCTATATCAACTGTAATGTTACTCACAATGGGTGTGCTTTTCCATTCAGCTAAATTAATTAGCTCATCTTTGTCAGTGTTTGATTTGGCAGAGTGGTTATTGTGGGAAAACACATTTTCTAGTTAATTTGTAGTGATTGCTTCAAGCTCAATTTGGGAACTAATAAATCCATCTCCTGCACTGCGCAAAACTGTTTATCATAGATTTCCACTATTTTTCCCTTGTTGGACTAGGTCCTTCTAGTTTACTTCAGAAACATCTGTGTGTTGGGTGCTGTATTACTAAGAAATTTTGGTGAGCATAAATGTCAGCAGAGCTACTCTTTGGTACGAGGCCTAGTATCTGGGGCCGGGGTGCCCTAGCGCTTCGGAGGTGTGTTTTGGAACCTCGCTGCAGCAGCGCATTACGCTCCGCCACACGAGAGGGGCAAACTGCTGGTGATCAGCTGCAGAAGCTGAGCTTATGCTCAGCGTTGTTTTCCTTTGGAGGGACACTCCCTGCAATTGTGGGATTGACAGAGATGTATTGTATTAGGCTTTGGGTAGAGTTTTTCTTGTACTGTGGGTACATTATTGAATTAAAAGAAGCATTTGCTTAAAATATGAGTGCATCAGGATGTTTATGACTGCTGGATAGATTCTTGTATCAACAGATAATAAAAAAACAGACAGGTTAATTAAAGAGCCATAGATCTTTCATTTGAGAAACCTCATATACATAGGCGCCTTCTGGATGGCTGAGGAAGCGGGCGCGGCGCGTTCTCCCTCCCAGCGCTCCGCAGCCAGAGCAGCAGCGCCAGAGGGCGCCCTGGGCAGGCGTGGGGATGGGGCGCAGCGGCAGGAGTTGAAGGCAGGGATTTGTTTTCCTGTCTTCTTATCTCCTGTCTCATGCACGGGATGCACTGTTGGAAACTTAGGTGCAGCCTCTCAGTAACATGAGCAGTATTTCACTGTTGTTTTTCTTTGTGAGCTGTCTTGCTGCACGTTGGTCGAGTCTGGGTGAGTGCTGAGAGCTTACCTTTTGCCTGGACCTGAAACGGCCCTGAGAATGTGATGTTTCCAGTCTTCCTAAGGTTGGCTCTATTTAACCCCATTTCCTGAAAACCTGCAGGTATCTGTCAGAAGAAGCTGGCAGCTCCCGGTCAGAAAGGTGAAGCGCAGCACCTGGCTGCCCGGCATAGCTCCTGCCGGGGCGCTGCTTCCTTTGAGCACGTCCAGCTCTGAGCATGCCGGTTCTTCTGTTCCTTTGCTGCGAGGTAGTTTGGGATACTGGGAATCACTATCTGTGACAAACCTTCCTTTGTATAATCCTTTTTCCTCTCACACTAAAAATGTTTCTTCACTTTACATTTTTAACTGGAGATTAAAGTGTGTGGAGTAGTGCATTTCTGTGGCCAGAACACTGGCCACAGAAGTAGTACTGGTTTAGTGGTGGAAACATAGAGCTCAGTATGGGGGAAACTTCCCCTCCTTACTGTCACTGTCCCAAAATACTCTAATTTTCTTCTGATATTTGCCCTCCCAACCACACTGTTCATACTTGCAGAAGTGAAAAATAGCCAAACGTAAAGGTCACTCTAAAGCAGAGACCTTTTGAATGGCAAAATCTCACTCTAAAGGATTTCTGTTGTTATGGTTGACTTAAAAGCCCTCACAAAAGAGCTTTGGGATGGAAACTCTTGTATGTCTCACAGGGACAGGTCTAGCGTGTACTGGTGGTAAACTTGCACTTTATAGCATGTTATTTCTGCCTACATTGATTAGAGTTTTGTAAGAGAAGTCACTAGCTTTGTAAATTAATCTGCCTTGGTATTGTCAGGTCTAAAATTTAGTGTCTGCTCTCTGCAGTATGAACGTTGTTATGATGACTGAGTAGAGCCTGAACGAGAAGATTCTGAGGAAGAAAAACCATGAAAACTGGCTATGTAAAAATGTTGATACACTTGTTAAGAAGTGGTGAAGCACACAACTCCAGTGTCAGTTGGCATTAGGTGTTTGATGAGATCCTAATAAACTGCTATTGGTGCTTTTTACTGGCTGAACATGGCTCTAGCTCAGACCTGAATTGTCTAAAAGTGAGTGAGTAAATGCATACTTGAGTAGTTAATTACATTTTGTTAAATGCATTCAGATATATTAGCTCCTGCTTGCATTAATTTGTAATACTTGAAAAACATGATTGGATTTTGGTTTTCAATGAAGTTACCGTTCCAAAAGAGTAGCGCAGTTATTGTGGAAATTCTGAAAATGAGTTACTGAGAAATCTGACTCATAAAGTAAGCGCCTCATGAAATTTGAATGTTTAGAAGGGAAAATGACTGGCAGCTGCTCTTGTAAGCATGCTAGTTACAATAAAGTATAAAAGTTCAACATCAAAGAGATCACTGCTTAGTTTGTGGCAGGCTTGTACATCAAAGGGCAAATACAGGACAAAAGGAACTGTGTAGAGATACAGTTCAGCCTTGCAGACAGGTCCCCGTGGAATGCTAGAGAGAGCTGCTTTCATAATGTGGAAATTATCTCTGGCACATCTTCATTTCTGATTTGGGGACTAGGTAAGATGGAGAATTAAAAGCAGTCTTTCAGAGTCCAGTCTTGCCAACATACTTTGTATGAGCGTCTGAGCTTACGTGATGTCAGCCATGCAGTTTCTGTGTGTGGTGTGACTCAAGTGTATAAACGTGGTTGACAGATTGGCACTATGCTTACAACACCACGGTCTCATTGGTTGGGGGAAGATGGGCAAAAGTTGTATAAATGTTGTTAAAAAGTTGTATAAATGTCTGCTTCTGGAATTATTCTTCATATTATTGTATCGGTGGTCAGATACTGGATCGTGCTGCCCTAAGAGGTTGTAGAGTCTCCATCCTTGGGGGTATTCAAGCCTCGACTGTTCACAACCTTGAGCTGTAGTTGACCCTGCTTTGGCAGGGTCCACACCAAGCAGCCTCCAAAGGTGTCTTCCAACATCAACTCCTCTGTGATTCTTTAAGAATAATAGTTTTATGTTAAGGCAGCCATCTACCTGTATTTCTAGTTAAGACTCTTCCTAATACAAGACATGATTTAGCCAAAAACACGACCAGCTCCTACACAGTGGAAGTCCACGCAAAATGTTTTTTTTTGTTGTTGTTGTTTTAATCTTTTCTGAAGTTCTGCAACATGGAAGACAGATGTGGATTTGTGGATTCAGGCTTTTCATAGCTAGTGTATTAAAAAACTAATACCTGAACTCTCCCTTAAATCAAGGTGAAAGTTTGTGATTTTCTGCCTTCGAACAAAGAAAAGAAATACTGGCCATCTAGAGCACACCTACCATATCCGAGCAAGGCAGGGCCTGAGAAATTCATCACAGAAAATGGTTTGACCATCGCTGACCAATTGTGGTAGTATCATGTTAAAGTTAGCGGAGGTTTTGCGATGAATCTGAATGCATGTTTTAATACTACAGTGAAAAGTAGGTCACGTCAGTTCTTCAGCTCCAGCCTTTCTTTTTCATTTGCGTTTCTTGTCTATATGTGCTGACTGCTTATGTGGTGTAAAAATGTTAATCATGAAATCCAGACTAAATCTGAATTCTCTGAAGTTCAAGTTTGCTTGGATCAACAATTTTAATACCAATTTCATCTTTTATGGAAATAGTGTTGTCAGCAGACTCTGATTTCTTTTATTGCGGAACTAATAATACAATCTCAGGGAATCATTAGGAAATACAAAGGGTTTCTGTTAAAAACCCTAGGGAAACCTGATTAGGCATACTCCTGTATAATTAATTGATGTGCTACTACACTAAGTGAAGTAGTGCATCAGTAAACAGAAGTCAGAATGTAAGAGGCTAAGAACTGCTGGGAATTGTGTAAAGACATCAAGGCTTGAAAAGAACAATTCGGGCACCTCAAGAGAAACCTGCATTTGCATTTTTTGGAAGGACAAAAAGTTCTCCATAAGGCCATGAAAAAGGGAGCTGGGAAGGCTCATGCTTATGATTAGCACTTCCTTTTGCTAATGAAACAGTTGTAAACAAGTTTGATATTACCATTCACAGTATTCCCTAGTGCCTTTGGATTGATGTTATTTGATGTTATGATCAGTCCATGGACCAAACATACATATTCTTATATTTTTTAATCAGCATTAGGTTAAGTGTTCTTAAAATGTTCCTTTTGTTAATACAGTAATTTAAATATTATTTTTAACAAGCAAGTTGCCATGTGAAATATGAAATGGATTATTGATTTGTACCACTGTTTGTCTTGTTTGCTTTGAGACCATGAAGAAATTGCAGGTAGCCTGTAATGTTCCCTTTGGAAAAGTCAGCGTCTTCTATAACACTATTGTAGAGAGGAGCTGCAGTGGCTGCATATGTAGAGACCAGTGTGGATTTGATGATACATAGGCGAATTACTCTTCTGTAAACATGTTCAAAACCTTGTATCAAATTCTTTGCTGTCCCCCCATTGATTGCATGACTGTTGCCCGACTAAAGGCTTCCACCCTGGGAGAGTATGCACACAGCGACAAGTAGCAGTGGCCAGGAAGGAAGAAGAAAATAGTGCCACGAGCATCCCTGATTTCAGAAAAGTTAATTCTTTGTGATTTGAGAGGTGTTGTATGGAAAAACAAGGTCCTATTTTTCTGTTTTGAGAAAAAATATATCCTAAGTATATTTAGGGAGGCCTGTTTCTCTCTCTGTTGCCTCACTCTGTTGATAGGGAGAAATGAGCCATATTTGAAGAGCTTTACCGGCTAAGTGGCTTTACTTGAGCCCCACAAGGTGCTTGAGCACTTCTAATAGCACTGATCATTTCTGCACACAAGGGCATTGGGGAGAGCTGAAGGTGCTCCACACTCTGAAATCGAGCCTTTGCTGAGGAACTGTAAAAATTGTTTGTAAACAGTAACCATTACTCTCAAGTAAATGTGATGATTTTGTGTACCCTATGATAAAGAATTAACAGCAGATGTGTTTGTACTGTGCTGTTATAAGAAGGTGGAGGTTTCTTCGTTCAGTTTTGTCAAGTCCTGACCTGCTAGCTGGCATGGAGTATGTTTGGAAGAGTCAAGAGCTTTACATTGTAGAAAGGCTAATCAAATGAATTCAATTTATGTGCCGAATTGGAGGAACTTTTAAAAGAACTTACTTTTGAATTAAAAAAATAAATAAATCTTTAGAGACTGTCTTTCCCACCTTTAAAATACATGAACTGTCAAGTTAATAGCTTGTTATTTCAGAGAGCTTGTACACAGGGAGAGTTGCCAACAACGAAGTCAAAATCCCAAAATGAAATCCTTGAATACTTTTTTTTCTTTTTTTGGATTGAGCTGAAATATTTCTTAGGCAAGTGTTGGCAAAAAAAAAAAAAATGGTGTAGGATTATGTTACTTAACTTCTTTTGTTGGATTGTTGCCATGCTATTAGAGATTTGGTAACTATTCTAAGTTCAGATTTTGTATCGGCAATGGATGGGATCTCTACACGTAGATGAATATTCAAAATGGTCAGTATGCACAGGTGGCCAGGTTGTTTCCTCGGAGGCTAAACGTAAAGCTCTAGGGACATGTCTAAAGCTGGCATAAACCTATGTATCTCATATGAAGAGCACTGCTGTGCTTTATTTCTAAAGGCATTATTTTTACATTTGAGCAAGTTTTTGTTAGCCAAGCGTATTTTCATTGGTGGAAGTTTTACAGTTTTTGAGGACTCTTATCTACTTCTAGTGTAAAAGCACCTTCATAATTGAAGTTACATAGCATGATTTCAAATATAATCACCAAATATAATGTGGGAGAATAATTATAATTAATTCCAGTCTTCAGAAGATGCTTTCAAATTTGTATTAAGCTGGATCCCAAAATGCTTATCACTTTGGAAAATGTTCTGAGTCTGCAAACATCTCAGTAAAATGCCTTTTTCACAAAGGGCTGCTTTAGTTCAGCTATCTAAGAGATTTATCCAAGGAGACAAAACCCAATTTGCTTACTGCTAATCTGGTGCTTTGCAAACAAGATGTTAATTTTTTCTTTCCTTTACTTGTTTTTCAAAAATTTAGGCAGATATACAGTGGGATAGTTTCTTCCCATAAGTAATTAATCCCATTGTAAACAATGTCAGTAGCATGTAATCTTGAGACTTGTTTAGTTTTAAATATCTACTGTTTTGTTTTTTTTTCCAAAAATAATGTCAAGTCCCTAGAATTTTGAACTCATTCATATCTCATGTTAGTAGAATTGGAAAAATTATTCCAAGCCTACACACTATTAGGTGTTTACCTTTCTTGTCAAGACTTGGTTGTTGTACCGAAGTCTGTCCAAAGGAAGAAGTTATCCTTCATCTTGACGCGTAGCAAGCTGCTGCAAGGGTGGTGTGGCAGATCCTGTTTGTATTTCTCTTCACATTAGTGGAGCTCCTTGTATGCATCAAACACGCAGGTCATTCTTGTCACTGAATGCAGGCTGGCTGAGCTTCCTCTGTAAGGACCTTTCTGATAACGTTGCAGAAATATACCTCCTTTTAATATGGGCCAGTAAAGAAATCAGGTCTCTCAGTGAAGCTGTGCTTATTGCTACTATTTGAAATGATATTCTTTCCATGCTGAGCTCAGCCATTTGAACAACCTGATCAAAGAAGATTTAGCTTGGCCTGGAAGAATAAAAAGTTCTGCCATTAAAAAAAAAAAAAGCGTAGATACTGTGTTATTTTTCAGGGGTGACGCTGTAGAGTAACTATAGCCAGTGAGAAATGGAAGGGCTGTATGATTAAAGAGAAAATAGGTGTAGCAGAGAAGGAATTTAAATAAGCATGTATTGGTTTCCCTGTGTGCTAATTCCATCACAGTAGTTCCAAGTACATTGTTCAGTTGAATTAAACAACCCACCTAAATATTTTTAGGCATTGTTCATTAACAATAACTGTTTTTAATGTCAGAGAGGGTAAATTAAGTTGGTTACACAATTTATCAGACACTGCTAAACATTGTGGATGTTATTAGTTATTAAGTAACCAACAGTAAGTCTGGCAATGTATTAAATCTTAAGGCATTGCATAAATAGTCCCAGATGAGAAAAATAATCTTCAGTTCAGAAGGTAAGTATCCAGTGTGGTGTTTGGACGGCTGTCCTGCCGTCATCTGAAATGGGGCCGAGCCAGGCAGCTGTGCTCTGTTCATTTATTGGCGAAATTTCGCCCTACCCTCTGCAAAGCCTAAACAGGCTTTGTGTTGGAAGCTGTTAGGACCGGAGCAGGCTGGCATCTACCCCAAACCAGTGGGAGAAATCTCAGTGCTCTTCAGATCCCCGAACAGCCTGTAGCAGTCACAGTTATGTCTTTCAAGTCCTTTCCAAATGATCTGATATTAAGCTGGTAAAGCACTTAGATCTGGCAGAAGTTACACCTGTAATAGCTGTCTGCCCACAGTTCTTCTGAGCTCAGGCTTTCTCTGCTGTGGGGCAGATTTTACCTTTACCCACCTGTTCCCTGCGTAAAGCACAGCTATTGCACCTCCTTCCCAAAGTTGCTGTTGGAGAACAGCAGCTCCTTACCAGGAAAAGGGGGCATAGCACTTTGGAGTTTAGGTTAGGGTAGTGTTTCACTTGCTGGATTCAGTGAGCTATCCTTGTTTTGTTGATGAAGCCAAACAGCACCTCAGAATAACACCAGCAGTACTATCCAGATAAATTCTTGCTTTTCTTCTTCCTCATTTGTTCTTACTACGTGCTCTAAACGAATCTTCATGTATTTTTTTAATTAAAACATTTTTTTCCTGCAGTGAATCTGTCAGACAAAATAAATTGACATGTCATTTAATAACTTTGTGGTTTGCAGTTTTTTCTCCTTGTTTTAAGTTGATGCAGAAGGCATTTTTGATGCTTTTACACTGTGATGGATAAAAACCTGCACTGACTTTTGTTCAGGAGAGGGAAGAGAGAAGCTTTCTTTCAAGGGCTGTAGATCAATTGGTGTCTTACAGAAGTAATACCATGAAAGGAGGAAAGAACTCCTCTTTGATACTCAAGTATTTCTATTCCAGTTGGTACAATAATGGGCTTTTGAATTAAAGGTTTCTTAAAGCTTGTATCTATTTCAGAGTACTGACAGCTGAAGCTCACTAGCTGAGCCAAAATTTATATGTTTATCCAAGCCTGTTAAAATCAGAATTTGTGTTGACTGGACTAATGTCTAAGCTTTAATACCACTTTTATATAGAAGGCTGCTGTTCAAATGTTCAGTGAAGTTCTTTACAATATGCCTTTGAGTTATGATTTATAACTGGATTCATACAAATAAATGCTTTCAGCCAAATGCTGTTGAACTAATTCTGTTTTGAAGTCATTAATTATATTTAGCTCATTAAAAAAAAAAGGGAGAAAGGCATCAACTAAGCCCATGTAAAAATGGCAACAGAATTGTTTTGTTAAAAGGCTGTTGGGCCTCTTAAGCTATGCAGAGTGACTTGTTTGTTGGGTTGTTTGTGTTTCTGTTTTTTGTAATCAAAGAAGTGTGAACAGAAGCTGGAAAATGCATTGCTATACTGCAAAGACAATTCACTGTTGAACAGGCATTAATACACTTAATGCTTTTTGCTTTTATCGTGTTAAGGTCTTTGGCTTTGCAGTAAGATCTGGCTATTCTGTGAGCCTACTAGATTGGGCAGAATAAAACCATTGTATTTTGTTAGTTAATCCATTAACTTTTGTCAGATTGGTAAATTTGCAAGGTAAATTTCCTCTGATGTATTTTAAATTGAATAATTGGTTTGTTATATTCAGGCAATTTAATGTAAGAGAGAGATGTTACGCCTTTGACATCTTATATACATTGTGTAAAGCTCATGATAAAGTGCTAGCTGATCGTCAGAACTAAAATCTAGATGGAACCAAAACACAGTGGATTTCAATGTAATTTTTGTGAGCCTTTGTGAACCTGCTCATTACACTTGTTAATAGGATCGTTTTTGACTTTTCTGGAGTTTGAGAAAACACAATAAATCTAAGCTTTGCGGATTGCTGGGGCTTGTGCTTCTCAAACACCCTCCCAACCCCAGTTTCCGAAGCTTCCACTCTGTCAAAAAAAGCAAAATCTCTGAAAGAGTTTTTGACTTCTTAATTTCACCAAGGAGAACTAATATTGTAAAAGACAGATTGGGAAATGAGTAGTGTGTATGTTTTTATAGACTGAAACATGGTACTGCTGCGATCTCCATCTTTCACCTTCTGTTTTGGCTATTCAGTTTGGGTGAATATAAGAATCTTCCTGCTTGGAATTCATATCTCCGTGAGGCTGCAGGGGGGCTGCACGCAGTACTGTCATCTTGCTGAGGTGCTGTGTAATTGCCTGATCCTCTTTCCTTTGCTGTCTAGTTCCTCATTTCTTTCATTTCATTTCTTTCATTTCTTCTCCTTCATGTTAACGTTCTTCATCTCTAATTCACTTTCTTGTGTTCTTCTTTCACTCTCTTTTGAAAGCAAGCTGCCAGTGCCTTATTTAATCCCTTTATCAGTGCAGTTAGGGGTAACAACGCAACTGTACCTTTTAGTCCCTTTCTAGCTGGCTGTTTCACATCATCATGAAAGAATGAAAGACAGAGCCCTCTAGAACACCTCTGTGCTTTACCTTTCTAATCCTTCATGCTCAACTCTTCAAGATATCTTTGTTCCTTTAGCAGCCTTCTGGAATAGCTCCAAGCACACCAGAGGGTTGTGACAACTGGAAGAAACCAGATGGGTTTTAATTGTCTTTTGGTTTACCAAAACTCACATCTGGTCAATAAAGCCACGCTTATACCTCACACCTACACTCTTTCCCCCCAAAAAATTCTGAATTTCTTATCAACTTTTTGCAGTCTGGGCCAGGGTCACCAACAGAGCACCCTCACTGGCAGTGAGTGCAGCTCACTGGCACCCTCAGGAGAACTTAATTCGTGCCTGCTTTTCACTTTACTCGGAGAGAAACTGCTGCTTTCAGATTCTGGATGTTAGAGGAAAGAGGCATGGAAATAATGTGCCAAGGCTCCTTTTGTAGCTACAATGTCTAAGTTTGTGTAACAAGCTCCCTGAATGTATACAAATTATTCTGGTTACACGTGTGATTAATAACAAATCATCCATCCGATGGATTTTCAGAAGGGGTCAAGCCTCTGCTTCGCTCATGCATTGCTAGGTAGATTTGAGTTTACTAAAATGAGCTAGCAAGAAGCCTGTATGAACTTACTCTTGAACAAGTTGTACAAAACACAGAAGTCATTATCTAAACTACGTATGGAGGTATACAAAACCAGAATTATAGTGGAGTGAGTTTGTCAACAACTTTTCAAACTTAAATAGGAAGGGAGCAAAGAAAACATGAAAAGACATTTTTATATTTTCCATTAAACAGGGACCATATTTTTATTTGAATTTACATGTTACTTATTTGCGTATATACTATGAGATCTTCATCCAAAACCATGGTTCCTCAGCTCAACTCTAGTGACAGCAGTGAACCTGCTATCTACCTGCCCTTTCCTTTTATTGCTCCCTGAAGCGGTTATTGAACTGCCCCCTGTATCTAATAGAGGAGAACCTCGTGCTGATAAGTTTCTTACTGAAGGCAGCCGGTAGGTGTTGGTTTGCATTATCAGGTTGTTTAGAACAGTGGTGTCCCAACAGTTTTAATCACGTACCCCTATCAGTGTTTAAAAAAAAAAAAAGAGAGAGAGAGCATGCACCCCCAGTATATGTATTTTTATTTATAAATTATATATGTGTATTACTGTATTAATATGTACATGATAAAATATGCACGGGAAGAGAAATTAAAAAAGGATGAGAGATAGATGCAGTAATTTATTTATCAATGGTATAAAAATCCTTTCTTTCTGCACCCCAGTGGATTGTCTCGTGCACCCCACTCTGGTAAGGAGTTGGTCATGAGCTATTGGTCATTATCAAAGCATACTTGTGTCTTGTTTCATATTTTGTACTCATAATGTCCAGAGCTTGCCTGGTAACAAAAAGGTTTATGAAATAACATATCTGGTAGTATTTAC